>NC_072792.1:66870675-69370675 GCF_028583425.1 Eublepharis macularius | reverse complement strand
ATTTTTCTTATTTAACAATTCACATACACACAGACCCTGAGGCTTGGTCACATAACAAGAGAAGTTTCTACTGGTCATATGAAAAGCTTTGATTTTTCCTTGCATGCATCCGATTATAATTTTCACACATTTTAAGGGCTACATTTTGTTTCAGGTTAAAGTAACGAAAACCTAGGAATGCTACAAATATTGTATCCAATTAAGAACTTCATAAATGCCAGTCCTGACTCAGATTAAGGGTCCATCTAGCCCAGTATGCTGGGTTGAGTCCCTAGGTACTCTTGCAGCAGTTCATGCCAAGGGAGGGGCGGCCTGCAATTTCTGTGGACTTCCCACTCAAGGTGCACCCCCCCCCCAATACTGCACCCCATTCTGTTCCCAAGAGTCTCAGGAGCAACGTTTTGGGGTGGCATGGGACACTGTAGAAAAGAACAGGAAATAATGAAATACCATCTGTAAATGGAGCCTCTACTCATTCTTTAACAATGGTCTTTCTTAAGCAATGGTCAAATTTCAATGACCTGAATATTCAGCTAATGCAGATCAAGATGCATACTTGGGGTGTGAATACACAGGTGCACACATGAGAAGAAAAGTGCCAATGATGACCTTGTCCTAAACAACAAGAAAAAGAGTTGAACAGAATCCTTATCGCACACAATTCCATCTAATCAAGGGTTCAGACATTAATGGCCTATTCACCAGAGTTAAGCCGGAAAGTTACCTCTCTAAGTAAAAATTCAGTATGTGTAAACCTCAGACCTGAAAAGAATTTGTTTAATCAATTGTAATTGGGAAAAAAGTCTTGTAAAAAGTAAAGCTCATGCTTCCCAAGTCGACAGGAGATTGCAATGAAAGAATTTCTGCCCTAACTGATCCTCTCTCTCTCTCTCTCTCTCTCTCTCTCTGTTTCTTTCAAGTATAATCCTCTAACTCAGAAAAGTCCACCATAAAAGCAGAACCACAAAATAAAAGTTCCAAGTTTCACTAAAAAAACAAACAAGCAGGTAAAACCTGTCATGTGTTCTTCAGGAGGTCTTGCCTGCCACAGAACAGACACGGCTGAAAAGAAAATTGTAGGATAAGTAAACATTCTTAGCATAAGAGGCTTTATCTTGTCTGTTTTAAACATTAATTAAAGCCAACCACTGAAGCTCATCTGTTGTCACTTCCCTTGTGTTCCTCACTTGGATAATCCTTAGATACTTTCTCAAAACCCTCCCCAGGCCAACCCAACACAGGGTAGTGTTACAATGTAAGTTCCACATGAGAAAGATTCTAGAAGTATATAGTACTATGGCAGTTAGAAGAAGGCCTCGGTGAGAAAACATTATACGTTGTCTGAATTTATTACTTGACAACTCTTTTAGTAACACAATACAATATACAAATGCTATCTAGTCTGACCAGAAGTCCAAACTAGATGTGCAGGTTTTTAAAGAGTTGGATTTGGGACCCCTGAACCCAAGTCAGGTCCCCTTGTTGGGGGAAAGGCAAGAGCCTCTCTGGGCTCTTCTTTATTTAGCTGCAAGGAACCCAGACCCAACTCTTTAAAAACCTAAGTGTCCACTTTAGCCCTGGCTTACAGAACTTCAGCACCACGTATACGCATTCTCTGATCCTTAACCAGTGAGTGCCATTCCAATTTCACTCAGGCATGCCCTACCGATTTCAGTTCAGAAACATTTTTTTTTATTTATAAATTTTTATATAGAAGAAAAAAGAAAAGAACAACTGAGAGTGCATAGAGCCTTATACAAAGTACTGTAAGATACATCTAAAAGAGTATGTATAATATATAATAATAAATTGAACTACATGCAAGACATAATCAAAATATAAAAGACTTTTACTCCTCTCTCTCACTTCCATAACAAGAAAAAAGGGGGGAAAGAGTGGAAAAAAGAAGCTGAAATACTACTAAATATATTTGATAACCTATTATTAGGGGGACACAGACCCTTCAACGCCCATTTCTTTTGTCCCTCTATCTGACCCAGAAATAATCCTGGATAGGCAAATCCCATTCAATTTAAAGAAAAGTGAATGCTGATCAGAACAGAATTTCCCATGTTCTAAGGCTGTTGATGAATCCATACCAGAGTGTACAAAGAAGACCCAATGGTGAACTCAATAATGATGCAAGGAACTATTACTTTTGTCCTTTTCAAATCCTAGAAACATGCCAGGATACCTAGAGAATTGTGAAGTAAAGGAAAAGTACAATTAATATTATTTGAATCAAACCCATTCCTAACTATTCTTTACTGGCAAGACATGATGGATAGATGAATGATATTTTCTTTGCTTCAGCAGAACTGATTATTTCTAATTAAATCTTCCTACCTATGCCTTCAATAAGAGAAAGAAAAAGAATCACTTTACAAACACACCCACTAGCAGTTTAATAAATTATTGTATTGCATTATTTGGCATGCCATAATTACAACAGCAAGACAATCTAATGACTTAACATACAACATCTTTTTTTAAAAAGTGTGTGCACAAGAGTGCACATGTGCCTGATTTGGTGTATAAATTAAAATACTTGTTCTCATATCTCAAAACTGAATACTACAAAACTGTATACCACAGAAATTGGTCAGACACATGTACAGATGTATTTATGGACTCTGGAAAGCAAGTATGTGATTCTAAGGTGTGAAAATTGTGGGTATTTATAGACAAGATAAGGGAATGCATCCTCAACTGTAATTGATGTGAATGAGACTCAGTGTAGCTTCACACCACCTTCCAGCTTTTGGGGCCAACATGAATCACATAAGATGCAAACACATGCCTTATGGTAGGTCCGGGGTGCCTACAAATGTTAATGCTTCAGAATTTCCATAGACTATAAACAGAGTTTTCCTCCTGGTTGGGCAGCTGGAAATTTGTGGTGTAGACATCTTCCATTTTGGCAAATGGTACTGAAATATAGGACACAGCATCCTTCCTTTCAGCTTTGGAATATGTTGCCCCTCTAGTTGAATGGTATAATATGCATACAGTCCAACCAGGCTTGCCAACAACCTGGAGAAAAAATACTTTGCTCTTTTAACAGACGTTCAGTACAGAGAAAATGGACAGTCGGTAGATACCATCCCATTATGCAGGACTTTTGTTGTTGCCAACTCTAAGTTCATCAGTGTTCAGGAGATTTCAGCTGAGTTCTTTCTGAAGTTTTTGTTAGTCACCAAGAAGAAGAACTATGGTTTTGGCATCTAAATTCCCAGACACAAAAGACACAGCTTACAGACTTAAATTGGTTTAACAGTTTCCCTATCACAGGACATTCTGGACGCTCTAATTCTATCAAGTGCATTAGGCATCTTCAAATGAGCATTTTCAGCTCCTCTGCCAAACTTCCCAGGATTCTGTGGGGCAAAATAGTTGCTCTGGTATAAAGCCAACAGAAGTGTGTAATACAAATATAACAAAAGGGGAAAGGGCTACACAGATCAAGCTAAAGGCTGGCTACTATTGGTAGTCTTGGCATATTATAAGACTAATACATAGCCTTAAGCACGAATTAACTTGCAAAGCTCCTCTGCCTTCATGCTCAGTTCTATTCTGGGGAATAGCAAACAAAGAATGTATACTTCCTCGAATCTAATGAGAACTTTTCATTTTGATCATTTCAGGTCACGAGAAGGCTGTGGATGGTAAAAGGATTAAGACCTTTTTCTCTGAGAAGTCATCCATGGTCCCTTTTTATCTAAGGGCCACAAACCACATTTGACTATAGTTTGGATGTTTCAGAGGGGAGGAAGAATAGTGGTTTGTGGCTGCAAGTAAAAAAAAAACAGCAAAGGAACTCAAAGGTATCCTTAACATGAGCCCAACTTCTCTAGGGAGTGCCCATCTCTCATGCTTCAGAAATAGGACTCAACACTACTATATTTGTTTGTTTAGGAAATTCACATGCTCCCTCGCCACAGTCCTGCTTGAGGCAGCTTACAGGTAAAAATGCCATAAAATCACTATAGATTATTAATATAAAAACAAAACAAGCCATTAAAGGAAGAGGAGTCAACAAGCATCTACAGAGGTTAGCAGCTGTTGGAAATCCTGCCTTTATTTTTTTACATTTGGGGTGAGAAGGCAGGATTAACACATCTTCCAGGAAGCAAAAAAGAGAAACTGGCCAAGCCAGGATTCCTCTTTCACCAAAATTCACCTAAGATCCAGGACACACGTTGAGGTCTTAAAGCATTAATGGAGAGGTTCAAATCAGATAAACACAAGGTTTATGAGGGCTGCAGAAATGGCAAGCTGCGCCTGAGGAATCCCATCCACGCCTGCGGGTCTCCTCCTCCACGAGACACTCCAAGAAGGACTAGGCAGTCTCACAACGGCCTCACTCGTTCTGTTCAACAGGAAAGCACCCGGGCCCTGCTGGCGTCCACATCACAGAAGGGTCCCCTTGCCCACACCGCGCAGAGCAGCAGACACGCTGCCCGACGCAGAAAGGCGCCTGCTGAGAAGGAGCCTCCGCCGCCCCCTTCAGCAGCAGCAAGGAAAGTGGGTCAGGTGGAGCTGCGAGGGGACGTCGCAGCCTGGGAAAGGCGTGCACCAAACCCCCAAACCTGCAGCGCTGAGCAGAGTCCCCCTCTCCCCGCTGCCTTCCAAATGAGTGCAGCGATTTATTCCCACACACACACAATCCCGCCTGCTGATCAGCCATTCAATCGCTCCATCAGCAGAAAATCATTCAGCGGAGCATAATTCTAGGGCTAGGCAGCAGGTCCTGGAACCGTTCCTTCCACCGCATGTACACACTCCATCGCGAAGAGGATGTGGAATCCGGAGGGGGCGGGCGGGCGGCTTAAAGGCGATCAGTGGCTCATCTCCGTACCACCCACTGCGTTTTCGCAGGCAATCGCTTTGCAAACCCACAACAACCGCTAAAGCCGCTTTGACATAAACAGCACATTCGGAGCAAAGCCTCCAGGAAAACTTTACACGCACTTCACCAGATCCCCCCTCCCTGTTGACTCCGGCCCCGCATATCCCACATTCTCGGAAGATGGGGGGGGGGGGCTCTGCAGCCGCATTCCTTCACTGAGGAAGAATGGGCGCGACAGCGGAGGGGGGGAGCTCAAATCCACACTCCAGGTAGCATCCACTCAACCAGGGCCACACCTCCACGCTCCGAACCGCGGTTTTCTACCTCGGGAACCAGCAGCAACATCCAAACCGATGGCAGCCGCTTGTTTCCCATCTCCCTCCCCTCCTACCGCCCGCCTCGAGCAGGCGTCCTTGGCGCGCCACGGGAAACAGAGCCGAGGTGAAGGTGAGCCGGGAGCTCGAGGTCGCCTCAAGGGGAAGGAAGGGACAGAGATCGGTTGCACTTACGCACTGCCTCCTGCTTGGGATCGAGGCCATGTAGGACCCCTTGGACGCTGCCGATCTTGCCACGCAGCGCCAGGACCCTGCGGTGGGTGACCTGGATCTCGCCCTCGATCTCCTGGAAAAGGGCGCAGGCATGCCTGGCCACATCGGACAGTTGCCGGAGGATCCGCGAGAGAGCCACGTTGCTGACCGAGCCCAGGTCCAACACCACCAGCGCTGCCGCCGCCGCCGCCGCCGCCTCGGTCTCCTTCCCAGAGCCCGGCGCCAAAGCCAGCCCGGCAGCGGCGGCGACAGCAGCTGCCTCTTCCTCCGGCTCGTCCACCGCTTCCCCGGGCTCCTCTCGCCGGCTCCCGGGTTGAGGCTCGCCGCCCGGACTCTCCTCCAGCACAGAGGCGACGTGCTGCTGCCTGCACAGCCACTGAGGCTCCACGATCCGCTTAGCAAAAGGCATGGCGAAGCAGCCGGGCTGACCGCAGGACCGCGAGCCGCCCAGCACCAGCAGGGCAAATCGCAGCAAGCGAGTCTCCCACTCCGGACTTTTCCCAAACTAGGCTACCGCCGCCGCTCCTTCTCCTCCACTTGCTAACAGCCGGCATCGGCAGGCGGGCGATCCCTCATGACCTCCCTCGGCTAATCTCCGGTCGCGCTTGCCCGGCGGTGGCCGAGCTCAGCCCTCCCGCGGCGCCTCTCCCCGGCCACCTTCGGGGCTTATCAGTGGCGTCCACTCCCCCTCCGCCGCCCTCTCGGCGCGCCTCTATGCGCTCGCGCTCGCCTCCCCAGACAGCCCGAGCTGCCAGCGCGCGAGAGAGGTGGATTTTAAACGGAGGACTTGAAAACCCGGAGACAGGAATACGCCTCAGTCTTTTGTGAGGAGGAGCAGGCAGGGAGAGACACCCACCGCCGTCCAAAGAGGCGGCGGAGGGCCAGCACGGGGCGGTATTCCCCCTTGCGACCGCACGGGGTCACTACAGGCTCCGCGCGGCATCCGACTGCCAATCCTCCATCAAAGGGGCAAAGGGGTTTTGAACAGAAGATGAAAAGGGAGGGGAAAGCTGGAAAAGTTTGGCTCTTCGGCTGAACAAAGCCAAGCCTCTCTTTCAAGAGAAAGGCCTGGAGAAAATTGCAGAACCGTCTGGAGGGGTGGCTGTTTGTAGAAGGAGCCCTGAAGTAGAAATGCCAATAGGGAGCATGCATATAGAAGAAGACTTAAAAGACGAAGACAGCGAGCCTGATCTCTTCCAAAGAACTGCTTTGGCAAACGGCTTTGTTTCAGACTAATGAGAGTGAACACAATCAACAGTGCAAAGCACTCTGCAAGTTAGCCTTACCATATAAATGATCAGCAACTTGGAAGATGGCAAGACACATGCAATGTGCTCAGATACTGAACGACTGTCTGCAACTCCTTTCCCCAGAAGGATGGCTCACCTGAGTGCCATAATTCAAAATTAATTATTTAGTGCATTGCAGGCATGACAAATGTTGGACTTCAAGCAGCCAGCATCTACTTGCCTGCTATATGCTTTCTTACAACATGCCTGTTTGATAAGAGTATGATATATCTCACAACTTGTACTTATTTGGCATTTAAAGGAGCTCTGGCCCGTTGTAGTTCTTGGGGATGACATTTAGTGCAATTTATGAATTGGGCAGGCCAGACTGAAATTTATTAACATGCACTTGGAAGTAACCTCTATGGAATGGGACTGAGAGCTACTTTTCATGTAGAAGTGGCCTCAAACAGCCTCTGCTTGGCTGATAAACCACAGTCTTGAGCAGATACCAAGCAATCTGTTGATAATCAGTGTATGGAGTGGAATTGTGATCAGTATAAGTTTTCTCCGTATGACTGGTACCCAGGTCTTGCAAGGACACCTCTGCACAGACACATTATTTTTATAGGCTCTGCACAGAAGATCTAATCAATTAATGGCATCCAAGAAGTGCTTCAACAGACCTCCTTCTATGAATTGATTATCCCCCATGTTCAGAGCTCATGTGATGGACAGTAATATATGTAGAGCCAATCAGATTGATTCCTACATGATAAAAGGTCTGGCTTACCTATGACTGCTATCCAATTCACACATTCTGCAGCCTCAGAAATCAGGGGCAGATAAGTCAAGTGTCAGAGCCAGAAAGAGCCTTGAGGGGCATGGGGTCAAGCCCAATGCTCATGGCGCATCTCCCGTCCAGGCACTGGCCACACCCATACCTGCTTAGCTATATCACATACCATCAGGCCATCTCAGTGATGAGCATGCATGCATGTGTAACCAGCCCCTAAATAGTCATAGGATGTAGGTTATTTTAGCTCCACAAAATATTCTTATATGGAACAAATTATACCCCAAATAACAACTTGCTAATTTAACTGGAGTCTACTTATTAGGGCTTGCCAATCTCCAAGTGAGGCGTGGAGATCTCCTGGAATTATAGCTGATCTCCAGATGACAGGCATCAGTTCCCCTGGAGAGAATGGCTACTTTGGGGGGTAGCATCTATGGAATTAAACCTTGACAAAGTCCCAACTTTCCCCAGATCAAACTCTCCACATGTTCTACCCCCAAATACACTGGGATTTCTCAACCTGGAGTTGGCAGACCTACAACTTAGGTAGACCTGGGAAGGGGTTGAATCTTCACCCTGATTCACCTCCATCAGGATTCTCCCTTCATTCCCCTGCTCTTTTTTTCTGAGCTAGTTCTGTTGAGAGAGCAAGAGCCCCAGCCATGCCCTCCTGGAAAAGCTTAAATAGTTTCTGCCCATCCCTTTTCCTCCAATTCATCAAGAACTAGCCAATCCCAGCAGGGCTGTATTATTCATAAGGCTGACTAGGCTGCAGCCTAGGGGCCCCGCAGGAACTAGGGTCCATCTTTTTTTTTTTTTTTTGCTGAGACACTGTTACCTGCGCCTTAGGGCTCCAATGGTTAAAGGCACTTTGCACTCTGTGCCGCAGCAATACATGTACATATATATTTATCCATATATATTTGATAAGTGTACTATATATATAATAAGTGTACTATATATATTTATCCATATATATTTGATAAGTGTACTATATATATTTATCCATATATATTTGATAAGTGTACTATATATATTTATCCATATATATTTGATAAGTGTACTATATATATATATATATATATATATATATATATATATATATATATATATATATATATATATATATATATATATATATATATATATATATATATATGGAATAAATAAAATTATTCCCCCAAAATGTGCTTTCCTTAAAAGTTCTACTTGTGCAAGAAAAGTATTTTAAAAAATTGTGACTAGAATTCTTCAGGAGACCCTCGAAATGGATATAGGGCTACGTACAGTCTAGTACCTACTGTACCAGGGTCAGGCTGTCAGTTGTAGTGGGGTGAAAGACTGAAATGCCAGAGGAGAGCCGAAACACCTGAAAGCCTAAGGGCCCAGCCATGGGTTGCCTCCCACCCCTAGCAAAGGCTTGGGAATGGTCTGTGCCCCCCTTTTGGCCAATTGTGCTTTGGTTTCCTCCCTGGCCAATGTTGGGGTGTGGAAGCATGACTTTGGTTTTTGGCCCCCCAGCATTTAAAGCTACAGTGTTGCCTACCCTGTAGCTGTGCTGACTATCAGCCTAGCCTTTGGACCCTCTCATCCCATCTGAGGGGCTGAGGTCCCACCATACTGCCCCATCCTTGCAACGGCTGTGAGACTAGCATCAGAGCCCCTCTCTGGCTCTGGCTGTGGCCCACATGCTTTTGACTACATGAATGCAGAGCAGCTTGGAATTATTATTCAAAAAGAGCCAGTGATGCTTTGAGAAATTGTGGCCTGTTTTTGTTTTTGTTTTTGTTTTTGTTTTTGTTTGTTTGTTTGTTTGTTTGTTTGTTTGTTTGTTTGTTTGTTTGTTTGTTTGTTTGTTTAGCCAGCATATTGTGGTTACTAGAGTGCCAGACTAGGATCTGGGAGATTCAGATTTGATTCCCTGCTCTGCCATGGAAGCTTACGGGGTAACCTTGGGCCAATCACACACAATCAAACCCACTTCACAGGGTTGTCGCTGTAATGATAGGGTGGGGGTGAATGATGTTGTACTCCACTTTGGATCCCTATTCAGAGGGAAGGGAAGACAGATCAAGTCGAGTGCCAATGTCACAGGATGCATTATTACTTTTAAAGTTAACATTGGCTCATGTCATGTGATTCCAATGGATTTTTTATGTTAACATAACTTTCATTCATCCCTTTATAACCATTCAGAAAAAAATAAACAGGAAAGTAGCAGAAATTAACTAGATGGCTATCTTGTTTTAAAGGCCAGCCAAGTATTTTACTGTGAGATCACAGTTACAGAATTTAGCCAAGCATTTTAGATCTGAAGGGGCTTTGTGGGGAAGTCATTATTTCCCATTAGAAGTGAGTAATCAAATTCAGGTTGCTTAGTAGGGCGTTCAGCTTTCTTTCCCTCATGACAAGGATATGCTACGAAAACCAAGAGGGAAAAGGCTTCCTCAGAAAAGCTGCACCAAAAACTTTGGGATGGGATCCATTAATGATGATAGTATTTATTAGTTTAGGAATGACCTCCCTGTTACCTTTGAATGGACTTTGCATTGACTCTGTACTTGGATGGTTGCTTTCACGTCTTAAGATCATGTTGGAATTGAAATAGTGAGTATTAATTAGTGTATTTGGATATTAGATTTGTTAATTGTTGTTGTGGCATAGTCTATGATGGACTTTTAATAATAAATTACAGGTTGGTGGCCTGATGAAGGATTTGTCCTGAAACGAGCCAAATTAGATTGGACCGGTAAGCTCGTTGCCACTCAGCGTTCTTTGATGCCTTCAACCAGCTCCCATGGACTTTGGGACATCATGCATTAACAGCGACGTGACTACAAACAGAACCACTTACCTGTTGAATGTTTGAAGAAATTTGATGGAACTTTTCTTGCTCCTAATGGTTGTTGTATCAAACTGTTATTCACTGTTGTAATTTTTATTGTAAATTTGTATATAGGGCAATATAATTCTTGGCGTGCTTCCTTTGTTGTTTTTTGGTGCAAGGATATGCTACGGAAAGAACATACATATGCTTAATAGGATGCTGTAGTAAGAGGAGGCGCAAAAAAGTGATTCAACTGGAAAATGAACAGTAGTTTCTCAGGAAGAATGAGGGCATCCTAATTTTCCATATTGCTTTAGTCCAGTGTCTGCAGTCTGTTAGTCCTCTGACCCCAAGACCCGAACTCACTCAACAGGGCCTCAGGCCTTGATGCAGATTATCAAACTCAAGGTGAGGGCTGGAATTCTCTCGGCATTACAAATGATGTCCAGAATACAGAGATCAATTGCCCTAGAGGAAACGGCAACTTCAAAGGGTGGGCTCTATGGTGCCACATCCCAGCTGAGCGCCCTCATCAAGTAACTGAAACATCTTGATAGTGACTGCCAGATTCAAATTTCTGTCAGAGCACTTGTATAGAGTACATGCTGCTTCTGGTACTTGCAGAATGCTCGGTATGACAGCTTCGGTCATCTGAGCAAAGCCTACTGAGGGTGCCAGAGTGCAAATGGGTAAGGCTAGCAATTGCCATTTCATACATACTCTCTGTGGGGACTACCTCCTTGTGGAACAGCCTGCCTGAGGAGGTCAGGAAGGCCCCACACTTCTATAATTTCACAGAAGATGCAAAATGGAGATGTTCCAGGAGAGCATACTTATAATGGAATTAGAACTGTGGTGTAATGGAATATCTTAGGATGTTGGGAACAGGATTGTAATCGATTGCAGGATTGTAATCTATTGCAGTGTTTCCCAACCTGTGCGTGGGTCACAGGCCAGACCTCCCTAATGGCCTCCCTAAAGTTTCCTGCCTTTTGTGTCATTCTTTCTCTCCTCATCCTCCTTATCAACTTCTGACAGTCTCACCTTCCACCTCTCTTTGCTACAATAATGAGGGAGGGAAATTGGTCAGTCCACTAGTACTTTAGGACAGTAGCTGGAAGGAGAAGGGAAAAGGCTGAAGGGGTGGTAGGAGCTGTTCAGATGCAAAGGCTGTGTACTTTGGAATGCCACTTGCTTGGGGTAGCTATGCCTTTTCTACAACGTTTGTTGGTTTCTTAAAATTATCTGGTTGGCTGCTGTAGAAAATGGAATGCTGGTCTACATGGGCATCCAAGTCATAGCCTGCCTAGGGCACCCAAAAACCTTCGGTCAGCCCTGGATAGGTCACCATATGAAATAAATTTGGACTTGTGGTTCACCATATCAAAAAGGCTGGGAACCACTGGTCTATTGCACTGTTATTGTATGCATCACCTTGCTTATACTGCATTGCCTTCTTCCTCAGTAACCAACTTTCTATATTATGGTATGTCACATCTTAGAGTTTTCTCTCTGTGTGTGTTTACATTGCTTTCCCATTCCTAATCCTACTGCATTATCTATTGCATGTCTTATGCTGTCTAATTGGTTTTTTTAATGTTTTGTAATCCACCCTGAGTCTCAGTAAGAAGCAAACAGGCAAACTAGCTGTGGCAGTGCTGCTCTGATCTCTTTGATAGTTGAAGTTACCCAGGATAAGGACTCAACTAGACATGAATTTTCATATGTTCTCCATATGGACTGGCAACCACATGACAGCTATTAGTCCTTGCAGAGAACTCCCCCCTGAAAGTGTTGTGAGCTCCATATTCTACTCAGAACTGCAGCATGCAGAGGAAGGACTCCTGTCCTCCTGCACCATTTTCCTGAACCATGCACTGGGGGTTTCAGGCAGCTGCATGCACAAATATCAGTGCATGTGCACTGGCAAATAACATCCCAACCTGGCAAATAACACCCCCAGCACCATTTCAGGTGAAGAAAATGGCACAAGGGGGTAGAGCCCCTCCTCGCCCATGCTATAGTCCCTACCAGATTTCGGGCCCCATGGCACCCCACAGAGTTCTCAAAGGGGACCAGCAGCTGGCATATGCCTGCCAGTCCCCATGCAGAACACATGACAAAATTCATGTCTAGCTTGGCCCTGAGCGAAAAGCACTTCAGAAGAGGGACAGCAGACAGATAAGTGGCAGGTAGCATAGAGCATCTCTCCTCACCTGTACACATGTTCAGCTTTTAAAAGTGGATTTTCCAGCTCATGTTGAAACACACTGAATTCCTCCCATCACATCTAGTTGAGCCTTAGTGTTATCCATGAATGTTCCCTACAGCTTCTCTACAGTCCTATCAGTTCTCCTTTCTCTGCCCTGCCTTGTCTGTTGCTTGCTCCTATTTACTTTGGGTTCTGTTTCAGCTGCACAGACTGGAGAGGCTTACGATACCACTGGAAAAAACTGAAGAAGAACATCTGTGTGTTCTCAAACATAAACAAAACTGGGAAGAAAAAAAAACATTTGTTTTCTCTATTCTCTTTGTTGTTACACTTGTAGGCAAACAATACTGAGTAGGAAATACGATTTTTCAAGCTAGTGATTTCTCTCAAAAATCCATATCAAAGCAGATTTGCTCTATTAATTAAACTACTTTAATTAAATGTAAATAAATACTATGTAGCTGTTTCAGAATCAACCTATTTTCTAAGGAATAACATTTGGTAAGACATCCAAAAAATACATTTAGTTGACATTTTAAAAAATGTAAACCTCTCTCCAGTTAAAAAGAGAGTTAAAATTAGGGTTGCCAATTCCTGTCTGGGAAATTCCTGGAGATTTGGGGGCAGAGGAGATTGATCTTAGCAGGGATGTGATGTCAACCCTCTGAAGCATCTATTTCCTTCAGGTTAACTGATCTCTGTAATCCAGAGATCAGTTGTAACTCTGGAAGAACTCCAGGACCTATCTGGAGGTTGGCAACCTTAGTTAAAATGCCATCTCTGTAAAAGCTGCTAATGTGCCACACAAAATACAAAGGTTGCCAGATTTCATGAGATGCATCTTAAAGAAATGGATGTAGAACTTCAGTAGGGTAGCTTTTCCCATGAGAGCCAGTTTGGTGTAGTGGTTAAGAGCAGCGGATCTGGAGTACTGGGTTTGATTCCCCACTCCTCTACTTGAAGCCAGCTGGGTAACCTTGGGTTAGTCACAGCTCTCTCAGAGCTCTCTCAGCTTCACGCACCTCACAAGGTGATTGCTTTACACTTTGTAAACTGCTCTGAATGGGCATTGTCCCGAAGAGCAGTATATTACTATTACTATTAATGATAATGATAATGATAATGATAATGATAGGCACACAGCATTCTTAATCCTGATTCACGTGGAAACCAGCAGCTCTAGCAAAGGAGAACAAAGGTTATTGCTGAATTTTTAAAAATTACTTGCTAACAATTAGAAAGCAAGTATGTAACCAATAATACATAGCGTAAGGGAGAACGAAATATAAATTCGTAAGCATTGATGGGAATATTACAGTTCTAAGTGACATTTTGCATAAACCACAAATACAGACGTATCATATCAAACTTTTTCAGAACATTTTCAAGGCATGCAGGTCTTTACATTCTTTATCTTTAAACTAACTTAGATCATTCATACTTCCATTTCACAGATGTGAAATAGAAGCAGGGAGACACAGCTGCATACACAAGGCCAGCTAGTCAGCTCAAACTGTGCAGCAATTTGAACAAGGCCTCTCAAGGCCAAAACTCATATTCACAAGATCCATACTGGCTCTCAAAATTTATAAGATGGAAGTGCCTGTTCCTTTTATGATCATTTTTATCCTTTGCAACATACTGATGGTAATACTTGGAAAGAAGTAAATAACTTTTGGGGAAATCATTTCTTGCTTTAGGGTAAAATCTCTTGCACGGTCCCTCTCAGCAGATTCTTTGTCTGCAGTAGAGTTGCAAGATAGATGATTCAGTTGTTTACTGGGAATATCAGGCCTGTGCTATTTCACAAGTGATCAGTTGTTTAGAATCGGTGTGCTAGGAATTGCACTTTTCGCACAGATTTCCTGCATTTTGGCATGTTTGTGGTTGTGTTTTGGAAATACAGCAGCTCATTCCCACACAGTTTGAATATGCAAGCACCTGCAGGTTTCCTGTTTTTGTGTTAATTTTGCTCTTCCTATTATTTGAAATCCTTTAACCATGATAAAGACAGGAAGTGGTGGGAGCTCATCAAACATCGGCTGTGGTGCTCATCATTCGGCATACACTGCCTGCTACAGCCTACAGCCATTGTTTCAACTGAAAAATATATCAAGAATTTGCTAGAATTCTTTCTTTTTCTCCTTTCCTCTATTTTTAAATTTAAGCAATGCAACTTCTCCATGCATGACACTTCTTAATGTTAAATGGAATGGATTATGTGAAATACCTTCAAAAGACATGTTTTAGGCAGTGGGAATTAGTAATATGAGCTGAGGGTTGCACTTATGTAAATGCAGAATAGTAGTGATCCACCTTGTTTGGTGTATCTTCCTCATCTTTATTCCTGGTCTTCTTCATAGTTATAATCAGAAATAATATTTGCACAGTGCAATTCTTCCTACAGATTGCAGGTGATACTTTTCTTTTCCTTGCTATAACTAGACTCTGTTTTTAGAAATGCACAGACAATCAAAACACACACTTGTCAGCACTGGTAGAAATTTTAGCTCAGGGCTTCCAAGTGGTGTTTCATATGAAATCAAGAATAAAACTATCAAATGGTTGTATAATATTTTTAGGATATGCACAATGTTGCTTTTCATAATCCAGGGAAATTCATCCCAGTGTCCTGTCCAAGTAATTTTTTTTAGTTATATTTATTTCATAATTTGAAATTTTCTTGAGTTAATAAAATCTTGTCCACATTTTACAGTATAATTTCTTTGGACCATGAAGGAAACATGAACGATCCCATCCTACATTGCTTTGTAACATTTTTGCAATATAAGGTTTGCAGATAACCCAAGCATTCATATAATCCCACAAGCATCCACTTAGATGTTCCATCTCTATGGAAGGAGTAAGGAAGGCCTTTGCACATGATTGTTTCAGGGGTTTTGGCTATCAATTTGCTTTTGCTGTTGATTTGTCATGTATATATCTGCCTTCAAAATTGCACTTCTATTGCAGGTACATTGCATATACCCAGTACCAAAAGCAGCATTTTTTTAATGGTAGGAAAAGACAATTCTCCCTATAAACTGCAATCAGAATAGCATTTCCTAAAGAAAGGAAATGAATACAATTATGTAAATAACAGTGCAATCTTAAACAGGGTTACATATTTCTAAATACATTGAAGTCAATGGGCTTGAGGATGTAACAGCTTTGGATTTCACTGCAAGTATCCAGCATTTTAAAGAGGGAATTAACACTTCATAGTGGTGGGAAACAATGATTCTGTTGATGCTTGATCAGAGCTTGCAGTAGTCTCAACAAAACAGGTGTCAGGCATACTTTTTGATCAACCATATGGAAAGACCTGGAGACAACTAAGAGGGCAGACGTCACTACATTTTGGAAGCTTAGTGGAAATATATATCTGTTTTAACCTGAGCCAACTTGTGATCTCATCACGACCAGCAAAATCAAACTTGCTCTTGGGCAAAAAAAGAAAAAAAATCGCTAAATATTGTAGTGCTCTAAAAATGCTACACCCAAGGACAAGTCTGATAATGCGATTACAAATACAAAAGCAAACATGCTTTATGGGAACATAATTAGTCTTTGGCTCTTAAAGAAAGTAGATGAGCATGTAAACTGAAATTGTATCTGGAAGTTTCTGTAGGGAAAAAACACAGAACCATGTTAAACAATGGAACGTAACTAGACTTGTAGCCTTTTCTTATAGCCATATTTCACTCTGTTCAACTTAATAGGATGTTGCTTGTGTTTATATACAAAATCAGGCAACCTTATCCTGTTTACTGTTGGGGCAATATTAAATTCAGAGTAATGACTTCAGATCTTGCATGTTAACTCTGTCTGCTGGCAAAAGAGGAGCTCCCTGCCTTATGTAATTATGGCTTACGGCCACAGTAATGAAGACACTGTGCAGGCTGGAGCCTGTTTGCTGTTGTCTGGAGGCATCAGCAGCAAATTTGTGGTTGTAGTCACATGACATTCGAAAGAGACTTGGCTTCCCCGTCAAAACAGCTCATTTCCAAGTAGGTAGAATTTTAGAGTAAATATTCAGAAAGGAGATTATAGGGACAGTTTAAGGATTTATAGCATGAGATCAGTAAGACTATTTCCTTCCTTCCTTTCATGCTCAAACCATTTTTAAGGACCTTCACACTCTTTCTAAGAATGAGCAGAGCAACCTAGCGAGTATGTGTGTGGTAAATGATCAAAAAAGGATTGTTCATAGCTACCTCCCACTTATATGACCACTGTATCCTTGTTAGATGGGGCTTCCATATTTCCAAGTGGGACTTCAGCAATAAAAGGAAAATCATCAGTATTTTCCAAAACATTATCATTTCTTTATTTCTTTGAGAAATTTTAATGCTGCCTGTCCAGGAACTTGCCCAAGGCAGCATACAAAACAAAAGTAATAAAAACAAAATGTTAAAAGATAGTGATTAAAATCCAGCATTAAGAACCTAGCCAACCTAACAGCATAGACCACACAAACGGATCATCGCCAGCTTAAAATAACAGTTTTCAGACTAAAATTGTATTAAAAGATGAACCCCTTAATTAAAAGCCTGGCTAATCAGAAATGGTTTGGCCTGGCACCTAAATGAAAGCAATGTAGTTACCAGGTGAGCCTCAAGGTAAAGGGCATTCCACAAGCAAGCTGCCACTACTGAAAAAGTCCTGTCTCCAGATGCCACCCTCCTCACCTCTCAAGGGGGTGGCACAGACAGAACTGGGGTGATACAACCCCACAACTGACAGTAACACAGCTGCTGCATTTGGGATGAGCTGACGTTTCCCAGTGGTTTTCAAAGCATCCCCACATAAAGTGCATTATAGTAATCAGAGCATGGATCACAGTAGCCAGATCACACTTTTTGAGGAACAGCCATTGTTGATGTATCAGCCAAAGCTGATAACAGGCACTGCTTGCCACAGAGGAGATCTGGGCCATCAAATGTAGGCCAAGATCCAGCAGTTACCACAAGCTATCAAACTTCTTTTAAGGGCATAGAACCCAACCCAGAACAGGCTGACTTCTCAGTCCTCAAGCAGCTTTTTCATTGACAAGCAGCACCTCAGTCTTATCTGGACTGATCTTCAGTTTATTGACTCTCATCCACCCCATTACCATCTCCAGGTGCCTGTTCAGGAGTCGGACTCACCTGACTCAACTGTTAAGGAGAAATAGACCTGAATTTATGGAACAATTACTGCAAATCCACTGACAATCTCTTCTAGCAGTTTCATGTGGATGTTAAACAGCATGGTGGACAAAATGTAACCCTGTGGGATGCCATAGCATAAATCCTACAGGGCCATGCAGCAGCAGCACCTTCTGGAACCAGCCAGTCAAGTAAGAACAGAGCCACCAAAGCATGGTACCCCAACTCCCAACTTAATCAGCTTCTCCAGAAGAATAGATTGCTTAATGCTACTGAACACCACAGAGAAGTCCAAAAGAATCAACAGGCACATATTTCCTCTGTCACTCTCATGGTGAAGATCAGCCATCAGGGTAACCAAGGCTGTTTCCATCCAAAACCCAGGCCTGAATATGGAATGAAATGGGTCTCTGTAATCCAGATTCTCTAAGACTTTCTGAAGATACCTACCCGTCACCAACTCAATCAGCTTGGCCATAAATGGAATGTTGGCTGCCAGGTGGTATTTAAACAATTTGGATCCAGGGATGCCCTCTTCAGGAAGGGTTGTATGGCCACCTCTTTCAAGGTCATTGGAACTACACCCTCCTGCAGAGGGGCGTTTATTACCTCCCAGACCTTTTCAACCAACTCAGCTCAACTTGACACCAACAGCCAGGAGAAGCAAGGGCTGAGTCTAGACATGATTGGCTGCATGCTTCTGAGCAGCTTGTCCACTTCTTCACGCCTCACCAACTGGAAGTCATCCATACAAGTATGACCAGACTGCGTGGCAGTGGCATACTGAGACTGAATTGTAGCAACTGTGGAATATAAGTCATGGCAAATGTGGGCAATTGTATCTGCAAAATGCATTGCAAAAGTGTCACAGTAGGTCTATATTTTCAGGAGCCTGGGATAAGAGCCCCATAATCTGGAAAAGCTCTACTGGATAGCATTGAATGGATGAGACCTTGCTTTGCTGCCATCACCGCTACAGAGTTGGCATAATAAGCTCTCACCTGTGCTCAGTCACATTTTCTGTGAGTTTTCCTCCACTTGCTCTCCAATCATCCATCCAAAAGCTTCATTGCTCCAAGCTCCTCAATGAAGCAAGGAGAATTCTGGGTTCTGAAGGAGGGTAGAGAGTACTCCAGAGTGATTATGTCAACAGCTTGGGAAATTTCCAGATTCCATAGATCGACCATGACTGTGACAAGAGTACCACCCTTGCTGACCCAAAAAAACTTCAAGAGATGTCAAGAAACCATCCAGATCCTGGAGCAGACTGTTCTAACTGCCCCCCACCCTTGGAGAGGTTCTGAGTGAGTCTACCTCATTGGGTAATGGTTGTTCCATGACAAGGATGGTGTCGAAAATCCCCATTCTCAAGCCATACATTTTATCAGAGAAAACCTGACTGAAAGCATGTCCCATTCTATGTGCAGGAACTAGAATGTTTTGGGTCAACCACAAGGTTATCATGGTGGCCATGTAATCTTGAACTGCTCCAGTCAGGGAGTGTGCTCAGTGCTCAGTATGCACAATTAAATCCCAAAGGACAAATAATCCGTGGGGTCCTCAATGCCAAATCTAAGACAGCCTTGATCAGCTCAGACAGGGAGACAGTTGGGCAGCAGAGCTGGCCATGCACCAACAGAATCCCTCTTCTGTCTTGAGTTCCTAGCATCAGGTACATGCGCTCAAAATGATCACCCTCTCACCAAGCTCATGTGTATTTCACGGTCTGAATTTACTGGTGTCAGAAAGTTAAATGAATAATAATAACATTAAAATTAAAAAGCTCATGATATACACTTTCTGGTTGGGTCAAGTGGATAGTGTTAGCAGGAACACCATGATGAGAATGGTCATCTCAGTAATAAGAGTCCTGCAAATTGCATTGCAAAGGGTGCTGCAGCTGTCTGAAACATCCTGTAATTTTAAGGGTACTTTCTGGGAATAAGTCCTATTAAATAACATGGGACTTCTTTCTGAGTAGATCTACTTAGGCTTGCTCCTTAGACTTTGCTCTTGGAGTAACAGGCTCTCTGGGTTCTACTCCTATATCTCTGTTCAACATTGTCTGATTAATATGGTGAGAAGGCAGAACAACAGCGGATCCTCCAGTCCGTAGACAATCTTATGCTCTCTTTCTTACAAGGTCTGCTTCACACGTGATATCATGTCTCTTGATATCTCTACATTTGGTTAGTATTCACTTGCTGAGTGGCAACTGAATCTGTAAATTGACTCAATTGAAAATATTGTGTTTGAATTTATAGAAGATAAAATCAAAATGAATTCTCCAGTATTATAGCTGTGATAGGCCATGTACACAGCTTTCATTGATGAACCCATTTATAAATATTCCATTGACCATGGTCAACTGATAATACATAAATGCAAGTGGGACACAGAACTGGTAGTTATGGCCATGAGAGTTCAGAGAAAATTTTGAATAGACTCTTCTATGTCCTCAAGCTATTAAAAGTACAAAAGATATCTAAAACACATACGCTACTCCATTCTTCTAAGATTCCATCTGACAAAAAAAATCTAATGATCCAGTTTCTCTGAGGTATATCTTGAAGTGCAGTGTGAGTCCATACATAAGTTCATATTAATATAATTATATTTGACATATTTTTAAATGGGAAGAAATGTTTTTAAAGGGAGATACAACCATTACTCGCTTTGGGTTATAGCAGTTTATTTCCCTCCTGTCTCCCAATTAGGTTCTCATTTCCTTAATTAATGCTGGACAAGAGTCTCCCAAAGAAAGATGAAGAGCAAGTATTAGAACAGTTTCAGGTGAGTAAGCTAGTTGGTCTGCAGTAGATGAGCAAGATTCAAGTCCAGTACCGCCTTCAAGACCAACAAGAGTTTCTAGGGTATAAGCTTTTAATAGTCAAGCTCCCTTTGTCAGTATCAAAACACTGCTCATATAACCAAACATCAGCACATAGAGAGCTCATTGGCTCCGAAGCCACCACAGTCATCATCTATCTGATCTCAGTCCATAGTATGCCTCATTGATTTGGCAGTCCCTAATGATCTGTTTTCCATATACATCTTTTTATGGTGTCAGAATCAAGGCTGGCTACACCAATGAGCTAGTGGATTGCCTAAGATATTGCAGTATAAACAACCCAAGCACACACACACCCCAACTCTGCAGCAAAACATTTAATTCTAAATTAACTAACCGACAATATTCAGCCCTTTAGTGGGCCCTAACTGCCACCGGAGGCAGCCACCTTGCTCTGTCTCCTGGCAGGGTCAGCCTTGGAAGCAGCCATCAGACTGCTCTGTGATGTGTTCAGACATAGAACACATTGAAGTCGCTTCCTGCAGATCAGATTTTCAGCAAGCTGATTTGTCCAGCACTTGGTGAATTCTCCTTTCCTTGCCTTGCAGAAAGCAATTGCAATAGCTTCCTGCAGCATGTATTTATACATGTACAAACATTTTCATTGAAAACTCAGTTGTAGCCTCTGCATACAGTCTACTAAACATTATGAATACATTTTCCCAATCCCTTATGCTGTGACAATAAAACAAAGTCTGACTCAGTTATGTGTACTTAACTACATTTCCTCACTGTTTTAACACTTACACTAATTTTAAGGCCCCCAGATAGTACAGTTCTTCCAGTGGTTTACCTTCTTTCTTGCTTCTGGTGTCATTTCCCCCCAAGTCTGCAAAACTGCCATTCATTTACCTGGAGGCTACTTATTCTAGTTCAAGACTACTGAACCAGTCAGCAACAGTCATGTCCCAACCTGTTCTGTTCAGATGAACTCAAATATTGCCTGTGCCTTAAATCCCAATTGCCTCACAATGACAGTCTTCCACCAAGGCTTCTTTTTAAACCTTGAGATGCCCCAAATTGTATCCTGCTGTTTCCTTGGAAACCAGCAGCTGGAAGCCAGATAAGTGGAACAAGATGCTTCCAAAGGTTTGTAACATAGAAAGAAACACTTGGTGGAAAGGATAAAGAAAGAAAACAAAACTGAATTTGCACAGGATCTTAGCACCAGGTTCTAAAAACATACTTTCAGTATTTATTGGGAAGAGGTGGGTTTTCTGGAAATTTCCCAAACATTTTAGTCTGTTAAAATGTTCATGAACATTTGACTGTCCCCTGTTGCTGATATCATTCATAATACTCCTGGTGCTTTAAAACATGGCTCCAGTTAAGGTTCTATTCTATCTATGTAACAAGGAGCTTCTGAAAATAGTACTTTGTTAGGGTCAGGAGATACAGCATGTGAAGGGCTGTTTCCACACGGTTTACCTTCCTTTGGAAAACAGTGTCTTCACGCGCGAAATCATGCGAGAAGACGCTGTTATCGCACAAGAAGACGCTGTTATCGCGCAAGAAGACACTGTTATCATGGAAGACAGCGTCTTCTCACGCGATTTCGTGTGATAACAGCATCTTCTCGTGTGATTTCACATGTGAAGGCGCTGTTTTCCAAAAGAAGATAAGCCGCGTGGAAACAGCCGTGGTTTCAATAATGCTGCTGAGCTCCTGTGTGAAAAAATGACGTAACTCTAGTTGCTTCTCTTGGCTTTAAAGTGCATTCTGGGAGCTTGCTGGTGGGGCAGAGGCATAGTGTGGGCATGGAAGACCCATCACAGGGAGAGGGGGATGTTTGTGTGGGTGGAAGGAGGGGTTCTTTTCACTACCTATCTGAAAAGCCAATATTTTAATCTAATAGGCACTTCTTTGCATCCTCAATTAAATATTAATATTGCATAGAATTTTACTAAGACAGGTTAAGGATGATATCATTATTCTTGACTGACAAGACTACAAAAAAGAAGTTATGCAGGTAATTTTAAGCGAGTGCCAAATCAGCAATGTATTCTTCTGTGTCATACTGTAATGAATAAACAGTTTAGGAAATAGAAGCTTTAGCTTTAAAAAGATGTTAAATTACATCACCGTTTATACTTATGCCTACCATACACAATATGATATCTTTTAGCACCTAGATAAACATTATGGTGGAAGTTAAAATAGTTTCCTCCTCATAGCATGCTGCTAATTTTAAGATCCCTTTAATTTCTATTGTAAATTTCTTTAGGAAACATAGCCATTCCTTTTCAGAATTGCTTTGCCTTGAAACAGAAACGAAAGGTCTTAATCTTTACATTCAGCACAATGATGTGGTAGAATAGATTTTACTGCTTACATTAAGAACACACGTTTAGATATTAACAAACCCAAACCCAGTCTAGTAATGCCTCCAACATGGGGTTGGAGCCTATAGCTGAATCCCATAGTTGGTGCTGGATCTTTCCCCACCTTCTCTTACATCCCTCTAATCCCACTGAAAAGGCATTGCAAGAAGGCATGGGACCTCCGGGGTTAATAAAGGTATAGGGCAGTGACTATGGTGAGGAAGGGGTAACAGCAAAATTGGCCAACCTCACTCTTGCACCAAAGGAAGGAGGAAGCAAAGTGAAGGAAGAGCTGCAGTGATATAACAGCCAAATGAGGATGCTTCCCCCATTCCCCCACTTCACTGCAGGGAAATGTAGGGTTTGGTGTAGTGGTTAAGAGCGCTGGACTCTAATCTGGAGAACTGGGTTTGATTCCCCACTCCTCCACTTGAAGCCAGCTGGGTGACTTTGGCTAGTCACGGCTCTCTGGAGCTCTCTCAGCCCCACCCACCTCACAGGGTGTTTAGTTGTGGGGATAATAATAACATACTTTGTAAACCGCTCTGAGTGGGCATTAAGTTGTCCTGAAGGGCGGTATATAAATCAAATGTTATTATTATTATATGATTATAGGGAAAGATCTTTCCCTACTCCCATGAGTGCCTTCCACACACACAGCCTAAGGATTGGATCTAGCAGACAGTTTATGTGGATAGAAGTGATTTTGGTTAATGGAGTGTTACCTTCCCCTCCTGCTGCAGCCCAAAATGCTCCATGAAATGCTGTTCCTGGGGGAAACGGGCCCCCTGGGAATAGTATGGGAAAAAATCAGAATCTGCAGCGTGAGGGGGTATCAGTGAAAGTCACTGCCTTCCATCTGTGGAAATCCTCAAGAGCATTCAACCAATGGTTATAATAAGTAATGGTATTATTCAGAAATATTTGATTTACCCCTTGTTCTGGCATTTGGATGGCTAGTTTATAATATGGAGAGATCAGGGAAAGAGAGAGTTCATTTTAACTAGTAATTTTTTTCCAAAGTTTTGCATCAAAGAAGGTTGTTTTAAGGTCTGTCCTTTCAAAATCAAAAAGAGTCCAGTAGCACCTTTAAGACTAACCAACTTTATTGTAGCATAAGTTGGTTAGTCTTAAAGGTGCTACTGGACTCTTTTTGATTTTGCTACTACAGACTAACATGGCTAACTCCTCTGGATCTATGTCCTTTCAAAGTGTTTGCAGTTGCAGTGATGATGTAGGCCACACCCTTGTCCTCCTAGATGAGACTAGACTAGTCCTAGGGACATTTTCCTGATGAAAATGAAGATTTTTTTCAGTCCCACAGAATTTAAACTCATGTTGAACTTTTGCATGGAAGCCAGTGAGTCTTAATTACAGCTGACTGTATCTTTACTATTTATTGTGAGCTTAAAATTTATATTGCCAAAGAAAGGAAATTTGGAACAGTATCTTGTGTTTCCCTGTAAAAACCAGCACGACAAAGACCTGTTGTGGTTTTTGACTGAGGACCAGTTCAGACATGCACAGAACCTTCTCTACATGATGTACTCCAGTTATGTTTGGGGACTCATTCACATGGTAGAGCCAGCGCTATTTTCTGCAATTGTGACTGCAACAGTCAAAGAAATTGCCAATATGAAGTGGAGATTGTATTCATGGATGGCTTAGATAAACTACGGGCTTTTGTGTTTTCAGTTGAATATAGCATCTTTTGTTTCTTCTTCCCAGAAGACCTTGGGTGCAACCTGATAATAGCCACACCCTTCTCCCTATTGAGTTAGCATGGCATCCTGTCCAAGGTGCAGAAAGAGGCCTTAAGATCATATCCTGAAAGATTCCAGTATTATTTTCTTACTTTCTTGCCTAATGAAAAGTTCTGGAGAAGTCAAAAGCTTGTGTACTATCAGTGCCATCCTGAGAACTCTTTTCTGGGAGTGAGCCCCCATTGAATAGACCTGAATAGGATTGCTTTCTATATTGTGTAATTTGTTGATCTTAATAAAAAGTGGTTACATGACTTTCGTTTTTAGATTTTGCTATGGACCACGTTGTCTACCTATGACTGACATCACTTGGATGACAGATTTGTTTGTCTTTGGAATGCATAGTATAAAGAAGCTGTCTGGTTGCTTGAATCAGCCTTGAATAACCTCAGTATGAATTTTATTCCATTGGGAGGTTTTGAATAAACCTTTTAAAAATGCAAATGTTGGTGAGTGTTGCATGAGATTGGCAGTTAGGTGAGTAATAGAGAACCTAGGAAACACAGTCAAATTGTAGTCTTTATAGTGTAGCATATAATTCAGGATAGTTCTCAAAATGCTGGTTGTTACATGTCCTGCAAATTAATATATTCAATATAGGGATAAATTGGAACAGTTGTTATAATCATCACCTTTTCTTTTAATTGCTCACTTTTCCAAACAGGCTGAGAATCTTTAACTTAACTGGACTAATTTAGAAGTTCTCAGAGCATAACAAAACTTTTAAAATTGCTGTTACAAGAATATAAACAGCACATCAATGGAATTAAAAATAAATTTCATTTTGGGAGGAAAAATACTAAAAACCACAGAAGTTATATGGAATAGATTAGATTGTTAAGTAAAAACAGGAAAGAGCATGACATTGTGTACTTAACAGGTCTGCATGTTATTAAACATATCCAGTAGACAGAGTCCCATATGGTTAATATCTGCCTAGATTCTGCTATAGAAGTTTTGAAATGTTAAGAATCTTAAGGAATAAGGGCCATATCCAACATTGTATAGAAACACTTCTGTACAAGGAAAAAGTATGAAGATCTTGCCTAAAAGACAATGACATGATTGTATTGTCGAAGGCTTTCACGGCCGGAGAACGATGGTTGTTGTGGGTTTTCTGGGCTGTATTGCCGTGGTCTTGGCATGATTGCTGTGGTCTTGGCATGACATGATTCTTTATTTACAGGGCAATCCTTTTGTCAATTTATGTGGTACAGTATACCAAATAACTCCCCTATGGAGGGCCTAACTATATGATAGATGTAACAACTGCTGGGTTGGAAATCCCTCACCACACATACCATTGGAGAACTCACCTTTCAAACTGCTTCATCATTCAGTGTAGCTTGGAGAGATGTGAGGGGGAGTAGGGGCTTCTACCTTCCCTCCTGTACCATTTTCCCTACAGGAAACAGCCATATGTGAGCCCGTTTCTTGGGCTTCACACATCCTCAGTCACATGATCCAAGGACATGTGGCCCCAGACAAAGGGGCAAACAAGTCCCTCCATAGTTGTTTCTGCTCAGGGAAATGGCGTGGGAGGGAAGGCAGAAGCTCCATCTCTCCATTCCCATTATTCACATCGAGCAGCAGAACGGTTGGCGAGTCCCCAATGGTATACGTGACTGCAAGGTGGCTCAGGAGATACCTGATCTGGTTGATATCATATCTATCATATATTTGAGCCACAGTGAGCCAAACAGTGACTCCTGGATTGTTTGTGGCTAGGAAAATGGCTCAGAAGCTGAAGCCCTTTCTCTACATGTGCTGTAGTTGAGATTTGATTTGGGCACCTCATGTGTGGGAACTGAGGAGAACCTGTATCTCCTGTCTGACTGTGACACAGAACACATGGTACAGACCCTGTGTTCTCCACAAAGACATATAATGGCAGTCAGGATCTTATACTAGGGCATCACCCCTGAAGCACTGTCAAAACAGTATGCCAGCACTATGGTGATGCTGGCACAATTCTGCTAGCATAACAGCGGGAACTGAGTGGCATTGGAAGTGGTAAATGAATGTTCTCAGATCAACTCCACCCATGGCATAGCATTATGCCAGCAAAAAAGGAATCAATAGATTCTCACTGAATTCTAGCAAGAAAAAAATAACTGCCCTTGCTCCACTTACGAAGGTTTTGAAAATTTTACTGTTGGTTTTAAGTTGTTAGCTGCCTCGCATATGATTCAAGGAGATGAGGCACAAGAATTGGAAGGATACCTAGAAGGTGTCACTCACTCCCTGCCATCCATTGAGGGCCTGCGCCTGTGTGTTGTCTATTGAAGCAATTGCCCGTATAACTCATGACTGGACCCAGTTCTTGGTTTTTAGCATGTGGACAGTGTAGGCTTGTAAAATTCCTGAAGATATAGGAAAGGTGCCTGAGGAGAATGGGGTTTGGGGATGGGAGGGAGCTCAGCAAGGATGTAATATCATTGATCCCACCATCCAAAGCTGCTGTTTCCTCCAGGTCAACTGATCTTTGTAGCTGGGAGATCATTTGTAAACCTGGGAGCACTACAGGCCCCAAGTGGAGGCTGGCAAATGTGAGAGGTATGGCCTGCAGTAACACCAGAAGCTGTAGCATGAAGCGATATGGAAGAACTCTTCCTGTTATTATGTTGTTTGTTGTGTCACTTTCAAAGGCACAGGAGCTTCGCCAGCACAGGAAAGCTGGCAACCGCACTTTCTTGACTCAATTTCAGAACCCGCTTTTTGAAGTTGTTTCCCAGCTGTTGCCCAGCGCTGTCTGGAAGTGGGGATTCTTCCCTGCCTCCCTCTGTTTTCACCCACCCCTCTCTGATCACTGCCTCTATGCAGAATTGCGAATGTTCCTTCTCTCTTAATTCCCCCACAGTGCTGCAAAGGGCAAGAAGTTGTTTACAGCCATGGTATTCTGAACGGAAAATCCAAAATGGAGAACACAGGGCTAGTCCAGACTAGACATGGGCACAAACAGAAAAAAAACCAAACATGGTCTTCATTGTTCGTTGCCATCCACGAACAACGAACAACGAACACTGACGAACACGATCCTCTCACGAACATGTTCATTGTTCGTTGTTCATGGGGGCCAGCAGACTCTCCTCCAGCCATCAAGATCCCTACTGCACCACTCCCAGAAACCCTACCTGAGCAGGCAGCAGGAAATATACCCAATAATAAATAATAGCTTGGCCCCAGAGCCTGGCAGCAGCCCTGGAACCTGAAGGGGTAGATCCCTATCCCACCACACACAAAGAAAATTCAAGCTCCAATGCACTCTCTCTATCAAAATGCCAACAGCAACTCTCTCCCTCTCTACTGTCTGCAAACTAAGCCAGAGCTGGGAGCCCCCCTCCCCCCTGGTCTTTGCTGCCTTGTAACAAATTTGGAGCTCCACACTTGAAGGGAAGACCTGCCTATCAGTCTAAATTGGGCTTAGATTGGGGTTTCCAGGGCAACAGCAGGAGTTCAGACAGTTCAGACAGTTCAGACAATCCCTGCCTAAGTTGCCAAGGGAATTGATTGCAGGTGCCAGACTGTCTGGCTTGACGAACAGCAACGGAGGAGGCTTGCAACGATCACCTGTTCGTTTAGAATGGGGCCTCATGAACGGCTTGTTCTCAAACAGCAGATTGGGCTGTTCGTGGGTTTTTTTAGTTTGTATTGCTGTTCGTGCCCATCTCTAGTCCAGACACCACCCTCAACTGAGGTTGGAGGAAGGGGCAGGTTTTGCTGGCAGTCTGTGTTGTGGGGAGCAGACATCACAAAGTAGCACAGAAATGCTGTGGTGGGAGTGGGCAGGGAAAGGCTACAAAGCCCTTACCTCCCCTTTGGAGACAATTTATGGCAAGGTAGCTGAAGACATGACATGGGAGAAAGCCCTGTGCTGGGCCCATGTGGCCAGGATAAATGTCATCTCAAAGGGCTATGGGGGAGGTATTTGCAGGAAGAGTGCTGCTGCAGCAGCCACTGAACTCAAGGAGGGAAAGAGGGCTGCTAACCTGGCAGAATCTATGTACCTGACATAACATGAAAAAAAATTGGCTGATTATCTCATCTAATAGTTTTGCCCCACTTATTCCACATTTCCCTATAGTCCACAATACCTTATATTAGGGCCAACCAAATGACACAAAACAGAGTGCAAGATTTCAAGTTCACCAGAACATTTTATTAAGTAGATGTTACAAAATTTAAAAAGAAAAACAAGGGGGTTGGGGACAGCCAGTTTGGCGTCATGGTTAAGAGTGATGGGACTGTAACTTAAAAGAACTGGGTTTGATTCCTTACTCTTCCACTTGAAGCCAGCTGGGTGACCTTGGGTCAGTCACAGCTCTCCGGAGCTCTCTCAGCCCCACCTACCTCATAGGGTGATCATTGTGGGGATAATAATAACATACTTTGTAAACCCCTCTGAGTGGGTGTTAAGTTGTCCTGAAGGGTAGTATATAAATCAAATGTTGTTATTATTATGTTATTATGCCTTGGGTCATAATCTTGAATCTTGTTCAAGCCACCATTGTGTGTCAAATGCTAAGCAGGGCAGGCATGCTGTTTGGAAATGGTGTTAGTGTTAGGTTGCATTTTTCTTTCCATTGTGAAAACAAAGTCCAGCAATTGTCCCTATTAACTATTTAATAACAGGCAAAACTACACATGCCTTATGGACGAGGGCACAGGAATCACTTGGCTGTTTGTAAGGGTTGATGAAGCACTCACTATTTGGCATGCACAGGAAAATTAGAAGGGACGTAGCATTAGCTGCTGTGGGATGAAACATGGCATGGGGTTGGAGGTGTGAGGACTGTAAAGCAGGGCAGTTGAAGGTGCCCCTCAAAATCTACTGCTTGAGACCACCTCCTCACCATGCCCCATTATATAGTAGACCCTGTGTGTTTATGTCTTCTGCATTCTGCTTTGTGTGTACAGTGGTGCATAGTGACATCATGAAAGTCTGCCAACATCATGGAGTGTGAGTTGGCTCCTAGCATGAATAGCTATTGTGGTGGTGCGGGGGGTGGGGTTGTTGGCTCACAGTGCCTTGATTGGTCAGTTTCAGCAATTTTGCTATGGTCTCTATTGCTTAAAGTAATATCATTTTTTCCCTTTCAGTTTTTCTGATAAGAGACAACAGGATGCCTACCTACTAAGCTGTGTTGACATTAGCAAGCCACCAGCAAAGCAGGTCCACAGTATGGCTGTGTTGATGATCCGATGATGTGCAGTTTTCTTTGAAGCACTTTCTCTATAAGCAAGGAGTACCGTCCAGAACAGTACAATTTTCCCTTTTATTGAAAGAGTGAGCAAAGTAGACAGGAGTCTGGAACATATTGGAGAGGCACTGAAACTCCCCCCGTCCCTGGCCTCAGCTCCCCTCAGCTGGTTGCTCCAAGTACATTTCTCTCTGTGAGGCTCAGATACTGGAAATAGGCTGGGAAAAAGAAAAGTGGCCAGAGCAAGAGACTGAGGGAAATGAAGGAGGACACTCCCTTTCCCCCTCCTTTATATGTGAATGGGGATATGAAAAGAAACATGTGTCTGGCACCATCATGTCTAGTTTGGCCCTGAAATTCATGGCAAAGTCTCAAAGGCAGGATAAGAATGAGAAATACTGAAAGCTTAGCAACAGTTCAAATAGTGCAATTTCTCCCTCCACCTCACTTATCTGAAGCCTCTCCCCTTCTTTAACGATCATATTGTTGTCCCAGTGTGATGCATTGAATTCTGCCAACATTAATCTTTTGTGGATGTACGTAGAACAAGTAATTATGCTCACTAAAACTTGGCTTCTCTGTGCAGAGTTCTCCCTCCCTCCCCACATTGTGTAGGGTCACTTACCCTGTGCCATGACATCATCATGTTGTACATTTCCCCACCGCCATTCAGCATTTTTGCCTATTGCTGGTGAGTGAGAGGGAATGTACTACATGGCAACATAATGTCCTGAGACAAATGATCCTTTATATGATGGAGCCAAGGGAGAAATTCAACACATTTTTCAGCATCAGCCCCACATTTTCAGCACATTTCCAGCATGTGCTTTGCATACAGATGGTCCCAGCCTCAATGCCCACCATCTCCAGACTGAGGTAGCAGGTGAAAGACTTCTACTTTAGACCCTTAAAAAGGGTCTTTCACCCTTAAAAAGTCCCCCTCTCATATAAGTTTGAACATTTTTAGGGGAAAATCCTCCAACATTTCAGAGACGCCATTCTTAATCGAAGGTCAGAGCCTCCATCTCTCCATCACTCATCCCTGAAGGTTCTGCGCTTTCTATTGTATGTGATGTGAATTTATTCCACAATTGTCCAGTCCTCTATCCACTTAAAGGCCAATGTGGTTTTGTTCTTTTGATCAAACATATATTAAAAACACACAATTATCTGCCAGTGTCCTATCACAGTTCAAAATCTACACAGCATTTACACTGGGTAAAATGGCCAGCTGTGTACTACATGGTGCCCAAGGGCTCAGGTTCAGGCATTGGTATGCATATGCACAGGAGAGGAGACGCAACTACTGCCCCCAACTCAGATATATAACTTCCAGAGAAGCTGAGAAAGGAGTTGATCCTGGAAGGATTATCTCAGCGCCAACAATTCACACTGACAAAATGGTCCCAAAACATCCCCCAAAGGCAGAACTACAGACAAAACATGTAATAAAAAATAAAATTATGGATAACTACAGCATGTGAAACTACAGCATATGAAACACCAGCCTTTATTAGAAGTACGGCACATTCTAATGGTTTCTAGCAAACTAAGGCAAGTTTTATCCGTAACTGCAATTAAACAGAGACAGGCACCAAATAAAGAGCACAGGAAAAAATAACCTTGGAATTCTGCTATTTTCCGTTTCAGAGCCATGAGTTTCAGTTATGTTCTATAACAACAGAGAAGGAACCATTGTATTGGACTGAGGTAGAAATTTGCACCCCTTTTCAGTTGCTTGGATTAGTCTGAGGCCTGATATCTGCTGGTGAGAAACAGCGGGGAGGGAGGAGGCAGAATAGTATGAGAAGACCTCATATCATGCATTTTGATGCAATTTAAAACAATGTCAAACATTAAAAAAAAAGTAAACCATCTATCGGTAACAGGGATGCAACTCCTTCACGTCAATGGAAATTCATAGAACAGTTGTCGAGCCTGTTACCACGCCACTTAAAAATTATACAATGCAGTGATTAGTTATGCATAGAACACCCAATACCTACAGATTAAGACTTAGTTTCAGCAGTCAGAAGTGGGAACACAAACAGACTTTGCTCAGATGCACTAATGCAGGATCTTGGGCACTACATAGCACTTCCCTCGCAGTGTTAAGAAACTGGATGCAAGCAGTGCAAATGGGAATATAACTTTGTCATTGCACAAGCAACTTCTGTAGGCCTTTTCTTGTGTTTCTGTTTGCGCAAGTGGAATTTTTGCACTGACGCCAACCCTATAAATCTTAATGCAATAATTAAGTCCATAACATGTGATCACAGAGCCTCATATAATAAAATTAGGCGGAACTGTCAGACCTCTAAAACAATCCAACCCATTTAAAAAGTACATGAAAAGTGTTTATAAATCTGCATAATTTAAACAGCTCTGATCACCTGTAATGATCTGCTATACGGCAGTTGCTAGTGAAACCCATTTATTTTTAATATCTTACATTGCATAATTAATATCTTAAGTGAGGATGACAATAGCTAAGGTTAACTCTCCAGTGAGAGGGCTACTACTTATAATAGCCTCTAATTTTTTCTTTCATACTCATAAAAGTGTTCAACCTCATCTCATGGCAGAAAACCATAAGGTGATTGCCAGTACATTAAGGGGCAATTAGAGCCATTTATGGACGCTATCAAATCCTGAAAAATGTGTTGATTAGAGAGTTTTCAGGCCATTAACACTTGCTCTTCTTAACAAAAGCTAGATAAAAATAGCAGGAGAGGTAGCCATCAAAGTCGAAGGAAGTCCAGATGCAACTGTTCTATTCTCAGGTTATGTATAAGATTTCTTTCCCATGAACGGTGTTCGGTTCCATTCACTCACATCATAAGATCAGGCTTGTATTAACGTATTGCCCCTGCACACACAAGGAATTTTCCTTTAATGACAACCAAAAAGTTATTTTTGGCTCAAAATAGCCATACTGCGATAGACAGGAAAAAGTCTGGGAAGAGAAAGAGCAGGCCCAGTTCCTGCAATGTTAACAAAGAATGAATATTACAGAATTTAGGATGTTACTTGGAGCTCATAATCCATCATCTTTTCTTCTAACTGTAACTCATGAGCAAGTGTGTCATATGGTATGACTCTAGTATTTTAGACTGCTGGTGGGGGAAGGGTTGCTAGTTCCAAGCTGGGAAATTCCTGGAGACTTGGGGGTGGGGTATTTGCCTGGGGAAGGCAGAGTTTGGGGGGAGGAGCTCAGCAGGGATGTGATACTATAGAGTCCACTCTCTGAAGATGCCATTTTCTCCAGGGGAACTGGAGCTCCATTAACTGATTTCTATAGTCTGGAGATCAGTTGGAATTTTGGGAGCACTCCAGCCCCCATAGGAATGTTGGTAACCTTGAGTGGAGGTCTCACATCTTTGAATGTTGCCTCATATAAAAATGTTTTCTACACTTGCACCTGCAAAATGACATATCATGTGATAGGATTTTAACCTCATCTTCAAGATGTACTAATTTTACATGTGTGAAAAAGTTCTTTTTCTTAATATTGGGGAATATTCAAATATGTATCTCATTTCAAGGACAAACCAGTAGAAAAGGTTACTAAGAAAACATTTCATGCTCATGCTTGTCTAGACAAGGCTTGCTGGACATGGGCTTTCTTACATGTGGGACTTCAACTGCTGAAGAAAGAGGAAGCTGCCTCTGAACAAGAATAGCCTTGGAACTTAGGAGACTAACAATGCAATCCTGTGCAGACCTACTCCAGTCTAAGACCATTGATTTCAGTGGGCTTAGATTGGAGTAACTCTGCATAGGATTGCACTGATAATGAGTGAAAGGAGGTCAGTGTGGGCATTGGGTCGAGAAGGAGGCACCTGAGGAAAGAATGAGTCATGGAGGCATGGGACTGAAAGACAGACAAGGAATCAGTGGTGCCAGAACAAAACAGATGTGTGCTATTGTTTGGGGGGGGGGAAGACCTCAGAGGTTCAGTAAGGCAAGGGAGACGAGAGTGGCCAAGCCAGACTACTGTGAAGCATCCCTTAGCTTACTTTCAGAGAGGCAAAAAAGGGAGAATTCTGCCCCATGTTCCTTCCATCAATACAGCAGCACAGTGATCTCAGGGCCAAGCTACACATGACGAATGACACTTGAACAGCAAGTGTATTTCTCCCTGTTCACTTGCCCTCCACTCAATCCACTTGCCGTTCAAGTGTCATTCGTCATGTGTAGCTTGGCCCTCAGATGACAAAGAGGGGCTTAGGGACCACAAGGACCAAATGCTCAGCTTCCTTCCTGACTGGCAGTGCTCTATTTGAATCTGCTTTGCATCTAACACACACTAAAGTCTTTAACAAGACTTAACACCATGTCCTGAGGCATTCTCCCTCCTCAAAACCCTTTATAACCCATTTTTAAAATAAAACTTCCACCCTGAAGAACAGTTTTGGTGAACCTGAAAGATCCCACACTGTTATGTGTCATTGGACTGGTCCTAATAACATAGATTGCATTCCTGAAGGAGGGGTTATTTTGCTTTGTTTTGTTTTGTTTTGTTTTTTTACTTTTCTACTGACATGGCTGTAAACAACTTTTATGATAGCTGAATTCAGCCCATAAAGGGAAGTGATGTGACATCTGGAGATTAGTATGACTAGCAAAAAAAGTATGACTATGAGAATGGAACATGAAGTTATATGATATCTACCTAATTTTGCTCCAATTGACTCTGTACCTAGTGCAGCATCTCAAACTTATCTTCTGGGTTAGTACAATGACTTCCAAGTGATTTCTTGTCTCTTCTGAAAAGTGATTTTGAGTCTCACTGATTTAGAGAGGTATCAGAGACATTTGTGGCACTTTTTTTTTTGCTATGGAGAGTAATTTATTGATTTAATTTTCTTCCTTTATATCCCACCTTTCTTATGTTGTTCACCTCTCTTTCTTTTTACCCTTACCATAACCCTGCAAGGTAGGTTAGGCAAAGAGTATGTGACTAGCTAAAGGTCACCCATCAAGCTTCCATGACAGGGTGAGGATTCAAACCTAGGTCTCCCAGATCCTAGTCTTACACTCTGACCACTACACCACTATTGCTTTTTGCCTGAAGTAACATGAAATCAGCTCCATTTGAATCTGATCTGCCTCCAACATACCACATAGGCTTCAACAGGATTTAACAGCATGCTCTGAAGCGTTCCCCCTTCCCCAAACCCTTGTAAAGCAATTCATATGTAACATCCAGGCCGAATCCACACTACCTTCGTTCTCGCGGCAGTTTTTCGCTTCCGCAGCACCATTCCTTAATCTGTTCACACGCGTTGTCTCCGAAGCTGTCATTAAATCGGCATGGCATCGCCACAGCCGATTGCACTTTCGTTGCGGGTTATCTTGTGACGAATAACCGCCCTCCATTGATTTCCTAGCCATTCTTGACCCGCCTCCAAATTAAGGAGCAATTCCCTGCCCTGCCTTTGTTCCCACCCCTTTTTTAAAAAATAAAAAAGTACCATGTCGATATGTCAACATCTCATCATATTACTTTCATTTCAATCTAGCGGACAGACCTCAAATATCAGAGGAGCAGTTTAATATGTTTATTAAATTCAGTAATGTTTAGTAATCCTCGTGACGCTGCAATCATGGCTCTTGAGACGGACGACACGGACTGTGCCGCCGAGCTAGGCATAGCTGTCAAGTTTCCAAAGACAAAATGAAGCTCTGCCCTGGGATCCTGCTGCAGGTCATTGTGATCGATCACCCATCCCATGCTGATTTCACCTGGCAAGCAGGCTGTGAAGTTCCTCGTGTTCATCAGTACCTTCTACCGTCGTTGATTCAAGATGATTACATGTCGATATAGCATCGATTTGTCCTTTAAAAAAAAAACCGCGGGGCCGTTTGGGTTTTTCCCGCCCCTTTACCCATCTTTTTGAAAGGGGATGTGATCAACGGATTGCGCAGGAGAAGCGCTATTCAAAGGGTGATGTGGACAAACGAACGAAGAATGCGCAATAACAGATGGAGTAATCATTGCACAAGAAAAGCGGGAGCTAAGGTAGTGTGGAATCGGCCCCAGTCTGAAGAAGATTCTGTTGAACCTGAAAGCTTATACACTGCTATGCAGGGGGGGGGGGGGTTCCGGGAAAAGAGGTGACGGAACTCTCAAGAGGGAAATGGGGAAGAAACACACGGGATTCTTTGAAATCATATTATTTTCAAGCACTATTGCCAAGTATTTTCAAGAGGTGCCGGAACTCCATTCCCTCGCGTTCCCCCTGACAAAAAGCCCTGCTGCTATGTGTAACAACATGATGCTAACACACACGGAATGTGTTCATGCACCTGGGCCTTTAACAGAAGCAATTTTAACTTATGCAGATTTTCATAATTTTCTTCTCCATGCCATAAAGAATTTCACTTCCTAAATTTCTGTATGTCAAACTGTTATTAGAGGCAGGGTCAGTATAAAAGGCAGCAACCTAGAGCCAAAGGGTGGGGTAGGGATTGCATGTTACACATATTGATTTGGAATAACTGGGCAGTTCTTTGGCTGCAGGCTTCTAGTTAACAATAAATTGTCTACATTGATTTGCTATCACAGAGCAATTCTGCAATTGATTTTGACAGCACTGGTTGGATTCACAGTGGTGGAACAATCCACAGGGAACGTGCAAGATCTATGGAGAAGACAGTTACGCTCTTGCAGAATTCCCACTCAGACAAGGTGAGGCCTTCTAGCTACTGGGGAAACAATACAGATATGCAGACAAATATGACTTTATATATTTTTTAAAAAACCCTAAAATAGCCTGAAGATTATGGAAAATGCCCCAAATGGGAGTAGATGGAATGTTGATTGCTATTGAAGGGGTGGCGGGGGGAAAGCAGTTGGTTAAACATAGCTGAAAGGGAGTTTTTGAAAGGTGAGATGGTATTTTGCAATTGCTTATTCCCTTCCATGATCTTTTGGATCCCAACCTGTTACTATATTAACAGAGGCTACTATTACAATTGGGAGGGAAGGTGGCATGGTGGAGCCCAATCTTATCAGATTTTGGAAGCTAAGCAGGGTTGGTACTTGAATGGATGACCACCAAGGAAGACTCTGCAGAGGAAAGCAATGGCAAACCACTTCTCACTTGCCATGAAAGCCCCTTCCTGGGCTGCCATAAGTTGGGGGCAACTTGAGGATACTTTATATACTCATTATTATGATTACAAAAGAAGAAAAATTGGGCTACCCAAGGTCTCTAGCTACTTGTGTTACCTTAATGGGGGAGGGTCTCCTTGTGAGTTGGGGGAATTAGCATTAAAGAAGATGTAGAGAGAGGGAGTATCTGGGAAATCACCTATGTATACCAGGATTATTACCATAAAGAACTCTCAAATAAACAGGCGGATGTACAATAGGAAGGCTTCTTTATTTAAAGAGGAATAAAAGGCAGTCAAGTAAGCACAGAACATACACAGCACAAATACAAGGTTAGCTAGAAAACAGGGAGGAAAGTGGGAGAGAGTAATTGGGATGGGGTGATATTTACCAGTCCTGAAGAGAAAAGGGGTCTGTGGGAGCAGCAACGAAACAACCAGCATTTCATGGAGAGAAGAGGGGGCTCAAGTGAACGGATTTGTATCCTTCACCCTCTGAGTTTTCCTGCATCTAAAACTGGCCCAGAGGTATTATTTCCCCCATTGGGAAAACTTGCATGTATTGAGGGAGGGAGATTTGATGCTTGATAGCTCATACCTTGGAAATCTAGTTGGTCTTTAAGGTGCCATTGGACTGCAGTCCAACACAGCTACCCACCTGACATAAGAATAGAATTAGTTTTTTCCCTACATGCCTATTTCAGGGAAGTGGGCCTACCATTATTGATCCTCTTGTTGCAGATTCCTTGAGAACCTTCCAAGGAATCTCTCAGTCCCTAAGAACATAGTTTGACAAAGATGAGGATGAATACCATTGTACAGTTTACTAAAATGCTAAGCTGCTTCTCAAAGTAATGGATAGATTACTTTCCTGCTGGGAAAGGACTGAAAAATGCAGATAGTTTCCAAATTTTATGCTCAGGAAGGATGAAGATAGAGGTGATGTGGCCCCTTCATTTTTATAAGGGTTGATATATTGGCACAATCCAGCTAAAAGTACCATTAATTTCAGTGAGAGAGTTGAATGACTTCTCAGCTCTCTCCTACTGAAATCAGATGGACTGAAACGTACTTAATATTGGCTGGATTGGGTCCAGAGTGATGTAATAGGTATTTGAGGTTGTGGTTTTGTTTTTATGTGAACAAATAGATCAGCTGCGGGTCTTAGATCTTTACCAGGCCGTATTCTCAAGAAAGCTTTAAAGGACCCTCTGCCAATTACACAGAAGGCCTCTTCTTCATGAGGTCAAACAAAGGGTACTTTGGGACTGCAGTGGTTTTGGTTCCTTGCCAATGTGAAATTTAAACTTAGATAGCCATAAAGGAGCTTTATTTTAATCCAGCTAATCCTAAAATGGTGATTGGTGCATGGCAGGGTAGTGACAGAGGTAAGCTGCACAGGCTTAGAGGATGACTGGAAAGAATGCATAGCAATTGTTCATATTAGAGGGTCATAGAAGAATTCTGAGATCTGATCTTTTCCCATTACCACAACCTTACTGAGATGAAGAAGAGACTATGATGCTTTCATTAGCACATGAACAAATCCCGAGACATAATGGATCTTTTTCAAATAAAGGAGGAAACATAGTTGGATTGTTATACCATTATTTGCATAAAGACTCCTCCGTAAGAACTCTGCTACTATGACATCTAGTATTCCAACTGTGGTAAGAGCTGAAGACATTCTATCTAGCACTTGGAAAGAACAATGAGTGTGTGACAAGCAGCAAGAGGATGAAGAAAAGGATGCAAGACAGGCTGATCCACTATTTGCTCATCATAAGAACATGAATGCAGCCATGCTGGATCGGATCAGTGGTCGATCTGCGCCAGCATCCTGGTCGTTCAGTGGCCAACCAAATGCCCTCCTGAAAGCTTACAATCAGGGAGAAGTAGCCAAACCTTGTACTTGCCATTACCCACCAGTGCTGGTATTCATAAAGTTACTGCTTCTGAACATGGAGGTTCCAGTTAGTCATTGTGGCAAATAGCCAGTGAAGGATACATGCATTTGTCGAATTCACTTTAATGCTAGCAATACTAGTTGCATTGCTATATCCTGTGGCAATGAATTCCACACAAGTCAATTGCTCTTCAAATAAAGTAGTTCATTTTTTTTCTATTTTCAATCCACTACCTATCACCTTCATTTGGTGCGAGCTCTAATATTCCAAGCGAGGAAGAAAAATTCTCACTGCTTTTTGTACCTCATGCATATTTGTATTAACTTCTGTCATATCCACCCCCACCCCCCCAGTTATCTTTCTTTAAACTAAAAAGCTCCATCTGCCTTGCAGATAAGGTGTTTCAATTCTTTGATTATTTTGGTGGCCATTTTTCCAGTGCTATAACATCCATTCTGTGGTACAGCAATCCAAATTGTGCAAAGTATTTCAAATTAAGCTGCACAACAGATGCATAGACGGACATTACAATAATGATCATTTTGATTTCAATCTATTTCCTAATAATCCTTTCTGTAAAATCTGCCAGTTTCACCACTGCTGCACATTGAGGCCGTTGTCACACGGGCATCTCTTCCGTTAAATTTACAGCATATAGCGTCCTACCTGTTATCGGCACAGTAACGTTTCTTTGGGTCACCTAACGGCTCTTCGCACCACCAGCTGTCCACACCGAAGCACTCTGTTCTGTTCTCTCTAACCGCGCAGAAGCAGCTCCTCCCCCTTTTCCTGGCGGTATCCACCACAACCCCAAGTTCTCTTTCCTGGTCAGTAATCACCAGTTCATATATTATCATTATATATTTCAAGGCAGTGTTCTAGATATACATGTGATTCCCCCTCTACACACAGATGCAAATATACACAATGAAGAGCAGTTAGTTAACATATTCTAGAAAATATGGCACATACAAAATACACTTTCAACATAGCAAGGAGGAATAGTTACCCTGTGGAGACTGTTTTATGTTTAAAACAAAATTATTCTGCAGCTTTATGCATTTGTTTTCTTTATTTATACCCCTCCTTTCACCCTGATGGCAACCCATTGTGGCTTACATAATTCTCTCTCCTTCATTTCCTCCCACAACAACCCTGTGAGGTAGATTAGGCTGAGAGTGTGTGACTGTCTCAGGGTCACCCAGTGAGCCTCCATGGCAGAGTGGGGATTTGAACCTGGGCCTCCCAGAACCTAGTTCAACACAATTTTCAGGAGTTTCCCAACCTGGAGTTAGCAACCCTAAGGAGAGCCCCAGACTTTAGCCCTAAAGTCCAGCTATAATGGCGCCTCTACATTCCATAAAAGTCACTGGATGGTTTGCTTTGAACAGAGGTGGTCAGCATCTTGGGATTTTCCCCTTTCCATATAAATGTGCATGGATTATGGATACACTGAATTTTTTCTCACCTTATATCCCAGTTTTACTGGGCTTGTGCTTCTGAGAGTTACTATAAAATCTATTATTTAACTCAGACTCCAATGATCTCTTAATGCTTTTTAAGGATAAGGTTTCCAATGAATTTTCTCTTCAGTGTGGTTTATGGCTGAATTATACTTCACAGCTGTTCTTAATTTAACTTGTGTGTGTGCACACTGTGCTATCTGGATTCAGTACTTCATTTATAAGGGGGAACCGAATGAACAGTTAGATGAAATGAATGGTATATCCTGTTTTAATTCCTCAACTGTATTCTGAAACAATTGGGGGAAAGGGTTATCGTATGATTTATAGAGTCAATGAGGAGCAAGCAGAGGCCTAGACACTCTCCACCCCCCACCCTGGAATAATTTATGTCCCTTCCCTGAAATCTCACATTTTATTATATGAAACTGTTGTATTTATGAGGGTATAAGTATAGTCAATAGTCTACCCAGTTGTTCAAGATTTGAGAGATCAGTGAATGGATCTTCTGAGTGTTTTTGATTGGTAAAAGGCAGCATGTGAGGCCTCTAGTTAGTCACATTGGGGTGGGGGCTAATACTGTTTTCCAGACCTCAAACTGCACCCTTGAAAACATTTTTCCTGGTTGGAGAAACATACCACTAACATAGAAGTATGCTGAATGTTTCTGTATGCGGCAAATAGTATTTGCAGGCCATTTTAGGTTGTAAAAATTGCATGAGGTGAGACTTAGCTCCCTTCTATTTGTGCTGCAGTCCCAATGTGAACTTCCAGTGCTATTTAGTAGCCATATAGCAATTAAAAACCTAATGGAGACTGGGGTGGCCAACCTCCAGGTGTAGCCTGAAGTCTTCCTGGAAGTGTAATTGCTCTCCAGTTCCCCTAGAGCAAATGGTAGCTTCACAGGCCAGACTCTATGGTATACCATAGATTCAAGTTGAAATAACTCCCCAAATTCCCTCCTCCACAGGCTCCACCCCAAAATCTCCAGGAATTTCTGAGGCTGGAGCTGGCAACCCTATTGGAGATCTATTCATAGATTCTCAAACAGTCTGTTCTAGGGACAGCCAGTGTGGTGTAGTGGCTAGAGTAACAGACTAGGATCTGAGAGACCCGGTTCAATTCCGCGCTCTGCCATGGAAGTTCACTGGGTGACCTTGGACCAGTCACTTTCTCAGTCTAACCTACCTCACAGGGTGGTTGTGAGGATAAAATGGAGAAGAATGATGTAAGCTGCTTTAGATTTCCATTGGGGAGGAAAGCAGAGTACAAATTTGGGGAGAAAAGTGGGGCATAAATGAAGTAAAAATAAAATAAATTAGTTTGGCCTTCAGTACGAAGGAAACTGTACGCTCTCTTTCCAGTTATCTTATTAATACAAGGTATTAAGATGACTGATATTGGACTCTTAAAAACATGCATTAACACTGCATTTAATTAACATTATTTAGATTAAACATTTTAATTTTAATATATCAGACTTCTTATCAGTTAGTGGGTTCAATTCAAGTTATTAGCTATCACAAACACAGCACTACTTGGCTGTGTATAACCCCTAGGTCTTAGCCAAGTTTGCGAGGATCAACTGAGCCTCACTGAATTGGGAAGCACATATGTACACTTTCCCAACCAGCATCACTTGGGTTTTGTCTTGGTTCAGTTTCAATTTGTTCACTTTCAGCCATTAGACCACAGCTGTCAGTCAGTGCAAGACCTCTAGTGCATCACCAGGGGATCTGGCTAGTAAAACTTAAAGCTGCATGTTATCTGCATAGTGATGACATCCAATTTCTTACCCCTATTCCTATATGTGAAGTTGTATTGCAGGAACCAACAGGTACCCACAACATAAGCTTTCCTTCACCAAGGCCAAAATATAGATTCACTGAGGCTGGTGAGGAACAATGAAAACCCCATTCTTTATGCCCTTTTAAGAAGAAATCAATTTGACTTTGCTTAGGGAATGGGGGGAGGGCTTTAGAGGGGCTGGCTGGTGGACGTCTTTTCTGTTTGTTAGCCAGAAGCTTTTAAAAACAATGTGTGTATCTGCTGTATAAAAGCAGACCACAGCTCATTAGGAAGGAAGTGTTTCAATATAAACATAAGATGCAGGTACTAAATATTGAAATTCCTCATCTAGCACTGTAAGGGTACCGTTATCCTAAATGAAAACTGAGCAATTGTAAAGGGATTGGGAAGCAATTAAGTGCTTGGGATACTGCAGTTTTCCCATCAGAAGAGGCCCATCTGGGAGGCAATAAATCTGGTTTCCAATGAAAGCCACAAACCAGTCATTCTGGAGAAGTCATGGAGCAGTCCCAAGACTTCAAAGGGATTTTTGTGAGGCAACTTACTAGTAAGCGCTTCATAGATTACAGGCTCTGTCTGGAATTGGATTTTAGGCAAGAGCTAATTCTCATGACCCTTTCTTTGTATAGTGAGATGTGGGTTGACTCCAGGCCAGCTAAAATTCATACAACCACACTCTGGAGGTGGCAAAAATAAAGATGTGTCTAAGGAAAGGTGCTTGTTTGATTAGAAGCACAGATTACAACTCCATCCCCTTATTTCCTATGCTAGAATGGGATGGGGAGCCAAAGTGGAAAAACGACTAGAGTTCAGTGTTCTCATATGGGTAACCCATCTTCAAAGCACTGCTTCACACTCCTAGGAGAAACAGTGGGACTAATAATAGGACCTAGCCAACTTGCTAAAAGCGAACTGAACAGTTCACAAAAAATATGAATAGATTAGCAAACTGGATTAATTGTAAATTGGGCTGCCACAGATTCAATCACATGACCATTTTTGCACCATCCCTGTTTTCACATGTGAACTAGGTCTCCAACTACATAATGAGTTACATCTAGGCAGCACTAAGTAGAGCTCAGTTTGTGTACCTGCATTTTCACACTCCCTTCAGCAGTCCACTGTAGCCCCTGAAATGCCTCCAACATGGTCAAAGGATGTCCCAGAAACTGCTCGGGAGACAATGGAGGGGATTGGCCATAGGAAGAGACAATCTGCAAAAATCTTCTCCTCCACTAGAAAAAGTTCCTTTTTGCTGACAGAAAATAACATTGGATACAACCAATGTGTTTTTGCACATCTAATATACTATTAGCTAAGGGTCCCTGTAATGATTTTAAGTAAATGTGTGTATGTGTCTTTAAATGCTTGGTGTGGTATAGATGAAGAGTAGGGGTGAAAGAGAGGGATGAGTGAGATGAGATGAATGAGGGATGAGATTGGTTGATGATTGAGAGTGTGGGCGGAGTGAATGCAGTTTTAGACTGAGAGAAAACATTCAGTCAGGGTAAGAGAGGCAAGTTGTGTGCAGCCTGAGCTTGTATATGGTTTTTGAGAGAAGCAGAACCTGTGTGGTAGCCTGAACTGTGTGTTTGTGAAAGAATATTCAGTCAGGGAAAAGCAGGCAAACTGTGCGCGCGCCTGAGAAAAGGTCTTACTTGTAATTGAGAGAGAAATTAATATCAAAAGCAGGCAATCTGTGTGTGAAGCCTGAGAGAAGATCTGTGTGACTGGGTTTAAGTAAAGTAACTTTAAGAATTGAGAACTATTCTTTAGAAACCATCAAGTTTCAGAAATAATATGAAACCGATACGCTTCTTATAAAATTAAAAATGTATTTTGTTTTTTTAAATCCCAGAGTCATTCCTATATCCCATTCCTATCTTCAGGGCCACATAGCACCATGAAAAAGTCTGACCTTTGGGCACGTTACCAAAGGGGAAATTTAAACAAAATATTCTGGAATTTAATTCCTGGTGGCAGCAATCTACCAAGAGGGGGCAAGAAGAAAAGGCTTAAAGACCAAATCTACCCAAGAGAAAGAAAGGGTTATAACAGTCCCTAATCTGTGGATACTTAAATCCAGATATGGGGGCCATGAATGAACAAGACATCTTCCTGCACAGCTAAAAAATACTCCAGGTTTGCAGAAAAATCTGAAATCTAAAAAAAAAAATACATTGAGTTTTTTTAAAAAACAAAATAATAAAGGTAGCACCTATAACTTTAAACAAATGCCCTCTGTGGCTGTTGCTAGGCAACCATAACTATTTAACCAGTGTTCTAGACTTGGTTTCTGTCAGTAAAAGGTAAGGGGAGGGGGCAGCCGCAGGACCCTTTCCAGAGTTGAACTCATCAGGACCAGGGCCAGAAGCAACCACAGGGTAACTTGATACCACAGGACTTGCATGACTCACCTAGGCCTAGCTACTTGCTACTGTTCAACAGCAGCCCCACAAGTTTCAGAGGAGAATTTGGGAAACCCAGATTCAAATCACCACTCTGCTGTGGAAGCTCACCGGGTGACTTTGATTCATACATACACATTCAGCTTAACCTACGTCACAAGTTTGTTGTGAGGATAATATGGAGGCAAGGAGAATGATGTAAGCTTCTTTGATCCCCATTGTAGAGGAAGGCAGTATATAAATGAATTAAATAAATAGTAAATATAAATGAAGATGGGGAGCAGATAACAGGTAAGCTGTTGAGTAGTTTTGAAGGAGAAAAGGACTTAGAGAAAGGTGAACATATGTAGGCTGCCAGGAGGAGGAAAAGAGGAAATAGTGTGGGGGAAGGGGATACAGGGAAAAGTGAAGCCCCTCCCCTGCAAGTTCTTGCAGGTTCTCCACCATGCAACTGGGCCCAGCTCAGCTGGCACCATGCAACTAGGTCATAGAGGAGAGGCTGCCAAGGGGGAAGCGGAAAGGTGAAGACAGGAGAGCAGACAAATATGGGTGAGAAGGAGAGAAGGAAGCAGAAAAAGGAGGAAAGGCCATGAGGGGGCAGGGAAAGAAAAGAGGACATGGTGGGGGAGAGGAAAACGAGGTGCCACTTGTCAATATAAATTCTCAACATGGCCATATCTATAGATATTGAAATCCAGAGATTAGAGCCATGAACAGACTAGACAGATCTTTCTACAAACCTGAAAACCACCCCAAGTTTGCAGAAAAATCTGAAGTCAGGAAAAAAAAAGAAAAATACTTTGGAGGAACCCTAAATAATAGAAGTAGCACCTGTAGCTCTCAGTATAACTTACCTCACAAGGTTGTTGTGAGGGTAAAACAGAGGAGAGGAGAATTATATAAGCTGCTTTGGGTCCTATTGTGAAGAAAGATGGGGTATAAAAGAAGTAAATAGTGAATATAGCCGAAGATGGGGGGGAGGGGCATATAAAAGGTAGCTCGGTGGGTGGGAAGGAGAGGAGGAAGCAGGACAAAGAGAGAGACTGTGTGGGGTTTCAGGGAATGAAAAGAGGAAACAGTGGGAGGGGGGGGACAGGGAATGCGATGCCCGCCTCAGACATTTGTGGCTCCCCTGCTTGTTATATATTTGCCCCTTTTCACTAATTTTAACAACATCTGACTGCAAATTCAAGTGTACCCAAAGAGGGAACCAGATCAGCACTTCACTACTCACCTAACTACTAGAATTCATACCACAGCATAAAGGAAGGTTTTTGTGGTCCCTATGGGAGAAATATATAGGAGACATATTATAAAGCAATTATGAATAAATAAATAAATTTATGTAATGAATATTTTTCTGCTGCTCATATCCATTTTTGCAGCAGGCAAGAATTATATTTCCTTATTTGTAAATCTATCAATTTATTTAGTGGAACAGAATTATATATATCTTTTCTTTTTCTTAGTATTTCTAGATGACATAAAAGAAGTTAAGAGTATATTCTGGATTAACGAAAGGATTTATGAGCCCCAGTAGAATCAAGTGCCCAGATTTTGAAATTAACTATTATTCTGCTTGGGATCTGTCCGGCTCTGATCTGCTTCCCCGCTGCCAAACCTAAGCTCTCTGATTCAGCACTTATGCTTGTGTGATGTCTGAAATTGATCTGCAGTGTATTCTCCTGGTTTCTCTACTTCAGCCCGAATCTATTTTTTAATTCTCAAAATGCTTTGCTGGTGCATGCTATTCCCTGCCCCAAACTGAGATCTCTGTCTTTCGTCCCCCTTCTTCCCGGAACGTAGCGTGTGCATTCTGGCAAATTTCCTGATCTCTGCTGTATGTTGGCTGGCTCCATGGATGTTGACAATGTAATGACATGAAGAGTTTCATGAATGGATGCATGGAGGAAAGCAGCACTCAGGAACAAGTACGGAATTTAAACCTAAAAGAGCAACCATCTTGAGATTAATTTTCACATCTTGAAATTAATTTTCACAGTGCAAAGGAAAGCTGGTTTGTTCCATGCTTCAGTCTCTCAAACTTTATAAAGTTTGCAGCAGCAAATATTATAGTGTGTTCAAAAAGAAACTGAAAATAATGAAGCGCAAAACACACTGGTGAATTTTCCAGGAAATTCTAGAAGAAAAGAGGGGATCAGAAGGAAATGCTGTAGTGTGAAAGCCGAAACTAGGATTTGAGTTCCACTGTGCTGCAAGTGACACAGATAAGAGAGATTTCAGCCTATGTTTTGCCTGAAGGGCAGAGAGCAGCTTACAGGGAATGGGGGACTTGTACAGGGAAAGTGTCACTGAGGGCGGAAGGTTCATCACCACACCTCTTCAAGCACCTTTCTCAACCCAGACACAAGGGAGGGGGAAGCTCTGCAGTTGTTTTTGCCTTTAAAATGATGCAGGAGATTCTGGTTAGAGTTTTCCCACACCACACATAGTTTCACCCTATAAAAAGACTACATTTAAAATGTCCAGTCCAAATATCTAATTTAACCTACAAAAAATTCAAAGAAAACTCACTCATCTAGCACTTTATTTGAAAAATCACAGCAGTCCCAATTTCATTTAGGCATTTATTGGCCCAAGATAGTGAAGCACCATCCAAACATTTCTTGAATTAGTTACTAATAAAAGCACCTGCGTTGAATTAGTACAGTGTGAAAGAACTAGTAATAGCATCTCTATTGTACTTGTTGCTGTATTATTGCATGGAGTGTTGCATGTGCCAAAATGTTGACAACTACCCAAAGGGTGATGGTCAAATATTATTATTTAGAAGATTTATAGCCAGCTTTCTACGGTGCTCTCCAATTTAAATGCATAAAGTTACAATGCAATAAAACTATAAAACTGTAAAATCACAAATATCATTGAAATAAGTAGAACCCACAATAAGAGCCAGCTCATAGCAAATAAGATAATTAACCAAAGGCCTGAGTACACCTGAAATGGAAAAAAAAACCCTGTCCTCAGACCAACAATGATGGGGAGGGCATTCTACATATCAGGAGCCACCAGAAAGCCACCTTTGAGGATGGGGGCAGTAGAAGCACGGCCACCAGACTTGAACTCTATTCTGGGATGGTCACATGGGAGCAGGTGGGTCTTTCCAAACCAGGTCCCAAGCTCTTTGAATTCTGCCCAGAAAGAAAAATAGGTAAACATTGAAGTAATTTTAGTACTAGTTAAATGTGATCATGGTAATTAGGACTAGTCAGAAGCTTCATTGCTATATTTTGCACTAACTGAAGTTTCTGAACAATTTGCATAGTGCATGCCAAAGTGTAAAATACATTGCAGTAATCCAGTCTAGAGGCAGTCAGAGCACTGACAATCATGGCTAGATGCTGCTTCTCAATAAAAGTCTGCATGTAGTGAACCAACCAAAGTTAGGCAAATACATTACATATTCCAGTGGAAATCCAAGCCTTCACTTGGATTAACATTCCCCAGGGTGTAAATCTGCTCTTTAAGAGCAGTGCAACTCCATCCAGCACACATTAATTACTTAAATCTTAGTCTTGTTTTGACTGAGCTTCAATTAATTGGTTCTGCTTATCCCACTCTCAGATACCAGGTCCAAAAGCCAATTCAGTAAATGCCTGAAAAGAAGGGGGGGGGGAACCTTGAGTGTCATCGGCATACTGATGGTACTTACTATAATCCTCTAGATGATTTCTCCACATAGTTTTGGGTAGATGTTAGAATAATCCTGGGCATGAAAGACCCAACAGCAAAATTTCCAGGGCCCAAAGAGCAATTCTTCAGCACCGCTTATTGATACAGCTTGGCTGAGCATGGTACATGAGTAGCCATTATGCCAGCATCAGGGTTAGTTGTCATTCTAGACCATGCAGAGAAAGAACTTAGGCTCGCACTGTAGGCATTTTATCAATACACTGAATTGTAGGATATGTACTCTGAACTTCTTAGCTTGCTAAGAATTTTATCCATGGCATGTTCAACTGTGGATGTACTATACAATAGACGTAAACTGGTTCCCACAGCCTAGGGACTGCGCTTCTCTACTCTGTCGTGAACCCCACTGGGTGACCTTGGACTAGTCTCTTGTTTTCAGCTTAATCTACCTCATGATGTTGTTGTGTGGATAATATGGCACTGAACTCCTTAGAGGAAGGGCACAATAAGAATTTAATAGATAATAATAATAGAGAGCTCTAAACTCCTTCCACAGAGGACTCACTCCCTGTCATTTCTCTCTTCCTATGTACATTCAAAGCTTTATTCTTCGGTCCAAGCTAGAAGTGATGAATTACACTTGAATGGCAAGTGAACAGACTCACATGTATTCCTCCCTCGTAGCAAATAAGATCGAGTGGAGCACAAGTGGAATGCAAGTGAACAGGGAGGAATACATGTGAGTCTGTTCACTTGCCATTCAAGTGTAATTCGTCACTTCTAGCTTGGCCCTTCAAGACACCTTTAAAAACAGCATTTCCTTTCAAATCCTATTCACAAAACATGAAAGCAATTCATACCTTTTCAGGTACTTTGAAGAGTGATCATTGCTTACTGTATAGATGATAGTTTTAATACTCTAGTTATGATCACTGAGCAAACAGTTTATGCAGGGTTTTGTGCTTCAAAAGCATTCAAAACCTGTTGCAACAGAGACCATAATGGAAATGGGGGGAAATAATGTGCATACCTCTGGGCAATGGGGGATCTGTCATAATCCATTAAAGTCTCATAGGGGGAACGTACACTGCAGATTTAAAAGGGTTATCAGTGACTCCTTGCACTCTCTTCTTTGAGGATAGCTAGTGATCTCTAGCTAAGAATTTTAAGCATTATTACCAACTACATTTCCCAGGATTCTCTGGCAGAAGTCATGACAGTTGCATTAGTTTAAAACAAAGGTAAGGCTGAAATAGTATATATCTGTACACTGCTCATATGTATTTGTACCTGTGCCTCCTCACAGACATATTGCATTCCTGCATCTCTTCTTTCTCTGTCTTATCACTCCCACTTGTCTCACTTTAAATTGTAAATTCTTACAAGCAATAACCTGTCTTTTACTTTGCTTTATTGGACTATGCACTTTTAATAATAAAAAGGTACCTTCAAGAAGTAAGGCATGCTTGAAACTTGAGAATGTAGCATGAGATTAAAGGAAAACAGCAATCTAAGAGGGAAAGAAAGAATACTCTTTAACAATGACAGCTAGGTCCTGTCCTCATGAACCACAGTTCCAATTCAAATTAAATAAGAATTTGGTTGGAATTCTCTAAGATAGCCCACATTCTCATATGACTTTTCTTATCTGGGACTATGCTCGAATTGCTTTAATAAAAAAAAGATTAGTGTGGTAAGGAATAGGAATATTTGGGAATAGGTTAAACTAAGCTTAAATCAACAACCCAAGTTGAAATAAGACTCTGAAGAATGCCCATGTGGGAGCCTGAACCGATTTAATGAAAGCCAATTGCATAATCCAATGTAAGCCTACATCTTGAAGAGCTTGAGGCTCTCTCCATGTATCTCAGTGGTGAATTTCTCACATTCAGTTTTGATGTGGTAGAGTTACCACAAAGAAATTGCATGAGAATAATTTCTCTTTTTATGTTTATACTCAGGTAAAGAAATCTAAATAGATTGGTCCCTTTGCAACCAGGCTGCTAGATGGATGTCTTTAAATCCCATAATGCAGCTGGAGACAAGGAGGCAAGGCAGCTGAGACTTCTGCTGGTTCAATTCCTAGTCCTACCTCCCCTCTGTGGTAACCAGGACTATCTGCACAGCGAAGGGAGGATGGCAGGAAGGAAGGAAGAAGACACAAGAACCGAGAGGAAATGGAAGGAGTATCTTATCTTTCAGTGACATGGAGGATGTAAATCAAGTGTTCAAATTACAAGGCTGCAAACCAATATTTGTCAGGGATGTATGCGTGGGTATCAACTAATTAAAATCCAAACCCTAAATGCCCCATATAAATATAGTTACATGATCTAATAGAGATTTTGAAAATAACAACAACGGTAACATTTGGAATTGTTGGATGTAGCTAATATTTGAGCACCTCATTTTTTAATTCAAGGTCAAATGCAGGTGGCAGAAGAGAAATTAAGCAGTTATTACCAGTCAACAGAATTATATAGATCTTGTTGCTGAAAAAGCTTGTGCTGTTATAGCTTTTTAGAAGAAACAAGCAGGGGGTCTTGCAAAAATCATGGGGGGGGGGAATTCCTGGGAGCTGTGCTGGGCTTCTGACCCCCCTCCCTTACAAAGAGTCTTTCCCTTTACACCCCTTTCTTTCAAACACTTTTGCCCTTTATACCCCCTCTAAAACACCCTTCCCCTTTACTCCCTCCCTCTCAAAGATTCTACCCTTTGCCTCTCCTTCCCAAAGACCCTTCCCCTTTGCCCCCCAAAGACAATCTTTGCCTCCCTCTCCCAAACACCTTTAGTTCCCTCTCTCCCAAACAGCCTTTCTCTTTTGCTCCCCCACCCACAAACATACTTCCCCTTGGCCCCCTTCTCTCACAAATACCCCTACCCCTTTGTCCTTCTCTCTCCCAAACACCCTTCTCTTTGGCTCCTCTCACTTCCAAGCAACCTTCCCCTTTACCCTCCTCTTTTAGGTGTTTGTGGGTTTTTAAACCTCCTATGTACTTTTTAACAGATTTTTTCTGCAATTTGGGGTGGGAGGGTGCCCCAAGTTTGCAGAAATATCTGGGTTTTTTACTGAAGTGTCCAGTTAGGGTTGCCAGGCCCCCTTACCTTCCCAGCAAGACCGGGGGAGGGGAGAGACCTGGCTCTTACCTTCTTCTTCCCCTCTTTCTTGCATGCGCTGGGTGCATGCGGGCCCGTGGCTGCGCAGTGACATAATTTCTGGTGACTATCCTGGGGGCGCACCTGGGAGGCCCATTTCCCATGCCTCCCCCCCACCAGGGGAATGGGATCCCTAGTCCAGATCAGTGGACTAGATCTGTGTGCTGGGAGGCTGTTCATTGCCAGCTCTCTGGCTTGGAGAAGAATTTTGATTTGATTCTATACATCTTTAGAGCTATGCATAGGTCACAAGGTAAAAATGGATTTCAGATTATGGCAGGGCTGTGAATTAGGAGAAGGAAAATATGGCTAAGAGTCCACCACTACACCAGCTTTTGGTAAGTAGCACTATTGCTGGGTTGGACAAAGAGTGACAGATGTTTTCTTTTCATACCCTGAAAGGCAGACAGACTAGAAGTGGGAATGGAAACAAATCCTTCCCTTGTTCCTCTCCCGATTTGCAGAAGCATCTGTTGCAGTGCCTTAATATATACATAGTGCAGTTAGTAACATGAGAAGGAGAGACCCATAGATTTAGGGCCAAATCAGACAAGATACAAGAGATCGATGAAAGATTTTGAGATGTTGATATCTTTAATTTTCTTTAAAAATTTAAATGAGCTGCCTAATTCAGGAGGGAAAGTTCACTCAAACCATTTCCCATTTAAGATGCCCCTAACTGGTATTAGTCCTGAAAGGGAAAAATGAGTTGTAGTTAATTAAAGGCCAAGATAGATTGAACTAAGGGATCCTTTGCCAAACATCCTCTGCATAACCTTTGAAAACTATTTCATCTTAGTTTGTTCTTACATCAGCCCAGCTGGAAAACTGGTTAAGAAATAAATAAAGAGAAGAAATGGGCTGCAGACCAGATGCTTAATATGTGCTAAGCTTTCCCAGGTAAATACTTTCTTATTTTTAAATAATAAAAAGGTTAGACTTACCACATGCTATTTTGCACATTTACTGCTGAACCAGAGCCCTTTTACTCTGAGATGATGAATATACCGATGCAAGGGAGGAGTAAATACGGTCACATATCAAAAAGAAGCACTACCAACCCTTGTGGGGAGTATCATCTGACTGCCAAAGAAAGCACAGCCATCGTTTTATGTTCCACAAACTTTCTCAGCTCGGTGGGCCCAGAGGTTAGTATATAGCCAAGAAGAACATGAGGAGGACCACTAGCTTAGGAGTCAGAGTCCACAGAGTTTTGTCAGAGATTACAAAGAAAGCCGGACATGACGAGGCCCTTGCCAACAGGGGCTACCTGTCTCATCTCCAGTCTGCACCGTATCTGCAATTTCCCTTCCCCCTGGCAACATGGCTGGTGCTGTGGTCATGTTGCCAACAGACAGGCAGACTAAAGTGAGAGTCCAACCTCACTGCCCAGACTTGATTACATTCCAGAGGAACCACAACATTCATAATGCTTTGGAAAGAAAGTTGAAGCTCTGTGCCCAGAAGTGGAGAAGTGAAGTCCCAGGGCCTTTTTCTGCTGTTGACTTACCCCTCTTGCCAAACCGTTTTACCATTTGTGCTAACTTAATGCCTCTTGACAGGTTGAGTGTGTACATGAAAGAGATCCACAAGTAACTGGTAAGAAGAAAAATTTGCTAGTAATTCTTATACACCTAATTTTGGTTTATTTAAAAATCTAAGCACCTTTTAAATTAATGTTTTCAAAGAACATTGTGTGTCTTCCATTTTATAGCATGTTTCTTACAGGAAGGGGCTTGGTACAGTGGTAGAATATCTGCTTGGCATGCAGGAGGACCCAGGTTCCGTTCCTAGCTCCTCAAGTTTTAAAAGGATCAGGTTGCAGGTGATGTGAAAGATCTCTGAGAGCCAAACTAGACATTAACTATGCCATAACATCTACTTTGGCCCTGAGTCCCTGGAGAGCTGCTGCCATTTATTCTAGACAATACTGACATAGAGCGGCTAATGGTTTGATTCAGTATAAGGCAGCTTCATGAAGCTTCAGTTTCATGCATAAAATTAATCTAACTTTTTTCTGTGGCAAGACTTGTTAATAATTAGTCCAGAGTTACGATGGCTTAAGTGGTTCTGGTAGTTCGATATAGTTCTGTATTCCCTCTGTTAGCATCTTCCTCCATTGTTTGAGATTCCGAACCATAATCTCTCATTCCTAGATAACCCTAGACAACAGTTTAGGAGGTTTTGACATTACAGTCAGTTTTCCAGTGCCAAAGTACAACACAGATTTGCATTGTTACTCCCAAGAATCTGAAATTCATAGGTATACTACCTCTGAACATGGAGGTGCCATTTAGTCACCATACCTATTAGAAGAGGCATCCATGGACAAGGGTGGAGGTGGAGCAGGTCAGAAAAGTTGGGGCTGAAAGGAGCCAAGAGAAGTATAGTTGGAGAATATGGCAGGATGTATGGGACTTTAAGCTTCTCCACTTTTTGGAGACAAGCCAAACTGTGAGAATAGTTCCTTGTTTGGGGGCCAAAGAATGAGAAGTCTGGATGAGAAGCACTTCATGGGGAGATAACAGAGAAAGCCTAGTTAGTTAAGCCTGTCTTACTGTCAAATAAGGTCGAATCCACATTCACCCATTACCCGCATGTTTATCGGATATCTTCCGTTTACCTCCAATCCGCGATTTTTTCCTCTTCGTTCACATTCCTGCTTCCAATCCGTCTTTCTCGCGCGTCCCTCCGGTCACACGGCTGCTCGAAAACCGCTTTTTGGGGTGGGACCTTTTTTTCCTGCCCATTTTTTAAAAAAAATTTTGAGCGCACTTTTCCGTTATTTCGATCTTGCCTTATAAAGAAACATCATTGAAGATAATGATGCCTCTCTTTCCCCCACTGACAGCACTGATGGCTCTCTCCCGTTTCTTTTTTGGAAATTTGGAAGCTTGTGGGAAGCTTTCGTGGGCATTTCCTATGCAGGACAGTTCAGTGCCTGAATTTTACTGAAGTTTCACTTCCTTGGAGTGTCATTATTTCGATATTTCATAATTTCGATATTACAGTAATATAAAATAAAAAAAATAAAAAACAGTTAAAAAGGAAGTTTCGCAAGTCCGTTCTGAGGATGGATTCACCCCAAAATGATTTTTCAAACTACCAGATTTGATTCAGAAACAGCATAATCAATAAATCCAATGCTATGAAGTCAAAAGCAGTCTTTTGCAGACTACGGAGCACTTGCAAGTTGAATCAGCCAATAGGAACTCTCAGAACGGCCGGAGAGACAGGAAGGGGGGTGGTTTTTAAAAAAACCGCGTAAATTGCGCATTGGCCCGTTCACGGCCACCGTGAAACTCCCGTTGAAAACCTGTGACCACATATTCAGGAGAAATGCGAATGAAATGCGTCTGTTTAATGAGGTAATGTGACCGGCACTCGGGATTGCGTGGGGAATGCGGGGAACATGCGACTTAGAATGAGTAACGTGGATTTGACCTAACAGTGAATTCTACTTTCTGTTACTGGAAGCATTGGAATCTCTCAATACAGAGTATCTGATTGCCCAGCTAACAAACCTACTGGGAGTTCCAGTTTACCCCATATTGCCTGCTCCCTCAGTTTACAAGTTGCATACCCACTTAGGCTATAAAAGCCAGGTAAAATAGTAGCCCGGCTGTTTGATATGTTTGCAACCAAAAATATCCAAATTCTGCACAAACCTCCTCAAAATTCTTTTTTCATCACTATGTAAGCTGAATTTTCCCCATTTTAAAAAAATGTGGAAGACTTGCTTAGTTTGAAAGTTTGCTTCTGACCTTATTATTTGAGCTTTACCAGATTTGGAATGTGCAATGAGAGGATGCAATGTTTTGGCACGTATAGCTAAAAGGATGTCACTAGGGCTTGAATGCAGGACATAGGCTGCTTCCACACACGTTGGATAATGCACTTTCAATGCTCTTTAGTGATCATTTGGAACTGGGTTTTTGTGTGTGAAACACAAAATCCACTTCTAAAGGATAACTAAAGTGCATTGAAAGTGCATTATTCAACGTGTGTGGAAACGGCCATAATCAAGACAACTGAGGAAATGAGACAGAGTGAAAGTGAGTTTTTTTATACTAGAGTATCTCTGGATCAGATTAGGTGAGATGATGGGAGTTCCATGGCTGGAATTCCCAGCATTTTTCTTTGTAAGTAGCATCTGTGTGATGGGTTGGGAGAAGAGGAGCTAGCCCTTTCCACCATGCACACATTTTCCCCAACTAAGTTTAATAATGTAATCACAGCATACATATGGTCCAGTTACACAACAAACTGAGCAAGAACCAAAACGAAAAGTGATATAACCACAAATCCCTTTTCTCTGCTTTTATACATTCCCTATGACATGGTTATACTAAGGACAGGCTATTTGTTCTTGAAACTGCAGTATTCTTAACCATCATTAGCTCATTTTCCTAGACTGGGGTTCTTTCCCTTTGTTCAGCCACATGTACTCAAGATGCATCCATAGCTTAATACTTTATGTTAACCAGACAGAGCTTAACAGAAGAACAGAACAGATCTAAAGAGAACTTCACCTCCATGTCCAGAGATTTTATAAGCTGTTGTGATCTCTTGACTGACCTGCCCCCTTTGGGTCATTTCTTCCATTCTTCTCCAAAAGGAAGAGATACAACCTAGCCGGTTCCCAGATCTCTCTCAGTGAGGTGTGATTCTCTGGCTAAGGGGTCAACTGTTTGTCTTCCTCCTGCCAGTTTCACCTACCAGAGCCATGGCATTGACTTGCCTTGTCCCTGAGAAGCTGACTCATTCCCTCATAGTGTTCTCATTGCCAGCTGTTAAATTGTGGAAACTGGTGGAGGATCATTCATGGACAATAGCAGTGACATTTCAGATAACTCTGGTCAGTACCGAACAAGAGAAGCAATGGTAAATGACTTCTGATCAAATTATACCTTGAAAACCTTGAGACAATCCAAAATGAAAAAGGATACAGTGCTGGAAGACAGGACCCCCAGGCCGGAAGGCATTCAATTAGCTACTGGGGAAGAGCAGAAGACAAAGACAAGTAGCTCTGTTATTAATGACACAACAGGATTAAATTCAAATGGATGTCCAGTTGCAGTTGTGAATAGATGCAAAAGGGGCCATGCTAGTATTTTCTGTATTCTTTCAATTTTAGTATATGTGCTGCCAAAGCGAGCACAATAGATTTTCAAAGCTGGAATGACTTTGGACTTCACAATGGAAATCCAAAGCTGTGCAAGACATGTAATAGGAACATGAAATGTGAGATGTATAGAAGCAGGTAAGCTTGAAATCATAAAACAAGAAATGGAGCATTTAAACAGTAATTCTGGGTGTGAGTGAAATAAAGTAGACTAGATTAAGACATTTTCAATCAGAAAATTACAAAATGCTTTACTCTGGAAATGGCAAACTCAAAAGAAACAGTGTTGCTCTTATAGAGAGGCAAGACATAATACAAGCAATCAGGAACTATAATGAAACTTTGACCAAATAATATCAATCATACTTCATGGAAAGCCTGTCAACATACCTATCATTCAAGTTTACACCCTGAAGAGAAAGAAACCGAAAGCTTTTATACAAGTGTCCAGGAAGAAATTGATCATACGCCTAAACATGATGTGCTGATAATTATAGGTGACCGGAACATAAAAGTAAGAAACAAAGCAGAATGAAATGTTGGAAAATTTGGATCATGAAATGAAGCAGAATAGTGAATCATAGAATTTTGTGAACCCAACAATTTATTCATTGCAAACACATGCTTCAGGCAACTGAACAGATGACTGTATATGTGGAAATCACTGGATGGCCAATACAGAAATCAAATAGATTATATAGTTTGAAGCAGACAGAAAAGCTCTATTCTTTCTACTAAAACTAGACCAGGACTGTGATACAGACTATGAACTGTTAATATCAAAAATTAGAATTAATCTGAAGAGAAATTCTAAAACAATCTTAGCACCAAAATATAATCTAAAGAGCATCCACAAAGGATTTAAATACCATGTAAAGAACAGATTTGCCCTACTAAGTTCAATTGAACATGAATGGGAAGAATTGTGGGCTGAATCCAGAGACATTATCAAGGAAGAATGTGCAAAGACTATTCCTGTAGTTAAAGAAAGGAAAGGATGACTGATTTAGCACTTGTTACAGACAGACAAGAAGCAAAAATAAAAGTTGACTAAAATAGGGTCAGAATTCTGAAAGCAGCATTTTAGCAACTTGCACACAGAGAAACAAAGAAAACTTTTATAATAACCAGCACAAAAAAAAGGAAGAATGAGAAATCTGTTCCACAAGATCCAAGAAATCAAAGGGAAATTCAAACCATGGTTAGGGATACTGAACAATCAACATGGAAATACATTATCTGATCAGAACAAAGTAAAGAAAAGATGGAAACAATAGACTGAAGAACTATGCAGAAGTGATGGAAGGAAGACAGATACCTTCAAAGAAGATTATTTTGATGGAGAATCAAAATCTGCAATTTTAGAAGTGAAAACTACACTCAAAGCAATTGGGAGAAGCAAATCACTAGGAATAGATGGGATATCAACAGAGTTATTTCAAGCCACAGAAACTTATTCCGTCAATATTTTAACAAAAATATGCTAGCAAATACAGAAAACAAAACAATAGTCCACAGGTTGGAAATGCTCAATCTACATTCCAATTCCAAAAAAAGGAGACATCAAAGACTGCAGCAACTATTTGGCTATCTCCAATTAATTTCCCACACAAACACAGTGATGCTCAAAATTTTACAAAACAGACTTTTACCATATATGGAGTGAGAAATGCCAGATGGGCAAACTGGATTCACTAGTGATCATATTTCAAATGTACAGTGGTTACTGGAGCATTCCAGAAAATGTTAGAAGAAAAGTAGCCTGTGTTTTATATATTACAGCAAGGCTTTTAATTGTGTGGATCATGAAAAGCTATGGATGGTGTTAAAAGAAATGAGTGTGCCACAACTTCTGATTGTTTTGATCTGCAACTTGTACTCTGGACAAGAAGCTACTGTTAGGACAGAATATTGGAAAAGAGAATGGTTTCCAATTGGCAAAAGTGTCAAACAAGAATGTATATTATTATATTATCTTCCTATCTGTTCAACCGATAAGCAGAACATCTAAGTAAAGCTGGATTACATTTGAAAGCAGGTGGAGTGAAAATTGGTCTAAGGAACATTATCATTCTGAGATATGCAGAAAACACCACATTTCTGGCAGAAAATAGGGAAGACTTGAAATGACTTCTGATTAAGGTTAAAGGAGAAAGTGCCAAAGCAAGATTACAGATGAACATCAAGAAGACAAAAGTAATGACGACTGAGGAATTACACAGTTTTAAGGTTGACAATGAAGAAATTGAAATTGTTAAAGATTTTCTATTCCTTGACTCAGAGCCAAGCTACAAGTGACTTTTTTCATGCGTAGAACACTTGATCGTTTTCACAAGTTTTCCTGGGAACTGAAGTCCCAGTGTCCTTCCCCTCTCTGTTAGAATTGCTGCCTGAAGAGCCAGAGAAAGCCGGCTGCAGCAGCAGCTTTTGCAAATCCAGAGCAGCTCCCCAGGAGCAAGACGCCCAGGGAGAAAGCTGCAGCTGCCTGCCCCCAAAGATCATTGAGAGCAGGCTTGCAACTGGAGGAACGATTTGCAAAAGCTGCTGCTGCAGCCGGCTTTCTCTGGCTCTTCAGGCAGCGATTCTAACAGAGAGGGGAAGGACACTGGGACATCAGTTCCCAGGAAAACTTGTGAAAACGATCAAGTGTTCTATGCGTGAAAAAAGTCACTTGTAGCTTGACTCTCAGTCATCAACCAGAAATCAGAAAGATATTGAGATTTGGAAGGGCAGCCATGAAGGAACTAGAGAAGATCTTTAAGGATGTGTCACTGGGGACCAAGATCAAGGTAATTCATACTGTGGTATTTGCCATTACTATGTATGGATGTGAAAGTTGGATGATGAGGAAAGCTGACAGAAAGAAAATTGATTCATTTGAATGTGGTTTTGGAGGAGAGTTTTACAGATACCACGGACAGACAAGAAGACAAAGAAGTGGGTTCTAAATCAAATCAAGCCTGAATTCTCACTAGAAGCTAAAAGGACTTAAGCTATCGTACTTTGGATACATCATGAGAAGATGAGAACCACTGGAAAAGTCAATAATGCTAGAAAGGGTTGAAGGCAGTAGGAAAAGAGGAAGACCCAACATAAGATGGATTGACTCAGTAAAGGAAGCCATGGCCTTCAGTTTGCAGGACCTGAGCAAGGCTGTCAATGATAGAATGTTTTGGAGGGCATTCATTCATAGGGTCGCCGTAAGTCAGAAGCGACTTGATACATAACATACATATAACCTATAGAAAAGTCTTCTGAGTGTCTAGTACAAACTTCATTATTGTAACTTTGATTTGAATTCAGAGGTGCAGGGCATTTCTCCACAATAGAAAAAGGCAACTGCCACTATATACTAAACTGAAGGAAATTTAAAAAACAGCCATAGAAAGGGAAAGATATGAAATGTTTATGTCTCCATAAAGTTGAGAAGATTCTTCAGAGATCCTGAGGTCAGCTCAACATTCCTAACATGTTAGTGCCTCTATATAATTAATGCTCTTCCAAATCTTAAACATTGTCTGACACACATCAGCAATTATTTTCCAAACCTTTGTTAATATTAAGTTAATCACCGCACTTGTTTCCATTTCTATCTCATCATGAATGTAAAAAGCAATAGCTTGAATAGGTCTGAATTTCCTGTTTTGAACTCTTTTAAACTCTTTTACTCACATGTCACAAAATCAGATTAGATCATGTGCTCAGAACACACTAAAACAATCTAGTCTTTAGATTTTTTTTCTTTGTGGTAAATTGTTGGGTGTAGTCCAAGTTCAGGCAGAATTAACAACATTTGCTTTTAAAAGCCCTGTAAGAACTTTCTGTGAAGAGATTTGTGGTACACACATGACAAGAATGGTCATCTCCATTTATTTCCATTTTAAAGGTTTTATTTAAAAAAACAATAAAAATACTGCTAAAACCACATCAAGAGTCATTATTCTTTCCATTTTCTAACAAGGGAACATTTACTAGCCTATACACTGGAGACAGTTAAGTGCTGGGCAGTTTGCTAATAGAAGCAAAACACGCTATACAAGATTTTGAGATATCTCATCAAGAATTTGATTTGGATTTTTTAAAAAAAAATTTTTTTTATTGGTGAGTATACTTTTCAAATTCAATACATACATTCCCTCAATATCTAATTAACCCTATCCCCCACCCTTTTCCTCCCCCCTCTCTATCGACTTCCAACAGCTTTCCAACCCTTAACCCCTCTTATTACTTAATAAATCCCTTACTCTAAGCACATTCTAATTCTCCCCCCCCCAGGTATTCTATCATATATATCAAATATCCTATCAATATAATATACTTCTATCAATTATGCTATCAAATATTCTATCAGTATAATATACATCTATCAGTTATACTATCAATATAGTATAGATCTTATACCCCTCAATATAGCAGACCAGTATAATATAGTATAATATATAACAGAAGTCTTAATTTAAACATATTCTATTTCTTTTAAACCTATATTCTATCAAATATACTATCGTCATTATAATATGTATTAAAACCCCTACTGTGTGCCCTGCCACCAATGTGGCATGGCATACAACACCGTACTACACATTCATTATATAATATACAATCTGATCCACTAACATTATAGTATATATAGTATACCCCATCAGTATATTTATTTAACTATTTCCTTATTCAGATACTCACATATACTCACATATTTCATACTTTATAAGGATTAGCACCGAGTTGTTTCGAGTTTATATCAGGGTTATGTAGGCTAAGACTGGAGTTTCCAATGGCAACAAAAGGTCTGTAGCTATTCCGGGCCTATGTTACCTAGGGAATCCATGGATCGGCGCCAGGCTGTCTCACATCATGAATCATTCACGAATCGAACAAATTAGCCCCCAAAGTCATGAATTTCATGAAAACCACGCCCCCACAAAATGTGTTTCACGAAACACGAATTGGTCCGATTCATCACAAAATTTGATTTGTATTTCGATTCGTGCCCATGTCTACAGTTGACCCCTCCTCACACACTGAAAGAACATGTGGTGGAGAGAGAACAAGCATGCTGGCCCTTGCTCCTACCTTAGTGCATTGTTAGCTCATGAGTAGAGATGGGCACGAACAGAAAAAAACCCTAACATGATGTTCGTTGTTTGTTGCCATCCACAAACAGGGACTCACGAACAACCACGAACATGGCCCTGTTCATGAACATGTTCATGGTTGGCTGTTCGTGGGGGCCAGCAGGCTCTCCTCCAGCCATCATTCAAGTTTGGTCAAGATCCCTACTGCACCACTCCCAGAAACCTTACCTGAGCAGGCACCAGGAAAGGTACCAATAATAAATAATAGCTTGACCCAGAGCCTGGCAGCAGCCCTGGAACCTGAAGGGGTAGATCCCTATCCCACCATATACAAAGAAAATTCAAGCTCCAATGCACTCTATCAAAATGCCAACAGCAACTCTCTCCCTCTCTACTGTCTGCAAACTAAGCCAGAGCTGGGAGCTCCCCTCCCCCCTGGTCTTTGCTGCCTTGTAACAAATTTGGAGCTCCACACTTCAAAGGAAGACCTGCCTATCAAGCTAAATTGGGCTTAGATTGGGGTTTCCAGGGCAACAGCAGGAGTTCAGACAGTTCAGACAATCCCTGCCTAAGTTGCCAAGGGAATTGATTGCAGGTGCCAGACTGTCTGGCTTGACGAACAGCAACGAATGAGGCTAGCAACAACCACCTGTTCGTTTAGAATGGGGCCTCACGAACAACTTGTTCGTGAACAGCAGATTGGGTTGTTCATGGCTTTTTTTGGTTCCTATTTCTATTCATGCCCATCTCTACTCATGAGCACAGCACTTATGTACAGAGGAACAGTCTGCACATACTCTTCCTCTGTGAACAGGGACACACTGTGCAGATGACCTGGTGACCCTGCAGAGATGGGAGCGGGCCAGTGTATGCCCATTGTACCTCCTCATACATTCAGCCAATGTCTGGAGGCGGGGTTGTCTGTACAGGGCTGTGTTCATGACAAGAGTGGGCTCATCCACTAACTGAATTGTCAAAGCCTTCCAGGGCAACAGCCCACTGGGAAATTTCTGGTAAGTTAATGGGTCTACTAAACAATATGGACATTGCATAGTGTTCTGCGACAATGTTTATTGGTTGACTGAAATGGGTGGGGAAATATTTAAGAGTACTTTGCAATATCGATGATGATGATGATGATACAAGTAGTATATGTGCTGTACCCCCTATGTACATAGTACTTTCAATAGTTAGCAAAAGACTGATCCTTGCTCCAAAGCAAATGTAATTATATCCCCAGGACTTATTATCTGATGTGCAAATTAAAGCCACAAAACAAAATATCTCATCATGATATTTTGGGGCCCAAGTATTTTTGATACACAAATGGAAGTAGATTGAATTTTAATAAACGGAAACAATCTAAAGCCCTTGTATTAAGGAAAGTTATCTACAACATTCTAAAGCTTAAAGTTCCTCACCAAACAATTTCCTAATATTCAAAGCAGTCTGGTTCCTTAATTTTAACTTTTCTGCCCAAAGCCATGCTTTCCAGCCACAGACAGGAAGACAGGAAGTGACTGATCTTTTAACCAGCTCTGACATGTTGTATATTATATGTTTTTTAGTGACCAAATCCTGACCAAATCAGGATTGCAAAGCTATATCTTTCACCATTCATTAAGTGACTGTTCCATTTCAGTTTTCTTCAGCCATATCACACACATAGAGAGTGTGCAAAATGGAAAAAGAGCTGAAATTACACACAGAACTCAGTGGTTCATCTCATTAAAGCAGCTTCCAGAATGCTGAACCAATCCAGATAATGAGGCTGTAACGACTCCCCCCCGCCCGCCAAAAAGTTTGTGTATTTCATTTCAGTGCTCACTGTGCAGAGGCTGCATAGGCAGGCTAGGCAGCTGGGAGCCATTTGGCAGAATCTTGTTTTCCTTAACAGCAAGTCTGTCTGCACATGCAACCAAATGGCCCTGAAGGGGAGAGACTGAGCCCTTAGTTCCATAGCTAACTCCGTAGGCGGGAAGGTAATGTGCATTTTTGTCAGCGCGTCTTCTTGGGCAATGAGGTTATGGCATTGGCACTGAGTGGCTCGTAGGGATCAAAGGGAGGGGAGCAGCAGGTGACATGGTGTCATCAGTGCCAGCGTCACCATCGCCATCCCTTTCTGTGCACTTTTACACATAATGCAAGGAAAGGCCAGACCAGCAACATCCATGTGGGCAGGCACACACATGGGGGTTTGAGGAGGGTGGGGTCTCCATCCTCTGAGGCCCCAGCTTCCACAAAGGGTCATATTATGTAGATTAGGGAGAAAACTGGAAAGAAAAAAGCAATTATTAAAGGAGAGCTGCACTAAGGAGATTCCAATCATGTGGAGCTGGTTCATGCTCACTCAGTGGCCTTCGGCTCCTGCTGTCCTTCCCTTAGGTGCCATGATGCCCCAGGGCAACTCACTGTGACTTAAAGAAGTCCTCCAAAGATAGTGTGTTGAGAAGCACCAGGAGGAATTTAATATCGTTGAGAAAGCCTTATGGAAGATGTTGTAGGCTTCTGATTAAAACTGTTAACCCAGTCTTAAATGAGGGGAGGTAGCAGGCATGTGTCTGCATTGCATGCTTGTACACACACACACACCCAAATCTTTCTAGATCAGTATCCCACATGGATGGATCAATCTGGTCAGATTTTTTATTTCCAGGCACAGCAAAAAGACTCTTTCATTCAGTTTCTCCTGTCATTCCTCCTTTCTTTTTATTCAACTTTGGGTTAGGGTTAACGGTTATTTAGAAAGGGAGACTGGCAGCTAGCAACCTGCCCAGTCTCCCATTTCTACTAGTAAAAAATAGGGGGGAAACAGAGCCATTCTGCCCTCCCCTTCCTATTATGGAAAAACCAAACTCTAGCCCTCCCTTTCTGTGCACTTTTATGCACAGTGCAAGGGCGGGTTGGCAGTTTCTGGAGTCCCGGGTTGTTGCAAAGCAGATTAGGGTGAGGAGGATTCACCCCTCATCGTGGCATAACTGCAGGACTCAAAAATAAAATTTATTGGCTTTGTCACTGAAGCAGGAACTTTTAATTTTTTTCTCCTGTGCTATGCCAGACTGATTGGCAATGGAGTGCTCTCCTGCTTGTGTGCCATGCTGGTGCCGCTTGTTTCCCACCATTGTGTGTGCCTGGCCATTGCCAATACTTGCCTTCTTTGGAGTCCATTTTTGTGTGAGTTTTCATGTGCTTGAGGACAAACTCATTGGATTGATGGCGTTTTGGACAATGCAAAAAGAACAGTGTGTGGATGTGTGCACAGCTGGCCAGCACTTATCTTGATGTGTGCCTTTCCCATTCCTTGGGGTCCATAAACACAGAAACCTGTTGTTGCATGCTCTCAGATTTTGTGGGTCGATGGGTAAGAGGGAGGACTGTGTTTTCTGTGCAATTTTGGTGCCATTGCATGCAAAAACAGCTGCCTCAGAGGCTCGCCCCCTTGAAAAGAAGAGCATGCATTTGCACATGCGCAGCCAACATGCCCGCAAGGGGCTGAATCTCATGAAACAAAAAGAAACAAACACACCAGTACCGAGCCAGCACCACCCCAGCTGGAACAAACCAATAATGAGACATGATTGTTCTGTAACCCCTAGAACCAAAACTGAGATGGGAACTTTCTAGATGCCCACCCCTAATACAGATTATGCAGTGTACTGAAGCTTATGAAATGCCTCCGTAGGGATACCTTTTCTCTCCTCCAAACAAATGTGCCTGCATTGCTTCAGAGTTTTGAAAAAATTCTCCTACTCTGAAATTATGCCTTATTATCTACCAAAAAGCACATGCTCTATAGTCATGTGACTGGGAGTAGTTCAACATGCTTCAGGACCCATTTAGTTGGCTTTAGGGGTTGACATGCCTTTCAGTAGAAGCAACTTAAAATTCACCCCCTTTTCAGTCCACTAGAGAAGAGCAGTCGGGCAACCATTTCCAGAATGCCCCCACTGATGGGATCTTTCATTTGCATGTCATATGCCTTGCTTCCACTATTGAGTGATTATACCAGCATTTCCAGGGTAAGAGAGGACCATAACAAGACAAATTACAACTGTAGTTTGACGTCATGCCTACATAGTACATTGTCACGTTCAAGTGTTCCTCTTTAAAGGTAGCAGAATACAGAAAATACTAGTTTATCTAATTAATCCACATTAAATATTTTCTAGTATAAGCAAGCACTTTTTAAAAAATCTGTGTTGGCAAACAGGGCTGGGTTGTGTATCAGTAATTCTGGATTTCATTTTTCAAATTAGAGATACAGCTAGGCTGCCTTTCTTGCAAGTTATCCTGAATATTTACACATGCAATTCATACTGCATCTGTCACTATTAATGCTTCACCGACTGGCTTTTAATGCACAACAATCTTATATCTCTTTATATGATTGTACAAGTTCTTGACAGCTAAGCAGGCTGATGTCTTTCTTACTGGTCATGACATTGTCTCTCCTCCTTTATGGAAGCCCCCATCATTTTCTTCAGACAAATTAACACCAAATTGCTTTGGCTTCTTTTATTTTCTGTTAAAATAAATTAGAAATTAAAACTTTAGTACTTGGGTGATCCTGGAGTCCAGTTACACCACAGTCCTGTCACAAGGTCACCCATCCCACTTGACCTACTTGTACAGGAAATGTAACACTGGATGAGCAAACTCACATGAGACTGTGAACAGAAAAATCTTAACTTCCAGTTTTCCCGTTCACAAAAGGGAAATGGCAACCTAGGTTTGCTCTTACAGTACTAGGCTGTTCATGTTAGCTATTAGTCGAATAAACAAGCTGACTGGAATATCATCATATTGGCTCTGAGTATTAGTGGAATTATTACAATTCCAGGAAAAAGAAGCATATATGCATTGGAAACATTTGAAGATCTGAGACAGTGAATGATAAATACTGAAGAGAAATGTAAAAGGAGAAAGAAATATGACAACAGTGCTGATCCAAATGTGCCCATTTATGATAAAAGTCATTTCTGTAATTGATTAAAGCCATAAATTTGTATCAAGCGATCTATTTCTGAGAATTAGAAAATTAGCCAGTACTTTCCAGGAATGGGTACTATGCATTGATCTCTAACTGAAAACAAAGAAGCATACACAAAAATACTTGTCTCCAATTATTTCCTAAAGCTACATCTCTTTTCATTAGCTGTCACTCTTTAGTTCTTCCTTGCTAATGTGTTTATCTCACATCTTCACTAATCTAACAATACATTCTTTCCAGTTAGGATAAAATCATCATTGTCATCGTCGTCGTCATCATCATCATCATCATCATCATCTTCTTCTTCTTCTTTTAAAAAAACCTAACTTTTTTCCCTGCTATTTTTTTGTTAAAGAAAACCTGATTGCAATTTAAAACTTACATAAAACAACCACAGCTTCTTTCACCACATCACCAGTAGAGGCTTCCACACTATGCCAAATTACTATGAAGTCAGATTTACCCTTGTCACACAGCACCACCCTATACAACATGGAAACCACGTTTGAAACTGAGAGTGGTTTCAGAAGTACAGTGTGACAGGACATGTGGTTTATCTGCTTTTTAATTTTTTTTAAAAAAAAGTTTTTAAAAGGCAAGCACAAGCCTCAGTAGCTCTTTGAATTACAGTTTGTACTGGCAAAGTTCATTTATTTCCCACCTCCAGGAAAATAGCATTATCTAGAATGGCACTTGTTAGAAGGACTTGTAGATGTTCAGTTGCATCTAAACAATAAAACCACAGAGTGGCAGAAGAGGCAATTTTATGTTGGCTGAAGGTTCTGTAATGAGGACTGCGCACTGGCTTCAGAAATTGCCTGGAACACAACTATATCCTTCAGAAGGAGCAGTTGCATCATGGAAATGATACTTTGTGCCATGTGGTTCCACAACCACAGTTATGATAATTAAACATGTAGATGCTTGGGCGTGGTTACATAAACAATGAGTTCATGAGAGGAGGACAGCTCTGGAATGCTTCATGTTCTCCCACCATTTTCAGCTACGGATCAGCACAACTACATTTTCCGTTGCTAATCTTTCATTCCCCAACATCTGAGCCTGGGAACTGCTTCCCAGCATAATGACAAGCAACACACAGCACAAAGAGCCAGCGCTATTTAATCTGTGCTGTCATCACCACTGTCAGCATATGCGTGTGTGAAGAGGGAGAAGAGAGAACTGCATTTTCAGATGGAACCTGGCTTTAGGAGGATTCAGATGTTGTTTGCGATTATTTTCTGTAACACCTTCCACAATGAGAATCTGCTGTGGAGGCACAAGGGCAGCATTACAGATTGTGGAAAACAGCTCTAGCTAATTAGCATTTGGCATCTTTATTGGGAAGGAATCAATCTTCATTTTTAAAAAAGAAACCCAGACAAATCGGATTTATTTCCAAATGCAAACTTTCATGTTGGATAGGCCTTGCCAGTTTCTGAACTGATTTTTCCATTTTTTTAGAAAAAAATTCGTGTGGCACTGCAGTCAACACTGGGTTGGATCCTGAGGTTGCACAGTGATGCCTCTCTCTTCTTTTTGCCTTCCCACAGAGGCCCTCTGTGATCTCTGCAAAGATACTGCCGAGGATCATGGAGCTCTTGGGTAGCAGCAAAGAGGGGGGACTGTGACAAAATCACTCTCACTTTTTTATTGCGGCCAGAGAGATTCCGTTGGAGGAAGAGCTTTGTTGGAACATTTTCTTGGAGAGATTTTGCTTTATTCCTCCTCCTCCTCACTGCAGCCCTCTGAGCTCAGTGGCTTTTAGTCCACAGGGCTCCGATGAAACCCAGACACCTTTGGGATGTTAGAGGGCTGCTGAGCAAAGAGGAAAATGGGGAAAGATCTATCAGTGCAAGCATCTTTCACCCATGCAAGCCCAGGATACACTCCATTATTCCAGGCTATCTGCTTTTCAGTTAACAGCAATAACTGCTCTAAAGAATGATTCTACATCACAAAAGCTCCTCCTGAGCGTTTGTCTTTTTTTATGATTCCAGTGCTACGCTTAACATAAGAAGGACCCTCCTGGAGCAGACTAGTGATCCATCTAGTCTAGCATCCTTTCTCACAGAGTGGCCAATCAGTTGCCCTGGAAGGCCAACAGCAGGACTTAAATGCGGAGGCCTTCCCGTGGTTCTGCCTCTTAGCACGAGAGGTTTACTGTCTCTGAATGTGGAGGTTCCATTTTGTCTCCAAGATTCTAATAGCCATTGCTAGACCTCTCCTCCATGAATCTGTCTAATCTTCTTTTAAAACCAAGGACAACAAAGTTTTAAAACCATCTGTGCTTGTGGGAATCACTCTGTGCACTGACAGTGAATTCCACAACAGAATTCCACAACTTTGAGAAAGGTACTTCCTTTTGCCTATGCTGAATCCATTGCACATCAACTTCATTGGGTGCTTTAGAGTTCTAGTAGTATAGGAGAGGGATAAAAAATTCTCTTTTGCATCACTGAGACTGTTAAAGAGTATCTTTCTGGGATGCTACTTGCCCCTGTTCACCACTTCAGTAACAGGTGCAACCCGATGCAGAGTTACTCCAGTCTAAACCCGTTCATTTCAGGGGTCATAAACTGAAGTCACTCTGTTTAGGACTGCATTATTTCAATGCAGTCTAAGCACAAATAGATCACATTGAGTTAACTGGGACTTACTACATAGTAAGCATGTTTAGGATTGCAGCCATAAACACATAAGTGACTCTCCAGTGCTAAACTTATAAATGGTGAAATTCTAAATTTTAAAATAATTTTTAAACAGAATACTTAATATAAAATGATAACATTGGTATTACCATTGGAAAGACATGAAGCCAGTCAGGCAGTGCTAGATAATTGTAGAAACCACAGGAAGTAGCAAGAAAAAAACCCAATTAAGCCAGTCAAAACAGGCCTTGGTCACTTTACAGATGCCACTTGTAATCAATGAGCACAGTTTTTCAAAGATTCTCTTTTAAATAGCCTCACAAAGTAACCCTTTATTGTGGTCTCCCCATAATTCTCTGTTATAGAACCCTTATTTTAGCAGGTTCCTCTGGAGATTTCTTCTCAAAACCACCATGTTTGGTGGTTAGTGTGACTGGAGCCAGGGTACAAATAATTTAGCTACAAGGCCTCTGGTCTTTGCATACTTGCAGCAACTCCTGGATTTTACCTTGTCTACATCCCTCATAAGATATATGCAATTGTTTACACAACTATTTACAGCTGAGCTGAAGCAGTGAGAAGGCATGTAAGTGTAACTATCCAGCTTCTCTTTTCTGTCAGTTTTAACTCACTTTGGCGTCTGATTAAACTGATTCTATAAACAAAAATCAGAGTCTGAGGCTATTAAATGGTTATCAGCCTTTCTGCCCTTCTTATTGCGTGTGTCTATGCTATTCAATGCACTTGATGTGTGTGGTCCACCAACTTTGACTTTGTCTCTTTTGATTCTTCTGATTTCAAGAGAAGGTTAATCTCAGCAGTTCTTTCTCCTCTACTGACCCCCACAGTTCTTGTCCAAACCCCTCACAGGCATGTCTATTGCTTATTCTTTTCTTCTACAGACCTTGTTTTCTGTACAAGTTTTGAAAGAACATTTGACCTAGCCAGAGCTTCCCTGAAGTTCTTTTGTTTCCCATCTTGTAATCAGACTCTTCCTTAATGTGGCTGCATGAGGTGGTGGGAATTCCAAGAACAACACCATTAAGAGTGATGGGTGGCTTCCAAAGAATTACCATACAAAGCTGAAAATGGTTGTTCCACATTCAATACCCACATGTTAACAATGTGGAGAAAAGTATGCCACGAATGTCAGATACATTTCATGCTTTTAGAAATATAATATATGGCTGCCAATTTTTCTCCTGACAAAGATAAAATGTCTGTTGGGAAATCTGTTGAATTACTGTTAGTCATAGAGTTAAATGAAGAAAATAGAAATTACATGATAAAATAGAAATTACATTTATTATATTTGGAAGTTGAGTTAAACTACATGGCTAGGTTGGTGTTTTAGCACCAATGAGCAGGGCTAGCATCCACACATGGCAAGATGGGGCAGCTGCCAGGGCCTGTGACTTCTGGTGGGGTCCACTGCTGCTGACTCCCTACTCAAGCATCGCCTCTGATAGCTGTTCTCACACCCTTCCACTGCCTGCTTGTGAATGCCTATGCTGGCTAGCATTGCTGGAGAAGGGCATGTGGGTGGTGTGCAAATCATGGCTTAGTGGACATGCCAGTAGCATTCCTAGCTGCACCCATTGGCCAGCGTCATCAGGGGAAGGGTGTGTAGGCAGTATGGGTAGCTGCAGCTGCTGATGGTAGGAGAGTCTGCGAGCGGGCAAAAGAAGGTCACACAGGCAGATGGGGGTGCAAGAAGGGGGGCCTAGTAGTGGGCATAAGGGACCTCTGAACTCTCTCTGCCTAGCCCCCCCCCCCAAAATCTGGAATGGCCTTGCCAGTGAGATTCTTTGTGCAATTTATGAGTACAACTACATATATGGCAACTTTCAATGCTCAAATAACTGAAAACTAGGAAAGATATGTCCTTTACCCTCCAGAAAGTGAAGCTGGCTGTGTTTTGATCTGCATTGGTTAGATGTATGAGTGGGCAAGGTATATTTATGGCAGCAACCAATATGCATGTATTGTAAGGACCAGATGCATTGAAATAATCTGTTTTGTTAAAAAGAACAAGATGGTAGTTTTCATTTCCCACTGGCAGGCTCTCTGTAGCAGAGGAAACCAACAGGTAAAGGTCATAGATTACTGAACTATATCATGAAGCTTTTAAAGGCCCAGGATCACTGCCAAGAAAAGATGTGAGCAACTGTCTATGATACAGATTTACTGTAAAAATGCAACACACACATGAATTGGTCTAAGACAGTAGGAGACTTTTGTTGCAGAGCGTCTGTATGTTAATTGCTGGATGGCAGATGGAAAGTTGACAAGTAAACTTAGGCCACGATTCCTTCTCTCTCAACTAAGAAATGCTGTAATTCATGTTCTTTGTCAAGACACAGGATGTATACCAGAAGAAAGTGGTGGCCCAAATTATTAACTTTGTGGGACTTAGCAAAACCTACCTGCAGAGAACGGTTGCCAACTCCTGCTTGGGAAATACCTGGAGATTTGGAGGCGGTGCCTGGGGAGGGCAGAATGTGGGGAGGATGTGATGCCATGAAGCCCACCCTCTGAAACTGCCATTTCTTCCAGGAAAACTGATCTCTGTAGTATGGAGGTTAGTTGTAATGCTGGAAGAACGCCAGGCCTCACCTCGAGGTTGTTAACCCTGCTACAAAGTAAGGCAATTTATTTTAGGAAAACAGATTGCTAATGTTAATATTAATATGGCAGCATCCAATAGCAGTAAATTGGTTCTAAAAGTGAACCTGGACTTTTAACATTATTATTCCATATTTTCTCTTATTATAGTAGCCTGAGCACAATGATCAAAATGAATTAAAGCTCATAAATATCTGAGATAAGCAAAAATATACTTCCTTAACTTGAATGATATTATTATAGGTTTGAATATCTTAATCTCAGAATGTGAAGTGAAGGAGGATAAAATTCTCATTGGAAAAGGGCCCAGACCACAATAGTTGGATCAAAACTCACATTTGCTCAGCATCTGGATGATATTTTGGGGTTTTGGTTTGGCCCTTCTTAGCAGTTGAGACTAGTTTTGTCTGGAAATTTGACTGTAGTTTACTCAAAGGAGCCACAGTTTTGGGTCAAATCCCTTCCAATTTATGTGTCTTCAAATACAAGTTAAATTATGCCACAATGATTCTTAGTTTCATAAAGTGGGTGGTCTCTCTTCCTATTTCTTTCACCACAATTTATGTTAAAGACCCATTTGAATATATTTCTGAGTTTTACTCTCTCCTTCTCCAATGATTTCACGGTTGGAAGAGACATTGATGGCCCATCCAATGACTGGGCCCAGGATGTCTCAGAAATACTGTCTCCCTTGTGAATATCCTGGAATTTTGAGATCAGCCAGTGATGCGTTCTTTCATGGGTCCACTTATTTTGGTAACTGTACTGGCTTCTGTAAGAAACAGGGCCTTTGGATTGCTGCTCTGAATTTCTGTAATTTTCTTAAGCTCCAAACAAATCTCTCCAAAATGGGCGGGAAGACAACAACATAGCAAATGAGATTCTAAGTACTTGAAAAGTCGTATACAACCAGAGATTTTTAAAATAAATGCTACAGCATCTAAATATGACACTTCTAGTTTTTACCCAAAGGAAAGTCAGCACACCAACATGGTGCTGGCACACCATTCCCTGCCACCAAATTTTCCTGAGGATTGCTGGCTGCCTACTCATGCAGCCCTAGTTTACTTTCTCTGTACACTTTCTCTGTGCTGGAAAAGGGCCTTAGGCTGGGCCAAGAGACCCAGTAGTGTGATGTAACTTCTGGGCCAAACTTGGAAGTGATGTCATTGCAGCAGTGAGAGAAAAAAATAAAAAATACTGGCATTGTGCATGGTGTGATGTCAGTTCCAGGGAAAACCCGGAAGTGATGTCATGTCACTCTAGAAATTGTTGGGAACTCTATAATTTTACCACAGAGTTTCCAGCAATTCCTACAGTGATGTAACACCACTTCCAATTTTCCCCAGAAGTGAAGTCATGGCACATGCAATGCCTGTCTCCATACCCGCCAAACTCTTACTAGAAGCTTTCACTGGAAATTCTATGGCTTTTCCTATGGTTTTAAAAACAAAGTATTTCCATTGAAGTCTAGTGTCATGCCAACGTGATGACATCACTTCCAGGTTTGCCCCAGAAATGATGTCACTCCATTAGAGAAATGGCAATTTTGCTTCATTTCACCCTCTGCTGTGCTACTGAGAGATGGGGAGGGGATCAGTGATTGCCACTAGGAGGTTTCTGGACATAGCGGGAGATATGGCAGGATTAACATGTGCTTATATGTCTTTTAGTCCTTCCGATAGACTCTTAGAAAAACAGGCTCCACATCAGTGCCACATCTTATAGACAGGAATGTTTTGCAAAAAGAAACAATATTAATGTGACTGAATGCATTGTAGCAGCTACTATTATTTTCACCATCTCTTCAGACAGTATTGCTTCCGGTGGTTGTGGCCCAAGATGCACATACAAAGAAAGTAGGCAGTACAGGAAGTAAAGGTACTGTCACTGGTCGGTGGTCAATTACCGTCAAAATGCTCCAAAGGTTGAACACAGCCCCACCAGCAAGGTGTCAGTAAAAGGTTTAGGCAAAACTCATCTATTGTCACTTAGTGAAAGTTGCTCATTTGCTTTGAAAAACCAATTCTAAACCCATCTTCACCCATCTTCTCTCTGCTCTGCTGCCTGGCCCAAAGCTAAACCAAAGCAGACAGAGAAGCTTCATGCTTCACCATGACATCAGAACTACTACTTACAATTCCTGTGTTCATAGAGGACTGGCTACCTATATTTGTATGCTTTGGATAACAGTGATTTGTATAGAAAGGAAGGAGGTGCCTCTGCTATTATTTTCTTGATCTTTTAATCCCATCTGGAGGAATTAGTTTATCTGACAAAGGACTCTTGTTTCAGGGAAGTTAGAAGACTGTGGGAGAGAACACCTCAGAACTAGTGCTCATAGCTCTGCAGGATGTCCTCAGACACAGATAAAGCTGACAAAGCTAAGCTAAATAGTATTTACCCCTTGCAGGGAGATCACCAAGTTTGCAAATCCCAAGCACATCAGAAATGAAGAAATGAGGGAAGCCAAACAGATGACCTAATGTCACTGACTGTGACCAAAAGCATTTTATTCAGGTAAGGGTCTACCTTTCAGTATATCCAATACTTAACTCCCGTAATCAAGTGGTTATTATTCTAGAGGGGTCAGAGAGTTAGTCTATTCCGGCAACAACAAACAAGAGTGTTATGTTACCCTTTTCTAAAAAATGAGCTCATGTTCCTTTAACAGTTATGTGATAAGCAGAAACTTTTCCCTAGTATGAAAAAACTGAGCTCCCTGAGTTTCTGCTTCTCAAGGTCCAGAGGTTCTGCCGGGATAAAAATTGGCAACTATCAGTTAACCCTATCTACTCTTACAGCACATCCTACATTTTTTAAAGTGATTCCTAAACTAAACTGTATAGAGCTGAGATCCAGTTTGGTGTAGTGGTTAAGAGCGGTGGGACTCTAATCAGGGGAACCGGGTTTGATTCCCCACTCCTCCACTTGTAGCCAGCTGGGTGACCTTGGGCTAGTCACAGTTCTCTGGAGCTCTCTCAGCCCCACCCACCTCACAGGGTGTTTTGTTGTGGGGATAATAATAGCATACTTTGTAAACCACTCTGAGTGAGCGTCCTGAAGGGTGATATAGAAATCGAATGTTATTATTCTGATTTTGTAATTCATGTACACTTCAGAGGCTTTCCCCTCTGGGCTCCAGTCTTTTATCCTGAGCTGACATTGTGTACCAATCATCAATGTCAAAACCTGGACCAACATTTGTTACAGAAGCTGCTTTATCCACCATTAACTTTTAACATGTCCATCATGTTACAGTTTCAATATTCTAACCCTGAATGGCTAATCAGAATATTGTTCAGCTACAGTGCAAATGCATTTTCAATGAACTTTCCAAAGCCAGAAGTGAATATGTGGCAGTAAGCATTTCTCCCCCTTGTGGCAGTCAACGGTTTACTTATTTATGATTTGCTGTTTGCTGATAGGTAGTAGAATGCCCTGAACAATTGAACTTGGACACGGGATGTGGACCATTATATTTGCTCAACCATTAATGTCATGATGAGCTGCTGCAGAATGACAGTTCCCAATGAAACCAGTTCACACATTACAGAGTACACAGGATGGATCCTGGTTCCACACCTAGTATCTTGCATAACAGTCACATGTAAATTGCAGGTTTGGATTATGGCTGTGATATGCATGAAAAAAATGGCTTCAGCCTTACATAATAACAAAAGAAGAACCTTGCTGGATGAGACCAGTGGTCCATCTAATCCAGCACTCTGTGTTACACAGAAGCCAGTCAGTTGTCCTGGAGGGCCAACAACCAGGGATAAAGGCCAATGCCTTCCCCCAATGTCGCCTCCTAGCACTGGTATTCAGAGGTTTACTGCTTAATCCAGGGGTATACCCTTTCTGTCCACACCACCCTTCTGATCACTAATGGTCTAGTAGTTTCCTTTTGGTTTCCTCAACAGGCCAAATAGCACTCATCAGGACTGTTTCATCAACAGGTCAAATAATGTCCCATAGCACCATTCCAGGTCAGGAAAATGGAGCAGATGGGTGGGCGGGCTGAAGCCCCTTTTCCACATGAACTGCAGCCATAATCTGAGTTGTACACTATGTGCAGGGGAACTGAGGAAAACCCACAACTAACATGTGACTATGTCAATGTATAGGGACACCAGTTTACCCCATTTCATTGAAAATGACAAAAGGACACAAAATTATGACTTTATTCTTAAAGTTTGACAGGCAGAGATGAAATAGGAGGAAGGTTCTTTGTCATGGAATGCTTGTTTAATAGGCATGGAGCCTCTGTAAGGAAATAGAAACCTGGAAAGCCACCTGTATTCCCCTGGCAGGGTGAGATAAAGTGTGTAAAGACACTGAAATGAAAATACATTAACTGAGTCCAGAAATTAGACAGTAGAAAAGAATTCTACAATCAGCCCTGACTTCCCTGTAGGTGTACAATATTCAGGAAGTCTGTGCATTTTGTTAGGTCTGAATTTCACATTATCAACGACACACACTAGATCTGGAGTCCCCACACTTTGTCATGTGTCTCAGGAGAGTTCTTCCGTTCCATTGTTTGTAGTCTTCCATTTGGATCACAAGTGTGGTGTTTCAGACTTCTCCTTCCCCACTCTCTTCCTGACCTACTATTTGGTCTGTTCGAGAAAGCTATGTAAAACCTCATTAATTTCTCTGCAGCAACATCGGTTTTTCCAATGCACCTCTGGGAATGTTTCAAGCCAGAAAACAAGATATGGAAGGGGGAAGGCTGAAGCTCCTTCTCCAAATGCACCACTGTTGCAATATGAATCAGGCAGCCACAGCATGTGGGAATTGAGAACTCATGTGTGACTGTTACACAGTGTGGGGACTCATCTTGTAGAAATTGTCCTGTTTGGGAGTTGGGGAAGGGTGGGAAGGAGATATTTGGCAAATGGATGCTGCCAACTGCAGTTGGGGAATTCCACTTCTAAATTGCTATTAAACTAGTTGCAGCCCAGTTTGGTATTGGATTGCGTACCAGGACCCCTAATGTGTTGGATATTGCTCTATCAGCCCCTCAATCTATAGTTCCCTTGCTTAGCTAAGAAACTGGAAAATCCCTCATTCGGCAGAGTAATTTAAAATATATATATACACGAAATAAGCAAATAAGATTCCCTAGCCAGTGCAAAGTGCAAGAGGTTCAGATGCCACAGGATATCTCCTCATCCATTGCTGCACTTTGTTAACCAAAGTACTGCATTTTTTTAAAAAAAGAAGTTTGATTTAAATCCCTAGTCTCAATCCCTGATACTGTTGTCTAACCCCTGCAGAGGTCAATGACAGATAATTGAATAACCTCAAATTTGTTGAGAGTAAACTCTGACCTTTGGGGTATGCAGAAAATGAACTCTAGCTTTCAAGCAGAGCTAGAAACAAATCTGCAGTATAGCTAATAGCTGTTGAGTAGAAGTAACACACTTGAGACCAATCATCTGAGGCAGGGGGATTCTTCCCCCTGGCTCTTCATTGTCTCCAACAGAAAGGCTTAGGTAAAAAGACATGTCAGCTTAGAGTTTCAGGCACTGTGACTCGGCCAAGATGATGCCTTGCAATGCAGAATGACTCCTCTATTTGTTATTCATAACCTACAGTATCCATGCCAAAAAGGCTGCTGGAATGTCAGAGAGCTGTCAGAGGATGTTTCTCAGTCTTTCCCCCCACTTCTTCATGGCCACCATTCCCTTCCCTTAGAAGACTTTAAAAAACTGATAGTTATCTTAACCTGGATAGCTCAGGCAAGTCTGATCTCGTCACATCTCAGAAGCTAAGCAGGGTCAGTTTTGGTTAGTAATTGGATGGAAGACCTCCAAAGAAGACCAAGATAGTTATGCAGAGCCAGGCAATGGCAAACCTCTGTTAGTCTCTTGCCTGGAAAACCCCAGCAAAGATTGCCATAAGTCAACTATGACTTAATGGCACTGTCAGTGCTGGTTCCAGATTTTGAGGGGCCCTGGGTAGAGAGTATTCAGGGGTCCCTTATGCCCACTATGAGACCCCCCATCTTGCCCTCCCACCTATGTGCCCCAAACTGCCTATGACCTTCCTTTGCCTACTTGCAAACTCTCCCACCACCTGCAGTCACAGTTGCCCACACTGCCTGCACTCTCTTTCCCTTATGTCATTGGCTGGTGGGTGCAGCTAGGAGTGACACTGCCATGGCCATCAGGAATGCTGATGATTTTTCACCACGCACATGCACTTCTTCAGCAGCACTAGGCAGCATATGCAGCTGGGAGCAGAGGTAACAAAACAACCATAAGCAGAGAGTTGAAGGATGTGAGTGCAGGCATCAGAGGAGATGCTTAAGTAGGGAGTCACCCGCAGTAGGCCCCACCAGAAACCACAGGCCCTGGCAGCTGCCCCACCTTGTCTTATGCTGATACCACCAGCCCTGATTGCTGTAGTGTTATAGCAAAGTATCTACTACTTTTTAGAAGGCCAGGAAAGGCTCGGGGTGGGGGAACTGGTATGGCAGATATGAGGGGATGGGGAGGGAAAATGGTATCAGAAGTTATTGGGATGGTTTAGCTACCTGTACATTCCTGTCCTGCAGGTTAACTCACTTTTGACTTTTCTGGAAACATCAGAGCGAAAGAGGAGGAGCCAGAAAAGGAGAATGACATTGTGTGGATGATCCAAAAAAACACGCAGCTGCAGTTGGAGTGCCAGGGCAGAATAAATAGTTCATATGGACTCAGCCTAAGCGTGTGTGAGATATATCCCTCTAGTTTCATATTAGCCTGCACCAGGATGTGGTGATATTTTTATAATGTTTTGAACTCCAGTTCTATAATACTTTCTGTATTGGCTGCTGTACAAGTTGTACCTCTTGGGTATACATGCATGGCTAGTTTTCTGCTCTAAAGTATAGGGAAAAAACTGAAGTTTCAGCTAGCACACTCAACATTTGTTTGAACTGTGCCTGGATGGAGTTGTTTTTTCTATCAGATTCTGGGCCTGGTTCAAGAAACAATAACAGGTGCAGATGTGAAGAATTCTTTGTTTACCACCATTGCAGAGTCTTTTATTACAGGGATTTACTCAAAGGCTTTAAAAAAAAATCAGTTATTATCTCAACAAGAGGGGGAAATCTCAGATTGTGGAGTGTGCATGCTCCTGCATGGTACAATCAATGTACATTCAGAGATTGGGCAGAGAACTCTAAGGAAAGTTCTTTGCTTGTGCAACAGGCCTGGACATAATTATGACCTAGGCTGGAAGTCATTTGCAGCCCACTGTTCTTACAGGCCTTTCTCTCCCTCCCCCATGTAACCACAAAGGAAACAAGCAGCACAAAACTAGCAAATGAAGTGGTGAGCAAAAGCTCTGGGGCTGATTTTGGAAAATGATTAATGGAGTGGTTTCACAAAGGCAAGATCAACAACTAGAGAGCAGCCAGCCACAGCCTTGTATATACAGTTGTGATGCAATAACAAAGCAGGACCCAGCAACACAAAAGCCTTGGGCAAGGAACCACTTTGGCCTGTGCAATGTCAATTGAGTGGTCAGCTGATGGTTTGTGAACACATGTGGCCTGTACAAAGCAATTAAGACTCAGTGTGGATTAACCCCTCCTTAATCCCTCCCACACACCCCACACTAGTTCCTGTTCTAGCCTGTGTTTTGTACTATTGCCTAACAGTCTTGCATAGCCTCCTCCCACAGCTTGCTGATGCTGAGTAACTTCCACTCATTTTTGTAAAACTCTGCAGCATGGTTAGAGATGACAGAATATCAGCATATGGAATGTACACTGCAATGCTAAACAGTGTTACAATTTTCTAAGTCCTTATAAAACAATGGGTTCAGAAAGGTGTTACTCTGTTTAGGACTGCACTGATGTGTCCAAAGTTAGTACAGGAGGCTTATTCAGAACAGCCATTAAATTATGTAATCCTGCAGGGGATTTGGCCTGTTATTAGGATATATAATGTGTCTTGTATCATTTTGGTGATTGTTTGGGGGGAGGGAAATGAGTGAAAGGACTTTTCCACATTAAAGCAGCTATTGCATCAAAGAAATCAATACTGGCATGAAACGAAACTGAAGATTAGACTGCAAATGAAGGGATTTGAGAAGAAACTGTGGGTAGGGGCAGTGGGAAAGAGTTAAGAGATTGCCCCTTTCACTGTCGTACAAGGCAGCTTGTTTCAAGGGCTTCATGATCCCTTAACCTAGAACCTCCATAATCTGGCACTGCAGCACAATTGCTGAGGTTTGAGGTGCAGAGGAGTAGCCGTGTTAGTCTGTAGTAGCAAAATCAAAAAGAGTCCAGTAGCACCTTTAAGACTAACCAACTTTATTGTAGCATAAGCTTTCGAGAATCACAGTTCTCTTCGTCTGACGAAGAGAACTGTGATTCTTGAAAGCTTATCCTACAATAAAGTTGGTTAGTCTTAAAGGTGCTACTGGACTCTTTTTGAGGTTTGAGGGAAACTGCTCTTCCCTATAAATTGTCATGGGCTTAAAGTAAGCCACTGTCTCCCCTCCCCATCTGTTTTTTTGTGACTGATACTCATCTGTCTTCCATGTTCTGCACATCCTAAAGGGCAATGAACATGTTCAGTCTTCATTGTGCAATTAAACACACACACATTTACTGTATATTTGGGAGTGGGTGTCCTCCGAATATACAGAAGCTTCTGACTGGTCTGCAGATGACCTTGTTTTCCTGCCCCTCTGAAATGTACTCAACATTCCCGTTTGTTATTCAAATGTGCGATTGATGGTCAAATGCCCTATCAACAGGGCAGTGCAACAGCCTGCCCCCCAAAAGCATACTGAGCTCTTTCACTAGATTTAAATCTGCCCCTCAGCTATGTTAGTAAGCCAGGGATCTGTTCCCTGGACAGGAGTTATGTTGGGGTGCTAGCCTTGCACACACAGGTATTTTGCCACCGTAGCAGCCCAGCTGAGATGCTGGGCACATGCAACGTCACATAGGTAAGCTCTTCTCCACAAATATCCTATTTAAATCAGGCCAAACCATTCTATGAACATGGACAAAGCATACATTGTGGGTAATAGGGCTGCCAGCTTTTGGTTGTAAAATTGCTGGAGATTTTGCAGGTGGAGTCTGGGGAAAACAAGGTGTGACAGACAGGACTGGCTCCAGCTCTGCCTCTCCTGAGAGACAGCTAATGGGACTGGGCGGAAAGCTGGCCCAATGAAAGTTTGTGTCCATTGGAGGGTAAAGAAGGCTCTTGAGAGCTGCTGAGAAAGAAGGGTTTGAGATGCTACTAAAGGAGGCAGAAGAAAGATAGCTGGCTGTTAACCTGTTGTTATATTGAAACATTCTCTGTTTAACTCCAATTAGTTTAAAATCCATTCACTTCTCTCTTTCATCTTGTAAATAAAGTTTATTTTGGGTTTTTTTTAAACCCTTGCTGGCTTCAAATCATTAGCTGAGGGGAAATAAGATACACACAGGCCTCTAACACTCTGGTCACAACCAATGGACCAAGTTTAAATGGTGGCAACATATATATAGGGACAGTAACCTCTGAGTTCCCTTTCCCCCCAGTAGCCCTGTGAGGATTTGGGTCAGGCCTGCTATAGTGGAAGCTAGACAAGTGGTGTGTGGTGACCCAGCCTTAGGAGGCTTAGGAGGCCCCAAACCTGAGAAAGGAGGTTTGGGTGGGTGTGAAGGGCTGTGAGGGAGAGCTGTCACCATACAGGGTTTGAAGAGGGAAGGGACCAAGAGCGGCATGAAGACCAGGAGTTTCCTACCAACTCCTCCCCCTTCTGATTCAGCATCTTATGCTTCTGAAAAGTGACTGCAAAAGAATGGGTGACTATGCCTGGCAAATAATACAACACCCTCTTATTATGCTCGTGAAAGTGCTTTCACAAATACATGGGGACTGTTTGGATCCCAGCCACCATGTCTGAGTATTTCCTAAACTCCTTTTCTTGGATTAAAATTGGAGGTTAGTATTAAGACTAAGAATTATTAGCCCTTAGCTGAACATTTCCCTACCCTTGTAACTCTTTATGAATCATTGATCTGGTAATGTCGGTAGTGAAGCAGCCCGCCTTACCCCCTGCAGCAGGCCTTCAACAGAAGCGCTGCAACCAAGAAGTCATTGGTTCAGAGAGAGAAGAATCACATCCTCCTAGGAGAGTGTAACCACAATCAGTAGTTGGTTGGATAAAAGTAGCTGCACACAGGTTCATAAAGGAAGAGATGGTCCTTCAGATGCATAGGCTCCAGGTTTTGAAGGTACAAACCAACATCTTAAAACTGAGCTTGGAAAGAAATAGGCAACAGTTGCTTCAACACCAGTGGAGTACGTGTTCACCAGCTAACCCCAGACAGCAATCAGATAGCTGTGTTTTGCACAGGCTGACATTTGTGACATATTTTATTGCAGCCCTACATGGAATACATTACAGTAATCCAATTACAAGGTCACAAAAATATGGATCAGCATGGCCAGGTCAGCTGAATCCAAGAAAGGAGAGCTAAGATGTACTTGAAAGAAGGCACTTTTAGCACTAGCACCAACATGCTTTTCAAACAGTAAGACTGAGTCTTAAAAAACCCTGCAAACTCTTTACCTGGTCTGCAAATGATAATCTAACTTCATCTAAAGTAAGAAAATCATTCTATTCAAGAAATACCAGCATTACCAGCCACTATCACTTCCCATTTTGTGTTGGTTCTCTTACTTCACTTTGGATCTGGAGGGATTCCATTGCTGTGCTTCAGTTTGGTTCTATTGGGCATTCTCTGGGATGAGGTCAGCTTGCATTTGGGAATGTGCCTTGGCCGTGGCAGCCTTGTCTCAGTGTGTTTCGGCTGTGGGAGTCAGCTTTGATTTTTTTTTTCTCATAGGAAACAATGGAGTGGCTTTGGGCACCTTGTTCAGGTTCTCATAGAATTGGCCCCCAGGACCCAATCTTCCTGAAACTTAGGGGCTATTTAGAGGGCAGTCAGGTGTAGGTTCCCTGAAAAATTGGTGGAGTTTGCATTAAAAATGCCACCCTCAGACTCCGGATAGCTCCCAGATATTTTTTACCCAAATGAAATAATGGAGAATGGGTGGGGCACCTTCTTTGGGGGCCTGTAAAATTGGCCCCCGGGGTCTAAACTTTATGAAACTTGGTCGGTCTTTAGAGAATAGTCAGGAGTAGAATTCTACCAAATTTCATGAAGTTTGGTTGAAAAATGACCCCTCTAGCCCATTAGCTATCTCCCAGAGTGATTTTTGCATGGAAACAATGGCCAAATGTTTTGTTTTGAAAATTCGGTAAAAATTCAGGATACCTTATTTTTTATTTGGAATACTTGGATTTTACCAAATAATAAAAAAATTGGTATTTTAATCCAAATTCCAAACTGAACTGCACACCATCATTGATACTGAATTACATAGCCAGTATACCAGAAGAACCTTCTCCCAGCTCCTAAGTGGAAGAAGGCCAGAACAGTGACTCACACAGAGATGCAATGGACAGTATCCTTTCTTTCTCACATTTTTTTATTTTATCATTTCTCTGAGCTTTACTGCATTGTTTACTGTATATATATATTACGAGCTTTTATTGCATTGTAAGCCACCTTAACTCTCAACAAGAACAAGCAAGCAAACAAGCAAGCAAGCAAACAAACAGGGATTTGGAGTTGATAGGGGCCTTTAATTTAACTAATCTATTTATCATAATATCAAAATACATTACTTTAGGAGGTGGTGTAAATCTTCATATATAGTCAAGACTTAGAAAGTATTGCCTCCAATAACCAGTTTAGTGTAGTGGTTAAGAGCAGCAGGACTCTAATCTGGAGAACTGGGTTTGATTCCCTACTCCTCCGCTTGAAGCCAGCTGGGTGACCTTGGGTCAGTCACAGCTCTTCCAAAGCTCTCTCAGCCCCACCCACCTCACGGGGTGTTTTGTTGTGGGGATAATAACAACATACTTTGTATACCACTGAGTGTGGCATTAAGTTGTCCTGAAGGGCGGTATATACAGTAAATCAAATGTTATTGTTGTTGTTATAGGCAAGATGGAAGGCATTGTTCAAATGTAAGCGACTGGACTCCTTTAAGGCAAAGCAGAGATTAGCGACATCAGACACAGGTGAGATCCTGGCATGTCGTTATCATTACTATCATACTATCAGTTCCACTTTTCCCCTTAAACTACGAAAGCTTTGCATGCAGCCTTGCAAGTATTACCAAATAGCCACACCTTAAATCTATGGCAAACAGAATGAAATGGCCGATTGTTTGAACAAACTTGGCACAAAATCTTTCAAATATTAGGTTGCAAGCCTCTTTCTGAATGTAAGAGCTAGAAGAGCATTTTTTTAAAAGCCCATTTTTGTTTGGGAGAAGTAGGAAAGACAAGGAAAACATTGTCTGCTACTGTGCCTGGGAAACTTGAGTACCGTATCTTATCATTATATTTGCCCTCTCTTTAGTTTTCTCATAAGTATAGATGACAGAGAAGCTGCATTTTCACCTGCAGACCCTGAACATACGTATTGCATTCATAAGCATTGTAAACACCACTTTATTACTTGCAAGTCTTTTCAGACCTCTCCTTTCTTTTCTCTGACAAGAGGCAATTTGCCAAGTTATTTTGCCTAATTTGCATTTTTGGGCATTTTGGGGAATAACTTGATGTTGCTTAAGTCTCCAGGCACATTTTTTTTTGTTAGTGTCAGGAAGCGTGAAGCCCACGTAATCCACTTTCAGGGTACTTGTGGACTTGAGACAAATTTCAGGAAACACAACAGAGAATGGGAATCTGTGCAGTTTGTCACAACTGTTCATGCCCCCAATACAGTCTGACTATATACAGTGAATCAGTGCACTTAAAGGACTTGGGTATGGGATGCTGTGCCTTTGGCTAGAAAATCTTGCATGACTGTTTGCCACTCGATAGCTGCTTCCCCAAAGAGGTTTGGCTCCAATTTTGTGTTTAACCTGGAATGAAGAGGGGAAGGGCTGGAGCACCCAAGTGTCATCGCTTAATCATCTACGTCCTGTGTCTTTCTCCTGCTTTGCTATGATCTTTCCCAAACCTGATTTGATACAATCCTTTGAGAAAGCACCTTAGCATACTGTGTGGATATGAAGCCACACATTTTGCAGGTCCTGTCCACATCAGCACAACTTCTTTGCTCATCCCCCCACTTGTATAATGCTTCTGCCCCTAACACTAGAGGGCTTTTAAAAGTAAGTCAGTACTTTACTTATCACTATCTCATTGAGCTATAGCAATAAGTTCATTCATTTTTTCAAGCTGCAGTGATTTCAATAGCCACATAGATCAGACATATTGCTTCAGTTTAAAATTGGGAACTGACATATCACTGTAGCTTAATGCTATAGCAACAACAATTGTGATTTTTAAAGCCCCCCAAATCCTTCTGCGGTAGGGGTGAGGTGGAGATGGTAGCCACAAGTAGACATGGGCACGATCCAAAAAATAATCCCGATTTAGCTGATCGTGATTCTGCGGCGGCGCCAAACCCAGGTACCCGAAACTCACCGATCAAGTCCCGTTTCCGATACAGAATCGGGAATCGGGACGGCCGACGTGGGAGGGCGCCCCGCAGTTTCCAGCGCTAAAGGAATGGTGGGTGAGGAGGATGGCGGCTGCCAGGCCCGGCAGGCCTGTGGAGGCGGCGGCGAGCTGCCTCCCCTCAGGGGGTGGGGGTCTGTCCCCACGGGAGTGTGCCGGTACTGTCACGGGGGGGGAGGGAACCAGAGGAGATAGCTCCCTATTCCCTAATTCCCTATCCGCTGAAGCCCAAAGCTAAAGCTCCCTCACTCTCTCTCTTGCGCTTTCTCTCTCCAAAAGCGGCAAGCGAGAGCTCGCCTCTGTCCCACTCCACCCGTGAGTGGAAAGTGAAACTTTGTGGCGCAGCACATGGCTATTTATAAAGCTTGGGTCTGCTACGCAGGAGGGCTGTGTTTGGCCATAAGAGCTGCCTCTCAGGCTTTGCAGGGATGAGATTCGAGTGCCCATGGCTACAGAAGAACACCCCCTTCCCCCGCCCTCCCCTCTCTTCTCCCAAATGGACGAGATGGGCGCGCGCTTTTCTGGCTGCTCCGTGGTTGGAAGGAAGCCCTGCTGATCAAGGAAAGCTGGGCTTCCATTCGCGTTTCCAGGGCGACAGAAGGAGGGCAAACAGCTCCGGCATTCCCCAGGCTCTGTTTCCATGGGGCTCCGTTCCCTCGGGAACAGATGGCTGGCGCCAGACTGTCTGCAGATTGCAATCCCGAATGTAAACCGATCGATCTGACCGAGACCCGATAAAGCGCCCCACCTGAGCGCTGAACCGGGAGCCATGGACGGAACCGATCAGCCCGGTCCCGATGGCGCAAACGCCAAAATCGGGGCAATTTTCAGTCCGTGATTCCGATCGTGCCCATGTCTAGCCACAAGTCACTGGGCCAAGGAAAGTACAGGGGGAAACTACCATTTGGATGCTCCACTGCTAGTGCTAATGCATTTGCAGTAGCAAACAGAGGCATGTGTTCATTCTAAATGATCTTCTATAGGAAACTACCTGTCTCTGGCTTCTTAGTGGTTTTTCCCTGAACATTATACAACTCATACTGCATCACTCGAACCCATCCATGTGATTAATTATCCACTAGATAGCGGCCTTCTGTTCCAAGAACCACATGATACAACCCTCTGGAAGTTAATCTTATGACAATATTCCAGATACTTTAACATTAAATGCATTGAGCCTGATTTTTTCTTTTGGTCTCCTTGGTATGCGTTACACAATGCTCTATCCATTTTATGGAGTGCTTTGTCCCCTTAGCACCAAGACCTTTCTGTTGTAAAAGATGGAAGCTTAAATGTATAGGGAAGCATAGCTGGGCTTTATTTGTTAAAGAGGGGTCTCATTTCTGAAATATAAGGGTATAAAGCATTGCCACATTATGTAGGACTGTACTGAATGGTGCAATCTGTTGTCTGTGTAATAGACGTGTGTAGTCACAGTAAAAAAAGAGAGAGAGAAATCTAAAACCCTGTTTATGTCCATCTGACGACATTCCTTAAGTCAAGGAATTGTATTTACAACACCCAAGCTCTTAAATAATACTACCTAATGTAGCACCCAATTAATCTCCCCTGGATATTAAAAGACAACATTTAAATATAAGCATATATACAGCAATATATAATAATGTTCCAAGTACCATTTTATAAATCAAGAAAGGTCAATAGAAAAGTAAAACATAAATGCACAATTTATTAGCACATTATTAAAACAAGAGTACAAGGGAAACTCCAAATATATAAGCTCTTTTCATCTTTATCACTTGAGATAATCATGTTCTAACAAAATAAATTTTATCTTATTTTGTAGAATACAAGAGGATCATTATTAGTTATTTCTAATGTGATTTATATCCCACAAAATATTTCTCTCGAAGTGCACGTGTATGTGCTGAGGACTGGCAGTGTAAAACAAATGAGAGACCCTTCCTTCCCAAGGCTATTCAGGAATGGAGGTTTGTACATGTGCCTTTCATATTCTGCAAAGAGACTTACTTTGGACAGCAAAGACTTTCTAGTTATATGCAAATGTGGCCAAAACAGATTCCAGGGCAGTCCAGCAGAGATGTTTCCTGGGCATTTCCTAAATACGATCTATTGTTTTCAATGGCAGCAGATGCAAGAAGAGTTCACACTGAATTAATCTGAGCAAGTATCTCCTTTCCTTAGTATAGTTTTCTGTAAGCTTCTCAAATGGTTTCAAAATCTATGGCCAATATGAAAATTAAGGTATTTCCATAACATTCATACACTAACGGGCTCTGCATGGATAACTTAAAAACCAGTGTAATTAAGGTAGCATCCAAACAGTCCTTGGCCCTATGGAACATTTATAATTCTGTCAGACTTCTCCCACTAAAAGGAAGCAAAGGTTTCCATTAGAACCTAATCTGATCTTTAAATCAAGACTTTTACTTCCACCAGTTGTCTCTAATACTTAAGCCAGCTTCAAACTTGTGTATCACCAACTCTTGTTGACCCCCAAGAAACCAGATGAAAACAGACCATTTATTGAGAAGCCTCCCTAACGTGTACGCTGCTATTAATGGAATAAGATTTTTTCAAAAAAGCAAGTGACAGATATTGTTCCACAAGAGATTATAGTTTAAGGGATTTTAAAGTATATCTAAGCTCACCAAATATTTCTTGAGTATGTTCCTGTCTACAGAGGAGCATGTGTTCCATGCAGAGGGTCCCATGCTGAAAGCCTGGAATCTCCCCTGACAAAGGCTGTTTCCACACGCTATTAAAGAGATGGCCCACTCAATGAACTCTGGCGTTTTTTTTCACTCACCCCATACATCTCCAATTTCAAAGTGGAAGTAGGCAGTTTGGCTTCTGTTTTTTCAGCATCTTTTCTGAGAATGGTATTTCCCACACCTTCCTGTGCCAGCGAAAAGATGTCCAAAAAACAGAAGCCAAACTGCCTGCTTTTGCTTTAAAATTGGAGATGTATGGAGCGAGTGAAAAAAAAATGCCAGAGTTCAGTGAGTGGTCTGTCTCTTTAACAGTGTGTGGAAATGGCCAAAATTCTGTGGCTGCTGGACTAGGAAAGAATACTGCCAGTCAATGCAGACAGAATGGAGATAGACTGACTCAGTATAGGGAACTGTCACACATCTCTATAAAAGTAGCAGAGCTGCACTGAATGCCATTTTTAGCAGAAAAATGTGGCATCATGCTACAATAATTTTTAACTCCAGTAATTACTGTAGCAATTGAACAAGATATTTGAAATAATTTTTATGGCGTAACCAACATAAAGATGGAATGAGATTGTTTCTAAGTATGACCATTATTGTTTCTAACCTCATGTTGTCATAGGCTATCATGATTATAAATAAACTTGAGATACCCAACCAATTTTTTTTTATATACCCGACTTTGAAATAGCTTTAATTTTAGATAGTTTTCTTTTATTCTTCCAGACCCCTCTTCAAACAATTTTTATAAATGCTAGTCAAAACATTGTTTCTTGCCAATTTTAAATATTTATATTAATGATGTTCACACTACACAGCTCTGTGAAACTTTAAATAAACCCGAAATCTGGTAGTGTGTCGGTAATATGTACTGTAGGCCTAAAAAAGTCCCCATAGCTCAGTCGGTAGTCGTACTACTAGGATTTATATACTATTGAAGAGAAGATGCACAATTTTTGCCACATAAGATCCAGATGCTGTGAGTCTAGCCTAAAATATTTAAACACATGGTTAAGTTTGATCTCAAGTAATAATGTTTTTAAGACTTTCACTGTATGAAAACTAAAGCAGCAATTCTCAGAGGATATTGCTAATCTAGTATTAATTAGTAAGGTCTTCCAGTTTCAGAAATTATGCTTGTTTTATAAAAATAATGAAATATGGAACATTTTAAGGCAAGAAGGAAATGGGGGAGAATTCTAGATGATGCAATATGTATGCTACATTTTGTAATGATGCACAATAATCTATGAAAAAAAGCCAAACTGAACAAATGTTAAGACTGGTGATGGTAAAAAGCTTATTCTGCATGTCCTTTTCCTCAGAATATCTCTTTTCCTTTTGTCAAAGCAGTCTCCATATGCAAATTAAGGAGTATTATATATTTTGGGTACAATCCAGACAAAGTTATACTATTAAGGGGACATACAGCCAGATCCTTATGTCTGTTTACTCCAATGAAGTCCCACTGAGTTCAGTAGGCCTTCTTAGGGCGAGCTGTGTGGAGTGATTTGGAAAGATGACCCAGTAAGTCACCATGGCCAAGAACCATACCCCCAAATGGAATGAAAGTTACACAGGTACTTTTTTGGTAATTTCAGTTTTTAGAACATAAACCAAGTATAATTTTTCAAGTAAATAAGTTTTACTGATAGACAGACAGTATGAGGGGAATGTTCATTGCCAACTTTCCCTGCTGGTTATATCTTACAGAACAAGTAATCAAAATACAATTGCTATAACCAGTAGGTTTCTAAGTTTTAGATTTAAATTTTTCATTAGTTGATAGCATTTTATCAGTAAAATATAAAATACTGTAATGGGGCACAATTCACAAAGCCAGCCATGCTGACAGAGAACACAATAGTATCACCATGCACAAGGACTCCATAGGATCACTTGTTGGGGGAGGGTGCTCTCTATTAGTTGTAGAATATGCCCCAAACTTGACTACTCCAAGATGATGAGGTTGCATAACAAAACAGCGTGGAAAGCACCCAATGAATATCAGTGCTAAGGTACTGCACATGCCAGTGCAAACAGATGAAACCCATGAACTGAGCTATAGGCATATATGTGCCCCTCATAAAATGGCTTTGGTGGTGCAATATGCAAAACTGCTGCATCTGATCAGAACAAAGGGTCTCAATCCAAATGGTGTCGCTTGTGGCACTCCACTCTCACCAACACCGAAGGAGCGCAAGTGGCAACTAATGCAGCGGGGCTGAGATGTACTGATTAATAAAACAGGCAAGGAGCCAATGAGTAGGGACAGCATTTAGAGGAAAGAATGTGCATGTGTTACATCATAACTAGGCTGGTGCCTTGCACCTATATGTGATTAGTAAGGTACGTAAAAAGCATACAAATTTCTGCAGATGCTACTTACATTTATCCTAAAACTAGAGAGACCTTGAGAAATCACAGGTATCTATGGAATGACTTTCCAGTATGAATTTAAATATAAACAAATTTCCTGGAAGTCCCCCCCTCAATTGCATATAAATAAAAAATAACTGAAATATATAACAAGCTTATAATAAGAGAGAGATGGCTTTTGACTGGCATTTCTGAAGGACCAATGGAGGTAACTTTTTGATTTCACAGGCATAAAGTTTGACATTCAGATTCTGTACCTTTTTCCAACTGCAAGATAAACTGGTGCAAGAAATGCTAAAGAAATCTGGCTGTCATTTTTTCTTCCATGATATTGCCTTAGTGCAAACATTATGCCAATATGGGGTGCTGATGCAATCTAAGGATTCTTGACACAAATGTTCTTTTATATACTGTCATAGGACAGTTACAGGTCGGAGCTGCTCCAACTGGGTTTCCAAGGCTGTTCGTTCTTTGTGAACTTCCTAAACAATGCAAAGGAAGCAAAATAAATATAGCATAGGGACAAACAATTCTATAGTTAGTTAATACAGAATATTTATTTTTCTCCAAAGAATATAACAGACTGATTCTAAAAATCTTGGCTTCTTAAGTGTATCAAGATTTTTACACAGTGGAATCCTAAGCAGAATTACACCCTTCTAACTCTATTGAAGTTTATGGGTGTAAAAGACAAGTGTTCTTGCACCTAGAATATGGCCAGATACTTCAGAATATCAACACTCCAACGTATTAAACAGACATCAATAAGATACTTATTTGAGTATGGAAGTCTTTCACTGTTAAAAATGCATTCCTTACCTTTAGCTGTTGCTGGAGTTCACTGTTTAACCTAGCAAGCACTGCATTCGCTTCTTTGTTTTTACGAATAGCTGTCTGAATAGCTTTCTTCTGTTTTGAGGACTGTCTGCCAGACAAAATACTTTCAGTCAGTGGGGATGTCCAGTTTATTGACAGAAGAACATGGGATGCTTATTTTTATGACTTGAAAAAATGAGCAAAAATGTGCACTTGCAAAAGGAAGCTGCTGTAAACAGGAATGAGGAATAATGAAAACAAATGTGTGCTGTTTAATATATTGGTTAGTAAACTGAAAGGAAGAAAGATTTGGGGATGTTTCTATAATGGCATTTACCAAAGCAGTTTTTGTATCTGTTTAAAACCTTTCTTACAGCAACTGCAATTGAGAGTTTCTGATCCAGTGTTGTAATTGTTTTGTTTTGTTTTGTTTTGTTTGAAAATAAAAGTCCTTACAAATAAAGTTGTAAGGACTTCCATCCATTGAATTATGGAAGGTGGGCATTTGTCACTCCAGTGTTGTAATAGAAGTCTTTTAGCTATATTAAGGGCACAGAGAGTCCATTTCCATTGACTATCAGTTAGATTTTAGGGTACAGCAGATAATTTGAAAATACGTAAACATCTTCAAAAATCAGTGGGTATTCTCTACACATCCTCCAGTTCCTCTGCCTTTGTGTTCCCTAGTTGTTACTCTTTCTCAAGGACACTCTGTCACAGCAGCACTGAGATTCACATCTGGTTTACATATGCTGTAGAATGAGGTGGTAGAATGGAACACACCGTTGGTTTCTAGATGACGGATTCAAACTCTGAAGATTCCTGCATAGCAGGAAAAAAAAAACCCTCCATGCAACTAGAAAACCTGTACAGCAAAAAGAAAGCTTTTACCCTCTTCCTCATTTGCTGTTTGCAGGAAGCTTTTTACATAGGAGAGCATTCCAAAATGATCCTCCACCTGCAGTTTATACTGATGCAGTTCATTCTCCTTTCTCCAGGGTCGGGGACAGAGGGTGGCGCTCGGGGGAGATCTATCGCCTCGTCACCCTTTGGTGTGCGGGGTTCCCCAAGGGGCGATACTCTCCCTGATGTTATTTAACATCTATATGCGCCCCCTCACCCAGTTGGTGCGGAGGTTTGGGCTAGGTTGTCATCAATACGCGGATAACACCCAACTTTTTCTGTTGATGGACGGCTGGCCAGACACGGCCCCAGACAATCTGGCCAGAGCTTTGGAGGCTGTGACGGCATGGTTGAAACAGAGCAGGCTGAAATTGAACCCAGTGAAGACGGAGGTCCTGCAGCCGGGACGGGGGGTGCCAGACGTTGGGATCCAGCTCCCTGCCCTGGACGGACACCACTGGCAACTTTGCCAGTGGTAAAGAGTCTGGGTGTGCTCCTGGATGCCTCCCTATCGATGAAGGCCCAGGTCACGGCGGTTGCCAAGTCTGCATTTTTCCATCTTCGTCAGATCAGGCAACTTGCCCCCTACCTGACGCCCCAGGACCTGGCTACAGTGATCCATGCAACGGTCACCTCCAGGCTAGATTACTGTAACTCACTCTACGCTGGGCTACCCCTGGGCCTGATCCAGAAACTACAACTGGTCCAGAATGCGGTGACACAGGTCCTGACTGGTATACCTTACCAGTCACACATCACACCTGTCCTGCGCCAGCTGCACTGGCTTCCGGTTGAATTCTGAATCAGGTTCAAAGTGTTGGTTCTTACCTTTAAAGCCCTGAGAGGGTTGGTACCAGCATATCTTCGGGACCGCTTCTCCCTGTACGTTCCCCGGAGATCGCTTCGATCAGCGAATAAATATTTACTTGTGGTCCCTGGCCCTAAGGAAGCCCGCCTCACTTCAACCAGGGCCAGGGACTTTTCAGTCCTGGCCCAGCCTGGTGGAACGCTCTGTCAATGGAAACCCGGGCCCAGTGGGACATATTATCGTTCCGCTGGGCCTGTAAGACAGAGCTGTTCTGCCAGGCATTCGGTGATTGAAGGGGGCGGTGCCATGTCGGCCTCCCACCATTTGGGGTGGGGGAGGGTTCTTCCCACCACTGCACTTTGTTAATCTGTTTTATTGTTTGTATATTGATTTTAGTTCTTGTTTTTATCGATTTTAACTGTTCACCGCCCAGAGCCCCTGGGGATGGGCGGTATATAAATTGAAATATAAATAAATAAAATATAAATTCTACCACCTCAACAATCCACCATTTCTCCCTCATTCATGCATGTAGAAAGTAAGTCTCATAAAGGCTGTCCAAGGAAAGTGCAGGACTCCTTCCCACATCAACCTCAACAAAGCTCAGTAGTGTGACAGAGATTCCTAGGCACTTCTCCATGGACTGAAGAGGCACCAAGACAGGACTGGAGAACATCAACTCCCTATCAGTGAAAGGAAGCATTATTTGAAAAACCTTTTGAGTTAAAGGGAGAGGGGGAAGTGAAAAGGAAGACTATAACAGAGCCCCTTTGCTCTACCTCCTCCTCAGGTTTCTTGTGAAGTAAAGAAAGGAACGATCCTAATAGTCACTGGAAAGACTGTGTGTTCCTTTCAAGAATTCCATGGCAATATATAACACATGTGGGGACAATTATTTTTACTATTTTTACATTTTATCTCTTGTAGGAGTGAAGGTATTTTCTCTGTACATCTGTAGGTTCCCCCAGGTATGCAGAAACAACCAATGTGTTTAAGGCCAGTGAGTTGCTTTTATTATCCATACAGCAGATATCCCTATACCTAATGGTAAAGGGCCTATGCAATAAATCCCACTCCCCCTATTATTTTCTCCTGGAAACTTTAGTATTAAAAACATTTGCATGCAGATATCATGTTTGTTGTTCTTTTTGTTAATCTTCGGTTTTATTATGTCAGCTTCAAATAAGGGTCACTTCGCATGCAACACAGCAGCAAGGAAAGTAGAGGTGCTCCTCCACTTTATTCTCTTTGCTTCTTTGTAACATTCAAATAAGCCCTAAATTATGAGGTCACAAACTGAAACAGAACTTCCTGTAGATTATCCAGTGGACTTTGTACATCCATCTGTTCTACCTTTAAAAAGTGAATGTGTTAGCAATTTTCATCTCTAAAGAAAATCAAGAGACAGGAAAAATGGGGGAAAAGTACCAGCTAGGTAAGCGGAATCATTCCAAAAAGAGGCCAGTTATGTTTTTTTGTGTTAGCAGATCTTAAATGGCAATGTGATCCAAGACAGATGCATTATTTTAAAAACAGTAAAAAAGTTGTTCACATAAAAATCTGGTTAGCCTTTTTCTCTAAAACAAAGTTGACAACTTGATCTTTGGAACAAAACCCCAGCGTTGTTCTTGAATATTTCCCCAAAGTATCTTCTTTTCCCTCTCCCACCCCCTTCAATACTCTAGCAGAGAGAAACAAACAGAAGATGCCTACTTGACCATTAAGGAAATTTCAATGCCTTCTCAAAATAGGACTAATTTGTTATGCTAATAGTAAATAACACCTATTTTGAAAGAGTCACCCCAGCTCCCCTAGCAACTCTGTTCCATTTGCAGATCACTTGAAAAATATTGGAAAGAGTTCCAACCTTCCACAATGTTTGCCAGAAAATGCATACTTTGGAAGGGTGTGACTTCTATAATCACTTTTTAGGCTTCCGCATGGATTATAAAAGTATTTGTTCTCTGAATGGAGTCAATAGACAGGAAACTGTTTCTGAATTGTAGTGGTTCTAATAAAAAAGCATTTTTAACAACAAGAAATTATGAGCCAAGAGACTGGGATGGATATTGAGTTCCTCTATTCGATCTCCCACCAGAGGCCAGGATCTTCCACCCATATCCATGCCGAAGATTAACCTTAATCTAGATTCAGCACTTAATCTGTTCTTCACAGAAGGATACTTTGAAAGCCCAGGTATTCTTGGAATGGTTCTAAATGCTTTAAAGAACTAGCATGAAAGGTGGAAGAAGTGAGTTGCACATGCCATTTCCCTATCTTGTGCTTGTCCATCCCCCGGCGCAAAGCACAGCAAAAGAAAGCACAACTTTTCTCCAGAACATTTCTTGAGAACTCGTGAAGCAGCCATGCTATGTTAGCACAAGACCCAAACCTCCCCCTCGTTTTTGCTATGTAACCTTCTTACTTTGGGATTGAATGGTGGGGCTTGATGGCAGCCAAAGAAGATGCCACACTTTTAGTGGGAGAAAGTTCCTGATTTTCCAGCATCTGGCCTTCAGGTCGGAATTTCCTGCGGATGGGTTTTGAGGGCGGCTGAGTAAACAAAACCTCCTGTAAAGAAAAGGGAAAGCTTATATTTGATGATGTTAGATTCCAATTCAGAAAGTTTGGGTATAGTATTTTTTCTCCTGTTACAAAATTCTCCTGGACCTGAGGGAGGGGCTCGTTTATTTCAACTATCTAGCCATAACCTGTGACCAGCAGCTTCTACTAGCATCACCTACTAGAAATTTCTTTTCTGCCAAACCATTACTATGAATAAGAGTTGTGCAAAAGTGCATTTATGCACTTAAGTCCTGTTAATAGGGGCAACATAGGCATGGTACTGGTTCTTAACTAGAATTTGTTTTTAACTGCAAAAACTTCCCAATGCTGATTTAAAAGTTAGAACTAGCTAGGATTCATTGCAGTAAGGGGAAAAAACAATGGAAAAGAGGATTGATTGGCAATGGAACTCCAAAAAAGCTCATAAAAAGCTGATAAAAACATACACTCGATGACCAAAAAAAGGGCGGGGGGAGCTCTGTAGTTGCAATTATTTTTACTATGTTTTCGACTAGTCCATAGTTAAAGCTTCTAGTCCCATGTGCTGGTAACTGGTACCATGCAATGGTACCATGCAATGGTACCTGGAAGGGAAACAGCACACCATCTCATTAAATCATGTGCACTGAAGACCCTTCTTGGCAAAGCATTGTTCTTTTCTCAGAATATTCATCTGTGGCAGTTACTGTGTAGAATGGGCTTGTGACTCTTTCACAAGGCACCAATAGGATGCTTCTCATGATGTGATCACAAGCTAACCAACCCTCTCATTCACACCTTATGCTGTTATGTGCATTTTCAAGCTTCATTCATTATTTTTAATATTCATCACTTTGAAAGTAGTCCAATGAAAATGAAATGTTGAGTGGAACATTGGTCCCTCACCATGAAGGGTCCTTCTCCTCTGAGGACAGGAGGACATATTGAGATGGGTGATTCCCACCCTCTGTTCAGGGAGGCAGGAACTAAAAACAACTTCCTGTCTTCTAGTGGGTGTCACCCAGTTCCTCGGTCTGGAAACTCTGAGAACAGTAGAAAGCTAGATTATAACATTTTTTTAGGGACTCCGAAAAATGGAAGAAAATTAACAACAGGTTAGTAAGAATAGCGCAAATTCAGAATAACAGGAAGAACAGTGAGGTCATTTAAGAAATGCAGTAAGTAAGCATATGAAAAGGTTTTAGGATGACGATGACAAAGCAGGGAGGGGCAAGATGTCCTCCTGTCCTCAGAGGAGAAGGACCCTTCACAGTGAGTAACCAATGGTCTGTTCTTCCTCTGAGGCAGAGGACAACTTGAGATTGGACCTCCCATAGCAGTGTCCTATAATCTGGGTGAATCATCGTCCTCTGGCTGTAGTACGTGTTGGAGGATTTGTCTTCTGAATGCTACATCTGCAGAGTCATAGCTATTTAGTCTGCAATGTTTAACAAAGGTGGAGATGGTAGACCAAGTAGCTGCTCTGCAGACCTCGTCAACCGTGACATCCTTGGAAAATGCTGCATTAGCTGCAGCGCTGCGAACTGAGTGCGCTGTGATCCTGATGAGGACCTTGAGTCCCTTTGACTTAAATGCTTCTGCGATGCATGCTCTGAGTCTGACTGATGGATGTTCTGGATAACTTCTTTCCGTTGTTGTTTGATGTCAGAGATATAAACATGTAGGGCGTCCTTTTGATTTTCTCAGTTCTGGATATAAAGCCTTTTAAGTGGTGTCTAACATCCAGGGTGTGCCATGTCTTTTCCCTGGGATGGGAGGGGTTGGGGCAGATGAGAAGGGATGGGAGGGGTTGGGCTGCCAGATGTTGGGATCCAGCTCCCTGCCCTGGATGGGACACCACTGGCAACTTTGCCAGTGGTAAAGAGTCTGGGTGTGCTCCTGGATGCCTCCCTATCGATGGAGGCCCAGGTCACGATGGTTCCATCTTCGTCAGATCAGGCAACTTGCCCCCTACCCGACGCCCCAGGACCTGGCTACAGTGATCCATGCAACGGTCACCTCCAGGCTAGATTACTGTAACTCACTCTATGCTGGGCTACCCCTGGGCCTGATCCGGAAACTACAACTGGTCCAGAATGCGGCGGCACGGGTCCTGACTGGTATACCTTATCAGTCACACATCACACCTGTCCTGCGCCAGCTGCACTGGCTTCCGGTTGAATTCCGAATCAGGTTCAAAGTGTTGGTTCTTACCTTTAAAGCCCTGAGAGGGTTGGGACCGGCATATCTTCGGGACTGCCTCTCCCTGTACATTCCCCGGAGATCGCTTCGATCAGCGAATAAATATTTACTTGTGGTTCCCGGCCCTAAGGAAGCCTGCCTCGCTTCAACCAGGGCCAGGGACTTTTCAGTCCTAGCCCCAGGCTGGTGGAACGCTCTGTCAATGGAAACCCGGGCCCAGCGAGACATATTATCGTTCCGCCGGGCCTGTAAGACAGAGCTGTTCCGCCAGGCATTCGGTGATTGAAGGGGGCGGTGCCATGTCGGCCTCCCACCTTTGGGGTGGGGGAGGGTTCTCCCCACCACTGCACTTTGTTAATTTGTTTTATTGTTTGTATATTGATTTTAGATCTTGTTTTTATCGATTTTAACTGTTCACCGCCCAGAGCCCCTGGGGATGGGCAGTATATAAATTGAAATATAAAAAAAAAAAATAAAGGTGGGTAAAAATATTTCCTGGCACCAATGAAAGGTGGTGTTTGCCTTGGGTATGAATGTAGGATCCTGCCTTAAGATTACCTTATCCTTGTGGAAGGTACAGAGGTTGGAGCTAACTGATAGAGTTCCCAATTCTGATATTCTTCTTGCTGATGTGACTGCAGTAAGGAATAGGGTCTTCATCTGCAGCCACTTGAGTGGGATCTCATTAATGGGCTTGAAAAGAGGGCCAGTAAGGGTGGATAGAATGGTATGTAGTCTCCAGGTTGGAATCCTGTGAGTCTGCGGGGGGTCCATGAGTGCTGTTCCCTTAAGAAACTTGGACATGAGGGTGTTTGGAGATGCTAAAACCTTGGTAAGATGGTAGTACTGTTGCCAGGGCAGCTGTTTGGTGTTGCAGGGTGGGCACCCAAAGCCCACTGGAATGGCCATCCTGGAGAAAGAGGAGCACGGATTCCAGTTTGGGTTTGGTTGTGTTCACACCTTTTCTTCAGCACCACCGAACGAAGGCCTTCCATTTGGTGTTACAGATCCTGGTGGTGGATGCTCGCCTAGATGCTAGCAGGGTATTGATCGCCTGCTGTGAATATCCCAGTTGCATGAAGTGATTCCGTTCAACCTCCATACGGTCAAGTGAAGCCATTCTGGGTGTAGGTGCCACACTGGTCCCTGACGGAGCATGTCTGGGGAGACTGAGAGCTTCAACGACAGAAGTGTCGATCACTGAAGAAGAGACGAGAACCATGGGCGTCTGGGCCAGTATGGGGCCACAACTATGATGTCCGCTCTCTGCTTGTTGATTTTTCTCAGAAGTTTCAGAATAACCAGAGTGGGAGGAAAGGTGTACAGTGGGGTATGAGGCCACTGAGAAGTCAGAGTATCCATTGCTTCCACCTTGGGGTGGAAGTACCATGAAAAATATCTGTTTACCTGGGCGGTTCATTGGAGAGGCAAACAGCTCCACCTGGGGGCAGCCAAGGTGCCTGGTGATGAGGAGGAAGAGATCTGGCCTCAGCGACCATTCTCCCTCTTGGATGAGTTGTCGGCTTAGTCAGTCTGCCTGTACATTTGAGATGGCCTTGATGAAAGCAAGACGAATTTCTGACCATGATAGGATCCACAAGGCTTTTTTGTGAAGCAAAGTCAATCAGGACCCCCGGCGGTTGATGTATGCTTTGGCCGACACATTGTCCGTTCTGATGAGTACGTGATGGCCAGCCAGTTGCAGGCTGAAGTGAATGAGGGCATGATAAATAGCCCTGAGTTCGAGCATGTTGATGGGAAGTTTTATCTCTGTTTCTGACCATAAGCCTTGGGATGGCGATCCTTCCAAAATGGCTCCCCAGCTTAGAAAGCTGGTATGTGTTGACAGCTGCATAGGTGTCACAACGTTGAAATGTTTTCCTTGTAGTAGATTTGGCATCTTGGTCCACCATTTTAAACTGGTCTTTACTGAGGGTCGTACGTGGATATTTAAGTCTGTCTTGGTCATGATGTAAGAATGGAAGGGATGAAGCAGTTGTTGTAAATTTCTTGAACGTGCCCAGGCCCACTGAATGGCATCCAGGCTGGAGATAAGAATCCTCATGAGCTTGGCTAGGGTCATCAGGGAGGAAGATCTGGACTTGATTATGGCCAAGGCAGTTTCTTTGATTATTGCCGCCTTGGCCTTGGTCATGAATACACATTGACGTTTGGTGTCTATGATTACCCTGAAGTGCTTAAGTGTCTGAGAGGGCTTGAGGGAGCTCTTTTGAAGATTCATCTGAAAGTCATACTTCTGCAGATAACTGGAGGTTGTTTGCAGATCCCTTTGAGCTTGCGGCAGAGAACTGGAACGGATAAGGAGATCATCCAGATAAGGCTGTATGTGGATTCTTAATTCTCGTAGCTTGGCAATTGGATGGATCAAAATCTTTGAGAACACCCTTGGGGCTGTGAACAAACCAAAGGGGAGGGCCCGGAACTGAAGATGATCCCCTTGCATGCAGAACCGCAGAAACTTTCTGTAAGATGACAACATGGGTATGTGAAGATAGGCCTCCTGAAGGTCCAGGGATGTGAGGTACTCACACGGCAACAGTGCTTCCGTTATGGATCGAAGAGATTTCATCCTGAAGTGCCTCAGTCTCATGAACCTGTTGAGGTACTTCAGATCCAGGATTGCCCTCCAGTCTCTGTTTCGCTTGGGGATGGTGAAGAAGATGGAATACACTCCAGTCCCCTGCCCTGCCCTTGGGACAGGTTCTATGGCCTGTATTTCGCAAAGGTGTCAAATAGTGTCTTGTGTTCTATGACATTTTTCTGATCCCGGGTGAAGGGGAGACAGGATAAAACTGTTTGGTGGGGTGTTTAAGAACTCCAATAAATAGCCTGTGGAGATGATTTCTGAGGACCAATTGTCTGCTACAGTCTCGAGCCACATGTCTTTGAATAGGAGAAGATGGCTCCCTAGCAGAATTTGCTGGCAGTCATGCCTTGATGGATTTGGCATCTTGGGAATTGCCAACCAAAGCGATTGGAGACAAAACCTCCTCTTCTTGAAGACTGACAAAAGGAAGACCAGGTGGATCCACACTCTCAGCCAAAGAGATCATCGGGCGGCTACTGCTGTGGCCGTAGCTCTGGAGGATACAGACATGGTGTCCAGACTTGTGTCAGCGACGTAGGAAGTGGCCTTGAGAACCCTGTTGGCCCTTCTGCGAGGTGTTGGTTGTTGGAAGGAATGAGTTGTAACATCTTCCTTGAACACACGATGGACACTCTGGCAACAGTGGACGCAATGACAGACGTCCATATGGCCATAGCTGTTGCTTCGTGTGCCTTTTTCAGGGCAGAGTCACCCTTCTTGTCCAGGTTGTCGCAAATCAAACCTTCCCCATTGGTGGAGAGGAGATTGTAAGGCTGTCACCAGGGCATCGACAAGTGGTACCTATAAAAACTGGTTTGTAAAAGATGGTAAGGAATACAACTTTCTGACCAGCCCTGGAGAAGATTTGTTAGACATGGGCTTGGCCCATTCTGCCTTTAGCTGCTTCTCAAAAAATTCAGTGAAAGGGAATACTTTTTCTGAGGTGTGAGATCTGGGGGGAAATTCTTTATTCCCTTTGGGTCTGGATTTGGGCTTAGAGGGGGAGGCAGTGGGTTCATCCATGGCCAAGGCCTCCTGTAGGTCAAGCATGGCCATGGTTTTACACAGTAAGTAATGGTAATCCTCCATCTTGAAAAATCTCATAGATTAACCATTGGCCCCTGTTTCCTCCTGTTCCTCCTCAGAGAGGAAATCCTTGTCCTCTTTGTCTACAGAGTCACCATCTTCGTAAAGGGAGGGAGCCTAAAGCAAGTGGTCATCCTCATAATAAATAGGCTCTCCCATGGCAGTGGCCTCCCCCTGTTCCCTCCTGATGGGGGAAGACTCAGGGGATAACTGTGTTACTGACCCTTTGTCCTTGCTCACTTTATGCTGGAAGCCAGCTATTTCCTCCCTTCCTGAGGACTTCTATGATGTTGTTGGGCAAGGCCAGGGAAGCCAGATTAGATGTATTAGTCACAGTTCCTCGGATAGGAGATGCCCGTTGTGCCTCTGAGTGGACATCTTTATCCTTGGAGGTTCTGGGCCTCTTGGAGCGGGCAGTGGATCTGGCCTCACTTTCCCCCGTTTTCTGGCTGGATACTGGAGGAGTGCTTGCTAGGCTTTGAGTGGCTGAACTGCTAGTAGGCGCCGGGGTGCAACGGCTAGGTCATGAGTGGTTGTTGCGCAGATCTCAGAAGCTTTGGTGCTGGAGAGGCCCTGGGTGGCCGTTGCGCTGCTTCTGCCTGTATGGCGCCACTTTTTGGTGCATTTTAGGGCTTTATGGGCTTCTGAGTGGCAAGGAGAGCATAAGGTGGTGGCTCTGGACTCCTCGTGAGTAGGGCTGGAAGGCACCTCAATCAGGCCAGATAAAGTGCCAGATTCAGAGGGAACAGCAGTGAGAGGAGCCGCTAATTTCTCCTCCGAAAGAAATTTGTCCACTGCTGTAGTTTCCATGCCACTCTAATCTGCTGTTCAGGCTAAAGAGCTTCTAATACGGCTGCCGGCAGCGTGGCAAGAAAAAGAGTGGGGAAGAACAAAGGCCAGCTGCAAAAACTGGGGAAAGGCGCTGCCCTTAGTAGACAAAAGATAGAGGGTAAGGCAGAGAAGAGGAAGGAAAACAGTTTTTTTTAAAAATGGAGAAGAAGTGAGGGGGAAGCAGCAGAAAGGCTAGCTGCAGTTTGCCGTGTGGGGCGGGGGGGGGCAGCAAGAAGACTTGGAGAAGCTTTAGAGGTATAGAGAAAAAGGAAAAATCAGAAAAGTGAAAGTATGCAATACTTAAAGAGGTGCCTATGTAGCTGCTCTACCTATCAAGGCAGGAACTAAACTGAGGAACTGGATGACACAGGAAGTTCAGTTTTTAGTTCCTGCCTCCCTGAAGAGGGTAGGAATCACCCATCTCAAGATGTCCTCTGCCTCAGAGGGAGAACAACACTCATAGCCTGGAAAACAATTAAATTGCAACAGGAATGTTCTTCTGTATTTAAAAAAATATTAAGTTACTGAAGAACATATGCAATGAGTATGTCTCAAAGCCAATTTTTTTACTTAATGCTAATGCTCGCAGTCTTTTGGCAGCTTCTCCTTACTCTTCTTGTTCTTTCCTCAATGCCATACTGTTGCTTTGTAACAACCACTTGAAGTTTCAATCGCTTTATTGGGCACTATACTGAAGAACTGTCAGATACATTCTAGCCAAGGACAAGGCAATCAAGAGTCACCAAACTACAGGCATGCTACTGAGCATTAAGTGGATGCCTATTTTATTAAGCCGTTTTGAATGGAACGGTTAAGTTTCCCCAGTCTCTAATCTTTCTTAGGTATCTTCTCAAGTTCTCTTAGCTCTGTCAAGAGATCTGACACATAACCCTATACCTTTCTCCTAGTGTTGCAATAAGATTTACCTCAGTTTCTTCCTTTCAAACTTTATGAAGCAGTGGAAGCAAGAAAAAAATTGGGGAATAAGGATGCCTGTAACAACCTGGTGGGAAATAAAAACAAGCTCTAGGTGTTCCTAGTTTCTGCCAGGAAGAATTCCTCGTATTTGGCATTCATGGTGTTGTCTATGGGGAAAAGAAAACTTCTCTAGGAATTGAGAGTAGCCACTATATTCTTGGTGTCCTTATGAATGCAGTGACATTCTCTACAATGACAGACACTACAGAGCTGCTGCAGCATAGCAGTTAAATGGTTGGGGTGCAAATCAGCAGTCTGCTGGTTTGAAGACTCTCTATGGCCATGAGCTCAGCAGGTGGTCTTGGTAAGCCACTCTTCTCAGTCCCAGCTCCTCAGCTGTATTGTGGGAATAGCAACATTGACTGTGTTCACCATTCTGAGTAGGCACTAATCTGTCTATAAGAGTGGTGTATAAGCACACTGTTATTGTTGTTGCTGCTGCTGTTGATTTATGTGAAGATTAGTTACGCCCACATTGTAAAGCATCTGGAATCCAAATCGTGCTATAGAAATCACTGGCTACATTTGTGTAAGAAGGAGGAGGAGAAAACTAACAGAACTATGTACACACCGTTTTATAATGGGAAGAACATCTACTTTAGTCAAAGGAGAATAGATATTTGGCTTTACCTTTTTTACTAGGCTGCTTTCTTCTACCTGTGATGAGGCTTTGGTGGTTGGCAAATGTAATTCGACCACAGATTCTTGCTCCATCTGTAACAATATGCAAGTAATCATTACAATTCTAGGAATAATGTATATAAAAGTCAGTTCCTAACATTCCATCAACTATTAGGATGATGAAGAAACAAGCAGGGCTTTACAGACAGGATCAGGTTTGTCCCCCAGCTTTTTGTCCCCCTTCTGACCGCCATACTCTCTTTTTGCAGTTGTTTGTGGGAAGGGTGGGGTATAACTTGAATAAAATAAATTAAAATAAATAAAATTTTAAAGGCTAGATTCTAATGAGTAGTTTATCTCTTCCCTGTGTGTTACATGCTGTCAAGTTGCTTCCAACTTATGGCAACCCTCCAAATGTCCTATCATTAACATATTCCAGAAAGATAATGGAAGCACCTCTTTATTCCATATAAGTAAATACCATTCACTCCAGAGTAAAAAAAAAAAAAGGCAGCTGCACATTTGGGCACTGTTGCAGTGAGAGCAAAACCTGTTTCCCAGCTCTGACACTGGAAGACCTGGCCCCCAGTGAATGGGATCCCATAGTGAAACAAACAAAAAGAAGTGACTATGTACTGAGTTCACAGAGGGTTACAGTATTGTATTCCCTTTCTCCCAATGGCTCCATACTCTCCAACATTTTATAGATGAAAGTAAGTTTGTCCTAGGATGGATTAGACTGCCAGCCCCAGGGTGAGACTGAGTGAATAACACTGGGGCCAATATAAGCCAGATTCATAAGAAGAAATTAAGTTTGAAAAGTGCATGAAGCAGGTGGCTTCAGATGCATAAGCAATGAAGTGAGCCACAGTTTACAAAATGAGACAAATACATGACAAACACATGCAATGAATTGTATTTAAACTGTTAGAAGGCACTAGCTACATTTTATATATGAGATGCATTAAGTAACCCAAGATCAGCTAGCAAATCCAAGATAAGGAATTAGCAGAAATAACAATGAATAAGAATGGTTCTGTGTAACCTTAAATATTTAGAATTAAGAAGCAAGACTTGGCATTATCTCCTATGAACATTGAAGCTTCAGCACCTCTCTTTAGCAGTTAAGCACTAATCCTTCCTCCATTGCCATACAACAATCTGAGAACACATATACCTGTTCATCTCCAGCAATCTTATTTTTAGCCTTTCCTTCCAGCAACTCAGCACAAAAACTCCTTCCCCCCGCACCCCTCTCTTGAAAAGGCAAGCACTCTACCTCTGAACATACATATAGCAGTGGATTCCATCATAAGAAATGAGCGACAGTCCTTTCCATACACACACACTCATCCATCTTCATTTCTTCTTTTCCTTCAACCACCACCTCCCATATTCTAGCAGTCCCATCTATGAATTAAAAATATGTGGTAGTTTTAAAAAATTACTAGCTAGTAGGAGTGGACACTTTTCAGATCTATGTTTAAATTATGCAGTTTATCCATAAATTGAAGGAGCAGGTAGAAGGCTGAACCAACCAACAATTTTCCTTCCTTCCATTCTTCACTACTCCCACTGCAGTATAGTAGTTAGAGTATCAACTACGTTCAGGGAGACCCAGCTTTGAATCCCCGCTCTGCAATGGAATCTTGCTGGGTGACCTTGGGCCAGTCACATACACCTACCAGATAAAAATGGAGGAAAGGAAAAACAATGTAAGCAGTTTGGGTCCCCACTGGGGAGAAAGGTAGGGCATAAATGAAGTAAATAAAATAAACAATTACAACTTCAGCTGTAGCTCCCTCAGCTATTCCCTAATCTCAATGGTTAGGAAAGTCAAACAGTGCTAATGAATAGTAAAAGAACCTAATTTGCATTTAACATTATGGTTTTAGAGAGGGAAAAAATGAGCATATGCATTTCAAAGAATACTTTTTGCACCAGTTTATTTGCTTGCTTCTAGGAGGTCAATAGGTATGATTTATTTATATAGAACATTGGCTGGTGTTCCCTTGTGAGACCTGCTCCCTGGACTTCAGCTTTAACTGTCATTGGCATGCAAAGCAGAAAGAGCAACTACATAGTTGCTTCTTTAAAATCAGGACAGATTTGAAGTTGTCCCAAGACATTTGGGAGAGATGGAAGGCAAGGGATTCTTGATATATACAAATCTTCCCTCCACATACACCTGTCAAAGGAAAGCATTTGGCTACTGAATCATAAAGATAATAGATGCAATCCACCTAAAACTGCCCTTACAGTTCCCTGCCTCCCTTTCTAGAGCAACTGATGTAGACAGTAAATGTTACATAACATCAGCACTTGGAAGAGTGTGTCTGATAGAAAAAAACAATGAACAGGAAGTTACTACAGCAATTTTAAGTATGTAGAAGTATTGTTAATAAGCATAAGTTTTTTTCTTTCCCACATTACTTCCTGTAACAGCATGAATGTCTGACATCTGTAGCCACTACTGTCTTAGGGCTTTAACTTTACACAGAGGCAGTTCCACTGAACATTATGATGGGGCTTGCTCCTGAATGACTAATAGGTAGCTTTAGGATTGCAGTCCTAGTATACAACAGATAATCAAAATATGTAGAGTGCAGCAGGGGAAAATAATGGTATATTCAAACCATTATTCAATAATAGTATATTATTAAAATCCTGTGTCTCCAACAGACATTCATTATGTGAAAAGGTTGTCAATGAACATGCCATAGAGGAAAATAAAATTAAAATGCAAAGAGTTAGCCATTTTCAGCATAATCTCTTCCTGCTTATGTTAAGGAAGAATGCAGAGAAATAGAAAAGGAAGTTTATAAAGCCTGACAACAGCTCCTGGAATAGCTTATGGATACACATATTAATTTTCAACATGACCCTATACTTAAACCGGAGACAAGAGATCTGAACAGAAAACCCTGATCTTCCTAGAAACCTGATACAAGCCCAAGGTTTCCAGAAAAATCTGAAATCTAAAAGGAAAAAATATGAGGGAACAACCTCTCCCCACGAATAACAGAAGCAGCGCCTGCACCTTTTTAAAATGAATGCTCAGTTATAATAATAATAATAATATTTGATTTATATACTGCCCTTCAGGACAACTTAACACCCACGCAGAGTGGTTTACAAAGTATGTTATTATTATCCTCACAACAATCATACTGTGAGGTGGGTGTGGCTGAGAGAGCTCCAGAGAGCTGTGACTGACCCAAGGTCACCCAGCTGGCTTCAAATGGAGGAATGGGGAATCAAACCTGGTTCTCCAGATTAGAGTCCTATCGCTCTTAACCACTACACCAAACTAGCTCTGTGAAATCTTACTGGCCGTTTTGAGGGCTGCTAGGCAATCACAACAATACCGCTAGCCTTTAACTGTGGTTGCTGTCAGGAAAAGGCAGGACAAGGAGGCAGGGCTAAGGCTGATCTCCCATTCCATCCATGCTCCCCTCCACCTGCCCTGGAAGGAAGACTCACTGGAGCCAGCTCAGCAACAATCACCAGGCAAACTGCCACCATACACTTTGCATGACTCACCCAGGTATGGTGGTGGCTACTAGACAACATAATGCCACACAACTCATCTGGACCCAGCAGTCTTTATTCACCTTGTATGACTTGTCCAGATCTAGCAGTGGCCATTACACAACTCATCTGAGGGACTTGTTACCACATGACTTGGCCAGACTTTTCCTACGGAGAGTCTGCCAGGGAGGGAGTAAGGAAAACTGACAGCCACTGTTGTGGAGTGTCTGTCAGACTAGGATATTGTTGACCCAGGGTCAAATCCCTACTTTCTCATAGAAGTTTGCTGGGTGACCTTGGACTAGTCACTCACTCTCTGTCTAATCTACCAGACAAGGTTGTTTTAAGGATAAAATGGAGAACAGGAAAAGGATGTAAGCTACTTTGGGTCCCATGAGGTATAAATGCATATAAATAATAAATGCAGTTGAAGATTGAGGGGAGGGTTGAAGATAAGAGAAATGTTGGTTGGCAAGTGGTAAAGAGAGAAGGAAATGAGGAAAGGGAAGAGGATATGCAGGCTGCCAGGAGGAGAAAAGAAGTAATAGTGTGGGGAAGGGGATACAGGGGGAAATTAAGTGACCCTGTCAATCCTTGTGGGTTACCCACTTGTCCAATATAATAGGGCTGTTTGGAAAAGTATTGTACGCCAGAGCAGGAAGCTTATTATTGTTTAGCAAGAGAAACCAACGTAAAACCAAGCCATTTCTCCATTTTATGTGATCCAGGACTGAGCCCAAAAGTTTAAAAGTTTTTGAGACAAGCAAAAGGTTTTTGAGACATGCATTTCTACAAAATTTGATGTTTTTTCTAATAGCAGAGGAGGTATAACAAAAAGTCGCTTTGTTTCTGAGTTTCTATTAATTGTATTGTTTAAAATATATGTCACACCAATATTATTATGATTAATAAATCCAGTTATCATCAAGTCAGATCAAAAGAACATAATCCATATCCAATATGAGGCCATTTCAAATCCATAAAGTCTGTATAAATAAAGGATGTATGTGATGGATTCAGCTTCAAATGCTGGGATGCCGGACAGTAAAGAGGGGAGGATGACTGACATGTTTTCGCCCTTTGTGGCTAGCCTGAAATGGCAGTTGGTGATGGAACATTGAGGTGACAATTGGTGCTACCAGAGGGAGGGGTTGACAGTTGGAATAAACTGACGAGGGAAAGGAGTTGGAGCCTGGCTTCTGACCAGAGAGGATCACCAGAGAGTCCTGGTGTGAAGAAGGAAAAACAGTGTTGCACTTACCTGTAACTGTTGTTCATTGAGGTGTTCCATGCAGGCACACAAGGGACTGCACAAACGCAGGCCCGCTGATCTGGAGGTTTTCTTAGCTAAAAAACCACTAGGGGGCGCCCTTGCATCCCACTGCACATATGTGGCCATTTTCCCTCAGAAAACCTAGAGGTGGGGCACCCCATGCTACTTCTCAGTCCTCTTTCGCTGCTGTACTCTCCAGGTAAGTAAAAGAGACTTAGTGGGGAAGGAGGATGGGTATGTGTGCCTGCACAGAAGACCTCAATGAACAACAGTTACATGTAAGCGCAGCACTATTTTTCATCATCGGTCTTCCTGTGCTGAGACTGGGGCTAGGGGTGATGTCGCGGGAGGGGCCAGGCAAGAGTGAGGGGCAGGCTGCAGAGCCTTCAGGGCCTACTGGGGCAGGGAGGGAAGCTAGGAAGGAGGCAGAGGGCAAGAGACATTGGTGGAGGGAAGAGACAGGCATATGGAGGGATGGCAGCTGGTGGAGGGGCGGGGAAAGGGAAGATTGGGAGGGGTATAAAGGGAGACCTCCCCATGACGCCAGGGAGGAGCAGAGTTGGCGTGACCTGGGAGGAGGAGAGGCACGTTCAACTGGGTAGGAGGAGGAATAAGGTGGTGCTACCCCCTCCCCTCCCCTAACTTTGAGGCGGAGGGAGGCAACCCTACCCCAGACAAGGCCGCAGGCAACACAGCAGAGTGCCAATCCAGCAAGATGGGTGCAGGGGGGACGGACAGATTGTGCACTAGCCTTTTGCCCTTTTTTTGGTCCAGAGAAACAAACAAAAAATTGTGAATCTAGTCTGAAGGCTTTCATGCAATCTATATATAAAAAGGAGCACTCTCCCAACATCTAGAGTGTGTAGGGCTTTCTCTGCCTCAGTGGTTTGATTGTGAAAGAATACAGGCAGCACAATTTCCTGGGATACATGAAATTTGGAGACAATTTTGGTAAAAATTCAAGTTTAGTACATAGCACCACCTTCTCTGAATGGATTTTCAGAAAAGGTGGATCAACACTCAAAGCAGCTAGTTCACTTACTCTCCTTGCTGATGTGACAACTACTGGCAGGGCAACCTTCATCAATAACAACCTCAGGTGGCAAGTTGCCAGTGGTTCAAATGGCTTTGCCATCAATTTAGACAGAACCAACTGTAAGGGACTACTGTGGAACCATCGTAGTAGCTGATGGGAACATATTCAAACCTTTCAAAAACATTTTAGATGTGTAATGGGAAAAAACCTGTTTTCTTATCGATAGGGGCATGAAACTCCAAAATGGCTGCCAAATAAACCTTAATCGAAGAGTTAGATAAGCCTCGTTGCTTAAGGATCAACAGAAATACTAAGATAATAGGTAAGGAATAGTCAGTAGGATTTAACTTCCTCTCTTCCACCCAAGTCCTGAACGTTTCCCACTTTAGGTTTTAAGATTGTCCATCTAGCATTAAGGATGATCTGAGCTATGTCCTTGGAAAAATTCTCTCTTGGATTACGAGCCAAGCCGTCAGTTTGAGTCTCGATATGTTGTGAGGACTCCCCTACAAGATAGTAGATCTGGTTCTTTCGGTAAGTGATGGATTTGACTCTGTAGTCTCATTAGCCCGTGAAACCAGGGTTACCTGGGCCAATAAGGAGCCATCACAATTGCTGTTGTGTTGTCCGTTTATAACTTGCTCACTACCCTGGCTAACAATGGGACAGGCGGGAACAGACAGTAGAAGTGGCCTGACAAGTGGAATTGGAATGCATCTCCCAATGATCCATGATCTAGGCCACCTCTTGAGCAGAGTAGTTCAGTTTTCTGATTTTCTCCTGATGTGAATAAATTTATGTCTGGAAGATCCCATTTTACAAAGATAAGGTCTAAGTAAGAGTCCTTTAGTGACCACTTGTGGGAGTCGCCCCTTAATCTGCTGAGGCAAGCTGCGAGTACATTATCTACCCATGGGATGTGTACAGCATGTAGGCATGCTGCATGATCTGCTGCCCAAGTCCAGATTTTTATGGCTTCTCTGCAAAGAGTCTCGGATGCAGCGCCCCCTTGTTTACTGATATAAAACATTGTGGTCTAATTGTCCGTGAGGATTAGGATAGATTTTCCTTTCACAGCATCTGTAAATGAAATCAAGGCATAAAGCACTGCCTTCAGTTCTAATAAATAGATGTGAGACTCTTTTTTGGTTTCCTCCCATGTCCCATGGACATAAGAACCCTCGCAATGAGCCCCCCACCCTAAGTTGGAGGCATCTGTAGTCATGGTTATATCCTTCTTAGTTTGACCGAACTGCATGCCTGTTAAAAGATGTGTCTCTTCCAATCACCATTGCAGGAACCTAACAACTTCCCTAGGAACGGTTTCTTATTCTGCGAGTGTTGCTCGCTGTGCAAAACAGAATGGAAGCATATTTTTATTTTTATTATTTATTTTCCATTTTTATTCCACCCTCCCCACATTTCCAGCAGGCTCAGGGCGGATTACAAAATACATAAAGGTTAAAATATATGAAACAGTTGTTATAATTAACAATTCTAAAAACATCCAATTTATACAGTCAAAACACAATTATATATATCAACATAGCGGCACAAAATTCCACTGATGAAATTTAGAACAACTTCAGAGCATCTCTGCATTCAAGAGTTTTTTTTTAAAAAATGGGGGTATTGGTGGTGGGGAGGGCCCAATCCCTCATCAACTGGCCAGGGGGGCTCTGCCTAGCACTGCCCATATGCCTAGCAGAACAGCTCCATCTTGCAGGCCCGGTGAAAGAATAACAAATCTTGCCAGGCCTTAGTCTCTTCAGACAGAGCGTTCCACCAGGCTGGGGCCAGGACCGAAAAGGCCCTGGCCCTGGTTGATGCCAGGCGGGCCTCCCTGGGGCCAGGGACCTTTAACAGTCTCGCATTTTCAGTCTGGCCAATGGTACAACTGCTGTGGTTGATGCCATGAATCCCAGTAAAGTCTGAATGTCTTTTGCTAACTGAAATCTGGACCTTTTAAACTTCCTAACAAAACCTTTTATTTTCCTTACTCTCTCTATAGGCAAAAGGCCCTGTTCAGAGTGCCATCAAATAATGCACCAATGAATTGAACCTCCTTGTAGGGTGTCAATTTGGACTTCTTTAGGTTGACAAATAACCCCAGTTCCAGGCATGTGTGAAGGGTCAAGTGAACCTGTCTGGATACATCCTCCTCAGACTGACCGGTGATGGGCCAATCATCAAGGTAAGGATATATACAACAGTTTAGCTGGTAAGCTTCCATCATCGCTGAGTAATTTGCAATTTTTATATTCAAGGCTGCTGAGGAACAGACCTTCCTCCTGAGGGAATCTAATTTTTTCCCTTCCCTATCAGAAGATGTTGAATGCGGTCCTTGCCTCTGGCAAGTTTGCATCTCCTCAGTGACTAAAGAGGAGGGAGAAAAAAGTAAGGACAAGTATCATCCTTAGTTCTATACAGGCTCTCTGCCTTCTTGGTGGTGGCTGACGCCAAAGCTGACTTCAACTTCAGAGCGTTCATCATCTCAACAAAACCTTCTATTATAGGGAAGGTTATATTGGCAGAAGAGCCCAAGTACAAGTGTTGTAAAATTTTGTCCTTCAGTTTGGGGTCAGTTGATGAGATGTCAATTTCTAGGGCTCTAGCCATTTGCAACAGCTGTTCAGTATAAGAATAGAAATCATCGGTGGGTGAAAACTCCTCCGTCGTGCCCACAGCTTCATCAGGGGAAGGTTCTGAAGGAGGTTTAGGGCTACCTCTTGTTTGGTACGGTTCCAAACCAGTATCTCTGTCAGACAACTGGAACACCATCCTAGAGCTTGATAACGAGTGTTGTTTTCTCAAAGGAACAGGTGATGGGTCTTTCGAAATTACATCTGTGAAGAAGGTCCTTCCAGTATCCACACTGTAAGAAGATGATTCTCCATGGCACCATCATTCATTGTCATGGGAGTAGTAGTGTTCCTCTCTGGAAGAGAGGTATGATCATTCTCTCCTGTGAGGAATTTCACCTTCTTCTTCCAAAGAATGGGCTGATCAAGATTTGGATCTAACTGAAAAGACCTTGAGCAACCCGTGGGGGTAGATGGGTGGTCCAAGATCAGGACCTCCTGTTCAATCTATCTTTCTTTCGGGGATGTCACTACCGGCTCATCTGAAGAGAGGTGTTTTGTCTTCTTCTGCTTTTTCTTGGGTGGCTCTCCTTCTGATGTTGACTCTGCAACTATCAGGGAAGAATTCACCTGTAAGGCTGCTGAAGTCACTGATTTAGGTCCCTTAGAGATAGGGTGCTTGCTTCCATTCAAAGGATCTGACCTGGAAGGCAACCTTGGATCTGACTCAATACATCAGGATCTTGTTGGTTCCAAGGTCAAAGCCGCTTGACTCCAAGCAGCCTTCGAACCTGATTGGCTTGGATCTGGGAGAGTAGATAGCTTGGGTGCGATAGATGGCATTCGACTCCGAGGTGTCTTCAGATCCAAACAAGTCAGATCTGATGCACCGGGCATCTCGGGTACAACGGGCAAAGCTCAACTCCAAGGAGTCTTCGAGCCCGAATTAGAGGATGGTGTCAAGGGAGGTCTTGGAGTTGATGAAGCTCTTAGATCTGATGCTCTCGAAGTACCGGTCGGGGCAGATTTTTAACAGCCCATTTTTATGCTAAAAACTGAAAAAGTTAAGTCTTTCCTCACATGGTATTGTTAGGACACTCTTTTTCATGTGTCTGGAAGTGAAGGTATGCCTTGTGTCTGAACTAACTTCCTCTGTATTTTCAGTGTAAACTGCCTAAGTGTCATTGCTGACACAAACAAAACTGGGTTTCAAGGCAATATTGGAGAGCTGTTACTACATGCAAGCGGCAAGTCTGCTCTCTTGATAAGCACTTGAAAAGTTCCTGAGGTGTTCTCTCCCCTTTTCCTAAGCACTAGGAAGCCAATTAGTCTTTTCAGTGTAAATGACCACAATGGGACACCAACTACCTTCCAGCAATTAGTATTATTAAAGGATTCAAGCACTGAGTTATGCTGCAACACACCTATGCAAACATGCTTTTTAAAAAGTACAGTATTACACTATTCTTGAACTGTGCTATGCACACAGAGAATCGTAAGTGTGGGAGAGGGCATGATTCAATCATCACCTGGTGTGGAACAAAAACTATAATTTATGAGGGTGAAAAAACAGGTTACCCTGGGCTGTATGGAATCTCTGTTGCAAGTACAAATTGAGCAACATTTGCACTGGCAGCATGACCACCACGGGAAAAAACCTCTTGTATGAAATCAATCCTGGTTAAAGAAAAATGAATAATATATTGCAACTCTACAGTGACACAGTACAGGCACTAGCATTACTATTTACACTTGTCTGCAACACAGAATATATTGTCAGTTGTGCAATCATAATTTAATATTCACCAAAAGTATGAACTGCATGTGCCTCCATGCATATGTAATAGTGCTAGTATACCCTGATATGAGCCGTACATGAATACACTGTAAATCTGAAAATGTCTTCAGCATGACAGTGCAGAATCTGGATGATCAACAGAGAACCACTGCTGACAGTCCCAGAGAACATCATGAAGTATATTCTTTTTTGAGAAAGAAAATGTCAAGAACAAAAGATATGGATTGTGGTGAAAAGGGAAGTGAGGAAAAGTGGATAAATGGTTCTAAAAGTGAGATTCCCCAGAGTTGGGCTTGTGTCTGCCTTCAGATTCCAGCCAAGTTTAACAAGCTAACACATTGCAGCTGCACATGTACTCCTCCTCCCTTTTTTATTTATCCATCTTGTGTGTTCGCTACACATTTTTCACATCAGTAAAAGAAAAAGCACTCAGCACTTATAGAACTCCACTTTTCAGAAAACAAATGGCAAAACTTCGAACATCACTTTAAGTGCCTTTGAAAGGATCACTCGTCTCTTTACTTATAGAACTGAATAACAAGGAGAACAAAACATATTTTGTTTCTAATTAGAGTGTTACTTGAGTTAATGTACAGTGTAAATTATCAAAAATGCCGTAACTGTTGCCATTTAGGAAGCATGGCACCCTTACCCAAATTGTTTCTTGAAGTTTTCCATTGTGAGTATTTCATTATGAGCTTCATTAAACACCAAGTGTTTTGTGTTCTTGAAAGTTATCTCTTTAAATACACTCTTCTCAGAAAGTTGATGCTTTGCAGAATCCTTGCCTGCCTGGTCTTCATATATGCAAAAAATCAAATTAAGTTATGGATGCTAGTGGCTAGAAGTACATTCATAAGAATGTATAAGATCATGCTGTTGTTTAAAAAAATTAGAAACTCATACATGTGTGGGATGCATGGGAACAGCCTATTAGTATTCAAGAGCTATTCTTCCAGTTTGAAAGTCTCCTATACTTGCTAGTATTTATTTACTTTATGTATAGTCTGCCTTTCTCATTGAAACTCAAGTCAGATTACAAAATTTAGCAATGCAACAAGAACATTATAACATGTAATAAATATTGTAATAAAAACTGAAATCTAAAGTTAGAAAGCAATGTAATAAAATAGTATAAGATATGACATAAGAAGTGCAAAAACAGGATCACAGAAATTAAGAAACAGTACTATAAAACCCATAAATAATCCTGAAGAATTTAAAGATTATGTAGAGAACAGATTTGCAATATTATGTTTAAATGATTGTGAGCCAGAAGCAGGGCCGGCTCCAGCGTCGCCGGCACCTGAGGCAGCTTAAGGGGCTGCCTCTGTGTGCGTGCGTGCACTGAACTGCATGATGACATCACTGTGTGTGACATCATCACGCAGAGCTGGGTTTGCGCACGGGGCCATCCAGCCCTCCCATTCAGTTGCTCTGCAGGCCAGGCACAACTGGCCGCCCTGGCCACCGGCTGTGCCTGGCCCGCAGAGCAACTGAACGGAAGGCTGCCCGCTTGCTGCCCGCTCGGGGCCGCCAGCATGTGCTCCTGGCCAGTGGCAGTGGCAGCTCTGTGGCGCACGCTCCTGCCCCTGGGCCGGTGCCCCTCCGGCGCCTTATCGCCCTGAGGTGGCTGCCAGCCCGGCCTCAATGGGCGGGCTGGCCCTGGTCAGAAGAACTATGGGCTGAAACCTAGAGATATTATCAAGGAACAATGTGTAAAGACTGTTCCTGTAGCCAAAAGAAAGGAGAAGCCTAAATGGATGACTGAGAAAACTCTTAAAATTGCTAAAGATAGACAAGAAGCAAAAGCAAAAGGTGACAGAAATAGGGCCAAAATTCTAAATGCAGCTCTTCAGCAATTTGCATGCAGAGACAAAGAAATCCATTATAATAACCAGTGCAAAGAAATAGAAGGCAACAACAAAAAAGAAAGAACAAGAGATTTGTTCCAAAAGATCCAAGAAATCAAAGGGAAATTCAAGCAATGGCTTGGGATGCTGAAAGATCAGCGTGGAAATACAGTATCTGATCAGGTCAAAATAAAGGGAAGATGGAAACAATACACGGAAGAACTATATAAAAGAGATGGAAGGATGAGAGATACCTTCAACGAAGAATCTTTTGATGAAGAACCAGAAATCTTAGAAAGTGAAGTAAAAGCTGCACTAAAAACAATTGGGAGAAACAACGCCCCTGGTGTAGATGGAATACCAATAGAGCTATTTCAAGCTACAGAAACAGAGTCCATCAAAATCTTAACAAGAATATGACAACAAATATGGAACACAAAACAATGGCCCAAGGACTGGAAATGTTCAGTCTACATTTCACTTGCCAAAAAAGGGGATGCTAAAGAGTGCAGCAACTATCGGACTATTGAATTAATTTCTTACGCAATCAAAGTGATGCTCAAAATTCTACTGCAAAGACTCTTACTATATATGGAGCAAGAAATGTCAGATGTTGAAGCTGGATTCAGAAAAGGAAAAGGCACTAAAGATCACATTGCATATTTAAGATGGCTATTGGAACATATCAGAGAATTTCAGAAGAAAATCAGTCTGCGTTTTATAGATAAAAGGAGAGCTTTTGACTGTGTGGATCATGAAAAGCTATGGAGAGTGTTAAAAGAAATGGGGGTGCCACAACATCTGATTGTTTTGATGTGCAACCTGTACTTTGGACAAGAGGCTAATGTCAGGACAGAATACGAAGAAACAGAATGATTTCCAATTGGCAAAGTTGTCAGACAAGGATGCATATTATCTCTCTACCTGTTCAACCTCTATGCAGAGTATATCATAAGGAAAGCTGGATTAGCTCTAGAAGAAGGTGGTGTGAAAATTGGTGGAAGGAACATTACCAAATTGATATATGCAGATGACGCCACATTACTAGCAGGAAATAGTGAAGACTTGAAACGACTACTGATGAAGGTTAAAGGAGAAAGTACCAAAGGAGGATTACAGTTAAACATCAAGAAGACAGTGGTAATGACCACTGAGGAACTACAGAATTTTAAAGTTGACAATGAGGAAATTGAAATTGTTTAAGATTTTCTATTCCTTGGCTCAATTATCAACCAAAAGGGAGACTGCAATAAGAAAACAGAAGACTGAGACTCATGAGAGCAGCTGTGAGGGAGCTAGAAAATATCCTTAAAGATAAAGATGTCTCTCTGGTGACCAAGATCAAGATAATCCAAACTATGGTATTCCCCATTACTATGCAAGGATGTGAAAGTTGGACGGTGAAGAAAGCTGACAGGAAGAAAATTGATTCATTTGAAATGTGGTGCCGGAGGAGAGTTTTGTGGATACCATGGACAGCCAAAAAGACAAATAAGTTGGCACTAGATCAAATCAAGCCTGAATTCTCCCTAGAAGCTAAAATGACAAAACTGAGGACATCGTACTTTGATCACATCATGAGAAGATTCTCTGGAACAGTCAATAATGCTAGGAAAAGTAGAAGGCAGTAGGAAAAGAGGAAGCCCTAAAACGAGATGGTTTAACTCAATAAAAGAAACCACGTTTTCCAGTTTGGAAGATGTGAGCAAGTCTGTTAATGATAGGATGTTTTGAAGGTCTTTCATTCATAGGGTCACCATAGGTCAGAGGTGACGTGACACATTACATACACACACACACACACACATACACAAAATCCCATTTGAAGAATTCTGTTTTACACATTCTGGGGCCTTCCTAACCTCCTCAGGCACACAAAGTGGGAGCCACAACACAGAATGATATCAGTCAGAGTGTGTGAAAGCAGAACTAGGAGCACATGCCCATATTAGGAATTATGTCCACAGCTTATATTTACACTACTGTTCTTACAGGTTTAACTTGCCTTACTCGGATTACAAGATAACCCTTTCCCAAAGTTCCATACTAAATTCAAAGAACAGATCAGCAACCCAGACGGACTCGTGACAAGAAGCACTGTCTGGCTGTTACTGTTCTGCCTGCTATCGCTAGGAAGAGGAATACACTCCACTGTGGAATGTACAGCTCAAAAGCCGTAATAGATTCTGCTACCTAGAAAGCCTCATGCGAGAAATATTCTTTTAATGAAAAAAGACCAGAGATTAATATAGGGAACACAATCTAACTGGTAGCAGTGTCCTTAAACTGCCACCTAGTGGAAATTGCCAAAACAATTTAAATTAGATTACGTAGTAACAGCTATACCTGCATATGCACCTCATACACACCAAGTACTGGTTTAGCTGAAGCTGGCAATTCCGCAGATGTCAGGCATAAGTTGAACTTGTGTCAGAATGGCCTCATCTAAATGCTCTCTATGCTTTAACACATTTAATACATGAGTAATCTTGTACCTACCAATATTTGGCAAATGAAACAAGAACAGAAGCTGGCTTAGAGAAACAGTTGGCTTGACAACGAGATAGATAATATTTAAACTTCCATTCTGTTTCCACTGCTTCATACATTACAAAATTAATACATGTAGTCACAATGATTTGCCATGGTTTCTTGGTGTGTATGCGGTGTAAATCATTTTATGCACATATACCATGAAGAAACAACAATTAATTCCAAATAGGAATCAGATAAAATTCAAAGTGACCCTAAAGACAGACACCCTGCTAACAAGCCATTCATGTGTTCCCCCCCACAACTCTAATGTTCAGGGTGGCAACCCATGACGTTTTCCCTATAGAAGTTTAAAGTATGGTTGCCACTCCTACTTGGGAAATCCTGGAGATTTGGAGGGGTGGAGCCTGAGGATGGCAGAGTTTGGGAAAAAAAGGACCTCAGCTGGATGTAATGCCATAAAGTCTAACTTCCATGGCAGCCATTTTTTCCAGAGAAACTGATCTTTGTTGGCTGGAGATCAGTTGTAATTCCAGGAGATCTCCAGCCACTACCTGGAAGTTGGTAATCCTAGTTTAAAGGAATAAAATAAGAGACATACTGTCATGTGTGAAAGTAGTAAAAGTGAGTACTTTGCTGCAAGTTGACATATTTTGTAGCAGTCCAATAGCATCAGGCTTACAGACACTGAAGAGTGATAAATAAGTAAAACAGTAACCAAGGAGTAGGCACAGAATATAAACTTAGCAACATTTTAAATCTTTTATTAATTTGGTAGAATTTCCTTCTAAATTTTCCTAATTGTTGGTGCTTCAAATTCATTTTTCTGTCCAAGACATTTCCCCAAAGAAATCAAACCTCTCGTCAAGCCTGGTACGTAGCTCAGAGAACCATTCACTCATTTTTACAGTTTGCTCTAGAAGCCGACAGTGATAACACTAGGGATGTGCATTTTGGCTTTCTGAAAGCCAAAAGAAAGCCGAAACAAAAGTGTTTCGGCTTCTTTCAGGTTAGCCGAAACGTTTCAGGCTAAGCCGAAACGTTTCGGCGAGCCGAAAGAAAAAAAGCCGAAACGTTTCGGCTTTAGGCTTTTTCAATGGGAAAATGCCTCCGGCGTCTTCCCGGACGTCTGGGGGAGGCATTTTCCCACCGAATCAGCCCAAAATTGGTGGGGACCTTCCTCTAACCCCCTGTCTACAAACCCCCCAAGTTTCAGACCGATTGGACTTTGGGGGGCCATGTTATGGCCCCCCAAACCAGGTCGCCCTATCCTCGCATAAAAAAGCGAAGGAGCAGCATATTGTTAGCATGCTGCTGCTCATCTTCTTCATTATTTCCTATGGGGAAAAATGAAGAAGCAGGCTTCCTTTGCCAGGGGTGGCATTTTGCATGCAAAATGCCCCCTCACCCTCAGAGGCCCTTCTCCCACCCCTCCTCCCACCCCCCAACAAGGCTCAGCCTGCTCCCACTTGGGGGGGCCATTTCATGGCCTCCCCAAGTAGGTGCTCTAATCTCATTCTCTACCACTGACAGCTGGGGGAGGCTTGTCTTGCCAGGGGTGGCATTTTGCATGCAAAATGCCCCCCAACCCTCTGGGGCCCTTCTCCCACCCCCCACCAAGGCTCAGATTGCTCCCACTTGGGGGGGGGCATTTCATGGCCTCCCCAAGTAGGTGCTCTCATCTCTACCACTGACAGCTGGGGGAGGCTTGTCTTGCCAGGGGTGGCATTTTGCATGCAAAATGCCCCCCAGCCCTCTGGGGCCCTTCTCCCACCCTTCCTCCCACCCCCCACCAAGGCTCAGACTGCTCCCACTTGGGGGGGCCATTTCAGGGCCTCCCCAAGTAGGTCCTCTCAGCCCCCAAAGTCCACCCCCTACAGCCCCACACAAACCCAATTCCCCCCCAGCTGCCACACACAGACCCAAATCCCCACATTAGCCCCTCACAGACCCAAATCCACTCCCAGCAGCCCCACACCCATAACCCCAGGAACAGGCTGGCAAAGGCCAGCCCTCTCCCTTTGTTCCCTATGCTGGGAACTTCTAAACTCTCTTTCCCTGGGCAATTCTGCACAGCCCAGGGGTGCCACAATGGTGGGCACACTTCTGAGTGCCAGCTGGTCCCTGTGAAAGAGCACCTGAACCACAGACACCTCCCTCAAATTCCCCCACCACCTACAGTGATGGCTGGCCAGCCAGCCCCATTGTTCCCTATGATGGGAACCAACTGCACAACAAAGAATAAAACAAGAACACCACAAAATAAAGTTTTTAAAAAATTATTTTCTCCCTTCCAAAGAACAAGTAGGCAAAGCATAATGACACATTACACCAGCAGTCCCCCACACAGAAAAATAACACAACTCACTTAACATCAGAGAATCACAAAGCACGATTCCTGTCAAAAACACTTTATTTCTTGAACAGCTTTAGGTTACACAGCAGGGGGGAACACCAAAGGGCATGGCAGCACTATCTTACACAAAAATAACACAACTCACTTAACATCAGAGAATCACAAAAGCACAATTCCTGTCAAAAACACTTTATTTCTTGAACAGCTTTAGGTTACACAGCGGGGGGGGGGGAACACCAAAGGGCATGGAAGCAGTATCTTACACAAAAATAACACAACTCACTTCACATTAAAGAATCACCCCAAAAAATTGCTGTCAAAAGCACTTTATTTCTGTAACTGCTTTAGGTCACACAGTAGGAAGGCACAACAGAGCCGGAAAGCAGTGTACTACACAAAAATAACACAACTCACTTCACATCAGAGAATCACACAAACACAATTGCTGTCAAAAACGGTGAAGTGGTTTGTATTATTTTTTGTAGTACATTGCTATCATGCCCTGTTGTGCCCTCCTACTGTGTAACCTAAAGCTGTTCAAGAAATAAAGTGTTTTTGCCAGGAATTGTTCTTTTGTGATTCTCTGATGTTAAGTGAGTTGTGTTATTTTTGTGTAAGATAGTGCTGCCATGCCCTTTGGTGTTCCCCCCTGCTGTGTAACCTAAAGCTGTTCAAGAAATAAAGTGTTTTTGACAGGAATCGTGCTTTGTGATTCTCTGATGTTAAGTGAGTTGTGTTATTTTTCTGTGTGGGGGACTGCTGGTGTAATGTGTCATAATGCTTTGCCTACTTGTACTTTGGAAGGGAGAAAATAATTTTTTAAAAACTTTATTTTGTGTTGTTCTTGTTTTATTCTTTGTTGTGCAGTTGGTTCCCATCATAGGGAACAATGGGGCTGGCTGGCCAGCCATCTCTGTAGGTGGTGGGGGAATTTGAGGGAGGGTGTCTGTGGTTCAGGTGCTCTTTCACAGGGACCAGCTGGCACTCAAAAGTGTGCCCACCATTGTGGCACCCCTGGGCTGTGCAGAATTGCCCAGGGAAAGAGAGTTTAGAAGTTCCCAGCATAGGGAACAAAGGGAGAGGGCTGGCCTTTGCCAGCCTGTTCCTGGGGTTATGGGTGTGGGGCAGGTGGGGGTGGATTTGGGTCTGTGAGGGGCTAATGTGGGGATTTGGGTCTGTGTGTGGCAGCTGGGGGGGAATTGGGTTTGTGTGGGGCTGTAAGGGGTGGACTTTAGGGGCTGAGAGGACCTACTTGGGGAGGCCATGAAATGGCCCCCCCAAGTGGGAGCAGTCTGAGCCTTGGTGGGGGGTGGGAGGAAGGGTGGGAGAAGGGCCCCAGAGGGCTGGGGGGCATTTTGCATGCAAAATGCCACCCCTGGCAAGACAAGCCTCCCCCAGCTGTCAGTAGTAGAGATGAGAGCACCTACTTGGGGAGGCCATGAAATGCCCCCCCCCAAGTGGGAGCAGTCTGAGCCTTGGTGGGGGGTGGGAGAAGGGCCCCAGAGGGTTGGGGGGCATTTTGCATGCAAAATGCCACCCCTGGCAAGACAAGCCCCCCCCCCAGCTGTCAGTGGTAGAGATGAGAGCAGAGCACCTACTTGGGGAGGCCATGAAATGCCCCCCCCAAGTGGGAGCAGGCTGAGCCTTGGTGGGGGGTGGGAGGAAGAGTGGGAGAAGGGCCCCTGAGGGTAAGGGGGCATTTTGCATGCAAAATGCCACCCCTGGCAAAGGAAGCCTGCTTCTTCATTTTTCCCCATAGGAAATAATGAAGAAGATGAGCAGCAGCATGCTAACAATATGCTGCTCCTTCGCTTTCTTATGGGAGGATAGGGGGACCTGCTTTGGGGGGCCATAACATGGCCCCCCAAAGTCCAATCGGTCTGAAACTTGGGGGGTTTGTAGAGAGGGGTTAGAGGAAGGTCCCCACCAATTTAGGGCTGATTCGGTGGGAAAATGCCTCCCCCAGACGTCCGGGAAGACGCCGGAGGCATTTTCCCATTGAAAAAGCCTAAAGCCGAAAGCCGAAAGTAAGCCGAAAGCCGAAAGCCGAAACGGCTGGCCGTTTCGGCTTTTGGCTTATACGAAAGAGAATCCTCTTTCGGCTTTCTGCTTTCGGCTTTAGCCGAAAATTTTTGGCTTGCACACCCCTAGATAACACAGAACGGAAATCTATAGGGATGCAAATGCAACAAGCTGCCAGGAAGTGGGTGCACTGACTGCTTTTGAGCCCTCTGCAAGTATCATATTTTGATAAGCCTTTTCTCTTTAGAGCTGTCTGAGCATCAGTGATAAGGTTTGGGGCAAAACCACTAATGTACATAAATTACAAGGAACTTTGGGGAGGGGGGTCTCCAAAGGCATGAATAGGCCCTTCATGGGAATATTACCATTCTTCTTTTATATTTCAGTTTTACAAAACTAGATTAAAGTAAAATGGAAGGCAGAATGTGCATTCTTCTATGGCTATATTAACAGAATCTTCATTTAAGAAAAATATGTTCAAAATAAAAAAGAACATGTTTCTACTGTATCAGAATTTTATAGAAATGTTTCATTTAACAATCCAGTAAAACTGAGTATGAAACAGATGGCCTTCCCCACCTTCAAATCATCATTGTATATTTATTTTACAGAATCAATTAAAATAATATAATAAAATGTTAACAAATGCATCCACTGTAGAAGAATTCACTTAAATAGTACTAGGTGTACAGTGCAATCCTTTATTTCAATGAGTTTCTAATTCATTTAATGCACTAGTTTGCTTCTGAGAACAAGCTTGGGAGATTCTCATTGTCTTATCGAGCCATCTAATGAAAAACTATGGCTTTTACAGCAAACCAAACTTAAACTAGGATTTGTACTTTCTCCTACAAAGCCATCTTCTTTGACTCTGCTTTTTAGGCACGTAGACATCAGATTTGACAATACCTTTCCTCAACTCTGCTATACCTTCTGTATGGGCTTCCACATAACTTCCAACTCTTCTGAAGATTTACCCTATCTACTCTCTTCCAACTTCCACTTTACTAATCCCCCAACCCCCATTTTTAGCAATTTCCATTTCTGAAACCAAATATGCAAATGTAAGCATTTAATAACACTACAGTCATTGTTCCCAAATAATTATCTCACACCAAGTCCTGCATACCACTCAGGGCTAAGTCCACCACTGTTTCTGTTCTAGCTGCCATGGCATAGCCATTTATGCTTTGCCACTGAAATCACCCATTTTTATATCAGTTCCTCTTTTTCTTGCCTCCTCTATTTCTTTATCCATTCCAAGATAACCTTTTGAGTTCTGGTCAGGTGGGAGATAGAAAAGTGCAACTCTGCTTAAAACTTCTCTGTAAATTACCTTTTGGACCTGATATTCTTTCATAATAATTCTGTGGTGGCATTTATTCCTCTTAGGTTTCTAGTTTATTAGACTTTATGTCCTCTGACATTCAGAACCAAAGTAAACCTAATTCCAGCCCTTTCTACAGAATTTCTGTGCAGGATCACTGCATCTCATTGATTTTTCTACATTCCATCAAGTTTCTGAAATGCTCATTATACCTATCATCTTGTTTAGCATCAAGGATTACAGCTCTCCCATCACTGGCTTCTATTATTTCCATACCAACATGAATATCTTGTTTCCCGGTGTCCTTGACATGCACATTTTTCACTACAACCCTTAGATAGCTGTCATTTCTTGCACATGGCTACCTTTCTGGAATTTATGATAGCACATTGCTTGTTAGAATAGTCTCTGGCAGGAGATTGTGATGCAGAGCTTCAGACTAAACAAATCCACAAAAATAGCATTATTGTATAAACACATACAAAGACCTATTGGCAGGAAGACTCACCTATTTCCCTTAGTCAAATCAAGCAAAAACTTAAAACTGATGCATTCATTATGAAATAGCTTTAAGAAGTACAAATAACTTCTTATTTGGGTGAGCAGCATCTGAAAAATCTTATTTAGAGAAGATGTAGTAGCAGTTTTTATGAAAAATACATGATAGGGATATGGCAACTTCTGGCTACGGAAGCTGCTGCAAAGAATTGTGCCCCAGTCTCAGTGTAACCCAAATGCCTCCCCATCTTCTATTTAAAACTAGAACCCTTGGGATAAAGTACTGCTCAACTATACTGTGTGAACAAAGAGACTACAGCAATTCTACGTAGTCTGTAATACTTAGAATGAAAACCAGTTATAACAGAGAGAGAGAAATTATGTCATTCCAGGATTTCTGCCTCCCTTTGATTCATTTCCGTCATTCTCCTAGTCTGAAAACAGATCACTTCCACTTGTACTTATGTATGCCCTTTTAAGCCAAGGGCCCCATTAAGTAATGCAACCCATATGCTTATTATAACTCTGATTGCTATACTTAAGAACAGCAAATCTGAATTACAAACTCTAACTAGAATGTATCATTGACCAATGTAAAGCATATTTTGGTGCCTAGGCACATAAGGTAGGGGTGTGTGTGTGAGAGAGAGAGAGGGGGGGGGGATGATGTTTAGTTACAGCCAAAACACACAGATGGTATACATCCATAAAAATATCAAAGAAAGTACTAAAGATTTAATAAGACAATATTTTCTCCCATTTTACCAAGTGGAAATGGTCAGAATTTCTTTCAACAAGTGATAGAGCTGCATTCAAAAAGGGATCATGACAAGTAGGTCATGGTGTAACCTGTTAGGACAATTTCTATGAAGCTGCCATAGCACTACTGTTTTGTTCTGCTGGAATGAAAGCCATGTGTCTGTGTTCAAAGAAATGTTTGGGGGATAGACCTGAGCATAGCTTCTTCACAATTTACAGCGGATTAAGATAAATTCCCTGCTCTTCTTCTCAAGACCAGCCTTTACCAAACAATCCTATATGGCTACTGCAAGGGTATGATAGGCTACCAGTAAGCAAATGCTTCCTGCTTCCAGCCTCAAGCTACCATGAATATCCCTAGGCCTTGGTTATACAATCACTTGAGTTACACTGTAAGATACTGGAATCAAGAAGTTTGAAAGTCAAGAGAATTTAAAACTGGAAGAATAGCTCTTAAATACTTACGGGCTGTTCCCATGCATCCCTCATATGTATAAATATCTAACTGTGTAAACAACAGCACAACATTTTAATGAATGTACTTGCATCTGTTAGTATCTTTTTTACACAGGTGAGATGGGGAAACTTCCACCATTTACTTGCGTTTTGTGGGATATGCAGACCAGGTAGGCAAGGAGTCCAGGAAGTATTACATTTCTGACCATAATGACCCAATTCCCCAATTCTTAGGCAACACATCACACCGTCATCCCCAACCTTGTTATCTTTGACTCCGGTGTAAACAACCTTGTACTGAAATCCTTTGCATACTCATTTGGAAACAAACCCCACTGAAATCAATGAAACTTAGAGCTCAGTAAACGTGGATACAATTGGGCTGTTAATCTCTTTACATTTTAAATTTGGGTTGGTTTACTTTTTGATTCAGGGCAATAGTTCTGACAATTTAAACAAGCCCAGTATCTCTCAAGCAAGAGACACAGAGAAACTTAAATGCCACTTCTATGCTTACAGTTTAAAGTTGTACCTGTTCTTCAAGTCTGAAGTCTTTGTAGCTTGATTTGAGTTGAGCATTTGGTTCAACATTTGTAATATGATGAGAAACCTGCAGGACAAAAGTACACACATCGTATATATGTAGAGAGGCCATTTTTACATGAGCATGAACAGAAGACAGAATGGAACAGTAATGAGGTTCACCTTTATTTTAACTTGCAGAAAATAATTTGAGGTTTATTTTCTTCTCTGCGGGGCTGTGATTAAGACTTTAAAGAACAATTACAGGAAAAACTGAGGAACTGGAGAAGATGATGTGGCTAACATCTCACTGAGATTGTTCTCCTCTGCTCTGCTCACTGGCAATTTAAGGCCTAGCATCCCCAGAGGTGTGAGCTGAAAGGTTCCTTCAGTGCTTAGCCTGGATAGAACACTGACTATGGGTGTTTCCACATATCCTTAAAGGGATGGCCCACTCACCGAACACTGGCATCTTTTCTCTTTCACTCCACACTTCTCTGATTTCAAAATGGTAGCAGGCCGTTTGGCTTCCGTTTTTTCGGCGTCTTTTCAGGGACACAGGAAAGTGTGGGAAATGGCATTCTCAGAAAAGGCACTGAAAAATCGGAAGCCAAATAGCCTGCTACCATTTTGAAATCAGAGAAGTGTGAAGGAGAAAAGACACCAGTGTTTGGTGAGTGGGCCACTCCTTTAAGGACATGTGGAAACGGCATAGCAGAGAGAGGGAAGCTCTGCTTGGCACACAAGCCTTTCCCTTGTTCCTGTTTGTTTCTGTAGTATTTTCTTTCTGTACTGTAAGCTGCTTTGAGTCAGTATTGAGGAGAAAACAGGAGACAGACAGACAGACAGACAGATGGAAATGATAAACAGACATGATAAAAATAACAAGCAGTAATCAGTCCTTGAGAGCTGAAAGAAATGTTGGGGAGATACTTCTGTACATTAAGAATGGAAGTTAGAAGAAGAATTTAACAGATGTGTAGTGCATGGAGAAGCCAGTGTAACATGCACAAGCTGGAATTTTATAGTTTAATAATTTGGTTATAATGTCATATTTCCCCTTTTATGTGAGGTCCAAGGGTATGAACATAATATGGGAGGTATATGGTAGTTTGAACAGAAGGTGATGAAATGAATGTAATAACAGGAAAATTAATGTATAATAACTTTGACTATTTTATAAAGGCAAAACATTTCCATATGTAGCATTCCTTATTTAAAATAAAAGCTTAGAGCTATCCAGTGTACCTTCACATCACTATCCATTTGCTTGCACACAATGGTTATGTGTTTTGCTGATTTAATGTATTACTGCATATCATGGATTGTTACACCATGAAAACTGCGCAGCATAATTCTCATAAGTAAATCAGATATGCCGTCAATTATATACAACCACATGCAGTGACCTGTACACATTTCCTTCTCTAAATGTGAAGAATGATTGCCAGCGTTTACACATAGAAGCCAAGGAATAGTTGGGAAAAATCCCTGTCACCCAGAGGTCTTGTGGAGTGTACTAATTCCAGACATATTATAAACTATAGTATTTCAATGAATTGCTTAACAACAACTGAAAAAGATTCTACAGTACTGGGCAGCCAGAACTATCAGTACCAATAAAGGATCTCCTGGATGTGCTAGAAATTGCAAAAACACTAGCCCAGGACTATCCTTCTTAAGTAATCACATACAGTACAATCCTAAACAAAGATATACTGTACTAAAACCACTGACTTTAATGGACTTAGAAAGATGTAAATCTGTTTAGGATTGCACAGTTAGTGTACTTTCTTTCAAATATAGTGAGATGCTAAAACATCAATGCATTTGATATATCAGTTAGTTTTTTTAAAAATCTATTTTGGACAGCAGGATTAAAGGAACCTAGAGATTCATATACCTGTAAAAGAATATACAGCTGAGCTGTTGATATTTAGGCTTCTTGATGAAGGCAGCTGCAATACTGACACAGAATTCTGTTCTACGCATGCAGTGGAATGAGGTGGTAGAGTACTGAGTGCTGAGACTGCAGAACAGAAGGTTCCACTTCATATGGCAGTGGTAGTGTGTACCGTATAATCACAAAGAAAAACCTCCCAGCAAGAAGAAAATGAGAACTGCAAGGAATGATCTGTCTAGAACCTATCCCTCTAATTTCCTAGTTTGGTCTTCTTGTGGACTTGCAGGTTCTGTGCAGTGTTTTATGCCAACAGTTTGCTGCAGTCCACACATCCACCCCAGGATTCTACCCCCTCATTCTATCTCATGTATGGCCCAGGACTAAGACAGGTACATATGATACCAAAGTGCGTATAGAGGAATGGAGTACTTTCTGTGTTGGTCATCAATAGTTTGCTTTAGTTAACCAAATAATATAGCAGATTCTGTTTAGCAGAAGACTTTTTGCCTTATCATGTTTACCCCCTCCCCATTACTCCGTTCACCATGGCAGAATTGTTAGATCTACCTAAATAACCTGTATTCTGTTAACTGGAATATTAATTGTTAATCAGCAGATTAAATCCCACAACTGATCTTTAAAGGAACTCTGATTGACAGTATTTCTTCTGTTTTAAGTACAATGACAAGAGCAGTGCCACAAAAGATGGTGCCTCGCCTGTCTGGGAAAAAAAACGCTAACGGCCATTTTAAAAGAAACAGTACATCCAATATTCTCCTGCTAAAGTTCTGCACATACCTGTGAACCAAAAGGCCTAGGAGGCAGAGCAGGGGGAAGTGGAAGCCAGCCTGCCCTAGCTGTTGAAACAAAGGGACAAAAGAAACAAATTTAATGCATGGACCCTCAAACAAAATACATGATTAGAGCCTTTTGGTTTGTTAACAATTCAAATCAAGCTAATTTTGTTTCTGCTAAAAGCAATATTAAATGAACAACATAACTTCTTGGTCTTCCTCAGAAAGTTATATATTCTGTAATAATATACCAAACACTGACAATGGCTATTTTTAGTGAAAGTTTTGAACTGAGGTACAAGAAAGTGAAGCTTCCCTCAAGATTTCTGTTCTGTCACTAACACTCTTGCTTTAAAAATTGAAGCAATCTCATAATGTGGATATTAGAAAGCATTCAAAATAAAATGTGATGTGAAAAAGTGCAGTTGTACAGAAAACATCTGTGGGTGGAATTGAATATTCTGGCTTTTGGGCGAGCTATATTTTTGGCAGGGACTGAAGAGGGAAGAAACTGAACAACCATCTCATTTAAGGCTTTACAGTAACATAAAATAATTCAGTCTTCTGTTCTAAGCCAATGATCTGAGATGCTAATGCCCGTGACGGGACCGTCATCTATTATACTTCTCAATCTGGCTTCAGTTAAATCCATAATCTGCAGAGATGAGGCTTTTTGAAGCAATTAGTGACATACGGATTATACATGTATGAGCTGAGGACCTGCAAGGATTAGTGGAGGGCATCTCATCTTCCCCTCCCCCACTATTTCCTCTTTCTTATCCTTGAAAGCTTCCATAGTCTCTCCCCCCTCCCTGTGTCCTTTCTCCTTCCCACCCACTAACAACCTACCTTTATTTCCCCCCCCCAGCCACATCTTCAGATTTTCTTTTGGCAGTCTTTCACTGTGAAAACATTACCAGGGGCAATTGTTTGGTGCTGGCTGCTGGACCAGGCCCATCTGCACAGTGATGAACTTGCAAGGACTTAATGGATGCATCCCTTGTATCCCACACTGTACACTATTTCCCCTTCTCTCTCTCCTGGTAACCCCCATATCCTCACCCTTCCACACCCCACCCACCAATCAACCTTTTATCTGCTTCTGATGATCAGCTGTATTTATTTGTTTATTTCATTTAGATCCCACCTTTCTCCACAATGGGGATGAAAAGAAACTTGCAGCATTTTCCGCTCCGTTTTATCCTCAAAAAACGCCTGTGAGGTAGGTTAGACTGAGAATGTGTAACTGGCCCAAGTTTACCCACTGAGCAGAATGGGGATTTGAACCTGAGTCTGTTACTCTCGTGTCATGAAAACCCCACCAGGGGTTGCCATAAGTCAGCTATGACTTGAGGGCATTCTCCACCACCACCTCTTAGATCCTAGCTCAAAAGTCTAACCATTACACTGGCTTTCATAGGGTGGCTGATGTTGAACAGTGGCAAGCAGCAGTGACTGTGTGAGTCATGGAAGTCATGTGATAGCAAATTGCTCAGTGGTTGCTGCTGAGCCTGGTTTCAATTAATTCTCCCTCAAATGCCAAAATAGCCCTAGAGAAGGCCTTTCCCCTCTCCCTCTGTCTTTTACTGACAGAAACGAAGGCTGGAAGGCTGACAATACTATTCTAGTTGCCTAGCAATGGCCACTGAGGGCATTCATTTCTTAAAGCTGCAAGTGCTGCTTCTATCGTTTTGGGAGGTTTTAACTCCAATTTTCTAAAAAAGATTTCAGATTTTTCTGCAAACGTGGGACTTTTCTCAGATTTGTAGAAAGATCTGTCCTGTTTGTCCATTGGTCCCAAACTCTGAACTTAAGTATCTACAGAGGGGACCACATTGAGAATGAGTTATGTTAATGATGGCAGGACGTACAGTCAAGGAATCTTATCATACTTAATCTTCTAGCAGTTTCTTACAACTACACAACATTTTTAGCATACACAGTTGGAAAGATACTTAGCATCTTTTGTGCTTGTCACTTGACAGTTTAAAATTCTGGCACTTGACCCATGAGAATGGCAAATTGATACATGTATCCTACACCAAAAATCTTATTGTACATGCCTTTGTTAAAGCATATGAAATCTTTTAAAATTACATGCTCTCTTTTTCAGAATTGCTTGGGTATGATCATTTACAAAATCTAGTGAAATAATAATAGGAAATAATTAGGTTTTAAAGATTTATGGACAACTGCTAAATATAATTCTTCCAACACACACACGTGTGTGTAACATAGGGGAGGGAGGATCGCGTATATTCAGATTTGTAAATGGCCAGTAAAATCTGGCATCACAAATACATTGTGTCTGGGTTGCAAGCCATTGGAATTTAGGACACATTACCCACAAAAGCCACAGAAACATCTGTAGGATTAAAAGGTTAATCACAGTCATTAAATATATGAAAAAGTATGTATTAAGTTACTGGTGGTATTCTTTCTACAATTAGGCATGATTTAAATAAAAACAATATGGGTGTAATATCTTCACCCCTTGTTCCCTATGCAAAATATACCTAACAAGAAAATTTTTCTCTGCTTTTGATGAGATTTGATCAAATAGTGTGAGGTGCTGAATGATTCTTAATGTAAGGTGTTAGGACTGGATTTCAGCCTTTGGATAAGAAGGGCTGTGAGACTGTTTATGCGCAAAATTCTGAGAATTCTGACCCACAAGTTTGGAGCATTTCAAGTGATATGAAAAGGCATGTTTGTGACATGTCTTCTGTGTTTAAATAGGAGATGTTAACTTATCTACTTAGCATTTTTATTCTGCCCTTCCTTCAAGGAATTTGGGGTGGTGTGTATGCTTTTTCCATGTTTTCCTCAACAGCCTTGTAGATCTGCTGCAAGAACAGGATTGCCCCAAGATCATCCAGTCAACTTCCTGTCTGAATGTGGATTTGATTTCAGGTCTTTCAGGTCTGCTCTGAGACATTTGTGTAGTCAAACCAATAATATGTGTACATGAGTTTTGGATAATGATAGCTTCTAGGTATGTTTCAGCACATCCACAAAAGATCTCTCTTTCATATGTTACTGTTTACTGTAGGGATATGCTGTGAACATGCTCACATTTAGTTCTCTATCTAGCAATTTTCCCAAGAGTTGCTCACATTTGGGATTCCACCCCTGCCCCCATTAAAATTTCACTGTTGCTTTCAATAGGCATAGCCTGATTCCCTTACCTCATCTCCACTCATAGCCCTTAAGTTCTGATGTCTACCATACAGAGATATCCTTTACTTTTCTTTGTCCCCTTGCTTTAATGGGAAAAGCTTTGGTATGCTTTCATTCTCCCTGCTCTCTAATGAAACTAAGGGGTTTGATTTTTTTCTTCTTCAAGGAATGCATATGGATAGCTGTACAAGTATGTCCTTTTAAAGAAAAATAATTACTGTTTTATATTATAAAGGCAGATTCATATATACACACACAAATATAAAGAGAGAGAGAGAGAGAGTTCTGTTATAAAGCCTCAAGTACAGATACTCCAAGGATTGCTTCATACTCCTGTACCAAAGCCACTTTGGTGTTTGAATTAACTGATGTGATGATTTTAACTCAATTACCACTTATACCAGTGTTTCACTATGGGTGCATAAAAAGCATACACATGCTAGGAAACTGTGAACCATCACAACTCAATGATGCATGCGATGGAGATGGGGAACCATATACAGATTGTCATGTTACAGTCTGCGTAAAGATTACACAGTCATTTCTGCAGAAATACTTAAGAGCTCTGAAATGTGTTAAGCAGTCTCTTAATTAACAGGATGGCATCAAGAGAGATTACAGGTCCTTGGAATGAGATGTTACCAATACTTCACACAGGAGCAATTTTTATTTTCTTAAATGAATTAGGTCCATTTCTTAGTTAACTAGGTCAAAATTTCAAAAACTCTTCATTCAGTGCCTTTATTATTAAGAATTTGCTGTAAGCACAACAGCATGTGTTTCTTTCATGTTCTGTATCATAAGTGATAACTTTGCTGCATATGTGGTCAACAATCTCCTGGGGAAAGTACAGTGATTTGTAGTTCATTTTTTTAAAAAAAGTAGAACAAGCTAGGATTATGTCCAAGTCCCTGATTTCATATGCATTATCCTTGCAGCAATGCCAAAACTACAGAATGTTTCGCTTCAATTTCAGCTGGCAGTATTCTACTTTCCTTACAACAGACTACATTTGGGGGGGAGGGGGGGAATCCAACTTGAAAAATATTCTGTATCTGGAAGTTAGCATTTTAGGCAAGCAAAACACTCAGACCAGGCATGTTTGACCCAGTTTCCTGTTTTTTTAATCCTAATATTCTAACTCAAGCTATTCATGAAATATTCATTAAATCCTGCTGTTTCAAAGTATCTTTGACCTGTTTGAAAGAAGTCATGCTTATGCAAGCATTATTCCCAAGGAAAATCCAGAGAACATAATATCAGCAAACACTCTCTTCAAAGCGGAAATGGCAACACCATCTTCATAGAGATCCTTCTCCAATACTGCAGCTAGGGCTCGCAGCCTTCAGGTGGTAGCTGGAGATCTCCCGGAATTACAACTGATCTCCATGCAACAGAGATCAGTTCCCCTGGAGAAAATGGCTGCTATGAATGTTGAACTCTATGGCATTATACCACACTGAGGGCCCTCCCCTCCCCAAGCCCTCCCCTCTCCAGGATCCACGTCCAAAATCTTCAGGAATTTCCCAACCTGGACCTGGCAACCCTAGCTGCAGCCCAGAAAAGGAATCCATTATAAAGCACATGACTTTAGAGTATGGCAAAAACTAGGGATGCAGAGAAATGAAGGTATACTTCATTCCTGTCTGATTTATTACTGTTGGCCTCTACCTGTTAAAGACAGGAATGGCATGGCGTATTTTCCAAAACAGAATAGAACAAAACAGAACAAAACAATCATTATCACAGTTGCAGCATGCAGATTTTATTCCACTGAATATAAATTACAGAAGAATGTAGGAATCAAATTTCTTAGCATCTGTTTTATGGCAATGACACTGAAAGATATTAGGTGAGCACATTCACTTGGGGCCACTTTCCACATGACAGCCAGACACAGGTGTGTGCTGCTGTGGATAAATTCAAAAAAAGATATGGCAAACATACCAGATATTTTTGTTTCTAAAGAAAGGCCTATATACAGAAACCTCTAGGTATCTTTTCTATCTCCTTAGTTATATTTTTTTTACCCGTACATTTTAATGTGGGGAGGCTGTCTGTTACTACCCAGCTTAGATTTTATGCTTCTATTCCTAAAACCCATAGTAGTTTGCAGAAAAATAAAAACATAAATCATAAAAATATAAAATATAGCTCGTTTTAAAAAAACTACATAAAAATTCTACAGTTTACCAAAACACCCTACATTTTACAGCCGTAATCTTAATCTTAGATATCAAAGGCCATGCAAAATATATCACTTCACAATCTCTCTAAATGCCACCATGGACACATGACTTCTGACCTTCTGACCTTAGTTGAAAGGTCATTCCTGAGCATGGAGCTGACAGTGGTAAAAACTGAACTCCCAACTGCTGATTTTACTTTCTGTAGAAATGGATTATGAATCAGAAGTCAATCTGACGGTTCTCCAGGTATTCCTCCCCACATTCTTATTTATTTCATACTTTTATGTTCAAAAAAATACTCAAGGCAGCTAACAAGTATGAAATCCTCTAGAAATACATCAAATAATTAAGTATTGACTGGCAAAACCTTCCCAGGCAAAATAATAATAATAACATTTGATTTATATACCGCCCTTCAGGACAACTTAATGCCCACTCAGAGCATGGGTGGGGCTGAGAGAGCTCCAAAGAGCTGTGACTAGCGCAAGGTCACCCAGCTGGCTTCAAGTGGAGGAGTGGGGAATCAAACCCGGCTCTCCAGATTAGAATCCCTGCGCTCATAACCACTACACCAAACTGGCAGCACCCTCCACATTGCAAAGGGGGAAATTTGACAAGAAAATAAAGGGGGGTAGGGTTGCCAGTTCACTGGTGGGGGATCCCCTACTCCCACCCTCTGCCCCCCCTCATGTGATTGGTAGAGGGAAAAGGCAGGGGAATGGGCCTCCTGGGAAGTGCTCCTGGCGCAGCGCAATGGTATCACTTCCAGGAGTGACATCATTGCATAGGCTACAGGAGCGCTCCTGCATTTTGTGCAAGGCTGATTTGGGCCCCAAATAAGCCAAGCGCAAAGTGCAGGCACATTCCCACAGTTTGAGTGATGACATCACTCCTGGAAGTGATGTCATCACGCCACATCAGAAGTGTGCATGTGCAAAGCATGTGCACCAAGACCTTCAAAAGGTGGTTCCCCACCCCCTCCTGCCAGGAGGGTAAGGGGACCGGCAACCCGGGGGCATGGAACATTTATTGTGCAATGAAGTGGTCTGATCTTATGTAAGTAAGTGCTATTGATGGGGAACATCCACTTAATCTCAACCACGGACTGAATATTTTGCCCAGAGGCAAAAAACAGGTCTGGTCATGTACATTCAGCTAAGGATCAACCACTACTACCTTCTGCCAAAACAGAGTAAGTTTGTCTCAAGCCAGTAACACATTAAAATAACACTGTCCACTGATCTGTCTTCTTCTATCGGCAGCGAATAAAGCCGTGTCTTCAGCAGAACATAAACAAAAGCATCATGATCAGGCTTGCAAGGCATCAACGGAACAGCATAAGGGTGAAATGACTGAAAGAAGCAACACACACACACATAAATGAGAGTACTGTTTTATCAAAAAAAAGAGTGATTGGTTAGGCCATTTAAACTATCAGAGATATTTAACTGCCACAAAAATGTGGTTTTACATAAATTCTAAATGTTTCAAATTTAATATCCTAATTTAATATCCTAATACTAATTTCTAAAGATACAGTTCTTTCTTAATATGTTCAATGCATTCGGTAACATTTCCAGTCTATGCTGGGACCTTGATAGCCTTTAGTTCAAATTTAAGAATGCCCCATTCCCCCCCAAAATATGATGAAATGCAATAAAAGATATATAACAATAGGCAATTTGCTGAGATTAAAAAAAATTCAGCTCCTGAAGGCCACTGGATATTTTGCTCATGGGAAGTGGATCATGATTACAGGCAACTCCCAACTAGCACCAACAGTTGCTCCCAGTTTAGTTTAACAAATTAAGCCCCATGGCTCATTTGAAATACAGAAGCTGGGATAATGGCATCCACAGCTCAGACAAAGTCATGAATGTCTTCCTTAATGAAGCTCTATGTTATAGAATGCTTGAAAAGGTCCTCACCTGGATTTTTGGCAGAAGAGGTTCTACTAGGAAAGGAGTATCCAAACATAAGTATGTGAATGGACGTAAGGGTGTGCAATTTGGGTTTGGTATTTGGTAAAAGGGATTACTGAATCAGATTAGGTAATACTGAATTTAAGTTTATTGAATTTATTCAGTAAACTTCAGAAATCACGGCTTGGCTGTTCTTTGCAGTTCCTTTGCTAAGGAACAGCAAAGAAATACTTTGCCATTTCAGCCGAAGTCATCCATGAAACTATGACAGACAATTAATGAACTGGAATGATCCAGAAATTCAGCCTCAAGTGAAATGATCACTAAATTTCCCACAGAGGCTTCTTGATTTGCAAATACTCCCATGTAAAAATCACCAAGAAAAAGGATAGGTAGGTACATGCTATGAATGGAACATGTGAACTGGCATACAACTTCAATGAACTTTCAACCAGAGGCTTCATTCTGATATTATGAAACATTAAGACTGAAACTGGGTACAAACAAGCTCCCAGCCCTCTGTGACATACAAATGCAGGCTTCCCAGAAAATGGATATTTATTATTACTCAGAAACTGGGAGCCTAAATCTCAATTTAATCCCAGTTTAGAATCCTGGCTGGAATCCAATTTGCAGAGGAACCTGGATTAGATGTCACAATGAACTGGAGCTTGATCCCGCCTTTTTAACCAGATGGGAGGGGGAGGAGGGGGAATGAGGCAGAAGCAGAAGAGAGCGGGAGGGGGAAGGGAGGAGGGCAGGAGTGACCAATTCTTGCAGGAGCTTTCCTTCTCTGGCCAATGGAATTCTTTGGAAGGAGACTGCATTTTTTAAACTGCTGCAAGGAGTTAAATTAGGCAGGCTTGCCTCAGAGCAGTCTCCATTTTGCTCTGGCCTGGGGTTTGAAAGACACTGCCTAATTGCTGCTGCTGGCTCTCTCTGTGTGGTCTGGGACTCTGGCCTGCTTTAGACTGTGACTGAATCCTGACCTGGAGTAAGTGGATTCCTGCTGCTGCCTGCTGAGACCTGCTGCACTTGGAGGAATTCTGGAGACTTCTGCTGCTGTCTTTTTTGAGAATTGTTAGACTCACTTTTTTTTTTCTCTTTTGCGGGGGAAGGAGTTGGCCTGGTGTCTGGAAGAGATAGGGCTGGGAGGAAAGGGGAAAGGTTTTTAAAAAATTTTTTTGCATTTTTAAAACTGCTTGTTTGCTGTGTGTGGGGAGCTTTGGTTGGGCTTTTGTGGGGGGCTTTGGTTTGATGTTGGTTATTCTTCTGGGGGGATTCTTTTTTTCATCTGCTTGTTCTTTTGGGGGAGTCTTTTTTGTTTTTTCCTGTTGTGGGTGTTTTACAGTTCCAATTGATGTTATTAAATTAATCTCAGTTTTTGCTGGTTGTTCTTTGGGGAATGGGCCGTTTCCCCCTATTGTTGATGCTTGGCGTGCTGTTTCTTTATAGTGTTCACTATTTTTGGCTTGGTGTTTTATTTTGCTGTAAGTTTGGTTTGGTGTTCATTTTTTGTTGGTTTTGGTTGTTAGTCTTCTGGGGCATGTTTGCAGGGGTGTTTGGTTCAGTTTATCTTAAATCACCTAGTGGTATTTGGGTGTACTTTCAGGAGTAGGTCTCCTGCAAATTTGGTGGATTTTCCTTGCCCCCTGGATATCCCCCATAGTTTTCCCCATAAAGAATAATGGAGATTAGAGGTGGATGGGGGCACCTTCATTGGGAGGCATAAAATGCCCCCTGCATCAAATCTTTATAAAACTTGGGGGGTCATTAGAGGACAGGAGAAGGCCCCCTGCAAATTTGGTGAAATTCGTTCAGAAAGTGACCCCCTTGGCCACCAGATATATCCAAATTGTTTCCCATATGACACAATGGCCAAATTTTACTGAATTTGCTTTGCATTACCGAACCGAACTGGAGAATGAATTTGGTATTCGGGGAATATGAATTCAGTATTTGGGGAATACTGAATTTTTCCAGTTTGATATTACTGAACCTGAATTTACTGAATTTTTTTTCCTGTATAAGCTTCCTTACATGGAAGCTTCCTGAGCAACCCTCTGGATGATACTTCAATATTTACCTAGTAAGTTTTGCCAAGTTTCCTCTAGACCATCAATTTCTGTGGTGCCAAGATTATAAGAAATATCAACTTTAACTGGTCTGATCCAGAATTTCTAAGAATACAGTTTAAATATTGCTCCTAAAAATTCACAAGGGAAGACCAGTATAATTACAATATTGGCCCATAGTTTTGCTGAGATCTACATATTTTTGGAGTTTTTAATAATACTGCATAATGCCCAAGATGATAGGATATATTTCACACATTTTTACTGCATTCTTATCAAAGTAATTTCATCACTGTTTTGGTATTCTGCTTCTCTCCTCAGGTTCTGAGGGAACTAGAATCTGAAACTTTTATTCAGTGTTCAGCTCCCATTATCTTTATTGAAATGCAATTCCTATTTATCTGAAATATTTCAAAAGGTCCATACAAGGAGAAGTAGTGCCTCAGATATTCGGGCCCAGTTCTTAAGGGCTTTAAAAGTAATGACTAGAATCATGAATCAAGCAAACTGGAAGGCTGTTCAACTGTTTCAAAACTGATTTTACATGTTCAAATCAGCACATACCCATAAGCAAGCTTCTAAATTGAGATTCTATCCATATACTCAGAACTTATATGAATTCTCAGGCAGGAATGAAGGTATTGTAATGGAATATCCATTATTCTTCCAGCAACAGATCTCTCTCCTATTGAGTGCACCGAACAAAACATTTAACCATTCCTTTTATCTTCTAGAGGTAGAAGCTTAGTATGCATTTCCCTTGCTATTACAGAAGGTCAAACGAAAATCCCAGGTGCTACCCAGTTCCTATTTCTCATGCATTTGTGAGCTCAATGAATGATCTAGTTGCTAAAAGCACTACCTAAATAGATGGTGGTGTGAACAAGAGTTAAACCCTGGCATTTTCAAATGACTTCTTTATGCACATAACAAATAATTTATATGGTTATACCCCCAAATTTGCATGTAGCAATGGAAAGGGGCAAGACATTGTTGACTATGAAGCATTATTCTCTTCAATCTTGCATTCATTCAGTACAAGGCTTGGGCCCATTCTAGGTTAATTTGTGTTAGATCCAAGCATTCATCTTGATCCTTTTACCAAAATAGATCCCAACACCAAACACTTTCTACATGCCATTTAGGTCTTGGAGTTGACATAAATATATAAATATAGGGCTGCCAGATCCCCTGGAGCTCAACCCGGGGGATGGAGGGGTGTGTGTGTGGGGTGGTGGTGGTACAGGGAACTTGGCACTTCTCTTAGCTGCGGATCCCCCCAGTAGGTAGGGACACAGTGTTAGCCCGCTCTGGGCTCCCTCAGCCGCTGTTGCAGAGTCAGCAACAGAAGGAACAGCAAGCACAAGGCTAGCCCAGGTAGAAAGAATCTTCAGAACTAGGAAATTGCTGGATGTAAAGCAGAAACACAAACTACAGCACGGATAATGCTTTTCTGAGTTACTTTCATCATTATATACACATATCACAGTACAGGAATTTATCTATAAAAAAGACAGCTGGCTGAGTATATGGAGAACCCAGTAATTTATCTATCATTCACATCGAATTAAACATACATACTAAGATCACATTATAAAACCATTAAAATCAATCAACACATGTCATTAAATTCAGGGCTTTAAAAACATAGAAAGACATAAAAATAACAAAACAGTTAAAACATTGGCCATGAAAGAGGGATCACTGGGGGTCTACAGACAAAAACAAGGAATTTTAGACAAGTTATCTTCCTCAACAAAAAATCCAGAGAAGTAGCCATGTTCACTTATCACAGCAAACACAACCAAGGCTGCATTAAGATATCCAATTTATTTGTACAGAACATTTTAAAGTTGTCTTACAATTACGAGAACAAAACAAATCCATTAAAAACAGAGTCAACATCATTTAAAAGAGAGCCAGCTTCGTGTAGTAAAGAGCAGCAGGACTCTAATCTGGAGAACCGTGTCTGATTCCTCACTCCTCCACTTGAAACCAGCGGAATGACCTTGGATCAGTCATAGCTCTCCAGAGCTCTCTCAGTCCCACTCACTTTTCCATGCCGCTTTCCATGCAGTGGCATGGAAAGGGGCATTTAAACCCCTTGACCCGAAGATCTTAAGCTTACCTTTAAAATGGGTGTGTGTGCAAATCAGCTCCCGTGTGTCTGCAGATGCAGGAAGAGTGTATTCATTGTCTCCTTTCCACCTTGCATGCTTTAATTAGTGTAGAAGGACCGTGGGGGAGAGCTATTTGTTTTATAGTGTCAGACAGGTCAGCCAGCCAGCCTGCCATACCTGTGAATGTATACCTACTGGGGGCGGGATGGATAGTAGTGTAGCTTTCTTCCTTCACTGTATCTTGGCTACACTTTGCTTGGGTTGAATGGTGTTATCAGTGCAGCTGGAACTGAACGTCTGCAAACTGACCTTGGGAAACTCAGCTCTACATCTCTTTCAGGACTTCCACTGACTTCAACTGACTCTTGTTTGAACTGGGGGAGGGGACTGGAGACAACCTCTTGGAGAAGTCTTCGCTTTGGTATTCCAGGCAATTACTATGTACAAGTGCACTTCTAGGGAGCAATATCTAATAAAGACTTTTAACTCATACAACTGTGTTTGATGAAGAGGAGAGTCTGAGAGAATCCCCTAGCTAGGCCTGACATATGGCCAGTTCCATGTGTCTCCCTAGGTATGATTGGACAATACAGTCAGATTCTGGGCAGATGTCTGGAACCAGCATTAAGACAAAGAGCCCTTCCCTAATGGCACTCCTCTGCTTTTTAAAGCATATGTGGTGGATTTACACCCTCCCACACACACACACACTTGTAGAGGTAAGCTTCAGATTACAAGTTAAATACAAGTTAAGTTTCCACCAATGAAACTCATGTTTATGTAAATAGACCTTAACTTTGGTTTCCTGTGACATATGAATGCTTAACCAGAAATAACTACTCCCTCAATCTGGGATTCTAAACCAGGTTTAATCCTGATTTAGGATCCAAGTTAGTGAAAGGAAAACTAACTCCAATTAAGCTGTTCACCTCGTGGATAATCAGTTAGTATTAAACCACAATTCCATATAAATCACACTGTCCATATAATAAGATCGTTGGTAATAAGGTGGAGATATGCATGTAAATACATTTTTATTTAACCAAGGTTAAAGTGGATATTTGAAAGCATACACACAGTTCTCTGTCTCTCCTTTAGAGTTTGTAAGTTATTCTAGGGTAGGCTCTTTACTCTTAAAGTTATTGCATTCTCTCAGTTATCCATTATCTTGTCCAGCCTACCTGCTCTTCATTGGAATGAAGAGGTGGAAATCCACAACTGGAGGAAAAGGGTGAAAAACCTAACAGAAGTTTTTAATATATTTTATATGAATATAATAAATGAAGCCCTTCATTAGCTTCATGTGGTAATGGTGTTACCAGTCATACTCCTTCTCCTCACAAACATGGCAGTTTATGAATATGGAATATAATAAATTAAATGTTTCTTAAGCATTTGTTTCCTCACTCAAAAATAGAAAACATTTTATAGAAGCTCTTTTTTTCAGTGCATTCTAAGACGTCCCAATTTTTCCACTGGGAAAATCCAAAAAGTCCTCAGATTTTTTTTTCATGTGATATATTTGGAATAAGTGATATACCTTTTCAGACAGGGTTTTTCTCACTCAAAAAGAGAGGATATTTTATAAGAGGGGCTTTTTTTAAGTGGTACCCAAATTTTCCAGTTTTCCCACTGATTGTGAAAAATTTGCTTTAAGAAGCATTTCATTAGAAACCAGAAAATATTTGATATGAGTTCTTTTTCCTCAGTGCTTTTCAAAATTTCAGAATTTTTCCACTGGCAAAAATTGAAAAAAAGTATTGGTGAAAACAGGGGAAAACCTCTATCTCAGACACAACAGGAGTCTTACATATTGCAACCTATCACATGCAAAACACAGGGGATGTCAAGTACCCAGCAGACCACAGTATTTGGCAGCACAATGCTAATCCCAAAAGTGACAGTTTGGTTAACATAAATTAAATTGAAACTAGAACTCAGTTCCTGGGATATACAGAGGAGACCAACAATACACCACTAGCAACACAAAGAAATAAGGACTGATTTACAACTGCACATACTGTAATATTGCTTGATTTCTCATCACCTCTTCACTGTTAGCTGAATGCATAAAACAACTCCTTTAAAAAGTATGGCATCTAGATAACCATATGATAGGTGTATTTGTCCTAGGTTTGCAATAGCTCATTCACACATTCAATATCACAGCTGTCAAAAAAATAACTCTGTGTGAACAGCCCTCAGTTCTGTGCAAAGTAGAGGGAAGATGTTTGGTGTATAACTTCTTCAGTTGTGTCTAAATGTTGTCACTAAACATTTTAAAGAGAAAGCAGAGGGCAGGTTTAAAGGACTGCACAACTTTACCTTGTGTATTTTGCTGGAACATTCTATTCAGATCTAAGGAGGATGCTCTGGAATGCGATTTCTGTGGCCTCGGTGGGGGAGTTGGAGGTTCTCCCCCTTTTTTCATTGCATCTTCAATAGATGTGCTAGAATAAGACCTCAGGGAAAAGAAGACAAAATTAAAGGGGAAAAATTACTAGTTCTTTTAATACCCACTGTAAACACTAAAGTAAATAGGTACTGGAGAATTAGTTTGATAGAGAAATTTTTTTTTCTGTTTGGAGGCATGTAGCTTGTCTGTGGAACAGTCCATACCCACACAACAAAAGAAAGGGTACTACCTCTTTATGATCAGCGATACTTCCTCAACAGCCTTACAAAATAGTTTTATTGAAATATGCATCCGGGTTTGAAAGTGGAGGGGTGAGGCAGTTGTGTGTGTAAAAAGCAAGCAAACAAAGCACAGTTTTAGATGTTGTGAAAAATGGAGAGGGAGAAGCTGGCAGACTATGTTTGCAGTTGACAGACGCACCTTGCAAGAGAGGTACAGGATTTCTCTCTCTCAAGGTCAAACTGCACACTACATTCTTTGGTTGAGTTGGGCTGGAGTTGTGCTGGGCCCAACTTGCGTTTCCTGCAGTCACACAGCAGCTGCACAGAAAGGAATTTTTTAGTACTTGGGAGCCCAATTCTGCTTAGAACTGTGGCATGGGGGGAGGGCCTCCTGCCCCCCTCCTGTAATGCTTCCCCTAGCTGAAAGAACGTCAGCAGGAGTTACAAAGTTCCTCTGATGCTGCTTTGGCAAACACCTTTCCCACAGCTGATGTGCAACTGCAAGGAAAGTTAGTTGGGTTTGGAGAACCCCAACCCAACTTGCTCCCAAATATAATGCATCGTTTGGCACTCACTGAGGATCTGATGTGGGGGATCAAATCTGCTGTCCTGTAGGACTCCCTTTATGGTTTCATCTGTGGTCTCCCCATATATTTGTAAATAAAGTGAATACTACAACAATGCCATAAATCTCCAGTGCTCTCTGCTCAGAATAGAAAGAAACAACAACTGGAAATTTACACAGCTTAGGTGTCATGTATGCCTGCCTGCATACATGCCATTGCATTTCGTGCTGATCATAAATGTTTGCTGAAGTTGTATTCTGTACACTGTGTTGATCATCTGAGAGTGTGTAAACTGCTAACATGAAATGTACTGAGCCAGTGGGGGTTGTCTATTATCTGTTGAAGGTATTTACTTTCACTTCTACGATAAGTGTCCTTGAATGCAAGCTGCGGGCAGCGAGCAATGTATCTTTTCTCAGAGACAGAGATGATTTCATTCTGTACTATGTCTAGCCTAAACTAATCAGTTTCCATGTAACTCTTTGGGTTTTTTGCACCAGAATGTTAATGGACCCAAAGGGTGGGAAGTTTCCCTATAATTAACACTACCCCTTTTTGAATACTCACTTCTGCCAATGCATTCGTATAAATCACTTGGACATAGATAGATCTCTAATAAAAGTTACTTCAACCAATGCACCTGAGTGCTTGCTGTGAGGGACTTGGGGATCTACTTGCCAAGGATTGACAGTGGAAGAGAAACATGTGACCCAACATGAAATAAAAAGAAGAAGGTTGCAAGGAAATAATACTTTGTCTACTGTTACAGTCATATTTTTCAATCAAGGTTGCAGTCTTTACTCAAATGAGCACTGACAACATGGAGGTGCTATATCCCCTCTAATACATTTCATAAGACAGATGAGGACAAGAGAAACTGAAGCAGAAAAGCAAAACCTTCCAATAGATGGGGAAAGTATCCATAAGCTGTTGCCATGCAGGCAGCAAGAGAGACTGAGAACACAATTAACTGCTTATCAGAAAAGCAAGCTGTCTTTATCATTATATTTTGATACGAAGCTACTCACACATACTTAAGTGCTTTTTAAAAAATCCTAATGATGGCTATCCTAGGCTCCAACGCAAGGTTGATTAAAACCAAAAATAACCCTTAAAAATGGGCACTAATTTGACTTTGAAGAATTTTTCAATAAATTCCCCCCCCCCCCAATCATGGTAGTATATGAAACATGACTTATATTGTGGTTTGATATTTAAAAAGTATTTTAAAAAGTCATGCATCCATGAAATTACATTAGCCATCCATAACCCTGCAAAATACCGCTAATGATGATAGGACATATATACTTTGCTTCTGAAGTTCTGCAAATTATGGAAATTTAATACTTACTGGTAACAGTTACTCTTACTGAAAAGGAATTTAGCCAGTCTCATTTTTAAAAAATACAAGTAACTAAAGTAACACTACTTAAATAATACAAGCAGCCGAAGAATAACCCTGTCCAATAAAAATATCAATTACAGAATTCCATAAATAGCTCCATATATAAAGCCACAATCCATTGTGACATCAGCAATTCAACAAGAGTACACATGCATGCTTTAAATTACATTATTTCATAAAAAACCAGTAAGTGTATGAAAGTATACATTGTCTAGGTGGTGAATTCTATTGCTTTGGGGGCTCACAAAGAAATCCTACAGAAACTCTTCATTTTCTTGCTACTCTTTGTACATGTGAGTGAGTGATGGTATGACAAAGGAATGTCTAAATGGTAGCTATTCTGCAACTCTACTGAAGTACACAGCCCTGACCTGGATAGCCCAGGCAAACCTGATCTTGTCAGATCTTGTCAGATCTCAGAAGATAAGCAGGATCAACCTTGGTTAGTAACTGGATGGGGGACCTCCAATGAAGACCAGGGTTGCAGAGGAAGGCAATGGCAAACCACCTCTGTTAGTTTCTTGCCCTGAAAGCCTCACTAGGGGTTGCCATGAGTCAGTTATGACTTCATGGCACTCTCCACCACCACTGAAGTCCACAGGAGTAAAAAGCATTCGCTAAACCATCAGGTAAAATAAAGAAGTCCAGAGGCACCTTAAACAATAACAACATTTATCTCAGCCTGTGCTTTCATTAAACAGAACTCACTTCTTCAGAGAGCTTATGTTGGAATACATGTTGTTAGTGTTTAAGGTGCCAGGGGACAACATAGTTACTCCTTGGAACTGTCTGGTAAAAACCTCTCTTTCTGCTGGAAGCCCCATTCTTACTCTTTGTATCCATCCCTCTTCTCTGTGGCTTAATCTTGGTCTGAACTGGTTCAGGCATTTTACGTTTTGCTCATATCACTGTTGCCACTGGCCAATAACTGAGACCTCTCCATTTACAGACTGAATTTGGTCACTTCTGGGAAGCCATGAAAAATCAGTGTTTCAAGCCAACAACTGTTCTCAATATTGAATACAACACTGCTGACTCCACTTTTAATAACTGTTATATGTAACCAAAATTTACATCACTAGTTTTTTTTCATCAAGCTCTCTTCATGTTAACCTCAGAGTATGATTTTTGACCCCACTGATTATATTCCATCTGCCCAATTCTGAATCTTATAGTTACATTCCAACATCATATGCAACTGGCTCTCATCTAAAATGCCATTAGCCACATAGATATACCAGTTATTGCTGATAGTTCTCCTGATTTCTAGATGGCCCAAAACTGCTAGGTGCTCAGTGATCTACAGCAGGTTAATCTCCATTATATATAGCAATCAAATTTGTCATGAACTGGAATGACGCCAAATCTTATGTGTAAGGCAAAGGTATTTTTTGTACCTGAGTTCATAAAATGCAAAAATAATTTCACTGATTCTGAACAGTCTTTTTAAAAAATTCAAAATTTAAAGGCAAAGACAGATGAAAACCAAGAAAAACGAAGAATTCATCGTTCTTGGCTTGCTTACCTGGATCTTGGTCTTGCTTTGAGTGTATTTGATTCCTGAGCAACTGTAACAAAAGATCACTTGTTAAGGTCACTTCTAGGCAGCTGGTCTCACCTACCAATTATGCTTAATGATGAATAATTATAAATGTGCTGCCCGTGAATGGCACTACTTCATTATTCTCAATTTTACTTTTATCCCATTTACTCCAGATATATTTAGAACAGAGATAAAAACTCCTTCAGGCAATTTGGTGATTTATCTGAGTCATAGGAGTCATTCTTTTTTGGCTATGTGAAGAATAGCGAATCTGAAAATGATCACCTCTTGCAACCAAGGAATCAGTGGGCATAAAATCCCTAGAAATTCCCAGCACTGGCCATAGAACAGGAGATGGCTATCAAGTCTGGTACATGGACAATTGGTGGTCCATTCCTGAATTATATGAAGGCTGATTCTGCACATGTTGGATAATGCACTTTCAATGCACTTTATCAATTGTTTGAGGTGGATTTTTTGTTCCACACACGAAAAAATCCATTCCAAATGATCAATAAAGAGGATTGGAAGTGCATTATCCAATGTGTGCGGAATCACTCAAAGTGTAGTCTCCCTGGGAAAAAACTCAGATGGTCAAAATTGTGTTAGGTCCTGATTCTATTCATTCAATCAATTAAAATATGGGGAGTCAGAAGTTGCTCTGCCTTGCTTATTCAGAGGAACTTCTGGGATGGCCAAAATGATAAAAAAACAAAGACAGAGAGGATATAACAGAATAAGATGGGATAGTAAATTTTGCATGTATAAGTTCCTTCCTAAGCCTAGTAATTAGCAGCTTAAATCCTGACAGTGCAGCTGGGTGCTGATGAAGCAGCACCACCAGCAACACTTAGGCAAGCTGCCACGAGGTGCAGAAGCCTGCAACGGTTGCCGAAGCAACTTCTCAGGGGGATTCCTGGTGTTTGGAGTCTTTGCTACCCAGTAACTATTAGAACAGTTTGGAACAAAGGCTACCCAGTAACTATTAGAATAGTTTGGAGCTTGATAACACACTTGCAACTGCTCCTCCCCAAGCAGACAGCTTGTGTCACAGAACTGCAAACTAAGTCAGAGTAAGTATGGTACAGCAATTGCTGGGGGGACTCCTGTATCCAACATGTCCTCTGGCCTCAATGGGATATAATGTAATAGATTCTACCCTCCTAAGCAACCATTTTCTCCAGAGAAACTGATCTCTGAGGCCTGGAGATCAGTTGTAATGCTGTGCATTACACAGCATGGGCAACCCTATGGCAAATGGGCAACCCTACTTAATTCCTTGTAAATGTGTTTATAATATGGTATAATATACCATATAATATAATATGGTATAGTTTATTCTCTGCAAGAGAAAGGTAGGTTGAAGAGAAAACTTTCTAATTCCATTTAGTATGAACAAGATTAATTCATACCACACAAATTTATTGTCAGGTTAATAGCCCAATATTAAACATGTTTCCTTCAAAGTGAGTCCAGCTGAGTTTTAGCAAGAATGCACAGCATAGTCTAACACTGATAAGGAACAGACATGGGCACGAATGGAAAAAAAACCCGAACACGCTGTTCATTGCTGTCGACAAATATGAACAAATGAACAGTAACGAACATTACTCGTTAACGAACATGTTTGTAGTTCTTTGGGGCTAGAAAGGCCCCCCTTGGGACTTAGCCCATATTCCCAGGGAGTGTTCAGCAGGCTCTCCTCCAGCCATCAACCAAGTTTGGTCAAGATTGCAATACAGATCTTGGAGTTATACATTCCCAAATCTGATGCCCCCAGGAAACTCCCATTCGATACAATTGGAGCCACCAATTGACTTTGGACCCATGTACAAGTGGTGGACTTGAAGGCGGGCTGCCTCCCCTCTAAAGGGTGGGGTGTGTGGCTGCTCGCCGGCGGCACCCCCCATGTACCTGCCCGCCAGGCCTCCCAGAGGCTTCTTTCTGGACGGAAGTAAGGTGGGTCATGTTGGCGGCCGCCGGGCCTGGTGGGCTCAGGGAGGCAGTGGTGGGCTGCCTCCCCTCTAGGGGGAGGGGAGTTTGGCCACTCACCGGCGGCACCCCCCATGTGCCCACCCATCAGTCCTCTCAGGGGCTACTTTCCAGATGGAAACAAGGTGGGTTATGTCGGTGGTCGCCAGGCCTGGTGGGCTCAGGGAGGCGTAGGAGAACTGCCTGCCCTCTAGGGGGCAGGGGGTTTGGCTGCTCGCCGGCAGCACCCCCCATGTGCCCGCCCACCAGGCCTCCCAGAGGCTACTTTCCAGACGGCCGGAAGGTGGGTTATGTCAGCGGCTGCCGGGCCTGGCAGACTCAAGGAGGTGACCCAGCAACAATCTGCATAGAAAACCATCCAGCAAGGCATGGTGGCATGTGCGAAGGCCTTCCACACACAAACACACACCGTGGTGGGTCAGGGACACCAACATATGTCCACCAGATGGGGACATCATGGCATCGGGGCCAATGCTGTTGTCCACACCTCATGTGGTGCAGAGGCTGTTGCCACCCAAACACACTGGCTGGACATGGAGCATTGAACGCTTAGGTACATGGGATAGATAGGTTTCTCGATAGATAGGTGCATAGCTGTATGGGATAGGTGTATAGGATAGAGGGATGCATGGATACACTGAATACCTGTATTGGATTGACAGGAGAGACAGATACTGTGTACAGGGATATTGGGGAGACATGTGGATTGCATAAATATCTGGGTTATCCCATCATTAGAAAGTTGGAAGGAAAGAACCAAGGGTGGGAGTTGGGGCCTGTCACTAACATGTAGAAGCGGAGGCTCACGTGCTGGCCATCAAGGCAGTGGAGGATGCCTTCTCCACCCCCCGCTGTGGGGGAAGCATCGGTTCCCCTAGGAAAGGAGATTGTGGGCAGACAGGTAGGTGCCTACGTGGGCAGTAAGCACCCCGGGTGACGGGATCCACCCTGAAGGAATGCGCAGACTGCTACTGGAGAGACTTGTCTGCCCCTCCTGTGTCGAAGCGGAGGCTGTCAGTGACATGACCCACCTTCCTGCCTTTGCAGAAAGGACAAGAGTCACGGTCAGGATCCATTCCCCCCTGCTCAGAGGGGACAGCAGGTGCCCTGGATAGGGGGCACCGTGCTGTATAACCATACGTGCAACAGCTCCTGAGCTGACCCTCGTGCCCAAAAGCAGCAGCAGCAGACAGCACGCACCTTCCTGCCTTCATGGAAAGGATGGGAATTACAGGACCCATGCCCCCCTGCTCAGAGGGGACAGCAGGTGTCATGGATAGGGGGCACGATGCTGTACAACCATATGCGCAACAGCAGCTGAGGTGTCCCTCGCGCCCAAAAGCAGCAGCTGCAGACCTGACCCACCTTCCTGCCTTTGCGGAAAGGAAGGGATGGACAGGACAGGAGAGGTCATTGGGAAGGGTCAGAGTGGTTTCGGACAGGGAGAGATTGAAAGAAGGACCAGCAGTACCGAGAACTGAGGGGGGCAAGAGCAGTTCCACACCACTCAAGAGACACCTTACCCAAGTAGGCAGTACAGGTACTACTAATAAGTAGTGTAGGCTGCTGCCAGCATCACCCACCTTCTTGCCTTTGCAGAAAGGACGGGAGTCATGGGACCCATTCCCCCCTGCTCAGAGGGGACAGCAGGTGCCTTGGATCGGGTACACTGTGCTGTACAACCACATGTGCCCAGCATCACCCACCGGCCTAACCCTAACTGTAACCCTAACCCTCCTGGGTCAAAGTGGAGGCTGCCGCCAACATCACCCACCATCCTGCCTTCGTGAAAAGGACCCATTCCCCCCTGCTCAGAGGGGACAGCCGGTGCTGTTAATAGGGGGCACTGTGTGACACAACCGTATCTGCAACAGCTTTTGAGCTGTTCCTCGTGCCCAAAAGCGGCAGCTGCAGACATGACCCATCATTCCTGCCTTCGCAGAAAGGGCAGGATGGGCAGGAGAAGTTGTTGGGAAGGGTCGGAGTGGTTCCATCCAGAGAAGGAGAGGTTGAAAGAGGGACCGTCCAGGAACTTGTCTGAGAGAGGAGGACAAAGGGTTACCAGCCACATTGCAGAGCAGGACTGGGAAGACCCCTTCATTTGTGAGCCATGAGCCGAGAAACCCAGAGTTGTGGGAACACAGTGGCAGCTGACATGACTCACCTTCCTGCCTTCGTGGAAAGGATGGGATGGACAGGAGAGGTTGTTGGGAGGCGTCTGAACGGTTCCAGAGGGGACGAGATTGAAAGAGGGACCGGGTACTTATCAGGGAGAGGATGGACAGGAGAGGTCGTTGGGAAGGGACAGAGTGGTTCCATCCACAGAGGGAGAGGTTGAAAGAGGGACCGAGAATTCGTCAGGGAGAGGAGGACAAAGGGTTACCAGCCGCATTGAGGAGCGGGACCGGGAAGACCCAAACATTTGTGAGTCATCAGCTGAGAAACCCACTCAGCTTGGCTCTGGACCTTAGAGCAGCCCCGGAAACTGAGGGGGGCTAGAGCACAACACCACCACTCCCACATACCTGACCAGATCAGACACAGACAATACTCAATGTGGGCCTTATCAGGCACTGATAATAATCAGTGTGAGCCCTCAGCCGAGGTGCCCATGGAGCTTGGCCCCAGGGCCTGGCAGTAGCCCTGGAATTAGAGGAGATAGCTCCTTATCCCACCACGCACAGAAAAACTTCAAGCTCCAATGCACTCTCCCTGTCTCTCTCCCCAAATGCTAGCAACAGCTCTCTCCCACTCCACTGCCTGCTGAAACTGAAAGCTAGAGTTCGGAGCATGCTTCCTTTTATAACCAGAGGTCCCATAGAGCAAAGCAGGAGGTCTGTGGTTGGCAGTCAGAACTGCCTAAAATGGTTTACAGTGATGAGATTGGAGTTCCCATGGCCACAGAACACCCTCCTCCCCCCCTTGTAACCAATTTGGAGTTCCATACTTGGAAGGAAGACCTGCCCATCAAGCTAAGTTGGACTTTGATTGGGGTTTCCAGGGCAACAGGAGTACAGACAGAGTTCAGGCAGTCCCTGCCTCTGTTGTTAAGGGAATTGATTGAAGGCGCCTGACTGTCTGGCTTCACGAACAGCGGACGAACGCAGTGAACGAGGCTTGTGACAATCACTTGTTTGTTTACAATGGCGCCTCAAGAACAGCTTGTTCATGTGAACAGCCGATCGGGCTGTTCATGGGTTCTTTTAGTTCGTATTGTTGTTCGTGCCCACCTCTAATAAGGAATATGGCCACTTTTGCTTTTCTCTTGCATTCCTATCAAAAGGCAAATGTCTTGTGACAAGGTCCTCTAATGATATTTCAGTTCAAAAGTGAATTTCAGCTGAACTGATGAGTCACACTGAACAGATATAAAGAAAAATGGCCCTGTGGTCGAGGTTTTATTTTTAAATATTAGAAACATCAAGGTAGTTTCACTTGACACTTGCAGCTGAGCTCCAAAGTCACAATTTTAGCCATTAAAAAAAATCTATGTATTTTATGTGCTTATGTAAATTACAAATATGTAAATTCAGCTATGTAAATACTTCCAGATACAACATCATTCTTGCTTTTTCTCCTCTTAGATGACTCACGTATATACAATTTGCTTCTCATATTTTAAAATGCTCATTACGATTCTCATTAGAGTCATTACAAGTGTTGCCAGACACAGTATATCTATTTATAATGATAAGTAAGCAAAGCTAGCCTTTCCACAAAGTTAGTAAAAGGAAAGACGTTGAAATAAGTAAGTCTGGGCACGTATCTGTTCTTGCTACCTGATCTACATCCCAGTTAAGACTGAGTATTTGCATTTAAGGTACTTAACTTTACAGTCCACAGCTTTGTCTGCGCACTTGAAAGCAAGTTCATGAGCAGAACTTGCAAGAAATTGTGTATATAATTGCAGCCTCTGCTATATTTTACTTCTGTTGCTGAGTGAATGTGTATTGAAGACACAGATTTTTGTATCAGCACCATTTTAGTGTAAAGACAAGCTATGGATCATTACTACAGGACTACACTTGGGAAATCCTCATTTCTGTGCACACAGCCCCCGACCATCCCTCCTATTCAGGAAAAGACTGATAGATTAAAATAGACTAAAGCCAGTTGTTATAACTTAATAAAAAACTACAGTTTGCAGGGTTTGAAATTCGGTTTGTAGGAAACAGCTGAAACAAAAAAAGTATGGTTTATGGCAAGTCTTTCATTAGATCACTGCAGGTGATGGAAGGGCAGAGAGAGAGAGAGTAGGCTGGCAAACAAGGATTTTTCAGACTTCATGTAATGCTCATGTAATGCCCAAACCCACAATTTACTTGTTGCCAATGTGCTTTTAAAAAAATTCCTTATTTATTCTAAACTGCCAATCTGTTGAATGCAGATAGAAACAGAACAGGATTTACCATTCTACTAAGTTCTATTCTTAACTTTTTCTTGGGCCAAGTTTACAATTAAAAATATAAAGATAATATGGTGAAACTTTGTGTGCACCTTTAAGGTAAACATTTCATTTGACATAAATTCAAGCATATAGTACAAGGGTTTGGGAGCCCTGTGTAAGGTGAGTTCCCATGTTCCTAGCTTCTACTGTATTCTAAATACATCTGTGCTTTATAATGACCCATATAAGAAACAGCTGAGATAAACTGGATTTCTAATCATGACCATGCTTTTCACATTTCTGACAAACAACAGTGTGATATTAAACACAGTTTTATTTGAAAGTGCCAGTGCATTAAATGGACTTGCACCTTGGTAAGCAGGCTTAGATTTTTTTACATTATCATAACAGGACAATGCTTGTTTCTATAGAGGTGTATTTCCATACCTGTTTTGACAGCCATGTGCTGAGATACTTTACATTCCTTTGGAATTGTTTGGGCTGATGCACTAATTTTCAGGCCTTAAATAAAATAAGAAGAGAAAAATTATTTGGTATTGATTATAGCTATGAATAGGTACTAATACTTTATAAGTGTACATATAAAAAGAGTATACATTCTATAAAGATCACAGAAGATATGGACATAGATCCAGAGGAAACATACAGAAATGCCCATATGAAGCTCCAGAACTGCATCTGTTGTCACCAAAAAGAAACATGTATCTACAGATGATAAACATGTCAAGACTCACACTTGAATTTTCATAGGTGTAAATAATCAACAGGATTCGGGACTACAGTGTGTCTTCAGTAAGAACTTCAATTATTATGTGCCAGTGCTTTGGCAAAGAACTTCACAGTTTGGTGAAGTGGTTAAGAGTGGCAGGACTCTAATTTGGAGAACTGGGTTTGATTCCCCACTCCTCCACTTGAAGCTGGGTGACCTTGGGTCAGTCACAGCTTCTCGGAGCTCTCTCAGCCCTACCCACCTCACAGGGTGATTGTCATGAAGATAATAATAATACACTTTGTAAACCGCTCTGAGTGGGTGTTAAGTTGTCCTGAAGGGCAGTATATAAATGAAATGTTGTTGCTGTTGTTGTTATTGCCTATATAGGTTTTAGGAATAATCTTTCCAGCACTATGGCTGCATAATTTATTCCAAAAGTGTTTGTGGAGAAGTCTTGCTGACAGGTCTAGGATTAGTACTTAGGGTATATTTAACCCTATGGTCATAGATCCAGAGGAGTTAGCCGTGTTAGTCTGTTGTACCAAAATAGTAAAGAGTCCAGTAGCACCTTTAAGACTAACCAACTTTACTGTAGCATAAGCTTTCGAGAACCAGAGTTCTCTTCGGATGCTAATAGAATGAAGGATGCAAATGTGTACAGTTAGGCATATGTCCCTTTAAAATAGCTAGAGATGTCTGCCAGGGAAGGGCTGAGTCACTGCTTCTGAATACTTTGAAGCATGATGTGTGCATATTTTGTACTCCAATGTTCCTGCCCATGTACAAATGTCCCAGTGCCTGAAGAAATTCTGAGAAAGAGTACAGAGAAATCACCACATGTTTGGGCCCTTTAAATGTTATCCTACCTGTACTGGAGCTACTTTTCTATGAGTGGGGATAATGTTTAGAAAGACCCAACTATGTGGGAACAGAATGTTTGTGCAGGTGCTGAAATGACATGTGAAGAACCACCATGCATGCTATTTGGTCATTTAAACATTATCTACTTGGGAAGCTTTTAGAGAAAAGCAGTTTCCAGGTGTCTAGTCAAGCTTTTAAAGGGTCTCTCAATGTATTCTAATTCATCTTCAGCTGCTAAGCACCATAAAAGAAGAACTGCACATTATAAGGAAGATAGAGTACCCATTCATGTGTTGTTCTTGTAACGCTAACACGGGGATAAGGAAATGACAAGGGAAAACTGATAGAAGAGGGGATGTTTACCCCCCTCACTCTGATTCTTCTCAGAAAATTCCCTCCCTCAATCGTATCATAGATCTAGTTTCCGTGATGTCTCCACCACGCTAATCGAACCTGATCAATGGGGCTACCCAGAGACAGCCAAGTGTTTTTGCAAGCCTGGGGGAACCTCTAGGTTTTCAGGAAATCTTAAAACTAAAAAAGAGAGAATAAAATAAACCAAAACAAAGAAGCAATGTCTGCACACACAGAGAGATATCACAAGTAAAAAAAATGTCACTAAAGTATTTGTGAGACAATGCCACAAAATCTCAGCTGCCATTTTGGGGTAACTAGGCAATCCTATACAACATCATCAAGGCCCCCTGTCTTGGATAAAATGTTCTATACAAAATTTGCCGATAGACTACAGGCCTGTCAGGTGACTGTAGTTTCACCCAATGCTTGGGGGAAAGCCCTTGGCATATAACCAAATTCCATAGAACACTATATCCAAGTCATGAGGCCTCTGCAATGTTTATGGGGTTGCCTACAACTCCAACATGGTGGCCCAAATATCATAACACAGTCTCATGAGATCTTGTCCAGCAAGTCATAAAAGGAAAGGAGAGGGAAGAGTGTGCAGGGGCTGTGAGGAAAGGAGACCTGGGAAGGAAGGTGCCAGCCAGGGGAAGAACAAAGCCAAAACAAAATGGGATTTTCTCCTAAATCCCCCACCTTTTAAGAAATCATTTTTCTCCCTACTGGGATGTGAGTCCAGCTGTGAGGAAAAGTGACTGGTAGGGGGGCATTTGCACATTGGGGAGAACAGGCAGGCACAAAATGCTTGCGCCTTCCCTCCTATCAACTTTACTTTATAAACACTCCTCAACAGATCTGCACTCACATTCCCAGACAGACAAGTATGAAGTTTTCCAGGATATCATACACTTCTGTTCCAAGTGTACAAATGCATGTTGGCATTGATGGGAATTCTGCTCAGTAAAAGAAATGAAATGTGAGTTCCACTTATAAACATCATACTATTTATATATGTGCTTGATCAAAGTTATACATATGCCCCTACCAGTATTACAGTTCCCATCCATTTTTCTTCAGTCTGTGTCCAGGGAGAAGCCTCCTCACTTGTTTTGCCTACTTAGAGTGATACTGCTGTATAACTGACTCAGACAATATTGATTTTCTTAGCCAAGGGGAATTGTATAAAATATCGGTTACCGCCTGAAACCTAATTAATTATGAGACAACAGCTTGACATTGTACCTTGTTTGTCATCATTAATTGCATCCTGTGTCAGGGCAATTTCATTGGGTGCATCTTCAGGTGAAGTCTCCTTACACAGAGAAAAGAAGAACAGTAGTTTGTGAGGACATGTAAACCAATAAACAAATAAACATGCATGAAGAAGTGTTGAGTTTACAGGCTGACAGAAATGAAGCTCTAAGCTCTCTCTTACACAATATACAAGCAAATAACAGGATTTTAAAAAGTAGAGTAGTATCAAGCTGGACTCAACACTAGCAGCACAACATCTGGACACTATAGAATGAATAAAGTAGGCAGACTTGCTGAGAAGTTTGCCTACTTTTCTTTTCACTCCTGCCTGTTCACTGTTTCAGTTTTATTTTTTACTTAAAAGTGTATAGATATGTTAGTCAATGTTGGAAGAAGAGGTCTTGTAGTCTAGTATTAAGGAAGAACTGCCAAAAACTGGTAGGGACTACCCCAGGAAAGTGATAGAGTCTTGGCCCTACTCACTGATAGACTGACTGCTCTATACAATTGTTTGCATGTGAGTGGTATAGTAAAGAGAGCTTTTGAAATAGTCATAGATATAACATTTTAAAATGTTTAGAACATTTTCAAAATAGTTCAGGCATAGGGTAGGTAATGTGCTGCTCATATGATTAATGCAACTCAGAGATGATTTGATATTTGAAACAAATATGATCAACATTCAAAAACTTGTCAGTATTAAAACTGTTTCATTCTGGGTTGAGACCCCACCAATTCATAAATCGTTAAAACTGGGCAACATTCTGAACCCTCAAGCCCAAGCAGCTGACCGCATTAAGTATAGCTCACATGTCCAGAAAGTTGCTTGTACTGGGTTGCATGGATTATGTATGTTCCAGGTCAAGAGTGGATCATAGCTGAGTTAAAATCAGTCAGTTTAACTTATGCATTATGTTAGCTTTTGCACCTTTGTAGTTGGTGGGCAGAATTTCAGTCTTGTCAGTGAAGCAATATACTCCTCAGAGCCATGACTGTGCCAGTACTGTGACATACATTTGAATTAGAAATGAGTGATCACTCCACTGTGCCTACACAGTTGGCACACATTTGGCACTCCCCCTTTGCACCTACACAGTTGGCACACATCATTTTTTTTTAATAACACTTTTATTAAGAATGAACAATTAACATACAGGCACACATCATTTAAACTACACTGTGGTGCATGCCCTGGTTATATCTAGATTAGATTACTGCAATGCGCTGTACAGGAGGGAGCTGTCCTTGAAATGCGTTCAGAAACTTTGGCCATTTTCACACAGCCACGCGCCCAGAAGATCGAGCGAAACTCATGGCATAGAAGCGTCTTCCTAGCACGATTTCCTGGCACGATCCTGTTTAATGCCACTTTTTCTGACGTCATTGGGCCATTAAAGAAGATTGTGCTGGGAGATCGTGCTAGGAAGATGCTTCATGCCGTGAGTTTGCGTGATCTCCCAGGGTGCGTGTGAAAATGGCCTTTAATTGGTACAGAATGCTGCAACCAGGATATTGACTGGAGTGTGTGGTATATTGATACTATTTCCTTAAGAATAACTCCCGGAAGCCTTCCAGAAAGGAGAGGCCCAGGTCTTGTGACCACAGCTGAAGGAGGAATGGAAGCTGTAAAGGACTAGTTCCAGTCTGTTCAGTTAGTTGCCTGTGTGTTCCAATAAACATAATTCTTGCCACCACTGCTTGCCTCAATTACTAATCCTTTTCCTCCCCACAGAAACAACAGAGTGGGTCATAAAGACCACATCATTCCAGTCTTGGCCCATCTACACTGGCTCCCAATAGGTTTCCGATCACAAGGCAAAGTGTTGGTATGGACCTTTAAAACACTCTATGGCTTGGGATCAGCATATCTAAAGGACAGCCTACTCCCTTTTGATCCTGCCCAACCACTGTGGTCATCTTTCGAGGCCTGCTCAGGTAGTAACGTGGAAGAGGGTCTTCTCAGTCATGGCACCAAAACTCTGGAACTCTCTCCCCAGGGAGATTCACCTGTTTCTTTCTGCGGCTATCATCCACTAGCGGGTAAGACTTTTTTGTTTCATCCTTCATTTCCTCAGGGATCCCTCCTTTCTGCCCTGTACTTTGTTATGTTAATGCTTTTGTATATGTATTTTAGCTTGGTTTTAATTGTTTTAATGATGTTTTTGCTTGGTTTTGCGCTTTTATTATGTTTGTCTTGAATTTGTGAGTTGCTTTACTAGCCCTGATAAGAACAAAAAGGCGGGCTATAAATTTTCTAAACAACACGACCATCACCACAGTTCGAGGGCATCAGCCTTTTCGCCTGCACAGTCAGCAGCATTTATCATGTTGATGCATATTCAGAACTGATTGCTTGACTCACCTGTGCCCAGGTCATAGCCAGGCCATGATAATTTCTTAAAATACCTGGCCCAACCAACCACTTTGTAAAAAATCCCTGCTTTCTATCTATGGTGTTAACTTTGAAAATGAGGGGCGTCATAGCTTTAAAAACTCAATCTCTATAACATTTGTTCAATGCTGTGACATCAGACTCAGCACTCCAAAAGAGTGGGCTAGATGATCCAATTCAAGAGGACTGAAGAGAAAACCCAACTTAAAATTGAATATGGGTCAATTCAGCACATGAAGATAACAAATAAATGGTCACCAACTGGTTTAACAGAAGTTGCCTCAAAGAGAATCAGTGGCTCCGAGTTGTTTGGATGCTCACGGACAGTTTCCAGCTGATCATTTTCAGAAGGGTCAAGAAAGAGGGAAAAAAATACAGATCAGTCTCTTTAGTGAGAAAATCACATCAGCTCTTCAAACTGTATTTCAAAGACGAGGAGCAACTCCAAACTTAAATATACAAATATTTAGTCAGTAGAAATTAAGCAATTCTTTTTAAGGTTTTAATTTTAAGGTTATATTTATCACTAATTATGACAGAGACAAGATATCCAAGGCTTACAAATTTTATATTTATTGTAGCATAGAATGAAAATGGTTTCTTAACAAACAAAAAAAGGAGAGAAAATTAAAAAGACTCCCCTCCTCACTTAGTTGCTGTACGATAGATAGGTAGGCAATATACACTCTTCAAGATATGCTAAAATAAATTGGTACCAGACCTAACCAGAAGTTGCTTTTATCCATATTTCCCCATTAGTAAGTAAGTGTTGCACTAAAACTGCACTTTCCCAGTTTCCTGCATGCCTGCTACCTCCCCACACTCTTGTTCCCCCACTTTCAACCATGAAATATGTCTTTCCCATGGAACCCCAACAATTCCACCCATGCAAATCCTAACCTTTGCAAGCTCTGGCAGAGGAGGCTCTAAGCAATTTTCCTCTCCTGCTCCACTTTACAGATATGCAGACATAAGGGCTCAAATACTCCAGAATGCTGATTAGAAGATGCCCCCCTTTACTTGCACTGCCTTACAACTGCTTCCTTGTCAAGTGACTATTTGTATGACACATAGCAGTTCTCCTTAATGACAACTGCTTGAGCTGAGTTCATCTGTAAGAGGGGTAGGCACAGGCAACCTTTCTGGCTCAAGTGCCAAAAAACCCTGTTAAGTCTACCTGCCACCTTGAGTCTGTTTGCAGGATAAAATCACTATAAATAAATAAATAGGATGAAGTTGGTGTGCTGGCATAAGTCTTAGGCAGATATAGGGTTTTTATTTTGTGTCTTGCACAGTTATACTGCTGCTCCAAGTTGTCCTGAATTCTACTGGCTACAGATGGGCAAGGGAGGATGGCCAGCACCTGCACTTCAGACAGCAGCACCACACATGCATCTGGCAACCTCCCATGCTCACTTCATGATCTGACTGCACTGAGTAGCAAGGCTGTGCATCTGCAGAATACAACATCAACTGAATGCTTAGCTGGGGGCAGTCACTAGAAGTGGTGTCAGAAGGATCTCTGGTTGATGACACCCCTGCCTAGGTTCAACAGAAGCCCTGCAGTAGTGGTCTGTCTTAGCCATGTGCCACTACACCCCTGCTTTTGGGGTGAAGCAAGGAAGATAACATACCAAGCAAAATTGTTTGGTGTGGCACCATTTGCAACGCATGTCAGGAGTTGCCTACCCTGTTGACAGGATAGCTGTTGACAGCCCACTTTTATAAGTACACTGAAAAGAAGACTGAGAGGGAGAGTACAGCTAGTTGAAGGCAACTGTTTGGTATCCTGCTGTTAAGTTAGTGCCACTCATGATTCAAAGACTCAAAAATGGGTCCATTACAATGTTTTCCTCAGCCTGCACATCATGGGAGGGACATCACCTCTGGTTCGGCATATTATTTGTATGCAGACTGTCCTGGGTTCATCTTCAGTTTAAAAAAAGGACGTTAACTAGCTAGTTGAAGGAGACCCCTCTCTTCCAGAAATCCTGAAGAGCTGCTGCCATTCATAGTAGATAGTGCCAAGGAATGGTCTGATTCGTATGTCGGCTTCATAAGATTTGTTTGCCAAATGGTGTTGCTACTTTCAAAGACAATATTGACATATGCTGAGTGACACATAGTAAGAACAAATGGTATGCAAACAATTAAGAACTTTCAGAAATTCCTGTCACGTACTAGATGAAATTTTTACCTCAGTCCTACTGAAGTCTCTTGTTTGTTGACCCACTGACAATGATTCCGAATAAGAATTCAACACACAGTCACATTTAGGCTTAAGGGAAGCTGGAAAAGAAGATGGAGATGCATGCAAATCTTAGTGTTAATATGATTTACTGTACAGCCCCAATTTTTAGTTTTCCAGACTTCACATTTTCTGTGCTATCAATGCAACTTTATATATAAAATTTTACTTTCACAGAAAAGACTACATGTATACGTTTTATACATTGTACTTAAACATACTGTTCATATTTGTTAAATATTAAAATAGGGTATGAGGTACAACACCCAGGTACAGCGAGCAAAGAAAGAATTAAGACATAACCAGTTTGTTCTAACTTGGGGAGACTGGACACAGAGTGCAGCATTCAATTATTCATTTCTACAGCATCCTGGGAAGAAAAGAACACACCCTTCCAAACAACTACATCAGCATTAAAATGAAAATTTGGTTGCCCTATCAAGATATCCTAGATATGGAAATGTGGGGTTTGTGGTAGTCTTACCCAGATAAAGTTCTATTTAATATTGCTTTTGCTATAATAACATTTTACTTGTTAATTTAATGTAAGTTAATAACTCATGATATGGTTACAACGAAATGTTTTAAACATCTGTTGAAGTTTGTTAATGTTATGTTTCGTGAGTTATATGTTGTAAACTAATTCAAAATTAATAATAATAATAATAATAAAAAATAAAATTTTTTTTTAAAAAATGAAAATTTGGGAAGCTCTGCATGTATGTCCCCTGAAAATTCTAATCCTAAACCATATCTCCTTTGTCAAAGACAACAACGGTACTTTAAAAACTTGTTTTTGTGTCAACAAACCTGGCATAAATCAGACCAGCCCACGTGATTGTGATGGCGGGGAGGGGGGGGCTTTAAAAGTTACAACTGCGACAAGCAACCAGTTCATCCAAACTGACTTGTATAGGGCTGCTGCAAGTTTCAAAATGCACTATCTTCTGTTAGAAAAGCAAGGTTAACAAAAGCATTGCTGCCACTAACAGACAAATCCAACGCAAAGGTACATACCCTTCGAAGTCCATAGAAGTCAATGGGTTTAGAAGGCTATAACCCAGCATAAGACTGCACTGCAAAACTATTAAGTTCAGAAGTGGTTGTCTATTTTAGATTTTTCATAACATCTTCCACTACAGGTTTGACATCACTTGCCCATCCTTCAGTCATATTTTCAAAACAAATGACATTTTGTTCCAACAGTGATGACTATGTGAGAAATTCATCTTTTCAACTGGCTGAAACCTTTCCACTTTAAAGTTGTGTCCTGCTCCACAAATTCAATGTACATTCAGTACCTTATGATCCGTGCTGTGTTTTGCACCTGGACATCATCATGTTGGCCAAGGGTGCAGTAAGTCAGGAATGCTACCGGGATTATTACAAATACAAAATGCTAAATCCTTTAACTTCCAGTTATACCACCGATCACTCGCTAATACCTTTAGTAATTTTTCAGGACAAACACATCACCAACAATTTGTCAAACCTGCCAAATGTTTTGTGTTAAGCGTTTGCTGCTACATTGCATCTATCATGCCTGTCATTTAAACACAACTGAAAACCAGCAATTTTAGAGCTCTTTACCCAGCATTACAGCTAAAATTAGACTTGTGTTAACAAGTCATTTTAATGAATTGAGATTAAATTTCTCACATACAGAACTGCTTGAAGATCACCTGCTTGAAGATACATCACCTGCTTGAAGATAATCAGGCAGCAGAGTCTCCGGCAAAGTGTCTGGCAAAAGATAACCATTCTTCCGAGCAACCACAAGGTGAAAGGCAGCACAGAATTCTGATAGTGTCAATGCTCCATCGCAGTCTACATCACTAAGTTCCCTGCAAATAAGTCAGTCATTAATTATTTATCTCAGAGCACAACTGACATAAAACCATCTTCTATTTGGATGTATATGTATATCTTTGTTGGTGATTTGGGTCTTTCCAGCATAAACATCCCGGTTTAGCATCCAGTTAAACCTGGATGTTTAACTTCATGAAACTACTGTAATTTTATTCCAGTACATTTTTATGGTACATTTGTACAAGTTTTATTTATGCGTCTAGTAACCAGCTGCCTCACTGTACAAATTTAGAAATTTTCATAAGATTCATAAAAAGTTTTGCTGTAGTGGGCCATCTGCAACATTAGCTAAGCAGATAAATTAAAATCAGGATGAGGTCTCATTAGTAAAGGGCTGATAAATTATGCAGCTTGTTTGAAAGGAACTAATTAGGTTTCATCTGATAAGGACAGCCAACATTGAAGCTTAAGAAATCATCTTAACTCTTCCAAATGTGTGTTTATCTGAACTCTTTGCAAAACTATCTAGCAGATTGTTGTGCTAATTAAGTTCTTAAAGATATTCTTCAGAAACCCTCCAAGTTTATATTACTGTTCAAAACTCTCGAGTCCTTCTGAGAAGGGGCAGTAGCTCTATAAAGATAACATAAAAGGAAAATCAACATACCTCCTGCTGTGCTTGATCTCAAAGTGATTTGGATAACAGCAAGTCATTTCTTTATAGATACTTTATAGATACCACAGTTTTTTAAAAGATCCAGTAAAATTATTATGAATTATAAAACAGTAATTACCATATGTGTGAAAGCTCAGGGATGGGCAGCTTAGATTTTGTGAAAAAGTTCTTAGCCACAGAACCTGTCAAGAATAAAAAGCTCATCAAACAATGAAATAATAGCTCTTATTCTTATTTATAGTCCACTTTTCTCACTAAGATCCAAGGTGGATTCCACAGTGCAAGTGAAAATATAATATAACCAATAGCTAGGACGTTCACTCAACAAAGTACAATAGTGAATAACAGGACATTCAGTAAAATAGATACAAATAGGGTATGGTAGCAGAAATTTTGTTAACAAGCATAAAGCTGAGCACAGAGATGAAACCTTTCTGAAACAAAGCATAACTAATTTACATGGCATGTTTAGCAACATGGAAACTCCCTAGTAGGCACATGTCTACATCAGCAGACAGTACCAAACAGTGTAGCATATAGTCCCTGTTCTTACCAAGAAATCTCTCTGAGCTACTTCTTAGGACACAGCCTTATAAACTGCATAGAAAGCCCTCCTGAATAATTCAGTTTTGCATAGTTTGTGGAAAGGCAGAAGAGTGGGAGCTTTCCTGACTTCCTCAGGCAGGTCATTTCATAAGGTGGTGGCTACCACAGATCACAATTTGCATTAATTCTTAGTAAATGGTTAGTTTTTTAAAAAAAAACACTCTGAGCGTTGGAAACCATGGAGTTCTTGTCACATTAGACAGATTAGTGTGAATCATCTGTTATTTTTTCCTACATTTATTTATCTGTTTATTATTAAAACATTTTTACCCCACCTCTCCTTGTAGTTCAAGGCATCTTATAATAGATTTAAAACATTTACAGTTAAAACCAAAGTAAAATGGCAACCCCCAAATCCCTCCCTCCTCCCCTTAAAAGAGGAGATGTAAATATGTGACTTCTGATAGGTTAGAGTCAAGTCAGTTTAATGGCTTCCAGAATTTTATGCAAAGGATTGTTCTGGAAGGAAGCTCCAGAAGCTGACAAATATGTAAACATTCATGATTAACACAAACTTACAGGCTCCCATACAGACATAATGCTTCCTTTAGCATGGCTAAGCTCTGCATCTGACTAGCAAAGCCATTATTAAGGTCTGACTACAAACTGGGATGTGATTTGGAGATTGTTAACTTTGTCTACCTGAGCAAACCTTGGTTAAGCAGTTTCTCCCTCTTCATGAGCTATTCCAGTGAGTCCTGGATGGACATCTAGGGGAAGGGCTTACCTTGGCGGAGCTTTGTGTCTGGGATATTAATTGGAGTTAAGGCAATAAAAATAGTGTTAATGGGGTTAAGTGATAAGCCTGCAATGAGCCAAGCTTTCAAGACAGCCTTAATATCTATGTAAGCTAATTATGCCCGGTGAAGAAATGTTATCAAACGAAACCACAGCATGTGTTGTGAGTGTGTTATGTGCTGTTTCCAACTTACGGTGACCGTATGAATAAAAATCTTCCAAACATTCTATCTTGCAAACTCGAGGATGTGCTTCCTTTACTGAGTCAAGCCATCTCATATTAGGTCACCTTCCTCTTTTCCTACTGCCTTCAACTTTTTATAACACTATTGTCTTTTCCAGTGTGTCTTGTTTTCTCATGACATGTCCAAATATGATAACCTCAATTTAGTCATTTTAACTTCTAGGAAGAATTCAGATTTGATTTGACCTAGAACTCATTTATTTGATTTTTGGGCAGTCCATGATATCTGTAAAACTCTTCTCTAACACCACCTTTCGAATGAATCAATTTTCTTCCCGTCAGCTTTCTTTGTTGTCCAGCTTTCACATCCATACATAGTAATGGGGAATACTACAGTATGAATTATCTTGGTCTTGGTCTCCACATGTTAGTCCTTTATATGAGACAACGGCCTTTACAGAACCCTGTACCAAGTAATTACTTTTTACTTGATTCCTACATGGCCCTAAGCCATTAAAACTCCTCCTGTATTTTGTCAACAGGATCTACTCCACTTTCTAGCTTGGTTACTTCTTTTCAACATGATAATTATATTAAAAAAACTGGTTATCATGTACTAACAATATTTCTCACCAATGATTTAATTTTCTGAAAAAATTCTTGGCAACAGTGAAAGGAACTCTCATCAATAAGTTGAAATTTAGGCTGAACATTCTGAATTTGCAATCTCCTAAATTTAAATTCTAGCAAAGAACCATAATTCCATAAAAGTTATTTTTCATTTCTTCCCTTCAGAATCTTCTGTTGCTCAGAGAATTCAAAACATACAATAGCATGCCTGAATACAATTTCTTGGAATGGTTTCTTAAAATCAATAGAACCACAGCACAAAAAATTCTGAACCACATCCTCCTTTAAGCAGTAAAATCCTCTGAACTATTTTTATCTACTTTTGTTCTAGATCATAATATATAAATTACTTTTTGCACTGCAATGTAACAATAAAGATGAAGAAGTCACTGCCAGATTACCTTGAGGTTAGGACTGTATGGTCTCATTCCTACAAACCATAATTACAACGGTGAGTGGAGGGTAGTAGCGGATCTGAAATCTTTGCCCTGAAATCTTCAAAAAGCTAATGCTGGGGTTTGAAAGAACACTGTGTACAAAATTCCACACAGCATAATAGTGTGCAGTGAAAAGGGGGAATCAGGTGAAATCATTCCCATCTTCTTCTGTGGGTGGTGAAAGCACAGCTTAGCAAGATTTCCATTCATGCAAAATAGAGGATGAACAATTTCACCCAGCTCTCCCTTTTTGCTGCAACTCCGCAGTGCCTTGTGACATTTCATCCATGAAGTTTCCCCATGAAGTATCAGAGCTTTTCAGTGGAGAGGGCTGCTGAAAGAGCTGCATTTGCTTTCCGCTCACAGTTTTTAGTATTAAAACCTATGAGCCATCCTTGATAAGCAAGAATCATTAGAAAAAACAGTTTTAATTGAACACACACACCACGCTTTGATTTACACTGTTGACATTTAACGGTTTAGGGCTCAAATCTACAGAGTGCTGCAAATTCTGGCAGAAGATTTGAAATGAGGAACATATTTCCTTTACCATAAATCATGCCAAGGTTTCTGCATACATTAGAAGAATTTTTCACATCTACAATTCCAGAAGACTGGAAAATAGCACGTTTTAAAAAAGAGCCCAGAGGGGATCCAGGGATTTATATGCCAGTTAGCCTAGCATCTATCACAAGTAGAAACTGTTATTAAAGACATGATTCTTACTGCTATTGCTAAGGGAATATTAAGCATAACTTCTGGAAGTCTTGCTTCATCAAATTTTGCAATTCATTGAGCAGGTTAAGAATCATGTGGACAAGGGTGATCTGGTAGATTTTATATTCTTGGACTTCCAAAAGGCTTTTGACAAGGTACCTCACCAAAGCCCCTGAGTAAGCTTAGCAGTCATGTGTGGGTCTGTAGGTCAGCAGGATAGGCATACCTACCCTGACCAAAGGGCACTCTGCTCCCCTCTGTTCGTAAATGCTTAACAATGCAAAGTTTCTCTTAGCTATGTGCAGTTTCGCTGGTCCTGTCAGTAACTGGTTAACTGGATGTCAGCACAGATAAACATTTTGTCCTTGGTCATCAGTCCTTGTGTATGCATGCTGTGCTTAAATAAAAGAGCCACTGCCTGGCTAGAAGAGACTGGCCTTCGCAGACTGATGCTCAGAATCTTCAACCCTGTGTCGTGTCATTCCTACAAGTGGCGCCCAAACAGGGACTCCGCTCACCAACGCCTGGCATAGGCCCCTTGAGTACACTCCTTCGTCGCTGTCTCAGTGACCCCTTCATTGGTGAGTATGGGAGGACAATTTTCACATGCCCAGTGCAGGCATATAGAGGAACTCTGGTTCCTGGTTCAGAAGTCCGGCGGGACCGTGACTTCTAGTCAACTTCACTCCTTGTTTCAGGAGATCAATAAGTTGTGCCCCTGGTGTCCTGAGGAGGGGTCTCTCTGCCTCAAGGACTGGGAGAAAATCGGCCGGATTCTCCATGCCCCGCCACGAGCTCATGTAGAATTGTTGCATGCCTGGCACCAATGCAGGCATGCAGTGGAGAAGTTTACACCCGCTCTCACCACTGCTCAATTGTCTACGGACTATCCACCAAAGTATGCTGATGTGCAGTTGCTTCCTCCAGCACCACTCAGCTCCCCCTCCCCTCCACAACCTTCTGCGGCTCCCAGTAAAGATTTTAATCCTCCACCTTCTGCTGGAGGAGTCCCAGGGCGGCTTGTGAGGGAGGTTCTGGAATGTGAGCTCAGGCAGGCAAAATCCGAGGATGTGGCAGAATTAACTGAAATGCTTGCTATCTGCCCAGTTCATCTTACTGACCAGGTTGATGCTCAGGGTCGCCGGATTGTGGAGTATAAGCTTCTCTCTTATCCTGTTCTTACTGAGTTAAGGAAAGCTATTCGAGATATGAGATTGCAAAGCAGTTATGTGCAAGGCATACTTGAGGCTGTTATGCGTAATCATACCCTAGTTCCAGAGGACTGGAAAACCACAATTCGCATGCTTTTAACTCCTGCACAATATGTGGTTTGGGAAAGTGAGTTCCGCCAGCAGTGTGTATTAAGAGGCGCCAATTCTGGCGGAGCTTACACTGTTGAGCAACTCTATGGGGGAGGAAATTTTAGTGACACCAATCATCAGATAATTTTGCCTGCTGCCACTCTGGAGGTTTCTTCTAATTGTGCCTTTCGCGCTTTTCAGCGTGTCCCATCCTCTGGCAAACCCTCGCAAACCTTTTCCAGCATTCACCAAAAAGCTGCTGAGCCTTACACAGACTTTGTTAATCGTCTTCAGGAGGCCCTTAAGCATCAAGTAGATAATGCTGCAGCCCAAGAGGAACTGTTGATTAGATTAGCTAAAGAGAATGTTACCTCTGAATGCCGAAGGGTTATCACAGGTCTGGGGAAAAACCCGGAGTTGGCAGAAATGATTAGAGCTTGCCAAGATATAGGAACTTCCTCTCATCAAGACTTTTTTCTGGCTGCCGCTCTCCGTCAGGGTGGGAAGCCTGGGGGGAAATGTTTTAACTGCGGCAAGTCTGGTCATTTTAAAGCAGAATGTCAGGCTCCTGGGGGTGGGGGTGTACAACCGACACCTACCAGCCCAACTTGAACAGGAAAGCCCCTCACACTTGTAGCTTTGCAGCAGCTCCTAGGCAACCTTACTTGGGTGCGACCTTATTTTTCTTTACCTACCAGTCTTTTGAGCCCATTGTTTATCAGAGCGAAGGTCGCTGGCTTACTAAATATTCTGCTACCCAGGCTTCTCCCCAGCGAGCCGAGCTTGCTGCGGCTATCCTCGCATTTCACACCTTTGCCCATCACCCCTTCAATCTTATCTCTGATTCACACTATGTCTGCAAACTAATTAGCTGCCTTTACTGTTCTTCTACGTTTCAACATGTTTGCAATCAATGGAATATTTTTCTTTCACATGGCATTCCCTATAACTCCACTGGTCAAGCTATTGTTGAATGGGCTAATCGTTCCTTCAAAACCCTGTTGCAAAAACAATTGAAACAGGGTAAATATAGAACCCCTAATTTAGCAAATGTTACACAGCAAGTCCATAAAGTTCTTTTTACTTTGAATCAATTAACTTTCTCTCAAACCCCAGGAATCATGCCTTTAATAACCTGGGGTCGAGGTTTGCTTCTTTTCTTACCCCTACAGGTCCTTTGTGGGTTCCTACAAAGTGTGTGCATCCTGCTCATGGCGTGGCATCAAGTGGCAACCAACCCGGTGCCCAAGATGGAAAAGGTCAGCCTCGAGCAAGCTTAGACTGCCAATTCACTTCTCATTCTGTGTGTGCTGTTTTGTTTTCTGACCCCTGTCCAGACAAATTCCTTGCCTGACCGCCTGCAATATAATTTTTGGGAACGTCTCACAAAGCAGATTAACATTTGCTCCTTTTGTATTGTCGAAGGCTTTCACGGCCGGAGAACGATGGTTGTTGTGGGTTTGCCATGGTCTTGGCATTGTAGTTCCTGACGTTTCGCCAGCAGCTGTGGCTGGCATCTTCAGAGGTGTAGCACCAAAAGACAGAGATCTCTCAGTCTTTTGGTGAGAGATCTCTGTCTTTTGGTGCTACACCTCTGAAGATGCCAGCCACAGCTTCTGGCGAAACGTCAGGAACTACAATGCCAAGACCACGGCAATACAGCCCGGAAAACCCACAACAACCATTTCCTCCTTTTGTCTGAAAGAATCCACTGATATGGACATGCTTTTAGCTTCTTGTTTAATCCCAGTATGTACCCCCTTGTCCTATCTGTTGAATGATACTAACCTTAAGATGTTTATAGACCGAACACAAATTGGGTACCAGCAAATGTATGATTGGGGAATTACTTCTTATCAATTACCTTCATTGTATACTCCTTTTATAGCTTCTAATAGCGTTGCTAACCAGACAACATGCACACGCATTGTGAATTGCTCAGCCAACCCCAAAAAGCCTCACTGTTTGTCAGCTGGACCAAACGTTATTAATTGTTCCACTGTTGAAAATGCAACTTTTGCCTTTGCTTATATTAGTTTGCCCCCTGGGTGGTTTTTCTCTTGTGGCTCCCGAACTTTCAACTATATTCCTGCCAATTTGTCTGATACTGTTTGTTGCTTAAGTCGTCTTACTGTTGTACTCCCCACCAAAGAAGGTTTGTTAATCCCCACTCAAAGACGCCAAGCTGCCCCGCTAGATTCCAGCTGTGACTCTACAATGAATCTCCTAAGCGATGCAGAGGCCGTGGCCCTTGCAGCCTCTCTGGTCGGCGTTCCAGCGCTCACCATTTTGAACCATCGAACTCTTAGCAAAATAGCTTGCAGCCTGGCAAAGACAATAAACGCAACTTCTATTGCAATTGCCGCCCTGAATGCTGAGCTTATAGAGCTCAGATGTGCTATTTTTAGCATGTTTAATTCTAATTTGTTGCCTGTTACAGTGTCTCCCTACTCTTGTAACTATGGGGTCGAGGGTGATTGCTAAACAACCTCACGTGTATCCATTGATGGCCCCTCAGGCCAAAGCTTTAGCCAAACAACTGCGTTATTACAAACTGCATGCATCTGATGTTGGATCCAATCTAGAGTCAGATACTGAACAGGACTGCTTGTTGTAAATTGATTCCTGCTCCTAATAAATAAAAAGAAAAAGAGTGGAGTGTGGGTCTGTAGGTCAGCAGGATAGGCATACCTACCCTGACCAAAGGGCGCTCTGCTCCCCTCTGCTCGTAAATGCTTAACAATGCAAAGTTTCTCTCAGCTATGTGCAGTTTCGCTGGTCCTGTCAGTAACTGGTTAACTGGATGTCAGCACAGATAAACATTTTGTCCTTGGTCATCAGTCCTTGTGTATGCATGCTGTGCTTAAATAAAAGAGCCACTGCCTGGCTAGAAGAGACTGGCCTTCGCAGACTGATGCTCAGAATCTTCAACCCTGTGTCGTGTCATTCCTACAGTCATGGGACAAGAGGATGGGTCCTCTAATGGATTATAGGAAGCAGACAGTTGGAATAAATGGACAGTTTTCTTGCAAAGGAGGGAAGTGACCAGTAGGGTCTCACAAGGATTGGTACTGGGACTGGTGCTATTTAATTTGTTCACAAATGGTTTGGAATTGGGGCTGAGCAGTGTAGTAGCCAATTTGCTGAAGATGCCAAATTATTCAGGATTGTGAAAACCAAGGCAGATCGTAAAGAGCTACAGGAGGATCTCTCTAAACTGGGTGAATAGGAAAAGTGACAAATGTTCAGTGCTGGTAATTGTAAGGTGATGCACAATGGAACAAAAAAAATCTACCTTTAAATATATGGTGATGGGCAGAGACTGAGAATGAAAGAGATTTTAGGATTATAGTGGACAGCTGAAATGGTGGGAATTATCCTCTAGTGGGGATTATCATGAAAGGGGTGGGGGGAAACTGCCAATACTGTAATGCCCTTGTATAGAGCTATGAGACAGCTCCATTTGGAATATCATGTGCAGTTCTGAGCATCATATTTCAAAAAGAATACTGCAGAGCAGGGAAAAGTGAAGAAAAGGGCAACTGAAATGATTAAGGCTGAAGATTATTGCACTTTTTTAGTTTCTAAAAGAAGGCATTTAAGGAGAAGAGTATAATAGTTCATAATGTTATGCGCAGGGTGGAGAAACTGGATAGAGGGAGCTTTTCCTCCCTCTCCTGTAATACTAGAACCTAGTGGCACCAAATGAAGTTGATGGGCAATAGGTTCAAGACAAATGAAAGGAAATACAATGAAACAATTATTGTATTTTACGTAACATGTATTCTACATGTGAATTTTATGGGCATGATCCAGTAACATTAAACAATTTACAGTGAAATCAGTGGGTTTAGACCAGACTAATTCTGCACAAGATTGTACTGTTAAAAAAATATAGTCATTAATAGGGCAATTAAGACTATTTTTATATTTCTCAAACTGAACTAAATGGGATTTGGCTGGAGTCTGCCCAATATTTCTTGGACTATATCCTAAGGCTCACAAAAGGAGTTCCATAGCATGGATCTTTCCCATTACCATGGCAGCCTAGTAGGCCTCAATGAAGTCTCAGAAACAATCTGGTTTCAGGTAAGCAGCCATGCAGGTCTGTAGCAGAACAGCAGAATTTGAGACCTGTGGCACCTAAGAGACCAAGAAGCTTTCAAGAATCATAGGAGGAAGTTAAAAATTGGTGAAAATTGTCACTTGCACAAGCAGAAATTTCACTGTAAGTGGGGAACAAAGGATCCAACCTACTGTTATATATTTTAGAGCACTAATTTTAAACACAGAAAATAACCCACATAATATTTGGAATTTTTTTAAACAAGGAAGTTAGTCTTCTCAGTATAATACACACAAACCCTCAAGAAAATCCTATTAAGCTGGTACTTTGTGTGAATTTTATTCATTTCTAAGACTTTCAGTTCAGAGTGCCTTGGTGTGCATACAAAGAATATTACCTGAAATGAAAGAGTTCAAGTCAGGTTGCAGGAACTTGAACTGGTTGATGTAATACTCGCGTTGTTCCTCAGTTATCCTCCAGGGGTCATCTGAGTAATTACTACTACTGTTGTCCTGTGGTTCTCTTTCTACTGAAAAAGACTTCAAAAATGGGTAGATTACCACCTCAGAAATAAGGGTCAGAATGAGCCCTAAAATAATATTCATCCGAAGTATAACAGAAATAGATGGTTCGCCCAGTTAAACTCTCTCTCACACACACAAACAAGAGATGGTAAAAAGTTAGGCCATCAAGGTTTGCAGCATTCATTTTCAAGGTGAGTACCACCTAGGGAAGGAAGACACCCCCCCCCCCCAAATAGTTTGCTATTAAATTCTCCTATTAAATATACACGCACAATAAATACAGTGACTTGTTGAAACTTACGATACATAATAGCATGATTCGAGTCCAGTAGCATCTTTAGAGACCAACTAGATTTCAAGGGTACGTGCTTCAAGAGTCAAAAGCTAGTTGAACTAAATAGGATACACTCTGTGGGGAGAGTGGCAAATAAATAGAATAAAATAAAAGTTGGTCTCTAAGGGGCAACTGGTGCTGAACCTTGCTTTTCCACTGTAGAACTGCCCACCTACAACAGTCCATATTTTATTTCATTAGTAGGAAATAAATTATCAACTGTTAATTTCTGATCCATTCAAAATGCACACAAGTTAGAGCAGCGAAATAGCTGTATGTCCTCTAGCCAACTTTCACACATTTTTTAGATTCTTATCTCTCCTGAATGCATTATAGATTCAGGTTGGTAGGTGTGTTAGTCCGCAAAAGAAGAGCTTCATTCAAGACCAGTAGCACCTTAAAGACCAACAAGATTTCTGGGTAGCCGAGGAAGGGAACTTGACTTTTGGAAGCTTATACCCTGTAAATCTTGTTGGTCTTTAAGGTGTTACTGGATTTGAATGTATTATATACCTGGAATTATTTTTTTCCTTGGGAAAAATATAGAACACCTGCAAGAAATAAATTTTACATCCCTTTTTGCTACTGTTCTAGCCGTTGGATACTCATACTCTTCATAGCTTCATTCAAAATTGTGTCAGGCATTACATATTCTACATCAATAATTATTTTAGCCAGCACAGGAGTTTTCCATTTAAATAGTTTTACATCCTCATGGAAAGTATTACCCGTGTCAGAGAAGAATGTGCTGGTACTGATTTGGACCCATAATTCCCTGATGTTGGTCCTTCTTGTTGGTGTGTCGAATGTCGAACTTCATATGGCCCTATATAAGAGGAAGGAAAGGTAAGTCAGAATATTTGCCAAGATTGCACAAGATTGAAGTAGACTTTAAAAACAGGCCTATTTTCATTCACATACCAAAACCAGCGAAGCCAAATTGCACCTTTTCTATCAACAAAGTCACTGTATTATTACAATTCCTTTACTTTACCAATTAAAACCCAATTCTTGGTATGTTACAGTCTGAACTGGATCTACAAAGTGAGAATATCAGCACAAGTTGAATCACCTCAGAGTCTATGGTTGCCAGCCTCCAGGTGGGACCTGCAGTTCTTCTGAAATTACTTCTGATCTTCAGACTGAAGCAATCAGTTTGTTTGAAGGAAATGGCAGCTTTGGAAGGTGGGCCTTATGGCATCACATACCTGCTGATCTCCCTCATCTCTTCTAACTTCACCCTCCCTAGACACTGCCCATGAATTTCTGGGAATTTCCCAAGCCAGTGTTAGCGACCCTAGGTTCATTTTTGAAATTAAAAGTTATAATAAAAGTGTAACATGAAACAGCTCCATTTCCGAGCTACACTTAGAGGAGGTATAAATGCCTTAAAATAAATAATATCTAAAGCCTCACTTGTCTCCATGTATCCTAATACAGAAAAAGAAGCAAATCCTATTCTAGAAGAAATGCCAACCTCAAGAACAGCTTTAATGAGGATGAATTAACCCATCGGAGACAACAGAAGGGTATGATTTTACATAGCTAAATCCGGTATTTGCCAGATAAAAACAGATAGGAATCATCTGTCAAACAGTGGACACCAACTCAATGTAGCAAAAGAATGAAACATCAGTACACAAGTTTAGCTTTGCCAGTTTTTGTTTTTTGCTGAGCACCATCTGCAAAATAGCTGAAATCAGCTCACAGCATGACATATACTGCTGTGATACGTGTATGAACAGCAGCTCAGGGTATTTATTGTACAGAAGCCATAGCTCTCCTCAGCTGAACATACAGTGCATGCCTCAGCTGCAGATTAATCCAGTTCTAGTGGAGGACCACAGATAACAAGTACTGGGTATTATTTCTGCCCAAGAACTTAAGAGAGTCATATACAGTGAGAGTAGATAATACTTGGTGGTCTTATCCAATATATAGAGTGCTTCACTGGTACCCTACTGTATTGACCATGCCATCCCTGGTGGTAGGTAACAGGCCACACATTTCCATTATTACCATATATTTCTATCCTTTTAACCTTGTATTTGGTAATACATTCTTATATGATGGCATTACTATTAGGCATGGCAGGATAAATATTTTCTTAAACGTTCAATGTTGCCTTTTACCAGCTGCCCAGGCTAGGGATTTTGCTGTGGCAGCACCAGAACTGTATGTAGAATGGCCTTTGACAATGTGAGGAAAGCCTTTACTTTAGAAAGTTCTTTTCACTGCAGCAAGACTAAAATATTTTAAAAGGGCATTTAAAAATTAATCATCAACTGTATTTTTAGCTTGCTTTTAAGTCTGGTTCATACATTTTAAATTTTGTTGTCTATGTATTTTTAGCCAATTGGGATAGAGGTGGGATAGTTGTATTTTAAATAAATAACAGAATTAGAGTTTTAGCATTATCTATTCTGACTGGCAGCACTTCCCTTAAGTCAAACTGGAGACGCCATGAATGGAAAATGCAAAGCATATGCTTTACTATCCCCTCCCTCTTTTCCAGAATTGTTGTCAAACGGTATACTACAAAATGATATGGGACTGGATCCAACAACATCATTCTTCTATTGGTGGCTAGCTACTTCTTTCAGAGGAAGCTTTTATACACCAGAGGAGAGTTCCATCATAAGCAGAGTCAGAGGGTTCATCTCACAGCTTGCAAGCATTCATTTATACTGTTATTTATTGTTACTATAATTCAGTATTTTAAGTATACGCAATCAAAATATTACAAGTCATATGCTTTAAAAATATCTATTCACAATTAAGACAACTAGGACAGGGTTGCGACTCTTCCAGTGGGGCCTGAAATTCACCCAGAATTACAATTGATCTCCAGACTACAGAGATCAGTTCCCCTGGAGAAAACGGCTGCTTTGGAAGATGGACTCTATCCCTGGACTATACCCTGCTGAAGATACTCTCTTCCCCAAATCCCACCCTCCCACTCCCAGATCTCCAGGAACTTCCCAAAGTGGAGTTGGCAAACCAAAGTGGAATAAAGATTCTTAACATACAATGTCCAGCCTTTTTTTTTTTTTGGAATGGAAATGAATTTATAAGAACATTAACTTTTTATCTTAAGCTAAAAGTGTTCTGATTCTAGAATTTTATTTATCCAGAAATGCTTAAAATCCGTGGCTGGGATCCAAAACAGAAAGCGAGCTGCACACATGGTTAGACTTTCACTTTGTTTATTAATTGATTTCTCAGCTCCCTCTCCAGAAACTTGTTTGTGGTGCCTTACAACTGAGAGAACAGATAGTCCAAGTCATTCCGAAGAAAAACAAATATTTCATGATAAACTGGGTTGGGGCTCAAATTATTTGGATAAAAAGTTACATAGGATTACAGTGGTAAGGCGCCCCAAAGACAGATAAATACATATGGACAAAGTCTTGGAGATTCTGTAGTATTAAAAGGAAACTGAGAAACAAAATTAAGTTATCTGACATCAGGAATACCAAATAAAATGTATATTAAAAACAATGTAAATCTCAAAGTCATAAACAGTTTTCCATGATTATAAATATTTTTTAAAACTAGGGGAAAAGACATGAACAACATTCTATAATGAAAGAGGCTACTAAGTGTATCAATTTGTAAGCAGGTTCTTGTATTAATTTAAACTAAGACAACACTGAATAATGAGAAAGCAGGAAGGTTGAGCTAGTTTCTTTAAATGGATGTAATTAAGATAGGAGATTCCTTAATCACTCTTACAACTAAATCTCATTTTACCTCCATGCTGCTGTTCAAGCCCACTCCTCAGTATGCCATACCCATAAGTCAAGGGAATTCTCTGGTAGCTTGATGGAGAAGCAGGTGGTGAATCAATGGGAGACAGAGTGGGAGACTTTGCATCTTGCTTCAAAATAAAAAGGAGCAAGGAATGATTACAGAATTCTGACTGATCTAGAATCACAGGCTTGGGCCCAGGAGAGAGTTTCTATGGGGACAAGGATTTCCACCTGCAGAGTGCCACTTTCTCACATCCCCTTCCTGCAGGACACTGAATGCTCCCTCCAAATCCTGTTTCTGGAGCAGGACAGGAGATCCCCAAGAATAGGATTTCAGGGGAGCACTTCAGGCTGCTGCAGGAGGGGGGGCATAACTTATGTTCCCTAAGTGTAAATCCCAGTCCCCCCCCCCCCGCCCCAAATGCTAGTTTGGATCCAAGCCAGTGAGATTATATGTAAAGTGCATCAGAAATTAGGTATCAAATAATTTTTTACCCATAAAGCTGCTCAATCTCTTCACATTGAATATCTATTGAACAGTCAACATCTGATACCATTGCTTGACATACAGTTATTACTGATTCCGTACCTAATAATTGATAGCTAGCTTACAATGATACAACAGCATCTGACTGTATTTGACAGCTGATATGCAACAGTATTTATTTACTATTTCACAGTATTTGGTAAGTGTTTATTGCACTTGATATATGACATGACAAAAACACAGCAGGAAACCAACTAAAGTGCCCAAACATTAAATTCAAAAAATCTAAATTCTGATGTTTGTGAATGATACAGTTCAAGAGATTTCAGAGTTTTCAAGCTGTGTGCAAAATTTATGTACTCCTTAATCTTTACATGAGGACTCAATTCATAGTCCAAGAAACTGCATAGGTGGTCACTTAAAAAACCTGACTGACAGCAGTGTGACAAGCTGTTAATGGGAAGGGTGGTTTGACTGATTTAACCATATCAACATAATACAGGAAAGGAAAAGTTTGCTTTGGTGGGGATAAAACTGTTTAAAAGACATTGGGATGAATATGGATCTTGAATGAGTGATTATTGACTGCTGACAAATTAGTCATTACAGACAAATGGGGAAAAAATTTCCCCTAGTGATCTCTGAATGGTCAAACGATGTTTGGAATGTTGCTCTAATGACCAAACTAACATATTTTTATAAAATTCAAAGAAATAGATCAGTTTTTAGAGAAGGTTTGTGGAAAGATTGGGCTTGTTTATTGGATTTTGGAAAGCTAAATTGAATGTACAGTTTCAACTTTTCTAAATAGCTTGCAAATTTTGTTTTGTGTTGTTGTATACATGATTTTTTATAATTAAAAAATCACCCAGACCACGCAGAAAGCCACTTCACAGACACAACTGATCAACAGCTGCCTCCAACACTGTGTTGTTTCAAACAGCTTTCCACATATACACATATACAGAAGAATGCTACCTATCAGCTGCTTAGCACTATCGGTTCCAAACCAGAAATAGTCTTCTAATGTGATAGCTCTTGTCAATTTAACCTCTCTGCTTAGGCTGTGGCAACAATACACCTAGACCACTGAAAAATACTTTAATCACAATTTGCAGCAGTAATGGATTTGCTAGGAGGCCAAATAATGATTTCTTAATGTTTTTCCAAAGGGATGAAAAATGAATTTCATACAAATCAAAGTAATCGAACAGGCAGCTGTGTGTGACATATTGGAGGTGGGGAGAGACTGCAATTGTATTGTCAACACCCCATTTTACTGGTCACTGCTACTTCTGCTTCTGATAACTAAACCAGAGGGTGCACTTTTTATTTATAAGACCAGAATCTAGTATTTTAGTATAACAACAAAACATGAATACTGCAAAAAAGGCTTTTTACCTGTTTGTCTCCTTCATCCAATCTTCTTTCAGCTGTTGCATGCGGGATCTGAAATTTAGCTCCATGTGCTTCTGCAGGATGACTGTACCGCATTTCATTATCAATTTTCAGTGCCATAAACCGAGGCAAGGGTAATTCTTCAATAACCAAAATATTATTACAATTAAACTGTGACCATTAAAAAACTAAGACTTAAGTAACATTTAGAATTATTTTTATTTCTTAAAAGGAAACAGAATTCTTATCTATTCACCCACATACATTGGGGACCCTATTTTGGGTGCAAAGGTGGCATAAAAATAAATATTTTTAAAAGTGCTCTTGGCCCCCATTCACCAATTTGTGCACAGGGGTTTGAAACTGATAAGGTATCTTCACATCACCTAGTTAGTACATATGTAATTCAAAACAGCCTATTAACTAGAAAAGTATGAAGGGAGTGCATTGTTCAGTTAATACTCAGTACATGATGTTTGCTTCACAAGTATTTAATCCATGGGTAAGCCTTCTTGCCACCAAAAGATCCTACTGGGAGAGAAGATTTTGTTTGGAAGTCACATGCCAGAGTTCTCCATGATACGGAACACATTCCAATGACACCCAATGATCCTTCCACTAGCTTCCAGGAGGAGGGAGTTAATGCTCCCCTCCCCAAAAAGAACACCCCTTGCAACAAATTAACACAAGTAAACATGATCTAAAAGTAGGGACACCATCTCTGTTGAGTGCATTAGAGGTCATAGATACAACTGGGCCAGGTGCTGCCTCATTACTGCACCATAAAAATTGCAATGGCCATAAAAATACATAGGGCATTATTTGGCAGTCTATGTAAGGGCAAAGGGGATGAATCTGGAAGAGGGGAAGGATTTTGGGACACCAGCCAGCTACTGTTTCAGACCTTGTTGGGAAGTCTGTGCTTTTCCCCTTTCTTGCAGTCACCTTTGTATGCCTAAAGTAGGCCAGTCGTGCCAGCAAAAGGGCTTTTGGCCTGAGGGTCTTGGACTGGAGCAGCGAGGAAGATCTGCGGCCAGACAAGATTTGAAAGCTCTTCTTGTGTTTGTTAACATTGTATTTTGTTATTGTAAGCCGATTTGAGGTCCCACTGGAGATAAAAGCAGCATATAAATTAACCTTAAAAATGTAAGTAAAAGAAGGCTATAGCCCCAGCAGAGGGTAATTGGGCAGCCACTTTCTCTTTCTCTAGGACTACACTGAGGGATATTGGAATATAATTGCGCTGTAGTACTGTAGCAATCATTAATAACTGAGTTTTCTTGGTGTGGCCTCACAGTATGGATCCATCTCCTTGTACTGAGGAATGGGGCTAAAGCCTGATTTAGCACAGGACTGTGTGAACAAACAACAGGACTTGGGTGCTTCATTATATTTTGTAGGCAGTACCTTTCACTGCAAAATAAAAATCAAAACTACTTTCTCACTGATATGAACACATGACATATCAGAAATAAAGTTGGGAAGCACAGACTCCTATATACTATCCCCTAATGCAAACATGCAGAAATTTTATTCTCAGCTTCCAGTTTCCCGTAAAAAAACATAATTTATACTTAAAGGTAATATAAATGTTATGAAATAGGAACACACGAAGAAAACATAGCTAAGCTTACTATATAAACTAACATGGTATTTGCAAAAGACAAAGATATAGTATAAGAAAAAGCCTGTAAATTACAAAACCACAGGAGCAGCTGTACAGTTGATGCCAGAGGTATTCTCTGTTAAAACTACAAAAAAACCCTATTCCTTATCAATGTTATAAAATTTAGTATGAAATAGGGGGTTATACAAGGTGTCACATTTCAGAGAAATCAATGAAAAATTACTGGGTAGATGCAGGGCATTTTTTCTGGGTGTATGCATCCCACTGTCTTTTATTAAAAGGAGAAATATTGCAAAGATCTGTCTAGAGGTGCTGATGTTTATCCAAAGTCTAAACTTGTACCCTAGTATACCTTCTGTTCTATTTTTGAAAATCCAACATACTGAGACTTGGGAAGAGTGACTATTAACCATCAAGAAACGAATAAAAAATCTAGATTACTCTAGCTCAGGGTATAAACATTGCTCATTTATTCTACAGAAAAGGGATACTGTCGCAAACCCTCGTCTAACTCAGGCTTGGGCTGACCTTCCTCTACTCCGAGGTAAAACTTCTCCTCACCAAGAATATGAAGCTGAATACTGGGCTGGGAAGCCTTTAGTAGCATGGTTGAGGTTTAGTTTCAACCTTCTTTCTTGTCCCACCCTTAAGAACCATATAAGTGGTATGGTTACTCAGCCAAGTCTAAGTAGGGGAAAGATCAGGAGTTTGTGCTTCCCACAGAAAGGAACTGGCACATGAGGCTTAGGGAGATTCAAAATGAAACAGATTTATTTACAAGTAGGTAAAATAAAAAGGCATGTAGGCAGGTGTTTAAAACTGAAGTAACTTAGATGTTTTCGGACTGAACACTTCACTGGTGTGAGGCCCAAAACACTTGTTATGGTTCTAGTTGCTGGCTTGTATGAAACATGTTGGTGTTATCAGACTTAAATATGTTAAAGTGAGTTCTTTCAGAGGCTGGCACTCCTTCACAAGTTAGGTGCTCTACTTGTAACACACACACAGCATGACTCCACTTCTGCAGACCCCACGGTACTCAAAGTCAAAACCCATTTAAGATACTGGGCAGGAGTTATAGTTATGCCCTAGCTATAACCTCATTCCTTGTGCCGAAGGGGACACTCCTTTCTATCCACTTCTTTGGCCCACTACACTTCCCAGATCTCTTGTGTCTGCCCAGAAGTTAGTGCTGTCTGTCCTACTCTAGTCCAAGGACTAAAAATGCTTCATGAACATTATTATTTCTTTTGTAAGGGTACACCTTCCCTTTGTTTCTTCACACAGAGGACTCTCTGGCTGACCCTCTCTGGTCAGAAGCCAGACTGCAACTCCCCTCACTCTTGAGTTTCCTCCAACTGTCAACCCCTCCCTCTGGCAGCACCAACTGTCACCTCAACATTCCATCACCAACTGCCATTTCAGGCTAGCCACGGGGGACACACACATGTAAATCATCCTCCCCCCTTTACTGCCCGGCAATCTCAGCATTTGAAGCTGAGTCCATCACAGATGCGTTTCCAAAAATAGCTGCAATTAGTACCATTCTTAAATATGAAAAGTTTTCAACAAAGGCTGATTAAGTGGAAGTACTGAGCATTGCTCCAGTCACCACAAATTCTGTACCATTTTCAGCTGGAAAATATATGCATCTCTTGACTCATGCAGTCAACAGGATCTCTTACTCAATAAACCTGGGGTTGGGTTGCCAGCATCCCACTAGGGGCAGGAGATCTCTTACCCCCAGCTCTCATTGCCCACCACTACTCAGGTGTGAGGCAAGAGGAAGTTTCAGGGTGAAATTGAGTGGGGGATTAGTGTCCCCAGCATGATGATGTTACTTCTGACATGACCCAGAATTGATGTCATCACACTCTAGTATTCTTCCAAATTCTTTGGCTAATGCTAGAGCATCAACACCCCCCCTCCCCATGCACAATGATGTCACTTCTGGGTTGTGCCGGAAATGATATCATTGAGTCAGGGACACTGATTGCCCCTCCCAAATGGAAGTTCCCACCTTTCCCCATCTCCTGACAGTTGTTAGACCTGGCAAACCTAGTTTGGGACCCAAAGCAATATAGTAGACTAGGGGTGTGCACCCAATGGGAGGGGAATGAGGGAAGAGGCACAAAAAGGGTGGCTTTAAGTTTCAAACACCTCGCTGCTTGCTTCATCCGATGGGTGCCTCCTCCCTCTCCCATCAGGGAAAAAAGCGGCAGGGTGGGAAGTTTGAAAGCAAGCAGCACTTTTCTTGCTTTGGAAAGCTTTTGCTTTGGGATGCTTGTGGCAGATTCGAGAATTCCGAATCTTTCCAAATTGGGCCCTATTAAGGTTAAAAAACCCAAATTGGAATCCCGAGGCACAGATCCCTTTGGTAGACTATGCTGAAAGAATATTTATTTATTTATTTATTTATTTTATTGGGGGCCTTTTCCCCAATGAGGACCCAAAGCAGCTCACATCATTCTCCATTTCATCGCACAACAACCCTCTGAGGTAGGTTAGGCTGAGAGTGTGTAAGTGGCCCAAGGTCATCTAATGACCTTCTAGGACACTGTGAGGATTCGAACCTGGGCCTCCCAGATCTTAATTTGACATTCTAAACCACTACATCACACCAGCTTTCATAATATCACATTGGAAAGACCTGCTTAATTCACAGGTAAATTTTCAACAATTCACTGTTCACTAGAGATGGGCACAAACTGAAATACAAACCAAAGTTCGTCACGAACCACAATGAACTTTAGGCTGGTTAGTTTTTTGTTTCATCATGCAGACAGCCTGGCACCATCAATCAATTTCCTAGGCAACCGGAGATGGGCTTTCTGCAGTAGAGGTGTTCACCCAGTCGTTTTTCAGCTGAAAAGAGGCGTCTGAAAGCAGCAACACTTTTCTTGTCTACAAAAGTGTTGCTGCTTTCAAAGGGCCTGCTGCTTTTTTCAGCTGAGGGGCATCCCCCTTGCCTACAAGGAAAAGTGTTGCTGCTTTCAAAGGGCCTGCCGCTTTTTTCAGCTGAGAGGAGGGGCATCCCCTCCCATCAGCCGAGGTCCTTATCACACTGGAAATTATTTGTTTTGCTTCCCATGTTTGCAGGAGTTTGCTTATTCCCTGATGGCTTTAACATTGTAACATTGCAATATTACTGCACATTCCTCCTGGTTTTAAAACCCAGGAAAGGATTAAATGGCTCCTTTCCCCTCCCTCCCAGGCATGTTTCAGGCTTTGAAAAAGAGAAAGTTTTAGCGTTTTGCACAGTCCTTTGGAAACAAAGTGGCAGGGAAGCTGTTGCTTCATCCCCTCCCAGCTTCCCAGATACTTTGTTTTCAAAGGGCTGTGCTTGTTTTTTTCTCTCTTTTTCAAAGCCTGAAACATGCCTGGGAGGGAGGGAAAAGGAGCCATTTAATCCTTCCCTGGCTTTTAAAGCCAGGAGGAATGTGCAGTAAAATTACAATGTTACAACGTTACAACCCTTTCTTGCTTTTGAAAAAAAATGTGTGCATATGCCAAAGGAGGAAGAGAAAAACCAGCCATTTAACCCTTTCCTGGCTTTTAAAGCCAGCAGGGAATAAGCAAACACCTGCAAACATGGGAAGCAGAACTGATATTAAAATGCTTTAAAGTCTCAGTGTGAAAAGGACCTCAGTTGATAGTAGGAGGCCATGCAATAAAAGTATTGCTGCTTTCAAGCCCGCAGCTTTTTTCAGCTGATGGAGGATCCCATCAGCTGAAAAGTGGCAGGCATTTAAAAGGGGGAAACCGGACGAACAAACCCCTATTCTGCAGACCATCTGCTGCCCTGAAAGTGCTGTTTTCACAAACCAAACAAACCAGTTCGTGAACCGGGGCAAATCTGTGAAAGATCATGGTTCATGAAATGTGACGAACCATGAACCACATGGTTTGGATTTTTCCCAGTTTGTGCCCATCTCTACTGTTCACAATTCTCTGAAGTTCAACCTTCCAAGGACATAGGCTTAGCTGGTTGCCAGTCTCACAGTTTAATCCTAAACAGAGTTACTCTAGTCTAAGATTACTGATTTCAACTGGCTTAGACGAGTAATTTTGCCTAGGATTATGCTGTTAGTGTAGGCACATCTTCGTGTTCTCTTAAAAGCTGTTCTTGCTTACTGCAATAGCAGCTGCTCAGGTTTCTGCAGATCACTGTGGTCTGTTGCACAACAATCTGCAACTGCTTCCTGTAGCTGTTGCTTCCACACTTCCACTTTGCCCTCTTTTTTCCTCACCACAATTTTTTTTTTTACTCTTGAAAGTACTCTTTTGTATTTGCTGGTCACACAAATGAAACATTACCCCTAAATTGATCTTGTATGCTTTGAAGGAAATTTGCTCCTCTAATTAGGTGACAAGTAAGATAACCCCAAAGCCTATTTTAACTTTTAACCTGCGTATCTATCATTGGACAATGAACAGGAAGCAGCCTGCAGAACATGCACTGTCAGTACAGCCTAACACCCTTCTTTTGAGCTTTTATCTGATACAAGTTCAGCTCCACTCATGCAACATCTAGGGATAGTGCCTTTGCCTCATTTCCCCTCCTTACTGCAGCCCTCGCTCCTGCCATATGGAATGTTGCTCAGATGAGTCTCCCACACCTGCAAAAGCTTTAGAGGGAGGAAAGGGTGCTTCCATGAGCTATCTTCCTTCACAGGAGTTTGGATCTACCCTGTAGGTTACTTGGATGTGCTTTAGCTTTGCACTGATGAATTCTTTTTCATAAGTTGTTTTTTTTAGCTCAATACATGAAAAAAAATCTATTTACATTCTTTTAATTGATTAATACAAAGCCCAGTTTTGACTTTCTGTATTATTTTAATAGGATGGGTTTCACAGAAAGTAATCATGCACACATAAATACAATCTAACTGATTGTAAATACCAAGATCATGAAAGAAAATATGAAGATGACAGAAACAAGTTTATAATGATCACACAAAGCTGAGCAGTTACTTTGACAATGGCCTGGGCGTCTATATTGCTTTCCCATGATTAGTCCTAATGGTTTACAAACCCGAATGTACAGTTTTTAGGTTTAGCTTAGCAAGTTAACCATGGCCTCAGAGAGCACATTCAGAAAGACATCAGTGAAACTTCTATGTTACCTTCCTAGCAAAGGTGCTGCAGGGATGGGGAAACTGCCTCAACTATGATTTACTTGGTGTATAAGGAACAATGTGAACCATGGCTTGCAAACTCCCTTCAAAGCACAGATGTACATGTTTGCAGCTAATCTTTAACCACGATTCAGGTCAGTGATTCTCAAACTTTCGAAAGTGGGATCCTCATAAATTTCTGTCATTTGGATGCCTCATTCCAATGCAACTCCATACTAATTCCCACCTCCCTACTAAAAACATAATACTTTCACACCAATTAATATTGAACACGTTATTTGTTTTCTTTTTTAGTATTTATAAATACATAGTAATATTGAACAACAGGCTGCATGGAGACTTCAGGGCCATTTTTCATAATATACAGAGGCAAACCTAAATTTGTCACTGAGTATAGCTGCAGTTCTTGCAGCCAGCAATGAGCTGTGGAGCCCCTGCTCAGCTTGTATCCTACTGCTGCCAATGTCATTTCCAGGAGGGAAGAGCAGAACAGGCTACAGCCATTGCTTCCTTTTTTGCCAGGACCTGACAAACTGTATATGGATTGCTCACCTTGCAGCAAGCTAAATCTCAGTATTCCTCTCTAATGGAATGAATGACTTCATGAGTAAAAAGAAGGAACATGGCAGCTCTGTTCTCCCTTTTCCCACAGCCCAAAGTCTCTGCACCCAGCCAACATGTTCCTTCTCTTGTGACCCATCTGTGAAAGAATTGTGACACATTTTTGAACACAACTCATAGTATGAGAACCACTATTTTAATTATTCAGATGGATTATTTAACTATGAAGATAAACCATGGTTAAGCATTACTTCTGTATAGTGACATAGCTTTACAGATGAAGCATCATTCCCCATATATTAGGCAAGATGGCCTGCAAAGGCATTTGAATTACCCTTACAACAGTTTTACGTTATAAAATTATTATCTTCAGTAGGACGTAGCCATACAACCAGTCTGGATAAAACATAAAATCAGAAATTAGTAACCAGTTAAGCCTTGCAAGGTACCTACCATTCTGAATGTTCTCTAATCGTACAGGGATACCAGACTGGGCAGCTGCAATGAGCTTCAAAGCAACATAAAACTGAGCATGACCAAAATATCCAACACGTTTAGCACCACATAATTCTGTAATCTGAAAAAAGAGATATGAAGATATTAAAATGATTAATGCTTTAAATTTTGAACAAATGTCTTAAATCTTGAAACCATGAAGATGTGTACTATGGGATAAATATTAACACCAGTTTTCTTACACTTTACAGAGAAATTGCTGTAGCAGATAGCAATCCTTCTCAAGGGGTTGTGACATACAGAGAACATTCCACTCCAGAACTGGTTTCCCCTTATCCTCACATTCTCTCAATATACGTGTTTCCACACTAGATTCTATTACATGTAAAGTGTGTTGTTTACACATTTTAATTATTTTGTCCAAACTCAAAGAAAACTATTTTTCATAACCGGGAAAAAAATTGAACTGGTATCAGTATCAAGTAGGATATATGGAAGAATTAAAAGGAAGAAAAAGCAACCACCACCACGAACAAGTGAAGGATTATTATCTAAATTTATTCTTTCACTCAATGTAAACTGGAATAAAATATGTTCTCAAGAGCAGAACAAGAAGTACTTTCATTATCTTCTACAAAGGCACAATTGCCTTTGTACAGCAAGTTGCTTCTTGGCTTTTGAAAAATTCACTGTCTTCCTTCAAAGGGCTATAAAGTAAACATTTATGCAAGATCCAGAGGAGTTTATACAAGGCAACTCACTAAAAGCATGGTATTAAAACAATTGCGCTGCAGATTCTAGTCAAGATGCAAAGTCTTTAACCAAACAAAATTTCTAGCTGCTTCCTGTGAAGACCAGTAGGTAAAAGGTAAAGGTAGTCCCCTGTGCAAGCACCAAGTCATTACTGACCCATAGGGGGATGTCACATCACGATGTTTGAACTGACTTTATCCAGGAAAAAACTGAAAGATGGGGGTGGGGCCAGAACATTCAGGAAAAAATGGGCTTGTCCCCCCAAGGATTTGTTACCCAAATTTTCTGATGGAAAAACTGGAAACTTTTGGAGAACACTGAAAAATCCTGTGAAATGTTTTTCTTTTCTTTTGGAATGAGTGATGACATGTAGTCTGAACTAGCAGACTGAGAGGGAAAGAGACCTCTGGGTCATAGTGAATAGCTCAATGGAAATGTCAACTCAGTGAGCTGCCGCAAGGAAAAAGGCAAACTATGCTAGGGATTATTAAGAAATGTACTGAAAATAAAATGGCCAATATTATAATGCCCCTCTATAGATCTATTGTGGACCCTCACATGGAATACTGTGTGCAGTTCTGGCTACTATATCTCAAAAATGACACTCTAGAGCTCGAAAAAGTACAGAAGAGGGTGACCAAGATGGTTAGGGGGTTGGACTGCCTTTCTCAAGACAAAAGGCAGAAGAACATGGGACTTTTCAGTTTAGAGGAGATTGCTAAGGGGAGACATGACAGAGGTTTATAAAATTATGCATGTAGTAGAGCAGGTGGACAGAGAGAACTTTTTCTCCCAGAATACTAGAACTCGAGGTCATCCAATGAAGCTGATGGTCAGTAGATTCAAGCCACACAAAAGGAAATCCTCATCTACACAACAAATGATTAAGATGTAGAATTCACTGCTAGAAGATATAGTGATGGCCACAGACATCGACAGCTTTATAAGAGGACTAGACAAAGTCATGGAGGATAGGTCTATCAGTGGCTACTAGCCATGGTGAGGAAAGGGAACATCCACATTCAGAGGCACTGAACCAATGATTCTCCATCACCACAGTTTGGGAAGCAAGTAAAGCTTTCATGGTAGGGAATCTGATAGCTTTGACCTCAAAGAAAAAGAAGGAGAAAGCAGAACTGATGAATGAAATTATAACCAAAATTCAACATTCAGAAGGACAACATAAGAAATCTCTTAAGAAGTCAATATTAATCAAAATTAAGCAATTAAGAAATCAATTGAACTTGTTGCAAGTTGAAGAAATGCAGAAGAAACTAAGTTTTATGAAGGAGAAATATTTTGAACATGCAAACAAACCAAGTTGTTCTCTGGCTTATTGATTAAGAAAAGAATCTGAAAAAAGGAGGATTACAGCAGTTAAAAAGTCTGATGGAATAACATATATAGAAAAAGAAATACATCAACAATGTATTTCCTTTTTTCTAAATTGTATAAGAAAGAAACCTCTATAGAACAAGGACTGGAAGATTACATTAAAGACACGTTAATTTCAAAGTTTAAGTTAGAAGACAGGGAGGTGTTGAATCACAACATTACAGTGCAAGAGATTTCGCAAGCTATAAAGAAATTGAAAAAAGATAAAGCTCCAGGCCCAGATGGGCTAACATGTATTACAAATGTTTTGAAGAACTGATGTTGTTGCTCCAAAAGGTGATGAATAAAATAAGTAAAGATAAGATTCTATCCCCAACGTGGCAGAAGGCACATATAACACTGATTTATAAAGAGGGAAATGATCCAATGTTACCTCAATCATTTAGACCTATTTCGTTATTGAAAGTGGATGATAAATTGTTCACCTCCATTCTGGCATAAAGGCTTAAGAGATGCATAACAAACACACATTCTGATCAGACAGGTTTTGTTTCCAAGAGAAATATGAAAGAAAATGTCTGATTTGTAATTGATGCCATAGAGTTAGTAGGAAAAAAAGGATATACGTTGGCATTTGAATGCACAGAAGACACTACAACATGTTATAGAACACCTTGTGAGTTCTGGAAACTATTCAGGATTTAAAGTCAATAGAAAAAAATCCCAAAATAATTCCTAAATTTCTAACAAGACAAGAAGAGGAAAAAATTCAAGAACTATCAGGATGCGAAATAGTAGTAAATCCAGTAAAATACTTGGCATAAATCTAACTGGACAAAAAGAAACATTATTTAAAGATAATTATGAAGTATTATTGGAGGAAAATTCAAAAAGATTTAGAAAGATGGTCCAAGCTAAAATTGTCCTGGATAGGGATAATTTTCTGCTATTAAAACTTTTTGTTTCAAATATTCCTGATTAGTATAAAAGATAAGACACTGAAAGACTGGTAGAGACAGATAAATCAATTTATCTGGAATGGCAAAAATCCAAGAGTAAGATTTAAGGTATTGCAAGAAGTAGAGGAGGATTGGCAGTCCCAAATATCATATTATGAAGCAGCTGGTTTGGTTTGGATTACAGATTTGATCAAAAACCCTAAGGACAGACTAATACGTTTAGAAGCAGCTGGCTTGCTTGATGGGCTACATAATCACCTTTGGGTGAAAAAAAGAGCAAGGACACAACAAAAGGCTCATGTGGTAAGGGACAGCTTGACTCAAATCTGGGATTCGGTTAGAATGAGAATAAATCCTATGACATCTCCAATATTTTCACCAAGTGACGCCTTTTGTGATAAGAATCAGAGAAAAGATAATAACTTTATAACTTATCAAGATATGATAAACTCACGTGGAAAGATAAAATCATGGCAAGAGATTTGTGATGAAGGAAAGAAAATACAATGGTTGATATATCTTCAAGCAGTCTCCAGACTAAAAGAAGTCCTTAAAGATTACAGAGGTCAATTGAGGGATCTTACTGATTTTGAGAAGATAATCATGCAGAAAAAGAATCACATATTGGGTCAAATTTACAAACTTTTACTTCAATATGATAGATGCAGAATTTTGGAGAAGATGTAACATTTCAACAACGGGAAAATTTATGGACTAAGAGTATAAAATTTACTGCATGCCAATCACTTACGGAAAATTGGTATAAGATTTTTTTAGATGGTATATTACACCAAAAGGCATTGAAAAAATGGACAAGAAATATGTAGGATTGTGCTGGAAGTGTAAGAAGCAGATGGCTCCTTCTTTCATATCTGATGGACATGCAAAAAAAGTAAAAAAATTTGGAAAGATATACATGCTGTGATTCAGGAGATTTTAAGAGTTAATTTTGCCTTGAACCCCCAGATCATGCTGTTGGGAATAATACCAGATAACATCGATAGAACATTACATGAACTACTTCGGTATTTCCTGATGGCAGCAAGAATAGTAATGGCAAGCAAATGGAAAGAAGAAGAGAAATTTGGAAGGATACAATGTGAGAATATGTGGTGATGGCAAAGTTGACGAATTATATCAATTGAAGACCTATCAACAAATCTGAAGAGAAATGGGGAAGATACTTTGTTTATAATGGATAAAATTTTATGAGGTCTCAATTCTGTAAATCGGAAACAATTGTATATTGATATATTTTATAACTTGATTTTAATATAGTTAATTATATAAGATAATTGGTAGTTTAGATAAATGATTGGTAAAACAGATTGTATAATTTGGAAATATTTGGTATAAAGTTAACACGTTTATTGAAAAGTAAAGTATAAGCACAAGGTAAAGAGGTGCAGACGGGGTATAAGAATTTTTTTGTTCAAGATAAGGAATAGAAATAGGATAAAATCTTTTATAGTATTTCATATTTATACTAGAGATCATGGTAATTAGTTGCATCAAGAAACAAGCAGTGATACTGCCAATAATTGTTGTTGTTAAAAAGGGGAAAGATAGCATGGAGTAATAATGAAATAATGAGGTTTTTTATTATTATTAATAAGCAGGAATAGGCTTTCATTTTGCTTGCGTAGTACAGACGGGAAAATATATACAGTTAAGCTTAATAATTAATTAATAATTATATCAATCTCTATTTTAATATTAGTAAAGGTTTTGGTTCTTGAATTCTGTATTTTAGTAAACTTTGTAGCACATAGCCATATATTCGTCTTGACTTTCCTCCCCTTCTTACCCTCTGTCTTTCTGTACCCCCTTTTGTTTAAATAAAATAAAATGAAAACTAAAAACAAAAACAGTGCCGGGAGGCAACTTCAGGGGAAGGCCTTAGCTACCCTCTAGCCCTGTTGGTGGCCCTCCATAGCAACTAGTTGGCTATTGTGTGGACTAGATGGACCACAGGTCTCATCCAGAAGGGCTCTTCTTGTTCTTACGTCTTTTAAAGACATGGCTTTATCCACTCAAAAAGAAAAAGTATGTAGGAAAGTTTGTAGAAAATTAAGGAACTTATACTGTTACATTCTATAAATTGCTTATTACTATGATGTTATACTCTAAGTAATAAATTTTTATTGCTAAAGCAGCAAAAACAACTTTAGATTTGATAAAAAAAGTAAGTATTGCATTTTGGGTAAATATCTCAGGTTTTTTTCCAAAAAAGAAAAACAAAAAACCTTGAAAATCACTCCTCCTCACCAGTTCAAAATTTCAAGAACTTTTACATCTCTAGAAGAGCTGCAGAGCCAATTTGGAAAAGGCTTTATCCCAAACTATACCCAGCAGCACTCAAATTCTTTTGCTCACACTTGGAGAAAATTATTTTTTGCTATTGAGGTGGGGATTCAAAATAGATACCAACTTGGGCAAGCAGTTTCAGGCCACAGTACTCTTGCCTGTCCCATAAAGTGGGGCACATGGGCTATTACTTTCATAGTAAAAGGGTCACATGGAAAAGAACTGCTGAATCTATCCCCCCCTTACCTTAAATCCCCATGGGTAGGTGCAGGAAATAAACTGATCTAACTCAAAATACAATTTTCAGCTCTGCCTTAAATAAACTGACCAGGCACCACTTCATAGAATTCTCCATACAATAAGGAAGCATGATTATGGATCACGTGGAGCTTGTTGCTGTTGTCTCATCTTCCACTAATTAAGAATTAAGAGTTTTTGTATTCATCTCACAGCATGTTTTCGAACATGCACTGCTTCTGAGCGCAACATCTACTGATAGTAATGTTAAAAATGCCAACCCTGTCCCAAGCAGCAAAGTTCCTTATTAACAGAGGGACTAGAGATCTGGCAAACAAGTTAAAGTACCCGTAAGAAAAGCCATCTTAAAAAAATTAAGAAGAAATTGCTTCTCAGTAACTTTGCAACAGTTGGTGTAAACAATGCAGAGATAAGCTGACCACAATGTTTGGTCCCCAAAGACAGAATGCCAATTCCAGTCCACTTGACAAATTATTAACTTGACAGTTACAAGTGACCTGGCTGTTTAGAGGCCTCAGAGAGAAACAGAATCTGCCCAACTCTTGTGAGCACTTCTTTCTACTTTAGCTTATTAGTCTTGCTTCAGCTGTATCCAGAAAGCTTGATAAAATCTTTTGCTTCATTGTATTCAATTGTGGCTCCAAATCCACAGTGTGGAAACAATCATCTGCACGTCCCAAACTCCTCATCAGCAGAGCTACTTTGGGGACAGACAGACATCAGGGTGGACTATCACTGCCTGCAAAATTGGCCTAGGGGATTGTCTTTTCTTGGTAAGCCACACTGGTGTAAAAGAAAGCCCTGGGGTGAACTAGGAGCCACTGTCAGGCTATGGATGACAGGCTATGGCAGATAGACCCCTGCACCATCACAGCAAGAAGCCAGGCTCTTGGTTAAAGGTTTTATTCAGGAATCAGATCATTTCCACAAATATGTCCATAGGATTACTCAGAAGCAGGGTAAGCAACTAAGCAGTAAGAACAGGTTGACCGGAATGACATGTGGGGAAATCATTCTTCTTAATGAACACATTTACTCCTCCCCCCTCCCATCGGTAAAACAGGACTTTTGGTGCAAACCCGTCCTGAGAACGTTTCACATGTTTCTACTATCAGGTCTAGACACTGAGAAAGCAGGAGATCAAAGTTGAAACCTAGTAATTCATGGGAGCGAGCAGTGTACACAGTCAGAAGCACTGAGAGCTTCCAAAGTTAGATAAGACACCTGCAGCTTCAATAAGCCTGTGAAAGCAAAGCAGTTGTGGCACTGGCAATATGACATCAAGTTATAGCATGAAACATTGGTTCAAAACAACAGGTCAGCATCAAATAATGGCATGGATGGGGCACAGACATGACAGTGACGTCCTCTGAAATGATAAAGGCCTAATTGCCCTAATTAATTCTGCATGAGAAACTTGAGAAGTTTTACCTCACCCACAAGTGAAATGGTAATAGATTGCACTGAGTATTACTTTCCCACATCATTCCATCTATATTTAATATAAGAGACTTTCAACCCTTGCTTGTGTCTCAAAGAAGTGACAGTGGGTAATTTTAACAATTGCCAGAAATTCTATTGTAAAATCAGAGTTTTCAGCAATTCCTAGAGCTACAGGCTGGTGCCAGAGTTTCTGGTGTCTGAGGCTGGGGGCAGCTTCAGGGCTGTTGCTGCACCCGTGCGTGCGCACACCCCCAGACTGCTCAGTTGCCCCACACTGCCCTGGCCACCTGCTGCACTTGGCCCACAGTTGTGTGATAGTGGCGGCGGCGGCAGCAGCATAGGGCAACTTAGAGCCGGACCAAATGAGGCGAGGGTCGCGCAAGTTTTCTTGGAGGGATGGAACGGAATAATGACAGAAGAAAGCAAAGGGGAAGGGAAAAGAAAAAGACCTAGAGAAACAGCTGCACCTCAGGGTGTGCGCTTTGAATGAGCTGCTGAAGAAGCAAATCCTTCTTCCAGACACAAGCCCCCTTCCCACCCCAGACGCGAGGGCATCCTGGGAGAGAGCAGCAGCAGCCCACCCCGGAATGGTCTTTGGGTGCCTTTGCGTCCAGCAGGCTTATGCCTGGAAGAAGGATTTGAGTCTTCAGCAGCTCATTCAAAGCACACACCCTGAGGCACAGCTGTTTCTCTAGGTCCTTCCCACTTTCTCCTTTTCCTTCCCCTGTGCTTTCTTCTGTCATCATTCCATCCCATCTCCACCTCCAGTCCCCTAAAACAAACTTACCACTTTTCTTCCGCTCCTTTCCAGTTTGTGAGGCGATAGACAGGAGATGGGGGGAATGCTTGGCATGTGTGCATGTGTCCTCCCAGCCCTCCCGCTCAGTTGCTCTGCGGCATGCGCACCTGCGCCCCCTCCAGTGCCTCTGCACTTGAAGCGATTGCGGGACCTGCCCCCATTGACACGCTGGCCCTGGAGCTACTTGCCATCACTTCCAGGTTTTCCCTGGAACTGACATTGTCATGCTCATGAAACCATGTTTTAAAATACCCCCCCCAAACACACATACACACACACAGCAGTGAGTGGTGGCAGGCAATGAGAGTTTGAAGCAGGGACTTGGCAGCCCTATATGGTATAACTGATCTGGAATGTACAGCTTCAGAATGTGTGCTAAAGTAGCATATATGAACTCAGAAAATAAATCCCTACCAGGAAATATCAAGAGAAAGCCTCTTCCCTCCGCCTGCTAATTTTTCAGAGGTTAGGAATTAAAATATGTGACCCCAACAATTTTCTTTCTAAAGTGCAGCAGCTCCAGAAGAGCTTTATGAAACAATCTGATGTGTTTCATAAACCAGCTCCAAGTCAGCACCCATTTCTGAAATTTTGGAAGATATGTGTAGCTTCTCTGTAAGACTGATAAATTGAAGATTTCCCAACTGAAGCACACAATGTCAATATACATATTTGATCCTTGTCCTTCATAGTGAAATCTAGATTCAAAGGAACAGGGGAACTGCTAATATTTGTTCTATTTTATTTAGAAAAAAAATTATGCTGCCTTTTCAGGAACCTACCCAAGATGGCTTACAAAATATTAAAAGATCAGCTCCTTCATTAAAAGCCCGGGTGAACAAAAACATTTTGGCCTGTCATCTAAAATATAGTAAAGTATGTGCCAGGAGAGCCTCAAGGGAAAGGAAAGCTGGCAAGGCTGGCTCAGTGGTACTCTGCACACTGCGGCTGCGGCATTGGGCCGTGAAGAGCGGAAGAGAGCGGTGTAGGATTCCTGGTGGTGCTGCCACTTTTCCGGAGGTTGGCAAGAGGGTTGCAGTGGGGCTTAGCAAGCCACAGCTGGGGAGGCCAGCACACTAGGGGGCCCCTGTATTGGGAGCCGTGTAGGGCAGCTGTGCCTTTTGTGCATGCTGGTGGCCAGGCAGGGAGGAGGTGGTTGTGTAGCCATTTCTAGCAAAGGCAGGGGGGGGCAATTGAGGGCGGCTAGCATTTTGCGCCACGTAAGGCTCCCCCCTTTCCCAGGAAGTAGTTCTTGGCCCCTTAAGAGGGTAGCTTGGTGGCCTTGCTGCCCTGCCAAGTCCCACCCCCCTCCATTGTTCTGAGAGCGAGGGCTTGCCTTCTTTGGGCCTTGTCTTATCAGGGCGGATAGGCCAGTCTAAGGGGTTTTTTTGCCCGGGGGGCCATCTTGTTTGTGGGCTTTCAGCCTGTCGGCCATCTGGTCAGGCCCACATTGGCCATTTTGGGCAGGCCACCTCACCAGCCATTAGCAGTGTCTCTTGGCCTGGCAGCCATTTGGAGCAGGCCAGTTTTTCAGGGGGCAGTTTTATATTTGGTCCATCTTGCCTGGGAGCCTTCCTTTTGGTGAACAATTTTATATTTTGTCCATCTTAATAGGCATTTAATTGACAGGCCTCCAATTTCCAATACTGTTAAGTCTGCAGGATGCCTCCCAAGAAGGGCTCCGGGACTTCCAAAGGCAAACAGCCTGCTAAGCACCCCGCACCTAAAAGGCTGACTGTTGCATTGTCAACCTCCGATGACAAGGACGATGGCCCCACCAGGCAACAGATTATGGAGCAGATTTCTGCCCTGGAAAAGGCGCCTTTCAGTAGCTGGTGCTGAGGTGAAAAGAATGAGGCCTGTGAGGGCTGCTTCAGAGGCGGCATCTCTTACCGATATTTTGTATTGTTTATCTGCAGCTTGAGGGGTTATCAGGCATCGTAGGACCAACCACAGCGCCAGAAGGTGAGGGCGTAGACACATCGCAGGCAGAAGAATCGATGAAGGAAGCTGGCCCACTTCAGGCAATGGGGATGGATGGCTGATTTGGCCTAGGTGGCAGTGGCAGTTCAACTGCCTGAGTTGGAAGGTAAGGTACCTTGGCCCCAGCAGGGGTATGTGTGGCCTTGGGGGCCCTGGGTCAGGCCGCTGCTTCTGCGCCCCCAGGCATGCCTCAGGAATCATACACTCAGCCGGGCACTGCGCAGCCTAGTGCTGTTGCTGGGGGGTGGTCACAGTGGGGTCACCTGTCCTTTATGGGACAGGTGTCTGAGGCAGCTGTTTGGCAGCCTGCCACAATGTAGGCCCAGATGATTGGGACCCCGATGTTTTGGGGCATTGTGCCTGACTCCTGGAGGACTTTATTACTCTTACTCAGGAGCTTGGCGTACCTTTGGCCCATGAAAAGACAGAAGACCCTTCACAGATTCTTACATTCTTGAGAATTGAGTTAGACACGGTTCAGCAGACCCCCCCAGTTGCAAGCTGATAAGCTTAGGGATTTTAAGGCCTGGTTGTGTAGCCTTAGGAAGAACCAGAAGGTTTCATTGCTGGAACTGCAGCAGACCTGCCCTTGGTAGGGCTTTCCTTAGATGACTTTGTGATGCGATGGGTGCCCTTAGGCTCCCACACCATCAGATGCAGATTATGGCAGGCATGAGGGAAGATTTAGACGTGTGGAGAGAGTTTCTGGAGGCCTTTAACGGAATCTCCTTTCGGAGGCAAGATCTGTTACTGGAGGGGAAAGTTCAGATTTCCTCCGACCCCTTGGGCTCAACTGGTTTCGGGGTTTATGTCTGGGGCCATTGGTGTTCGGCCCAATGGCTGGCTGATTGGGTGGAAGAGGGTCTTTGCAGAGACCTAACTTTCCTCGAATTTATCCTAATCTTGGTGGCAGTTTACTTGTGGGGGAACAAACTCACGAACCGCTCAGTGCACTTTTGGTGAGAAATGTCAGTAGTCCATGCACTCAGTTCTCTCTCCTCTAAATTGCCTAAGGTTATAAAGCTGATCTGGGTGTTTACATTGAGGTGCTTACACCTTAACATTCTGTTCTTGGCCAGGCATGTTCCTAGAGTGAACAATGGAGTGCCAGACTCACTGTCTTGCCTACAGATGGACCGGTTTTGTCAGCTTGCCCTCGAGGCCGACTTGTTGCTGGCTCAGATACCTCAAGTCTTCTGGCAGATTGGTAGTCCAAGGCCTTCAGGGTCATTCAATTAGCCCTAGCCCCCAGCATTCAGAGAGCGTATGATTGGTGAGAGGTAGGTCACTGCCAGCTGTGGCCTATCCCTGTGGAGCACCTGAAGCACTTCTGCGTGTCGCAGAAAGGTAACGGACAGGTGGTCAGGTACATTAGGAGCCAGCTGGCAGCTCTGGCTTTCGTGTGCAAAGCCCATGGCCTGGCTGATACCACAGGTGACTTCTGCATTTGGAAGATGCTAGAGGGGTGGTCCTGGAAGGCTGCTGCACCCAGAGATCAGAGGCAGCCAATCTCCCCGGACATTCTTATAGGGCTGAAAGCAGTGTGGGCCTAAGTCTGTCACTCTAGATTTGAGGAGGTGATTTTCCATGCTGCTTCCTTGATTGCTTTCTTTGGAGTGCTAAGGGTCAGTGAGCTGGTTCCTCAGTCCCTTAAGGATGAGTTGGGGTGGGCCTTAATGGCCAGGGATGTGAAATTTAGAGGGGACCAACTAGTAATAACCATCCGGCACATCAAGACCAATCAAAAGCAGAAGGGAGCAGAGGTCATCCTTGGCCCGTGCACTGTAAGGCACTTGTGCCCTGTCTTTGCTCTCTGGAGTTATGTTACAGCCAGGAGTGATAAGCAGGGAATTTTATTCCATCATTCCAATGGTTCACCGCTGACCAAGTACCAGTTTTGGACAGTCACAGAGCAGGCGCTTAATAAATTGGGCCTGGCGAATGTCAAATTCGGCACCCACTATTTTAAGATAGGGACTGCATCCACGGCAGCAGCAATGGGCTTTACTGGTCCCAACATTCAGAGAGTAGGTCAGTGGTGCTCCTCCACCTATCAATCCTACGTTTGCCTCCTTTAATCCGCGGTAAACCTCTTGATGCTGTTTTCTTTTTCAGGTGCTGTTGGTCAATAGGAGAGGTGGAGGATCCTCATCTGTGGTCACAGCATGGTTTTCTGGGCAGCCCACCAGGCCAAGAGGATGCTGATCAGATCCCGGCTTGGCCTGAGCCAGTGGGCCACCAACAAGTGGCAAGGCCGAAGAGGCCTGCGATGGCTGGGGCTGCTTCCTTTGTTATTCGAGGGGAGGAGTGGCCCTCCATCTCACATATTGGTTGTTCACTTGGGCGGGAACAACCTTGGATTGATGAAGGGCAAGGCCCTTTCTTTGCAGGTACAGGCAGACTTGCAGGAGGTTGGCAGGCGCTGGCCTGGTGTCCTGATTTTCTGGACTGCAATGCTTCTGCGCCAAGTGTGGCAGAAAGCATTGGACCCTAAGGTGGTAGAGTGGGCTAGGCAAAAGGCCAACAGAGCCCTCTTCAAGGCTATGATAAGCAGGTTTGGGAATCTATTTGCCCCATCTGCGAATTAGGGCCGAGTTTGCAGACCTCTACTGAGGGGATGGTGTACACCTCTCTGCAAGAGGGAAGAACATATTTTTGGAGGACCTGCAGCAAGGACTTAGGTTGGCTTTAAGCCATTTGTGGGGCGCTTAGGCCTAAGCAGAGGCTTGGCGTCTGCAGTGGCAGATCTGAAGTTAGGGGGGAAATGAACAGGTCAATGAGCACCCTTGGCACATCCCCATTGGTGGGGAATTGGGGTCTGTCAGGAGTGGCTGGCTGCTTTACAGCCCAGCTGTGAGGACAGACACCCTGGTGGGGTACCCCTGGACAAGCCAGTCTCCCCCGCAGTTTTACAGCCAGGTGGGGGAGCTTTAAAGGGGTGAACCACTTAACCTGGCTAGCACCTGGGGCAGCGAGTGACTTGCACATATAGGTCAGGGTGGAGCTCCGGGAGCGACCCCAGGGCCTGACCTGTACCGAGAGATTAGTCCCTTGTCGTATTTGATATGTTGTTGTTAATTTTAATAAAGTGGCCCTTTAGTTCCCAATTTTCGTGTCTGTCTCTTCATTCCAACTGAGGGGGCAAAGGTGCCACCACTGAAAAAGCCCTGACCCGGGTTGCCACTACCTAACCTCTGAAGAAAGGGCCATATAGAAAAGAACTTGTGAAGCAGATCTTTTAAAAAACATTAAAACATTTATTAAAATTGATTTTAACTTCTTATATACAACAATAACATTGAAGATAACAATAAAACCAGCTGCTGCAAGGAACAACATTGACATTCCTATGCTATATGTCTGTTGAGTCAATAACTCAGTTAGGTTATCTGCATGGATTCTTTCAATGTAACACAAGATTGAAAGCTTTATTTTGTTGTTGATTGTTCAGGAGGATAAGATGTATCATGATGAACCAAACAACTGAATAAGTTGTTTGCATATGTCATTTGTTGTTGTTGTGTGAGGTCTGAATAAAAATGTATAGTCATGAGTGTTCATAGATCTGAAATTTTCATAACATGGTTTGGTACACTGGATTTTTTGGTTGTACGTCATTTGTAACTATATGTTCAATGAAGAGGAGCCATTTTTCTGTAACATTTGTTGTTCTGGGGTATATTTCAGCTTGAAGGAGGCCATCTGTGATTTTCTCTATAAAGTAGTGATCCCATAACTTAGAGCACCAATTTGCTAGTGTAGAAGGTTTCTATGATTTCTACTTTGAAGCTCTTATAATTTTTGCTGCCACCAAGATCCTTATGAGATTGCACCCAATATGTGGTATAGTTAAGTTTTGCCATTGGTCCAGAAAGATTATTTCGGGGCTTATTGTGAGCATATAGCCAGTTATCTGGGTTAGTTGTTCGAAGATATCTTTCCAGAATTTTTCAGTGTGTTTGCACTTCCACCAGGAGTGGGCATAGGTGCCTACTGGCTTGAAGACCAAACTGTCTTAAGAAAATGGTTGCAGCTATGAAAAAGGCCAAAGTTAAACTAACCTCAGACATGTTATAGACATAATATATAAAAAAATAATTCCTTCTCTTTCAAGTGAAATTGAAATTTTGTATAAAGAACTAAAGCAAGAGTATGAAAATACTTTAACTCAGATGCAGCAAGTGGATGAGCAGACTCATGAACTAGCCCAGGAAGACAAAGAACCATCAACTCAGCTACAACAAAGGGGCCAGACCATGCAAAGACTTCATTGGATTAAGGGAAGACTGCCAGAAGCTAAGATTTGAATTACTTTTTGAATTTCAAAAAAATAAACCAGGAAATTCAAGGAAGCAATCAAGCTATTCAACAATCCAAGAATCAGCAGAAGGGATCCAGAAACCTACAAGGAAAAATGGAATTAGAACAAGTACTACAAGCAAGCCCATTAACAAGACCAGATCATAGAAAGGGAACCTTGGAAATTCAGAAGCAACAATCTGAGTGTTTGTGGAATACAAGAAATGTTGGATCATATGGACTTAGAGCATACCGAGGGTCAGTACAAGACTGTGTGAAGGTTCAAGGTGACTTAGACCCAGGAGGCCCATTCTAACGAGATGATCCAATGATTGTATGGCTTTCTGGAAGTTTACCAAAGTACTGGAATCATTTTAAGGCACACAGGTTAGAAGAAGGCATGAAGGAACACAAACGGAGATTGAGGGGGAGATTGTACCTGCTGAGCTTTTCAGAAAGTAGGCAGGGCCAATGTAAGGCAGGATTATTATTGGTTGCTCATATTCCAATAAGGCATTTTCCATGGCTGCAGTAGCAGCCACAGTAGGACCAGAAAGACTGGTAAGCAATCCAGTCTTTCTTTTATTCCCCACTCTCTTTCTCTCCTCCCACTCCCCAGCTTTCCTTTGCTTCTTTTTATTCCCCTTTCTCTTCCCTCCCCTTTTGGTCTTTTCTTCCACTTATTTTAATTCTTCTCTTCTTACACAGCAGTTTTTTCAAGAAAAGGGTTTTAAAAACAATCCCTGCCATAGAAATAAAAGGCTTATTAATATGGGAAACTAGGGACGAAATTAAATGACATGAAATAAAGAATGTTTGCCAGTCAAAACAGAGATGATTCTGACCTTGACAGACAAATGATCTTACTCAGTATAAGCCCACTTAATGTGGTCATCATGGAATAAAATAAGGCAGAGCCCTTTATAAACCAATGCTACACTCTGAATATGGCACCTTCATGTGTTTAATGTAGTTGGCACGTGATTCTACTTCAAAGCAAGGAGTGTGGTTTGATTCTACCTGTCATGGCAGCCACTTTAGGGTGGTATTAGCCATCCCTTCTCAAAACTCCAAAGGTCCTACAGGCTCAAGAAGGTTGGGGATCCCTCTATGTCCCAGATAGGTGAAACTTGCCATGTGTCTGTTACCGCCGAGTTTGCCTACAATGCAAACTATATTGGGCTGCTATTGCAGATAACGCAGAAGTTTCATCAACTCCAGTCAATTTTATAACAGCTCTACAGTCTAACAATGTGGTTCCAGATTAAATGTAAGGTGATGGTTTTAAACATTATCATGGATTGGGACTCACACATCTGAATGATCATCTTGATCCATGTGGGTCAATTGCTGGGCAAGACCTCAGCAACAAGAATTGTTAACAGTGCCTCCTGATTAATTAAATTTGAATTGTGGTGAGGAGATAATTTTCTGTGGAAAACCCCAACCTGTGGAACAGCTTGCTCAAGAAGGTAAGGAAGGCGACCTTGTTAATAGGATTTTGTGGGAGTTGCAACAGAGGCAGTACTGGTACTGGGAAATGCCTGTCTCAACCAGGAGTTTAAATACAACTCTTGGCCTTGCCTCCAGAAGCAGGTGAGAGAAGCAATCTGATCCATTATGTCTTCCTGCTCTAGGAGAGAACGAGCTTCTAATTTCTGATTGGAGGGATGAGTTTTATCAAAGGATTTACTATAGCACTGTTTTATTGTTAATTAGTAGAATGTGAGAATTTTATTCATGGGGCTTTAAATGCTTATTGATTGTGTAGAACAGTATATACACCCTGACATTTATTCCAGAACCTTTAAAAGTTTCCCCTTGTTAAAATGTGATAAAAATTTGCTCTAATCTTATAAATATAAAATCCACCAAATAAAAAGAGATTAAAATAAACTGAAATTTTATTCTGCAACCCATGTCATGAAATGCATAATGACACAAACCAAGAACTGTGTTTAAAACACCTACATCTCAATGAGGTAATCTTAAACACTGTGAACTTTTAGAAGTTTAATTTGATTTACTGACTTTTTGAGAGAAACAAAGAGCTAACATTCAATTAGCAAGTGTGATAAAAGTTTCAACTGCCCTGCTGAGTTCACTGAGTAGAGAGCTGTCAAGAGAATTAGTAGCTGGGGTGGGAGGTAAAGAAACTCTTGTCTGGGGCTAAATATTCTTAAGATATCATCTTCAGGGTTCTTGCATGCATCTGATGAAGAGAACTGTGGTTCTCGAAAGCTTATGCTACAGTAAAGTTGGTTAGTCTTAAAGGTGCTACTGGACTCTTTACAATTTGCTACTACGGACTAACACAGCTAACTCCTCTGGATCAATGGTTGTAAGTAGAAATGGGCACGAACCAGAAAAAAAACGAACCATGGGGTTCATGGTTCATGGGATTTTCACGAACCAGGAACTGGCACGGAACTGGGCCCAGTTACGAACCAGTTTGTAGGGTTTAAATGCCCCTTTCTGGCAGGGAAAGGGACATTTAGTAGCTTAAAGGGTCCTTTCCTGCAGCTTGCAAAGGGCAGGACCCTTTAAACTATCAGCTGGCAGCCGGGGGAATCCCCTCTGCCGCCTGGCAGCTGATAGTTTAAAGGGACCTGCAGCTTGCAAGCAGCAGGGCCCTTTAAACTCCCCAAACCCCAGCGCCCACCCCCGGCCCCCACCCCCCAATCCCAGCCCCTCACCCCCCCCCAAGCCCTGGCCTCAGCCCTCCACTTACCTTCCCTCTGATGCTGGGGTGGTGGAGGCCTCCCTTGCTGCCCTGCAGGCCCACGCAGCAGAGGAGAAGGCCAAAAACGCCCTTTCCACCCCTCAAATGGCAGCCACAGCTGTAGGGCCTGTAGGGCAGCAGAGGAGGCCAAAAAGGGCTCTCCCACCCCCTCAAATGGCTGCGGCTGCCATTTGAGGGGCGGGAGGGCCCTTTCCCACCTCCTCCACTGCTGCGCGGGCCAGCAGGTCAGCGGAGGAGGCCTCCACCACCCCAGCATCAGATAGAAGGTGCCTTGCGTAAAGCTTACCTATAACATCCAGTACACTTATTGGTCTATAATTGGTTGGGTCTTTTTGTTCCCCATTCTTATAAATGGGTACAATGTTGGAGGACATCCACTCTTGCAGGAGCTTATCAGTTCTATCTACATGAATAAATAGACTGGCTAGAACTGGTGCCCAGCAGTCTTGAAAGGCCCTAAGCATGTCAGGGGGGGATAATCCCCTGGGGCTTTATTATTCTTGAATTGCAGTAATTAACACTTTATTTCGCAAGGGGTCACAGGGGGCCAGAGAGATGAAAAGCCTGCTGAGTTGGTTGTATTAATCTCAGCTATGCCAGTCCTTTGTTCGGAATCACTGAATAACTGTGAAAAATAATCTTCCCAACTATCCTTGGACACATATGAATCCAAGTTCTGATGAACTCTTCCATACATTTTTTGTGAGAAGATGCCAAAACACTACTGTTAATAAAAGATCTATACACTAACATTCAATTCGGCATTGCACTGATTTAGGGGGAAAGGTGAGGTAGACAGCAGCAGGTGGGCTTAAAGACCTCAACTTTATCATAACAATAAGTACAGAAACAGAAGAAATATTTTTGTCCAGGCCAGTGTGGAGGGCACCAGCAAGCCCTGTTGGCTAATACCAATCCTCACAGCTAGAGACAAAAGGCTGCGCATAACTATTCAGCCTTCTGAGATGTCTGTCATTGTGACAGAAGGGCTTTTAAATGAAAGGTTTACTAAGTGCAGCACCCAGAAAGTGGAAGAAAAGGGTTAAAAAACTGCCTGAAGAGAGAATGATTGACAGGCTGCATCCCACCTCTCAGTGATGGCCAGTGAGAAGGTAACAATTGGTGCTGACAGAATTGTTGGAGGAGTTGAAGTTTGGAGCCTGAAAAGGAGGGTCAGCCTAATAATCCTCTGCGTGAGTAAAAAAGAAAAGGTTGCCCTAACTGGGACAGCTTTAGGTTTAAAGAAGACTTAAGTTAAAGTACTAAAGTGTGTAAGCCAGCAGTAAGTTACACAAACAAGTTAGAACTGGGGTGTGTTGTTGGCAGAGAAAGTAAGTAGTAAAAGGAGACTCCCTTTCAGCCAAGTGACTAGGGTTATGTCTTCTGGAGAAGAATAATTCCTGCCCAGTATCGAAAAAAGGGGGGGGGATGGCTCTGAGGACCCTCAGTCTGGTGTAAAGGGAAAAGAGTGCTGTATTGAAGTCAGAACACCTAAGCTGTAAAGTGAAATCTATGAAGAAACCTTGTTAAAGTAACCTAACTCTGAAACTACCAACTCTCACTTTTTAAGATCTGTAACTACTGAAACTAAGCTTTAAGGTTATTGTGCCTAATGCTTATGAAGTATTCTGTTCAACAATCAACATTTACCTCAGCTTTACTTTCCCTGCCTCCTTATATACCAATGCTGCCTGTTTAATAAACCTGCTGTTTCCTTTTGAACATTACTGAACCTCTAATGCCATTTCATTTCAAGAAGATGTGGGCTGTTGCTTCTCCCCTACCAAATATTTGGGCTGGGATATAAGCCAAAATATATTTATATTGTGGGACAAAAAAAGACCTTTAAATTATATCCAGAGGCACACTACCAGAGGCTGCCCCAGCCACAGCAAGCAATCTTTACCATTGTGGAGGGAAAATCTGCCTCACAGTGGGGGAGTGAGTGGGTTTACATCATACTCATCTTCTTTACTCCCTGATATGTATCCCTTCCTATGCAATTCAGAAATCCAGCGCTATAAATGGTGACTAAGAGAGATCATATATTGATACATGGGAGATAAAAGAATGTTTCATTGATATACATTGACTGTTCTTTCTTCTTCCTCTGTCAAAGAATGAAAATAATACATCCACACACAGCATGAAAAGGACAGCACCTCCCCCATTAATATTTTTACATGGAAAAGTCTGACAAACTGATCAGAACACACTATTTTAACGATACATTTGCACCACCTTTCACCACTCATGAGCCTGTGAGAGAAATTCCAAACACATTAACAAAAAACAAAACCTTGTACAACAAAATGTTAAAAATGATCTTTCTCCAGCAAAATCTTTTTCTTTATAGGACACCAAAATATCAGAATCCATGTGTAATACATTTTTAAGTTAGCAGCACTACACTGAGCTATCCAATGTTACTGATGAACAAATCTAATGAATTATCTAAAATTGATTCCTCCTGCTTTATTAATATGGAGACTACCACATTTTTTTTTGCTGTCTGTCTTACAACGGAATTTAGTGCTGGAGAGCCGTCTGATGATCCATTGGCTTTTATATTCACAAAGAGAGCATGGCCATTATTTTTTGCTTCTCTGTCACAGAAGCCTTAGGTAGATCCTGAAACTTCTTTTGGACACAATATTATCTAATCCAACTGAGTCTGCAAATACATCCTCTTTTTTATTTCATGTTAAGATTCTACAACCTGCAGTCTTAGGGACTTCCCATCTTCCCCTGAAACGCCTCTTTCTCCTCTCGCCCTGCTGCTTTTTAATTTGTGTACAGAACATTCAATCTGATAAACAGTTCTCAATAAATTGTTTCCTGTTTTGTGATATTTTTGTTGGTCGCATTACAAAGACTGTTTTTAGCATTCTTCTGTGAACCAACATGTTTGTAATTCAGTATCCCATGGACTTCTTAAGGGACTGTTCATATAGTTCTGCAGAACAGTATAATTATTTCTGTCCACTTGAGCACAAATACCTTAGCAGAGTGTCCTTAAAAAATCAATTCCTAGTCAAGCTCAGGGAATATAACAGGACATAAGTCTATTTTTCTCCACATGGGAGCAAGAGATGACAGAATTAATTCCCTACTGTTTTAAAGTACAAACTACAAAGAAGTGAGGTATTTTACTCCCACATCAACTTCAGCAGCAAACTACTACCATTTTTGAAGATGCATGCAAATTAGTCCCAGCGATGTTGCTGTTAAATCACTTAACCTGCTGTGAAAGATGGCAGAATCAAGCACTACTGATCTTGACTGGGGTTTTCAATACCACCAATTCACTTTTTTCTTTCATTCACTGTTTAAATGCATAAAAATTAGTGACTGGAATTAGTTCAGAATATCATCATGTAAAAAGACCATGGCTTAGGTACAAGCAACATTTTCAGTTGAAGAAATAATTGCTGCTAGCCAGACTTCTGGGCAGGGAGGAGACACAATTTTTGCCAGTTCCTCAAACCAACTTTTGACTGTTTCCCATGTTGTTCCCAGGGGCTCATCAAACCCACAGGGGAAAGATTTGGGGAAGCATAGCAAACCAGGGCTGAAGGAAAGTTCCCTTCCATGAGCACAGATTCACCTGTATAGCATAGGATCTAAGCTCATGGATAACATCCTGTCTGGGGAGACGGATTTCCTCTCATAGAAGGGCTGTTTAATACCTCAGGCTATGGGATTACTTAAAGTGTTTGTTGCAAGTGAAAGCATTAGAACAACTACAGAATCTCCCTATTACACTAGTTCTTGTTCAAGAGGTGACCACTGCTAGGGGCTATTTTTCCTTCCATTCATGGTTCTAATTATTCATCAATATGTTTAACCACTTAAATAATTGTTTCCCAAAAGACCACTATTACAGTACTAAGGACTGTGCAAGAGATAAAAAAACATTCTCAGTCAATTATACGCCATACACCCCACAGAAAATATTCTATATTAACAAAAGCCTTCCCTTCATATTTTTAGAGAAAAACAAACTAGGAACCCTATTTGTCTTTACATAGATGAGAAGCACAAGTATAAAGATCAATATATATTGCAAGCAAGAAAGACATTATACGGTTGGAAAAATGCATCAGGAATGTTTCCAGTCTGAACTGACCTCAAAAACTTTTGACACAATGCAGAGGAAATTGATTTTCTACAAATACTATGAAAGAGATTAGTCTCAGATTTAGGCCAGTAAGCGATTTATATTCATTTGGATCCAAATCTGTAACATGATGCACAAATGAGAGCACCATGTATAGAGGAATATTTCCAATAGCCTGTAAGATACAAATAATTTAATTGCAGAGAGCTGAAGTTTACGAAACAAGATTTGGAAGTTAAAGCAAAACATTATTATTTCTCATCATTCCATTATCATAGCATACAAAAAAGACTTTTACAGCAACAGTTCATTATTTCCAGCATTAAAACTATGCCTCCCTTTCTCCTTTAGTGAGGGGCTGTAGCTCAGTGGAAGAACTTCTGCTTTGCATGCAAAAGGTCCCAGGTTCAATCCCCTGCATTTCCACTTAAAACGATCAAGCAATAGGTGATGGGAAAGACCTCTCCCTGAGACCCTGCAGAGTTGCTGCCAGTCTGAGTATACAATACTGACTTTGAAGGACCGATGGTCTGATTCAGTATACGGCAACTTCACGTATGTTCATGCTTATGAATTTTTAAATACGACTCATTTGGCACAGAGGTTATTTTTTTCAAGAAGAAATAAAGGAAATTATTGTCACTCCATACTATTAGAGAAAAAGGAACACTGCAACACATTTTCAGCTACAGACCCTTTAATCTTGGTTTATGATAATAAAGGCTGCAGTATTGTTTCTGGATTGCAGCCAAGATTGGCTTTAGGGGCAAGCAGCACAGTACTACAGAAGAGAAACCACTAGAAACAGCCATGATACTTTCCTTGACTTGGAAGAAAAACAAATCTGGAAACACTTAACAGATGTTCCATTGTTCTGGTAGATTTATGAGACATATCACAACTAAAAATGTGAATGGGCTGAAGCCAAGTAAGAAAAAAAACAGCATATTTCATTAAAAATGTGAAGAATTATACCTAGATACTGGGGATACTATTTTAAAGTTATTCATATGATCTTCTATACATCTAATAAGAAGACAGAGCAAAAGTGATTTGCATGCACCTTTGGTACCCTGAAATCATACATATATTATTCTGGTCCTACATGTTTCTTTAAGTTTCAACGTGTAAGGGAACAGCTGATATCAACGGTGCCTCTTGGACATCATCTGAGATATCAACATATCTCCCCCCACCCCCGTTCATGATTTCAAGTGGAGGAAGAAAGATGAGCATATATACTCATCTTTTAAAATGCTTAGGCATCCCGCCATAAACACAAAGAGAAAGTCAAGATTGAGAGCTGGTCCAGTATATTTAAAGCACATTGATAACCAAGCTAAAGGTCCAGGTGAATAACCTATTGTGTCCCTTTTAAAACTACATCACTCTAGACCTTAATGATGTATAGAGGACCACGGTATACAGCAAACTCTTGCCATTATTTTTATGCACAAGCCAATACCTGCTCCATATTCCTTCTTCAACCTTTCAATCCAGAGGGAAAGGTCAAGAAAAGTGATTGCCAGGTCTAAATGTCATTCTTGCATTGTGTTTCAGATCTTCTCAACAGGCCTCCAAAGCAGCTTCCTTGTTTTGGAAACAGATTTGAGAATTCCTATCATTAACTAATCTTCATTTCCAAATTTATGCTGTAATATTTCCTTACTCTCTTCTACAAAAAACTGCCTGGATAATTTTAGCCGGATGAAAGAACGCTGAAAACAGAAAGTGTTACTGTGACTCAGCAGATCAAGAGTCAGGACTCCCAACGAATGGAGGAAAAGATGGTAATCTTCTAATGGTCTAAGTAGGGTCAGTTCACAGTGCAAGCAGAACAAGTCTAGGGTACCATGACAACGATGGTGGCACTTTTTCACCAGTTGCCCCCAGCTTGCTCAGCTTTATAGATCCTGATTTCTGCGCTCTTCTCTGCAATCATAAGAGAACTTTGGATTTGTTTGACAAGTGCTGCCCTGCTATGCTCCTCTCTTGTATGGTCACCGCTGTACCAGAGGAGGCTGCAGAAGTACTCCCTCTGCAGCCCAACTTGACCCTGGCAACTGGTATGAGAGAAGGCACGTACCTCCTCTCATGCTACCCCAGCAGGATCCAGGTGAGCTACACATTAAGTGCTCTGAATGCCACTTTAACAAACTACCACTGCCTGCTGGGGTCCATGACCCTCCCTGTGCAGTTTGACTTAGACACTGGCTTCCAGCAGGGTGAGAGAAGTACTCACCTTCTCCTGTGCTGCTGAAGGTCCAAGGAAGATTGCAGAGGAAGCATCTTGGCAGCCAACTTTAAGCCTACAGATGCAGCACAGGAAGTGATGTGTTCTTCTTTGTTGCCACAAGCAGAGTGTAACAAAGCAGGCTGCAGATGATGCATCCTGGATCTTGTTGTGGTAGTCTGTTTTGATGCCACCTCAGATCCAAGGTACTTTCTCTGTGTTCCATGCTGGAACCTGGTTGGGTGGCTTGGAAGGAGGACACTTGGGATGGCTCAATATATAGAACTAGCCCTGGGACAAAGTCCTAGGGCTGTCAACACAGCTGCAAAGCTCCATCCTTATTGAAGGAGACACATATAGATGCATTCAGAGCTGCTAGTCAAGATGAAACCAAAGATTTATGATCAAGCAGCTTAACTAGAATGTCACATCTGAAGAACAGAGAGCAGAAAAGCCAAAGGGCTAGACTGTATCTCTTCCTCATGGGTCAAGAAGATCAGGATAGACTCCAGAGAGGTATGGACTCCCAAGGGGAGACTATACATTCTCAGGACATTCTCTATGCTCATTCTCCTTGGATAGTCACAAGCTATGACGACTAACTTTTACACTAGACCAAGTGTGGAGGGACAATGGGAGAAACCTCTAAACCAAAGAACTGAGGTAATTGAGGACTTTACAATAATTGTAGCACTATCCAATACCAACATTGTTAGGATATGTCTAGAATTAGGGATAGCAGACTGTGTTTTCTCACCTTTTCTTTATAAGCTTGCTCAGCCTGGTGTTTGTATAGATCATGTTGTGTGTATGCTTTTTATTTGTTCATTAAATTTTCTTACAATTTGAATGTTCAAAGCCTGATCTCTGTGCTCAAACCACACCTAATTCAGTTGCATTTTCCAAAGAGCAGTAAAGGGGAAGGCTGTGGATGATCATGCCATCTGCAATCTGTGACGCTGCAAAACTGCAATACATGTGTGGCAACTAGGCTGAGCTCTTAAATGACAATGCAGTTGTGATGGATTGAATATTTTTAAAAGCCTGGAAAGGCTGTACACACAGAGCTGCAAGACTGTTAAGTGTTAATACCTCACAGAATTAGAGAATTTTGAGTGGCAGGCTACTCCAAGGAACCTGATTGGGTAGCATGAGCTAGAAAGAGGAGGGTTTATTTTCAGTCCGAGCTGAGAGGAATTGAGTGTGAAGGGCGGGGAGACAGTGTTCTAATAGAGAACAGTTTTAACACCGGCAGGAGAACTGGGGAAAGTTGACAAGGTGGTTTGGGAAGTAGGTGCAGACTCCCAAACGGGCAAAAAAAAGGAGATAGATCCTCTAAGGAGAGGAAATTTTCCCTACCCAGTCAAACAGGGAGGTAGCTCTGGAGAGTCAAGAGATGACTGGTTGGGTGTGGTTGGAAACTGCCTGTGGAGACCTTCAAATTCAATTAACAACTGAAAGCAACCACTAGTGTGTGAAGAGAAGGGGACTCAGTTCCTAGAAAGTGGGTACCAGCATTTCTAATTCCAGAAGAGAAAGAGAAGACTAAAAGAGAGTATACTAGAGTACTTGAGGAAAAACAAGGGAACCAAAGCCTCTAAGCAGAAGCCTTTAAGTATCTGTGAAGACCATAGGAACAGAAGTCTGTGCATGTTCTGATTTTACCTGATATATATTTTGAATTACTTCAGAAATTTTCAAGCCCTAAATGATGGACTATGCCGAGATGGCTAAACTGATGTTGATCAGGGAAAGGAACTTTGAGAAATATCTAATTATATGGAAACCCCTTAAAGACTTTTTGCATTAAACAGAACGTGATGAACTAATGATGTGCTTTTGAAGATTAAGGAGAGTGAAGGAACACGTAGATGGAAAGGAGAAATATTTACAAATGATAAGACTTGCTGTAGAATATGTACTGTTGATAGACCTCTTTAAATGGAAAATTGGTATATATATATATATATATATATATATATATATATATATATATATATATGTCTTCCCCCCTTCCCCCCTTATTCTCTTTTTCTTTTCTTGTTCTTTTTTTATATTATACTTATGTTAAATACTTTAATAAAGTGTATATTAAAAAAGAAATTTTCAGTCCCTGATATCACCTGACATTTCACCTCTAAAGTAAATATACTAGTAAGTTATTTTTGGAATTTTAAAAATGCCTCTAGTGACATCTCTGTTGTTTAAGGATGAGGGAACGTGATCCAGAGAGTGCTGGAAATACAAATATTTCCAGCAGGAGGTACTCCTTTAGATTTGTTGGTGGCAGCACTTACTACCAGGGCTTTTTTTTCTGAGAAAAGAGGTGGTGGAACTCAGTGGTGTAGCATGGGTTGCCAGCACCCAGGGCAACTACTGGCAGGAGGTGGTGCCCCTGGCACCACATGCAAGACTTTGCGTGTGCACGCTCCCAGGACTGCATGATGATGTCACTTCCGGGAAGTGATGTCATCACGCAGGGTGTGCCCACTCCTCGGGAGCGCTCCAGCAATTCGGGCCCGCTTGTCTCCCTGCCCCTTAACTGGCAGCCCTTCAGTGCAGCTGCCTGTGCCACCGCCACCAGTTCAGTGCACTCCTCAGCCAGCAGCCGCTACAGGAGGGCCAGCTCAGGACTCAGCAAGCTGGCTGCCCTGTCAGCACAGCACGCGGTGCAGGCGGCCTCCCACAGATGTAGCGCAGGCTCTCCTCAGTGCAGCGCCCCCTAAAAATGTTGTGCCTGGGGTAACTGCCCCTCTGGGCCCCCCAAATGGCCATGCCTGCTGCTTCACCGCCCAGCATGCCCTTACGGGTGGGAAGGCTCCCTTCTGCCTCTGACCAGGGGAAAATGCTCGAGGAAGTGGCAGTAGAAGCAGACCCTCCTCGGCAAGCTAGAGTGCTGGGCCTGCTCATGTTTCGCCACTGCTGAGATTCAGCATGCCGTGAAAGAGAAGGGTGCCTTGGGCTGCACGCAGGGAGGAAACAAGATCAGGGAGGTGGGGCCACCAGACACGTGATTACTTTCAAGAGGTGCCGGAACTGCGTTCCACCGCATTCCCGCTGAAAAAAAGACCTGCTTACTACCCAAAAAGAAGTTGGACAAACACTATTTGGGAGTAAGAGGAGAAGGAAAGGTCGTACATAGGATGGCTGCAGACCTCTCTGAGATCCCAAAACCTCAAAGAATAGGTTTGCAAGTCCATTTCCTCACAGGTGCTATAAACCTTAATGAATAAAAGTGAAGCATATAAAAAGCTTCTTTGCAACATATAGCCTCAGTGGATTGGATCCAGTTTGTTATTCTAAGCTTAGGCTAGTAAATGGTCAACTTGTGTTATTTATTTATTTATTCAATTTATATACCGCCCATCCCAGGGGCTCTGGGCGGTGAACAGTTAAAATTGATAAAAACAAAAACTAAAATCAATATACAAATAATAAAACAAATTAACAAGGTGCAGTGGTGGGGAGAACCTTCCCCACCCCAAAGGTGGGAGGCCGACATGGCACCGCCCGCTTCAATCACCAAACGCCTGGCGGAACAGCTCTGTCTTACAGGCCCGGCGGAACGATAATATGTCCCGCTGGGCCCGGGTTTCCATTGACAGAGCGTTCCACCAGGCTGGGGCCAGGACTGAAAAAGCCCTGGCCCTGGTTGAAGCGAGGCGGGCTTCCTTAGGGCTGGGGACCACAAGTAAATATTTATTCGCTGATCGGAGCGATCTCCGGGGAACGTACAGGGAGAGGCGGTCCCGAAGATATGCCGGTCCCAACCCACTCAGGGCTTTAAAGGTAAGAACCAACACTTTGAACCTGATTCGGAATTCAACTGGAAGCCAGTGCAGCTGGCGCAGGACAGGTGTGATGTGTGACTGGTAAGGTATACCAGTCAGGACCCGTGCCGCCGCATTCTGGACCAGTTGTAGTTTCCGGATCAGGCCCAGGGGTAGCCCAGCGTAGAGTGAGTTACAGTAATCTAGCCTGGAGGTGACCGTTGCATGGATCACTGTAGCCAGGTCCTGGGGCGTCAGGTAGGGGGCAAGTTGCCTGATCTGACGAAGATGGAAAAATGCAGACTTGGCAACCGCCATGACCTGGGCCTCCATCGATAGGGAGGCATCCAGGAACACACCCAGACTCTTTACCACTGGCAAAGTTGCCAGTGTGTCCCATCCAGGGCAGGGAGCTGGATCCCAACATCTGGCAGCCCCCGTCCCAGCTGCAGGACCTCCGTCTTCACTGGGTTCAATTTCAGCCTGCTCTGTTTCAACCATGCCGTCACAGCCTCCAAAGCTCTGGCCAGATTGTCTGGGGCCGTGTCTGGCCGGCCGTCCATCAACAGAAAAAGTTGGGTGTCATCCGCATATTGATGACAACCCAGCCCAAACCTCCGCACCAACTGGGCGAGGGGGCGCATATAGATGTTAAATAACATTGGGGAGAGTATCGCCCCTTGGGGAACCCCGCACACCAAAGGGTGACGGGCCGATAGATCTCCCCCGAGCGCCACCCTCTGTCCCCGACCCTGGAGAAAGGAGACCAGCCACTGTAAGACTGTCCCCCTAATCCCCACGTCAGCAAGGCGGCTGGTCAACAAATCATAGTCAACCGTGTCAAACGCTGCTGTGAGATCAAGTAACACAAGCAGCGCTGACCCACCTCGATCCAGATGCCTGCGAAGGTCGTCTGTGAGGGCAACCAAGGCTGTCTCCGTCCCATGGCCAGGACGGAAGCTAGACTGGAATGGGTCCAGGACTAGAGCATCATTCAGGAATTCCTGCAGTTGTACCGCCACCGCCCGCTCAATCACCTTGCCCAGGAACGGGAGGTTCGACACTGGGCGGTAACTGGACGGGTCGGTGGGGTCCAAAGATGGTTTTTTCAGGAGGGGCCGCACTACCGCCTCCTTTAACACTCCTGGAAAAACCCCAGAGCTCAGGGAGATGTTAACAATGGCCTCCAAATGGTCCCGTAGCCCCTCCAAGCTGGCCTTCACCAGCAAGGATGGGCAGGGGTCCAGAGGACAGGTGGTTGGCCTCATCCCCTGCAGGATCCTGTCAACATCGTCCTGAGAGAGCAGCCTGAAATGGTCTAATACGGACCCAGAAGACGGCCAAGGGGTCTCCAGTTCCCTTACTGTATCAACAGTGGGTGGCAGGCCACAGCGAAGGGACAAGATTTTACCCGCAAAATAGCTCGCAAAAGCCTCGCAGCCAATAGTTGAATTAAGAATTTGGTGGTCTCCCTGAGAGAGGGAGACCAAGGACCGAACTGTTTGAAATAACTGAGCCGGGCGTGAGCTAGCGGATGCAATGGAAGCAGCAAAGAAATCCCTCTTTGCTGCTTTCACTGCCACCTCATAGGCTTTCATAAACGTCCTATAAGATGTTCTTGCCTCTTCGTCGCGCCCCCGCCTCCACACTCGCTCTAGTCGTCTCAGAGACCGCTTCATCTGGTGAAGCTCCTCGGTAAACCAAGGAGCTACCCGTTTGCGGGCTCGGAGAGGACGGCAGGGGGCAATAGCGTCGATGGCTTCGGAAAGACGGCCATGCCAATCATCCACCAGCTCATCTAACGTACTGCCAGGGGGCATCGGATCCCGCAGAGCCGCCTGGAAACCAATTGGATCCATAAGCCTCCGCGGGCGAGCATAAATCCGCTCACCGCCCACCCGGGAAAGGAGCGGCATGCTCAGACGAGCCTTCAGAACAAAGTGATCTGACCATGGCACTGCATCATAGGCATCCAGGACCACCATCATCCCTGCCCCAAAAATCAAATCCAGCGTGTGACCTGCTTGATGTGTGGGAGCCGAAACAAACTGGGAGAGTCCTAGGGCCGCCATGGAGGACACCAGGTCAATGGCCTGCATGGAGGCATCGTCGTCAGCATGGACGTTGAAATCCCCGAGAACCAAAAGTTTCGGGAATTCCAAGGCCCAGCTGGCCACCGCCTCCAAGAGACCAGACAGGGAAGATGCAGGTGCAGTAGGCGGTCGGTACACCACGCATATTGCCAACCTCTCCTCGGCGTCCAACACTAGGCCCACACAATCAATGCCAGTAATTTTTGGGGTGGGGAGTGGTCTGAAGGAGAAAGACTCCTGAATGAGCAAAGCCACGCCTCCCCCCCGACCACTTGTCCGGGACTGGTGGAGGACCGTATAACCTGGGGGGGCTAGTTCTTTCAAAGCGACCGTCTCGCCCTCCCTCACCCATGTCTCGGTCACGCAAGCCAGGTCCACATTCAATGCTGCAAGATAATCTTGCAGCGTTTTGGTCTTATTATTTATGGACCTGGCATTGCACAGCGCCAGTGTCGGAGAGTGGTTTAATATCCTAGCCCCACAACAGGTATATCTTGGGATGGGACGCAGATTGGAAGGGCACCGAGCCCTACCATGTCTCAATGCCCTTCCCTTCCATAATCGGCTCCCACCACCATACCTCCCGCGTCCCCGGATCACTGGGATCCCCGACCCCAAGCCAGCCTCCTCACCAATGAACATAGTGCTAACCCACCACCCTCACAAAATCAACAGCCCACCAACTATCACAGACTAAGCTATCAAACATACACAAAACCCCAATACCCTACCAAATTATAAAATGGCTAATGTATTAGCAGCTTTATAGAACTGGGCTACATCTGGTTCCTTATGTGGATTGCCAGCAAAACCAGCTGTTATTAGGCCTGATGAGTCCAGAGGAAATTGACAAGGAGGTGAAATAGGAAAAATGACAATGAGTGAACACAATCAGTTTATCATGGATAGCTTGGCAATCTTGTTACTTTCACATGTGGCTTAATTTTTTTTGTATGCCACACCACTCTTCATGATAAATTTGGTGTTCTCTACCAAGTAGGAAAGTGTTCCCACATGGCTAGATGGTCTTAATCCAAGGCTGACAACACTGGATTCCATGGCTACTGTTACTTTTTTTTTCAGGGAAATGGGGTGGTGGTGGGGGGGAATCTGCGTCCACTGTCGTGTTCAGTGCTGCAATAGAGGCCCAATATACATATAGGATGAACAAATCCATTACATAATGAAATTCAGGGTGGAGGAGATCTGCCCCATTGTGTTACTCAGCTCTGAGTGAATGAATCCATGTATGTATGGGTTTTAATGTTTGTATTCTATTGTATTATTGGTTTTTAATGTTTGCATTTCTATTTTAATATTTTACTACCTATTTTAATGTTTGTATTTATATTATTTTAATAGTGTTTTTATGTGTATGCTGTGAATTGCCTCTAGTACTAAATATGGTGGAGAGGCAAAGTTAAACAAACGAATAATAAAAATAAATAGTCTCAAGTGCTGGTGTAAAATTGTTACAGCAGCATGGTAAGAGAGGCAGGGGGTGCTTTTTTCATGCATCTAGGTGAAAGGCAAACCGTGAGTGCCAATGGTGAAAAAAACAGATTATGCTGTGCCATCTAGAACCTCCATTGCAAGTGCAAACTGACCATCAATCCTGAGTATCCTTCAGCCTCATAAGCATATAAACATCATGAATAAAAACCTAGATACAGCCCTCTATGTTTGTGCACTACAAACATTTGAGGAAACAAAAGTTGCTTGGCTAGAGATAATGCTTGCCAGCCATCAGTTATCAGGCAGGCCATAAAGGCTAAATGAGCTCCCTCTGCATTACATCAGACCGGTGAAGAATGCTGTGATCCTGGCAGCACTCCAAGTAACCTTGTTGTTTGTTTAACCCAGTGAAGGGGAAAACATACTGGCTCAATTCAGATGCTATGGAAGAAATCCTCTAAGCAATGTTTTAGAGGACTGGGACCATGCAGGGGACTTGCATAGTTCTCCTCCCCTTTCATCTACCAATTACCTCCGCTTGTTCCTGGAGAACACAGTTTGCAGAGACATCTTATTCTGGCAGTTGCAGTTAGCTTTTGCTTCCCGATCATGGTTTCAAGTGGGCCTTGCCCTCCCTGCTTTGAGAATACTGCCTCTGCTCTTTTGTTATCTACTACAAACAAATGGTTAGCTGTAAACAAAGATAAAAACGGTGGCCTACAGTCTGAGTTAGGGATAGCCAAGCACAATCCACAGGTCACATTCAACCCGCTGTGCTCTTCTATTTGGGCCTTCCCAATATTAAGCAAGGTACACTAAATATTTTGACTACAATCTCACTGATGAGGAAAAGAACAAAGGTTTCAAGAAGTAAGAAAAAGAAATTCTATATACCTTTTCAACTTTGTATGAAAAATAATTTAAAAAGAAAAAAAGAAAGAAAAAGAAGAAAAACTGTATGCACATAGCACAAAATACATAATTGTGTATATTTAACTCTATCAATTACGTGTAACACAAAATATATACATACAGTGATCTTTAACTATGAAGTACTTATTGAGAGATGGCACTGGCATCCACTTTATTAGGAATTCAGTGTGAGTTGAGGTTGCCAGCTCAGGTTATGAGGCTCATTTTGAGGGCAGCAGTTTGAAGTTTTAGGGCCATCTGCTAATCCACGCAACTAATGGCTTCTTCTAAAAAAAATTATGCATGTGTGTTGTGGTAACTACTGCACATGCACACTGAAGATGGGAGGTAACACTACCTTTTACATTTAATAAATAGCTAATTTCCATGTGTTGTATCCAATGCATGTTTTCCACTTGCAGAAGGACAATCCAGGAGTGGACACATGAAAGTTCAGTACTACCATTAGTACAATTCAATGTAACATTAATTTAGAAGATGAATTATAAAATTAATTCAGCAGGCAGAGTCAAACAACTGGTTAAAATTTTTAGGACACACAGTAAAAGAGGAAGCAAGCTATGATTTCAAAGGCCATCACTTCCTAATTCACAGGATTTCACAGTTATATCTATGGAAAATATGAGTCCATACCTATTTCTGTTTTTTGGATTTGTTTGCTAATCTTTCACAAATACTCCATGAGAGTCTCTCTCCTTCTTTCAGAGACCAATATATTGTAATAATAAAATATGTAAAGACATGTTTTATATTTACAGTTTAGACATTCCTCAACCTTACTCCTGAGGTCTTTTATTATATGCTGGGAAGTATTGTGTTCTTTACTAAAAGGATCCAAAACCAAAATAAAAGGCACAGCCCCACTACAGTTTATGACTTTTAATAAGCATTTAATTTAATGAAAGAATTAAGATGGTTTTAAAGCCTTTGAAATCAATAGGAACATTCTAAGAGCACAAAAGTCTGTCACAACAAAATCAAGCACAAACAAACGTTCATAAATGTTTAAAACATCTTTTTTGGTTTAAGAAGAACCATTAACTTGAAAAGCTGCTTATGAACAAATATGTTCCAAAACAAAGAACATAGGATAGCAAGGTTCGAGTCTAGTAGCATGTTGCATTAGGATAGTGAACCAAGAACCCACTACTTCAAAATATGGTCCAGTTTCACTGAATAGTAATGGTGGGCCTGATGATCCCCATATGACAGAGATACGTTCTTCTGGAGAAAACAGCAGAACTCTAGGGCAGCATAACCTGATGGGCTCCAGCCCCTTCCTAAACCTCACCCTCCCCAGGCTCGCCCCTCAAAATCTCCAGATATTTCTGAACTGGCAACCCTACCCAACATCTATATACAATGGTCCAGTTTGTCACTACATGGGCAAGCCCCCTGCTCATTTATTCCACCCCTCACATGATTTTCATCTGTTTTGTAGCAAAGCAAAATGTGCCATTATATATTAGCCACAAAATTATGGTTTGTGTTTGGCCTCTAAGCCAGAACTGCAACCCACAATCAACCCACAAATTACAACTCCAATTTTGAAAGCAAGCACTAGCCACAGTATGGGGATTCATATCTAACAGAAAACTAAGATTTGGCAAAGGAAGGAAAGGAAGGCATGAGAAGAAAAAGGAATGGGTGATATCAAGGTTTTCTCAAGTAACACCAAATCATGGCTTAATATTACATGTGTATGTGTGTTTATAATACATTCTTAAATAACTAATAACAGGATGGGCAACATGAGTGCTGTAGGTGTTACAAACTTACCAGCCCCTCAAGCTCTTTTTAAGACCTTTGTTCTTTCAAGAATCCAGCCATAAATTGCTTTGTTCTCATTATCTCTCTAATCTTCATGGCTACAAAGAAAGATTTTAATACTGAAAAGATCAACTACCTATGCTCTAATAAACCAATTTCCATTTGTTTGTAGAGCATTTCTCAAACTTAGATCCAAGAGCCCCTCAGAGTCCATGAAGGTACTCAAATTCTTTCAGTACAGATGAGAAGCCTTTCTTGTGCCCCCGTGGCTAAAGAGAAAACTGAGCCTGTTTAGTTTTCTAAGAAGGGGAGCAGGGACTGTCCTCTGCAGGGAAAAGAGACAGACTTGGTTTTCTCCTCTTTCAAACAGCAAGAGCTCAAACAGCAGCCTCTATACAAAGTCACCTAGTTTCCAGAAAACCAAAAAGCACTACCTACAATAGACACTACTTAATCGCTGATAACAATTTTTTCAGTCTTAGGAACTCTAATTACTTGAGTGGAACCAAGGATTCAGTCCCGATGCAATCATAATTACGTCCAGCAAGAAATACTTTTCACTCTGTTTTCCAATGCAAAAGATTTCAGCACAGAGACAGCAAAATACCAATCTGCACCCATGGCAAATAATAGAAGTTTCCCACTGAATACCAGAAGTTAAGGCTATGTGTGACGTTGCTGTTTTTCTATTTCTTTGAGTTCCAGGAGTGGGAAGCCTCCTTCCTACCCCTGGAGATAGGGTTCCCAGGTGCCCGCTTCCAGAAGTTTGCCCCATTGCAAGCCACCCAGTGATCATCTGCCACAGGCAGGTAACCAATAAGGAAATTTCTTACTGACTCTGGCACAAAGCCTTCCCACTCAATGATTGAGGTTGATAACTAGAACTTCGATCAGGACCTCTTGAGTTCTGGCCCTACAAAGGCAACTTGGCTGCCTTGCTTGCAGTTGGCTTGGTCTGGTCAGTGCAGAGACACAGCCAGTACTTCGACTACCCCGAGCTCCGCAGGGCCATTTACGTGGCATGGTGGAGAGGCTCAGCTCTCCTTAGGTCATTCGTCTCCTTGGGGTTACTAACCTTGGAGTCTTTCTATGCTGTGCCCTTCAGGCTACAGGCCAGTTCCCTTTGGGGCCCTGCCTTTGGTGACACTGCGATGCCCCTAAGGGACCATTTAACTCCAACTACTAGGGAAAAAATCCTCCAAGGGGAGTATGTCGATGTCTTCACTCTCCTCTTCAGGGAGCTGAAGAAAAAAAAAGAGAAGGAGGACCTCAATGATCATGATAAGGAGCAGTTAAAAAGGAGGAAGGTTGACCACAATTGGTTCATCTGGCTCCCTGGCATGTTAATCTATGCAGGAGTGATTGCCAGGGCTCAGCCATGGCGGGCCACCCCTGTGTTTCAGTATATGGATATTATATGCAGGAGCTATATGGACTTTTTCAGTGCAGCATGGCTGCCATACGACGAATTCCGCATGCGGGCAGCCATTAACTTTAACTGTGGTGGGACAAGATTCACCAGTAAATGTGGTTGCAGGACATGTCCCCTGCCAAACCAAATTTAGGGGACCTCTCTGATAGCAGTCCCCTCCGAAAAACCAGAGCGTTCAGGGCACTCATGCTCTTGCGGGTCAGTTGGTACAACCCCAGCTCCTTTGTTGGGACTACAGCTCACAGGAGGTTTGCTCTAGGAAGGCATGCAGTTTCAAACATCACTGCCCCATCTGTGGTGGCCCTCACCTATTCACGACCTGCCCCAGGCAGTCGCAGAGGGGAGGCAACTGCGGGGGGTAGAAGACTCAATGACTGAGGTTGACAATTAGAACGTGAATCAGGACCTCTTGAGTTCTGACCCTACAAAGGCAGCTATCTGACACCTACCCTATAGGCCATGTACATACAATGGGTTGGATTTACAGATGCACACACAGAAAATAAAATCTACTTTGCATTGCTCTGCTTGCAGAAGGGATTGCAGAAGATCTTGTGCAACATCTCCTGCTCCCATCCTAGTTTGTTCATATATAAAATACCATAGAGAATTAAATACTCATGAAAAATCTTTTTCTTACATTTCTGCTTAATCAAGAACCCCAGCGGAAGCAAAATTTTGCACTGGATCCAACACATTTTACTTGAACTTGCTTGTAGCTGATGTTGTTGTATTGTTTGTAAACCACTCTGAGTGGGTGTTAAGTCATCCTGAAGGGTGGTATATAAATCGAATGTTGTTGTTGTTGTTATTTTGAGGACAGGGGCCTCTCTGTGACAGGCATGGCTTGCCACATACACTTCAAGTTCATGGAAACTGCCTGCTGCAAGGGAGAAAGGCTTGGGGATCTATGAAAATGTTTAAATCAAAGTGGAGGGTGTTCAGTTACTAGATTTTGAGAACTTTTAGTCTGTAAGATAGAAAGTAATTGATTAAGTGCCTTATTCAGGTAACCCAAGCACTCTACCTAACTATCTGAATTCACACTGAAAGCAACTTTTTTTTTAAAAAAGTGACTGGTGGATCAGACTTGTGGAGAAAAAAAAGCCAACTAATCTACCAATTTGGGGGGGGGGCGGTATTTTAAACAGGACGTGAAGACCTCAAAACTTTAAAACTGTGATCTTGTTTCACCCTTTATGTATTTATCTGGTTTATTTACTGATATAAATCCATTTTAAAGAATTTGTCATATGTATACTTGACGTGAAATTCTGGAGTAAGATAGAGAAAGTCAACCACCAAGGAAGGCCTTAAAGATGTCATAGGACTCATTTTTGTTACATTGCTACTGACAGATCGTGCGCTGCTCTGGCAGTAGATCATGCTAACACTAGTGAAGCACTGAGTATAAAATCTTGGTCCAGTAGGTAGAGCGCTCCCAAGGATCCATGAAAGCCTAAATCATTTTTTCTTTTGAACAATAGACTGCCATTCTACATTACAAACTTTTTAAAAATCATCTCATAGGTTTCAGAACCATAACATTTTGTGCTAGCACTTACCCTGTTAACTAACTGTAGAATGTTACCCATTCAATGGAACATCAGATCCACTTGGATCCTACTACCTTTTCCACTTGATCTCATCCAATTCCCCTCCACACTGCAGCCCTCTTCCTGCATAGCTTTTGTTCATGCAGGCTATGAAAAACCACCTAGCCTCTTTTGTAGTCAATAGAGGGTTCTTTTCCACTTTTAAATTGTAGAAGAGCAGATAGGATTCCACCAACAGCAAAGATGAAAACAAAAACCATATGCCCAATTCAACCCCCTTCCTATTGTCCAAGGGCCAATCTAGATATGACAGCATCCATAGGTCTGACCCGAGGATGCTGCTGCCATTTTAAAAAGATTAAGAAATGTCACAAGGGTCCAATTCTGACCAGGCCCACAGCAGGGTGGGCTGAGGTGCTTTTTTCCTCTCCCCCAAGCTTTTTCAAGTGCTGCAATGTAGCCATTTTGGTGCATGAAAAGGTTTGGAAGGAACAGAAGCACCTAAACCTGCTGCACTGTACACCTGATCAGGATTGGGCTGCTGCAGTATTTTTAAACTCCTTTAAGAAGCAGCAACATCCACACATTGGACCTATGGCTGCTGGCATGTTTAATTGGGCCCTAAAAAAAGAACCATTGGCACAAGTATCTCTGCTGGCACCAGCATTTGGATGTAAATATTAACATTTGTTTGGGACTGCCAGCAGGAGTGTGCAAACTTACACCCTGGCTGGGATGGTATGGAAGAATGAGTTGTATGTTCTAGCTTCTCTGAATGGGAAAGTGGGCACATTGGCACTATTACAGCACCACACAAACAGGCCATTTTAATTGTGGCAGTTGTATCTCCACTCTTCAGGTAGATGCCTAAGTTTAAACATTTTCATACATATCCTGCCACATACATTTTCAGTCTATGCCCCTTGAAGATTTCACAACCTACATAAATGGACCACCAGAAGGAGATTAAATAACAGAAAAAGCAATTTTTAAAAGACTGATCTTGGCATAATCCTTCCTCTGAACATGGGGGCTGATATTCAAGTTACTTCTGAGAGACTATGAATAAAAATTCACTTTTTTCTGAAAATTGTCTTTTTGTGTTTAACAATTATTGCTTTGCTGTGCATAAATCACTGTTATTTTTAATGACTGTGAATGGGTATATCACTTTTTTAAAGGGGATTCAGGTCTTTAACTAAACAAAGGCACTATTTTTTGATGGAGGTAGATGTTTCCTCCAGGGGAACTAAGTTTCCTCCTAGTCCCAGGTGAGGTAAAGAAGCAGAAGTACGTTAGTGTGGAGAAACAGTAGTGCTGAATTTGGAACAAGCACTGATGAGGGTTGACTGAAGGTGAAGCACCTGTAAGGTTGGTCTCTCTCTATCCCCAAGGATCTGGATGGAGTTGCAGACTTACAGTCCTTCGCCTCCACTTCTATATTTGTGAATAAAGCAAATATTAAGCGCAGTATACATTTCCTGTCCTGTCTCATCCAATAGAAACCAAAACCCAGAAGTGCAGCAGCCCCTGGAACTTCTCAGGGAGGGGGAGGAGGCCGAAGACAGGATTCTTATTCAGTGGCTGCTAATACTAAGTATCTAAAAAAAACCATCTAAGAGAAATTGTGTTTTCAGGTGCACAAATTTATGTCAAATTAGCATTTTTAGAATAATTTGGCACAGCCATTTTTTTCAAGTCGTGACTGTGTCTCAAAATTCCTTACATCCTAGCTCAGCAGTTCCCAGTATTTAGACAGAGTGTGCTAATGGCAACTGCAGTATGCAGTAACCATAGTATCAAGTTGCCATAAAGATAAATTAACCAGTTAGGCATAGAGAAGAAAAGCAAGGTAATGCTTTGGCTTTCCTGTTGTCTAAAAAGACATTGCTAACCTAAACATGAAGCGTGAAGGTATGCAGCTCCCTTATTCAGAGTCAGGTGAGAGGCCCATCTAGACCAGTACCATCTGTTCTAATAGGAACAGCTCCCTGGTGACTCAAGCAAAGGTCTCATCATCTAGCTCAGCTGCCCAAGACGTTTCTAACTTCTGATGCTGGAGAGAGGACCTGGGACCTTTTGCTGGGCAGCACATCCTCTCATTCTAAACAGTGGCTCCTCTACTTGTTCAGCAACATCTCATACAATCAATCACTAAAGTGGATCGAACGAGACTAATTCAGCCTGTGTGAAAGTAATTGGTATTGGGCTCTAATATAAAAGATAAATACTATTAATTTTAAAATATGCCCATAGCATTACATATTTAATTTTACAGGAATAATCGAGAAATGGTTATTTCTGCCTACAGCATTTCCAAACTGGAGCCTCATAGAAGAAGTATTTGTTTGAGGGAAGTCCCTAGAGTTACCAAATACCAATACAAGAATACTTTTGTTTCTGAATCAAACCAAAATTCTTAGTGGGAGTCACTGTTGAAGAAAACTCTATAAAAAGAATCAAAGCTTGCTAGAAAAAAGCCAGGTCTGAACAAAATACAATATCCTGGGTTCAAACTTGTGCAAACTAGGAAGATGCATTACTGGATCACAATATGTTAATAGACAGTGTGATCTTTGCTTGATGCTCTGTTAAAGTCTCATATCACCACCCCACCCATCCTGCCCCCAAATAGCTGCAACAGCTACTATGGCCACCTGTTGAGCAGCAATTAATGTATTTGGTATCAGCATTTCAATAAGCTTCAGGGAGAAAGAGCCTGGTGGTATCAAGTTGATGCAGGTGATAGACTTGTTCCACAGGTATACAGCTTCACAACAATTCATTGTTCTACTGTTCTGGTTAGCTGTCAAATCAAATTCAGTGTCCTTCCAAAATACAATATTTTGGAGAAACAAATGCATCAGATGAAATTCTGAGAAATATGTTTTAACAGAGAATCAAATAAAGACAGTGTTAGGCAAAACCTCTACCCTCCTTCAATTAGGAGGCAGCGCCTACTTTAAGAATGCTGTATTTATTTCTTTGAATGGAAAACAATCTATCGTAATTATGCCTTTCCAATTACTTTTACAACATTAAACTAATTGTCAAGTTAGGCTGATAAAACTCCCAAGTTGTAAGAATAGTATACAGATATTTTTGAAGATTACAATTTTTAGTTCTGTATTGCTTTATCCATAATGATCTGAGTTTTAAAGTTTAAGAATAATTTTACACTTGCTGCTTCAAGAGCATTTGACCTTGTTGCTTGTGAAAGACAGAAATGCAGCTCTAAAGCAGCTTGTAACAAGGGTTTAGATCAATTGATGGCCATGCTAGAAGATGGATTTACAATCACATTTCAGCCTTGCTACTATTTATGAGTCACCTGTTAGTGGATAAGCTGTCTTCCACATAGCGTTTTGTATACAGAACTGTAATACAGTATGTTCACGCTTAAAAAATGACTATGTCTATAATAATACTTAGCCTTTACACTTTCCATACATTATCTTGTTCTAATATGTATTACAGTCCTTTATAGTAGGCTCGTACTCTTATATCTACGCTACAGGCTGAAAGAGTTTAGTTTGCCTGAGTCAGCATGCATGTTTGTGGCAGAGATCAGATTTGAATTGGCAGTCTCCCATATCGCAATTCCTTCTCTTAGACACAATACACTGTGTCTTATAAAATAATCTAACTTTTCTATTTGCTGAATTTTGCTTCCTTGCAAACCTTCCTCAAATGTGACACAGAAAAAAGAACAAAAATTAGAAGACATATGTCCTGCAAACAGAAATAGTCTTGATGTATTGTCGAAGGCTTTCACGGCCGGAGAACGATGGTTGTTGTGGGTTTTCCAGGCTGTATTGCCGTGGTCTTGGCATTGTAGTTCCTGACGTTTCGCCAGCAGCTGTGGCTGGCATCTTCAGAGGTGTAGCACCAAAAGACAGACAGTGTCACTGTGACACTGAGAGATCTCTGTCTTTTGGTGCTACACCTCTGAAGATGCCAGCCACAGCTGCTGGCGAAACGTCAGGAACTACAATGCCAAGACCACGGCAATACAGCCCGGAAAACCCACAACAACCAGAAATAGTCTTATTAAATATATGTTCTAGAAAGACAAACTTGAGCTATTGTTGAAAAAGCACAAGACAGTCTTTGACCAATAGTCTCTGACCTACCACCAGTTCAATAGCATCCCACCAACAATTCAGTTTTTCAATTCACTTTCATAAGGGATTCTATCAGTGACAATTATTTGAGGCTCAAGCTACCTGAACTATTGAAAGCCAAATGCTCAGGTTGGAAGATGCAATGATCTTCAATGCTGATCCAATTCCTGCAGCCAGCATACCTCAGAACTGAGCTGCTACTATCTGTGTCACTAACATTATCAATTATGGTTTAAGGCCATTAAGCAGAGTTCTTCCACAGTACATTATTTTGTTTTATAAATGTCTCTATGGGCTACTAGTCATCTTAAACAAACAAAGCAAATCTTATGTGCAACTTAAGGCTAGCAGCATGCATATTTGCAAACACATTAAAACTAATGCGTGTTTTTATAAGCTGCTAATGCAAACCAGATTCTGTAGTGAGAAGTGCATAGTAATAAAACCACTATTTATATAGAGATAGCAGAAACTACAACCAATGTGTTCTGAAAGAAATTTTTCTTTATATCATAAGCCACAGGAAGAGGTTTTCAGATACAGGAAGAGTCTTTGCAGACTTGTGGAAAGAGTCCACAATTTGCTTCTCCCACATATACACTGATTCAACTATGTTGAGGAAAAGCAGATTATGCCATAGAGGGACATTCCACATAAAAGTCAGAATAAGGCTCCCCAGAAGAATAAGTTCCCATATACAGTCACAAGCAACACCAGTCAGTTACCAGGGAAACAACAGAGAGACAAATATTAGCGCTGTTAAAGCTTGGCTAGTTTTACCTGGTTCCCAGTTTCCAGGTTTGTTCTTTGTGTTTTGATAAGCAACAAGGGGTTTTGAAGAGCACTTCTCAAATTCTTACAAATGAACATTATTATCTACATGTGAACTTATTTTTAGTCTTGAATGTCAGTATTGCTCCACAGGCACAAAGGAATAAAAGAGAACTGGCATGATGTAGTGGCTAGACTACGGCCTGGGAGACCCAGGGTCAAATCTCCCCTCTGCCATGGAAGCTCCGCTGGGTAACCCTCGGCCAGTCACTCTCTCAGTCTAACATATCTTCAAGAGTTGTTGCTATGTGGATAAAACAGAAGCCAGGAGAATAATGTTGTAAGTAATTTGGGGTCTCCATTGGGGAGAAAAGCAGGGTAAATATCTAAATAAATAAACAAATCCATGACAAATGGTGATTATATGTAATCAGTGTTACAATACAACTATATATACTTCTATGCTTTTAACATCTTGTAGTTGAGAGAGTTTGGGTAGGTATGTAGATACAATCGGAAAGCATCACTCATAAAGCTGGAAATACTCTCTTCTCCCCCATCCCCCAAGCCTCTTTTCAATTGCCCTGATCCAGTTTTTAAAATATCTGGGCAGAGAACTGTATTTCCACAAGTGGTCCGCAAAGAACAAGCCTAAAAGCCAGCTATGGGGGAGGAAGGGAATAACTGTGACATCTGGCTTTCATCTACACTATACTCTGAAACTGCAACCCTAAACTTACCCGATCATGCATAAATCCAGATAAAATCAAGGGAAGTTGCTTATGTATGCTGGGAACTGCACTCTCTGTCATACTAACTCGTGTGTGGTCTCCTTCCTCACTGTGTAGAGCTGGGAGTGGGGAAAATTCCATTCTGGTCTATAAAACTGATGCCAGGACAGCACCCTCTGTCATCTGCACTCTCGCACGTACATTCGTCTTCCTCATTATACAGAATGGGGCAATGAGATGTGGTCTGGCCACATTCCTTTCCCTCCTCTGACAGCTCTCATTATTTTGAGGCTCTGCAGAAGACGCAAGCAGGCCTCTTAGCAGGTGTGCCGTGCCTTCAGCGGTGTCCAGCGTTCTCCAGATTGTGAAGAGCTCTGACCCTCAAACCAAACACAAGACTCTCCTCTTAACTTGTAATCAGAATGGTATGCATGAACATTTTTATTTACCTCCCAAAGGTCTTAAGTCCTGAACGCATCCCAACAAGAAAACAGTATCAGAAGCATACCGTTATTAGTATATCAAGTTGCAATCTGCCTCCCTAATTCAGATATTAATACCCTTAAGATGAAACAGCACACATAAGTGTGCTATTGTTAGTGAAATGTCCTGAAATATAAATATTTTTAAAGTAGCAATGTTATGATTACAAAACAGATTTTGAGATGGAAGTAAACATGTGCCAAAAGAGCAAACCAAAATATGTGTATTACACAAAGACAGCTACAGCCTTTTTGCAGCTGGTAAGGGAGGAGGTATATAGTAAACAACAGCGAACAGTATTGGGGGTCCCTGTGCAGCTGCAACAATTACAATAGTTTAATTTGTTTTTGTCTCCCTTACTGTGTTTTCCAGAGGAAATAGAGGAAGTAAGATGATGAGACAGCATAAAGACTCCTTTCCACTGCGATTGACAAACCCTGATGAAAAAAAAATAGTAGCTAACCCGAAATACTTTCCCCCAGTAAACAGCTTTAAGAACCAGGCGTTGATATATGAAATAGAATATAACTTTGTCCAATGTAACGTCACCAAGTATTTACTAATCATTCCAGCATAATAAAAGTCGGAACAGCAATGGTAAAACCTCATCTTTTTCAATGGGCTCTCTCTCAGAGACCAAACCAACCACTGGGATCTGTTACGGACTAGAGGCTTTATTTTCAACGTGGCAACAACAACAACTCCATAAAACTTCAACACAAATGTTGGCAGCCACACACACTGTACTACCCTCCAACCTTGTTATCCAGCAGAGCAAACCTCTACATTCTCGTTTAGTCCTAAAACAGAAGGCGCGGGACTGAGGGAGGGAAACGCGGTGGGGGGGAAGCAAAATTCCAAAAGGAAAAGCGACCAACTAGACTTTCCGGTACGGGGGAGAACATTCAAAAGCGCCTCAGATAAGTGACCCCGAGCAAGCCAGCTGGAGTTCGCAGCCAGCTTTGCTGGAGGACCTACAAACACAGGACGAAAGAAGAGCATTCCGCACATGGCCAGAAACACAGAAGCTCTCAGGCTCCCAGGCTCGGCCTTCCCTCGCGCCCTGCGCGCTGCCCGCTCACCTGGTGAAGCGTCTCCGGAGGCAGCTGCGACGCCCTGAAGAGCTCCGCCACTTTGCTCCCCCCAGCGGCCGGGGCCGTCCCCGCCTCGGGCGCAGCTTGGCCGCCGCAGCAAAGCGAGAACAGCTCAGAGTAAAACTGCTGCTCGCTCCCAGCCAGGAAGAGAGCGGCGGCACTGGCCGCAGTAGCTCCCGGCTCCATGAGAAGGGACGAGGCGGGAGAGCGCCCCAGAGCCTCGGTCAGCTGCTCCGCCGCAGCGGGGAAGGCGCAGTCTTCGGCGCTCCTCCTCCCTGGTGCAGAACGGAACGGTGCTGCTGCTCCTCCGGCAGGCAGAAAAGGCAGCCGCCGCCTCCCGGCTTCCTTCTTCGCTGCGGCAGGGGGGAGCCGCCGCCGCTTCCAGCAGAAGGACGAGAAGAGCCTTCCCAGGGCACGTGCCCAAGCGGCGCTCCGACACTGCAGCCTCCGCCGCACACCGGCTCGGAGGAGGAGGAAGAGGCGGCCGCCTCTGGGGGAGGGCTGGCCTCTCAAGCGGGGGCAGGTGGGAAGAGGGAAGGGGCCCCGCCAGACCACCGCCCTCGGGGGTTCCTTCGGGCCCGGGTGGGGAAACTCCGCCTCGCGCCCGCGCGCTCTCCCCAGGCCGCTTCTGTGGAGAAAAGAACGCCGAGGAAAGAGTCTCTCTAAGCACCTGCAGAGCGCCTGTGCCTCCCAGCTGCTAACGGCCCTCCGCATTCAGTAGTATCCTCCCTGCCTGCCTCCCAGCACCACCTTTGGGTTGTCACGATGCCACTGGCCAGACATAGGGGTGGCAACTTTTGGAAGGCCGGATCTGGCAAAGAACTGGTTCCACCCAAGGGTAGGATCAGGGCAGACAAGCGCCAGCAGAGCCTGTCTTCCCAGGAACCAGCGGGGTTGGCCTTAGTGATTCTGGGGCCCTGGACAAAAGTTCAGGATGGGACCCTAGAACCACTGCCCTACCCCACCCCACCCCACTTGAGTTAAGAGAGGCAACTCTCACCCTCTGTGAGGCAGGAGAGCTGTTGATGGCAGCTTGCTACCTGAATCTAAATGGAGCTGGCACAAGAGGTTGCCGCTGAACCAGCTGCCTGACCCCAGATGGAGTGGGCACAAAAGGGCTGTCACTGCGGTTGTCCAAGCCCCAAGCAGGAAGGGTGGGAGTGGCAGTGACACTGCTCTTTTTCTCCCCCCCTCCTTGTTGGAGCTGGTCAGGGATCCCTCCAGTGTGGGTCCTGGAACAGCTGCCCCCTTTACTTGTTTCTTAACACCACTCTTGGAAGTAGCCATTCTCTTACCCCTCTCTCCCCCCACCCCACCCCAACTTAATTTGGTAACAAGTCAGACAGGAAAAAAACAAGTCAGTGCTGGCCCACTAGCAGTCCTACACTGGTGTAGTTTGGTCATCTATGCATACTGTATGGCAGGGATCCCAACCATATTGAGTCTGCAGGCCCCTTTGGAATGCTGAAATAGGATTTTGAGCATAACTACAAAATGGCTGTCACAGGAGGTGGAGCCAGTCACAAAAAGTCAGGGAGTGAAGGTCATTCATAGCACTAACAGTAACATTTCAAGCTGGAGTTCTGCTTAGGGTGCCCTTTAAATTGAGCATATTGTTTAAAAGTATTTTCTTGCATACACACAGTTTTCCTTCAGTAATTCACAAAGCAGAATCAAACATTGTCAGAAAATTTGGACTAGGATTACAAAATGAAGCAGGAGAGTGACTCATAGAATGTTGTGACACCAACAACTTGTTCATTGCAAACATACTTCAGGCAACCTGATAGATGATTATATATGTGGAAATCACTGGATGCCCAGTGCAGGAACCAAATAGACAACCAGAAGTAGAAGATGGACAAGCTCTGTTCTCACTGCTAAAACAAGACCAGGAGTGGATTGTGGTACTGACCATGAATTGTTACTATCAAAAATTAGAATGAAGCTGTAGAAACACAAAGAATCATAGTAGCAAAATATAATCTAAATAACATTTCTGAAGAATGTAAAGACTATGTAAAAAACAGATTTGCATTACTAAATTTAATTGACTATGAATCAGAAGAACTGTGGATTGAACCCAGAGGAAATAGCAAGGAAGAATGTGCAAAGACTGGTCTTGTAGCCAAAAGAAAGGAGGACTGGGACAATGAATGACTGATGAAACACTTAAAATTCCTGAAGAAAGATGAGAAGCAAAAGGTGATAGGAATAGAATCAGAAATAGAAATAGAATGTAGTTTTTCAGTGACTTGCACACAGAGACAAAGAACTATTATAATAACCAGTGCAATGAAATAGAACAACAAAAAAAGAACAAGAAATTTGTTTCATAAGATTCAAGAATTCAAAGGGAAATTGAAACCACAGCTCAGGATGCCGAAAGATCAGCACAGAAATACAGTATCTGATCAAGACAAAATAAAGGAAAGATGGAAACAATACATTGAAGAACTATACAGAGGAGATGGAAGGATAACACATTCCTTCAAAGAAGAAGCTTTTGATGGTGAACTTGAAATCTTAAAAAGTGAAAGCTGCACTCAAAGAAATTGGGAGAAAGAAATCACCAGGAGTAGATGGGTATACCAATAGATCTATTTCGATCTAGAGAAACTGGATCCATCAAAATCTTAGGCCCACAGACTGGAAACACACAATCTACATTCCAGTTCCCAAAAAAGAGAATGCCAAAGAGTGCAGCAGCTATCAAACCATTGCATTAATTTCCCACATAAGCAAAGTGATGCTCAAAATTCTACAACAAAGACCCTTACCATATATGGAACAAGACATGCCAGATGTTCAAGCTGGATTCAGAAAAGAGGCACTAGAGATCACATTGCAAATTTACAATGGCTAATGGAGCTACCAGGAATTTCAGAAGAAAATCATCCTGTGTTTTACAGATTACAACAAAGCTTTTGACTATATGGATCATGAAAAGTTATGGGAAGTGTTAAAAGAAATGGATGTGCCACAACATCTGATTGTTTTAATGAGCAACCTGTACTCTGGACAAGAGGCTACTGTCAGGACAGAATATGGGGAAACAGAATGATTTCCAAATGGCCAAGGTGTCAGACAAGGTATGTTAATTTCTTATCTGTTCAACCTATATGCAGAATATATCATAAGGAAAACTGGATTAGAGTTAGATAAAGGAGGAATAAAAATTGGTGAAAGAAAAATTAAAAATTTGAGATATGTACATAACACCATATTACTGGCAAAAAATAGTGAAGACTTGAAATGACTACTGATGAAGGTTAAAGGAGAAAATTCCAAAGCAGGATTATAGCTAAACATCAAGAAGACAAAAGTAGTAACTGCTGAGGAATTACATGATTTTAAGGCTGACAATGAAGAAACTGAAATTGTTAAAGATTTTGTATTCCTTGACTCAGTCAACCAAAAGGGGGGCTGCAATCCAGAAATCAGAAGAAGATTGAGACTTGCAAAGGCAGCCATGAAAGAACTAGAAAAGATGCTTAAGGATAATTATGTGTTTCTGGGGCATTATGGTATTCTCCATTACTATGTATGGATGTGAAAGTTGGACAATGAAGAAAGTTGATTTGTTTAATATGTGATACTGGAGGAGAGTTTTACGGGTACCATGGACAGCCATCATGAGATCCACTGGAAAAGTCAGTAATGCTAGGCAAGGAGAACGGCAGTAGGAAAAGAGGAAGACCCAAAATGAGATGCTTGACTCGATAAAGAAAGCCACAAACTCCGGATTGCCAGATCTGAGCATGGCTGTTAATGATAGGACATTTTGGAGGTCTTTCATTCATAGGGTTGCCATAAGTCAGAATTGTCTTGATGACACATAACACACACCTTCAATCACACAGGCTATAAAAGAACTAAAAAAGAAAATGCTTTGGCCTGGTGCCTAAAAGAAAGTAAGGTAGGTAGACAGGTGACCTTCATGTGAAAGGGCATTTCAAAGGAGATAACATTGCTGAAAAAGCCCTGTCTCTGGTTGCCACCCCCTTCACCTCTGCAGGGGGCACAGAGACCACGGCTTTAGAAGAGGATTGTAACTGGTGGGCTGGATGGTGTGGGAGGAGGTGATCCTTCATCTATAGATACATCTGTAAATGCATATGTAATTGGAGAGAAAATAGCCAGATCCCCGCCGCAAAGTGCAGAGTAAACCAATGAGGAGACAGAATGGTTATACTTTACCCCACCTAGAGGATTAGTGGAGCCCAGAACAGGCTGCAGGTTCATTACCCTGATGCAGTCTATAATATTTTAGGAATGAGGAGTTGCTTCCTTCCACTTCATTCAGATGAGGACAGTGCATTCTGGGCGTCCTGGCCCAGAGGGGTATCTGGCATTAGCTGGGTGCACTTTGCATAAACAGAACATGCCACTTTTAGATGAAAAGAATTGTAGGATACAACCCATCCTTTTTCATGTCTCATGAGATGGTGTGTGATAGAATTAAGGAATGTGATCTACTTTACAAGTTTGTACTGGACTTCTCTGGAATGATGATTGAATCTTTCCTAGATGGCTTCATTCTACAACCTTAGAAAGACAACCCTCACTTTATATTTCACTGTAACAGAGCACAGGCTGAAAAATCAGCAGGAGACATGATACGTAACACTCCCTTGCCTGTAAATTTATCAGACACATCATTTGTAAGGTTTGCTCATAATTCTCCCATGGTCAGGCAATGTAGAAAAATGCCAAACAATGTCACACTTCTTACCAGAGAGTTCAGTATTGCACTCTCATTTTTTTGCAGTGACCCACGAAAGTTTAGAATTATTTCTCAAAAACTAACTTGGCAAGCAGATGCCTTGCAAAACAACAGCTGCAAAACGGGGGGTGGGGGGAATCTCTAAATTTCTTTTCAACAATTTCAAGTGTGATGAATATATCTGGCACCATTTTATGGATAGAAGGGCCAATGAATTATGGCGTTAGACACCCTTAAACAGCAACAGGCTTCATTAAACCAAACTGCCTCCAGAGAAGTCTCAGAGAGGAAACAATATTGCCTAGTCAGTAACAGCAGCAAGAAAGAAAATATCACACATCACCTTGCAACTTTTTCAGCGTTCTCTATTTCTTTTTGAAATTACATTTAATAAAATAGTACATCTGACGAGGTGGATCCAATAGAAAATTTCCACTAACAGAAAGGCTGGTTCCACCCATCCCCTACTGCAGATGAGGCTCCGCCCCTCCTCGTGCTGTTCTTGGGGATCAAACCCCCCAGAAGCAGCATTTCAGAAAGCATTTTCAGCTGCAACAGGAAGGAGGAAATTAGATCGGCCTGCTCCACAGATGAAAATCCCTTCTATCAGCAAAGATCTTCCACAGGATCCAAGCCAATCTGTTTTATCTAAAGAACATACAATTCTGACAGATAAATTAGACTAATTGTATCCTGTCCTGCACAGATTAACCTTATACCAAGACATTCATTTACATTTGAAGTTAATTGTGCCTTTTGCCACTAGATGGTGGTGCTGGAGCATCAACCTCTGCTACAAAAGCTCTGCAGACCAAGCAGATCTGCATTTTTCAACTGTATTATAAGGGGGTTGGCCAGACAGCTTTCATGATTCCCATAGTATAAACATACAAGATAGTTCAGTCATAGTTATCTTTACTGGATTATATAGCAGACAGGAGATGGGGCATGACCAGTCAGGTAGTGCAATCTGAACACCTGGTTCCTTACCGTTATGAACCCCCTTCGGGTAGGGTTCCTCAGGGTAGCACCCACTGAGGCTGTGATGCCTGCCCCCTTTTCCTCCTGGCTACCATCACATTTTTCAAAAAGTGAGTCTATTGTAAGGAGTGGTTTAATATTGGCTGTCTTTCAAATGAAAGGGTTTTCACAGCTGTATAATAGAATCACAGGGGAATCAGGAGGGCTTCTGAGTCTATTTCTTCTTCAGACTCTTCCTCTTTTTATTCCCTTCTCCATCCCCAAGCTGTCCTGTATCTTTTTATTCTCCTCCTGTAATTCTTTTGGAAAGTGAGGGAGATATTGGGTTTGGCTCTACCTCTTGTGGTAGCCATTTGAGGTAGTACTACTCACTGCCTTCTCAAGATTTCCAAGGTGGCTACAGGATCAAAAAAGTTTGGTACCCCTATCCCTGGGGGAAAACCACTGCACTGAAGGACTCCCCCCCCCCTTGCCCCACCACACACACATCTTAGTCCAGTACCTTGGTTTGGGTGGTTGTAGGGTAAGTTCCTCTTAGTAAAGCATGTAATTACACTGCCATACTTTGCAAATGATAGGAAACGCAAGGTGATTTTGACACAAAAAGTTCTTTGACATGTTTGCAAATGGGTAAATGACCAAGATTGAAAAACGCTTCTCTGGTATGTATACCATTCACAAATGATGAGACTGCCCCCTCCCCATACTGTTAGCATCACTTATTGAAAGTTTCCACCTACCAAAGTGTTGGAAATGTCAACACACAAATGCAACATTCTATCGTATGTGGTGGACATGCAAGAAAGTGAAATATTGGATAAATATACATGAAGAGATGCAAAAGATACTAAAATTTCACTTTGTGTTGAGCCCTAAAAAATGTTATTAAATATTCTACCAAGTATTATTACCAAAAATATATAGCGAACTATTTAAATATGGTGACAGCAATGAGTAGTATATGTAACTAAATAGAAGGCAGAATCCTGTCCAGATTTGATAGAATGGATGAATTATATGAATATGTGTCAATGGCAAAATTAACATCTGATATACATAATAGGCCAATCCTAGAATTTCAGAAAAAATGGAGTTTTTTATCACGTAGCTGAAAATTAAGAAAAACTAAGAATAATTATCAGTAAAATTATCTAAAAATTTAAAAGGATGAATATAAGATGTTGAATATAATGTATCTTAATATAAGTAAGCAAGGGGATGGCAGAAATATTTTGTATTTATATATTGTCATTCATAGTTATTCTGACTTATACAACTGTTATATATTACTTTTTTGTATCATTTATTATTTTGTTTTTCAAAATACATTACTCAGAGAAAAAATAAAGTTTCCACCTACCGTACCTGACTTTATCTTTGATATGTGGCAGAAGTCTGAACATTTGCAAGAACTTTCTCATGAAGGCAAACCAGGAATTTAGGGAGCTCCTTTCTGGCAAGCCAAAGATGAACCTGACTGAACTAGATAGATCTTAGTAAAAGGTACTTGTTTCTACATCACAACCAGCTGAATCACTCACTCTGAAATACCTATGTAGCACCGTAAATTCCCAGCGAGTTTCAAAACCCAAACAGGCACAGGGTCACAATCAGGCTGCAGCACAATGAGAAGGTATAACAACATTCGATTTATATACTACCCTTCAGGATGACTTAACACTCACAGCAGTTTACAAAGTGTTATTATCCCCACAACACCACCACCCTGTGAGGTGGGTGGGGCTGAGAGAGCTTCTAGAAGCCGTGACTGACCCAAGGTCATCCAGCTGGCTTCAAGTGGAATGAGGAATCAAATCTGGTTCTCCAAATTAGAGTCCCGTGCTCTTAACCAGTACACCAAACTGGCCAAGTCTTCTCTCTGTACCATTTTTCCAGCCAAGGATAGCCCTGGGGAGCTGCTATTGACCCTGTGACAGTCGACATATATGCAGCCTACACATTAGTCAAGCTCCAGCCATAGAACTCCTAGCTTACACTGTGTGGCTCTCACTCAACTAAGTGAACTGAGAGTTTCTCAGATTATTCGCAACATGACAAGTGATCTATTTCTGGCACACCTTCCATATTTGGAGTACCACTGAAAAACACTGGCCTAGTGTTTTCCACACGTAGGGAGCTCCTCTCAGGTGGGACAATGCACACTTATATGGCCCATAACTTCATATGTGGAAAAAACGATTCCATGAGCCATTTAAATAAATGTATTTAAAGATAACAGATTTATAGATGCAGCATACTGCTTTTTAGGGAAGGCAGCATAACAGTTCAGGCTCCTCTTTGATTGCTTCATGCCATAGATTGTGCTTTTGAACCTTCTTACCTGAGAAGCAGAAGTGTTTTTACAAACAAGCCTCAAGTCCAGAAAAGTGATACTTATTAGGAGTTAAGTGGCACACAGAAATAAAAGACACAGACTCTTGGATATTAAGCATACATATTTACTTAATCTATACAGAACGGAGTAGATAAAATTTCAGATTCACATTAGTGAAAAATCTCTACAAAATGTTCCTGAAAAGCAAAAAAACAAGACTGCCTATTCATTCAGCACCCTCACCCTGAAAGCAGATATGGGTTGTAAAAATAAAGCAGAGTGTTCAGCACAAACTAGATTTCTGCATCACTTTTCACAGTTATTTCCATCTATAGTTTGAAGAGGTAGATTTTCTGCAACACCTGAGAATTGAACTGTAACATAACCAGGTGTAATCAAGGAAGGACAATGGATCAAGAAGATAAAGCCCCCAAGCATCTGTGTTTGGAACTACCCTTCAATGTTACAAAGGGTGACTTTTACTGCCTGTACAGTTCAGTCAGTAAGAGATTTGTCTAACATTTTAGGGCTAGTCAACCCAGCTGTGCACTTGCAGTCCCCACCTCATGATAGGGTAGCAAAAAGAATGCAACACAGTACATGTCCCCTATACTGAACACATTTGTTGCAAATTTATTGTAAAAGGTATACTGAGATGGACGGTATAAGCAAAAGCCTTAATTTTCTTTTAAAATACATGATTACTGGTTTACACACAGTAAAGCAGCTGCCTGTGGAAAGCATGTGTTCCATAAGTACATGGAACAAATTTGCTGGACAACAGTGCAACGTACAGCAGAACAACAGTTCTGAACTTGTCCTAAACTAGCCCTCGCTCCAGTCAGTGTACGGAATGACTACAAGGCTTCAGGAAACTAAATTTAGTCTATATTTAGGAGAGAAAATGGGAATGCTTGCATGTGAACACAACTTTGTTAAAAAATGTATCATTCTACACCCCCCCTGCCCCTCGATCATTAAACACAATACTTACACTGGTTTTTCATCTATTGAAATTTGAAAGTTGTTTTTATTTGCAACAGAATCCAAGATCTATTCTTGCCTACAGACAGAGCAAGTGCTATACCAGTTCTGGCAAGAGAGGGACAACCATGTACATGCAAAAAACCCTTCAGAAGCATTTTAATTGTATTCAGTTTTTAATTGTTTATCAAGAGAATCAATTCAGGTTCTTTTCTGTACTTCTCAAGCTGAAATCCTGTTGCTTCTATATCTATGCTTTAAAACAGCAGCCAAATGTGTTAAATGCAACATTGGAAAGTTTACTTCTCTCCAGTATTTCTGTTGCCACCAAGTGGTTAAAATTGGCAAAACCAAGCCCACCACTGTGCATGTTCCCCTAGCTTAGACAACTTCACTGTACTTGGACTGCATACACAGAAATGTGCAAATGCAACTTGAGAGAAAAACAACTGGCCAGTTCCTGAATTAGGTCACGAGAGAGATAAAACTGACTTTGCTCATCAGCATCAGCATCAGCTAGTATTTGAAAGGTTCTTCTTAACCTTCACTTTGCTTAAAGACATTTGTATCCCATTGTACATCATATCCAGGAAAGTGTGAAGAGCTCAGTGCAGCCTGAACATTCAAGTAATTTGGCAACTAAACTGTCAAAGAGCAAGGGTAGGCAAGTAGAGTAGCTACCAACAATTGTGTGTTTGAATCAGAAAGCTCTCAAAAGCAAAGATCCAATCAGGTACCAGGAATGGGAACATTTGCACCCCCCTCAACATAGCAACAACAATCCAGCAAGCAAAAACCAGCAAGCAAAACAGCAGCTGTGAACACTTTGCACAATGCCTACACTAACATAGGAAACATGCTTTTGGTCGCTGTCTTAAAACTCAAGATTTGGGGCTTTTCAAAGCAAGCCGGCATTCAGAAATCTAATCCCAAGGCAAAAATAAAATGGAGCTGTGCTCATTGTGCACCAGTTAAGATACCAATGGACACATCAAATCTAGCAGATAACCTGTAGATACCAGAAGGCACTTTTACTTACTGGTATTCTTTGCTAGCAAAAAGTTTTATTCTCGAAAAAGCAGTAACTAAGAATTTAAGATCAGAGTAGGTTTTTTTCCTAAATCTCTCTGCCTGGATTAGTGAGAGAGCATAAGGATCTGTCTATATTCTGACTTATCCTTATTAATATGCAGATTCATATAATGAAAACACGTCTCCAGTCAAGTAGGTGTTATGATCTTCTACAAAGACACAATGGCAGAAAAAAGCTACAAAAAATATAAATACTTTGACTAGACAACCACTAACCAAATTCCCAGCCATTTTGAGCACACAGCTACTACTTCATAGGATAATAACTAAACTGCAACTTCAGGCACACATTTATGGAAAGCATGCTTCAAATTACAATTTTAAAAGAGATGTTCTCCTCTGAAGTTAGGGGCAGGGTGCTTACAATGCAATGGTTTTAATTAGTGGCTGTCCAGCTCAAATTTGAGTGCCTCTGCAGTTATCTGCCTCTTTTATTCACTTTAAGAGACAGGGCAGCAGTTACCCTATCTATGAATTAATTCTGCAGGTCAATCCTGAGAAATATGAAAGACAGTTGTAAACCCTGTTTTTTCCAGTTGCAAAATTACATATATTTCAAAGCAGTAGACAAGACTGCAGCTACACTAAACCCTGTATGATTTTTTAGCTTTGTTTGTACAAACAAATATGAATCTAGGGAGAAGAAGTTTCCACTGGTCATCACATCTCTGTTCAACTATAGTGTATTTGAAATTACAACTGGAAAATTTAATTCACACAACAGAAGCAAAGGTGATGCTTTTTTCCAAACCAGTTATTCCTAGACATGATGTCAAATCTGCACATGAGAGTGTTGGTTAACATGGTGGATTTGTTACGGGGTCAGAAGGAAGGAATTTGCATGCATCATTTATGATAGGGGTATTTCTTTAAAAAATGAGGCAGATGTGCAACACAGTTGTGGAAAATTTATAGATAAGCTATTCAACAGCTGCTATGCAGCTTCCTGTACCAGGCAAGTTCTGTTGTTCTAAGAAAATACATATATGGTAGAAAAAGTAAGAAAATTTTCACCACAAAACTAATAGTTACCACCACCAGTTAAAGTTATACACAAAATATATCTCTCAATACAGTGTTTACACTTTAGTCAACAAAATCTGTGGTAGGAATGGAATCTAGGCAGACAGTTTTTTCTGAGCTATTTCCTTCAGTTGCCACCCTCAATTCAGGATCTGGTTGAATTCCATCTTGCGCTCCATTGGTAGAAATCCCAAGCTTCTCATGGGAATTGAGCGTGCATGACTGCAACACATGTACAGCCAGATCAACATCTGTTTCCCTTACAGAAACCTGTTCTTTAAGAACTTCCACCTTCTCATTCAGCTCATTTCTCTCTGTTTGAAGTGCTCTGCACAGCTTTTCCAAACGCTCCAGTTTTATCTGAAAGCCTTTATACTCTTTATCTTTAAGTGTTTTCTGTAGGAAACAAGATCGCACATGACAAGGTTGACTTTCATACAACATAACTTTTCAGAACTATAGAAACAAAATGAGAATAAGTTTAACTCTACAACTTGCACAACCAAGCTTTTATAGCAACCCTTTCTCAGGCTGCCCATGTAGTGCTTCCAAGTTAACCAAGTCTATCTCCCCTGCCCCCTCCTTTCCTAACCATTTGAAAAAAATATTTGTTTGCAAGACTTAGCCCTTCCCTCTAGTTACAAAAGTAATACTCTAATCCAGGTCTCTCCAACCTTTTTAAGCCTGTGGGCACTGTTGGAATTCTCACACATGGTGGTGGGCTCAACCACAAAATGGCTGCCATAGGAGGCAGAGCCAACCACAAGATGTCAGGGAGTGAGGTTATGTATAACTCTAATAAGTAACTCTTCAACAGTTAAGGCAGAAGCTTGGTTAATAGGATGCCTTTTTAAATGAACGTATTGTTGAAAAATATTTTCTGGCATACACGCAGCTTACCTTCACCCATGTAATGAAAATTCTTGTGCTGTGGTGGCAGCTGCTGCTGAATCAAAAATTTGTACAGCTTACCAGATCTCCAATGACCAATCAGAAGCCATGCTTGGCAAAATCCCCACAACTTCCTAAAACATACTTGGGGAGCACCAGGAAAAAGGTGTTAGCATGAGCCTTGGAACCCACAGGCACTCTATTGGGGATCCCTGCTCTAATTTTTAGAACCCATCCTCCAACTTTCAGAAGTGATTTCAAGGCAACTGTTAATGTAACATTCACTAAAAGCTATAATGAAAGCTGTTCACGTAAAGAGAGCTTTTGCAGTTTTCCGAGGTCGTTTATAATACCTATTTCCATACAACGGTCTATCCACCATTTCAATAGCCTCTTATCTGTAAAAAAATTTCAGTAAGTGTATCATTTTCTGAATAATCTAAAGTTTCTTTCAGACATTCTAGTACAAGCTGCACTTACAGTGCTTTACTTTTTAATGGCTGGGAAGAGAGCTGCCAGTCTTGGTTTGCTTCTTTCAGCCTATGGAGTTACACAAATTAGCTATTCGGAAGAGCATGAAAACCAACACTCACTTCTTCAGCCATTTGTAGAAGTGCTTTGTTGTTGTTTTCCCATTTTGTTCGCCAAACTATTGTTTCTTTTTCCAGTTTTTTAATCTTCTTCGTCATCTAAAATTAAATAGGAATGTTTAAAATACTGCTTTTTAACATTGACTCAAAACAAATATTTCTCTCCTTAGAACTTAACTCTTCAGTTCCCGAAAGAGCAGTCACATTAGTCTGCTGCAGTGAAAATGAACAGCAAACACACAGCAGGGTGAAGGAGAGAGAGAATGCAGGAAGTAGAGGCTACAATGGAAACAGGTAAAATTCAAAATCTAATGAAGAAAAAAGTCCGTTCACTAGTTAAGTCAAGCTAGTAATCACTTGTAATGCATGGGGAGTCCCAGGTTACGCTAAGGAAGGTAACACTTAAAATAAGATAAAATCCCAAATTCATGCTCAGTTCACAGTGGAAGATATAGTGTGAAGCCGCCTAATGAATCTCAGGCCAGCGGTTTCCTACTGAAATATTCCCTATTATTTCTCTTGTGGAAAAATGCTAACTTGCAATAAACTTTCTAACCTCATGGATGCTACACTGCACCAAAACAATACAAGCTAACCCAGCAATATTGTCACTCATGTAACAAGCTGAGTCAAGCAGAAATCTATTTAGGGCAGTTCAGTGCTGCTTTTCTTTACAAGAGAGATCTGAAGCAGCATACATAAAACCCTCAAATATAGCAGTAACTGATACACTATCACTTATAAACAACAGCCCACAAACATATCCTGGACCTGTCTATCAAGCTTTCATGGGGGCTGTCCTTCTGCCTCATTGCACCCACACATACAGTTCTGTAGTGACCTCGAGGTCTATTCCATCACCTGTGTTTGAACAAATACTTCCACATCACTGAACAGCGTGCCAGCAGACAGACAACATCCTTTCAGCGTACTACTAATCACACCACTACGAGACAGCTTCCAATGAACAATGCACTATCAATTGCCACCCTCCTAGTGTTACAGAAAGAAAAATTTGACTTGAATCCAATTGTTGTGATGCCATATCGGTTTTTACACAGAATACCTTCATCATAGTGCCCGGTCTGAAAGAACCAACAAACAACACAGCTTAAAAACATCATCTCAACTGTGTGAAAAAAGATTCATGAAAGTATCAAAAATATGACAACTGAAAAGAGTAAAAAAGGAGTAGGGCATTTGTCATTATGAACAAGTTGAACAATATACAGGAGGGTAACACAGATTTCCAACAAGGTATTTTACAAGCCTTAGACCCACAAAGGAATAACAGAGGAAATCAGCAAAATAATGAAGGAATAATGAAGCTATAGGAGAACAACCTAGGAATCTTCTATATTTTATCTAAAACACATCAGACTAGCAAGCTAGGGTATCCCATCGTTTCTGGCACTGACACAATTACTATAGGCATGCCTGGCTGTATGAACTCTTTCATCAAGTCCTATGCCATCAATTAATTTGGGAAATATTACAATCTACAGTCTCCCAACGAATACCACCTCAGCCACAATGAATGGTGAGCTTCTATATAGTAACATCCCTCCACAAAGACAGACTACATGCCACCAAGAAAAACAGGGTTTCTCACCTGTAACTGTTGATCGTCGAGTATCTTCTGTGCAGACACACATTGGGACTGCGCAGGTGCAGGCCAGCCGCGGAAAGATTCTTCTAGCTTCTAGAAATGTGACGGGGACGTTCGGGTCCACCGCGCATGCGCGCCGGTGTTCCCGCCAATTTTGAATGTACAAATACCCGAACGTCCCCGGCATTCCCTCAGTTCACCTGAGCCGCCGGAGAGACAGTTGAGTAAACCAAGCACTCACAGCGGGGCAGGTGGGAGGGAATATGTGTCTGCACAGAAGATACTCGACGATCAACAGTTACAGGTGAGAAACCCTGTTTATCGTCGTCGTATCTCTGTGCAGCCCCACATTGGGAGAATAGCAAGCACTCTCCAATGGGGGCGGGTGTGAGTGGTCAATGAAACAAAGACTGCAGGACAGCCGTTCCGACGGCAGAATCACGCTGGGCATTGATGTCCACAGAATAATGTTTAATAAATGTGTCCGGCGTAGACCACGTTGCAGCCTGGCAGACGTCCTGGAGAGGAACTCCACGGAGGAAGGCAGCAGAGGCAGCTTGCGCTCGCGTCGAATGTGCATTCAGAGAGAAAGGGCACTGCACGCCAGCTTGCCGGTAACACAGTTTAATTGTGGATACAATCCAACGAGAGATGGACTGAGCAGACGCAGGAAGGCCCTTGCGGGCACCAGCATAACATATGAACAGTGCAGGAGATTTCCTCATACCCTTGGTATGCTGAACATAAAACAATAAAGCACGTCTGACATCTAACGTGTGCAATGATTGTTCCCCCCGGGAGGTAGGGTTCGGGAAAAAGGAGGGCAAAACAACCTTTTGTTGCAAATGAAACCTGGAGACCACCTTGGGTTGAAACTCCAAACTGGTATGGAGTACCACCTTTTCTGGAAAAAACTGCAGGAACGGGGGGTCAACCTGCAGAGCAGAAAGTTCCCCCACCCTCCTAGAGGATGTGATTGCAACCAAAAAGGCCACCTTTTGTGTTAGGATAGGCATAGGGCAGGTGGACAGTGGTTCAAAGGGTTGGAGCATGAGATGGGAAAGAACTAAGGGCAAGCTCCACTGAGAAACTGGGTGGGCCTTTGGAGGGAAGGTCTTGAATAGGCCCTTTAGAAATTGCTTAGAAAGCCAATGGGCAAAAACAGTCCGCCCGTCGACCAGCTCATGAAAGGCCGAGATCGCGGCCATGTGCACTTTAACACTGGTGAAGGCAAGACCTTGCGACTGGAGATGCAGGAGATAGTCCAGGACTAGCGGGAGCGGGCAGGTAAAGGGAGAGACCCCCTTAGGGGCCAACCAATGGGAAAATCGCAACCATTTCCTATGATAGGACATCCTGGTGGAGAGCTTGCGGGCATTGAGAATGACCTGCAAGACCCCGGAGGAAAGACCTACTCCGCCGGGTACAGAAGCCAGGCGGCCAAGTTCAGGATGGCCAGATTGTGATGCCTGACCCCGTCCCTGATTAAGAGGTCCGGAGCATGTGGTAGAGGTATGCACCGCCCCTGAGAAAGGGAGAGTAGCAGGGGGAACCAGTCCTGCCGTGGCCACTGAGGAGCTATCAGTATGCAATGGGTCCTGAAGGCCCTGGCCCTGCAAAGAACCTTGCCCAGCAGAGGAAAGGGTGGGAATGCGTAAAAGAATCCCGGGGACCACGGGATTTGGAAGGCGTCCCCTAGGGAGCAGGGGTCCATCCCCGCCCTGGAGCAGAACAGGGGCGCCTGCTTGTTCCTGTTCGAGGCAAACAAATAGACCTGCGGGTACCCCCACTGGCAGAGGATTGGCTGGAGGTAAGCCCGGTTGAGGCCCCACTCGTGTTGAGGAAGAAACACCCTGCTCAGTGTGTCTGCTGTGGTGTTGCACTCTCCAGCAATGTGAAGGGCTCTTGGCAGGACGTTGTTGGCTATAGCCCAGGTCCAGAGAGCCGGGGCTTCCTTGCAGAGCTTGAGCGAGACCGTCCCTCCCTGCTTGTTGAGGTAGTAGCAGGCTGTGGTGTTGTCCGACAGGACCTGAACTCTCGTTTCGAATCACACCTGCAAAAGAAGCAAGGGAGTAACGGATCGCTCTAAGCTCTAGCAAATTTATGTGCATGTTGACCTCAGTGGGAGACCAGGTATCCTGTGCTGACAGATTGCCACAACGCCCTCCCCAGCCTAAATTCGAGGCATCCGTGGCAATGGTAACATCCGCCAAAAAGGGGCCAAAGGAACAACCCTTTGATAAATTATCCGAAAACGTCCACCATTCCAAGGACCGGAGTACCGCCCTTGGAATGGAGAAACGTCGGTATGGGGACATAGTCGTGGGAGTGAATGTACGCACAAACCAATTCTGTAACGGTCTCAGGCATAGTCGTGCAAAGAATACCACCCCAGTAGTGGAGGCCATGAGGCCAAGCAGGGTCTGGATCATCAGCGCTGTCTGGAAGCGATTGTGAATGAAGTGTCTGGCCAGGGAAGAGAGCCTCTTTAAACGGTCAGGGGGTAAGTAAGCCCTTCCTGCTGGGGAGTCAAAATGTACCCCAATAAATCGTATCGATGTAACCGGGGTCAGCACAGATTTGTTAACATTCACTAACAACCCCAGGTCAGAGAGCAGTGACAGAGTGAGGGAGAGGTGGCCTTGCAGGGCGGCAGCAGAGGGCCCCACTAGGAGCCAGTCGTCCAGATAGGGGTAGATAACACAACCCAGGGACCGGAGGTGCGCCACCACGGCTGCCATGCATTTCGTGAACACCCGGGGGCCGAAGCCAACCCAAAGGGCAAGACAGTGTATTCGTAGACAGCACCCCCACACCCAAACCGGAGGTACTTTCTGTGCCCTTCATAAATGGAAACATGGAAGTAGGCGTCTTTCAGGTCCAAAATGGCCAGCCAGACGCCCGCCTCCAGGAATTCAATGACACGTGCTAGCGTCAACATACGGAATTTCTCGACCTTCAAATAGGTGTTGAGACCTCTAAGGTCAAGAATTGGTCAAGACCCACCATCCTTCTTGTCAATGAGAAAGTATCGTGAATAGAAACCCCACGGGGAATCAGACACATTAACTGCACGAATTGCTCCTTTGTTTAGCAACTCCAAAACATTATTTTGCAATACAACATTGGAACATGAAGAAGAGGGAGGGTGAGAGAGAGGTGGAGTGGTAGAAAAAGGCAATCTATAACCATGGGCCACAATAGAAAGGACCCAAGCATCAGATGTAATATGCTGCCAACAGGGCAGGAAAACACGGAGTCTGTCCAAGAAGGGCTGTGGAACAGAACTTGTTGGGGGCAACTGGGGAGCGTCCAAGTCTAGTCAAAAGACTGGCTTCTGCCCAGAAGTAGAGGCCTTTGGGGACGAAGGCTGTTGTCTTCCCCTGGAACGGCCGGAACGCCTTGGTGCATGTCGTTGCGGGGCTGGGTAGGTACGTTGGTCGTACGATTGCCCATAAGAGAAACGCCGCTGGCGTTGGTGGTAGGGCTGGTAGTGAGCCTGAGAGGGATGGTACCGAGCTGGACGATACCTGGAGGCAGCAGACTGCTGAGGCGCGACCACTCCTAAGGACTTCGCTGTTTGGTGATTTTTACGCATCAGCGAAAGGGAATCATCGGTTTTCTCCGAGAAGAGCGAAGTGCCTTCGAAGGGAAAGTCCTCAATCTTCGCACGCTTGTCTAGAGGCAAAGCTGTTGAGCGTAGCCAAGCGTGGCGACGGAGCACGATGGAAGATGCCATGGTTCGGGCTGAGGAATCCGCAGCATCCTTACCAGCCGTCATCTGCTGCTTCGCCAGGCGCATTGCTTCCGCCTGCAGGGCCTGGACCAGGTGACGGCGATCTTCTGGGAGGTCAGCGAGGTAGGAAGTCAGGCGCTTCCATAGGAATAAATTGTAAGATCCCATAATCGCTTGGAAGTGTGCGATGCGGAACCCTAGGGACGAAGAAGAATAAATCTTCCTACCCAACACATCCAACTTCCTCCCTTCTCGGTCGGCTGGAGCATTCGATGAGCCAGAACAGAATTTGGCGTGGACCTCTTCTGCCACCAGGGATGATGGTTTGGGATGATGGAAGAGGACAGGGCAATCCTCCTCCTTCAAACGGTAACACCTATCCACCTTCTTCGCTGTCGCTGGAACCGAAGAAGGCGTTTGCCAGAGGGCATAGGCAGTGTCCATGAAGTCTTCCACCGGCGGGAAGGCAACCGACGCTGGAGACCCAGAGTATAGAGCCTCCAGCAACTTGCTCTTAGGCTTGTTGGTGGTAGAGGCGACGTCTAGCTCCAGAGCATCTGCCATACGCTGCATCTGGTCAGCGAACATCCGATAATCCCCATTTGGTGACGAAGAGCAGCCTTCCCCCACGGTGTCATCAGGGGAAGGGTCGGATGCCAACTCAGAGGAACTGATAGAAGGGGAAGCAAGGCCTTCCTCGTCCTCGGAACCGGAGTCGAAGGGACGCCCGGTTGCGTTGGCAAAGTAGGATGCAGTGGAGCCGAGACACTCGGAACCGAAGTCTGCTGGAAGAACGGAGCCGAATACTGAAACCAAGCGACGAAGTCTTGCCAAGTAGTCAGATTCCCTATGCCTGGAACCGGTTGCCAGGGCGGGCGGCGCGGGTGCTGACCACTGTCCTGGACCGGGCTGAGGTTCAGGGATCGGAACCGATGGCAGAGACGGAGCAGCCGCGGTCGCTGTAGATGGACCCGGAGCGGACGGTAGCGAACGCTCAAAAGGGTACGGTTCCGACATGCTTGGCAACGGAACGTAGTCATTGACCTCCAGAGGCGGCGGAGTGCAAGGAGGGGACGGAGTATGGAGCAAACTCCGGACATCCTCCTCAGGTAGCACCGGCGAAGTGGGCCCCTCACTAACCGTTGCAGACGGCTTCTGCTTCTTATGCTTAGATTTCAACTTAATCTTCTTCGTTGGAGGATCAGAAGCAGCCTTGGGAGCCGAGGACTTCGAGGAAGAGCGCTTCTCGGACGGAGCAGAAGGCGCCGCAGGAACGGATCCAGAAGTGGATGGGCGCTTCGGATCCGATTGCTCACTCGGTTCCGAGGAAGGCTTCGGATCCGACGACTTCCGCGACATGGCCGGCGAAGGCACGGAGGAGCGGGGTTTCTTAGTCGGCGTCCCCGATGGCTTGGGAGGGAGCAGGTTAGCGTCCCACAGGAATGCCCTTAGCCTGGCCTTCCTATCATTTCGCGCCTTCGGGGTAAAGGCCATACAAATGGCACAGCGCTCCACAATATGACCCTCTCCGAGGCAGATGAGGCAAAGATCATGCCCATCTGATTGGGTCATTTTCGTGCCACACTGGTGGCAACTTTTAAATAATGGGATGTGAGACATTATCAAGAAGATATCTCCTAATTGACAAACGAAGATATCTCACCAAGAACGAGAACGACAGTACGATCTAGACGAAGAAGTTTGCGAAGAAGAACCTATCTCGACGGCGGCGAAAAAGGAACTGAGGGAATGCCGGGGACGTTCGGGTATTTGTACATTCAAAATTGGCGGGAACACCGGCACGCATGCGCGGTGGACCCGAACGTCCCCGTCACATTTCTAGAAGCTAGAAGAATCTTTCCGCGGCTGGCCTGCGCCTGCGCAGTCCCAATGTGGGGCTGCACAGAGATACGACGACGATCATCTTGTTACTAAGCTTTTTTAACTTAGCCCTTATCCATATTTAGTTCAGTCTTGGGAACAGCTTGCACCTTAAGGTTAACAGCACAGCCATTGGTACTTGCATGACCCCAAAAGGAGATGAACATATTCATAACTCAGAGCAGTGCTTCCTCAGGTCCTACACACTACCACCTCTTCTGTACATTTACTAACATTTCCGTTGTCTGGACACTATGGAAGGAAACATGAAAATTTCCACACAGACTTCAACAGCTTCAATCCCATCATCAATCTGAGCCTGGCCAGTCCACACAACAGGTTCTTTTTCCAAACGCCTTTGCACAACTATGTAATAGATGCAAGGAAGCACCACCAACAGCTCCTCACACTTTCAGAAGCCACCCTGACCACAGTACAAAACCCACTGCCTCATGCAGGAGCCTGCAACCCATGACTCTAGAGCCAACTATGGCTTAGTACAGAATTAAATATGGCTCTTTATAAAAGGAAACAAAATATTTAAGTCTACTGGAGCAGTATGTGAAGGGAACAGCAGCTGAAGATTTTTATTAAGCTAAAAGGTCCCTAAGAGAAGCCTAAAAGAAAAATTACAAAAGTGATCAGCTGCCAATAAACTGTTAGCCTCTTTGCCTAGAAAATCCCAGCAGAGGACACCATAAGTTGTCTATGACATGACAGTACTATCCACTGCCATCAATAAAAGACTCGCAACAACCAGTGTTTGCGCTGCAGAAACTTTACAGATCATGAATCCACATGATAATTATCAGTAATGAATACTTCAGTTATGCAAATGGACTTGTACTGGCTCTTTGTTGGTTGTTCTGAATTTTGACATAGTTTGGCTCTATAAAAGGTTGCTAACTCTTATGTCATGCACTAGGTTACAACTGCATTTGCTTCAGGTTCTTAGACAGAGACTCAGACCAGGAAGATTTACATTCATTCCTAGGATTAAAATACCCATCCAATGAAATGAAGAAAAAGACCAATGAAGCCAGACTGATACCTAGAAATAACCTACTACAAGACAGGCCCGAAAGAGCTATCACCACTGTTTGTCCCCTCCAGCAGCTTTCAAATCAAAACAGTCCAACTTTTCAACAAGTTATCAATGAACCAAGATGGTTTAAAAGAAAACGCACAGCCCATGTGCAAGTCTGACACGCAATTACAAGAAGAAAATGACATTAAACAAACCATATTATACAATAAACAGCACCAGAATTCTCACATGATATAGATCAAGGCAGATAAAGTCTTTTCACACCAGACAAAAGTTTGTTCAGTGCCTCATAAACAGGCTGAAGTAGCTGGTGCTTCTCAATCCTAGCTGGAGCCCCCTGCCCCAGCAGCAAAAGTCTCCTGGAGGCAAAGTGTTCTTATTATAGTGCCTCAGGTAGAGAGGAAGGCAGGGCTGAGTAGCTGGTGCCTCTCAGTCTTGGATGACGCTCCCTCCCCATTCCTCATAGCCATGCTATGACCTCTCTCACAGGCACTACTATCCACCGCCATCAATAAAAGACTCGCAACAACCAGTATTGCGAGGCAGCAAGCCTTTCCATGTTTTACAGGCATTGTACCATAACCTTAGGCAGCCTTTCCCCAGCAACTATGGGCTGCATAAAACATACATGCCCTGCCACCTTTGTCCTTTTACAGTCAGGCAATACTAGTATAGGAAGAAGTTTCCAGCCATGTTGATCCAAAAGTAAAATCCAAAAACCAAGAACAATGTTTGTAATACCATTTATTAGGACTAACCCATTACAGGACCTAACAACAGCTGGCATACCATCTCTGGCTGATCCTCCAATACCACAAATCCTACCATGAGGCAATAACGTCCAGTGTAGAGAACAGAACACCAAACAGGTCAGTCGCTATACAGAAAATAAATGGACACAAAACTGATATTAAAAATAACAATATTCAGAAACCAAGGGAGAATATTACAATTTCCCAGGATAGTCTGACCTTAAAGTCACTATTCTTTAATAAAAAAACTTCAGCAGGAGACTTCAGCATGAAATTGCTCAACTGGGATTCAATACAAAGCTTCACATTATTCACCCTCCTCACAGTGTTAAATAGATTTTGGAGTTTCATTTCACCACACATACTATTTTAGCACAACCAGGGGCCCTATACCAATCACAGGTGCTAACTAGTTAAGCATAACTAGTCTATGGCCTCTATTTGTCTTTAGATTTTAATTCTGTGTGTGTGTGTGTGTGTGTGTGTGTGTGTGTGTGTGTGTGAGAGAGAGAGAGAGAGAGAGAGAGAGAGAGAAAGAAAGAAAGAAAGAAAGAAAGAAAGAAAGAAAGAAAGAAAGAAAGAAAGAAAGAAAGAAAGAAAGAAAGAAAAGAAGGTGTGTGTATTATTTATATCCCACCTTTCTAAGACTCATGGCTGATTCCAGATCAGAAAACAATGCAATGATTCACCATAAGATATCCAACAACCAATGCAACTGAACTAGGATTACAGAATTAGTAGACAATACCACAACTGCCTAGGCAAAGTGTAGTGAATTACCCAGGTAGAAGACAATGCAGTAAAAGCAAAATAATACTTCATTATAGTGGACTACAATCCTGTACCATAACAACGGTGTCCTCCTGTACCATTCCTGTTCACCATACTCTAATCCCGTTATAAAAATGCCATTCTGAACATTCTGTTTTGCAAATTCTGTAGAATGATAAAAGTATTGGAGCCTATTTCACCCAATACTTTTTAAATTTCAGGACTCCCAGACTCTGCTGTTTAGCATTAAGTGGTATAAATAACAAAATCATAGTGAAGAATAACCCACTGCTTTTGTCCACAAAAATTTATGCTGGAATAACAACAACAACAACATTCAATTTATATATTGCCCTTCAGGATGACTTAACACACTCAGAGCGGTTTACAAAGTATGTTGTTATTATCCTCACAACAATCACCCTGTGAAGTGGGTGGGGCTGAGAGAGAGCTCCTAGAAGCTGTGAATGACCCAAGGTCACCCAGCTGGCTTCAAGTGGAGGAGTGGGGAATAAAACTCGGTTCTGCAAATTAGAGTTCCGCTGCTTTTAACCACTACACCAAACTGGCTCTGTTAAGGTGCTACAAGATATTTATTTCTAGCTTAATTCTCAAATCACTGCAATCCATTGTTTAAAATTTCTTAAAAACAGAAGGAAAGAACAAAGATACATAATCATTTTTAATAGAAATGAACAAATACTGGATTCACCAAGAGATATGCAAAATTTAGCAGCTGATTATTATTAGATAATTTAAAATTTTCAAGTCCATTCACTCTTATCTCCCATTGTACACCAATGGAACGAGGAAGACTGAAAAAGCATTGTTACATACGTACCTTTTCCATCTCTTGTCTGAAAGTTGTGAAAAGTTCATTACTCTTTGCCATTGTTGTCTGGAACTCTTCAAATTTGTCCATGTAAAGAGAAAGCTAAAAGGGAAAAATATTTAAGTCCTCTACTTTATCTGATTATATCAAACTTTGTAACTTAATCACATATGTACATGTTCTCAACACCACCTTAAAATTAATGTATGATCTGTCTTAAGGTCAAGTTTTAAAAAATAATTCCATCCCCCTGCTTTTATCCTTAAAGTGATGCTAAGCAACTTGTGTGTATAATCAAGGTGAAAACATGCCATCTTGCATTTTGAAATCTCTTACAAAAGGAGGAAGCAAAGTAGTGATAGAACACATTACACTATAAAAAATTTCCTAAGTGGCAGGACTGTGAATTATGAAGATACTCCATCAGAGATTCATCAAAACTTCACATTTTTGACAGTGACTTGAGATTCATCTTCAAATTTTTCAAATTCTTAAAATAAATCTCACTGCCACCAGATTCAATGCTGGAAAACCAGATAGAAAGCCAAATTGTATTTCTGAACCATTATCAACCAAGACTCTGTCCTTCATATCATTGATATGACATATGCAAGAGGTAACTAAATGAGGTAATTATGGACTGCAGACTAAGGCAGCAGCTTTCCTTCCTATGGAGCAAAAAGTAAGGCCTGTGTAACAATCATAGTGGAAAATGTTATCACACAATTTAATAACGTAAAGAACAGAGAAATTTTAGAAGTAGCAGCTACAACAAGAATTGAATATAGGTAAGAATATAGAAATTGAATATTAAAGGCTGATGCACATTACCATTTTTTCCACAATATAAAACATTTGCCACCTTGAATTCGTGAATAGAATCAGATACTTAGAAACAGAGATGGGCACAAAATGAACCACAGAACAAAATTCCATACGGAACGGCTGGTTTGTTTGCAACGAAACATGCGTTCCGTGGGACCACGTTTTTACAGAACAAATGCATTTTTCCAGCCATTCCATGGCTGATTCGGAGTTTCACAGACCCCACGCCGGTTTCAGCCCATTGGCTGAACCCAGCGCGGGGTCTGTGAAACTGACAGCCTCTTTCTTCTGGTGCCAAAGCGGCATGAAACCTGTGCGGGGTCTGTGAAACTGATAGCCCCATTCTTCTGCTACCTGGGCAGCAGAAGAAAGGGGCTGTTTATTTCAAACGCCCCGCACCGGCTTCAGCAGCCGGTATGGGGTGGTTGAAATGCCATGAACCAATTCGTGAACTGGGAAAAGGTCGGAAGTTCGTGGTTTGTGGAATGCTATGAACGCTATGAATCATGTGGTTCATTTTTTTTTTTGGTTTGTGCCCATGTCTACTTAGAAAGCATATTGGTAACCTGTTTAGCATGACATGGCAGTGCAGCCAGAAGTCTCAGTACCACAAAAGCCACTCCGTAGAGAATATTCATATAAAATTTGTCATTGGTAAGAGCTTTGAGTGACGGAATATAGACAACTCTACCAAAATGAGATAGGAGAGGACATGAAGAAAAACTCTACATTGCACAGCGTTCTCCAAAACATTGTTTCATTAGAATATTTTTTTTGAGTTTCAGAAAGCATTTCCAGAGCCAAGAGAAAAACTGAACCAACATACCAATAACAGAGCCATTAAAATCTAGTGCACACCTAAAGTAGCTTATAAGTATATGCACACTTTAGTTTACCTGCTGTTTTAATTGGGCTTCTTGTTGTTTCATCTGTTCACATTTGTGTCTGGACTCAGTAGCTTCCTTTAAGAACTAAAGAAAAAAATATTGTATCCTCTCTATATTTTAGGAATATCTGCTCAGATAGCATATCACCCACACTTTCTTATTCCAACTATGTAAAAAACAAGTATATCTCAAATGCATGCTAAACAATGAATATATTTCAGGTTTTCACTTAGCAGATTTCACACACTAACTCAGTTTTACTTAATAGGGCAACCTTTAGATATATGGCAGTCTAACCCTATTGATTTCAATGAACTTAGACTGAAATAACTTGCTTGGGATTATACTACAAGTCAGAGGAACGGTTTGTTTTGAGGTTACATGCACTGAGGATCCTACAGTATCTGAACATGTTACAACAGTATTAGTCTTTCACTTAAAATGACACTTCTTTTTCTTTAAGTATGTTGTACATTTAGCAACAACAGAACCTTCATTTAAATGTTTTTATATTAATTACATATTCTTCAATTAAAAGGCACAAGGAATAGTACATTTAGCATCTTCATCAGAAAGTTGATGGCTATCCATTCCATAAAGATTTAGCAAGCCTACATTTGGCAGCTAGAGGACAAGCAGAGATCAGCTGGTGAAACTGAGTTTCACCATTTTTCCTTTCATGATGTGATGCAATTACCTTTATCCCCTCCTGCTCCAAAAAGTAGCTTCTAAGGGATTTGGTACAGAAGAAATCAACCAAAACCACTTCCTCATGTTGCTGTGCAAACAGCACTACCATTCCCCACATTGTTCCCAAAAGTTCTCCAACTCTCAGGAGCTGGTTTATGGAGGGCACCACTCGCATGTCTGTGAATTCAACCCTTTGCCTCCAACAAACACAAATATAAATAGATTCATATAAAGACTAAATAGAAAAGAGTCCAGTAGCACCTTTAAGACTAACCAACTTTATTGTAGCATAAGCTTTCGAGAATCACAGTTCTCTTCATCAGATGCATCTGACAAAGAGAACTGTGATTCTTGAAAGCTTATACTACAGTAAAGTTGGTTAGTCTTAAAGGTGCTACTGGACTCTTTTCTATTTTGCTACTACAGACTAACATGGCTTACTCCTCTGGATATATAAAGACTAAGCATTACTGAAGTGGGTACTTATTGCTAAGTAGCAATAGGACCAAGCACAATATAGCAGTGCAATACCTAAAATATACTACATATGTACCTCACTGTTACAAAATGTATTCAGTAACAACAAGGGCTGTGCAGTTTGGTTCAGAATTCAGATTAAAGTATCACAGTTTGGCTGATTTGGTAAAATTCAGGAATTCTGAATTAAAAAATCAGGTATCCTGAATTTTTACTGAATAAATTAAAAAAAAATCAGTAGAATTTTGCCTTTGTTTTCTATGGGAAAATCATTCTGGGCGATATCCTGTGGGCTGGAGGGATGATATTCCAACTAAAGTTCATCTACTCCTGACTGTTCTCTAAAGACCTCCCCCCACAGCTTCATGACCTTGGGGGCCAATTTTATGAGCCCCCAAAGAAGGTGTCTCCACTCATTCTCAATTATTACCCCTATGGGGAAAAATATCTGGAGGCTATCTGGGGGCTGAGGATGGCATTTTTCATGTAAACTCCACCAAATTTTCAAAGGACCCACTCCTGACTGTACTGTAAAGACCCTCAAAGTTTCAGGAAGATTGGACCCCAGGGGCCAATTCTATGAACTCCTAAAACAAAGTCTGACTCCCATTGCAGAAACACACTGGGGCAAGGCAGTGTGTTTCTGCAATGGGAGTCAGCTTTGACCTCCCCCCCCCATAGGAAACAATGCATCAGATGCATCTGATGAGGAGAACTGTGATTCTCGAAAGCTTATGCTACAGTAAAGTTGGTTAGTCTTAAAGGTGCTACTGGACTCTTTTCTATTTTGCTACTACAGACTAACATGGCTTACTCCTCTGGATATATAAAGACTAAGTATTACTGAAATTTTGTTCTGGGGGGATTCCATTCCTGTGCTTCAGTTTGGTTCTATTGGGCCTTCTCTGGGATGAGCTTAGCTTGCATTTGGGAATAAATTACACCCAAACAAAACTGAAGCAAGGGACACCGTTGGAACTTAGCCCAACAGAATCAGTGTCATTCACAGCAGCTGGATGCTTAGGTTCAGCCAGTGGGGAAACATCACAGAACAGAACCAAGCAGTACCCAAGCACACAGCTTGCTTCAGTTTGCTTCTATTGTGCTAAGTTGCAACAGTGTCCCTTGCTTCAGTTTGGTTTGGGTGGAATAGATGTGATTCTCTGACATGGTGTTGGTCCCATTCCTTCACTTTGGTTAGCTCCCAGGTATTTTTCCCCATAGAAAATAATAGAGAATGGGTGAGGGGCCATGAAATTGGCCCCAGAGGTCCAATCTTCATGAAACTTGGGGGATCTTTATAGGACAGTTAGGAGTAGGTTCCTTCCAAATTTGGTGAAGCCTGGTTGAAAAACAACCCCTTCAGCCCACTGTATATCTCCCAGAGTGATTTTCCCATAGAAAACAATGGCCAATTTTTTCAGAAATACCCAAAAGGAGGGCATTGCTGACTCATGATGCCCACTGCTGACGACATGTCAACAATGCCCCTCCACCCTCTACACTGGACAAACTGGCCAGTCCCTTCGACGAAGAATTTGTGAAGAAAAAATGCTCTGTTTAAGATTGTATGAAGCCCCTTTTTGAGAGTTAGTTTAGAGGCTTCGTTGCCTAGAGAAATCCACCCCCCCCCCGCAAAGAGGCTTCTTCATTTCTTGCCAGCAGCAAGTTACTTTTGCTTCTGTCCTTGAGATAAGCTGTTCTCGCTGGTGCCAAGCTGAACTTTTTTGGGGTGTGTGTGTGTGTGTGAATTGGTAATCAGATTCACACCTGTGGATTTGGGTCATGTGCCAAGAGCTTCAGACTAGACTCACTGGACATCTATGCTCAGGGGATATTGTTAAGCTGTGACTGGATTGGCAGTTCAGGCCTGCGCCACTCTGGTTCCAGCTTCTAACCAGCATAAACTGGCTGCTAAAAAAACATGGAGTCTGAGCTTGTGTTAAGTGTCTACAACAGACAACCACCCTTGCCCTTTTGTTCTGCTTCTGGCTTCGTTTTGTGAGAGGGACTGAAGTTCCCATCTTTGAGATTGCTACTTGCTTTTGTGGACCCTTGTCCAGGGACTTTGCTTGCTTCGTTTGTGAAACCAACTTGCTTTGCCTCCTAAGGAACTACTGTGGTATGTAGAGCTAACAGCTATAGATTTTTTTTTGTTCTCACATTGTCTTGTGCTTGTGATAACCTTGCACTTTGATCAATAAACCTTTGTATTTTTACCTTGTGTGGGGTTATTGAGACTCTGAAGCCTCTAAGTTATAAAATCTTTGCTGAACTCACCGTGTGTGCTTGTGAACCACCTACCATACAAATACCCTTTTGCTGTGAACTCTACCTGCAACATTATCCTTGCAAAGTAGACTTCGCTTTGGTTAATTCCCTAACAGGCTCTGGAGCTCTGCTCCCTGACTCCTTAGCCTATAGATAGGGGAGCTGGTGGCGGCTTGACTTGTGTGCTGTTTGCAAAAGGACCTTCCAGGCAGCCTGCGTTCCTTCCCCTCAGCTGGGCTGGAGCCCAGGGGTTTGGAACTCCTTGACAGAATTAATGCACACAAGTCTGATATCAGAAACCAAAACATTCAAAAATCAGTGTGGGGACATTTTAACCTTCCAGGACATTCAGTTGCTGACCTAAAAGTAGCAGTTATCCTGAAGCGGAATTTCAAAGGGAGATTAGAAAGAGAGACTGCTGAATTGCAAATGATAATGAAACTCAAGACAATGCATCCACTTGAACAGAATTGTGACACTGGCTTACTGTCTCATTACTAATACTAATTTCTCCACACCTACTACCTCTCTGCATACCCCACCCTATTCAATCACACCTGCTATTGTCATTCACTGGCTACTATCATTCAACTTCTGTAATCACTCCACTCTCCAAGATATAAGGACAGATGGACTCACATTCTAGCTGTATCTGAAGAAGTGAGCTGTGGCTCCCGAAAGATCATACCTTACTACAAATTTTGTTAGCCTTATAGGTGCTACTAGACTCTTGATCTTTTCTATGAGAACATTTAGTCTCAAACCAAGCTAGTGGAGGTGTAAACATTACCCAGAAACATTCAAATAATGTACTTCCAATTTGTGTTAGAACAATTGTTTGGGGTCTTAAAGAAGGTCGTATCCTACTATACCACTTAGTTAAGGTGGTGTGTTGAGCTGGTGCAAGGCATGTTCCACCAACACAAGAGGCTGAAGAGCCCACTGTGCTGATGGAATATGTTGCCATTTGCTGAATTAAAGGATACAGTCTGGAACAGATAAGACCAGATACACTTACGAACTCCCTTTCTCTCTGATGCTTTTCTTCAGCTTCTTTTATGAGCTGTGTTGTCTGCTGAAGCTTAGCATCCACCAGCTGCTGTTGCAGTTCCTTATGCTTGAATACTTTGTCCATATGCTAAAGAGAAGGAAAATAGTAGTGCTTCAACTTATACATAACAATGACCTAACCAGGAACCAAGCACTATTATAGCAGAGGCACTCTGATTTTACTGGGTCACCCAGGAAAATGCAGAAGCCTAGATAAGACAACTAATAACTAGAATAATAAAATTGGTTTATTTATTTACTCCATTTGTACCCTGGTTTTCTCTCCAATAGGCTCACATCATTCTTCTCTCCTTCATTTTATCCTCACAACAACCCCGTGAGGTAGATTAGGCTGAGAGGGTGCAACTGGCCAAAGGTACCCAGCGAACTTCCATGGAAGAATAGGGATTTGAACCTGGGCCTACCAGATTCTAGTCCAATACATTAACCCTTATACTATACTGGCTCCCTAAGATATGTTTAAGATATTTAAGCAGCGATACTGAGACAATGGTTGTTGTGGCTTTTCCGGGCTGTACTGCAGTGGTCTTGGCATTGTAGTTCCTGACGTTTCGCCAGCAGACACTGAGAGATCTCTGTCTTTTGGGGCTACACCTCTGAAGATGCCAGCCACAGCTGCTGGCGAAACGTCAGGAACTACAATGCCAAGACCACGGCAATACAGCCCGGAAAACCCACAACAACCATCGTTCTCCGGCCGTGAAAGCCTTCGACAATACAATACTGAGACAGATACAGAATTGGACACTAGAAGATCAGTAGTAAAAAGTAGTTGGTAATATTAGTTAAAGTCAACAGAATATGCAAGTTACCACATTGGTTCTGTTCAAATCTGCCTATAGCATTTTACATAGGATGCAGATCTGAAAACTCCTCCTACCACACCTCCTTTTAAAAATATCTGATCTGATAAATCATTCATTTTTCAGCCAAGAAGCTACTGCATTAGATCCAAAATTTAAGAGAAGATGTTTATGCATGACTGGGTGTTCATAACTCCCTGTTGCTGGAGAGTGCTCAGCCACTTGACTTTCTCCCTCACAGGATAAGATCATCCTAAGGCAGAGCGCTGTCTCACCAGAGAGTCATGCATCATGTGGTTGCGAGCTGTACCTGTGGAGCTTCTAAGTTCCTGACACTAATTTACAATACCCCATCCTCTACCTGGATTATAAAGACTTGTTCCTTTTTCCTCTCCACGTATCTGACAAGGGGAGTTTTTTGACTTTCAAAAGGTATAAATTTTACATATGAATTGCTATACATACTGACCCACATTTTTCTCCTACTTCTCTTTCAAAATCCTTAGGAGAGTATATAGGATTATCTCCATTCCATTATAACATCATAAAACCTAGTGCAATAACTGAAGCTATGAGTATGGGAATGGCCCAAGGTCACCCAGTGAACTTCATGCCAGAGTGGGGTTTGAATCCAGGTTTCCTGGGCCACAGTACAACTGTAACCACTATACTTCACTGACTGTTCATAGAAGCAAAGCTGAAATACATTTTAAAGCACGTCTAGGTAGAGATATAGAGTGAGTTTTCCATTTTATTGTTATCGGCCGTGAGCAGTCAATTTTCCATGTTAATGGCTGAATATACTTACTAAGGCAGTTAACTTACTTCTTCTCGCAATGCATACTGTTCTACGAGTTTCTTCAACTTCTCCCCCAACTCAATATTTTCTTGGCGCAGCTTTGCATTGTGTATGCCATGTTGTTCCAACTGAGCCTGAATTTCATTTAGCGTAATCTGGAAGTGTGCAGTTGCTTCTTTACGTCTCTCCTCCTCTTCACGAGCTTGCTGCATATTCTCTTCCTTTTTCCCAAAGAGATTTAAGAACACACTTTCACCAACATGGTCATTTCCACCAACTTTTAGTCACTTATAAAGTTGATCCAGGCCACTGTAATCTTAATGGTCATCTTGGAGCTACATCGGTTTCCAAATTCCTATGACAATTCAATTGCCAGATTATGATGAACAAGACTATAGTCTTGCATATACACACACGGCTTTGGTATCAAGATCAACCTACAGAACTTACTAGCTTTGGTTGATGCATGATTACTATGGTGCAGGCTGCCACATCTTAATACAGAAATTGTGGTTGTGGGCTTTGATGGGTCGTGGGGGGGGGGGGGAAGGAGGCTGCTTATCCCCTTTGGTACTAGTTACTGTCACCCTTACTTTATTAGCAAAGCAAGCTGATTGCAGTTTAAAATCAGAAAATCCATATTTGGGGGACCAATACTGCTCAAAGCCTCTATACTGAAACTTTTTATTGTATGCTGTAACCGCAAAAATATTATCCTTCACTAATCTAAAACCATTTTACTTCATGAGAATGGCTCTCCATTGTGAGGCAGGGTATTCATAAGATAAATGCAATCTCAAAAAATGTAACTGATTAGTTAAATTTCTAATTTTCTTTTTAACCAGATTGAGATCAACAAAAGGGGGGCTAATCCATAATGCTGTTGCCACTCAAGTCATTTTTTTTTTTGCAACACTTGCACAGATTTGCTATCTCTCAAGGGGCCAAGACTAATACCAGCCTGGCACGCTTTTCCTCCTTCCTCTCTTCTAGCTGCATCAGAGCAAGAGTAAAAACAAAAAGTGAAGCAACAGGAGTCCCTAGGTTAGCTAACTTACCATGCCACCTAGTCTAGTCTAGCAATGCAGGCATCAGCACAGAAGTCTACATAGAACTAAAGCTCTTCTGCTGATACGATGACCCCTAAAGGACTATATTGTCAAGACAGAAAACAGCCCTCTTAACTCTTTTCATTGTGAGAATAGCTATATTCTAAGGGATGGATATCGGTTGACATCTGTTTCTTTCAAGTAAGCACTCAAGGAGAAACACAAATTCATGCATGTACAAAGAAACTGAAGTACAAATGCTGTATTTCTGATTACTACTTAGTCTTTACAATCTTGTACATTTGTTGGTCATTTCCAAGCAGATGGTAGTACTTCCGTGGTCCTGTAAACAGAAGATTTTGTGATAAAGCAGCTGCAGGCATATACCTAGACAAAATGGACTGGAAGCAATGTAGTGCTAGTGGAAGGCACCTTTCTTGTCTCCCACTTTCCCCAGCAACTTCTGAAAAACTGATGCCAAAGGGCTTGAGACCTACATGGATCTCTCTCTCTCTCTCTCTCTCTCTCTCTCTCTCTCTCACACACACACACACACACACACACACACACACAAACACCTGGGGGCTGTAGTGAAGAATGGGAGCCATGGTGAAATCATCTTCATATCACTCTTGTGCTAACAAAAGCATGGCTAATGGAACAAGATGGAGCACTCTCTCCTTACTAGAAAACCTCCAGCCTCTGGGTCTGTGTAGCTGGGTCCATGCAGGCCCTGCAACCTCAATTATCATCATTTCAAAGGTCTCAGCAGAGTAATATAGAAGAAAGGGAAGGGAACGAAAGATATGTACTGTTGAGCACCCTTGCATTTCACTGGATACAGCCCCCCACCACCAAAAAACAGATGGCTAAATAAATGTACAAGAGACCCACAAAGAAAAAGCAAAGATTAGTCTAACTCCCCACAGCACAAAATAATCATTAGTTACCTGCCTGAGGATCAATAATCTTCTTTGCTGTCAACTACTAGCAAGGAATAAACTACAAGTAATGCCAAGCACCCTGTATTTTCATTCACTTCCAATTCCCTTCTGTTTTCATTTCTTGATGTTCTAAACATCAGACAATATTTACAACCAGCATGTTCTTAGAAAATGATGCTATAAACTTTTAAAAGCATTCAACATCATCTCCAACTGACCTTTATTGTTTTATTATGGCGTTGAAGCTCACGACAGAGAGATTCCAGTTTGCTGCGTGCTAAGATGGCCTTGCTATGCTCACTCTGCAAGTGAACCTTCTCTTTCACAACTTGAGCCTGCTTCTTCTGCAGCACCTTCATCTGCCGTTGAACATTTCGGCTCTCCTCCAACTGAGTAAGAGAAACAAAGAAAGGTAAAAGAGCAATTCTTTGCTACAGCAGCTTACACCCAAGTGATATTCTGTAGCTGATTAATTAATTTAAAAATTGCATATTGACAATTACAGAACACAGTCTAAGCTAGGTTATCAGAACAACTAGAATTTTACAACCATGACTATCAAAGTTTCATCCTTCCGCAGTTCCAGCATATATAACTAGCCATGACTGAGGAAGATTGTTGCTAAGTCCTGTTACCCAAAATGGTTAAGAGCTTCAACATTTCCTAGACAGCCATAATATAGTCCTACTACTTCTAAATCCTGATATGCAACTCCATGTGTGTCATAAAAATTCACAGTACTAGTTTTCCTGCAGAATCTTGTGATTTTAGATTCTACAAACTTGCTTCCTGTGATTCAGATTTCACAAAGCTTCTTTTCTATGCTTCTCTAAGGGAACACAGAGATATATCCTCAGAGATGTCTTTGTAATTTCAGAATTACATTCTGTGAGGTCTTCCACTTTTAATTATGATCCCATACACATCAGGATATGTCATTTTCTCTAAAAGAAAAGTTTGGAGCTCACGCAATTCATCACTGTACATGCAGTGTGCTTGTCTGCCTATGAGACTATGGGCACTTGAATATGGCTTGTGGATTATAGCTGCTCTTTGGATTTAAACCTACACCATCTGGGCTAAAACAAATGTGAACACTGTATTTATGCATATTTCAATTAGAAAACAGGAAACAATACAGTTGTACTTCCTGCTTCTCTGACTTAATGCGTGCAGGTCATATCCAAATACACCATTAGTATACAATCTGAGACTTATTTCATTAATTTAAATATTATTCCCCCCCTAACTTTATAAGTATCAAGAGATTAAAAAGAACTGATACATAAAATACATGTAGCCTTATTTCTCTCACACACTCAAATTATGTTTTACCAGTTTAGCTGTTTTTATTTAATTCTTGAGAGAAAATGCTTCACTCTACTTCTACTATATCTAAAGCAGTGCAGCTCCTGTGCCGTGTACACTTCTACAATTAAAAGTTCTTGACTTTATTGTGGCACATACCAGATCAGCATATTTCTTGCAGAGTGCTGCCAGCTTTTCCTCTGGAGTTGCAAGTGTGTTTAAAGCCTGCATCAGTAATAATACTTCTTTCCCTATGGATGATGCAGAAAGTATAAAATACTTTAGTAAGTAGCATCAAATACTTTAGCTCTGAAGAGCTTCACTACATAAGCCAGGAACAAGCAGATTACCACAGTAACACAACAGAAAGTGAAAAAAACTTCACTACATAAACAAATTCAGTATTTACAATTTCTAAATAGAGCTTTAAACTATAGGGCAAATATCAACAAAAAGAAACAAGAAATATTTTAAGCAACATAAACAAATGTCTTGCAATGCCACTATTGAAATACATGGTACAACTACAAATTACTACAATTATGTGTGTAACAATGGACAACGAATACTTGTTTCTATAAACATATACAACAGGTTGTATTCTACAAACTTCACGTGAAAGCAGGTATTTCCTTACCTCCTTTCTCTTCCAGATCCTAAATAATGCTGAGAATAAAAAGGGACTCTGTCTGCAAAATACCACAAGGAGTGGAGGGGCAAGTTTACAACTCCTCCTTCCCTAGCTTTCCATGGATGAAAAGAGGAGTGGATGAAAGAGGAGTAAGTTTTCCATCTTCACTGCAGCTAGTGGCATTTTGTCTATAAGGCTCCCCTAACGAAGTACTAGCCCTCTGAGGACTTAGGGGATGCCAGGGAAAGGTGGGGGAAGATCTACTACCATCTGTAGTAATTTTTATGTCTGTTAATGTTGCAATTCTATTTATCATACTCCATATTTATAAAGTAGAAATATTCATAAAATAAAGAAATCAATGTTTGCTCCTCAAATCCAGCATAACTTTCAATATTTTTAAAAATATAAAAAAAGCTTTCCAGCTTTATTTACTTTATAGTCTTTCTTGCTGAATAAGGTATAATAGTTTCCTCCCATCTAAGTAACAAGAAAAGGCAATAAAAGCCAGAAGAAGAAAGGACTAAGTACTTGATAAAGAAACAAATGAAACTGATCTATTTTCAATGCTGAACCATCAAAAGCAGCTATTCGTCCTAGACTACAACAGTCATATACCTAATGTTTTCTCTTTGTTTTTATCACTCTCTGGGTCTTGCTGGCCATCAGGTGGATCAGTGCGGGTTTCTTCCCTTCCAGGAGTCTCTTCTCGCAGTTCTTCAGCACAGAGTGCAGTTCCCAACAGCTTTCTGTTTGTAGCTATGTAATCCTCTACCTCCTCCATTGCACCTACATTTTCTGTACCATCGTAATTTGTTTCTGAATGCTGCAGCATTGTATTCAGTTCTGTACACTTGCTGTTCATTAGCTGTTCCTGGTTGCTACTTTCAATCTCGCAGATTTGTGATTCTTCTGTAGTAAGCAGTAAACACTGGAGGAAAGAAAGAGTAACTGTGCAAACCATTTAACTAAAAAAAACCCCTCTTCTCTTGACTACATTATGATCTACAATTATCGCAGAAACCTTTACAAAGATACATGAAAGGACTTTAACGACCCACTCGCTGCACAGGAAGAATAGTTAGTCAACAAACACAGAAAAGAACTTAGCCCACTGTACAACCATGTTTGTGGAATACTGTAAAGATACACTGGAAGAAGAAACCTTATGTATATAATTCTGAGTTCCTTGGAGGAAGGATAGGATAACAAGCCTCAGATATGAAGCTTCCTTCTTTTGCTCACAGGATCTAGCTATACATTTCCCTTTAAAACTTGGAGCTTAATGGATGAAACAATGCTGTAAATGTCAGACTTAGAATTATAGTTAGCTTAGAGGCTGCTGACAATCTACGGGATGTAAAGAATTGCTTGACTCATGACAAATCCATGTACATTTTAAAGAAGTCCAGTCAATGCTACTACAAAGATGTTGAACATATAGCAACAAAAGTTTCAATAAGTAAGGAAGCACAAAACAAGACTACTTGTTTTTCTAAATCTCACACTAACTGAATTTATACATTAAGAGCCAACTTTTAGTTTCAAAGGTTTTGGAAATGTGAGAAAACAGAAGCTAATTTCACCCATCTTTTAACAGCAGCATATTTATTGTCACTTTCTCAGTAAAGCCTGGTTCAAACTGTTTCCCCATATTTCAAGAAGTGTAAAATAGTGTTTAGAGTGTTAGAACAGCATCTGGGAGACCCACATTCGAATCCCCACTCTGCCATGAATACTCAACTAGGTGATCACGGGGCAGTCGTACACACTTAGCCTAACCCACCTCACAGCGTTGTTGTGATAATAAAATGGAATAGAACAATATAAGCTACTTTCTCCCTACTGAAGATAAAGGTGGGGTATAAATGAAGTAAATCAAATAAGGGACAGATTGTATGGAAACAGTCATGGTGGACTAGTATATGTAGAGTTTTATAATGCAGTAAACACTGAATCATATTATAACAAACAGGCTTATATCTGGACACAAAGACATCAGTGTTAAAAAGAAAAGAGTAAAACTTTGCAATGCCACCAGAAAATGTGGATAAAGGACCCAGATAGTAATTCTCCATGGTACCTTCAACAACTGGGGCCCTAAGAGAGAATGGCATATTAACATCTAACATACTGCTCCACAGGCATCCATCTGAAATGCTGTAACATTAAAAGAACCAGCATGGACCTATAAAAATTCCAAATGTTTAAAATACTGAGCCACAACTTTTTCATATCATAAAGAAGTTTAGAAGCTTCACATCACTGGGGAGAGGAAAAAAATCAGTTTTTTAAAAAATGTAACTAGTAACACTGTACAATGGAAAAGCTCAAAAGTGTGACTCCTTTCTCATAATTATGAAGAACCCTGCAACAGTAAGGAATGGCTAAGGGCAGAACATTAGTAATAGCCTCTTTTGAACAGCAACAAGTGCAATAACAACTGACACAGCATATGTTTATTTTTAGTAATTCGGTGGCCAGTTTCTAAATTTCACTCTGCATTGTGTTTGGGATTGCTGGCTTTTCAGGCAAAATTAACAGGGCAGCTTTAGTAGATAACTAATTGTTTTAAAGGAAGAGAAACAGATCTATTGAAGAAAGTAGCACCTTTTGTTATTTTGGAACAATGAGCTAGGTACAGTTCTTGCTTAAGAACAAAAGCATTCCACAGATGAATAAAAGTGATTATAAAAGAACCTAGCTGCTTGCATACAACTATTTAATGGTCATGAGAAACGCATTTTGAACCTGCTTATCCTGCCCATGGGCAGGACAGGATAACTGCTGCCAAAAAGCCTGACGTGCGAGAGGATACTGTAGAAAGATATCCTAGCTAGCTAAAGAAGTTTGTAAGACATAGTAGTGAATTGTACTACTGCAGCAGTATCAAGATTTATTTTGAAGTTTCACTGAAGTCAAGGTACACAGAGCCCTTGGGTTTGCACGTCCAAAGCTGCCAGTCACATCACATTTTTCTTGTTTTGAAATGCAACAGACCAGCTTCATTATGACAAGATGCTCTTAAAAAGATGTTTTTATTTAACAGTATTTGTAGGCAGAAGTAAAATCAAAAAGAGTCCAGTAGCACCTTTAAGACTAACCAATTTTATTGTAGCATAAGCTTTCGAGAATCAAGTTCTCTTCATCAGATGCATGATAGTAGTATTAGGTTGACAGACTTGTTCCAATGATAAAAAAATCCCATGCAGAAAACTCTGAAATTACAAAACCTGGCAGGACAAAGGTACTAGGAATAAAATAGTAAATACTACATAATAATTGTGCATAGGGTCTTTTAGGTCTGAAAAATACAATGCATCTCTCCTATCGCCAAACATCACTCGTATTTTACTTTCTCAAAGCTAGATTTTCAGATACCTTACATTTGTCAAGCTCTGAGGACGTTTACCATGTTGCCTAAACGGAATTCAGCATCCGTAAAATATCTGAAAAGATACACATGCATTTTTCTATATAGGGCTCGGGCATGAAACGCAAAGCGCAGTCAAGGAAAGAAACAAACATAAGAGGGAGCTTTTCCTCGGACTTGCTGCCTGCGACGCAACGTGGCTACCAAATAACCCTCTTGGCGGGGAAATGAGGGCGCGCTACGTTGCGCGGGAGGAAGGAGGGAACCGCACTGAAGAGCCGATCAGGCGGAACGCGCATCCAGCAGCCCACCTTCGACTGCCGCTTCCTCCAGCATCCCTCCAGGAGAAGCTCCATTCCCGAGCAGGTGCGCGCGGCGCCCCCCAGAGCCTCCCGCGCAAAACGCTCCGAGCCGAGCCCCCCTCCACTCCTCCGCTCCCGCCTCCGTCAGTCACCTCCTGCCACCCCCTGACCTCTCCTCGGATCAACCTGCCGGCGGAGGCCGCGTGGATCCGAGGCGCCTCCAGCTGGGTAATGGCGGACTGTTACCTCAGGGCCGCCCGCCGTCGCTCCCGGGGCCGCCGCCGGCTCTCCTCGGCCTGACTCCTCCAGATCTTCCGAGCTCCGCTCGGGCCCCGCCGCTCGGCTCCCTCCACCACACACGACTTCAGCTCCGCGCGCCGCCATCGTGTGACGGCAGGACCCAAACAAGCCGGCCCACTCCAGAAGCACACCGGAAGTAAGCGTGCCGACGCCGGGCCCGCTGCCTAGATCTCGGTTGGACCAATCACCGGACAATCTTCTGTGTCACGTGACACTTGAGGACCCTGCCCCCGTCTCCCACGGCCCGGATGAAGCGAGAAGTCCAAGGACCTCCCTTGACTAGGTCCTTGGTATTCCCTTCAGGTGAGTACTACAACTCCCAGCACACCCTGCGCAATCACGCCCGGGGAGTTTCTTGGAAAGTAACATGAAAATCCTTTCGCTTTTCCCACCTGAAAGCCAGTTCCACCGCATTGCTTCTTGGGACATGTAGTCTCCTGGCTGCGTTACCTTCCTTTGCACGTGGTGAAACCATGCGTCCGATTCGGGCAGGATGCCTGCTGCTATTAAAATGCTCAGTCGGGAAAGCGCCCTGCTCCAAGCTCCGGTGAGTCGGATTAGTGTCCCGCTAGTCTTCTGCATAGCTGGGATATCTTCGCCAGCGCTGTAGGCTATTTTGCATTAAACGGGAGGGGGTGAAACACTCTCCGAGGGGGAGATTCAGTTTTGGTGGGGGATTCCACACCTTTGAACTGCACAGAGAGTTTCAGAACATGACGATGCGCTATTTTTTGATCCGCTCTACGTGGGCTGCAGAGAGCACCAAATTGCTGCAATTCTACTGCTTTGTCGGATTTACTGTGTTTTGTCTTTATTTTTTTTTAAAAAACGCGTTCCGTTTAAGGATACCCAGTAATTGGTCTATCTAATTTCCTATCAGTCTAGTAAGTGGCTGACTTTCGTAGTAAAGCGCTTGCCCTCCCTCCCCAAAAGATCCATCGTTTAATAAATGAAGAGGGATGACAAAGTATACACGAAAAAAGCTTACCAGGCACATTACCAGCGCACATTTAAAAGTTCGGTTAAATTCTCAAGGCGGGTTATACACTCTTGCTTTTTATTTAATAAATTTTATTGGTTTCAAAATTATACACAACAAATAAATATATTACCTTTAAAAACTATAAATTCCGTACATGCTCTTTACGCACAGCCAGGGCTTTTTTTCTGGGAAAAGAGGTGGTGGAACTCAGTGAGTTGCCCTCAGAAAAAATGGTCACATGGCTGGTGGCCCTGCCCCCTGATCTCCAGACAGAGGGGAGTTTAGACTGCCCTCTGCGCTTCCGAGCGGCGCAGAGGGCAATCTAAACTCCCCTCTGTCTGGAGATCAGGGGGCAGGGCCACCAGCTATGCGACCGTTTTCAAGAGGTGCCGGAACTCTGTTCCCCCACATTCCCCCTGAAAAAAAGCCCTGCACACAGCCATATTGTAATTATACAGTCTTGCTTGAACAACCAAGCCCCGCATTCCTGGCAACAAGCTCAACAACAAATATTTGATGACGTGCCAGAAAACAGTACACTAAAGTTTATATTCTGCAGCTTTTGTGTGGCACGCTAGGATTTACTCGGCATTTCATTATAAACAATAGCACAAAATCTTATCTGCCTTCTTCAGAATCAGATTATCTATTGTATGTGGCCAAAGGCCATCACAATCAAGGGAATAAAACACATAAGCAAAACATAAAACACTAAACAATAAACAAACATAGGTGAAAGAGTCTCAGATATTAAGATCCAGAGGAGTTAACTGTGTTAGACTGCAGTAGCAAAATAGCAAAGAGTCCAGTAGCACCTTTAAGACTAACCAACTTTATTGTGGCATAAACTTTTGAGAGCCACAGCTCTCTTCATCAGATGCAACTATTAAGCACAACTTGAGCCCTGATTTTCTTAGCTGCCAGGGCAAACTGTGCTACTCTCTAAGAGACATGGATCCAAATCAGAAAGAAAGAGGGGAAGAATCAATGTTTTTAAAGCTTTCACTAAGGAATTTACTTCTTGACTCTGTATGCAAAGCCAAAATATAGTATGGAATGTCTTCAGGGACTGAAACTCCATGAATACGGAAATGGGCATCAGTCAATCAGAGGACATGGTTTGAAACCTCAGAGAAATTAAAGCCATTCTAAGATTAGGAAAAGCGATTTTGGTCAAATAAGCAACTCTGCCATGGTCTCTCTTGAACAACTTGAACCAAGGAGAAAATTTGGAACAGAATTGAACTTCTGTTCAATGCAGCATCCGTCTTAAACATACAATGTCATATATTGAGACCAGGCAAAGGAACAACCCAAAAGTCATCCTCCAGGAAATGATAGAGGATTTTGTTAAAGCCAGACGAGCAAATGGCATCTGAATGCAGCAGTACATTACTTTCCCTTAAGAGAAGATTAGCAGAGAGATTCCTTTGCTTTCTCCAGAATCTAAATAAGGTCAAGTGCAAACAAGCTCTGATAGAAGGCAACCCAACTAAAGCCCACACTAAAGCCACAAGGCAAAGCTAGAATCCTCTTTTAAAAGAAGTTTTGAATTGGTTCCAGGTTCAAGGTCAAACATTCATTCCAACCCCAAATCTTTGTATCATGTAGAAGTTACAGGACAGCTTTACACTGGAACAATTTCAAGGCCAGCTGAACTAAAACTCCTTTCGAGGTGTAAAATTTAAAGATAGCCCCAGTGTTTTTCAAACCTGAGGCTTTTGTTATGACCAGGTGGGCTTTCCATGAGGGGGTTTCATTAAATGTCACCCCAAGATACTTAAAGGTTCTGTATTGTTCAATGGGATTGCCATCGATTGAGCATTTAAATCGTCTAGGTTTCTTCCCAAAGACCATCACTTTGGTCTTGGCAAAGTTGATGTTTAAGGTCTCGCCCTTTCAGAAATTGCCCAGTTTGTTCAGCATCCTCCTTAAACCGATACAAGTTAGGGACACCAACACCCTGTTATCTGTATATAGGAGAATCAAAACTTTCTGATCCCCCTAAAGATGGTGGAAAGAAATCAGGGCCTGACCAAGCTTGGAACTGTGTCATTTAAGTGGAGATTGAAGATCACTCGGGGGTCAAACACACTCCTGTTTGACCCGAGTAATTGGAATCTCCTCTGTTAAGGAGCCTTTGGGGCCTACCTTAACTCTAGCAGATACATTAGAATGAAATTCTTGAATCAGGAACAATATGTGTTTATTGATATTGGTGCCTGCTAGTTTCCCCCCACAGTTCGTTCTGATCTACTGAGTCATAGGCAGTAGTCAGATCCACAAATGCTGTGAACATAGGCTTCATGGGGTCCTAATGCTTCATTGAGCCAGCTAGTAAAGATTCAGGCAGTGATCAATAGTGCCTACCCCTTTTCTAAACTCTGCTTGCTCAGGATGGATAATGTTATTAGAGGTCTCCCAGTCCTCCAGTTTGCACAGTAAAAATTTGCTGTACAACTTGAAGGCTATGTCCGGCAGGTTAATTGTTAAGTACTTTGGGGGAACTGATTTGCAGCCCTTTTTAAATACTGAGACTGCAATGTTTTGTTTCCATCCTGAGGTTAAAAATGCCAGTTTGATTGATCTGGGTAAACAACTTTGCAAAGGGAAGGATTTAAACAACTTGGGAGGGATCTGATCCTCGCCGGGGGACTTACCAGAGGAGAGAGAAGAGGCATCTCTTATGCCTATTTCAGATGCTGCAACAGGAGGCCATTGTGGTTCCCACCCTCTTCAGTAAAAAAAACATAATTGAAAGTAAACTGATCACTCAGATCAGTTTAAGTCATTTTCCATATACCTCTGTGAGTGTTTTATGTGCCATCAAGCTGCTTCCAACTTATGACGACACTATGAATGGATCCAACCAATATGTCCTATCATTGACTGCCTTGCTCCGGTCTTGCAAACTGGCTTGCAAACCCTGGCTTCCTTTTTCAAGTCAGGCTCTCTCATTCTGGGTCTTCTTTTCCTACTGCCTTCAACTTTTCCTAGCAGTATTGTCTTTCCCACTGAGTCTTGTCTTCTTGTGATGTGACCAAAGTATAGTTGCCTCAATTTTGTCATTTTAGTTTTCTACAGAGAATTCAGGCTTGATTTGATCTAGAACCTACTTATCTGTCCTTTTGGTGATCCATGGTATCCATAAGACTCTTCTCTGCCACACTTCAAATAAATCAATTTTCTTCCTGTCAGCTCTCTTCAGTTTCCAGCTTACATATACATACACAGTACTGGGAAATACCATAGTATGAATTATCTTGATCTTGATCCCCAGCAACACATCCTTATCCTTAAAGATCTTTTCTAATTCCTTCATGTCTACCTTTCCAAGTCCCAATCTCCTGATTTCTTGGTTGCTGTCTCCCTTTGGATTGATGGTTGAGCCAAGGAATAGAAAAGCTTTAACTATTTCAGTTTCTTCACTGTCCGTCTTAAAACTGTGTAATTCCTTGGTAGTTGTCTTCCTGATCTTCATCTGTAATCCTGCTTTGGCACTTCCTTAACATTCATCAATAGTCGTTTCAAGTCTTCCCTATTTTCTGCAGTGGTGTCATCTGCACATCTCAGATTGTTAATGTTCCTTCTACCAATTTTCACTCCTCTGTCTTCCAAATCTAATTCTGTTTTTCCATATGTTCTGAATAGAGTTTGAGGGAGATAATGTACATCATTGTCTAACTCCTTTGCCAGTTGATAACCATTCTGTTTATCCATACTCTGTCTTAACGGTAGTCTCTTGTTCAGAGTACAGGTTGCGCATCAAAACAATCATATGGTGTGGCATACTTACTTCTTTTAGCTTTTCATGATTCACACAGTTGAAGGCTTTCCTATAATCTAAAAACAAACTGATTTTCTTGTGAAGTTCTCTACTATGCTCCAGTAACCACCATAAATTTGCAATATGAGCTCTAGTGCCTGTTTTCTTTTTTTGAATCCAGCTTGCAAATCTGGCATTTCTTGTTCCATATATGGTAAGCGTTTTTCTTGTAAAATTTAGAACATCACTTTGCTTGCATGGGAAATTAATACAATGGTTTGACAGTTGTTCAGTCTTTGATGTCTCCTTTTTGGAATTGGAATGTAAATTGAGCCACTGTTTTATTTTCCGCATTTGATGGCATATTTTTGTTATAATATTGATGGACTCAGTTTTTGTAGCTTGAAATAGTGGTGGAAAATGCCCTCAAGTCATAGTTGACTTACGGTGATCCCTGGTGGGGTTTTCATGGCAAGAGACTAACAGGTGGTTTGCCATTGCCTGCCTCTGCAATTCTGGTCTTTGTTGGAAGTCTCCCATCCAATTACTAACCAAGGCCAACCCTGCTTACCTTCTGAGATATGACGAGATCAGCCTCACCTGGGCTATCCAGGTCAAGGCAGCTTGAAATAGCTCTGTTGATATTCCATGCACTCCTGATTATTTGTTTCTCCCAATTGCTTTGAGTGCAGCTTTCACTAGTCAGTGAACAAATTGTTGGCCTCTTGTTTCATTTCATGATCCTGGTCCAAATTTTCTGACAGTATTTGATTCAGCTTTGTTTCCTCCTTTTGCATTGCAGTCACCTATGATTATCAGCACATCTTACTTAGGTGTATGATCAATTTCTTCCTTTACACTTGGACAAAAGCTTTACATTTCTTTTTCAGCATCCATAGTTGGGGTGTCAACTTGCATGATAGTTATACCAATAAGCTTTCCATGGAATCCAACTGATATTTGGTCAAACTTTGCATTATTTATTTATTTATAGTTCACTTTTCTCACTGAGATCCAAGGCGGGTTACAACTGAGCGAGTGAAAATACAATATAATCGACAGCAAGGACATTCACTAAGCAAAGTACAATAATGAACAACAGTTAGGACATTCAGGGAAACAACTACAATAGGGAATGGTAGCAGAGAAATTTTAAACAAACAAAAGCCAAGCACAGATGAAATCTGTCTGAAACAAAGCATAATTTATTTTCACAGTGTGGAAATTTTAGCAGTGTGGAAACTTGTTAGTAGACACACGTAGCAGACCGTGCCAATAGCATAGTGTTTAGTGCTTGTCGCTACCAAGGCATTTCTCTGAGCTATTTCTTATGACCTGTACTCTGGCTAGAAAGCTCTCCTGACTAATTCAGTCTTACATAGTTTGAGATAACCAGGGGTGTGGGGGCTCTCCTGACCATCTCAGGCAGGCCATTCCATAAGGCGGGGCTGCCACAGAAAGCATGTGTGTGAGCAGCTGTTGATTTTGTCCAACTGTAGAGTGGCTTCTTCAGAAGGCTCTGTTCAGATGTGTGAAGCTCCCATGGTGGAACATAGGGAGAGAAGTCGTTTTGCAGATAGTCATGACCTTGAATTGAGGCTAGTAACTGATGGGAAGCCAATGGAATAGCTGCAGAGTGGGGGTTATATGCATGCTCCGTCTAGCTCCTGAGAGTAAATGAGCTGCAGCATTCTGCACCAACTGAAGTTTTGCCCCACTATAAAAGCAACACTGCTTCTTTTGAGTTTGCCATTTCCAGAGTAAAAACACGACCTATTCCAGTCCATTTAGTTCACTCACACCCTAGATTACTTTGTTTAAATGTTCCAGTTCTCGCTATATGACTTTGAGCGTACTTGGTTTCGTATTTCTCACATTCCATTTTACTATTATATGTATTGCACAACTTTGGACTATCCTTTTGCAGCTATTACAAACTGGATGTCCTTTGTTACCCAAATAGGAGGTCTCCTTAGGAGCATTAGCATTAAGTAGGCAAGCAAGGGGGCAACTAGGAATCTCCACCAATGTTTATGGGGATTATTTCCTTTAAGAACTTTCAAATAAACCAGGCAGATGTTCAATGGGAAAGGGTTTGTTTTAATTAAAGAGAAATAAGAGGCAAACGTACAGAAAACCATATACAATACACATACAAGGCTAACTAGGAAAGTCAGGGAGGAAAGTGAGAGAAAGCAGTTTCAGGGAGGGCAATAATTATCAGTCTCGAAGAGCAGAGGTCTGCAGAAGCAGCAAAATGACCAGTGTTTCATGAGAAGAACAACAGTCTCAAACGACTTTGAAAATGGGGATCTCAGTTATAGGGTGAAGTGTTCCTTTGGGCAAGCTGCCTTCTTGCTCCCAAGAACAATAATGGTTTCTCTGGAAGTAGAACAGTAAGTTGGGAGAGGCTTGAAGAGACTATCTGGGATAGACTATAGGTGAAAATATTGCTTGATGACCTGGTAAGCATCAAATGGGAAAGCTAAAATGTTTGCTGAATAGCTTTGGTAAGGATAGATGGGCGAGGGGAAGTGTAGCACAGCGTTGATGAGATTAGAAAAGGGCTTTATTAGGAAACCTTGTTATCTCTGCATCTCTCCAGAGTGTGAGCCATCAGTCAGTCAACTGCCTCTGACTCATGTTCTGGTAGTTTTCCAGGCTCCCGCCGGCTGGATTCCACTCTGGACCAGGCAGTGTCTTGGACTTATGGCATAGGAAGAAGGGGTTTATGATACTCTATCCATAAACTGTTCTCTCAGTGTGGTTAACAGCTAACACTTTGGTTTTGATCCAGTCCCATCATTAAGAACAGCGATATTCGTACTTTACCTCTGCTCCTCCCCAGTAGTCAGTTGAGTGCCTTCCAACCTGGGGTCTTGTTTTCCAGCACTATATTTTTTTCCCCTTTTGGATTGTTTCACCACAGGGTTTTTGAAGCATGAGATGATCAAAAGTGGTTTACATTGCCTTCTTCTGCTCTGTACTAGCCAGGGTTAGCCAAAGTGTCTGCCATTGTCCATGAAAGATCCTCTACTAGGGTCACTGTCCACTACTGCTGTGGTCCAGTAGCTACTCTTAAAGGATTCCTCCATCTCCATTACCATTTGAACTGTCAGTTCTCTTCTGCTGATGACTTTTGATTAATGGAGTGGATGCAGTGGATGCATCTTAGTCTGGGGTCTTACCTTTGGTCATTCTGCCCTGAGGGAGTTTACTAGTTTATACTCTTGACAGAGTACAAGCTCTCAGCTTCACTGACACACTCAAATCTCACCATGTTAAGGTGTGTATCCATGAGGGGGTGCCATCGTTGAAATGATTTCCTATATGTAACTAGATTATTAATTAAACTGTGGAATTGCCAGTGGAGGTAGTAATGGCTATGAGGATAGATAGCTTTAACATTCATGGAGGAAAGGTCCCTCAATAGCTTCTAGCCTTAGGGACTGAAGGGAGCCTTCATATACAGAAGCAGCAAACTGCTGAATACCAGTGTCAGGAAGCTGCAGAAGAGGGCCTCAGCCTCTGTGCCTTGTTTGGCCTTCTAGGGCAACTGGTTGGCCCCTGTGTCAATCAGCATGCTAGACTAGATGGATCACTGGTCAGATTCATAAGGCTCAACTTATATTCTTATAGGTTCTTTGTCATTTATTGTGCTCCACTTTGCTCCATTAAAGTGGAGCATGATTGCTTTTCTGACTATGCCTACTGTACTTTTAAGCAGCCACCAGCTATTCCCAACTAAAGTTACTTCCATCAAAGCCACTGTGCAGGGTATCTAAACTAAGCTGCAAGTGACAGGAAGTGCTGGTACAGCTTCTACTAAGATCAACTTTTATATTCTTACTCTGGTGCTGAAACCCATTATGACTATAATAAGTGAGTGACTGAGAAGGGTCAACTAGTTTTATAAATCTGTAAACACACTCAGCTTTCTCCAACTTCCAGAAAGAAAGGGCCAGAAGAGACTGTCAAGCTTCTCGCTTCTCGGTTAAACAGATGGGGGAAGAGCCTTGGTTCCAAAATGCAGAGTACACAAGTGAATTTAAGACAAATACATTTACCTATACAGCATCCAGAATAGTATTTTGGCCGTGTAACGTAAGTTCAGCTGGAGATGTAAAGGCCCAGGGGGTGGGGGGAGGAAAAATTCAGAAACAAATTTTGGAGAATACTAAAAAAAAATCCAGTGTTTTCTTTCAGAATGAGTAAAATACTTTTAAAGGCAAGATGGGCATGCTGTAGATATACAGTTTTTAAATCAAAGATGCAGTTGTGCACCTAGACGTTGTGGAACTGTAGATAAGCTTGTTTCAATTCATGCAAATTTCAAGTTTTCCAAAGAGCTGCATGAAGATAAAAATGGATGCTTAGAATCAGTTGTGCTAGTTCTGATTAGAGACTTGAACAGTACAATCCTAAGCAGAGTCACTCTGGTCTAAGCCCATTGATTTCAATGAGTTTAGACTGGAGTAACTATGCTTAGGATTACACTGGAAGTGCTGAAACTTTTACTTTTAAATGTGACTAATTTTGTACATAATTAAAATATATTATGTATGCTGATAATACTCTACTGAATAGTTCAGTGCTTTACTGTTATGAAGTTTATATCAAAATACACTATTAGTTTTATTGTGAGTGACCCTACTTCTGACCAAATATATTTTATGTTATTTACAGCAAAGCTTGTGTTTATTACAGTACTTCTCAACCATACCCACACTAGCTGGGCCTGAATTTCTTATTATACTTAGCATCTTCTGTTCAAGTTATACTATTTATTTGAATAGGACCTAGGTGAAGATGCTTACCTTAAAGTACATTGGACACAGTAATATTTAAAGAAATAATTTTATTAGATCTTTATGGTTTGGAAACTGTTTTAAATTTTGCTATTAGATTGTGCCACTGGCAGTTTGGAAATTGTGGGATAGAAATGGTTCAGTAGTTTTAATACAATAGTATCAACTGATTTTTCCCCCTTTTAAAAACATCTGACCCCTCTTATGAATCTCAAGATAGTCTTGCCAGTATATTCCCCAATTATGTTACTGGAAATTTTACCAACAGAATATTAACCTAACTGCTTCATTAGGTTTGCAATTCATCTATCTATATTTTATAGAATCATTGTTGCATTATAGTTTTTTGATGTTGAGGGGCTGAAATTTAGTAAGTAATGAAAACAGAAGTCTGATAAATATATCCTATAGTGTCTTATGGTCCCCCAAGCACTAAGAAAGAGCTAACAACTAGGTGCATTTTCATAAATTGTTATTTATAAAAAAATCAAAATATCAACATGATGTGCCATTAGTTCATGAAAGAAATTAAATACAAGTTTTCTATTTTTACCTCACCACAGATAAACTGTTCAGAATTTTTATACATAAACTGGCATTTTCTGGAGAAAAATATCAGACTAAGCAATGTATGCATTTACTCTGGACCTCTGCATCTTTCCTGTCCCAAAGAAGCTTACCTTGTGCTGTACTCAAAGCCTCATTTGTAATCCCCCCATTTTCATAAGTGATTTATCAAACTGTGTGTGGGGCTCCTGTTAGAAGAAACAAACCACAGCATCCCAAACATACAAGTCAAACTTGCCTTATTGTCCCCTCGATATCAGGGAGTGTATTTTCATGGAACAGTTTTTTACTTATCACCTGAAGCCTTATTTTACAAAAACCGATTTCATGCCTCAAGAAAGTCTCCAAAGGAAGTATAAAAACAAGTTCTTGTCAGTTTTCAATAAGCATTTATACAAAGTGGTTAATTTTCTCCCTGAAGCATTTCTTCTATTTCTTTGTCCCAGTTGTCATCTTGCTTTCCCGATTCTGTAACCACTTCATACTCTTGAAGCTCTTGCTGCAGTTCTTTTTCCCAGTCTGCAGTTTCTTCGAAACAGAAACAAACATTCAGATTTACTAGACTGTATAGTGTTTCTCAAAAAATAAGTTGCAGCTAGACATACTTAATGGGACAGATGGTGCTATTTCAAGACTAAAATTATGACCCTCAACAGATTCAACCTGGGATCTGGCCTAGCACAAAGTTTTCTTTCCACATGAGCAGTTCCAGTCTTTCTTGAGCATGCAATTGTATGGAAAAGTGTAATGGGTGAACCAGGAGATCAGTTGCTGTTATCCATGGCTGTCACCAGACAGACACTTTTTTCTGTATGTTATTACTATGGGAAGTACTGCTGCTATTGAAACATACTGGGTCCCATAAGATGTAAAGAGCAAATTGCTGTTTATGAGAGTGAACCTCTGAAGTCTTTGGACTTTCCTGTTCTGTCACTCTTCCTTACACATACCTGAGATTTTGAAGGTTTTCAGATTCCCCAACCAAAGTTTGTTACGAACTGAGTGAAACACTGAAAACTGGGATCCAGCAAGCTAGAAGACCTCAGAGGCAGCCCCAGCGCCAGAGTTTCTGGTGCCTGCAGCCAGCCTCGCGCGCGTGCTATGCATGTGCGCACCCCGGACTGCGTGATGTCATCATGTGATGACATCACACAGTAACACCGGGGCCATTGGCCGGCGGGTGGCTGTGGCGGCGCAAGGAGGCCGCCCGCGTGCCGCACTGGCTGCCTGCTGTTCCTGGCCCGTGGCTGCTGCACCCGCCCAGGGGACGTGCAGCAGTGCAGGGCTGGCCGACGGTGGCGTGGGGCAGGCACGCCAGGTCCGTGGTGCGTACCTCTGCCCCCAGCGCCCCCTCTGGCCCAGCGGTGCCCGCGCACCCCGCCTCACTGCCTCACTGGTGGCGCCGGCCCTGCTCAGAGGTTTACTCCTTTTGCGGGGGGGGGGTGTTATATACATGCATGATGCAAGTAAGTTAGACTGAAAAGCTGTTCTGAAACAATTGCTATTAGTGAGTTGCAGTCTTCTGCCATTTCTCACCTCTTACTCTCACTTTAGGTTGTAGGAAAAAAAAACACTTTAGTACCTTAGTTATTCAAAATATCTAACTCTGCAAGTACTCAATTTTTGCTGTGAAGATGCATCTATTAATAACTCAGACAAGGGTAAGCTCTTAAATTATGCAACTGAGGGAAAAGGGCATTAACAGAAGACAAATTTGTATTTTTCCTTTGAAATGAGAAGTGGCTGATGTTATAAAACCATTTTCCATTCAAATTATTGCAGAATCAAACAAAACACTGGGTTGAATCCAGTGAGCTTTCCCACTCAATTTTGGCCAATTCTCCTCTTTGTTATAGCTTCTGTCCCCAAAACCCTTTCTGGTGGTCAGCGGGGATCCTCTCCTCTCTTTTTCACCAGTGGAAAACCTAGTTGGTCCTATTCAATCTCTTTAGAGACCTAAATCAAAGAATGTAAAACAGATTTCATTTTACCTTCTGCTGTGGAGGTTTCTTTTTTTTTGTCAAGCACAAGTTGTTCAATCTCTTTCCTTAAATCTTCTCGATTCAAGCTGCATGCATCAAAAGCATCACTCACAAATTCTGATACACCTGGGCTAGTAGAAATTTCTTCTTCTTCCTTCAGATGTTAAAGAATATGTGAAAAAATGCATTGCTCCTTAACTAATTTATATAGAGAGCAGGGAAACACAGAACTTCTATACAGATTGAGAACAGAATGGCATCTTTATGGAATTTTGCGAAACAAACTTCCTCTCACCTCAATTCATGGGGCATGAACTATCACAACAGTAGCAAAAATACTGAAGAGTAGAGAAAGAGGAGGCCCTGATGGGATCGTCTGACTGCATTTGCTTTTTCTGCTTCTACCATACCAGATCTGTACAGCAACAGCAAAGGTTACCTACACTGTTAAGACCTAAGAAGGGCTGGATCGTTATTCATAATGCAACTTTTCCAAGTTTGGGCAAAGAATACTGTGCTATTTGGAGGAGGCGAGAGTAAAAACTGCATCTTCTCTGTTCTGACTAGAACAAACGTCACAGACAATCACCTAATTCAAACTGTGATCTGAATTGCTACGGCCACGCATGGTCCTTATTTCCTTAAGGAACTTGTGACTTTGGTGTGAAAAGTAATTCTTTTGAAATCAGCTAGGACTGATCATGTGTTCAGTTCACATGTTGTAACGGAAACAATCAAAGATACTTCTGTTGTAAATATTGATCAAGAGTACAAAAAAACTTTACCTCTTGAGGTTTTAGCTGAGACTTAATTGCTACAGGCGGCGTCTTTGGTCGCACAGTTTCTAGAAGACAGAAACAGAATTCTGGATTCAGTATATGCCGAGTATTTAATGGGGAGAGATCATCTTTAGTTTCATAGTTTCAAGTCATCAAGTGGTATAATTGTATAATGTTAAAATTATGTTCCAGGCACTCAGAATTTGAGAATGATAGGGCTGGAAAAACTGATTTTTTTTTGTTTCATCTGCTAACTTCTTCTTACAGTTAGAAATCATCATCTTCTCTTAACCTCTAGACAGAGAAATTGACCTCTGTGTATTTTAGGTGTCATTTTCACACAAAAAATTACCTTCCAGTAATATGTATGAGTGACTTTTGGGTGCAGTTCCTGATGTATTTTTGGACATAGAACACACTTGCTGTTGACATAACATTAAATTATACATGAGCATCTAGAGAAGTAGAGACAAGCATAGGTTCAATTCTATTAAATAAGTTGACATATAAGCTCAACTCCCAATCCTGTGAGTGATGGATAAGTCCGGTTTTTAGACAAGACTTTCCTCTGTATTTCTGAAAGTTTTGTTTGGTTTGTCTAATTATAGCTGGCTTAATAAAATGGTGCAAGCTGATAAGGTATAGTTGTTAAGCTTGCTGGATGAGAACTGAGGAGACCCAGGTTCAAATCCCCAATAAGCCATAAAGATCAGTGGGTGACCTTGGTCCAGTCGCTCACTCCCAGCCTAACCTACCTTGTAAGATGGCTTTGAGAATAAAGTAGAAAAAGGGAGAACCATGTATGCTGACTTAGAAAAGTTTTATAACAAAAAGTTTTTATGAGAATTTATGCTGTGAAATATAACAATTGCTGTGTTTTAAATTTTTGTATTTCTAGAATTCAAGTAAAATACCATTAAACAAGGTACCAGTGGAAGGGGTTATAATCCAATATAGCAAGATGTTTGAAAATAAAATCTCTACCTGTCAGCTCTCTACCTTCTTCACTGCCACCCTTCTCCTTTCTCACTGCTTGCTGTTGTGCAGCCAGTGCTGTGAGTTGTGCAGACTGTTTAATTAGAGAGACGCGGTAGAAATAATTCCTCCAGAATACCTCTTCCTTTACACTGAAGACAGAAAGTGTAGTTTGATAAGAGTACTGATTTTATGTCACTATGGAATATATGGGAATTAAGCTGCAAGGGACTTTTCCTAATGGATGAGGAAACATTTTAGGCTAACAAATCTAAATGCAAGATTTTATTGCTATGAAGACAACGTCCAGTTCTACTTGTTAACAACAAAGACACTCTTCACACTTTTATTATATGAATGGGAACAGGATGGGGACACCATGTACCACCCAAATAAAGAAATATATATGGGATGCCATGCATATCCATCTGTGCTCCAATTTATACAATCCTTGCTTGAAAGACAGAGGAAAGATTGAATATATCACTGAAATGGCTGTATCTGTGAAGTACCCATACTCAGATGCACATCTTAGACAATTCCTCTATATTTACAGAAGTCCATGTGGTACTAAATTTGGTAGTGGGCACAAAGTTCACACTAAAATCTAACCAGCTATGATGAAAATCAAGAGTATCTTCAGAGTTTGTGTAATAGTATTTGACAAACTCTTGCCACAAAAATTCTTTGAGAAATAATTTAGATTTAATATTAAAACAAGTTTGCAGCTTTTACAGTCTGAGTAGCATGCCATTAATTATAAGCTTTTTATATGTAAATGAAAATGAGATTTTGAAATATTAGAGGATAATGATGGGAGTTAACACATTAATTTTGAACAGTCACTATTTCTTAGCTGTACACATTTAAGTGATTTCTGAAGATTACTCACTGTTTCGGTACAAGATCAAATCTCATTCGATTCAGAAGCTCATCTTCCTGTAGCATTACCATAGCAACTGGATACATTTGATCAAAGTCAAAATTAAACTGAACTCCTGCTGGTGGATCACGCAGAAAATTTCTTCTGTCCTTTGAAGAATAAAATGTAGTTGTCAGTCAGGAGTGTAAATAAGAAATGTATAGCTCTAAAACACTCTCTGAATCCTTTATTCAGATAAGCAATTAGGCTATTAAATTGTGCTGTCAGGATATCTTTCTGGCATAAAACTGTTTTGTTTTAGGAAAGATTGTGATCCTACCAGCAATTTTTATTAACTGTCACATATTTCTAGTCTACAGTCCTGTTTTAAGTGAGAAATGACTGAAGCTTGCATATGTTCAAAGAAAAAAACTCACTGCGGATAAGGCCAATATTTGTTGTTGAATTGTTTCTTCTTCATTGCTGTCTATCCAAGGAGGCACAGCTGCTTCTGTGAGCAAAATGGGAATGTTTTACAATATTTGCAGTCAATATTAGTAGAGAGTAGAACTACTGTTAATTTCAGTTGGGAAATGCCAATATCTATCAGAAGAATGTTCAGCTGGAGTACGATTATTTTCATTCTTTAATTTGTTGCAAGTATCAAGATAGGTATTAGAAAGCAATTGCTATATAGGCGCTATTAAGAAACATGATTGCAAAGATCGCAACAATTTTAAACAGTGATGTCACACACATACCTGAAAATACATGTAATGTTGTGCTTACAACTTTGTAAGCACTGTAAAGTTCTCTATGAGATAGATAGCAAGTCTATGCAAATGCAGTACATCAGTTTCCTACACCCAGTTCTCAATGCTAAAAAGACCCTATACAGTAAGTAAAGCTGTGCACATTCAGCTCCAGGCATCACCCTATAAGTGTTGATCTAGGAGGTGACAGAGAAGCAGGATGACAGAATCCAATTATTAGAAATTGAGATTAGCTAAAAATATGCAAGCAATTTATTAGTGGAATATGGTAGTTTTTAAGCTTTGAGAACTATGTATACATAGGTATCACATGCAATTCTTTAAGTAGTTGTGAGTAGATAATCCTAACTAGATCAAGAAAAGTGTATTTTAACTTCCATGCTTCTTTATGGTTATCTCTACCACAGGAGTATCTCACTAGATTTCCCATTACAGGTATAATGCTTCCAAGAATTCCAGGTGGCCAACTAGTTACTATGGAGGGCCAACAACAGGGTATAGAGGCCGAGGCCTTCCCCTGATGTTGCCTCCTGGTAAAGCAGAGAATTTCTGAATATGGAAAATCAAAAAGAGTCCAGTAGCACCTTTAAGACTAACCAATTTTATTTTAGCATAAGCTTTCGAGAATCAAGTTCTCTTTGTCAGATGCCTGATACAGAGACTGGACAAACACAGAAGAGCAGAGGGAAGAGGCAATTAGGGGGGGAGGGGGAGGGAGCAATCAAAACATTCCTTTGCTAGTATATGTAAACATCTCCTTTTGGTGTGTGTATCAGTTGGCTTCAAAGGAGTTTGCCCTGTTAGTTTGTAGAAGCCAAACAGCTTCTACAACAAACAGCTACACAACAGGTACACTTCCTGGACACCACTGTACAACTACATAATGGACGAATAAATACCACTTTATACCGGAAACCAACAGACCGATACTCATATCTACATGCCTCCAGCTACCACCCTAAACATACCACTCGGTCTATTGTCTACAGCCAAGCCTTACGTTACAACCGTATCTGCTCCAATGCTCTCGACCGAGACTCACACTTAAGAGATTTACAACAAGCATTTTTGGGACTACAGTACCCACCAAATGAAGTGAAGAAACAAATCAACAGGGCCAGACTAGTACCCAGAAACAGCCTACTCCAGGACAAACCTAAAGGAACTAACAACAGAACACCACTGGTTGTCACCTATAGCTCCCAGCTCAAACCCATCCAACGTATCATCAGTGAGCTACAACCCATCCTGGAAAATGATACCTCTCTCTCAGAAGCCCTGGGTGGAAGACCTTTCCTTGCCTACAGACAGCCCCCCAACCTTAAACGACTTCTCACTCACAACCATGAATCAGCCAGCAGAGTCACCAGCACAGGTACCAGGCCCTGCAACAGACCCAGATGCCAGCTCTGCCCCTATATCTACCCAGGGAATACAATTACAGGACCCAATGGCATCAACTACACTGTCTCTGGCTCTTACAGCTGCTCATCCTCCAATCTGATATATGCCCTCATGTGCCAACAATGTCCTTCTGCTCTGTACATTGGACAAACCAGCCAACCTCTACGCAAAAGAATAAATGGACACAAATCTGACATTAGAAATGGAAACGTCCAGAAACCAGTGGGAGAACACTTCAACCTACCAGGACATTCCATCAAAGACTTAAAGGTCACTGTAGTTCAACAGAAACCTTTCAAAAACAAAATCCAACGGGAGGCTGCTGAACTGGAATTCATATGCAAATTTGACTCTGTCAAGCTGGGACTGAATAGGGACTATGAATGGTTATCACATTACCACAGGTAACAGATTTCCTTTATAGAGGTGGGGTCTGGGGGAGCTCAGTGGTACCTGGCGTGGGCTTTCGGGAACCACAGATCTCTTTGTCAGATGCATCTGGCAGGGAGAGCTGTGGTTATCGAAGGCCCATACTGCATTGGAATTGGATGGTCTAGCTGTTTGGCTTCTACAAACTAACAGGGCAAACTCCTTTGAAGCCAACTGATACACACACCAAAAGGAGATGTTTACATATACTAGCAAAGGAATGTTTTGATTGCTCCCTCCCCCTCCCCCCCTAATTGCCTCTTCCCTCTGCTCTTCTGTGTTTGTCCAGTCTCTGTATCAGGCATCTGACGAAGAGAACTTGATTCTCGAAAGCTTATGCTAAAATAAAATTGGTTAGTCTTAAAGGTGCTACTGGACTCTTTTTGATTTTGCTACCACAGACTAACACGGCTAACTTCTCTGCATCTGAATATGGAGATTCCCTTTAGTCACCACGGCTAGCAGCCACAGTTAGACTTCTCCATGAGTCTATCTTACTTCCTTTTAAAGCCATCTATGCAGTTGGCCATCACTATATCCTCTGGCAGTGAATATTTCTTTGTGATGCTTGCACAATGAAATTTTCATTTCATTATAGAAATACAAGTGTGAACAAGGAAAGGGTTCAGAATACTGGTTAAGATAATAAACATGATTAATTTGGTAAGGGTATTTGCAAAAGTGACAATAGGGGTCCTAATTAAACTATTTTCACTCATATTAGTGTAATACTTTTTGTTTTTCAGTTTCTAAAACCATTTTATTTTTGCTCAGTTCTATAAATAAAACAAGTTGTATGCTTTCTATTACACCACTTCTGGATAACTACTGGAATCTGGGAGACCCAGGTTTCAATGCCCACTCTGCCTTGAAAGATTGCTGGGTCACTCTGGACCAATCACATACATAGCCTTACTTGTCTCATTTTATGAGAATAAAATGGAGGAGAGGGGAACAATGTAAGCTGCTTTGGGTCCACACTGGGGAGACAGATGGTGTATAAATGAAGTTAATTATATATAAACTCAGCTGTTTTTAAGGCAACGCCCTACTTAAAGAGGAAGATGGCAAGATCTTCTTTGACAGTGATATGAAAGAATATAGCTTGTTAATTACTAGCTTCTGTTAAGAAGCCAAGATTAATTGCAAAATTAATCTCATAAATCTATGCTTGGAACTGCAAGCCAACTATGCAATGGAAAGTAACAAAACTATTCTACAGATGACCTGCTAATGACCTGAATAACCCAGAGCAAATTAACGCAGTTTTACTCACAGACAATAATTAGACAGAATCTGTATGGGTAAGACAAACAGCCAGGAATTAAAATATTAATTACAAAGTATGACAAGGCTAGTTTTTGAACTCTCAGCAAACCTTTAACAAAAGCTAACAAAATAGCTATAAAAAGCCTCACCTTATGTCTTTGTCATTATCTAGAATGACAAAGCAGTTGATTGTTTGTTCATCTGTTTGAAGTAAAACTATATTTACAAAATACCTGATTTTTTGGTGTGCTGCTGTTGAACAAATTTTTCCTGCTCCTTCTGAAAATCTCCTATAATAGTCTACAAGAAAATTAAAGTTATTACAGAATGGCAAGATGAAAGAGGAGGCTAAATAGTCATAACTTACTACTGCTAAAGATTTTGACCTTACAGAACCATCCTAAGCAGGTCGATTTGGAAGTAAGTCCCATTTTATGCAATGGGACTTACTCCCACATAAGTCTTCTTAGGATCACAGAGCTCATCTTCAAGCAAGAACAGTTCATGGTACTTAGAACTAGAATGTTTGTATATGGCCTTGAAATGAAAATTCAAACAAATTAATAATATGAATCTATGCTTAGTTTTGAACAGTACATATCAAATGTAGTGATTTAAATGCAGTTGCATTCCATAAAAAGAAATGTTCCAGATCAATACATGTCTGCATTCTTCCTGTCTTTTCCTTCTAACTGTGAGATATATTTGGATGTTGCTCTCTTTTCATCCATCAACTTAATTATTGGTCATTGTGTGTATAGGGCTGAAAAGTCAGTATTGTGCCAGAAAAGTATTCCTCTCATTTTTAAATGGTGAATTAGCATAGAATAAATAAAGGACATCCCAAAATACGATGCAGAAAAACCTCTTGAAGATTTCTCCTACCCATCCCTAGAGCAAGACTAACACAGGTCACCAACAGTAGCCAACATCACATGTAACAATAGTTTTTTCAACACAAGTAATAATTTTAGAGAAGCTTAACTCTCTCTTTACAGAAGAATGTACACTGTAATGATCCAGTTAATTTTTTGCTTTTGTCAATGGTTACATTTAACCCACCTTACTATTTGAGTCTCTTTAATAGATCAAGCTAACCATGGCACTCAGATATAATACTGTATTTTACTGTATTTGGTAGGGGGAAATGACCAAGCTTCTTTCTGATGACGTATCAGAAAGATTAACTGCTACCACTATTTGAACTTTGTTGCATTTTGGTGCAAGAAATAAGGTACATGCACATGAAATATCTTTCTAGCTGTCTAACACTCCGGACGGCATTTCCTACATAAAAAGGGTTGTGACTTTGAAAATTACTCTTAGGAGGAGAACAAGTTAGGATAGAGGTGAGGAGAGGATGGAGCAGCTGACCCATGAGATACTGGGTGGACTCATACAATAGACTAGAAAAGCTTTCTCCATCCTAAAGGAACCTTCTTCCAGCTTTTGGTTCTTCCATTGGAGGAAGGCTTCATATTTTGTTTATGCAGAGATAGGATATAAGCTGGTACCTGTAACACTTCTGTATAAGACAATTCCATTCTTGCAACTGGAGAAGTCAAATTCACACTTACGCTAGCTTATCTCAATTATATTCTTAAATATTCTTAAAATGTGGGAAATTGTTTTTCAAACAAAACATGCAAGAGAACATACATACGAGATATCAAAGTACATTATTTTCAGTATAAAGTACCTTATCAATGATAGTTTCTATTTTGCCTTCCTCAACCGACTTCTTTATTGTTTGTGCTGTTTCAGCTACTGATTCTGATATCCTTTTTGTGGCAGTAGTGGCAAAATTGAACAGATAACCTTTTGAAAAGAAAAGAACATGTAAAGAGATTTCTCTTTGAACTTTAGAATGCCTTTAATTAATATATTAGGCACATTTCTGGCATTTATTTGTATCTGTTATTGATTCAGCTCATAATTTCTATGCACAGCCCATAAGCTCTGCCTCCAAAATGACAAATTCTGGATATGTATTATGCACAAAGGGTAAGGTACAATACATAATGTCAAGCTCTACTGTGTTTTCTTTTCAGATACTGCACTTTCAGGCTGTGTTAAGACACAAAGCAAGAGTAAAGGAAGTTTCCTTGGAGATATCTCTTAACTTTATAGGTGGAAAAAAATGAATGTTTATTAGTATCACTGATAACATAACTAGTTAAAATTAGGGGACCATGATCTTCAGTTTCTACTATTAATTAAGGAATAATTCGGTTATAGTAGCCTTATGCACTCTGTATGAGGCCAATGTCCCATATAATAACTTAGTGCTTTCAGATGGTGCTAGCTAGAAGAAATTGAGGGTACTTAAAATGCACTAAATAAAAAAAAACAGGACCTTTATATATGTTTTGTGTGTGTGTGTATGTGAAGAAAATTATTGCACCAACTTAGAATTCTGGCAAACCCAAGACACCAATATAATGCAACTGAGTACATGATCAAAGAGTTGTATGTGCACATGATTTTAAATAAGTGATTTTTAATTTAGAGAGCAGGAATTCAGAAAACTAGAACGGAGCAGTTGTTAGACCAGGGCTTGACAAATCCCAGGCACCAGGGCTCCATGGTATCTAGAAATGTCATTGTGGCACCTAATATTTTCATCATTGATTTGACTGTAGCTTCTTTTACCAACATTCTGTGGGAGTGCAAAGGAATGGATCCTAGCAGGTTTTCCGACCGGTGAAAAAGGAAGGAAAACCAACAAAAAGGCCATGTATGGGATCATGGGACCTGTATGGGGAAAAAGCATGTAGAACAGGGGCCATAAAAATGAGGGGAACTGGCCATGATTGATTTTAAAAGATGGCTGGATTCAACTCAAAGCTTATTTATCATTTTGCATCAGAAAGTTTTGATATGTGACATGAAAATAAATGTGCATGAAGTTCTTGTTGTTTGTTTATATGTAAACTTTATATACCGTTCAATGGTGATAAATGGATTCATTTCTTCACCTGTTAATATCTGTAGTGTCTCCAACATTAAATTAAATGAGATTTTAAAGCAACATGGAATTGTGGGAAAGGGTAGAGTTAGAAATTAGCTTTTCGTTTCGGTGATGACAATAAATTTTGCCCCATATTTAAACACTACAATATTTTTATCATAGCTTTAATTAAATGATAGGAAACTGTGAAGAAGTTTAGGATTAGGTTTTGTGGTAGCAATAATTAGAAAACATTGTCATGAAAAAACAAAATCCTGAAGGCTACAAAAACGGGCCTGGCTCCTACAGCCACAGAAAATTTGTCAAGGACTGGGACAACCTGGGTTCATATCATGAAGCCTTGGGCCGCTCAGCCTAACCTACCCTCACAAGATCGCTGGCAGAATCATATGCCATCCTGAACTCCTTGAAGGAAAGATATGACAGAATAAAAACAATGCAGTTAATTATTTGCTATTAGATGCCACTTTCAAAGATAAGTATAGTAATATGAAAGCCAAGTTGATATCAGGGATATTTCTCTCAAGTACAGAAAATCCTGAAGTCCTTTTCATGTGACAGTGGTAAAAGGATTAGGCAAACGTTACCTAACTTATCATTGTTTTGCCATGTTTACAGAATCAAAATCCTAGGACTGCTTATATTTGATCAAATTGAAGCACTGCGGTAGCTTCAATTAAAGCATGCAACAATAGGATTATACATAAAGTTGCAAAGAATAACTGTATCTTATTCCTTTCCTTTCATTCTTCTAGGCTCTCACTAGCTTTGACTCCATCTCAGTAGTTAACTCCACAGTGCAAAAACAGGTATATTACAGCATCCACATAATTATTCATCTTTTGCCCTAAATTAATCATTGTGACTAGATACCAAATGCATCTTTCAGCCTTAGGTAAAATCTACTTTGGACGACACTTTTAAAAGTTGTCTTTTACTTAAATTCCATGACAAAAAGCAGAGGACACTTAAAATCAAGGTAAACATTCACATTTTCAAGCTTCTGTATATTCTACAGGTGTGTTTAAGAGTGCAGGTACACTAAGAATATAAGAGAAGACAAACATTCTCAGTATGCTAAATTTCTTCTCAGTTTGCAATACAATATTTTGGATATAGGAAAATAAGGAAATGTGTGCTATAAGAAGGGGAAAGACGTTACAAAAATTCAACAGGATGACCTATTTAGAATGTAAAGTATTGACAAGTCACTTGCCTCAGGTATAACTCAGAGAGCAATTATAAGCCAGTCAATTCAAAATGCTACTCAATGAGGTTTACTCTCAGTAAAGTGTTCTTGGAATTGCATTGTCAGTGTGTCAAACTACATCCTCATTTTCTGTTTAAAGCAATCCTACCTATTTTAGTAATTTGAAATCATCTGGGTTGGTTAACTTATTAAAGTCCTCAATGTTCAGAAACACCTGTACCATCTGGTCAGGTGAGGCCTGCCAGCTCCCTGGCAGGGGATCCCCAGCCTCTGCTTCATGCCACCTTTCTCTTGACTGACTGTGGTGGGGCTCTCGCACGCTCTGGAGCACCCCTGCACACCCTATGTCATGCCAGGAATCTCATTTCTGGTGCAATACGGAAGTAATGGGTCACGCAGGGGGCCGACTGAGTAAAAATCAGCCCCCAATATAGTGCTCGGAGCTGTTTTGCACAATTGGCCTCTGGCACAACCCATTACTTCTGCGTAACACCAAGAATGGCATCATTCATGGTGTGATGTGGTGCGACTCAGAAATAAGTGCCCTCCTGCAGGAATCCTTCCCATGACCCCCCCCCCCATCCCCTAGTTTGGCTGCTCAGGGACCTGGCAACCCTACGTCAGGTACATGTCCAGGAAAGGAAATGCTATTTATATTAACTGTGAAATAGTTAATATGCATCAGATTGAAGCTTCAGAAGCTGAAACTCACAGGTGATCCTGACAGACAAAATTTTGGCAGTAGTAAAATACTCAGGGGCTGCTTCTTGGAACAGTCTTTTAAAAAGTTAAAGCGTCTACTCAGGAAGACCAGAAAAAGGAAAAATGACTGGCATATTTTACCGCTTTTTTAGCAGATGTGGGCAAATTCTTATTAATGACTCATCTATCATTAACATATAAGTCTTTATTCCAAGAACACTGTAGTGTTCCCCAAATAGTGAAATGCATTGATTTTTCATGTTCTTTGAAAACTACAGCTGTAACTCTTGGAATACCCCAGTATCTCTTAAAAACGAAAGAAGTGTCTAAAATAAAATTACAAGAGGTATATACAGAGTAAGTCCCACTGAGTTCAATGAAGTTACTCAAAAGTTAAGTGCATATAAGATTGCCCCTTGGACTACCGTCTACAATATGAGGAAAAGATCTGGATCTAACACCACTTCAAAGGCCAACTAGATTTCCAAGACAGGAGCTTTCAAGAGTCAAAGCTCCCTTCATAAGATACAAGATCAAAGGGAGCTTTGCCTCTGAAAGCTCCTACCTTGGAAATCTAGTTGGTCTATAAAGTGCTATTGGACCTGGATCTTGCTCTTCTACTGCAGACCAATACAGCTACCCACCTGAAACAATCCACAATGCGATGTATTGTCGAAGGCTTTCATGGCCGGAGAACGATGGTTGTGGGTTTTCCGGGCTGTATTGCCGTGGTCTTGGCATTGTAGTTCCTGACGTTTCACCAGCAGCTGTGGCTGGCATCTTCAGAGGTGTAGCACCAAAAGACAGAGATCTCTGAGAACTACAATGCCAAGACCACGGCAATACAGCCCGGAAAACCCACAACAACAATCCACAATGCATTTATTCTATCGAAATCAATGCCTCTTCAATTAAGTAAAATGAGCAGTAGATGGCAGCCTAAGGAATCCTAGGTACGCCTTCCTTAAAGTAAACTACACGGATCTCAGTGGGCCTTTCGTTCAAGTAAAACTGCATATGAGGGCGCTTTGTTCAGTGGGGCTTACTCCCAAGTAGAGCTGCTGACAGCGCAGAAGAAACTTTAATAGAAACTTAATGGGCAGAAATGGGCAGCTGGAGTTTTTCATGGCACGAAGATAAATAATATCCCGTTAATCCTCCAGGCAGTTGTCACCCGTTCCCATGTGGGGGAATTCGTATGTATAGAACTGCAGCTTTAGGGAGACCAGCACAAACGACGTCTGACCGGGTTAGCTTGAGAGCTAAGTGACAGAGAGAAAGCATTTAGGGGGCGACTTGTCTGGTAGCTTGGAAGGAAGGACAGGAGAGGTTCCTGTTCTAGAAGAGGATTGAGAGAGCAGTACCGGAATAGAGCAAGTATGGTGGGGGTGGAAGCACTTACTGCTGAGTCCCTTGGCCTGGTTAAGAAGCGGGTCCGGATTCACCTGCACCTCCACCTGCTCTTGGCTTCGCACTGCCGCCTCCCCCCCAGGCGCCTCGTCTCCCTCACCGGCTTCGGACTCCCCGTCCTCTCCCGCCCGGTTCATCCCGAACCAGCCGCTCAAGCCGCGCAACATCTTAACTCAGCGGCCAAATCTCGCCCCCGCCGTGCGCTCTGTTCGCTCGCCAACCCACGATGGTCTTCAAGGGTTCAACCGACGAAGCAGAAACAGGCCACAGGCTGGGCGGAAAACGACGTTTGTTTCCGGAAAAGAGAGCACTGTTGCTTCCGAGCCTACGTCATCCCAACACGTCGCGTGCGAGAAGAGACGCTCTGCAGTCCCTCTCTACTTCTCCGAGGGGTGGGGGTGATTGCGCTTGGCTGTCCTCTTTCCCTGCCCGTGTTTTTCCCGTCTTTAATCGCTGTGCTACTCGATTTTTTTATTATTATTATTAAGAACTTTTGCCGTTAGATTGAACGGTTTTATATTTTGTACTGCGTTTCCTCATGCGTGTAATCTCAACTCACTGCATCATATTGTTTTACTAGGAATCCTTGCTGTTAGATTCACGTTTTTAAAAATTATACTTTGTAATTTGCTTGCTGTTTAACTGAGTTTTTTTAAAAATCTGCCTCGAGTCCCAATAGCTGATAATGACAATCAGTAATAAAACTATTGTTCAACGATGAGTAATAAAAATATTGTTCGCAGAGTAGGTGCAGCAAAGCTAATCGCCATTGTTATGTGAGCAGCTTGCCTGAAACAACGTCATATTATTTATCCAAACCGGGCTAGAGAGCCAATGCTTGAAACATCGTATGGAGTAAGGCACCCATACCTCTGGGTATGTGCAAAGAGCTTTCTTCTCTGGGGCAAGAAGAGCCTTGTCCTAGGACAGGAGTAGTCTATGTGACTCGCCCCGGTCTCCCTTCTGCGTTCTTGGAGCAGACAGCCGCTCAGGCTCCTCCTAGCGGTCGTCGAAGGAGCCTGGGGCTGCGGTCTTCACGTCACCTTTCCCCCCAGCTTTTGAAGTGACCCGCTACCGAGGAGGGAGGGAAAGGAAGGCGAGGAGCAGTTGCTGCTGCGCCATCGTCCCTTCCCGTCGTTTCCATCGTGTTCGCCTCACCAGCCGCCAGGTAAGCATCTCTCCTCAGCGCCGCCGGCTACCGAGCTGCACTTCACCTGAGGGCCCCCCGGCGACGTGAGGCGACAGTGGCAAGCGCCTTTCCCGCAGCAGCGACAGTGGCCAGCCCCCCCCCCCCCCGACTTGTAGCCTGTTACTGAAGGCGGCGAAGGAAAGAAAAGCCCGGGCCTTCGCCCTCCTTGTGCTGGTTTGAAATACCGCTGCCCCTCTCATGTTTCAGGAAGAGCCGCTCTTTGAGTGGTGACGCTTCTTTCAAAAGGGGGTTCCTTTGCCCTTTCAAAATCCTTGTTTTGGAAGTGTTCCTGTGCCTTTAAGCAGGTGCGTGACGGGCATTGGTTCATCAAGAATGTTATGACTGGACGGGGGAGGGGAAGAAGCGTTGGAGAGTTGTGACAATATTTAAAAACACCAAACAGTGGGAAAACCCCGTGGATGAGGCAGAAATGCAACTTTTCCAGCTTATGTGGATAATAGGAAAAGCTTCACCCGTTGAATTTCCGACTAGTACAGTTAGTAAAAGGTACAGGCGACGTCAGTTTTCTTTAAAATTGGCAAACTTGATTTCTTCCTCATCTCTACATTTTATGAGCATTGAGGCACTAGATGTGTACTCTCAGTGGATCATTTGGAAAATGAACAGTACCTCCTCTGTCTGGGAGTTAAATCTTCCCAACTATACAGGTGTGAGAACTTATGGAGAAAGGTGTTCTGCCTGTGATCAGAAACATCACTTTGGGAAATAGTGACCAGAGATGGTCTTAATTTAATGGGATACCTTTTATTTTCAAATGATTGGATTTTACATCAATAGATCTATTTCCAAACTGGGCCATAGGTAGGGTTGCCAACTCCAGGTTGGGAAATTCCTGGAGATTTGGGGGATGAAGCCTGGGGAGGGCTGGGTTTGGACCTCAGTATGGTATGATGCCCTAGAGTCCACACTTTAAAGCAGACATTTTCTCCAGGGAAACTAATCTCTGTGGCCTGGAGATCAGTTGTAATTCCGGGAGAATTCCAGCCATCACCTGGAAGTTGCCATCACCTGGAAGTTGACATGTCTAGCCATAAATAATATGATAGAATCACAAAATGATATATATAGTCCCCCATTTTGTGTGTGTATATATATATATATATATATATATATATATATATATAAACTTTACCACTATGTTGCCTTATGTACTATCTGTTGCTTTAAATATGTGTTCCTATGTCAGCCCTAGAATTGCTTATGTTCAGCATTTCTTCAACTCTGTATTGGATTCTTGCAAATGTTGTCTTTGTAAACTTGCATTTATTTGATTTATGGCATTGTTTATGAACTTGTCCTTGATACTGACTGTACTACTTTCACACAGTGTAATCTGCCTTGAGTCTCAGTAAGAAAGGCAGGCCATAAATGACATAAACAAACAAACAAATAATAAAAATGATGCCTGTAGCCTTAAAACAAGAATGCCCGCTGAACTCTCAGTGGCAGTTGATGTTGCTAGGCAACTGCAACAATATTGCCAAGCCTTGGCTTCTGTAAAGAAAAGGAGGGGTGGGGGAAGCTATGGGGTCTGCAAGGGAAGAGAAAGAGAAAATAGTGGGGGAGGCAGCTACTGGCAGAAAATTTTTTTGGGAGGAATGCCCCCCAATCTTACAGGTTTTCCACTTGTATCTTTCTTTTTATCAATATTGATCTGACAGTGCTCTGCCAAACACAAGAAGGATCCTTGTATTTCTGAATGACACTTCAATAACTAAAAATGTATGATTCACTCCCTTACTACTGTGGATTGGAATCGTTACTTCATCTATAGGTCTGCATTGTAAGGCTGAGGAAATTCAGACTCTTACCACTTCGATAATTAAAGGGCATTGAGGAGTAACTAAGAGGTAATATTAAAATTGCAAATGAATGACATTGCTTGCTTACTTGGGAGCAAGCCTTATGGAACTGAGTAGGATTTATATTATTGAACTTTATATTATAGGATTTATATTATTGAACTGCAAGTGATAACATGGATACTCCTCCAGTACATGTATATGTTAGTCCCTTTAATTCTAAAAAGGCAGTTCTGTTGGTCTATTGTAAAAAATAAACAAAACAACCCCAGGATTTAGAATAGGGTTTTCTGCTTCTAGAACCCTTGTTTCTCCCCTTGCCCTTGATGTTATCTATAAAAATCTCTGTAAAAATTTCCACACTTTATGACATTGATGAAGTAATCTCAGACTCACAAAAACTTATGCTGGAATAAACTTAATTAATCTTTAAGGTGCCGCTGGATCTGTTTTACTTAAAGCATGCTTTGGCATGAGGGAAGATTTTGTTCTACATTTTTGTCCTTTGTGCTTGTAATGATTTCAAGTAAATGGGTGCATGTGTCTTTAAATGCTTGGTTTGAGCTAGGTGAAGAGTGGGGGGGTGAGAGCGGGATGAGTGAGTGATGTGATTGGTTGATGACTGAGAGTGTGGGCGGAGTGAATGCAGTTTAGACTGACAGTGCAGAGAGAAAAGTTTCAGTTAGAAGAAAGCAGGCTAGCTGTGTGCTGCCTGAGTATACTGAAGTATTTATGACAGAAATATAACCTGTGTGGAACCTGAACTGAGCATGTTTGTGAAAGGACACTCAGTCAGGGAAAGAGAGGCCAGCTGTGTGCTGCCTGAGCAGGTTTAATATTTCTGTGAATGAGAGTCAGAGAAAGAGAGGCTAGCTGTGCGCTGCCTATATTTGAAGTATTTGTGAGAGAACTATTGAGTCTAGTGAAGGAGGCTAGCTGTGTGTGAAGCCTTAGAAGAGATCGGTGTGAATTGAGTTTATAGGAAGTAACTTTAAGAACTAAGAACTACTTTTATGAAACCAATACGCTTCTTGAAAAATAAACATTTATTTTGTTTTGTTATATCCCAGTGTAGCTATCATTGCTATATCTCATTCATATCCTCAGGGCCACATAGAACCACGAAGGAGCCTGATGCTTAAACACGTTACCAAAGGGGAAATTTGAATAAAATATTTTGGAATAATATATTCCTGGTGGCAGCAAACTACCCAGAGGGTGTAAGGGGAAGATTAAAAGAAAAATCTACCCCGAAGAAAGTACAGGTCATAACAGTGCTATTTAAGGTATATACAGATGAAGGAAAATCTGCAGACTATTTTACTTAGAGCAGTTATTGTAGTATAATATGTATACTACATGGGAATGAGGGGGAGGGGAGAGATGCTGCAAAGGGTTAAGATGTTCACAATTGCTTTTTTAAGCAACAAAAGAAAACACCACCTTTGGAAACATAAGGGTCACAAACTCAGTGAGTTGTGACAGGGCACCATAAAATGGGTTGTGGTGGGGCGGGTATATTGGCTCTGTCAATCCAAAGTATGTTCCTGCCCAGTGTATGATGGTGTTCCAACACAACCTAGAAGTAAGGGCCATGTATAACTTCTTTGTTTCTGCCTCTGCAAAAATTCCAGCACAGATTTAGGAAATCATACATTTTTCAAAAAGAGGTTAAACAGCGAGAAAAGGGCCAGAATGTAAGGGGGAATGAAGTAGCCTTGCTCTGGTATTTATATTTTTTTTTACTTTTTAAAGGAAAAAACTACTCATGCAGTAAGTGGTACAGTATAGGAACAACAGCTAATAACAATAAATTAAACAGCTCTATTATTTATTAGCAATATATTGAGCAACAATATATTCATATAATTTTGGTCTAGAAACCTTGATGACAACTGAAAATTAAACAGAATTCCTACAGGTAGTTTAGTTTGTATACTTTTAAAAGACATGCCTGGGAGTTAAATTTATGAAATGGGTATTGGGTCAGACAAATTGTTTATCCAATAACTTAATAGTATCTATATCCAGATGCTTTAAAACATTTACAAACACAGGTTATTATTCCATGCCATTATTGTCATCTTAAACACCCTGATAAATTCCTGACTATCCATATGGTGTTGATATTTTTGTCTTCTAGGAATTTCTCCCTACCACACCATACTCATTTCTTATAGTACTTCCAGCTATTGGTGCTTCTGGTAGGAACAAAATATTCTGCAAAAAATCTACATGGAAAAAAAGTTTAACTTTCTTCTTCTGCAGGAAATTCAAAATACTTCACATTATACACTTTTAACAAATCAATATTTTTTATTTCAGATTTCCAGTTCGAGATTTGCAGTATACCCTTAATTATCCCATGAAGTACATCCTGGTAACTGGTGGTGTTATTTCAGGCATTGGTAAAGGAATTATTGCAAGTAGTATAGGCACCATTCTGAAATCATGTGGACTTCGAGTTACTGCAATCAAGATAGATCCTTACATTAACATAGATGCTGGAACCTTTTCACCCTATGAACATGGTATGAATGTTGCAGATTTTCTCTACAAATTCAGTTGTGTGTGTGTGTTTTTTCCCTTAAGACATAGGTTGGGCCAGTTGGAGTTATGAAGCATCTGATTTGTAAAGACTTCCAACAGTGAAGCAATGTGTATTTATCTAAAACTACTTAATTCAGTGAGGCTTTTCCCAAGAAAGAGTGTTCAGGATTGCAGCTTTGTCATGCTGTCTACTGAGGGCTGGAGCCCCAGGGCTGTCACACCCTCCAGCATCTTTAGTGGTGGACCACAGACAAATTCTGAGTTGCTGGGGGAGGAAGGAGATCTCTCTCCTCCCTTCTACTCACTTCTCCTCTGTCTATGGTACTTTTCACAGTTCTGTTTTAACCCAGTTGTTATCCATTGCTGCCCTAGTTTCCTTTTGAGAGATATGCTGGGTGGTAGTGGTTTCAAACAGCATTTACTTCTGTATATGAACTGTATGTGAATCAGTGTGGCCATTTCAAACAACACTGCTTTTTCTGAAGCCAGAAGTGGCTCTCCCTCAACCCTGGGCCACCAGGGCTTTTGCATTTTAAAAAAATAGCACAAAATATTGCTATAGTGTTGTAATAATTGGTGTAGCAAGTTCTCTGAATTCCCAGATTTCATTTTTTTTAAAGTGAATATTTAGCTCCATCCCTTGTGGAGATATAAGGAAAAAAGCATATCTCTGCAAGGGAAGGGGTTAGAGAATTACTTTTTTAAAAAAATCAAAGCTAGGAATTCAAAGAACCTGCTACTCCTATTGTCACAACACTATAGTCCAATACTGTTAATCTATATATGTAAAGCAAGCTGGAGATGGGTAGGAAAATAAAAAGGTGGTGCTGTTGGAAGCGCTACAGCCATTTCAGACTACTACACAGTAGGGAAGTGCACTGAAACTTGAAATGCATTGAAAACTTGAAAATTGGAAAACCAGTTTTGTTTTTTTAAATAGCTCAACCATGTAATGCAAACAGGACAAAAGCAGCTTTGTCTGAAAAAGTTTTTTTAAAATCAAACTGGTTAGGTTTAAAATGGCACAAAAAATCCACTAGTGACCAGCAGTCAAAACAATGTACGAAGTCTATGTGAAAAGTGTCTTTGAGGTAAAGATCTGGCTTGTGCGCCTTCGTTACCCTGCTTTTTGTGGGCAGGGTAGCCCTGGGCTTATTTAATGCCCCATGAAAGGGGGCACAGTCCTGCTGAGTGTGGGTTACAGAGGTGGTTATGCTCCCGGCCCAGGCCTTACCTTCCTGCCTCTCCCCTCCCCTGCAAGCTTTCCTGTGCTGACCTGAAGAGGGATGCTTCCAGCCTCCTCTGTGGGATTGCCTTTCGGTGCAGCTTGTCTGTGGGGCCCCACATCCTCGCTTGTTAGCAGAGCAGCTTAGTAAGCGCAGCTAGGTGTGTGAATGCATGGTATCTTAAGAAACTTACATGGAGTCTGTTTACTTTAGTAAAGAAAATAAGAGTACTTTTATTTTGGGAACTCCACTTAGGATAGGAAAGAGAAGAGATAGGGTTGAGGTGATATATCTAAGGTACGAGGCCTGTGGATGCAGGAAGCATGTCTTGCATCCTCCATGGTTGCAAAATGGAGAGAAAGTATGCAGCCAACCAAGGAAAAGCAGGAAGGAAGGAAGTCACTGAGGGTAGCAATCTTCAGAAAAAAGGGATACCCCTGTTGGAGGGTGGGATGCACATACCCTGACCTCTCTGTCTATAGTATGTCCCCCTCTGTAACCTGAAACAAGGGGCAGTGTACAGTCCTTCCCTTCTTACATCTCTGTGCTGTGTAGCCAACCTAGAGAGCATCCCATCCAAGTCTCTTTGCATTGCTGCCGACCTAGCCATACCTGTCCTGCTCTTGGATAGGGCTTCCACTAGTAGCTTATTCTAATTGTTCCTGCCCACCCTGGAGCCTCCATCGGCCCAGATAAATTCAGGGGTGGGGCTCTCGACCTGGACAACTTGTTGCATCCCTGGTGTTCATTTGATTGGTCCATGGGTACTGAGAGTTAATTCAGACATTCATGTTTATCATTCTTTTATTGCAGTAAACTGCACATGCTCCCTATTCTGCGCCACAGCAGCTTCACTCATCTGAGCAGGGCCTTCTGCAGGAACCAAAATCAACAACTGGAGAGTTTATAATGGGTTGAAGTTTCCCTTCTGGCATTCCACAGTCTCTTCACACAGCTCCAGTGTATAGCAAAGCCTTTGCCCCGCTCTGTCTTTTTAAACGAACTTCCTGGCTAAAATTGCATCTCCCAACATGTGTTCTTCTCATGTCAGATGTCTCGTGTAAAGAGACACTTAGATATAAGGCCATAAGTGGATTTTAAATAGCCTTCATTGTTCATGTCTATATATAATATGTAGATATAGATAGTTAAGTGCATACAGAATACATTATATGTGTTTCCTAGAATATTTTTAATTAACAGTTGAAGGAAAGCGACCGTATTCAATTTTTTTTGCTATCCCTAGCATGTTGACTTCTTTCTGATTAAAACAAAGAAAATAGAACCAAGGTAGAAAAGCAGTATAGGAGATGAAAATAAATTATTTCTTGTTTTCTCCCTATATAGCTATTTGACTTACAGTGCAGTCCTAAGCAAACTTATACCTGACTTGAGTGAATTTTCCAAACATAATAAGGGTTTGAGAGCCAGTTTGGTGTAGTGGTTAAGAGCGCAGGACTCTAATCTGGAGAGCCGGGTTTGATGCCCCACTCCTCCACTTGAAGCCAGCTGGGTGACCTTGGGCTAGTCAGGGCTTCTAGGTGCTCTCTCAGCCCCACCCACCTCACAGGGTGTTTGTTGTGGGGATAATAATGACATACTTTGTAAACCACTCTGAGTGGGCATTAAGTTGTCCTGAAGGGTGGTATATAAATCGAATGTTGTTATGATGATGATGATGATGATGATGATGTCCTTTAGTCTTCATGTTGATCTTAGTTCACCTTTTAATAGAAATGGGTTTTATTTGCTTTTAATGCTTATGTACTTTACACACAAAGATTGCCTTAAACATCAAGCACCAATTATAACACAATAAAAATCAACGTTAAAGCAAACATTGAATCATATTCAACCATATCCTAAATCCCTACTTCCTGAGTTAGTAAGAATAAATGCTAATTTGTCTCAGTTTCTTGAAAGGCATGGAGAAAGAAAAGTTTTCACCACCTGCCTGGAGCATATAATGATATAATCTGGTTATAGATTTCACTACAGAGTCATTTTTCCAGATACGTTTTCAAATTGAAAGACGACCATGAGAGTTTAATTCTTCAGAAGTGTGGTCCAACTATCCTATTAGGTGTCTTATGTAATGGAAAACAAGAGAGAGAAAAATAGATCTTAGTTACTGAAATATTTCCTGCTGTGTTTAGAGTTTAATGTAATAATAGACATTCCTCTGATTTCTACTCAACATAGAAGAGTCTTATTCATCATTGGCATTCAGTTCATAGCTTGGATCAGACAAGTCCGAAGTCTGGGATATATTCATTTGAAGAACTCCCTTTTCCATCATGGTAAGACAATTTGGACAAAAAAGCAAGACTAGAGAGAAGATATAATTTCTGGTGAGAAATGGGATGCTGAAAAAAATATAGCACAAGACTGGGTTCAGAAGTTCCAAGTCTTCAGTTTCCTACTTTAATATGTTAGAAATTTTGAATCTATGTTTATTATTTCTTATATGGTCAAAAACTTATTCATGTGTATACAGCAGAGTAATAACCATTATTACTTAGCTTCCAAGCAGGAAATGATTCAGTAATCAAGAAAGATTTTTCCCTATCCAGTTCTCCATTACAAAAGCCAACTCCGCAGGAAAGTTAGGCCACACTTCTGAAGAATTAAAATGTTCAGGACCAGCTTCAGTTTATTAGATATTCTATAAAAAGTGGCTCTATGCTGAAAACTATAACTTGATCACATTACTGTACGTACATTTCAGGCAGTTCCTAAACAATGTTTTTTTTGCCAGTTTCTCCTACAGAAGAGCCACTTAAATTGGAACAAGGCTCCTTAGGCTGCAGGAGGGCTTCAAACTGTACTCATTCAAGTGGGAGGATAGAAGTAGGACTCATCCCACGAACTCTAGAGACGTGACTGTGTGAATAGACCCTACTTTCCAATATGATCCCAAATTCACACTAGGGTATGCTGAACACAAGAAAGGAAACCTTCATCCTGCTGGTTTAGGTTTTAGACCTGGTTTAGGTTTAAGAGCTGGTTTAAGGGAATGTGCCTAGGACTCACATAAGGGGCAATAAAGACATCATTGACAAAGTTATAAAGCTCTTAGAACTAGTTTGGAAGAAATACTGAGATTCTTGGATAGACTGATATTAAGGATAAGTTTATTGAAGGAAATAATTAGTAAATAAATAGCAAAACACAAGTAGGTACGGTATTCAGCTTACAGTATCAATACTGAACAGTAGAATGCCCATGTTTAAAAATAATGTTCCTGATGACCATACACACTGTGCAGCATGTATCATTCAGGAAGGGGAAGGTACATGGGTAAAGGCTGAATCTATTAGAATAAATGGTTAAAATTATCTCTCAGGCGTGCGTCGTATTTATGTAACTTTTTGGGACATGGAATTATATAATCTGTGGTAAAGGATAATACAGTAGAAAGGAGTTTATTATTGTTATGATAGTTTTATGAAGAAAATACAAAGAACTTTTGCCTATGGGTTCCCTTTTTATAGTCCCATTCATTACACTTAGGAAACATTGTGAAGCTCAGCATTTGCTACAAGTAGGGGCAGTAACAGGATGAATAGAATGACTGCCCTCTCCACTGCTGTAGAGAAGGCAGCTTGAGGGAGCCAGAATCATAGTACTTATTATAGTGCTTACTCTAGGCTTCTTGGCAGATACAGTGGGGTGGATGAGGAAGAGAGGTAACTGCCTTCTGGACTTACAGCTGTTTAAACCCCAGCTGCACACAATTTGTGTAGGGTGGTGGTGGGGAGATACAAGCTTTGGTAGTGTGTAAGCTTTGTGTTCTCTAAAGGACTCTTATTTGAGACCCTATAAGAATAATGTACTTAATTGTGTGGTAAGTATAAACCCCTTTCACAGCTATTTTAATTGAACAGACAAGTCACAAATGGTGATGATGAACAACAAAGATTTGTTTACAGAAAATAAGGTGTGTAACAAGGTAAAGGCTTTGTGTGGAATACTTCAGCTGTAGAATATACAAATGGCTCTCGACTCCCCAGAGATCAGTTTTCCTAATGAGAGTTAACGTGTTGAAACTGATCCTCAGTTAACATACTCAGAAACTGCCCAGTTAGAGCTGGTACTTCTGACTTTTATAAGGGTGCTTATTTATCATCTAAAAATAAGCTTTCTACCCAAAAGAAAGGTGTAACTCAACTTAGGATGGCATTGTAGATCTAATAATAAGTGCTGGACTCTCCAAGTGAAAACGCTGGCAAAAGGCAGTTCAAATTAATTATATGGTTTCAATTTCTCAGTTTTCATTTGATATTTTTGGTATGAAAAACATTTCACCTTTTAACGCTATCTAGTCTTTTATGCATTATTTTGGAAAGATATTTTAAAGACTGAAGCATTACTTTGTTTTTTCAGGTGAAGTTTTTGTTCTAAATGATGGTGGTGAAGTTGATTTAGATTTGGGAAACTATGAACGATTCTTGGATATTAACCTTTATAAGGATAATAACATTACCACTGGAAAGATCTATCAGCATGTCATCAATAAAGAGAGGCATGGTGACTACTTGGGGAAAACAGTTCAAGGTACTTTTTATGTTTGGTTTTCTATGGACTATTCCCTTATTATGTCTGTCTTCTGCTCTTCCTCCAAGGATCTCAAGCACTGCATGTGGTCATTCCATTTTGTTTTCACAGTAACCGCTGCATTGTTGATTAGGTTGAGTGATAGCTGGTTGCCAAGGCTTCCTAGTGAGCTTCATGCTGAGCTGGGAGTTTGAATTATCTTTGTTTGCAGAATTGTTGTCATATTATGTATTTAGCTTGTCACTGATGCTTATTCATTTCACATATATAATCTCCCTGCCTTTGAGATCTAATAGCAGTATTTATAACACTTTTCACACTGTAAATAATAAATTATGAAACCTACCTAAAATCTCTTGCAGAAACATATTTTGAGGTGTTAACAATTTGGGCATGAATATTTATACTTAATATTTCTGGCAGAAAACAGTCTATGCTGCCTTTCCCATTTATACTCCTTTTATTTATCTATTCGATGTGCGAGTCTATTAAGGATTTCTTTAGGCTCAGATATTAAATAAGTATGCCATGGTTTTGTGCCGCTGCTCTCTTTTAAGTCTCTTTAGCTAGGTGGCTTCTGAATTTTTAAATACATTTCCACTTTTTCTTGCATTAACATTTAGCTTGCCTTATAGTTGTACCACATATCACTGATGCTGTTCAAGAATGGGTAATGAACCAGGCAAAGGTTCCTGTGGATTGCGATAAGAAAGAGCCACAGATATGTGTAATTGAAGTGAGTATGACCATTACAGATATGTGTCATCAAAATGAATAATATGAATAGAGAATTACCTTTCCTCCCTCTTCTATGGTATAAGGTTCTTTAAATAATTACAAGGAAACTACTCTTACATAATCATTGATGACTATTGTGGTACATTGTTAACACTGCAGAAGTAGTCACAATAGGGGCAATTTTATTTATTTATTTGAAACATTTATTAGCTGCCTTTCTACCTTATGAAGCTCAAAGCAGCTTATGATGTAAATAACAAAATAAACATAAAAATACATAAAACCACAATTTAAAACCATAATTTAAACTACGAACTAACTAATTGAATGCTGTTCTGAATAAAACCAACTGCCTCTTAAAGATTCAGAGTGAGAGGGCCAGGCGCACTTCCTAGGGGAGGGAATTGTGGGGCTACCACTTACAACTTATCCACCAAACAAGCTTCTGGTTGATGGTATAGCCATGAGGGCCTCTCCCTGAGATCTGTACTCCTGGGCAGAGATGTTTGAGAGAAGGCAGTTCTTCAGATACCCAGTTCCAAGCCATGTAGGGCTTCAAAGGACAAAACCAAAACCTTGATCACCACACATTGATGTTTTGGTTGCACCCTCCCTCTCAAGCCCTAATTGCCTCTTCTCTCTCCTCCCCTCCTCCTCCCTCCTCTTCTATATTTGACCAGTTTCTGTACCATGCATCTGACGAAGAGAACTTGATTCTCGAAAGCTTATGCTACAATAAAATTGGTTAGTCTTAAAGGTGCTACTGGACTCTTTTTGATTTTGCTGCCACAGACTAACACAGCTAACTCCTCTGCATCTATGACACATTGATCTGGTTTATGATGAAAATCAAATGAAATCAAATCAAACAATGGTACAATGGTGCTTTGTTCCCTTTCTTTAACAAAGAAATGTAAGCAAACTACTGTTGAAGAACAGCATGAGGACTGGGTTTGTTTGATTTTAAATTTGTTTCTGTCTGATTAACTATAGACATTCTTTTGCAGCTAGGTGGAACTATTGGAGACATTGAAGGAATGCCCTTTGTGGAAGCTTTCCGTCAATTTCAGTTTAAAGCCAAACGAGAGAATTTCTGCAATATCCATGTCAGCCTTGTGCCTCAGGTACATTTTTTATATTGTGTGTTGTGATGTTGTTATTAATAATCTAATATTTGCATCATAAACTTGGGGAAAATAAGTTTAAAGCATGTTTAAAGGAGGGTAGATGAAGAGCATGTTATGTTAACTCGATGGATGGATGTTGTCACATTTCTGACACTTGTTTATATTTTCACATTAACTATTGCAACCAAAAAATGTATTTTTTTATGGTTGAGTTATTTCTGAGGTATGTTTCAGATTCTAAGGATTATTTGTGTTTTGCGTTTTATTCATCTAGGCCACATTCAAAATGAAACAGAAGGTTTATTTAGAAGTAGGAAAAAATAAGGCATATAGGCAGGTGTTTAAAACTGAAATAACAGAGGTTTTTGAACTGAATACTTCACTGGTGTGAGACACAAAATACTTGGTGTGGTTCTTAAGTTGCTGGCTTGTATGAACGATGTTTGTGATATCAGTCTTAAAAATGTTAAGAGTTCTTTCTGAGGTTGGCACTCCTTCACAAGTTAGGTGCTCCAAGTTTAACACCTACACAGCACAGCTTCCCCTTTTCTGCAGACTTCAGGGTAGTCCACTGACAGTGCAATCCTATGCAGAGTTACTCCAGCCTAAGCCCAGTGAAGTCAATGGCCTTAGACTGGAGTAACTCTCCATAGGATTGTGCTGTGAGTCAAAACCCTTTTAAGATACTGGGCAGCAGTTATAGTTATGCTCCAGCTATAATCCTGTTCCTGGTGCTGAAGGGAAGACTCCTTTCTACCCACTTCCTTGGCCCACTATAATTCCCGGATCTCTTGCATCTACACAGAAGTTAGTGCTGTCTGTTCCACTTTAGTCCAAGGACTAAAAGAGCTTCATAAACGTTATGATTTCTCTTGTAAGAGAACACTTTCCCTTTCCTTCCTCACACTGAGGACTCTGTGGCTGACCCTTTCTGGTCAGAAGCCAGACTCCAACTCCTTTCACTCTTCAGTTTCCTCCAACTGTCAACTCTCCCTCTGGTAGCACCAAATGTCACCTCAACATTCCATCACCTACTGCCATTTCAGGCTAGCCACAAAGGAGGGAACATGTCAGTCATCTTCCCCTCTTCACTGCCCGACAATCCCAGAATTTTGAAGCTGAGTCCGTCACAGTATGTTTTTGGAAATCCAACAAAACGTCAAGGGTTCATGTCAATTTATCTTTTCTTTTCATATGAAAGTTGAGTGTATAATCTCTTATTGTAAAAATGTATTGAAAAAACACAGCTGTTTTGTTAGTTTCCATGAAAAAATACATCACTCAAAGCATTAAAATTGCTATTTATATTCTCATTTGGCATATTTAAAATGCTGGTATCAATGATCCAATTTCCTTCCTCTTAAGGCTATATGTAAGCTAGCATTTCCATTTCCATTTCCTTTTAGTAAGCTTCTCTGTATTTTTATATGTTCCTGTTACATGTGAGTGAATACCTGGCAGGGTTACACCTGTTCTAAAATTATTCTGCATAGGATTATGCTGCTAGTGTGTCAGAACAAACCTACCATATTTAGAACCCCAGAATCTAAATCAGAATCTCCAGTTTGATATTGAAGATGTGAAGTCCTGGGAAAAACTGGAAACAGTTTGGGAAACTGTTCATATTCCCTCCCCCCAAGGATTTCCCCCCAGTTTTTCTAGCAGAAATATTGGAAATTTGGTAGTGCACTGAAACAAACCTCTATGAAATATTTTCTCTTCTGGAATGAATGTAATGCCTTTTAAGACAAGATATTATTCAAAATGAGTAGTATGAAGATTTTTACTTATTCTGCAGCATTAGAGAATTACCGTTCTTGTATATACTGTAGATATTTACAGTATTTCAATTATATATTGTTTAAATGTGATCAGGCACACAATATGTTTTTAATGTACACAATAATTATACACTATTAAATAGTTCAGTATTTTAGTATTATACAGTTGATATCCATACATTTTATCCTCCTGAACAATCAACAACAAAATAAAGCTCTCAATCTTGTGTAACATTGAAAGAATCCATGCAGATAACCTGAGTTACTAACTCAACAGATATACAACATAGGAATGTCAATACTGTACCTTGAAACAGCTGGTTTTATTGTTATCTTTAATGTCATTGTTGTTTATCTTTAATGTTATAATTGTTTATAAGAAGTTAAAATCAATTTTAAAAAGTGTTTTAAAATTTTAAAAAGTTGATATCCAAGTATACTTCTATTCCTACTGTGATTGTATGAGACTGTTTCTGGCCAAATAATACTTTTTTTTTTCTTTGCTACAAAGTTTGTTCTTTTTATTTTCAACTTTTGTTTTTCCCTGCCTTTCACATGAGAGATACATATGTTAAGGTAGCATAGGATGTGGTACTTTGTGGCTTTTTTTCTTTTTATTATAACTTTCTTATTTTAAAAAGACAAAGCAATAGTATAGGGGGTACAGAAAAGAGAAAAAGGGATTATATAACATAGTTATATAATTAATTTATACAATTATTTATTTTATGTTAAAACACTAAAATAGGTTTAGATTTGATAAGTGTTACCGGAACTGCTCTTTTTGACTGGGGAATTAGCTTAGCAGTCCAGAACTAAATTTAGCGCGGATCTAACCATCTATACCAAGGTCCCTTCTCCAGACGCTCACGTAATAAAGAGGCAGACTAAATCACAATACAACGTGTCTTACTAGTAATGTGGTGTATGCCTGAACTTGCACACACATACAAGGTTACATACAAGAACTAGGAAACATAGAGGTAGGAAAATAGAGACGGTCGCATTAGCAGGTACCCCACGATGAAGTTGGATATAGTTACAATCCTGAAGCAGAGCAGAGATATAGCAGCGAGGTGGTCCGATGCCAGCACCAGAGCCACGCGTAGAGAGACAGCAAGGGAGTCGGGATAGGAATGACGCGCGCCATGTGGCCTGAGAGGCTGGCTTATATACCCCAAAATGTACCCTGGGGCTGGTGCTGTACCTTGTGGTTCTCACAGGTTAAAACAAAGGTTTTAATGGCTTTCTGAATGCCTGAGATGGGCCACTTTAGGATTCTGATTGTATCATAGTGACACCTTAGGAAGAGGGGACAAAGGAGGGAGGAGAAGATCTGGGCGTGTTGAATGGATGTTCCAGCGGACAGGGCTTGTCCCGACGTCATCAGCTCTGGAATGCGGAGGCTGCTTTGAGATGCATTTTCTAAGTGCTTGGGATGGTCGGCACTTCTCCGGGGCGGCTATTAAGCTATGCAGAGCAGGGTGAGGCTCGCTGCTGCGGACGTGGTCGGCTCGGTCCTCTGGCATGGCTTCTCTCAGAAGGCTGCTTCTCTGGGTCTTCTGGCTGCCTAAGAACATGGCTGCCGGCTGGGCATGGCTGGGGCTTGCTAGCAGGCTGCTCGGTAGCGAGGGCAAGCTCGGTGACCAGCCCGCGGGAGGCTCCAGGCGGGAACTGGCCAGGGGGTGCCTGGTCAGGCTCACTGGAGGTTTCCCCAGCTGGCATCTGGCTGCCAACAGCGCGGCTTGGGCCCGGGAGAGGCAGGCTTCCATGGAGGCAGGGAAACAGCGCGCAAAATACAGTCCATAGCAGGGAACAAGCACGGCCCGTGAGAGATGGTGAGGCAGGCAGGAGGCACATGGGTGGTGGAGTCCAAACACACAGGAGGGTCCAGATATAGGCCCTTTTCGCACTTACGGTTTAAACCGCCATTTATGAGCATTCGCCCCGATCGCAGTGGCTTCGGCATTGCACCTGTTCATTTCACACTGTCCACTGCAATTTCGATTTGGTGTCTGTGCTTCATTTCAAAACCTCGGTGCAATTTTGGGCTTTTGGGGCCTTGCAATTCACGTCACACTTTTTTAAAAAAAATTCAGCATGCATAGTAACGTTGGAATGTTGGAACCCTTCCCCCTTTTTGCTGATTGGGCTGTCCCCTGCCCACCGGAGAAGCAATTGGTGGCAGAGTTCTGGGGGAAAACATGTACCACTCACATTTTTTTAAATCAAGCCAGGAAAGGGTTAAAATGCTGCCGATTAATCTCCTCCCAGGAAGCAGAGGCTTGTTTCCAAAGGGCTGTGCAAAATGCTTGGTTTTTTTCCCCCTCTTTGGCAAAGTCTGAAACATGCCTGGGAGGGAGGGAAAAGCAGCCATTTAATCCTTTCCTGGCGTTTAAAGCCAGGAAGAAAGTGCAGGAACATTACAACGTTGCAACCCATTCTTGTCTTTAAAAAAAAAAAGAATGTGTGTGCATGCCCTAAGGGAGGAAGGAGAAAGCAGCTATTTAACACTTTCCTTGATTTTAAAGCTAGCAGGGAATTAGCAGCAAGTTTAGGAATCATTCCTGGCTTTTGAAAAAAAAAATAAAACAGCATGCATACCGGGAGGAAGGAAACCAATGAAGAAGCAGCCTTATGACCCTCAGCTCGCTTTACTTAAAAAAATGGTGGACAAGGAGTTCAGAGAGCTGAGGAGGGTGGGAGTGGTTAATTCTGCACAAACCAATCAGCTCCCAGGGAAAAGGAGAGGGGGGGGGAGAGAAGCAAAAAGGAGGCAAAAGTTTTCACATTAGCAAAATGCGGGCCAGCTGCCAGTCGGCAGCGAACTTAAAAAAACATCGGGGTATGACCGCAGGGGGAAAAATCGGGGATACAGCGGACAAAAAGCGGGACTGCATCCCATGACTGTTTTTAAGTGTGAAAACCTTGCAAACATGGGATGTGGAACAGGTACAAACGCGCTCTAAAAACCGAGTGTGAAATGTACCATAGGCTTGGGCAGGGCTGCCCAGAAAGAGAGTCCTTAGTGTAGTTGTCCAGACATGGATTCAGGAAACTGACACAGTCTATTGCAACAGCAGGATAACTAGCAAGCAGGCTGGAAACTGACACGTGTACTAGAGTGCACATATGCAAGGCAGTCTCTGGTGTAGTTGTAAAGCAGCAGTGCAGGAAACTCAAACACAGTTCATGGCAGGCCTTAGAGCAGGAGAGGGGGGCCTACTTGGCAACATAAGAAAGTATATTTCTTCTTTCCCAGAATATTCTGAGGAAAAAAATAACAAAAGGTTTTTCCTCTCCCCCCCACCACTCCCCTTTTAGCCTAATGCTACTGGAGAACAGAAAACGAAGCCTACTCAGAATAGTGTCCGGGCTTTAAGAGGTCTTGGTCTTTCTCCTGATTTGGTAAGCTTGATTAAACATGAACATTTATTTTCAAATGAAAACCAGTATAATGAAAGAAGTACAGGTTAGAGACAGCTACCAGCATATACAGTGTATCTCAAGTAATTAAAGTTGACTGCTTGTGTGGAATAAGGTTTTTTTAATCAAGAAAATATTATTTGCATCTGTATGCCTGAAACCATAGTGTCTATTAAATGTATCTGTTCTTTAATGTTGCATAGGTTGATGTTGTGTTTATGCTTTGATATGCTAGTTTCTTACTGTTATAGAGTTGCATGCCTAGTAGGCTCTTCCAGCTGTCTCAAGAATTGGAAGGTACAAAAGAAAGATTTTGGAAATGGCAAGGAAATAGAAGGGGAAACTTACATATCATTGATCTGAGTGTGGTTGAAAAACATATAATACACAGACCTTACTGTTGCTAAGATAGCAGGGATTAGTGCCTGGATGGGAGATCTCTTAGGAAACCTGTGTATGCTGCCTTGACTTTGATAGTAATCTAAAAGTGGGATATAAATGTAATAATAAATGAATTATTTTGTTTGTTGACATTTTGGATGGTGTCTGCCATCCAGTTCTATGAATTGTCTTTCTACAAACCAACCCATGTTGCTTACCTGTTTGTTTTTTAACAGATAGTCTGCAGAAGTACTAAGCCTATAGAAATGGCTGTCAAACAAAAGATCTCCATGTTTTGCCATGTAGAACCTGAACAGGTTTGTAGGCTTTTCAACCTAGCTGTGATCAAGCTTGCAACTAATTTCTAGTTTTTTCTTAGTTCATGAGAGGGAGTAGATTTCTGGAAATTCAGTGTTAAAAGAACAGTAAACAGTCACTTACTGGGATGATTTTGTTCTTTCTAAACTTGTAGACACTCTTCTGCTTCAGATCCTTTATGCTACTCAGAATTTTCTCGCTTGATTAGTTTATTATTTCTTGATTATTTATACTCACTTGTATTGCATTGTTAACTCCATTAACTATGGATAAAATTAATACTCACCTAGATACGTGTATGAAATTAAGATTCACTATAATCCAGCAGAGGTCAGTGTTGTATCTTTACACACCAGTAGGTTATATACAGAATTAAAAACAAGAATCTTTTCAAAGTTTTTCTTGCTATTAACCAAAGAAGAATGATGAACATTATTATTTTGAACATAAAACAGTTTAGAGGCTGGTTTTTTCCCAATTTTTATTTATTCATATTTGTTTAAATAGTATACCCCATACTTTGTCCCTCATGGGATTTAAGACTTACAAAAATTTGAGTATAAAAACATATACATTTCAAATTTAATAGGCTAATACAAGTCTACAGCACAGAACTCTAAAAACAACACTAACCGCCCAAACTAAAAACCAGTGTAAAAAAAAAGCTCTGCTGTACACTGTTCTCCTAATGACAAAGGGCCTTCTGACCTCCTGTGGGAGGCCATTCCAAAAAATTGGAATAGTTATGGTGAATGACTTGGCTAAGGTCATTCTAACTGACCTTCACAGGGGACTTTCAAGAAGAAGCTGATGGAGAGAACACAACAGAAGCCTTATTTGATATAGAAGCCCTGTTTTTGTATGCAAGCTCATCCATTTATTTCAGATTAGATATGGCCTCCCTATGTGGCTCTGTGCATGTAGTCCAGCACAGGTGCAGTAAGCATCATCCTGGTCCTCTATATGTGTACATGGTATGTGTTTTTGAAATCCTGAATGGGGCTAAAGTGATACCTTTTTAATAACAGTAGAGATACCTGAGCAGTTGGGCTTTTTGTTTTATAGACTGAATGCAGAGAGTTCTTCCCATTTTTAACCATTTAAAAACCATATTTTACTATCAATGTATATACAAGCTCATTTGCAGAGTATGAAAGCATGTCTGTATTACAAATATGGGTAAATTATTTAATAGAAATTTACAAGCTACTTATGTCACTCAAAACATTATTTACTCATCTATAATCTTGTCATCCTTAACAATAGCAATTTGTTGTCTGGATCTTTTTTCAGCTTTTCCCCCATAATACATAACAAGATACCCTAACATCCTTAACTCTTTGAATGCATGTGGGCTAATAAAACAATAATAATATATGAATTCTTATCTTAATATTCTGTAGAAGTGTGAACCAATTATAAAAACCTGTTGTGCATGATTACTTGGAAGTAAGTCCCACTGTGTATAAGGGGACTTATTCCATACTAAATTTATTTAATTACACCAGTTTGATGTAATGGTTAAGAGCGGTGGGACTCTAACCTGGAGAACCAGGATTGATTCCCCACTCCTCTGCTTGAAGTCAGCTCTCCCAGGGCTCTCTCAGCCCCACCCACTTCACAGGGTGATTATTGTGAATAATAATAACTTATTTTGTAAACTGCTTGTAGTGGGTGTTAAGTTGTCCTGAAGGGTTGTATTATTATTATTATTATTATTAGTCCACCTTTCTCAAAGTGGATTACACTGTGCAGGATTAATACAGTCAATGGCTGGGACACTTAATAAACAATACAATAGGATATGGATTGCAGAAATCCAATACAAGCAGAAATCTGAATACAAAGCTGAAAGAGTGGTGAAACAAAACATAAGCAATTTGACATGACATGTTAAATGATGTGGAAACTAACCAGTAGGAGCATACCTAAATCAACAGACAGTACCAAGTAGTATAGTCCCTTTATCACTATAGTCTCTCTTATCACAAGCATCTCTCTGAGCTATTTCCTCATAGCACAGCCCTATTACCTGTGAAAAAAAAAACTTTCCTTAATCAATCACTTGTGCACCGTTTGCTGAAAGCCAGGGGAATGGAAGCTCTTCAGGCAGACCATTCCACAAGGTGGGGGCCACCACAGAGAAAGTGCATATATGGGCAGCTATTGGTTTTGCCCATTTGTAGGGTGGAACCTGCAGAAGGCCCTGTTTGGTTTCATTCTTAGTTTATTCATTGATTGGTAGTGGTGGAGACTAGTGCCTTCAAGTCATGGCTGACTTATGGTGACCTTCACTATGGTTTTAAGGCAAGAGATTAATAGAGGTAGTTTGCCATTGCCTGGCTCTGCAATAAGAACCCTGGTCTTTTTTGGAGGTTTTCCATCCAATAACTAAGCAAGCCCGACCCTGCTTAGCTGATGAGGTCAGACTTGCCTGGGCTAACCAGGTCAGGGTATTAATTGATTGAGTAAAATTAATTTTACTAAATCTGCATAATTTTGCATTGAAATGAAGAAACATTATGAAGATAAAGCTTGCTGTCTTTTTTTTAATGCCTCTATACATCACAGCAGGCAGAACCTTAAAAGAAAATCTTAGATATTCTCTCATGTATGGGAGAGGGGAACACCTCTTCTAAGATTGTGCCTGCAATCTACATTTTTTGTAAGTTTTTAGTTTGAAAAGTAATGAATATAAATACTATTAAAAATCTGCTTCCAGGGGCCCATTTTTGATCAATGAATATAACATTAAATTTTAAACCTCTAATTTCCCTAAGTAATTTTTCCTTCCAGGTAAATAGTCTGGCAAGGTTTAAAAGAACACATTCAATAGGTTTCACTCTATTTTCTTGTAGGTGTACATCTATTTTGTTTTTTAAATTGCTGATATCAATAATTAAAATCTTTTCTAGGTAATATTTATCCATGACGTTTCTTCTACTTATCGGGTGCCAATTTTGTTGGAAGAGCAACACATAATTAAATATTTTAAGGAAAGATTGAACCTGCCAATTGATGACCAACCAAGTGATCTTCTTTTCAGATGGAAAAAAATGGCAGATAGGTACGGCTTCTTTTTATCTTGTTTTGTTTATTTCCACCTCCTTAGTCCTAAAGATTTGCACTAGAGCATCTTGCAGTGCTTTTGTGAACAACCATGCTAACATAATATATTTTATTTTTGTGATAACTGCAGAGATGTATCATTGTAATTCCTGGGCTATCATACATTTCTGAGAAACTGCCAAATGGCATATTGCTGTATCGGCTATTATTTTTAAACTTTATTTTATTTTTACAAAGTGCCATAGAATAGAACATTTTTACTATACTGTTTCCATGAAAAATAGTATCTAGCTTGATCCCTTCCCACTGTTCCTCAGCTTCACATCTGTATAACAGCAATAACTGAAGAGATTTGGGTTAAGGTCTCTGTATGAAGAAGTCATTCTGCACTGTACCAACTAGCAGACCTTTGGGGTATGTCCCCAATTTTACATCCCGATTGTTCTCCTAATTCATATGGTAGGACTTTTTTTCATGATAAACCTCCCAACCATATTCTCAGCTGAAATAACTGTTATTATTCCAGTCTTAGCCCAGTTATATTTACTCCAAAACAAGTCCCCATGATTTTAGTGGAATTTTCTTCCAAATATGTTATGGCAGATCCCTCTGACAGCCTTTCATGCATGTTGTCACCCACCCTAAACCTCCCTTCATAGGTTTGGGGCTTTCCAGGCAGATAAAGGCTGGGTTACCACATGCCACCTGTCTAGCCTCCGCTATAGCAGGCAGAGAGCCCTGACCCAAATCCTCACAGGGTACCCTCTCTCATCTTCCAGAGGCTCCACCAGACATGCAGCCCATTCCTTGTATTTACCTCCCCTCACCCAGCTACAGCCCAGGGCTATTGGGGAGAAGGGAACTCAGGGGTTAACTGTCCCTATATATACACTGCCACCATTTAAACTAGGCCCATTTTATGTGACCAGAGGATGTGTGTGTGTGTGTGTATGTGTGGTATTTTCCCCCTCAGCTAACAATTTCAAGCCAGTCAGGGTTAAACAAAACAAAAATGAACTTTATTTACGAGATGGAACATAGGTGTGAACAAATTTCAAAGTAATAAACAGAGAGTGCTTCAGTGTAACAGAACATGCTTGCAATTAGCTATCTCTCTCTCTGCTGCCTTTCCTCAGAAGAGTCAAAACCCTTAGCAGCTCCCAAGAGCCTCCTTTTCCCTCCAACAGACACTAACTCTCATTGGCCCAGCATTCCACCCACTCCCACTAGCTGTCTCTCAGGAGAGGTAGAGCTGGACCCAGTTCTTTCTGTCACTTACGTTTACTTAGGATTGCAGCCCACAGTTATAGTGCAAAATATTTTGGTTTCTGACTTAGCAAATCCAAATTGTGCCCACTTGTGGAAGAAAAGTAATAATAAACTAAAGAACTGATAATGTCGTCTTTTACTTCCTCTCCAAAATCTGTTGTCTGTAGTGGATTGTCTTGCCCTCCCTAATTGGAGAGTCAGCCTGGCAGACCTAGTTCTAACAGGGCTACAAGCAGTCTGTTTTTAGTTCCTGGGAGGAATTGTAATTATTTTATTTATACATACGCACTTATGTACACACTAAGAGTAAAAAAAAAATGGTAATTTTATTTGTGGTGATTAGTTCATTGAATGATATCTTACATTGTCAGGTATGAGAGGATGCTGAAGACATGTTCTGTAGCTCTGGTTGGCAAGTACACAAAACTGAGTGATTGCTATACCTCTGTTTTCAAGGCCCTGGAACATTCAGCATTGGCAATTAATTACAAACTTGATTTAATGGTGAGTAGAGTATTGATTTTTTTTCTTTCTTTCATTTTCCCTTCCTTTCCAAGATGCTTTTGTGTTTATTGGCTTAACTTTAGCAAATGGCTGTAGTTGAGAAATAAAGTATAAATTACTTAGGACTTCACAGGCAATACATTATGAAGTAACTTCAATTCATAGTTTGTTTGAAAATTTATTACAGTAATTTCCTTTACTGTGTTATGAAGGGAGGGGTGTACACTTGACAAATATTTACTGTCTTGCTGAACTTTTATTGACTTAACTAAAGCTAGTCACAGCATTAAGCACTAAAGTAGTAATTAACAATGGGCTAAGTATGTTTACTTGCAGTTCAAATGGATTACTTAGTGGGTAGAATTGTGCAAGTGTTTACTGGATTATATTGTACATTTGGTAGATAACAAAGATATTTGACCTTTTGCCTGTCCATGGTATCTGCAAAACTCTACTCCAGCACCACATTTCAAATGAATCAATTTTCTTCCTGTCAGCTTTCTTCACTTTCCAACTTTCACATGCATACGTCGTAACGGGAGGGGGGGGGGAATACTATAGTTTGGATTACCTTGATCTTGGTTCCCAGAGAGACATCTTTATCTTTAAGGATCTTCTCTAGCCCTCTCACAGCTGCTCTTCCAAGTCTCAATCTTCTTCTGATTTCTTCATTGCAGTCTTCCTTTGGGTTGATGAGTGAGCCAAGGAATAGAAAATGTTGAACAATTTCAATTTCCTCATTCTCAACTTTAAAATTGTGTAATTCCTCAGTAGTCATTATTTTTGTCTTCTTGATGTTCAGCTTTGATGCTTTCTCTTTTAATTTTCATCAGTAGTCGTTTTTTGTGTGTATGTGCAAAAAAATATCCTATAAAGTATTTAAAATTTATAAAAGCCAGTACAAAATGTAGTCAGGCACCTGACCACTGCCACATCACTTATCTGTTTAAAATGCCTCCATGGAAGCAGGTCTTCTAAACAAGTTTCCCATAGAAAAAGAAAACATAATTACACGGGCATTCTGAATTTGATTGCCTACACAGTCATAGGCATTTGACACAGGCATAGTTTGGGATTTTTTGTGGGGCGGGATTAGAATAATCAAAGTACTTCTGCAGTGGAGTTTATTATAAACAATGTGACTATTTTATCATTGTCACTAAGCAATACCTTTTCCAAGAAAAACTTAAAACAGTATTAAGGTCTTAATCTTATAATTATAGAGAACAGCATTTCACAAAACTTAAATCTAGGAAAGGATTAAAGAATGTTTCATGTCCTGCTGTGAATGTTTATTTTGTCAAGAATCAGGCAGCCAGGATAACAGTTGAAGAACTAGTTAGAATCATACTTGAAAACATTTTTAAAAGATTGTTCCCCCTTTTTTAGTTTTTTTCCCTGGTTTGCAAGTTAGACAACAATTAGCTTGCATTTTGTTTCTTGCTGTGCTCTGGTCTGTATCATATTTTCCTATTGTCTTACACCACTAGTTAGAAAAATAAAATGTAAAGCTACAATTTCATCTAGTCTTTTACTTTCAAGGAGTTAAAATAATGGTGTGGATGTGCAAGACTGAGCCTAGCACAGCGGAATGCTTGAATGATTTTTAGACCACAGTCAAGGCACTTAAACTATCAGAGTAATGTGGATTCTGTGGATTGAGTCAGCTCGCTTGGGTTCTTCCCCTGGCTCAAGGAACTTCCACTAATGCAAGCATCTTTCTTGCTAGTGCAAGAGCCACATGCTTGAAGCAAAGGTTCCTTGTGCCATGGGAAACAGTTGCCAGTAGAAGAATGGATCTGCAAGAACCAGCTCAAAGTTCTGGAATATTCTGTGGTCACGGTGTTTTTTGTGCACTGTTACTGGAAAGTCTCATCATTTTATTTGGAATCTATGAGGAAAATATAGAAATAGCAATATATTACAAATGTATATGTGTGTGCTTTCTTACTTAGTATATAGACTCAGCAGATCTTGAACATACTACAGAAACTGAGAATCCGGTGAAATTCCATCAAGCCTGGCAAAAATTATGCAAAGCAGAGTAAGTGGCATTTAGCATTCAAAAATAATTTTAAAGGTAATTGGTTTTGTTTTCTTGGTACCTAACAATTTCAATTTCTTCATTTTTTTTTGCCATGACTAATTTCCATTTTAAAAAGTAAAAAAACTCTTTGGGAACTAAAAGACAATTGCTTACCTAAAGCCACCTATTGAATTCTTGAAAGAAGAGTTGGAGGCAAGATGCCCTTACTTGTACCTGAGTATCTCAGGGCCAAAGTAGATTATATGGGTAGATGATATGTTTAGCCATGAATTGGGGCAAAATAACTCTTTACTCTCCTCAGACACAGGAAGCTGCAGAGAACTAAGTTCCCATGTGCTGCATGCCCCAATTTAGGGACTGTGGTGTGGGGACAGGAAGGGCTTCCTGTGCTATTTTCCCATCCCCAAAAGGCCCAAGGGGCTGTATTACTCAGGGCACATGCTGAGCCATTTTAAGTAGGAAAAACACTGAGGAGAAAGCGAAGATCCTTCTTTCTTGCTGCAGTCCTCATCCAAATTGGGCTTCTCTGGAGCTCGAGCATTTAGTTCCCCACAGCTGCCATCTGGCTGTGGGGAATGTGAGTGAGGTCAAGGAAACCCAGACTGTCTTGTTAAATGTGATGTCTAGTTTAAACCTTGTTGTGCAATCCTGAACACACAATGGGCTTAGAGTGATGTAACTCTGTGTAGGATTGCCCTGTCAGTCACTGCACTGCACCAGTTTTCAGCTCTTAGAATCCTCTTCTAGAACCATTTATTTCTTTTATGTTTTGAATAACAAGTAATATAATTATTTATTGCATTAATATGCTTGTGAATATAAACGCTTTGGGCTACCTGTGTTTAATCACTCTGTTGTGATTAATAAGAAAACCTAACTGGTAAACCACTTTATGGATACAGGATTAGAAGTTTTTAAAAATTCTTGCTAAGGCCATAAAACTCTTAAGGATGTAAAAATTAGAAAATCAGATGTAAAAGCCAGTAAAAAAACAAGTATTTTAAGTTTAAAATAACAAAAACAATGAGTTAAAGCTGTAGTGTATCTCTTTAGATTATCTAAACTGTCATTCTGCTCTCTCTTCTCTTTTTGCCTTTATATTCTGGATTGTTTCAGTTGCATTTTAGTCCCTGGAGGTTTTGGACATAGAGGAACAGAGGGAAAACTTCAAGCTATTTCATGGGCAAGAAAAAAGAAAAAGCCTTTCCTTGGTAAGAAGTTTACACTTCTTCAACCTTTTCTTCTTTACTATAATCCCCATAGATCATGAATTTTTCTTACATGTTTAAAGCATGAGGGCACACTCAGTGACTTGAATCCTGCATCTGTGCTGATGGAAAGGATTACTGTCAATGGAGTAGGAGTTTCTCACCTTCTTCCTCCAGCTTCAGTTCTTAAATCCTCCCCAATGCTGATACTGGGAAGGAAGAGAAGGAAGGAATATGTTCTGTCTCAGTCTGAGTCTCGCGCTGTAAACTGTCCACCTTTTAGCATGCCTTTAGTGGGCATGTCTGGCAATGGCATCCTCCTATCCCGCCCCCACAACAGCCCTGCAGCAGCAGGCACTATCTTCAGGCCCTGAAGCACCCCCTCTGTCAGTACCTGAGATGCTGGTGCTGCTGCAGAGCCTCAAGCCTCCTCCACTGTTAGGCCAGCAGCAGCCGATGCCCAGGCACAACCCTGGGGAACAGCCTGCAGCCACCCAGCTGACTCACTCTTCTCCTGTACTTACCCATGCAGCTCCACCTCAGCCAGGTCCACAGGAGATTACCAGCAGCATGGGCCGGGCAGGCACAGGCTCCAAGCTGCCAGGGGAGCCACTGGAGAGGCTGCAGAAGTAGCAGGGGATAGCCAGGCAGGGAATAAAATAAATGCCCTGCCCTGGGCTGGGATGGAGTGGGTGAGACCAGAAGACTTCAGAGTCTTCCCAGCCCTTCCTTCAGATAGGCTGGGGAAAGGGCCACTCAGGGAGGCTGGGTGAGGACTGAAGGAAGATCCAGAGAGGTGGGACAAGGGGGATCCTAAGTTCCCCTGAAGGCTGAGGAGGAATTGTAGGGAGAGGCAGCTGGAGCATGCTGTCACTCCCAGGGCAGGAGAAGGATCAAGACAGTGCAACCCCTTTCCCTGCCCATCTGAGGCTGGAAGACACCCATCTGGGGAGCTGGCGGGATGGCAGACCCTCAGATGGTGAGCACCAGTGAGGGTAGAGCCTCAAAGGTAAGAAGGAAAGGTTTCTCCACTGCCCTGTAAGATTCCCAGCTCTGGGTTATCAAAGTTGGATTGTTCATGTTCACTGTAACTCCGGGCTTGTGGAGTTCTGGATGGTCTGCTTTATTGTCTAGTTCTAAGTTACATATACTTTTCATCCTTTTAATTCCTCGGAATTTCAGTAATAGTGAGGGACTTGGCCAGGAAAGTGACATGCCGTAGCAGTGAAAATGAATGAAAAGTGGCGCACACATTTTATTTTGGATGTATATCCCACCTTTCGCTTCTGGGTCCACAAAGCACTGCTTATGCTATTGGAAAAAAATTGAAAAAGTTATTCACCTTTCTTACTCTCTTTTCTTTCTTATAGGAGTTTGCTTGGGGATGCAGCTGGCAGTAGTGGAGTTTGCAAGGAACTGCCTGAACTGGCCAGGTACATTTAGCTTCCTGTTGACTAAAACAGTGGTTCTCAACCTTTTGTGTCTTATGACCCACAAATCACTCTCAAAGAATCTAGGTCCCACCATAATAGAGAAAAAATCCCACTTTTTCTGACATTTATATGTTTACAGGCATTATCATTTATGGTAAGTGTTTAGGGATGTAAAAAAATGCTGTCATATTGTTGGGAGTAAATTTTTTTGCTATGGTTTTAAACACAAAACATTTAAAGCAAAAAGATGTGTCAAATATTCTCCAATCAACTTTTGTCTTCCAAATAAATTAGCATTGAAAGTTTCTATCTTAGTTGTAAGGTGGAAGGATGAACTTAACGGACCTGCAAATTATGTTCATTTAGGATCCCAAATGTGTCTGTCATGTACACTAGTTTTGAGATCCATTCAGTGGATTGAACCCAGCACAAAATTCCGCTTGTGCAAGAGCAGATGGCAAGAAAAAGCCCTCAGTAGCAGCTTGCACTGTGAAACTAACTGTATTCCTACTTGCGTTTCCATTTGCTCAAGATCTTATGCAACTAATTTCTGGGCATATATATAGAGGGAGGAAAGTACTAAGTTTTGTACAATATATTGTGCAAGTAGAACTGCACTAAATCCATTCATGTTTCCCCTTGCACATCTCCCGATTCAAGTAACTATTACTGAACAACACTGCAAGCTTAAATTTCTTTTAAACCAAGAAATACTGGGTTTCTTCTCTCGGCTCAGAGATTCTGGATAGCACCTTGCCATACAACAACCATCTCCCTTTGATATGCAGCAATAGTCTTGTGCGTTCGGCACCCATCTCTTCACAAAGTAACATGATTTGACTGTTCAGTGCATTGGTTGTGCAATCAGACATCACATCAGACAAATCAGGAATCATCTGTTTGTGGCAAGCGTGTCATGGATCATACAATGTGTAACTTGCAAATCAGCATGTGCAAATTTTTGCAGCACTCCCAGAGTGCATTTTATTGCAGCAGCACTATACGTACAAAGATTAACTATGTTTTTCCAGTCCAGGTTGTTCTTGAAAAGTATTGATAAAAATACAAAAGATCTCTGCACTTGTTTGTGTTGTCATGTTGTGAACTGTGGACACATCTTCCAGTACTTTCTCCTCATGGAGATACTGAACAAATCTTGCTAAATTGCTCTGTTCAGTTATTTAGTGCTTCATCTCCAAGAATGTCTGTTTAGGTATCTAACACTGTTGGCATTATCAGCGTCTTTGAATAAAGTGGTGGTGATGGTTAGGACAATGCTGTGACTTAAAATGGTGGTCGGGGGGGGGATGGGGGATGGGCAAAAGCACAGTGGATAATCTCTGCCAGGAAGCAGAACATCAAAAACACTTACTGATGGGTATGGGGGTCAGGGGATTAGGAGAAACCCTGAGTGTTTGATGTTACTACTAGCAGGTCACAGATGGATGATCTGTAGCAGGTATGGTTAACAGGAGATGGCACATCTTAGTTGGTGGTGGACTTGGGATTGAGGGAGAGCAAATTCTTAGTAATGGTTAGGAAAACTCTGCATCCCACCTAAACTATTTCTGCATGCCACTGGTGGTATGCGTATCATCAAACAAACTAAAATGAAATCTAAGAGGATATTCTGACACATGAATTCACTATCAGCTTTGGAATCAGCGGCGTCAGACTCATGGGTTTCCTATATCTCCAGTTACCTGCAGTTTGCTTTTTACATGTCCAGATCAAAGAGACACAGATGTACAGAATTTAAACTAGGCTTGTTTTCTTGTTGTGCATTGTCATTTCTTCAAGTTGGTAGGTAGTAATTTACTGTTTGTATAGGCTTTTCAGCATATCTTCTATTCCTAAGGCAAAGAGGAATTTGAGAAGAACAATAATTTTAGAATGAATTTGGGCACTAAAACTCGTATGATTCTCCCTGACAACTGTGCCAAAAGTAAAAATATTTTCTGAAGGGTTACTGTACAAACCCTTTATTTAGTTTGTCTGATTTCAGACATGTAGCCCAGTCCTATTTATGTTCAGGGTCTCAGGTAATTGTATCGTACCCAAGTATTTTAATTCTTGAAAGGGCAATTCTTATTCATTAAAGAAATATATTATTGTTATGGTAACAAAACCCAATTAAAGAGTATAACTTCTCTGAAAAAAATCACAAAACTGATGAACCCTGTGATGAATACAGAATAATTAAACCACATAGCTAATATGACTAAAATATTAACTTGCATCATTTTTATTCTACAGATGCAAATTCGACAGAATTTGACCCAAACACTAAAAATCCTGTTGTAAGTACTAATGTTTCCCTTTTGGTAGATTTCTGTATTAGGCTGTTTCCACACATCCTTAGAGGTGCGGTTCACCTTCGTGACTTTTCCCCAGGCATGCACACGTTATAGTTTGCCAGCTGTGTACATATTGTTTTTTTTACTGGGTTTTCTGCATATTTACTGGGACCACACTTGCTCTGATGTTTTCTTTTCTAGCGGGTTTCCAGTGGTTTTTTAAAATTATTTTTTGCATATTCTGGCATATGAATTTGAAGCATTTCTGAAACCTCATACTCCTCTCAATCTTCTCCCAGTTCTTCCCCCGAAGCTCTTGCCCTTCCTTCTTCACATTTCTGTTCAATAACAGAAGCCTGGTTGCAATAGTAGCTGCATGCAATCACACATGTGCGAAGTAAAAAATAAAATAAAAAGGAGATGGGCACTTTTAGTCTATGATGATGAAATTATCGACCTCCCTTCCAAAACTGCTCTTATTTTGACTGTTTGGAGGTTTCCTGCAACCTTACAACCAAAGGTAAACAGCGCTTGTGGGTACTGTGTACAGAGAATGGGTTGTCGGGGTGACTCAGCAAAACACAGACCTAAAGTGGGAACAGCAGTCTGTGTGGAAACAGCCTTAATTTTGTATGCCTAATATTCTTGCCCTAAATAGTTGTACCAATGCTGCTATCAGAGGCTAAGATATTGTCCCTGTCCAGCAAGCTACATGGGGCAAATGTAATCAAAAACCTTTTTATATGTTCTGGTGATGAGCTCTGGCATTGAAAATATTCTGGTATTTTTTCCTGGTGGTTCTTCACTCAAATAAGCCCTTGATTCAGTTAAAAGACTTTATAGGGGTAAAGTTAACAGGATGCTGTAAAGGATGGTAACTTCAGTGGAATTTGCCACAAGTTCTAGCTCACCTTTTACTACCTTTCATTTGCCTCTAGAAGGGGAGAAATATTCATGGGAGTACATTCCTCAGACAGAGAGTCTTTGCATCTGTTGTGGTAGTTTTAATGTGTTATTATTTTTTGTTTTTGTCTTCACAAATCCCCTTCTTGTGAACTCCTTGAAGCCCTGATTCTCAATCAGCTTACCAGCAATACCTGGAGGATGTGAAAGCTTGGAGTAGAAAGTGCAAACCACTACCATCTTCACTTGGCCACTTTCTTCCCTGCCTGCTGGTGCTGCTGCTGCTTTCTTTACCGGCCCATCCACATTGCAGTGGTGGCCCTGGTTGTTCCAGTTACCTCCCATCAGAGGTTATTGATGCCCACATTCACTCCTCAGCAGTGGCATCAGCAGTCTCCACCTCTGCCTCCTCCTGGCAGCCTCCACCACTTCTTGCCCGCCTAGCTTCTTCTTTCCTTTCTAGCGACTTCCACTGCCAATCACACTCTCCCCTGCCCATCCAGGCAATATAAGCGTATTTTATCCCATCCTTCCTCCAAGGAGTTCAGGGCAGCATGTATTGTTATCACTTCCTCCATTTTATCCTCATTTTAGCTTTAGGTAGGATAGGGTGGGATAGAGTAACTGGCCCACATTTACCAAGCAAGCTTCTATGGCAGAGTGGGGATTGGATGAGTCTCCTAGAGCTTATTCTAACACCGTGCTTTTGAATTAGCTTCTACCTAACTCCTAAACACAACATGTATCCTAGTGCATAATTATGATTCCTGTACAAAAAGGTGGGCCTTAAAAGATAATGTTGGTGCTGAACCACTGATAAATTTCCATTATTTTTTCTTGACACTTGAAAGGCTTCAGGACGGAAAGGTGAGAGAACTTTGACTAGTCAAGAGGAGAAGAATGGATGTAATTTCCATCTCTACCTTGATGGTCAAATCTAGTATCAGTCTCCCCCCACCCCCCCAAGATCAGGGGAGGGTTGAACTTTGGGGTGGTGAAGAAAAAACCCTGGCTTAATTTTGGAATGATGTACAAAGCTGTTTGAATCAGGTAGATCTGGTTTGAGCAATCAATTATTGTGGTCACATTGCCACTAAAGAATGAGTGAACATGTTAAGAGATTTTGCCTGAGTTGAGAGATCTCTTGGGCTTTACACAAGAGTTGGAGTTTGGACCTCACACAGTGGAATCCTGTAAATTTAGGCTGAAGTAATTCTACATAGGATTGCACTTTGTCACAAACAGAATGACAGTAATTAAAGAATCAATATCCCTGTTACAGCTGTCAGTGTTACAACTGGTCAAGTGGTTTGCAACTCTTGATGCTGAAACAAAAGTTCTTCTTGTGGCCCAGTAGTTGTGGTATAGTGGTTAGAATGTTGGACTAGGATCTGGAAGACCACGGTTTGAATCCTCAATCTGCTATGGAAGCTTGCTGAGTAATTTTGGGCCAGTCACACGCTCTCAGCCTAACCTATCTCACAGGGTTGCTGTGAGGATAAAGTGGAGTAGAGGAGAACAATATAAGGCATTTTGAGCCCCCAATGAGGAAGAAGGCAGGAAAAATAAACTAAATAAAATTAGCCAAAATGGGATTTGAATTCAGTGGCACCTAAGAGTCCAAAAAGATCTTCAGGGTATAAGCTTTTATGAGTCAAAGCTGCCTTCTTGAGATACGGCCTGTAAATCTTCTTGGTCTTTGCCACTGGACTCAAATTGTGCTGTTCTACTGCAGACTAACACAGCTACCTACCTGAAACTAAAATAGGTTTCACTTTTCAAATTGCTATCCTATTACAATGTTTTGACTAATTTGAAGCGTGTGCCAGAAGTATATTTTGTCAACAGGTGGCATTTGTTCCATTGCTTTCAATAACCTGAGTTTGTTATAGTTGATGAAGGCTTTTATAGCAATCTTGATCTCCTGGATTCATGCTACGGTATCATGATGAGTGAAGGATCTATACCTCCACTTGTCTAGGACTCCTGTCTTGAAACTTGCTTTTGAAATTCCATTTATTACATTATGATAATCATAGAGTGAAAAGACTGCAAAACAGAGGCTGTATTTCAAATTAATGCAAGCCTTCCCTTGCAAAACATTGGTTTTAATCAAATCTGTTTTTAAAAATCTGGTGCAGTCATACAATCATATATAAAATAATGAATATTGTTATCATTTCATTGTGGTCCAGAACAGGCTAGCATGTACAGAGAGATCACACACACACTGGAGAAATGTGTGTGCTTAGAGTTTTCAAAATGCTTTTGACAAAGTCTCTTATTAAAGGCTTCTAATGGCAACTATGTGATGGGGTACGAAGTTTATTATGGAGCAATAGCTGGTTAAAACAAGGAACTGGCAAATAGGAACAAATAGAATTATAAATTTATAATAATTATAATCACAATGAAGAAAGGTTAACAGCAAGGTATTGGAATGAGTGCTATTAAACATCACATTCAACAGTAGAACAGCAGATGAAATGAATCATTTTTAAGTGCCCAGCAATACACGTACCAAATGCAAACTTCACATATTGACAGGGTCTCATCTTGGAACCATGAAAAGCTCATAGAAAATATCAGTGTGCTGCAGCAGTGAAACGGTTTGGAAATAAAATAATGTATTATGAATGCATTGTGTAACTATTTCTTGTATTCACATTTATAATACGGCGCACAGTTCTGGTTGCCCTGCTTTCAAAAAGATACCTTTGAAATTGAACAGGCACATTAAGAAGACAAAACTGACAAGGGTTTAGAGCACATTCCTTACAAGAAAAAGTTTAAAGCATTTGTTTTTATTACCTTTTCAAACAAAGTTAGAAGAGGTATATATAGTTTTAGAAAAGTATGAGCAGGTATTGTAGAGAGATTGGCTAGAAAGAAATATTTGCTCTTGTGTAGGACTATAACAGTGCCTCTGATTGAAATTTATGGCCAGTGAATTCAGGACTGGCAAAAGATGTGCTATTTCACACAACACATTAAAATGTGGAATTTGTTAGTAAAAGATGTTGTGTTCATTAACTTAGCTTTGAATATGATAATCTGGAATGCATGTGGAATCTCAGGAGGAACAAACTGTTGGGAATCTTCCGATCTCAATAGTGCAAGACTACTAGTCTTCCCTCTCAACTAATCTTAAACCTCAGCAGTTTAGTACTGTGGCATAAAAGGGCAATTACAGGAGTTAATTTTAGGGTTCTGATTGGGCTGGGGGCAGCTGTGTAGATCTGGTGTGTGTTTTCCAGCGTAGGGTTTCTGAGCTCCATTGCTGGAGTTTGGTTATGGGCTTCACTGAAGCATGAAGGAATGTAGAAAATACTTCCTTGTTAACAAACAAGGGCAGAAAATGGGACTTCCAATAATTGTACTGCGCATGGTCAATCCAGAAGCTTCATAGTTCCATCCAGTTGCAGGAACCTGTGTTGCATTCTGCTGTACCCTTCTGTGAATGAAGTGGCTTTGAGGCTTCATGAGTTTCTTAATTAAAGATTTACATATCCATGTAGTTTGTGTCTGAGGCTAGATTTGGAGTTGGGTCTTTCCAGTTTACAGCTCACACTATTAGCCACACAAGCTGTCAACCAACTACGAGATTTTCAGGATCCACTTGTAATCACAGAGCCAAACTACATGAGCTACAAGAGAGACATAGAGAGAGCCCTCCCACTGTTCTTCTTCCCAGCGGTGGGAAAAAGATTTGCAAATTCTCTCTCTCTCTCTTTCGCAAAAAGCCACCCTGGATCTCCTGCCTCCTGTTATGCACCCTTCCCCCGTCCCTGAGCTCCTGGAGGAAAACCCAATCCAAGGCTTTTTGCAAGAAAGAGAGAGAGACAGAATCTCTCCCATCACTCTTCCCCCAGCAGAGAATTGCATCAAGCTGCTGTTCTTTGTAAGACTACACTACCCAAGGAACTTTGCAGGACCCGACATGTGCCCGGGTGTCTCATGTAGTTTCTCTTAGAGGTAGCAGATGTAATTGCCCCACTAGGATAAACTTTCTGTAGCATTTTAGAGTTTCTCTTTTGAAATTACTGGAGAGAAATGACTACCATATTTTTGCCAATCATCATATAAGCATGGTTTTAAGCCAAACTATATTTTTTATTAAATACCTATATTTCCACAATGACTAAATTTAATTTTAGAATTTTTTTTTTATGAAAAGGCATACTTAATGTTCATAGTAGTGTTGGTCCAGGTTGCATCCCCTCCCCTCTATTTTCTTCCTCTTCATGGGATGTTTAGGGAAACAGATTTGTTAATCCACTCAAACTAGAAAATCCTTGTAGCTTGCTTATCAGTGCCTTAAAAATATTAAAGTTGACTTTTCCATCTTTATCTAGCTCCACGTATTTGGCTATATCACCAAGTGAGATTGGACCCTGTAGGGGATGGGGTGGGGGGAATGGATAACAAAAAAGAAATTACGTAGACATTTTCAGAACAGGCACACATTCAAAGGAAAATGTTTAGGTTACATTATGCCACTGGAATGGAAATAGTTGTTGATCAATTATGGTTGCATTTTTATATGCATAGGAGAGTAGTGTACATGGTGCTTGGTTCTTTTCCGCTTTAAAGTACTGCAAACCTGGCTCACTGAGGGTCAGACTGAAGTTTCTTAGGGAATACATGATTAGATATCCTGATGTGTTCTTTAATGTTAAATACAGCCACTGAGCCAGATTTGGATCGGTTAACCCTCCCTCACCCTCTGTTTCTCCAGTATAAATTCATCCCCCCCCCCCACCCATCCCTGGCTGCTATTGGCACTAGTGGAGGAAAGAGACAGGTACAGGTTTGTCCCTTTTCCCCACCAGCATCAATATCAGCAGATTGCCATTTGGGAAGTTGTGTGAGGTTAAACTGTCTTGCACAATGCCAAGGCCAAAGTCCAAGTTGTGCTTTCTTCCCCCTCCCACAAAACTATTTAAATGTTAAGAGATCTGATCATGGATCTCCAACATAATATGCAGTTTGGTCTAAATCCCAACTGCCTGCATGCCCACACCAATTCCTGGTTTTGCTCTGGCCAAGTTTGTCTCGGCCTTGGAAACATGAGAAAACAACTGAAGACAGTGTAGGCTAGAATAAACCCATATATGAGACACTGCCAGCAAAACAAATAGCCAATGGCTGGGCTTTTTCTTATTGTCATAGGAGTCAGTATAGTCCTACACCAGGCTGCTTTCATTCCGGGCCATAGTAAGGACACAGCAGTGCACTCAAGCCGTTCAGACTAAGGTGAGACTTCCCTAGGAGTGTTCAGCCACTTGGCTTTTTCCAATCTGCTATGTAGACTTGTCGTGGGGAAAGCAGGAGTAATCCACACATAGGAAGTTGGTTCTGTTTTTAGGGAAGGCATGGGAAGTATTGCACTAAAGTGAATAGGATGGATGCAGTATGCATGTACCTAGTAGGAGAGGGCTATATTGACTCTTAATGTTTCTCCATGTATGCATGTAAATATCACCCATTATGTGTACTAGGGCATTACTCAGTACAGTAAATAGCAGGAGTGTTTTTCCATGTTGTGCTCCATGTAGTACAGCTGCATCCTGACTGTTATGCATACTTTCTAGCATACTCGTTTGGCTGTTTGACAGAGAATTTTCATATCTAACATTTTAACTTTTGTGTTATCTTCCAGTAATTACAAATATGATCAATGTAACAAGCAATGTTTGCAACAAGCTAAGAGACAGTTATTTGCTGAAATAAGACCTTTTCCATTCAGGTTATTTGTCATGGGTTCAATGCTACTAAAGCAGTTTTTTCCCCTAATTTCCCACATCATTTTGGTGCATTCATGTATCTCCTTGGGTTCCCCTGGCTTTTATTTGATCTTTCAGAAATCTTCTTAGCTACAAAGCTTTGGGACAGATTGTAGCAAAGCCTGGATGGCTACTTTGTGGGTGGGAAAGTTCAGATTTTCCTGATCTCACCCACACAGAGAGGCGATAGGCCTCCCGCTATAGCAGGAAACCTCCTGCCTTGGGCCCTGCTGTTCCTGCTGATGGAGCAATGTGAGGGAAACTGGTGTTGCGACGACACCACTTCTGTGAACCCAGAAGTGATGCCTCCATGTTGATGTGATGCTGTAGGGTTCTTAGGATTTTTACCATAAAAGTTTCTGGTGAATCCTAGAGTGTGGACCCAGTGCTTCAAGTGACATTGCAGTGTTGGCACAACACCAGTAATATAAGTTCACTCCATTCACGTCTCCTAGGAGTTGCCAGCTCAATGCACAGTAGTCATTTCCCTGTCTACACAGTGGCCATTGTCCTCCCTGCCCCCAGGAGGGGGGAGCTTTTTTAAAATTAGCGATTGAATATTGTTATAGCAATATAACAATCTGTGTGTTGGGTTCTCTGATAACCAAAGAGTACATCTTCAGCTCATTTTGTTACGGAGATGTAAGGGGAAAGGCATAGCTCCAAAATGAAAGAAGATAAAGGCTTACATTAAAAAAAAATATAGAAATTCAGAAAACTTGATTCACAGAATGTTTTGAAGATATGACAATATTCAACTGCTGATTTTTTAAAAAAATGAAAAAGCCACAATGTATATTTATAAGGGGATGGCCACAGGCAGAGAAACTGCAAAGAAACTTGCCATGTGGAAGCCCCGTTGCAGCTTCACTGTGTTGGCTTTCTTGGCAGCAACACAGAAACCAGCTAAATTCAGATTTAAAACTGATTCTCTGTGGTGTCAGACCCAAGAACTCTAACTACTAGTTCTAAGTGACTCTAAAAACTCACATTATTTTTACTTAAAACCTTCCCCTTGCTTACACTGTTCCCCTTGCTTACACTGAATTAATATTATTTCAGTTTAATGAAAACAAAATAATAAACTTATGCAAACTATTTAAAAGTTTGCTTCTATTCCATTCCATTTATCACAATCAAAAATCATCACATTTCAATTAGCTTGTAAACAATTCCACTCAATTATATTAAGCAAATATTTTCATTTGCATAAATTACAACTTTCAGAGAGAGTTGTGACAAAAACATTTGTGAAAGAAAATAACACTAACTTTACTTTTAAAAGATTTTGCTTAATTGTGAGTAATAAATACGGTTTTTAAGAAAATAAATTATTAGATTACCTGTGGAGGGAATAGGCCAGTTTTAGGTTGAGGGGCTGGTACAGAAGATCATCTTTTGACACTATGCTTCTTAATTGACAAATATACAACCAAGGGATGGGGTATTCTTGCTACTGCCCATGTATTTAAAGGTGGCTTTTGATACTGTACTCCATGTAAGATTGGGGCATAAGCTGAAATCAACCAGAGTTCCTGATGGAACTCTCTGTCTATGGAAACCAGGGCCCAGCAGGAATTGTTACTCTTCCACCAGGCCTGTGAGACAGAGATGTTCCACCAGGCATATGGTGGTTGAGGCGGGTAGGCCATGGAACTGGCCTCCTGCCATGGGGGGGCTCACCCCTCCATTCTGCTAACATCTAGCAGTTGGCTGCCTGGTCCCATCGATTGTTATTGTTAGGTCATGCAATATTGGCAGCAGTCTTTCAGAAATTGTATTCTTGGTTTTGCTGGTGTTTTATCTGGCTTTAAATTAATATATGTGTTGTGGTCTGCTCCGAGCCCGTTTATGGGGAGAGCGGATTAAAAATGCAACAAATAATAATAATAATAACATCTACTGAAAAGAGATTTTTTGCTTTGATTGAGATTCTCTAGTCTAACCCCACTGCACAAGTCTGCTATGGGCTAGACAGACAACATTCCAATGTAATTTCCCTACAGCAGGGAGTGCGTCAGGGAAATGTTCTGGCTTCTTTATTATTTCATTTGTATAGTAATGATATGAGTCCTGCCGTTTCCACCCAGGATTGCTATTCTCCGTCTATTGCTAATGTGAAAGTTCGTATTTTACCCTTTGCGGATGATGCAGTTCTCCTATCATGAACAACTTCAGGACTGTCCTCTCTGATAAAGGCTTTTGTTGCTTATTGTCTTGAAGAAAGCCTGATAGTTAACAATCAAAAATCAAAGGCCATCATCTTCAGTAAAAAATCTGATGGACATTATAAGTGGCAAATTCGTGGTAACAACATCAAGGACTGGCTACAGCGGCATCAAATATCATCTGTCGCTTCTTTTATTCATCTGGGGTCCAGCTGCCATTAAACTCTTCAACATCAAAGTTGCCGTGCAAAATTTACATGGGGCAGGTATTTGGATTGATAAAATAGAGGAATCCTTTGATTCAGTTCTCCTTAAATTCCTACATTCCATCTCTGGAATTCCAAATTGTGTAGTGGGAGTGGCTCTCCAAGCCGAATTTGAACAACCATCTCTTGAATCTCAGGCTTGGATTAGTGCTTTTCCCCTTTGTACACTCCAGTAGGCAAGAGGGCTACCTCAGCTTGATTAGAGAGGACTTGTTTGCTTCCCATTGAGATAAACTTGTAGAAGAGCAACTTCAGCTCCTTAATCTTTTCTTGGACTCCCTCTATTCAGTCACGAGACAGGAGGCTATGAGCATGATTGAAAACCATTTATTTAGGTATGATTGTAACAGCATAATTTGTAGAGCATGACATGTTTGCTCTGCTCAGTTTGTTGGTTTTCTTCCATCTGGTCAGCTTCCTGTCTTCTGTTCATATTTGATTCGTCCTCAGTATAGGTGTGCCTTTATGCTGCCATGCCTAAATGCCTTACCATCTAGAGTTTTGCAAGGGAGATACCATAGGATACCATACTCTAACGGAGTATGCAGCTGTGGTGTAGGTAGTGTGGACACGCCATATCATGTGGTTTTTGAATGCAGCTCTTTTTCTGAGGCCAGGAATCTTTTAATTTTCCTTTTGCTCCAAAATATAGATCACATTACATCTTTTATTAGAAGATAATAGTAGACCCATTACTCTTTCAGTTGCAATTTTTTCCCATTTGTGATTGATTTTTGCAGCCATTTAAATGTGATTTAGTTTTTATAGTTTAGTAGTCTGCTTAGAACTAATAAGAAGCAGTATGAGGTAGAGAGATTATCTATTGAGAAAGGACCTAACATTACATTCTCAACAAAAGCTAAGCAAAATTTGCTTGTACTAATTTGGCACACCCATGTTCACTCTTTCTAGCTTGAATCATCAATGACTGCTGTAACAGATGCAGTTTACCTTACTAGTCAATGTATTTGTTGTTTCCTTGGGGGCTTTTTGAATGTTTCCCTGTCATTGGATTGTGTCCTAGTTGGCTCAAAATCTTTGCAGAAATGTTTATGGGCTTTGTTTTGCATGTTAACCAAGATGGCTCTGGAGTACATTGTCCTAGATCCTTCTATAGCTGAGATACTTTTCTCTAATCAGATTTGACTCAAAATTGGTCTCAGGAATATAGTATATGAAAAAAATAGTTCCAACATTTGGCAGCAGGCAGAAGCCTTCCAATTGGGCAGTTATTCTGGTGTCTTTTTGTCCAGTTTTGTTTTTCCAAGTGGAAGAAAATGAGTGAAACTTAGCAGATATTTTTATGACAGGAATATTGCCCATCCAGAACCATTAACGCATTTCCCACCAAAGAGGATTGTCCTATTTGACATTCCTATGCACATTGTGCCAGTTATTGTGATGTCTCACTGTCGTTGGGATTCTGCATAGGAACAGGAAGCATTCTACTTGTATTATCTATCCAGTAGATTTTTGTCCAGCCTTTCTTCCAGGGACCTCAAGGCATTTGATATGCTTCCCCATTCCCTAATGTTATCTTCACAATAACCCTGTGAGATAAGCCAAGTTAGAATGATTGACTAAACTCATCAGAGAGCTTCATTGTTGAGCAAGTATTTGAATCCAGGTCTCCTACATCCCAACACTTAAATTACTATACTATAGTGTACTAGCAGGCAGATAAGTGAAAGGCACAGATTGGGGTGGGTATGGGAGGCTCTCAGGTTTTGTTTCTTCTTGGTCATAAGCAAGCGCCTTGCCCTGAAGACAGACTGCTTTCCTAATACAATTAGTTTAAATTAAGTTTATAAATGGTCAAGTTTATAAAATGGCAGACGAACCAAATCACCCCTCCCACACACACACACACAACCTCCTAGTTCACTGTTATTGTAGAGACATTTTCTCCCTGTTGTCATTGGGGTGGAGGGAACGCTTGTGTATTGTGCAGTTCATTGTCATTATTCCTTCTTTTCTCTTAGAGAACTTTCAAAAATATATTCTCTCTGCTGCTAAAATAAGACTTCTGTTTTCTTAATTTTATGTTGTTACAATTCTGCTTCCTTGGTTCTACTTCCATAAATTTAAGAAGAAAATAAATCCTCCCTAAATACATTTATAGACTAATTCCTATAATCTAATAGATACTGTTTTACCAGAGGAAAATCTTGAAAATTTAATTAAAAGTATAAAAGTTGGGGGTAAATAAGAAACTTGAAGACAGTTGCGGGATTAGAAAAATATTTACACTGTACCACTTATGTAACTGGCAGTATATTTGACATAATTTTGGAAAGACTTACCACAAGTTTTGAGAAGTGAGTCTGAAGCAAGTTGTTAACACCTGTCATGGAGAGCAGATGAGTACTACCCTCTTTCATAGCAAACTCAGTGAACAGTTTTAAAAGTTCATCACTATTCAGGCTGGCCATGTTCTTGTATCTTAAAAATACCAAAATACCAAAAACTGGAAAAAGAAAAGCCACAGTTAACATTTTTGAGGTTTGTAAGAAAATACACTGATTGAATCTGAGAGCAGACAAAAAGACATGCGGTTAGAAAATCGTGAGAATATATATGACAATTATGGTTAAATAATTTATTTTACAAAGACATTTTTAATTCTGCCCACACAAAAATAATTACAAACACATTGACCTTATTATATATAAACCTTCCTGTGTTTATGAATGTGCATTTTTTGTATAGGAAGACATTAATTCTAAAGCAATTTGATAGGAGAAATAAAAATACTTTATATATAGCATAATACAATTCACTCTAAAATAGTACACTCATACAAGACATTAAAACACCATTGTATTTATAAAACATACTTTACCTTATGCTCTAACCCAGAGGCACTACAGGTGTATTTGAGAAGCACTGGGTTGGGACATGCTTTATAGATTTTGCCAGCATTCACTCCACCCTGTTGACAACACCTTGTGTTTTTATTAAACCACTGGCACTTGTTAGATGTATTGGTCTTGTTAACAATTATAACCCCAAATTTGGTTATCATATTTACTGCTATCTAATCTAGTAGAAACTTTGTACTTTTTAAAGAAGAGATTTTGTGTTTTAGATACTGCTGAAAATTTCTGTCATACATTTTTAGCAGCTTCCTGTGCTTTGTCAGATTTACATAAAATCTTCTGTCATGTGCAGTATGATGTTGTTTGTCCCATTTTTCCCATTTCTGTTTGTAATCCAACTTTTATGATATGCTAGAATATACCATAAGGTTGTACTTAGCATAGTTTTTATATGAAAAGGTTGATGTAGTCCATTATGTATCTTGGTAATTTCTGGAATGTGTTTATAGCTATAGGGATTAAAGTATCACAGAAGGTATCTTCTGCAGTTGGATTGCTACATAACCTGTTATGTTTCGCAATGAATGTGTTTGTAATTAATGTTATCTTATTGAGACGAGTCATGACATCAATGAAAGCATCTCCTGACATCTTCAGTTTTCTCAAAAATCTACTAGGGGATCCAATTTTGAATATGAAATACACCAGTTGAAAACAAACAAGGAAAGTAAGACTAATTTTTTAAAACTGATTAATCATAAGATGGCTATATGAATTTATGTTGCTCCCTCCTGTAGGGTGAGCCACTTAAGTTGGAACAGCACTCCTTGAGCTGGAGAAAGTAATCAAACTTTGTTGAGGTCATAGGCGTACATTGTTGTGGCCAGTCAGAATGGCAGTGATAAGCAAGACTTTTATAGCAATCATTCCTAGGCTCTGGCACCTTCTTCCAGAAGATATTCATAAAGCCCTATTACTCTTAAGCTAATTGAAAGTAATGCAGTGTATTGCTGTTCTAGAAGACATTTGAATGACAAACAATTCCATAGTCCTTCGTGTTGGCTGAAGTGAATTTTGGTGTATTATTGATGGTTTTATTGTTTTTATATTTTATTCATTGCTTTAACTTGTGAAAGATCATTTTAACATGTTAATAAACCTAAGATATAAGTTGCTGGATTGGCTGTGCTTTGTTAATGTTTTAAGTCTGTAAATTACCCATATTGATTTTTACAATGAACACCACTGCTTTGTACTGAAGTCAGCTCAGCACAGATGTGTTCATATGCTGATGATTGCTGCCTATTACTGCTTGTTCATCTTCTGTACATCTGAACACCCCCACATTTCCCATAGGGTGTGTACTTTATAAACTGGGTGTGTATATACTGGATGCAGACAATTTAATAGCTGGCTGGGAGCTTTGAAGATATTTCATTCTGAAATTATTGCTGGCCTTAAGGAAATACAGTGTTTTCTATATTTAGTTTCTGTTTCCTTAAACTTGCTTATAAGTGAAATTTGTGAAAATATTATTTCATTGGATCTTGTAGTAAAGCTCCTGTGTATTATGCCATACTTGATCCTAATTCTTTATACATTGGAATATTCATAATTAATAATTGTTAAAGATCTAATGGCCAAACTCTGTTGCATGGTGAAAGAAGCTATCTTGTTTGATAGGTCAAGGGAAGGGCAACAATAATAGTAGATTCAGGGAGGCTCTGATTGGGGAAAAGATGTTTCCAGTGGAAATGAGATATGGGATGAATGATAAATGAAGGCATGCCAAAGAAAGAGAGCACTTGTATAATTTTAGCACAAGTATGCAAACTGTGACACACTCAAATGAGTTGAAAAGCCAGATTCCTTTCCCAGCAGGTGCCTGGAGTCATATTTATAACTTCTCAGAGCAAAATATCATTGCATCCAAATGTATTTATTCGCAAGACTTATATACCCCTTTCTACTTCAAAGTACTCCCCACCTCTTACAACATATAAGGTAAAATAATAATGGAAAATAAAATTACAAATTAATTAAACTGTTGAAAAATATATGTTAAGAACAAAAAGAGCGGAAGTCAAAACACATCCTGAGATGATGAGGTATCATCAACATCGTATTAACTAAAAGCCAGTGAATTCTCAAACATATAACTTGGCAGGAACACAATCACCTTTAAGGAAATGCTTTATTTGTCTATCCTCAAAGGCCCTTTGGAAAAGAAATGTCAATCACACTCTGACAGAGGACCATGTTTAGTCTGCAGGGGGAAGAAAGTCCATAGGTGGAGAAAACTGAAGAACATCCTCTCCTTCAAACCAACCAATTTTATTATTGAGCCTAACTAGTATATATTTTCCCATTTATACTACTCAAACAGAATTCAAACCTATTCCTGCTTGTTATCTAATAGTAAAGAGAAAAAACACATTATTTCATTGTTACTCCATATTATCCTTTCTATTTTTAATAATATCAATTATTGACAATATCACTGCTTATTTCTTGATATGACTAATTAATATGATCCTAAATAGAGATGGGCACAAACCAAAAAAAACCCCTGAACCACGTGATTCATGGTTTGTAGCATTCCACGGAACCATGAACTTCTGACCTTTCCCCAGTTCGTGGCTTGTTGTTCCGTGGCATTTCAACCATCCTGCACCAGCTGCTGAAGCCGGTGCGGGGCATTTGAAACAGACAGCCCCTTTCTTTCTGCTGCTCTGGAAGCAGGAGAAAGAAGCTGTCATTTCACAGACCCCATACCGGTTTCAGCGCAGGGTCTGTGAAATGACAGCCAATTTTCCTGCTGTTCAGGCTGTCAGTTTTACAGACCTCCATGCTGGAACAGGAGAAAGAAGCTGTAATTTCACAGACCCTGTGCTATTAACCTGGAAGTTCAAAAGACTGTTTGTGTGCGTGAGTGTGTGTGTGTGTGTGTGAGAGAGAGAGAGAGAGAGAGAGTCAGACACTGAGTGTGTGATTAGGATACAACCCTTAGAAAATAACTAATTTACACACTGTGCTGACTCATACAGTGTAATCCACCTTGACTCTCAGTGAGAAAGGTGTACTATAAATAGTGTCAATAAATAAAAATAAATGTTTCTATTTTGTCAAAGAAGGAAACTTCAATTTACCTAGGTTAACTGGTATATCTCCCATTGCCAGAGTTTCGGGATTATTCACTGGATACAAATTAGCATACAGGCTGTGTACATAACCGGTTGGTTGTGTCCTGATGAGTAACATATTTAACCTGAGGACTGCCAGTAAATCTAGGTTAGTTATAAAAGTGAGATTTTATATAAATCTACATTGATGATACTATGCTGAGCTGTTTCTGAATCTTAAAAGGGTGCTAAGGCCGTTTTCACACGCCCTTAAAGGGATGGCCCACTCACCGAATTCTGGCAGCTTTCCTGTGGGAATCCAGATGTCTCTGTTTGCAAAACGGTTACTAGCCGTTTGGCTTCAGTTTTTTCGGCACCTTTTCTGGGAACGCACTTTCCGCAGTCACAGAAAAGGCGCCAAAAAAACAGAAGGCAAATGGCCCACAAACACTTTGCAAATGGAGATGTCATCAGCATTTTGTGAGTGGGCTGACCCTTTAAGGGTGTGTGGAAATGGCAACATTAGTATTCAGACAAATGCATTTCAGTTATTCCTTGAAGAATGGCTAAAGTTTGATAGCTTTCATATAAGGGAAAAGCTTATTTTAATGGGATAGTAAGGAAGGAGGACTTTAGGTTTTGGGGTGCAGGTCTAATCAACTTGCAAGATAGCTGGATTCAGTGTGATATGTTAGTCATACTCAGAGGTCAGCCTCATCAGGATTTCCAGAGTCGGGTAGGTGGTAAAAATAATTTTCTCTCAAGTTAACATTTACTAAATGTGTTAATGGTAACAGGATCTGCTTCCAGTGGTTAAAGGTTAAAGTATTACAGACAGAACTGTTAACACTTGGAAGAACAGGACAATCCATTAAGAAAGAAAAAGGTAATTGAGGACTAGGAAAAGACCACTTACAATCTCTTCTCCAGAATCCTCAAACAGTTATACCCCTGGACGTTTGATAATTTATTTGAAATCTGTATTTACTAGGATTGTCACCGGACTGTAATATCTTAAAAATATGTATATACATAATATCTCATCAGGTTCTAGTGGAGATGGAATGAGGTAGGTTAGGTGTTTGGTTTTTGAAATGTTTGTTTTAAAGATTTATAGCCCACTTTTTCACCTTTTAAGCTTTCCAGGTAATTTATGAGTAAATTCGTTGTTTTCTGTTTTAGCAAGACCAAGCTTACACATGTAAATCTCCATACAGGTGTTGGGTACTGAAGGATGCTCCTACCATACAGTTTTTCACAGAGACAGCTGGTTTGGTAGCATATGAAATTGTAAATTATCAATATAACAAATTATATGCAAGCAAAACTTTCTGTCTCACAGCGTCCATAAACTGGAATTAGCCTTGAACCAGCCCTCATATCAGGTTGCCATGTACAAGACCTACCTTTCCCACCAAGTCTACATAATGGTCTGGTCTCTAACTTCATGCTGAGCTTTGAAGCTATTTGAAAAGGAGTAAGCTTTCCAAGCGCCTCAGTAAAACTGGTAGGATGAGCCTCCATTCTGAGAAGGCAGGCTTATGTTCCTGTGCCAAGCTGAGTTTAAGATATGGTTAAAATCAGCAGGAATATGTTTTCTGAAAGTAAGAATCTTATTGCTTTCTTAGTAACTTCAACCCAAATTGGAACAAGACCCTTCCTTTCTTCTGCTCTAGATCAAAAGGTATGGTAATGCTGGATTCTTGCTGATGCTAGATCCCTGCTTATGCTAAATTTCCATTCTCCATATCAAAGAATGGCTATTTGAATGTATATTTAGCCATCTGGCAAAACATGATGGAGAAAATTTCTGCTTGTTGCCTCTGGAGTCACTGGGAGTTTGGAAAACCCCTTACAGAAATTTAGAATAAAATTAGGATTAAAAAAGAAGCAAAAAGGGAGGGAAGAGAAGATCAACTTAGCAGACAGTGCAATTCGAGGAAGATTTATACCCTTTTGAGTCAATTAAAATTTAGTAGTCAAGGGTGTAACTCTGTGTAGGATTGATTTATTTAAAACGTTTCTATGCCACCTTTCCACCCAATTCCGTGTATTCAAGGCAGCAAATATTAAAACTTTTCAAACATAAAATATTTCAAACTTTGAAATGTTTCAGACATTAAAAAGCATTTAAAAACAAAGATAAAACATGAAAATGCAAAAAACATACACACAAACAGGGAGAGGGGCTAATAAGAGTTGGTGAGAGAACACCAACCAAAGCCCAAAGGAATCTAATATATTAACATGGTAAATAATAGTTTTTAAAATAAGACATTCTGAGCTCAGGTCTGCACAGAAATGGCATTGTTTATGCTAGAGGCCTTATCCAAGATGCAAAGGTGGGAGTTATGGGGATCCTACATATATTCTAATGAACAGAATTCATTAGAATATATTTCTTCCATGGACCAGAGTTAAAGCTATGGTTTTGAAACCAGTCCCCGGGTGTTGAAAACTTGCACCTAGTGTTTGCTGGGTTCCAGCTGCACAGCTTCATGAGTGTGTGACTTTTTACTAGTCGAGGAAAATTTGTGTTTATGTTACACATTCTCACCCACCATCTTTTGTTACGGAGTTTCTCTGTTTCAGCTCATTTGTTCTTTTTGTTCCTCATGCTGCTGGGATTCTCTTTGGCCCCAGCTCCAAGGAAAGGAAAGCCAGGGTACCAGGAGAGTAGGGTTGCCAGGTATCTGGTTTCCCCATGGACAATCCATTTTTTTCTCTTGACTGTCTGGGGGAAATAGAATCAAAATACTGAACATATAAATGATCAGTATTTTTAAGGTCAGGCAGGTCCTGCTGAGCAAAGCAAGCCGCCTCCTCCTACTTCCCCCTTATATCAGCATAGCCAGCCAATCAGCTGCTACTGCTGGAGAAAGAGCGGGCTTTAGGTGCACGTTCCACCTCCCTGTCTCCTCTCTGTGCTCAGCAGTCAATCTGTTGCTCTGTTCGATGTATTGTGAGAGATCTCTGTCTTTTGGTGCTACACCTCTGAAGATGCCAGCCACAGCTGCTGGCGAAACGTCAGGAACTACAATGCCAAGACCACGGCAATACAGCCCGGAAAATCCACAACAACCATGTTGCTCTGTTGCTTGCCTCAAGCAAGCATGTGACTGCAAATGGTCAGAGGAGGTATAGCATTTCACACCTCCTGCTTCCAGCAGCCTCGGAGGGAGAGCTGGTCAAGAGTAACAGCAGACCACTTTTGCTGTTGTTGTTTTTAAATGGGGAGTGTAATCTGTCCAGTCCCCAGCCTCCCTCCTTTCCTTGCTGCTGTGCCATTCCCTCTGCCACTGGGCAAGACATTCAGAGGGAAATCATCTGCAGCCTTCTGCTGCCGTTTACAAAGGAGGAGGGAGGGAGGGGGCTGAGATGCAAAAGCCTTGAGCCTGTTTGGTATAGTAGTTAAGAAAGGCAGGACTTTAATCTGGAGAACTGAGTTTGATTCCCCACTCTTCCGCTTGGGTGACCTTGGGTCAGTCCTTGGGTGGCCAACTGGGTGACCTTGGGTCAGTCACAGCTTCTTCCAACTCTCTCAGCCCCAGCCACGGCACAGGGTGATTGTCGTGAGGATAATAACAACACACTTTGTAAACCACTCTGAGTGGGCATTAAGTTGTCCTGAAGGGCGGTATATAAATTAAATGTTGTTATTGTTGTTATGCATTGCCTTGCTGGTGCAGAGTGAGAACCCCCCCCCCCTCCCAAACCCTGCCTTCCCCAGGATCTATCTCCCAAATTTCCAGGAATTTTCCAACCTGCAGTTTGCATTTGCAACCCTGAATGGGGAGGGGTGTGGTGTAACCAGTCCAGTATACATTGCTCTTTTCTACTGGCTGTACGTTTTAGTTTATAAAGCATTGCCCAACATTAGCTCGTGAAGCAGGTTTTTGTATATACTGACCATAGCAAATTTCCTTTTTTAAAAAATGTTTAACAGACTGTTTAATTTCTCAGTAGTTATGGTTGTTGTCTTGTAGTGTAGTTCAATGTTTGTAACTCAGATATATTTACCAATATTTAATAAGTTGGTAGCCACCTATGTGGGGAATAATAGGGAAGCAGGGCACTGCAGTTTTGTGTTTAGATCACCAAGCAGGAATCAACTACCTCAATCTTGCAATATCATTTGCAAGAAAAAATGGTGTAATACTAGAAAAAACGTAATCGCCCTAAAATGTGATTTCATACTTAACTGTTCAAAAGGATCCATACCAGTTGCTGCATGTGATATGGCAAGTTGCACACTAGATGGGTATCATGCATGTGCATTTAGAGACATGTGCACTTGGAAGCTAAGTAGGGTTGGCCCTGGTTCACATTTGGAGATCACCAGGAAAGATGAGGGCTTTGCTACATAGAGACAGGGAATGGTAAACCATCTCTTGCCTTAAAAACCCTACAGGTTTGCCATCAGCTGTGTCTTGACAGCACTTCCCACTCAAACTATCTAAGATGTATCCAGCAGCATCACCCAGTCAGGGATTTACAGTGTAATCCTAAGTAAGTTACACCTTTCTAAATCTCAGTGGGTTTAGATGGGTGTAACTCCATTTATGACTGCACTGTTAACTGTGCGGGGGAGGGTTAGACTTAAGGAATCACCATTGTAAGCATGTGTGAACACGATGTCTCGTTTTCAAAGTAATCCACAAAATCTCCCCACCAGGCAAAATGGGAGCAATGATCTACTCTGGATAAGTATTGGAAACTAGGGAAGCCTTGCAAATCAGAGAATGATGGAGGATTAATTTATAACCCTGAAGACCCATGCTGTAGTTGCCAAGTGTGGGTTGAGTAGTGTTCCCAGCTCACACTACTGCTCAGCTGGCTAGCAGGGGAAGAAACAGTAGAAACGGGGAGTTACTTGCCTTAGGTTGCTGTGCGAAGCCTGATATTTGGGCAAAACGGAGAGTTTTAGTTTGTGTACTAGACCAGTTCTGGTGAGTCAGCAACATGATCATATCACTTCCAGAAGTGACATTCCAGAAGAGATAAGCACATTGCAAGTGATAAGGTTGCCAAGTGTCTGGTTTTCACTCAGACAGACTGGTATTTTCTTGGACTGTCCAGGGGAAATGGAATGAAAGTACCAGACATGCTCTGCCTCCCTGCCTCCTGGCACTCAGCCTCAGTGGCTTCTTCTGCTAGAAAAAGCAAATAAGCATGTAGTAAGGGTCACTGGGTGTGTACATGAGGGTGTATTTGTGAATTTCCTGCATTGTGCAGGGGGTTGGACTAGGTTGGACCTCTAAGCCCTTCCAACCCTATGATTCTATTATTCTAAATGCGGCTGCTCGGGCCGCATCAAGGAGAGCAAGAACTCACATTCTACCTCCCTGCCTCTTCCCCCCATGCTTCTAGCAGCCAGCTTCAATGGCTGCTGCTAGAGAAAGCAAGCGTGGCTGCCTAGGCCGTTGAGAAATGTGGGGGGTCATGATTAGAGATGGGCACGATCCAAAAAAAAATTAACGATCCAGCTGATCGTGGATCAGGGCCGGCAACGATCCCAAATAAATGATCCACACCGATCATCCCTCGTTCCCGATCCGTGGATCGTGAATCATGGAGGCAAAAGCGGAGGGGCGCCCCGCTGTTCCCAGCGATACAGGAACGGTGGGTGATGCCGTCGGCATCTGTGTTTGTGTTTGGCCGTCTGTGTTTGGCCGTCAGAGCTGCCTATCAGGGTTTGCAGGGATGAGATTAGAGTGCCCATGGCTACAGAACACCCCCTTCCCCCTCCCTCCCCTGGGTGTCTTCTCCCAACTGGTGACTGCTTTGCTGCTCCGTGGTTGGAAGGAAGCCCTGCTGATCAAGGAAAGCTGGGCTTCCATTCGGGTTTCCAGGGCGACAGAAGGAGGGCAAACACAGCTCAGGCATTCCCCTGGCTCCGTTGCCAGGGGAATAGATTGCTGGTGCCTGAGTGTCTGGATCCCCGATCTGAGACTGATCGCCCCGATCCAGGCTCCTCCCAATCGCTGGATTGTTGGCCATGGATGATCACGATCCGCTGGGTCACGATCGCACAATCGCCATTATCGTGGGTTTTTTTCTATTGTAATGCGGATCGTGCCCATCTCTAGTCATGATTCACCTTCCTGCCTCCCTTCCCCACCATATGAGGCACAGGAGCACTCCTACGACAGCTTGATGATGTCACTTCCGGAAGTGAGATCATTGCACTAGAGGCAGGAGCCCGTGCATGCTTTGCCCTTGCACAAAGATCCTGCCTTGTATGAGTAGAGGGGCAATGGGGGTGGGGGAAAATGTGTCCAGTATATTTGATGGACCAATCTGGCAACTCTACAGGAGAGTGTGTGGTTTTTGCTTAGTCAGCTGCAGCCTGTACTGCTGCCTGAATTGTTTGGACATGAGAGAGAGAACTCTTCTCTCTGTATACGAAGTTTAGCTGGAGGCTAAAGGACCATCCCTGTTATGGAGCTCAGCCAGAAGCCTTAATAGCTCCATGGAAAGAGATCAGTTACTGTAGGAAGAGCCAGGTGTTAGAAGAGACACCTTTATCTTGATCTCTAACATCTATAACAAAGCGAGTGACAACATGGTGTTCAGAGCTTTCCCTTTCTCTACCTGGCACATTGGCTCCCAGAAACTAGAGCAAGGAAACTCGTATTATGTATTACACTAAATGTTACATATAGAGGTAGGAACAAACCAAAGACTGATCTTGTAGATTTGCTTGAAACTAAGAATGTGATCAGGAGCTACAGAGTGATCCGTGTCCTGACAGTCACGCTCTCCTTTTTGTTAACTTTTTTTGTGTAATGTTCCTTTTATAAATTCCCACCTCCTTTTAACATGGTATCCATCTTGTAGATCTCTTTTCCTTCTCTTTAATGGTGCTCCTTTCTTTTTCCACATGCTTTTTTTGTTTCATGTATTCCTCGCCCTTTGCTCCGTGTTTTGTTTTCAGTATATGCCTACCTTTAATCTGCCTCTTTATTCCTCCCTTGACACAGTATTAAATTTTATAATCATTATTCTGTTGACCTTGTAGAGTTTGGTTTTTTGTTTGTAACGGGAATGGTGAGAAGTATTGGGAATGGAGGTGAAATATTACATCATCTCAAATATTTAGATTCTTCATTTTTTAAAAGAACCTTCCTGTAATTAAAAAGCTTACATTGATTGACCTTTCATGACTCCATAAGAAATGTTTGGGCCCAGAACAATACCTTTCTGTTTCCTGATGCGACATATCTTAGAATAATTCTGTAAAATCTGAAGTTATCAATTATGTTTTGACAGCTGACATGGTATCTTCTAGCAATGCTGTAATATCACAACATCTTGATTTCAGGAATAAATACAATGAATTTGACACTTAATTTTCTACCCTTCAGAACAGGTCATTTAATAATATGGATGTATGTGAAACTAAAGAGAACATTATTACTACATAATCCAAAAAGATCGTATTTGTTCTTCTGAAAAGAGATATCTGGCTTAGAGGTATAATACATTGATCGGTATATTCAAGCAGAATTTCAGGTCTTAGTCCTGTATTCTGTTCATAAGCACCATATTCAGTTCTTTACACTTTGTATATTACATCACATTGTACAGATGTTGCTGCATTTCTAGACTTGAATAACCTATAAGTAAAAAGCCAAGAAAGTTCAGTTATCTGAGATGAACACAATATGTTTTAGGTATCAGTGACTATCATATGTAGCTTATATTAATGCTGTCACTTCCAGGAGCACCCTGAGAGCGCCTCCATGCTCCACAGGGGGGCTGATTCGGGCTCAAATCAGCCTGGAACACGCTGCTGCCACATGGTAGAGCATTCTCCCCTACCTGGCAGTGGCCCAGTCCTGGCCGTTTCGGGCCCAAATTTGGCTGAAAGCACTTGAAAGTTGCACTTGAAATGGGGTCAGCGTTTATTTGGATTACATAGCCGTGCCACAAGCCTTAAAATCAGTTTTTTCAAAGTCATGGTAGTGCTCACTGTGTTCAGGTAATATACCCGTGTTGTGACCAAATTTCACATGTATCAGACTTCTTTAAAAATGTCTTAGTGAAAAAAAGCATGTGAAATAATGAATGAATAAATAGTCTGTCTTAACACAAGAGAGGCTTGTTACTTTTGGCATCCTTCAAGAATGGAAAAAGTCCAGATCTCCCTTGGGAGGTAAAAGGGTGTGTAACCTTCATATCTGTAACAACTTTTGAATATAATATTGGATCCGTTTGAAGTGCAGAATAATCAAATATTGGAGCTTGTGAATTCAAGATTTCTAAAACACTGTTTGCTATTCGATGCAGTGATATGCCATGCTGGGGCATTTATCGTTAGGTAGCTATAAGCCTATAACTATACATGGTCATTACAAGTAATTCACTAGAAATATGTGAAAATCAACTTCATGATAACTGAAAAATACTAGCAAAATAAGTAATCTTGCTGAAACTAAGCAAGGCTGAGTGTGGTCATTGTCTGGATAAGAAACCATGGGGAATTCTATGCAAACTGTTCAGAATTTCATTATAGAAAAAGGCAGAATATAAATGTGATGCTTCAGATATCAAGAATATGAGTACATTTTATAAATAATAGGAGATTTGTAAAAAGTTTTGTTAAAAGTCATATTTCCTCAAGAGAGCATACTGGGGTAGCATAGCTGTAAAGATAGTTGCCCTACAAGAGATCCACACGCTTAAGGATTTTTCGGTGCATATTGCCAGTACAGATGCATGTCACAATGATCACCTGAACCTCATATTAAGCTGACTGGATGTGTCTTTTGTGATTGAGGATCTGTATAAAGGATCACAGATTTGAGTTGCCTCTGACTAGAGATGGTTTGGAGCCTATGTATATTAATCTGAAATATGGGATATACTTGTGTGTGTGCTCACAGAAGAAGAAGGCAGCACAAACCATTTTGCATGTATTATTGGTAGTAGGACAAGGAATCCCAAGGTTTAGAATTGCCCAGATCACAGATTAGATCCTAATTGAGATTACTGAAAGGATAAATGGGAGCATCCCAATTATTTCTGACTGGAGATCAGTTGGCAAAGGGAGAGTGTGTGTAGAGGCAAAGAAATGGTATGTGGATGGGGGAGAGTGATTTGGAAAGTACAAGCTATGCATATGAAGTGGCACAAGGGGCATTTTGTGACCTGACTAGGGGTGTGCAATTCAGGTTTCCAATTCGGGTAAAATATTGTCTGAATATGTACTTTCTGCTTACGCAACTGCCATTCATTTTAATAGGGTTAGTGAAAGAAATATTGTTTATTAATTGTGCCCATAAGATAAGAGAGTCCAGAGAATAAAACGTGTATCTAATTTTTAAATTATTTTTCACACTCATTTAGTTATACATCCAAAAGAAACCAAACTGAAGCTTTGAGGTATTTTCTTGATAAGTTCTAGTAGTTGCTGTGTTCTTCCATCTCCTTCTAGGGATGTACTACTTCATTAGTTTGGCTATTATCACTCAAAATTCCTAAAAACTGACTTCCGCATCATTATTTTTGTCCATCTCTTTGAATAGATCTTCAGTAGCTGAAGCTTGCTATTTCAATAAGAAAAAGTGATAGTTGTTGGTATATACATAATTAATAACAATTGGCAATATCTTTGTTATTTATAATTTGTTTTCTTTCTGAAAACAATCCCAGCTGTGCTGAGTCTGATCCATACCCACCAAAGTGATTGTGTTCTTTTCTTTTAAGGCCCTTAAGATATTCATTATTTACAATATTTATAGTCCACTTTTCTCATTGAGACGCTAGACTCATTGAGACTCAAGATATGCTCCCTCTAGATATTTGGCTTCCACGATTATTCCTCCACACAGCCATGGTTTGCATTTACTCCAATATAAATTCCATTAAACCCAATATGATGGTCTCTTTGTCTTAGTATGTTTAGGCCTGAAGTCGAAATTATATGCTTTTCTTCTCAATAATTTTTGAAGGCTGAGAATGATTTTTAGCAAATTGGCTGTCCAATTCTAAATACCTTTTTTGAAGTGTCCTGGTGGATTGATTTCAATCAAGGCGCTTTAAATCACCAAGAAAAGAAAGAGAACAATTTAAATAATTAAAGTCAAGATGTTACTTTGTTAAATTAGGTACTTCCTTAATATAGAACATACTAATTAGTAGCTATAACCATATAATGATTTAAAACTGAATGGAGTTTTTATGAAACATCAAAGGATACACTATACATTTTTAAAATCCCCACAACAATCACCCTGTGAGGTGGGTGGGGCCAAGAATGCTCTGGAAGAGCTGTGACTGACCCAAGGTCACCCAGCTGGCTTCAGGTGGAGGAGTGGGGTATCAAATGCTAAGTATTGTACTGTGATAACTAGTGAAAAAGTTTTATATAGAATTTTATTTTACAAAGAAACAATAGGGTTAGCAATCTCTCTAAATAAATAGTATATCTGGAGTAAATTCAGATTTCAAATGACCTTATGAAGCTGCCTTATAACATTGGTTTATCCAAGTCAGTATTGTCTACTCTGATTAGTAGGGACACTCCAGGTCCTTAGGTGGAGTGTTTTCCTTTAACTGGAAATAAACTTGGATTAAACATGGGCCATTTTTTACATACCAAGCAAATATTAGCACGCTGACACATTTAACTAAATTGCTCTTCAGCATTTAGTACATTTTCATTCTGGGTTCCATTAACAACGACTGATAAAGTGCAGGTGAACCACTATAACAAAAATCATCACCTTAACATGAAAAAGTTACCTCAAACACTATGAAAAAGTGAAATGAAGTCAAAATAATATGACGTCTGAGAAAATCTCTTGTTAGATAAAACGGAAATGCTTGGGTCTTGATTGTTTTAAAACCCAAACTTTCACCAGGTAATATAAAGCTTAGGCAAACTTCTCTAAGGGTGAAATCACTGTGTTTATACATTTCCACACACTTCTATGCACAGTGCTGTCTAAATAAAATAACTCTGGACTTGCCTTTAGTATTTCTGGAAATTCTTTCTCCATTAATTCCTTCAATTCTTGTTTAGATAGCTGATTGGGGTCACCCTCTTTTGAAGCATACGGTGAAAATCTTTCTCAGGTCTTCAGGAGATTTGCTGTCCATTTTACAGAACACCTGAAAAGGGGATTTTAATGTGTTTACATCAGAAAGGGAAAAAGCTAACCCAACCAAAACACATCAAGAAAGAATAAGACATGTATCTGCCAAAGAATAAGAAGAAAATTTAAAGCTTTTAGATCACATTTCTGTCTTTTAAAAGCTTTGTTGGTGGACTCATTTTTTATTACCAGGAAAGTATTGATTTTGTGTTAGAAATCATTTGCATGTAACAAATCTGTTCATAAAGTTGGTGGTAATATTTTAGAAATATATCCACAATAGTTTAGTAGCAACTGTTTGACCCTTAGGAATTTATGTGGGAGTTATCCTAAGCAGATATACTTTGATATCCCATGTTAATCAATGGGTCATATTCCCAAGTAAGTGTCTTTAGGATTGCAGTGTGTTTCCTCTGTAGGATCCTCTCTGAGACTTATATCAAAGAAATTAGAGGCAATTACAAAAACATCTTAAATATAAATATATGCAGTATAGTGCAGTTCTGTGACAACTGAATTCCTCAGTTCACACTCTCAGGCAGTTTGAAAATTTGCAGCTTGCTAATATAGACTCTTTAACTAACATGACAGTCTAGCTTGGGAGCCTTATTCCTCTAGGTCCAGCATGAAACTTTGTTCCAGAACAAATAAAACAGTATAACCTCAACAAAAACATTTGAAAAGCCTTCTTTACTCCATACTGACCTTTATTAGGGTTGCAATGTCCCCCTGTATTCCCAGCGGAAGGTGGGGGCCCCGGCACCTACCTTTTGGGTGTCTCCTTCGCACGCGTGCTTTGCATGCACTTGCGCCCTTGGGCCTGCACAATGATGTCACTTCCCAAAAGTGACATCATCATGCAGGCTGTGGCTGCCCCGGGAGTACTCCCGCAGTCCACAGGAGGCTCGATTTGGGCAGAATTAAGCCAGGATCAGACCTGAATCAGCCTGGAACAGGCCGCTGTGGCACGGGGGAGCACTCCCCTGCCTGGATCGGGCATGAAACAGCCCAGAACGGGCTGCTGCCACAAGGAGGAGCACTCCCCCATGCCTCAGCTGCCCAATTCGGGCTGATTCGGGCCCAATCTGGGACGTTTTGGGCCTGTGGGAGCGCACCGTGCTGCCCGGGAGCGTGCCCATGAGGCCTGTGCCTCCCCTGCCAGCCAGGTAAGTGGGAGTGGAGGGTGGGAGCGGGGGACCCCCCGCCCCCAGTGGGGAATTGGCAACCCTACCAGTGTCACCTTTTAGAGAACATATAATCTGTTATGAGACATTATCAGTTTGTCTCAGGAGAATTCTCTTTCTTCAGGAACTAGAATCAGTGGAACACATGTAGCTTTAATACACTTCCGTTGCCTGCCCATCTTGAAACTTTAAAATCTTAATTTACATTAAGATTTTTGTCGCCAGTGTTACAGCTGTACAGACAAACATTTGGAATGTTAAGGGATACAATGATGGTATAAGGAATACTATGTGGGGGATCTATGAGGAAGCATGGGGGATGGAAAATACTGCTCCTTTCTTGCAGCACAGGCTCCCTCCTTGCTCCCCATTCTTCATTTTTGTTGCTGCCTCCTCCCTTAGTAGTTGGAAGCTTAGTAGTGGTACTCTTTCTTTTACTTTATGAAGTAACAGATGGAATGTACTCAGCCTGTCACTAAATATATCATGAGGCTTCATTAAATAGTCAATAAACTGTATGTGTTCCCCAGCAGGAATGATTGGAGCCACTAGTGAGTTGATGCCTTGAATGATAGTATGTTGTAAGATCTGTACCTCCACATGAGTCCTGTAAATATTACAACCACAATTTGCACAATGTTGCTGGTTCTTTTTCAAAAACAACTATGCAAATCAGAAATCTGATATAGTTGGTGCCTCCATGCCTCTCTGCCAGGTTGAGAGCCCACATATTCCATCAGTTTTATGGAGCCTGTAGACAGCTGTCTCTTCAGATTTGTAGCACTAGCAATAATACGTTTTTTAAAAGGAATATCTACAGCTGCACCAGTGTGATGAGAAAAGCAATAGATGAACTCATGCAACTCTTTAAGCAGGGTATGTCTGAATAGCTTTTTAAAACAAAACTTTCTTTGGAGGCATCATTGGAAAGACTAGAAAGCTAATGAGCAGCAACCATATTGGCATCTAATTTGAAGAAGTAAAAGCAGGAGAAAATGGTCATTTTACTTTCTTCATGAGAAAAAAGACTGAATAATGTGCAACCCTGTGTGGCAACCCTGAATGCAATTAAGCAGTGATGTCAAATTATTACAATTTTTTTTAAAAAAATTACTTATATCCTGCTTTTCTCCCTGATAGGGACCCAAAGTGGCTTATCACAGCATTCTCCTCTCTTCCACCTTATTGGCACAACAACAAATTTGTGCGGTACATTAGGCTGAGAGATTGTGATGGGCCCAAGCAAGCTTCCATGTCGGGGGTTCAGTGGGGAGAGATTCAACTTGGTTGTCCCTGGTTATAGTCTGATACTTCAACCACTAACCATGCTCTAAGAACCAAGATTGCAAACAATCATTTTGAGCTAACATTTTCGAGATGGAAGGAGACAGAGATTAAAGTAGTAGTTAATTTTCAAAATGTGTAGGTTCAGCTCAACACTATGCAGGAGTACAACCTTAGATCCTTTAAGTAATAATATACATAATAATATTTCTTACCTGACTCAAGGAAATCAAGACTACTGGAACACCTGAGACTGTTTCAGTGAAACTAGTGTAGCACTACCATACTTATAGCCCTTCCCAGTGGGTATGCCAACAAGATTATGAAATGTGTTGTTGGTTGCTAATAACAAATAATAATTAATACTTTGGTTGTCCTTCTGTCTCATCTGCTTGTGTGTCAGAACTCCTAATTATTTATTAGATATTACTACTAGTAAAGGCAACTTTTGTCTTTAATAAGCTTGCTTAGATTTAGATTTCTGTGACCTTTTAAACATAACCAAGATTTTATAAACAAACCATACTTCCATGTTACTTTAACCAAGATTTGAAGCAAGTTTGATAAAGAATTTAACCATTTACTATAGTGACAATTGATACCCAAACAAGTCTTAGCCTTGATTAAAGCCAGCAGAGGTAGGATGGGGATTTCTTAAGCATGGTTAATAAAGGAAGAGGGGATCTTATGACTGCACAGTAGAGATGGGCACGAATCAAATTGCGACCGGAAAAAACGCATGAACCAAGCTGGTTCGTGGTTCACGAACCAGTGGTTTGTGGAAGCTCGTTTCCACGAACTGGTATACTGGTTTGTTTGGGTCGTAAAGGGGCATTTAAATGGCCATTTCCCCAGGGAAATAGCCATATAAACTTATCCTGCAAGCAGCAAGGCCCTTTACACTGCCCAAACCCCAGCCCTCACTCCCTCAGCCCCTGCCCCACACTTACCTTGCCCTGCAGGCCCACAGCGTCCTCCCCCTCCTCCCACGAGGGGCAGGAAGGCTGTTTTTGGCCTCTTCTGCCACCCTGCAGGCTCATGCAGTGGCGGAAGAAGCCAAAAATGGCCTTCCCACACCTTGCGGGAGGAGGAGGGCGCAGGCCCACAGGGCAAGGTAAGTGGGGCTGGGGCTGGGGCTGAGAGCTGGGGTTTGGGCAGTTTAAAGGGCCCTGCCGCTTGCAAGTGACAGGTCCCTTTAAACTATCAGCTGTCAGGCGGCAAGGGGGGATCCCCCCACCACCTGCCAGCTGATAGTTTAAAGGGACCTGCCGCTTGCAGGGCAGGAAAGGGCCCTTTAAACTGTCCAATGCCCTTTTCCCTGCTGCTGCTAAGTGGCCAGAAAGGGGCATTTAAACCCCATGAACCACGAATTGGTTCGTAAACTGGCCCTAGTTCTTGCCAGTTTGTGGTTCCTGGTTTGTGAAAAACCACGAACCTCATGGTCCAGTTTTTTTGTGGTTCGTTCCTATCTTGTGCCCACAGACCCCTGGAGATCTTAAGCTTGAAGCTTCCTCCTGAAACCTATCAACTTCCATTTGACAATGGATCAAATGCATCTTTCAGTTTTATAAGACTTGTTAGGTAGCACATGTAAGAAGATTGTCTTTAGAATATGTCCTTTCTTCAAGAATATTTACAGAATATTCCCCTGTCTTTTCTTTTAAGCATTAATATTTTTATCCCCATGAACAGACATAAATCATGGGTGGCAAATCAGCACACTGCTGGTTTGAAGACCCTCTACTCCCATGAGCTCAGCAGGTGGCCTTGGGTAAGCTACTCCTCTCATCTCCAGCTGTATTGTGGGGATAATAATAATACTGACCTTATTATCCACTCTGAGTGGGGCATTAATCTGTCTAGAAAAGCAGCATATAAGCACAGTCATCATCATCATCATCATCATCATCATTATTAAATCTTCAGCAACTTTAGCTTCCTTCTTGCTTCCAAACTGTTACCTATGTATAGTTGCTTTTAATTACTTGTGACAGATGTCAGACTCTTGGAAATTCCAAACCAAGCAAGAATCAGGATATTTTTCTCTAGCCCTGTATGTGGCCCATTTTTCCCTAACATATCTCAGGGGTATCAGGAATGGGCAGACTAGGAAATCAAAGCGAAACTGGAGCCTGTGTCACATGAAGAATAACTTTGAGGCAGGTTTTGAAGTCTTACCAGGCCATAATGGCTGAGATGAGGGAGGCGGTGGCAGCCCAGTATCCTCCTTGTGGCTGTTGATCTTCATCATGAAGAGCATAATGAGGCCACCACCGTCTCATCAGCTGTTGTTTTATCCTCACAAAAAAGTGAGTAGGTGGCGGCAGCAGCTCTAGTTGTATTTTGACTGCACTACTTGCAAGAAGGAAGATGCCATGGCCACTGCTGGCTCCTTGTCATGAAGATGGCAGCTCAGCCATGAATGCAGTGGCTGCCTCTTACCCTTCTCCTGCTTTGATCTTGTTGGCACAGTGATGACTGATGTACATTCGTGTTGTTGTTGCCTAGAGCAGCCTCTGCCAACCATCCAGAGCAGTGGCCCAACAGGAAGTTTCATTGCAAGTTAAATAGTCTCTCCTTGCTAAGAATAGTGCTTTCCTGTTGTTGTGTTAGCCCTGTCAGTTATATTGACAGATTGAAGTGCTTTACTTTGGCTGGATTTGTGAATACTTGAAAAGATTCTTTCATACTTATAATTGCATATGTTCATAAAAAGATGGATAGTAGACTGAAAAAGAGAAGGTGATCAATCATAGTTCATACAGCACAAAATGATAATAGTCTCATGGGATTCCTCTGTGACCTTCAACATAAATAGATCACATTTCAGTGATGGCATCATACTGCGGGTGGAACCTGTTTTTATTAAATACACTATCATTATGCTAGAAACATAGATTATAGGTGCGTGTGTTTCTGATCAAGTGTCTTTTTCTGTTCAAAATATAAATAATGCAAACGAAAGTAAATATTTTTCTTTGTTAAGGTCATTGACATGCCTGAACACAATCCTGGAGATATGGGAGGAACAATGAGATTGGGGAAAAGGAAAACAATTTTTAAAGCCAAGGACTCAATCTTAAGTAAGTTGTAAGCTTCTTTGCAGATTTATTTGCCAGTGTGATCAAAAATAGCACATACTTCTTACACAAATGTACACTATATATATATAGATATATAGTGACTAACTTTATATAGAGTGACTAACTTTATATAGATATATAGAGACTAACTTTAAAAAAAAATTAAAGCTAGGAATTCTGAGTACCTGCTGCATCTGTTAGTACAGCGTGAGGTCATTATAACATTATGAAACTGTTTAATTTAATTTAATTTATTACATTTATATTCCGCCCTCCCTGCATTAGCGGGCTAAAAAAAAGACTGAAAGTGAATGCAGGAAGGGGAAAGTAGGTGAAAGAAGGAAGGAGTGGTTTGACTATGACAGGTAAGTGCAGCCCTGTTTTTTCAGGCTCACCCTATGCAGAACATATGTTATTACCAGTACAGTCAGTACATACATAACCTTCATCCTTTCCACACACACACCCCCGCCCAATAGCACTCAGAATCTTCTTATTTCTGCATAATGGAATGCTGTAATTTGTTGTTCTCAGTCCTATAAATCCTGTTGAATTCCTCTTGAAAACTAAGGGCAATACCTTGTCTCCAGTTAGCAGATGTTTTTCTTTCTAAAAAGCTTGGTGTAGCGGGTGATGGCATTTTTTTTAAGCTTCCAGACTTCTTACAATTTATTTTTGAGGAGTAGGGCAGCCTCTTCATTGTCTGAATTGGAGATAAAGGAACCATGTGGTTTGTCCCATAGCTGCTACAGATGAAGAAATGTTATTACCACTTCCTACCATAGTTCTGGGGCCCAGTTTCCACAAGGGCAGAAATAATTGACCAAATGGCCAGAATATTCATTCTGATATTCTTTATGATTTACATTAAAAGAAGAACACACTAACTTGCTAAACATGAGCGCAGGAATTCAATGCTCAGGTCTGCTTTAAGAAATGTGAAAAATTTGATTCTTCGTTCATTAACTGCTCAATTCTGAGAGGGGTGGAAAGGGCTCAGGGAGCGGACTAAGGGTTATGCTGGTGTATCCTGCAGTTACACTGACATAACCATCACCACCCCGAAGGTGCCCTGCTGCCACGCCCCTCTGCTGTGGGCTCCTGCTGGCATGCGACTGTGCGCAGGCATAAGTCCTCACACCAGTGCCTTGGGAAGCAACCCAGGTGTGGGGCACGAGGTACTTGCCTTCCTAAGCCACTCCAGGCCTGAGAATGCCTCCCCACCCCCGCAGCAGTGGAAATTTATGCTGCAAAAAGTAGCAGTGGAGCCCATTGGTGCCCATGTGACTGGAAAAAACAACACCCCACCAACGTCCGGCTCCACCCTGGTGGCTTGGCACCACACAGGATGCCAACCAAAGTGGGGACCAATTTGCTCATGCCTCTGTGGTGGCATCCCCCAGCACAGCCCTGGAGAGTAAGGAAGCACTGCCGATGTCAGGGGTCAGGCCAGCTGGAGACGTCCCTCAGGGGGCCACAGTTGACGACTCCAACCCATGAGTACTTCCTATCCCTTCTGCCATCAAGTCTGCTTTAACCATCAATATGTTGTTGCCTGGGGAGCCCCTGGAACCTCCTCATACATGGGGCAACCTGGAGTGGTGGTGCACCATCAGGGCACCCTGGGAGTGCCTCCATAACCTGTGCCCCTGGGGTGTGTTTACACAATGCGTGTGAAGTATCTGAAGAAGTGAGCAGTGACTCATGAAAGCTCATGCCCTACCACAAATACCCTCCCCTCACCCTCCCCAGACTTAGTCTCTAAAATTCAGTGGTGTGTGTGTAACATAAACCTTATTTTCAACTGCTTATGTAAAATTCTTTAAAATAAGTTTAAATTCAACTGCTTAAACAATTGTACCTAAAACCATGATTCATAAATCACAGGCCTCTATCAAGAAACACATGTGGTTTCTGTGGGAGAGAAAAGCCTTTTCTTGGTTTCCTTTGTGTTCAGTTAATACACGTTTTGTAACCATGTTGATTGGGCAAGATTGCATAGGTCCAGTAGTACCTTAAAGACTAACTACATTTCCAGGATATGCATTTTCGAGAGATCCCTATATAAATAAATAATTACTATTGCAGTATAGTCCTATAATATTATTACAGTCTATTACCATGATCTGCCAGAACCTCTGAAAACCCAGCCCCCAGTGAAACAAATAATGCCTTTTGGCTGAATTGGGCCCCTGTGGAGTTCAAAATTGAGTTCCCACAGGGAAGCCTCAGCTGCTGTCTGGTTCCCAGTCCCTGTGGCATGTGTTACATGTAACATTTAGTTTAGACATCAACTTCTGCATCGTGTAAGTGGTAAATAAAACTTCACAAAACAACCTCTCATTTTCAGAACTCTCAGCACATTGTTGTGCTATGGATACACACATGAGCACATGAAGCTGCCTTCTACTGAGTCAGACCACTGGTCTATCAAAGTCAGCATTAGATCCAGAGGAGTTACCCCTGTTAGCCTGTAGTTGCAAAATAGTAAAGAGTCCAGTAGCACCTTTAAGACATTTGTAGCATAAGCTTTCGAGAACCACAGCTCTCTTCATCAGATGCATCTGACAAAAAGAGCTGTGGTTGTCAAAAGCTTGTGCTACAAATAAGTTGGTTAGTCTTGAAAGTGCTACTGGATTCTTTACTATTTACAAAGGCAGTATTATCTATTCTGACTTGATGCAACTCTCCAGGGTTTCAGACAGAGGTCTTTCACATCAACCGCTGTATGTGTGTTATGTGCTGTAAAGTTGCTTCTAACTTATGGCGCACCCTGAATGAGAGTCCTCGAAAACATCCTATCATTAACAGATTTGTTGTGGGTTTTCCGGGCTGTATTGCCGTGGTCTTGGCATTGTAGTTCCTGACGTTTCGCCAACAGCTGTGGCTGGCATCTTCAGAGGTGTAGCACCAAAAGACAGAGATCTCTCAGTGTCACAGTGTGGAAAAGATGTTGGCAGGTCATTTATATCTACTCAGGAGGGGGAACTAGAAAAGTTTTGCTGATCGGGAAACTAGAGGTTTTCCCGATCAGCAAAAGACAGTAGAGACCCCCTCACCTCTGCAGGAGTATACCGTATACTCTGCAGCTGTGGACAAGTGTACATCGGGACCACAAAGCGTAGCATCCAGACAAGAATAAAAGAACATGAAAGACACTGCAGACTTGGACAACCTGCAGTGTCTTTCGAATTCTTCTAGGGAGAATTTAGGCTTGATTTGATTTAGAACCCACTTATTTGTCTTTTTGGCTGTCTGTGGTATCCATAAAGCATTCCTCCAGCACCACATTTCAAATGAATCAACTTCCTTCACTGTCCAACTTGCACCTCCATACATAGTAATGGGGAATACCAAAGTGTGGATCTTGGTCCCCAGAGAGACATCTTTATCCTTAAAGATCTTTTCTAGTTCCCTTATGGCTGCTCTTTCAAATCTCAATATTCTTTTTGATTTCTTGGTTGCAGTCTCCTTCTTGGTTAACGACTGAGCCAAGGAATAGAAAAAGGTTAACAATGTCAATTTCTTTATTGTCAACTTTAAAATTGTATAATTCCTCAGTAGTCATGACTTTTGTCTTCTTGATGTTCAGCTGTAATCCTGCTTTGACATTTTCTCCTTTAATCTTCATCAGTAGTCATTTCAAGTCTTCACTATTTTCTTCCAGTGTCATCTGCATATCTCAAACTGTTTCTTCCACCAATTTTTACTCCACTTTCTTCTAAAGCAAATCCAACTTTCCTTATGATATGTTCTGCACATAGGTTGAGTAGACAGAGAGATAATAAACAGCAGCTGCTACTTGATCCTTTTAGCTGGCAATGCCAGGGATTGGATTTGAGACTCTTATGATGCAATGCAAATGTTCTACCCCTGGACATACATTACTGTTTATCTGGCCCTGCCTTGATTTGCCCAAGTTTGATCAAGTGAGCTGTGGGACAAAGGGGGGAACAGTTTCACAGCTTCTGCAATATTCCCCCCTCAGTCTCCGGCCCCAGCTCCTGGGCTTTGCAGCCAGAGGGCTGGTAACTCTATCTGAGCCATGGCCCCTTAGCCATTGATAGTTAGAATAAATCCACTTCTGGTTTTACAGTTTACCCGCCAGTTTGAGAGTCAGTTTAGTGTAGTGGTTAAAAGCAGTGGGACTGTAACCTGGAGAACTGAGTTTGATTCCCCACTTCTCCACTTGAAGCCAGTGGGTGACCTTGGATCAGTCACAGCTCTCTAGAGCTCTCCCAGCCCCACCCATCTCACAGGGAGATTGTTGCGGGGATAATAATAACATCATTTGTAAACCACTCTGAGTGGGTGTTAAATTGTCCTGAAGGGCAGTATATAAATCGAGTTTTGCTATTGTTATTATAGGAAGCAGCTTCACAAACTGCAAGGAAATTGGTAAATGATACTGCCATACCACAGCCAATTCTGTGGCTGCACAGCAAAGATACTCATTTTCTTGTCATCACTGCCACAGATGCAGGGGCATTTGCACTGGCAACAGTGTCCACACAGAAGTTTTGTGCACACTTTCCTTTGTGCTTGCCATTTTCCAATTTTTCTTTTTTTTTAGGTTCACGGATGAATTTTAGCAAGGCTTCCTCTCAAACTGAAGATTTTTCCCCTCTCATATATGATTTTAGCCTAGTCCATTTCTTATCTTCCATGTTTGAGCTGGCCATACTAAGGAGGCCATACTCCAGAACCAAGAGAATCATTTAGGCCCCCTGTTGTAAGTCTCTCATCTAAAGGCTTTCAGCTAAATAGAACCTTCCTATTTCGTGCTTTATTCTACAGATGAAGGGAATGGTTGTGGTTGAGGGAAGAAGAGCACACAATAGATACAGCATGGGATTTCTTTCTTTGTATACTGTTTCCATATGTATTTATCAGGGTCCTGGGTTATACATAGCATCAAATAAGTGGGATGGCAGGTGGGGACAGAAGACCTCTTACCTTTTCTTCTCCAGTTCTCAGTTTCTAGCCAGAGATGGTAACGCTCAAAGCTACAAAGGAAATAAAGGATAATATATCAGGCTGGACTCAACTTTCCTTTGATTTCTAGAGTAACTAACTGACCATGTAAGAGGTGGTCAGCATGCGGTTCCTCGCAATCTCATGGGTTTATTTTTTCTTTAGTTTTTTCAAATAGTGGGAAAAAATGTCTAAACGATAGAAAATTTGATGTACTTCCTTTCACTGAAACAGAATGAATTCAGTTTTTGTGCATACCACTTTCTGCAGATTGAACAGCATGTCTTGAAATAAATCTTTTCAATAAATAAATGAAAATTCCTACTGAGCATTCCTGAAGGGTTTCTTAACACAAAAAAGTAGTTCTATCTATGACCATATTTATAAAAGGGAGCTGGCTGGATAGTACATTTTCTGTCTACTCTCCAATGGATGCAGTTACTCTTCATTAGGAAAATGGAGATGTGTGCCTTTTTTTCAAGTGCTTCACACACCATAGCCTCCTGTCAAGCAGCACTTCAGTCTCTGCGGGATTCATAGTTGTGTATTAAAAGATTTTGGAAACTCTCAAAGCGAGTAAGGACAAATGTAATGTTGGTTTTGTGTTAACAATTTGAACCAGTTCTTACATTACCAAAACACCGTGGTCTCTCTGCTTCATGCAGTCACCTCACAATATTTGGGCTGTAGAAAAACAATGGGACTAGTAATGTGATATGCTTATTTTCCCTGGCAGTGCCTCCCATTTTCTCCTGCTGATATGACAGTCAGCAGTTTGCCTTTTGTTGCCCTGCTTAATCGAAAGAAGAATTGTTTGTGTGTGCCCCCACCAAAATTAGTATTTATTTATTTAGTGCACTTTTATCCCATCCTCTCACCAAAGAGTTGAAGGCCACTTACAGCTTCCACCTTAGTTTTATCCTCACAACCTTCAGTTTGTTAGCCCTCTTCCATCCCCAAACTGCCTCAGGGCACATGGGATCTGCTGGAAGTGAGTGGCAGCTCAGTCCAAACCTCCAAATGAACTTTCCCAACATCTTCACATAGATGTTTAAAAGCATGGGGGACAGGATGGAACGGCGCATGACATTATAGGCCAGAGGCAGTTCCCCAGCATCACGTTCTGAACTCTTCCTTTGAGGTAAAACTGAAACCACTGCAAAATGGTGTGTCCCAGCCCCACCCTAAAAGGCAGTCCAGAAAGATACCATGCGAGCCACTGAAAAGGCCAAGAGAATTAACAAGGTTGTGCTCCCCCTGTCCTTCTGGTACAGGTTATCCATCAGGGTGACCAAGGCTGTTTTAATCCCATAGCCATGTATCAGCCTTCCTTCCACATTCACTGCCATTGTCTAGTCTTGCTGGTTCCCCATATGGCCTCTGATCCAGCCTGTCTGCCCCACCAGCATTTCACTATGCTCTATAGATGCATTCTTTGTGAGACTTCAAAAGCATACAGTGTGGCTAGAAATAGCTGCTTCTTAATCCAATATGATCTGTGTATCTACCATGTGGTCTACCATGTTGATTTATAGTGTGTAACTCTGAGTTTCTGACGTGCCAATAAATTTTTATAACAGCTAACTAAGATTGTAACGTATGAATGTTGACTTTATGGGAAATAAAATTTTAAAACTAAAACAAATTTTTTTAGGAAAACTGTATGGTGATGAAGTTTTTGTAGAAGAACGACACAGGCATCGCTTTGAGGCAAGTAAAGTGAAAAATATTTTTATTCTTAACAGATACTTTAAATTGGGTGGATCCAAAACTGTGAGCAGAGGCCAAGTGATGGAATGGATCTTTCGTGCCTGATCCCATTTTATACATCCCTCTGTGGCACTAGAAAACATGTTCTTGAGTAATGGCGGACCTTCAGGAACAGTTTGACTGCAGCTTGAATGGAAAATCACAGATCTTTCCTTGCACGAGCAAAAAGGCACCTTTAGAAATATCCCAATACTATGTTGTGTCCTTTCATCCTATAACAAGGAAAACACCAAACCTAACTACAAGAAAACTTGTTGCAGAGATCTATAGCTCTCTTTTGTATCTAGTGAAGATGACAATAGCTCTTTTCCCCAGTGGGTCACCTTGCATGGCACAATATAGCTGCTGTACTTCCAACTACAAGGCTAAGTTTGGGTCCCAATACAAGTAAGTGTAAGGCCACAGATTGTCCTCATGTCACACTTAAACAATTAGGGTTACTAATCTGCAGGTGGGGCCCAGAGTTCTCTGAAAAGTACAACTGATCTCCAGACAACAGAGATCAGCTCTCCCGAAGGAAATGGCAGGATCAGAGGGCACACTCTTTACCATGACTTCCTTACTAAGCTCCCTCCCCTCCTTGAACTCTACACTCCCCTGAGGTTGCCGCCTCCTTACTTTCAAACCAGGGAGTGAGGGGACCATCGGGGTAATGAGATGTTGACCTTTGTTAGCATGCATGAAATTGCTATTTGTGGGGGCAATTTGGCCATGGCGAGCCCCTGTTACATCCATTTTAAACCAGAAGTAATGTCAGTGGAAGCCCCTCCCTCAGAGAATGTGTGTACAATTTTTCACTTGAAGTGGCAGTTCCAGCCAACCTCCCAACGCTTCTCTTCCCCTTCCAGCCAGTTGAGTGGTGGTGGGAGTTGGCAACCCTCCCATCCCCATGTTCCACCCTCAAACTTGCAGGAATTTCCCAAGCTGGAGCTGGCAACAAACAATCCTAGCTGCCTCATAAAGTTCTAGTTCCATAGTCTGCTGTAACTTTATCCCATCTTCACTCTTACTTGTGATTGATTTTTTTCTCATTACAAATTATTTTGAAAGAAACAAAAACAAAGTGTCAGTGCCAGGCTGATGTATATTTGATTTTTTTCACATAATTGTCAAGTCTACTCAAATTACAGTTCATCCAATTCAGATTTACTTTTGTTACTGGCTTAGTTGTAATACCCCTAGACAAAAAGCATTATAATCTTGTGAAAAAGGTTTCTATTTTTTTATAAAACAGAAAACACATTGATATTTATTCTACATTTTTTGTTCTAGTAAAGGTGATTCCTATTTTTCTTGAAATTATTTAGACTTGTTCGCTGTCAATTATATCTGCAAATTGCCATTTTTTAAAAAGCTGTTGGCCTGGTTTAGAGGTTGTGGCTTACCACTGTTTGGTCATCATGAGCCCCACATGAGGTCACATAGAATCCCACTCTCTCTTTTCTTTATTTTCTTACTATGGTAATGTCCAGAGCAGGCAATGTATTATAAACATTAACTAGGCAACTTACTAGACCGTGATTAAAAAACTCACTTTGAACCAAAGTTTTATGGTTTGGAGATGATGCTTGCCAATCGATAACTGTACTTTGTTCAGCTGTCGCAGCAAACTGAAGTTTGAACAAACTAGGAAAGGAGGAGGTAAGGAGATATTGGGAACATAGGAGTTCACAATTACCAAATTATGGTTTGCTTTTTATATCGAAATTGGACCTTTTTATTGTTAACACTGAACATGTTCCTTCTTTAGAATCATCTAGACATCTTGGGACTGTCTTTGAATTAAACTGTAGCTTACAGTGCAATCCTAAACACATCTGATCTGAATCCTGTTAAGGTATATTCAGTGGGGTTTCCTCCAAGGGAAGTATTCTTAGGATTGCACTGTGGGTCACCTCAGTGGGGGTGCACGCATTGTTGATACAAATGAACATATGGATAGCCCTCTACCAGTATCACAATCCTCATTTAGGCCGTAATGAAGCAATACATGCACTATGTAGAAAATGTTCTCCATATGTTCTAAGCGATCTCGAAAACTTAAATGGTGGAAAAGTAGGATATAAGTCATTGAAATAAATAATATATTTTCTTCTCTCTTTCGCTTTTCACTTTTCAAGGTGAACCCTGAACTGATTAATTTATTTGAAGAAAAAGGTTTGAAATTTGTTGGCCATGACACTGAAGGGAAGAGAATGGAGGTTGTTGAACTGGATGGTAAATAATTTGGCCTTTGGAACATGGAATATTCATTACACAGTAACAAACATGTTAGGTATAAACACAATAGGATTTTAGCTGTTATTCTTGTTCACCTTTCTATGCCCAAGGAGCAAAGCGTTCAAAGATCTGTGTTAATTTGATATCTGAGCCTGACCCCATTGGTTTGAGTTCACATTGATGAGGAAAGCCTTATCTTATGTGGATTATAACTACTCTGTTTTCAATTACAGCTGGTAAACATACTGTATACAATGTACTAATCACAGTTTAGTACACATGCACCTTTTTCTCTCTATAGATATAAAGTACTTGTAGTTTAAGCTGCAAAAGATGATATCCCAGGGTACATTTTAGTCTAAGGTACAAAGGAAGAATTTGGAAACTGCTAACAAATAGGTATTTGTTAGTATATGTGTGTACTTTATACTTGACTTAAAGGATTCTTTAATGTTAATGTTACTTTTGCATATTCTCATGAGTAAGCTGGTTATGGTAGGAATTTCCTGTGTGATTTTCAGTGAGTTATAGCACCTCTATTTCTTTGTTTTCCCATTAAAATAATAAAATCAACTCAAAGTCCATCCAAAATCATCCCATATGGGAATGATTCATCACACAGTAACAAATCATTCCATGTGGGATGATTTCCTACCAATTTAGTGGTGGAAATTGCCAATTTAGCACATTGTATGTGCTTTAGAGAGCTTCACGTGCAAGTGCTAAGTACTGTTGTTACTTTCATTTGTGCAAAATCAAAGTTAACCTAATAAAAACTAAATAATTTGGAATATTGTTTCTAAAAACGGTTCTGTATTGAATATTTGTCTTTTTAAAAGTGGTTTCATTAGAAAAATGGTATTATTGTCTTCAATTTTTGTGTGTGTGATATGTCTTTAGATCACCCATATTTCATTGGTGTCCAGTTCCATCCAGAGTTTTCCTCAAGACCCATGAAACCCTCGCCTCCCTACCTTGGCCTTTTGCTTGCTGCAACAGGGTCACTCAGTGCATATTTGCAACGTGGATGTAAACTGTCTCCAAGGTAACCTTGTTATTGGTTTGACTGTCCCGTCATGATATCTTTCACAAGTGATATACAGTTCCAGAAAGTAGAAGGGACTTTTAAAGTATTTGTTGTTATTACATACGTTGGAAAAATATTGACTCATGATTAATTCAAAAAGCTCATTTGGGAAATTGAGGTATGGCTTTGCTCAACCAAGGCAAATAATTTGAGGATTAAGAAAAAACATCCATTAACCATATGCAAAGAGATGCATCATGTTTCTGAGTTGTAAATAAAAACTGGTTTAATCACTTAGGAGCTTCAAACACTACTCTTCTATGCAGAGTTACTCCAGCAAGTCCACTGATTTCAATGGACTTAGACTGCAGTAATTCTGCATCTTAACTAAGTATTAATAAAACTTTTATAGAAAACCATAGTTTAAATCCAAAGATCCTGGAGCATAAATGGAAGACATTTTTGTTCACATAGAAAGTATTTGTGTTGATTTCCACCACATCTGCAGCCCAGCTATACCTCTAAGGAGCTGCAGATGGGCAGGGAGTACCAGTGCAATCCTAACAGGTGCTGTGGTGGGAGCATACAGACATCCGCACAATTTTGGCAGCATTAGTCTGCTGCCTAAGAACTTTCAGGAGGAAAATACGCCAACTGCCAGGTGCAGGCAGCAGAGCAAGCTCCCCAGTCTCCATAGAAACTCCAGCAGCATCCACCAATCACACATCTGCTGTTGACAGCTCCATGAGTGGCAGCTAAAGGCGGAGCCAATCTCTGGCTGTGAATGTGGCTGCCACCTGCCAGTGCCACTCCCATCTTCCTCAGATCCAGCAGACGGGATGCCAGACCCCCACAACGGCAGCACTCCATCAGAGGAACTTGGCTCGAGAGGCCCCACCCCACCCCAGCCTGGAGGGAACACTCACCCCAGTGGCAGACCACCCCATTGCTGGCAAGAGCCTCTACAGAGCCCCAGGCCACCTTCACCATTAGGACAGCATTAGCCAATGCCCAGACACAACCCTGGGGAACAGGCTACAGCCTCCCACCTGACTCACCCTTCTCCTGCAATTGCCCAGGCAGTTCAACCTCAGCCAGGCCCACAGGAGATTGCTAGCAGCATAAGCCAGGCAAGTACAGGCCCCAAACTGCCAAGAGAGCCACTGGGGAGGCTCCAGAAGCAGCAGAGATGAGCCAGACAGAGAACAGAACAAATGCCCACCCTGGGCTGGGATGGAATGAGTGGGGCCAAGAGACTGCAGAGTCTACCCAGCCCTCCCATCAGATAGGCTGGGAGAAGGGCCACTTAAGGAGACTGGGTGAGGATTAGGAGAAGATCCAAGGAGGTGGGGCAAAGGAGATCCTTTAAAGTCAGGTTCCTGTGAAGGCTGAGGAGGAATTTCAGGGAGAGGCGGCTGGAGCATGCTGTCACTCCCAGGGCAGGAGAAGGAAAAAGGTGGGGCAACCCCCTTCCCTGCCCATCAGAGACCAGAGGAGATCTACCAGAGGAGCTGGCAAAATGGCAGATAGTCAGGTGGGGGTGCCAGTGAGGGAGGAGCCTCACAGACCAGATCAGGCTTGAACACACAGCCCCTGGCACTCAGAACCAGCCCCCAAGCTTCAGAACTGGGAGAGGAGGTTCCAAAGAGACATGCTAGCAGGGACTAGACACCCTAGCAGGGACCCCAGCAGGGACTAGAAACCCCAGCAGGGACTAGACACTGCAGCTCTAACGTCACCTTGGGGCCAGGCAGAGAATATCACACAGAGATTATACAGATATCACGCAGAGAATATCACACAGGTCGGCATGGCTTGGTAGAAAAGTGGCTGAGACTCCTGGTTCAAACCCCACTTGGGTAGGGGGGAGAGGCTTTCCAGAAGTTTTTTTTTTAATTTTGTAGATTCTTTTGCTGATTTTTTCAATTGTCAATAGTTTCTCCTCAAAACACATGGTAAAAATTTATTAATTCTGTTCTGTTTTATGATTCATTCATTTTATTCATTTGCTGGCTGCTATTTTAATTTTTCTATTTTAAAAAATCTGTGTTATAATTGTATTTTGATTTAGTGAGCATTGTTTTTCTGTGCGATTGATATAGCAGAAATGTAGGATATCGGTCTTCCAAATAAATAAAACCTTCTAGAAAAGCAGCACAAAACTATAGCTACTGCATGGTTCCATTATTATGATAATAGGTTTAAATATGACATTCATTCATTTTTATGTGTGCTGAATGAATCTAGTCAGCTGTGTTAAGGACAGTTAGATTCTGCCTGCATGTATTCTTACAAATATTTTCAGCCTCATAGAAATTATTTATTTTTCACTGTATTCAAGTTTTTACCCCTCAAAGTACAGCAGGGAAGAAATTATTGTGTTTCTAGATATTTCTTACTCCTGAAGTTAAAGTCAGGATAGTGTGACTTCAGCCAAATCTCACATAATGAAGGAGTTCCATGACAGAAACTTCTTACTAGTAATTTGGCCCTAAAACAGTTGTATGAGGCCTGAATCAAAACAGTATTCCATTTATCAAACTTATTTTTTTCTATGCAAAATACAGGTTAGTTTACACGCAATGTTCAGGTTAGTTTAATTTTTCAGCCCTAAATGCCAAATGAGAACTGTCAAACCCTCAGTCTTAACTCCTTTATTACCTGGCTGATTTGTATAATCTTACAAATCCATTCACACCAGAGAGCTAACTGGTCGTGGCTTGCCTCACTAGTAATATAGGACACAGGATATGAAGAAACTATCCAAACATTGTGTGGTGTAAAATAAAATTGGTGTTATTGCTGAGCTTCAGTACAGAGATTTAGTGCCCTTCCCGCAGCATCAGAACTGTGTGTCGCTACACTCCTGTTTCTCTGTTCTGACACTTTATTAATATCTGCTCTAACCAGCTGGAGGGTAGCAGAGTGGAATCCCATTCCAAGAGATCATTGTTCAGTCTAAGCAATAATGAGAAAAATCAGCAGGATAAGTGGAAGCTCTTTTTAATATCCCATTGACATAAATGCAGCTTTATGAAGTATGTGTGTGTGTGAGAGAGAGAGAACAAACTTTTTCCTTATTTTTCTTGGGAATCATAGACAATGGTTTATTATATATATAGTGTCATTAGTTAATACAGCTGTCAATGGGATGATAAAAATGGTTCCACTATGATATTTTGGTGTATCAACTATAGTCAGTGTTCAGGATAAAAGGAACAACCCTCTGTTGGTTTAGTTCTTTTCTTGTTGGCAGGAAAAAACAGGGTTTCACTTAACCTGTAACTGTTGTTCATCAAGTGGTCTGTGCAGGCACACATGGGATCTGCACATGTGCAGGTCAGCCGTGGATGTTCCAAAGCTCCTAGAGGCAAGAAATGTTCACCTAGCCTTTTCACACACTTTCCCCACAGGCAAATATAAAAGGCAGGGCGAGCAGATCCCTCCCTCAGTCCTCTAAACTGCTGGTGCAGAAGGAGGGCAAGAAAAAGAGGTGGCAAGGAGGGAGGAATGTGTGCCTGCACAGAAGACCACTCAATGAACAACAGAGGTAAGTGCAGCCCTGTTTCATCATTGTGTCTTCTGTTCAGTCCCACATGGGAGATTAGTGAGATAACTTACCCAGGAGGGGGCATGAAGCTCTTTATTGGAAAGGCTCTTCCGGACTGCCTTACCAACAGCTGTATCCCATCTGGAGTCCACGTCAATGGCATACTGCTTGATGAATGTCAAAGGTGTTGACCAGGTGACCACCTTGCACAAGTCGACTAGAGGGATGCCCAGTTTGAAGGCTGAGGAGGTAGATTGAGCCCTCATGGAATGAGCCTTTATATGTAATGGACAGGGTTGCTTAGACTGTTTATAGCAAGCCTTAATAAGCCATAATATCCATTTTGTAATACTCTGTGCAGTGACTTCCTGGCCATTTTTGCTCCCTCTAAAAGACACAAAGAAATTAGGGTCCTTCCAAAAAGGAACTGTCCTTTCTAAATAGAAACACAAGGCATGTTTAGCATCCAGAGTGTACATAAGTCTTTTTCCATCGTCCTGAGGTGTTAAAAAGAAGACAGGTAGGACAATTTCTTGGTTCATGTGAAAAGCGGAGATGACCTTTGGCAGAAAAGGGAGTCTTGGGCAGAGAATGACCTTATTTAAAAACATCTTAATAAAAGGAGGGTCGGATCTCAGGGCTTGCAGTTTACACACCCTCCTAGCTGAGGTTTTGGCCACCAGAAAAACTGTTTTAGCTGCCAGCATTTTGAGGGGACAGGTAACAAGGAGCTCGAAAGGTTTATGCATGATTGAGGTGAGAACTAAGGAGAGAATCCACTGGGGAATAGAACTGGAAGATGGAGGGTATAGGTTTGCTAGACTGAAGCCAAAGCTAGTCTTGTTCACATATCTTTGGTCACATCAAGCATTCCTTGCATGATTGGAAACACTATAAGTTCAACTGCTTCTGAGTGAAGAACACTGAAGACCAGATCTGAGGAGGTTGGAGCAGAACAGTTCACCTCAATCTCCAAGGATCTCACCTTCCAAGCTAATTGTTCAGTGTACAAGGGGAGATCCTCACTCGGAGAAATGGCAGGGTTCTGGTGGAGATGGTTTCAATGCAAAATCTTAACTGACATCAGAGTCATCAGACTATATGTCAGGGTTCAGTGTCGGTTCCAGAGCAGTATTCTTTTCTAGAACTATAGTAGTAACTGATGAAGATTTTGCTTTACACCTTGGCCCCAAGTGAACTGGCATATAAGAGACTTTGTCATAGAAGAAATAATGAGTAGGTGGGTACATGCCCAGTGAGCCTTCATATCCATGAGCATAGTCATGATTATAAGGGGAACCATATGGAGAGTAATGGAACTGATAGCTTCTTTGATGATGAGCCAGTTCTCAGTAGTCAGATAAACCTGAGGAATCTCTGTGCCTCTCAGTGGGCCATAAAGGAGAAGGTGGTAGCGGGGAAATAGCTCTGGATAGTTCAGTGACTTCAGGAATTTCACTCTCTGAGACAGATGGAAACAAAAGACATCTAGGAGTTGGTGATGGAATTCTTGGAACTCTGGGCTTGATGGAACTGAAGTAGTTGGGCCTGAAGAAGAGGACTTTTTCCTCTTAAGTCCCTTTAATGCCAAGGGTTTTTTGATATGCTTTGATTTGAGCTTGGCCTTTTTTGTAGGTGGCTGCAACTGGCACCAAGGTGGAACTGACAGAGAAGGAACCAACTGATCCTTCTAAGTCAAGTCAGGTGCTAAACAGCCTGGTGGAACAGACGAGGCCCATTCTGCATGCTGCAGTTCTTTATCTGCGGCAGTGTGATTGCAGTCAGTAGAGCCATTCAGAGCAGAACCACTTTAAGCCATGATGTTCTTTCATGGTGCCATTTGGGCATAAATTGCTTGCAGATTGCACACTGCAACATGTCATGACCTTCACCCAAACAAAAGAGGCATTTGTCATGCCATCTGATTGGGCCATCTTTGTCCAACAATGGAAACACTTCTTGAAGAGGACCTTTGACACTATGGAACTGAAGGCCTTGACTCGCATTCAGCATAATGGATCCAAGTAGCTGAGAAAGGAGATATCCTTCTTCAGTGACAGCAAAAAAAGAACTAAGAGAGGGAGCCACTCACTCCAACTTTTATAGCTGCACCTGGGGAGAAAGCACTTGAAAAGGCTAGGTGAGAGTCTGACGCCTCTAGGAACTTTGGAACTTCCGCAGCTGGCCTGTGCATGCACAGATTCTATGTGGGATTGCACAGAAGACACAACAATGAACAAAATTTCCATGGGAGCGGCAGAATCAGTTCATTCAGATATGATGTGTGGAGTGCCCCATTTTATCTTTCGTGCTCTTTAATCTTTATGTCAGACATTTGACTGAGGTCATCAGTTGCTTTGGAGTTGGTGGGAGAGCCAGTTTGGTGTAGTGGTTAAGAGCGCGGGACTCTAATCTGGAGAACCAGGTTTGATTCCCCACTCCTCCACTTGAGGCCAGCTGGGTGACCTTGGGTCAGTCACAGCTTCCAGGAAGTCTCTCAGCCCCACCCACCTCACATGGTGATTTGTTGTGGGGATAATAATAACATACTTCGTAAACCGCTCTGAGTGGGTGTTAAGTTTTCCTGAAGGGTGGTATATAAATCAAATATTATTATTATTATTTGAATTATCCAAAACACAATCAACAATAAGTAGAGGTCACATGTTATTATTGATTGGCCTTGCTATGCTGATACAAGTTTCCACCGGAGACCTAAGTATCAACCAGATATCTGCGTAATATGTACGCTGTTCCAAGTAGCACCGTCTTTTGTAGTTCTGCAGGTGTTACGTCAGAAAGCTGCAATTTTTCCATACGAATTGCAAAGTTTTTCGATATGATTCATCATCATCATTATTATTATGGGTTCTCACAAATATGTGGGGGGCCCAGCTTTATATCTTATATTACAAGCCCCCAGAAGCATTTGTAAAGGTGTGCAAGATGGTTTTATTCTAGAGAATTCGCCATGGTTTTATTCTAGAGAATTCTCCATGGTCAGGGACAGAGGGTGGTGCTTGGGGAGAAATTGTCATCCCGCCACCCTTTGGTGTGCGGGGTCCTACAGGGAGCAGTACTCTTCCCTTTATTGTTTAACATCTATATGCGCCCCCTTGCCCAGTTGGTGCAAAGTTTTGGACTTGGGTGTCATCAATATGCAGATGACACCCAGTTGTATCTGATGATGGATGGCCAGCCTAGCTCAGCCCCAGATGTCCTGGAACATGCTTTTGCAGCCATGACTGGTTGGTTGAAGCAGAGTTGGCTGAAACTGAACCCAACGAAGACGGAGGTCCTGTACTTGAGCCATGGGGGATTAGGTTCAGGACTCTGGCTCCCGGCCCTCGATGGGGCACTGTTAGTGCCAGTTCCGAGGGTTAAGAGCCTGGAGGTGATCTTGGATGCCTCCCTGAAAATGGAGGCACAGATCACAGCGGTTGTGGCAGACCAGGCGACTTGTCCCTTACCTGTCAACCTGTGACTTAACTACAGTGATCCAAGCAATGGTCATCTCTAGGCTAGATTACTGTAACTTGCTCTACGCAGGGCTGCCCTTGAGCCTGACCCGGAGATTACAGCTGGTACAAAATGCAGCGGCGCGTGTTATTATGAGAGTGCCAAATAGGGCACATATAACACTGTTCTTACGCGAGCTGCATTGGTTGCCAGTTGAGTACCGGATCAGATTCAAGGTTCTGGTATTGACCTATAAGGCCCTGTGTAGACTGGGACCAGTGTATCTACAGGACCGTCTCTCCCCATATATTCCCCAGAGGACACTCTGATCAGGGGACAAACAGCTGTTGGTGGCCCCGGCCCCAGGGAGGCCCTCCTAGCCTCAGCTAGAGCCAGGGCCTTTTCGGTCCTGGCTCCCACCTGGTGGAATGCTCTGTCTGCTGAAATCAGGGCCCAGCAGGACCTTCTATCTTTTCACTAGGCCTGCAAGACAGAGTTGTTCCGCCAGGCATATGGCTGAGGCTGGGCCTTTGCCGGCCTGGAAAAAAAAGGGGGTATATAAAACCCTCCCTGTGAAGGCTGTCCACCATCCTGTTTCAAATGTTGTTTTTAATTAACATGAATTTTTAATTGTATTTTTAATATGTTATCCACCCTCAGCCCGCTCGCAGGGAGGGCGGAATACAAATTTGAAATAAATAAATAAAATAAATAAAAATGATGGGTCGGTACGCAGTTTTCATGTCCATGGAGATAAAATGAGACATAAACATTTATTTATTTAAAATAGTTGTATCTCCATGAACTCCAAGTGGCTAGCAAAGAAGCAACAATTTGCAAGGGCACAGAAACAGCATAATGATTCAAATTAAAGTCCATTTTCCACAGGTCATGTAATGTACTGTGGGTGGCCACAGTAGACTGCTCCAGAGCAAATTCATTCATAATTTGCCTGTGGTGAGGACTTAAATATTACCAGTGTGGAGAATTGCCAGGTCTTCCCTGGCAACCAGCAAGGGTGAGGGGGCTTACCAGGTAGCAAAGAGGTTCAGCTGGATGACAAGGAGGAAAATATGGTGGTGGAATGGGGGGAGGGAAATGTCTTCAGCATCCTGACATGGTGGCATCAGTCTCACTGTGTCTGGAAGTGACATCAACATGTTGTCAGGGATGCTAGGGATGCTATAGCAAATGTTAGAATGCTCCCAGTATCCCCTGGCAACATGCTGACATCACATCTGGGTGCATAGTGAGTGACCTCAGCTTATCAAGACACTGGTGATGTTCTTGTATCTCCCCTTCCCCCATTCAGCTGAATGGCAATGGGAAGCCCCAGTCTCCAAGCTCAAATTATTAATTTGTCTGTAGGCTGCATCTTTATGTAGCACTTGAGTATAGTGTGATGGGAAATGCATACTTATTCCAAGAATAATCCACTACAAAATTATGGAACTTTACTAGTATTTTCTTGGATGGTTATTATTATTATTATCATTTTTTTAAAAAAATGTATGGTTATACTGTCTTTGAATACATTAATTATTCATGTAATATGTAAGCCTGTTTCAAAATATCAAATTTTATTCCATGCTTCCTTGGGTTCATTCAGAAAGAAGTAAGTATAGCAGGGTTTTTTTCCACACAGCATCTAGCCATTCTTCCCATTTACACCTAGCTATTCTTTCCTTTTACTAGGCCACTCAATTTCTCACTGCTGCCCTCCCCCAAATTCAGCATCTTCTTTGTAATTCTGCCCATTCTACCCAAGTATTCAGCTTGATTGTACAAATGTTCCACAGATGCATCATAAGAACTGAATTCAGACAGAACCTTTACATTTTACCTGTTTCTCATGACATTCCTCTTATCATTCCTAAGAATTTAGACTTCCAACTAGCAATGTGCACTCAGGTATATCTAGTTTAAAAATATACCCCAAAACTACCTTATCAGGTATATTTGGGGATCCAGATTGATATTATTATTGTTGGTTTTGATTGTTTATAGTCCTACTGAGATCCAAGGCAGATTACATACTGCAAGTGCATACAATATAATCAATAGCTAGGGCGTTCACAGAGCAACTAGGATAAAGCCAGCACAATGGTGCGCCATGCCAGGGCTGCCCAAAACAGCCAAGAAGCGGCCAGCACAACGGCGCGCTGGGCCAGGGCCGCCCCAAACGGCTGAGAAGCAGCCAGAGAGAAGTGCCAGTGCCCAAAGCCGGCCAGAGAGGCACCCAACGCCAGCGCAGGCACAGCCCGGGCACCCTTCCCCTCCACAGCTGAGAGGCAGCCGTGTTCAGGCACGCTGACAACTGGCCCTCCCCATTGGGGAGGAGCTGCCCAGAGCTCAGCGGGCCCCTAATTGGAGGAGGCAACTGTCGCTCACCCCGAGAGGGGGCAAGGGGAAGGGGAAAACAGGAAGGATGACCAGGTAAACAAATGGGAGAAGGCGGCTGGGGCGAGACGCAAGGGTGTGGTCCCAGCTAGCCATGGTGGTGGGAAGCACCTTGGGGGGGGGGCATGTGGGAGGCTGGGAGGGGCTGGTAATAGGGGTAGGTATATTAGGAGAGCTCCAGACCTGGGCCGAGGAGGAGAGGAGAGGCGGGAGCCAGGCCTCTGTGCTGTGGCCAGGCATCCCTGCGGTGATCCCACGTCCTAGGAGTGCGGTAACTCAGGGCTGGGACATCCTTTCTGAGGCCTACAGGGGAGCCCCACTTGGGTGCATTCTGGAGGGGTGAGGAGGACAGTCCACAGCCAGCGACTGGCGGATAGGCCCAGGAAGGGGACAACAGACCCACTCACTATGCCCCTAACAGGGGAGGACCCGCCGCCGTCAACAGGGGGCAACCCAGAACCCAACAATGTGCTTTCTCTGTGGTAGCCCTCACCATATGGAATGACCTGCCTGAGGAGGTCAGGAAAGCTCCCAGTCTCCTGGATTTCCACAAACTATGCAAGACTGAATTATTCAGGAGGGCTTTCTACCCAGATTACAGGGCTGTGTCATAAGAAACAGTTAAAAGAGTTACCTTGTCATGGTACAGGGGCTGTATTCTAGGCTATTGGGTACTATCTGCTGATGTAGATACCCTCCTACTGGGTAGGTCAACATTGCTAAAGATGTCATGTTAATCACTTATGCATTCAATCATTCCTGCATTTCAGCTTTATGCTCATTTTCAAATTTGTGGCTAGCATACCTTGTTTTTCAGTGAATGTCCCAACTGCTGATCATATTTTATTTTTGCGGAGATGTCCTAGTTGTTGATTTTATTGTATCCACTTGCAGTATGTAATCTGCCGTAGATCTCAGTGAGAAAGGTGGACTATAAATAAGCAACAACAACAATAATAATAAATAAAGTCGTTTTAGGAATGAAGCTTTATAGTTGCATGGAATCTGAAAGGAAGCCCACTTCTTTTCTTAATCTAGGATTCTTGGTTAGAGTTTTGGGCCATCTAATTCAAATTGGTTACTTAGTGCAGAAAATCCTAGAGAATTCCTGACAGATGGCTATCCAGCTTTTGTGTGAAGACCTCCAGCTAATGAGAGCCTATTTTCAACTCCTAGGTAAGGTAACTGGTTCTATTATGGAACTGTTCTTACCATTAGGAAGGTTAAATTAGGCTGAATTCAGATGAGCACATTCTTCACGTGATTTCTGTAACTGATGTACAATGCTAAGGACATATAAAAGTTCTCACATGGTGACTCATCACAAAATTGACTTTTATCTCCTAAAGACAGCTAGATTGCTATCAGTAAGAAGGAAGCTCTTATATGATGAGATTGCCATTGTATTATACACTCTTGAGGCACAATCAAATTATGTTAAATAATTACAAATTTCATTGATTTAAGTAAGTGGAATACTTGTTTAATTCTTCTATTGATACTAATAGGACTTGAAAGCACTTAATATTTTGCTGATATAGTTTAGGAGCTGTGGAATTTGAGGTGAAAACATGGATTTTTAATTCTTATCATATTCCACTCATTTCTTTCTGTTCAGTGACAGCTACAGTGACCTCAGTGATGATAGTTTTCCAGAAAAAGAGATTCCTGAGTCAAATGCAAACTGAAATTTTTGCAAAACAGCAGAAACATGAAGGATACAGGTAAACTGGATCATTTTGATATTATGAATGTGCCTGTTTCATCCTGTCAGAAGATCACATGGTGTCTTTCTAAATGGGTTCTTCAAAGAGATACACTGAACTCCTGCAGATTCCTTATCATGTAGGATATTGCTGTAAAAACAAACCAGTAAAAGAGTTATCAATCAGGAAATTCTTGCCTCGAAACTGTCTTGTCTCTTTTACCAACTTTAACTTGATAATGAAACATGAACAAAGTTGTTCTCTTACAGGTGTGATTTTTTTTTTTAGACCATTGGCAGTTCAGAAAACAAGCTTCACTATCTGAGATCCAACAATAATGCAAGCCCCAGGCAAACTCTTTCTCTGGTAGAGGCTACACCCTAGACGTTTTTCTGAACTTGTAGGCAACAAGCTGAGGCAGACATTAGGTAGATAGGGTGGTGGTATATGAATCCAGCCATTCACATGTCTGTTTGCCTCTTGGGTATATTACCACCAGTTTATGCCTGTCTTCCTGAGACACAGAAAAAATGTTTTTCAGATGTACATGCTGGGGCTTGTGGATTGTTAATTTGTTAATCTGAGAATCTCCTAAAAGTTCAGTTTTATTATGATGATCCAAGATAAAAATTTAGATTGTCATATACAGTAATATATAAGAAATGCATTAATTCCAGATCTAAACATGTCTAAGGATTAAATACAACTAGTGGGTCTTCTACATAATTTTTCTTTTTGATTGGGAGCATCCTGACAATTTAGCTTAATTCTCTCATTCCACATTTTGTTTTTAAAGAATGTGTTGCAGGAGATTTCCTGGTACATCTACTTCCACTGTGAATCAGTAGAACAGATTTCCTGGTACATCTATTTCCACTGTAAATCGGTGGAACTTAAGCAACTTATTTTTTCCCACTGCTACCCTTAATTTTATTAATTCAGCTTCATAATTGTAACCTTAACATTTGCATAGTATTTCAGATGTATGTTGCAGTGAACAAAACAAAATTATATCAGTGCTCAAAAACTTTTATTCTGCTTATTAATCCAAGTAAAACTGTACTTAATGTTGAATGCTTGCCTGCTGCCTAGTTTTCCCCTCAAACTGACCTGAGGTACAAGGTTAATGACTCCAAAGTGAAAGTCCTTTTATTTTCGTGCATAAATCTCAAAAATGTTGTGATGCAACGTCCTCCCATGGGTCAGTAATGACTTGGTGCTTGCACCAAGTTTTTAAATCTCCTGTCCATACAGCTGAAAGAATGAAGGTAAATAATGCATTCAGTGTAGAGTGTGGTTGAAAATGATGGGACTGGCAGAGGGTTTATGCTAATTGCAGGTGAAAACATTTCTCTTCCACTTGCTTCAAGGACAAATTCAGGTGTCTAACAACAGAGAGTTGCTATAGCACTGTGGTTAAGTGGTTTGGCTGCAAATCTGCACTCTACTGGTTTGAATCCCACTACTGCCATGAGCACTGTAGGTGGCCTTGGATAAGCCACTCCTCTCAGCCCCAGCTCCCCAGCTGTATTGTGGGGATAATAATAACACTAATTTGTTCACCACTCTGGGTGAGGCACTAATCTGTCTAGAAGAGCGGCATATAAGCACAGTTACTATTATTAATAATCCAACTATAGAATTGTTAATTACATACGCAGAAAAGTTAGATGCACACTAGTAATTCTTTTCTCTGCTTTTTTCACAAGATAAAAATGGAAGAAAAGGTCATTCCAAAGAACAAAAGCTGTTACATTTTAAAATCATCAAAGAAGTCTACCACAACTGCTTTTCCATACATCCTGTTAACACCTCCTGTGTTCCAGACAATACTTCTTCTGCCCAAAGAAAAATCAATTCCTTTTAAACACTGTATCTCTTTTTTAAAAAATTGTAAAGGACCACCTAATCTTGATGACTGCAGTTGAATCTGTGATAGCTTTCATTGGCAGGAAGAGGTGGGAATATTTTGAATACATTTTTTAATCACAGACTGTTAGCCTGACAGTCTGCTTTTAAAACTTGAGGTGAGGGCTGTAACTTTAAGTAAAACAGTCTGTTTAATAAAAATGGATCTTAGCTTTGTTTCCTCATATTTTTCTGTGATTTAGCATCAGAAAAATACTTTCATAAATGACGATGATATGCATACTTTTTCATTATGTTCCTCATCAGTATACACATTTGCTTTTTGGCTCTTTGCAGTATTGTTGAATGAATAACAGTGCTGGAGTACAATGACAGTTTAATAAATGATAAAGAAGAAAACTGTAATGCTACAGTTTTAGTCCCAAAGCTTAGAGTCCATGTCCCCATCACATATAAAGTTAACAAACAATAGTGAACATGGATTTGAAGTGGAAATAATTCCTTGCTTTTGTTCACCAGTAGAAGCTGTTTTATACCACGTGGTATCCATTTGCACCTCATTAGGACAGTTTTGAGAATGCTGTAATGTGGCTGAAATGTATTCCTACCTGCATTCATCTTAGCAGCAGAATTGTATTTTATTTACTGTGTCTGCCACAGTGGGGCAGTAGTCATCTCATCAACAACAAAGGATTAATTTTGCACTGCATCTACTTCTTTGAAAACAGTGAAGATATGTTTAGCTAGTGGAACTGGTATTGTTACACTTTTTTTTAGGGAGAAGAGGCTCTTTATGACAGAAGATTCTCAACCTGTGCTTTAATTTCCTATAGATTATATCAGAGAGACATGCAAAAAGTAGCCTATAATATGTTATATTTTAAGTGATTGATTTTACTTTGCTAGTATATATTTTGGTATGATCTTTTACAAATTGCTTTGGAAAACCTCTGGTTTGAGATAGAGAGAGAAATCTGGAAAAGTTAACTATATGTATATGCTTATTTTTGAGCTGCTTGTATAATGTGAACAAAGTTCTGAGAGAGGTAATTTTGCTAGGTAATTGGATCTATCAAGCCTTGATCATGATTACTTTAGCATGTTAGAATTTTCATAAAACTTTCTGTAAGTTTAAAATGGATTTTGAGGTTTATTAAAAAAACTGTATGAAGATGTCTTGGTTGTATTGTATTATGTTACATTTACATCTGTTTAGAAAATCAGATGCAAGTATTATTTCACTACTAAACAAGGAAGAATAGCTCAGATTTCTAGTTACGTCTTTTCTCCCTCTGCTGAGTTAATGAGAAATACCATTTCCTGAGGAATGAACTAGTTTCAGGTGTACCATGTTGGTCTGCAGTAGAACAACAAGATTTGATTCCAGGAATGAACTGTGGGCTATACAATATTGCAGAACCACATTGAGTATATTTAGAAAACAAATAGGTTCATGCTGTTGCTGTGGTGAAGTGACTAATAGAGAGAAGCTGAAAATAAATCCTGACAAGGTAGAGGTGATGCTGATCGGTGAGGCATCTGCTATGGAGGGGATCTCAAGTTAGATAACTATTCTGGTCTGCTTTATTTGAGGCTTCACTGGAAGAATATTTGGAACCTAAAACTGGTGCAGAAAGCCCTCTGTTATCAAGTGCAGGATGCACAGACCATATTACACCTATTTTGCAATGCTTGCATTGGTTGCCTGTTGGTTTCCAAGTCCAATTCAAGGTGCTGGTGCTTAACTTTAAAGCCCTTTATGACTTGGGGCCCACATCTCTGAAGAATGCCTCTCCTGATTTGAGCCCATGTAGAAACTTCACACAGCTTAGCAATGTCTTTTCATTGTTCTAAACCCTGCAAGCATAGGTTCTAATGCTGCCCACTCATAGGTTTTTTTTGTGGCTGCTCCAATGTTGTGAAATATTGCAGTTTTGGTAAGCTTGTAAAACAACCCCTTAAAAGACACTTGGATTCTCAATACAGTGGCTTTGTGGATATTGAATTTTTTCTTTTATGGATTTTTAATTTTGTTGTTCATATAATTATGTTTTTGTGCTGCTTTTATTGTTGTTCCTTGCCATGGGTTGAAGTTATCTGGGGGAAAGGCAGGTTTATAAATAATTTAAAAGAAATAAACATTTCATTTGGTGTAGTGGTTAAGAGTGGCGGGACTCTAATCTGGAGATCCAGGTTTGATTCTTCCCTCCTCCACTTGAAACCAGCTGGGTGACCTTGGGTCAGTCATAGCTCTTTCAGAGCTCTCTCAGCCCCACCCACCTCACAGGGTGATTGTTGTGGGGATAATAATAACATACTTTGTAAACCTCTCTGAGTGGGCATTAGGTTGTCCTGAATGGCAGTATATAAATAGATTATATAAATATATATAAATTAATTCTACATCCATGAAGATGAGGGATGCTCAAGCACTCTGAACATTTCTGTTGTGCACATTCTATGAAATGATAGAAGTGTGGGAGCCTTCCTGACTTCCTCAGGCAGGCTGCTGCCTGGCAGCAAACTTTTTTTTAATATGGGGAAAGGGACAGATCAGAGTAATGTCATCGTAGCACTGTTTCAACAGTACAGTGTCTTTTTTCTGACCTTCTACAGCAATCTGTGAGTGTGTGGGTAAGTTTTTCCCCCTATCCCCCTGTTTGGGGGGTGGAGTGGATACTACAGAACAGTGCAATTACACAATAAAATAGCAGGCCTTTTATGTGTTCCATCAGTTACAGAGATGAGACAGCTGCCTTTTGCTACTGCTAAAACTTCATTTTTTTTTAAAAAAGTATCAAAACAAGTACAATCCCACAACTTCTTGAACTGTTATCTATTCAATTACTCTTTTCATTGTTGAGGAATGCAAGGGCTGGTCTCTTGCAGCACTATCAGCTGTATGAATTACCATGGTAGAAGAGAACTGCCCATCCTGTCTTTAAATTGAGGAGAAGGGGATCATCCATGGTTCCTATGCAAATACATGGAAGTTTTTTTTAAGTTATAGTATTACTCTACTTCTGTGCAGCAACTCATGCTCCTCAATATAAATTAAAACAGGGTGGGTGGATTATCCTGACAGTCATGAGAGAACATGGGTCGGATGGGTGGAGGTTTAGTATGCATCCTGTCAGGACCTGCCAAGATATTTTACAAAAAACTCTACTGGTTGGTTTTATAAAGATTTATTATAAAAATCCAGTTCAAGGTATAACGAAGACTTTGTGAGGAATGACACAGTATCAGCAAACATTAGTACATGTACCTCAAAGTACTGCTCCCCCCCTTTCTGGGGGTTGGACATTTTGCCTGTGAGAATCTAGGCACTCAAGGACAACTTGTCAGCAGGCTAAACAAGAGGATGTTTAGCCTGCTGATATCCTCTGAAAGAGAAAAGAAACTATAGGTGTCTCATCCCCCCCAGGCGGTGGGGGGGGGAGGTGGATACCAGCCTCCTGACATTTTCTGCCACTTCAAAAATCAGCCTCCCCCCCCACCCCGGCTTTTGTGGGTATTTTTTGTGAAAATCTCTTAAGAGCCTGGGGTCTCTAATGTCTATGGCTTTGACCCGCTCAGCTTGACTCATAGAGAAAAACTTCCACTGCATGAGATATTAAAGTACACCCCTTGTCACATTAGAATCTAAAACTGAGTCAGTTTTATAGTGTGGTTGTCCATCTATCATTAAAGGAGGGGGCTGGGCTCGTGCAGGGTGCCACTTGTTTTCTCCAGCATCTTTCTTTAGCAGACTGGAATGAAATACTGGATGAACTTTTTCCAGACTCCTTGGGAGATCTAATTCCACTGTTACTGCATATATTACTTTCAGCTCCTTAAAGAGGCCTATATATTTCCACCTCTTTTTTTTTGCTTGGCTAGATGCCCTTTAGATTCTTAGTAGACACATACACCTTGTCCCCTACTTTCAAATCCCATAGGGGAGATCTGTGCTTATCAGCTTGTTCTTTACAATCCATTTTAGCTTGCTTCAAAGTTTCCTTTATGACTTTCCACTGACTGCTGATATCAGACCACCATTGTTGCAAGTCCCCCCGCCCTTGGTTAACTGTACCCTGCTCTAGTAAAGGCATGGGCTTTCCTTCAAAACCTTGAGTGACCTCCAATAGGACTGTGAATACTGTTATTGTAACAATACTCTGCGAAAGGAAGAAAATCCAGCCACTTATCTTGTTGATGATTGATATAGCATCTTAGAAACGGTTCCAGTATCTGATTTGTTCTTTCACTTTGTCCATCACTCTCTGAGTGATGACTTGAACTCAGTCCCTGTTCAATTCCAGTGACCTTGAGCAACTCCCACCAAAAGGTGGCATCGAACTGGGGGCCCCTGTCGGAGATTACCTGGTAGGAAAAGAATGCAAACATACCATATGTTGCATAAAGAGGTTTGCTAGTTTCCTTGCAGTGGGGATTTTTGAGCAGGGCACAAAATGTGCTTGTTTTGAAAATAAGTCCACAATCACCAGAATAACATTTTTACTTTTAGATGGGGGAAGATCTGTGATGAAGTCCATTGAAATTGTTTCCCAAGGTCTGGAGGGTTTTTTTAAAGGCTGCAATAATCCAGGCAGCTTCCCCTCGCCCTTTTTCCCATCACACACACTTGACAAGTGGACACATACTAGGATATATATATTGTTGTGCCAGGTGGAGGGTTTTTACAAAACCAAAATGCCCTGCAGTTTTATATCATCATGACATCTTTTTAACACTTCTGCCCTCAAAGACAGACATACAACCTCCCTTGTTTGTACCAGCATCCATTCTCTGTGTTTTGCTGTAGTTCTTGTAAATCACTTTTCCCCTCCTTTTCCATTGCTTCTCGCACTTTTGCCACCCAGGGCTCAGAGATACGGCTCAGGGTTTGTGTTTGTGCTTGAGATCGGCTTACCACTCCTCCCAACTGGCTAGGAGTGAACAATCGGTTACTGACCTCTTTTCTCTGGATTTCATGTTGTGGTAACCTTGATAAAGCATCAGCCAGGAAATTCAACTTCCTAGAGAGATGTTTTAGAGTGAAATGAAACTTAGAAAAAAACTCAGCCCACCTCAGATGCTTTGCACCCCCCCCCCCCCCCGTTTCCTAGGTATCTTTAGATACGCCAAATTTTTATAATCTGTCCACACTTCAAATGGAATTTTGGTCCCTTCCAGCTAATGTCTCCATGTAGAAAGAGCTAGTTCTATTGCTGCTGCCTCTTTTTCCCAGATAAACCAGTGATTCTCTGTGGTTGAAAACTTTTTTGACAAATACCTACATGGATGCAATTCTCTATCTGCCCCTTCTTGGAGAATTACCCCTGCCATGGCTCGGTCTGAGTCATCCACTTGTACAATAAATTTTTTGTTCTCATCTGGGTGACTGAGGATGAGTTCTGTGCTAAACATTTCTTTCAGTTTGTCAAATGCTTGTTGACACTCCTCATTCCATGCCAATTTTGCATTCGTTTTTGCAGCTGCTGCCCCCCTCCCCTTGGTTTTTAACAGTTCAGTGAGAGGCAAAGTGATGGTAGCAAATTGCTTAATGAAAGGTCTATAAAAGTTGGCAAAACTCAGGAACGATAGTAATTGCTTTTGGGTGTGGAGTGCGTCCCAATCCTTTACAGCTTGAACCTTGCCAGGGTCCATACTTATCCCTTTGTTGGACACCCAATACCCCAAATAATCCAGTTCTGTCTTGTGAAACTCACATTTGGACAGCTTTACATAAAGTTTGTTTTGATGCAGGGTGGTCAACACCTCTCTGATCAATTGTACATGTGACTCCAAACTTTCACTATACAAAAGAATGTCATCTAAGTAAACAATAAGTTCTTTATATAGGAACTTGTATAATACCTCATTTATTAAATTCATAAAAACAGAAGGAGCTCCCTGCAAGCCAAAAGGCATCACCAAATATTCAAATTGACCCAGGGGAGTATTAAAGGTAGTTTTCCATTCATCCCCTACCTTAATTCTCACTCTGTAGTATGCCTTCGGTAGGTCTAACTTTGTGAAGATTTTGCCCTGAGCCAGCACTCCCAGCAGATCTTTTATGAGGGGCAAGGGGTAAGCATTAGACATAGAAACAGCATTGAGGCCCCAAAAATCAGTGCATAGTTTTAAGCCTCTATCTTTTTTTTTGCAAAACAGTACAGGTGCTGCATGGGGAGAATTGCACACTCAGTAGGGCGATGGGGAGGAAGTTCACCTGCCTCCTCCTCTTCAAAGACTTGCTTTAAATCATGATACTTCTGTGGTATGGTAGCCAAGTCCTCTTGGGTTAAACACACACTCTCTGGAACGGGGGGAGGGGAGAGTCACCCCTGATTCTGTACTCCATACATGCTGTCATACCTCAGGTGGGGTGAGCCACCTTATGCTGCCACCACTCTGGGATGTAGGGTCCCTTGGGAAGGCCCAGAGTACCCTCCCAACCCTTCTGACCTCCGTAGCTTAGTCAATAAACAGGCATGAGGACCCAGCAGAGTAACAACAAACAAAAGGATGTATTTACAAGGAAGTTAGTTAATATCAAACAAACAAGCATGCAAGGTGCATTAGCAACAATAGATGGGTGAAAGCAAAATAAACAAAAGGCCCTAGTGCAACTGAACTCACTGTCCCTCTGTCTGCCACACCTGTCTTCTCACTCTACCTGGATGAGGGCCTCTCCCCCTAGCAGAAACCTCTGACCTGCTCCCTGGGAGAAAGAACCCAGGCTTTTTTCTCCCAGACTTATATAGCACTAGCCCCCTGTGTTCTGATTGGCCAAAAAGGGTGCCAAAATGGCCCAGGGGCTCCTGGGAAATGTAGGCAAGCCTACTCCCACTGCTAACAGACTTCTGAGGCCTTGCTAGGTCTTCCTGGCACAGCCAGATCATGACACCCCCACCTGACCAAATCATGGGGTCCAGCCATCCAAATCCCCATTGATGCGGTCTGCAACTAGGGATCTGGGCTGCGCTCTGCCAGCTCTGGGATAAGATGGCAAGCAATAACTTCCCAAGAATGATAAGGCTTCAAGGAGTTTGCATGATAAACCCGGGGAGGAAGGTCTGTGTCTGGTGACTGGACTACATATTTCACCTCCCCCATGCGGTCCTTGACCTGGCAAGGCCCCTCCCAGGAGGCATCCATTTTATTGCTCCTTATAGGCTTCAGCACCACAACTAAGTTACCAGCTTTGTAAACCCGCTCCCTGGCCTTTTTATCATACCAGGTTTTCTGTTTACATTGGGTTTCTTGCAGCTGATTATGGGCTAGTGTTAAAACTTCCTTTAGGTAGTTCTGAAGCTTGTCCACAAAGTCCAAAACATTAGTCTCTGGGGAAGGTAGGGAACACTCCCAGTGGTGTCTCACCAATTCCAAAGGTCCACGGACTTCCCTTCCATAGACCAGTTCAAACGGGGAGAATCCCAAGCTCGGGTGTGGAACTGCCCAGTAGACAAAAAGGAGCTGAGGCAAAGCCAAGTCCTAGTTGTTGGAATGGGCAGTTATAAACTTCTTAATCATCTCCTGGAGGGTCCCACTGAACCTTTCCACCAACCCATTTGATTGGTGATGATAGGGGAGAGTCACTAAGTGCTGAACCCCGTGGCTGCGCTACAGCTTCTCCATCACCCCTGAAAGAAAATTGGTCCCAGCATTGGTGAGAACCTCTAGGGGCCAACCCACTCTTGCAAATATATCTGCCAAGGCTTGGCAAATAGCGTTGGTATCGATACGGCTAAGAGCCACAGCTTCTGGCCAGCGAGTTGCAAAGTCTACAATAGTTAATATACATTGTTTCCCCCGTGGGGTTTTATTCAGCAAGGGCCCCACCACATCAACAGCCACACTCTCAAAAGGGGTGCCAATCACAGGTAGAGGTTGAAGTGAGGCTTTACCCTTATTTGGGCCCTCCCCACAGTCTGGCATACCTCGTAGGTATGGACAAACCTGGCAAGGTCCTTGCCCATCCCCTCCCAATAAAACTGCTGTCTCAGCCGGTCTTTGGTTCTTTTTACTCCTGAATGGCTGCCAGGGTGATCATGGGCGAGGCTCATGAGTCAGAGTTGATGTTGGACCGGTACCACCAACTGATAATGCGGCTTCCAGCCACTCTAGTCACCTGGTCGAAGGGACTCGTGTTACAACAAGCCTCTGTCCATCATGAATCGGGATCGGGTGATTGCACTGAGGGGAAGATCCTTCCTTGCCTGTTCATGGGCTTCCTTGAGACTTGTGTCTTCCTCTTGCTCCTTCTGGAAAGTAGCAGAGGTCACTGGAGGAGATGCTACCTCTTTAAGTGTTTCCACAACATCTGGAGGAGTCACTGGTGCAGATTCAGATGGCTGCAGCTTCTTAGTCTGGCTGCGGGTTAACACCCCTATATAGTTTCCAGCACATCTGCCAAGTTCCTCTGGAACATCTGCAAAGTCTTTCAGAAACTGCATGTACACATCTTCCTCTTGCTCAGCCTCAGGTTCTGCAGACCGTAGCTTGTGTTCTTTTGGTTCCTGGAGCACATGCTCTGCTAAGTCTTCTCCCACAAACATGGCCACTGGGGTATAATCGTTCTCTTTCCAAAGTCCATTCCAACCTTCATAGGTAATCGGTACCTAGGCAACTGGCAGCACAATGCCTTCTGCTTCATGCAGGCGCCTTACCCTCCTTTCTTCTCCTGGGAGGAGGTACTTGGGATCGATAAGAGAACGATGCACAGTAGTCAGGAGAGAAGCAGTATCTCACCAAGCAGCAACTTCACAGCCATCCACCATGACCTTCTTCCAGTGGTGCTGGGGAATATACTCTGGATCAAATGCAGGTGAAGCAATCTGAGGCCTCTCTGGGATCATGTGGTGCATGTCAGTCCTGGCCTTGGGGCACTTGTCCGAAAGTGGCCCAACTGGTTGCACGTAAATCACCGTGGCACCTTCTTTTACACTGTGGGTGACTTCCCACCAGCACTTGGGAAAACAGGTTGCAGTTGCTGGGATGGCTGTCCTTTTTCTTCTGGCTGCTTTCTGGACTGGGGTGGGGACTTAGGAGACTCCCTTTTATGCCAGTCCCAATGAATGCTGTACCTCTGCCCTCTGTAGGCTTCAGCCAGTTGCTCCGCCCACTGGCCTGCTTCTTGAAGGACTCTTGTCCACAAGCGGGCACCGAAGGTGCTCAGGAAGAAGATTCAGGAAATGGTCAATGCACATCAGGGCCTTGACATCAGCCAGCGTCTTGGCTTCTGCAACTTCCACCCACAAGTTATAGGCTTTTCCCAATCTGTGTATTAACTGTGGGTAGGACTCTTTACCTTCAAGCCTGATCTCTCTGAAGCACTTTCGGGCCCCTTTCTTGGTGAACCCCACCCCCTCTATCACTCTCTGCTTGAACAGCTTATAATCTGTTCTCTCTTCGCCTTCCATCTGGCCGGACACTGAAGCCAGGACACCACTCAAGTGCGGTCGCAGCTTTTCCATGTACTGCTCTGGGGGGACCTTGTAGTCAATGCAGACTTGTTCAAAATTCTGCAGGAAAGCCTCGATGTCCTCTCCTTCCTTGTACAAGGGGTACTTCCGACGGTCCTCTTTCACCGTGGCATCTGGAGGAGGCAGACCCTTTGCGAGCTTAGCCGTCTCAAGCTCATGCCTCATTCTCTCTGTTTCCAGCTTCACTTTCTCTTTTTTGAGCTCCAAGTGAGCTTGGTTCTCTTTCTCTTTTTCCAGCTCTAAGCGAGCTTGGTTTTCTTTCTCTTCTTTCTCAAGCTTCACTTTCTCTTTTTTGAGCTGCAAGCGAGCTTGGTTCTCTTTATCTTTTTCATTCTCAAGCTTCATTTTCTCTAGCTCAAGGTCTGCTTGCTTAAGCTGAAGATGCAAGACCTCTTCACTCAGGGGCTCCATTGTTCTAGCTGTCTCTTCCTTCTCAAACATGGGCCCAGCAGCCGTTGCTTGGGTCTTGCTTCTAGGAACATGCATGTCCTCTGATTTTGTCTTCCCAGTTCGGAGGAGTATGCACTACCTATTCTAGCCTCACTATCTGGTTGACCCAACAGCTGGAACATAAACAAAAACCCCTTTCACCACACCTTTACCAAACCTTCACTTGGTCTTGCAAGCACTTTCAGCAAATGTGGCTTCCTTGTTGGTTTTTTTTCTTCCCCAAAGCCAAATGTCACTCTGCCTTACCAGGGTCCAAAATTAGTCCATCCCACCACTACAGCCACCATGTCATGCCTCAGGTGGGGTGAGCCACGTTACACTGCCACCACTCTGGGATTTAGGGTCTCTTGGGAAAGCCCACAGTACCCTCCCAACCCTTCTGACCTCAGTAGCTTGGCCAATAAACAGGCGTGAGGACCCAGCAGAGTAACAACAAAAGGATTTATTTACAAGGAGGTCAGTTAATATCAAACAAACAAGCAAGCAAAGTGCATTAGCAACAATAGATGGGTGAAAGCAAAATAAACAAAAGGCCCTATCGCGACTGAACTCACTGTCCCTCTGTCTGCCACACCTGTATTCTCACTCTACCTGGATGAGGGCCTCTCTACCTAGCAGAAACCTCCTCTGACCTGCTCCCTGGGAGAAAAAACCCAGGCTTTTTTCTCCCAGACTTATGTAGCACTAGCCCCCTGTGTTCTGATTGGCCAAAAAGGGCACCAAAACAGCCCAGGGGCTCCTGAGAATTGTAGGCAGGGGCTCCTGGGAATTGTAGGCAGGCTTCTGGGGCCTTGCTATGCCTTCCTGGCACAGCCAGATCATGACACATGCTCTTGGCATCCTTCAGCCGGGAAACATCCATCTTCCAACTGTATGTAGGGGTCATGATCAAAAAGCCATCACACCCCTAGGACCACTGAGAATTTTGCCGTGGAGCTTATAACAAAAACTCTCTTCCTGTTACCCATTCCCATAGGAGTTAGCTCAGTCTCATACAAGCATAGGTCTCCTTTCATGGGGATCCATCCATTTGCTCAAATTGAACTGGCTCAGTCAATTTCTTTAAGCTTAGCCCCAACCCAGTTGCTAAAGTGAGAGCAAGGAGATCTCTGCTGCATCCCAAATCAATAAGAGCTCTAACTCTTATGTGAGTTCCTCTCTGAGGATGCACTAAGGTGATGGGAATAAAAAATAAGACCCCTTTGGGTCTCACCGTTGAAGTTGGCACTGAGGTTGTCTTGACCTACTGATGGGTGACCTTTACAGCAGGTCTTTATCGTTTCCCATGACCTTGTCCTCCTCCGTGCATTCACTCCCTGTGGCTTGTAAATTCACCCGCTCACCACTCATTGCCGCTACCACATTCCTCCCGGGTACCGTGGGCTTGTCCCCTCTCCTGGCAGGACGTCTCAAGCCTCTCCAGCTCTGGCCCCGAGGTATGGGTTGTGCTGTCATGGGTATTCTTCCACTGGGACATTCAGCCACAAAATGACTGCCTCCACCATACTTCAAACATCGTCCTTGTTCCCATTGTCTCTCCTTCTCAGTCAAGGGGAGATTGTCTCTCCTCTCCTGCTTGTAATCCTCTTCGCGCGCCATCCCCGCGCAGCTGCTCCCAGCTCTCCACGGTTGTCCTTTTTTTTAAAAAAAATCAATTTTTATTGGATGAGATAACATACATTCCATACTACATAGTATAACTATATTTATCCCTTATTCTGGTATGTATGCCCCCACCCCTTCTCCCTCCCCCCTTTTTCTTTTTGACTCCTAACAGCACTATAACCCCTTCTTTCTTACAATTATCACTATTCTATTATTTGTTTCTATTATTAAAGCTAAAGTTCATACTTATTCTCTGTTCATCTTAATAGTTATCCAGAGACCACAGTTGTCCTTTTACATCCCACTTGTTTTCAAGATAGTCCTTAAATTTTCCCCAGTCATTCAAAAATTCACTTGGATTTTGTTCTTTCAATTTTCTTGTCATTTTGTCCATCTCCGCCATGTACAACAGTTTCTGAATCCAATCTTCAACTTCTGGTATTTCTTCTTGCTTCCAATACTGTGCATATAATAATCTTGCTGCTACCGTCATATAATATAATAGGGTTCTTTCCTTAACATTAACTTTTTCCATATTTAAACCTAACAACAGCAGTTCCGGGCACTTCAACAAATTACTTTTCACAATTAACAACATTTCTGCATAAATCTGAGACCAAAAAAGCTTGGCCTTTTCACACGTCCACCACATATGATAAAAGGAACCTTCATGTTTTTTACATTTCCAGCATTTGTTTGACATGGCATTATTTACATTTGCTAGTTTTTTCGGTGTTAAATACCACCTATACATCATCTTATATCCATTCTCTTTCAAATTAGTACATGTAGAAATCTTCAATGTATTTTTCCATAAATATTCCCAAGCCTCCATTGTAATTTCTTTGTTAAAATTCACTGCCCACTTTACCATTTGAAAGTCTCATCTTCTGTGAACCATTTCAGTAAAAGCTTATACATCTTAGAAATCAATTTTATTCCCCCTCCAAATAAAAGCTCTTCTAATTCTGAGTTTTTACTTCTAAAACCCACTTTTCTTTTGTCAGATTCAAATAAGTCTTTAATTTGCCGAGATGACTTCCAGTTGGGGTAATGGCGAGACCGACGTGATTCGGAACTCCGGATCAACCGAGGCGCTGTTTTTCAGGCTGGTGGGGCACCCAGATCGCCCACAGCCTCCGGATTTCAGTCAGAAATCCGGCAGGAATGCTTGTAGCCCTGAGAGTGAAGGGTCTCGGCGGGTGGGAGGCTCTGAATTAAGGGCTTTCCTCCCAAGCCTTGAGATCCTCCTTGGAGAAGGGTGGCCAAAATCTCTGCAGCAGCTTTGGGAGTCATTAAATTGACATAGGCTCATTGTTCCCCAAGCCTCGGGAATGGAATTGAACAGAATTGGACGTTTGAAGCAGTGAGTACATCCCAAGAGGTTTATGCTAAGTTAAGATTACTATCTCCCCCAACGGACTGTTTTACTGAATAAAGACCGAACTTTTAAAAGAACAAAAGACTGAGTTACCAAGCTGAAAAAGTATACTAAAAGACTGAGCAGTTTAATTTGAGTTGTGACAGTGACAAAAAGTTAAAAAGAGCTAAGAAGAATATTGTTTTGCATACCTGTGGTTGGGGAGATAGCGACGCGGTGGGCAGATCATGGGAATCGGAAGGCGGGACGTGAGACAGGAAGTAGAGGAGAGGAGATAGAGCGAGCACGGCAAGGGAGGTCAGGAAGACCAGGAAGACCTGGAAGAAAAATAAAGTTGGAAGAGGAAGTGAAGTACCCACCATTGGAAGTAAGGGAAAGGAAACGGAAGCAAAAGATTCACCACTGAAAGTAAGGGAAGACCATCGATGTGACAGTATTACCATAGAGAAAGATCGCCCGATATTTTATATCATAGAGAAACATCGCCCGACATTTTAAGGGTAAGGGAAGCCTCAATCGCCATTTTAACTGAGGGCAAACGTTTAAAAATTTTGATATATAAAAATAGAGACTTGAATTAAAAAGAAGATGGAGTTAAGAAAGAGAGCTGATTCGTGGGGACCCAAGGCAAGTCCGATGGCCTCCAAAAAAGAAAAGGACTGGCAGGTTGCCATTGAGAATTTGGATAAGAAAATAACAGGGAAATAAAGAGATTCGGGAGATGATACAACAATTACAGCAAAACTTAATGACGGAAATGAAAGAAGCGATTAAGTCGGAGATTACGGAAGTTAAAAAAGAGATGGAGGCAATAAAAACAGATTTACAGAATACCCAAGAAAAGGTGCAAGAAATGCAACAGATGGTGCAGGATGGGGAGAAAAAAACGGAGGCTATACAGACAGATACTGTGGCTATGGGCAAAAGAATGGTGATGATGGAATGCAAAGCAATGGACAGACAAATTCGCATGAGGGCGGTCCTGGAAAAAATGGATGGATCTGCTCTTAAACAAGTAGCTGAAATATTGGCAAAATTTTGGGGACAAACAGAGGAGGAAATGATGACCCATTTGGATATCATGTATAGTCAATTCAAAATATGCAGAACAAAAGAACCTACCAAGAGATACTATTGTCCAATTGACCACAAGGAGAATGAAGGAGGAAATTATTAGAAGACACTTTGAAACTCCACTGGAAATAGCCGGGACTCGGATTCGAATCATGAAAGAAGTACCACGTAAAGTGCTCCAGGATCGGAAAAAGTATAGAGATTTGACACAGAAGCTGAGGGCAGCTGAAATTAAATATAGATGGGAGCTGCCAGAAGGAGTGACTTTTGAATTCCAATCAGGGAGACAAGTGATTAAATCGAAATATGCAATGGATGTATTTCTGATGGAGAATGGAAAAGACTTTCCTAGCTCATCCAAGTTATAATTATGGAGTACAAATTAATTTCATGGAATGTTAATCGACTTAATTCACCCTCTAAACGAAAAGCTGTGTTACATTGGTTATCTAAACAAAGAAGTAATTTGATTTGTCTACAAGAGACTCATATTAGGGATCAAGATGTTAAATATTTAATTAACAAAAAGTTAGGGAAGCAATTTGTTTCGGCAACAAAGCAAAAAAAGGGGAATTGTTATATATATAAAAGAAGAATTGCAACCTAAATTAATAGTGTCTGATAAAAATGGAAGATATCTGGCTGTGGAATTTTCATGTAATGCAAAAAAACCTTTGGTACTTGGACTATATGCGCCAAATGGCTCCAAGGATATATTCTTTAAAGATTTTCGAGAACTAATGGAGCAATGGACTTATGATCAGGTAATTATAGCTGGAGATTTTAATGGAGTGCTAGATTTGCAATTGGATAAAAGTTCATCAACAAGTAAAGCAAGGACGGGGAAATTACCAAAGTCTTTTTTTGAAATACAGGAATAAGAAAACTTAGATGTTTGGAGAAAATATAATCCTAAAGTGAAGCAGTATACGTTTTTTTCAACTAGTCACCAATCTTTTTCCAGAGTAGATATGATCTGGGCGTCTAAAGAACTGGTAGTGTTTACAAAAGAGACTGATATATTACCGAAAGTTAGCTCGGATCATAATCCTGTGATGTGGAGATTTGGAATGAGACATAAGAAACGGAGATGGAGAATTAATGAGGATCTTTTGAGTGACCCAGAATGCGTTGAGGTGCTTAGAAAAGAAACTAAGTTTTTTATTCAGTGTAATGTGGATAAAGGGGTGTCAATGCACATGGTCTGGGACACTTATAAAGCTGTAATTAGAGGTGTGTTGATGGACTTAAATGGTAGAGAGAAGAGGGAAAAAGAAGCGAAATTAAAAGAGATTCAGGAAAAAATTATTCTAGTAGAACAACAACTGAAAAAGAGGCCAGGTAAAAAGAAATTGTTGTATGAAATAAAGTTACTGCAAGAACAAATTAGGGCTATGGAAAATAAAGAAGTGGAGTGGGAGTTGAAGAAAATGAAGCAAAAATCATTTGAAGGAGCTAATAAACCAGGGAGATATTTGGCATGGCAATTAAAGAAAAAGAGAGAGAAAAGGACAATACGCAGAATTATAGAAGAGGGGAAGGAATTATATGATCAAGGGTTGATTGAGAGAGCATTCTATAAATACTATGCCAAGCTATATCAGAAAAAAATAGTAGATTATGAAAAGATAAGAGACTACTTTGATATGATTGATTTACCAAAGGTGCCGGAGAAGCTGAAAGAGAAGCTTAGTGCTGAGATAACAATAAGTTATCTCAGCACTAAGTGGAAGTGCTACAAGCAATACAAGCTACTACAGTTGGCAAAGCTCCGGGACCAGATGGAATTACAGCAAAATTTTATAAAGTGATGGCGGAGGATTTGAAACAATTGATGCAAAAAGTAATGAATGAGATATTGGAAGAAGGGGTTGAGATGCCAGATACATGGAATGAGGCTAATATTACATTGATACTGAAGGAGACATTAGACTTAAGTAACGTTAAGAATTACAGACTAATATCTCTAACTAATAATGACTATAAAATATTTGCAAAGATATTAGCGGAAAGACTTAAGGCTTGGTTAGTGGAATTCATAGATGAAGACCAAGCTGGCTTTTTACTGGAAAGGCAAATAAAAAATAACTTACGAGTGTTGTTGAATGCCATTGAGTATTACGATAAAAATCCAGGGAAGCAGGTTGGGGTTTTTTTTGTGGATGCAGAGAAAGCGTTTGACAATTTGAACTGGGATTTTATGTTTGCAACAATGGAGAAGATGCAGATGGGAGAGAAGTTTATACAAGCAATAAAGGCAATATATAAAAACCAATCTGCAAATATAGTTGTCAACTCAGATGTGATGAAAAAGTTGGAAATAAGGAAAGGAACAAGACAAAGGAGTCCGCTTTCCCCATTTTTGTTTGTAATGGTATTGGAGATCTTACTTAGGCAAATAAGAGAAGATAATTCAATAAGAGGACTGAAGACAAAAGGATTTGAATATAAAGTGAGAGCTTTTGCTGATGATATAATGGTGATAGTGGAGGATCCAATAGAGGGCATGCCAAAATTGATGAAGAAAATGAAAGACTTTGGAGATTTAGTGGGATTTGTAATAAATAAGGTGAAGTCCAAAATACTGTGTAAAAATATGACTAAACAACAACAAAAGGAGTTGATGGATAAGGTGGAATGTGAAGTAGTGAACAAAGTCAAATACTTGGGAGTGGAAGTTACTGCGAAAAATATTGATTTATATAAGAATAATTATGACAAGTTATGGCAACAAATAGATAAAGATATGATCAGATGGAACAAAATGAACTTGTCATGGTTAGGTCGCATTGCAGTAATTAAGATGATTGTTCTTCCAAGAATGATGTTTTTATTACAGACAATACCTGTTGTTAAGGATAGTAAACAATTTGAAAAGTGGCAGAGAATGATTTTAAATTTTGTTTGGGCTGGAAAAAAAACGAGAGTTAAAATAAAAGTACTTTATGATGCAAAAGAAGGAGGAGGTCTACAATTACCAAATTTCAAATTATATCATGATGCGGTATGTTTGGACTGGTTAAGGGAATGGTTGTCATTGAAGCATTTGAAGTTATTAGCACTGGAAGGATACAATAAACTATTTGGATGGCATGCATATCTATGGTATGACAAAGTAAAAGCAGACTCTATGTTTTTACATCATTACGTAAGAAGTAGTTTGTTTGCTGTATGGAACAAATAAAAGAAATATATGGAAGAGTCTATACCAATGTGGATTATCCCTGCGGAAGTAGTAAATCCAAGAACAGAAAATGCAGGGGAAGACTGGTTGACATATAAAGAGATTCTTGAGATAAAGCAGAACAATTATTTGCTTAAAGGCAATGATGAATTGCCATTCCAATATGGATGGTTTCAATATATGCAGATAAAAGACTTATATGAGAAAGACAAAAGGAAAAATGGTTTTAGATTACAAAATTCTGAGATTGAGAACTGTTTGCTTCAGGGGGGGAAGAAAATAATTTCTAAAATATATAAGATATTACTGAAATGGTTTACGGAGGAGGAGGTTGTTAAAGTTCAGATGGTCAAATAGGCAATAAATTGTAATAGGGAAATTTCAATGGAAGCTTGGGAAAAGGTGTGGAAAAATGTAGTTAAAATTTCAGCATGTACCACTGTGCGTGAAAATGTATATAAAATGTTGTATAGATGGTATTTAACACTGAAGAAGTTGGCCAATGGTAATAGCTAGATGTCTGATAAATGTTGGAAATGTAAGCAGCATGAAGGTTCATTCTATCATATGTGGTGGACTTGTGATAAGGCCAAGCAGTTCTGGGGGGATATAGTAAAAGTTATGTCAGATATTTTACAAAGGAATATAAATAAAACCCCGGAATTGCTGTTATTATGTATGAACCTAGAAGATTTTGATAAAATGGACAGAGTTATGGTGTTTTATATGATCACGGCGGCCAGAATGTGTTATGCACAGTTGTGGAAGACTCAGGAGATACCATCTATGGAAGATTGGATTTTGAAAGTTTTGAATATGACAGAAATGGACAAATTAACAAGGAAATTGAAAGAACAAGAAGAACTGGATTATACATTAAGCTGGGAAAAATTCAAGAAATATGTGGAGAAAAAGTGGGACATGAAGGGGAAACTGTGGTCTTTGGAGAATTAAAGGGGAGATAGAAACTTACTTAAGGTCAAAAGGGTGTATATTTTATTGTATTTTATTGGATTAGTATGGAGTTATAGTGTTATAGTAATAGGTATTTAAGGAATAGTATGTTATACATATATATGTATCTTTTTTTTTAGTTAGTATATTTAGTAGTACTTATTATATACTTATATAATTTTTATATTTTTAATTAAGATAAGTAATATAGTAAGTGTCGATAGTTAAGATAAGTAAAGAGATTTGATTACTATGCATAATATAGATATACAGTATAGACTTTAAGAATATATATGATATACTTTTTAGATTAAGTTGGGTATGGAAAACTGCTGGGAGTCACTAGAAAAGGGGGGGAAGGATGGGGAAATTGTTATGGGGTAGATAATGTTAATGATTTCTGTGTATGTTTGTGAACCCATCCAATATTTTTTTTTTAAAAAAAGTCTTTAATTTGCTGATATTGCAACCAACCATATTTAAATGGTAACTCCTCGTTGTCTTTTATTTTAAAAGTGTCTCTGTCCATCCATAGTAGTTCTTTATAAGTTATCCAGTCTTCTCCTTTGTACTCCGCACTTGGATTTACAACTTCTGCTGGAACAATCCACATAGGTCTTTTCTCCCCAATAAACTTCTTGTACAGCTCTCCACGGTTGTCCTGCCTGATGCTGAAGACGAAGCAGCTTGACCACTTGCTCTTGGTTCTCAGTTTTACAGGCCAATTGGCTCCATCCCGGTAGAGTTCTTGGGTCATCTTGGATCATTGCTTTGGCCACTAAAGCTGGGTTTAGCCCTGCACGGAAAAATTCCACTTTTACTGATTCAGCCCACTCTCGAACTTTAGCAGCGCAGGCTCTGAATTCAGCCACATATTCTCTTACCAGCCTCTTGCCGTTCCACAAGCATTTCATTTTCATCCTTGCTCTCTCCCCTTCCAGAGGATCCTCATACTGCATATGCAAGGCATGAAGAAAACCCCTCACATTCCTTGGCCCTGGGGCTTGCGCAAAGTAGAGAGTCACGTACCACTTCGCTGCCTCTCCCCCCAGCCTGGAACCCAAGTAACTCACCCGGCTCTCTTTGTCTGGGAAGGAGGTGCCCCACTCATGCAGAATGTCAGCTGTTTGCACCAGAAAATACCTGAGTTCCTCTGGATCTCTGTCAAAACGTGCTTCTAATTTCCTTCTTCCCCAAACTTGCTGAGGTGGCATTCCTGGTTGCCCAGGGGGCTGCAAAGGTCCAGGTATAATTGGCTGTCCCACTGGCACCTGTCCCACTGGCTAAAGTTGTCCATCATGAGCTCCCTGCCCAGCAGGAGGAGAGGTTGGTCGCTGCTGATCCCCCGCGTCCACTGGCAGCTCAGGTTGGAGGGCTGTGTGCAACGACTCATGCATGAAGGTGTGCATGTCCCTTCACAGCTCCCCCATCTCTGCCTGAAGCTGCTGTACCATCCCTTCAGCCTTATCCCCCTCTTCCTCTTTTTCATCAAGTTGAAGGTCGGCCATCTCTTCCATCAGATACCTTGGTCAGTGAAGCTGTGCCCTCTGACGATCTTTCAAGTCCAGTCCTGTTGCCAAGTAGGCCCCCTCCCCTGCTTTGAAGCCTGCTATGAACTGTGTTAAAGTTTCCTGCGCTGCTGTTTCACTGCTGCACAAAGATTGCTTTGCACGTGTGTGTTCTAATACACGTGTCAGTTTCCTGCCTGCGTGTCAATTACCTTGCTTCTGCTATAGACTGTGTAGTTTACTGACTCCATGTTTGGGTAACTGCACAAAGGACTCTTTTTCTGGGCAGCCCTGCCCTGACCTGTATCTGGACTTCCTAGTGTGCGTTTGGACTGTGTTACAAGTGTGCCCCGTGCCTGCATTGCCATCTGCCACGGACCGTGCCTGTTCCCTGCTTTGGACTGTGTTTTAAAGTGTTGTTTCCCCCTGCCTCCATGGAAGCCTGCCTCATATGGGCCCAAGCCGCTGCTAGCAGCCGGGCGCCTGCCGGGGAAACCTCCAGCGAGCCTGGCTAGGCGCTCCCTGGTCAGTTCCCGCCTGGAGCCTCCCGTGAGCCGGTCGCCGAGCTTGCCCTCGCTACCGGGCAGCCTGCTATCCAGCCCCAGCTATGCCCAGCCGGCATCCATGTTCTCAGGCAGCAAGAAGACCCTGGGAAGAAGACTGCTTTGAGAAGCCATTTCGGCGAAGCGGGCACACCACGTCCGCAGCGAGAGCCCCTCGCCCCGCTCTGCATATCTTAGGAGCCGCCCCGGAGAAGAACTAAGTGCTGACCATCCCAAGCACTTAGAGAATGCATCTCAAAGAAACCTCCGCATTCCAGAAGCTGATGACATCAGGACAAGCCCTGTCCGCTGGAACATCCTTTCAGCCCACTTGGATTTCCCCCTCCCTCTTTTGTCCCCTCTTCCTGAGGTGTCACTTATCACAATCTGATTACCAAAGTGGCCCATCTAAGCCATTCAGTAGCCCATTAGACCCTTTGTTTTAAACTGTGAGAACCACCAAGTACAGCACCAGCCCCAGGGTACGTTTTGGGGTATTTAAGCTGGTCTCTCAGACCACTCGGTGCTCAGGCCATTCCCTATCCAGACCTCCTTGCTGTCCGTCTGTGGTCCCAGTGCTGGCATTGGGCCACCCCCCCTCGCTGTTGGGTCTCTGCTTCGCTTCAGGATAAGTGAGTATTCCCCCTATCATCGTTGGGAACCAGCTAATGCGAACGTCTCTGTATTTCCTACTCTGTATTTCTTAGACCTTGTATGTTCCTTGTATGATTGTGCAAGCTAGGCTTACGCTACACTCAATACACGTGTTTGGACCTTACTCCTTGTCTGCCTCTTTTTCACTAGAGTGTCTGGGATCGGGACCTCCGTAAACATAGGTTATGATCCTCGCTTAATATTAAAGTTACAGACTGCTGCAGCTAATTCCCCATTATAATAAAGAGCAGTTCTGGTAACAGTTTACTGGTGGAGAATGCGGGCATAACCCAGTTCGTGTGAATGCACGTGAGTCGACACGCGTGTCTTCAGCGAACTGACTTAGAGGAAAATTTTCCAGACCTCTGTGTAAAGAGTGCAATTTAGCTCAGGGAATTAAAAGTGTGAGTGTGTGTGGCTCTAGCGAGCATTTCTATCTTGTGGGTTGGCTTTTCCCCATTTCCTCCTTCAGCCAGCTTTGGACTACTTGCCTTTTGTGGTGCACCGCGAGGCCCTCCAGCCGTTATAACCGGTGTACTGTGGGTGAGGACCTCTGAACTGGTGAAGTTCCTGGCCACCTTCCGGGCCGCCTAAACGCGTCTATGTGGGTGGGATCCCAGAAGTAGGCTCTAGATATATACGCATATATACTTCCTGAAGCAGCACATATAAAACTCTCTTCTGCCCTCCCCCGTCTCTCCTAAGTCCGTCCAAACCCCCGTTCCTGCCAGCACTTAGGCTTCAATCCCCGCTCCGGAGGAAACGTGAAGGGATCGATAGTCCGTTTGGTTGTTCAGTCAGTTTAGCTTTGGGAATCTAAAGCCAGGTTCCTGAAGCCCCGCGGCAGCCGGCCGCACCGTGCTTAAGAGTTTTAAGTTAGACTCGTGAGCGCCTTTCGCCTGAGAGTTTTAAGGAAGACTCTTGGGCGCCTTTCCGCTTGCGAGTTTTAAGTCAGACTCGTGGGCGCACCTCGCTTGGGAGTCAGTGGGACTCTTGGGCACACTTTTGCTTGGGAGTTGTTAGAACTCTTGAGCGCACCTCGCTTGGGAGTACAGTAAGCTTTACTCCTGGGCACTTTTGCTTGGGGACTTGCAGAGGCAGTCCTTGAGCGCGTTAGTCTTTTGGTCGAGGCTTGGAGACAGTTTAACCGTTTGTCTCTGAGCACGAGGCCTGGGGACTTTTTGAGTACAGTTCTTGGGCAGAGAGCTTGAGAGCATTTGTAGCTTCTGAGCAGAGGCTTGGGAGCATTTCTGGTTGCCTGAGCAGAGGCTTGGGAGACCCCTTAGTTGCAGTTTCCGAGCAGAGGCTTGGGAGCATTTCTGGTTGCCTGAGCAGAGGCTTGGGAGACCCCTTAATTGCAGTTTCTGAGCAGAGGCTTGGGGACACTTTTTGGTTTTCTGAGCGCATAGGCTTGGGAGACCCCTGAGCTTTGGTTTTCCGAGTATAGGCTTGGGAGACCCCTGAGCTTTAGCTTCTGAGCAGAGGCTTGGAAGCACTGAGAAGTTTTTGTTCTTGGGCTTAGAGAGCTTGAGAGCACCCTCTGAGCCAGTAAACGTTTCCTGGTCCCGTGGCTTGTAGGCAAGCTTAAAACGGGAATAGGAATTTTCCTTCTCCCCCGGTGGAGAAGAGCCGAGTGTAGAACCCTTAAAAATACCCTTGTGAACCTAAAAGTAGAACCTTAAAACCCCCTGGTAAAAACCCTTGAGGACCTGAGGGAAGGATAAACCTCCCAAAAGGAACATAGAGAGGAAGAAGTTGTTAAAACCCTTGAGCAGCTTTAATCGCCCCACCCCTGGTGTCGCTGATCCACTCTTTAACCTCCCCCGAGATCAGCCGTAAACTAAAAAGAAAAATGTACCGGGCAGCCCCCACCGTGCCCCGCCTGGAGAAGTGGCTAGTTAAGAAGGGAGATTGCCCCTGGGAAGCCGGTTCCTTCAAGGGACCCGACCCACTCCAGATAGTTAGAAGCGCCTTCCAAGATTTTTGTGAAAAGGAGAAACCTAGGTCAAGCAAAAAAGATAGGTACGGAGCTTGGGCACTTTTCACCGCCCTACAGGACAGCGTGTCCCTAATTAATAAGCTACAGGCAGCTCAAGAAGAACAGGAACAGGAGATAGAGAAGTTGAGAAAGGAGAAGAAAGAGTATGAGGAAAAGGCAGCCGAGTGGCGTTCAGAACGCGTTAATTTCATGCTGGAGAAGCAGGGACTAACCACTGCCCTCCAAGACGCCCAGCACAAGGCTGAAGTAGCCACCGCTCGGGCCGATATGGCTGAGCACGCAGTAATTGAAGGACAGGAGAAGATTGCAAAATTAACCCATGCCGCCCAGTTCATGGCAGAGCAGAAAGTTGCAAAGATAGCCGCAGCAGACCACTCCGCTTGTAAGAGGGAGCTAGAGGCCCTAAAGCAGCACCTGGGGATGCAGCAGGCCGTAATTTCCGCCGTGCATCCCGCAGCCCTCTTGGCCCTCCCCGAAGGTAGTACCGACAGTTGGTCACCTCCTTCGCCCCAGCCCGAGGAAGCTCCACAGCCCCTCCATCCGATAGCTACCAAAGAAATTGTCACCACAGACGATGATGGCAGGAAGACAGACCGAATAGTTAAAGAGACCCGCAATTGGAGGCCCGATGAGCTCCAAGCCATAGCTGACCGCATGGGACCCCTGAACCGAGACTCAGCTATACAATGGTTTGCACACGTGACCATGTCCCAGCCCTCTGCCAGTGGCTCCGATGTAGCTCAGCTGGCCCGCCATTGTGCCAGCCCCGAAATAGTCACCTCTCTTAATGCATACATTTCTAACCGGAGACTAGCCACCCGCAGTCAGTATGGTGCCATGAAGGAATTGTGCGCCTTCCTATGGCCTACCAAGAGCTTGAAGGCCTTATACATAGCAGAATCCCAGAAACCCGGAGAGGACCCAGAGGCATATTTAGCTAGAAAGCAGCTCCTCGCTGAGCTAGCCGACGAGGTAGACTTAGACTTGAGCGACATGCCTGACTTCGATGACTTAGAGTTTAGGAGAGCAGTTATAGATGGACTCAACAGCACCACTCGCCTAGCCCTAGCAGGAGTAGAGCCCAGGAGCATCTCATGGGGAGACCTGGAAGCTCGCATCAGGAGCATTGCTGGCCTGTTGCGAGAGACCGGAGCCATCCGCCATGTGAAATCCCCGGCCTCCCATAGGAAAGAGAGTGAGCACATCAACACAGTCACGTATGCCAACCATGGTCCCCACTCCCAATATCGGCCCCAAGGGCATAGCTCGTACTCGGAGCCTAGAGGTGGCATCTTGCGTGGGAGAAGTGGTAGCTTCACTCGGGGCCGCAGCCAGAGGGACTCCCGTCCAGGAGTAACCTTTGTGCCCACCCCCAGTCACTACCCTTCCTCCCCACAGGTACCCTCTGAGCCCTGGAGACCTGCGCTGCCCTCGGCACCCCCGCCCCCTCGGGCACCGCACACATACAATCACCAGGTCTACCCTCCCCCAAGTCAGGCTGACTCCTGGAGACCGCGGCCAAAGGACCATGAGGAGCCCTCTGACCTAGGCGGCCCGCCACCAGCCAGGGACTCACTCCGCTGGGAACTCTGGAAGCGGCTCAAGGATCATGGGGCAGACATGGAGCTCTTCCACCAGCAGCCTACTTCAGTGCTTCTCTCTGCCCTTCTAGACATCTTTAGGAATGGCCCTCCCCAACGTGCACAGCCAGTGGCTACAGTAAGAGAAGAGCCGCCACCAGCTGGGAACCCCTTTTTCCAATAGGGATGCCCGGGGGTCACACATTATTCTCCCCACTTAACTGCCCGTGGGAGAAAACCAAAGGTTGAGGCTAGCCTTCGACCTCCGGGAACTAAAAATAGCTGGAAACTTAAAAGAGAGAAGGAAAGATTCCAAAGGGTGATTCGCACCCAGAACCCAGCACCAACTCTGCCAGACACCTCTGAAAGAAACCTGGCAGAGCTGCAAAATAAAATTCAGGAGCTCATAAGTGTAAATAGGGAACAGAATTTAAAAATAAATGATCTTAATAAAGAGAATGAGGAATTAAAAGAAAAATTAAATGCTTGCACAATAGAGAAAGAGCAGCTCCACAATAAATTCCTTAGCATGCAGACTTTGCTGGAAAACCAGAATAATGAAACTGCCACTTTAAAAACCCTGATGCAAAATCTCCTGGAATCCCAGAGACTCACTGAAGCCAGATTAAAGACTTTAGAGGAACAATCAGTGATTGAATCAGCACCCCGCCCCGCCAAAGGCAGTGAAACATGTAGCCAGTCACCTTTGCCTCCAATTTCTGCCTCAGCCCCCATGCCCAAGAAGCCAGAATTCACTTTAGCCTCTGAGCATGTGCAGAGTTTAAAAGTCATTCCCCAAGAAATTGTCTTGGCTCCCATAGACTGCCCCCAGCCAAGCTGTACACAGCCCACCGTGACAGTGCCCTCTTGCAATGACCCTGAAAACCAAACAGACGAGAGTAAGAATGCAGTTCCTTTAAAAGAATTAAATTGCTTTGAAAAACCAGTGCTTGCAACTACACACCAAATAACTTTCTCTCAGCCTTCCCTGACTAACACCCCTGAAGAAAACCTCATGTTGGGCCTGTGTGGTTTAGTAGTGCTTGAGCTAATTCAAAGACATTTGTGTATCTGTTTCCACGTTTTAAAAGGCTCAAGCCCAAAACTTAATGAAAAGGTAGAGCCTCCAGCAGTAAGTGCAGTCAGGAATGTAATAATGCAAGTGAGCAGACTCCTGAAAGAATCCCAGTTGCTAGCAGCATCTAAAACAAACTGTTCCCACTCAGCGTTGCACCCCCACCCCTCATTGAAATGGAAAAACTGGCCAGACCAGGACTCTGACCTCCTCCCAGTTCTTCCTTTTGTCCTCTCCCAGGCTGAAGTAAGCCCAAATAAATGTAATCACTGGTTCCCTCTCAGAATTTGGAAGGGATTGGAACCAGGAGTGGAAAAGCCACCTTAAGGAGACTTGAGTTCAAGTCCCCGCAGCCCCCTTCCCTTTTTGTTGTGCAGTCTTAACTTTATGTGTGTGTGAACCTGAAGCCCAATTCCCTTTTGAAATTAGATGTAAAAAGCCAACTTGGCTTCATATAATCATTTAGTGTTTTTGTTATTTCTTGTCAGTTCTATCCTTTAACTTCATTAGGCGGGCCCCACAGTTGGGACCCTGGGGGGAAACACGGCAACCGAGGCCAAGTGGGACCACCACCGAAAGTGATTCTTAATTGGATTTAAGCCGCATGTTCGGGAAAAAAATTGCACAGGCAAAAGAGATTTGCTGTGTGTGAAAGTGTTTGGAGAGGCTTTAGCCCAAGAGTGAATGCATTTCCAATATTGGAGACACACCAATAAAGGTGATCTCTGTATTTGAAAACATTTCACCCGCCGTGCTGGTGGAGATCCCGCATCTGCGTGGATTCGGGGTCTCGCCTGCCGGACCCACGCTTTCGCATGATGGTCGGCTTTGGCTTTGAGGGCCGTGCCTCCCCTGGAAAAGGTCCCCCAGATAGCCCAACATCCCTCTTTTACTCATGTTCATATTCGTCATGGTGAGTTGCTATACGGCGCCACCACTTAGTACGCTTTAGTGCAAAGGTAAAAGACCCGCCAGTATTCTGTAAATATGTTACCTCTGGAATATGTTATTGGGGTGCGTTCGCCACGCACAAGGGGCAGCGTACCTCATTTACATAGCCAGGATCCCCCGCGCCAAGATGACCCCCGAATAACCCAGACCCAGTGGCGCCCGCAGATCTCGGCCGCCTCCGCCGCTTTTCGATAAACGCCGCCGAGCACCCTCGGCTCCACTTCGGCCCTTTCCGCCAGCAGCCGCCCGCCCCACGTAATCTTTTCCCTTGCCCGTACCGTACAAAGGAAAAGAAGGGGGGGAGACATATTGAAGTTATAATGAAGCCCTGCCAGGCACCCCGAGTGAGGGCAACCCGAAAGTACCCCACACCCGTATGCTTCTTGCTCCTTATATTTTTCTTGCTCAGTGGATTTTTCTTTTTGCCCGGTGTACCTTTTTTTTTGAAACCAGAAAATGGGGCCTCCCGAGGAGTCCCTCCAAAAATTGCTAGTCCTGCAAACATATGACGAAAGCCCATTTTTAGGAAATTAAAGCGAGGGCCCCCGTCTGCAGCAACCCTTATAGTTAATGGAAACCGCTCTCTAGTTTTTTTTTCTTTTTAAAGCGGCAAGGCCAGGCCGAGCCGGACCGATAGCTCTCAGCCCGCAAAATAAAAGTAGCCCGCCACCGAGCAAGGGGCACCTGAAGGCCACCTAGCCTAGGCACCCAGGGACCCCTGGGGCGAGTTTGCATAATCCCGCCTAACGCACAGCCGACCCTAGCCCGACGTAGAGACGTTCCCCCTGAAATATACATGCTTTAGGAAGAAACCTTCGCACAGGAGTTCCCCAGAGCAACAAGCTGGAAGGCTCGCTTAGTGCTCCGGGACTTCTCGTTCGAGCCCCACCTAATAGACAGTGCTGGCAGAAAAACGCCCTCCCTCTTTTTCCCTGCTTCACTTCATTCATTTCGCTGCAATAAACTCAGGGAACCTGTACTTATATCCGCAGGTCTCCCCAGGATATTTTCACTACAGAAAGGAAAGGAAGGCCAGGAGATGAGGCACCTGGCTACTCTGTGTTTGCTCGTGCTGACAGGCACCCTAATAGAGGGACGCCCGTCCAAATTAATGCCCTACCCCCACTGGAGATGCATCAATACCCTGGCAGGGAATGAAATGATGGTCTGCAAGGTTGTGCAGCAGATTAATATGACCACCCCCACGGATCGCACAAACTTCCGCAGTTGTGAAGAGCAGTGGATCCGACCCCCAGAGCTTGTTATTTTATGTGTGGGAGTAAAAACCATGTCCCAGGAACTAGTATGTTACTCGCCTACTGACACAGTGTCACCACTTGCTCCGATTCCATGTATGTTTCTTCCCCGTATAAGGCCAGCCCCCACCGCAGTCCCGGTGGTAGACAAATATACCACCCCTGCCAACTTCGAAACCTCGCCATTTGTCACTGAGGCTCTCGGACCATACTGTGAAGTTATTTTAGTGTCGGCCGCAGTATGGAAGGCAGGAGACCCCTTTAGAATGACCATCTTACTAGGTACTACTACCACTGAATCTGCATCTGTCACTATCACGCCCCCTTCAGGTGCAGTTCTCTCCTTTGCTATAGAACGCTGGGAGAACCTGACCTGGATTGTAAAGGAGGAAGACCTAGCCAAACACGGCCCACCCGATTGGATACTGGTTCAACAGACGCCCGAATGCCAAACCAAGCCCCTAGTAGAGAAATTTCACCGGCTTGGGCTGCTCTTTGTAAATTTGACTCACGAACCAGGCAATTACTCCCTGCTGATCCAGACCCAGGAGACCCACACCATCCAAATTGACCCTTTGATTGTTAGCAATGAACGATTAAGCCAAGGCGGCACGCACATAGTGGGCTCCCATGTTTTGAAAACTGACATTCGAGAGAGAGTTCTAGTCCGCCCGCAAATGTCTTTAAAAGAGATCCGCATAGACTTAGCTGAGCTAAATGTAACCCAGAGGCTGCCGCAGTGCGCTCCCTATCTGGAGGCCGGTAGCAAGGGTTGGAATGCATGGCTACAACTGTGGATCGATCCCTCCCCCTCTCTCTCGCGTGCCAGACGAAGCATTGCCGACTGGACTGCTCCCGCAGCCGGAGGCTTAGCAATCATGGATTCGGTCAACATTGAGACTCTCGCTAATAAGTTTGCCCATGTTACGACTAGCATCTCCGACTTAGGTAAACCGGTGGTGCAGTCCCTAAATTCCATTTCCAATGGGCAACACGAGATCAGCTCCATTTTAGTTAACTGGGAGAGTCAAATTGAAAGAGATTTTTCTCTGCTGCTCAAAGGGACACAGTCTTTTGAACGCAACGTGTCAATAGCCATGGCATGTATGCAAGCCCAACAATTAAATCAGGCTGTGGCCATGGGGCTAATTCGGCAAGCCACAGACGGGCACTTGCCCCTGGAAATTAAAAGATTGATTATGCCCAAATTGTCACCCATAGAACTGGAGCTTGAATCCTGGTGGTCTCTCGTAAATTCCTCATTCTCACCGACTACCCAGGAGCTTAAATTATTTTTATTAACGGCCAGTGCGCACGAGTCATTCCATGTGTATCCAGTCGTGCCTCTGGGACTCCAAGTCAGCGACGCCGAAGTCCTCTACGCCCGCCACCCCGACCATTGGGCCCGCTTCACCCCGACCGGATGGCAGCTCGTCAGCCTCCAAGGGTGCCAGCATCGAGACCAGACCGGCTTCATTTGCCAAGACCAAGCCTTTGCACCTCATCATCCCTGTGTAGCCCCGCAAGTCGACGCCCTCAACGAGTGCCCTTTCGAGGTCGTCCGGGAGAACAGCTCCGCTGTGGTCTACATTGGGAAAGGATGTGCCTGCGTGCGAACAGCCTGTGACTTCGTGATCCTGAACTCGTTCCAGCTCAAGCCCGTGATCCCGGGAGTCAACCGCTGCTTCTGCAACCTGTCTTCGGTAGCAGCCTGCGACTTCACCTACACGGTACCAGTCTGGACCCAAGAAGAGATCCTAGTGGCACCCTCCATCTATTGCTATGTGAAGCCCATTCCCCTTGGCATCGGTCTGGAGCTAATCCACGAGCTCCTGACCCACCCCCAGCTCCACCGCACCCTCCAGAGCATCCAGAGGGACGGGGACACTACTGCTTTGGTTGTGTCCCACAACGGGAAGGAGATTTTGGATCTTGTCCAGCGGATTAAGACCACCGGCGAGCATTCGTGGTGGGAAACCCTCTTTGGCTGGAGCCCCACTGCCACTGGAATTTACAATTTGGCTCTGCACCCGATCGTTGTTATTCTGGCCTTCCAAGTTTTATTATGTGCCTCATTACTTTATTTGGGCTGTTGGAGCCGCCGACAGCTCCAGCAACTCCAACTATCCTACCGTCTGGATCATTACAATCCAGACCTCCTCTTGCCCTAATGGTTATTCTTGGCGCCCTCCTTTAACCCTTGTTTGTTTTATTGCTTGTGCCGGTATGAACTATGATTATGTTTATTACTATGTGTACGGATCCTGCACTGGCCCCATGGACGCTCTGCTGCCGGACACCGCTCCGAGGCCCTCTTGTGGACTAGGGGGGGACATATTTCTCTGCCTCCCAGCCCACGGCCTGCCTACGAACGACCGCCAGCAGCGCCACTTCCATGAGGACTAGAACTGTGTGCCTGAAGCCCTTCTCGCCGCCTGCCGACCCTGCTCTGCGGATTGACGCAGACAGCAAGGGGGGGTGGAAGTGTGTTTTGGAACACATGGACTAAGCTTGCTTGTTCTTGTAAATATGCAACCCAGCCCAGCAGCTGTACTGCGGACTGAGCCGTCTGTGATCTTTGTTGCTCTATGGTTTTATGAATTTCTTTCCATTGCTTTTATGAATTTTACTCCCATGAATTTAGCCCCGAACTAGTCCCTCCCTCTATCTACTGCAAGTGCGCCCATGAACTTTATCCCTATGAATTTGATTTTAACCTTTTGAATTGCCTTTTTAACCTGACTCCCTCCGCCGAGGCAGTTCTAGTCTATGAATTTGATTTTAATCCAGCCATATTGATTTGGTTTTTAATTGCAGAGTGTATTTTTCTGCCCCCATGAGCCCTTCCGCCGCCTACCCCTCATGAATTGTTTCCACGCACTTGCTTTTATTCTTGCTGCTTTTGACTTCATGAACTATTGCTTTTAATCACATATATGTATTTATGATTTTAACCAGTTATGAATTACTCTACCCTTGATGAATTATGCCATGCTTGCACATTTCACTTTACCCTGTATGAATTGCTTTTAATTGTCCCTGCTTTTAATCCTATGTATCTATTTATGATTTTAACTATCCATGAATTGATCCATGTATATTAATTGCTCCTGGTTTTTAGAGCTTTTAACCCATCATGAATTCCGTATGAATTACCTTCAATCATGAATTAATCAATGTACACAATTATGAATTATTGCTATTTATATGCATGAATTGATCATTGCTGCCTATTACTATGAATTACTATTGCTATGAATTATTACTATTTATTCTGACGATTGCACTTAGCACACCCCCTGGTGTGAACCCAGAGACCTGCGGCCCATTGGCTGATCTAAATTGCACTTATTCGGTTAGGTGGTTCTCCAAACTAAATTTTTGAGTGACGCCTCCCCCTCCTTCCCTTCCCACTCCTTCTTCGCTCGAAGCTCGACCACCGGACATTGCCGACCACCTCGCCTTTGAAGTCAAGTTCGGAGACCCGCGCGCCTGACGTCCCGGGGTCTCCAAGGGGGGGAATTGTTGCCAAGTAGGCCCCCTCCCCTGCTTTGAAGCCTGCTATGAACTGTGTTAAAGTTTCCTGCGCTGCTGTTTCACTGCTGCACAAAGATTGCTTTGCACGTGTGTGTTCTAATACACGTGTCAGTTTCCTGCCTGCGTGTCAATTACCTTGCTTCTGCTATAGACTGTGTAGTTTACTGACTCCATGTTTGGGTAACTGCACAAAGGACTCTTTTTCTGGGCAGCCCTGCCCTGACCTGTATCTGGACTTCCTAGTGTGCGTTTGGACTGTGTTACAAGTGTGCCCCGTGCCTGCATTGCCATCTGCCACGGACCGTGCCTGTTCCCTGCTTTGGACTGTGTTTTAAAGTGTTGTTTCCCCCTGCCTCCATGGAAGCCTGCCTCATATGGGCCCAAGCCGCTGCTAGCAGCCGGGCGCCTGCCGGGGAAACCTCCAGCGAGCCTGGCTAGGCGCTCCCTGGTCAGTTCCCGCCTGGAGCCTCCCGCGAGCCGGTCGCCGAGCTTGCCCTCGCTACCGGGCAGCCTGCTATCCAGCCCCAGCTATGCCCAGCCGGCATCCATGTTCTCAGGCAGCAAGAAGACCCTGGGAAGAAGACTGCTTTGAGAAGCCATTTCGGCGAAGCGGGCACACCACGTCCGCAGCGAGAGCCCCTCGCCCCGCTCTGCATATCTTAGGAGCCGCCCCGGAGAAGAACTAAGTGCTGACCATCCCAAGCACTTAGAGAATGCATCTCAAAGAAACCTCCGCATTCCAGAAGCTGATGACATCAGGACAAGCCCTGTCCGCTGGAACATCCTTTCAGCCCACTTGGATTTCCCCCTCCCTCTTTTGTCCCCTCTTCCTGAGGTGTCACTTATCACAATCTGATTACCAAAGTGGCCCATCTAAGCCATTCAGTAGCCCATTAGACCCTTTGTTTTAAACTGTGAGAACCACCAAGTACAGCACCAGCCCCAGGGTACGTTTTGGGGTATTTAAGCTGGTCTCTCAGACCACTCGGTGCTCAGGCCATTCCCTATCCAGACCTCCTTGCTGTCCGTCTGTGGTCCCAGTGCTGGCATTGGGCCACCCCCCCCTCGCTGTTGGGTCTCTGCTTCGCTTCAGGATAAGTGAGTATTCCCCCTATCATCGTTGGGAACCAGCTAATGCGAACGTCTCTGTATTTCCTACTCTGTATTTCTTAGACCTTGTATGTTCCTTGTATGATTGTGCAAGCTAGGCTTACGCTACACTCAATACACGTGTTTGGACCTTACTCCTTGTCTGCCTCTTTTTCACTAGAGTGTCTGGGATCGGGACCTCCGTAAACATAGGTTATGATCCTCGCTTAATATTAAAGTTACAGACTGCTGCAGCTAATTCCCCATTATAATAAAGAGCAGTTCTGGTAACAGTCCCCTTCCGATAGATGAGGATCTGGGGGCCTATTGCACAGGGGTTCCTTCCATCAAAGTTTTATAGTCCAAAGGCTGCCAGACAGATTCTGGTTGTGGCCTCACTACCTTTGCCGGTGCCTTAGCATTGGGCCCACGCTCTGTGGCGGAGTCTTTAAGTTCCAACTCGCCCTCTGGCAGTCTCTCATTCCCAGCATCTGCTCCTATTCCAGCCATCACCCAGGCAGCAGCGTTCAACAGGCTCTGGGGTTCATGTACACCAAGTTGGAGAAGGAAAAAGGTGATTCCTAACAAACTGTAAGGATCCTGCCAGGATATTTTACAAAAAAATCCACTGGTTGGTTTTATGATGATTTATTATAAAAATCCAGTTCAAGACTTTTTTTAGGAATGACACAATATCAACAAACATTAGTACATTCTGCCTGTGAGAATCTAGGCTCTCAAGGTCGACTTGTTAACAGGCTAAACAGAGGATGTTTAGCCTGCTGACATCCTCTGAAAGGGAAAAGAAACTACAGCTGTCTCATTCCCCCAGGCAGAGGTGGGAGGAAAATGGATGCCAACCTCTTGACACATCTGGTATGAAAGGGAAACCTCTGCTAACAATGGATAGAAAATGGATCACTCTCTGCTGTCTTCTGTTGTAAAGGCAATTTCACACACGATTGTACCAGCAGCCTAAGCACCACGGAAAACTATCCTGTTGAATCAGCTAAGAGGGCACAGCCTTTGGCTACACACAAATACAGATCATCAAATAAAGCTGCCAGCACTACCTCCATCCCACAGCTTGACCTGAAGCCAGACTGAAAGGGGTTTAGAGAAGATGGGTCATCCAAGAACATCTGGCATTGTTCTGCTCTCTCCATCATCTTTCCCAGGAAGGGCAAAGAGACCAATCAATAATTTGCTGCATGACTTTAACACACTCTGATCATTAAAAGCAGCACCAAAGAAAAAAAGACATTAAAAACTGCAACCATGAAAAGCATTATACACGAAGAACAGTGAGCACTAAATGTAGCCATAAGGGCAGTAGAATAGTGCCTCCAATAATTTCAGCAATATTAATAAACCTGCTATATATCTATTGTTTGAACTGCTACCAGAGGCTTTCAAAAGTCATGTTGTTGTTGAAGCAATTATAACACTTTTGCCTGTGCTGGGGAAGTCTTTACTTTTGGCTAAGTGCTTATATTTGATTGCAGGAAGGATCTTCATGCAAACTGACACACAAGAGGAGAGGCGCACCCATAGTGCCATTCCTTGTGGAGTTTATTTTGTGCAGCACCAGTAGAGTGTATCTTGGTTGTTGTGGGTTTTCCGGGCTGTATTGCCGTGGTCTTGGCATTGTAGTTCCTGACGTTTTGCCAGCAGCTGTGGCTGGCATCTTCAGAGGTGTAGCACCAAAAGACAGAGATCTCTCAGTGTCACAGTGTGGAAAAGATGTTGGCAGGTCATTTGTATCTACTCAGGAGGGGTGGGGTTGAGCTGAGTCATCCTGTAAGAGTTTCCCAGGGTGTGGAATGCTAATGGCGGGAGGCTTCACTGTATCCTGAGGAGGTTCTTTTGCATATGGATTGGTGCTTGATGCGCTAATCTTCTCTGCAGGGCTATTGTTGAGTATAGAGTGTTTTGTTAGCCTGGTGTTTTTCAGGACTGGAAACCATGCTCTGTTCATTCTTAAGGTTTCTTCTTTCCTGTTGAAGTTTTGCTGATGCTTGTGAATTTCAATGGCTTCCCTGTGCAGTCTGACAAAGTAGTTGGAAGTGTTGTCCAGTATTTTGGTGTCCTGGAATAAGATACTGTGCCCTGTTTGAGTTAGGCTATGTTCAGCCACTGCTGATTTTTCAGGTTGTCCAAGTCTGCAGTGTCTTTCATGTTCTTTTATTCTTGTCTGGATGCTACGCTTTGTGGTCCCGATGTAAACTTGTCCACAGCTGCAGGGTATACGGTATACTCCTGCAGAGGTGAGGGGGTCTCTACTGTCTTTTGCTGATCGTAGCATCTGTTGTATTTTTCGGGTGGGTCTGAATACTGCTTGAAGGTTATGCTTTTTCATAAGCTTTCCCATCTGATCAGTAATTCCTTTGATATATGGCAAAAACACTTTTCCTGTAGGAGACTGTTTTTCCTTGGTTGTTTGATTTATCCTGGGTTTGATTGCTCTTCGGATTTCATTTCTGGAGTAGCCATTTGCCTGAAGTGCGTGGTTTAGATGATTAATTTCCTCATTGAGAAAGTACGGCTCACATACCCGTCTTGCGCGATCCACTAATGTTTTCATTATGCCTCTTTTCTGTCGGGGGTGGTGATTGGAGTTTTTGTGTAAGTACCGATCAGTGTGAGTTGGTTTCCTGTAGACCTTGTGACCTAACTGAAAGTTTGCTTTGCGGATGACCAAGGTATCCAGAAATGGGAGTTTTCCCTCGATTTCTTTCTCCATTGTGAATTGTGTGTTCCGGTGGATGTTGTTGAGATGATTCAAAAACCCCATCAATTCTTCCTCCCCATGGCTCCAAATGATAAATGTATCATCCACAAACCGGAACCATACACTAGGTTTGTGGGGTGCTGATTCTAGAGCTGTTTTTTCAAAACGTCAGGAACTACAATGCCAAGACCACGGCAATACAGCCTGGAAAACCCACAACAACCATCGTTCTCCGGCCGTGAAAGCCTTCGACAATACAGAGTGTATCTTGTCTCACTCTCAGACTATTTTGTAGTTGGTATACTGGGATGGCAAAAGGGCCAGCAGGTCCATGACTCTTGAAGCTAATGGGAGAAGCCACACTGATACTGCTGCCCGGCTATTCTCTTATGGTCTATTTTCTGTGGCTGTGACATGAGGGGCAGAGCCAAAGTAAACAGTGAGGTGCTGGAATTGTTCAGTACTTTGATTATTTCAGGTGATTAACATTTGAAATACTTTCGGAATATGTTGTTTGACTACAGATGACTCAGAATATATGAAGTAGGTAAATAATTTTTCATTGCAGCCTTGCAAATTTTCAAATGCTACTCTGAACACCACTGGGATCATTGCCCGAAGACAATAAAACCTCTTTCATTTCTTGTGTGATCATCTCTTGGGCAATTTTTCTTTCAAAATACTGGAATCTGAAATAGTTAAGCAAGTCATTCAGTATTTTGGTGGGTTCCATTCCAGTGTTGCAAGAGATAATATGTATATCTAGAAGAGCAACAAAGGCAGATCATAACATTTAAACTTCATGAGAGAGTTTTATTCTCATCTGTACTTAATTTGTTCCCTGCATTATTACAATGGGCTTAGGCAAAATTTATGGCTTGCTCTAGGGAATGCAGTGCAATAAATGTGTGGAGAAGATATAGCTATAAATTATGAATGAATTCAAATATTTGCATGGGGCATTAGGAAAGGTTACATGGAGTTGTAGTTAAGTTCAGTAGTCCAGAAGGGAATTTAAACTGTAAATCATTATTGCATACAGTGAACCAATTACTAGCAAATGAATGGGAAACAAAGGTGAATTTATGTTACTGGTTTGCTTCTCTTTCTGTTATCTGTGTGTCCTGAACTGGAAGCATTTTTTAAGACGGGGGGGGGGGGGTCACAAGGACTTGCAGGGTGTTTAACTCAAGGGGAACTCTATTGTTTATTGTACATGAGCCTCTGGAATGCACAACACAATGATAAGCAATCAAAACAAATGTTGCATCCAGGGCAGAGCCTAATGCTTTTATTCTACCCGGGAGTCCTAGAATACACAGGTATAATCATAAACAGCCAGGGCAATAGACGAGCAAAATCATAAACCGGTACAGATTATGGAAACCAATGGTTCCGTCCAAAAAGCCGGGAGGGCAGAAAGGTCTGGAGTTCATGGTCCAAAGCTAGGGATCCAGGACAGGAGACCAGGACTTGGTTTCTAGCTGAAAAGCAAGCACAGGATAGCAAGAGAAAATGCAAGGCAGCAAGCAAGATAGTCTGTCTGCTTGGTGAATCAGCTTGAAGAGGGAGTGGTGAGCAAGTTTGCTTCCACAACACGCCCTTCCCAGTGTGTTCCCTTTTCCTGCCTAATTAGCTGACTCATTCCTGAAGCACAGTTGTTGCTTCTCACTGGGTTGTCATTCCTGCTCCTGTAACAACTCTGCTTCAGGAGCTAGTTCTGACTGTCGTGTAATTAACCAGGTGCTTTTTTGTCTCTATCAAGCTGTCAAATGCTCCTGGTGTCTCCTGCGCTCAGCTGGTTCAAGAAACACTGGAAGTGACTGATGGTCTGGTCTCTGTTCCATTTCTTTTGTGTCCTGCCAGAATGAGCAACCTTGAACCTGATTCGTCCATTTCCTCATCCTCAGAGAAGGAAGTTAGCTGGCTAGGGAGAATCTTAGAGCCAAAACACACGAGAAGAAATACCTAGATTCAGCACGTGTTCTCTTAGCTCAAGGTTTGCCGGGATCTGTAGGCGTCCTGGAAGCTTAAAGTTTAGCATTTACAGAGCAGCAGGAAGGGAAATACAGGCACCTGTATTTCCCTTCCCCTTCCTGCTGCTCTGTAAATGCTAAACTTGTTCTCTTACCTCAAGGTTTGTTGGGAAGTGTAGGTGTCTTGGCAGCTTAAAGTTTAGCATTTACAGAGCAGCAGGAAGGGGAAGGGAAATACAGGTGCCTGTATTTCCCTTCCTGCTGCTCTGTAAATGCTAAACTTTAAGCTTCCAGGATGCCTATAGATCCCGGCAAACCTTGAGGTAAGAGAACACGTGCTGAATCTAGGTATTTCTTCTCGTGTGTTTTAGCTCTTATTCTCTCCCACTATTTCCTCTTTCCCTTTCCTGAAAGCTCCTGCAGTCTCTCCTCTTTTTCTACTTCCTTCTGTCCTTCCCACAGAGGAGCCAACCTAATTTTATCTAACCCCATGTCTTCCGCTTTTCCTCCCTTCCTCCCCTGGCAGCCTTTCTCTGGGAAAGCCCTGTGTAGTCCTGGCCATCAGACTGGGCCATGCCCAGTTGCACAGTGGGGAACTCAAGGACCTGTGGAAGGCACTTCACTTGCCCCTGTATTCTCTCCTCACATTATTTCCTCTTCTCTTCCTCCTGTCAGCCCCCATATTCTCACCATTCCCTGCTTCTTCTCTAGGGTTGCCAGTCCCCTGATGGGAGAAGGGGATTCCCCACTCCCAGCCTTGCCCTCCCCCCACTTACCTGGTCAGTGGGGAAAAGGCATAGGAATGGGCTTTTTGAGACATGCTTCCAGCACAGTGCAACAAGGTTACTCCCAGGAATGACCTGATTGTGCAGGCCCCAGGAGTGCTCCTGGACTTCTCACCAGGCCACCAGGAGCACTTCCCAGGGCATTGCAAGGACATCACCTGAAAGTAATGTCGTCATGCCATGCCAGGAGGAGCTCCAATAGGGTGCAGGGTTCCTCTCCCCCCCCCCCCCCAAAAAAAAGAAAGGGGACCTGGAAACCCTATTCTCCTCACATTCGCACAACCAACCTATTTTTTTATCTGCCCCCATATTGAGCTGTATTTATTATTTATTTGCTTCATCTATTCCATGCCTTTCTTCCTAATAGGGACTCAAAGCAGCTTGCATGATTCTCCTGTCCTCCATTTTATTCTCACAACAATCTTGTGAGGCTAAGTGTGTGTAATTGGCCCCAGGTCACTCACAGGTGAACTAGACAAGATGAATTACACAAGGCTCTGTGAGTGTCTAGAATCATGTCTGTTCCTACCTGCCCGTGTCCATTTTACAAATCCAACAAAAGCCCTTGTCTCCAAACCTTACAAAACTATCAAATTGGTTTAGTACAATTAAAGTGCTCAGTGCCAAAAGAGATTTCTATAATGCCAAAATTACAAAAATCAATACATAATCATACAATGTTTGTAATAAACCATCAGTTAATCAACATTGAACTCAGGTCAGTTCATCCGAGAATAAATTAATTCACACATGTATGCAGTCCGTCTAGGTTTCCATATGTACTCCCGTTGTATGTTCAGTAAGCAGAAGTATGCAGATCAATCATTCATAGACATTGCTTCAGCCAAGTAATATTCTATTCATGAGCTTCTGTGGAGAGCCAGAACTCCTATTCCACTTGACGAACTGCTAGCTCAAGTTTGTTTAGCATGTAACAGCTTTCTCAAGAGCAAAATAAGTTCTTGAACCGTTGTAACAAATCACAAGCAAATTGTTTACACTTGCCAACGAACTGCTCTCATTGTGAGCCGGATGCCGTATCCACAATGTCAAGCGGAATAGTTCTGATGGTTTATTACATTATATGGTTACGTATTGATTTCTGTAATTTTGGCATTATGGAAATCTCTTTTGGCACTGAGCACTTTAATTGTAGTAAACCAATTTGATAGTTTTGTAAGGTTTGGAGACGAAAGCTTTTGTTGGATCTTTGAGTTGTGGTGCTCTTGAGTTATACAGCTTCTTTGGTGAACTTGTCCATTTTACCCCAGGTGAACACGTGTCCTATAGCTCTAGGCCATGCATGTGTCGGGTAACTGGTGTAGTCATGGTTGCAAGTGTCCATGGTCATAATCTGCAAGTCATCATTACAGAGCTTCAGTTTGGGGAGACTTCCGCTTCCCTCTCCCCTCTTTTTGCCCTTAGATCCAGCTTACACCCAAACTGTTTTGCTTTTAATCTGACATATTTTAAATTCTCCTGTTTTATAGTTGATGCTGCTGCCCCCTACTCCTTCCTGCACCCTTCTCCCCCCTTAACTTCCTCCTCCTCCTCTCCATGCAGTGTCTTCAGTCGGGATAAAGAGGGGGTGGGAAGAAACATCGTGGCACCACAATTAAGCATCTGAGAAAAAGTTCAGAAACATTCCTGATACATGAACCTGAAAAGGACGGAATGGGGAGGTACTTATTCTCGGCAATACAGAGCAAATTGGGTAAAATTTGGCCATTATTTTGAATAAGAAATGCAATTTGAGGCTTTCCAGGGATAGGGGGGGGCATTTTAGGACCGAATTTTACCAAATTTACTGAGGACCTAGCTGTTCTCTAAAGACCTCCCAAGTTTCATGAAGATTGGAATTGGGGGGCATTATATGGGCCTCCAAAGAAGCCACCTCCAATCTCCATTATTTCCTACGGGGAAAACTAGGGAGCTATCTAGGGTGCTAGGGTGGCATTTTTCAAGTAAAATCCATAGAAGATGCACAGGACCTACTCCTAACTGTCCTCTAAAGACCCCCTAAGTTTTAGGGAGATTGGACCCTGGGAAAGGCATGATCTATGGGTTTCCCCAGTTACTGTCAGTTTCTCTCCACAATAGGAAATAATGAGGTGGCTGATGGCACTTTCTTTGGGGGGGCATAAAATGGCTCCCCAAGGTCCAATCTCCCTGAAACTTGGGGGTCTTTAGAGGACAGTTAGCAGTAGGTCCCCTGAAAATTTTGTAAATTTATTTTGCAAAATGCTACCCCCACCCCCCTGGATAGTCCCCATAGTTTTCCCCATAGGGAATAATTGAGATCAGAGGTAGCTGGGGACAAACAGGCAGGAAAGAGTTGATTCTTGCTGACAGCAAGAAATGCTGCTGCAGCTCCCAAAGTGGGGATTGCCCCACCCCTCTTTGCATAGATGCCTCCCCTTCCTGGCAGGCCGTGCTGCAAGATCTCAGCAGAGGTGTGGAACCCCTGTTTTTAGCACCCCCTCATGAAACCTAGTGGGTTCCCCCCCCCCCGATATGTCCAATTGAGTAAACAAGTCTTCCTCTCAAAAAAGCTGTAGAGGAAGGTTTGAGCATGCACAAAGAGAAGATGCATCATGGGATACCATCTCTCATCTGGGAGGAATGGGGAAGAAACACATGCCAGTCCAAGCACAAGATCAAGTGCAATGTGGCCACAGGTGCGAGTGAACAGGAAAGCAACAGAGAAACACGTGTAAGTACATTCATGTGTCATATGCGTGTAATTCATCTCGTTTAGTTTGGATCTCAGTGAGCACCATAGCAGAGTGTGATTCAGACTTGGGTCTTCCAGATCCTAGTCTGAACTTCTAATGAGTATACCACATTGGCTTTCATGGGGTGGCTACTGTTGAACAGTAGGAAGGAACTGGGCCTGGGTGAGCCATTCAAGTCAAGTGGTATTAAATCACCTGATGATTGCTGCCAATCCTCCCTCAAAGGCCAAAATAACCCTTAAAGGGCCTGCCCCCACCCCGTTCCTTTTAATGAAAGAATCCAGGGCTTCAGCTTGCAATACTGTTGTGATTGCCACTGAGGGCATTTGTTCTTAAAGCTACAGATACTGTAGCCCCCCCATATTATCTCCCCCATTATGTGGGGATTATCCCCCTACCTCCAATGTTGGTTTTTTGTTTAGATTTCATATTTTCCTGCAAATCTGCAACTTTTCTTGGGTTTGAGGAAAGATCTATCTTGTCTGTTTACCCCCACTATCTCCAGGTTTAAGTATCCACAGATGGGGCCATGTTATGAAGTAGATGTGTTGATTTTCTTTACTAGCTTCTAAAAGATTCATAGCTAACCTTCTGGCTACATTTGTGACCCAAAAACCCACACTTAAACAAATTGTGTTTCTGTGTTGGTGTCATGTTCATTCAGAGCACTCAAAATTTTCTTAGGAAACAGTTATACTCCTTGTGCCTATTATCAATTGTGTATATTTGTAGAAATTGGTTTTCTGTTCGTTCTTTTCAAACAAAAATAGCAATAAACTAAATGTATTATATTTGAGATTTTGAGATAATCATACATTGAAATGTTCCTTTAGCTGAAACAATATCCAGCTCTGTGATTATTATACTAGGTAAATAGAAGTTCAGCACTCTGTGAAATATAATAGTTTACTTTCACAGAGGACCTTCTTTAAGGTCGTGATCTCTATCCCCCCATTCCAGATCTAGGTCTATTTTTTTCCTCTGAGGAGGACGGGGAGCTGCCAAGACAGAGATACCCTTCTAAGTGCTCTCCAGCAAAGGAATACTATTATGAGAAGGAGTAGTAGTTCCTATCTGATCCTCATTATGATGTGGACCTAGGACATTCCTACTGCACTGAGGTCTTCTCCAGGGATCCGTCACTTTCCCCATCGAGAAGGAGACACTCTTTCTCCAGTTCTCAGATGGCCTACCATCAGATTTGGAGCCAGAACCGGAGCCCTATCGGGAGCGTCACAGTTCATCACCTCCATCAGAAACTCTAGAAGAGACGGTGGGAGAATCGAGAGAGGTATCCCCAACTGATGATTTCCACTCTTACACGGAGCAGTTAATCAGGATGGCCAAGGTGCTGGAGGTTAGTATCTTCTCTGCTGAACCCAAGTCAAAGGACAAGATCCTCCAGCACATTTACCCTGTGTTCGACTAATAGCATGGCCTTTCCTGTGATTGAAGGGTTCGTGGAGATGATTACGGCCCTTTACCAGAAGCCAGTGTTGCTTACTGCCACAGCAAAGAAGGTGGAAGGTCTGTATAAGGCCAAGGACGACTCTTGCCCTTACCTGTTACTGCCATCTTCACTGGTGACTGAAGAACTGCAGACCAGGCAGCGCCAGGGATGCTTTGCTACCCCTTCTGATAAGGAGGGGGGAAAGTTGGATGTTCTGGGGAGCAAGATTTACTCGTCTGCTGCCCTGAACATCAAGCTCGCCAACTATGGCATCATGATGGGGGCATATCAACTTGCTCTCTGGAACAAGATTGCAGCCTTCTTTAAGAAGCTTCCAGATGAACAAAGGTCATTGACGAGGGTTCTTCAGGGAGAAGCTATTTGTCTGGCTCAGCATCAGATAAACGCGGGCAGGAATGCTGCTGACACCTCGGCCAGAACTATGGCCTCAGCTGTAGTCCTAAGGAGGCATGCATGGCTGCATGCCACGCCCCTTCCGACCGAGACTCGGAATAAAGTGGTGTTATGGGGTCATTTCCAAATTTCATATGTCGCAGGAAATAGTTCTGCCTGTTTTCTTTAAGGACCAATGCAGCCCTGCTGAACGTTCCTGTCATGGCCCAGTCTGAGAGTGAGGTCTCCTCTGGAGGAGAGGAGCCTCGTGTAGCCAGCCAGGACTCCTCAGCAGAAGAGGAGCCCTGTGTAGCCAGCCCTAGCCCTGATTCAGCAGAAGCCAGAAATCAGGAGCAACACCTGCTGGCTGATCAGAGCTTAGCAGCTGAGACACCAGCACCCTCTAGCTACAATACCACAGGGGAAGCTCAGCCAGGGACTTCTACAGGTGCAGCGCAGCCAAGAGCCTCCACCCCCCCCAGGTTCACCCACGCCCAAGGAACGCCGCAGGCAGCGCCAGAGACTGGAACTGCAGGAGAGACGGCGCAGTGCTCGCCTCTTGAGCCAACGCCAGCTGCTGGAGAGTGACGATGAGTAGCGTCAGGATGGAGCCCCAGCAGCTGGCTGAAAACCACGCCTGGCTATAAGAGCCAGTCTGGAGGAACTGCCGGGCGTGGAAGCAATGTGTCTATTGCCTGCAACCACTCTGTGTTCTGTGAACCTTGCCCGTGCCTGCTTTTGGACCTGACGCTATCGGTGACTGACCTTGGACTGTGGCCTGACCTCGCTCTTGGACTCTGGACTCACTCCTGGCTTTATCTCGTGCTCTGACCACCAGTTTGACTTGGCTTTCGCTCTTGGAACTCCCTTTTGACTTTGGCCTTAAGGTTTGGACTTGAACCACCCTGCTTGGCCTAGCCCAGCCCGTGACAGTTCCTTACATACACTAGACTTAGGAGGGCACTCCTTTTCTACCTAGACAGGACTAAACCCTTTCTGGTGGATTCTCAACTTTTTGTTTGTTTTGCGGGCCCTAATAAGGGGAGGAAAACAAGTTCACAGACTATAGCCAGGTGGGTGGTACAGGCCATCAAATCCTGCTACAATACTGCTAACCTACCTTGCCCCTTGGAAGTCCAGGCGCATTCTACCAGGTCGCAGGCATCCTCTGTAGCCCTTTTGAAGGGGGTTCCGATACAGGCTGTCTGCCATGCGGCAACATGGTCGTTGGCTAACACATTCATCAAACAGTATGCACTGGACATCTTGTACAGAAGGGAGACCACAGTGGGTACAGCCGTGCTCCAGTCAATCTTCCTGTGAACAGAAGCAAGCTCCACTGCCCAGGTAAATAGCTTGTTAAACTCCCATGTGGGACTGCACAGAAGAACGAAGATGAAAAACATGGTTGCACTTACCTGTAACTGCTGTTCATTGAGGTCTTCTGTGCAGGCACACATACCCTCCCTCCTTCCCCGCTAATGCTCTTCTTGACATTGGAGAGTATGACAGTAAAAGAGGACTGAGGGTAGCAGGGGCCTTCCCTAGGGCTATTTTGGTGGGAAGACAGCCACACAGGTGCTCTAGGAGGCGGGAGTGCTGGAAGTTTTTAGCTAGAAATCTCCGGAATCGGCAGGCCTGCTCGTGCGCATCTGGGGGAATAATAAAGTACAGGAAAATAGACAGCACTTGTTAAAAGCCATGATTATAGCTGCCCATGCTGTAATAGCATATGGATGAAAAGATGCCTCTAAATGGACTTTGGGAAGATGGAATTGGTATCTATATGAATGGATCCAATGAGACATTTTATCGATATTAAAACAGGATAAGACATGGAGAAATAAGACATTAACGATAAGGAAGAAATGGTCTAGATACATAAGATGGGTAAGAGGAGGAGAGACCAACCAAATTATATTAACGAAACTCCAAAGAATGTGCTCATGGTTAGATATAAAGCAGATGATTCTTATGGTCATTCCTCTTGGGTGGCTGGGGGAGAAAAGGGGGGAAACAAGCTTGTATCAGATGTATGGATAGCTAAATTTATTCTATATGTATATGTACATGAAGTATAGATTGTATGTGGAGGTAATATTAATGCATACATCAGTAAAAGAAAAAAAAAGAAACCTCCAGAATTGGCAGGCCTGTGCATGCACAGTCCCATGTGTGCCTGCACAGAAGACCTCAATGAACAATAGTTACAGGTAAGTGCAACACTGTTTTTCTATTTAGACTGCACTACAAGTACAAGTTGTAGCTCTAGAATTGTTACCATGATAAATTGTTTCAATTTGTTAAAAATTAGTGAATATGTGAAATGTTATGTAAGCAGTTAAAGATCTCTGACTTCTTATTGTAAGAACATTTATTCTGATATCCTCTGTGTATATGGGTGATATAAATAGTAAAAAAAATGGCAAAAGCATGGTCTTTAGTATAATTGTGAAACCAGAGTGGAGAATATGTTATAGATATGCCCACAGGGGCAGTACGAGAACAGCATGCTTTTTTCAGGCTTCCTTTTCAACTTCCATTTCCACCATCTAGTAGGACCAAAATCCTATGAATATTAACATTAACATAATGGGTTATGTTCATGTTAAACAAGATTATTAAATGATGCTGTTATAAAATACTTGTTTCTCTGTCAGGAATCATAACAGTCTTTTTTAAAAAAGATATGGCCAGATGCCCACTCTTAATTGTAATTATGTCCTACAGTGATACTTTGAACGAAATCGCTATGGGCTCTTTCTCTGTGCTTTCAAATACTTTGAATGAAACTACTATTTGTTTGAGAAAAGCTATTGCTGGTGACTTATTTAGCTTTACAGGGGGTAGGAGGCTGCAAGGAATTGCACCAGGGAAGAATAATTTGGAAATCTAAAACTAGCCCCCCCCATTCCCCCTTCTGGGGTCCTCTACATTCTCAGAAGCTTGAGCTTGCTGATTTTTCCTCCTCTCTTGTTGCCCCACCCCCCTTTACTGACTTCAAGCTCTTCTGTACATTTTCCCCCTTCTGGAGCATTTTCAGTTCTCATCAGGGTTTCTTTTTAATTCATTTAGATTAGATTTAGCTGAAGGGTACCCTGAGTATGTAGGTAAGGTAAAGGTAGTCCCCTGTGCAAGCACCGAGTCATTACTGACCCATGGGGGGACGTCACATCACGACGTTTTCTTGGCAGACTTTTTATGGGGTGGTTTGCCATTACCTTCCCCAGTTATCTATACTTTACCCACAGGAAACTGGGTACTCATTTTACCGACCTCAGAAGGATGGAAGGCTGAGTCAACCTTGAGCTGGCTACCTGAGCCCAGCTTCTGTTAGGATCGAACTCAGGTCATGAGCAGAGCTTGGGCTGCAGTACTGCAGCTTACCACTCTGCGCCATGGGGCAGAGTATGTAGAGAGGTCCCTAATTTGTCTGTGAATAGTGAATTTTGTTGTGTTCATCATCTGTTCAGGGCCAGTCAGGTTAAACTGTGCAGTTCTATTCACCTAACCTCAAAAAGGACATTGCAGAGCTGGAAGAAGTACAGAAGAGAGCACCCAAGATGATTAAAAGTTGGGGTGCCTATGAGGAAAGGCTGACAAGTCTGGGACTTAGAAAAGGTATGACTAACAGCACAATCCTGAGGAGAGGGCGAAAGTGCCCTAGAAGCTGACTAGGAGTTATGCTGGCATATCCCGGTCTTACACTGGTGTAAGCTCCCCCCCCCCCCCGATAACACAGCAGTCTAGCACTGCTCTGTCCAGGCTTTCCACCTGCGCCTGACTGCAGCAGCCAGGCATGGGTGTAACTGTGGCATAAGTCCTGCGCTGGCATGCCAGAGATCAGGCATGAGTTAGTCTGCTCCCTAAACTATTTTAGACTCGGGAACGCAGTGACGGAAAGTTACACCATGAAAAATGATGGGTGCCCATTGTACAGGAAAATTCAATGGCTCCCCATGCCTGGCCCCACCCAAGCAGCTCAGTGGAGCATAGAACGCTGACTACCATGTGGACCAATCCTCTTTACACCCCGTGGCAGCTGAGCCCCCTTCAACATGCCCAATCAGCCTCTCGGCACCTAACATAACCTCCAGCCAGGGTGCTCATGATGACCCCAGGTAAGTAGGGAGGGGGCCAGAGGCTCTGCTCAAGATCCCCTTGCCATCAGGGAGGCTGAGAAGCATGGCTTTTCCAGCCCCCAGTAATCCTTCACAACTGCCATATGTGTCAGCCCCAAGAGTGGTTCCCCAGGCAACCCATAAGTCAATCCTGCTCCTGAGAAAGCAGCATGAGGAATGGGTCTCCTAGCTCCAACTGCTGCACTTACAGGCACAGCTCCCTACCCAGATGAGGGAAGTTGGCAACATGCATCCAGACATCCTCTTCACTTTTGGCAGTTCAATAAAATCTGTGTCAAACAACAACTCCCTGTCTGTTTGCTTACCTGTGCATAACAGTAGCCCCTGCCCCACTTCCCTGTAGAGCTGTTCCTTCACACATCCCAGTGAATGATCTTTGGCTCTGGGTTGGTACAGATGAGGTGGACCCAAAGAGGCTCCAGGTGCCTCCAAGCCTTTCTGTGGCTCTGCCACCAAAAGGAGCAGCTGGGAGGCCCCAGCCCCACCCAGCATCCCTTCCCCCATCCCCCTCTAATTCACTGCAGGCAGTGAGATGGGGCTCGATGGAGCCACTGCAAGTCAATGGGCATTCGTGGCTCTCAATGGCCTTCCAGCCATTGATACAATTGGTCTTCCAGCCTCTCCTATTGTTTCCAATGAGTATTCTCATTTTTCATTTCAGAACCTGTCCCCCACTTGTCTCTAAGGAGCTGCCTCTCCGAGACTTGGGGGGCTGATCATGGGTGCTGCTGAGAGCTGCAGGTGTAACCCTCACCATATCCCACTGCCTTTCTGGTCTTACTTTGCAAGGAAGGGGTGCATGTTTCTCAGAACAGTGGCAGTGGGAGGGGGGAGAGTTTGCAAGCGGGCAGTGCTTCAGCTGCCAGCCTGGCCTTTGTCAGGAATGGGGGTTGGGGGGCAGGGGGCAGGCACCCTATCTACACCTTCAGTGCAACTCCCCCCCCCCCCGCCATAACACAAGGCTCCTCTCGAGGCAGGCACTTCTATGGCAAGCCTGATTGCAGGGTCTTTCTGCCCTGTGCATCTGCTCACTGCAGGGTGAGGGACTAGCATTGGCTGCTGGCAACGGCAAACACAGCCCAGCCTGCGGACTGGCTACACCTTTCCTTGCCACTTATGTTGCTGTTAACTTCAGCCACCCTGCAATTAGTGGATTCTGCCGGCATCACCAGAACAATTAAAGTGCATTCTGTCTTGGCCATGCCTTGCTCGGCTTGGCTGCTGGCACAGCTCTCCCACCAAAATCCTTAGGGTGCAGACTAGTGGCACCACAATTATGCAGGTGTGTGGCTGCTGGTGGCCCAGCAGGCCTCAGGATTCTGCTGCCCAGGAGGATTTGCTAGTGGTTTATAAAATTATGCCCAGGGTAGAGAGAGTGAACAGAGAACTTTTTTCTCCAGAAATACTACAACTCAGGGCATCTAATGAAGTTGAATGGAAGTAGATTCAGGATGGACAAAAGGAAATACTAATTTATTCAATTAATTAAATTAAATTAAAATGTGGAATTAAAATGTGATTAAAATGTGGAGATTGCTGCCTGAGACAGATACATCGGGAGATGAGCCTGACAGTAGAACTTTATGTAATCGAGTAGTCCCAAATTATAATCAAGGGCATTTTTTAGGCAGAGGCCATACATGCCTTCCCAGGTGAGGAAGATGGACAACTTAGTATTTAATTTGTACTCTAGATCTATAAGTGATGTTAAAAGATCAGTTTTGAATAAGGACTTAGGATTTGTTCCCACACCACATTATAATGCCTTTCAAACAAGAGTGGACCTCTTTAAATTGTTTAGACTCATTAAGTTAAGGAAGTTATTTGGCAATCAAGCCTGGACCCCTGGAGTTCCAGGTTTTAGACATAAATCCACTTTTGTTCCTGGGGTTTCTGATACACATATTGACACATTTGAAAAGCTAGTTATGCATGATCTAGTTAAATTGGAGGGGCCCCCACAATGTGTCTGTTATAATTTAACCAAGGAGAAATGCAAAGCAGTGGAGGCACTAGAGAATAACAGTAATATTGTCATAAAACTGGCTGACAAAGGGGGAGGTATTGTAGTTTTGAACACTACTGATTATATACCTGAAGTGGAATGTCAATTGAATGACAAGTCTAGTTATTTGCCAATAGCCCTAGATCCCATTGCACAAATTAGGTACATTATTAAGCTTACTTTAGAGAAGGCTGTTTTGGCAGGGGATATCAATAACTATATCTATAAGAATCTAGTGCACAATTTCCCCAGAATGCCCGTGTTCTACATCCTCTCTAAAATTCAGAAGGGAGGCTTCCCATCCCCAGGTAGACCGATTGTTTCAGGTACAGACTCAATATTAGAACCTTTAGCCTGTTACCTGGACAGTTTTCTGCAACCTACACACATATAAATGACACTATGTCCTTTATAGGTATGGTTGAACAACTTGTTATTCCCCCAGGCACATATTTATTGACGATGGACATTAAGTCCTTATATACGTCCATGAGGAAGCCAGGCAGGTAGTTGAAACTGCTCTCTATGCAAGAACTAACCAAACACCTTCCACCCCTTTCCTATTGAGTTTATTAGAAATCATTCTTGAGCATAATTATTTTTGCTTTAAAAAACAGTTCTACTATCAAATAAAGGGAGTTGTTATGCCCCCAGCACAGTGAACCCATATATGTCCTATCTGGAAAAAGAGTATATTTTGAATATAGATTCCAACCCCTTCTATGATCAGATCTGTTTCATGAAATAATTTATTGATGACTTGTTTGTGGTCCTAAAGGGGCAAGATCAGGCTAATGACTTTGTGAACTGGATGTACTCTGTTGATAGTAATATAAGCTATGTGTAGGGGTGTGCAAGGCCAGAGAGATTTGGTATTCCTGTTTCGGTTATTACCAAAACAGCAAACCATTTTGGTAATCGCTAATACCGAAACGGCAATCGTTTCGGTAATCGTTTCGGTATTTCGGCTTGTTTCAGCTATTGATTTCAATGGGAAAACCCTCTCCCGGCTTTCCAGAAGCCTGGGGGAGGCATTTTCCCACCGAATCATGCCAAACTTGGTGGGGACCTTCGACTAACTCATCTCTAACTACCCCCCAAGTTTCAGAACGATTGGACTTTGGGGGGCCATGTTATGCCCCCCCAAACAAGGTGCCCCCATCCTCCTACACTTTCCATTGTTCTATATGGGGAAAAACAAATCCTCATCTTGCTAGGTGGCCTGAGGGTGGCCCAACCCTCAGGGGCCCTTCTCCCACCTGTCATCCCACCCTCCACCAAGGCTCAGCCTGCTCCCACTTTGGGGGGCCATTTTATGGCCTCCCAAAGAAGCTGCCCTTAGCCCTCCTCCTTTTCTCCATTGTATCCTATGAGGCGGAAAAAAGAAGAGGCTTTTCTGGGTAGGGGTGGCATTTTGCATGCTAAATGCCCCCAACCCTGAGGGGACCTCCTCCTACCTGTCCTCCCACCCGCCACCTAGGCCCACCCTGCAGTGCAGGCCCACAGGCTACAGCCACATTGCAGAGCCAGGCCAGAGAGTTAAAAGGCAGGAAACATGCAAGCAAGCAGTGGTGAACCCACCCCCAGTAAAAATAATCCTCTTTCTCAACCTGAAACAGTAATCCAAGCCATAAGAAAACCAAGGCCCACCCTGCATTGGAGGCCCACAGGCCACCGCCACAGTGCAGAGCCAAGCCAGAGAGTTAAAAGGCAGGAAACATGCAACCAAGCAGTGGTGAAACCCCACCCCCCACGTCAAAATAATCCTCTTTCTCAACCTGAAACAGTAATCGATGCCATAAGAAAACCAAGGCCCACCCTGCAATGCAAAGCCAGTGTCATAGTGAAACATTTTTAGCAGAGGCCAACAAATTGGCCCAGCATCAATTTAAACTCTGTGCCTTCCCTTCCTCCCATCTCTCCCCTAAAAAAAAAGAATATATCCTACCAGTCCTCCTCTCCTGATGAATGTCCAGCCCTGAGTTGATCCTCCACAGGCAGAAGTCCACTCCACAGGCAGAAGTCCACCCGGTGCAGTCCAGAAGTCCAAGGCAGCAAAGAAGCAGTCTCTCTCACTCTCCTAAGCTGCAGCAACAGAGGCTGTCCCAGTCCAGCCTCTAATTTAAATCCCCTGCTGCAGCTTCTGCCAAAAATTTGAATCTACTGGCTGGAAGAAGGATGCAGCAGTGGGATTGGACACTCCTAAGTGCCTCGTCCCTTGCCTTACCCCTCCTGCAGGATTTTGCTAGCCGCTTGCAAATGCAAATGGCTAGCAAAATGGTGATTCTCTGATTGCCGAAACGATTACCGAAACGTTCCGGTAATCAGAAAAAGTTTCGGTAATGCCGAAACAAGCCGAAACAGGTATTTTCGGCAATCAGATTACCGAAACTCACACCCCTAGCTATATGTGGCAGGGCCATTTACATTGCATAAGTTTTGGGATGTGGTAGTTTAGAAACAGCAAATAAACAGGTTTGGAATTAGACCTTCCAAGAAAAAGTGGACAGAGGTTCATATCTGCATTTTTCTTTGTTCCATTCCAAACATTTGAGATGGAATATCCCACTAGGACAGTACCTTTGCCTAAATAGGACTTCTGCTGCTGCTGAAGATTATGAGAGAGAAAACATGAGGCTTGGAAAGGATTTTTTAAGGAGAAGCTACCTAGAGAGGGTCATTCATGATGCCAGCAATAGAGCTAAATATACAAACAGACCATCATTTCTCGACCAAGTAGTTTTTGGGTGATTGAAATATTGGTACTACATGAAGTGAATATCAATTTGTGCCCTTGAGGAAGTGTTTAGCGAAATGGGCCAATCACATGCTGGCAGACCTGTTGGGCAGATGCACAATGGAGGCTTTTAGCCAATATTGAAACAAGATTTGTACTTTGAATGGTGGTCCACGTCTTTTGAAGGGCCATTCCTGCAATAACATAAAGAAGACAACGGTTAACTGTATGGTGAATGCATTTGAGCATTTAATATACTTACCAGTGATGATTTCTGTACCTTTATACTTGTATTTTGATGGACTGATATGTCATTGATGCTTTTTGAATGTATTTATATTGTCGCATTGTTTATTGACATATTTATTGTATTTATTGACTGTATAGAGGATATTAGGTCACCTTGAGAACTTTTGCACTTTAATTATATTGAGTATTTAGATATATTCATTGACGTTCATTGGTCTCATTCCTGGGAGGTTCACTTGCATTCTTCTTTCTTTGTGCCAAGATAAGCATCTGTTCATACGTTGCTCCTATGTGAGACAGGATGCTAAACTAGATGGACCACTAGTCTGATCCAGCACGACTGTTCTTATATTCTTAGTGATAACATTAGTAAAAAAAAATGTTGGCACATTGTTTGTCTAGTATTCTTTCAACCCTTCATCACTCAGCAGAATCATCCCCTTACTTCTGCCCTCATTTTGGAACCCTCTTCCACAAAAACTTCCATTTGTGCAAAGGGCCCATTGAAAACCACTGATCTTGCACAAACTTGAAGTTTCAGTTGAAGAGGGAGCACATTTCATAGCAAAGGCAGAAGGCAAGCTAAATTAATTAGGAAGTAGTCTATCTAAGTAGAACATCTTTATTTCACCCTTCCTGCAACTAGCTCTGGTGAAGTGTGCATAGCTCTCCTTCCCTATCTTAGCCTCACAACAATCCTGTGAGGCATGTTAGATTCTGGGACAGTGACTGGCTCAAGCTCATCCAGCAAACTTAATGGCAGAATGGAGACTTGAACTCAGGTTTCTCAGATCCTAGTCTAACACTGTCACTACTGCACCACACTGGCTCTCTATCCCAATGCAGTTCAATTGTGTGTGTGTGTGTGCGCGCGTGCGCGCATTATGTGCTGTCAAATTGCTTCTGACTTAGGGAAACTCTATGAATGAAAGACCTCCAAAACATCCTATCATTAACAGACTTGTTTCAATTATACTAAGATGGCAGTCAGCAACTAGCTGCCTCCTGGAGCTTGGCTTGCTCTATTTTACCATTTTAATTACTGTCAGCTTCTCCTACGGATTTATTTTAATCATACTATATATGAAAAATGTTTTTTAGTATTCAATGTGTAAACTTGAACATCTTGATAACTTCCTACCCATTTTTAATTTTTCAGATAACACGTAGTTTTCTTGCTTTACTCCCACTTCTTCCTTTTCAAAATGATGACCTCTTGTCTTATTGGACAATGGTACCTATTCTAGATTTTCAGAAGCTCACTGTATTGTTAAAATCTAACAAACTGAATTAATACAAATTAGCTATTATACATATAAATGTATCTTTACTTCTGCATTGTAAACTTTATTCTCCACCTCTTTCCATCACACCATAATTTTTTTCCAGACTAAATCTTTACGGGCAAAATATTCTTTTCATGAAAGGATATAACACAGACCTCTGACATTGTCTAAACAAGATTTTTTTCCCTTTGGAAAAATAATAATATAGAATTTAATATGTCAGACATTCCCATAGCAACACAAAACAAGAAGTAATGCAGGAGAAAGTAAAAACTGGACCACATGACCGAACTCACAAATGAAATTATTGTTTTCATTTGAGATTGTGTTGTATATGTTCTTCAGTATGCATGGAGTTCTTTTCTAGGCATGTTTAGGACTCAATATTTGTAGATTTTGTTAGATTAAGTACACTGAAAAATTCTAGCAACTGAAAGTAATAATGCCTATATTTTAAATGAAAGATTGAATATTGAAAGCAAGAAGTCATGATAATGATAGTACGAATGACAGTAATGTTGAAGTGAGACCCCACCCTACCACCTGTCTTCTGCTGGGCCATTGTTCTAGTCTGCTATTACGCCTATCATGTACCAGCTGTTACAGCAGTAAGTGTCATGAGCAGCTTTAATTCTCTTAGACAGAGGAAGAGAAAGGAGGAGCAACAGCTATGCTGAGACAAGCAACTATGTTGTGTCTTCCAGAATTAACCCAGAGTGTCATGGTGAAAAGCAGCAGGCAGTGGGTATACATATAAGACAAGAGGAAAAGGTTATTCTGGGGAGTGTGAACCACCAGCAGGTGTCAAGGAGATCTAGTCTTGGGCTGGAGGTGATGCTGAGGTGGAGGAGGATCTCAGTTGATACCTTCAGGGATGCCAGCATGATTGCTTGAGACTGATGAGAAGCCTTAAAATGTCCTGGGTTCAAGGCTTGTCAGACCAGATATTTAATGAAGCACCAATCATATAATGGTTATTTTTGATGGTATTTCTTCATGCAATTGTTCCTGTACTGAACTCGGCTGAAATATGTATGCAGAAAAATTAACCATTGTTGCATTCTCTTCCATGATTCACATTTTTTAAAAAACTATTTTGACAATATCTTTAAGGGATGTTTAAATAGGAGTGCTTCCTTCTATGTACACAATTTATGAATAAAATTGCAAAATGCATTATAATTTAAGTGGATTTTATTTTAGGTTTTTTATTCTACTTTTCATACAAAAAAATAATCCTCCAAAATGTCTGACATCTGTTAAAATTAAATATACAGTGCTGGTGGCAGGTAGTGTATCTAAATGAAAATAAGTCATTATTAAAAAATAAATGAAAATCTTGCCCTCAGACTTCCAAAACACATGCTTGGCTTTATATATTGTCGTGTCTTTGTCCACTTAAAGGTCTCAAAAATAGATACTAAGGCTTATAAAAATTTATTTATTTAAAATAACAACAACAACAACAACATTCTATTTATATACCACCTTTCAGGACAACTTAACGCCCCCTAAAAGAGGTTTACAAAGTATGTTATTATCCCCACAATGATCACCCTGTGAGGTGGGTAGGGCTGAGAGAGCTCCAGAGAACTGTGACTAGCCCAAGGTCACCCAGCTGTCTTCAAGTGGAGGAGTGGGGAATCAAACCCGGTTCTCCAGATTAGAGTCCTGCCACTCTTCATCACTACACCAAAATATTACTCCAGATCCTGGAGGATTTTTTCCTATGATTGGTAGACTGGTAGGGTCCAGTGTAGTGATTAGAGTGTTGGACTAGGACCTAGAGACCCAGGTTCAAAGTCTCACTCTACCTTGGAAACCTGCTTGGTGATCTTGGGCCAGATGTACTCTCGAAGCCTAACCTACCTCACAGAGTTGTTGTGAGAAAAAAAAGGAAGAAAGGAAAATTATGAAAGTTGCTTTGAGTCCTGTCAGAAAAGATGGGGTATAAATAAAGTTAATACATAAATGAGGCAGGAGATGAGACTGAAATCTTTGCAGGTAGCTTTTGTTAAGGATTATAATCCTTAATGTTGTTTTCCCTAAGTCCTCGTGCTATCACACTCTATGATTCCATTATGAGCAATTCCCCCTCCCATCATTTTTAATTCCATCAGTTAAACAATTACTTTTGTAGTAGTCTTAAATAAAACAGTTTCATTAATGAAACATCTTTCCAAAGAGTGGTCAGTGTTTCAGGGTAGTTGATTAGTCAGGTGTTTACACATAGTATCTTTTCACCTTCAGAGCTTCTTTCTACAAAAGCTAATAAACAATGTACTCTAAACATTAGTGTGTATTAGAAGCTGTTAATTTTTGAGACTTAGAAGGCCTGTGGTCAGAAATTCTAAGCAACCTTCATCTCTTACAGTTATGTCTGGCTCACTGTCCAGTACAGAGTTGCACAGATTTAAGGCTATCAATTGCAGTCTATTTAAGCAGGGGCCAAAATGTTTTTGTAAGCACACAAGCTGTTTTGACCATTCCCAGTTACCCCTTTGCATGGTCATACAGAATAATATGTGACCCTGGAGGTCATGGACATAGCCAGCAGCAATTCCTGTGGTTACAGAGGTGTGGAACACTGCTGTTTGAGTGCCTGCCTGAACCCTGAGGACTTGCAGTATGAGTTATGTTCGTGAAGGATGCAGCCCTTTGTCAGGACTATGGAGGGCCCTGGTAGCAGACAAGTCCATTCCAGAGCTTACATTGGACTAAGAGGCTAGACAACATTTTGGGGGTGGGGGGGTGGGGGAGGGGAAGTAGTAAAGTATTGAGCCACATACTTATAGATCTTAGGGTTTCCAGTTATGGCTGGCAACCTGGCAGAAGAAATTGTGGGGTGAGGATGACTGCCTTGGTGTTGAGCCAAGATGCAAAGTCACTTCTGGTGCAAAATTGGAAGTGACATCACATCACAAGGAGATCATTGTATTTTCCTCCCAAGGGTATTTCAAGCAGTAGCAGGGAATGGAGGACTGAGGATATCTAACATTTGATTCCTCACTCCTCCACTTGAAGCCATCTGGGTGACCTTGGGTTAGACACAGCTTCTAGGAGCTCTCTCAGCCCCACTCACCTCACAGGGTGTTTGTTGTGGGGATAATAATGACATACTTTGTAAACCGCTCTGAGTGGGTGTTAAGTCATCCTGAAGGGCAGTATATAAATCAAATGTTATTGTTGCTGTTGCTGTTGTTAGATGCAGGGGCAATACTGACCAGTGTTTTTTAAAGAGTATAGGCTTTTGCCTCCATTATCTCTGAGGCCCCAGTACACCAAAATATAGAAGATCAACAAAGAAGTGAATATGATATGCTTTAGTTTATGGAAAGGTACAAAAATTGGCTTTCAAAACAGTCCACAGGAATCAAACTGAAATGACAAGTTAAACAAAGAACCCTCTTCAGGGAGGGTGCCTTATCTGAGCTAGATCTGACTGCTTTGTGCCTTCCCTCTGATGATCTCTTCAGTGTGTGTTGGAAGCGCAAGGGAAGGGTCCTCAGCTGAAGTTGGATCCAGGCATATTGATTACATTTCTATTAACTTCCTGAAAAACTGGCTCAGTTTCTTAGAACTGGATGAGCTACATCTCACTGTTCATAAGATGATTGTAGTTGTTATAACTTCAATATATGTCATTACAAGACTGCCATTATGCTCAAACAGCAAGTATTTACAGCCTGGCAATAACAACAAGATTCCAGTAATAATACAAAACTAATTCCACTCATTTCACTTTACCCATTAATTTTCATATACAATGTCTTTTCAGTTACCGTATTCAAGGTGAGAAGAGCACATGATATTTTATTAAGCTCCCTAGCAACCAGTCTTCTCATCAGCTGCTCAGCTTCAGACACTTACTCTATCTACTGTTCTAAACCAACTAAGTCATGGGGGTTACATTTGTGCATTGTGAAATGATAGGAGTGAACATCTGATAGAATATTTGTCTCCATTCAAATAGCCCCAAAGTGTCTGATTGCATGGAAAAGGACCATGGTACATGCATGATTCCATGCTGCTTTCTCACAGCCACTCACCCCCCCCCCCCATATCTGGCACTAACACTGCTTCCAATAAAAGGCTTGTTGTTAAGAGGGGGAAAGTTCAACACTTTGTGATGACATTTACTCCTTTGGTGTCTTTGGGAGCCTTATCATGACAGCAAAACTCGCTGTGCATTAATGGCAATGAGCAATCTGGGTCCAGATCAATTTGCTCATTTACATTATTCTGAGCCTTCTGGGAATTGCAAATTATTTCTCTCCCTCCCCACATCTGAAAAATCCTTAACAAGACTTTAAAACATATTGAATAATAGGTCGGTGTAATGAACCAACCATGGCCTTCAGGCCTATGTGTCGTATTTTCCAGTGATCTTGAAGACTCTGTCAACTGCAGGTACAAAAGTGGTTGTAAACTGCAACACGGAAATAAATGAAATGTACCTAATAAGCCATGATCCTGGAGGACAAGCAGATATTTCACAACATTGAACTGCAACATTGAGGCAAACCAGTGAGGTGTTCACATTGCATAGAAAGAAGTAAGACAATGTAAATTCCGGTAGTGAAATCATAATCTAGTCAAAGTTCTCAAAGTCAAAAACTTTGACTCATGGTTTCATCCCAGTTAAACCATAAAGTTTTGGATCAAGATGGGTAGCTGTATTAGTCTGTCTGTAGCAGTAGAGAAGAGCCAAGAGTCCAGTAGCACCAATAAGACTAACAAAATTTGTGGTAGAGTATGAGTTTTCATGAGTTACAGCTCACTTCTTCAGATACATAGAGTTTTGGCTGAATGCTAGGTGTTACTGGCAATGTGATAATGTCACTTTCACTCTGGAAGTGACGTTATCACAGCAGTGGTGTCATCATACATCACCTGTGAGGCTCACTCCTGCAAGTTAATTTCCCTTCCTGGCAACCCTACTGTAGGCCAAAGGTTTACAGTTTGGTGTAGTGGTTAAGAGCACAAGACTCTAATCTGGAGAGCCGGGTTTGATTCCCCACTCCTCCACGAAGCCAGCTGGGTGACCTTGGGCGAGTCACAGTTTTCTGCAGCTCTCTTAGCCCCACCCACCTCACAGGGTGATTGTTGTGGGGTAATAACAACACTTTGTAAACGGCTCTGATTGGGCATTAAGTTGTCCTGAAGGGCGGTATATAAATCGAATGTTATTATTATTATTATATATGTAAAGAAAACCTGTTTTGTTCTACAAGTGGCTGGGATTAGTTCTTCAGGGAACCTGGAGGGTTTGTTTTAAAGCTCCCAGTATAACAACAAAGACACATTTCTGCTCAAAGTTCTATAAGCAATCATACAAGTTTGGTTGTGTGTTCTCTGCACCATGGCTGGAAAAAAAAAGAAACTGATGATTGTGGGAATTTCATTTGTATGCCAAGTCTGAGCCCTTCAAATTTAAGAAATTATGCACTGAGTCTAGGATTGCCAGTCTCCAGATGGGGATTGGAGATCTCCCGGAATTACAACTGATCTTCATCTGAAAGAGATCAGATCCTCTGGAGATTATGGCTGCTTTGGAGCATGGACTCTAATGGCATCATGTCTCACTGAGATCCCCCCCCCTTCTCAAAACTCAACCTCTCCAGGCTCCACCCCCAAATCTCCAGGTATTTCACAAGTGTGAGTTGGCAACCCTAACTGAGTCACCACGTGCGGGGAAATTTATTTTATTTTATTTTATTTTTTTAAAATAATTTTTTATTGGGTGAGTAAAGTTTAATATTACAGATTTTCAATTGAAACCCTCATTTCCATATTCTCCCACCCTTCCCCCCCCTCTTAATCTAAGACTTCCAACAGTTTTCCAACCCGCTGTCTAAACTTACTACTTATATCTCCTTTTCTATTCTTAACTGTCTTAATACACTACTGAGATAGATAATATATATTAAATTAAGCAAAACCTAACATCAAACTATCAATTACATTATATTTCTAACTTATCTCCCCTCTTTTTTTGTAAAGATCAGTATCTCTTCCTTTCTGTAAGCTTAATAGTTATCTAACAACCATAATTCTCCCTTTACGTCCCACTTCTTTTCCAAATACTGTTTTAACTTCCCCCAGTCATTAAAAAATTCTTCTGGATTCTGTTCTCTTAACTTTCTCGTCATTTTGTCCATTTCTGCCATGTACAGAAATTTTTGTATCCAATTTTCAATAGATGGTACTTCTTGTGTCTTCCATTTCTGAGCATATAAAATTCTTGCCGCTATTGTCATAGAGAATAATAAAGTTCTTTGTTGCCTGGGAATCTCTTCTAATTTCAAATTTAACAACAGCAGTTCTGGGTTCTTATTTATTGGGATTTGTAAAATTTCAGTCATAGCTTCTGTAATATCTCCCCAGAACTGCTTTGCTACCTCACAGGTCCACCACATATGATATAATGAACCTTCATGGTTTTTACATTTCCAACACTTGTCTGACATTTTGTTGTTCCCATATGCTATTTTCTTTGACGTTAGGTACCATCTATATATCATCTTATAGACATTTTCTTTGATATTAGTACAAGTCGATATCTTCAATGTATTTTTCCACAAGTGTTCCCATGCCTCCATTGTTATGTCTATTGCAATTTATAGCCCATTTCACCATCTGGACTTTAACAGTTTCGTCTTCTGTATACCATTTTAGCAAAATCTTGTAAACTTTAGAAATCATTTTCTTGCCTTCTTGTAGTATACTTTCTTCCAATTCAAAAATTTTCCATTTAAATCCCGATTTTGAACGATCCATGTCATATAGGCCTTTAATCTATCTGTATTGGAACCATCCATAGTGGGAGGATAGTTCATCTCCTGTTTTAAGCTTAATCATACTTTGCTCCATTTTCAACACCTCCTTATATGGCAAACATTCCTCTCTGTTGTAAATTGTTCTCGGGTCAATAACTTCCAATGGCACCACCCACATCGGGATACCTTCATCTAAATATTTTTTATATTTTTGCCAGACCGTGTATAGGCTTCGTCTAATGTAATGATGCAGAAACATAGAGTCCACTTTGATTTTATCATACCATAAGTACGCATGCCAACTAAAGAGTTTCTTGTATCCTTCAAGTGTTAAGAGTTTAGGATTTTCTAACAGCATCCATTCCCTGAGCCACACCAGACATATTGCTTCATGGTATAGTCTTATATTTGGTAATTGTAGTCCCCCTCTTTCTTTGGCATCACATAGAACTTTCATCTTCACTCGAGGCTTCTTCCCTGCCCATACAAAGTCCGATATCTTCCTTTGCCACTTGTCAAATTGTTTATTGTCTCTTATTATTGGTATTGTTTGCAGTAAAAACATAATCCATGGTAATACATTCATTTTAATTACTGCTATTCTTCCCAGCCATGACAGATTCAACTTATTCCATTTGATTAAGTCTCTGTCTATTTGTTGCCATAGCTTTTCATAATTGTTCTTAAATAAATCAATATTTTTAGCAGTAAGTTCTATTCCTAAATATTTTACTTTATGTGTTACCTTGCAGTTGGTGATTTCCATTAACTCTTGTTGTCTTTGTTTCACCATATTCTTGCACAATAACTTGGATTTTCTTTTATTAACATAGAATCCAGCCAAATCACCAAATTCCTTTATCTTATCCAACAATCTTGGCATGTTTCGAATTGGGTCTTCTACAATAACCATTACATCATCTGCAAAGGCTCTAACTTTAAATGTAAATCCCTTAATCTTCATACCTCTTATGGCATCGTCCTTTCATATCTGCATCAATAAAATTTCCAATATCATGACAAACAACAGTGGAGACAATGGGCAACCTTGCCTTGTGCCCTTCCGTATTTCCAATTTCTTGGTTAATTCGTCATTTACTACAATTGCTGCACACTGGTCTTTATATACAGTTCTTACCGCTTGCATGAACTCTTTTCCCATCTGTAACTTCTCCATTGTGGTGAACATAAAATTCCAATTTAAATTGTCAAAAGCCTTCTCTGCATCCACAAAGAAGAAACCGACTTCTTTTTCACAATGTCTGTCATAATACTCTATTGCATTTATTACAGTCCTTAAATTGTCTTTAATCTGTCTATTTGGTAAAAATCCTGCTTGTTCTTCTGCAATGAATTCAACCAGCCATTCTTTAAGCCTCTCTGCCAATATTTTCTCAAAAATCTTATAATCATTATTTAACAGTGATATAGGTCGATAATTTTTGACATTACATAGATCCTGCTCTTCTTTTGGAATCAATGATATGTTAGCCTCATTCCAGGTTTCAGGAATCTTTTGTCCCTTTAAGACCCCATTCATCACTTTTTTCAGGAAAGGCACCACTTCTTTTGCCATTACTTTATAAAATTTAGCCGTTATTCCATCAGGTCCTGGTGCCTTCCCCAATTTAGTCGATTGTATTGCATCCATAATTTCTGTTTCTGTTATTTCAGCATTTAATTTTTCCTTCCACTTCTCAGATATCTTTGGTAAGTTGATTTTGCTCAAATATTGATCGATACTGTCCACATCTACTGCTTTGCTCTGATATAATTTGGCGTAAAATTTATAAAATGCTCTGCTTATGGCTGATTGGTCCACTAGCATCTTGTCTTCTTCCATAATCTTGGTTATCACTCTTTTTTCTCTCCTTTTCTTCAACTGCCAGGCTAGATATTTCCCCGGCTTGTTGGCTCCTTCAAATGTCTTTTGCTTTAATTTCTTCAATTCCCATTCCAATTCTTTGTTCTCCATTGCTCTTAATTGTTCTTGTAAAATCTTAATCTCCTGGTGTAATTTCTTTTCCCCCAGTCTTTTCTTTAATTGAGTCTCTTTGGTTTTTATCTTTTCCTGGATTTCTTTCCTTTTTTCTTCTTTTCTTTTCTTGTCTCTTGCATTTAAGTCCATTAAAACACCTCTCATGACAGCTTTGTACGTATCCCATACTTTATGCGTTGGTACAGATTTATCTAAATTATATTGTATAAAAAATCTGGTTTCTTTCTTTAATAAATCTAGATTGCCCTCATGTTGCAGTAAATCTTCGTTAATTCTCCATCTGAATTTTTTAGTGCATTTCCCAAATCTCCACATAACTGGATTGTGATCTGAGCCTACTTTAGGCATAATTTCAGCATCTTTAGTCCATATTACCAAATCCTTGGAAGCCCAGATCATGTCAATTCTTGAAAGCGATGAGTGCCTTGCCGAATAATAGATATATTGCTTAGCGTTGGGATTACTTCTTCTCCAAACATCCTCCAAATTTTCCTGGTTTTGTATTTCAAAAAAAGATTTTGGCAATAGTCCCTTTTTCTTTTGAGCTCCCTTTGTCTTTTTATCCTCATGTAGATTCACCACTCCATTAAAATCACCTGTCAAAATTATTTGTGAATGAGTCACTCCATCTAATTGTTTCTGTAGTTCTTTTAAAAAATTGTCCTTGGCTCCATTTGGTGCGTAGATCCCTACTATTAATGTCTTTTGGGAGTTCCAAATAATTTCCACCGCAACATATCTGGCTTCTGAGTCACTAAATATCATTCTGGGTCGCAGCTCCTCCTTAATGTATATCACAACTCCCCTTTTTTCTGTTTTGTTGCAGCGACAAATTCTTTTCCTAATTTATTGTTTTTTAAATACTTTAAATCTTGTTTTTTATCATGAGTCTCTTGTAAGCAAATTATATTACAATGTTGCTTGGATAGCCAATGAAAAATAGTTTTGCGTTTAGAAGGTGAATTAAGTCCGTTTACATTCCATGAAATTACTTTGCACTCCATAATCAAATTCTAGGTCTTTTAGGTAAGTCTTTCTCATTGTCCAACAGGAACATCTCCATTTCATGTTGCGATCTGATGGTTCTCCTAATTGTTTGAAATTCAAAACTCAGGCCCTCTGGAATCTCCCATCTGTATCTTATATTTAACTCCTTCAAGATCTGAATCAGATCTCTGTATTTTTTCCTCTCCATCAAAACTTTTTTAGGTAATTCCTTCATTATTCTCACCTTTTTTCCTTCAATTACCAGTGGATTTTGGAATTGCTTGCTCACAATATCTTCTTTCATTTTTTTTGTAATAAACTGCACAATCCTATCTCTGGGCAAGTTTTTTTGGGCTGCATATCTTGAATTGATTCTGTATGCCACATCCACGTAGCTTGCAATCTCTTCCATGGTTTTATTCAGAAATCCTGATAATATTTCCGATATCTGTTCTTGGGCAGACTTCCCCTCCTCCTCCGGAATGGCTCGAAATCTAAGTTGTCTCTCCATATATTTGCACTCCATCACCACCACTCTTTCATTCAAGCCTGTGGTTTCTGCTTTAAATGAAGTAGTTAATTTCTCCGTCTTTTCTTCAACCTCATTAACTTTTTGCTGCATCGTCTGTAGCTCTTTCTTGACCTCGTCGATACTTTTTGTCAACTCCGCCACTTCAGATTTGATTGTCTCCTTAAGATCTTTCATCATCTCTTGTATTATGTCTTTTATTTCTTTATTGCCTTCTACCACTTTCTTATCAAGATTATCAAATGCCGATTGCCAGTCCTTTTTCGACATCGTGGGGCTTGATTTACTCCGCTCCCACAAGTCCGCTCTCTTCCGCAGTTCCGTGGTGTAAATACTTTACTTCCAAAATTAAAAATCTTGTTTGCAGGTATTTTATCCAAAAGTTAGCACTTTAACTGTCCAAAATGGTGGGCGTCTTTTCTCTATGGTTTTAAGTCAAAGTTTTGCCCTTACCCTTCTCAAAGATGGCACACTTCTGGTTGCAATGAGGCCTTGCCCTTACCCTCTTCCAAGATGGTGCACTTCCTCTTCCTTCTCTCCCTTCACGGCCGCTCTAGACCTGCAGCTCTGTGTTTCTGATGCACTTCCTGTTCCTCTCCCTTTGTCACACAGCTACTTTCTCTCGCGATGTTTCTCCTTTCCCACAGTTTGCTATCTCTTTAAACCGCAGGTATGTAAATAATAATCCTTTTTTCACGTCTAATTCTTTTATAAAGGCTTCTTTTCATACCGTTCTTTTACTGGAGTGAAGTTAATCAATCTTTACCTTGCTGGGTCTTTTCTGGGTTGTAATCACTGTTTCAGATGCTCAGATTAGTCCAAATTAGTTACTGAAGCTTGGGTACGGCGATCCTATGCCAACTCAATGACTCCAAAGCTGCTGCAGAGATTTCTGCCACACTTCTTAGAGTGGGACCTCAAGGCTGGGAGGGAGTCCCTTGCACAGAACCCTCCCTCAGCTGAGATCAACACACTCTCTGGGTCTCAAGCGTTCTTGCCTGCTCTCCGCCTGAGAGCAGGGGGCCACAGGCAATCTGGCACCCCACCAGCTCTGACAAACAGCAACTTGGACAGCCCAGCTCCCTGAGCTGCTTCAGACCACCATGATCCCGAACCGGAAGTCCCTGCAGGCAAATTTTTTTATGATTGTCTAGCAGTACACAATGATTCCTAACATCCAAAATACATATTGATAGATCAAGATGGGTAGCTGCGTTAGTCTGTCTGTAGCAGTAGAAAAGAGCAAGAGTCCAGTAGCACCTATAAGACTAACCAAATTTGTGGTAGGGTTTGAGCTTTCACGAATCGCAGATATCTGAAGAAGTGAGCTGTGATTCACGAAAGCTCATACGCTACCACAGGTGCTACTGGACTTTTGTGCTTTTCTACTGCAAAAAACATATTGTTCCTTTAATACTGCTTTTCAATAATTTTTAAAATTATTGCTACATTTTGATGTTGGCATCTTGTACTTTTGGTGGTTGGTACTTTTTTGACACACATCTTTTTGAGAACAAGATCCCAGTTGAGTAGCACCTTAAACACCAATCAGATTTCCAGGGTATGAGCTTTCGAGAGCTCTGACTCTTAAAAGCTCATACCCTGGAAATCTAATTGATCTTTAAAGTGCTACTAGATCCAAATCTTGCTCTTTTACTACATACCAACAAGATATCTACCCCAAACATCTTTTTGAGAACATTCTTAAAAGATGAATGCAAGAGATTTCTTACTCTTGCTGTTGTAATTAGAACAGTAAATGTTCAAATGGCCTCAGAAGAAATAAAAACGTATGAATGATTTTCAAGTAAAATATTAGTATATTTAACATTTTTTGACATTTATAAACAAGGTAGGGCAGATTCTTTTGACTGGTAATATTTCTAACACCATCAAGTAAATGTAATATTTGCATAACTCTTGGGATTGTCACTGGAAAAATAAAAAGATTGGGGATAAAGTTTCTCTTCAAAAGTGAAATCTTCAAAGTAAAGACAAATTACTTTTACTTCATTTCTATGTACTTCCACAAGGTTACATTTAGAGAGATTAAAAGTGTTCTTTGTATGTGTTGCCAGATCAATATAGTCAATATAGGACACACAGAACACCACAGCAACTAAACCACTAAGAAAATAGAGATTGCTGACAGTAAACAGTGGGAATGCATCATGTGTGATTTAGCAAATAATACAGCAATGAAAATCATGAAGGTCAAGTAAGATCATCTGGCAATTCCAAGGCTTAAGACAGTATGTTATGAAGCACAAACCAGGCTATTGATCTCTTCTTTTATCCAACGAAAGGAGCTCTGACTCTCGAAAGTTCACACTCCAGAAAACTAGTGGTTCGTCAGGTGCTTTTGGACCTGAATCTTGCTCTTCTATTACAGACCAACACAGCTACCCACCTGAAACTTCTTTTATCCAGCACCATAATATGGAATCCTTTCATTCCCACAGAGTGTCCAATTGAGGAAAAAAGTCTATGCTTAATCTTTCATTAGAACGTATTCTTTCACAACCATACTTTTATAGTAGTATTTTCTTGTTGGGTGGACATTGAAATTAGAAATGCATTAACTATCAAAACCTAATGATTTCCTTTACATCACTGCTTACATATTGAAATATCTTTTAAACATTGAAAGGCTGTCATGTTGCCATATTTATTTTTCTTGCATTGTTTGTTTTACATTCTCTATATTCCTTCCTTCCAACAGATTATGTTTATGCTACTAAATGAGACACATTGTAAATTGATCTTTTTGATAACACACAATGTGAGAGACCCATGGCCAGTTGTGACTTCCTGATGCATGTGGGACAGATTTGTATACACATGTTAGCATACACTTGATTCTTGCTATGCATGGCAAAGGAAAATTGTCACATTTGTTTATTATATTTATGGCTATTTGGCTTCCATGGAGCTCAAAGAAATGTGATAGGATTGCTAGGTGATGGCTTGTCCATGTATTGATCAGGCCAAGGCTTGCTTCACTTCAGAAGGATTATTGGCAAGTGTTTTTAGATTATGCACTGGCTGGTTGTCTGTATAAAGTATAGCCTAAACATACCTTCTTTATTCTAGATTTCCTATTTTCACGTTATGCACTAGTTGTTTCCTTAGTGGACTTGCTGTTGAATTGCCCTTGTTCTTGATGGAGTTCCAATCGTGCCTGGGTAAAGTCCACTTCCCAAACCCCTGTTATCTTGCATTCCAAGCTGGGTAATTGCTATAATGAATTTAATCTATGCTTGTTTTTCTTGCCCTTCAAATTAAGGTCTTGTATAGTGTATAGGTGGCAAGAAAAGTTCCTGGATGAAAAACACTTTCTTCTGAGGGCATTCCTGTACTCAGAGCCGGAAACCAGCTACCCAGCCTCTATTAATCCCCTTGCAGTACTTGCCAGCAAGCAACACGCTAAGTCCTTTTACAGGTATTGCCAGTCACGTCTGCTGACTGCGAGTCATTACCATTGCAGCTATTACATTCTCTAATTGCTACTCTATGTTAGAGCTGTGGAAAGCATGCTTTCAGAAAAGTAGAAAGACTCAGTGGTTGAGTACATGCTTTGCATGCAGAAGGATCCAAGTTCATTTCCTAAGGTAGCAGCTGGTAGCAGGACTGGCAAAGACAGGGCCTGTCAGTGTCAACAGTACTGGGCTAGATGAACCAGTGGTCCAATTCACTAAGGCAGTTTCATTTTTCAATAGCTAAATTGGATTTTTAAGCCTTCTAGAAAAATTCAGATACTTATTTTTTCAAAAAGAGGAGGAAGGATACTAATAACAACAACATTTGAATTATATACCACCCTTCAGGATAACTAGTATGTTATTACTATCCCCACAACAATCACCCTGTGAGGTGGGTGGGGCTGAGAGAACTCTAGAAGAGCTGTGACTGACCCAAGGTCACCCAGCGGGCTTCAAGTGGAGGAGTGGGGAATCAAACCCAGTTCTCCAGATTAGAGTCCTGCCGCTGTTAACCACTACACCAAACTGGCCCTGCTGATAATCACTATGGTAATAACCAGGCAGAGTTTGTTATCAAAACTGTTTTTGAAATGATACTTCTATTATATATTGGTATTATCAAAGGCTTTCTTAAGAACATGTTTGAGCACACTGTGTTACAATCAATGTGTATCAATCTAAGTAAATCTGTTTAAGAATCGAGTGCAGCATATTTAAGTAGTAAGGAGTGTTGATTGGAGGGGCTAGAGATGGCTGTGAACATCTGAGGCTACTGAAATGCTGGTGATAGATGATTATAATGAAAGAAGAACCAACATGGGGTAAAACAAAGGGAGAGAGTCCTAGAAGAATAAAATGGGACTTAAGATTGGGATATGTAGGTTTTGTGTACCATTTATGCCACAGACTCCTTGCATGGCCTTGGACAATTCACTTTCAGCATCCATTGCACATCTCCAAAGGTGGAATAATAGTAGTATTGTACCTCACAGTGTTGTTGTGATTTTAAATAAGCTATGTGTGATTAGTAGATACTATGTGCGCGCCTGTGTATTAAGGCATGTCAGAGAAGACTTAACTCTGCATTCTTTCTTTTACGGTAACTGGGGTACAATGGTGACAATGATTTATTGCACAATCAACAGACCTTTAGAATACAGACTGTAACTAGAGCTATTGAATTATAACCCAAGTTTTTTTCAGTTATGGTATCCCCTTGCTCCCGGAACTTCCTGTTAAAAGGGATCTGTCTGATCCCCTCCTTATACTGCTCATGCTGTTATCTTAAGGCCATTACTTCGCAATTTGTTTGCTTGATCTTGCGGAGTACTGTTAGAGCTATGCTGCTTTCCATAAATAGATAAATAGAACTCTCTCTCTCTCTCTCTCTCTCTCTCTCTCTCTCTCTGTGTGTGTGTGTGTGACAGAGAGAGAGAGAGAGAGAGAGAGAGAGAGAGAGAGAGAGAGAGAGAGAGAGAGAGAGAGAGAGAATGTCTTCTTGTGATGTGACCAAAGTATGATATCTTCAGTTTTGTCATTTTAGCTTCTAGGGAGAATTCAGGCTTGATTTGATCTAGAACTCATTTATTTGTCCTTTTGTCTGTCCATGGTATCCATAAATCTCTCCTTCAGGACCATATTTAAAATGAATAATTTTTCTTTCCCTCAGCTTTCTTCATTGTCCAACTTTGACATCCATACATAGTAATGGGGAATACCATAGTGTGGATTGTCATGATCTTGGTGCCCAATAACTGTCAGATAAGCCTCCAGCATATCTGCCATGGGTTAAATGCTCCAGCGTATCTGTCATGTGTTATGAGTTTCTTGCTAGAGTAATTAATATGCCTCTGAGACCATACAGAGTAAAACCTGTTTTGCTGAATGGTTGCTAGCTACTTATCTTGCAGGTGTTTTGGTTACGACTTCCTGGCAGGCCTGGGAACTTGGCCTTAAAATTACAGCAGATACTGCACCAAGATTCTAACAGACTGTCTAGAGCTCATCCCTTCCCTCCTCCCCTCTTCCCAGGCTCTGCGCACCAAAATCCTAACTGACTTTCTTTCCCACTGGGGGGGCGGGGACTATGAAATATAATTAACCTTGGTTTGCTACCTTGGACCATTCTAGCCAATACTCCTGTCCTAGCATCTTGATACTGGTATTTTTCTTTAATAAAAACAACTTTAACTCATACACCTGAGTAATGCAGTGAAGTGTTGGGGGAAATACCTGGCAAGACCTGACAGCAACACAGGATCTTTTCTAGTTCCTTCATAGCTGTCCTTCTAAGCCCCAAGCCCCTTCATATGTACATATAGCTAGTGCCTACTCTGATACATGTATAGATCATGTATGAAGAATATTTATTCAAAACATTTGTTTTAATGCACATGCAAATTCATGGAGACTTAATTAATCAGTTCAGACTCAGATAATTAAGCAACTAAGGCTCATTTAACTGGTTGACAATGATAACCCTATGATTTATGGTAATGGTGCTTTTAGGTCTCTGTAGAAGCTTATACAGATGACATTTAGAAAAAAACACTTTGACTAGTAAACTAAACAAACCTGATCTGAATGTAATAAAGCAATGCCAAATGTCACTTCATATAGTCACTTCTCTGAGTGGCAATTGCACTTCAGGGTCTCAAGATTAAGGACAAACGTTGATAACGACATTCTTCAGGTATTAATCTTTGCTTTTGTGCTGAATGGGCATGCCGGGGTTTGAACTTTATTTAAATGATACTCAGTAGGACGCCATTTAATCTTTCCCATCCTGGCAAGTTGGTCTTTTAAATAAGAAATATATTTAATTTGCTGACTATTTAATTAATAGTCAGAACAAATTTCTTACCTTTATAGGGCTTCCATTCATGCTGCAGAGCAAATAATGGAGAGCAGTTTGCTGGAAAATGACATTGGGAGTTTGCTGACTTGCAGCAAGCAGATCACGCTATTCACCTGCTGAGATCTGAAGCAAAGAAAGGGACAGAGACCTATGAAGCTATACCAATGTTACGCCTACTTGGTTCATGACTGTCTTGGCCCTCTATGTCCACTGTTTCCTGAATGCTCTTAAAGCTTTACTCTCTGCCCTTCCTTTGCAGTCCCTTTGTTTGTGCTGAGTTTTTCAGGGACTTTAAATAGCATAACTTGACAGCCCCTGTGACTGATCAGTTGCCCTTCAACTGTTTGAACATATTTAAACAGTCCTGGATGCCTTGCCAGGCTTATATTAAACGTTCTACTCTGAATCTGGGCCATTCAATTGCTAGACCTGAGCCCTGGAGGAAAAAATATAGGCAGGGTCATGAGCAAGGTCATGGAAGGAGGGGCTATAGAGGGGGCTACAGACTGCCATTTGGGCAGCTAAAGACATACACTGATGGTCATATGGGAGAAGAATTCAGGAAGAAATTCCAGAACAGGAGCATCAGCTGAGCCTGCTGGTGACTAGACAAAGGAGCTGACTGGAGCTCAGCAAAAACTCCCTCAAGGGCAGCCATGTTAAGGAGGTTGGAGTCCTACTGCTCACGTTCATAGTAACTGTTTTGGAAACCGGTATGTGGGACACTTACATGCTTTGCAGGGACCTGAAAAACTGTGCTGTTAGATGATGGAGCAGCTGTCTCTGAGAAGCAGAGTAAGCATTGGCTTTCAAAAGATTAAAAACCAATAAGTAATTTGTGTCATGTAACACGTAGCAATTGTGAATCTTATTTTTCTACTTGTACTCTTAATAAGTATGCATGTTGATAAGTATATACAAAATATGGTGTGAACTCCCTCTTAGACTCAGGTAAGCTCTACTGAGAGTAAGGATGGGAGAAGCCATAAACTGGGTTGTTATGTGAAAGAAATGTAAAAGCTCAATTTATTTCCAAGGATAGGACACGATTAAATGGCCAGGATTGGATTGGATTGGAAATTCATGCAATGGCAACCCCTGGTGGAACTTTCATGGCAATAGGCTAACAGAGGTGTGGTTTCCCATTGCCTGCTTCTGCAACCCTCGTCTTTGTTAGAGGTCTCCCATCCAATTACTATCCAAGACAAACCCTGCTTAGCTTTTGAGATCTGACCAGATCAGGCTCTCACTGGCTACCCAGGTTAGGATTGTTTATGCCTTATGATAGTCAGATAAGAGATTGCTGTTTTAAATATGCATTTCTGATATATGTATCATCAGCGTTATGATTTATGTACATGCCTTCTCTGTTTTTTTTAAAGTTTTAAATTTTATTTGAAAGGAAAAAAATAGTAAAGACAGTAAACAATGCATAAAATAACATAAGCAAAATATATAACAGTACACAAAGTCAATAGCAACAGAATATATAACAGCATATTATACTACAATCTGTTTCTCCTCTCCATTCCCTTACTTACATAAACTCAACATTTTATATTCAAAATTTTCAAATGTTAATTTTACAGTTAATCTACTTTAGTAATAGCTATTCATAGTTTTTCTTCTTTTTGACTACATAGTCAAAAAAACTCATTTTTTCTGAAATTCTAAGATTGGTCTATTATGTATGTAAGAGGTTAATTTGGTCATAGACAAATATTCATACATTTTGTTCATCCACTCCGAGTCAAACTACAAATGACGAATGACACAGGTTGTACACTTGTCAGCTTACCTCAAGTTTTGATGGGAAATGTAGGCAGCTTGGTGGAATGCTGGACAAGTGACAGTTGAAAAGTCCATTGGACAACAGTCGGAGAGTCAAGCTGCAAGACCAGGATGCCTACATTTCCCATCAAAACTTGAGGGAAACTGACAAGTGTCCAACCTGTGTCATTTGTCACTTGTAGCTTGGCTCTGAGTCACATCTGGGCAAGATTCTGTCTTCCATTTTGCTGCATATACTGCTCTCGCTGTCATCACCATATATTTAAAAAGTTCGTTTTGTGCTTTTGTAATATTACTAGGTAAAATATTTAATAACATACTTTTAGTGTTCAGTTCAAAGTGAAACTATCTTCTGTATCTTTTCATGTATTTTGTCCAATATCGTCTTGCTTTCAAAATTTAATAAAATGAATAAAATAAAATAAACTCTCTGAGCAATGTTAGATCTGCAGAGGGAGGATTGGAGCCAGTGTGAATAGAGTTTCTGGGAAGGCTGAAGAACGTTCTGATGACATATTCCAGAGCAAAGGAGAGCCAGCTAACTTGCAGCCCATGTTCTTTGGATTCTTGTGTTCCCTAGGCTGGTAATCTCTGTTCTAGTTTGTAGAAGTCAGCCTGGGACCTCACCTAGGAGGAGATGCCATAGAATCACAGAATCACACAGAATCACAGAGTTGGAAGGGGCCATACAGACCTTCTAGTCCAACCCCTGCCCAATGCAGGATGAGCCTAAAGCATCCTTGACAAATATTCATCCAGCCTCTTCTTGAAAACTGCCAGTGAAGAGGAGCTCATCACCTCCATAGGCAGTTGATTTCACCATTGAACTACTCTGACCGTGAAATAGTTTTTCCCAATATCCAGCTGGTACCTTTCTGCATGTCATTTAAGCCCATTGCTATCCTCTGCTGCCAACTGGAACAGCTCCTTGCCCTCCTCCAAATGACAGCCTTTCAAATATTTAAAGAGAGCAATCATGTCCCCCCTCAATCTCCTCTTCTCCAAACTAAACATTTCCACGGCCCTCAGCCTTTCCATAAAGAGACAGTTAGCCAAGTCTTCTGCCCCCAAAGGCTACAAGTTCAAGATAAGGAAAAGTTGCTAAGGCTGAGAAAAAAAGTGGCTAGAACCAGAACTGGCTATGTTCTGTCAGCATTTTCACCAAGAGCAACCATCTAGAAGGTTCAACATCCAGTCAAACTCCTTCAACTCCCAGAGAAGGGAGGAGTTAGGTCAAGAAATAACATTAAGGATCAAGGGATATAAAGGGCAAAAAAAAAAAGAACACATTCTTTGTTCCATCAACTGACTCTCCATCCTGGGTTGTCTAAGTGTTTTTGAATCTGGGCAACCCCGCTGGTATGTATGTTTGTGTATGAGTGGATAGCAGGATAGGCAATTCTAACCTTATATGAATTAATAAAGCTTTGCCTTATTATGAGGGACAAGGTCTACAGGCCTGCACCACTGCTGTCCTAGTGGAATTAAAAGCAGCTGGGGGTGGGGCAGCTTCCTCTTCCCCAGGCTGGAACCTGATCAAAGGTGAGAGAGAGGGAGGGCAGATTGCAAAGAAAGGCTGCAAAGAGCTGGGCAATGGAAGACTTCCTTGCAGGCGGCTTGCTTAAAGGAAGACCAGAGACAGCTCTTAAGGAAGGAACTGGAGATAGAGAGGGCCAGGCAGCACACAGCAACACTAGGCAGACCTGCTCTCTAAGTGAGGTGGGGCCAGCAAGCAGGCTGAACGCCTATAGAAGGTACTGCTGATTCTAAAACACTCTTTAGTTGTATAGAAAAGAGAATAAATGATGAAGATGGGCAAAGGGAGAAATTCTGTGAGATGGGTGCCCGCCCCCCTCCCGAGATGCCATTAAACCCACGTGTGACACTTAAGTTCAGTTTCATTGCTGCACAGACATTCCTCTCTTTTCCTCATCTCCTTGAAAAAGGTCTTGCTGCCTTTGGTGGCCTGAGGCCAAGGGTTGATTATCCTTGGAGCTCAGTCTATACAGGGATTGACACATTTTGTGCCTAATAGTTGTACACAGCAACATACAGAGAACTGAATCAGATGTGTTCTGCCATTACAAACACTCAGCTCATGAGTAATAGTGTGGGAAGTGTTGGTAAACTCTCAAGGCCCAGAAATTCCAAGTAATAACAAAAGGCCCGTGGGTGGATTCAGCAGCAGCTTTACAGCACGGAGAAGTTAAAATTTGTATAGCTTCTGCCTTGTTGGTTGTGATTATGATTTCTTGCAGATCCATTTTTCTCTAGTCTTTATTACTTCATTTATTAAGAAGGGTGGTTTTGTTTGGTCTGGCTGAGTAAAGAATGGGGTACTTTGAGTGAGATACTAAGATGCAGGTGAAGTGTTGTGTCATATGACTATTAGATACATAGTTGTCAAAAACTGCTTGGAAATGTTATCAGTATTGGCTTGCTTCTTCCTAATGACCACCACCAATGGTCTTGACCTGTTATCAATATAAGATCCAGCTTTTGGCCTGTATACTAGCATGCCAGTCAGCAAAATTTGAAACCCTCCAACTTAAGTGGCTGTTTTTTGGGCAGAAATGACATGGGTGTTGGAAGAAGCATCCTTAGGTTGGAGAAAGGCTTTGAACGTTGCTGAATGGAGTGGTAGGATACGTGGTATTGTAGGGTAGCCAGGTCCCCTTACCCTCCTGGCAAGAGGAGGGAGACTTAGCTCTTACCTCCTTCTTCCCCTCTTAATGTTATCAGCACGTGTGCTGTGCGATGACATCACTTCCAGTGATGTCACCATGCAGGCGTAGGAGTGCTCCTTCACTTCTCAGCAGGCAGATTTGGGCCTCAAAATGGGCCCAATTTGGCTCATTGAGGGCACAAATTGGCCTATGGCAAAGCGGAGGTGTGCTCTCAGGGCGGCATGATGACGTGACATTGTTGTGCTGCCCCAGAAGTGCATCTAGGAGGCCTGATCCCACACCTTCCTCCCCTGCTTGCCTGGTAAGTGGAGTTGGGGGGTGGAGGGTGAAAGTGGGGAATCCCCCACCCGCACTGGGGAATGAGATCCCTATGGCATTGTATTGCAGTGGAAGGTAACACCTACATGCAGTGATGAATCTGGTGGAAATGGGCTACTCAGCTTACTTCCTGCATACAGGCCTTTCTCCTGGACACCAGTTTCATGTGCCTATGTGATCATATGACCCAGCTCTAATACGTTGTCCATCACAGTTATTTCCTCTGTGTGCACTAATCTGCTTCTTTGCAGTACAAGTTACAATTTAATTTCATTTTAAGACAAGAGCTTATTTTACCCCAGGTTCCTGTGCTGCCAATGTCCTGCTTCCCATATTACTTGTTTACACGTAGTGTCCTTACTTAAGCTATTTGTAGTCTGTATGCTCAGGACAGACATTTGTTGAGTTATACCTCTGCTGTTTGACCTCTGCAAGGCAGAAAAGTATGGCGTACCTGAGCTATAATTTCATGATGATGAAAGGTACAGCTAATTTGAACAATTTGTAGAAAATGTGGATTTAAATGTGGGCTTTGAACATTTTAAATTGTAGTAATTGCTGTAATCCCATTGGGGCCAACCGAAATTTTTGTAAGGACAGATTTTATGTGGCCTCTACTATGCTTTTAAAAAAGCTATTTAATAAGTTTGTCATATATGAGATTTGATATAAATATCTTAATTAGTCCATTAGTTTCTATTGATCTGATCTGGCTCAACTGATCAGATCTGGTTACAAATGCTTCTGAATGGGTCCCTTTCTGCTTTCCCCAGCCCACCTGTTCCAATGCGAGGAGGGAATCCCAACCCTTCGTCGTCAAGTGTCAATGCACACGCATGGGTTACAAACTTAAATGGTTTTTATTCAACTTCTTCATACATTTAAGGAATCTCTACTCACAGCTCTTCTAAATAGCATTTCATGCATAATGGTGCTTGGTGGAGCTTTGTAGACCCAGTGAATGTGGTGGGGGAAAAAAGAGACAACTTGCTCCTCTCCCTGCTGAGGTGTGAATGAACAAAGGAGGAAATGGCCCTGACAAGTTTTGGCGGACTCTGAATGCCCCAGGAATTGAACCTGTGGGGTAAGGCACTACACCTCCCAAGATCCACTTCTCTTAAAACTATAGGCATACATTCTAGTCTAGTACATATTAACTGAGTAATATATTCAGCTTGCTGCTGGAACAGTACACCACCTACTTCCCTCTGGTAGGTAGGTAAGGTTTATTGCATTAGGCCAAAGGCCGTTACAATGAATAAAACAGTAACAAAAATATGAGCAACGATGCAGGTAAAATATACAGTACAAACTTGATAAAACACTATAGGAATTACACTATAGCCTGTGGACAGCCCTGTGCTGTCACGACCTTCTCTCAGATTTTCCTTGCTGCAAGGGCAAAAAGAACAACCCTGTACGAGATCTCTGGGTCCACATCTGCTAATGCAGCAACAATGTGAGGGCAATCTGGCTGCGACCTCTGTCACCCCATTGATCACCAGGGTTGATTTGGCTGATCTGGCTGGCTAGGCGGATGTCCTCTTCCTCCCTCACCGCTCAATGTGCGTCCCTCCTGAAGCTGCACGCTCGGTGGAAGAGGACGACCATCCCAGATAGAAGGAGTGTACCGTTCTTCGGTCAAAGGTATACGATAGCTGCGCTCCCCTGCTAGAACCTCCAAACAAGCTATTTCCCTCTGTACCTGCCCATCATTGTGCCTGTTGGCTGCAAACTTTTTGGCTTATATGCAAGCTTGCAATGGATTCTGGTCTGATCCAATAGTAATAGTGCTATTGCTATTGGATCAGAGCAATAGTGCTCTTCTAATCATTCTGTGAACATCCACTTGGTCATTTTGAGAGTTCTCTGAGGGAAGGGACCTGGTAAAAAATGGTGGAGGATCTTGTAGTTACCCCTTCTTGCTGCCTCTCCTAGTATGCTAATTCCTCTAACTCACAAGGAGACCCCCATTTGAACAACACCTTTACCCACACATGAGGCAAATCCTTGTTGCCTGAAAGAGGACAAAGCACCTCCCTTATTATGCCAAATGACAGAGCCCACAAAGGGTTTTCCCCAGTAATTGTTAAAAGTTTCTCCCTCTCCTTCACCTCCTCCTCATTATTTAGCAAAGTGGCTCACCAACTTGGAAATAAAACAGCATGTTTTATCTTTGGCCTAAGAGTGAAAGACAAGGTAAAAATACTTAATAAGTTAATTAAATAAAATACTTGATGGCTGATATTTGGTCCCTTGACAGACCAAGCAGTGACAACAGCACAATAGCCGCTCCCTTTACCAAGGAAAATGCCATACAGGGGTGAGAGGAATGACATTCCAATGACAATGATCAGTCAGCTTCACACAACCAGTTCAACATGATGTGAGGGGACAATACTTTTTTGGAGAAGGAAAAAGGATGGGGTTCATTTGAATATGCAAGAATAAAAGCTACCATTAGCAACGTCTCAGAAAGCAATACATGGCCTGTCTGGTGTCCAGAGGGAAGAAACTCTGCAACAGGAAATGGGAGACAGGGTTTGAGTCCAATCCCTACCCAAGTGCCAAAACTATTTTGAGGTTCCTTGGTATCCCATCTACTGAGCGTCCCAGTCTGAAAACAGCTGAGGTGATTAAAATGGTGGAGAGCATTTCTCTCTGCCAGGTTCTAATAATTTACACACATATCTGTAAAGAACCCAAAGCTTTCATTGAGTAGTAGGACTATGAGTGATGGAATTAGTTCAGAAATCAAGGCAGATGAATGGGGCTGTTGACTTTCTTATACCAACAGGGCTCCTATGCCTTTGCAAAGCTCGATCAGAGATAGTAGGTTGACAGGCAGAACTTTTCTATTGCTACATGCCCATATTAAGTATGCCTTCAGTTGTCTTATAATTCAAAATGTAATTAATCCTTGCTGATGTTCTTTTACAGTTTGAGGGCAGTGGGAAGAGGAAGGGAACAGAGAATAAACCAGAAAATAGTTAAATAATAGGGATATTGGCCCTTTTCACACTACTTACTTGCTTCCAAAACGTTGCGATATGTAGCGCAAAAAACACGGAAGATAGCATCTTCTCACGAGAGTTTTGCACGATGTCGATGTTTTGGAAGCAAGTAAGTAGTGTAAAAAGGGCTATTGTTTAATTGGCAGGGTATGTTGATCTCACAAAGAAAGAGGATTGGTCTGATAAATGTGTGTGTACAATTTCCCGTCAATCATTGCTGTTTCTGTGGTCTAGGAAGGGCTTTTTGGTTAAGCCAGATCAACCGTTGGGTGCTTACAGGGTTTTTTTATAGCTTGCTTTGATATTATTAGTTGCCACTCGGTGATTGAAGCATGTCTTGCATCTTCCAAAGGCCAATTCTGTCTCCCTATAGCAATATGTTTTGCTTTTAATTGCTTATGAAGTGGGATTGTTTGTGCTATCTGCTTGATATTTGGACGCATGGGTAAGGGGGATAGTCCTTGAAAATGTCATCCCTATTGAGTAGAAAACAAACATGTTACAGCCAAAAATTTGCCTTGCATTGAAACTAATAAAAACATACGTAATACGTAATAATAAATAAGATGAATAGCATTTTTAAAGAAGAAAGTGGACTCAATGCAAACACAATTTTTTTTGGTGCATATCCCTAACTCATACATAGTGTGGGGTTTTGTCCATGGTGAAATCAATGTGGTCAGTTAAAACTGTGATTGTGCCCTGAGAAGTTCTCTCAGTAGTTACTGCTCGCTTCTAGGGGGCTTCTTTTCTCCCAAAGACTGATAGCCATGTCCTTGAGCCGCCCCCAGCCAAGACAAGTCCTTACAGTTTGTTTAAAGAATTCATTTGACTGTCGTTTGTAGCTTAGATTTTATTGTTTTAGAATATTATTATCCACCATGAATTTAGTCTAGAGATTAAAAATGGCCAGGGGTCTAACAAAACCTAATGAACATTTCTTTGTTAATTAAAGAAGAGCAGTGCCCTTGCGAGATTATGATACATAATGAGAAACTGAAGAGGATGACTGTTTATGAATTAGACAACATTAATGTTAATTATGCTTTGATTAACGGATCCCAGTTTTAATGTTGTTTGCCTCTTTATGTAAAACATAAATCTGCTCAAGCCAATCCTCAAAATGACCTCTCTACTGGACATGAATAAAGAGACCAATTTTCTAAAGTGCTGCACAACGTTCAACTTTAAATTGAATTCCAAGGGACAAACAATTAAATATGCATGAAGTCCACATAAAAGCATAACAGTGAAGTTACTAAGTGGGGATTTTAAAAAACTGTACTATCATGCTATTTGTACTTTTGTCATGGAGAATATGAGTCACTGCTAATGAGATTTTACTTCCCTTTCCAATACATTAATTTGAAACAGCAGCAGCCCATGGAGTCCTAGTCATTTTTGAGTAATACATTTCCTTACATACAAAGGACAGCAAAGAATATATGCTGTGCATCATTTGTGTTACTGGTAAATGCTCTTTGCATGTTCCATAGAAACACAAAGAAGCTGGGAAAAGGGTAAATTGTGCATTTCTCCCTGGTGTGGTATATAATCACCTGATGCACAGAACTAAGTATACATAGCAATACAAATTCCCCTTTTGCATATTGCTAAGACTTTTTCTTAATGTGTTAAATTATCACACATATATAGAAGAGCATTAAAATGTGATCCAATGACTGTATTTGAATTCTAACTTCAGAACCCAACTTTTTCATTTTCACCTAATTTTACTGCATGCCTAGACAAGGTCCAAATTCATGGGAGTTGATGCCTATACCCGAATTGCTATTGTTTTGGAGAACTTAGTCAAGTAAAAGTGACAATTTTCTATGGCTAACTGATAAATTAGCCAAGTCACTGGGCCTGGATAGATATAATCCAATGCTTTTTATAGGAAATTCTGAAATATATATAACTCAGATATTAAATTGCTGATCTTCCAACAAAAAGATTGGACCTTTTCACTAAAATGTGTCTCCTTTCTGAAGCCCCTAGTGCACTGGGGACATAACTCCTCACTTACCCTGAAGTCAAGTCAAAAGGCATGGAATTGAGTTGTATGTGGCTTTCACACCTCTCATCAGAGCAGTGATGAATCGCTGACAAACCTCCATTCCTGCCTCCTTCTCTGTTGCCCCATGCATTTGTTTCTCCACCATGGGATAAAAAGAGAACCTAAAACTCTATTATTTCTGATACCCAGATAGTTAGCTCCCTATACAATATTCCCACCAAAAATAATAAAATAATAAAAAGGGAACTTCTTCCTGCTTGCTTTCAAACCAGCGATTCATTGATTCTGTGCTGGAGTTAAAACAAAAAAAAAATTAAAAAGAAGAAAAGGGGAGGGGAAGAATGGAAAGGAAGGGAGAGGGAGTGGCTGGCTAGACAAAAGTAGCCAATCACAATGCAGTGGGCTGGTATGGGGCAGGAGAGGGGAGAAGAGGATGGAACACCAACAATGGAATAAAGAGTATGCATGGAAAACAACCTACCCCAAATGGATTTTTTTAAAAAGTGGCATAAGCGATCCCTGGAAAGCTGCATAGTGGCCAGAGTGACTATTCATGGCGGCAAATCTCGTGAAGATAGTCATGAAAAAGATGCTGCAGTATGGTAACTGAACCGTCGGAATAGACCTGTGCAGACTTGGCTTGAGAACTGGAAGGCAGCAAAGGTGATGCTTTTTTTAAAAGGGGGGGGATGCATGAAATTACAGCTAATTTAGGTAGCCTAAATTATTTTCCAGGTAAATTAGTGAAAAGTATAATTAAAAGACAGGATTGTTAGGCTTTGAGAGGAACAACCCTTACTGAGAAAAGATCAGCATGGCTTCTGCAAAGGAAAGTCTTTTTGTGGATCAGAAATTGGTTAAATTTTAAATGGAATGCAAAGCATTTATATTGATCAGCAAGCTACAATTTTAGTAAATGGTTCCCTAAGGGAAAAAAATTGAAATAGCAAAAGGAACTTGACAGGGATGTCCAATATCACCACTATTGTTTATTATTACATTAGAAATTTTGGCAGTGAAAATCAGGCAGGACACTAGAATTGTCAAAACAATGGAAGGTAAAGAAGAATATAAAATGAAAAGTTATGTGGATGATGTTGTTATATCAGTGACAAAACCAAATGCTTCCTGAAATATATAATGGAACAAATACCAAGATTTGGATTACATTCTGATATGAATAAAAACAAGACTAACTGTGCAGTCCTAAGGGGAGTTGTGGGAAATGAACAGGGAGAAAACTAAGGCTTACACAGGCATAAATGGCACTTACGTTGGCATAACCCAATCTTTGCTGGTGGCTGCACAAGGCACACTACCTCAAATGGGTCACCACCAGTGGGCACACTGGGCAGCGGGTGGAGGCGTAAGTGTAGCACAAGGTCCTGCACTAGCGGCAGAGGGAGCAGGGCAGAGGTGGGCTGTGAGTTAGTTGGCTTCCAAAACTGCTCCAGGCCTGGGAGTGCCTCCTGCAGCAGTGGAAACTTACACCGTGAAAAAAGGAGCGTAGCCCATAGGCACCCATTGAACGGGAAAACTTGGACCATTCTCCCAGCGCCCATCCCTTCCCACGTGGCCCGAACAGGGCATAGGATGGCAACTACCATGGGGACCAATCTGCGTGCACTTCTGGGATGGGTGAGCCTACCTCCCCACACCCAATTGGCTGCCCGCGCACCCTACATAACCTCCAGCTGTGCTGCACATGATCTCAGGTAAGTGCACTGTGGCCAGAGTTTCTGCCTGGCAGCCTCCTGCCACAGGAACTTTGTGTACAAGGCGGGAGAGTAGGTACACACGGTGGCAGGTCACAAGTGCACTGAGGGGACTTAACAGAAAATTGGGAGCACTTTGCAGTCGCTCAAGAGAAGAGCAACGTCCAGAATGTCTGACTAACAACAACCACCCAACTTATCTGACTCTGGAATCCCAGCTCCAGAAGGGGCAAGGGAGCACTGACAGGTAAGAAAGAGGTGGAGCAAAAGCGCCAGGGCCTGATGGACTTACAGCCAAATTTTATGAGGTAATGGCCAATGAGCTGGCGCCACTTTTAAAAGAGGTGATCAATGGTGTTTTGAGAGATCAAAGAATTCCAGATACCTGGAGTGAAGCTAATATATCATTGATCCCCAAAGAGGGACAAGACTTGACTAATGTTAAAAACTATAGACCTATTTCCTTACTTAACAATGACTACAAGATCTTCGCGAAGATCTTGGCAGAGAGACTAAAGGGATGGTTAGCCGAGGTTATCGGGGAAGAACAAGCAGGCTTCTTACCAAACAGACAGATCAGAGATAACTTAAGGACAGTGATAAATGCTATTGAATACTATGATAGGCGTTGTGATAAGGAGGTTGGTTTCTTCTTTGTAGACGCGGAAAAAGCATTTGACAATTTGAACTGGGACTTTATGTTTGCCACTATGGAACAGCTACAAATGGGAGAAAGATTCATAAGAGCAGTTAAAGAAATTTATAGAGACCAAAGTGCAGCAATTGTGGTGAATGATGAGGCGACTAAGAAAATGACTATAGGTAAAGGTACAAGACAAGGTTGCCCGTTGTCTCCGCTGTTGTTTATTTTGGTATTGGAAATTCTGATGATACAGATTCGAGAAGATAATGCAATCCGCGGAATAAAGATAAAGGACTTTTCTTATAAGGTCAGAGCATTTGCAGATGACGTAATGTTAATTGTGGAAGATCCAATCGAAAACATGCCTACGGTAATGGATAAAATTAAAGAGTTTGGAGAATTGGCGGGTTTTTATGTAAATAAAAAAAAATCAAAGATATTATGTAAAAATATGACTAAACAAAAGCAACAATTATTAATGGAAATAACTGATTGTGAAGTAACAAGTAAGGTAAAATATTTGGGAATTGAACTGACTGCAAAAAATATAGATCTATTCAAGAACAATTATGAGAAATTATGGACTCAAATAGAGCAGGAGTTGATTAAGTGGAATAGACTGAATTTGTCATGGCTGGGAAGAATTGCAGCAGTTAAGATGAATGTTTTGCCAAGAGTGATGTTTTTGTTGCAGACAATACCAATTATCCGGGACTCTAAACAATTTGAAAAATGGCAGAGGAAAATATCGGACTTTGTGTGGGCAGGCAGGAAGCCTAGGGTGAAAATGAAAGTGCTGCAGGATTCAAAAGAAAGGGGTGGAATGCAACTGCCCAACTTGAGACTTTATTATGACGCAATATGTCTGGTATGGTTGAAAGAGTGGATAACGCTGAAAAATCGCAAATTACTGGCCTTAGAGGGATATAAAAGGCTGTTCGGTTGGCGATATTTATGGTATGACAAAGTGAAAGCAGACTCTATGTTTTTGCACCATTATATTCGGAGAAGCCTCTTCACAGTTTGGAAGAAATATAAAGATTACCTACAGGAAGGAACTCCCTCCTCGGTGGTTCCATATGAAGTAATTGATCCAAGAACGGTTGATAATGAACAACAGTGTTTAACGTATAAGGAGATAACTCAAACAGAATTTTCTAAAATAAGAATAAGGTCACAACAAGAGTTGTCCCCAAACTACAATTGGTTTCAATATAGACAAATTAGAGATCTTTATTACTCAGACTGTGCGAAGGGAGGAATAAGAATGGAGAATTCTGAATTAGAGAAAGTAATTTTACAAGAAGATAAAAAGGAAATCTCAAAGGTTTATAAAGTACTGTTAAAATGGTATACTGAAGATGAGGTAGTTAAAGTGCAAATGGTGAAGTGGGCTATAAACTTTAACAAAGAAATAACAATGGAGGCATGGGAATACTTGTGGAAAAATACCTTGAAGATTACGACATGTACTAATATAAAAGAGAATGTCTACAAAATGATCTATCGTTGGTATCTGACACCAAAGAAAATTGCGCTAGGGAATCTGAATATGTCTAATAAATGCTGGAAGTGTAGAAAGCATGAGGGATCTTTGTATCATATGTGGTGGACGTGTGAGGTAGCTAGGCAGTACTGGGGGGAAATAATAAAAGTAATGAGTGAGATTTTACAATTTCAAGTTAATAAGAACCCAGAACTCCTGCTACTGAACTTGGGAATGGAGGACATTCCAGCACAATATAGGACATTGTTATTTTCCATGACAGCAGCAGCTAGACTTTTGTATGCGCAAAAATGGAAAGTACAAGAAGTGCCAACTATCGAGGATTGGACTTACAAATTGCTGTACATGGCGGAGATGGATAAAATGACAAGAAAACTGAGAGACCTTGACCCAGGGCAGTTTAACAAGGACTGGGAGAAGCTGAAACAATATCTGGTGAAAAAATGGGAGGTGGGAGGAGAACTGTGGCAGTTTGAAAATTACTGAAATATAATATAAGAAGAGGGAAGTGACTATACCGGGGTGGAGAGTTAACAGAATAATTCTAAGCAAACATCATATTTAATTATTATATAGAGTATTAGTAGTGCTATTACTATAAGAACTATAAGGATAGAAATTACATTAAATATTTTCTCTGAAAGCAAATAACAATTGTATAAGGGAGTATGAATATAGACTAGCATACGGAATGTGGATTTAGTAGACTGACTTATGTTAAATGGATATATATTGACTATTTTTGTTAGATAGCTTTACAATGGTGAAATAAGATAATTAAGATAGATAGGATATGTAAAAAGAAGTAAAGAGCAACATATAGAATATAAGTCAAATTGATTGATTATCATGAATGTATGCAATGTGTATAGAAGTACTAGAAGATATGTATAATGAGGGGCAAATTGTTTGTCCCGTACTGAAGAGACTAGAAAGAATAAGATAGAGCATAGAAATAGCACAATTATGATAGATAAGCTTAGAAGAACTTGAAAGTATATTTTAACAAATGTATTAAAGTCGATATGAGTAAAGGGAAAATAGAATGAGGGGTTGGAAAACTGTTGGAAGTCAATAAAAAGGGGGGGGAAAGGGAGGGGGTTAGAATTGGAAAATTTCAGGGAATGTGATTGTAAATGATATGGAATGTTTCTAATCCAATAAAAATTTTTACAAAAAAAAAAAGAAAGAAAGAGGTGGAGCAGCGGCGACCCCAGCTTGCTGATTTATGCCAACTGCCCTCCTCACCTGAACCTTCCCAAACGCCAACCTCTGCAGGTGAGGCTCACCAGTGGGGGGCTTGGTGGCAGTGGCTGACTACCACGGAGACAGTTGCCCAGAAACCTGCTCTTGATGCAGCCATTTGGGGGGTGCGCCGGCTACCCATTTGGGGGCTCTGTTCAGACTCCCTTAGCCGAGGCCCCTCCTGACAGAGGAGGAAGTGTGGCCGCAGGTCGGATTGACAGGGTGTTCCTATCTTCCTGTTGATGGAGGGTGCTCAGCCCCTTGACTTTCTCCCTCACAGAATAAGACCATTCCAATGCACAGCGCTTTCTCACTAGAGGATCATGAATCATCTGGTTGTGGCTGGACCTGTGATACTGGAGATGCTGCAGCTGCTCTCACTCATGGACACCCTCCCAGAATGTGGCAGACTGGGCTGGTGCTCAGACTGGGCTGGGTCTCTTGTCACATGTGTCTTTTCCCTTGCAGGCTCACAACTCGTCAGGAAGACCAAGGAGCATGGCTGTTCCAGCTCCCGGTGATCCTCCTCAAGTGCCATTTAGGTCTAGCCCAGGGAGCAGTTTCCCACAGCAGCCCACATCTTGCCCTTACCCCTGTGAGGGCAGGATGAAGGATGGATTTTGTGGCTCTGACTGCTGCACAAACTGTCTTTGCTCTCTTTCCAGCCAAGGAACATTAGCAAGACACACATCCAGAGAACCTCTTCACTTTTTCCAATTTAATAAAATATGTGCTGAAAAACAACAAACTGCCTGTCTGCTTGCTTCCTGATGATGACAGTAGCCTCCCCAGCTCCCTGTTGGGAGGTCTTTCCCACATCCCCGCAAATGTTTCCTGGTTCAGAGCTGGGATGGATGTGGTGGGCTCTACTGCTAAAAGGAGCAGGTGTCAGGTGGTGCCTTGGGGCCCCATCCAGCTTCCCTGCCCCCTGCCCCCCTCAATGTAACTTCAGGCAGTGCGGTGGGAACTGAAGTGTGGTCCATGAATATCTGGTGGGACAGAGGGGACACCACGGAGGACTTTCATTCTCTGACAGACAGAGCTGCTGGCATCTGATAAGTCAGGTAGATGACTGCTGCATGCCGAAGGAAGGGGGAGGTTGCTGCCGGGAGGTGGGGGATGTGGTGCAACATCATGGGATCTCCAGGGCTCCTCCTCCAAGAGGATGGACCACCCTCATTTTCGCTGTTTGTGGTGATAGGGGTGGACTTAGGAAATCTGGCGTGGGGAGGGAGTGGACAATGGTCCCCAGAGCAGTTTCTCTGCTCCCACAGGCCACCAGTCCACTCTGAGGGGGCGTCACTGCAGGACCAGAGCATTGCTGTCATAATCCAACCTGCGTTCTCACATCTTTGTGATGCAGTGATGTATTCAAATGGTGCTGCCACAAGTCTGTGGGTGCTTTTCACTCCCATCAGCTGCAATGGGCCTTCTGACCTTTCATGTGGTTTCCAATGGGCATATCTGTCACTCATTGAAGAACCCAACCCCCACCTGTCTCTCCAAAACCTGGGGACTGGTCCCAAGTACTGCAGGCTGCGAGTGCAACCCTCGCCAGTTCCTCTCGCCTTTCTGGTCCCACTTTTCAGGGAGGAGGAACCTGTTTCTCTTGGTGGCAGCAGCGGCAGCAGTGGGGGGATTTGCCGGCACACAAAGCTGCAGCCACCAGCCTGCCCTCATCAGAAAGGAGGGTTGGACGGGTGAGAGGGTGGGTGCCTGATCCGCACCTTCAGTGTTACCTCTGCCTTCCTCCCCAGCTGGGATGCCTGCTCCCAGATGGGATGGTGTTGGTGGGCAGTGAGGATCATGGCCTCATTAGCTGCACCGCTCACCTGCCTGTTAGGGGAGTGGTGTGGCCATTGGCTGGTGTGGGCAGGGTTGTCAGGGGAATGGCGGGTGGGTGCTCTTGGCACAGCTACGCCTTGCCTTGCTGAGCTTTGGTGCTGGTGTGGATCTCCTACAGAAGTCCATAGAGTGTGGCATAGCACTGCTGCTTATACAGCACCACATGGACAGGTGCGCTGACTCAGGCCTTAGGATTGCTCTGCTCGATACTGTTATTATCAAAAACCAGAGAGGATCAAGAGGAGATAGAAAAAACAACAGCTTGCATTATTACTAGAAAAACAGTTAAATATTTCAGAATAAATGTAATGGGACAAAACAATAATTTATTTAAAGATAATTACCCAAAGGTTTGGATAAGTATTATTGAAGATCTGCAAAAATGGGAAAGATTAAATATTTCATAGCTAGGGAGAATTTATGCTGTTAAAATGAATATATTACCAAAAATGAATTTCTTGTTTCAAATGCTGCCAATCCAGATAGATGGAAAGATTTTAAAGAAGGGGCAGAAAATGAGAAATGACTTTGTATGGAATAGAAAGAAACTGAGAATAAGATTTAAAGTATTACAAGATTTTAAAAAGACAAGGTGTGTTGGCGGTACCAAACATCAAACTGTGTCACCAAGTGGCCACATTAGTTTGGATATCAGATTGGATTACAAATCTGAACAGGTGACATATAAAGTTGGACATAATAGATTCTAAGGAAGGAATTCATAACTACTTACGGATTAAGAAATCATTAAAAACTATTCAAAAGCAAGATAGTACCCATATTTTAAGGGATGGACTCCTAAGAATATTGTTACAAGGCAGAAACAGATTAAGTCAGCTTCGCCATTGACATCACCAATAGATACTTATTATGATGCTACTACAAGAAATAAAATAGATTATGTATATGAAAATATGATGGATAAAGCAAGAAATAAAAAACATGGCAAGAAATTCATGTTCAAGATATCAAATGACAGCAGCAAGACTTTTATATGCGCAGAAATGGAAGGTGCAAGAAATACCAACTATTGAAGACTGGATATATAAATTGCTGTACATGGCAGAAATGGATAAAATGACAAGAAAGCTGAGAGATCAGAATCTGGCAGAATTCTTTACTGATTGGGGAAGACTGAAAACATATTTAGAAAAGAAGTGGGATGTGAAAGGGGAACTATGGCAATTCGAAAATTATTAGAATGGGTTTCTTTTTATTGGAAGAGATGGAATCTTTACCATATGGAGTGAAGTATTAGCTAATTGTTAGCTTAAATTTAAGTGGATTTGGAGTTAATAGATATTGGTAAAATTAATAAAGTAGATATTTTATTTAATTGTTAGCTTAAATTTAAATATATCTGGTTAACAGTAATAGATAACAGATTTTAAGTTAATAATAATAGATCTGAAGCTAACAGATAGAGCTTAGCTTAACAAAGTAGAATGTAAACACGATATAATGAGTTATAGAAAAAGGGGATAGATTAGGAATAGATTAAGATATAGGGTTGGAAAGCTGTTGGAAGTCCTGAAAGGGGGGGGAGGGAAAGGGGGGGGAAATGATATTGAGATGTTATTTGAAAGTTGTATGTATTAATATTCTCACCTAATAAATTTTTTTCAAAAAAAAAAAAGATATCAAATGATGTCTAACTTCAAAGGACAAATATCCAAAGAAGATGGCCAAGTATAAGAGAAAACCGTTTTGGAAAAACTAATCAGTGGTGATTCAAAATACTTACTAGGATAAGTATAAAAAGTCTACTGATTTGATTTATTTCGTTTACAGTCAATGACCTTTAAGAATAATCGATACATAGTTACAGCATTCCCACAGAAATGAACTCATTCAATTTCCGAAATATAAAACATAATAAATATATCATAAGGTTTAAAATATACATTTAAAAATGATAAAAATGTTAATATCATACTAAAGGAAGGCAGAATAAACCTCTATATACAGCCTTATTGCTTGCTGCAAAAATTTATCAGGTAAATACAAAGCTTGGCTATAAGTCTAGTAATAGTCGAGTTTTCATCTATTAAAAGTTTCTTCAAGCAGGCTTTATCTGCAAGAATTGTTGGTCCGTCAAGGAGGAGAGGAATAATTTTACCTCATAGTTTCTTGTAAAAGGGGCAATGAAAGAAGACATGCTTCACTATGAGTGAAGTAGACTAGTGCAAGGGTACAAGATGTCCTTTCTGGTACCATTGGTGGTATAGCCACACATCTAGCCAGGGTAAGCGCCTTCCTGTGGGAAGGGACATCAAGCTGGGCAAGATAATGAGCCATGGTCATGACATATCTAGATTTAATGGGAGCCATAAAATTTAGAGATTTCATTAAGTCTTGTTGGAGCTTTATATCTCAAACCTTAATGTGTTTTGCTGAGTCACTAGTCTGAGGGAAAGAGGGCACTAGGCAAAAGACCTATTCTTCCTAAATTACTCTCAACCAAATGCACATAGAGATCTTGCATTATTAGGGGAAGGAGACCATTTTGGTTACTAGCAAAGGAATGTTTTGATTGCACCCTCCCCCTTCCCCCCCTAATTGCCTCTTCTCTCTCCTCCCCTTCTCTCCCTCCTCTTCTGTATTTGACCAGTCTCTGTATCATGCATCTGATGAAGAGAACTTGATTCTCGAAAGCTTATGCTACAATAAAATTGGTTAGTCTTAAAAGGTGCTACTGGACTCTTTTTGATTTTGCTACCACAGACTAACATGGCTAACTCCTCTGCATCTATGATTTTGGTTTGTATGAACCTTAAGCCACCAGAACATTGATAGCAGAAAGATTCTAGCCTCAATTCTTATTTGGCCTGTTTCTAAGCAAAGGAGAGCATTGGACAGACCTGGAGGAACCTGTAAAATAGCACAGAGAAACTTAGATTGTGTCTTCTTGAGGGAACGCAGACTAGTGGCCGAGATGCCCAAATAGATACCATAAATGAGCTGTGTTATGACCTTAGCTTGGTATAGCTTCAAAACCACTGGAACATATAACCTCCTCTTAAAGCGGAAAATCTCAGAATATCATACACAGATCTCTCAGGACACTCAATCAACAAGTTATAGTGTGCTGTATTTCCCCAGTTTCCTGCAGGACACCTCCGGGTAAGTAAATTTATTTACTTGTTCAATTTTATTCCCTTTCATTGTCCAAGGCCGCTTTTTTGAATGCTTGCCAAATGCCCCAATGGAGTTCTAGATAGCAGGACTGCATCATCTGCATACAGTAGAATCGTTAGGTGTTGTGAGGCAAGTTTTGGTGGATGGAATTTAATATCAGTCATATGTTTAATCATGCCACTAATATAATAATTGAATAACATAGGAGCCCTGTCTCACCCCCTTAAAAGTTTGAACTGAGTCAGTGTGGAATCCCAGTGCATTATACCTTACTCTGAGAAAGGATTCCTCATGCAGGGCACAAATAAAAACAATAGTCTTTTGTCTATAGAGGAGCACTCTAATTTTTGCCATAGTCTCAGTCTTGAAATTGAATCAAAAGCTGCTTTCAAATTAATGAAGGTGTCCAGGGTCTGAGGCGCAGCCCCTGGACTAGCCGGGAGGAGGGGATGAGAGACAACCGGGAGACAGCTGCCCAGTCATCCCAGCAGACACCCAGGGCCAGAACCTGCCTACACAGGAGGGAGGGAAAGAAGCACCCAAGCCTCAGAGGGTTAGAAGGGGCAGGTGGAGGCCAGCTAGTTCTACCCTCCACTGGGAGTCTAGGAGACCAGGCAGGGAGAGTGGGGTCAACCCAGAGGGGGCCAGAACAGAGGAAGAGGGCAAAGAGTGGGGACAGGCACCCAGCAGCTATCCAAGCAGAGACCTTACCAGCCAGGGAAGAGAAGTAGCCACAGCAGCTCAGAGCCATGCCCCAGCCTGCAGCCTAGCTAGAAGTCAATAGGCTGGGCCAGGGGGTGCCAGGAACAAAGCAACTCCAGGTGGAGCTGCCTAAGCCACTCTGTAGAAGAAGCTGAGCAACCAGCCAAAGAGACACAGTTGTGCCTGTCAGCTCAGCCAGAGAGGCTGGGCAGCCAGCCAACAAGACACAGGTGGGCCAGCCCAGTGCTTCCAGCCAAATGAGCACAGGTGCAGCTGCCTAGGCCAGCCAGAGCCATGGTTAGAGGGCAGGAGGTGGGCGTGGTTGACAGGTGGAGCAGGGAAACGCTGAAGGGATAAATGGGAAGTCCACCCACAGAGTGTTTTGAGCAATAATTTCTTCTTGCTCAAGCCAGATTTCAAGTTTTTCCCAAAGATGCCTCATATACTGCTAATGATATTTAGGAGACTTTAGAGGCCTGTAAACTGCGGGATCATTTTTATTATGCTTGGTAAAAAAAAGGGACAATGATAGCTGTTCCCCATTGCTTAGGAATTCAGCCAGATTGGTCAATATAAGTAAACAACACTGCAAGGAACTGTGCCCACCAGTCTGAGTTTTCATTTAAGGCTGCGGGAGGGATACCATCTGATCATGGAGCCTTCCCATTTTTTAGCCGAGATATATGGGTCTTTACTTTCTGTGATCTAACTGATGGCCACAGGTGAAGCTTCTCTAAGGAATTAATAAAAGTAACCTGAATGTAGTCGTCATAAAGCCTGAGCAGAGCACACCTCAAGCTCTCTCAGCCAAACTCCAGTGCCAGGCTCACTGATTTGGCAGAGACTTTTTCTCATTTACATTTGGGACCTGTAGTCTATCAGTCAGGAGGGCTAAAGTAGGGTTATACCCAGCCCTTTCAGGCCTCTGACCTACCTAGGCTTCTCTCTCCACCCCCCCCCCCACTGTTTTCACTTTGTTGGGAGGGAGTACTTCCAGCAGTAACAGCAAAGATTTTGCTGTAGGCCGCAGGGGTGGATTGCTTCTCACACTATTGCTACTAGCCTAGTAGGGGTCCATATTCCCAGGGTGGATGCTGGTAGGCCCCTCTCCCTATCTAGGCTTTTCCATCCCCCTGTTTACACATAACTGGGAGGCAGTATTTCCAGAAGCAAAAGCCTTAGGCCTTCAGGTAGCAGGGACCAATATGTGGGAGGGCGTGGCAGTTTATTCAATAGGGTGCAGCCATTTTGGAAGTGGCACCTGGTGGCCTGCTTAGCCTCCTGGCAGTGGCAGCCATGTTGTGAAGGCATCTGCAATATGCACAACTCTGGGGCTGGCCATTTTGAGAGTGGCACCTGGTGGCCTGCTTGGCATCCTGGCACTGGTGGCCATTTTGTAGAGGCCACTGCAGCCTACCCAGTGTTTGGGCTGCCATTTTGAGGATGTTGTGTTCCTACTGGGCTTTAAAGCACTAAAAGCAGTCTTTTTACATTACATTACATTACATTACTGTACATTTCCATCAGCCTGGCCTATCCAGGACTTCCCTCCACTGTGTTTTCACTTTATTTGGAGAGAGTACTTACAGCAGCAGCAGCAGCAAGCAGCAGTAGCAGCAAAGGCTAGGGTGGCAGCTTGCAGTCATCTGAAGGGTGAATTGCTCCACACATTATTGCTACTGTCTTAGCAAGGTTCTACAGTCCCAGAGTGGTGGCTGGTTAACCCTCCCCTTTTCCCCTGCTCAGTTTTGCAGCCTTTGTAGGCCTAAAGAGCTGTTTTTAGGGGTTGTCACTCACACCACCTAATAGCATGCTGTTTTATTGCATCTGCTTTACTGTGTTAGTGCATCTGCTTCAGCAAGGACTGGGGTTGTGCAAAGAAACTGAGTCAGAAGAGGAAAGCAGAAGTAAACCATTTGATTGGCAAATCGATATTAAAGGACAATTCATCACAGTTACTAGGTGTCAGACTTTGTGGGTTGATGTAACGACATGGTGGAATGCCACCAAAGAAAGTCATTCAAAAGTCACCCTAAAGGAAGGGGGAAGCATTTATGCACCCCAGAACCAGAATACCCCTGAGGTAAGTTTCCCTATCTTTTCAGTTTGAGGAGGCATCACAGACCCATTGGCACATCTAGATGCCTAGGAACGGCTAGGGCCCAGAAGAGGAGTCTAGGTGGGGAATCTTCTGGGGGGAGTGCAGAAACCTGCAAAGCTGTCACGCAGGACACAGAAGTCTAATATGTGATCTGATCTTTCTACCAGATTAGCACAATTGACAAGCGGTAGTGAATCTGGACTAGGCTGCCGTAATCTGGTCCTGTTGAGGTGACAGTGGACCAAATTGATAAGGTGTGGCTGGTAGTGAAGGGAAGCGTTCACATCCTGTAACTGATGACCCGACAGCTGAACTAGAAGGGCCCACAGAAGGGATGGACAGCTGATCCAGGACCTGTGGCATTGGTGGTTGAGCAGACTGAGGGAGAAGGTGCTGTGTTTCACGAGAGGATGTGGATCCTCATCTTCGGGCACTGCATCGTCTTCTGGGTGCCCCACCAAGCCAAGAGGACTTCGATCAGGTCCCAGCTCGGTCTTAGTGAGTTGGCCACGGTTAAGTGGCAGAGCCGAAGGGGCCTGATATGGCCAGATTTGCTGCCTCTGCTTTTGGAGGGGAGGGCTATTCCTCCGCCTCATATCCTGGTCATCCACATCAGTGACAATGACCTTGGCGTGATCAAGAGCAAAGCCCTGTCTTCGCAGTTGTAGGCTGACTTACAATTGATAAGCAAACACTTGCCTGGCAACCTTATATGGTCCATGATGCTTCCACGTCAAGTGTGGTGGGAAGCCCTGGACCCAGTTGTGTTGAGGAGGTGAGGCATAAGTCTGACAGAGCCCTTGAGAAACCTATGGCTGGGAGGTTGGGCATTTATTTGCTGAACCCTTGATAAATGCTGATTGTGCTGACCTCTACCAAGGTGATGTAGTCCATCTATGAGTGGCCCAAGGGATCTGTGGAACAAAAATGGGTGGTGGAGCTGGGGCCTGAGGTGCTTGCTGTGGATCCAGCCAAAGGAGAGGTGAGGATATTGAAGGAGATTCAGAGGGGGGGTCCGAACGATGGAGATGGTAAGCACACTATACCACAGCAGGACTGCTCGAGGGGAGGTGTGGTCCTCCACCTCATGTTGGCTCATAGGGCATGGCCCTTTCTGTACAGGCTGACACAGGTTTGCAATGCCTAGGTAAGTAGCAGCCTGATGGCCCGAGGGGAGGTGCAGTCCTCCGCCTCACATTCTGTTCATTTACCTGGATGGTAAGGAATTTCCGTTGCGGGCTCACACAGACTTGCTGTACATAGGCAAGTAGTGGCCTGGTGGCTTGAGGGGAGGTGTGTCCTCCACCTCTTGTTCTAGTCATTCACCTGGATGGTAATGACCTTGGCATTTGGGGAGGGCTGATCATTTACCACACCCTAGCTTACAGGCTAAATCCACTAACCTCTACTGAGGTGATAGGGTCCACCTATTGGTGGCTGGCTACAACATATTCCTGGATGATTTACAACGAGGACTCAGGTTGGCCATAAGCCACCTGTGGGGCACAAGGGCCTGAGCAGTGACTTGGCCCTAGCGGTGGCAGGATAGGATGGGAAAATGAGCGGTATGGTGACCCCCTTGGTGCATCCCCATTGGTGGGGAATTGGGGTCTGTCAGGAGCGGCTGGTAGGCTTTATGGCAGCCAGTTGCGAGGGCAGACTGCCTGGTAGGACCTCTGGACAAGTCTGCCACCCCCAGGCTACACGGCAGTGGGGGGGGGGGTTGGAGCTTTAAAGGGGAAACATTTGCCTGGCCACCAGGTACCAGCCATTTTCTGGAGGGCTCACCCCTGGGGCAGTGGGGGTTTGCCCAGGCAGGTCAAAGCGGAGGTTTGGTGTGAACCCAGGGCTTGGCCTGTACCGCTAGCCAGATCCCTTGCCGGATTCCCAGTTTATATTGAAATTAATAAAGTGGCCCAAATTTTATACCCAAGCACTGTGTTTGCCTTTTATTTTGACTAGTGGGTGGGTGGGTGGGAATATATATTATGTGTGATGACTTGCAGGGTTTTTTTGTGTGTGTTTCCTCAGGACCAAACCACCCTTCCAAGTCCACTGACTTCAGTGGACTTGGACTGGTGTCACTCTTCTTAGCTTGGTATTGTAAATCTCCTGACATTTTCTTTATCATTAAAAGGCTCATGCAGTGAGACATGGTTTGAATGTGGCTGTATTGCTGCGAGTGTGATCAACAATTTTGCTTTTTTTTTTCCCTGACAGAAAGCATTCTCCACCACTACTGTTATATGTGTTGGAGGGGGATACAGAGATACAGACAAACAGTTACTTCCCAAGATCAATTTAAATTAGAAAGATAGCATGTGTTTTTCATCCAAGTTTCCCCCAACTTCTTTTAAACTGAAAAGAAATGCAAGTGATCCTTCCATCTAGTTAGCTTTGTTAGATGGAGCCTTGGTCATAAGTATCAACCTATTGTTTAACCAGCGTTGCCTCAGTATTCAGCCATCTAACACTTGTGTGCATTTTAAAGAAAACTGATACTAAAAAGTTGAAGAAACTCTGCAATGATGCAATTTAGTATTTATATGGAGAAAATAAACCATCTGTTAAAATCATTTCTTTTTTTGTCAGACAGCTGAAAGAAGTGAACTTGGATTTGAATCTGCCTCAGTTTTGCCCTAAAGGATTTCATTTGAATCTTAGGAAATAGCATTTGAATGCTCCTGATATAAGTCTGAAAAAAGTGACATATGGAATTTATAAAAAAAATAAGGACAACATATCAGCTTTTTTAAAAAGAGAAAAATGCTTAAGGCATCATGTTTTTATTTCACACATCCCCAGGGGTCATGGGTCTGTTCTTGGCCTTCTTCATGTATTATTTTGCTGTTTTGGCACTTGTTAGCTGCATTGTGGGATCTAGCAAGTGCTACTACTATTTACAAGCACTCTCTTTTGCAATAGGGAATGCAACTCTGACATGACTGGATGCTGAGTATCAGTAACACATGATGGATTGTTCCTCCTGTGAGATAGTACAATGGAGAAAAAACTCTATTTTTTAAAAAAAAACTATTGTCATATTATTTGTAAGGAAGAGGCCATGCTCCATCAAATATACCTATTCTCTTATGCAGAGAGTATTTCTCAGTCAGTTCTCTCATAAAAGTACATTTAATAGATTCATTTATTAGGAGCCACCCATTGATAACTGATTGCCTAAATTAGAACCCACTGTCTAAGTCAGTATCTTTGCATATCTTTTCCAAATGGACAACACTTTGCCCACCTCCTCAAAGAGCCAGACTCAGTTCCCTGGTACTCTAGGGGAAACTGTCGTTACAGGAAACAGTATAACCCTCACTACCCTTTTGATCAGTCACACCCTGCTCCCTCTCTGTTCTAAAGTTTCTAAAAAGTATGATGGGAGATTGGGAGATTTGTAAGCAGCCAAGAATCAAGCTATTCTTCTCTGGCCATCTACTTGGACAGGAGCTGGAAGTGTATAGATTTAGAATATTTATCTAGAAACAGCATTCTCCATCCTCCGTTTCCTTCTGTATCCATGTGTAGAAAACCTCTAGAAAATCTGAAACAAAATTCTCTGTGACAATCCTTAAACGGTTTGTTTAAGAACTGTCATACAGGATTCTGTTGCATCCTAAGCAGAGTTATACCCTTCTAAGCTTATTATTTTCAATGCAGTTAGGTGTAACTTAGCTTAGGGTGGCACTGTTAGTATAACAAGTGTCCTATTTTACATATATCACACAAAGTGTGAGGAACTTAGAAACACTTTTGTCCTGCACTTATTCGAAACAGTTGCCCTTGTCCCTCCTTCCAAAGACACTTATTCTGCATATTTTACTGTGCTCAACTGGAGTTTACACCTAGCATTGAACCAGCACAGTAGTAGATACTATAAAAGTAGAAGTGGAGAAGTAACTTCAGAATAATGATTCCAGTGGGGTGTATATCCTCATCTGATCCCCTAAACGAGTCCTCTGAGAATCAGATTTGGAAGAAAACATCAGCCCCACATATCACTATTTATCCTCTTCTTGGTCCTAATGGAAGCAATTTTCCTTCCCACTGACCAGGCAGCCAATGAGAATACGCCATTCTAAGGCCAAAATCCTACTGCAAAGATTTCTCAACATCTGTGAAAGTGACTGATGCCTGAGGAAACAGTCTTAGAATGTGCTGTAAAAAGATCATATATATTAGCTCGCACAGCCAGGAGTTACATTTCAGAATTTGCTAAGAACACCTTTGCTCTCACAAAAGCCAACCTGATGCCTCTGGGAAGCTTATAAACCAAAGTGCCTCCACCTCTGTTTTCCATCTGAAATGAGCTTCTGTTCCCTTTTGGTCTCATTAAAAGAATAGTCCTCAGTAAAAAGCTGAGCAGTGAACTGGAAAGGAAGTTTAGAGAATGGAAGAGGACAGCTGTTCCTGTATTGGCTGTGGCAGCAACCCATAAACGAGGAACAAGATATATATGCATTCACTCTGTTGGTCTAATTTACAATAGGTATATTGGTTTATTTCATGCCTTTTCTGGTGGGCTGCCGGATAATAATGGAAGAGGGATAGTCAATATTTCACACATGGGAATTAATAGCTAAGAGATGATTGCTAGAATAACTGAAGATCTCTCTCTGTTTTGGATGACACCCATCACAGCTTGCATATAGTGGCAGAGAAATAACAGGAAAATGAACTCAGAATAAGGGCACACAAACACACACATGGAGAGAAAGAGAGACAGAGACAGATAGTGCGAGCAAACGTGCTATGAGCAAGCTGTGAGATCCCTATTTAGGGTTTTGATGCAGGGGGATGGATTGACTGCTTTATTTTTAACCCTCTTCACACTCAATCCTTATGCCTAATTTCTCTGTTTTTTTGACCCATTGTCGCTTGTAGCATTACGCACCTCCGTATCCTGGTCGGATTTGTTCCCTACATAAATATTTTATAATATTTTATGGTATTTATATATTGCTGTAATTGCTGTTAATATGATGGCTGAATCCACATTACCTCCGCGCGTCCCGGTGTTGCACTAAATGTTCGCTAAACACCAGGAAGTATAGCGTCTTTCTAGCGCGATTCACAAATTGCGCTTGAAAGACGCTATACCTCCAGGTGTTTAGCGAACATTTAGTGCAACACTGGGACGCGCAGAGGTAATGTGGATTCAGCTGATGTTGTGACCTGCCTTGAGCCCGTTTGTGGGGAGGATAGGATATAAATCCAATATATAAATAAATAAATACAAATATAAAGTCTGCATTGCTTGTTTGCATGGTGTTTCCCCTGTTTTTAAAGATCTCTTTTGATTGACTTCTGAACTGCCTGCAATGGCTTCCATTGTCCTCCCCCTTTTTTTTGCACATGTGCTGTATTGCAAGAGCAACCATTCATCTATGCCCTTTAAAAAGTAAACCCTTTCTTTTTTTGCATGCATGCTGAATCAATGACTCAACCAGCCGGTGGTGGGCTGTGCTCGTCCCAATAAGCCCTCTTGAAATCCTTCACCTGGACTCTGGTTAATGTTCTTCTTGCCCACAAAATTCCTCAACAGTCAGGATCTGGAGTGGATGGTCTTTACACAGCAGAGTGAGCCATGTAAATTTCTGATTTGCTGCAGTCCACATTCCACCAAATGGGAGACTTAACAATGGCCCCCTTATAATTCCATGGAGTCAATGGTGGATTGTCTGTAGTTAGTGCTGTTTCAAGTTATTTTTCTGAGTTTCTTGAATATCCTTACTTGTGCTGTATATTTGATTAACAGAAGGCAGTCAAGGATCAATTCTATTCTTAGAAAGTGCCTGAGGAGAACTTCCAATCGAAGGTGAATTTTGTCTACAGAATGGAACACTGCCAATTTAATAACCTTTAAAAGTTTCACCCATGAGGCATGACATGCATGGTTTACCTTTGCTGGTATGAGATTTCTTCCTCACTATGGTGGGGCATTGATTTAGGAGACTGAATGCCTATTGGAGATGCCTGTCCTATTGGCTTACAATTTTGGAGGAAAATGTGGTGTCAGTAGTGATAGCATATGTCATACTATACAACACAAGTTAGAAGGGTGACACGGTCTTGTTGGACTGTTTGGAGCCAGAGCCAAAAATTGTTCTTGAAGCAAGGGGGAGCAGGACAGGAACGATGGGCAGCTTTTAGAAGAAGGTAAGATTGTAAAGGAAGTGATAGCCAACTACATGTGCCTCCATTTAGGTTATGCTTGTTATACCCTTCCTCAAACAAAAATTATGAGATCATTAATAAGTTTTTTAAAAAAAAAATCTTATTTCAGAGTACTCAAAAGTGTTACTTCCATGCTATATAAAACTATAGGAGAAAGTGTACTGAGGAAAACACATCTTGAAGAAAAATGGGGAGAAGACTACAAAAAGAAAACTTCAAGGGCTAGGACTTGATTTGGACTTCTCCTTGTTTGTCTCAATAGTGTTTCCACCCAGCTTTACTGACCATATTCTTTCACCATTGTCAAAAGAGTGATGCAAAGGTTTGCAGAGTGGTAGAATCAGTTGATCTTGTCCTGAAATAAAGAGAATTGGGGGTTGAAAAGTATGGCACATATTAAGAAAACTATGAAGTATGCAGATTTGGTCACTCACTACTCTGTTGCTGGAATATCTAGGTAGCATCTCCTGACAAACAAAGAGAACTGATTTGAATATTACTAACAGTTAACAAAATTTTAATATCCTCAAGATGGAAAATGTTTGATGAATAAAATATGGAGAAAGATATAAAAAGAAAATACCTATCCTCAATCTTTACAAAATGTGAGAGATTTTCATAATTCATAAGATATCACCAGAGTGGTCAGTAATCCCATGTAGTACCAATTTTCTGACCAAATAATTGTCATTTTCTCAATTCTCAGTGAAGCAAAAGCTTTATGCAAATACCAGCAAGTCTGACCTCTATCCTTTTGGGTTGAGTTGAAAGTCTATATTCATTTCTATACTTGTTACATAACCATAAATATTGACACAATTCCAATATAACTTTATTATAACACAGTCATTCTTATTAACTGTGTAAGTATACAGACAAACACATTGTTTTGACAAGCAGTGGTGCTACTCTCATTCCGTGTTCATTATGTTCTGATTATTCTGAGATTTATTTTTTTCTGTATTATAAACAAAATATAACAAAAAATTAAAAACAAAGAAAGGAACCATGACTGTCCAGTGTTCTCTGGTGCTCCTATAATCATTAGTGTTCCCTTGGAACTTCATACCACATCTTGCCACTTGCTTTATTAATTGTTCTTAGGGGGTGGGCTATCTGTCTGGGACTGGCTCAGCAAGTTCCCAGTTGGCCACGTCTTCAGTTGTCCTTTAGAACCAAAATACATGAAAACTGTGAGATGAGGCTGGGGAGCCTGTTTGTCCCTTTCTTGGGCCCCCACGTGTCTTGGGATGGACACATGGATGTCAAGGAAGGGGCAAACAGCCCCCTCCTCACAGTCAAAGGAAGGGCAAACAACCCCCCACAGCAAAAATAGCACAAGAGGGAAGCCTGTAGCCCCTCCCCTCAATGTTTTCAAGCTGAATGGAACAATGCAACACTTTGAAGATGAGTTCCTCTGATCATATATGTGACTACAAATCAGGTTGGGCACCTGTGACCTGATTTGTGTAATATGTATTGTGATTTTTGGCCCTTATTTGGCTCAAGACTGGTTCACAGTACAGTTCTCAGTGGAATTATACCATTCTAAGCCCGTGGACTTTAAATTTAAAGGGTACAACTCTGTTTAGGATTGTGCTGACAAACAGCCAGTGATTATTTTTTTAATCTATAGCACTTCAGCAGGTTTATAACTTTATAACTTAAAGCTAAGTTATACATTTAAATATATGAGGTTTAAAGAGCGGATGAAATCATACAGTGATTCATGAACTTCTGCAAAGAACTTGTCCCTTGTGTTGGTTCATTTGAAAATTCTAGCACTGATTTGATCGTTTTTCCGTGCTTAAGATTTACAGCAGCTATTGCTCCAATACTCTATGCCAAGTGCATATGCATAGCCCACTCTTGATTAATTAGATTGAGAGGAGATACAGCTTTTATTTGCAACCTATACATCTTGTCTGATGTGCAGTGGGTATCAGTTACACTGGAAACAATCTTGTTATAAAATACATAGCTTGTCAGAGGTAAGACTTATACAGCTAATGCATTCTGGCAAGTAACAAACATGGTTTCCTATAGGAAGGCATAGGCTTCCTACGAATTTATCATTGCATTAATGTTTTCTAGGATTGATACAATCCATCCATCATCTTCATTTGATCTTTACAAGAAACATCAGGAATGAAAGTGGGAAAAACTGGGTTCACGACGACATTTGAAAACAAAACAGAAAAAGCTCCTAGCTATGAATACCTGTATAGTCTGGGCTTATCTCAAGGAGACTCTTTCCTTATGGCCGTTTCTATTTACTTACTTATATATACACTTTTCTAAAATTGGAGATAATTAGTAAATGGTTCATCTGGTTCATCTGCAAATTGCAGAGAACAAAGTTGTTCCCTTTCACAGAGGTATAATCAAACCAACAAAGTTCCTATAAAATGCAAAAATAACTATTTTATTTATTTTAGAGGGGAGAGGCCAGGTGAAATCAGAGGTTGAAAATTTCTGAGATAATTCAGCATAGAAATCTCTGAGGTAAAATCAGTACATGCACAGACTTTAGTTCTTATGCTCTTCAAAGATACTTCAATTCTTACATTTAGAGGCTTTTGTTCCCATATTTTCCTCAAACATTCTGGTACACTTTCCTTTAGGATTCTTTTTCTCATTGGGGTTTAAGAATGCTGGAACCCACTTTCTAGTACCCCAAATCCCTTCTCTTCAAAAACCAGTGCTTGTGTTCAGTTTTTTTAAAACTGAAACTTAAGGTTTACAAAGGCAGTTTCCAACCCCATCAAACAAGGGATCTCTCCACTTTCCAGAGCTATCTCCCTGTTTAACTGGGTAAGGAAAGTATTCTCTCCTTAGAAGATCTATCCCCTTTCTTTGGCCTGAATTGGAGTATGCAACTACTTTCCAAACTTCCTTGCCAACTGTGATGGAATGGACTTTTAAATGAAAGGTTTACTAAGTGCAACACCCAGAGAGTGGAAGAGAAAGGGTTAAAATACTGCCTGAAGGACAATGACTGACAGGCTGCTCCACCCTCTTTTTGATTGGCCAGTGAGAAGGTAACAATTGGTGCTGACAGAATTGTTAGAGGAGTTGAAGTCGGGAGTTTGAGAAAGTCCGACTAGTAACTCTCCGTGTGAGGAAAAAGGAAAAAATTGCCCTAATTGGGACAGCTTTAGGTTTAAAGAAGATTTTAGTTAAAGTACTGAAGTGTGAAAGCCAGCACTGATTAACACAGACAAGATAGAACTGGGGGTGTTGTTGACAGAGGAAGTGAGTAGTGAAAGGAGACTCCCTTTCAGCCAAGTGATCAGGGTTATGTCTTTTGGAGAAGAATAACTCTTGCTCAGTATCTAAAAAGGGGTTTTGGCTCTGAGGAGGACTCTGGGTCTGGGGTAAATGGGAAAAAGTGCTGTCTTGAAGTCAGAACATCTAAGCTGTAAAGTAAAATCTATGAAGAAACCTTGTTAAAGTAATTTTAGTCTGATACTACCAACCTCTCAGATTTTAAGATCTGTAACTACTGAAACTAAGCTTTAAGATTATTGTTCCTAATGCTTGTGAAGTATTCTGTTCTACAATCAAAAGTTACCTCATCTTTTCTTTCCCTGCCTACCTATATACCAACCCTGCCTGTTTAATAAACCTGTTGTGTTTTTTTTTTAACTTTCTCAGCTTCTAATTCCATTTCATTTCAAGAAGATGTGGGCTCTTGCTACTCCCCTACCAAATATTTGGGCTGGGATATAAGCCAAAAATAAATGTTTTAAAGTGTGGGACAAAAGGAACTTTATACCCAGAGACATGCTACCAGAGGCTGCCCAGTCACAGCAAGAAATGAGACTTGCATCATACCAATTTTACCCAGTTCTCCTGCAGGTGTTAAAACTGCTCTCTGTTAGGACTCCTTCTCCCAAATCTTCACACTTGATTCCTCTCAGCTAGGGATGAAAATGGACCCTCATATTTCAAGCTCTTGCTACCCAATCAGATTAGAGTAGCCTGTGACTCAAAGCTCTCTGGCCCTGTAAGGGATTAACCCTTAACAGTCCTTCAGTGGTTTGTACAACACTTCCAGACTTTTTTTAAAAAGTGTAATCCGTCACAACAACACTTCAAGGAATTGAAGGTTGTTACCAGGGCATGTGGTGGAATTTCTTTTCCTGAAAGTCTCTTTTTTAGATATAGCAATGGTGGGTGGTATGTATGTTACTTGTTTTGGGAAGCTGGAAGCAAGGATCACATCTAAGGTAATCAAGAAATAAGCAGAGAAGAATCCAAAGATCAAGGCAGATGCTGAAACTGGAGGTCTCCTCAAGAGGCAGGCAAGGGGTTTTCGGCACGTTTTTTTCATTTTCTGGTCCCAAACTTCTCTAAGTGGGTGTTAAGTTATCGTGAAGGACGGTATATAAATCAAATGTTATTATTATTTATTATTATATGGAAGAAAATTGACTGGCCCTTCAACTGTAAAAATCCAGATGGCAGGCAGAAATGCAGAAGAACCATGCCTAAACCTGTTCCAGTGGCTGTGGATCAAGTGCCAAGAAAATCAGGAGTTGAGTGTGTGCAGAAAAGCCATGAGAGTCCCACCCTTTCTGGTAGCTTTGTCCTGCAAAGAGCTATGGAATTGCATCTGCCTCTTGAGAGAGTATTAGACTTACCAGCTGGAGAAATTGGGGTGGTGGTGGAGGAATAAGGGATTCAGTGTCACATCAATGTACAGCATCACTTCTGGTGCAAAACCAGAAATGATGTCATTGCATGATACTGACACCCTAGGCTTCACAGTATCACTCTGACATGATGATGTCACTTCTAGTTTCATATTGCAAGTGATATTGCACAGTGTTGTGTCTCCAAATCACCACTGCTTTGACAGTCAGAGCCAAGCTACAAGTGACGAATTACACTTGCCTGGCAAGTGAACAGACTCACGTGTATTCCTCCCTGTTCACTTGCCATTCACTTGTGCTCCACTTGATCAACTGAATGGCAAGTGAACAGGAAGGAATACATGTGAGTCTGTTCACTTGCCAGGCAAGTGTAATTCGTCACTTGTAGCTTGGCTTTAAGTGTGTGAGAGATGGATAATAGAGAATATATGGAGATAAAAAGAGAATGGCATCATCAAGAGTACATCAGGTCCAGAAAGCAAAGAGAGAGACTGGGGAGAATAAAGTTCTCCCATGCTCTGCCAGCAGGTGTTTGTCAGGAGGGAGGGAGAACTGAGTTTATTGGAATTTTCCAGCCAAAATATTGGCTCAGAGGAGTTAGCTGTGTTAGTTTGTAGTAGCAAAATAGTAATGAGTCCAGTAGCACCTTTAAGACTAACCAACTTTACTGTAGCATAAGCTTTCAAGAACCACAGTTCTCTTCATCAGATGCATGGAGGGTATGATAAAACTGGCCAAAGACGTATAGGTGGTGAGGGGAGGGGGGAGTAGATGCAATCAGCTGCAGAAGTCATGAAAGAGGTGGAGTGCACAATCCAGGCTGGGTGTGGCCCCTCCACTCCATAGCTGAATTTGTATAGAATGTCTGAAAGGCAGTTACTTATGATAATATATGGAGCACTCAAAACTATTGGTGGTGGGTGACTTCAACGTCCATGCTAATGCCGCCTCCTCTAGTCGGGCTGTGGACCTAGTGTCCTCCATGGCCACACTTGGACTCTCCCAGATTGTTTCGGCCCCTACACATCAAGCAGGCCACTTGCAGGATTTCATCTTTGAGATGGGGATGGGAGTGGTACTGGAAACAACTGAGTTGGTGCCATGGTCAGACCATGTGGTCCTGAAGGCTTGGCTGGATATCCCACCCACCCCCTGCAAGGGTGGCGAGTTTATTTATGCTCACCCGCAGAGACTTATGGATCCAATTGGTTTCCAGAATGCTCTGCAGGGATCCGATGCTCCCTGGCGGTTCGTTGGATGACTGGCTAGTGGAAGACTGGCAAGTCCGTCTTTCTGAAGCCATCGATAAAATCGCCCCCCGTCACCCTCTCCGCCCCTGTACCAAACTAGCTCCCTGGTATACAGAGGAGCTATGACCGAAGAAGCAGGAGCTGAGACGGCTAGAGCGAGTATGGCAACGAACTCGTGATGAAGAGGCAAGAGCATCCTATAGGACTGCCTATGAGATGGCAGTGAAGGCTACAAAGAAAAAGTTCTATGCAGCCTCCATTGCATCAGCAAAATTGTTTAATGTGCCTTGCCGATGTGGAGATTCGAGGGACAGCCTTGCAGTGGTTTGTCTCTTTTCTCCATGGTCGGGGACAGAGGGTGGCACTAGGGGAGAAGTTGTCATCTCACCACCCATTGGTGTGTGGTGTCTCTCAAGGGGCAATACTCTCCCCCTTGCTATTTAACATATATATGTGCCCCCTCACCCAGCTGGTACAGAGTTTTGGACTTGGGTGCCATCAATACGCAGAAGATATCTGATGATGAATGGCCGGCCCAACTCTGCCCCAGATGTCCTGGAACGTGCCTTCGGAGCTATGACTGGATGGTTGAAGTAGAGTCGGCTGAGACTGAATCCCTTGAAGACGGAGGTCCTGCATGTGGGTCTAGGGTCCATGGGTGCAGGACTCCAGCTCCCTGCTCTCGATGAAGCACCACTTATGCTGGTGTTGAGAGTGAGGAGCCTGGGGGTGGTCCTGGATGCTTCCCTGTCTATGGAAGGGAAGCATCCCTGTTTTTAAACTGTATGTTATTAATTGTATGTTGTCACACCACCCTGAGCCCATCTGATGGGGAGGGTGGTCTAGAAATGAAATAAATAAATAACTATTCATAGTCTCTATTCAATCCCAAGTCTGACTGAGTCAAATTTACATATGAGTTCCAATTCAGCAGCTTCCAGTTGGATTTTGTTTTTGAAAGGTTTTTGTTGAACTATGGTGACCTTTAAGTCCTTGATGGAATGTCCTGGTAGATTGAAGTATTCTCCCACTGGTTTCTGGATGTTGCCATTTTAAATATTGGCTATGGACCAATATTTAAATATTGGCTGTGGACCCAGCAGTGGAATGTGGGTTAGTTTTGTATTCCTCCACCTGATTTTTATGAGACAAAATAAACAGGGAACAATTAATAAGACTGATGGGAAAGGCAGGTCTTAATATAGGGGCTTTGCTCTGCATTCTTAAATATCTACCTTTACTTTCTCCCAGGGCTTTTTTTCAGCTGGAATGTGGTGGAACAGAGTTACGGCACCTCTTGAAAATGGTCACATGGCTGGTGGCCCCGCTCCCTGATCTCTAGACAGAGGGGAGTTTAGATTGCCCTCTGCGCCAGCTCGCAAGGAGGGCAATCTAAACTCCCCTCTGTCTGGAGATCAGGGGGCGGGGCCACCGGCCATGTGACCATTTTCACGGAGGGCAATTGAAACTTTAAAAAACTCCCCCCTTGTTCCAGCTGATCCAAAGTGACATCATTGTGTGGTCCTGGGAGTGTCCGTGCACTTTGTGCATGTGCATGTGGTACCAGAGGCACCACTTCCTGCCAAGAGTTGCCCCTTGTGCTGGCAAACCCACTGAGTTCCACCACCTCTTTTCCCAGAAAAAAGACCTGCTTTTTCCTATATGTGAATGCCTACCATTTATTCCTATGAAAACTAATACAGTGTTACACTGGGTGACATCATTTTGACTATCTACCCCAACACTGGCCCCTATTGCGATGGGCCCACAAAGATGCATTTTGCCTTCTGTGATGCTAACTATATAATGGATCTCCTTCCTCCCCTCACATATCATACTGACATGTTATTTGCAAGTATTATTATAAGCATGACAGACACCGGAAGGACAGCCATATGGCAGTACACACAGCTGTCTCTGAGTTTAATGTACCTCATGCTTTTATGGCTACCCTAACAGATTTACATTTATATTAAATTTGTAAAAGTAGCACACTGTTCTCTAACTTTTGTGTTTGCTGCCTTCATGGACAGGAGAAGCCAAAAGCTTCATAGAAAACAAAGTTAAGCCAAATGAGAATCAAAGTCATGACCTCCTTGGTTGAGCTCACAGAACAATCCTTGGGGCAGCAAAACCTTCCTTGCTTCAAGTCTTATTTAATTAGCTAGTTAAATAGTTCAGAGTCTTCTCAGCTGAAGGGCATCATTTCAACAGGAAACTGTTGAAACCATAGGCTTTTGGGAGATGAAGCTTGGAAGTAAAAATGAATGTATTTTGTGCATGGTTCATAAAGACTGGAAGGGGTAATCCAATGGAGCCAATGTGGTCTTGGGGTTAGAGTGACAGACTGGAATCTGGGAGATTCTACTCTGTCATAGAAACTTGCTGGGCGACCTTGGGCCAGTTACAGTGTCTCAGTTTAAGCTGCCCCACAGGGTTGTTGTGAGGATAAACTCGAGGACAGGAGAATGATATAAGCCCTCAATGGGGAGAAAGCAGGGTAAAATTGAAGTAAATAAATGCATAATCCACATGTTACCTATAAATGTGCTTAATGAAATTCTAATGATCTTTTTTTAAAAAAATAAACAGCAGTTTCAAGAGGGATGGCTATTTTGAACAAAGAAGTAACAGAGAGGGGAGGTTATATAAACTTTCCTCCACTTTCTATATTTGACATTGGCTGTAGTTAAACTGAATGTGCGAGGTTTTCTTGGGATATCATAATATATCCCTGCAAAAAATGTCTTCTGCAAACTTAGTTGCTGCTGGGGGAGGGTGTTTCTGGGCGCACACACATGGGAGACCAGTACTTTCTGCACTGTAGCTGGCCAGGGCTCTCCACTTCCACTGTTTGCCCCTGTGGGTGTTCTGGCCTGCCTCACTGGCTCCCTGCCCTACCCATTCTCCAGAGCGTGAGGATGTGGCTGTGTGTGGGGGTCACACGTAAGGGGGATCTGGGACCTAGCATGCCAGGTGCTGACCCACTGAAGCTGGTATTTTACATGATTTATTTATTTATTTAGCTTATGGATTCTGCTTTAATTAAAAAAAAAGAGGGAGGAAATCAGGATGGAAGGAATTGAAGGATAGCTGGAAATTAGACAAACAGCAATCTTCCTGCTACAAAGCTAGCCCACTTTCAATATAAGGAGCGGCAGAAGAGAGCGATGCTGTGCAATCCACCTTGAGTCTCAATGAGAAAGGCAGAATATAACATAAATAAATACTTCTACTTGTTTTATTTATCTTATGTGTTTTAATTACATTTAGAGGCAAGCATGAACCGAAATACAAACCGAAGTTTGTCATGAACCGGGCCAGTTCGTGATTTGTGAACTGGCAGTTCATGGGAGCTGATTTCTCACAAACCATGATAAATTTTAGCCTGGTTTGTTTGGTTCGTATTTTGATTCATCACTGCAGATAGCCTGGCGCCAATCAATCAGTTTCCTAGGCAATTGGGGGGGGGGGATAGGCTGTCTGCAGACCTTCTGCTGACCTGGAAGTGATGTTTTCATGAACCAAACGAACTGGTTCGTGAACTGGGGCAAGTTTGTAAAAGTTCATGGTTTGTAGTTCGTGAAATGCGATGAACCACAAACCACATGGTTCAGAATTTTCCCATTTCGTGCCCATCTTTAATTATATTCATTATATCTCTTAATTGGCTTTCTCTATTGTGCTTAAGATTATCTAATGTCTTGCCCTTTATTTACCTTCATGGCATTGTTTATTCTCTCCATTCATCAAATATTAATATTAAATATCCGCTATTTCTCATCTGTGAACTCTCTGTCACAGCCCCTCAGGCAGCGAATGTTCTCCTCCTAGATATTCACCAGGTTCCTCCTTGGCATCTTTTAAAAAATCAACTCAGATCACCAGATGGGATATAACTGATGCCATGCATAGAAATTTGCAGCTGAAAAATGGATGGAGTGCAAGGACAGAGGGAGGAGGCCTGTGACCATTTTGATCACGACAGTCAAGTAAAACCTGATACTAGCCAATGGTAGGCCTGAAGTATCCAAAGAGTCTGCTTTGTGTAGGGGTGGCAATACACATGCAAGTGAAGGAGGTAAACTGGCAAAAATACAAGTAGTTTAACATTGACCACCTTTGGGAATTGTACATGAAGTTCTTACTGTTCATTAAAATGTTTCTATTGACAGATTCTATACTGTCAGCAGGAATTTTACAAACATATTTTTGGGGAGGTAAGTTATGTGTGGAGGTGGATTTGACAGAGAATATTGGACTGTTGCTGAAATGACAACTCCATGCCACACATCCCTTCTGTACACTATCAGGATTATATTGTGCATTTCCTTACCTTTGCTCTACCTGTCATAATAATATCACATTTCAAGGCTACACTTGATGAAGGAGAAGGAGAATGTGACATGAAGTTGCTGTTTTGACCCGAAAATTTATGTTTTATTATATCGTGGCTTATTCCATCATTATATTTTATCATCCTCTATCCAAAGTGCTTGGTTCCCCCAGGGGGCATCCATTTCAAATCTCTGTTTGGCCAAGAAACCCATTGGGTGGATTTGGGGCAAGTGTTTTGGTTGTTAATACGTTTTTAAAATATGTTTTTATTTCCTGGCTTATAGTTGTTTTAAAGAAACAAGACAGCTACAAAGGAGAACATACGAAGTATACAACCCTACAATTTCTTACTGCATTAGGTGAGTAATACATCATACATATAGCCATTTTCTTCAAACGTCTTTCTACTGTCTGTTTCTTCCTTATTTGGGCATCTAATTGGATGTATAAATTTTACTAAAAGTAGAGCGTTCCACACTCTCCTAATCCTCTTTTCATTTGAAACTTCATTAGATTCCACTTGGATGTCAATTCAAGTATGACAGTAAAAAGAAAATTGGTTCTCAAATCTGTTCATTATCTGGATCCTTTGTCTTAAAAGTACAATTTGACATCACTATTCACTCTGTCAAGTAGACATGGCAGAGTCTATCTTTGATTTCTCTCTTGCATTTGTTCCTGATTTTCAGTCTGTCATTGAATCACGTTGCATCTTCCACTAAAATGTAAAAATGTGACCCTTCTTTTTTGCCCCTTCAGCTAAAACTGTCATTCCTCCCCCTCAGTCAGAACGAAGAGGCCGACACAAGGTCTGGAACTAAAAAGCCACTTTATTAATATAACATCAATCATTAAATATGGCAAGGGCCAACTAGCAGTACAGGTCAAGCCACGGGATCACGCCTGGACCAACATCTTGACCTGTCTGGGTAAGCCCCACAGCCCCAGGTAGGAGCCATCCATGTAATGGCTTTTCCCCAGCCAGCCAGGCAAAATGGTTCCCCCCTTCAAGCTCCTAAAGCCTCAGCCGTACAGCATGAGGGAAGGACTTGCACATGGGGTTCACTGCAGGCAGTCTCCAGGTGGTGGTAGCTATCACAAGCATACCATCAGCTTCTGGTAGACCCCATTTCCCCACCTATGGGGAATTGCCAAGGGGTGCTCACTGGCCTGCTTCCTATCCCCAAACTCTCTCCTGCCAGTGATTTACAATGATGCACCACCATTGCCAATTACCTCAAACCTCTGCCTGCAGTGCAAGGTAGGCGAAGAAACACCTCTCCCCCCTTGCCAATATGGGGAGAGGAGGAAAAAATCCTACCTGGCTCTGGGAACTGCAGCAGGATAATCCTGCACTACTACGGAGTGAGGTGGGTGGGCCGAGCATGCAGAGCAACAGCTAGCTGGGAGGGTGGAGCTGCCTTCTGAAGGTTCTGTCTCTGCCCCCAGGCCAAATCCCCATGTGCCCGGGAGATGCCTCTGATTCCTCCTCCTTCCGAGGGGGCAAAATACGGTCCCTGGTTCAAGCCGCTGCACAGCAGCCAGGAGCACCACATTGTGCTCTGTTTCTCTCCCACCTTGGCAGCAGTACCTTACTGCTCTCTGCCCTTCCTTCATCTCACTTCAGTCCTCTTGCTCCTGCTCTTTCATCCAGAGCATTTATGCCCTGCCTCAAATCTCTACTTTGGCTCCCATTTTCTTCCAGTAAAAAACACCCTCATTAATACTCTGTATAGTTTCATCTTTCTTCTCCTAGATCTTTCATTTCTATGCATATGAGCTTTGCTGTAAACGTCAATCCATTCTCCCTCACTGTGTATGCAGCTTCCTCTAAGAACACTTATGTGGCACTGCCTCTCTTTCTTTCTTCAAATACCAGGTCAAAAATTGCAGCTCTCTTTGACATGTTTAGCATAACCTCTTAGTCTTAATAGTAGACAAATGAAGACCAATTGTATGTAGCTGCATTCACCCGCAGCAACCTCTTTTTGCACTGCCTTCCCTCAGTCTGTTATCTTCAACTCTCCTGGTCTCTCTGTCAATATTTATATTGTAAGCTTCTTGGGGCAGAGACTTGTCTTTTGTTTATGCTATTGAGTTGTATTATTTATAGCAATGAATAATAGATACAAGTTTTGTTAAGGTCATATATTGATTTTTTTTTTAGTATTAGTTAGCTCTTTTAAGAAGCCCATCACTAAACATACACAAATGAAAACAAACTGCATAGGAGCTACTACATTTCCACCAAATATCTTGTCTTAAATACATTTTACCAGAGTTTTAAAAATCTATTATGTAAGTTTTTTTTTCAGGCTAATTTAGATTGAGACAATAACAGATATACATTCCTAAACGTCATCTGGAGTACAATAATCTAAATCTCATAATAGTATAATGAAAACCCTAGTTCCTTTGATTGAAAATAGTTTTTAAAGACACCTGTTCACTGTCAATTTAATATTTCCACAACATTCTATAATATGAAATATCTGAATTAAAATTATGAAGGCTTTGTTTCTCCCATTTATCATATACTGTTTCATAATTAAGAAAATTATTTTTTTAGAAATGCTAATAAATCTTGTAAAGTAATGGTTTTTATTAGACTGTGATATCACAGATATATGTATTTCTCTTTAAGGACCATTCATGAAGTTTATAAGATTTTTAAAGGGCTTTAATAACTCCATTGTTATACTTTATCTTGTTTTAATAAATGCCATTCCTTCCTTTGTCACAACTTTGCTCTTTCTTCTCTTCCCATATTCCCTGTTAAATATTTTATGGATGATTCCTAACAAATCACTTACAAGTACATAGAATGATAGCAAAGTATCCAAGCTAAGATTTCCTCCTCACCTTATGCCAATAAAGAAGATTCAGGTACTAGGTCATTATTGACTGTTTTATATGTATACTTATCCTTGATCCAAAGAAAGAGACTCAAGAGGACTTTTAAATCATTATGTTCTAAATTGGATGGTGGAACATTATTAGAATCTAAACAACTAGTTTAGTATCTTTATAATATGAACTAAAATTAGAATTTTAGATTTCTAATTTTAGTTTTATTTATTTATTATTTATTTATTTTATTCGATTTATACCCCGCCCTCCCCACAGATGGGCTCAGTTTGTATTAAATTTCAGAATTCTATTGTTTTTACTCATATGTTGTGTAGTACAGGACCACAGATTTAATGAACTTGTCAAGTTAAATAGATATCCCCAGTTGTATTTGTTTTATAGCTGTCATCTTTCTCCAAAAACTCTAATATCATGCAGTAATATTAATAATGCATATGATGTGTTTTGCCCTGGTTGCCTCTGAGGGCTATGAAAGTACAGCACATTCCTTTCCTATGTCAGGTTCTGGGGGGAAATTGTTTCAGGGGAGATGCTGTTCTTAACATAAAAATGACATCGTGTGTGGCCACCACAGCTATTCAGTGTAGCTGGAAAGGCTCAGTACCACTTGAGGAGTGTTAAATTATCTCATGCAGTTTAAGAAGGGTACATTGCTTAATGGTTGACCAGATATTTTGCATGTACAGTACCTGAAGCCCAGCAACCTCTTCCTGTGAGAGACGATTTCTGCCACTCAGAGTACTGGGCCAATGGACACGATCACCCTTTTCATTCCTTGTCCATGTGTTCAGTTTGTGTTCACTGTATATGTATAGACTGTATGTGTGCACGCACTGATCATTTTCACTGCTGCATATGAGTTGAACAAATGCAGATATATTGGCATGTGCAAGGAAAACCTTGGATTTTTCAGGATATGGATCCCAGCACATAATATCAGGATGCAAAGGTGTCCAGACAGCCACACCAACCTGTGTCCTCCTGCTTTTGAATGTATGTACCTCAAGGCTTTTTTCCCTGCTGGTGCATGCTGGTATGCTGTACCAGCACTTTTTTTCAGCCAATGAGGCTTGGGCCTTCTGTGCTAGGGTACTGGTATCTTTTTCGTAATACAAAAAAGCCCTGGGTAAGACAAGAAGGGAGGGTGGAAACCCAAGACTCAGCACTCATAGAAGGCAGGACTGAAAAGGGGACATACGAATGCTTTATTTCATCATGAGAGAATGTGCATGATCCTGCAAGTAGGGGATTTGTGAACTGGTTTAAAAAGACATGAGGGTGGAATATATGCAGAATATTATGGTCTCTCCACTGAGAAATCTCACATATTCTCTGTACATACATATGTAGGGATATGAGAAGAACTTTAAAATGAGACACCATCACTTCCAAAGCTGAGCTCTAGCGCTTCTCAGGTTGAAATTAAGCCACATTACACATTCGATGTTCCAAATCCATGCACTAGTTTTAAAGAGACATAAACCACATCTTGCCAAAACCCGAAGGCAATAAACACAGCAACAATCAGGACCACTTGATTCTGATTGCCTGAAAATACAACAAAAACCTTTTATTGGACCAACCAAATTAGCACAAAATACTTTACAAGCTTTTGAGCCCACAGGACTCTTTGTCAAGCTCTTGTTACAAGATTCAAAAAGATAGGTGGAAAACAGACCTCTCGGGCCATGGTGGAAAGGTCTGTTCTTGCTGGCTTCCTCATTGAGATGTCAGCAGGTTGTAAACTTAATTTTATTGCTATGGAATAGGATTAGAGCTTTTGGGGCGGGATGGGGAAAGCTTTGTTGAGTCAGTCTCCATTCTTTGTTCTTTCAGTTGAGTGAGAGCCAAGCTACAAGAGACAAATTTTTTGAGGAGGAGCATGTGAAGGGAGTTGCAATGTTAGCTGGGAAGCTGAGTTTTAAAAGAGATTGGAAGGCTTTGTTAATTTCCCCTCTGTACAGAGCCAGGGAGATTGCTGAGCAGAGGGTTTGTTAATTTCCTCTTTGCCTCTGGAAGGCTCTGTCAGTTTCACCTCCCCTTCTAAGAAGCAAGGAGGAAATAAACAAACCTTCTGAATGGTGATTTCCCTAGCTCTGTAGACAGGGAAAATTGACAAAGCCTTCCGATCTCTTTTAAAGCTCAGCTTCCCTGCCAACATTGTGACTCCCTTCACATGCTCCTCCTCGAATAATTTGTCTCTTGTAGCTTAGGTCTCAGTCTCCATTCTTAGTCCTTTCATATAGAAACCATTTTCTGGTGTTGCTTGCTGCTTCTGAGGGCCAAGCTACAAGTGACGAACGGCAAGTGAACAGACTTGCATGTATTCCTCCCTGTTCACTTGTGCTCCACTTGATCACTATGTGAGTCTGTTCACTTGCCGTTCAAGTGTCATTCGTCACTTGTAGCTTGGCCCTTAGAAGCCAAAAGCAGACTTGTAGGATATAACTCTTCATTCTCCCCCAAAAGTGAAATCCTGTGTGAATTGCAGCCTCTTTGCAAATTTGCATCCTATGAAAATGATAAGCTGGTGCCCAGGTAAAGAATACACAGACACAGCATGATTGCATGTAATGGGCCACAACTTTATTGATTACAGCCGTTGGAGCATTGGCAAGAAATAGGGCAATGGATCTACTGCACTGAAAGGCCCACCTCTGTTCGATGCTATGTTCCCTCAGCACTCCTACTGGTCGTCATGAGATGGCAGATGATGTGCAGCCATCCGGTGTAACTAGATGGCCCATGCCACACAGGGTGAAGCCTGCAACAGCCCACCCAGGTGCATACCCTCAGCTTCACCACAGACCTCCTAAGGGGACCCCCCCAAAAAGAGATGGGGTGAGCTGCCCATTCTGCATCACTCACCCCAATGGATCTGGTCCAATGTCTCAAAATCACCTAAAGTTGTGACTAGCAATCTCCCTTATCACTAGTACTCAGGGGAGGGCAGGTGGGAAAAGCATCCTGGTCCATCAGCTGCCATTTGAACAATGGCAGCGAGTACGCAGGCTGCCCTCCTCTTGTCCTTCGCCTCTTCTCCAACCTCATCTCTGGCTGCAATCGAGCCCTCCAGTAAATCAACGAGCTACCTTTATGACATTATGACTATTAAAATGAACTATAGCAGCACTCACAATTCAGAACTCTCTAAGGTGCTCCTGGACTCAAATCCTACTGTTCTACTGCAGACCAACATGGCTACCTCCTTAAAATAATTCAGAAAGTAATCTAAATGGCTGTGATCCAATGTAGGGTATGGAAGCAGATCAAGAAACAAGCTAGGCTGAGACAAATTGAAAATGAAGCTGGCATTCAGACTGGGGCTTCGGCGGCTTCATCTGTTTGGAAGCTAAACTAATCTCATCCCAGCACATGTATACTTTGTCAAATCCATGGTGTAGTGGATGGAATGCTTTCTCTCAGACCCAAAGGCAGCTCCCTTACAAGGGAGATTATGAGTAGCTATTAGTCAACTACTAGGAAGCTAATGTCCTCACTTTAAAGGAGAGCAGCCCCAACAAAATCACAAGCACAGTTTGGTGGTCATATTATGCTTCTACAACCATCAGACTGTTGCATAAGACAGCAATGCTGCTGGATGAGGCCAATAGTCCATCCAGTCTAGCAATCTGTTTCATACAACTTCTAGAAGACCAGCAAGCAGGGCATGTAAACCAAGGTCTTTTTGCATCCCTAGCAACAGGTGCATCTGAACAGGGAGGGTCTATTTAATCATCTTTGGCAAATTGATAGACATCCTCCACGAACCTGTCTAATCCTCTTTTAAAGCCAAGCTACCACTACACACTGGCAGTATGTTCCTCAAATCAGTGTTGCATGAAGAAATGTTTTTGTTAGTGTGTTCTGACTCAGTATCCATCAACTTCACTGGGGGATTTTAAGTTCTAGTACTATGGGAGAGGAACACAATGTTATCTGTTCATTAACTCCATATTATGAATACCTTTATGAACCTTTGCCATGTTATCCCTTTGTCTTCTCTAAACTTAGTGCTTCTTTAGACTCTCTTCGTAGGGAAGGTGTCCCAATCATTTAATCAGACTCAGTATTGTCTACTCTGATTAGGTTTGCTAACTCTGAGATGGGAAATTCCTGGAGATACGGGGGCAAAGCCTGGGGAGGGGAAGAATCCAGCAGGGCTGTGATGCCATCGACTCCACCAATTGCCAAGTTCTCCAGAGGAACAGACCTTTGTGATGGTGGCAGCTTTGTCCCTCCCCTTTCCTCCTATTCTCATAAAAAGTGGGGACCAGGACCTGCAACTGCATATATGATAGTATTAGGTAAATATTACTGTGTGCCTACAGCTAACTTTATGTACCGTTACTGATCATATTCAAGTACCTCAGATAAAAATCCAAGAACCCCCAAGATTTTCTCTATCTCCAAGGAAGCCCCTATCTCTGGGACAAATGCTGCCAAAACATAGTGGGTATGACCAAGTTAAAATTAAGAACTTTTAACTCCCATTGATTTCAATGAGAGAGAAATGAGAATCCGCTCAGCAAGCCCTCCTCCCAAAATCAACTGGACACATATATTTAGGTTTAGCTGCATTGCAGCCAATATATACATATGGGAGCCCTTTGGGGAAAGCTAATCACTACTTGTCCTAATTCTACCAGTTCAGGCTTCTTAAAAATTCTGTTTATAGTGTTTGCAAAATGAGTACACACACACAAAAAACACCCCTCTCCATGTCAATCCATAAAGAAGACTAATGCATGACAAAAATCAATGCTTGCTAATTTGTAATCTAGAGAAAATTAGAAATAAGGCAAAGCCTGAGGCCATGCATCAGGACATTCTTCACTCCTGAAGAATAATCTATTTTTCTTTGCCTTCCATCTGCTCCAAAGGATTTGTGCCTTGGATGATCACCAGGGTTGACCATTAGTGTCTATGCAACTGGCAGAAACTCAATACAGTGTTTACTCTCAAATGTACTGGCAATTTTAAACTGTGTACTCTGCTAGCTCTGCTAAAACACTAGTCCAGCAAGCAGCCATTTTCTTTTCCCACTGCCTATCAAGCAAACTCAGAACAAGTTCAGGGGAAAAGATGCCTGAAGCCAGATGAGTAGTTGCTTAGTGTCCCTATCTCAACATTCCCTTCTTTCAAGTTAATATTCCCCAACTTGTGAAGCAACAGTTAAGGTGATTGCAGATAGGAAGCTATACCCGGGGATACAAAGCAATTTTCTACTAACTACAGGCTGGGAGAGTTGTTTGATTTCTTATACAAACAGAGTTTGTTGGTGATGTTAATTGCAGCTTAGGGTTACTGAGTAATCCAGTCTTATCTTTGTTTTTGTTTCGCACACAAGAAGGAGTTTGACAAAGTAGGTAATTGAATAAAAGAAAAGGTATGTTAGAACCCTCTTACACCTGTAGATTTCAGTTATGCAGAGACAGTCATAGCTGTGTAACATCTTGTTCACTCACCATCTATATCAAAAGTGCAGGTTTTATTCCTATTTACATAAAATGAGACAAATATGAGAAAAGCAGGGAATCTCCTTATGTAATTCCAGCAATTTTAATCTTGCCAGCACAAATAAATAATTGTTGTGGTTGATGATTACATAATCACCCATCATGATTACATGATGATTACATGATTAATAAATCATCCATTAGTTTGGTTAACATTCTGCTTGTCACTCAGAGTCAGGGAACCAACTGTTCAATGAGCTGGCTAAGTGTGTTTGAACAGAATTTGATTGAAAGATATCAATGATTAAGCTGATTGCTTGCAGCTACTACTCACCTGACCCTCGTCTGACTCCAATTATTAAAAGGTGCATAGTTAAAAGGGACGGGGGAACCCATGTCTGCCTAATGAAACTATCTGATCTGGCCAGTTTTGCAAACACTTTACAAATAGATCCTGCTGACAGCAGAGGTTTTTACTTAATCATCTCTACAAACTTAGGCATGGTTCTGAACATGAAACTCTGATTTAATTTAAATATGGTTACATGATGGCCCAAACGCAGGCTACCCATTATTTATGTTACCTAGGGGCTGTTAAGCTGTTACACCAATTGGTAACATAGTATAAAACCAATTAGAATAATTGAATACCAGCTTAAAAATTGCTTCTATATCAAAGAAATACTACATTACAAAATATTAGAAGACTCTTTCACAATGAAACTGTATACACAGTAGCCTGCTGAATTCCTGTTAATGAGTTTTAATGAAGCTAATTCAGATAGCAATATCAAAGTAAAATGATGGGAAGCCAATATACTCCTTTGAAGCCTACACCTTCAAGAAATAAGTAAGGTCTGTCTTGGATCAATCACTTTCTGCCTAAAGCTAAAACTACTTTATATCACAACAATCAGCACTGCAAGCACAGTATGACCTATAAGAGACCCAAGAGAAAACCACAAGTACTGCAAAGCTCAGCTTCACTTGTTTTGTGTGTCCACAAATCCAGGGTTTGAGAACAGATCAATATGAAGATCTCTGACAAAATGACATGCCCATGAGACACCATGGCAATCAATTGTTGCTGCTTCTGTCTTTTCCAGATCCACCTCCCAGCTGAAGCTTTCACCCCTTTCCCTCAATGGTGTAACTGCTCCATGCAATGAAATATAGCTAATGCAAAACCAGTATGCAGTAATAATAGCAATAGGAAGAAGAAATTACTTGGTAGAGTCTGAATGTTAGTATAGAATGGTAAATTGTATTACTGTTATTTGCAACAGGCTGAGAGAGGACACTCTTCATATACTCTGCAGACCTGAAATCAAATTCAACTTCTCTAAAATCTAGAATTATAGGAAACTAGACTCTTCCAAGGAAGCTGTGGAAATGACAGTGTTGACTTGAAGTTGAAAGCAGGTGGGATCCCATTGCAAAGGCAAAAGGAAAGGCACAAGCTATCAATAACATCACAACTTCTTTTCTCTTTTCATCATTCCTTTCTTGGTTAAATGTCATGAACAGGAGGCACACAGATGTAACCTGATGTATCAGGAGGAAACCTTGGATGGAACTGGCTGCTAGAAAGTCAAACTGTACTGGAAGTGAAACTGGAACTAAAAGTAAAACTTTTTTCTAAAAGGATAAATTTCAACACTTCCTAATATGGCAAGATGGGAGGGCCAATAGGCTATGTTCTCTATTTCTCACTTTGTGGCTCCTTTCCTGTCCACTTTTCTCACTGGAACACTACCAGAGGAACTGGCCCAGAACTATAGAAGATACTGTTCCTGCATTTCATGCCTATGTGTACCTAAATGAAAGGAGTGCTTAAGAAAGTTAGGGAGATGGCAGAGAAACCAAATTAATTCTTTCTGTTTTCACTGAGGAAAATGCTGGTCATGAACTAAAACCAGAGCTGCTGTTTTGGGGAAAGATGCCTGAAGAACTTATGTCAAATTGAGGTGATGAGAGTCAAGATTAGAGATGGGCACGAACAACAATAGGAACAAAAAAAAGCCATGAACAGCCCAATCCACTGTTCGCGAGCAAACTGTTCATGAGGCCCCATTCCTGGTGAACATGTGTTCGTTCCAAGCCCTCTTCGTGGTGTTCATCAGCAGTTCGTATAGCCAGACAGTCTGGTGCCTTTCAATCAATTCCCCTGGCAACATAGGCATGGACTATCTGAACTCTGTCTGAACTCCTCCTGGCTTTCCTTCTGGCTTGTAACACCTCAAAGTAGCTTCCAGCAGACAGTCCAGTTTTTGCCACTGTGAAGAGAACATGACATAAAGGGGGAGACCCATGGACTCTCCTTTCCCCGGCTCAAGTTCAGCTAAGTCCCAAGGGGGCTGTTCTGGCTCCCGTGAACCTCCAACTACGAATATGTTCATGAACATGTCATATCCGTCGATGTTCATGAATCCCTGTTCATCGATGGCAACGAACAATGAACATCGTGTTCATTTTTTTCCTGTTCGTGCCCATCTCTAGTCAAGATTCTAGGATTATTAGGCAAATTGAAAAGTGATGTCTCCAGATCTGAATGACATATACCCAGGGGTCTCTAAAGAATTCAAATGTGAAGATGTTGATCTACTAACCTGTAACTTGTCACTAAAATTACAATCAGTGCCTGTATTGGAGGACTGTAAAGTAGCAAATAGTTTACCATAATTTCAAAAGGGGTTGAGAGGGGATCCAGGCCTATTAGCAAAAATTCTATTTCAGGTAAACTAGTACAAAATGTTGTTAAACATAAAGTTATAAACTGGCTAAATGACAGGAAACAGAAATTAGGAATAAACTGTTCTTGTAATGGAGAGATATGAGTGTGAGGTCCCACAGGGATTAGTATTGGGGCAAGAACTATTTAATTTGTTCAGTGGGTATCACAGTGGCCAATTTGCAGCTGATACCAAGTGTTTCAGGATGGTGTAAACCATAGCAGATTGTGAAGAAGTACAGGAGGATCTCTCTTAATTGGGCAACCATGTGGGAAAGGAAGTTCAATGTATGTAAGTGTAAAGTGAATGTGCAGTGGAACAAATAATCCTCACATTAAATATATGCTGAAAGTGTCTGAATTGGCCAAGACTAAGACTGAAGGAGATTTTGAGATGGCAGTGGGTAGCTCAATGAAAACATTGACTCAGTGTGCTGCAGCAGTGAAAAAGACAGACTGCATGATGGGGATTATCAAGAAAGAAACTGAAAATAAAATAGCCAACATTGTAATGCCTTGTAATACTATAATACTGTTAGATCTATGGTGCAGCCGAATTTAGATTACTGTGTACAATTCTGGTCATTTGCAATACAATGTACAGTTCGGACCACAATATCTCAAAAAGAATGTTGCAGAGCTGAGGAAAGTGCAGAAGAGAGCAACAAAGAAGGTTGTAGCACCTTCGCTATCAGGAAATGTCTGGGACATTCTAGTTTTAAAAAAAAAGATTACTAAGGGAGGACATGATAATTATATATGGGGTACAGAAAGTGGGTATCGAGTCCTTCTCCCAAAATACTAGAACTCTGAGACACCCAATGAAGTTGATGGATGATAGATGCATGACAGACAAAAGGAAACACTTTACTCAATGAGTAATTAAATTATGGAATTCACTATGAATGAATGTTGTGATGGCCACGAGCATGGATAGCTTTAGAAGGTGTTTAGAAGAATCACGGAGGGAAAAAAATCTAGCAATGGCCACAATGACTAAAGGGAACCTCCATATATGGAGGCAGCAAATTTCTGAATGCCAGTGCTAGGAACCATCAGGGGAAGGCCTTGGCCTCTATTTCTGTTTGTTGGCCATCCAGGACAAATGGTTGGTTGCTGTGTGAAACAGATCAATGGACTAGGAGGAGGACCACTATAATGATCCAGCAGGGGCTCTTCTTACATACTTAACACAAGGCTTTTGGTTTACTCGCTTATTTTGAGACCTCCAAGATAACATCTATCTTTGAATTGTGTTTTCAGATATCAGTGCCCCTTCAGGAAAAAAATTCTTATCCATTCTAGAGCCTAGGTGCCCCCAGGATCATAACATACTTAGGCCAGGCCCATTTCCAGATATTTATCATGCCTGCCTTCTTATAGGGTTGCACTTGCCCTTTACATAAACTATAAAATATCACATTTATTTCATTATCTCTTTTTTTATAATCAGGGATCGCAAAATATATAGCTTCATATTTTGATTATTTCAAGACTCCAGGATGGTGAATTAAATGTCAAGCACCGCAGGCATAATAATGTAATCCAAAATGAGATGGAAGACATGTAATCAATTAGTGCCCCCATGAACACTGTGATTGAATGTGATTACACCTCCATCACACATATGGCTTGAAATGAGAGCTATAGGATGCTGCAGGGGTGGGGGAGGGGAAGGTTGTTAAAACCAAAAAAGGAAGCTACATTAAAAGTGTACATTTAAAAAAGCAATTTCCCACTGGTGTTTCAGTATCTTCTAATGCCCAGATTTGTCATTTCCCAACAAAACTGGAGATTTCTAAAAAAATCCACTGTTACTAAAGAGTAGTAATCTGAAGCATGACCTTTCCCCAGTGAACCTCTCATTAAATTCAACATACATCAAAGTTATATGTGATCTTAAGAGAACTGGTTCAGTCTATTGACAAAAATTCCACTTTTGGAAGCAGAACAATTTGCTTTTGGTGAGCAAACTAAAGTTAAATTGAACTAGAGTCATCATAATTTATATCTAGAGCTTATTTTCAGTGTCAGTGTTCCTATGCAGAGGAGTTAGCCATGTTAGTCTGTAGTAGCAAAATCAAAAAGAGTCCAGTAGCACCTTTAAGACTAACCAACTTTATTGTAGCATAAGCTTTCGAGAATCACAGTTCTCTTCGTCAGATGCATGCATCTGACGAAGAGAACTGTGATTCTCGAAAGCTTATGCTACAATAAAGTTGGTTAGTCTTAAAGGTGCTACTGGACTCTTTTTGAGTATTCCTATGGTAATTGAGAACCAGTGGGTATAGTGGGATTTTTTTTTTCTCAGTTGGGTCTTATTTTGCTTTAGAACAGGGCCATTGTAATATGGCCGTGTCTGACTGTCTATATAGTGGCATGAACCTCGTCTTTTGTAGGAGTACTACAAGAATGACCTTTATCAGAGAATGATATATTTCTTTTCAAATCATTTATTGCAGAAGCGAAAGATTTTTAAAAATCATCTTTCCTCAAGATATAGTACAAGAGTATCATATGACAGGAGGGCATGGCTGCTTGAAGCTTTCCATGCTGGGAGAGACAATGTAGCTTTGATTAATTGCTGGACATGCAACTCCAGCGGACAAATTGCTGGATAAGAAGGGATCATCATGAGTTTACTCACTTGTGCTCCATTCGACAGCTCTGCTGAAAGTCTTACTGCCCAGGTTTGTCCTGGGCAATGGCTGGAAATTGTGGCATCTGGAGACAGGGAGAAAACATCTACTCGGCAGCTATGACTGGCGTTTAAAGGCAAGCCCACCCTCAAGTCTTAAATCTAAGGACTTCAAAGAATTAACCAACTCTACAACACAATCATTAACTGTGCGGTGAGATAATATTCTGCTTTCCTGGACTTTCTCTTTTTTTCTTTTTTTTTAAAATGGAGATAAGAATATTAATGATAGCTCATTAGCAGAAAGCTCTTAAACTACATATGAGAAGGAAAGATTTAATGGACTAAGGGAAACCAAAAGCTTATTGTTTATTTTTCTCTGTAATTTGTGAATAGGTATTGGGAGAAAGTGTTTTGGCCAGACTGGTTAAAATAAAACTGCATAGGAGAAACTAAGGTTGAAGCAATGGCTTTAAAACTCGGGACTGAAATGTAAGCAAAGTTGATTGTAAACAATACTATCTGTAAAAAGGCTTCACAGATTATTCACAGAGAAACAGAGCCATCTTGCGGAAAATGTCTCAAGATACAAGAAAACGAGCTACTTTTACAGACACTCCTACATCCACAGATTTGATGCAAAAACCCTTTGATCAACTAGGTGATACACTAGATTCATTTGAAAGGAGAATGGAAGATAATTTTCTGAAATTTAAAACAGATTTAACTGAGGAAATTAAAAATATTGAAGGTACTGTTAAAAAAAACCTCTGAGGAGGTAAACAAGTTGAACAATCAAGTGGAGATCCTGGACAGAACGGCAGTGTTTGATAGAAAGATGGAGAAACATCAAGATAACTTAGCCTTATTGGAACTAAGGGAGAAAGAATATGCTCTGAGACGTCAACGAATTAAGGAGTTAGGGAAACACAAAATGAAGATATTTGACATAGAGTAATAGAGGCCTTGGCAGAATTTCTCCAGTGGGACATCCCAAGAGTTGACATGGAATTGGATAAAGTATACAGAATCTCCTTCAATTGATTACTGGATTGTAAAAATGATGGAGTTAGCAGAGATGGCTAAATTTACAGCTCTGATCCGAGATAAAACATTGTCTACCTTCACGGTTAACTAGAAACCCCTTATTGACTTTCTGTGTGAGATGAGAAAAAAAAATGAACTGATTATTTGTGGGTTTGATTTCTAAGACGATAAATTTGGGAAAAATAAATAGAAGAGGGGCAGTATTGAAAAGGTAGATTTTGGAGACATTAAAACTAAAAGTATACTGTTTGTTAAAATACGATAGGTGTTGTAGAGGAAAATGGAAAATGAAATATGTATTCTTTTTCTTTATTTTTAATTTTTGTTCTTGTTCTTTTTTGTATTCTTTTTTCTTTACTTCTTCTATTTCTCTGCCCTTTTTATAGGGCTTTTAATTTTATTAATAAAATAAAAAGTATTTCTTGAAAAGATGTAGTACAAGAGTTTCTTTTTTCCTTCTTCAACTTCAGTCTTTACTGACTGAATTGTTTCATTGATCATTTCTAGTTCCTGGATATTTTTACCCAGACCTGTTGATTGGAAGAAAGTTACATAATTTTGAAATCTAAATAACCAATTATTTCAGCTATGTTTAAGAACCAAGTAAGAACCGCACTCCCTTCTGCCTCATTCCTGCCTCCCTCCTCCCCTTCCACTCTTGGAAAAAAGTGAGAAAGGCCAGGGAAACAGCCAGGCAAGAGACTGAAACTGAGTTTCCTAAATTTACTCAGATTAACCTGGATTTATGCAAGGTTCTTGAACTGAGATTTGTATTGGATCTGGGATTCTCTGATTTCATCCGGGAAAGCTGGGTTTACCTGGACTGGCAAAAATCTGGCTTTTTGACCTGGTTCCTGGACCCAGGTTGCACAGCCCTAATCGCTATTCCTACACAGAGCATGCAAACAAACATGAAAGGTACCAAAGCAGCAGCATAAACTTGTGGGGTCAATCAGTTAACTTTTGGGGCCTACCAATGGCCTTTTTTCATTTCAACATACCACATTTAATCTAAGTATTTGTAAAATTTATACTCTGACCATCTACTTCCTTGCTGTGATAAGGGGATGGATATGAGGAAGGCATCTGAGATAGGGCCAGGGATACCAGTCCTCTGGGGACGGGAGACGTATGGCGGTGGGGCCTGGTTTAAAGGGAGAAGGTCACAGAGATGTGTAAAGGCTCGGTGCCCTTCTAACCTACGCCTCATCCTGAGGCACGCCGGTGTTGGAGCTAGGAAAAATCCTCCTTCGACACTGATGTTGTGCAATGCCAGGTCCATAAATAATAAGACCAGTATGCTGCATACTTTTATGGCAGCTAACATGGACCTGGTATGCGTGACTGAGACTTGGGTGAGGGAAGGCGAAACAGTTGCTCTTGGTGAGCTGACCCCCCCCCCGGGTTATGCGGTCCTTCATCAGTCATGAACCGAGGGTTGGGGGGGAGGGGTGGAAATCCTTGTCCGGGAGGGTTTCTCTTTCAAGCCGCTTCCCGCCCCGAAGGTCTCTGGCATTGATTGTGTGGGCCTGGTGTGGAATACCGAGGAGAGTTTGGCCGTCTGCTTGGTGTACCGACCACCCAGTGCACCAGCAGACGCCTTACCGCGTCTGCTAGAGGTGGTTGCTGAGTGGGCCTTGGAGTACCCCAGGTTGATGGTGCTGGGGGATTTCAATACCCATGTAGATGATGCCATCTCGATACAGGCTACGGACCTGGTGTCAGCCATGGCAACACTGGGACTCTTCCAGTTTGTATTGGCACCCACACATGAAGCAGGCCACACGCTAGATCTGATCTTCGGGATGGGATTGGATGTGGTTCAGGATAAAGTAGAGTTGGTGCCATGGTCAGACCACGCGGTTGTGAAGGCCCGGCTGGGTGTGCCACCCCCCCTGCAAGGGCTTTGAGCAAATTTATGCTCGCCTGCGGAGACTTATGGACCCAATTGGTTCCAGAATGCTCTGCAGGAACCAATGCTCCACGGTGGTTCATTAGATGAGCTAGTGGAGGGCTGGCAAGTCCGGCTCTCTGAGGCCATCGATGAAATCGCCCCCCCCCCCGTCGTCCTCTTCGCTACCAGAATCACCGGGCTCCTTGGTATATGGAGGAGCTGCGGCAACAGAAACGGGAACTAAGACGACTTGAACGTGTGTGGCGGCGATCTCGTGACGGGGAAGCAAGAACATCTTATAGGCTGTTTATGAAGTCCTATGAGATGGCGGTGAAAGCTGTGAAGAAAGAGTATTATGCAGCTTCCATCGCATCAGCTAGCTCACGCCCAGCTAAATTATTTAATGTGGTCCGTTCATTGGTCTCCCAATCAGGTGGAGACCATCAAAAGTTGAATTGGGAGATAAGCTGTGAGGCTTTTGCGAGCTTTTTTACTGATAAGATCTTTCTTCTTCACCGCGACTTACCAGCCACAGTTGATACAGTAAATGAACTAGAGGCCCTTTGGCCGTCTTCGGGACCCATATTAGATCATTTCAGCCCTCTTTTCGGGGAAGAGGTGGACAGGATTCTGCAGGTGGTACGGAAGAGGTGGACAGGATTCTGCAGGTGGTACGGCCTACCACGTGCCCCATCATGGCTGGTGAAAGCCAGTGTTGACGGGCTTCAGGATTCCTTGGAGGCGATTATAAACCTGTCCTTGAGCTCTGGGGTTTTTCCCAAGGCACTGAAGGAAGCTGTGGTACGGCCTCTTCTGAAGAAATCATCATTAGATCCTGCTGACCTGCTCAATTACCGACCGGTTTCCAACCTTCCGTTTTTGGGGAAGGTGATTGAGCGGGCGGCAGAGAAGCAACTGCAGAATTTCCTGAAGGAGACCTTGGCCCTAGACCCCTTCCAGTCTGGTTTCCGCCCGGGACATGGGGTCGAGACATTGCTGGTCGCCCTCACAGACGATCTCTGCAGACATCTGGATCAGGGTGGATCAGCACTGCTGATTTTACTGGATCTGTCAGCAGCGTTTGATATGGTCGATCATGAGCTTTTGACCCACCACCTTGCCGATGTGGGGATTCAGGGGACAGCACTGCAGTGGCTGGTCTCCTTTCTCCATGATCGGGGACAGAGGGTGGCGCTTAGGGAGAGAGTGTCATCTCATAGGCCACTGGTATGTGGTGTGCCACAGGGAGCGATACTCTCTCCATTATTATTTAATATCTATATGCGCCCCCTCGCCCGGCTGGTGTGGAGTTTCGGGCTTGGGTGTCTCCAATATGTGGATGACACCCAGCTTTATCTGTCGTTGGACAGGCAGCCTGGATCAGCCCCTGATGCCCTGGAGCTTGCTTTTGAGGCCGTGGCTGGTTGGTTGAGACAAAGTCGGCTGAAATTGAATTCCACAAAGACGGAGGTCCTGTATGTGAGTCTTGGGGAGATGGCTTTGGGACCCCGGCTTCCTACACTTGATGGGGCAGCACTTACACTGCCCCCGAGAGTTAGGAGCCTGGGGGTGATTCTGGATTCCTCCCTGAAGATGGAGGACCAGATCACTGCAGGTCTTCCTTTTATTATCTTCGGCAGGCCAGGCAGCTTGCCCCTTATTTGTCTCCCCGTGACTTGACTACAGTGGTCCAAGCAATGGTCACCTCTAGGTTGGATTACTGTAACGCGCTCTACGCTGGGCTTCCTTTTTTAAAAAATTTTTTTTTAATTAGGTGAGAATATTAATACATACAACTTTCAAATAACATCTCAATATCATTTTCCCCCACCCTTTCCCTCCCCGCTTTTTCAGGACTTCCAACAGCTTTCCAACCCTATATCTTAAATTATTCCTAATCTATCCCCTTTTTCTGTAACTCATTATATCATGTTTACATTCTGCTTTGTTAAACTAAGCCCTATCTGTTAGCTTCAAATCTATTATTATTAACTTAAAATCTATTATCTATTACTATCTGTTAACTTCAAATATATTTAAATTTAAGCTAACAATTAAATAAAATATCTACTTTATTAATTTTACCAATATCTATTAACTCCAAATCCGCTTAAATTTAGGCTAACAATTAGCTAATACTTCACTTCATATGGTAAAGATTCTGTCTCTTCCAATAAAAAAACACCATACTAATAATTTTCAAATTGCCATAATTCCCCTTTCACATCCCACTTCTTTTCTAAATATGTTTTCAATCTTCCCCAATCAGTAAAAAATTCTGCTAAGTTCTGATCTCTCAGCTTTCTTGTCATTTTATCCATTTCCGCCATGTACAGCAATTTATACATCCAGTCTTCAATAGTTGGTATTTCTTGCACCTTCCATTTCTGCACATATAAAAGTCTTGCTGCCGTCGTCATGTAAAATAGTAATGTTCTGTATTGCAAAATCTCATTTATTACTTCTAAAATATCTCCCCAGTACTGTCTAGCTACTTCACACGTCCACCACATATGATACAATTTTCATTCATGCTTTTTACATTTCTAGCATTTATCTGACATGTTTGCATTTCCAAGCACAATTTTCTTAGGCGTTAAATACCATCTATAAATCATCTTATAGACATTCTCTTTAATACTGGTACAAGTTGAAATCTTCAATTTAGTTTTCCATAAATATTCCCATGACTCCATTGTTATTTCTTTGTGACAGTTAATTGCCCACTTCACCATCTGTACTTTGACCGTCTCATCCTCTGTATACCACTTCAGAAGTATTTTATAAATTTTAGATATCTTCTTTTTACTTTCTTGTAGTATAGTCTCTTCCAATTCTGAGTTTTTCCATTTGATTCCTCCTTTTGAACAATCTGAGTTGTAAAGGTCTCTAATCTGTCTATATTGGAACCATCCGTAACAGGAAGATAACTCTTCCTCCATTTTGATTCTTATCATTTTTTGTTCCATAATCAATATCTCTTTATATGGTAGACATTGTTCTTCATTATAAATAGCTCTCAGATCGATCACTTCAAATGGTACCAACCAAGAGGGGATACCTTCACCCAGATATTTTTTATATTTTTTCCAGATCATGAAGAGGCTCCTTCTAATATAATGGTGCAAAAACATAGAATCAGCTTTTATTTTATCCTGCCACAAGTAGGCATGCCATCCAAACAACTTCTTATAACCTACCAATGTTAAGAGTTTGCGGTCTTTCAGTGACATCCACTCTTTTAGCCAAACTAAACATATTGCTTCATGATATAGTCTAATATTCGGCAACTGCAGTCCACCTCTTTCTTTAGCATCACACAGAACTTTCATTTTTACTCGAGGTTTCTTGCCTGCCCACACAAAGTCAGAGATCTTCCTCTGCCATTTTTCAAATTGTTTAGTGTCTCTAATAATTGGAATTGTTTGTAATAGGAACACAATCCGTGGTAACACATTCATCTTAACTGCCGCTATTCTTCCCAGCCATGACAGATTTAATTTATTCCATTTAATCAAGTCTCTATCAATCTGTTGCCATAGCTTTTCATAGTTATTCTTGAATAAATTGATATTTTTCGCAGTTAGCTCAATTCCAAGATATTTAACTTTATGTGTTACTTCACAATCAATAAGTTCCATTAATTCTTGTTGCTTTTGTTTAGTCATATTCTTGCATAGTATCTTTGATTTCTTCTTATTAACATAAAATCTAGCCAGATCTCCCAACTCTTTTATCTTATCAAGCAACTTCGGCATGTTTCGTATTGGATCTTCCACTATAACCATCACATCATCCGCAAAAGCTCTAACCTTGCAGGTAAATTCTTTAATCTTTATGCCTCTTATAGTATCATCTTCTCGTATTTGAATCAATAGCAGTTCCAAAATCAAAATGAACAACAATGGAGATAATGGGCACCCCTGTCTTGTACCCTTTCTTATTTCCAATTTTTTTGTTAAATCGTCATTTACTACAATTGCCGCACATTGGTCTCTGTATATTGCTTTTACTGCTTGAATAAAGTCTTTTCTCATTTGCAGCCTTTCCATTGTGGCAAACATAAAATTCCAATTCAAATTATCAAAAGCTTTTTCTGCATCCACAAAGAAGAAACCAACTTCTTTTTCACAATGTTTATTGTAATATTCTATAGCATTTACTACAGTTCTCAAATTGTCTCTAATTTGCCTGTTTGGAAGGAACCCTGCCTGGTCTTCTGCAATGAACTCAACTAACCAGTCCTTTAATCTCTCCGCCAAAATTTTTGCAAAAATTTTGTAATCATTATTTAACAATGAAATAGGATGATAGTTCTTGACATTATTTAAATCTTGATTTTCTTTTGGTATCAATGATATGTTGGCCTCATTCCAAGACTCTGGTATCTTTTGTCCTTTTAAAATTTCATTCATTACCACTTTCAAAAAAGGTGCCAGTTCATTTTCCAATAATTTGTAGAACCTAGCCGTAATTCCATCTGGGCCTGGTGCCTTCCCTAACTTAGTCATCCGAATAGCCTCTTTTATTTCCATCTCCGTTATTTCTGCATTCAGCTTTTCCTTCCATTTTCCTGATAATATTGGTAAATTGATCTTGTTCAAATATTGATCAATATTGTCCATATTCACTTCTTTTCTTTGATACAGTTTTGCATAATACTTAAAAAAAGCTCTACTAATAGCCAATTGATCTGTTACCGTCTTGCCATCTTCTTGAATCTTGGTTAGTACTTTTTTCTCCCTTTTCTTTTTCAGCTGCCACGCTAAATATTTCCCAGGTTTATTTGCACCTTCAAATGACTTTTGATTCAATTTTTTCAGTTCCCACTCTAATTCTTTATTATTCATTACTCTAAGCTGTTCTTGCAAAAAATTTTATTTCTTGATACAGCTTCTTCTTCCCTGGTCTTTTCTTTAATTGTAACTCCTTGGCCTTTATCTTTTCCATAATTTCTTGCCTTTTTTCTTCTTTTCTCCTCTTATCTTTTGCATTTAAATCCATTAAAGTTCCTCTAATCACTGCTTTGTAGGTGTCCCAAACTTTGTCAATGGAAACATCTTTATTTAAATTATATTGTATAAAGAATTTGGTTTTTCTTTGTAGTAGCACTATATTATCTTCTAGTTGCAGCAAATCTTCATTTATCCTCCATCCTCATCTTTTGGTGCCTTTCCCAAATTTCCACATTACTGGGTTATGATCTGAGCCTACTTTAGGCATTACTTCCACATCTTTAGTCCATACCGCCAAATCTTTGGAGGCCCAGATCATATCAATTCTTGATAATGTCGAGTGTCTCGCCGAATAGAACGTGTATTGTTTTGTTTTAGAATTACTTCTTCTCCATACATCTTCCAAATTTTCCTGATCTTTAATTTCAAAAAAAGGATTTTTGCAAAAGTCCTGTTTTTTTGTGAGCACCTTTCGTTTTTTTATCATCGTCCAAATTTGTTACTCCATTAAAATCACCTGCCAGAATTATTTGAGCATATGTTAGTCCAGCCAGTTGGTTCTGTAAATCTTTAAAAAAGTTCTCTTTAGCACCATTAGGTGCATAAATCCCAATCAAAAGTATTTTCTTTGTATTCCAAATTATTTCCACTGCTATATATCTAGCTTCCGCATCATTTAAAATCATTTTCAGTTGCAGCTCATCTTTAATATATAAAACAACTCCTCTTTTTTTCTGGTTTGACGCAGCTGCAAATTCTTCCCCCAGTTTAGCAAATTTTAAATATTTCACATCCTGTTCCCTAATATGTGTCTCCTGCAGACAAATTATATTACAATGTTGTTTACATAGCCAGTGGAAAGTGGTTTTATGTTTAGAAGGTGAGTTTAGTCCATTTACATTCCAAGATATGATTTTACACTCCATAGTCAAATTTTAGATCTTTCGGGTAAGTCTTTTTCATAATCCTTTATGAACATTTCCATCTCATGTCCAGATCTGAGTGTTCTTTTGATCTAATGAAATTCAAAGCTCAATCCTTCTGGTATTTCCCATCTATATCTAATGTTCCATTCTTTCAGCATTTGTACTAGTTCTCTGTATTTCTTCCTCTCCAACAACCCCCCTAGGCAGTTCCTTCATTATTCTCAATCTTTTTCCATCAATTTCCAGAGGGTTTTGAAATTGCTTACTCACAATCTCTTCTCTTATTCTTTTTGTTGTAAATTGGACTATTATATCTCTTGGTAAATTTTTTTGTGCTGCATATTTTGAGTTGATTCTGTATGTCACATCTAGAAAGGCCGCCACCTCATCCAATTGTTTGTTCAAAGGTTCTGCTAATATTTCTGAAATCTGCTCTTGGGTTGATTTCCCTTGCATTTCCAGGACTCCGCAAAATCTAAATTGTTTTTCCATATGTTTACATTCCACCACGGCCATTCTTCCTTTCAAACCCTTGGTTTCTATCTTGTGTGATACAGCCAACTTGTCAGTTTCATCTTCCACTGTTTTAACTTTCTGCTGTGTCGATTGTAATTCTTTCTTGACCTCATCAATATTTTTAACCAGCTCCACCATCTCTGATTTAAAAGTCTCTTTAAGCTCCTTAATGTCCTTCACAATCTGTTGCATCATATCTTTGATCTCCTTATTCCCCTCTGCGACTTTTTTGTCGAAACTGTCCAGTACCATTTGCCATTCTTTCTTCGACATCGTGGGGCTTGCTTTGCCTCGCTCCCATGAGTCTGCTCTTTTCCTTAGCTCCGTGGCGTGGCTGATTTACTTTTCTTGGTATAAACGTCAAATTTTAACGAAATCTTTTAAAAATTAGTGATCCTAGTATCCAAAATGTCGGGCGTCTTTTCTCTATGGTTTTTACTTGAAGTTTATGCCCTTTCCCTTCTCCAAAATGGCGTTCTTCCTCTTCCGGTTCTTCAAAGGCCGCTTCCAGCCAGTCTGTCTTTTGCACTGACGCACTTCTGGTTCCTTTTCTCGGCTCAGCATTTCTCGCAATTTTTCAGCTTTCTCACACTTCGCTATCTCTTTCAAGCCGCAGGTATGAAAACAATAATCTATTTTCCGTGTTAGCTCTTCTCTAAAAAGCTCTTTTTTCTCAATTACTTTGCCGGAACATTCACAGTAAATTTTTAAATCTTTTGCAATTTTTATCTTCTACTTTAATTCAGTTCTTTTACCGATTTTCTTCTCAAAAAGAGAGATAGCAATCTTTACCTTGTTATTCCTTCTTTACAGGTTGTAATTGCTGTTTCAGTAATTAAAATAATCCAGTCTTCCCAATTTGGTGCTGAAGCTTGGATACAGAGGTCTTAAGCCAAAAGCTTGACTCCAGAGCTGTTGCAGAGATCTTTGCCACCCGTCTATGAGCAGGACCTCAAGGCTGGGTGGATTATAGTTGTGTAGATCCCCCCCCCACAGCCGAGATCAACTCACTCTTGGGGTCTTAAGCATACTTGCCTGTTCTCCGCCTGCGAACAGGGGGCTGCGGGCGATCTTCACCCCACTAGCCCTCACAAACAGCAACACAGACAGCTCAGCTCCATCAGCTGCATCAGCCCTCCATAATCCCCAAGCCGGAAGTCCCTACGCTGGGCTTCCTATGGGCCTGATCCGGCGGTCACAGCTGGTACAGAATGCAGCAGTGCGGGTCATTGCTGGAGCACCGGTGTGGGAGCATATTACACCGGTGCTACGCCAGCTGCATTGGCTGCCAGTGGAGTACTGAATCAGGTTCAAGGTTTTGGTGTTAACCTACAAAGCCCTATGCACACTGGGACTGATGTATCTGAGGGACCATCTCTCACCATATGAGCCCCGGAGGACTCTCTGCTCTGGTGTCTTTTAAGTGTCCCTGGCCCTAGGGAGGCCCGCCTGGTGTCGACCAGGGCCAGGGCCTTTTTGGTCCTGGCCCCGGCCTGGTGGAATGCTCTGTCTTGTGAGACAAGGGCCTGGCAAGATTTGCTTGCATTTCACCAGGCCTGTAAGACAGAGTTATTCCAGATGCATGTATGAACTGCTGTGCAGTATGAACCATAACATGTAATGCTTTTAAATGTTTTTAAATGTATTATTCAATGCTTTTAAATGTTTTAATGGTGGGTGATGTTTGTATTTTGTTATCCGCCCTGAGCCTGCGAAAGTGGGGAGGGCGGAATATAAATATAATAAATTAAATTAAATTAAATTATTACTTTAAAAGCACTTAAGGTGGCTTACAACCATATTAATTTTAAAACAATAAACATATTTAAAAGACTAAAACAACAATATAAAACTAAATCAACTACAGACCAACAATAAAACAGTATAGCACAGGTTAGAGTAGTGAGGAATAGGACACTGCTTGGAATGAAAAGAACTAGAATCTTCTAGAAAAATAGAATTTATTTTATTTACTTTATACCACACTTTTTTCCCCAATGGGTACCCAGAGTTTCTCACATCATCCTCTTATCTTTCATTTTACAGCAACCCTGCAAGGTAGATTAGGCTGATATGGTGTGACTAGCCCAAGGTCACCAGCAAGTGGGGGGGGGGGGTTCAAACATGGGTCTCCCAGATCCTAGTGCAGCACTGTTACACTACACAGGCTCTTTAAAAGCTCTTTTTAAAAAATTAAAGAGTTCCCATCTTTTCTAAACTTTGAGATTTGTTGTTTTCAGTATGGAGAAGGCTGTTTTTGTTTAGATTTTGTTTCCAGTGTCTGTAGGCATCATAACCTCTAATCATCCTCTTGGGGAACTTACAAAGTTTTCTGGATTTCATCCCAGTTTCATGATATTAAATTCTGAGCAACTGAAGAACCTTTCCTATGAAGAAAAGGGGAAGAAAGCTTAATGGCAACAGATTGCACTAAAGCTTTTTGCAACAAAACCTATTGTACAGGGACCCTAATATAAAACATTGTATTTTATGGCATATATCCCAGTATATATTAGTTTTACCCTTAGGTAAAAAGAAACTTTCTGTTCCTGTATTTCACTGAGTAATGCTATGCTCAACTTGCTCCTGCTGCAGGAGGATAGAATTGCTACTAGCCCAATTATACTGGCAGATTCACAAGGTGTGTCAGCTGGGGGCGAAGGGGCTGGGATCTACTGTACTGATATTGTACTAGGGTTGTAATGGCATAAAGTACAGGGTTGCCTGGGGGGGGGTTCAACCCCCCAGCCAAATCCAAAGGGGGGGGCTTGAGCCCCTCAGCCATGCCCTGAAGTTTACGCCTATGCACTTGGCTGAATGGGAGTCTCCACTCTGCTACAAACACACATCCAGTTCTATCTTGGCTGTGTAAATGGGTTTCCACTTGTGCTGGCTTTTATGCTTGGACCCGTTAACTAAAAGTCTTCCTTGAGACAATGTTGTTACTGTTAGGGCAAACATTTCCTTTTTTCCTCACTTCAGAGGGGTTCCTGTCTGACCCTTCTTGTCGGACTCTCTCACACACTCAACTCTCAACTAACTATCTCAAAATCCTGTCAGTACCAACTCTCATCCTGACTAGCTAGTCAGAGAGAGGGGGGAGCAGTCTGTCAATCAAGCTCTAATTCCAGGCAGTTATTAACTCCTTCCCTTCCATCTCTGAGTGCTGTACTTTGGAAACCTTTCTTTAAATTGTATTCTGTCACAGCAATACCTAACAAAAACTGAGACTTTAAAAAAAAATTACCCAGTTTCTTGACAGACTTTTAAAATTCCTTCTGCAAGATTGGTTGTGGCCTTGGATAGAATGTAGGATTCTTTAAGCGATTAACAGTGCAATCCTAAGCAGAGTTACTCCAGTTTAAGCCATTAAAATCAACTCTTCTTAGGATTGCACTGTAGTTTGGCCAATTGTTACAAGGATTAATTAGTTTATTATTAAAGAGGAAAATTTTCTCCTAACAATTACCAGGATCAAGGTTTTTGCTTTCCCATCATCCTTATGAGTTTGTTTCTGTAAAAATCATATTGACATAATGATGCATGTTCAGCTCCATCTTTGGGGTGCATACTACTGAGCAGACTTTGATAACCATTTGATTGCTAGTCTTCAGATGGAGCCAGGCTAGAGTATTACTTTATGAATTACAGACCCATTTACAAAAGGCTCAACTCAATTTCAGCAGCCATAAGAGTTTCATTTAGACTAAGTAAGACATTTAAATAATCCACTTCAGAGAGAGTAGCAATAGCAGCAACCAGTCTTGGATGCCTAGTGTGATTAATGCCAATGGCACAGGTACAAAAGCACCACCAAAGCTCAAAATACACCTCCCCACTGCAAATGGAGTGATAATTTTAGGGTAAGCAGGAGAAACATACTCAACTCCTCTTTCTGTTTCCTGTAGCAGCGCTCTTTTTTCATTGAGCTATTAGGAAAATCTTGATGTTGGACTCAGTGAGCTTCCTACTTGATTTCTGCTTTTCTTTGCATATGTGGCTCCCATCCCATACAAAGTAGTCTCCATAGCAGACAGTGATGTGACCATGGTTGTTGCAATCATGTGCAAGGGGAGTAATGTTTCCCCATAAGAATATAAGAAGAGCACTCCTGGATCAGAACACTGGTCCATTTAATCTAGCATCCTGTCTTACTCACTGGCCAACCAGTTGACCTGGAAGGACAACAGCAGGCATAGAGGCTGAGGCCTTCTCTTTGTGTTGCCTCCTGGCATAAGTATTGAAAGGTTTACTAGCTCTGAACGTGAAAGTTCTCTTTAATCACCATGCCTAGTAGCCATTGATGGGCCTATCGTCCATGAATACGTTGAATCCCCTTTTAAAACCATTTATGTCTGTTACCATCATTATAGCCCCTGGCAGAGAATTCCACATGTTAATCAGTCATGAGTAAAGAAGTATTTATTTTGTCTGTCCCAAATCTACTGCCTATCAATTTCATTGGATGCCTATGAGTTCTAGTATGGAGGAAAAGTTCTCTCTGTCTACTCTGTCTCCCCAATGCATAATTTATAATGTTCCCCCTTAATCATCTCTTTTCTAAACAGAAAAGTCCCAGACTCTTCAGCCTTTTCTCATAGGGAAGGTGCTTCAACCCATTAATCATTTTGGTTGCCCTTTCCCCCCCCCCAGCCCTCCAATGTCCCTTTTGAGACACAGTGACCAGAACTGTGCACCGTATTTCAAATAAGGTCACAACATAGACCTATACAGAGGATTATAATATTAGCTGGTTTATTTTTAACCTCTTTCCTAATAAACACTAGTATGGCTTGCCTTTTTTACTGCTGCAGGATACTGTGTTGACATTTTTACTGAGTTATGATCTTACACGGGCCTACATTGAACTTCGTTTGTCACATTGTCAGGACAGTCACCCAATTTGTGGAGCTCCTCTGGAACTTTTCCCAGAGAGCCTTGGTTTTCAGTATCCTGCATAATTTAATGTCATCTGCAAAGCTGGCCCATACCCTGCTTACTCCTCGTTCCAGATTATTTATGAATAAATTCTTTAAAGAGCATACACTGGGCTCAGAAATCTATTTAAAGGAATCCATAGTTGGGCCTTAGCAGAGTAATATTGATTGCAGAGAAAACGTGATGGTTGGTTTAGAGCTTATGTACTGGTTGGTGTGAGTTTGACAGAGAAAATAAACTTATACTTGCTTATGTTTAGAAAGGAATAAGTTCTTTATTATAGGAACTCCTTACTCTGACAAGAAAGGAGGAGATAAAGATTCATATCTACCTATCTAGTCTAAGGATTGACATAGATGGCAGGACGAGTCCTGCATCCATGGTGGAAGATGAAGAGAAGGGAGAGAAAATGTGACAAAGCCAAGAAGAGAAGTATTGTCACAAGGAGGAAGTCCTGAGATTAGCTATCTACATATCAAAGGATAGTTCAGAGCAGTAAACAGATGTCCTGACTGCTCTATCTTTTCAACTCTTTGGTTTGTCCCCTTTTGAAATCTGAGGAACGGGACAGCATCAAGTCCTCCCCTTCTAATATAAATTATGTAACACTGTCCTCAATACTACTGCTTACTCCCCTCCATTGAAAGAACTGTCCTACTGTCTGCTTCTGGTCATTTAACCAATTTTTAAATCATGATGAAGCTTGTCAAAGCCTTTTGAAAGTCCATGCATATAATGTCGACTGGGTCACCATTATCTACATGCTTGTTCAGTTTCTCAAAGAACTCCAAAATGTTTGTGAGGTGGGACTTCCTTTTGCAGAAGTCACACACATTTTTCCTCAGCAGGCTTTGTTCTTCTTTTGCCTAATAGTTCTAGAATTGGTCACATTTTTTCTACTAATTTTCCTGGGACAGGGCTCCCTGGCAGAGTTAAAAACTTTCTTCACTCACGTTTTCCACTAACAGAATGTGGCGTGGTTTGGAAAGGTCAGCCTTTCCTTCTCCAGTCAGCCCTGTGAAAACACATCGCAGAAGGATGGCTGTTCATGTAAATGGCTTGTAATTGTATTGCAAGGAGAACCAGTCACCACATTTCAGCTCAAATTGCCACCATGGTTTGCACAGGGGCTGTGCTGTTTTTGTGGCTGTCCAATCCTTTACCTGGCAAGTTGGGTCACAGGCAAGCAGAAGCTGGGCAGAGCTTCATGTTCAAGGTAGAACCTGAAGTCTAGAGATCTCCACTGAGGCAGGCAAGCCCTGAAGATCTGGAGCTTGGCCATAAATTACTACCCAGACTAAAACACAAACTGTTGACAGGAGATATTGAACCGGCCCTCCCTCTCTGGAGTCTTTAAGCCTTTCTTCATCTTTCTGTTTATCTGTTCTCTGGGAACAAACATTTGGTTTTTATTCACATTTATAAAAGAACCCATCTCAGAAGGCTTGTTACAGACATGAGATAGAGATGTAAGATCCCGTTAAAATGTTCAACCAAGAGGTTTTTTTGGGAAAATATGAACTCTTCTGTTAACTTGCCTTAACCACAGATGACGCCTTAAATGAAAAAGAGCAGACAGTGCTTTTTGAAGACCTGTCAAACATTTTTAAGGATCCCTTATTTCTGTGTTCAAAAGAGTACTCACATTTCTTTTTCTATCAGACAAAGACAGAAGTTAGTGCTGCCTTTATGAAAGAGTACATGGTGCTTGCCTTTATCTTATTAGCAGATGAGTTTGATGGCTTTTCTACTTGAGCACAAACTGTATCAAGTATAGTTATAAATCTGTTGATAGCTGTAATGTGGACATTTGATGAGAATTGTTTTCTGCTCAGCCTGCCTGATAAGTAATCATTCTCAGATACTCATAAAACACAATTTCCTTATGATACCATCCAGGTTTATTCCAGAAAGGCTATGCCTTTGTTCCACACAGTATAATGTTTCTTCCCGACTTTTTATTACCTTTGCCCTTATGAGGTGACAGAGATTGATCACATACATACATTAGAAGATATGGGATACAGTGACTTTCACTAAAAGTTCACTATAAATATACATTGGGTAAATGAACCTTGCTTGGCCTTTTAATAAAAGGGTGCTGAGGTGTGTGTGTTTAAGCATTATGTGTGTATTTTTCTCAACAAGAGCTTTGTAATCTGTGACCTCTTCAAGGGGAAAATATAAGTATTTGCAGCTTTAAAAATAGTAGAGAGTCCAGTAGCATCTTTAAGACTAACCAACTTTATTGTAGTATAAGCTTTTGAAAACCACAGCTCTCTTCGTCAGATCTGATAAGGAGAGCTGTGGTTCTTGAAAGCTTATGCTACAATAAAGTTGGTTAGTCTTTACTATTTTGCAACTACAGACTAACATGGCTAACTCCTCTGCAGGGTCGAATCCACATTCACCCATTACCCGCATGTTTATCAGATATCTTCCGTTTGCCTCCAATCCGTGATTTTTTCCTCTTCGTTCACATTCCTGCTTCCAATCCGTCTTTCTCGTGCGTCCCTCCGGTCACACGGCCGCTCAAAAACCGCTTTTTTGAGCAGGACCTTTTTTTCCCCGCCCATTTTTTTTATTTTTTTGAGCGCACTTTTCCGTTATTTCGATCTTGCCTTATAAAGAAACATCATTGAAGATAATGATGCCTCTCTTTCCCCCACTGACAGCACTGATGGCTCTCTCCTGTTTCTTTTCTGGAAATTTGGAAGCATGTGGGAAGCTTTCGTGGGCATTTCCTATGCAGGACAGTTCAGTGCCTGAATTTTACTGAACTTTCACTTCCTTGGAGTGTCATTATGTTCCCAAAAGTCACTGGCCGAATCCGCATTCACCCCGCACCCGCATTTTCCGCTTTTGAGGGAGAGAACAAATCTTCCTGCCTTTTTTTTTTTAAATTACTTTTCCGTTATTTCGATCTTGCCTTATAAGGATATTGTGTTTCCTTATAAGGATATTGTAATTTCGATATTACAGTAATATAAAATAAAAAAAATTAAAAACAGTTAAAAAGGAAGTTTCGCGAGTCCGTTCTGAGGATGGATTCACCCCAAAATGATTTTTCAAACTACCAGATTTGATTCAGAAACAGCATAATCAATAAATCCAATGCTATGAAGTCAAAAACAGTCTTTTGCAGACTACGGAGCACTTGCAAATTGAATCAGCCAATAGGAACTCTCGGAACGGCTGGAGAGACAGGAAGGGGGGTGGGTTTTTAAAAAAACGCGTAAATTGCGCATTGGCCTGTTCACGGCCACCGTGAAACTCCCGTTGAAAACCTGTGACCACATATTTGGGAGAAATGCGAATGAAATGCGTCTGTTTAATGAGGTAATGTGACCGGCACTCGGGATTGCATGGGGAATGCGGGGAACATGTGACTTAGAATGAGTAATGTGGATTCGCCCCAGCTTTATAGACATTTCTTTGATTGAGGATAACTGTTCCTAATTTTGAAAAGCCTGAAGCTCCAGGCTATTTGGAAGACATATCTACCTAACCAGGCAGGCATTTTGCCATAATCTGAAAGTGCCCTGCAGTTGTCAGGGGGGAGGGTGCCCCCTGAACATGTTCAGAGAGCTGTTTCCTGTTTTTTTCCCTTTCTTACCAGGGGAAAGATCTTCAATGATGTTTCTTTATAAGGCAAGATCAAAATAACGGAAAAGTGCGCTCAAAAAAATTAAAAAAAATGGGCGGGGAAAAAAAGGTCCCGCACCAAAAAGCGGTTTTCGAGCGGCCGCGTGACCGGAGGGACGCGCGAGAAAGACGGATTGGAAGCAGGAATGTGAATGAAGAGGGGAAAATCGCGGATTGGAGGCAAACGGAAGATATCCGATAAACATGCGGGTAATGGGTGAATGTGGATTCGACCCAGTTCCCATAATCCAGGTCTCAGTCTGTGCACTGTGGAGGGGGTTGTACAGCTTATCCTTGGAGAGCATTTGCAGATAGCTAACCCTAACTGAAGAGCTAAAATTATTCTGCAAGGATTTTGAGCTGTGCAGAGCTCAAACATCATTTTTCTGGAACTAGTACAAACTTGCACCACCCCACAATCCTATTCCTGGCATTCTTTCATGAGTCATGAAAGGAAAAAAATCAATTTAATTTGTGAAATGGCATAAATAGTCTGTGTAATAGAAACGGGCATTCCAGTCCAGCAAGATGTACCTGTTCCCCCCATCGGCCATTCCTGGGCCCAAAACTTTTGCGGCAGTTTGAATCTAGCGACATCAGTTTCTTAAAAGGGAGGCAGCTGCTTAAAATCCATACTTTATGATCTTGGATATATGAATCTAATCATTTAGTGTTATGGCAGTCTGTGTTTAGAGACACTTTTTAAAAAACTGTTTCATATGTTCCAGAGCCAAGCACCATGGCTAAGTCCATGTTGGGATCTAGCAACAAGAAGCTTCAGAGTGGATGTTTTCAAACATACCTACCAGAAACGCTTTCTACCACAATGCTTCTGACCAGGAATCACAATCTGCATAGCAGCAGATCTGGAAGATATCCTAGGATTCAGTAAGCAGGTGCCATCACTGGGATCTGAGAATTTAGCCTAAAATACTCCCATTGCTCAATCACAACAGTTTATTGCATGGGAAGATCAGTAGTGAGGTCCTTTGGGGAACTTCATACACCAGTACTGATTTTTCATTATCAGTCCCCTTATATGGATCCCCCCAGGGTCCCTGGAACCTAGTCTGGCACCTTTGGACTGCCTTTGGACAGTCTCTGATTTGACTAGTGGAAGCTGCCAATATCAACTAGTGTATAAACTTGACTGGGTATATCTAAACAACTCTCCCCACAATTGTCTATACCATCCCACTGGGTACAGGCCAATTTATTTAGGATCCTTGCAGCAAGTGAAAGATAACTAATCTAGGCCACTGGAAGACAGGCATACACAACATTTCAGGCATGAAAAATGCAAGATTAATTTTGCTACTGTGATATATACTGGAAATAAAAACATCTCCAAATAGTCCTTTAACTTTCTGTGAATGTTCCACACTATAATAATATTGTGTGTGTGTGTGTGTTATTTGCTGTCAAGTCGCCTCTGACCTATGGCAACCCTATGAAGGAAAGACCTCCAAAATGTCCTATAATTAACAGACTTACTTAGATTCTGCAAACTGGAAGTTGTGACTTCATTTTTTGCGTCAAGCCATCTCGTTTTAGGTCTTCCTCTTTTCCTACTGCCTGCTACTTTTCCTAGCATTACTGACTTTTCCAGAGAATTTTGTCTTCTCATGGTGTGAACAAAGTACAATAGCCTTAGTTTTGTCATTTTAGCTTCTAGGGAGAATTCAGGCTTGATTTGATCTTGTACACACTTATTTGTCTTTTTGGCTGTCCATGGTATCCGCAAAATTCTCCTCCAGCACCACATTTCAAATGAATCAATTTTCTTTCTGTTGGCTTTCTTCACTGTCTAACTTTCACATCCATACATAATAATGGGGAATACCATAGTTTGGAGACATCTTTATCTTTAAGGATCTTACCTAGCTCCATCACAACTGCTCTTCCAAGTCTCAATTTTCTTCTGATTTTTTCATTGCAGTCTCCCTTTTGGTTGATGATTGAGCCAAGGAATAAAAAATCTTGAACAATTTCAATTTCCTCATTGTCAACTTTAAAATTATGTAATTCCTCAGTAGTCATTACTTTTGTCTTCTTGATGTTCAGCTGTAATCCTGCTTTGGCGCTTTCTCTTTTAACCTTCATCAGTAATCGTTTCTTCATTATTTTCTGCCAGTAACATGGTGTCATCTACATATCTCAATGTTCCTTCCACCAATTTTCACTCCGCCTTCTTCTAGATCTAATCCAGCTCTCCTTAGATATACTCTGCATAGAGGTTGAACAGGTCGGGAGATAATATGCACTCTTGTCTGACATCCTTGTCTGAAACCTCTCTTTCCCCATATTCTGTCCTGACAGTAGCCTCTTGTCCAGAGTATGGGTTACACATCAAAACAACCAGATATTGTGGTACCCCCATTTCTTTTAAGACTCTCCATAGCTTTTCATGATGTATACAGTCAAAAACTTTGCTGTAATCTATAAAACACAGGCTGATTTTCTTCTGAAATTCCTTGGTATGTTCCATTAGCCATTGTAAATTTGCAATGTGATCTCTGGTGCCTCTTCCTTTTCTGAATCCAGCTTGAACATCTGGCATTTCTTGTTCTATATATGGTAAGAGTCTTTGCTGTAGAATTTTGAGCATCACTTTGCTTGCATGGGAAATTAATGCGATAGTCCGATAGTTGCTGCACTCTTTGGCATCCCATTTTTTTGGAATTGGAATGTAGACTGAGGGTTTCCAGTCTGTGGATCATTGTTTTGTTTTCCATATTTGTTGACAGATTCTTGTTAAGATTCTGCTGGACTCCATTTCTGTAGCTTGAAATAGCTCTATTGGTATTCCATCTACTCCAGATGCTTTTTTTCTCCCAATTGCTTTGAGTGCAGCTTTTACTTCACTTTCTAGGATTTAAGGTTCTTCATCAAAAATATTATGTAATAATATTATCCTGAGGAGCCCCATGGCGCAGAGTGCAGTACTGCAGCCCAAGCTCTGCTTATGACCTGAGTTCGATCCTGGGGGAAGCCAGGTTCAGGTAGCCGGCTCAAGGTTGACTCAGCCTTCCATCCTTCTGTGGTCAGTAAAATGAGTACCCAGGTTCCTGGGGGTAAAGTGTAGATGACTGGGGAAGGCAATGGCAAACCACCCTGTAACAAAAGTCTGCCAAGAAAACATTGTGATGTGATGTCCCCCCATGGGTCAGTAATGACTCAGTGCTTGCACAAGGGACTACCTTTACCTACCATTATCCTAGACTATAATGAGGAGAAACTATAGCAGACATTTCTCACATATTATGAGATCAGTAAGATCTTATTGGGTAAGCAGCATTTATCCTTCAAGTGAAAAAATAGATTAGATTGAAAATAACAATTAAGCTTCTAAAATGGCTGTGTTATATCCACAGTATATCAAAATATAAATTGAAATATAAATTTACAATAGTGTGGATGTGGTACTGTTGGGCTATTTCTCTCTCTCTCTCTCTTTCACACACAGAGAGAGAGAGAGACAGAGACAGAGAGACAGAAAGCCCACACAGACTTCAAAGTTTACATGAAACATCTATTGTCTTTTTTGTGCATCATTGATGAATACACAGTGACCAAGGTATTTAATTCATAATTTAGAAGGCAAATGAGATTTCATCTCCTACCTATAAGAGCTTGACAATTCTGTATAAAACCCAAATGTTTATACATATGCATTGTCTTAGAGTATCCATGAAAGGAGTTTGAGCTAACTAATGCAAACTTGTACAACAGAAAAGAACCAAGCAGGGCATGTCCTCATGTCCACTATCCTGATAATTAGGTTACCTTAAATGTCTCTATACAAGACAATGTGGATCAATGTATAATGTAATTTTTTTCAAAGAAAGAAGCACTTCAGATTTTTTTTTTTGTTTACAATGTCTAACACATTGGACAAGTTGAATCTTCTGTAGTGAAATGCTAAATGACTGTATAAACTGTCAGAAAGATTTAGAAAACACAGGCAGTCTTCATATGCACCCTGGGAGATCATGCAAACTCACAGCATGAAACGACTTGGTAGCACAATCTCCCGGCACGATCCCTTTTAATGGCCTGATGACATCAGAAAAAGAACCATTAAATGGGATCGTGCCAGGAAATCATGCTAGGAAGACGCTTTTATGCCGTGAGTTTTGCGCGATCTTCTGGGCGTGTGGGCGTGTGAAAACGGCCATAGTCTAGGCACTGTATTTTTTAAACTGGCAAACACATTTCTTAATAAAATGCTTACTGCTCTTTTTATCTGGCTGGCTCTTTTTATTTGGCTGGTCTTGTTACCGTAATAAACCTTTGATTGATTGATTGATTGATTGATTGATTGATTGATTGATTGATTGATTGATTGATTGATTGATTGATTGAATAAAATGCTTATAAGGACTCCTGTAGGAGCAGTAGGAAGTGAAATCAGAAATGTGGCATTTTGGCTAAACAGAGGTTACACCCTTCCAAGACCATTGACTAGAATGTATGTAGAAGGATGCAGCTCTGCTTACAAGTTCACTATGAATCATCTTCTGCTGCCTCCTCCTATAAAAGTGGAGATTAGAGTTTAAAAAAAATCAGCAATTTTGCCACTGAGCTGGGATTATGTTAGAAGTCCTTTGTAATTGCTTATTAGTTTGTAATTTTTCCTGCCACCACATTTCAGGCAACAAACCATGCTCGTAAACTGGAAGTCACACATAAATGGGGCTGATGGAGAGTCAAGATACAGAGGCATGTCAAAACTGCAGTGACCCAATATAACCTCTAAGTTCCTCTTTGTATGCTTATCTTTTATTCTAATCGCACTTTATGTACTTTTAATGAACTGCTCTCGAGAGATGCTAAATTTCTAAAATAGAGGAAGATTCCTATGGCCATTAAAAGGGATAATGTAAACCTGATTATTTTAAAAATTACCCTGTCACCTTAAACCAGTAAGTCCTTCCAAGATCAAAAAAGGACTTACTCCTGTTTATATTCCTCTTGCGGGGAGGGCAGGATATAAATATAATAAATAATATTGATGATGATGATGATGACATAAGAGAAGCAACAAGCAAGTCTGACCCAGAAGCTTTTACTGAGTGAATGATCATTATTTGAGACACTTTGGTTTATTGGAATGATTTACAAAAGATAGGTCAAATGGCTGTTAGCCATGAATGCTAAATGAGGACTCCCGGGTCAGAGCCAATATTCCTATGTGTACCAGTTACTGTGGGATGGACTGTAAGGTAGGCCTGTTGCCTGTAATTCTGCTTGTGGTCTTGCATCTGCCTGACCACTCTTGGAAACAGAATTCTGAAGTAGATTGTTCCTTTGTCAAAATATTCTGTAGTCTTCTTGTGCTCCAGATGAAACATGGTCAGAGTTTGCAACTGCTACTTTCTCCTTCTATTTAACATTTACCAGCAGTGTGCTAGATGCTGCCCAGAACTCATAGGATAATCACTCCTGTATCAGAAAATGATTGGTCTAGTATTCTATTCCCAACATAACTTATGTAGAGGTCTCTGGGAATGTGTGAAACTCAGGATTTTAAATGCCATTTAAACAGATGTAGTGAGCTATGTAGTTGGACCAGAAGGATCTCTACCCCAATCCCCTACTGACATACTGAACCTAAGCAGCCTTCTAAATGCAATTATTTCATAAACAGCAGGGAAACAGGATTAAATGAAAAACTTTTATTCACATTTGGGGATAGGAGAAATAGGGTTGTTCAAGAAAAAGGCTTAAAACTGTTAACAGATAGGACACAGCTTTTCTTGTCTTGTTAATGTTTCAGTTGTCCATTCCACAGAATAGTTAACAGCCAAGCTTTTACTCTTAAGGTGAATATTTGTTGGCAGAGTACCAAATAAACTGTGGTAGTTGTGCAGTACTGTTAAAGGTGTAAAAAGAATTTATTTAGGAAGTAAATTTCAGATAGTAAAGGGGAGAGATAGAGATTGCTGCTGCCTATCTAACGACATAGTAGAGAGAGTGTGGTCAGAAAGGAGGGAGGAGGAGGAAGATATTGCCCTGTTTAGCCCAATAGGTGACGACAAGGAAGTGACACTTAACAGAAAAGAGATGTGCTGCCTCACATTCCTGTCTAACTGATCCTTGCTGCCCCCTGTATGGTAGGGTCTTCTCTTCTTCCTTCTTGTACACAAGACATTGCTACTTCCAACAATATTGACTTCTCTTCAACCTCAGGACTCTCGGTGTAAATGTGAGCTCCTTCCAGGGGTTAAAAATCTTTAGCTAGTTTCCCTCAAAAACTGGGCCCTGCAAGAGTTCTAGTCTCTTCCTAAAGCATTCAATATGCTAACCTGCTTTTTCACAAAAGACAGACTCTGAGACATCCAAAGTCTCCTGAGAAAGTCTTTTAAGCTTACTCTTCTGTATGCACAAATCCTGTCTCCAGGCCTTGACTGTTTTAGCCTGCCTACACACAGGAAAGACTCTACAGGTTATCTCCCATCTAACACTCTGGGAGTGACAACATAACAGATATTCCACTCTTTCTCCCCTCTCCCCTCTGGCTTTCTCAGCCATCCATGGGCTCTGATTCACTGTTAGCTGCTCTGCTCACTCATACAGGGGATTGGTGACTAACAAAAAGGAGAGAAACCTTTGCCTGTCAATCACAGAAATTTACTTAAATTATAACAAGTGGGCCAAAATTATAACAAGTGGGCCAAAAACTATCAGCAGTTACAGAAAGTGCTAGATTTGTGGACAAGAAATTCCTGATTTCTAACTAATGGGAAATGGCTTCCCTTAGCAGCTTCCTAGGCTAAGGAAAAAAGATGGTACTCTTACACTAAGCACTTTATGTAAAAATATAGCATTCAGTTCAGGATAGCATGCAGTTCAGAGGGACTTTCATCTCAGAGTTCTCCCCCCTCAGATTTCCCATAAATAAATAAATTTCCACAAATAAATAAAATCAGAGGCAGCCCAAGCTGTGCAGTAACAATAACTTTTAAAAAGTGGCAACATCCAGGCGCTAACTAGACATGGGCATGAACAGAACCCCCCCCCCCCAAACAAGCTGTTCATTGTTCATTGCCATCCACGAACAATGAACAGTAACGAACATGACCCTGTCCACAAACATGTTTGTTGTTTGTTGTTCACGATCCTTGAAAGATCCCTTTAAACTATCAGCTGGCAGGGGGGATTCCCCCTGCTGCCTGCCAGCTGATAGTTTAAAGGGCCCTTTCCTGCCACATGCAAGGGGCAAAGCTCTTTAAACACCTCACAAACTGACCTTCCCAATGTCCAATACCCACCAAATTTGCAGGGGACATAGTCTTCACTGTCCTCTGAAGATCCCCCAAGTTTCAGAGAGATTGCACCCCAGGAAAGGCATGATGCATTGGTCTCCCCCTTTGTTGTTCTTTTTTCTTCACAGTGGCAAAAACGGGACTCTCTGCTGGAAGTACTTTGAAGGGTTAAAGCCAGAAGGAAAGCCAGAAGAAGTTCAAACAGAATTCAGTCCCTGCCTGCCAGGGGAATTGATTGAAAGGTGCCAGACCATCTGGCTTGATGAATGGCTGACGAAAGCAACAAACAAGGCTTGCAATGCCCACTTGTTCGTTTAGAATGGGGCCTCATGAACAGCTTGTTTGCGAACAGATGAACAGGCTGTTCGTGTGCTTTTCCCCTTTGTAATGCTGTTTGTGCCCATGTCTAGCGCTAACAGTCACACCAGATTTAATATTAATAGTAGCTATACTGGACACAACTGCTGGAATATTTGATCTGAGTCAGCATGATTGTCCTTTATTTTATTTACTTATTTATATTATTTATAGCCTGCCTTTCTCACTGGACTCAAAGTAGATTACACTTGTGTAAGTCAATACGATCAAATATTCAAAAACAATGCCATAGGGTATGGATTGCAGAAATTTGAATACAAACAGAAATGCGATACAGAGCTGAAAAACGATGCTGAAACAAAGCATAATCAATTTAACACAACATATTAAATGAGGCAGTAACTAGGTACCCAATATTATAATCCACAGCCCCTGTCACTTTACAAAGCACCTCTTTGCACCCATTTCCTTACAGTACAGTCTTTGTACCTATGTAAAAAAGCTACCCTGAATAGCTTAGGTTAGGAGCCCTCCTAACCTTATCAGGCATGTCATTCCATAAGGTGGGGGCTACAACAGAGAATGTGCATTTATGGACAATTGTTGAATTTGCCCATTTGCTGGGTGGCACCTGCAGAAGGCCCTGCTCAGATGAGCGAAGCTGTATCATGAAGCATAGGGAGAGCAGTGGCCCTGTAGATATGAGGGACCAAGATCATGAAGGGCTTTGTATATGATAGTTAAAACCTTGAATCGAGCCCAGTAACTGATGGGCAGTCAATGGAGTAACTGCAGAATGGGAGCAATATGCATGCTCCACCTGGATCCCAGTAATAACTGAGCTGTAGCGTTCTGTGCCAAATGGAGTCTTCAAGATGACTTTGAAGGGAGACATACGTAGAGCGCACTGCAGTAGACTAGTTTCAATGTTATTATAGCCTTAACATTTTATAGTATCCCGGTTACATGACTCTAAGAACTGGTATGTTTTCTCTCTCAAAGAATGTAATGAGACTCTTATAACTCTCCTGTTATGAATACTGAATTTGACAACCCAAACTTAACTTTCTATGTCTCTACCATCCCTTACCTTTATAACGTGCATCATAAACTATCTTTCTGATGGACTGCCTTTTCCCATGAATCTTGAGGGAAATGGTTGTGCAATCTAAAGTTAACTGGAATGGAAACAAAAAGTAGCACTGGCTGATGTCAATGAGATCACCATCAGAATAACTCAGTGTTGTATATGCCTGTTGTTGTCTGGTTCACAATGAATAAAATTGTAGCAAAAGTTACAGAGGGGACAAATATTTTCAAGTTATTCATATGTGACAGGGTTGAGAATATTTAATGCCTATGGCTGTTAAATTGAGATAAGATTCAGAGAATGAGCATCTGGCCCTCCTGTCCTTATTGCTTGGTTAAATGCCAATGCAAGCAAGCTGCCCTTCAAGTACATTTGCTATGCTGAAAGCTGTTCAGGATAGTTTTAGAACCTAAATGGCCCTGGACAAATTGACTTTTGAAATATTGTTGAGCTGCAGACCATTTAATTTGAAAGCAGAATGTCTCCTAATTATCAAGTGACAGTTTTTCTATTAATCATATCAGTGAGAGAACTCATACGGCATTTAATTGGAAAGGGACCTAATTTGCACCTAAGACACCTAATTTGGGTGTCACCAGTGTGGCAATGCATTCTATTAAAAATAGCTTTCTTGTGAGCAATATCTTCAGTGACTCTCTGATCTTCTAGAAACAAGTAGCCATTACTTTCAGTTTGAGTCTGAACTCGATTCCTGCATGCCTCTATTCCTGCCAGATCCACAAACATCTCTGACCTGGGCAAGGCTAGAAGATGGATGTAACTATCTTAAACTTCAGTGGGGCTTGCCAAAATTCATACGACAGTTGGAAAAACGACACAGCCAAGTAGGGGTACACAAAACAAAACAAACAAGCTGGAAATACACTGAGAATTCACTGTTTTGGTTCTGTCAGGGCTTGCCACGGGCGCTGCTGGGCAGGGCGCCGGCATGCCTGGCTCTGACTTCAAAGGAGTGTCAGGGATACTACAGGACCCTGCTTTGTGGAAGGAGGGGCGGTCTACATCCTGTTTGGACTTCAGCTGCACTACCACCTGCTACCGCTTTCTTGGCCAGTTTTCTACCTGGCTGCTAACACTTGCCTTTGTCAGGGGTCCTTTGTTTGTGTGTGTGTGCGTGTGCGTGTAGTGTACTTGAGGAAAACCTCTCTGGGTCAATGGTTTAATAATAATAATAACATAACAACAACATTCGATTTATATACTGCCCTTCAGGGCAACTTAACACCCACTCAGAGCAATTTACAATGTGTGTTATTATTATCCTCACAACAATCACCCTGTGAGATGGGAGGGGCTGAGAGAGCTCTGGGAAGCTGTGACTGACCCAAGGTCACCCAGCTGGCTTCAAGTGGAGGAGTGGGGAATCAAACCCAGTTCTCCAGATTAGAGTCCCAGCACTCTTAACCACTACACCACACTGGCTTTAGAGGGAGGACTCTGTTCTGTGCAATTTTGGCGTTGTTAAGTGCAACAACAGCTGCCCCAAAGCCTCATTCCCTCCAAAAAGAACAGTATTCATGTGTGCATGTACACCCAGCACTTGCTTTGTGTGTGCACAATGAGCCAAAACTCATGATAATTGGAAAAAAACAAACTGATAACATCCAAACCATCAGTGGCCCACCTGGAACAAACCAATGATGGAATGGAGTTAATTTGGAAGCCCTGGATCCAAAACCAAAACAGAAATAGTGCATACCCCTAGCTGACTGCCCTTCAAGTTCTCGTGTGCCATGAGGATGTGCACACAATTACATATCTGAAATTTTTTGAAGGTGTTAAAGGATACAGATAGAACTATAGGAGAAGAGTTGTTGGATTTGACCATGAAAATCATCGAAGATGTCTTTGCACACAGAAACAGGGCTAATCTGGCCCCATAGCTAGACATGCTGCAGAGGGAGTCTAGAGCTCTAGAGCTCTAGAATAGAAGAGCCTTGGAGAGGGGCATGAAACAGAGGAGTAACACAGTTGTGTGGCTTTGTGTAGATTAGAAGAGCTGTCTAACCCCTATCAATAAATACAATGTGTTGAGGGCCAGGTGCAGAGTGTCTTAGAATGACAGGAATGTACAACTTAACAGAAGTTGGAGATATTATTCATGGATGAGTATATTCATTGAGGGCGAAAAGATACTCGTATTTATGAGAAACTTGCAATCCCTAATTTTAAATAGAACTTGTTAAGATAAAATGTAGCAAGAATGAACTAACATATATGTATACTTTATGAAGATGTTTCAAATAAAGATAGCCTTTCCTGGTGTTTAAATTATAATTAGTTAGTCAAGAATTTGAGCCCCTTAAAGTGAGACAATTACTGTTAGGAGATGGTTCTGAAACCATATAAATATGTTAAAATGAATTGACTGGGAGCTTCTTCCTAGAGGGGGCTCTGTGCCCATGACCTGCTTATCTTTGGGTAAGATACTTTTTCAGACTCATGTAATTGCTCTCTGTTAATGATCTATGTAGTTATAATGGATGGTACGACTTTCTGTTGATTGAGCTGATATTAAGAATGCTGAATAAATCTCTAATTTATGAATAAATCTCTACATTCTAGGACATAGAGATTCTATATTAGTATTAGTATTACTTGGGTACTGTACCTGATAATAAACCTAAAATGTTATTTGTGGCATATCACTTGCCAGGAGTTAGATTATTTGATATAGGAGAGCTAACTAGGTGCTTAGGGCTTCTTAAGTGCACACCTATATCTGAGTCAGACCTGGCCAGAGTCATCAGGAACAAAGGTATCTCTTGCCTGATATTAGGCCAAATTCATTAGGGTTTTTTGACTTCATTCATAGGAACTTGCTAATGATTGAGAACTGGTTGTAACAGTGAACAGAGAACAACTTATTCAAGTTTATTAGGTCATAATTTACTCAGCAGCCATATACCTAAAGATGGAGCTGGAGCACAGGATAAATTGACTCGGGTGAGGGCCCAGCACTACAGAGGCATGTGCTGTAAATGAAGCATCAGTGCATGAAAATGAAACCTTGCTACTGTCCTCTGCTATAGTTGCCAAGCTTCTGCTATTCAGGGCTCAAAACTGGGCCTGCAGTGCTCCACAACCCTTTCCAAGTCCACAAGAATGGTGGCAACAGAAGGCTCAGGCCAAGGTGGCACAGAGGAGGCAAAGTGCCAGACTGGCTGCACACATAGTTAGAACAATATGCTGATGGTGTTGCTTCCTTGTAGGATGCCAGAGAACAGCACAGCCTTAGGAACTCCAGCACTGGCTGTCAGGGCAGCTGGGGTCAATTACCTCTCAGCCCATTTAGGTTGAGCCCTGGGAAGTCAGGCATGCTGTATCAGCCTATCAATCAGGGGTAAGCTCTGTGTTCCAAGCCCCAGTTCCAAGTCCTAGACTTGATAAAATCTTTAGCCTCAAGCCTGGCCAGCCCCAGGGCAAAGGGCAAGACATTCTTTCTAAGGGATCCTGTCTGGGCCAGACTGCAAAAACAGGACAAAGCACATGCATAACTCACCTCTCTCTCATAATAAAATACAATACACAATTTAAAACCTACAGTGCTAACAGAGAGAGGCTATTATGACATAAGCCCTACTCACTCCCCCCGCCCCACTACTGGAAGGCTGATTTCCCCTCCAAAACAGTCAAGATTGCTTGCTGTGGCTGGGCAGCCTCTGGTAGCGTGTCTAAAGTTCCTTTTTGTCCCACACTTTAACACATGTATATTTTTGGCTTATGGGATGGACAGTGCCCTCAAGTCACAGGTGATTTATGGCGACCCCGATGTTTTTATGGCAAGAGACTAAGAGCGGAACTACAAGTGACAAAAGGCACAGATTAGACACTTGTCAGCTTCCCTCAAGTTTTTGATGGGAAATGTAGGCATCCTAGTCTTGCAGCTTGGCTCTCTGACTGCTGTCCAATGGACTTTTCAACTGTCACTTGTCCAACATTCCTCCAAGCTGCCTACATTTCCCATCAAAACTTGAGGGAAGCTGACAAGTGTCCAATCTGTGCCTTTTGTCACTTGTAGTTCCGCTCTAACAAAGGCGGTTTGCAATTGCCTGCCTCTGCATCCCTGGTCTTCATTGCAGGTTTCCCATCCAATTACTAATCAAGGCTGATCCTGCTTAGCTTCTGAGATCTAATGAGATCTGGCTCACCTGGGCTCTCCAGGATAGGGCATTTGGGGCTTATATCCCAACCCAATTATTTGGCAGAGGAGAAGCAAGCACTCACATCTTCTTAAAATGAAATGATACTAGAGGCTGAGAAAAGTTCAAAAGGAAACAGCAGGTTTATTAAACAGGCAGGGTTGGTATACAGGTAGGCATGAAAAGTAAAGCTGAGGTAAATTTTGATTGTAGAACAGAATACTTCACAAGCCTTAGGCACAATAATCTTCTTAAAGCTTAGTTTCAGCAGCTACAGATCTTAAAAACGGAGAGGTTGGTAGTTTCAGACTTAACAAGGGGGCAAGGATGCTTCCAGCAGAGCTCTGAAAAGATAAGGCTTTACTGTTTAAAAACTTTCTAATTTGCTTTGGGGTATGATGCTTTCAGTCAGAAAACCCCTTATCTCTCAAAGCAAAAAGATAGAGTGCCAGGTATCTGGGAGATCTGAGAAACGCTTAGATAATTAATTGCCACCTCTGAAGACTCTTGCTTTAACAATGCCTAAACTGCAAGCTAATTAAGATAGTGTCCTTGCTGGCTTCAGGAGGAGGGAAAGTTCTTTTATTTTTGTGTTCTACTGAACTGTCTGTGCAGGAGAGAGGCCAAGAGAGGCTTTGGGTGGAGAAGAGAGAGTGACAAAGAAAGAACTTTTATTAAGTGCTGTGCTGCCTTTCAGGAGTGGCCTTGAACCAGCTCTGCAGTTGGCAATGACAAGTAAGAGAGCAAGGAGAGAAGAGGCAGGAGTATAATTTACTTTCTCTGGTTCTTTGGCAAGGGCTGGCCTTGAATTCTTTTACCCTTCAACTATTAACATCTTACTCATGGGCTTAAAAAGGACTTACCCATATGAACTGAACAGGACCCCTCCATTGAACACAAGAAGTCATTTGGGAACCCAAGAAAGCTGGATTCAATTAACACAATGGAGAAGAAGGATTCCTCAAAAGAGGGATTGGGGTGGGGGTAAAAAAAGGAATTTAAACATAAAACCACCTCACCCACACATTATTACTTTATTGTGGAAAATTAGACTGTGTGACTGAGTTTGTGAATATACCTTTATGAAGAGATAATTGCTTTTGAAACCACCAAGCTTAAGAATTATTCTGAAACTCATACATTTATCAATGCTCTGCAACCATCATGCTTATGTAATCATAAATAAATTCTACTTTTGTTTAAGTGGGAAAAGATCCTTTTTTTGCCTCACAGCCATCCTCATGAGCTGACCAGCCTGTCAAACTACCATCTAGAATCGACCCTTCCTGTGGTTAGGGTTGCCAGGTGTCCAGTTTTCACCCAGTCATTTTTTTGGGGGGGGGACTGCAGATAAAATACTAGTCATATAAATATTCAGTATTTCTGTACATGAGGAGGTATAGCTGGCCAAGGCAAGTAGTCAGTGTGAGTCAGCAGTTGCACTGGGCACCAGCAAGCCCGTGCTGAGGACAGCAGAATTCAGGTTTGTGCACCTCCTCCCGCCTTCCCCTCTGTGCTTCTACTCAGCAGCGATTGGTGGCTATTGGAAAAAGTGTGGGCCCTTAAGGAGGGCAGAGGCTCACTTTTGACCTCCCTGCTTCCTTCCGTCTCCCTGTGCTTCCACTCAGGGTCAGCAGCAGCTAATCTGCTGCTCTGTTGCTTCATGGTTCAGGGCCAAGCTACACATAACGAATGACACTTGAACGGCAAGTGGATTGAGTGGAGGGCAAGTGAACAGGGAGAAATACACTTGCTGTTCAAGTGTCATTCATCATGTGTAGCTTGGCCCTCAGCCTCAGAGACCAATGGAATGTTAACAAGCAGATGTGTACCTCTCAGCAGGTGAGTGAGAGTGGATACTGCAGCAGTGGGTTACAAGTTTGCGGTAGCACTGTAAGAACCAGGCCTTTTACCAGCTTCTATAGAGTGCCTAAGTTTAAAAATTTGATTCACACTTTTGATTCACACTTTTGATTCACATGCAGACTTTTCACTAGGCCTGTTTGGTGGCAATTCCCTTGTCTGGTTAATTGGCTGCACCTGTGGGTTACTTTGTGTGAGAAAGTGTCCTTGAGCAGGCCAGAACCTGGTGCTGAACTCAGCTCCTAATCAGCACTAGAGATGGGCACGAAATGGGAAAAAATGAGACAAGAGTTTCATGTTTCGTCACATTCCATGAATCACGAATCACAAACTTCCACAAAATTATCCTGTTTTATGATATGATTCATTAGTTTCGTGATTCATTAGAACCCAGAGCACTTCAATGGCCCCCTTCATACCCAAAGATGCCAAACTCGCAGGGAGACTTCAGCAGGCTCTCTTCCACCCACCCTCCCAGTTTGGCCAAGATTGTAAAACGTTGACTGGAATTTCACAAGCATTTGACCAGAGTTCTTAGATGCTCCTAGTGGTCCTGAGGGACTGGATTTGGTACTTGGGGATGGGAGTGAGGGTCTCTAGGTCGTGACAAGCACCAGGGCAGGCAAAGGGTGAGGCAGGTGGCACAATTTTGCTGTTCAGACTGAGCTATCAGCAACTGTGCTTCCATGTCTTGGAGTGAAAAGGAAGTCAGAAAGTTGAGTCAGACATTAGCAGGTGCAGAGTGGTTCCTTCTGTGCATTTTTGTGCAAGGAAGTGTGGGCTGGAAAAGATCCCAAGGAGGATGAGCAACTGAATCAAGGGCAGCCTTGCAACTGATAATGCTGCTACTACTTCCCCTTGCCCCTCTCTACCCCTGCATTGCCATTCCTTAAGGGGGCTGTGTGTATGAAGCTCTGCTTCTACTCTCCTGCCTTGAATTATAAAGTTCTTTTCCAGATCTGTGACTAAGCAGAGAAGGGTAGGAGGCTGATTTTGACCCATCGGAGACCCTGCAACCCATTTTTCAACAGGAAGTGATGTTGTTGAGGCCTCTGGAGCACAATGCACATGGATAAGAAACACAGAGTGTTCCAGTATTTCAGTTCAGACCATCTGGCAACCATACCTGTAGTACCAGTTAAGCAGAAGAGAGCAAAGGCAAAAAGATCAGAGCAAAAACCTTTTGGTGGTAGTGTAAAACCTTTTGGAGAAGCAGTAATATATATGTCACACAAACAAACAAAGTTGTTCTCGAGGTATAATTCTGGGTAAAGTAGAGTACATCTGAAGATCTGTATGAGAAGAAATATAAGGAGTGTTGACTGAGCCCAGCCCTCCTGAGGTAAAAGTTTAAGGTAATGTGAGGAGCTGAACTAAAGGTCCAAAGGCAAAGATTTAAAAAGGTATAAGCAAATCATCACACTGACAGCCAAGTGTTACAATACAACCAGGTCTGAATGGTTCCTAATGTTACCAGCTGTTGCTAATTTTTCAATTTGGATTTAATAGTGATATTAAAGAGAGGTATTTTTTATTTGGGTTTTGAATATTCTTGTCTGAATGCATATTACTACTAATAAAGTGAGAAACTGCCTTCTCAGGGCCTGTTTCAAGAATCAGAATTGTTCATTTCTTTTGTTATTAATTACAATAATTATGAAAATAAGGTGATTCATTATTATAATAATTAATATGAAAACAAGTTTCTTATCTAAACAACCCATGTTTTTCTTTCACTTTGTTTAGCAGGAAGGAGTTTCTGCTTATCTCTGGCCATTTCCACACACGTTTAATAATGCACTTTTAATGCACTTTCGCAATCTTTTGGAAGTGGATTTTTTGTTCCACACATGGAAAATCAAATGTTCTCTAAAGAGTATTGAAAGTGGATTATCCAACGTGTGTGGAAGCAGCCTCTGTCTCTGCTGTGTTTTCCTAACATGGGCCTACAAAACCTTAGGAGGAGTGGGGAGAGAGAGCCTCTGGGTTTTCTTGATTGATTGAGACTACAGGCACTAAAATAACATATATGGGTGATGTAGTCCAATACTGAAGCATATGGACTTGGGACTTTGAATCAGGTAAGAGTTGGTTTCATATTCTGAAGTTTATTTGCAGGAAAGAGAGGAATTGTTTGCAAGGGCTAGGGTTGCCAGTCTCCAGGTGGTGCCAAACAACAAGAAATCCACACCAGGGAAAGATTCAGTGAATCATATTTCTTAAATGCTATACTTAATGCAAATATTTCTTCTTAATTGCTATACTTAATACAAAAATAATGATCAACTCTCATACAATATTTTCAAAAGACTTATCGTCCAATACACCCTTCAAGGTGATATTCAATGTCCCAGGGTCCAGAGGGGTGAACTTTGTAAACCCCCCAGAGTTCTGCGAGAAGAAGGAATGTCCTTTAGCGACGATTCTCAGAGCCAAGCTACAAGTGATGCCTTACACAGGTTGGACACTTGTCAGCTTCCTTCAAGTTTTGATGGGAAATGTAGGCATCCTGGTCTTGCAGCTGTAATGGAGAGCCAAGCTGTAAAACCAGGATGCCTACATTTCCCATCAAAACTTGAAGGAAGCTGACAAGTGTCCAACCTGTGTAAGGCGTCACTTGTAGCTTGGCTCTCAGTGTTGCAGACTGTCCCCAGGTGGTGGCTGGAGATCTCCCAGAATTACAACTGATCTCCAGGCATCAGAGATGAGCTCCACTGGAGAAAATGGCTGCTATGAGGGGTGAACTCTATGGCATTATGCCCTGCGGCAGCCCCTCCCCTCCCCAAACCACAGGAGAATGTTCTGGCTCTGGTGGGAAGAATGTGTAGCATGGTAGAGGCAGATCTGACAGAGGGAGAGGGAGAAGAAGGGTGATTTTGAAAAAAGTAGCAGCATCCTATAGTAGTAGCAGTCTACCTGGCACTGGAAGTCCCCCTGCAAGCTCAAGCTCAAGCTACTGTTCTTCAAGTTAATTCCTATCAATTCTCCAATAGACTTTAATGTGATACATGGGTACCTTCAATTGCCTCCAAAAGTGGGACCTCTTTATTCTGTCTGTCTGATAGTTGGCAGTGTAGATGTCCTAGTGGAGTATTGCATCCACCCTGAGCTTTGTCCAGTTCAGACAGAAAACCAGGAAAGTACAAACCCAAGAAGGGGGGGGGGGGATACTTCTATTGAAACCAATGGGAAATAATAATGAAATAGAATTATGAAAATGAAACAATAACAAATCAAAACCATATGAAACAATTCAACAGTAATCCTTTGGGAATTAATAATAATAAAAATGAAAGAAATGAAACAAACTCCCTTGCACAAGTCTAGTATACGCTATTCTGTCTTCCACCCCTTTTTATATCTTATGAGATTCCTTCCATTTCCAGTTGAACGCATAGCTGATGATACCAAGACATTTGGAAATAATGTTTAGAAAGCTTAAGCATATTGTTCTTATAACTTAGGAAAGTAGACAGACTATGAATCTTAAGGCTTTATATCTACAAATACAATTTGCATTGGTTTTCATTTTTATTGGCCTATGACATAAGTTTGTATTTTTTCATTTCATGCATCATTTCAGTCTCAAAAGTGAAGCTATTTTTTATATTGGCAAAGAAGATGTGTGCTCATTTTCATTTTTATTTGTCCATATCAACTCACTTAATTTTTTATTTCTTCATTTCCTGCATCATTTCAATCTCAGTGCTACAGATATTCATGGACATAAAACTTCACAGAGAAGATAGTTTTGTAGTTTTTGGCGTCTTGGGGAGGGTTCATTCTAGACAAAATCAGAAATTATATATTTGTGATCCTGAGAGGTATAATTCAATGTACTGTACTGAGTGAAATGTATAAGTGGGGAAACTTTTAAAATACATTGTATTGTTATGTTGGAAAATTCATATAAATTTTAATTAGTTTCTATTTGCAGGGAACAAAATATCATTCGTTTGCTGGCACAACAGACTTGAAGCAATTTCAGAGGTAATCTAGACAATTTATCATGAGCTATATCCAATATCTTGAACAACTTGAACAGCTATATCCAATATCTTGAATATCTCAGATGATCACATTGCCGAACACATTTTATTGCAGCTGAATTAATGGGTTAGTAACTTTCAGTGGAGCTAATCTCCATTTAGATCTTTTTATTTACACTTGTAAAAAAGTAGCAATTTGAAACACCTTGGCTGTCATCAGTAAATGAGAAACTTACATTGAGGCCAAGTAGGCCAGGACATTTAAATTTTTTTTTACTTCATCTACACCCTGCCTTTCTCCCTAAGGCATCTTACATCATTCACCTGTTCATTTTATCTTTTATGTGGTAGATTGGCTGAGAGAGAGCGAGAGACTGGCCCAAGGTCACCCAGCAAGCTTCCATTGCAGAATGGGGATTCAAACCTGAGTCTCCCACATCTTAGTTTAACACCACACTGATGCTCATATAGGATGCTCCCTTATGGAGACAATTCTCTGTGTAGCTCTTGCTGCTGCTAATGCAGAGGCATTTACAATGGCAATGAAGCATCCAAACAGTATTGTCTCTCTCCAGCAGAGGGCTTTAAAAAAAAACCAGTAGTTGCTAGATCACTATAGTGTTGCAGTCTATTGCTACCATCAACTAATTCCAACCTTACGGTGTAGGCCACCCCTAAAACTCTGCAATGAAAATTGCTAGAGACGTACTTTTTTAAAAAACTTGAAAGCTTGGAACTACAGCGGTTCTAATATTACTTGGCTGGAGGCTGATCCTGTGAACATTTACCATAGTCTAGTTCCTCCCCTTGGACAATCCAACTCCCTACAAGCTTTGTAGGCCTCACCTTACCTCTTCTCTGTCCCCCTATATTTACTTATTTACTCAGATAAACATTTTCTTGTCTTTGGGCCTAACTATGCATGACATTTTTCTCACATCCAAACCAGGTCTTGCACAATGACTTTTGATCAGACATGCACTACAACTGCTGTGCTTGGAATTCAGTTCCCCGGTGCATGCAGGCTCAATTTGGATCAGGACCATAACATTCAGGAAGTCTTTTAAACGTTGCTGTCCCTGAGGGAAACTACAAGCGATGGATTCCCTGGGTTCTAAACTTGTGGGACTCCACTTTTAATTGATTTGTAGTTTTTTTAACACAGACCCACAAGCCCCTCCCCTTCCAGAATAGGCGTGCAGCAGGGCAGCCCTAGTCATGCAGGCTTGCTTTTCTCTTGCTCTCACTGGCAGTCTCTTGTGCCTTGAACATGTTTGGTGGATGTAGTTAGCATCAGGGAGACAACAACAAGGCTCATCAGCCAGGAGGCAAGAGAAGGAGGAACACAAGCCTGCTCGATTAGGATTGCTTTGCTGCATGTCTGTTCTAGAGGGGGGGCCTTGCAGGTCTGTGTTTGAAAACTACAAATCCATTTAAAATGGAGTCAGAAGACATGGGTTTTAAACCCAGGGAACCCATCACTTGTAGTTCCCTTCCCTGTCATTTCCCGTCCTGTCTTGTCATTTCCTGAACTGAAGTACCCCAAAGGAGCGATTTGCCTTGCTGAGGAAGCCATCAGTTTATCCAATGAGGCAATTTACAGCTCACCAGGGTTATTTCAAGTTGAGATAACTGTTTCTGGGGAGTGGGGGTGGGTCTTAAGCCCCCCTCTTCCCACGCACTGCAATCCCAATCTGAATCAGATTCCTCTATATCAGGAGACTGAATCCCAGTCACAGAACTCACAGTGCACGCCTGATTGAAAGTCTTTGTACAGATCCAGGAAGGATGCAAGCATCATTATTGGTATTTGTACAGGCCAAGAGTCCTCTTATGACAATTCACAAGAAATGATATTAATGAAAATATCACAGAAGCCATAGCACAGTGGAAAACCACATACTATCCCACGATTATCTATCATTATGGCATTTCTGTCTTATTTTAATGCCATGTGGAATCCAGGGTAAAATACTGACTTCTCTAGTCTTCGGTCTGAACCAGAATTTGTTTGGAAGCTGTTCCTTAGTTGTAGCTTTAATGTTTTTACATGCAAAAAGTATAATTTGTTCCAGACACAGTGCTCTGGGGCTTAAACAAATGGCTCATTACAAACACAGACTTGCAAGACTTACGCACTTAGAAGATTGCTTAGTTTGATCATAAAAAGAGTGAGAACAAAAGAGAGATAACTGATAGCATTTTAAGCACCAATAAATCCTCCAGAAATTAGGTCTTTTAAAAGATGGACAGAACCTTTCCCCCTGCCAAGCTGCTGTGAGTCACTGAGTGGTAAGTCTTCAAGCTGTGGGATATCAAATGATGAACGTGCAGTAGGGAATGTTGACATTAATCTGTTAACACAAAAATGAACATAATGGTTACTTGATATATAAATTGCTCTTTTGCAATTTAAACTTGAGACCTTGGAGAGATGCTGCCTGTCAGAGTACACAATATTAACTTTAATGGACCAATGGTCTGACTCAGTATGGCAGCAGCATGTGTTCGTGTGCAAACCTATCTGGATCCAAACATCTTGGCTGCCATTAACAAACACCAAGTGACAATGCCATATACTACGAACTCTGGAACACCATGTAACTAGTAAATAACTCTCGCCCCAAAATGTTCTTGTACATTTAGCAAAGTGGCTTTTAATTTTTGCAGGTGGTGGTAACAGATCCTGTGAATGGGAAGGACAGCAGTGTGACAAGGCAGTAAGTATTCACACACATGCAGCTGCCTTTTCCATAATGGAACACATCCGTTTTTTGGACATTGATGAACAATATATCGAATGCTGAACTCAGGCAATCACAGCTTGAGAGCAGGCCATGAGTTGAACAGGCAAGTCACTGAGCATCCTTATTCAGTAGAGTAAACATGGTTACATTATTGTTTTAGTGTTGGTCTTGTTTTAATTTGAGTTTATATATCTGTATGTTTATTTTAAAGTTATTATTAAGCATCCTTTTGGGATAAGATAAATTCAATCAGCAACTGGGGACAAAACCTCTGTAAACTGTATCATTGGTGATGCCTGAATTCATATAGAAATAAAACAGATGCAACAGAATGGAAAACTGGGCCTCTAAGGTGTCACTCTGAAGAATATGGAAGAAAAAGTAGCACCAAAACAAATGCTCATATTTACAACTCTTTTGCTAAGCAGAACTGTAGTAAAGATTTATATATGCTACTGTAAGAAGGTTATGAAGTATGCAAAATGAAAACCATGCACATTGTTAACAATTAGTGACACTTAATTTCTTCCCTACAAATAGCAAGGCAGTTTATAACAATACTTGTTAAATAGATGTAGTGGTGCTAAGAAAGGCAACTATTTTGCAAAACTATTATGCAGCCACTTTCTGCATTTTCTAGGATCCCTTGACCCTAGACTCACCTGCATCCCTGGTGCAGGAGCTGCAGGAGGGCACAGGTCTTGGTGTTGCCAGCATGGACAAGCTTGCAGCCATGGGCAAGACTAGCAAAATGCTGCACTTGAGCATAGTGGGTGTGGAGAAGGCAGGGAACTTTGGGTATGGCCACCCCACAGCTAGTGCAGCTGCAGTGCCATTACAGGGCGAGCCTGTCGGCCACCTCCTTGAAGGGTGGCCAGGAGTGCTGGAGGCCCCCAGAAGCTAGAATGTCACCAGTGGCTGGGGCATGGCAGCTCCAGATTGCGTAGCTAAGCCCAAGCAGTGCAATTTGGCCAGTTCTGCCCTGCAAGGTGTCAGACTGTGGCTTATTAAAAGTTGCAATCCAGACTATCTCTTTCAATTAGACATGAGTCCATTGGTTTCAAAAGATTTTACTGAATATAAACAACCATTATAGTCCACTGGCCAAGATGCAATATCTTGGCTAGTACACGGGTATTGTTACGAATGAAGGTAAAGGTTAAGGTACAGAATAGCATAGCCCAGCAAATCCCATCCTCCCCCAACAGTTCTCAAAACAAGCGGCTTGAAGCTGAGAGAGTGAAACTTTCCCAAGGCTGGAAAGACTGTAGTCAAAACATTCCTCTTCTTTGAGATAACTGTTACTGGACTGCTTGTCACCTGCAAAAGAAGAGCTTGACACACTGACAGGATTAAAATGGAGTCTCTCTGGTTAGATCACACAAGAAACTTATGTCAGACCTGACACAAGGAGGCCAGTTCTGCCCTGCAAGGAAGCCTTAAGTGGCTGGGAGAGTTACCCAAATTGATGATCTCCTTGCGAGTTAGGAGAATTAGCAAGGAGAGGCTACAAGCGGAGGGTAACTGGGATCTTTTAACCAATGTATGTGAGGATTGCTTCCTCTTGAGAACTCTTGAGAAGAAACAGGCAGATGTTCAACAGAGTGGTTTTATTAAACGAGTAGTAAAGAAACAAGTGCACAAAATACACACAGCACTCACACACAGATCTAACTAGAAAACAGGAAAGTGGGAACGCAGTGCAGAGAGAAAGCTATAGTTACCAATCCTGAAGGCAAGAGGAGTTCAGCATTAAAGCGCCTGGCATGTCGCAGCAAGGTGAGGAAGAGAGGCTCAGACAAGTAGTCTGAGGATGGGCTTAGGAAAGGCACAGAGAGATGCTGAAAGCACCCCTTTTTATAGGAAAAATCCATCCTTTGGGGCAGGATGGAGACTTTTGCTTATAATTCAAAAGGTTATCTCTGGCGTTGTAAGGCAATAAAACAGAGGAGGTTTGATCAGGCACATCTATTGATGCCAAAAGTCAGACGGATGACGTGCTGAGTGTGGGGCAGGAAGAACCCTCAGATTCGTCGTGCCTGCAATTAGAGAAGAAGTGAGGGGAAAGATCAGAGGGTTGAGATCAGGAACTCAGGAAAGATCCCTACTTCGATCTGCAAATCTGCTCATCTCTGGGGGGTTGCTGGGCTGTTAGCTTGCCTTTCTCATAACCCCACAGTTCAGTAATTTCCAGTCTCCTGGCCAGGAGATGGCAACTGTATTCCTGCCTCACCAGGCAGTGTGTCTTAAAGTGTAGGTCTATTATGGCCACTAACAAGGGTGGGGAGGGTGGGTCTGGGATTGCCCAAGGACAAAGCACCCATTTGTCAGCCCAAAGGGGAGGGCAGCCCATAGGGAGAGGATGGAGCCTCAGGATCAGCGGGACTCACCCAGGATGGGCCCTAGAAAAAGGGGCTGAGGTCTGGGTGTTGAGGAGGGGAAAACAAATAACTAAAAAGGAAAACCCACCATAACCCGCTAACTACTCCAGTCTAAGGCACAAGAATATATTATATATGATGAGTAAAAATTACAATATACAATCCAAAGAATTGGGAGCATACAACAACATTATATAGCAATTACAGTATTTATAGAATAATTGTAAGAACCACAAGGTTTCCACTGATGTACAAACAAAAAGTAATGTACAGCTAAACAATCACCTAGTTAAGATTCAATTCCATACATATTAAAATACACAATGTTACTAGAATATAAAGAGATCTCAGTGGGTCCAATAAAGTGTCTCGTGCAATCAATATCTTAAGTGCTGTTGAATTTGTACTCTTTTTTTCTTTCTTGTGTCTTTTTCTTGTAAGGGAGAAGGTGCCCTCATGGCCCTGCCCAACAAGGAACCAGCTTGCCACCTCGTTTCAAGAATTCTTTTTCAAGAATGTGCCGCGTTATGGCTCACTCTTCAAAAACTGCAACAGCTAACATCAGATACATTTGTATGGGTATTCACCCAACCATCAATCAATAAAATAAAATTTTTATTATACAACGGACTCACGTTGTATAATAAAGAAAATTTAATATTTATATTGACAGAATTCATCCACTGACAAAAAACGTCCATTGTATTCATATCCTTATACAAGATGTAAATGTCATCAATAAAGTGCTTGAAAAACAAAATCTCAGACTAAAAAGGATTTTGACTGTTGTTAAGGACAACCTCTGTTTCAAGCTTGGTCATGAAGAGATTGGCAATGCTTGAGGTGGCTGCACAGCCCATTGCTACCTCCATGATCTGAAAATAGGATTTACTATTGAAACTAAAACAATTCTTTTCAAGAATAATATCCAACAACTTCAACAAAAACTATGTAGATGGCATCTGAGAGGTTCAGGCACGTAGCATCTCCTCAATCACTAACCTGGCATCCTTGTATGGGATGCATGTACACAGTGAAGCAATATCCATAGTCAGAAATATTACTTGTGCTGGAATGGGCAGACCCTCCACTTGCAGTACGAAATTTCTTGTATCTTCTAGAAAAGCCTTAGATTTTTAAGGTAGTGGGACAGGGGTTTCAGGATCAACTTAGATCCTGAGACAGTCCATTGTTCCTTAGGTGGAAAGCCTTCCTTGTGTATTTTAAGTAATATCTAGAAAGTTGGGGTGCGGGGATGACTATTAATGAGTGCCCTATGAATGGACTGTGAAATTTCACCTAATATTAATGCCTCATCTGTCGTCACCTTGATTATTCTACTGATGTTATTTATAGGATCTTGTGTGACAGGCATGTAATTACTCTGGTCAGGAAATAGTTACTTAGCATTGGAGTATATTGACGAATGTTAGAGAACAATTATAGCAAAAGCAAGACATGTGCCCTCTTCAAATAAGATAAAATTCTCTGTACTGTATCACGGATGTGTAGAAGTAGTTGACTAGTACTCACAACTTCCTGGAGGATATTTGTGTAAGTGCAGAGATGCATTGTTGGATGTGTTCATACATTACAACAGAGATTTCCATTTGTGAGACACCTTGAATCAAACTTCAGTTTCCCATGATGTAAATACAGGTCTTGAAAACCTCTTGGAGTTCTGAATGGGAATTAAACCAAGTTTTGGAATTCCAGTTTGCAGACAATCTAGTATATTAAGAGTGTGAGTCAAGTTTTCCTAAACCAGAGAGCCCTCAGTCCTGGCCTCCATACATTGTAAGGAACAAAGGGAGTGCATCAATATAACAGCAAGCTGTGTTCCTATCAATCACAAATACACTTCTATTTGTCATAATGTTTGAATCCAGCCTACGGTGTTTTCCTCACATACTCATCCTCTCAGTTGACGTGTCACTTCCTGCGTGGGACAAGTTCCTATACTGATAGTGTAATAAGAGGGATGCATAGCAGAGACACACATCTAAATTAATATTTGCTTATTTTAACAGTTTGGTCTGACAGAAAGAAAAAGATTAACTTTGCAATCTTAAGTGGAGCTATACCTTCCTAAACTTGTTGAAGTCAATGGGCTTAGAAGAGTATAACTCTGCTTAGCGTAGCACTGGAAGTCTTCCAAAAGAATTAAAAGGGGGAAAAAAACCACAAAAATATCAATACTTCTCTCTGATTGTCCATTGCAATTTCGTGTACCTTTGCCTGAAGCATCTGGAGCCAAAGCTGTCCTCCTTTGTTACTTTTCTGAATGCCCATGATTAAATTCCTTCTTGCTCAGAGCTGAAGAGAGGGGCATTCAGGATAAAATCAATTGATACATCTACTGTTGCTACATTAACAGCAAGTCTATTGATGCTTTGAAACTCAAGCCCTCAGTGATACCATAAAATGGAAGCTCAAAGGCTTTCCTGAGCTCTGGGGATGAGGAAGTACTGCAGAACCTAAAAACAATTCAACAACAATCCAAATGCTTCTGTAGCTGGTTTCCTTTTCAAAGCCATCTCCTTGAGGAGTACAGTCCAAAGTGCTTGTCAACATCAATTAGAGGTTTATGGCAGATTTCTTCATAACTCTATGATGAATTATCCCGATGTGGTATGATGGAAGAAAACAGAGAAAACCCCACGAGTGTAGGTTTATTGTCAACTCTGCAATTAATTGGTAGGTATATCATTCAGGAGCTGTAAAGCTGTGGCAGACGGAATCAAAGTATTTGTTTTAATTGTCTCCAGTTCCTTGAAGAGTTAGCTAGTGAGTGCAACATATATCACAGGCAGCAGATTTTTATGATAATGTAGATGATGAAAGGCTGTTTGTGGTCTCTGTTTCTTTATCAATAAGCTTGCAACATACTGCTGCCAGACAGTTTTTGTAAATGTAGCATTCGAAATTAAGGTGACCAAGCACTGCATGCAGAGGAGATGAGAGCAATATTTGATCACTTGTTTTTGCTTAGGCTGACCTCCAATGTTGGTGGATTAGCCTGAGCTGAGCTCAGCTGAGTCGAGTTAGAACAGTCTTGCCATCAGGCTCAATGCTGGTTACAATGGAAGTGATAGCTAAAGCAGCACCAGCCTGAGGAACTCTCGCAGATTTGAACTGAAAGGCCTGCTTTGGATTAATTGGGAAAAAAATGACAGAGATGGAAGGTGGAAACAAGAAAAGAGTATATCTTCTGGAACTGGCAACCCCCAAAGGTGGGACCTGTGGAATCACCTATTGGATGAAGAGTTTATAGTGAGGATTCGAGGCATAATGACTATGACTGGCACTTCAAATCACTTGGCACTTCATGAGTTTAGTCTTTTGTTTGCTGGACATACAGACATTTTTAGGCAATCTCCAGGGCAGATGCCTCAAGCAGCTCCTCCTTGTTTTAGTCTGCTGGCACCCTCTTTTCCTGTGATACAAACTCCCTTCTTACAGGCATGCTCCAAACCACCACACCCAGGTCCAGCTGGTTTCCATTAAAGAACATATAGAGACACTGGACATGAAACATTGCAGTGCTTACAAAGGAAGTAATTTCTGCAAAGGCAGTTATGCTGGCATCAACTGTGAAAAGTACTCTGTCACAGAAATGTCAAGGAGAACTACATAAGCAGTCCCATAATGGTCATAATCACACTCTGACTTTATTTAATAATAGCTGTCTTGCTTTTCCCACCCAACTGTTTTTGTAAACAGGCAAAAAGATACTTCTAAAGAGCTGGAAGCTTGACATGTCATTGGATTAATCAAATATCCTCTAATAAACTGATTATATGGCTTAGGCAAGCTGTTACCTTTTTGCCTCAGGCCCTTCCATTTATGCCTGGGGCTAATAATATATATCTGCCATTCAGGGTTATTGTAAGGATAACTGAGAGGGGTAATACTTGTGAAACATTTTGAATATTCAGGTAGTACTATACAAATGCTTGCTTGCTGCTGCTGCTCCTAATACTGTGTCCGGGCTATACCTCACCCCCAATGAGAATCTGTTTTCCTCAGTTCTAGAGGCTTCAACCAAACAGCCAATATCAAATACTTTGAAAACAATGGAAAACTCAACTCTCTGTTCTTTCAAGTCTGCATCTAAGCACTCATTTGTTCCTCCCTGATATTCCCTTAGCACAATATTTCTTCTGTTCCCAGAGTTAACAAACAATTCTAATCCCCCATGGTTGATTGAGACTTATCTATATCGGGGCATAAAGTTATATCCAGTTTAATCAGGATATGAGGGAAGATTGTATGCTGCTTTAATTTTGAATGTTCTCTGTTTGGTAAAGATAAAAAATGCAAGCAGATAAAGCATCTTGGGCCATTAAGACACAGCAACTGGTCCTGATGCTTCTGTAAACTGTGACTGTGAATGAAGTTTCACATCAATCCTTCCCAAGGGCTTCACTGGCTTGTGCCAGAAACACATTAACACCAACATCTCACCTCTGTCTTCTCCCGTTAAAGAGCTCCAAGCTCATCATCGCCCTTAATCGTGTGTGTGTTATGTGCCATCAAGTTGCCTCTTACCTATGGCAACTCTATGAAGGAAAGACGTCCAAAATGTCCTATCATTAAGTCTTGCTCACTTCATTGTAGGAATCAGCAAACATGGCCTTTTTCATTTCTTTTGTTTCTATTTGTTATCACTGTGAATGGTTTTGGTCACTGTGGACAATTTTGCCTACCCATTTTCATTGCTGGTTCTTTTATGCAATTTATATACAATTTATATAAACATGCCATTTATAAGTACAGTTTATGTCACTTTTACATATGTGTGTAATATGTATTGTTGATTTATTAGTGACTAAATGTTGGAAATGTTTATGGGGGAAAAAACCAACAAAAGAAAACATAAAACATAAAATATTACAAACCCAAAGACTTGTGATCAGTGTCACATTGGAAGTGATGTCGCCAAATTTCTCCTTGCAGGTTGCCAGTCACAGTCACTAGCAGCCATTGATGGATGTATATAAGATTGATTTAAGGTTGGGACTTGATTTCCTAAGTATTCCTTCCTGTTTCTCTCTTTTCAATACCATTTCATAGCTGCAGATTTATTTCTCCCTGTATCTTACACTGTAACAATCCCTCATTTTTTCTGCATTCTTTTTATTTTTTATTTTTTTATTTTATTCATAGAATTAAAAGCCCAATAAAAAAGGCAGAAAGCAAAAATAAAAAAGGATAGTAAAAAACTTATAAGAAGAAAAAAGAGAACTTAGAAAAAAAGAAAACAATAATACATATTTCATTTGCAACCCCAGCCAGAATGAAGAGACAGACACAGACTTGGAACAAAAGGGCAGTTTATTAAAATGACCATTAACATAAACCATGGCAAGGGCCAACTAAGTGGTACAGGTCAAGCCATGGGATCAACCCCGGACCTTTGCCTTGACCTGCCTGTGCGAGCCCCAAAGCCCCAGGTGTAGGCCATCCCTAGAATGGCTGCAACCCGGCCAGCCAGGCAATGGATCCCCCCATCAAGCATCTAATGTCCCAGCCATACAGCATGAGGGAAGGCCTTGTGCCTGGGGATCCCCGCAGGCTTCTGCCTGTGCTATGGTAGTCCCCCAAAGACTTCTTAATGGCGTGGTTAGCCTTATGCTGGGCCCTCTCAATTGCCCTAGGATCTAAGGCTTTCCGCCAAACCCATCTTTGTAGCGTCTCTGACCAAAATATACGCACGCCCGGCCATCGGCTGCTTATAAACCGTAGGTCTTCAGCTGCTTGCATTGACAGGGCCTTACCCTGCATGACACCCAGGTCATTACCACCAAGGTGGATGACCACAAGATGTGGGGGAGGACCCTTCCCTGAAACAAGAGCGGCAGCAGGCCCAGCCATCTAAGGCCGCACTGGCCCTGCCACTCCACAGTGGCCACAGCACTCAAACCCAGTTTGGATCCAATCAGCATTTTCCTGGTTTGGTAGGCCACCCAGAACACCATGCTGTGGCCACAAATCAGGATCCTCTTCCTCCCTTGGCCCAACATGGCACCTGAGGAAAGAGCAATTAGTATGGCCTTTTAAAACTGAGGCAGGGGGCAGATATAGGTCTGAAACACCCCTGACTGCCACTTGCCCACTCGCTGTATTGCCCGGTGAGGGTACCCCATAGCTGCTGCCATAGAGGCAGCCCCAATCCTAAAGGAATGGGTGCCGAATTTGACCCCCAACATACCAATTTTCTTAACCACCCTCTCTGTCACAGCCCCAGACTGGTACCTAGTTAATGGGGTCTGATCTTCATGGTGGAATAAGACACCCTGGTCTTCCCCACAAAGTGTGACATACTCCCTAAGGGCCTTAACAGGGCACAGCTCCTGTTCCACACATGAGCCCAAAAGAAAAGTACTCCCATGCTGCCGCTGATCCGTCTTGGACTGCCGAATACAAAGGGAGACCTTATCCCCAACAAATTTAATATCTCGGGCTGACAAGACCCAGCCAGAAGCATCCTTACGAGACAAGGACACCAGCTCACTGACCCGCAAGGCCCCAAAGAATGCTGTCAAGGAAGCAGCATGAAAGAGCTTCCTTTCAAACACTGAGGAGCACACCTCCACCCATGCGGCCCCCAACCCCTTCAGTACAGATGGGGAGATGGGCTGCCTGGGATCCCTCAGCGTTCTAACTTCCCTGGCCCTGCCCTCTAGCATCTTTCTAATCCTGAAAACACCCGTGAATTCAGGTAAGCCATGTGCTTTGCTTGCAAAGGCTAAAGCAGCCAGCTGTCCCCTAATGGACTTTACAGAAAGACCCCTCCCACGCTGCATGACACAAAAGTGTATCAAGTGTTCAGGCAGAATGGGCCATGACTGCTGGAGTCCAGCCGATGCCCTAAACTCATAGAGCTGCCCTACCGCTTGGTCGTAGGCTCTGCGCATGCTGGGGGCCCTGCAGAGAAGATTAGCATATCAAGCACCAATCCATATGCAAAAGAACCTCCTCCCTCCATTAGCATTCCACACCCTGGGAAACTCTTACAGAATGACTCAGCCCAACCCCACCTTCCTGAGTAGATATAAATTACCTGCCAACATCTTTTCCACACTGTGACACTGAGAGATCTCTGTCTTTTGGTGCTACACCTCTGAAGATGCTAATCACAGCTGCTGGCGAAACATCAGGAACTACAATGCCAAGACCATGGCTATACAACCCAGAAAATCCACAACAACCAATAATATTTAGTGCTTGACAGCATTTGGTGAATGACAGCTCACACTATTTTGTATGACACCTTCTAAAACCAAAACACTTGAGAGGCAAACATATCTCAGACCTTCAGATTCTTAGGTAAAAATTTCACATTATAAATTCTAATTTGAATTCCCAATTTGCATTCAAATATGGTGAAGCTTGGAACTGGCAGATTTCACATATATATGGACTGCCATTTTATTGCATCACCACTAGAGGACTCTGAGAAACCTTTTATATAACATGCTAAAATTTCAATCAGCACAGAAAAAGGTAGCCTAGCACCACTGAACCAATGTAGCACAGTGGCTACATTGTTGGGATTAGGTGTGGGGAATCCATGTCATTGGCTCTAAATTTTATTTGGTGGTCTTGGGGAAATCCCTACCTTCCGGTCCTTCATCATAGGCCCTGCTTTGCGTTCAAGAGCCTTTGAAAGTGAAGGAGATGGCAAGGGGGAGGGAGTTTTTTGGTTGCAGTGAATTTACTGTGGAACACCATTTGCCAGGTGCTAAATTGGTCAACTTATTTTAGTGCCAGGCTAAAATATTTTTATTTCTTCAGACATTTTAATGGTGGCTTTATTCCTGTACTGAGATGGTATTTCAGGTGATCTTGCTTTATTTAGGAGGTGATCTCTTTTTATTTACGAGTTTTAGATACCCTTTTTACTTCTGATTTTATGTAGGTTTATATACTGACCTACTGTTTATGTCTTAATGTTTGTATAGATTATTTGCTTTTTAAAGAATTGTTAATTTGAATTGTTTTTACTAACTTTTAAAATTTGTATTTAATTTGCTATTTTGGAAACTGTCACAGGTGAATTTTTAGAAGACAAGGTGATGGATATTTTCAATTAAATAAGCAGTGTTGTAAAAGCCAATGATTATTTTTGCAATTTTAAACATATTTAGTTGAGAGAACTCAGAGAAGGCATCTCCTCATTAAGTGGGATTTACTTCTGAGTCAACATATAGGGTCTCACTATACGACCCATAACCACCATGGACACATACCTTTAAAAGAATGAATTCTACTGCTTCCTCAGTTCAACATGACTAGATAGATATATGTGCTTCACAAGCCACAAAAATGAAATTTTTATAAACATGGTGTTAGGATAATTATTAGGAGTCTGCAAAGTAAAACAATGAGCTGGAAAAACACCCAGAAATAGCTGTTTCGTTTTGTTAAAGCAGCTTCCAGAATGGTGAACTAAAACTGGAAAACCAAATTTTAAGGACACACTCCCATCAAAAAGTTTGTGTGTTTTGTTATCTTGCAGTGACTGCAGCAGTAGGGCCTGCAAAGCAGCATTCTCCCATCAGATCCCAAGGGGAGACCATTCTTAGGTTATTAATTAACTGTGTTGGTGGGAAGGGGGAATGTGTGCAATGTGCATGAATGCATCTTCCCCCCCCCCCCATCGCTACCCAGGCAATGGCATTGTTTCCCTGCCAACTGGGTCCTTGCAAGGGGAAATCCTTCCCCACCCATTGGCTTTGGAAACATTGGGAAGGGGGATGTGCAGACTTCAATCAATCATTATTAAATAACAATGGAACTTGCATCTGAGTGGATCAGTTTAGGATTGCTTCTCCCTCCATCCTGCGAGTAATTCCCTTACTCTGCACTTTCAAAAACAATCCTGCCTGCCCACAGCAAAAGGAAAAATTACTGAAAAAACAAAGGTCTGTTTAGGTGGCGGTGGTGGTCAGACAATCATACTGCCTGCCTGCCTGCCTGCCTGCCTGCCTGCACTTGGGTTATGGAGATTGGCAGTGATTAATGCAAGAACATCCATTTTGCAGTGGAACTCTGAACATCAAAAGGAAGGATTTGCCTTTCATCATGGGAACAAAACTGCAAAGCACAAGGAAAGATGGCACTGACAGACAACATCAGGATGCAAAGGTAATAATTTATTGGCACTATTGAAAAATAAAAAAGTGAACATAAAGCAGCATTCTTTTTAATGTTGCTGTTGATGCCTGCTGCCCCTTTGCCAGCGAGTTCCCTGTCATAATGTGCACCTGCCAACACTCCCCTTCTTCAGGATCTGTTGCCATGTGTGTGTTTAGCATAACTGAGGAAAAACTTGGTGAAATGATGGAATAGAGAGAGGACTTGTTCTGTGTAATTTTGGTGCCGTTAAGTGCACAGCTGCCCCAAAGAGCCTGGAAGACCTCACTGCAAAAAACAGGGATGAAACTCATGGTAACGAAAAAAACAAAATGGATTGGATCTGAGCAAACAATGCCTCATCTGGAAAAAACAACAATAATAAAAACAATAAAAATAACAACAATAACAGTGCAAAGTTCCTTTGGAAACTCCAGATTTGAAACTGAAACATAATTTTTTTCATTGCACACTTCTAATAATCATGTATTTGCATATACCAAGATCTTTGTCTTATTAATTGTTGATCTGCCCTCACAACTAAAAAGGAAGGAAGGGAGACTGCAGCCCTGCAGCAACTTTTCTTTCTGTCCAAACTCAGCTATCCTTCTCTCAATTCATCCTAGTTTTATATTCTCTTGAAAACTAAATATCTCTGACAAAGAAACAGTTATTATCAGGGGTCATTTCGTAGAAAAGGAGCTGTAGGAACTCATTAGCATAACTCATTAGAATATGCCACACCCCTTCATTGGGCCAAAATGGCCGGGATTTGACTGCTGCCAGATGGGGGAGTGTTCCCCCACCTGGCAGTGGCCCAATCTTGGCACTTTTGGCCACAATCCAGGCTGAAACAGGGCCAAAATGACTCAAAATGGCCATTTGGGGCATGTTTTGGCCTGGATTGGGCCCAAAATGGCCCAGATTGGGTTAGTGCTGGGCAGGGGAGGGGTCCTCACCAGGCAACGACCCAATCCTGGCAGTTTTGGTCCGGATCCTGACTGAAACGGGCCCCAAATGGCCAAAAATGGCCGTTTGGGCTCAGTTTGGGCCCAGATCAGGGCCAAAAAAGCCAGGACAAGGTTAGTGCCAGGCAGGGGTGGATTCCCCCACCTGGCACTGACCCGATCCCGGCCATTCCAGCCCTGATCCCAGCAGGAATGGGGCCAAAGTGGCTGAAAATGGCCATTTTGGGCATGTTTCAGCCTGGATCAGGGCTGAAACTGCCAGGACTGGGTCAATGCCCAGAGGGAAAGGCTTCCCCCGCCTGGCACCAACCCAATCCTGGCCATTTTGACCCCAATCCCAGCAGAAAATGGCCCCAAATGGCCAAAAGTGGGAAACCCTCCCCTGTCTGGCACTGACCCAGTTTGGGCTGTTTTGGCCCAGATCCAGGCCCAAAATGGCCCTTTGGGGCCAGGATTGGGGCCAAAATGACTGAGGCTGGGTCACTGCCAGGTGAGGGGGGCTTCCCCCACCTGACACTGACCAGATCTGGGCCTATTCAGACCCTATCCAGCCAAAATGGGCCCAAAATTGCTGATAACAGCCATATTGGGCTCGTTTCGCTCCAGATCAGGGCCGAAACTGCCAGGACTGGGCTGGTGCCAGAAAGAGGAGGGTCTCCCCACCTGGCACCAATGCAATCCAGGCCATTTCAGCCCCAATCCGGGCCATATTGGCCCTTATCCAGGCCAAAACAGGCCCAAAATGGCCATTTTGGGCCTGTTTTGGCCTGGATCAGGGCCGAAATGGCCGTGACTGGGTTGGAGCCTGGTGGGAGAGGGTTCTCCCACCTGGCACCAACCCGATCTGTGCCATTTTGGGCCCATTTGGGCCCAGATTGGGGATGAAATGGCCCGAATTGGTTCAGTGCTGGTTGGGGGAAGGTTCCTCTGCCTGACACTGACCCAATCCAGGCCGCTTTGGCCCCAATTTGGGACATTTTGTTCCTGATCGAGGCCTAAATGGCCCTAAAGTCAGGTGGGCGGGGACACCTGACTTGACGGAACTACTGGAACACTGTTCTGGTGTGTTCCCCCTCAAAATGAGGCCTGGTTATTATTTTAAAAAAACTGATCACATAATACCAAGAGCCAATTTCATGATGTTTTCTAAAGACTAACAAAGAAAAGGGATCATTTTTTAATTTGTATAGAAAGACAATATTTTTATTTTGTATTATTAAATGAAGATTAAGAAGAAAAAATAAGTCAGAAGAAAAAACAGTCAATGCTTAATAAAACCTTAACCACATGGTTATTTCCTTTACCCAGCAAATAAAAACAGCAAACAGTTACATTTTAAAAAACCTGTTCAGAAAGTATATTCTTCTTCATGGGTAACAAACCTATGAATCTAGATTTTTGAACCAGCTTTGTTCTGCTGATGCTGAATTTTTGCGCTTTGAAGTGTATGTTTTTCCAACATTATTTTGTGCCATTTGCAATTGTGTAAATGACATAAAAGACAGAAAATAATAATCAGAACACTAACAATACAATGAGGTTATCCCCATTCTTCCTACTTGTCTCCATTAAAAAAACTCATCTCCTCTCAGCTGGCATTCTGACATGTTTATAGTTGGGTTATCAGACAGAGAATATTTTCTTTGAGATCAGGGCCTCCCTGAGTATTAATTAAGGACTCCTAAGATTCTGCATCTCTCTTTCACAACAATTCTTACCAAAAATCATAGTACAAGTAGTACAATGTGACCCAAGATGACCCAGTCATCTATAACACTAGAGAAGAGTATTTTCCACCTGCTGCCACAAGGCAAAAAGTAATGAAACTTAAGTATCATAGTTCCTGTACAGCCACAAAACTGTCAGCAGCTGCTCAAGTCAGAGGTAAGATCTGTCACAGCTCCTAATTAGAACTTTAGCACATGTGGAGAGAATACAAAGTAATGGCAAAAAAGGTAGAGAAGATAACCATACAGTTGCTTTCCATTAAATACAACATGTGAAACGTACAATCTACTAGCTAGGTAGTTCTGCATGTATATAAAAGGGAAGAGGACATGGCTTAGCAAGCAAATCAATTCAGATTTCATAATAACTTTTTGTACATTAATCTTCCCCATATTTGGATAATATGTTATATCTAAAAAGAATATTCATAGCAGTATATGTAGGGGGCGTGGTGTCAGAGCCATGGAGGATGGACACTTGAACCAAGAGCTCCATCCCTCTCTAACCCAAAACCTGGCAAAAAGCACAGAAACACCCTCAGCAAAATCTTGAATAGGCAAAAACAAAACACAGGGAGAAGGAAAAATAACTCCAAGGTCATGAAAAATCTCCAAGAATACTTCCTGACATCAAACCATGTAATCTTGCAAGGAAGTAAAGCAACACAAAATGGCAGACAACCAGAATACTGAAGAAACATTTTCAACAAGCTCCACAGACATTAGTGGCACAATTGGCAAAAATGGGAAGAAATATTCTTCATCAGATGTCAATCCTAATGCAACCATTCGTTGACCAACTTAATGAAATAAAAGCAGAACTAATTAAAACATCACAAAAAGCTGACTGTGCAACTGACCTAAGCACAACAGTGCAGAGCGAGATTAAAAATCTTCAAAAAGAAAACCGCCATTTACAAGCAAGAGTTATCAATCTAGAAATAATTGCATGGCGGCAGGACCTTAAGTTCAGGGGTCTGGAGGAGGAAATAACAAGCAAAAGGGAATTCTCAATTTTTTTGGCTTCTTGATTAGAACAAGTACTGCAACTAGAAGATAACTCTGCTCTGCAGATAACAAAGGTGTATCAGATAGGAACTCTAAATCCAGCAAAGAAAAATAAACCAAGAGACATATTAGCAGAGCTTCCTGATCATAAAACTTGCAAGAACATCCTTGAGCTAGCTAGGAACAGAGGCTTGATCCAATATAATGGATCACTACCTATGTTTACACAGATCTGCCTAGCGAAGTCTTGAGTAAAATGGAGCTCAAAGAAATAACAGAAGCCCTGAGGCAGGCAAATATCTACTACAAATGGGTGAACTTTACTACACTATTTGTAAGATACCAAGAAAAATCCTACTATGCGACAGACTCAGACACTGGACTAAGTCTCTTACAGGACATCGACATTGAGACAAAGATGGATATCGATAAAACATCACATAAAAGGAAGATGCTACAGTCGCCCTCTCCTCATAAGGGAAGTAAAGTCTCTGTACAGGATAATTGAAGGTAGACAGCACATCTCATATTCACAAAGCAAAGGACTATTGCATTAAAGGTGTGACTATAGATCCTGCATAAGAAATGAAAAGCCAGGGAAACTGGGAAAGAGAGGAAAAGGACTTCCTGAAATTTTGCTCTCTTTTTTTAATACAGTGCTGAAACCTGGTGCCATAACCAGTAAATGAGTGGGTTTGAACCACCAGTTAGAACATGCTGTTTAGGCATATTAGGTATCTCGATTGAGATATAAGATTAGTGTTTTGTTTAGTTATTGAGGGGAGAATTGAAAACAGAAGGGAGGGTTGTAGGGGAGGAAAGGGGAAAGGGGGAATAGGAGGGAGGATATTAAAACCACAACATACATACATACATACATACATACATACATACATACATACATACATACATACATACATACATACATACATACATACATACATAAACAAAAAATTATACAAAAATCAAAAAAAAGGGGGGAGGGATAGGAAGGGTAAAAAAAAGAGTTTGAAAAAAATATATTTGCTAACTGTTGTACATGGTTCAAGAGTATAATAGGTTTAACCTTAGTCCATTGTACTTAGAAATCTCATAAGATTAAAATCGATACATGTCATTTTTTATATCTTTAGTTATATATATACATATTTACTGATTGTAGTTTCAAGTTCATTGTCAAACTTAGATTGTTTAAAAGCTTTTAGTAACCTTATACATTAAAAGCTGTTATTTATCAACATATTTGGTAAATTTCCTAAATACCGAAAGAAAACTTACTAGTCTGATAAATAACATATTGCTTGTGAAACTTTGGAATTTGATCAGTTTGAATGTATTTTATTAAAAATAAAAGAAAGACGGAGGCTTTGATTTATAATCTTTTTAATTCATTGGATGAAGAAAAGAAAGTAAGGAATCCATACAATTTAATTTAAGTGTATATTATTTTTTCTCTTTTCTGTGGACAGCATTGGGTGTCAAGAGTAATAAGAAAAAAAAGAAAAAAAGAGTCTAGAGGAATAGACAAAATCTACATCTTACCTTATTCAAATCAGATCATGTCAAAAATGCAGTTTCAATCTAAACTAAAAGTAATCTCTCAAAATATCCATGGTATCAACAATCTAGTCAAAAGAAAGAGTCCTAACCAGTACAGCAAAATTAAATCCTGATATAGTAGTATTACAAGAAACACACATGCTGCAAACCAAAATGAACTGAAAGCCTCATGGTTGCATCAACAATTCCACGCAAAATGCTCATTTAAAGCCAGAGACGTTGCAATATTGATAGCCCCAAAAAAGCCAATTTTCTTCACAAAGCTACATTAAAAGACCCCAGAGGGAGGTATATTTTTATCAAAGAGAATATAGAAGAACAATCATATATGCTAGCTTCAATATATGCAGCCAACTCTAGTCAATTGGAATTCATAGAAGTACTGGAAATCTTAATAAAATTTCAGGAAGGAGTAGTGATTGCGGAGATCTTAATCATATCATAAATTACATTTAGATAGAACCTATTTCAATAAAGAAGAACCAAAAAAGAAAAATCAAAATACTCAATTGGCAAAAATATTAAATCATCACCACCTGGTAGATATATGGCGGTTGAAACATAAATCAGAAAGAAATTACTCATATTACTCACCAAGTCATCAAGTATATACCAGGATTGATTTCATATTAGTTTCATCTCGACTTGTTCAGAAAGTAATAGACTCAGAAATCGGGAATATATCATATTCAGACCATGCCTGGGTAAAATGTACGATTTCAACAGGAACAGAAATAGAATTAGAAAAACAGTGGACCTTAGATAAATCTCTACTTTATAAAGAAAGGAACACTAATATAATAAGAAATTATCTCTCTCAGTATCTGAAAGAAAACCAAACAGATTATGTCTCCTCTCAAGCAATCTGGGATACATTAAAAACAGTGTTAAGGGGGCAAATGATATCACTAACATCATATGTAAACAAAGCTTAAAAATCCCTCAAACAAGATATAAGAAACAGAATTCAAAATCTTGAACAACTGTATAAAGAGAGAGGAGGGGAAAAAATATACCAACGACTCTTAAATGAACACAAGCTATTGGAAACTTTGGAAACAAAGAAACTTTTTATTTTTGAAACAAAAATATTGGTTTAGTACCCCAAGAACACTTTGCAACATCTCATGGAAGATAAAAGACAAATTGGCTACTAGAACTATAAACTCTATTCAAAATTATAATGGACAGATACACACAAAACCAAAAGAAATAGCACAAACTTTCAAAGAATTCTACTCAAAATTATACACAACAAACTCACCAAACGTAAAAGAAATTGAAAAATTTCTGCAAAATCAAAAAACTGTCAAAGAACATAGACAAATAATGGAAAACCCTATTACTATACAAGAAGTTAAAGAAGCAATACAAAAATTAAAATGCAATAAAGCTGCAGGACCAGATGGATTCCCCTCAGAGTTTTATAAAAGATACTCTGACATCCTAGTTGAGCCTATAGCAAATGCATGTAATAACATCTTATAGACAGGCACATTACCAAGATCATGGTCCTCAGCTACAATCATAATAATACCCAAACAAGGCAAAGACCCATTGAAACCAGGATCATACCAACTAATTTCTCTTTTGAATGTTGACTATAAAATATTTAAGTCAATTTTAGCTAAATGTTAATTTATCCATAGAAAAGTATATAAAATAAGATCAAGTAGGCTTTATACCCAAAAGAGATCTAACGATAACATCTATAAAACACTAAATATAATATCACACTCTAAGCACAATCGTATTGAAACTCTTGTCTTTTCACTAGACGCAGAGAAAGCGTTTGATTCCCTAGAAATCCCATACTTGCAGACTTTATTACAAATCATGAACTTTGGGGACAGGTTCTTATGAACAATAGGATCTATATACTCACAACAACCATGGGTTAAAATAAGAACAAATGGAGTAACCTCAGACATTATTAATCTTACTAGGGGAACAAGATAAGGCTGCCCCATATCCCCGATCCTATTTGCAATAGCCCTGGAACGCCTAGCTGAATCAATACGGCAAAATAATCAGATTCATGGTATAGCAATTGATAACAATGTCTATAAAATAAGTTTATTTGCAGACAATATGCTAACACACCCATTATTATCCAAGAGCTACAAAATACCTTGACTAGATTTGGGCAGATAACAGGATTAAAAATAAATCAATTAAAATCACAAATTTTACCATTAAATATTAGTAATCAGGAAAAAGAACAAATTAAACAACAAATTCCAGTGGGCTAAATCACAAATCCCATATTTAGGGACTCTTATTCCAAATAACCTAGACAGACTAATTAAAATCAACCATCTTCAAAAGATCAAGGAAATAAGAACAGATATTGACGGACGGAATAAGCTAAATTTAGTTTGGTATGAAAGATATCATAAAATCAAATCCTTTATACTTCCTAAACTAATATTTCTTTTTAGATCACTTCCCATGCATATCCTACCAAATTTATTTTAAAAATGGCCATTTTAAATAGCAAAAATAGATACTATCAAAATGAAAAAACAACATGGAGATTATAATTATCTGGATATCAAGTTGTATAATACAACAATGAGGCTAACTACTGTAGTTCATATATTACAAAATAAGGCAAAACCAGACTGGATAATTATGTTACAATCAACTTGCTTTCCAAAAATAATACAGGAAGTAATATGGTCTAAAAATGTATGCAGATCTAAGGAATGCAAAAATAATATCTTTATTAATAGCATCATCAAGACATGGGATAAATATAGGCATAAGGTACTACCTAACCTATCTCGTTACTTGCTATTGACAACAAATGAAAAATTCCCTGTAAAATATATATCGAATAAGATATCAAAGAACCTACGACTAAATGACATAGCCTCAAAAAAGACATAATTGAAAAGTTAGAACTAGAAGATAAGTTACAACAACCAATTCCATGGTATATATATTTCCAAATAATGTATTTCATGAGACAGATTAAAATAAAAGAAATAATGAAAGAACCAAATACAAAATTTGAGGAAATACTAGGAGCAGAAAAGAACACTCAGAAAGGTCTAATCACTAAAATATATAATATACTTACACAACTAAATTTAAAAAAGAATAAACCAAACTATGTGAAGTGACAGCAGGACTGTAACATTTCAATATCAGCAAAGGAATGGGAAAATATCTGGGTATCAAAGTTAATCAGATCTCCAGTCAGGGGTCATTTTGTAGAAAAAGAACTGCAGGAACTCATTAGCATAACTCATTAGCATATCTCATTAGCATATGCCACACCCCCTAACATCACCGGAAGTGCGTCAGAAGGCAACACCCACCCCTCAGGCCCCTTTCCCCCAAAATCTCCCTGTATTTCCTAAAAATAAAGCAGAATGAACTCAAAGCAGCTTACCCTCCTCTGGAGCGCCATCCCCAGTAGCCCTACTTGCACGCACGCATGCACTCAATCACTAGTCACGAATGAAAATAAAGCAGCAGAATGAATTAAAGCAGCTTCCCCTCCTTTGGAGATCCAGGCCCAGTAGCTCGGCTTGCACTCACTCACTCTCTCACTCACTCACTCACACTCACGAGTCACGAATGAAAATAAAGCAGCAGAATGAATTTAAAGCAGCAGTTTACCCTCCTTTGGAGATCAAGGCCCAGTAGCCCAGCTTGCACTCACTCACTCACTCACTCACTCACTCTTTCTCTCTCTCTCTCTCTCAACAGTCAGGAATGAAAATAAAGCAGCAGAATGAATTAAAAGCAGCAGCTTACCCTCCTTGGTAGGGGAGGCAGTGGGGAGGAAAAGGAATCACGTGGGCAGGGCCAAAACCCACATGACCTCTTTTCAGATCTACAGGAACACCGGTCCAGCGCGTTCCCCCTCCAAATGAGCCCTGTCTCTGGTTACTAACACAAATTTACAAACATATAAAATAATTCACCGATGATTCCTTACATCACAAAAACTGTCTAGAATATCATCAAACAGATCACCGTTATGCTGGAAAAAATGTGATAAAATAGGAACATTTGCACACTGTTGGTGGTATCTTGTAAACCATTTAACTTGTATTTACATAGAGGAATTTTGGAAAAGTGTATTACAACACATTGCTTTAATAACAGGTAAAAAAGTACCTTTCAAGCCTGAACTCATCTTTTTAGATTTATAGCAAGAACACTCGTTACCATGAATAAGACAAGATCTGATCACATCACTTTTAGTTGCAGCCAAAACGTCTATAGCATCATGTTGGAAATCTCCACAACCACCTAGCTTAGACACATGGTTTAATAAAGTATGGGAGGATGTGACAATGGAAAAGATAACAGAATACAACAACCACTAAATTACCCCAAATTGACAAATTTCATAGAAAAATGGCAACCATTTATAAACTCTCTCTCCACTAAAGATTCACAAGCAACTACCACACCATATCAAAAATTTCTAAAACTAGAAACTTAAAGGCAACAAGAAGATTATATTGAAATAGACATGTAATTTCGTCTAAACTCAAGCTGCTCTGGACTCACAATGCTAAATGGTTATAAAGATTTGCACATCAAGCTACCAAGTAACCTGTAAACAGTTTAACTTGATAATTGAACACAATGTAGTAACAGTACTTAGAAACTGTGTATGTTTAATTGTGCGTTGTTTAATTTCAAATAAAAAGTTGAAAGTTGAAAAAAAAATAGTAGTATACGTATGGATAGCAATAAAAGTGCTTGTCTGTAGATAATGTCTCTTGTTTGAAATGCTTGCCATAAGGTGTATGTTTCGAAACTCTCTTTTAAATTACACTGACAGGATGGTTATTTGAATTACATGATCAGTAAGGCTAGAAACTTGCCTTCTTTCAGTATTATCAAATTAGACCTTAATAAAACCTCACAGGTATGTGTCTGTGTGAGGAAGTAAATGACAAAGTCAAAGGAGTCTACAGAGAGTCTTGAACTGCTGTGCTATGGAGTTTATTACAGCTTTCAGCAAGCCTTCTATTAAACGGTCATAAATTACCCATACCACAGCAAGCTCTGCATTTATCTTGCTTGCATATTGTCATCTTTTAAATATTGGTGCCCCAGGAACAGAGCACAGGCCTACTGCATTCCTATGCCACTGCATTCCTATGCCAAGTCATTACTCTTGTGAATATCTGGTATATCCTGTTTTTCCTAAGAGATGCAACACAATGATGTTCACCATGAATGTATTAAATAATGCTTGTTAATAGCCTTGCTAGTTTCTTTTTGGCCCTACTTCTTTCCTTCAATAGCAGCTGACACGTGGACATTATTATGCTTTGCCCACAACTTACCTCCATGCTAGGAATAGTTTCACTTGCCTAATTTCTGAAATTTATCATTGTTAAAAGATTTTTAAGGAGTAAGGCTGATAAAATGGGCAGCAACTTGCTTGGTATTACTAGTGGGGTTTAGATACTTTTGATCTTGTCATTTTATGTAATTGTTATTTTCTTTTCATTTCTGATGTTATAGTCTCTGGCTTGGACGCTCTTAGCATGAACAGCATAGTACTTGCAGAAATGAACTTTCCAGCTACCTTCTCCCACTGCAACCTGTTGTATCCCCTCCCCAAATTCTGTCCCTGGCGATTAGTGGACTCTAGGTTCAAAGTGTGTGTGACGGGCAAAATGGAAGTCTGTGTGGGAGGAGGAATTGGTGAAAATTGCCTTCAACCAGTGAAAAAAGTTACTAGGATTCAAACCATTATTTCATAATCATGTCTACTGTTGGAAAACACACTTTTTATTACTGATTTTTAAACAACTGCAATAGTTGACTGTTAAATATCATGCAGTTGTTAACCTGACAATATTCTTGTGTCTTCTTACACACATCAAGTATTGCAAGATTCATCAGATAATGACAGAATAGCTCATCACTGTTGTTAACATTTGTTTATGGAATTAAAGAGACACCACAAGAACAGAATGGATGCATACTCTGACAATTGGCTAAGTCCGTTACAAAAACTGGCTTAAATTCAATTAATGATAGTGCAGATTAGTTATTAACAAGTGAGGGCCTGCAAAGACTCATTTTCTCCTGTATTTGCTCCCCCACTATTTCCTCTTTTTCTCCACATGGCAGCTCTCATATCCTCTCCCTCTCTATTTCCTTCTCTCCTTATCAACCACCAGTCAATCTACCTTTTATCTGCCTCCCATCTTCAGCTATAATAATTATATTTTTACTTCCTTTCTCCACACCGGACTAGGGATCCCATCACCCAAGTGGGGGTGTGGGAGCCCCACTACCAGCCTCTGCCCCCCCCCCACCTTAGCTGGCTAGCAGGGGGAAAAGGTGGGGGAACAGGTCCGGGAGGCAAGAAACCTACTGTGCAAACATGCAGCAGGGATGCTCCTGACAGGTGTGATGATGTCACTTCCTGACATGACATTATTGTGCCTGGCAGCGGGCATGCTCCTGCACTTCGCAGGGGCCAATTTTAGCCCCCACCAGGTTGAATTAGCCCCACACGAAGAGTGGGAGCACTCCCGTTGCTGGTGTGATGACGTCACTTCCCATAAGTGACATCATTGCTTTTGTGCGGGAGTGCGTGCATGCTTTGCATGTGTGCAGAAAGGAGACTCCCTTTAAGTGCCAGGTCCCCCTCCCCACCAGGATGGTATAGGGACCTGGCAACCCAAAATGGGACCAAAAGCAGTTTACATCATCATTCTGTCCTCCATTTTTTCCTCAAAACAAACCCTGTAAGGTAGGTTAGACTAAGAATGTATGACTGGCCCAATGTCACCCAGTAACCTTCCTTGCAGAGTAGATATTTGAACCTATGTCTCCAATGTTCTAGTCCAACACGCTAGCCACTACACTGTGCTGGCTCTCTTTGTTTGTGTGTACTTTATTAGATATGAAATACCATTGCATGCCAGATATAAAATATAAAATGTCAGAATTAAACATAAAAGTAATCGGCAGGCACCAGGAACCCTAAATGGCAGAGAAGTTTCAGTACAGTGTTCTTTGCAAGGCCTTTTTCCCTGGAATCATATATGTTATATCAGAGGGACCAGGAAATTGAATTTTCTCATGGTTTCTTAGTATTGATATCAGATATCCAAGAAACTACACGAGTTCTTAGTGTTGGTTTGTGAGGGGAAATGTACGAACCTAGCTAACTAAATATTCATTGTCCTAAGTGGATTCTATTTTGAACCTCAAATTAGATATAAGCAATTTGCTATGATTAAACCTGCTTCAAAGGCCTTTATACCCAGAAGCATTTTCTCCCCTGAGTATGCCTCTTCTAAGAGAACATAAACATCTTCATGTGTGCTGTTGTGATTCAAAGCTTTCTCAAGCTTTTCGACAACAGTGTTACTCAACTGAATCAAACAATACAAGATGTGGCCTTAGGGTTGCTAGCCAATGGTGGCATCCAGTGAGAGACGGGGAGGTGGGAATGCTGTCAGTGTGAACGTCTCTAGAGCAATATGATGTCACTTCAGTGTTTTCCCTGGAAAAGACATAACACCATTGCAACAGCAGTGATTTTCCCCATTCATTTTCCTCCTGCTGGCCTACCAAACTTCAGCAGAGACTGCCATTTGGAGGTCTCCTGCCACAATGGGAGAACTGGCAATCCTATGTGCCTGTAAACAGGCTTTGTTGAAGCTGCCTTACACTGAATTAGACCACTAGTGCATCAACATGAATACTGCCTACTCAGACGGAGGGTCTCCATGGTCTTTGGTTGAGGCCTTTCACATAGGGTTCCCAGGTGCCCGCCGGTGGTGGGAAAACTCCTGGGATTTGCCAGCTTGCCCGCTGCCCTGCCAGTGATTGGTGGGAGGTGGCAAGCTCCTGGAGGTTGCCTGCCACCAGGGCTGGGTCTACATATTTTTGGAGGGGGGGGGAGTAAAAAATGATGCCCCCTTATATTTTTCTTTATATATATGTATATGATCAATTTTTAAAATATAGATATATAATAAACAATTCTTTTAAACAACAGAAAAATTGCATTGACTTATATTGTTAAAAATAACACTTTTATATTATCTTATCCATCATTAGCTAAGCATTCCTCCTAGGATTCCTTTTGTTGTAGGGAGCTAAGGGAGTTCATAGGCAGACATACATGTTAGATATTAGGAAGACAGACTTTAAAGAACTCAGAGGCATGAGGATTCGGTTTCGTTTTCTCGTCCATGTCAGATGCTCCTCTCCGCAGGTCTGGGAGAAAGCGCCCGAGCAGCCTGACCGGGCGGCTGACATGCGAAGGTTAGCCCCCGAGACTCCCAGTGAGGGTGTCAGGGTCCAGAGCGCAATGGGAAGAACCCCCCGAAGTCGATGCGGGGGGTAAATTGCCCGTTTGCTCCTATGGAGGCCGGCAGACTTGCACAGCACATCGAGTGCCGCCGGGCCATGGAGAACGCCAAAAAGCAGATTTAAGGTGAAAACCTGTAAGTAGCGAATCCCTTCTGTTACTATAAGCGTATGCGAAGGATTGGTGGGATTTGAAGCTAAGAAGGCTCAGATTTCTTCCCCCTCACTGAGTTTCGAAACTTGGCTGGCGGATTCCCCCCCACTAAGATGGTGATGAAAAAGCAGAGCCCCGCTATGGGCAAATCCATCTCGGCTGCTTTGCAGGGGAGTCTCTTTAGGAGCTAGTAAAGCGGTCGGTCGTCGAAGCCATAAAGCCCTTTGTTGACAAGTTAAACGAAACTGATCAAAGGGTTGGCTTAATTGAGAGTGAAGTGAAAACCATTAAGGAAGCAGCGGTGGGGGCAGAAAAGTCTGCTCGGGAAAACGCAGCACTTGTGAGGGCAACAAACAAAGAACTAAAGCTGTTGGAGAACCAACTGATCGGGTTGCAAGTGGATTGTGCTCAGACAATATTGCATCTCCAGAATGTGAAGGAGGAGGAAAATGAGAATTTAAAGGATCTGGCGTCGGAACTTTTGGCGATACCCATGAAGGCAACTAAAGAAGAGTTAAAAAGCGCCATTTTGGAAGTCCGTCGGGCTTCTTCAAAATATGCAATGAAGCGTCAGCTGCCTCGCGAGATTATTATTGCCTTTTCATCTAAGAAGATTCAGGACACCATCCTATATAATTCATACAATGCGGACTTGGACTTTCTGGGCAATAAGGTTAAGATATTGAAGGACGTTCCATTTTTAGCTCGGAAAAGAAGATTTAAATATAAAAGGTTTGCAGCTCTTCTGAGGAAACGTGAAATAAAATACAAATGGTTATTTCCGGAAGGTATCTGGTTTAACTATAAAGATCAAGCTCACAAGATAACATCAGAAGACCAGCTAAGGGACTTTGTGTGTAAACATCAAGAGTTCCAGCAAGAAGAAGAGGATTTCAAGCCTGAAGGGGGAGGGGAGGAGGGAACGAGCACAGTGACTGTAGCTGTTCAGAGAGAATTGCGACCGAGACCCAGAGGGGGGAAGAAGACCTAATCCTGATTGTAGTTTGTATTTTATAAGATCTACCAATCTAACAGCATTTTACAAAGTTCTAATGTTAAATAATTGCAGTATGAAGGGAATGCATTACTTGCAGATGTAGTGTTTGTGTTGTTATGTGTTGTTTCTTCCCCTTCTCCCTGTTCCCACTTTTTCCTTTTTGTAGTACTAGTAATTAAAAAATAAAAAAACTTTCAAAAAAAAGAAAGAACTCAGAGGCATGATGAAAGTCATTCCATGGCAAAAAACCCTGGAAGGGAGAGAAACAAGTGAAGGGTGGGTAAAGGATGCTGAGTTATTGCAAGCTCAAGCTGTCAATATTCTGGTAAGAAAAATGTGGTAGAGAACTCACTATGATTGGGGAGACTTAAACTCCAACAAAGGAAGCCCACTACCCAAATAAAGACAATAGATTCAAATTCTTTATTCTAGAAAAATAACATTTATTGGTTAGCCAAGGCAAGTTTGACACCCAAAAGAATCCACAGCAGATGCAAAGCAGAGATACAAGAAAAATAAATGCTCTTGCTAGGGCATCATGTCCTTAGGAGAAAAAACAGATAAAATAGCACAGAAAAACACCTTGGTTCTAGAATACCTGAGCAGCACAATTAAGCCATTTCCTTTAATTGATGAGTAGCTGTCGCCACCTCTTTAAGGGGGATGTACTAAAAGGAATGACAGGATTGCCCATCGGAAATAATGGTAAATGCTTGAAGGCCCATTGGAAATAATGGGAGCCAGAAATGCCAATTTACTTGCTTGGGCTCCATTGAAATATATTGTAGCACCCAGGGGCTGTCATTCCACTCAGGGGTCTTTTGTTGCAGTCCCGGAGCCCTTCTAGTACACCCAGGGCCTCTCATTCCACTCCGGGGCCTGTCATTCCTGTCCCAGAGTGCTTCTCCTACACCCAGGGGCTGTCATTCCACTCAGGGGTTTATCATTCCAGTCCCAGAGACCTTCTGATACTCCCAGGTACTGTCATTCCACTCTGGGGCCTGCCATTCCAGTCCCTGAATAATCTATCTGGGCCCAGAGACCTTTCTGTAAAATCCATTCCACATTTTCTTTGCAACTTTTTTTTTGCTGCAATGTATTTCAATGGAGCCCAAGCAAGTAAATTGGCATTTCTGGTTCCCATCATCTCCAATGGGCCTTCAAGCCTCTCCCATTATTTCTAATAGGCAATCCTGTCATTCCTTTTAGTACATCCCCTTTAAAGAGGTGGCAAGAGCACAGAATACTGAGATCAGCTGAGAATCAAAAGGGGGAAAGGGGAGAGGGGATCAATCCTAAACAGGCCCCACTTTCTTCATGGGGCTTATTCACAGGAAAGTATTTTTAGGCTTGTACTGTCACACCTGGGAGAGATTAGGGAATCCTGAAGGGGGAGATACTTAGGGGATGGTACACTTTTGCTCTGAATTTTGGCAATTTCCTCAATGTGAGGAATGTGTGTTTTTGGCCGGGCTGAGGCCAAGGGCCTCCCTGCCCCTTACCTTCCCTCCTTGGTAATCATCATCTCAGTGCAGAACTCATGGAAGCACTTTCAGAGCTCTGCGCCCTGCAGGTCCACCTGAGGTACTTGCAGGGCAAGCAGAGGAGAAGCAGGCATCCAACACGCTGCCTTGGCAGGGCCTCCGGATGACAGCAGGGGTGGGGGCGCGCTGCGGCCCTCAAGAAACTTTCTTAGCAGCAGCTGCCTGCGGGACGGAGTGAGAGGAAGAGCACGCCACAATCCCCACACCCCCAGGGCGCCAAAGTCCGGGCCAAATGAAGGAGGTGAAGTTCAGGGCCTGCCGAGCAATTAGAGGTGCCTGCTGGGGTGGTGGCAGTGGAGCCCTTCCCCTTCCCCTGCACATGCTTTCTGCACCTTTCCACCTTTTGGTGCGCCTCGAGCTCTTCTTGTCTCAGCATCACCAGAGACAGTAAAAACACAAGCGGGTGAGCCAGGCACACACGAGTGCCTATTTGCTGGGGGAGAGGCCTGTGCAGCTGCCCCAGTTGCAAAGAGGCTGACCTCCCGCCCGGATCAGGTGACCACCCTGCCCCTCCCCAAGATCCAGCTCTGCCCACCACTGGCAGGCACCTCACTTCCAGAAGTGATGTTGTCATGCCAGCTGTAGGAGCATTCCTATGCTTTGTTTGGGGCCAATTTGAACCCCAAAAGGGCTAAATCAGCCCCACATGGAGCGCAGGAGCACTCCCATGGCCGGCACAATGATGTCAGTTCCAAAAGTGACATCATCACGCAGGCGCTGGAGTATGCGTGTGCCGAGGACCTCACCACTGGCACAAGGTAAGCACCAGATCCCTCCTCTCCCGCCGGGAGGGTATAGGGACCTGGCAGCCCTACTTTCACATCACCTCACACCTGATTCTTTTGACTAGAGATGCTGAGGGCTGAACCTAGGACCTTCTGCATGCAAAGCAGAGGCTTTCCCATTGTTAGCAGCCCTATCCTTTCTTCTTATTGAAAGGGCATCTTATGAATATGAAATATCAAAAGCCCCTTTCCTCATGTACCTTAAGTTCATGGCACTGCCTGACCAGGCAGGATGGATGACAACCCCGGCTGTAGTTGAAAAATTACCAGAAGGTGTGTCAGGCTGACTAGCTGCCCCTCCACACCCCAGAAAAGCAAAACAAAAGAGGTCTTCCAGGAGTTTCTGCATATTTCATAAATGCCCTTTCATACCTTCCTCACCCCTCCTTCCTAATCTGGGCTATTCAGGGACCTCCCATGTGGCAATCATGGCACAAAAAGCACTTTTTTCATCTATAGTTCCTCCCAGATATGCTCAATCAAACCATCAAGCAATTGTCTTTGAGGCAAGACGTCAGTTTTGCATGGACCTTTCCTCTCTTCAAGAACTGGCAAATATCACCCCATCCCAATTACTCTCTCTCATGACCTTGCTGTTTTCTTAGTTGGCTCTGAGTGTATGCTGTGTGTGATTTTCTGTATGCTTGTCTTTTATTTCTCTGTTAATAAAATAAACCTTTCCTGGAGAACACTTGCCTGCTTATTTGAGAGTTCTTTAAAGGAACAATCCTGGTATACATCAGTGGAGATCCCAGTTACACCCTCCCCTGGGTGTCTTCTCCCAACTTGTAACCGCTTTGCAGCTCCATGGTTGGAAGGAAGACCTGCTGATCAAGGTAAGCTGGGCTTCGATTCGGGTTTCCAGGGCGACAGAAGGAGTGCAGACAGAGTTCAGGTATTTCCCCGGCTCCGTTTCCAGGGGAATTGATTGATGGTGCCTGACTGTCTGGCTTCCCGAACCACGGCCAAATGCACCGAACCAGGCTTCTTCCAAATTCTGGTTCATTTGCCATGGACAATCACGAACTGCCAGATCGCCATCGCCAATTTCATGGGTTTTTGAAGTTCATAATGCAGTTCGTGCCCATGTCTACTTGGGATGCTGTCATTGCAGCATAGATAGCATTGGAGAGAGAAAGTGAGTGGCAAACACCTGGGGAACATAACACTCATCCTGTAAGGCAGCTGAGTACTACAGGCTGACTGAGTTTGTGGCATGAGCCAGGTAGTTAGCAATATTACTAGATGTGACTACCAAATCACATTAGCATGGGACAATGTCTGCTGACATGGAAGTATAAACATTAAATGGATTGAAATTAATTGAATGCAGAAACAATATTCATTAGGGGTGCACATTTGGTTATAACCTAATCAGGATATGAGCCAAGTGTACCCTGTTTTTTATCCTTGGAGAAGTAATTAATCCAAATGACATTTCCTCCAACTTTTGTATCCCAAGTGACTATTCTAGTTCTGGCTGTTTTCCAGATGCCACTGCAGTGTCTAAACTTACTCTCGGACAACTCTGCTTTGCGTTTCCATACTATTTTTAGGTTTTTATTCCGCATGGTGGTGAAGGGGTCAGGATTACTCATTTGATACATGCCCCTGAGAATGAAACAGCACTTGAAAACAGGAGCTCTTTTCTGACTCCAAGCATCAGAGAGAAAAGGTCTTACTGGGACCAAGTTCTTCCAGGATAGTCTAGGGTCTAGGCCCAAGAGGTTGGAGCTTTAGTTGGGGAGCGGTGGTATGGCACGGGGGACAGGACATTACATATGTGTCAATGCTAAGCTCAAGAAGAGACATTGGTATATATATATACAATGTCATTCCCTCTCATAGTGGGAGAGTTGGCCTGCCTACAGCCCAAGAGCTGAAACTAGAGGACAAGAGCTGTAGCCTTGCGAACTGGCCGATTCAGCAAGGCTCCTTCTCAGCTCAAGACTTAAATAGACTGAGAGGGGAAACAACCTCACCTGCACTGAAGATGCCACCTGGGACTCATTTGGCCAGGGTTTGCTTGGTGCCAGAGTTCTGGTTTAAGTTGACCTGGCTTGGTGCCAGAGTTCTGGTTTAAGTTGAAGCCTCACTACATGCAACATGAACAGACTGGCTAGCTTCTTGGCTGTGGGTAGCTTGGCACAAGGGAGGGTCAATGGGGGTTCTCCATTGGTTGTAACCAGGGGTCATTTCGTAGAAAAAGAGCTACAGGAACTCATTAGCATAACTCATGCATAACTCATTAGCCTATGCCACACCCCTTGACATCACCGGAAGTGTGTCATTGGCAGAACTAATTTGCATATGCTACGCCCCCTTCCTTCACCGGAAGTGTGTCAGAAGGTAGCCCACCTGGAGAAAAATTGCTTCAAAAGCACAAAGAAAATATGACAAAGAGTTTTATTAAAAATTCAGCAACTCTACAATTAACAATTAAACTGAATAGTATGAGACAGGATGTTCAGTGCCCCGCAGAATGTACTGATTTTCAAACTAAAAATTACAGTCTATACTGTGCCTGGGGAGGATGGGGGGAGGGAATACAGTGAAATTCAAGAACACTTTCTTTCTATGGTTTTCCAGGCAGAGCATGAGAAGGGCAACAAAGCACTGATTTTCAAACTAAAAATTACAGTCTATACTGTGCCTGGGGAGGAGGATGGTGGGGGGGGAATACAGTGAAATTCAAGAACATCACCAACAAAGCAAGCAGACCCCCCCAGCCCCCTTCCCCCCAGATATTCTGTCACTCATTCTGCTACTTCGGAGGGCTCCGTTGCCGCTGGCCTTGACAGGCTTGCTCGCCCGGAGGCCGGCGAGTGCAGGCCCGAGCCCCACACCTGGCCGCACGGCCGGCTTCAGAGGACGCTGCCGCCTGCCTCGACAGGCTTGCTCACCCGGAGGCCGGCGAGTGCAGGCCCGAGCCCTGCACCTGGCTGCGCGGCCGGCTTTGGAGGGCGCCGGCGGCGGCCTTGACAGGCTTGCTCGCCTGGAGGCTGGCGAGAAGGTGCCACCTCCCGGCACCACTGCCCCTACTTACCAGTAGTCCAGGTAGGTAGGTAGGCAGGCAGGTAGGTAGGTAGGTGCTCGCTTGCTTGCTTGCTTGCTCGCTCCCTCGCTCGCTGGCTGCTACAGCAGTGGCACTACTGCACAGCTGCCGGGAGGAAAAGAAATCATGTGGGCAGGGCCATCACCCACATGATTTCTTTTCAGAGCTACCAGAACGGCATTCCGGAGTGTTCCGGTCTGAACAGAGCCCTGGTTGTAACAGTCCTGGTGGTTTTCCCCCTCTCAGTTTTCCCATTAAGCATACTTGACAGGTGGCCACATATTGGGATACATCCTTCCTCATTTTGGGCCACCAGAACTGCCTTTTGGTTAGATTCAATGTTTTGAGGTAGCCAAAATGGCCTGCTAGCTTGCTATCATGGCAATTTTTTAATACCTCTCCCCTCAGTCCCGGTGGAATATACATCTTCCCATTTTGATACCAACATCCATTTATCTTCTTTTCCAATTGCTCTGGTAATCCCGTCCTGGTTTTTTTCCTAGTTCTCTCTTCACCCTCTCTTCCCAATCCATGGAAAGGGAAGGCAGCGGGGAAGTCCCCTTTCTAGTTTGGTTCCTAGTAACTACTGCCCCCCCTAATTGTGTGGGGGAAAACATTGTGTCTACCACCTCCTCTCTCTGGCTGGCATGCTGTGGGAGGTGAGACAGGGCATCTGCCAAAAAATTCGACTTCCCTGGGAAGTGTTTAAGGGTGAAATTAAATCGGGAGAAAAACTTTGCCCATCTTAGCTGCTTCGCTCCCAGTCTGCGCAGTTTTTTCAAAGCTTCCAAGTTCCTGTGGTCTATGTATTGTCGAAGACTTTCATGGCCAGAGAACGATGGTTGTTGTGGATTTTCCGGGCTGTATAGCCGTGGTCTTGGCATTGTAGTTCCTGACATTTCACCAGCAGCTGTGACTGGCGTCTTCAGAGGTGTAGCACCAAAAGAAAGAGATAGGGGGCTTATTGGGGGCAAATAGAAGTCAAGCATATATCCCAGACAACCTTCCCTGGCAGTTTCAAATAGCTATTAAAAACAGTACACAAAACAGAACCATGTGGATGGCCAGGGTAGTAGCTGAATTCATGGAAGCAACAGTCCTTCAGGACAATCTGCTGAGACCTGCCCTCCAGAAAGTCATAGAAAGATTATGAAATGTAGCCATCTAGTCCCAGCCTGAGATGCAACATCAGGGAAAAGCCTTGGCCCCTGTGCCTTGCTTGTTGGCTCTCCAAGACAACTGTTGGCCATTGTGTAAAGCAATATGCTGATCTACATGGACTACTTATTTGATCCTCCAGGGCACATTTTATGTTGTTATGCTTTCATGTTGTCTTATTTTAAACCAAATTTTTAGTTTCAAAATAAATTGTTTCTTCCATTTTAGTTCATAATAGAAGTTTGAACCCCCCTGCCCCGAGAGAGAGAAAATAAAATAGGTTTTTTGTAATGTGGGACTACTACAGTGGTGGTACAAATTTAGCAAAGTTGTGAGTGGTTTTGTTAGCCTGTGTTAATTTTCTAGAATGCTGTTTATGCTGTTCATTTTCAAAGACATTACAAACCTCTCTAGTGTTGTTTAGACTCAGTTTAGTGACATTATGTTTTGTAACATCATGCAATTCTCAAGAGTGTCTTTAAACTGGCCCTGTGGCCACCAGCCAGGAGCAGGGACGAGTTTACCAGGCAAGCGAAGAGGTGCCCAGGGGCAACAAAGAGCCGCTGCAAGGTGAGGCTGGCGGGATTGACATTTGGGTGGCTGGGGCCACCTGTAAGGCTCCTGAGCTGGCTGCAGCATCATCTCCAGGTGCCAGGACAGGACAGGTGGGGCATGAAGTGGGGGAAGTGAGCCCAACCACAGCAGCCCCAGTGGCAGCACAAGAGGGCCATGGGGAGAGGTCAAGAGCAGTGGTAGCAGCCCAAGCCAGGTGAGTGGGAAGCCCGCTGGACCACACCCTTGCAGGGGCAGGGCTACAACCTGGGCAATACCGCACAGGGCTATCTGGAGGCAGCTAGTAAGAACCCCAGATCCAATGGCTGCTTGAGGGGAGGGGTCACAAAGTCCAGGAGCCGGTTCCCAGTGGCTTGAACCATGGGCAGTGTCCTATGCGTTGGTCCCTGAGGTGGGGCTGGTGATGAGGGAAATAAAGGAGGGCTTCGATCCCAGGCTGGGGAGGAGACTGACCTGGCACACACTGATGCAACAGTCCCCAGAGAGGGATGGAAGGCAACTTAGGGCTCACCCTTCCCCCTCACATCTGAGGCCAAAGGGGGAGCCCCCATTTGGAAATGCAACTGTGATATCATGGTAGAGGGCTGGCAGGTAGTCCTGATAGAGGAGGGGCTTGATATATCAAAGTTCTGAATTGCATCTCAACCAGTAGTGAAGGATACTTTAAATGCTGAGGCAGGCACAATCTTATGAATGTACTGGGCTGTGCCTCCAATGGAGGAGCCTCTGTTTGGCATGCATAAGGATCCAGGTTTAATTCCTTGCATCTCCCAAGGAAAGTACCTGGCACTAGGTGATGTGAAAGATCTCTGCCCGAGACCTTGGACAGCCATTGTCAGTCTAAGGACACTAGTCTGACCTTGATGGAAAGGCGTCTTCTTGTGATTTAAACTCAATCCACGGTCTCCTTACATCAGTATAAATTTTAAGCCATATTCATACCATATTCCCTTGGTCAAATAAGCTAGAAGGAAAAATGAATTATTTCCATTTTCCAAAATAAACCAACACAATACAAGTAAAGAACACAATGTTACAGATAGCCCTCTGATTGGCAATGACCCATTTAGAATGTTAACCCAACCACATTATTCAAAAGAGACAGAGGCAGTACTTGATTTTGACAAAGAATGGTGCGGATGTCTGACTTACCAGGAATCATATCCAGGTGCGTAAAAAGGTTGTGGTTTCTTAGAGGTGAAAAGGGCATGTTGGATAATTTCACATGGTCCAAGACAGAACCCTGGAAATTTCTGGAACTAAACTCTGGTTCAGATTAAACTATGAAAATAGCTAGGAGGATCTGCACTCACACAAAAGATGGTCCCTTCTGTCAGAGTCTGTTATTCTAGAGAAATGCAACCTGAGTAACGCCATACTTATTTCTGTAGTTGTTTAGTCTTCCTCTCTCTCTAGGCCTGTGGGATGCCAGGAGCTGATTCCATGGGAGAGGATACTGCATCTTATCTGTTCTCTTCTCAGCCGACCTTGGCTGGCCAGCGTTCCCACCGAGAAGTTTCCTGCTGTGTGAACTCTGGGGGGAGACTGGACTCTGAGGGTTTGATGTGTAACAACTTTCATTTTGTATCTCATTCCTAACAAAGATTTGCTCAGCCAGGATCTGGTTGGTCCTGGAATGTGGACACCTGGGCCTGAATGCTGTCTTTCTAATAAAGCCTTTTGAAATCAAAGGACCTTGTCTTCTTGCAGAACGGAGGAAGGCAGACTCTAGCCAACTGGAATGCCATAGTCTGACACCTTCTGCCATGTTGCTTTGGTAATCTTGGAGACATCTTATAATCAAGATGTGACCATGAAGCTGTCTTATAGTGAATCAGACCCTTGGCAAATAAAAATCTATATTGTCTACACAGACTGGTAGTGGATCTCCAGGATCTTGGGCAGAGGTCTTCCACATCACCTCCTACCTGATCCTTTTAACTGGAGATGCTGGGGATTGAACTTGGAACCTTCTGTATGTCATACAGATGCCCTACTTTTAGGTTTTCCCATACAAAGACTGGCAGTATGTTCATTTTCTACCTTTTTTTTAAAAATGAGCCCTTATGTTGATGCAGCAATATAAGCATGCACAAAAAAAATAATAAAGGGAGGGGGTGCTGTGACATCACCAATTATGTCACCAATGACAAAAGCTCTCTCCCTTGAAAATCCTGGTTATTTAAGGCATATGAGGAAGAAAATATACTGTCTCCACAAGAGTAAAAATGCAAAAGGAAGGCAGATGTGTGAAAGAACTGCACCGAAACCAATTTCTAACCTTGTGGATTGACTGCCAAGAAAATCAGGCTTAAGTTGAATATGTGGAAAAGCTCATTGTTTGTGCATAATATTCAACCAATGAATATTATGAAGCCTTGCTCTGTTTGCAAATGTCTTATATTTTAACCACCATTGTAAAACAGACTGATATGTATTAACAGTTAAACCACTATTTACTATTTAAAGACTGCAACTGTTTGCATGTTAACTACAACTTCTTACTGTTATATAGTTCTGTTAAACCATCTTCAATGTATATATGTTGTTAAAAGTTATTGCAACTATTACTATTAAAGAAAATATTTTAAAAAAGAAAAGCCCATTGTTTCATCCCTATGCCTTTCAACCTTAAATTTTCGGACTATGGGCTTCATTGAAATGAATGAACAACTACAGTTTATTCAAGTAACAAACTCACTGTGGCTCTGGCCTTTTGTATTGGAATTCCAAACATGTACAAGTAAACAAAGTACCTTTGAGCCTTCATATAGTAATGAAAAATTACTCCCTACTGGCAACTTCTAGATCTATAGCCTTTTTGAATGCTTCTGTGCTCTTTGGCGGCTGTTGTGGTTGTTCTTCATCATAATGACAAAAATGTACAGTATTCAGACAGGGAAGCAGCCATTGGCTCAACCTTGCATAGAGTTCTATGAGCTGAATCCAAAGAACCAGGAATAAAGCTCCATTCATGGAACAGAATTGCCCTACTGCCTTCCTAATATCGAAGGCAGGGTCCACCAAAAGAATCTCTGACTAGCTGAAAGTGTATTCTGGTATTGGCCAAAGGTTGCTTACAATGTAGGTTCCAAGATGACTGAAAATGGAAACCCAGATAACTGATGGAGCAAATTGGTTAATTGAATAAAGTGGGGTTTAATTCTGAGTTGACCTACTTAGGATTGCCCTCTATGACCTTTAAAGCCCTTCATGACTAGAACCTACATATCTAAAGGGCCATCCCTTCCAATATATCCCTCTATGTCAGCTTCAGATTTCAGATTGCCACCTGATCATTCTTTGCTAACAGTGTCCACTGTCAGCCAGAGCCTGTGCTTTTTCCATTGTACCTTTTGTCCTATGGAATGGGCTCCCCAAAGAGTTGAGGATGCAGGGCACATTGTCTCTAAAATGTTTAAGAGGAGCCACATGGTTATGGTTACCACTGAGGATATTTTGTGTAACAAATAGAGATGGGCACGAACCAGAAAAAAACGTACCATGCAGTTCGTGGTTCATCACATTTCACGAACCATGAACCATGAACTTTCACAAACCGGTTCATTTCAGTTCATGAAAACATCACTTCTGGGCCAGCAAATCACCACTTCCAGGTCAGCAGAAGGTCACAGCAGAAGGTCACTTCCAGGTCAGCAGAAGGTCTGCAGAAAGCCCAACTCATGTTGCCTAGGAAACTGATTGATTGGCACCAGGCTGTCTGCAGTGACGAACCAAAAAATGAACCAAACAAACCACCCTAAAGTTCGTGGCAGTTCGTCAGAAATAGGCTCTGATGAACCGCTGGTTCACGAACCACGAACCGACCTGGTTCGTGATGAACTTTGGTTCATATTTCGGTTCGTGCCCATCTCTAGTAACGAAAGAGCTTGTTTAGAATAGTAACTTGATTTCCCTCCTCTCCTCTGCCCCTTTTTGCAGAATTATTGCTGCCACTAAAACTTTTCTTTCATGAATAAAACTTTGTGACACCAAATCCCTATGATAAAATATTAAGAATGAAAAATGTAAGTATTTCTATTTCATACTTGATATACCTTCTATGAAAGTGGTGATGCTATCTGATCTTTACATTATTATCTTTACTGATCTGATATTACATTATATAGCATGAATACCTTGCAGAAAACAGAAAAGGTAGGGATACTGTAGAATTTTTCATCATGACTGGGCAGTTGTATGGAGTTTGTGTGTGTGTGACCAAAAGTGGCAATATTTGTTTTTCAGATATAGCTAGCAGAGGGCTGTTGATATCCATTGTCATCTGCTTTACATTTTCTATAATAATTCATTTTTATCGATTTGTTTGCCACTTCACTGACCATTAAATTTTTCTCATTGTTGCTTTGAAGAGGAAATATTGTCCTCTGGCTAGGAGGAAAAGAGAAATAAAAATGCATAGGTTCTCCTTCAACATCAAATGAAAGTAGGTTTTTTGTGAAATACCTAAGGGAAAATGTGTTTCGTTTTTCAATAAAAGTAGGACTTGATTTGAACATCTCAATTTTTCAAAGTGTCGTATATTGGTAAACTGTATTATGTAGCATGGTCCATTGAAGTTATGACTTTAACTAATATAACCTTTCTTTCTAACATGAGGAAAGTAAAGGTTCAATAAGCTTCAGTGTATCTTTTTAGTGGGAGGTGTTTTCTTTTAAAATTGCAATACTTTTTCTTTTCAGATTTGATCCTTTAGAAGTTTTTTTCCAGTTTCACTTTTGTCCAAGACTCAATTCTCTGTTCCGTACATGTGGCCAACATATTTTGGTCTGAATTCGACTCTTCATTGGAGGTATAGTTGCCCTCAGAACTCAACTCTATCCTTAAAATTAACTGTTCCTGGAATCTGCAAGTACGTTATTAGGCAATAAAACATGAGCACCATCAGTGTCCAGGAAATAATGACCAATAAGAAGGCCTCTGTTAATATCGCTTAGGTCAGTGGTGGCAGAGTATGAAATACTGCCCCTACACAGTAGGGCTGGCCGATTGCCTGAGAGAACTAAGAACTGGTGGTATCACCATAGAAGAAGGTGACAGGCATGGCTTGCACTTGCTGTTGCATCCTGTGCTGAACCAAACTAGACTGTTTGGAAACAGCTATTGGTCCAAAATCCAGCTTTCTGGTTGCTTGTAGAGGAGAGCTATTTGGAGCATGTTTCTCCTGTTTTATCATCTAAACTTACTGCCAGTTAGTTGATTGTTCCAATTCAAAGTGTGGGCTTTTAAACCATTAAATAGCTTGGATCTAGGGCACTTTCTCCAACATTGTCCTGGACAATGAGACCATCCCACCTTAGTAGGATTCTATCCCAACCAGTCCTCACTGTTTACCAGCCAAAGAAACGGGTCCAAGCTTCCTTTTCTGAATTTAGAAGGGCAGTTCTCTTCATAGAAGTAGTAGAAAACCGTTTATTTGATTTCTCCATCTTACTGCTGATACCAACACAGCATTGCACATGATTCTCAAAGGCATTCAGCCTTCAAGGATCTGTGTGTGTGTGTGTGTGTGTGTGTGTCCAGAAGCTACAGTGAGAAGGGTGTTATTGGAAAGATCTGTTCAGTGAGCAAGACTTCTTCCTTCAGAGTGGTTCTTTGGCTCCAACACACAATTCATTTTGTACCACTTTTTACTTTGCAAGAGTTTATGGAATGAGGTTGGAATGATGTTGTATAAGGTGTAAGGATGGCATGCGGTGATACTACCTGCCTATTTCTTTACTTCCTTTGAGACTGTGGATATGGTGGCCATTCATCTTGAACAAGGCAGTTCTATGTTATGTTGATCTGTCCCTTATTCAGTACCAATGGCCTGTATCCAACCAGTCTGCTCAGCATAATTCAAAACCTTCTTCCAGTCTAAGGAGACTTCTATCAATTAAATGGTTCTTCCTTCCTTGGACACTATAAATCTAGCTATATGGGGAAGCAGGAAAAACTGACATGAATCTATGCAACACATCAAGGGTGTGATTTTTTGTATACTTACATTGAATTGGAATAATCGCAACTGAACAGAGTGGCACATCTAAGCAGATATGTGTAGAAATGTTAGCTCAACCTTGAAGCTCCTGGCAGCAGATGGACCACCCTCAAGAATGCCAGTGCCATGTCTTGTAGTTATGACCTCATTTTTGTCTGGATTCAGCTTCACATAGTTCAGCCATATTTAGTTCCTCATCATGGCTAAGCATTGGGTACACATCAAGCCTGCAGGGGCAGATACAACCACTTACCTGTTGGACTGAAAGCTGGAAAATCAAGATTGGTTAATGAATATAATTTTCATTGTAGAAAGACAGATGTTCAATGGAGAGTTTGGAAAAGGGCTGCAACAAAAAACCCTTGTGTATTTGTGTTTAGAAGGGAGTTTTATCAAATTTCTTCTTGTAACATTGTATACACATACATTGTGAGGTCTTAGAGATGAAGGTAGGTTATACGTCTCTCCAAAGAATTGATGGCAGAATTGTGGTTTGATCCTGGAAGCACTCAGCCTCTTAAATAGCTAGACTAGATTAGCTGAAATAGTTATGATTTCTTCAGAAATTGCAGCCCACTTACTGAAAATGTAATGTATGTTCATTATGAGCTAGTCTGGTTGATTCTTGTGCTCATCTCCTCCCTCCTCCCCTTGCCTGGTTCAGCCCCAAGACTGAAGAATTTCTGATTTAGAATCCTGGCAAGAAACAAGCTCAGGTTTACTGAAGCCCCCAACTCTGAATGTCATAACCATTTACTGTCTTCTCCCCACCTAACCTACTTTGTAGGTTGCTGTGGGTATAAAATGAGATAAGGGTATACTCATTACTTCCCTTAAGACCTTGGGATAAAGCAGGGAAAGATTCTAGCTAAATAAATCATTCCATTCTCTTTCCCTCCCATTTTCTTGTGGGTATAGTCACAAATCAAATAGAAACTAAACCAATAAAACTGCTTTTGTGTGTTACAAAGAACTCTTATCTTTATTTTTGTGTGCTCTGAGGCATTATTTAAACCTTGTTTAAAATACATGCCAAGGTACAATATTATCCTGTTCTTAATTCCTTCAAACCACTTTCCGTGTTCTGTTTTTTTATTTATTTAATGTCTTGCTAAAACTCAGATTAAGGCTACAACTGTGTACTTACTTAGAAGTAAACCCCACAGAAGTCAGACTGGCTTTCAGCTGAACTACAAAGTGGTGAATGCTCCCATACAGCGTTCTTCTTCTTCTCCTTCTTCTTTCCATTCAGGAAGCCAATGAGTGAAAAGATTAGGAAATATTGTTTGTTAAGTAAACATTTTTACCAACCTCTTAATAGGTTTGGATGAAAAGATTAAAAGACTTTTAGATAAGGTTTTCAATAGTTTGCTCTTAATCTTCAGTGTTTCTGCCAAGTTATCCTGTGAGTAGTAGTTTTATCTTGCATCTACATCATAGGTTTTCTTTTAACATTCTTTTGCCAATGTCAGTACAGTGTTACTGAGAGATAGCCAAGGTCAGTAGCCTAAAGTTTGAACTCTTTTACCTATGTTAAACACTTGCCAAAAGGGACACAATTACAAGTTAATCAGAGCCTTATGAAGTGCTAGAAAAACATCTTGTATGAAAAACTGAGAAACCTGACTTTATTTATCTGAAGTTAGTCCAACTAAATTAATGGAATTTATAAGTAGAGATGGGCACGAACAGGGAAAAAAACCAAACACGATGTTCGTTGTTTGTTACCATCCATGAACAGTGATTCACGAACATCAATGAACATGACCTGTTCATGGACATGTTTGTGGTTGGAAGTTCATTGGGGCCAGAACGGCCCCTTGGGACTTAGAGAGCCCATATTCACAGGGAGTGTTCAGAAGGCTCTCCTTCAGCCATCATCCATGTTTGGTCAAGAAACCTGACCTGAGCAGGCAGCAGGACAGGTAATAATAATAAAGAATAGCTTGGCCCCAGAGCCTGGAAGCAGCCCTGGAACCTGAAGGAGTAGAACCCCACCCCACCACACAGAAAAAATTCAAGCTTCAATGCACTCTCACTCTCAAATGCCAGCAACAGCTCTCTCCCACTCCACTGTCTGCTAAAACTGAAAGCCAGAGCTGGGAGTGCAGTGCCTTTTATAACCAGAGGTCCCATAGAGAAATACAGAAGGTCTGTGGTTGGCGGTCAGAACTGCCTAACAGGGTTTGGAGGGAGACCTGCCTATCAAGGTAAATTGGGCTTAGATTGGGGTTTCCAGGGCAACAGAAGGAGTTCAGACAGAGTTCAGACAGTCCCTGCCTACATTGCCAAGGGAATTGATTGAAGGTGCCAGACTGTCTAGCTTTACGAATGGCTGACGAATGCCATGAACAGGGCTTGGAACCAACACATGTTCGTGGGGAATGGGGCCTCACAAACAGCTTGCTCACGAACAGCAGATTAGGCTGTTCGTGGTTTTTTTTTTTGTTCGTATTGCTGTTCGTGCCCATCTCTACCCAAACCCTCTGCAAGTATTTACATTTCACAAAGCCACTCAGAGTTCTATCTTTGGGGCAGTTTTTAGCATTGTAGTTGTGAAGCTGCAGTCCTAAGCATACTTACTTATGCTTAGGACTGCAGCTTCACAACTACAATGCTAAAAACTGGCCCAACGATAGAACTCTGTGTGGCTTTGTGAAGTGTGAACCTGCAGAGGGTTTCACTTTGTGAAAAGAAACCTGCAGAGGGTTTGGGTAAGGTGGCCAGATGTAAAGTTGGTCATGGCTTCTGTATTCTTAACAGCTGTGTAGAAAACAGTATTTTGGAAAGTGTGGTGCTCCTGCAGGAGTGAGAGGAGCTGCATCTGCCAAAGTCCCATTCTGAAATTTCTCCACAGCAAGTTTGTAACAAAGCTATATGTTCTTACTTAGCAACTGTCAGCAGAGGGTCTCAGAATGAAAGCTTGGTTGCCTCACTTGTAGCTCTTGTTTAGACTCCCAGCTACTAGGATTAAAATCCCACTGTGGCATGACAGCTTTCACAGAATAGTTTCCCTTTTTATACAGTCCGAATCCCTGGCTGGGGATGGAAGGCAGCCTGGTATAGCCTGGTCTTGGCAGATCTCAGATGGGCAACCACCAAGGAAGACTCTGCAGAGGAAGGCAATGGCAAACCATCTCTGCTTCTAATTTGCCTTGACTGCCCCTTGCTGGGGTTGCCATACGTCAATTGCAACTTGACAGCACGTATACACACACACACACACACACAATCCTTGGTCACTCTCCAAAAAAGAGGGAGCGTAGATCCGAGATATAGCTTATGCTGTGCATGCAGAATATTTCTTTTCAACCTCAGAATACCAGCATTTGTGGTTAATGTTATCTTTACCCTACCCTAACCCTAATCACATCCACCTATAGATCTGCTGACTACCTGGCCAAGTCACATGAACATAGTTTTACATGCCTGTATCACATCTTCAGTGCAGCTAGTAACAATGCTGGGCCTTAGGTTATTCTAGGTTATGAGGGCTTGGTAGGAGGTTAACTTTATTTCAGATGCTTGCTGTGAATTTTATACTGTTCTGCTCTACATTTTGGAGGAAAACAATGTGCTTTCAGTGGATGCAAACTTCATTGGGGGGAAAAATCTAACCTTCTACTTTTTCATATGGTTTTTATGTGTGTTCACAGATATTGGCACCTTTATCCACTGCTGCTCATGACTGCATGTAGATTGAAGCTTCTATCCCATTGTGATCAATACAATATAGACAAAAATGTGTGAGCAAGTGTAGATATTAAGATACATTCAAACACACACGTATAGCTACTGACTATGTCATAGCATTATCAGTGGGTTATGTTGTTGAAGGGACCATCCACTGCTTGTTCTGGCATGCCTAGAGCTAAGTGACAGTTTCATAGTGATGGCAATGCAGCGTCATTGCTGCATTGCAGCAAAACTGAGATCATTGGACCAGGTGCCCTAGCAATGGGAAATGCTGCTTCTGCTGACAACTAATCTTGCATCCAACAGAGTTAGAATAGGGAGCGGAGCTTCAGACAGTTTGACCCTGCAGGCAGGTTCATCTGGGAGCAGGGAGCCCTTTGAAGTAATGATGCATCCTGATGATGGTTATCAAAGTCTGAGCCAGATCATAAAATCCGAGGTACTGGCTGCAGTCTTCTCCCCAGAACAGAACTGTGTCTGGAACAGAAATGATTTCTAACCCTGGGAAATTTACATCCATCCATTAAGGCTTGAGCTCTTCTGTCACTGAAGTTGTTGCATGCTAGGCTCTTACTCTTACTCCGGTATGTAAAGAAGCACCATTGGTGTAGTCAAGACATGGTTGTTTCCCATGTCACTCTCTTAACACAGTATCAGTCAGTCTTGAAATAATTCTGATTTTGTATGGCAAGATTCGGTCAAGTTGAGTCCTCTATAGGATGCAGCCACACTAGAAACAAATGGCTCTTGGCCTGTAATCACAAGAGCTTAAAGAAAACCACCTGCTTCCTAATATGCAGTGTGGTTAGGGAGAAAGGCAATGAGACTTCAAGTCAACATACGTCTGCAAAGAATTAGAGCTTGCAAACCACAGAGTAATGTTTTGTTTTTTTAAATATTTTTTTTATTTTTTACTAAAAGATAAGGGGTACAGGGGATGGGAAAAAGAAATTCATATTATATATCACTAATACATTGCACCATACAATCTAATATATTTCTAGAGTAATGTTTTTTTATAACATAATATTGGAACAGATTGAGCACCGGAGTGGTTTTACGCTATAGTATGGTAAAAGGTGTGCATGAATAAAGGCTGAATTATACTGGCATAAAATGCTTCAGTTTTGCTTTATTCTAAACGGCTCCTTGTTTTTCTCTTAGCTGCTGATATGGCTAACTTTTTCTGTCAGAGAGTCAAACCTCTGGGACTACTTTTCGACCCAGGCATTCCATCATTCTCTGGTCTCAGCAATAACAGTCAGACAGCTAAGGTTTTCGTTTATTGTATAATTTGCCTGCAATAAGTAAATCATGGGATCAGTTGCTTGATTACAGCCTGGAAGTCCACCTGACCATTACTGCATCTTCCTGCCTCTGTCCAGCTCCCCATAATGAACTCCTTCCCAAGATTTCTCAGTAGCTGCCTCTAGCCACTGGACTCTTACTTAGACATGGGCACAAACAGCATTACGAATGGAAAAAAACAATGAACAGGCCACTCGGCTGCTTGCGAACGGGCTGTTCGTGATGCGCCATTCCAGCCAAACAGGTGGTCATCGCAAGCCTCATTCGTTGCGCTCGGCTGCTGTTCAAGAAGCCAGACACTCAGGCGCCTTCAATCAATTGCCTCGGCAATGGAGGGAGGGACTGCCTGAACTCTGTCTACACTCCCTCTGTCGCCCCAGACACCCCAATCAAAGGCCAACTTAGCTTGATGGGCAGGTCTTCCTTCCAAGTGTGGAACTGAAAATTGGTTACAATCAGTAACGTGGGAGCAGACACCAGGGGGGAGGGAGGGAGGAGGGGGTGTTCTGTGGCCATGGGAACTCCAATCTCATCCCTGCAAACCCTGTTAGGCAGTTCTGACTGCCAACTACAGACCTCCTGTGTTTCTCAATGAGACCTCTGCTTATAAAAGGGCACTGTGCTCCCAGTTCTGGCTTTCACTCTCAGCAAGCAGTGGAGTGGGACCGAGCTGTTGATAGCTTTTGGGGGGAGAGTGCATTGGAGCTGAGCTTTTTTCTGTGTGTGGTGGGTGGGATAGGGAGCTATCCCCTCTTGTTCCAGGGCTGCTGCCAGGCCCTGGGGCCAAGCTCAGTGGGAACCTCGGCTGAGGGCTCACCCTGACTATTATTAGTAGTAGTATCACTGCCTGATCTGGTGGTCAGGCTTCTGGGTGTGCTGGGCTAGGGCTCTAGCCTCAGCCTCCGGTTCCAAGGCTGCTGCCAGGCCCTGGAGCCAAGCCCTGTGGGCACCTTGGCTGCGGGCTCACAGTGTTCTCTCCTTTTCTGTCCTCCTTAATTCTAGTTTGGTGGCACAATGAGTCTTCATGTTGTGGTGGCCACCATGGGTGGTCATGGGGTGGAGTGCAAAGGCAGTCCTCTTGGTTTACTTGTGGAAAGCAGTACTCCCCCAGATTCACCTGTGGGGGCTGTGGGGGAGACCAAAGAGGTCTTTCCGCTGGGGGGAGATGATCTCTCTCAACATTTTGAGGAGGAGGTGGGTGAGGGATCCCTGGAGGAATGGTTTGTGTTTTATGAAACATCCCTCCCGTCCCCATCCCAAACGCTTGGTGGTGTCCCTGCCTGCAGTCCACCCCTCACTCCATTGTCTGTGGCCAGCTCCGCAGCACACCCTGTAACTGTTCGTCCTCCTTCCCCGGGTCAGTTCATGGTTCACGTTTCAATGCCTCCGTATGGAGGCACTTTTGGGCCTTTCCTAATGACCCCTGTGTGGTGTGGTGCCGTGCCTGTGATGTCCTGGTGCGCAGGGGCAAAAAACCGAAGCACCTGTCGTCAACAGCCCTGGTTAGGTACCTGAAGACGCACCACCCATGCCTGTGGTATCCGTCTGCACCCAGCAAAACATCCGTTGGGGGGAGAAAGGGGGCAACCAGCTCTTCTGAGCGGGGATCAGTGGGAGGGTCACCGGAATCCACCCCAAACAAGAATCCTTGCCCTGAGGGTGATGCTGGTGGGAGCGGAGCACTCAGGCAGGCCGCACTCGTGGAGGTTGTCCCCTCGGGGTCTGGGACAGCGCCGCTTAGAATGGTGAGGTTGAGGACTCAGGAAGTGGGCCTTCGTGTCTTGGCAGATATGATTGCCCTACATGGCTTGCTCCTATCCATCTTGGAGTGCATGGGCTTCTGCAGGCTACTAACACATTTTGCCCCTTGGTTCTCCATGCTGTCGCTGTGCACCCTTGCCCGTCGAGTCCGGCGGCTATCTCAAATGAGGGCTGGCAAGTTTGGGTCAGGTTTAGGCAGGCCTACTCCCACTGCTAACAAGCTTCTGAGGCCTTGTTAGGCCTTCCAGGCACAGCCAGATCATGACACCTCCTTTCTGTGAAGGCAGGAAAGTGGGTGATGCTGGAGGCAGCCTCCTTTGGGCACTTGTGCAAAATCTCGGGAGCTGTTGCACATGTATTTGAGCCGCACAGTGCCCTGATCCATTGCAACCGCTGTGCCCACTGAGCAGGGGGGAATGGGTCCCTTGACTTCTGTCCTTTCTGCAAAAGCAGGAAAGGCTCTCAGTAGTGAATAGTGCCTGCTCAGGTTAGGTGTCTGAGCGGTGAGTAACTGCACTAGCCCCAATCAGTTCTCAGGGCTGCTTCCACTCTAACTGTTCCCAGAGACCTCTCCTGTCCTTTCTCTCCCATCCTTTCTGCGAAGGCAGGAAGGTGGTTCATGTCTGCACATTTAATCATCACTCACACAGTCCCCATTTCGCCTTTTATGAACCCTTTGGAGACTTCTGCTGTCCATCCCATCCCATCCTTTCCACAAAGGCAGGAAGGTGTCTTGTGTCTGGCGGTGCCACCCAAACTGTTATGAGTAGTGACTGTATTGCCTGCACAGGTGAGGTGTCTCAGAGCGGTGTGGAACTGCTCTGGCCCCCCTCATTTCTCAGGGCTACTGGTCCCTCTTTCTACCTCTTCCTCTGTGGAACCAATCTGACCCTTACAAATGACCTCTCCTGTCCTGCCCATCCCCTTCTTTCCGCGAAGGCAGGATGGTGGGTCATGTCAGCTGCCACTTCACAAGCAACTATCATGTTACCGCTGCCTCCTTGGTCACGAGGGACAGCTCGGCTGCATTTGTACATCTGATTGTACCATATAGGGGTACAGCATGGTTGCACAGCATGGCGGCTCCCCTGTCAATGGGACTGACTGGACCCCTTTGAGCCGGGGGGGCCACGACTCCCGTCCTTTCCGCAAAGGCAGGAAGGTGGGCTATGGCAGCAGCTGCTGCCGCCCTATTTCTTCCTCTCCCTCTGTGGGAACATTTTGACCCCTCCCAACTACCTCTCGCTTGGGAGCTTTCCAGTTCACAGTCCATACCTCTCCCTCTCAGGTACTGCCAAGAGTCCCTTTCCAACCACCTGCACTGCCCTGTCCCCTCCTTTCTGTGACAGCAGGGAGGTGGTTGATGCCAGTAGCTGCTGATGGATCGGGGTCTTCCAGGCCCTGTCGCAGGATTTTCCAGGTGCAGCTCATTGCCGTGCCCAGAACCCCTTGGTCCCCCTCTCCCACCCTGACCACTTCGTGTTCCCTCTTTCCTCCTCTCCCTCTTGGGTACTGCCACGAGTCCCTTCCCCACCACTTGCACCACCCCATCCCTTCCTTTCCATGATGGCTGGAAGGCGGTTGATGCCAGCAGCCGCTGATTCGGGGTGGCCTGCCCAGTGGCTGCAGTCATCAACCACCTTGCTGCATTAGCGGATAAGTGTCTGCCTCCTACCTGGAGGCCTGTTGGTTGGACACATGGGCGTTGCTGCCAGCAAGCAGCCAGACCCCCCACCCCTGAGAGGGGAGGCAGCCTGCCACCACCTCCATGAGCCCACCAGACCCAGCAGTCACAGTCATCAACCACCTTGCTGTGTTAGCGGATAAGTGTCTGCCTCCTACCCGGAGGCCTGGCGGGTGGGCACATGGGGGGGTGCTGCTGGTGAGCATCCAGACCCCCTGCCCTCAAGAGGGGAGGTGGCCCTCCACTGCCTCCCCAAGCCTGCCAGGCCTAGTGGCCACAGTCCTCACTCACCTTGCTACATTAGTGGATATGTGTCCGCCTCCTACCCAGAGGCCTGGTGGGCAGGCACATGGGGGGTGCTGGCAGCAAGTAGCCAGACCCCCACACCCAAGAGGGGAGGTGGCCTGCCACTGCCTCCCTGAGCCTGCCAGGCCCGGCAGCCACAGTCCTCACCCACCTTGCTGCGTTAGCGGATAAGTGTCCGCCTCCTACCAGGATGCCTGGTGGGCGGGCACATGGGGGGTGCTGCTGGTGAGTGGCCAGACTCCCCACCCCTGAGACAGGAGGTGGCCTGCCACTGCATCTCTAAGCCTGTGAGGCCCAGAAGCCGCAGTCCTCACCCACCTTGCTGTGTAAGCGGATAAGTATCCTCCTCTGACCCGGAGGCCTGGTGGGCTGGCACATGGGGGGTGCCACCGGTGAGTGGTCAGACCCCCCACCCCCAAGATGGGAGGCAGCCCGCCGCCACCTCCCTGTGTCAGGTCCAAAATGCTTTCTTGTATGCTTTTGCTTAACCGACTCCATTTTTAATCCTTTCAGTGTTTAAGTGCTCTCTTCACAGGTGCCAAGGTTCCCAGGCAGCTATCTCACAGAAAAGGATTGTTTTGGCTACCGATGTTCCACCAAGAACCGGCCTTGAGAAACTTTCACTCTCCTAACTTCAAAGGGGTTGTTTTGAGAACTGTGGGGGGAGGTTGGGCCTGCTGTGATCTGTTACTTTGTACCTCATGCTTTGCCTGTCATTGGTAACAATGCATATGTACCATCCTGAATATTGTATTCAGGCTAGTGGACTATAATGAACTAATTCTTCAGTAAAAATCCTTTGGAAACAATGGACTGTTGTCTGATTGCAGAGGGTAGTCTGGAGTAAGAACATTATCTAGCCACAGTTCTGACATTTTGTTACCAATCAACTTTTCCAATGCCTAAGCCGGATCAGACGGACTCCAAAGCTGTCCCAGTCAGGGATCCTTTGTTTGACCCGTATGCCTCTCCCGGCTCTCAAGGTTTGGAACCTCAAGAACCTGTACCGCGAGGAAACAGCTCCTCGGTTACAACGCTTTATACCCTCGCTCCCAGTAGTGCTGATACTCGGCCTAGGGCTACAGCCGAACCACTGTTCTCCTTGCCCACTCCGACGCAGTGGGGCGCGAGACCAAGGGAGATGAGGGAACGGAGAGCCAGCACGATGTTCACGCAAACACAGCTGGATAGCCGGCGCAGTTTGGAATCTATACCCGAGCATGCCAGTAGCTGACCGTGGCTGTATTGGAACAGGACGACCGAACAAACGGAATGGGAGACGTCCCGCCGTGGTGCCCTGAGCTGGGATTATACGGAAGTCACCCCGTGGTCGGGGCAACAAGACGTAAGTGAGCACCAATGGGTGCAGCTTCAAACTCGAACAATAGCAATTGACTCAGGAATATCAGCAATCACTGGTCTGACAAAAGGACTTTTAGCTGCGAGATCTCAAGAGGAACAAGGAGTGGAAATACCCTTGCCGTGGCGACAGACGGAAACCACGAGACTGCAGGCCGAAACCGTGCAGACCTCGCAGACTACCGGAGCTATGGGGTATACAGAACAGGAGGAGGAGACCACGGATAGAGTGCAAGTGTTGGAGACCAGACTAGCAAGCATGGAAGAAAGTTTAGCAAACGCCGTCCACCTGCTTTCAGTGCTCGTGGCGGGAGACGGAGGTCGTGTACCGCCAGCTGGTCTACCAGACATCAGCCAAAGTTTGTCTAACCTGCAAGGTCTTCTGCCCCGTCCGGAGGGCCCTATCCAACCGTGGCCACAACAGCCACCAGAAACGTGAGACGCGGATTCTGTCACCGGGGAAGGATCCTGCCCTGAAGACCCGTGTCCAGGAGAACCCCATCCCGAACAACCGATCATACCAGATGCCGACGGAGCCGGCGGGGGAGGTGGAGAACCGAGTCCAGAAGACCCCAGCCCCGATCGCCCAATCACTCCCGCTGGCAGTGGGACCGGAGGAGGAGGAGGGGAACCAGGACAACCGCTGGAGCCCGCTTCCCCTATAGTGCCTCCACCCACGACCCAAGTGAACCAGCCCCCAAGCCTCCCAAGAGAAACTACACCACGAGTCATCCCCGGGACGGGCACGCCGGGGCCGCGAGGGGGTACGGCCCCTCTCCAACCCATCTCTCCTCACCCATCTCCATTGCGGCCGGCTCCCACTCCTCTCCTACCAGCGCCTCGAGGCCCACCGCAGGGGCGGCCGGCACCGTTATGGCCAGCGCCGTTACAACCTGCACCTAGAGGACCTCCCCAGCCGATTCCGGGAGCGCCCCCACCGCACCAACCTCAACCTTACCCTCAGCAACCTCCGCCGCAGCTACCACCAACACCGCGACAGCCTCCTTTACAACTCGCCCCGCTCGATGTCTACCCAATGCCAGCACCAGCCCCCAGGCAAGATCTTCCCATGGGTTGGGTCAAACTGGACGCTACGTTTGATGGAGACCCTTCCAAATTGGGATTCTTCCTTGTTCAAGTAGTACAATTTTTTAATCGATGGGGGCATCTATTCGGAAGTGAAGCAAGTCAAATCGAGCACCTGGGATCACGTCTCCAAGGCAAAGCAGCTGACTGGTATGTAGGACTTTATGACATTGGGGCCCCTGAGTTGGATACACTCCAAGGGCTAGTGGATGCAATTCGAGCCCAATATGAGGACCCCCTGGAAGAAACTAGAGCCCGAACTGAATTGCAGGCTATTAGGCAAGGCAGCATGTCGGCTAGAGACTATGCCACAAAATTCCGACAACTCGCTGCCAAATGCCCAAGGTGCGAAGAATCCACCAAAATCATTTTATTCAAACAGGGCTTAAACCCTAAATTGTTGGACAGAGCCCTCATGCAAGATAACCATCCTACGCTGTTAGGGTGGATCCAATTAACCTGCGAAGTAGAAAATCGCCTGCTAGAAGTTCGTTTGGTGGAACAACACCAACAAACCCCGGGCCAAAGACGCTCCTCCACTCCTGTCCGAGGAAGCCGGGGGGCTGGATATGCTACTCGTGGAGCAAGAGACGCTAGATGGCAACAAGGGTTGTGTCTGCAGTGTGGCCAAAGTGGTCATTTTGCGGCACAATGCCCATATCGGCCTGTGCAAAGACCTCTGCTCCAACTAAGGCGCCCAGCCAGCGCCCAGCCACCGCACCCTATGCCGGCTCCCAGAACAGGGAGAGGTAAGGGAGCTTCTCGGAGAAACCCTCCCGAGAGAGGGTTAGAACTGGAAGAAGTTATGGAATATGACTCAACAGCCCTAACGGGGGGGGGGGGGAGAATCCAGAGAGTCCCTCCTCAGGAAATGAAATGGATCTGTCGTAAAAGGACCCAAACGGCAGATCAAACCTCAGTCAGTTCCGGTTTCGAACCGACCTCACGGGTCCATACTCTTCATACCAGTAACTTTGGTGAACCCTGACAAGAAAATGCACATCCGCGTGCAAGCCCTAATAGACTCGGGCTGCTCCAGAGACATTATTGCACCAGCCCTAGTAAATGGGCTAGTACTTCCAGTGAAAGAATTAGAAATACCTGTCATTTTTGAGCAAATGGATGGCACTAATATGAATCCAGTCACCACTGAAACCACTCCGGTCATAACAGGCATGGGACAGCATTGGGAAGTAAGATCATTCGTTATAAGTGCCACCGCCAAATACCCCTTGATCCTGGGGAGCCGATGGCTATGTGATCACAACCCCTTTATCAACTGGGCAGAGGGGAGCATCACGTTCACCCAGGAGTCTTGCAAAAATCATCGTTGGAACCAAAATTGGGGTAACAACCCTATTATCACTGAGCCCGCTCTCCTCACCCAGGAAGAAATCAACCAAATACCCAAGCAATACAGAGCGTACACTCAAGCCTTCACAGAGGAAGAAGCTAATACTTTACCTCCTCACAGGAGGACGGACTGTGCCGTGGAAATTTTACCGGGCGCCTCACTGCCCAAAGGCCGTCTATATCCTATGAGTCCTAACGAAAGGGAAGAGCTCCGCAAGTTCATTGACCTCAATCTCCAAAGAGGATTCATTCGACCTGCTAACAGCCCCCATGCCGCTCCAGTCCTTTTCGTCAAAAAGAAGGACGGGGGCTTAAGATTATGCACAGATTTTCGGGGACTTAACGCTGTCTCTTCCAGCAACGCCTACCCCATCCCGCTCATCAGAGATCTACTCAACGTTGTGGCTCAAGGTAAGGTCTTTACGAAATTAGATTTAAAAGACGCTTACTTCCATGTTCGTATCAGAGCAGGGGATGAATGGAAATCCGCTTTTAACACACCCCTCGGCCAGTATGAATATCTGGTTATGCCATTTGGCCTGGCTGGGGCCCCCTCGGTTTTCATGTCCATGATCAATGAAGTACTGCATGAATTCCTTTATAAAGGTGTTGTGGTGTACCTAGATGATGTTTTAATCTATTCGGAGACTGAAGAGGAACACGTGGACCTTGTAAAAAGGGTCTTAACCACTCTCATGAATAACAAACTGCCCATTAAGCTCTCCAAATGCGAGTTCCACAAAACAGAACTCAAAATTCAAGCAGTTCTGAATTGGCAAACCCCGGCGACCCGCAAAGAACTACAATCCTTTTTGGGCTTTGCCAACTTTTATAGAGAATTTATTGCAAATTTTGCTCAAATTACACTCCCCCTAACCGAACTGTTAAAAACCAAAGACAAAGGGGAGCAAGCCAAAAAACCAAGGGCAAGGTTGTCTTGGACGCCAGAATGCCAAATAGCATTCGATCACCTCAAAACGCAGTTTATTTCGGAACCCGTTTTACAACACCCCGATGATAACCGCCCCTTCATAGAGCAAGTCGACACCAGCGATACCGCAATTGGGGGCGTACTGCTGCAGCGGGGGGAGGACGGGAAGCTCAAACCCTGCACCTTCCTTTCCAGAAAGTTTTCAGAAGCTGAAAGGAATTGGAATGTTTGGGAAAAGGAGGCCTTTGCCGTAAAAGCTGCTCTCACCACTTGGAGACATTGGTTAGAAGGAGCCCGTCACCCTTTCGAGGTGTGGACGGACCATAAAAATTTAGAGGCCCTACGCAGCCCCCGTAGATTAAACGCCAAGCAACTGCGGTGGGCGGAATACTTCTCCAAGTTCAATTTCACATTAAACTTTCTACCGGGCAAAACTAACTTTTTGGCCGACGCTCTATCACGCATGCCCCAGCACAAAAGCAAGAGGGAGGAGACAATTGACACAGTCTTTTCGCCTACGCAATTAGGAGGCGTGGTAACTACACGCAGCCGCACAACCCAACCCCCTCAACCCGATCAGGGATGGATACAAAAACTGAAAGCTGAAGTGGAAAAGGAGGGGGGGACGTGCCCAAAGACAAACTGCAACAATCCGATCAAGGGGAATGGCTTTGGGGAGATCGCTTCTATGTACCCAAAAGTTTAAGAAAAGAAGTTTTACAACGTTGTCACGATGCCCCCACAGCAGGGCACTATGGGTACTTAAAAACGCTTCACTTAGTGCAACGACAATTTTGGTGGCCAGGCATGCGCAAGGACATTTCCCAATATGTAGCATCTTGCCCCATTTGTCTCAGCGCCAAATCCCGAAAGGGCAAACCTTCAGGACTCTTACAGCCTTTAGAAATGCCAAGTCGACCATGGGAAATAATTTCTATGGACTTTATCACTGACTGACCCCCTTCAAAGGGGCACACTTGCATTGTAGTCGTAGTTGATTTGTTCTCCAAGCAAGCTCATTTTATACCTTGCACCACCATTCCTTCTGCTAAAAAACTAGCCGACATCTTTATAAAAAACATTGTAAAAATACATTCTTTTCCATCAAAGGTGATTTCGGATCGCGGTGGACAATTCGTTGCCAACTTCTGGCGGGAGCTTTTACCACTACTGGGCATTGAACAAGGATTACGTTCAAGCCACCACCCAGAAACCGACAGACAATCAGAAAAGACTAATCAGATATTGGAACAATTCCTGCGTTGTTATATTAATTTCCAACAGGATAATTGGTTTGATTTACTCCCCTTGGCAGAGTTCTCGTACAACAACAGCGTACACGCTTCCACAGGAGAAACTCCCTTTAAAGTCTTCTATGGCTTCCACTTCAAACCATTCCCGTTTGAAGCGCTTCCCCCTCCTACTGCCGTTTCCAAGGACGTCTCCGAATGGTGGGGGGAAGCAGCTCAACAATGGACTCAAATAAGAAAACACCTCGTCAAAGCCAAGCAGGATTACAAAAAGTACGCCGACCGCCATCGTGCGGTGGAATGGGATTTACAACCTGGTGATCTTGTCTATCTTTCTACTAAGAACCTGAAAGTAACCCAAACCAGCCGCAAGCTAGCATTAAAATTCCTAGGACCTTTTCCTGCTCGCAAAGTAATCAACAAAGTGACTGTTGCCTTAGATTTACCAAAGAACTTACGCAACGTGCATGATACCTTCCATGTCAGCTTGCTGAAAAAAGCTCCCCCTGCAGACCAGTGGCACACCCGTGCCCCTCCAATCCCAACCTTAATCGATGATCAAACCCACTATGAAGTACAACAAATATTGGACTCTAAAATAAAAAGAAATCAGCTGTTTTACCTCATTAGATGGAAAGACTTTGATTCTGGGTTTGATGAGTGGGTGAAATCTGTACATGTTCATGCTCCTAGATTAGTTAAAGCATTCCACTCCCGCTACCCACATAAACCTGGGGGGGGGCATCTTAGGGGGGGCAGAATGTCAGGTCCAGAATGCTTTCTTGTATGCCTTTGCTTAACCGACTCCATTTTTAATCCTTTCAGTGTTTAAGTGCTCTCTTCACAGGTGCCAAGGTTCCCAGGCAGCTATCTCACAGAAAAGGATTGTTTTGGCTACCGATGTTCCACCAAGAACCGGCCTTGAGAAACTTTCGCTCTCCTAACTTCAAAGGGGTTGTTTTGAGAACTGTGGGGGGAGGTTGGGCCTGCTGTGATCTGTTACTTTGTACCTCATGCTTTGCCTGTCATTGGCAACAATGCATATGTACCATCCTGAATATTGTATTCAGGCTAGTGGACTATAATGAACTAATTCTTCAGTAAAAATCCTTTGGAAACAATGGACTGTTGTCTGATTGCAGAGGGTAGTCTGGAGTAAGAACATTATCTAGCCACAGTTCTGACACCCTGAGCCCGCCAGGCCCAGTGGCTGCAGTCCTCATCCACCTTGCTGCATAAGTGGACAAGTGCCCACCTCCCACCCGGAGGCCTGGCAGGCGGGCACATGGGCGTGCTGCCGGTGAGTGGCCAGACCCCCTGCCCCTGAGAGGGGAGGCGGCCCGCCTTCAGGACCACCGCACGGGGCCAAAGTGGACTGAGGAGGGTGGCTTCATTTGTGTTGAATGGCAGTTTCCTGGGGCCGTCGAATTTGGGAATGTATAACTCCGAGATCCATATTGCAATCTTGACCAAACTTGGGTGATGGCTGGAGAAGAGCCTGCTGCACATTCCCTGTGAATATGGCTCTCTATGTGCTAGGCGGGCCGCTCTGGCACCGACGAACACCGGACACCGAACACATTCATTAATGGGACATGTTTGGTTCATTTGTCTGTTCATGTTTGTTGTCGGGAACGAACAATGAACAGCCTGTTCATTTTTTTTCCTGTTCGTGCCCATGTCTACTCTTACTCCAGGTTAGACTTTCAGGTTGCTAGGCCCCAAGGTCCCCCAGAAGTAACCTACTGGCCTACAGGCCAGGAGTGCCACTTCCTTATCCCCAGGGCCTTGTCCCTTCAGACCACTACAGCCTTCTTCTCTGGCCTGTAATTTCACTTCTTCCTGCTGCACCATGACTCCCTTGGCCTTTACTCCCAAGGAATTCTCTATTCTCGAGGCAGCCCTTTCTCCTGAGTAGGCTAATACTATTAATCATTGTCCAACCCTGACTGCCATTTTGTTGCTTTAGGGAATAGTCCTGTCTTTCTTTTTTCTTGGCACCTGAACAGCCTCTATTGGGGTTGCTCCTGGCTTCCCCACCTCAAACCCTGATCTGGGATACAATGTAGTGTGACATAGGGCTTCTATGCCTTTAATGAATGCCTGATAGGTATTTAGCAGGTATTTCCTGGCAGAGCAATTATGGTGTAATGGGAAAACTTTGTCTACTAAATGTCTGTATGCCATGCAAAAGTAAATGATTTATATGTCATCATTTTGATTTTGTTTTCTGTTGTGAGAAACATTTTAATCAGGAAAGTACTACAAATATAAGCATTTTTCTTTTTTTAAAGAAATTTTTATTTTATTAATAGAATTAAAAGCCCAATAAAAAGGCAAAGAAATAAAAGAAAGAAAGAAAAGAGCATACAAAAAAGAAAACAAAGAAATTAAAAATAACAGAAAACAATAACACACGTTTCATTTTCCATTTTTCTCTACACCTAACATATTTTAACAAATATCATACTTTAAATTCTAATCTCTCCAAAATTTCCTTTTCCAATACTGCCTTCCTTCTATTTATTTTTTGCCAAATTTGCCTTCTTAAAAATCAAAGCCACAGATCATCAAATCATTTTTCCTTGTTTCATGCAGAAAGTCAATAAAGGGTTTCCAGTTAACCATAAAAATAGACAATGTTTTATCTCTGATCTGTAAGTTTAGCTATCTCTACTAACTCCATCATTTTCATAATCCAGTCCTTGATTGAAGGCAATTCTGTACTTTTCCATTTTTGCGCATATAAAAGCCTGGCTGCCGTAGTCATATACAAAAATAAAATACCATGCTGATTTTCCAGCTGTTTGCCCATTTGTCCCAACAAAAAGGCTTCTGGTTTAAACTGTATAATAATCTTCAACATTTTTGTATTATCATATGAATTTGAGACCAATTTTTTTTAGATTTACGGCAAGTCCACCAAAGATAAAATGTTCCTTCTTGTTGCTCATATTTCCAACATTTATTTGACATACCTTTACTCATTTTTGCTAATTTGTCAGGAGACGTATAACACCAATACATCACTTTATAAAAATTTTCTTTTAAGTGTGAAACTTGAAGTAAATTTGAGCCTCTTTACCCACATATTTTCCCACTGATCCATCGGTATGTTATACCCACATTTTTTAGCCCACTTTACCATACAATCTTTCACGGAATCTTCCTCCATTTCAAATTTCAATAACAGCTTATAAATTTTGGAAATAACATGTTCATCATTTGAACAAAGGAGCCCCTTGGCACAAAGTGGTAAGCTGCAGTACTGCAGCCCAAGCTCCGCTTACTACCCGAGTTTGATCCTGGTGGAATCCGGGTTCCGATAGCTGGCTCAAGGTTGACTCAGCATTCCATCCTTCCGAGGTTAGTAAAATAAGTACCCAGTTTCCTGAGGGTAAAGTGTAGATGACTGGGGAAGGCAATGGCAAACTACCCTGTAAAAAGTCTGCCAAGAAAATGTCGTGATGCAACATCCTCCATGGATTAGTAATGACTCGGTGCTTGCACAAGGGACTACCTTTACCTACCTTTTACATTTGAACAAAGCTCTTTTTCAAACTCAGTCTTTTCATAATCAAAGCCCCATAGTTTTTTTATCTAATTTGAACCTTTCTAGAAGTTGAGCATAGAAAAACCATTGATATTTATAATCTTTAGCTATTAAATCCTCCCTTGTCTTCAATTTACAATCTCCTTGTGAGAATTCTAATAGGTCTCCGTAAGTCAACCATCCCTGCTTGGAAATCATCTCCCTTCTGTAAAATGCTTCCTGTGTTGAAATCCAAAGCGGTGTCTTCTCTGATAATCTCAGTTTGTATTTATTCCAAATTCTCTGGATGGCTCTCCTAATATAATGATTTTTAAAGTCTACATTGACCTTTACTTTATCATATCACAAATAAGCATGCCTTCCAAATCTCAGGTCATGACCTTCCATGTCAAGATCCTCTAATTTTTATAAGCATTTTTTCAATGATATGAACATACTACATATCAATTGCACATAAATCACGTAACAATGGCAATAAATATTGTATAAATGGCAAACTGATGTATGTATAAATAAAATAAACAGTGTGACAGAACACACTTTAAAGAAGGTTTCCTAAGTGCAGCATTCAGAGAGCTGGAAGAGAAGGAGTTGACAATTGCCAGGAATATGAGCTGATAGGCCAGTCAGAACCAGCCTTCAGGATAAGAGTTGATTGCTGATGCGATTTTGGAGGAGAGTGTGTGAGAGTCTGACAGGGAAGGTCATACAGATTCCCCTCCGGAGAGAGGGAAAAGGAATCTTTTGCAGTAACTGTAACATCTTCACAGACATTGTTGCTGTAACCAAAGTATTAAATTAAACACCGCTCACTATTAAGGATTAAGAACGTAGAAACTAAGCTTAAAAGAAAACTATTTTGCTTGTGACTTAAAGAGTATTCTCTTCTACCAACAAATTTTACCTCAGCTCTTTCATTCACTGACTGCCTTTATTCTATCTCTGCCTGTTCAATAAAGTTGTTGTTTCTTTTGAACATTATACAGTCTCCAGTGTCATTTCCAATACAGAAGAAGAAAGCTCCTATTTTTCCCTCATAAAGACTTTGGCCTGCTCTGTGTGTGTGTTATGTGCCTTCAATTAACCTCTGACCTATGGAGACTGTCTGAATGAAAGACCTCCAAAAAGTCCTATCATTAACAGACTTGCTCAGATCTTGCAAACTGAAGGATGTGACATCTCGTTTTAGGTCTTCCTCTTTTCCTACTGCCTTCTACTTTTCCTGGGCTAAAAAAGCCGAAATTATAACAGTTTATCAGGGTGGGACACAAAATAACTTTAAATCCGGAAACAGAGACACACTCCTTGGGGCTGCTCAGCCATAGCAGGCAAACATGGATTTTGGCAGAAAAATCTGCCACAGAGTGGGGTAGTGAAGGGGGTCCGTCATAAACAACATAAAAGAAATGAACATATTATCAACCACAGCAATGAATCAGAGCCAACAACAATGATAACATATTAGGTATTATGAAAATGGTCATATTGGCTCCTTTCTGGGTAAAAGGAACATCAAATATATTGGTTGGGGGGGGGGGGGAAATAGCACCACTAAGTTGCCATTCTTTTTGGTAGCCCTGCAGACAGAAATGTATACATGAAGTTTCTCTACCATTGCCTTGCTGTGCTGATAACAGGCAGTGGAATCTAGCCTGTTAAAATGTTTCCATTTTAAGTTGACACCATTAACTGATCCCCATCATAGTTTTTGAAACGAGAATGTCAGGGACTGGGCAGTCCGATAACCAAGCTCAGAAAGACTGGTGGGAGCTTTATGAGCCGCCACAAGTGGAGCATGCCAGGATTTTTGCTGGCCTAAACACAAAAAATTAATTAATCTTAACTCATATAGTTGAGTCTTCATTTGGGGATGTCTGGGATTAACAAACTGATGAAACTTATGGACTCTAAAAGTTACATCACCAAAAATATGGCATCATCTCAACTTTTCAAGACTCTTATAGAAAACCTTTCAACTAAAAAGCTCTGAAGGTAGTTTGCAACACAATAAATATCAAAGAAAGTGAGTAAAATTCAATAAAAGTAAAACCAATAAAATACTGTGAAATCAATAAAAGTAAGCTTCCCACCCTCACTACCACACCATGTCTTATTGATCTAATTCAAAGAAGTCCCAGAAATCACTCAATTTTATTCTAAATATTTAGGTTTTTGAGGGCTTAAAGTGAAAGTTGATTGGTTTGCTGTTAATAAAGAGCGGTCATTATTAGCTGATTGTGTAGGCTTTATTAGTATGTGGCTGCAATCTTCCTAGGAATGAACATATGAAACTACTTTATTCTGAGTGAAACCTATCAGTGTCAGTATTTTCTACTCTGACTGACAGGAGCTCTGCAGAATCTCAGGTAGAGATCTTCAACATCCTCTGCAACCTGATATTTTCAACTGGAGATTATGGAGATTGAACCTTGAGCCTTCTGCATGTAGAGCAAATGCTGTGCCACTAAACAATGCCTCCACACCCTAATGCAGCAGGGATACCATGGCTTGAACCAAAGCCTTATGCCCACATACCTCAACCTATCCTAGCCTGGGAAGAGACTCTGCTCAGGTTCCAGAGCCCTTCTTCTAGAGGAGAAAAAACAGGTAAGCACCATTGGACCCTGTATTTGGCAGCAGCATAAGCTACTTGGTTGGCTAGGTCTGATGTAAATATTAGGAACCTGATTTTCTTCCTTGGCCTAATAATCAAAGCAATATTTTCAGCTGCTGCACTTCAGCTTCCAGCAACTGACTTCAAGGTTGCTGGGTTGAAGACCACTCATATTGATCTAATTTCAGCTGCTCCAATCCTGGCTTGGCTTGGATTGAATGCATTTAATTGCAGGGAAAAGGTGTGGGTCTGTTGACCAGAAAAAGGCACCAAGTCAAGTTCTTGATATTTATATTTGGCATAGCCAATCCCTGGGTGACTCTTTGGAAAGCTCTGATCACTTAACATAAGATACGTTGATAATATTGGTGATTGCGTTGCTTTGGGTGATGGAGAAGTATGAAAAATGAGGTTGCCTAGCTCAGGATGATAAATGTTATGTTTTCTCACTGATAGCAGCACGGTAAAAAGAAGTAAGAATTGCACGTGCATAAACCTAATCTGCAAACACAGCCGCTTGGCTGTTTCCTTCTTTAGTCAACTATCCCTTCATCAGGACATGTGATAAAAACCATAACTGAGCACAAGTCAAACGTACCTCTATGATCCAACAAAAAGATACAGTACACATGGTACAGATTACTCAATGCTAATTTGAATAGGTTTAAATTATTAAACATCAGATCAGAGTTTAGATTGGAGAAGTTGGGTAATTCTGTGGTTCAGTGCACATTTACCCATATCCTGTTTAATAATGAACTAAGGTGATAAAGGTGTTTTAAGCAAACACATAAGCTAAGGAATGGTTTAGCCTAATTAAGCAACCTCCTATGAAAAGGCTTGTATTTATTGGTAAGATTTGCTGGTAAAAGGAAAATTTTTCCAATTGCTTTTGTTAATTTCGATCTAGCTAAACAGTCTGTTTCCCTTGTTATTCCTTTTGTTTCAAAAAAACACTGAACTCTGGAGTTCACCATGTTACTCTAACACTCTATTTTGCCTACACAACTTTGTAATCAGTTAACACAGATTCCGGTGGAACTTGCATTTATGTAAGCATGCTAATTATGACTACAACATGTAGCCAATGTATATCAATATCTGTTGTGTGGATTATATGAATTGATGCGGGTTCCAGGGTCAGTACATATCTATCTATATTAGTCATCCTTACAAAATGAGGATCCAGTGAACTATGAAAATTCTTCTTTGAGTTTGATTGGGCATTAGGTTTGTCTCAAGCAACAGTCCCCATGCTATGTGCCATGTTTCCAAACAGCTTTGGAAAGAGAAGGGGGTTTCAAGATTTGTTAAGACATAACATGTTTTGTCTGGGCAAAGTAAAACAAAATCCTACTGGGATAATTCTGTCCCTGTGTTCGGGGTCTGAGGCTCTGCCCCCAGACTTAACAGGAGAAGGGGAGAGGAGACAGTCAGATGACCACCGCTCAGCTTCAGCCACCCAGACAGACACCAAGACCCAGCAACAGAGGAAAGAAAAGAAACACCCAAGCCCCAGGGTGTCAAACGGGGCAGGAGGAAGCCAGCCAGCCCCATCCTCTGGTGGGAGAATAGGAGCCCAAGCCAGGAGGGAGAGGGCACAGGCATCAGAGATGCCCAGACAGCAAGATCACCAGCAAACTCACCAGCAGTAGCTGAAAGACAGCACCGGGCCACACCTCAACCAGTAGGCAGGCTAGAGAAGGCTGGAAAGGAGAGGCTGGGAATAGAGCAACTTCAGGTGGGGCTGCCTGAGGCAATCAGCAAATGAAGCCTGACAGTCACCGAAGGAGGCACAGGTGTAACTGCCCAGAGCAGCCAGCAGAGAAACCCCAGGTGTTGCTGCCTAAGACGGGAAGGGCCAAGGCTAGAGTGCTGAAGGGCGTGGCTGGCAGATGGAGCTGGGAATGGGTGTAGAGATATAAGGGAAGTCCACCCACAAGAGAGAGTGGGTTTTTTAAAGAGCAGAGGAGGAGAGAGAGTGGGAGAGATGGAAGGAGAAAGAGCAGAGGGGCTGAAGAAGGGAAGGACCAATGAGCTGGAAGCAGGAGGAGGCAGCCAGGTCGAGCAGGCCTGTGAGTGGGTTGAGAAGGAGCAAGGGTGAGGTATACCCCCCCTCCTGTCACGGAGCAAGGCATTGCAATATCCCTGGTGGCTGCCTGGAGTCGAAATCAGGTGCACTGGCATACAGCACCATGGCACCTGCACTAGAATCGGACACCCCTTATGTAGGTATTTGGATCTTGACAAATTAGTAGTAAATATTGAACTCTCCATCAAGAGTCTAAGCTCCTAACAGAGTCATTCAAGGCAGAAAGGTCAAAGCTGAGACATCAGACTAAGATGAATCCCACCCTTTAGGAATCAACAGTCACAGCAACAAAAGAGAATGAACAGTTCCAATGGTGATGAGGGTGGAGGAATCCTTAAAGGGTGGTTATTGGGCAGTAGCAGTGGTGACACTAGTGGAGGACCTTTCATAGACACCATCAGTGACACTGCAGCTAACCCTGGTTACTCTGCAGAAAGTGGCAATGGTAAACCACTTCTGATCATCTCTTATCTCAAAAAACCTATGATGGTACAATCCAAAATGAAAGATGATATAGTGCTTGAAGACAGGATCACAAGTTGGAAGGAACACAATTAGCTATTGAGGAACATACTTATAGACAAAATTATTGTGGCATTCCTGCTGTAAATATTAGAAAAAATTGTTCTTTGTTCCCATTTTTCTGTCTTTTTCATGTACATTGTGTGAGCAGCTGATGACTACAGAGTAAACAATTCCAATTATGCAATAGCACATGAAGAAACTATAATTTCAGGGTTCAAATATATGAAGCTAGAACACAAAACTGAAATGTTTCATGGTAGTCAGTTGAATGATTGCCACTTCTAATTACACTATTGGGCTTTATCTTAGCACTTCTGCAAGCAAAGAGATATGTAGTTTCCTCTCTACTATTAACCCTCAGAATCCAATTTCCCACCTGGCTGAACTTTTCAGTTAAAATTTGTCCATCCCTGAGAGGCAACAGTAAAATATTGATTTAGACAGAATTGACACCCTTCCCATATTCTGTCTCAAGTTCAACCCCACTCTTGTCCTATTTTCCAAATTATTTTTTAAAAGATGTTTCCCATCTTATTCCATTGAAACTTGCCATAAAATAGTTATGATTTTAAGAATTCACTTAGTGGTCAGAAGTGCTGTATGATCTACTTTGGTCTCACTGAGAAAGGCAAGCTATAAATTACATAAATAAAAACAAATAAGCAAAATAAGCTATCATAGAACAATGAGTCTGAGCCCTTGCTGTGAACTTATTCTTCTAACAGAAAGGCGTAGCAGTCTTGAACAGGAGATGATGATGACAGCTGGACCCAGGCATGCTATTCTCTGTGCCACTGTCATTATTTGGTAGAGGAGGGACATACTGGCCTCACTGCTGAACGTCAGCACTATGACTACAGATGGCCAAAAGGTGGTATTGCACCCACCAGTAGGTGACAACCAATGGGATTATGACCGGCTTTAAAAAGATAATGATTCTCTTGTGACTCTTCAACCTAAATAATTTTTACTCAGGCATTGATGACTTCTTTCTCAACCATGCTGCACTAAGCCTGCCACCCTGGAACCATTCTTTAATGACAGAGAAAAATTGTTTCCTGAAAATTCCAGGTAGAACAACATATTATTGTTTCTGCAGTTGGAATGGGGTTCATTATTGGCCTGGAGGAAGACTTTGATGTGTTTCCTTTTACACCTCTCCCCACCACCACACACACACTAAAACATAATATACCCTGGCAACTGGATCTTTACTTTAATGATACTGCTCATACAGCCTATTAGGCTCTGAGCAGTGCCACACTAGAATTGGAGTTAGAATAGGAAAAATCTTTTACTATATAATCTGTATAATATTAAAATTGGCAAGTTTTTTCTTTAAAGTAGACAAAGACCCCCTATGTAGAGTTAAACCATAAACAAAGGATTAAATTATGAACATATTTTTAAAGTGTGCTAAGTGCAAAAATATATACAAGGTACATATCATATATCACCTATTCATAAATATACAATAATTTACCATTCACAAACTCAAGGACGCATACATTCCATCAATTCCAGCTACAATTCCCCCACCACCACCATTTGTATGACTGAGCTCAAATCCGACTCCTCCTGAATATACTACTATTTATATGGCTGAGCTCAAAAGCCAACTCCTCCTGAGTATAGCTAGCAGTAAAACAAACTGTAAATGTATGGAAAATAAAGTGCAATGAGTGCTCTGCAAAAGTAAGCCACTGTCCAGAGTCCAGTCTTCCTGTCGACGTCTATCCCAAAGACGTCCCTGCCCTATGGACAATCGGCCGCTTCTGTTTCACACGCTGTACTGTCACACAGTTCTTCTTCAGGGGCAAACTAATTCACTAGATTTGGCCTCTTTCCAGTTAGTCTAAGTTTTTTCTTTAACCAATTGGGAGAGGAACTTGGCTACTGCTAAAGTAGTATTAAAATCCACCCCTGCTAAAAGGAGCCTCAAATTGTCCTCTATACTTCCTGGGTCCTGGATATAGGGCTTAATCCATCTATCTCTTGCCGCGTTTAGAATATTACATTCAAATAGATAGTGTTGAAGAGTGTCTATTTGGCCAGAGCCACAGTGGCAGAGTCGCTCAGAATAGGGAACCCTATTTAAACGTCCCCAGCAACTCTCCTGATGGAATGGCGTTCAATCTGGCTAACATAAATAACCGTCGATAACGTGGAACTGTCAAGAAATTGAAGTAAGCTGGAAGGGATTGTGGCAATGTTAAACCCAAGTATATCGGTGAGCATACTCTACATGCTCTTATCATAGCGCTTCTATAATCCAGTTTACTCAAACAACCTAAGATTGAGGAGAGAGATGCTGAAGGCCCTTGTTCTTTCAGATTATGAGGGTTAATACCTAAGGCCTGGACACAGTTTTTGATCAATTGACTCCAAGGGCTTTAATAGGAATCGGTCTGTAGCAGGTGCAAATAGCCATTTGATTCCGTGAAGAACAGGGTTTTAATCCAAAATCTGAAAGTTTCTGCCCATACCCGTGCTTCAAAGGACCTAAGTCCCAATTCTGCCCTCAAAGATACTCCAGCTACACAGTTAGGGGCACCAGTCATTTTCCGAGGAAATAATGGAGGAGGGAGTCAATCGATTCTCCACAGACTTTAACACACACAGGTGCTAATTATTGCCTTCATGGTTATAAGCGCTATGGTTTGAGCATTTCTAATGTGAGCTGTCCAAGACATATTTGAGCGAAAATAAATCCCAAGATATTTGAACATAGTAACTTGTTCAATAAGGTTTCCATTTACACCCCAGAGATGATTCTTCTGGAGTAAGGATCTAAAGAACTGCATCACTTTGGATTTATTGTAGTTTATAATCAAACCCTCTGAGGCACAATATTCTGCAAAGGAGGATAGAAGTCCACGTAGATCCACTGGGGTTCTAGATAACAACACAGTATCGTCAGCATATAGTAATACTGGGATAGCGGTATTTGACAATACAGGGGGATGAAACTGTTTATCATTTAGTTTGCAAGCCATATTGTTGATATAGAGGTTGAACAGAATAGGAGCCAGCAAACACCCTTGTCTCACTCCTTTCTGCAGAGGAAAAAGATTTGTCAAATGCCCTTTCGAACTACAATAGACCTGGGCAGCCGAGGGTTCATAAAGCCTTTGTATTAGCCACAGAAGTCTCTGGTCCATCAAAGTCTTCCCTAGTTTTTCCCATAAACGCTTCCTTGGTATTGAGTCAAAGGCTGTCTGTAGATCTATAAAAGCCACATATAGGTGTCCCTTTGCAGCAACTGTATATTTCTTAGCCAGGTGGTGTAATAATATACAACGGTCAATTGTCGATCACCCTTTTATAAAACCTGCCTGTTCAGGGCCAATAATGTTCTCAAGGAGAATCCAATCAAGTAGACAGTGTAACAAAACTGAGGCATATATTTTCCCCAGGATCGATAATAAACTAATGGGCTGATAATTGCTCAGATCATTTTTGTTCCCTTTTTTATAAATAGGGACAATTATTGCTCTTCGCCATATATTAGGAATTTGGCCTGTCTGGTTAATGATAGTGAAAATGGGTGCAACTTGATCAAGTATCATCACTATTTAACAGTGGATGGCTGAAGATTAGGAGATCTATGTGGTGCAGATGGTACATTTGAATCTGGATTTCCTAATTCCCAGACTGAGGCCCGGCTTCTTCAAGGAGTCTTGATTCTGAATGCTGCCAGAAGTAAAATGTTTTTTGGCTGAAGAATGCTTTCTCCTCTATCATGTGCAGTATCACACAGAGATATAGCTGCTGACAGGTGGGCTTTTCTTTTTATTTCTCCTACTACTGCAGAAAAGAAAATCAGCAATAAAAAAGACTGAGAAGAAGAGATGCAATACAAAAACTCCTTCCAAAGTTTAGGAGCATGTCTTTCAAAATTCTTTTAAATATTATAGATGTTTGTCATTAGCCTGAACAACCAAAACCATCCCCAAATTCAAAATAATCTCTAAAAGTGTTCTGACCAGCCCTCATTTTCATGCCAACATCATTTTGCTACACAGAGGAAGTCTTCATCAGGCCCTTTGTGTTGGCGGAGTGCCTTACACAGCAATAGCCATGTGTTACTGCATAAGTGTAAAGAAAGGTTTATTTGGGAACTTACATCTTAGATAGTGAATAGAAGAAATAGAGACAGCATCTGGCTATCTAGTTGACACAAGCCCTTTTCACACTTATGGTTTAAACCACCATTTATGAGCATTCGCCCTGATCATAGTGGCTTTGGCATTGCACCTGTTCACTTCACATTGTCCACTGCAGTTTCGATTTGGTGTACGTGCTTCATTTCAGACCCGCTTTGAAGCTTCAGTGCAGTTTTGGGCTTTTTAGGGCTTTGCAATTCATGTCACACTTTTTTTTTTAAACTTTGAGCATGTGTAGTAATGTTGCAGTGTTAGAACCCATCCCCCTCTTTGCTGATTGGGCTGTCCCTTGCCCACTAGAGAAGCAATTGGTGGCAGTGTTCTGGGGGAAAACTCTCATTTATTTATTTTTTAAAGCCAAGCCAAGAAAGGGTTAAATGCTGCTGCTTCATCCCCTCTGGTAAGCTGTGACTTTGTTTCCAAAGGGCTGTGCAAAATGCTTGGGGTCTTTTTCTCTTTGGCAAAGCCTGAAACATGCCTGGGAGGGAGGGAAAAACAGCCATTTAATCCTTTCCCGGCTTTTAAAGCCAGGAGGAAAGTGCAATAACGTTACAATGTTAAAATGTTACAACCCACTCTTGCCTTTCAAAAAAAAGTGTATGTGTGCATACCCCAAGGGAGGAAGGAAAAGCAGCCTTTTAACCCTTTCTCTGGCTTTTAAAGCCAGAAGGGAATTAGCAGCAAGCTTAGGAATCATTCCTGGCTTTGGAAAAAAATAAGAGAGGGAGGAAGAAAACCTGGGAGGAAGAAAACCAACGGAGAAGCAGCCTTATGACCCTTACCTTGCTTTGCTAAAAAAATGGCAGACAAGGAGTTCAGACAGCTGAGGAAGGTGGGAGTGGTTAATTCTGCACAAACCAATCAGCTCCCGGGGAAACGGAGAGGGGGGAGAAGAGAAGCAGAAGGGGAGTATAGAGTTCATACTGGGATTAATCAGACCAGATGTGACTTGGCAGCAGCTTCAAAACAACATTGTGGTATGTCAGCAAGGGGAAAAATAGGGGATGCTGTGGATAAACATCAGTTCTGCATCCCATGACTACCTTGCAAGTGTGAAAGTCCTGCAAACATGGGAAGCAGAAAAGTCCCAGTATAAAAGTTATGCCAGAGAGAGAAAATACTGAGAAGAAGCAGGATGTTGCTCTGATAGTACCAATCAGAAGATAAGACAAAGAAGGGACACTAAAAGAAAGAGAGGTGCTGTCCTCACGACCTACTCCTTGCTGCCCCCGGTGCGTCGTCTTCTCTTTATCTCTGTACACAAAAGTTGCTGCTTCCAACACTTTGAAAGTTTCCTGTCAATATGGGTTAATACTGCTTTTGAAATCTTTGCTTGCTGTTAATATTTTGTAAGATAAAATAAACATTTTGCTTTTTTAAAAAATCTGGAATGTTCTGTTAGTGAGCCTTAATGTTTGTTTAATTGTACTTTCTTCAGAATACTCTTGATGTTTGATATTCTTGATATTCCTGGGCCAAATATATATCCAGATAATACCTTACTGGAATTGTTCTGGTATATTCAGCATTCCTGAATAAATCTGGAATTATACTGGTATGCTGAATAATACATTCCAAGATAGACCCACATTATTCATGTCTATCTGGGAATCACAGTACCTGCCATTTTAAAGCAAGACAGAGATGTTCTGCCAGGCTTATGGGGGTTGAGGTGGGTGGGCCAAAAAACTGGCCTCCTACTGGGAGGGGAGCGTTGCTCCCCCAGATTGTTGTTATCTGGTAGCTGGCTACTCTGCCCCATAGAGGTGTCTTAATGTTTGGTGATGTGCAATATGAGCGTGACTGTCCGTTTTAAACTTTACTGAGCTGACTGATATTTTTTAAAATCTAATTTATGCTATCTGTTTTTATTATATTTATTACCACCTGTGATCCAGTCTGAGCCCGCTTGTGGGGACAGTGGAATATAAAATGAATGAATGAATGAATGAATGAATGAATGAATGAATGCTGGTTTGTTTGCCCCACAGGTTTTCCCAGGCAAAAGGGGTGAGGGATGAGGCAGGAGGAAGTGAGGCAGCTCTCACTGATCAATGGAATGTAGTGTTGGGAGAGCTCTATTTGTCAGGCCAATCATAAAATCACAGAGTTGGAAGGGGCCTTACAAACCATCAAGTCAACCCCCCTGCCCAATTCAAGAACAGACTAAAGCATCTCTGACAAGTGTTTGTCCAGCTGTTCCTTGAAGACTGTCAATGAGGAGGAACCCACCACATCCCTAGGCAGCCAATTCCACTGCTGAATTACTCTTAATGTGGAGAAGTTTTCCCTAACAGCCAGCTGGTACCTTCCCTCTTGTAGTTTAAACCCATTGTTTTAAGTCCTATCCTCTGTTGCCAACAGGAACAACTTCCTTCCCTTACTTAAAGAGAACAATACTTAAAGAGAACAATCATGTCTCCCCTCAGTCTCCTCTTCTCCAAACTTAACATTCACAGGTCCCTCAGCCTTTCCTCACAGGACTTGGTTTCCAGGTTCTTGATCATCCTGGTTGCTCTCCTCTGTACCTGTTCCAATTTGCCTACATTTATTTTTAAATTGAAGCCTCTGGGCTTCACCACCAGGTGGGTGGCTGACCAATGTGGTATATAGTGCGACAATGACATCTGTGATTTGGATGTTATGCCTTTGTGGATCACAGTGATTCTTTCATATATAGTTTTTTTTTTTTCAAAATCTTGCTGAGCATTGGCAAGATCATAAAAGCAGGTCAGGGCTGTAGCTTTTTTAGTGTGAGGTTACTGGAGTGTGCTTAGCCTCTGGCTGCTCTGGGAGTCTTTGCCTTAGAAACATTGTCTGCAGCCTTCCTGGACCTCCTGGAGCTGCCTGCCAGCCTGGAGACTTAAGGAGTGGAGGACGTCTCTGGAAAATCTGGTTAAGTCGTTGTTTTAAAAATGTTTAGTTAAAGATTTGCTGCAGTTTTCCTGGTTTGGGAGGGATGAGGTTGATCTGGTGGTGTGAGTTGTGTGTTGGGGGAAAGTGGAACTCGCTTTTTATTTCAGGGTCCTTTTCTTTTTAAAACTTTATTATTTTTGGTCTTTTTGTTGGGGAAGTGCGCTGGTTTTGAGTTAAGAGAAGATTCTTATGCTGTTTTTTTTTTAAAAAAATCTGTAATCCTGTCTGTTACCTAGGTGGTGGTAAAGACTTTTTATTTTGGTTCTCTGTCTTTTTAATCTTTTGTGTTCTTTTTGTGCTTTACTTTACTTTTAAAGGTTATTTTATGTTTCCCCATCCAATTTAAAGGCTTTTAAAAAGAGTTTAAATTTCTATCTCCAGGTGGAACCACAATTAGCCAGCACTTGAAGTAGAAAGTTAAAAAAAAAGTTTGATTTTTGGCTAGGTTTTATAAACAGAAAAATGCAAGGGGTTGAAAAAAATTGTAGGTTAGTGCTACTTTAGTAAGTATAGTGCAGCTGAGCTAGGTCTAATCTGTGAGAGTGGTAATAGCCAGATGGGGAACAGAATGTGTGATAAGAGAGGAGTCTAGCAGGGCTGGGGGGAAATGGAAAGGGAAGACAGAAGAGTAGGGCAGAGCAGAGGGGAAGGGCTGCACTTCCTGCCACCTCTGTGGAGGCCTGCCCCACAACTGCCTTCCACCACCAGCCTCTGGCTTGGGTTACATGAGAGCAAAGAAGGCCTTGTAAGGCCCTCTTTGCTGATGCCACTGCACGAGTGCCACCTGCAGAAATGCAAGTAGTTGCTGGCACTGGATAGGGCCTGCTGATGAAGCCCACAATTCTCCCACTGTAATATCTCAGAAGTGGGAGATGGAACAGCATGAGGAAAGGCACGCGGAGAGGCTGGAAGTAGAACAAAAGGAAGAGATGGAGGAAGTGCCTCCCAAGGTGCTGCCATCTTCTCCCTTGGGACTCTCCTTCTGCTTCCCCCCACAGACACAATTTGTCTGCCCCAAGCCCATCACAGGAAGTGGCTCTTGGGTGCCAGCAGCTGCCGGTCAGTGTGGGTGCCCTACACCTCCAATGTCTGGAAACACTTCTAGAGGACAGATGGTTTCCTGATATGCACAGTGCCAACTGCATAGAACCTGTATCAGTTGAAGGGAAAACCTGGTTCATCTCTTGACTACTGGCACTGAATAACCACTTGAAGAAGTGCCATCAGGCTTCAGGCATCTGATCTGCAGCTGTACCAGCTTCTGAAGAAGAGAGAGACATTCTGGATTTTTGCTCTGAACGCTCTGGTGCCACATGGACTAAATGACGAAATAGACTGGATGTGTGTTAGTTGAAAGAACAGCTGAATTATGGACTGGTTCTGCATATTCTGAGGATTACTTTTGCTTGGTGTTATGGAATTCTGGATGATGCAACTTCTGTTCATACGTGGTAATTATCTTTCACCTCTACCATCCTCCCACTTTAAAGTATAAATATGAGATAGGAATGGGGATTGCTTGATGCTTTTGATTTCCTTATGTGGCTTTTACACACCCTTTGGCTATGATTTATCCTGACCTAGTTTATAGAGGTATATTATCCGTATTTTTTGTTCTTTTATTTTTGTATTTTCAGTTGGCTTATTTATATGTTTGAAATTAACGGATAATATTTTCCTTTCTATATTCTAGAGATATGTACTATTAACAATCACCATTTGAACAAGCGATCACTGATGGCCTCCTAATTTATTATAATAATGAAGTGGAATTCACCCATTCCATAAAATAATTTTTTAATGTCCTGTTGGTGTAAGTAATTTTTAAAAAATAGTCAACAATTTTTTAAAAATTATATTAAATTTTCAGTTTTATAAAATACTCACACAATAACTAATACAAAAATTTGTTTTTTTTTCTTTTTTTGATGTTTAGTGCCTAGTCAGGCATGCTGTAATTTAAACGGTATCATTTATGGTGTGTTTTGTACACATTTGAACCACATTGACAAAATCCTATAACATGTGAATTTCCTTATTTTAATCCTGGGCAAAACCTCTATCCTTTCTCGATCTCCTCTCCTGTATAGGTGTAATTCTGGGTGGAGTTTATAAGAGTATCGCCCCGAGTATCGCCCCGATACTTGCTGTTAACTACTTAAAGTGCACACACGCATTTAAATGCGTGTGTGCACTTTAAGTAGTTAACAGCAAGTAGCAACCCTCATCGGGGCGATACTCTTATAAACTCCACCCAGAATTACACCTATACAGGAGAGGAGATCGAGAAAGGATAGAGGTTTTGCCCAGGATTAAAATAAGGAAATTCACATGTTATACGACTCCTGCTTCATATAAAAAAATAGGTTTCATTGGTGAGTACATAGAACCGGTGGGTCTCTTTTGCATTTTACATTATAACTCCAGTGCAATTGTTAAGATTTATGTATTTGGACATACATTGAATTGTATCCATTTAATTTGTGTTCCCAGGCAAATGTATGGAGGCTTTTGAAGAAGCGTGTATATAGCGAAACGGGATACTTAGCCAGGCACACCCGTTGCCACTCTCCCGCCGGGAGAAACCCCCAACTACACGCGGGGGTTTGCTCCCTGTATGATTAATACTAAATTGGATGTACAACACGTTGCCTGAGATGAACCAGTAAAAGAACTTTGGAAACGAATTTGCGTCCTTTCACGGTCCTTTTTCACTTCAGCTTGGTTTTTAATATTTTCACACACAAGGTTTTTCTTTTTCTTTTAACCTGTGTTTTTTTGGGAGGGGGGGTTAAAATCCCCCTTCCATTTATCTTTAACCTTATCAGGTCAAACCAAGATCAAACTTAACTCCAAAGCTTCAGTTTCTAACAGAATAATACTAAAAAGAGTTACAGCAGTCTAAGCCCACTGAAATCAATGGGGTTAGATTGGAGTAACTCTCCATAGGATTGTGTTGTAAAGGTCCAAAAGATCCAGGAACAAAATGGCTTAGAGCTGACACCTTAAACCAGTTCCTAGTTCAAGAGCTCAAGATAGCTTGGAAGCAGCAAAGAACAACCTGAAGACTTTTTAAAATCCCATGTCACCTGCAACATGGCATGATCTTGCTGAACCAATCAGGGTGTTTGTAAGATATGTGACCATGTCCTTCTGCTGCTGAAATGTGTTCCCAATCAGAGCAACTTGCCCCCACTGTTATCCAAAGCTCTAATGAAATGGAATGTAAAGGATGAGCCTCCCGCCTGTTTCAGACTTTTTTTTAGGACTCTGACTCCATGATCTCATTTGCACCTGTGTGCTATGAGTCCTATCGTCAAGCTTGTGTCTCTGGTTCCTCTGCTGTGGCCTGATAGGGTCCAAAGTTTGAGAAGACAAGAAATGAACTAAGAGAGGCCAGTTTCTTGACACAACAATCTACGCCATTCATGCCCAGAGCTGCCAAGAATCTTCTAACAGCCTTATATAAAAATTCTATCTAGGCCTCTCTCCTCACTTTCAGAACAATCTATATTAGATGTTTGCTTAGAACAAGTTATTTCCCCCAACAGCACTTTTGCCAGGTCTCAGAGTCCCTAGAGCAACCCAGGCCACTGGAATTTCATAGCATTGTGGGAAATGGATTTAATGAAAGAGATTTTATGTACCTTTATGTGCCTTCTATCACTGATATGCACTTTTACTATTCTCAGGAGCTAATGTATTTGTAATGCAACTTGCAAGAAAATGAGACTTGAAACAAAAGACCAAAGCAGAATGTATGTTATACATGTAAATCACTGTGAGAAGTAAGATCAAAGTACTGTGAAGCTTGCTACCAGGTAGATTGCGCTTAATAAGCACCTGCTTGTTTCTTGACACCTGTTCCTTGCGGTATACAGAAACCCCTTTGTGAAACTGTCTATGCAAAATGTTGCAATGAAAGCTAGCTAGATTAGCAAAACCTTTCAAGGCTGAGAGAAAACCACAAAGCAGAGAAAGGGTGCTAAATGTAACTTTAAGCACATTCCTAGGGAAGGGAGAGCGTTTTTCTCCCACGGAAACCAAAGAAGTATTCTCCACTTGAAGCCCATAAGGTTGCCAGAAGCGACAACGGGGCACCTTTACTAAATGTTACATCGACCAAAGGAATGGCCATGAATGAGAAGCCTATGGAAGAGATGTGTGGGAAAGGAAGAAAAATGTTCCTTTCAGAGATAGAACCAAGGACAGACAAGATAAAGAAATGGCAATCGGGTAATATTGTAATTGTGCTGTTGACCTAAGTTGTTTCTTCCAATGAGAATACCCTTAGACACTTGTATCATGAGAGGTGGTCGCCCACTTGAGCCAATGGGGGCCACTGTATTTTCTGAGCCAATGGAATAACAAATATTATAATTAACCAAAAGGTATTAATTGCTTTGTACTGCTATTGTAGCTTTGATGAGCATTGGGCTTGAGGGGACCTTTTACTCTTTGTGTAACCATTGTTTCTCCATCGTTTAATGAACGGTTATAGATTGCTTCATCTGCAGGACTCCATGTCTGTCTCTTATTATGATTGGCTAAAGGGACATTCGGGGCACCAGTTGTGTCCAACAGCATTATTCACATGCTCTTTACAGCCATTTCTTGGTTAATATGTTTAGTAATTTTACTTGTGAGATCTGTGCTAGTTGTTCTGTATCTGCCCTGAATCTATAGTTTGAAAAAAAAGTTCTTAAATAATGTATTTTGAAGGTGGAAAAATGTGAGTAAACTTCAGTCTTTATTTTTAACCAAATGTGTTATTTGTACATCACAAAATCAGCTGTTAAACCTTTGTGTTTTACTTTAAAAATGATCCAAATTATACAGCATTTTCACTTATACTATACATATTCACTGCTGTGGACAGCTCCTTACTAGAAGGAATAAGAAAAGCATTTAACATGGTTGCAGCTCTTGTACCCACAGCTGTGTGCGCGTGTATACACACACATGCATACGCATACACATACACTATCCGCTGTTAAAATAAGTTTGCACAAGTATGGCTGGTGGAAATGGAATCCTCTGAATAGAATTTTTTTTTAAAAAAAGTTGTCTGCTGAAAAGATTTTTGGAACAGAGAAGTCAACCAGTTCTTCTTTGACATTATTTGTGAATTCTCATGAAGTGACCATGTTTAAAACAGTGAAACCAGACTCACTCTTAGGCTCCTTCCTCTAATAATGGAACAATTCATTGCCAGTGCCCTGTCAATGTGCGGAACACAGACCAGAGAAGAAACAGTCCAGGCAATGCATCAGCTTATGACTGATTGCTATATTTCTCAAATCCTTCTCAATATTTTCATGTGGAATTAACACTGTGAATTACAGAACTGTCTGGCAAATGAAAGTTTTATTCATAGATGCTGTCACATCTGGGTTTCATTCTAAGTCTAGATATCTGGCAGAAACTCAAAGGTAGCTCTTCATCAAGAGCCAGTCAGCATGAGCCGCAATGAGAGAAAGACCAGCACCTCTGTGCACTCTATACAGGCTATGGCCATAATCCAAAGAGCTACTTTAGGCATGCTCAAGGCCTGGCCATGCCCACTTGCGTTTTCGCATTGTTCCTTGGAATAGCAGAACATGCACCTTACCATAAACGTTTTCTGAAATTCAAAAATGGTTTGTTGTGCAAGAAAAAAATGTCTGAGCATCCCTCAGGCACACAGAACCAAGCCTTTCTAAAGCTGAAGCTATGACGTGGTTCCATCCCTTAATCAATGTGAGATTTCACTTAAGACAATGTTGTGATGCTCTGATATACTGCTAAGGGAGAAAGTAGAAATGACCTGCACTATAGCTACCCAGCTGCAAAGGAAAACATGAGACTTGGAGGGGCAATGAGAATCCAGTTCAAGATATATGTGCAAATTAAACAAACTGAGGGACAGCAGATTCAATTAAATGCAGAGTTCATTAGAAAACAAAAGAAAACACCTCTTTGGCCTCTGCCCCCATGATTCCCTTAGCAAAATGTTTAGGATGTCATAAGTCTGGGACAAAGAGAGCTTTGACTCTTGAAAACTCATAGCCTGGAAATCTAGTTGGTCTTTAAGGTGTTACTTACTAAACCCAAATCTTGGTCTTCTGCTATTGACCGACATGGCTATCCACCTGAAATTATATTCATTTTAATGGCATGCTAAACATATTGGTAGAGGAGCCATAGGAGTGGAAAACTTTACCTGAAGCCCAACTTATCTAGAAGCAACTATAGAGGTAGTGTGTATTTGTAAAGAGGATCTTAGTGTAATAGCTGCTAGCCCAGTCACTAAAACAGATCAACCACATTTTCACATCCCCAGTGGTTCTCATGGGCAGATATGTGTGTGTGTTATGCACCTTCAAGTCATTTCCAACTTATGGTGGTCCTATGAATTAACAACTTCTAAAACATCCTGTGCCTTGCTCTGTTCTTACAAATTGAAGGCTGTGGCTTTGTTGAGTCAATCCATCTCTTGAAGGGTCTTTCTCTTTTCCTATTGCCTTCAACTTTTCTTACCATTATCATCTTTTCCATGGGCAGATACCTCCTCTTAATTATTGAAGAGTTTCCCTTTAATTATCTCATATCACAGCAGACAGTTACAACACAGAAAAGTTTTATTTGTTAAATACAAGATTCTTATTTCATTTGTTTTATGATTTTCACTTATTTTATCCTTGGAATCATAGCAGAGCACCCTACTTATTCAGGAACGAGCATTTTAAAACATTCCCCCTGAAAGGAATCCACAGATATTTCAAGTTGTTAGTGAAAATTGGACTATTTTAAATATGTCTCTCTGTGAAATTATAGTGCATCTACAAAGTATGGATGAGATGACAGAACCAGAGATTTTAGTCATGAACAGACAGGAAAGCTGAAAGAGTAGAGGACATATTTTAATTGGAATGTCAAAGCTATGGAGAAAAAGAACCCAAAAGCAAATGACATGCCTTTTATTGGAGTATCTAGCTTGTAACAAATACTGGAAGTGTTATGCACAATTGACATGATTTAGGCAAAGTTGAGTACTTTAAAGTCCCATTTGTTACAATGTGAAAGTTAAGCTTGTGAAATCAATGGGGCAACTCAATAATTTCACATGCCAGGAGTACCAAACTACAATAAAAAGTAACATATTCAAACAATCAGGATTTCTACTGATAACTTTCACATGTGTATAATATATATTTTATTCCAATCTAGCAATTTGCTGGCAATATAGGCCATCTGGCAAATGAAAGATACCACCACCATGGCTCTGTGGGGCAGACATAAGAAAGTGCATCTTCATGCATGAGATGTTTAACTTATGCATCTCATTACTGTTATGCCTGAAAAAGGCTATCTCCTCCAGTGCCCTACCCAATAAGGGCCAAGCTACAAGTGACGATTGACACTTGAATGGCAAGTGAACAGACGTGTATTCCTTCCGGTTCACTTGTGCACCACTTGCCCTCCACTTGACCATTCAAGTGATCAAGTGGAGGGCAAGTGGAGCGCAAGTGAACAAGGAGGAATACACGTGAGTCTGTTCACTTGCCGTTCAAGTGTCATTCTTCACTTGTAGCTTGGCTCTAAGTCACTGGAGGCCAGGAGTAAGAAGAGGATTAGATTTATTTCATTGTTGCAACAGCAGGAGGCAAACCAGGCCTTAGAAGCGCCCAAAATTGTTTCTCTCTGGCTCCTCCCTTGAGCAGCAGAGTTTTTATAGTTTTTGACATCACAATATCAGTGTACTTAATTCGAATATGATTGGTTCATAGTATATGTCACAGTTAGAAATTTCAGTACTCATGTCATCTTTTTAGTGCAGTCAGCTCATATCACATGTGTGCATGTGTGACCCTACAGAATAAGCCATTGTCTTGAGTATGTTACCTTTTAAAAATTCCTTTCTGACTGAATGTATCTAGCAAACAAACAATGCTATTATACCATTATCTTCTGAGATAAGGCTTTCTTGCTTCTTGCTTTCAATACTCAATTCTTGCTTTCAATACTCAATGTAACTAAAAACATTCTCAAAGTTACCAAGCAATTGTGAACTGTTTATTGCAATCACATAAGAAATCACTGCTTGTATTAGGTCCATCAGCATACAATTAATTGTTATTATAGGTGAACTCGGCTGTGGTATCATTACTTCAGGTAATGGTAAGGTAAGGACCACTAGCTTAGATGGCCAGAGTCTATCAAGGTACAGTGTTTATTTAGTGTTAAATATTTGCTACTTTAAAAATATTTTTGTATTAATTACGTAATGACTGTATATACATTTCTATAATTATTCTGTTTACTTTATCTAACTAGACAAACCCCTCTGAGTCCACGGCATCTCTTCTGCAGTGGTAACTGAAAGTTTTGCTCTTTGCTTTGATCAATGGTTTGAACCCATTTTTTCAAGCTGCCTTGTTCACTTCATTTGAAGGTCTACTTTCCCCCCTTCTCCCCAAAGTGAATCATGGAGACATGAGTATAATGCAACAAGGCATTTCAGTAACTTCTGTTTCACCTAGCAGAAGAATTTTTATGGTATAAATAATTGCATGGATTAGAGAACAATGAGAATGTTATTGTAGTCATCTATATGTTTATACAAGCTATATTTTTATGTAATGCATATGATATCTATTTATACAATATCCTTATATCAAATAGCCAAGGGCTGGCCCTGATGTATTTAAAAATCTGCAGAATGAGGCCAGTCACGATTATACTTTAGGATTCTGTAAACCCAGGGGTAATGTCCAAGTTTGCACAAAAATCTGATTTGTTTAAAAAAAAAGGTGGAATGAAGAAGTCTGAAAAACAACCAACACTGCCCACATAGATGCTCTACCAGAAAGTCATGGTCCCTCCCCTGCAGAATCACATAAACAAGTAGTGATATTCACATTTTATTGATTGCCTTAAAGTTACTAGATGAGGCATATTCTCTGTAATTTCTAGAAATGGCATGAAAAGCCCAGAAAATTGCTAGTTTGCATACTCTCTTATGTGTATGTGGGGAGAGTTATAGGCCTGAAATTCCAACTGGTAGCCTTGAATTAACCTCTTCTGTTTGCTGCCTTCCTGGAACTATAAAAAAGTGGAGCTATCAAGTACATTGTAGGATATGAGACATGGCAAGTGGGCTGCTTTTGATTTGAGCAATCACTGATTCTGTATGCCTGAATAAGGAGATGCCACATCAGTACTGGGGCAACTATATTATATTTCTTCAGTCCCATACAGATCTATATTCCATATGTGAGCTAATATTCCCATAACCTTTATGAATATATAACATACTCCAGAGTCATCATGTGCTGGAACCCTTGGCAGATTTATAAACGATAATGATTCATGTGGGTCAGTATTTTGCAGGTGTTTAAAGTTGCAGGTTCTGTTTTGATATAATCCTTATGCACAGCATGACTACATTTGAAACATTTGGAAAAGGAGGAATAATTGCAGTGAACTATATTTTATTTGAGGACATGAAGAAATATCCCATACTGTTTGCTTCATGATACTATCTGAAAGAATGAGGAATTGTCAGTGGATATGAACAATGCACAGATTACACTAGACAAGAAGAGAGTAAGAATATAGGCAGCAAGCTTAAGCAGGTCAACTCAAAAGTAAGTCTGATATTCTTCAGTGCAGCTTTCTCCCAGAAAAGTACCCTTCGGATTGCTATCTTAAAAGCTGAAGATAGCAACTTCCTTCCAATCATCCCCCGACATTACATTGAAGCATTCTCTAAGCACTCAGAGACCTGAACAGGCTGGTTTCTCCTCTTCTTATCTGGTGTCATCTGTCCACTGTTCATATCCACTGACAATTCCTCATTCTTTTGGACAGTATCATGTAAAAGATCTTTTACTTCAGGCTATTTTTTTAACACTCCCCCCCCCTTTTCTGCCAGGTTTTTTAGAAGAGCCATTTGTTAATTTTTTATAGTGCTAGCTCAGCTGTAAACGAAGGATGGAGGAGGAGTTAGTTAAGAGGAGGATATCCCCTGGAGGAAGATTTTGAAGTTTACTGAGCAGAGTGGCAGGAAACAGGACATCTATACTGGACAGGGAACAGAGCAACATGAAATAGTTCTGTCCTGTTTCTAAACAGTACAAACGGACATTTGTGACAGACAACACTTTTTAAAAGCCTGGAAGTGCTGTACAAACAGCTGAAGGACTGTTAAGGGTTACTCCCTCACAGACACAGAGAGCGTTGAGTGGCAGGCTGCTACAAGGAATCTGATTGGGTAGCATGAACTGGAAAGAAGAGAGTCTATTTTCGGCCCTAGCTGAGAGGAATGGAGTGTGAAGAGCTGGGAGATGGAGTCCTAACTGAGAGAAGTTTAACACCAACAGGAGAACTGAGGAAAAGTTGGCAAGAACGTTTGGAAAGTAGCCCCCCCCCCAAAAGGGGATACATCTTCTAAGGAGAGGAGACTTTCCCTACGCAGTTAAGCAGGGAGGTAGTTCTGGAGAGTAGAGAGATCCTTGGTCAGGTATGGTTAGAAACTGTCTTTTGGAGACCTTAAGATTCAGTCAAAAACTGAAGGAAAGAACTGATGTTTGAAGAGAAGGGACTTGGGGTACTAGGAAGAGAGTACTAGTATTCTTAAACCCAAAATAGAAAGAGAATACCAAAAGAAAGTGTACTAGAGTGTCTGAGGAAAACACCGGAACAAAAGCTTCTAAACATAAGAATTTATGTGTCTGTGAAAAGCATAAGAACTAAAGTCTGTGCATAAACTGATTTTACCTCAGAAATTTCTGTTCAATTACCACAGAAATTTTCAACCTCTAATTTCACCTGACCTTTCCTTCTAAAATAAATAAAATATTTTTGAATTTTAAAAACACCTTTGGTGCCATTTCTGCTGTTTAAGGACTAAGAAGAGGGAAAGAGGTGGAAGGAACTCATAACACTCTATCCTAGGACATCAGTGAGGTATAATGCCATACAGTCTAACCTACCCTACCCTACCTCATATGGTTGTTGTAAGGATAAAATGAAGGACAGAAGAATGTTGTAAGCAGCTGAAGTTCCCATTGTGGAGAAAGGTGGGTGATTAAATAAATAAAGAATACATATAGCTGAAGTGGGGGTGGGGAGATAAATGGTGAGTTGGTTAGTGGGTGGGAAAGAGAGAGAGGAGCAGGGAAAGGTAACAATCATGAGGTTGCCAGGAGGAGGGAAAGAGGAAATAGTGTGGGGGAGGAAATGCAGAGGAAAGTGAGGTGCCCCATGCAAGTCCTTGTGGATTTCCAACACAGTGAAAAAATAGTGAGATTCATGATTGCGTTTCCAACAAATTACCCATGCTTCAGAAAGAATATAAGAATCAGTCCTATCTTGGACTGAGATTTAGCTATTGCACTGTGTGACCCCAATAGCTGGTACCTCTTTAACAGTTGAATATTTTGAGGAAAATATAATTGACTTCCAATAGAAAAGAGAGCTGTGAAAATAGAAATCCCTAATTTTCTAGTTTATGGCTATGAAAGAGATCTGAGAATAACACTAATGAGAATTTCCTAGCTAACCAGATAATTAAGTTAATAAGAGCCAATATCCTAAAGTTTGTTTTCAAAATGATTGTATTAATTAGTGGCTTTTCATCTCATTATGCTGTAGCTTCCTGAGCAGCACACTGCATCTTGTTTTAATGTCCTGCTTTCCACTTTGGTTTAATAAAACTGCAAATGGTATAAATTTACTGGTATCAAATGAACTATTTTATCAGCAAAAAAATGGAACATTACCAACATAACCCAATTAAAAATGCTATACAGTTTGATCTAAAATGTATAAGGGTTATTACCTGAGTAATTCAGAACCATATCAGTGAAGGACTCTCAAAAGGCATGAAGGGCAGATGGGCAATCTGCAACCTGTGTATAATTCAAATATGTCCAATCAGGAACTCCAACACATTTGGCAAGATTAATTTATGCAAACACGAGTACCCTGCAATTTAGACAGGAGTGAATTTATTTGCCATCTCAGGAGCTTACTGTGGAGATGTGGCAGTTTTGGTTTCATCACAGTCATTTATTGAAACTACTAGACTTGGCCAGAGATTTGATTTATACTAATGACTTGTGCAGACATTACATATTGAGTCCTACTTGATGTGGAGCAAAACAATCCACCAATTACTATATTTACAATTATAGTTTAAAGTCCCAGTAATATGGGCTTCATTCACTTTGAAAAAACATGAATATTCTCCTTGCTTAAGAACAAACATCATTAACTAAGAGTGAAACTGCTTATTTATTGATGCCATATTTTTTCCCAAGTGGAGTTAAAAAGAGTCTGAAGATGGCAATTGGAGGCGGTGGAATGGAACGGGAAGAATGTTAAAAGAAAACCTATCTACCTGCTGGTATTGCGCTAGAATCACAGCTCCTGAAGTTGCAATCTGTGAAAAAGGAAAAGCCCTTCAAAATAGTCGTATAATTTATGTGTAACATGTAAGTCTGTCCTAAGTTGACAGTAATGATAACGAACTGAAATCCTGTGCTAAAATTCTTGAACTAAAGGAGCTTATTTTTTTCTTTCTTTCTTTCAAAGATTTTGTACTCATAGGATCTCTCTCAAGCACAATTCAAATATTACTGAAGAGGTGAAGCTGCCAGTCAAACCAAGAAATCCATGAAATCTCTAGGATCCACCTGAAAGTTGGCAACTCTAGATTGAACCCCTGGGAGAAGTAATAAAATTAGAAAATATCACTTAATTGGCCATTAGCCCCACCCCCTCAATTATCATTATATCAAATGTGTAAAAAAACAGCCCAACAAAAGTCAAAGTTAAAGGAACCATTTGTTGGTGCAGTACTTTTCTTAAATGATGCTATGTATCTTCTGCCTAAAATGACATAATCAATTGTCAAAAATTGTGGGTGCTTCAAATTACTTCTTCCGCCAAGCATTATCAGAACCCCCAAAGAGCCTATTTGAAACAACTACATTTGAATTAAATTTACAAAATAAGAATTACTGAATCATCATTAATCTAACTTATTATGTGTTGAACTGTCTTTTATACAATTTTATTTTATTTATTTATGTCATTTATAGTCCACCTTTCTCACTGAAACTCAAGGCGGATTAAACAGTATGAGATTAGTACAATCAGTATAAGTACATTTCAATATAGTATCAAGGACATTTCCATAAACAATGCCATAGGGTAAATAGATACAAGTTTAAAAGACAATGTTAGCAGGAAACCAATACAGAGTAGAAAAAATACTGAAGCAGAACGTAATCAATTCTAGGACTAACATTAGATCACATGGAGCACAGGTGGTACATAGGAGTACATATTTAAAGCAGCAGATAATATGTGAGGCAATATAGTGATAAAGTCTATGGTCCTTAACTCATTAGTGAAGCATCTGAGACCCCATCCCTACAATACAGCCCCCCCATTTGAGTAAAAAGCCTTTTTGAATAGTTCGGTTTTTGCATCATTTGCGGAAAGCCAGGAGAGTGGGGCTTTCCTGACCTCCGCAGGCAGGTCATTCCATAGGATAGGAGCCACCACAGAAAAAACCCATGTATGGGCTGCTGTTGACTTCACCCATATGCATCCTGCTACCTGCAGGAGAACCTGTTCAGATGAGTGAAGCTGCTGTGGAGAAACATAGGGAAGGAGGCAGTCCCATAGGTGTGCCAGACCAAAGCCATGAAGAGCTTTGTATGTAATAACTAATATCTTGACCTGAGCATGGTAACTGATGGGTAGCCAATGGAGTGACTGTAAGATGGGAGTGATATTCATGCTCCTGCTTGCTCCTGGTAATAGTCAAGCTGCAGCATTCTGCACTAATTGGAGCCTCCTAGTTAACTTAGATGGGAGACCTATGTATAGAGCATTACAATAGCCAAGCCTTGATGTTACCATAGCATGGATCCAAGTGGCCAGGTCAGTCATGTCAAGAAAAGAAGCCATATTCCAGGCTAGAGTGAGATTGTAGAAAGCATTTTTTGCTGCTGCCATAACTTGTTTTTCTAGTAATAACAATGGATCCAGTATAACCCCTAGGCTCTTAACTGAGTCTGAAAGGGTCAGACGAACTCCATTGAAAATGGGGAGTTCAATGTCCTTCAAGATCTCTCTGCCCAACAAGCATCAATTCAGTCTTGTCTGGGTCTAATTTCAATTTGTTGTTTTTCAACCATTTCACCATGGCTGTCAGGCAGCAATCTAAGATTTCTACTGCATTCTATGGGGACATGGATAGCGAGAAATAGAGTTGGGGTTCCACAGGGTACAATTTTATCTCCCATGTTATTCAACCTCTATGTAAAGCCTTTAGGAGAACTGATTTGCAGCTATGGAGTTGGATGTCACCAATATGCGGAACCCTACAAGATAGTTCCCATTCTGGAGATAGCTGATCTCCAATGGCAACCCTTTGAGTCCACTCCAAGAGAAATGATTTAAACCAGTCCAGGGCACATCCTTTGATGCCCACTTCTGTTTCTAAATGCCTCAACAGGATGGCATGGCCTACTGCATCAAAGGCTGCAGATAGATTCAATAGAAGCAATAAGGAGGCATGGCCTTTGTCTATATTCAGATGGAGATCATCCACTAATGCTACTAGTGCTGTCTCTGTTCCATGCCCTGGTCTGAATCCTGACTGGAAAGGGTCCAGAGCACTAGAGTTATCCAAGAAGATCTGAAGTTGGTCAGCTACTGCTCTCTCAATCACTTTGCCCAGAAAGGGCAGATTAGAGACTGGGCAATAACTGGCCACAACATTTTTGTCTAGGGATGCTTTTTTAAGTAATGGATGGATAATCGCCTGTTTGAGCTGCTGGGGAAAGCTGCCCTGCGTTAGTGATTGATGTACAATAGACCTTAGTGGTTCACTTATGTGTTCCTTGATGTTAACAGCCAGGATGGGCAAGGATCAAGTGCACAAGTAGTGGCTTTCATAGTGGCTGTTAAGATGCTGTTAAGATCTGTTATTGTGATTGGTTCAAAGCAGTCCAAATGTAAGCTGGATGGTGTATTAAGCATTTATTCTATCTCATTTGCATTGCAGCTAGCAGCTAGATCAGAGTGTATTTGTGCTATTTTATCAGCAAAAAGCTTAGCAAGGGCCTCACAGTGAATTGTCTGTTTTTGGGACTGTAAAGGTTCAGATTTAGGGGTTAGGCAGCATCTGGATATCTTAAACAATTGGGATGGTCGTGAACTAGCCGACACAATAGATGCCAAAAAATAATGTTTCTTTGCTGCTATCATTTCCGCTTCATAGATCCATCAGTGGGTTCTGTAGCATGTTCTATCTGCTTCCACGTGAGTTTTTTGCCAGCACCTTTCTAGACATCTTCCAACCCTCTTTAAGACAACCAGTTCTGTGGTAAACCATGGGGCTGATGTCCATCCCAAGGGCCAGAGTGGTCAATAAGGAGCAATGGTGTCGATAGCTTCAAGGAGCTTTGTGTTCCACGTTCCTACAGCAGTTACCATGGGGCATGTGTCTGGAATTCTAAAATTCTCCAAGGCATTTTGGAATCTAGAAGGGTCCATGAGCCTTTGTGAGCAAATCATTTTAACTGGACCCCCAATTTTGTGGGGAGCTGGGGCTATATTCACTTTTGCCTTCCGCAGATGATGGTCTGACCATGGTTCAGGCTGAACCTCCAATGTTGAAACAAGTTTTTCTCTTAAAAGCTCAGTGCAAAATATTAAGTCTAAGATGTGGCCTCTTTCATGTGTAGGGCCTGTCACAATTTGCAAGAGGCCAGGGTTGCCAGGGAAGCTATACATTCCTGAGCTGGGCCTGACTTTGAACACTCAGCATGGATATTGAAGTCTCCCAGAACAATAAGTCTAGGTGTCACTAACACCATGTCTGCTAGCAGCTCTGCCAACCCAGAGAGGGTGCTTATGGTGGAGCTGGGTGGTCTATACACAAGAAGGATACCAATCTATCTTTAATTCCCAGAGACAGGTACATGCAGTCACTGCCAGCTATAGCTTGTACTGGAGATCTACAGAAGTTGAAGGATTCACAGAGAATAATAGCAATGAGATACATACTCATATGATAGTGCGGCCAGCAAATATTAAACTGATTGTTTTGCTAAGCGACACTGGTAATTATGCAGCCATAAATTTTTATTATTTGAAATGCTCATCCAGATTTTGTAAAACTTAGTAAGACCATTTCCCTGCTGTAATATAGAATTGGAATGTTTGTATTCCTCCTTGGTACTGGATTATCTTATGAGTTGTTATACATAAAGTTACTGCAAGGAAAATGTTTCCAACTGAAATAAATGAAAACAAAATTGATGTCATTTATATATTTGTGCCATTTATAGTCTGCCTAAATTTATGTCATTTACTGTCCACCTTACTCACTGAGACTCAAGGCAGATTACACAGTGTGAGATTAGTACAATCAGTATCAAGGACAATTTCATAATTTTACCCAATTTCATAGGGTAAATAAACACACAGACGAACATAATCAAAAATCCAATACAGAGTTGAAGAAATGCTGAAACAGAACATAAGCACTTCTAGCAATACAGCAATTCTAGGGCTGACATAGGAGCACTTATTTAAAGCAACAGATAGTATGTAAGGCGGTACATAAGGCAACATAGTGGTGAAATTAGCGGTACATATGTACCGCTAACAATTATGGGTGAAGTCTATGGTCCCATGAGCGGAGTAACTGAGACTCCTCCCTACAATACAAAAGCCTTTTTGAATAATTCGGTTTTGAATTGTTTGTGGAAAGCTCGGAGGGTGGGGGCTCTCCTGACCTTCTCAGGCAGGCTATTCCACAGGGAAGGGGCCACCACAGAGAAAGCCCGTATATGGGCTGCTGTTGATTTTGCCATAGTCCTTTCCAGGAGACTCTGTAAATAATGTTATTCTACACTTATACTAATGAACTATAAAGAGTTAGTTATACATCTTCCAGTACAGTTAAGGCAGAGGTGCAATTTTACTGGTTTGCCAGAGACTTGGAGCAAGGCCTATCCAGAACAGGAATGGAGTGAGTTCAGCCCTCAGTTAAAAATGGCTTCAGCTGACATACTTACAAACGTGCCAGAAATAACATCTGGATAGGCTCTCAGAAGTAGCAGTTAAGTGGAGTTGCCAGGTCCCCCAGAGCCCAAACTGGGGGACGGGGGGGGGGTGCATGCATCAGGACTGACTTACATGCCTGTGCAATACACTCCAGTGTGCGGGAGTGTGCTGCAGGGCTCCTGGGCCCATTCCCCATGCTTTTCCCTCTGCCAGCTAGGGGTGGGGGGTGGAGGCTGGGAGTGGGGGACACCCCACCCCCACTGGAGGAATAGGTTCTCTAGTTAAGTGGAATATTTTTTCCAAGCTTATGAAAGACCAATGTGACAGTATTGCAGGTAGACAGAACTACTCTCTTGGGCCTCACTGCACTGCATTAAGCTAATCACAATCAGTGAAATGCACTCTGAGCTACAGATAATGCTAAGGAATGCTGAATATAAAAGCAGCTCAAATTGTAAAGCTGAAGTTGAAATGAAACCAGACATTCTCTTCCACTAACAATGGAGACATCCTTCAGCACAAGGAGCTGTTGGGGTTCATGCTCACCCCGGTGTCGGCTGGTCCCTTGGCTGTGGCACTGGTGGGTCGCTGGCCTTCTGCCTCTTGGGGGTGTCCTTGCTCCAGACTGCCTGACCGGTCTGGTGGATGCCCCCAGGCCCTTGGCAGGCGCTCCCTCAAGACCTCAGAACTGGCTTGAGAGGAAGCCATGGGAGGTACCCCCTTCAGGCATTCTTCTCTCCAGTCTGGAGGGCTGGCCCTTACTTTATGGACAGCACCTCCAGTCTCCTCCTCAGCCAGGAGCCTCTGCATGCCGTATATCCCTCCCTCCTAAATGATAGCCCTCCCCCCATCCCAAAAGCCCACCCCAAAGCCAATCCCATGACCTAGGCAATGGGAGCCCAGACTGCCCGCCCCCAGGACCAATCCCAGGGGCTCACCCCAAAGCTCCCATGCCTCCCTCCCACCAATCCCAGGGGCCCACCCTGACAGTTCTCCCATGCCCTCCCTGTGCCTCTCCCCGCCCCCAGCCAGAAGAGCCCAACGCCCCTCCTAGAACACTGGCCATGGTGGCGGGGATTCCCTCAGTGGCAGCGAGGCTCTGGCCAACTTCTGGGTTGTCGGCTGTGCAGCATGGCTCAACTCCACCGCCGCGCCTCCTGTCGGGACAGCTGTGGAGCCTGTCTGGTCATTCCTCCGGTCCCTGCGCCGCCCTCAGTGGCCCTCCAGGTGGGTGCTGCCATCAGGTGAGCATTGTGGCACTGTGGGGGGGGCAGTCTGAACCATGGGGCCGGCTCTGGACAGGAGCCTTCTACTGTTGCAAGAAGCATGTATTTTGCCCAGCTTTATCAGGGCACTTGCCTTTAGGGAAACCATAGGGCTGAACCTCAGATTACAACTAGACTTGCCTTTTGCCTGTCCTTGGCCCATTCTCCCACCCTTGAGAAACTGAGGAATGTGAGGAAAAAAACATCCAGAAAACAGCCTCCATACTGATGCTCTTGGAATTGTCTCACCTTCTCTATGGGCAATCTCTAGAATATCACTCAGAAGAACAAGTGTGGGAGGGGGGAGATGGGGGGGCATGTGACATTCTGGTTGTACCAGGAAGTGACAAGAGTAGCTTTAGGAAGCAGTGCAACTCTACAGTAAAACTCTTTGGTGATCTGTATAAAGCTCTGTGGTGATTTTCAGATATTTTGCTGAAATATGACAGGGTGGGACCAATGAACTAGAAATTCTTGGATAAATAAGTAATAGTAGAAAGTAGATCATGCATTAGTAACATCCTATGCAAATACAGACTGAATATAATATGAAGGGGATTCTATCTTGCTGCCTTACTCTTGCTAAAATGTCCAAAGCAAAAGATATAGGCCTAATCCAGAGAAGTTTGTGACTACGTCTGCACAACCAGGAAGACTTATTTATTTTGTTTGTTTATTTGATTGCTTCTTATCCCACAAATATAACATACCTAAACCGAATTTAAAATTCAAGTAAAAACATCAACAATCTACAAAGCTGTATAAAATAAGCTTATTGAAACAATATTTCCCACTGCTTTAGAAAATTTGTGTATTAAAATATTCCTGTAGCTTCAAGAAGCTGCCAAATTACATAGAGAGCCATTCTAAGTAGATGAACTGCTAATCACGTCTACTCAATGGGGCTTAATTCTAGGAAAGTGTATTTAGAATTGTGCTGTGAGCTAGGCAGTCCTCTCAAAGCAAGGGAGCCCCAAATATGTCCACACGTGCCATTTACAGACATCTAGATGCAGCCATGCTTAAGGTTGCCCACTTGGCATTGACTACAACCAGGCCTTTTAAAGTTGTGGCTCATATCTTGTAGAACAGGTTTCCTGAGGTGTTGATACAGGGACTTTTCTTAGAAGTTTTTAAGGAGGTGATACAAAACTGTTTTATCTGCTAGGATTTATAATGGGTTTTGAGCTGCAATTTTTTTTGGAGGCATAATGGAATTATATTATGAATTATTTTAATTTGGAATTCTAAGCCACCTTGAGCCACAATGGAAAGACAGGTACAAATATTTAAATTAATAAATTATACCTTTTTAAAATGATAGCCTCCCCTCACAATACATATCAAACTACTTTTGAATAGTTAAAACTTTGACATTATTATATATATATATGGTTGCATCAAAAAAAAATTTTGCTGGGTGCTTTACAAATGCGTAAGTGCAACTCCTGCACACTGGTGAAATGCCAGAGTAAAAGAATAATGATACTACTTTTTCTATGACCATAACAAGGTTTCTTTTTTGCAGTGTTTTATTAGTGTGCATTTTCAGATTAATAACACATGGATTAGAAGATTCAAATGAACTGAAGGAGCTGAAGATCGAGTAAAACTGCATGTGCAGCCCTCTGTACCAAATTTGGAAATAATAAAGGGAGCAATGAAGGATTCTATATGTATTGTTTCTAGGGTTGCCAGCTCCAAGTTGGGAAATTCCTGGAGATCTGGAGGGTGAAACCTGGAGAAACCTGGAGAAAGTGGGGTTTGGGGAGGGAAAAGACCTTGGCATGGCATAATTCCCCACAAAGCAGTCATTTTCTCCAGGTGAACTAATCTATGTGGCCTGGAGACCAGTTGTAACTCCGGGAGATCTCCAGCCACTACCTGGAGGCTGGCAACCCTAGTTGTTTCCATTCCAGAACAAGACTAGATAATTCAGGGGAAAAGCTCAGTTTCAGAAACATCCCCAGAGAGAAAGGCTCTGAATGGCATTAGAGGTCATTGGAATGTATTTAATGAATAACAATGGTAAAGTTTAGCCTAAATGGTCAAACAAAATCATTTCATTTCCATGAGTTGTAGCTATGAGGCTATCCTGATTTATGCCCAATGTCTCATATATATGGAAACAACAGTAGGAAAAGGCAGAGATGACAAATATGTATTGCTTAACATTGCTGCTGCGGTTTGTGCCTAGAAAGATTTCAGAATCTGGATACATGCCAATTTGATATAGTTGCCTGGCGATCTCTCACACAACACAGAAGCATGGTAAAAGGGTAATCTTCCATACCCCATTGCTGATGCTGCAGGGATTAACAAACAGTGCTGTGTTTCCAGAGTACATGGGGCCAAATCGACCATTTAAGGAGTGGAATTACAATTACAGGCATTTATAATTATGAGTCATGGCAGACATAAGCTAACAGCTGAATGAGCAGTTCTGGATCTTGGCACTAGAAGCCACTAATCTCTGCAGCTCTGCATAATCTTTCTGTTAGCAATTTGGCTACTTATGGGAGAACTCCTGACATGGTTCCAACACTGCCACTTTCAAAGAATGCTGAAGAATGGGGTATAAAAACATGGCACCATAAGATAAGGACACTGTTTTGTCACAAACTAGAGATATGACTGCACAAATGTTCACTGGGAGTAGTGTAGTAGGAGAAAGATACATGATTGAGAAACTGCCCCTTAGCGGTTTGGCTAGGTTGATTTCCCTATTGCCCTGTCTTCCTTCCATTTTAACTGATGTTCAATCACCCTTCTCATTCCATGCTTCTTATAGCATGCTCGGTCCTCAATATTTCATTTTTTTTAAATCAGAGGGGGACGGAGTTACCATTTTATTTTGGAGTTACCCCCTTTTTTACACATATCCAAAGAGTATGGGCAGAAACACCTACCTCACCTGTGGGTGGCCCCTTTTCACTGCCTTTTCTAATGAGCAGATAACCATGAACCGGTATTTGAGGGATCTAGATACAAGGCCTGAAAGGAATAATTTATTTACTTCATTTATCAAGATGGATTATAGAATTTTAAAGCAATGCAAGAAAAAAACAACCACAGAATAATAGATACATGAAACAGCTGGATAACAATAAACTAAACACAATATACTACACCCAATAAACTGGATCACACAATTAGAGAACAATGAAATAAAAGGTGTATAATACATCCAATAAATAATGCAATATGAGGGGGACAAAAACACTGCCTAATTTTCTTTCTAAGACAATTGAACCTACATCCTCATTCCCTGTATAAAAACGCCCTCCTAAATATGTGATGGGGCAATTTCCCGATATCCCAATCTCCATTTTTCTATAAGTGGTTAGTGTGGTCAGAATTCTGGAGTTTGGATCGATCTGGACCCAAACCCATAACATAGAACCAGTCTTGGCCCAAGAAGCAACTTCCAAAGGCTCTCCCTTTGGTTCATGTATGCCTATTTTTTGTGACAGCTGGCAGAAGTCTGCAGCAGCTCCCCTTGACACAAAACAGACATGGGCCATAAAAGAGCATTAAATTGGGTAAAGGTATTTGGCTTTGACATATAAGACTGACAGTAAGAGGCCCAAGCCATGATATAAGGGTTAAAGATTCTCTTTGACCTCTTTGGCCAATCAGAACAGGACAGCCATTACGCCTTAGGATAATGCTGACCCTTTAATAATGCACATTTGATAAGCTATAGCACGCATACATTGCAAGTCACGTGAGAAGAAAACGTTCCAAAACAATGCTATAGTAGGCACAAGGTCAAGGCCCACCTGAGACCAAAAACAGAATCATGTGACCATACACGTCAGAGAACCATGTGACCATATACGTCAGAGGGCTAGTAGACCACTCTATAAAAAGAGCATCCACAGAGGGGTTCCTTGTCACTCCTTGGGAAGACACAAGAGGTTTGTGTCTGCCAACTGGTGGTCATTGTGTTTCCTCTTGGGAACCCATAAGGACCTGCTTTGGTCCAGGGGTTTTCCAGTAGGTAAGCCAGGAGATCTCCTGTGGAGTTAGTAACTTTATTATAAGGGGTTAAGGTATTGTTTAAGGATTTATAAGTATAGGTTAAGGATTAATTAATTAGGATTGCATAAGGATTTTACTATAGAATTGTTATAAGGTTTGCTTAGGAGGTTCATAGCATTAAGGTTAAATATTCTTTTAGCTCTCTCTCTCTATTATAAGGTTCATAGGTTATAAAACTACTAACTGCATGCTTGTATGTCTGTACCATTACCGGTTTTACTATCCATTTGAAACATTCAAGGACAGACAGGCCTAGTGGCACCTAGTTTTGACATTAAATGTAACATTCTTTCTTTCAAAATAAACCTTGGTAGTGGTTGAGAATTTCTCTGTACAGGTGCTTGTTTACGTCACTAGGACAGACCAGCAATAGGGAAAGCGAGGTTAGGTTAAGGGTTGTGCCATATCACCTCACACAAGCCTCGGTAAGTGGCTCTCCAGAACAAAGAACCAAGGGGCTGCCAAAGGGGACCCAGAAGGGGAGAGAGAAGGAGGGGTCCCCACCCCAAAAATTCTCATGACAGTTAGAAGCTTGAACAGTCCAGCTAACTCACTTTTTTCTGGTTTCCCCTCATTACTCTCAACTGCTCTGAAGTTTCTGTGCCTCCCACTTCTTTTTTAATTTTGAAAGTAACATTTATCCTCAGACCTTGAGATGAACTCAGCTTCAGATGCTGAGATTTCCAGTCAGTGAGCTACGATTGACATGTTTCCTTCCCCCCACCCCAATGTGGCTAGCCTGAAATGGCAGTTGGAGATGGAATGTTGGGGAAGCTGTCGGTTGGAGTTGGAGTGAAAACAAGAGAGTGAAAGGGAGTTGGAGCCTGGCTTTAGACCAGATAGGGTCAGCCAGAGAATCCTCTGTGTGAGGAAGAAATGTTTGTGAAACACTTTTAGTCCTAGGACTAAAGTGGGGAAAACCAGCACTAACTCCTACTTAGACTCAAGAGATCTGGGAATTATAGAGGGCCAAGGAAGTGGGTAGAGAGGAATCTCCCTTTCAGTGCCAGGAACAGGGTTATAGCTGATAACTAACGCTTGCCCAGTATCTAGGAAGGGTTTGTCTCAGTGGAGCACCCTAAGATCTGGAGAGGAGGGAAAGTAATGCTGTGTTTGTGTTTGAGTATATAAAGTGTAACATCTGTGCAGGGCCGGATTGATGGGGGGGCAGGGGGGTAGTCTGCCCCCGGTGCCACCAAAGAGGGGGCGCCAGGCGCAACTGCCAGCCCCGGGAGCGTGCTGCCAGCCCCGGGAGCGCGCCTGGGGAAAGGCGAACAGCGTGGGCGGCCTTCCAGCCACGCACTGCCTTTTGCCTGCCTCAGGAGGCTGGGAGGCCGCCCATGCCGTTCACCTTTCCCCCCCACAGCAAGCCAGAGCTGGTGGCGGCGGCGGCAGCGCGAGTGGCTCAGAGGCCACCCACGCCATTCGCCTTTCCTCAGGACAAGGGGCGTGCAACAAGCCGGCCGCCCCTTGTCCTGCGGGGCAGGTGAATGGCGCGGGCAGCCTCCAAGCCACTTGTGCTGCCGCCGCCGCCAGCTCCGTGGCGCACCGGGACAGCTGGCTTGCTGCGGGGGCGGGGGGCGCCCCAGCGCGATGATGTCACTGGAGTGACATCATCATGCAACTAGCCTGACTACGGTTGCCCTGGGCGCTGGCAACTGTAGATCTGGCCCTGCATCTGTGAAGCAGTGTCAACCTCTGAATGAAATCAGCAACCTAGTGTTATTCCAAGTGTTTTGTGCCTCACACCAGTGAAGTTCCTGTACAAAAACCTTTCTGTTTCTTCAGTTCAAACACCTGCCTACCTGCCTTTTGACTTTAACCTTCTGTAAATAAACCTTCTGTTACCTTTTGAACCTCCCCAAGCCTTGTGCGCCAGTTTCTGCTAAAGGAAAGCGCAAACCCCTGATCTGTTCCCTACTAAAACTTGGCTGGGTAACCATAAGGGTGGGACAAGAAGGAAAGTTGAAGCTTAACATCAACCATGCCACCAGAGGCTTCCCAGCCCATTATTCAGCTTCACAGGCTTAAAGAGGAGAGGATTTACCTCAGGGTAGGGGAAGGTCAACCTAAGCTTGAGTTGGACGTGGGTTTGTGGCACTTGTCAATCCACTTCTTTTTTCATTTTGAAAGTAACATTTATCTTCAGACCTTGGGAATCTCTGAGTATGCAGGAACTGTGACCTGGTGTATGAGCAACCCTGTGTGTTCATTCCTCAACTGAAATGTATTTGTTCTATTTGGTACAGTTTTACCCTACCTGTGAAGTCAATTAGCCTGACAAAGGTTCACCTAGTGAGTTTCATAACAAGTAGGGATTTGAACCAACGTCTCCCAAATCCTAGACCAACCCTCTAACCACACTGATCCCATTGCTGATAGGCACCCAACCATCATGTTTACTATCAGAAAGAGTCCTAACATTAAATCAATTTTTTTTCTAAAGCAAGAGCATTTGGCAGGCATTTACTGAAAGGGCAAACTCTGTGTGAGCATTTTTGACAGCTCTAAAAAACATACCTTTCAGCAACTTGGGGAAGGCAATGTATTGCAGCAGGCAATGTATTGCAACATATTACAGTAGACACCCATTTGAAGTGAAGACAATATTTAATAAAGTTTCCTTTGCTCTGTTTTTTCAGTCTGTAGCCAACACTGATTGCCTAGGTATCATTGTAATGCCACAGCATTTGGTATGTGATCTCCAGTTGGCTGTGATTACCTATGTGACTATTTCCAGGAAAAAGAAGAGCTTGTAAAAATAGCACTGAAGCAGAAGCAGATTGGTGATGCAGTGAGTCACAGTGCCTCAGACTCTTTTATCTTAGGTGCAAGGAGGGGTGGGGGAAGATTATGTGCTACTTGCCTATCAGCTGCCTGCCTTGTTAGCTTCCTACCTGCCCAGCTAGCCTCCTACCTGCCCACTTGGCCATAAACAGCCCTCCAACCTGAACATCCAGGCCAGTAAGAGAAGAGAGGAGCGAGGAGGAAGGAGAGCAGAGATGGAGGGAAGGACAGGAAGAGGACGAGGTAGTGGAATCTGTCAGTAAACGAATGAATGGTATTTTTTGTTCATTGCTATAACCCCCCTTTTATTGCTTTACTTAAACTTAAATGGCACTAGAGACATTTTTAAATTCAAAAATAACAAAATATTTTATTTAACATAGAGGGAAAAGGTCAGATGAATTCAGAGGTTGAAAATTTCTGAGGTAACTCAACATATTGTCAAAGGCTTTCACGGCCAGAGAATGATAGTTGTTGTGGATTTTCTGGGCTGTATAGCCGTGATCTTGGCATTGTAGTTCCTGATGTTTCGCCAGCAGCTGTGACTGGCATCTTCAGAGGTGTAGCACCAAAAGACAGAGATCTCTCAGTGTCACACTCAGTGTTTCAGTGACAGTGACACTGAGAGATCTCTGTCTTTTGGTGCTACTCCTCTGAAGATGCCAGTCACAGCTGCTGGCAAAACATCAGGAACTACAATGCCAAGACCACAGCTATACAGTCCGGAAAATCCACAACAACCATAACTCAACATAATTAACTCTGAGGTAAAATTGGATGTTAATTCTTAGGTTTGGATAGACTTTTGTTCTTAGGTTTCAAACAAAGTTTGGGCTGAAATTAGAGATACTATCAAGGTACACTGTGCAAAGACTATTCCTGTAGCCAAAAGAAAGGAGAAGCCTAAATGGATGACTGAGGAAACTCTTAAAATTGCTAAAGAGAGACCAGAAGCAAAAGCAAAAGATGACAGAAATAAAATCAAAATTCTTAATGCACACAGATACAAAGAAATCTATTATAATAAACAGTGCAAAGAAATAGACAACAACAATAAAAAGGAAGAACAAGAGATCTGTTCCACAAGATCCAAGAAATCAAATGGAAATTCATGGCTTGGGATGCTGAAAGATCAGGACAAAATAAAGGAAAGATGGAAACAATACAATGAAGATATACTGGCAGGGTCCAGAGTACAGGGGCCAGTCATGACCAGGGAGTAAAGAATAAACAGAGTCCAGTCCAAGGGTCAGTGTTCCAGAGAGGCCAAGAGTTAAATCCAGTCCAAGGGTCAGAGTTCCAGAGAAGCCACAAGTCAGGTTCAGTCCAAGGGCAGAGTTCCAGAGAAGCCACAAGTCAGGTTCAATCCAAGGGTCAGAGTTTGCACACTAGCCAGAGCAGCCATAAAGTGTACTCATTGCTTCCACAAGCTGCTGCTGCTTCCAGCTGTTTTTATAGCAAAGTCTTAATGAACGAACTGTCGGCTACTTACTAGGTAGACATCCTGACCTCACTCATTCATCCAGGTCGTTTGACAGTTACTGCTGACTCATGAGTCGTGCACTCCTCCTGCGTTCTTGCAGCTCTATCCATCTCTGACAACACCGGCACTGCAAGGGTGTTGACAAAGAGGGAGGGGAGGAGTGGCCTTCTGCAGCTGAGTTTGTTACAGCTGAAGGCTCTGCTGATGGGTCTGTTACAGCTGAAGGCTCTGCTGATTGATTAGCCAGCAACTGCTGTTCATCGAACTCAAGGTCAGCTGCAGCTGGGTCAGTGTGGGTGTGAACTGCAGGCAGTTCTTTGTCTGATGACTCTTAACTGAGCACAGGGCAAGGCTGACTCATGACAGAAGAACTATATATAAGATATAGAAGGATGACAGATACCTTTGAAGAAATATCTTTGGATGAAAAACTAGAACTCTTAGAAAGTGAAGTAAAAGCTGCACTCAAAGCAATTGGGAGAAAAAAAGCACTTGGAGCATATGGAATACCAATAGAGATATTTCATGCTACAGAAATTGAGTCCATCAAAATCTTAACAAGAATCAAATATGGAAAACAAAACAGTGGCCCACAGACTAGAAATGCTCAGTCAACATTCCAATCACAAAGAGACGAGATGCCAAAGAGCGCAGCAACTATTGGAATATAGCGTTAATTCCCCATGCAAGCAAAGCGATCTTCAAAATTCTATAGCAAAGACTCTTACCATATATGGAATGAGAAATGCCAGATGTTCGAGCTGCATTCAGAAAAGGAAGAGGCACCAGAGATAACATTGCAAATTTACGATGACTAATGGAACATACGAGGAAATTTCAGAAGAAAATCAGCTTGTATTTTATAAATTACAGCAAAGCTTTTGACTGTGTGGATCATGACAAGCTTAAGACGAGTGTCTTAAAAGAAATGGGGGTGCCACAACATCTGGTTGTTTTGATGCACAACCTGTACTCTGGACAAGAGGCTACTGTCAGGACAGAAATGGGGAAACAAAATGGTTTCCAATTGGCAAAGGTGTCAGACAAGGATGCATCTCACTACCTGTTCAACCTCTATGCAGAGTACATCATAAGGAAAGCTGGATTAGATCTAGAAGAAGGTGGAGTGAAAATTGGTGGAAGGAATATATGCAGATGACATGTTACTGGCAGAAAATAGTGAAGATTTGAAATGACTACTGATGAAGGTTAAAGGAGAAGCTGTCAAAGCAGGATTACAGGTGAACATCAAGAAGACAAAAGTAATAACTACTGAGAAATTACACAATTTTAAAGTTGACAATGAGGAAATTGAAATTGTTCAAGATTTTTTATTCCTTGGCTCAATCATCATCCAAAAGGGAGACTGCAACCAAAATACCAGAAGAAGACTGACACTTGGAAGAGCAGCTGAGGGTACTAAAAAGATCCTTAAAGATAAAGATGTTTCTCTGGAGACCAAGATCAAGATAATCCAAACTATAGTATTCCCCGTTACTATCTATGGATGAGGAAGTTGGACAATGAAGAAAGCTGACAGGAAGAAAATTGATTCATTTGAAATGTGGTGCTAGAGGAGGGTTTTGCATATACCATGGATGGCCAAAAAAATAAGTGGGATCTGGGTCAAATCGAGCCTGAATTCTCCCTAGAAGCTAAAATGGTAAAACTGAGGTTATCATACTTTGGTAACATCATGAGAAGACAAGATTCTCTGGAAAGGTCAATAACGCTACGAAAATGATTTGGAGTTTGTTTTATGTTTTTTTTAATGATTCAGATAATTGTGTTTACGTTCTATGTATGACTTAGATGATTGTTGATGTATGATTTAGATGACTGTACAATATGTTTTATGTTTGTGAGTTTATTAACTGAAATAAAAATTTATAAATAAAAAATAATGCTAGGAAAAGTGGAAGGCAGTAGGAAAAGAAAAAGACCTAAAACGAGATGGCTTGACTCAATAAAAGAAGCCACATCCTCCAGTTTGCAAGATCTGAGCAAGTGTGTTAATGGCACATAACATACATACAAGGATAGCAGAAATTTGAAAACAAGCAGAAATCCAATAACAGAACTGAGGATCATACTAGCAGCAAAAGGCAGTACACCGATAGTACCAATATACTTACTCCTTTACCAATGCATTTCTCTGAACCACTTCCTTAAAGCAGTCTCTGAACCAATTCCTTATAACACAGCCCTATTATATATGTAAGAAGGCCCTCCTGAATAATTTACATTAAAAATTTCATTTCATTTTGAAGTTGCAGTTCAGGATCGTGAGGAGGAAACCAATGGCCTTGTGACTGCCGCTAGGCTCCAGGACCTGGTTCTGTGCTGCCATGAGTCAGGCAAATGGATTGCATATACATAAATATACAACCAACCAACCTAGCAAAAACAATTTTCTATACACAGGGAATTCTAAAGCATGCTGATGTGTTCCGTATGGTCAAGTGGATTCCTACTCTCTGCTCTTCGATACACCTCATTTCACAGAGGAAATGGCTTATTGCCCATTCAGTTGCTGCCAACCTGTTGTTTCTGTACTCTGCAGTGTTTATTTGTTTTTAACACATGGATGCTTTCCAGAGATAGTGCTAGAAACTAAGCAACAATATGTATGTTTAGGCAGTTTACCAGACAGAGGCTTCATTTCCACTGCTAGCCATAATTTTCTCATATGTCTAAGTGCTATATACAGCAAGTTTCTCATATCTAGAAATTAGTTCCTGTGCAGCACGGGGTCATTTTGTGCGACATAATTGCTCTGTTCTGTTGGAATAAAGATTTCAGCTGAAATGCATAAAACTGCCAAACACATTTAACTGTTCTGTTCCCATAATTAATTACATAATTAAATATATTGGGAGTTGAAAATGGGAATCTCCCAAAAAAGACTTGCAATGCAATGCAATGCAATGCAATGCAAATCTAGATGGTGCTACTGGACCCAAATCTTGAAATGCAATCCTCAGCAGAGCTACCCCCTTCTGACCATTAATGTCAATGAAAATAGGTAAAACTCTACTAAGATCTGTACTGCTAAAACCCTGATCCTTAAAATTACTCTTTCCATAAATGAACTATTTTGTGAAAGGATCAAACATCTTTGTCAATATGATAGTTATTTGCAACCAGTAGCAGTATTCTAGCTATTGCTCTGACAAAACAAACCCTACACAAATTATTTTACTTTTCTATCCATAGTTTGGTGTTATCAATCTGCAGATGACACTCAGCTCTATATTTCATTATCCAAGCCTTCAGATACATCTGTCTTAGTTTTGAACTGGTGCTTTGAGGCTGTGATCAGATGGCTAAGACAGAACAAGGTAAAGCTTGATCCAAACAAGACAGAAGTAATGCTGGTCAGGAAGACTGATGTTTAGAGGGATTAGACCCATTTGTCCCGACGTTGCGCAAAACTCTCGCGAGAAGATGCTATCTTCCACGTTTTTTGCACTGCATTTCACGATGTTCTGGAAGCAGGTATGTAGTGTGAAAAGGGCCTTCGTTTGTTTGTTTGTTTGCTTGCTTGCTTATTGTCAGCCTTTCCTACTGAGACTCAAGGCACATTATACAGTGCAAGTGAACTACAATATAGTCAACAGCTAGGATATTCACTGAGCAAAATACAATATGGTTCAACAGTTAGAATATTGTATGCACAGATACAATAGGGTGTAGTAGCAGAAAATTTGAAAATAAGCTTAATGCCAAGCACAGAGAAGAAGTCTATCTGGAAACAAAAGTGTAACTAATTAATCTGACATTTTTAGCAATCTGGAAACTCTCCAGCAGGAGCATATCTACAATCAGGAGACGATACTCAGTAGTATAGTCTAGTCCCTTACTCTGCTAAGGCATCTCTCTGAACTATTTCTTATGACACAGTCCTGTAATCTGAGTAGAAAACCCTCTTGAATAATTCAATTTTCAATAGTTTGCACCATCTACTAGCTGCATCTGGTGTGCCAACTGTCTTATTACCTAGTCTCACCCGATCTGGCCACCCTGAGCCATGCTTCTGTAGCCTTGAAGTTGGATTACTTAAACACACTCTTTGTGTGGCTGCCCCTGAAGATAACTTAAAAACTAGAACTGATCCAGAATGCAGGGACTAGCTGCTAGGAACATATGTAGATCATTGGAAACAACTACATTGTCTGCCAGTTCAGTTCAAAGTGCTGGTTATGCCCTTTAAAGCCTTTCGCTGTCAAGATTGCCTCAGCAACTGGCTTCCAAGCATCTCCAGGGAACTCAGTGGGCCTAGAAAGACATGTCCCCAAACTCTGGTGGTAGGTGACAAAATCCTGGTCAGCCAGAAGATCTTTCTAGGATGGAGTACATAACTTTGAGTTAAATGATACCTGCACATTAACCTCCTGGAACTGTGGCAAGAATGTCACCCCCTTGGATACCTCTTGCTATTTGGCTGAAGAACCACTGAAACTGAGAGTTGGCAACATCCCCTGGCCCTCCTCAAGGAGCTCAATCAGCTAAGCCCTCAGTGATCCATGAAACAAGAGGCTGAGGTGTGGGAGGTGCTAACCTATGTTCCAGGAGTGTTCTCTTGGTGCCCTGGCTGTACAACCCTGGTATGAGACCCTATCTCCACATCCCTAGAACAGGTACCCTGACATCCAATCCCCCAGAAGAGATGGGAGGAGATCACCCAGGAGGTATAGGAAATGCTTTACATGGGAATAATTGAACCATCTTGCAGTGCATAGCATAGCAGATAGGAGCATGTGCTTCTGCATTGATTAGCATTAGGTCAATGATTAGACAGTTCAATACATACCCCATGCTCTGGGCATACCACCCTCATCAACTACCTGGGAGTGGCCTGTTACCTCACAAATGGGTACTGAAAGCTACCAGTCCACCCCAACAACATCAAGTAGACTGCTTTTATGACACCACAAGGGCGGTTTCACTTCAAGATAATGCCCATCAGCCAACATGCAGCCATGGCATCCCTCTAGCATCTGACATGTTCTCCTTGGCCTACATTGATGGTGTCATCATCTTTAGTCTGGACTGGGACTCACACTTAGGCCATCCTCTGGGATCTGGTGAATGCTGGCTTGTACCCTGCCTTGGTGTGGCCTCTCTTTTATTGACTGAAGGCCAATCCAAGCAAGAGATGTATAAGTTCCAAAAACAATAGTATCTGAAGTTTCATGTTGGAGAAAAATGACTGTGTCCAGTGCTTGACAAGATTGCCACCTGAAGCAGTGTCCCCACCAACTGAATAAGCAGCAATTGTGATGCTTTGGGGGCATAGTTGGGTACTACAGCCATTTTGTCTCATACTTTGCAAACCAAGCCAGCCCACTATCTGATGCTCTGACGAAAGAACAACCTAATCAGATTCAATGCCCCCCTTACCACACATTGGTGTTCTTCTCCCTATAAACTGGTAGTTGAGGTGGGCAGGCCACCAAACCAGCCTCCGGCCAAAGAGGTCACCAAACCAGCCTTGCAAGCAGCAGGAAAGGGCCCTTTAAATGATTAAATGCCCCTTTTCCTGCTGCTAAGCAGCTGGAAAGGGGCATTTAAACCCCACGAACCATGAGCCACAAACTGGTTTGGGAACTTGCCCCAGTTCATGGGAGTTCGTGGTTCCTGGTTCGTGGAAACCCACGAAACACGAACTGCATGGTTCAGGTTTTTTGTGGTTCGTGCCCAACTCTAGTCACTAGCTTCAACCTTTGGGTTGATTACTGCTCCCATGGCCTCCCATGGCTGCCACTGACTAACTAGATGTAGTATGGTACCTCCCCATCACCAAACAATCCTTTTAAGGGGCTGTTGCTGGCAGCTGTATCTGAGCTAGGCCATCAGGCAAAAGAGGAACAGGTATAAAAAGATGGGATGGGCTGTGGGCTCATACATGGTTAAACATGACCTATACGTGACTCATACAGGGGGCAAAATGCAGGCCATGGAAGAGGCTTCAGGTTCTCTCAGGGCTGTGGAGAAGAATCCTGGGAGGAGAGGAGGAGGAACAAGGTAGTGTCAACCCCCTACCCTCTCAGCACCTGCAGCCTTTTGAAGGCCCTGGTGGCCTGGCCGGGACCGTGAAAGCGGAACTGAAGTACAAGGTAGATGCTGACTCCCTGAATCCCCATAGCATGATATAGCAACGTTCTGTTCGTATCAGCAAAAATCAGAATCTAGCACAAAGATACCAGTGTGCTAATGCTAAGCATTCTATATCAATGTCTGTGTGCTAGATAATATGGTTACCAGCTCCAGATGGGGAAATTTCTGGAGACTTTGGGGATGGAGCCTGGGGAGGGTGGGGTTTGGGAAAGGGAGGAGCTCAGCAGGGTATGATGCCATACAGTCCACCCTCCAAAGCAGCCATTTTCTCCAGGGAAACTGATCCCTGTCATCCGGGGATCAGTTGTAATTCCAGGAGCACTCTAAGCCCCGCCTGGAGAATGGCAACCCTATTAGAGGATTATCTCCTCCTGTTCCGTCTTGTACAAGCATCTACCAAACAAAAGGAAGAATTTCACACAGCTTACATCTAATGAAGAAAGTCAAGATGCTGGGATGTCCAATTGACAAAGTGTGAGTCAAAACAGTGTAGGTTTGCTTTCATGAACTGGAAAGCTGGGAGGGTGTTACACCTTTTGAAGGCTGTATGCTATGAATGAAAAAGATGATCTCAGCCTCATTGAGGTGAAGTTTGCATGAATGATTCATTTCCAGATGAGTCTCTGCCCTTGCCAGAAAGACTTCAGCCATCACATCACAGTAATTAAAATGTAAGTAAATTGCCTGAAGCTGCCACAGTACTATAGTGCTATGATGAGATGCAGAGAAGATCTATAGTAATAACTTGTATGCTCAACCAAATTAATTGAAAGAGGAACTATTATTAAGCATTAGGTGGGTACAATGAATGCAGCTTGCTTGTGTCTCACAATGGATATCTATATGAATGTTTGAATTATTAGAGCCAGACACAGAGTAGATCTTGACATACTAAGAACAGGCTAGAAGAAAAGTGCTCTGTAATATCATTGGGTGAATCTTCTGCATTCTGTTCATGTTGCTAACATTTACATGATTTGCTTTCTTGCTGTTGGAACCTCCTATTTATATCCACTCTGATTCCCATATTTGTGCAACATAATCATCATATTGTCACTAAATAGCAGCTGTTTTAACAATTGGTTGCCTCTTCCTTACTCTTGTTGTATTGCTTCAATGGCCTCTTGCTTTCCATTTGCAATTTCAGATTGCATTATACACCATAATCATGATGCCTGCCGAGGTCCTGAAAGCAAATAAGAGCCACTACGCATGTTTGGGATTATTAACACACACACAGCGGAAAGGAGAGAGAGGGGGTTCAACCTTCCTGCTACAGAATATAGAGAGCAGAGTACAAGGAAGAATTGCTCACAGTGAGAAATACATCCCCCATATAACTGTTAAAGTTATTACTGAACCCCACTTACAAAACCTCCTGCCTATAGAGAGAGGCTTGCTTGTTTCTCCTTTATTGGCCTTTAGAAGGCAGCTGAAGATAATATTATCTCAAAAAAATTCATCTATTTCGTTTTGGGGTTACTCTTGAAAACTGTTGGTTTTAATCATGTCAGGTATTTATGTCCAATGGCTTGTTTCTTAATGGCTTGTTTTTATATTGTTACAGTTTTTTAGGACTCTGAAGAGGTAGCTTAGAAATATCCTAAACAAACAACCAAATATTGATGATGTTTTACAATTTTGAGATTTAATAGTGGTTGTAATGTTAATTTTTTTTTGTACACTCAGAGAGCCCCCATGGTGCAGCCACTTGAGTGTTGTAATAGAATGTAGGAGATCCAGATTTAAATCCTTGCTTTACCATGGAGGCTCACTGAGTGACCTCAGATCAGTTACTTAACCTACCCAACAGAGCTATTGTTGTGGGATAAAATGGAGGAGGATGTTGTAAGCTGCTTTGAGTCCCCATTGGGGAGAAAAGCAAGATATAAATATCTAAATAAATAAATCTTTGACAATGAACAGCAAGAATGAATGAATCAATAAAATATTCAAATGCTCCCTGTGGAAAAATGCCTTTTATTCGTAGGTTTGAACTGTATAGAAACCTTCACCTCCAGGTTGAAAAGTGTCTTTTTACTGAGAATAGGTAGGACTGAGACTGTAGTTATGCAGGGGTGAGGAGAAACAGAGTTGTGGAAGCTTCAGGAAAAGCCTCTCTAGCCTACCCCTTTGACCTGCTCAGTGGGTAGGTAAAGGGAGATGATAAAATCTCTCGGAATCAAAAGGAGGGTTTCTTTGGCCAGTTTGAGCTGGAAGCTGAAGGAGCTCAGGCCTAGGTCTTTATAGGCTATGGCCATTGGCCATGTGGTGGCTGAAGGCTTGAACCACAACTGAAAAGTATGAGAACTTCCTAATAAGCTGGAACTTTTTAAGTTAGGCCTGTCATATCAGAAGATTTAATTAAGGCATGTAAGGCATGTACAAAGGGAGGGACAGAGGAATTGCATTTTTACACATTTCTTTCAGAATCCCTTGCTCAAATCTGATAACTGTGAACATTTGTTCCTTTTTTAAATAAATGCTTTTAAAATTCTTTTTTTTTTTGAAAAGTTTTTTATTGGGTTAGAACATTATTATTTTTACATTACAATCAATTTTCCCCTAATTTTTCGTTTCTAACCCCCTCCCTTCCCCCCCCCTTTTGTTGACTTCCAACAGCTTTCCCACCCTCTGTCCCTTTTCCCTTACTTCTATTAAATTCCTCTATCTAAAACAGATATACATTCTCCATTATATTAAGCAGTACATCTTTAACTCCTTTACTTATTATACACCCAAACTATACGTCTTTAGATAAACAATTTATCCCATTTTCCAGTTTTGAATATTTCTATATAAACCTATATATCATAAACCATAAAAATTTCCCACATTTAAATCAAACAATTTGATTTGTTCTCTATGTATTACTCATTTCATCTTTTTATGGTAATTCTATATAACTCCTCAAATACTCAATCAGTTTAACTCTTCTGTACATTCAGTCTGGTGCATATAAATCTTGTCAAAGAAAGAAAATATTGTTAATTACTCAATCCTCATATTTAAACCTTATCATTAATTATTCTCTATCAGTTAACCTATACATATCTATATATATCTCAATCAATTAATCTAACTGCTTATGAATTCACATTTCTCTTCCTCCCCCGGTAAAGTCACCCCTCTCTTTTATGCTTTTATTATACTTCAGTAGTTCTCAAACTGCCACAGTTTTCCTCCCACCTCCCATTTCTTCTCCAGATATTGTTTCAGCTTCTCCCAGTCTGTGTTAAACTGCCCTGAGTCCAGATCTCTCAGTTTTCTTGTCATCTTGTCCATTTCAGCCATATACAGCAATTTGTAGATCCAATCTTCAATAGTTGGCACTTCTTGTACTTTCCATTTCTGCGCATACAAAAGTCTAGCTGCTGCAGTCATATAAAAAATCAACGTCCTGTGATGGGCTGGAATTCCCTCCATTCCCAAGTTTAGCAGCAGGAGTTCTGGGTTCTTATTTATTTGAAACTGTAAAATTTCACTCATTTCTCTTATTATTTCCCCCCAGAACTGCCTAGCTACCGCACACGACCACCACATATGATAGAGGGAGCCCTCATGTTTCTTACATTTCCAGCATTTATTAGAAGTATTCAAGTTCCCTAGCGCAATCTTCTTTGGTGTCATGTACCAACGATAGATCATTTTGAAAATGTTCTCTTTAATATTAATACATGTCGTTGTCTTCATTGTAGTTTTCCACAAGTATTCCCATGCCTCCATTGTTATTTCTTTATTGAAATTTATAGCCCATTTCACCATCTGTGTTTTAACTATCTCATCCTCAGTATACCATTTCAACAGTACTTGGTATACCTTGGATATTCTTTTCTTGTCTTCTTTAAAAAGGGTCTGCTCTAGTTCCGAGTTCTCTGTTCGTATGCCCCCTTTTGCAGAGTCAGAATTGTATAAATCTCTAATCTGTCTGTACTGGAACCAATCGTAGTTAGGTGATAGTTCCTCTTGCGTCTTTATTCTAAGTTTAGATACTTCAATTTTAGTTATTTCTTTGTATGTTAAACATTGTTGTTCATTATCAACAGCTCTCGGATCTATCACCTCATATGGAACCACCCACAAGGGGGTTCCTTCTTGTAAGTAAATTCTGTACTTCTTCCAGATTGTATATAAGCTTCTCCTTACAAAATGATGTAGGAACATCGAGTTGACCTTTACTTTGTCGTGCCATAGGTATGCGTGCCATCCAAAAATTTTTTTATATCCCTCTAGGGCTAATAGTTTCTTATTCTTTAATGTCATCCACTCTTTTAACCAAACTAGGCAGATTGCATCATGATAAAGTCTCAAGTTGGGCAGTTGCATTCCGCCTCTTTCCTTTGCATCTTGTAGAACTTTTACTTTCACTCGAGGCTTCTTGCCTGCCCAAACAAAATCTGATATTTTCCTCTGCCATTTTTCAAATTGTTTAGAGTCTCTGATGATTGGTATTGTCTGTAGCAAAAACATTACTCTTGGTAACACATTCATCTTAACTGCTGCAATCCTGCCCAACCATGACAGATTCAATCTATTCCATTTGATCAAGTCTCTCTCTATCTGAGTCCATAATTTTTCATAATTATTCTTGAACAAATCTATATTTTTTGCAGTCAGCTCAACTCCCAAATATTTCACCTTACTAGTTACTTCACAGTCCGTTGTTTCCATTAACAATTGTTGTTTCTGCTTAGTCATGTTTTTGCATAATATCTTTGACTTCTTTTTGTTAATGAAGAAACCTGCCAAGTCACCAAACTCCTTGATCTTATCTATCACTTTTGGCATGTTCTCCAATGGATCTTCTACAATTAACATTATGTCATCAGCAAATGCTCTAACCTTGTATGAATAGTCCTTTATTTTCATTCCTCGTATTTCCTCATCTTGTCGTATTTGTATCATCAGAATCTCCAATACTAAAATGAACAACAATGGAGATAACGGGCAACCTTGTCTTGTCCCTTTACTAATCGTCAATTTCTTGGTCAATTCATCATTCACTACAATTGCTGCAGTCTGGTCTCTATAGATTTCTTTAATTGCTCTGATGAATCTTTCTCCCAGTTGTAGCTTTTCCATAGTGGCAAACAAAAAGTCCCAGTTTAAATTGTCAAACGCTTTTTCAGCGTCTACAAAGAAGAAACCAACCTCTTTATCAAAACGCTTATCATAGTATTCAATAGCATTGATCACTGTCCTTAAATTGTCTCTTATTTGTCTGTCTGGCAAAAAGCCTGCTTGTTCTTCCTCTATGACTTCCGAGAGCCACCCCTTCAGTCTCTCCGCCAATATCTTCGCAAAAATTTTATAATCATTGTTAAGTAGTGATATAGGTCTGTAATTTTTCACGTTAGTCAAATCTTGGCCCTCTTTAGGGATCAATGATATATTCGCTTCATTCCAAGTGTCTGGAATTCTTTGATCCCTAAAAACTCCATTCATCACCTCTTTTAGGAATGGTGCCAGTTCATTGGCCATTGTCTTATAAAATTTAGCCGTAAGTCCATCTGGCCCTGGCGCCTTTCCTAGATTAGCGGATTGTATTGCCTTACTTATTTCCTCATCGGTTACTTCACTATTCAAGTTATTTCTCCAAACTTCCGAGATCTCTGGAAGTTTAGTTTTCTCCAAATATGATGCTATTGATTCTTTAGTTACTTCTTTTTTATTATACAGCTTAGCATAAAATTTATAAAAGGCTCTACTAATGGTAGTCTGTTCCAGATACGTTTTATTTTCTTCACAGATTTTATTTATTATTTTCTTTTCCCTTTTCTTCTTCAATTGCCATGCCAAATATTTCCCAGGTTTATTCGCACCCTCAAAAGCTTTTTGATTCAGTCTTTTAAGGTTCCACTCCAATTCTTTATTACTCATTGCTGTTAACTGTTCTTGAAGAATTTTGATTTCCTGATATATTTTCTTTTTCCCTGGTCTCTTTTTTAACTGTGCTTCTTTGGCCTTTATTTTCTCCTCAATCTCTTGTCTTTTCTCCTCTTTCTTTTTCCTTGCTCTGCCATTTAAGTCCATTAGTATGCCCCTTACAACCGCCTTGTAAGCATCCCAAACTTTATTGGTTGGTACTTCTTTATTCACGTTGTATTGTATAAAAAACTTTGTCTCTCTTCTCAATATTTCCATATTCTCACTTTCCTGTAACAAGTCCTCATTTATTCTCCAGGCTTTCCTTTTCCTCCTTTTTCCAAATTTCCACATAATTGGATTGTGATCTGAGCCTACCATCGGCATTATTTCTACCTCCTTAGTCCATAACGCTAAGTCCTTTGAGGCCCAGATCATATCAATTCTTGATAATGTAAGATGCCTTGCAGAATAAAAAGTAAACTGTTTGGTTTTAGGATATTCTCTCCTCCATACGTCTTCGAGAGTCTCTTGTTGAATCAACTCAAAAAAAAGCTTTGGCAATAGTCCTCTTTTCTTCTGTACTGTTGTAGTCTTTTTGTCTAGTTCCAAATCTGTCACTCCATTGAAATCTCCAGCAAGAATTATCTGGTCATATACAAGATCGTCTAAATGCTTCCTTAAATCCTCAAAGAAGCTTTCCTTTGCACCGTTAGGTGCATAAAGTCCGACTACCAACACTCTCTTTAAATTCCAATTACATTCCACTGCTACAAATCTAGCTTCCACATCTCTCATAACAAATTTTGGCTGCAGCTCCTCTTTTATGTACAACACCACTCCTCTTTTTTTCTTGTTAGAGGCCGCTACAAATTCTTTGCCCAATTTTCCAGATTTTAAATATTTTACATCCTGTTTTCTAATATGGGTCTCCTGCAAACAAACAATATCACATTTTTGTTTTAGTAGCCAATGAAAAATATTTTTCCTCTTATTCGGTGAGTTTAGTCCATTTACATTCCAAGATAATACTTTACACTCCATATTCATGGTTTTGTTGGTAAGTCTTTTTCATTGTCCTTGATAAATCTCTCCATCTCCCGCTCAGATCTGATGCGTTTTTTTGCCCCTCCAAACTCAAAGGACACTCCTTCCGGTAACTCCCATCTGTACCTAATATTCATGTCCTTCAAAGTCTGAATTAGCACTCTATATTTTTTCCTGTCCAGTAACACTGATCTGGGCAGTTCCTTCATTATGATAATCGTCTTGCCATCAATCTCCAATGGATCTTGAAATTGTTTTGTCACAATCCTCTCTTTCATGTTTCTAGTTGTAAACTGCACAATCACATCCCTTGGTAGTTTCCTCTGGGTTGCAATTCTCAAGTTCACACGGTACGCCACATCTAGGATAGCCACAATTTCCTCCTCCTCCTTCCCCAGGTAATCAGCCAACACCTCAGTCATCTGTTCTTGCGCTGACTTCCCTTCCACTTCCGGCAGACCACGAAAACGAAGCTGCTTCTCCATGTGTTTAGTTTCTGCAACTGACATCCTCCCCTTCACCAGTCTCATCTCTGTTTGTTGCGTGTCTATTAAATTCTCCATCGCGTCTTCTACTGTTTTAACTCTCTGCTGCGTTCCTTGTAATTCACTACTAATCGTTTCCACGCCTTTTTTCACTTCTGACAGCTCCGACTTTACTGTCTGTGTAACTTCTTTGACCTCTTTAATAAGCTCCAATTTCGTGTCCTTAAGTTCTTTCATCATGTCTATAAGTTTTTTGTCCAAATTTTCTATCGCCGATTGCCACTCTTTTTTCGACATCGTGGGGCTTGCTTTGGCTCGCTCCCACGAATCTGCTCTCTTCCTTAGCTCCGTGGCGTATATTTAAACGTTTTCCTTTTTTTCAAATGTCCCAATCTTTGCCAAAATTAATTTTTTTGTATCCAAAATGTCGGGCGTCTTTTCTCTATGGTTTCTCTATATTATTGTAATCCAAGATGGCCTACTTCCTCTTCCGCTGAAGCCGCGACCCTTCCCCTTTCAAAAATGGCGATTCCCTGCTTCCTGTCCGTCGGCAAGGGCCGCTTCCCTCCAGCCACTCTATTGTTGTTACGCACTTCCTGTCTCCCGTCTTCCCACAGCAGGTCTCGCGATGGTGTCTTTTTCCCACAGCTCCGAAACCACAGGTATTCAAAACAATAGTCCAATTTTTGCAATAACTTCTTTAAATTTAGTCTCTTTTAAAATACAACTCCTGCCGAGTCTTCGCCTCCTTTTCACTAGTCTGCTGCAGTTTAAAAATCTACTTTCTTTCTTCTCTGTTTTTATCAATCTGTCCCGTTTCAAGAGATAGCGATCTTTACCTTCTCTTCAGCTTTCTCGGGTTGTAATCGCTGTTTCGATCTTAAATTCTCCTCTCGACTTCCCTCCCCGATCGAAGCTTGGGTATGTAGGTCTTATGCCAGCCGAATTGGCCCCAAAACTGCCGCAGAGATTATAGCCGACCCGTCGCAAGGTGGGACCTCAAGGATCAGGGGGGAGACTCCTTGAGTAGAGCCCCCCCTCGTCCGAGATCTAGCTCACCCTAGGGTCTTGAGCGTTCTTTGCCTGCTCCCCGCCTGAGAGCAGTCGGCCGCGGGTTATTTTCACCCCTCCAGCCGGTTAAAACGGCAGTCCGGTCAGCTCCACAAATGGAGCTGCGTTAGACCTCCATGAATCCCAAACCGGAAGTCCAAATGCTTTTAAAATTCTTAAATGCTGGCAGTTGTTTTCTGTGCCACATAGATTTCTACTACTCATCCATACCACTAAAATGGGCACCATAGGAAGGGGGTGGTCTGTTGGCAATGTGTTGATCCCTCAGTAGTGTACAAATGCAGCAAGCAGTTCCTGTGGTACCAGGTGCTGGGTAGCAGGAGACAAAGGCAGGGTGTCAGTGCAGCAAGTCTACACAGAAAAGTGGGGAATCTTGGCCCTCATCCTGGGCAATTCCCACAACGGCCAACGGTGGCAGCAGTTAAGAAGGATCAAATGCCCCTCTGAGGGTTTGGTACGTGGCAAGAGGAGATTTGGACTGCCACTGGTTAACTCCAGATGCCCCAGAAGGGTCAATGACCACAGGTCAGTGGGGCTGTTCCACCACAATCACCATATTAAAAAAATATATGGGATAACACATCAGCGAGAGGGCTAGACTAGAACCCAGCATGTTGGCATTCCAAAGGTAGGTAGGTTTTGACATGATATCACATTCAAACCTACAATCTCTCATCAGCATTATGAAATTGGGCTAGTGCAGCAGGCCTATATCATATATATTTCATGAACATGTTCTATATTGGCATCAATATATACATGTGTTTTAGTGCAATTCTCTTAACGTATGACAGATGAAGCTGGTATAAATACATTTGCACAACCCTCCCTAATGGTGTCTAAATTCATACACTCATTCACCCAAAAATCTTCCCCCTCCTCCCCAGCATCAGGCAGATGAGTTTCTGTATGGCAAGTCCATGTATGGATGTGCATATGTTGTGGTTATGACCTCATCTGCTGAGAAAATTGTCTAGGAAAGCCATACATCTACATGCCTAGCCTGAACATTTTGGTTCAGGCTCATAAGTAGAGATGGGCATGAACCCAAATACGAACCAAAAAAACCCACGAACCAGTCTGGTTCGCGGTTCGCGAACCAGTGGTTCATGGAAGCTCGTTTCCATGAACTTTCATGAACCAGTCCACTGGTTCGTTTGGCTTGTATTAAAGGGCAGTTTAAATGGTTTGTATTAAAGGGCATTTCCCCGGGGAAATGGCCATTTAAAATTTTCCTGCCGCTTGCAAGCAGCAGGGCCCTTTAAACTATCAGCTGGCAAGCAGCAGGGGGGATACCCCCTCACCACCTGCCAGCTGATAGTTTAAAGGGACCTGCAGCTTGCAAGCAGCAGGGCCCTTTAAATGCCCAAATTCCACAAACCCCTTTAAACTATCAGCTGGCAGGTGGTGGGGGGAAGGGCCCTTTAAATGATTAAAAGCCCCTTTCCTTGCTGCTAAGCAGCCGGAAAGGGGCATTTAAACCCCACAAACCATGAACCAGTTCGGGAACTTGCCCCAGTTCGTGGGAATTCGTGGTTCCTGGTTGGTGGAAACCCACGAACTGAATGATTCAGGTTTTTTGTGATTCATGCCCATGTCTCATCATAAGTTCTCACAGGCCCAGTCTATCAGCATGTGAGAGATTTTGCTCCATGCCAGGATCTACAATGACCAGAGCTGCCTGGCATGGTTTTGGACTTTGTTTGTGAGTATGAACAATTTGAAGCTATTTCAGAGAATGCAAGTTAGCTGTCAGGCTATGGATGACAGGATACAGCAGACAGATCTCTGACCCATTTGCAGTAAGACACAAGTACTTAGTCAAATGGCTTTTATTCAGAAATCAGATCATTTCCATATACAGGTCCATAAGACTACTTAGAAGCAAGGCAGACATCTGAGCAGGATGAGTAGAAGTTGACAGGAATTACATCATGTGAGAGAAACTTTTCTTTTAACACCCTAGTTCACTCCTTTCTCCCCTCTTCCAACCGTAAACAATCCTTTGGCACTCTTTTTGTGTGAGAACGTTTCACAGATTTGTGATATCACATTGAGTTACTAGGAAGCAAGACACATCACTGTCTGGGGATGAGCACAAGGTCATAAACACTGGAAGCTGTTCCAGTCCAACAGATAAACACCTACAAAAGCCTGAGAAAAGAATAGTTATGACACCAGCAAAGTGAATATGAGCCATAGCTATAGCAAGATACACTGTATTCAGTAGAATAGAACAGAACCAAAATTGGCATGGATGGGGTTCAGACATGACATTAGCGAGCCTTCATGTCTAGTCAGTTAGGGCCAAGCTACACATGACGAATGACACTTGAACAGCAAGTGGATTGAGTGGAGGGCAAGTGAACAGGGAGAAATACACTTGCCGTTCAAGTGTCATTCGTCATGTGTAGCTTGGCCCTTAGTTTTAGCTAAAGTTAGGTAAGCTGTTGTTATTTTATTGCCTTTTGCTTGTGCTTTATAAAGTGGTTCCTGTCCTGCATACACTCTCCTGAATTAATAAACAACACTTATATTTAAGCCTGTGTTGAGTTTCTGACCACTTGTGTGCAAGTTCTCCCAGAATGAACCTGGAGACTGAGAAGTCTCAACAAATTGAAGGACTTCAACCTTCCAGAGGGCTGCTAGGAGTCTCAGGTGGCCGGGTTCAGCGCTTGGGAATGGTAGCCAGGGATTGAACCTTTACACAAAAATCATCTGTTCAGGTGAAGGAAGAGGGGAAATGCTTGCAAGTTCTACCTTCTGTATATTCTAGTGATTGCAGCATATGTATCTAACAAAATATGATACAATCCTTTAAATACCTGTGCTCTTGACATAACTCTTCAAAAACAGTTAGAAAAAGTTAGAGCTAGTTTGGTGTAGTGGTTAAGAGAGTTGGACTCTAATCTGGAGAACCGGGTTTGAGCCATCCATGGTATGGCTGAGACCTGGCCTGGCCAGGCGAAGTGGTTCACCCCTTTAAAGCTCCCCCACCCAGCCGTACAGCAGCAGGGGGAGACTGACTTGTCCAGGGGTTCCCCCACCAGGGCGTCTGTCCTCGCAACTGGGCCGTACAGCAGCCAGCCGCTCCTGACAGACCCCAATTCCCCACCACCCTTATGTGATGCCATAAAGTTCACCCTCTGAAGCTTCCATAGTTTCTGTTCAGCAGAACTGATCCCTGTAGTCTAGAGATCAGTTGTAATCCCAGGAGACATCCAGGCTCCACCTGGAAGTTGGCAACCCTGATCCATAACTGATCCCTGTAAACATAGGATTAAAGGTCCCAAAAGAAAGACAGATTGCTCTAGGTGCACTTAAGAAAGGTTGTATCTATGTACAGGGAGCAGTTCGTAAAAGATCCTTTCAAGCCAACATGCCGGAGATTCAACCTGGGATTTTCTGTATACAAGTCAATACTCCCTCAAAAAGCAAATTGTGATGCGAAAATTATTGGATCTATGCAGACTCCTTTTCAATGAATAAAACTAGAACAAAAAAATAATGGAATACCCAGTTATCACTGTTTTGGAGATAGGTTGCCAGGTGATATAGCAGTCTCTGGTAGTTTTAACAGGAGAAGGAATTGACAGGAGTATGTGTGGGGGAGACCAGCCAACATTTGTTTGTTTGTGTGTGTGTGTGTGTATGTGTGTGTGTGTGTGTTTGCTTGCTGCCTTTCCTCCAAAAGTACTCAAGGAGGCTTACAAAGTAAAACATAAAAACAAATATATCTAAAAACAACAATCAAAAACAAAGTTTAAAAGTCAAAATAGAATTAAAATAGTTGAAACAGAGCTAAAATTCAGCCTGTATTTAAAAAGCTTTCCTAAATAAAACAGTTTTTAGCTGCTTCCTGAAACTAAAGAATGAGAAGGCCAGGTGCTCTTCTCTGGAGAGAGTGTTTCACTGTCATGGGACTGCCACTGGAAAGCCCATCTCCCATGTATACATCAACCAAGCTTTATTGATTGATGGAACAGTTAGGAGTCCTTGTGGTATTCACTTCTGGGCAGAAATGTATGAGAGAAGACAGGCTTTCCAATACCCTGGCCCCAAGACATGTAGGACTTTAAAGGATAGAACCAATAACTTGAATTGGGGTTAGAAGTAGATCAGTAGCTAGTATAAAATAGAAAAGAGTCCAGTAGCACCTTTAAGACTAACCAACTTTACTGTAGCATAAGCGTTTGAGAATCACAGTTCTCTTAGTCAGATGCATCTGATGAAGAGAACTGTGGTTCCTGAAAGCTTATGCTACAGTAAAGTTGGTCAGTCTTAAAGGTGCTACTGGACTTTTTTCGATTTTGCTACTACAGACTAACATGGCTAACTCCTCTGGATCTGCTATAATATCGGGGTCACATGTTCCCGATAGCTGGTCTCGACCAGCAGTCTAGCCATAGCATTCTGCACTAGCTGCAGCTTTTGGACCATATTCAAGTGTAGCCCCAAGTAGAATGCATGTAACAGTCCAGTCAAGATGTAAATAAAGCATGGCTCACTGTCGCAAGTGGACCATGTGGACCATGTGTCGCAAGATATGAATGAATTAGGGATAGATGCTGCTGATGCACCATCCAAAGCTGAGCAAACACACACTGAGCATCACAACCACCTGGCTTTCTGAAGTGACTGCTACCAATATTTCTAAGCTGTGAAACTGACTTTTTCAGGGGGAGTGTAACCCCATCCAAGCACCAGAACATCAATAGCATCCTTGGAATTAGATGGAAAATAAAAGTAGAGCTGGGTATCATTCTCAGATTGGTAACACTGCTGCCCAAACCTCCTGATGACCTCTCCCAGCATCTTCATGTAAATATTAAATAACATGGGGATAAAATCGAGCCCTGTGGGACTTCATAGGTCAATGACCATGAAGTATAAAACAAGAGTTCCCCAGTACTACCAATCACCCAGATAGGACTCGAACCACCATAACATGTTGTTCCTTTACCCAGTCTGCCAGACACTTGCATATATTTTGGGCCTCCAAATTCTACCAGAAGCAGCAGCAGCACTTGCTCCCAGTGTCTTATGGTGCTTTGCTGTGCTCATCCTACCAAGTGTCTCTCCTTTTTGCCTGTGCAAAAGAGACTCGGGGATGGTATGACAGATGTAGGATGCCCAGCAGTCCAGAATGTAATTGCTGCTCTAACACTGCTTCTGATTGGCTCCAGCAAACCTCACAAGATCTGGATGATGGATACAAGGAAATAAAATACATTTCTATAAATATTCTCAAGCATGATCCTCCAGATAATAGGGACAGCTGCCTGGGCTGAGCCCATGTGGACCTATGGATAAAGTGTATCCTTCCCTCTGAGGTAAAGCACTTGTACTAAGCTCCAGATTAGGCACAGAAGAAAAAGCTGGAGTTGGAATCAAAACATTTACCAATCAAATAGAATAGAAATAAAATATGATGCAATTTTAGAAAATACTTCCATAATTATGATAGAGTACTAGACTCGTGCATGGAAGTTTGTTTTGTTTCTTTTATTTTTATTATTAATTCCTAAAGGGATTGCTTCTTTCATATATTTTTGTTTCATTATTGTTTTTTTTATTTTTGTTTTGTTTTCATAATTCTATTTCATTATTATTTCCTATTGATTTCAATGGAAGTGACCCCCTTTTCTTGAGTCTGTATCTTCCTGGTTTTCTATCTAAACAGGACAAAGCTTAGAGGATTGCAGTACTCTACTAGAACATCTACACTGCCAAATATCACACTGATAGAATAAAGAGGTCCTCCTTTTTGAGGCAATGAAAGGTGCCTATGTTTAACATTAAAGTCTTCGGGAGAATTGATAGGAAACGCATAAAACGATCTGAGGAATTGGCACTGCAGCCACTCAGCCTGAAGAACAGTAGCTTGAGCTTGCACGGGCACTTTCAGTGCCAGGTAGACTGCTACTACTGTTGGTTGTTGCTTTTTCTACAACATCTCTTCTTCCCCCTCTCCCAGATCAGCCCCCACCATGCTGCACATTTTTCCCACCAGAGCCCAAAGGTCCTCTGCCAGTCATGATATTTGAGTTTGCACACACATGTCAAATAAGATACTCTAAAGTGTGTATGAAATGCATGTAATTTTATTACTGGACTGTGTGTGATAAAATAAATAAAAGAGTTGTGATTAGATTACACTTGAGACACCCAGACACACAACAAAGTCTGAGTTATACAAGATAGACAAATCCCAAATTAATTGTAATTCCCAAAGAACCACAGTAGTTTCAGTGTGTATGTGGGAGGGCCATAATTAAAAACCAGAAGGAGAAGGACACTGAAACAACACACAATCACAGCAAGTCACACAATGAAACAAAGAACCAATGAAGCACATAAAACTGAAGGGGAATTAAATTAAAAATTGGGCTGCTAAGTGATATCTATGATATCTATGCAAGAACAGAACTGTTTCCCTTCTGTTTCCATGGATTGTTCCAATAAGCTCTTTCCAGAATGAAGCATTTAATATTTTTGGACTTTACTAGAAGATTGATTAATAAACTACTTATAATAGTGAATTCCTAGGGAGGCCAAAGCAATTCCACTAATGGACATGGCTGGTGAATCTCAGCTGTATTTAACTAACCCTACCCCTTGGGGGGGGGCTTTATTATAAAATGGCATAATATTGGATAATACTGTTTTAAATTCCATAATATGTAATCCTTGTTCCAAAATGCTTTTAAAATACCTGGCAATATAGCACAGAACTGTAAGGAAACTGTAAAACATGCAATTTGTTAGTGATTTCAAGCTGAAACTGTATGTAAAAGATCCCATGACATAGAAAGTTGTGTTTGGGAAGCAGAATAAGACCATCAGTTCTACTGCTGTCAGTTGCCATTTCAAAAGGATCGGTAAAACTGATTTTATGGGGATTGAAATTGTATTTGGCTTCTGTATATTTAGTTGGTTGTTACTCAGTTCTTCCTTGGTCATCTTTTTATAATCATGAGAGAGAGAGAGCATTTTCAAATTTTTGTGTGCCAAAGTACAATGTAGCATTTTATAATATGTTATTCCTTTATTCCTTAGCTTTCTTCTTGAATGCAGTTTTTTCTGTTTTATGTGTGCTGTGTGTGTCGTCTTCTTTCTGAAGCATGAGCAACTAGGATGAGCACATCAAAAATATTTGTTTTAATTTTGTCTGGGTCTGTGTCTACTCCAAAGCTGAAATACTGCCTCCCAATTCCTGAAATTTTGGAATATAAATTTCAGAAATCCCAAAATTTGGAGAGTACTTTTTGCTGTTAATGATATTCCCAAATTGAAATAATAAGTGTAGCTGGGGAATAATTTTGGCTTGGAAATACCTAAATTCACATCCCTATGTACAACCTTTTTTGAAACACATGCTTGTGCTTTAGTCTTGCTCCCATTCATTTCAATGGGCTTACAAAAACAATAACAACATTCAATTTATATAGCACCCTTCAGGACAATGTAATGCCCACTCAGAGCAGTTTATAAACTATGTTAATATTATCTCTACAATGATCACGGGGTGAGGTGGGTGGGGCTGAGAGCGCTCCAAGAAGATGTGCTTGACCCAAGGTCATCTAGCTGGCTTCAAGCAGAAGAGTGAGGAATCAAACCTGGTTCTCCAGATTACAGTCCTGCCTCTCTTAACCACTACATCAAACACCCTAGCATTTCGTCATCTTAAAGAGTGAGAGATGATGTAAATATTCATTCTTCACAAGGGCTCTAACCCATGCAAGCTTATTCTTCAATAAATCTGTTGGTCCTCAACATACCACAAGACCCCTTTGTTTTTTGCAGTAACATTCTAACACCACTAGTATTTGTAATACATGGAGGCTTTCAGGAGAACATCTTAATAAAGGCTATTGGAATACTTTGTGCCTCTGGTATGCAGTTACCACCTCACACTGTGCAGATTGTTTTAAGAAGCAGGTAACAAGGACCTTTGTGGTTCTGAATCCAGCACTCATACAACTTCTGATAGACCAGTCATGGGACCTGTGATTTCAGCAGAAGTTGCATTTGCCTGCAATGTAGGCTGCTTGGCTGTTTTGCACCTCTGATATACCCTTATGCACAATACAGATTACATAGATCAGTTGTACATTCAATATAAAAATGGTCTGTAGATTTGCACTAATCCAGACACAGATGCACTGTGGACATTTTTATATAGAGTGTTATAGATAACTACACAGTGAGTGTTCCACAGAGTGATCCAAGCTGGGCTGATACCTTTCTACAGCTGTCTCTATGAGGATTTTTTTTGCTACTGAAATTGACATTTTTCAAGATGTCAGAGGCACCTACAGTAAATGGCCTTATACTTGCCAAATATGGAATGAAAAACAGCACCATCTTACTTTACAGCTTTTATATGAAATAAATTATTTATGTATTCTTGAGCTATAGTCAATCCACCTGGCCAAATGATTCTGCTGGTTATAAATTACCTCATGGAACAATTTTGAGTTGTTATGCAGAAGCTAATTTCCATTTATTGGTGAGTCCAAACCAAACAGGTGGGTATTAAACTGCCTTTATCAACTCTAATGATCTGCAGTTGCAATGTTGGCTATGTGTCCTAAGCAATAAAGACACATACACAATAAATTTTGGGAGAAAATTGGCCATAACTTTATTGATTACAACCACTGAAGCATTGGCACAGCATAGGGCATGGATTCATGGCATCAAAAAAATCAGCCTCTCCCCCTCCCCACTTCCCGCTGGACACCAACTATGGCAGGAGATGGTGCACTTGCCCAGGTGTGACCTTGGCGGTACCTTGCCACCCAGAGTGAAGCTTGTAATGGCTCCTGAGCCGGGCATATATCCTTTGGCTTTCCCCAGATCCCTTAAGGGGACCCCAAAAGGGGGTGAGCTGCCCAACTGGTGTGAACTTACCCCGGTGGCTCTGACTCAGTTTCCCAAAACCACCACCAGAGGTGCTCCTGCAGCACATTGGTGCATTAGCAGAACTTGGAAAGCTGGGCTCCTTCCAGCTCCACCCCTAGACTACCTCAGCAGAAGCTGATTGCCGTTTGGCCATCTTCAGCTCTCTGCTACAATGATGCCTGCCAGTGAATCCCGAGAGCCCCTTTTTCTCTGGCAAAATTAAAAGCATCCTAGGATTCAGTCTATTAGGTGGTACTTTTGATCACCTCTATCTTGATATGAAATTGAACATAGAGTATTTGTGGCGATGATGAGTACGATATAGCAACAATGTTAAGCAGTTTCAAGTCCCATTGATTTCAGTGGGAAAAAGTGAAGTACATGCTACATTCTCATTGAAATCAGTGGGATTTAAAAATGCTTTATACTGTCTGCGTCAAGTCCACTATGAATGTGCAAAGTGATTACAGACACCTGAAATTCCATGACTGCATGTTTCTTAAAAAACAGAAATAACAACAGCAACGGCCTTATTTGTGCTGTGTCAGCAGCATTCTCTACTACCAAAAGACATACTTTAGACAAAGATCATGTGGTAACTTGAATGTTTTAAAGCAATCTGACCCAATACCACTCCAGTGCCAGGTAGATGCTAGCACTGTGATTATACCAGGGATCTTGCCTGTCTGTAGCAACTTAGAAGTGACATTCATGAGGAAAAATGGTATTCTTCAGGTTCAGATTTCAGGTACTGTTTCATACAGGTATGCAGGATTATTCAGGTCTCTGATACCATTTTGGGATTCATTTGGGATTCCATGCTTTCTCCAGGGCAAAAAAGCCAACAGCCAAACACACAAAAATACTGTTGTAGTTGCCTAGCAACAGCCACAGAAAGCATTTGTTTCTTAAAGCTACACGTGTTGCTTCTATTTGTTGGGGAGCGGTTAACTCTCCAAGTGAATTTTTTTTTTAGATTTTGGCTTTTTCTGGAAACTGCGGCTTTCCCCAGATTTGTAGAAATATCTTTCTTGTCTGTTCATGGCTCCAGTCTTTGCATTTATGTATCCAAAGATGTGGTGATGTTGAGAATTAGATACATAAATATAAAACTGTTAAAAATTCTGAAACAAGCCAAGAGAAGAGAACCTAACAAAATAGCACAAGCCTTTCAAACCCTTTTAAAAACAGCTCAAAACAAAACCAAGAAAAACTATTTTTAAAATGAACTAGAAAGACAGTGATGGCTGCCCTCCTCAAGTACAACTCCCCAGGCAAAAACAAAACTAAAACCCCACAGAAAACTAGTATTTTAAAAGAAAGTCCTCTGTGGGCATACCCATCCTGAAGATATCCAGGTACATCTCAAAATGGTCTTCTCAAGTGGGAAGCAACAGGTAGCAGAAATCCCAGGCACCTCAAGGATGTCACCCCCCACAATCTCACCCTGAAATGGAGTCGAGTTGCAGAGTAGGTCTGCTTTTTATCCTCTTTGCCCATGCTCAAAGAGCCATGGAGGGTTATGAGAGAATCATCATGATTGGGCAGACGGTTCTAGTGCTCCCCCTAAGATCTGATCTCATTGCCTCCGAGAGCAGTCTCCCTACCCCTTTCCCTTTTGTTGCTCCGGAAAGCCATTAAATGGAAGAAAAACAGGCTTGTGCACTTTAAGTGCCAGCTCCAACATTTCTGAATATTTCTGGAAATATTCTGGACCTAATGACTGGTATTCCGAGAACCCCAAATATCACTCTGGATACTTGGATATATCTGAAAAATACTATTAATGTGTTTTTATATATATATTTGGACCATAAATAGCTAAATGCTCATCTGTAAGTGGCATAATCAGTGTACAACTGAATCAAACTTCCTCATAGCACAAAGTAGGCAGGTGTATACCACAATACAGCTGATATTAAATTGAGCCAAAGATTTGTTCTAGCATGGCTAAATTGTGCCATTTTTACAAAGCCATCTTGGCCTTTTCATTATTCTAGGACTTCAGTGTTTGTGTTTAGTTGTTATTTGTTTTATATGTGTACGTGTGTGCATATTTTAAAGGTGGTTTTAATGTTTTTGGTTGTCACATTGGGGGACCCAAGTTGGGTGGAAAAGCAGCATTAAAATATTTTAAATAATTGAAAATAGGTAAAGGTAAAGGTAGTCCCCTGTGCAAGTACTGAGTCATTACTGACCCATGGGGGGACGTCACATCATAATGTTTTCTTGGCAGACTTTTTATGGGTAGTTTGCCATTGCCTTCCCCAGTCATCTACACTTTACCCCCAGGAAACTGGGTACTCATTTTACCGACCTTGGAAAGATGAAAGGCTGAGTCAACCTTGAGCTGGCTACCTGAACCCAGCTTCTGCCGGGATTGAACTCAGGTCGTGAGCAGAGTTTGGACTGCAGTACTGCAGCTTACTGCTATATAAATATTTCAAAGTTGCTTTGAATCTCCTAGCATAAATGGCATGAAAATCATTATGTAGCTTGCTTATCCAACTAAACTCATCCTAGTGGATTCAATGGAATTTTACTCTAAATGTGTAAAGCATGTGTCTACATGTGGGTTTTTTTTCCAATTTGTGCAATTTTCAGCCTATGTTGCATCAATATTCAGCTCTGACTGTCATGAACCTACATTACAGAAATGACTGTGGGGGCAATACTGAGTTGCACATGCTGGAGCTGTACTGATTCAGGATTCTTCTGTGCCACATTGTTACTTTTATATCATGTTGCTCTTTCCCAGCCCTGCCCTACTGACAAATGTACACCACTTATTTCTTGCCCACAAGATCTATGTAATACCCCTATGCTACCTGACTAAATTTGCAGCTACCTATGCAGTAGCTTCTGCTGGTGGTGGTGGTGCAAGTAACAACATTGCTCTGAGGTACTGACTAGAGATGGGCACGAACAGCAATGCGAACAAAGAAAATCCATGAACAGCCCAATCTGCTGTTCGTGAGCAAGCTGTTCATGATATCCCATTCCCCACGAACATGCTTTCGTTCCAAGCCCTGTTCGTGGTGTTCATCAGCTGTTCATAAAGCCAGACAGTCTGGCACCTTCAATCAATTCCCTTGGCAACGTAGGCAGGGACTGTCTGAACTCCTTCTGTTGCCCTGGAAACCCCAATCTAAGCCCAACTTACCTTGATAGGCAGGTCTCCCTTCCAAACGTGGAGCTCCCATTTTGTTACATGGGAGCAAAGAGCAGGGGGGAGGGGGGTCTTCTGTAGCCATGGGAACACCAATCTCATCCCTCCAAACCCTGTTAGGCAGTTCTGACCGCCACCCACAGACCTCCTGTATTTCTCTATGGGATCTCTGGTTGTAAAAGGCACTGTGCTCCTAGCTTTGGCTTTCAGTTTTAGCAGACAGTGGAGTGGGAGAGAGAGCTGTTGCTGGCATTTGAGAGAGGGAGGGAGAGTACTTTGGAGCTTGAATTTTTTCTGTGAGTGGTGGGGTGGGGCTCTACTCCCTCAGATTCCAGGGCTGCTACCAGGCTCTGGGGCCAAGCTATTCTTTATTATTATTACCTGTCCTGCTGCCTGCTCAAGTCATGTTTCTTGACCAAACTTAGAAGATGGCTGGAGGAGAGCCTTCTGAACACTCCCTGTGAATATGGGCTCTCTAAGTCCCAAGGGGGCCGTTCTGGCCCCAACAAACAACTAACCATGAACATGTTCATGAATAGGTCATGTTTGTTGATGTTTGTGAATCACTGTTCGTGGATGACAATGAACAATGAACATTGTGGCTGTTGTGGGTTTTCCGGGCTGTATTGCCGTGGTCTTGGCATTGTAGTTCCTGACGTTTCGCCAGCAGCTGTGGCTGGCATCTTCAGAGGTGTAGCACCAAAAGACAGAGATCTCTCAGTGTCACAGTGTGGAAAAGATGTAGGTCAGTGTGGAAAAGATGACCTACATCTTTTCCACACTGTGACACTGAGAGATCTCTGTCTTTTGGTGCTACACCTCTGAAGATGCCAGCCACAGCTGCTGGCGAAACATCAGGAACTACAATGCCAAGACCACGGCAATACAGCCCGGAAAACCCACAACAGCCATCGTTCTCCGGCCGTGAAAGCCTTCGACAATACAATGAACATTGTGTTTGGGTTTTTTTCCCTGTTTGTGCCCATCTCTAGTACTGACTACTGACTGTAATTTGCAGGCTCATTTTGATAGTTCAAAGCTCTCTTTACAAGAGAATTATTCAAAGCAGTCCTGAGAGAGATGAAATACAGTGTGATTCCCAACAGAATTATACCCTTGTAAGACCATTCACTTAAATTGGGCTACACATTGCTGTTTGCAAGGATTTAACAGAAAGAATGTTTGTAGGGGTGTGATTGACTGCAAATTTTGTCAGAGAAGGAAAAGGGGTTGTTTATGTTTGGAAAGGGGGTTAAAATAGTTTGAATTCAGAGTTGCAATGGATCTTGAATCAACAGAGAGCCAGACACTTTGTTTGCTTTTAAGAAAAGTTTACTTCTAAAGGAAAAAAGTATACGGGGTTCCTACAAAACAAAGAAATATATCCCCTACATCTTGACACTACAGTGACAAACCTAGACTGAGATACCATGCCTGTTATGGCTACCTTCTTCTTGATGCTAGAAAAGGAAATCACCTCATCAATTGACCAATAAACACATCTTAGTTTCCTGGGCTTTGAGTTAGATTAGGCTATTGGCTTTCTGCCAGGTTTCCCTTCCAGCTCAAGTACAAACAAGAGCACAATGGGTAAACACATTAACCCCATAAAAACTGAATATTGCAACAGTTCAGCCTTTTTCAGGTTAGCCATTTCTTCAGTTAAAATCATCCCAGTTGCTTTTCTATCTACCTATCCTATGGTTCTTGTATTAGTTCCCTGTTAGGTGGAAAAGTAGACTGGGACCAGGGAGACTCAGGTTCAAATCCTTTTGTCACGAAGTTTCTTAAATTACTTTGGGCCAATCACTCTCTCAGGCTCAGAAGGTTGTTATGAGGATAGAATGGAAGAAGAGAGAACTATGTACCCCTCTCTGTATTCCATGAGGGAAAGATGTGATACTGATAATAGTACCTGCTGGGGTGATTAAAAATGGACCACAGGAAAGAATTTTGCCGCCTTCTTCCTGCTGCAACTTTGATTAAATTTAACTACTTTCACTTAAATAAAACCATTGTAATTCTGTATTGCAGAATTTTTATTTATTTAGAAATGTCTATGCCACCTCTCCAGAGACCTGCTCAAGGCAGCTTACAACTAAGATAATAAAACAAAACTATTAAAGCACAACCACTAAAAACAAAGCTGTAAAACAAGACAAGCCCCTAAAAAACAAGCTGATGCCATTAAAACAAGCCAGGGAATAACAACAACATAAAGTACTTGCTGAGCAGTCTAAACTGATGTAGAGATGGCCAGACTACAAAACAAGTAAAAGAAAAAGCCCCTTACTTAAAAGCCTGGTGTCACAACCACTGGCCCAGTCCCCTCTCTTGTTATCATATTTTATACCTGTTTTTACCACTAAGAAGTCCCTCAGGATGGATAGCTGTGCATTACCTCACCATATACAACTTGTATTTATATATGCTAGGTTCACAGTCTGCTTGAACCGTGTAAGGTGAAATGGATTTGTTTACTATGGCCATTTCCACACGCTCATAAAGAGACGGCCCACTCACTGAACTCTGCCATTTTTTTCCACTCGCTCCATAAGTCTCTGATTTCAAAGCGGAAGCAGGCAGTTTGGCTTCCTTTTGGGGGGCATCTTTTAGCCAGCACAGGAAAGTGTGGGAAATTCCGTTCTCAGAAAAGATGCTGAAAAAACAGAAGCCAAACTGCCTGCTTCCACTTTGAAATCAGAGATGTGTCAGACTATGGAATCCCAGTTATCCAGGGCTCATCTCCCCCCTCTGCAAGAAGCACAAGGTTTCTTGGTTTCAAAAGGTTTATTGGAAGATTATGCTCAGGATACAGGTGTCCACAATCCAAGGGTTTGAGACCCTTGGCTGAACGAAAGCTTTGTTGAGAATGACACATGAAATGAAAGTAACAACCCCCATTCCCAGCCTCCCTCCTTAGTCATGTCTGTGAAGGCATGGGAAGACGAGGACATCAAAGTCATCGTCCGGAACGGGCTAATAAGAACTCTTTGCTCCCATGGATATATGCGGCCTGGGCACCACCTGAGCCTAGAGGGAGAAAACTAAACATCTACGGATTATAGCATGTTAATATGGCGTGACTGGCTAGAGAACTGACAATTGAACTGAGATTCTGACATTCTGCCCCCCTTAAGACCCCTCCTCTCACCCTTCAACTCCCACTTTCTCAGGGTATTTTCTATGAAACTTAGCAAGTAGTTTAGGGGCATTTACATGAGAAGCCTCCACCCACTCATGAAACCCCTCCTCAAAGTCCTTCCACCTGACCAGGTAAAAAGTTTTGTTGTGTCTGCGTTTGGAGTCCAAGATTTCTTTTATCTCGTAGTGGATTTGGCCGTCTATCACCGTTGGGTGGGGCACTGGTTTTTCAGGATGCCATTCATCTGGGGGAGGTGCCTTTTTGAGTAGGCTGATGTGGAAGGTAGGGTGGACCTGGCGTAGATTCTTTGGCAATTCAAGTTCTACCGTTACATTGTTGATCACTCTCTTAATTGGGAAGGGTCCCAAATACTTTAACCCCAGTTTTTTACTCGACTGCTCGGTTCTGAAATTCTTAGTAGAAACATATACTTTATCTCCGGGGTGTAATTCCCACTGCGCCACACGATGGTGATCGGCATACTTTTTATAGTCAGCTTTTGCTTTGGTCAAAGTCTTTTGAATTATAGTCCATTGCTCTGTGATGGAGTTCCACCACTCTCCCAAGTCCCCAGAGCGCTGGGATTCTGGCTGCACCTCAAAGGGGAATGCCAACCCCTCATACCCATGCACAATTTTAAATGGTGTTTCTCCCGTCGCGCTGTGAACCGAGTTGTTATAGGCGTACATGGCCAGATGAAAGATCTGGGTCCAATTATCTTGTTGGAAATTAATATAACATCTGAGGAATTGCTCCAACACTTGATTAGTTCTTTCCGATTTTCCGTCGCTCTCGGGATGGTAGGCGGAGCTTAATCCTTGTTCAATGCCCGCCATTTGCAAAAGCTCCCACCAGAAGTTGGCAACAAATTGTACTCCTCGATCCAATATCACCTTGGAAGGAAAAGAATGCAGCCTTACAATGTGTTTCATGAACAAGCTGGCAAGTTTCTTTGCTGATGGTACAGTGGCGCAAGGAATAAAGTGAGCTTGTTTTGAAAACAGATCCACCACTACTAAAATGCATGTGCAACCCTTGGAGGGGGGTAGCTCAGTGATAAAATCCATGGAAATGACTTCCCAAGGCCTAGAGGGGGTTTCCAGTGGTTGCAAAAGTCCCGTGGGCTTCCCCCTTCTAGGCTTCGCCATTATACAAGTAGGGCAGGAAGCTACGTACTGGGATATGTCCTTCCTAATACTGGGCCACCAGAACTGTCTTTGTACTAAATGCAATGTTTTTAGGTATCCGAAGTGGCCGGTGGTCCGGTCGTCGTGGCATTGTTGCAGCACTTCTTTTCTTAAGCTAGCAGAGATGTACAACTTGTCTCCCTTAATCCACTCTCCGGCTGCCATTTGTGTCATTTTCCCTGTGGGCGCTCACTCCCCCTCCTTTTCCACTTCGTTTTTCACTTTAGCTCTCCACCCCTCGAGATTATTTTGGTTTTTTGGTTGCTTGGCTACGTGTAGTAACCACACCTCCCAATTGGCTGGGGGAGAATACTGTGTCAATAGTCTCCTCCCTCCTGCTCTGATGTTGGGGCATGCACGAGAGAACATCTGCCAGGAAGTTAGACTTGCCCGGCAAGAAGTTTAAAGTGAAGTCAAATTTTGAAAAGAACTCAGCCCAGAGGAGTTGCTTAGCATTAAGGTCCCGCAGCATGCGGAGTGCCTCTAGGTTTTTGTGATCCGTCCACACCTGAAATGGATAACGAGCTCCCTCCAGCCAGTGACGCCAGGTGGTGAGAGCCATTTTCACTGCAAATGCTTCCTTCTCCCATACACTCCAATTTTGATCGGCCTCCAAAAATTTTCTGGATAAATATGCACATGGCCGCACTTGGTTATCCTCCCCTTTTTGCATGAGGACCCCCCCAACAGCTGAGTCACTGGCATCCACTTGCACTATGAAGGTGTCATGGACCAACCTGGCCCAGTGGAGCAGAGAGACTCAGAGGACTCTTCTGAGGAAGAGGCAGCTGGTGAACCTGACCCAGATCCACAGCCAGTGGTAGAGGCACTGCAGGAGGAGGCAGGCTCTGAAGGCTCAGATACTGATCCACAGCCAGGTCCCAGCACATCGGTTCCTCAGCTTTCCAGCCCTGGGCTGGCAACAGAAAGCCAGGTGCAGGCCAGCTCTCCCCCTTCATCACCAGAGCCTCGGGAGCGCTGCCAGAGGAGGGCTAGAAGAGCCCTCCAAGCCAGAAGGCGCAGTGCCAGGCTAGCAGCACAGCACCGGCCCAGCATCATTAGTGATGATGAGTGCTCGCAGGAGCAGGACTGAGACAGCTGGCAGGTGCTGAGCACTGTGAGGCTTAAAAGCAGCCGAAGAGGGAGTGGCTGCGTGGAAGCAACAAGTCCGCTCACTACTGACCTTGTTGCTGTGTTTGGAATTGATTCTCTTGTCCCTGACCTTGGCCTGTTCCTGTGGATGTGTTTTTGGAATCCCCCTTTGGACTTGAAGCCGTGAGTGTGCCCAGTTGGTGCCTGAACCTTGGAACTGGGTGCTGCCCTGCTCGGACAACTTGAGAGTTTTCCCTTGCATGCTGCCAGTGTGAGTCTGTATCGGGACAGAAGGCTCAATTCTCATCGGGATGCTGCAGGACCGGCTCGGTGGTAAAACGGTCCTTCAGTGTTTCAAATGCTAGTTGACAGTCCTGCCCCCACCCGAGCTTGGCCATCGGCTTGCTGGCTTGCTCCCCCTTTCCTTTTGTTTTGAGCAAATCTGTTAAAGGGAGGGCAATCTGGGCAAAACCTTTGATGAACTCTGTAAAAATTAGCAAAGCCCAGAAAGGATTGCAATTGTTTTCGGGTGGTGGGCGCTTTCCAGTTCCGCACTGCTTTAACTTTAGCAGAATCCATTTTTGATCCCTCGCCCGAGATACGGTAGCCCAAATAATCCAATTCTTTCTTATGAAATTCACACTTGGATAGTTTGATTGGGAGTTTATGGCGCATCAGGGCTGCCAGCACTTTTCGGACTAATTTGACATGCTCTTCCTGATTTTCTGAATAAATTAACACATCATCTAGATAAAAGACGACCACCTTGTATAAAAATTCATGCAAAACTTCATTGATCATCGTCATGTAAACCGCAGGGGCCCGTTTTAATCCAAAAGGCATTACGAGATATTCATATTGGCCTAAGGGGGTATTGAACGCGGTTTTCCATTCATCCCCACTCCTTATTCTGACATGAAAATAAGCATCTTTGAGATCTAATTTCGAAAAAATCTTACCCTGCACCACCACACTGAGCAGGTCCCGAATTAATGGAATGGGATAGGCGTTGGACATGGACACAGCGTTAATGCCCCGAAAATCCATGCAAAGTCTGAGTCCCCCATCCTTCTTGATAAACAGCACTGGTGCGGCATGCGGGAAGCTGGCAGGGCGGATAAAACCTCTTCCCAAGTTTTTATCTATGAACTTTCTGAGCTCCTGTCTCTCTGCCGGGCTCATGGTATACAATTTTCCTTTGGGGAGTTTTTCCCCCGGGATCAATTCAATGGCACAGTCTGTATTTCGATGGGGTGGCAGGCTGTCCGCCTCCTCCTCACTAAAGGCTTGAGCCATGTCCTGATACTCTAGAGGAATAAGATTCAGTTCCTCTGTAGACAAAAGGGCAACCTCCAAATTCGCCGGGGCTTCTCTGCCCCACTCCGAGCTCCAGTGATGATTTTGACAATATTCACGATCAAAGACGATTATTCCTTTGGCCCAATTGATATAGGGGTTGTGGTCCCAAAGCCATCTACTGCCCAGGATGAGTGGATACTCGGCTGCTTGGCTTACAATGTAAGAGCGACTTTCCCAATGCTTGCCCATCCCCGTGGGCACCCCCTCTGTCTCTAGAACAGCTGGATTCATGTTAGAGCCGTCCACTTGCTCAAAAATAATAGGGACTTTCAACTCATGGGTTTCCAACCCCAGACCATTTACTAGTGCCGGTGCAATAATGTCCCGGGAGCAGCCTGAATCGATTAAAGCTTGCACTCGGATATGGGTCCCCTTTTTTGGGTTTATTAGTGTAACTGGAATAAATAATATGGCCCCTCTGTCTCTCACCTCCTCCTGGTTGGTCTTTTTTTCGATCTGCCACTGGGGCCTCCTCACAACAGATCCATCTCGTTTCCCGGCTGCGGGCTGGGGATTTCAGGGTCTGGGTTCTGGGCATCAAATTCCATCAACACTTCTTCAGCTTCCAATCCCGTCTCCAGAAGCCCCCTCTTAGTCGTTCCTTGACCTCTGCTGGCTCGTGGGGCCGGGACGGGATGAGTTGGTGGTGGTGGCTGAGCTTGCGCCCGGCGAGGGCAGTGCGCTGCGAAATGCCCGCTACTTCCACATTGGAGACATAGACCCTGTCTCCAGTGCATCTCTCTGGCCCCCCTTGCCACCGGGGTACCCCGACCCCCTCTTGAAGCTGGCGGGGCTCACTGGGTTCCCGTGGCTTGCTGTTGTTCTACTAGCCAGACAACTTGGGTGTGGTTTTCCACTTCACACACTAGTTGTATCCACCCCAGGAGCGTTGGGGGGTCATCCTGCATCAGAGCTCTATCAAGTAGCCTGGGATTCATCCCGTTACGAAACAGTACCACTTTCGTTTCCTCTTCGTAATGCGGGCACTTCGCGGCCAGCTGGCAAAATTTGGCTGCATAGTCCTTCACTGATTGAGATCCCTGTCACATGGTTTGGAGCTCAGTGTGGGCCCTCTCCCCTTCCAGCAGATCTTCATACTGGGCTCTCAGTGCGGCGATGAAGGCTTGCAAACTGCCCAATTTGGGGGGCCCCAAATAATAAAGAGTCACATACCATTCAGCTGCGATGGGTCTGTCGGAGTAGATCCGGTATCCATCCTTCCCGGGTGAGGGGTCGGGGGTGTAAGGGGATTCTCAACAAAATGTCAGACTATGGAATCCCAGTTATCCAGGGCTCATCTCCCCCCTCTACAAGAAGCACAAGGTTTCTTGGTTTCAAAAGGTTTATTGGAAGATTATGCTCAGGATACAGGTGTCCACAATCCAAGGGTTTGAGACCCTTGGCTGAACGAAAGCTTTGTTGAGAATGACACATGAAATGAAAGTAACAACGTTTCAAACCCCCATTCCCAGCCTCCCCCCTTAGTCCTGTCTGCGAAGGCATGGGAAGACGAGGACATCAAGGTCGTCGGCCGGAATGGGCTGATAAGAACTCTTCGCTCCCATGGATATATGCGGCCTGGGCACCACCTGGGCCTAGAGGGAGAAAACTAAACAACTACAGATTATAGCATGTTAATGTGGCATGACTCTGGCTAGAGAACTGACAATTGAACTGAGACTCTGACAGATGTATGGAGTGAGTGAAAAAAAAGCCAGAGTTCAGAGAGTGGACTGTCTTTTTAAGAGTGTATGGAAATGGCCTGTGTGTGTTTATTTTGTTTTACACTTGTTGGTTGACAGTTAAACTGCCCCAGGTTTTTTCTGTTCTCCAATTCAGAGTTCCATTCACCTATTGAATCTGATTGGTCCATGCTGACTATGGAGAACAGAGAACCCTCTCCTGTTAGTCACATCTAGGTAAAATACAATGTTTTATCTTGCTTCTAAAAGAAAGATATGCCTCATGGGGAAGGGAGCCATTACAAAGGCATGAGCCAGTACTGGAAAAGCCCTGTTTCACTTCTGAAGGGCTTCAGAAGAGGATCTTAACTGGTTGTCAGACAATATGAGTGGATGCAAGTTCCCTGACCCCAAGCAATTTAGAGCTTTATAAATAGGAAGTAGCATTTTGAATTCTTTCCAGAAAGAGAGGGGCAGTCAGTGCAGATCTTTCAACACAGGGGTGATACGATTCTTGTATCCAGCCCCTGACAATAACCTGGCTGCCATATTTTGGACCGACTGAAGTTTCTGAACATTTTTCAAAGGCAGCCATACACAAAGTGCATTACAATAATTTAACTTGGAAGTGATGAGAACATGGATTACTGTGGCCAAATCATGCATTTCAAGGAAGGGTTGTAACTGGTATATCAATAAAAGCTAGTAAAAGGAGCTATTTGCCACTAAGGAAACCTGAACCTCAAACTCTAGGACAGAATCCAGCAGCATCCCCAAGCTATGAATCGGATCTTTCCAAAGGAGTGCCATCCCTTACAGGACAGGCTGACTTTTTGGTCCTCAGACAGTTTTATTATTGACCAACAGTGTCTCAGTCTTGTTTGAACTGAGCTTCTGTTTATTGGATCTCATCCATCCCATTACTTTCTTAGGCACCTGTTTGGGACTTCAACAGACCCATCTTACCCAGTTGATATAGAGAAATAGAACTGGGAGTCATCTGCATATTGGTGGCACAGCACTCCAAGTCTCGGAATGGTATTTCTCATTGGTTTCATATAGATGTTAAACAGTGTGGAAGACAAGATGGATCCCCGTGTGACTCCATAGCATAAATGCCACAGAGCTAAGAACAGTCCCCGGCATCACCTTCACCACCAAAGTATGGTACCCTCACTTCCAACTCAGCTAGCCTTTCCTGAATGATACAATGGCCAATGGTATTGAGAGCCACTGAGAGTTCCAGGAGAACCAACAGGGACAGACTCCCCTTTCACTCTCCTAGTGAATATAATATAATATAATATAATATAATATAATATAATATAATATAATATAATATAATATAATATAATATAATATAATGGTAAAAAAGAGTAAGAGTCCAGTAGCACCCATAAGACTAACAAAATTTGTGGTAGGGTGAGTCACAGCAGCTCACTTCTTCAGGTATTTCATGAAAGCTTATACCCTGCCATAAATTTTGTTAGTCTTATAGGTACTACTAGACTCTTGCTCTTTTCTGTTGCTACAGACAGACTAACACGGCTACTCATCTTGATAATATCATATTAACCTGATGTATTGAGCTGAGAATGTAAAGGTTGAGGTTTTAATGGCTGTCACTGTACACTATTACATTACATCTTTGAAAAGTACAATAAGAATTCTGTGTTTCTTGTTTCTCAAGTTTAAACATCTAAAGTTCTGCATGGTATATTTTGACATCTATTTACATATGTCCTGAAGGGAATGATATGAACATTTAGTAACATTTAGGAAGTGATATGTGTTATCCTCCAAAATATGGCAAAGTGCAACACTTAAACTGTAAACATTGTTAACCTCACATTTATTAAAACAGTGTCATTTTAACATTTAGATTGTTTACAACATACTGCTTATTTCAGATGTGGGGTGGTTACCAAACCCCAGTAAACACCAACTCTCTTCACATCATTTTACAACATGAATTAATACTGTACTGAAAATACTTAGAGATTCCTGACAAGTTGAAAGACTATCTGCCTTGAGCTTTTTTTTATTCAGAAAGCTTCCCACAGGTTCATGTAATACATATACAGCACAATTCAAAGCATGTTTACTCAGAAGGAAGCCCCCACTGAGTTCATTAGAACACTCCCCAGTAAGCAAGCTTAGGATTGCTGTCTTACATAAATGCAACAAGATGTTTTCTCAAGAATGGGGGCGGGGGAGGGTTTGAGCATCATGTTATCAGTAGAAACTAAGTTCATTATAAAACAGTGAAAATTTCAAGATTTTGTTCAAAGACAGAAAAAGCACACTTGCCAGTCCTTTGAAAATGGCCATGCTAACTTTCTGTGTGCACGGATACACACTTAAATGTTGCATGAATACTGGACTGACTCACCCCTGAGCACTTTCCAGTCTGTTCAGGTGTTTCACAAGGGCATACGTGCAAGGTATGCTGTTCCACCCTACCAGTGTACTGGGAGAGGTTTTAAGAGAGAAGAGCCCAGGATCTGACTTTACACTGGATCCTATGGCTGCTTTTGTACAGCACTAAGGACTTTGTGGGAGAACAGCTAACTTCAGCATTGCCACCTCTAACCCCTACCCCTTGCAAAGGCTATAATAACAGCCCAAAGAAACAAGGTAATAATTTTATAACATTCTGAATGCCTTCAATACCCACCTCTATATGCTGGGAGTTAAAACATATTATAAACAAGCATATCACAACACAAAGTTCTAAAAGCATGCACATATGTGGGCAGCCCTTCAACTTTGTATCAACCCTTGCTCACATGCTACAGGTCCTCTGGTTGTTATTCAATTCTCTGGGTATATATATTTGTTCTGTACTGGAACAAAGCAGACAGCAATGACTAAACGGATATTGTGATCGTTTGCAATGTGTGGTGCATGCTATACGTAGCCCTCATGGCAGTGGTGGTTGCCATTGATGAAACTGAAAGTAACCATTGATTGGTTGGTGCTCTTGAGAGATGTCATTCGTGTGGTGCTTCTGCCCATACTCTGAGACCTAATGAGAACACGGGCTTTGCAACATGTCAGCTGATGGTTAAACTGTTTCCGGAAACTTTTGCTGAGCAGGTAGAGTGCAAAAGGGTTTATGCAAGAGTTAGCAAATGCCAGGATTCGAGCACAAAGAGAAGTGATAAAGTGCAGAATGGAAGTATCCACCTCTGAATAATGGTATGACCGATATAAATAGATTATATGGTTAGGGAGCCAACAGAAAGCGAAGATGCAAACAAAAACCAGCACTGTCTTGGCGAGACGTTTTCGGGATTCCATCTGAAAAGAACAAAGTGGATTGTACATCAGCAACTTTTTAATTTAATTGAAGAAGAAAATGCTTGTTTTAGTTTGCCAGAAGACAGCAAGGGACCACTTTGACCTGAAAAAATGCAATGTTTTTCTAGAAAACTGAAATGGACCTGTTCGAAATAAACTTATTGGCTCATCCTATGCATATTTTTATTGAGAAATATGTCCCACTGAGTTCAGTGGGATTTATGCTTCCACAGTGGTATTTGCCGCTTTAATGGCCTCTTCAGAGTCCACACAACTGTCATGCAGCTCTGTGAAAATCAGGGATCATCCCACTGAGTTGAGGCAACGTAGTGTGGATGAGCCAACCTAGGCCGTATCTGGACAAATATTTCTGAATAGCTTTGGGAGTGATTTTCTTTAATGCTACTGTGATATTAATCCTGTTCCAAGATTAATGGTTTGATAATTGCACACATGTAATTAGGAGGAGAGGCTTTCTCAGAGGGGAAGATACTGTGTTGGCAATCACACACCATACAATCCAGATATATTGTAGACAAAATATTAAGTAAACAAGAGATACATGGATACGTGTTTTCCAATGAGATTCCATTGAGAAATTGTTGTAATTTCACTTGGTTTCCCATGCTACCAAATAGAGATATGGGAAAACACAGCACCTCATCCCCCCATATTCCAAATATGTGAGTCTTAAGAGTACAGATGTAATGGCAAATTACACCTTTGTCTTCCTATTACTCAAGTAACCAGCTTGTGTAGACAATAGGGGTCAGGTGTGCCACGTGCCTTCCTATGACCTTCTTCAAAATCCATGCAGACACACTCATATAATGGCCCAGATCTTCAGATAATTGCACTCAGCCTACTGCACCTGCCTTACCACTTAGCAGATGGTCAGCACTGTCAGATCTGACAGCCTTGATTACCCATTTGGAAGTGAGAGCCTGAATCCAGGCCCAACTTCTCCCTCCCTAGATGGAGTCTTTATTCAGCCCCCCATTCCTCTGAAACAGATATCAGCACTGCAGAAGTTGAGAACATTGACCATCCAATTCAGTGTCAAGAACCGAACCAATCATAAAGCCCTACATGCTTGATGCCAAAATCTATCTATGGGATTCTTTGCACAGCATCCTATTTTCCCATGTTGTCTCCATTCCAGTAGATGATCGGGACTGTTCTAGTAATGCTCTAACACTGTGTAACATGAAGAAGTTCCTCCACTCAAGCTGCAGCACACACCAGTTTTTACTCACACACTTGAATAGAACCTGTGATCTTCTTAAGATACACATGTAGTTCTGTCATCCCTTTGAGGAGTGGGAAAGATCACAACTATTGGGAAATTACATACCAAAATTACATACGTATTGGGGGTTGGGCCATTTAAAGGGCCCTGCTGCTTGCAAGCTCATTCCCCCCGGGGAAATGGCCATTTAAACTGGCCCTTTAATACGAACCAAACGAACCAGCAGACCAGTTCATGGAAGTTCGTGGAAATGAGCTTACATGAACCCTGGTTCGTGAATAGACATGGGCATGAACGGGGGGAAAACTCCGAACACCCTGTTCGTCATTCGGTGCCATCCATGAACAACGAACAACGAACATGGATGAACATGAACTGTTCCCGGATATGTTCGTTGTTCATGGGGGCCAGAACCACCCCCAACCCCCCCCACTTAGCCCCCCTCCACTCAAACCCACTTACCTGGCCCTTTAAAGATCCCTTTAAACTATCAGCTGGCAGGTGGCAGGGGGGGATTCCCCCCTGCCGCCTGCCAGCTGATTGTTTAAAGGGCCCTGTCCTGGCAAAAACAGCAGTGTCTGCTGGCAGCTAGTTTAAGGGGTTACAAAAGTGACCTTCCCAATGTCCAACACCCACCAAATTTGCAGGGGACATACTCTTCACTGTCCTCTGAAGATCCCCCAAGTTTCAGAGAGATTGCACCCCAGGAAAGGCATGATCCACGGGTCTCCCCGTTGGCTGTCATTTTCTCTTCACAGTGGCAAAAATGGAACTCTCTGCTGGAAGTACTTTGAAGGGTTAAAGCCAGAAGGAAAGCCAGAAGGAATTCAGAGTTCTGTCCCTCCTTGCCTCCGGTTGCCAAGGGGATTGATTGCAGCAGGTGCCAGACTGTCTGGCTTGCCGAATAGCTGCCGAAGGCAATGAACGAGGCTTGCAATGACCACCTGTTCATTTAGGATGGGGCCTCACGAACAGCTTGTTCGCAAACAGCATATTATGCTGTTCGTGGGTTTTTTCTGTTCATAATGCTGTTCGTGCCCATGTCTATTCATGAACCCCGAACCAGGCTGGTTCGTGGGTTATTTTGGTTCATATTTAGGTCCATGCCCATATCTTCTAAGGAATTCCTATGTAGCGATGGAACAATAGTTCAGTTGATCATTGTTCTTTCACAGTGACTAAAAGCTAGCAAGCAGCATTTAACTTCTTGCAATCTATACCCCTCTCTTGTTCTAAACAGGTGATCAGGTTGTTGCCTTCTCCTCCTTGGTCCTGCCTATTATTTATTGTCGCTTCTTCCAGGTGGCTCATGCATCTTTATTTGCCATGCATTAGGCTGGCCATGTTGACTAAGTGCAGCTAGTAGGTTAGCATACAGCAGATTCTGGCCAAGGCATGTTCTAACGAACGAACGAATGAACGAACGAACAAACAAAAACAAACAAACAAACAAATCAGGATCATATGGGACTCAAACTGGCAGCCTTCCATTTTGTGCACTAAACTTTGGTAGAGTGAGGCACTTGAGGAGATACAGTGGAAGGAGAAGAGGAAAAATTGCTCTGTAAACAATTGACATATGGGTGTAGGGTATCCATTTAGTTAGGCAACGAAGTGGCTCCCCTTCACATGAACTGGCAAGGTTAAATTTTATTCCCATTCCTTCCGACTGGTAAGAAATCCCATTTAACTTCCTATAAACTGCCCCGTCGCGCAGAGTGGTAAGCTGCAGCACTGCAGCCCAAGCTCTGCCCACGACCTGAGTTCGATCCTGATGGAATCCAGGTTCAGGTAGCCGGCTCAAGGTTGTCTCAGCCTTCCATCCTTCCAAGGTCGGTAAAATGAGTACCCCCAGTTTCCTGGGGGTAAAATGTAGATGACTGGGGAAGGCAATGGCAAACCACACCGTAAAAAAGTCTGCCAAGAAAACATCATGATGCGATGTCCCCCCATGGGTCAGTAATGACTCAGTGCTTGCACAGGGGACTACCTTTACCTTACCTTTAAACTCAATTATAAGGTACAGAGAGTAGGAAAAAGAAGGAAAAGGGTGAGGAAGAAAAAGGAATACTTAGTAAAATGTAGATCCTTATTTTGTTTCCTAATCATATATTTACAAATCGGTGGGGGGGGGGGGTCAGAGAGTATAAGAGATTTTAGGCAGCTCCTTCTCCCCACTTGCATTGGCTTCCAGCAACAAGGAGGGTTGTTGTATGCTGCTCGCTGCTTGGAAAATAAAATCCCAGGCCACAGATTTCTGCCCAGGACCACAAAAAGTGGCACTCAGCAAACTGAAATGAAACCTAGCATTAAGGAGCTGGCTGAAGGCTATCAGGCACAAGTGTCTAATTGAATGTACGCCTGTGATCTGTATGCCGTATGCATATATCATAACCAGGCCTATATAAATAAAGTTGCCTTGTCTAGAGTGCTTTCTTAGGTTCTTAATTGTGGCTTGGGGAACATTCAGTGATGTTGTGTACTTGATGGGCAGCCATGGATTAAAGGTTAAGAATCACTGTTGAGGACAGTCCAGGAATTGTTGAATACAACACTTTGATTCCAATACCCTGACTTATGCTTTTTGTTCTTAATGGGGAAAAAAACTTTGGCAGTTAAGTTTGCATTCATTTTCTTAATAAGATGAGCGATGGCTTGTGCACCCTGCCCTTCCTAGTGCAGCTCCCATTTAAAATTGCTAACCAAGCCAACAGCACAAAAATAGCTGAAACTGTGTGTGAAACAATGCTGCTTAAGAAACAAAACAAAACCTTTTGGGGAGCAGAACTGAAGCACAGATATTTTTATCAGTCGACTACCATTTTTTCAACTATATCAATTTTTGTGGCATGAATCCATCAGCCTGACAAAAATCAAAGACTGTTTATAGGGTCATGGGCAGAACTGTTACACTGATAAGTAATTGTGGAATAACATTTTCATTTGAATGTATTTGTGCAATTACTGGTAATTCCCACCCAAAAGCTGCCTGTGGGTTTCAAAACTTCATTAGCACCAGCCCAATTTTTGAATCCCAAATTAAGCCACAACAAACTGGTGGACTGGACTTGAATCAGTTAGAGAAACAGTTCCTATTCAACTTTTCTACATTTATGGACTGTTTAAAAATATTTCAACTGACATGCAAGCCAACTTGATAAATTAAGACCATTTTTCTCTTTGGATGCATTTCTGCCCTGAAAACAGGCTCAGAACTCCACTGGACTTGGGAAACTTTCTAATAGTGCAAAGCAGAGTTACAGCCCATTCAAGTCAATGGACTTAGAAGGATGTGATTCTGCTTAGGGTGGTGCTGAGAATGCAGCATACAAGTTATGTCATCCACAACATGACAATTACCATTCGTTAAAAAAAACAAAATGTCAGACATACCTGTTTTCTAACATGTACATTTCCTTCCACTGGGAGGTTGTAAGCACTTCGTATCAGATTTTTTGCAATGAAATAATAGTAAACTGAAATAACAGAGAGAGGAATGACATAAAATATCAGAAAGGAAGCCATTGATTGAATTTTCGGATGCAGCTCGTTGGTAAGCGGGTAAGGCGTACAACTAATGAATGTTTTATTAGTGCCCTTGTCATAGAAAGGACGCAAGTCTGAAAATACAGCTTCAGGAATGGCCAGCAGCATGGATAAAATCCAGATCATGACAGCTTTCAAACAAATCTTCAGTAGTGCGTGAGAGGCCTGGATGTCCATTGGTCTCACTATGGCTTTATACCTAAGGACAAATAAATAATTCTGTTACCAATTTATTCGGAAAAAACTCCACTTGATTATTGTCTCTTTATGTGAAAAAGAAGATTGGTCACAAATGATGGTCATTCTCCTTCCCTCCCTGCTGTCTGTTGCTTATGATTACTAAGAGCATCCCAGCTGGACCTTTCTGACTGACAACCATTTTAGAAAATTCTAAATTTCTTGTGGGAAACACTTTAGCTCCAGAGTCTTAACTTACATGTGTAACAGTTTACCTAACGCTTCTTTATCTTTCTCTTGCTCAGCTTTCTCCACAAGTAATGGCTATGTCATTCAAGGAGGGCATGCATTTCCTCTGAAGGAGGAAGCATGAAGTTGATGTGGTAAAAACTATTGATAATTGCAGGAGATTACTCAGCTCTAGTGCCTATTTTCATTAATGACCCATAGTTATCTGATTGGCATATTGCACTGGGGACACAGAAGTCTGATCTATTACCATGGTGGGAAGAGCAAAAAGAGAGCATGGGTTTGTTGTGGAGACCTTTATGTTTACTTTATCTGTTGAGTTCTTTTCTGAGAGGTGCTTTCCATGGTCATAGATGCAGAGGAGTTAGCCGTGTTAGTCTGTAGTAGCAAAATCAAAAAGAGTCCAGTAGCACCTTTAAGACTAACCAACTTTATTGTAGCATAAGCTTTCGAGAATCACAGTCCTCTTCGTCAGATGTATGGAGGGCAAGAAGAAACTGGTCAGATATATAGGTGGAGAGGGGAGGGAGGAGTAGATGCAAACAGTAGCTTCTGATATGGAGAAGTAACTGACTTCCTTAACAGAAGCAAACTGATCTCCATATCAGAAGCTACTGTTTGCATCTACTCCTCCCTCCCCTCTCCACCTATATATCGGACCAGTTTCTTCTTGCCCTCCATGCATCTGATGAAGAGAACTGTGATTCTCGAAAGCTTATGCTACAATGAAGTTGGTTATTCTTAAAGGTGCTACTGGACTCTTTTTGATTTTTCTGAGAGGGACACAAGAGCATGTTGGATCCTGTCCTAGGATATAGGTGCTTCAGAAAAAATGGGGTCAGTTACATCTTGGATTCTTGAACTAGTTTTAGTCCTACACCGATGCCAAATTAAAGTGGGGGGACCTGAAGTAATTCTTTGAAATTTGTTTTGTTTAAAAATATTATGGCAAACTGCTGAGTGTAATTAACTCTAACCATCTTTTACTCCACAGGATTTTTTTTTTTTAGTTTATGCTTCTTTTCAGCAGTAAAATCACTGAACTTTAAGAGACTGGGTGGCTCTTCATACTTACAAAGGAATTTTCCTATATACTCAATGTTGTTAATGCAGACATATTAAAAGATTGCAGTATTTTAAATGAGAGTATGGTTGAAGTATCACATCATGAAAGACATGGTGGCACTGCCAGAAACAGCATCCCTGTATCATGTAGTTTCTCTGCTTGTGATGTATAGCAACATGACATAACTGTGGTATCTGCTATTACCTGTCTCCTGTCCACATCATTGGTGGCTCTGCTGAGGGACGAGGAAACATGCAACATGATTATGGCCCTCTCCACATGTCTTTAAAGGGACAGCCCACTTACCAAATGCTGGTGGGCTCTCCCCCTTGACTCTAGACATCTCCATTTTCAAAACAGTTTGGCTTCATATTTTCGATTCCTTTCTGGGACTGTGGGAAAGTGCACTCCCAGAAAAGGTGCCAAAAAATGGAAGACCAAACGGCAACTGTTTTGAAAACAGAGATGTCTGACGTCAAAGAGAAAAGCCGCCAGCATTCAGTAAGTGGACTGTCCCTTTATGTCAGACAGGCCAGCCAATCAGCCTGCCATACCTGTGAATGTATATCTACTGGGGGGGATGGGTAGTAGTTTCTTCTTTCACTATATCTTGGCCATGCTTTGCTTGGGCTGAGTGGTGTAATCAATGCAGCTGGAACGTCTGGGAACCGACCTTGGGAAACTCAGCTCTGCATCTCTTTCAGAACTTTCACTGACTTCAACTGACTCTTGTTTGAACTGTGGGGAGGGGACTGGAGGTATAATCTCTCGAGGAAGACTTTGCTTTGGCATTCCAGGCAATTACCATGTACAAGTGCACTTCTAGGGAGCAATACTTATTGAAGATCTTTAACTCATACAACTGTGTTTGATGAAGTGGAGAGTCTGAGGGAATCCCCTAGCCAGGCCTGAAATTTTAAGGACATGTGGAAAGGGTGTATGTCATATCACGGGATAAGTTATATTACAAATTTTAAAAAGAGCTCTTCACCAGGGGATGTTATTTATAATGTTGGCCTCATTTCTCCAATAATATGTGGCTTCCACCTCTGAAAGAAAAAAATATTCCAGCCTTTGAACAGTTTGAACAGTCTCCATCACTACATGTTTTGGAATTCCTTTCTGTACAGTATATCCATATGGTATGATTCAATACAGTGCTGAGTTGCTGACATTTCCCCAAAAGTTAATAAATGATAAATAGCTCCAGCAAAGGTCATCTTCAGGCAAAACTGATGTTATCAGCCTGACGTTATCAGCTCTGTTAATTAAGCAACCTGCTATTTTATAATAAAATATGTCATAAATGGTACTATGGCTTCTTTATGTCAAAATTAATCTGTGGTACAAGAAGACAATTATGTGAAATAGACTCAACTAAGCATTCTCAAGCCAATCTGTCATTCCTCTGGAAAGCTGCTATTGGATCATAATATTTGGATCACAATATTTGCCCTAATGTAAAGATAAATTCTTCTAAGTCACAGTAATCACAGTGAAAGAGTTCAATAGATGCTTAAATCTCTCTCATTAATATCAGTGTGATTTATACATGCTTAGCTTTGACACAACAGTGCACACTTTAACATGACACACAATTTCCAATGTTTAATGCCAGAATGCAAACTCCTGCTGGCTTTTAGACTGAAGCCCAGTTCAAGTGATTTTTGAAAATGTAATTATTTTTATTGTCTACAAAACACTTAATGAATGCTCCCCTCCTGGACAGAATAGCAACATGACTATTAAAACAGAATAAATAATGTCATGCCATCCTGAAACCATTTTTCTAGCCCTAACATGGTTTGTGCGAGCAATAGATTGCTTTGGTACAAACACCTAGAATTAACGAACATGGTGCTTAACTAGTGTGCATGTATATAATAATGTCATTTGGAACAGACATTTGGTCTGCTAACTTTGAAGGCTGTAGGCAAGGTGGAAAGTGGAAATCCCAGTCTATTACTTATCATTAATATATCTAATTCTCAATGTGGCCCATCTGTGGATACTTACATCCAAAGATTGGATCCATGAGCAGACAAGATAGATCTTCTGACAAACCTGAAAAATTTCCCAGGTTTGTAGGAGAATTTGAAATCTAAAAACTAACAAGACATTGGGGAGTTCACCCCCCCATAACAGAAATGTGCCTGTAGCTTTAAGAAATTAATGTCCTCAGTGGCTGTTGCTAACGGCTGTATTGTCAGTCTTTAAGCCTTGGTTTGTTAGTAAAAGGCAGAGGGAGGTAGCAGGGGCCTTTCCAGGACTTTTTTAGCCTTGAGGGAGGAGTCATCAGGGCCAGGCAACTTGCTATCATAACCTAACAGCACCACAAAAACCATTGTGGGATAGTGGTCCGAGTTTCAGACTAGCATCTGGGATACCCAGGTTTGAATCACCACTCTGCTTGGGAAGTTCACTGGGTGACATTGGGCCAGTCACTCTAATCTAGCTCACTGGGTTGTTGTGAGGAGAAAATGGAGGAAAAGAGAATAATGTAAGCTGCTTTGGGTCCTTATTGTGGAGAAAGCTGAAGATGGCAGGGGTTTAGATGGTGGGTGGGAAGGAGAGAAGGAAGCAGGGAAAGGTGCGTTATGAGGGTTGCCAGGAAAAGAGAAAATAGCATGAGGAAGGGGATATGGGGGGAATGATGGGTCCCCTGCATGAAATTTGGAAAGAACATTCCTTTTATGATGTAAACATCTACTAAGAAAGGATTTTAAGAAATTCACACCTTAAGGGGGTAAAAGGGGGTAAAATGTGTTTTCCCAAAGGAATATAGCTTCTCTGTGTAACTGGCAGGCTGCTGCCTTCTTATGCCCCTGCCCACTGCCAGCTTGGCCACTCTTTCCTGATTGGGCCAGCCTTTCAAGGTCATTTGCATATGTGGGCTGATTGGGGCTCACAACATTCCACACCTCATCCCCCCCAGAGACAATTGGAACACAGAGGACATTTGCATATGTGGCCTGATTGGTCCTTCCCCACCCCCATTCTAAACAGTATGCAGTTGCTATTGGGCATCATTTAATGTGTTCTGAGGTAAAATGCACCTCCCAGTCTTCCCCTAAAAGTTCACTAGGGTTGCTAATCTCCCTTTAGGGCCTGGCTTTCTTGTGTGGCTGGCAGGCTCCTGGCTGTTTGCACCCCCCTCTCTGATTGGTCAGCTGTGGAACTCTGTGTTCTGAGATAAAAATCAAGTAAAGGAAACTGTATACAGTTGAAGAAAGACAGTACAAGACTCCTGAATAGGGATTTTATATAAAAGTCAGTATGGCAACTGAGTTTTTAAATGTTCATGGAGAGATGGTGCATAACCTTTCTAGGGCCATTTTAATGCGAACTTCTCAAATGAACTTGCTGAAGTGCCCACCACACAACCCGTCCCTCCGTCCAACTCTACCTCACACCTCTTGCAGGCATTATAACTGGATTTAAAGTAGTTAAATACCGTAGTGAAGCATGAGTATCAAGCTAGTACTATATATTCATATGTGGATCTGTGTGGACATTAATGTTTATCAGAGAAAATAAAATTATCTTTGAAATCTTCAAAATTTGGTTGTGTGCATTTGCATTAAATAGGGATGCTAGCCACATTCTGAAAGACAACATGTATGGTAGTTAGCATGTCAGGCTTGGAAAATCTGGGCCAGTTCCACACATCCTTAAAGGGACAGCCACTCACTGAATGCTGGCTGCTTTCCCCCTCCATTCCAGATGTCTCCATTTTTAAAATGGTTGCAGGCTCTTTGGTTTCCATTTTTTGGCACCTTTTCTGGGAATGCATTTTTCTGCAGTCCCCAAAAAGGCGCCAAAAATACAGAAGCCAAACATCCTGCAAACGTTTGGAAAATGGAGATATCTGGAGTGAAGGGGAAAAGCTGCCAGTGTTTGGTGAGTCAGACGTCCCTTTAAGGATGTGTGGAAATAGCCCTAGTTTCATATCCCCACTCTATCATGACACTTGCTGGGTTACTTTGGACCAGTCACTGTTTCAATTTAGCCTGCCACTGGATTATTCTGATGATAACTTGGAGGAAGGAAAGACCACATGTGCTGCTGTGAGATATTCAAAGGAAGGCTGATATAAAAATGTACTAGATAGATTGAGTTAAATAATGGGCCACAATGTTATCATTGTTTAAAGGATCAGGAAAGGGAGATAAATAAATTCAGGGCTTTTTTCTGGGAAAAGAGGTGATGGAACTCACTGGATATCAAACACACATGCACAAACCACGTGTGCGCTCCTGGGACCGCGTGAGGACATCACTTCCGGGAAATATAATCATGCAGGCTGTGGCTGCCTGGGAGCGCTCTTGTGCTCCATGGGGGGGGGGGCTGATCTGGGCCCCAAACAGCCTGTAATGTGCTGCTGCCATGTGGGAGAGCACTCCTCTGCCTGGCAGTGGCACGATCCTAGCCGTTTCGGGTCAGAATAGGGCTGAAACAGGCCCAAAATGGCCAAAATGGACCCTAAATGGCCTGGATTGGCCTAGATCAGCCTGGAACAGGCCTCTGCTGTATGAGGTACCCCTGCCCGGCAGTGGCCCGATCCTGGCCATTTGGGGGCCAAAATGGGCCCAAAATGGCCAAAACAGACTGCAAACATCCAGGATTGGACCCAAGTGAGCCTGGAACGGGCCTCTGCCACAAGGGGGTACCCTCCACCACTCAGCAGAGGCCTGATCCTGGCTGTTTAGGGCCCAAATTGTGCCAAAACAGCCAGGATTGGGCCTGAATCGGTGTGGAACGGGCCAATGTTGTGTGGGGGAACCCTCGCCTGCTCGGCAGCAGCCCAATCCACTGCATTCTGGCTGGAAAAAAGCCCTGAATAAATCTATTAACTTATTTTACTTCCCTTATCACAGTGCTGGTGTGAGTTAACTTGGTCTTCCCTGCCTTGCTTTACTTCTAGGTGGGTCCAACCTACTTCAATCCATAAGCAGTTTCTGCAACTTCTCCTGACCCCAGAGGTAAAAGTAACTTACATTTCTTCTCGGGGGAATTGAAGCAGAAGATGGAGGAACTTTGGCCACTTTTTTACATTTCTTTTACTTTCACTTCTACCTGGTCCCTTAGACCTGTACTGAAGTAGGCTGGCTGAGTCACCCTCCAGGCCCTTGTATAAGTAGGTGATGCAGTCAGGCCCCAAGATAATGCCTGTCCCAAGTCTCACTGAAGAACAGCTCTGACAGACTAGCCTGAGGAAGCCTCCTTCACCCTCCAAGTGATGTTTTAGGGGCTCACCACCACACATTAGTTCATGAGTCTACTGGCTTTGGACACCTTCCCTCGACAGCTCATTTGAAGACTCTGAACCTCTAGGGGAAGACAGATATTTAATTCTATTCTTCAGTGTAGTCTGCAAACTAGTCTTCTTGTATCACACTGAAACTCAGTCCAGTTTGGGATCTTGAGTTCACCTGGCTCACCTCCAAAAGTTTCTTTTGCATCAAAATCTGTCCAGAACACCTGGAATAAGGATGACAATCGACTTTTTACTGTGAATATTTAGCAGATTTTATCCCTCTGAATAAACACGTACCATATTTTGTAATCGAAAGCGCCCATCCTGAAAGGAGATTCTCATAAGGGAAATTATCTGTGGAAACCCCCTTTTGCAGTCCAAGAATAGGCAAAATGACTTCTTTTCAAGCTACTCCTGTCAAGCATATTTCACTTAATATAAAATCACACATCTAGTTTCACATATTGATTTTGTTTCAGAAATCTAGTCCGGTGGCTGAAAAAAATTACACTGGCTGAATTTGTAGTTTGTTGTTCCTTCCAATTTTAATGCAAATTTCTTGTCAGAACAAAATAATATTTTTTATTCCCAGCAATCCATACCAGGATTTTACCAGTGTTGTTGGTAATAGGATTTGGTGATGTGTAGAATTTCTAAAAGGCAGTCAGTGCCTTGCAGGACCTGACTCTTGGTCCATTGACAGTTGCCAAAATCTCATGCAAGTTATTAAGATTCACTATTATGTAAGTTAGTAAAATTCACTCTTTTCAATCAGATCATGAATCCACTTGGCTGCACAATAAAATAATTTACACTTTATCTCTTTCAAACATTTTTCCATAGCAAAATGTTTGTTGTAATGCTTTAAGGTGAAATCCACCTGAATTTCCCTACAAGTTGATTGCTTACATTAATTTATGAAAAAGAGAAAGCTATCAGGTGAATGAGTCTAGAATATAATTGTTTAAGTAAGCAAGTTTCTAGTTAACTGAGCAAGAAGTTGCTGTAGCAACCCATTAATTCACAAAACAACATGAAGCATACCTAGCAATGAATGAGGATGGGTAAGTAAGGAGCCGGAAGGTGTTGATCATAGACAGAGAAGTAGAATCCCTTCTTAGACTGGCAAAAAACATTATGTAAAACACCACACAGTGTTAATGTTTAAGTAACAACTTCATGTCTTTTGATAGAGGATTTGATGGATGCATGCCAATCATTAGAAGAGTGAAACAAGACCAACCGTAGACTACCCAGATATATAGTAAATTATAGCTTGCAAATTAAAGAATCCCATCCTCCAATGGTTCAATAAGAATTCAGCATGCTCATTGCCCTACAGATTGCTGGGAGCAGTTAAACATACGAAGCCACAAAACTTGTAGTTACCTGGTTCATATAATGAATTCGCCTTTCTCTTAATTCTTGCACACATTACAAAGTGAGGACCATCTCCCCCAGGAATTGTAATTAGCTCAAAATGTAAAATGAGATTCTACAGTCACAACACACACACAACTGAGTGTTTCTGCAGATGGAAGGACTTTTGTCCACAGAGCACAACTTTCTTACTTCCCCCTTCTACTACATCCCAAAATGCCTCCCAAAACACCGATTCAGGGTGTAAGAGATCCCCAGAAACAGATTTTTGAACTACAGTGGGAGGAGAGAGAGAGTCATGCCTGTGGGAAGAAATTGTTCTGTCTGCAACTATGCTTCATTGGCTCCAACCCACTGAAAAGTTCTATTTGTTTCTTTTTTATCTCAAGTCATGGAGACTAATGGCAGCTCCTGACAGAATGAAGCAAATGCCTCCAAAGGGCATTTGGAAGGCTCTATAGTATGATGGGCAGGCCCAAAGACATCTTTCGGTCCTGGGAAGAAAGAACACTCATAATTCCACAGCTTGTCTGACCAAACTCTGTAAAGCCTTCTAACCTTTCGTAACTACCAATGATTTGTACAAAGGCTTTATTTTCAAGTCTACTATCTTTCCTCCAAGAGTTATGAATATCATGCTGATGCTAAAAATGCACTTCAACTAAAAACAGGTTCTACGCATGTGCAAAAACTCATTTTACATTACAAACTAACCAGTCATTTGATCATGATGTTCTGAACGGGCAACCTAATTGCAAATCAAGTAACAGAAACAGCGAATTCATCCATCACCAGGTTAGTATCTGTTAAAAATTAAAAAAGGCAATCAAGAGTGGGAGGAGTTGGCTAGATTCATAAGAGTTTATAGTATTGTAGAAGGTATTAGATGGGCATCCCTCTTATTTATGGAAATCTAAAAAAACCTGCACTGTTTGCTCACCTAACTCTGAACTTCAACAATCAAGACAACTGTGCTATACTAACATATGCTGTAGTTCAGGGCTAGCTGAGCAATCCTACCCATTGAATTGAATGAGTCTCAGTAGTACATGAGTTTGGAACTGCAGCTCAGATAGGAACCTACTCAACTAATCCTAGAGCTCATCAGTTTTGTACTATTGTACTTAATGAAGACAGGATTATCTCAGTTTTTTTATCCACCACTTACACTGCATTCAGTTTCTAGTCCCCCCCCCCCAGTTTCTTTAAATGTTTGGTGTGATACAGATGAAGAGTGGGGGCGCAAGAGAGGGATAAATGAGTGAGATGACTGGTTGATGACTGAGAGTGTGGGCGGAGTGAATGCAGGTTTTAGTTACTGAGTGAAGAGAAAAGATTCAGTATAAGCAAAGCAGATAACCTGTGGGCAGCCTAGGAGTGTCACTGTCTATGCATTTCTGAGAAAAATATTGAGTCTGGGCAAAGCAGGCAACCTGTGTGGAAGCCTGAGGGAATTCTCATTCTAGTCAGTTAGGCAAACTGTGTGGCAGCCTGAACTGTGTGTGTCTGTGACAGAACATTCTGTCCAGAGCAGGCAAACTGTATGTGCACCTAAGAGTGAAAGTCTGTGTGTATTTGAGTAAGAAATTGATATCTGAAGCAGGCAAACTGTGTGTGAGCCTGAGAAAGTAAGTTTTTCTATATATCTGTGTGGCCGAGTCTATGAAGAGAAACGTTAAGAACTGATCACTATCTTTAAAACCATCAAGCTTAATTAACAGTATGAAGCTGATATGCTTCTTAACAAAATAAAAGTTTATTTTGTTTGGGTTCTTTTATCCCAGAGTATCTGTTATTCCCGTATCCCATTCCTATCCTCAGGGCCACACAGACCCATGAAGGAGCCTGACGCTTGGGCATGTTATTAAAAGGGAAATTTAAATTACTTATTTTGGAATATAATTCCTGGTGGCAGCAATCCACCCAGTGGATGCAAGAAGAGAGTTAAAGGAAAAATCTAACTGAAAAATAGAGATGGGCATGAACAGCAATATGAACAAAAAAAAGCCACAAACAGCCCAATCCGCTGTTCGCAAGCAAGCTGTTCATGAGGCCCCGTTCCTAGCAAACATGTGCTCGTTCCAAGCCCTCTTCATGGCATTTGTCAGCCGTTTGTAAAGCCAGACAGTTTGGTGCCTTTCAATCAATTCCCCTGGCAACATAGGCACAGACTGTCTGAACTCTGTCTGAACTCCTTCTGGCTTTCCTTCTGGCTTGTAACACCTCAAAGTAGCTTCCAGCAGACAGTCCAGTTTTTCCACTGTAAAGAGAAAGTGACATGAAAGGGGGAGACCCATGGATCATGCCTTTCCCAGGGTGCAATCTCTCTGAAACTTGGGGGGTCTTCAGAGGACAGTGAGGACTATGTCCCCTGCAAATCTGGTAGGTATTGGACATTGGGAAGGTCAGTTTGTAACCCCTCAAAGTATCTTCCAGCAGACAGTCCAGTTTCTGCCATTGTAAAGAGAACATGACATGAAAGGGGGAGACCCATGGATCATGCCTTTCCGGGGGTGCAATCTCTCTGAAACTTGGAGGGGTCTTCAGAGGACAGTGAGTACTATGTCCCCTGCAAATTTGGTGGGTATTGGACATTGGGAAGATCAGTTTGTAACTCCTCAATTAGCTTCCAGCAGACAGTCCATTTTTTGCCACTGTGAAGAGAAAATGACATGAAAGGGGGAGACCCATGGACTCTCCTTTCCCCAGTTCAAGTTCAGCTAAGTCCCAAGGGGGCTGTTCTGGCTCCCACAAACCTCCAACTACGAACATGTTTGTGAACATGTCATGTCCGTCGATGTTCATGAATCCCTGTTTGTGGATGGCAACGAACATCGAACATTGTGTTCATTTTTTTCTCCTGTTCGTGCCCATCTCTATTGAAAAAGGGGCTCGTAACACACACACCTCACTCATTTGTCCATATTAAAATTACATTTCTGATAATCACTTTTTGATGCTGTCCTCTATTTCATATACAGATGTTTAAAATATTTGCTCTCAAAGTATGTGATGGCTGTTGATATATATTCAAGTGATAGCTAAATTGTTGATGCTAATCCGTGGAATTTAGCTCCACAACTTATTCAAGTCATGGTTTGTTGTCTTGCATTCCAGTGCAAGGCTACATTTCAGTACAGAATAACATCTAAAAAGATATTACTTTTTCCTGACACTGTACCATATGCAGTAGCTCCCAGTACCACCTTACACAGATAAAAAGTCTATATTTTTAAGAAACCCACAACAAATATAAATTATGAACCTCAAAGGGCCTTTGTACCTCAGAATATCCCTATGAGCATTGTGAAATGTGAGAGGCTACTAATAAATATGATTTATCATGAAACTATATATTTCTCCATGGAAAGACATTTCAGCAAAGGTGAAGCCCATACTGATAATACATGTATCTGACCCATGAACTACCCTTTTTCTCTACTGATGTCATACAAGACACACATCCGTAAAGGAAATGGACAAGAATATGGTAGTACTGCCAAATAATTCCTTCACAGCAGGAGCTCCATTTGAGAAAGATCTTGCTCCATGTAGAATACTCAGCATAATAATGAATCCAGTCCTAGACAAAGCTATATAAGCTAATGAACACAGCAAGATTCACAACGGATCTCTCAAGAAACTGATCATCTGATATTATCAGTAATTAATACCCAGCTCAAGAACTAGTGCCATCCCTTTTAAAACATTCTGATACAGGTTCCCTTGGAGATGACATGACTTGGTTTTAAATATTTAATTTTCTCACTAAATCCACGAGCACTGTGTTTGGCTGAATATAAAACTCACTAAAAAGCTTTTCTATTAGCTAGGAGGTTTAAACAAGTAGGACCTTTACAGAATCTGGCCATTTATTCATAGAAAGAAAGGGATTTACTTGAAAAACCAAGAGACTATAGCTTCTGACACTGTTTAAAAAATTTTACAGGGACATTTGCGGTGGAAGACAATTCCAATTATGCAGTACAGTAGTGCTCTTGACTTATGTGCCAAGAAAAGTTTCATTATAATTTCAGATGTGGGCTTAGGGGGTGGGATTTTTACCATGATTGCTTATTTCTGGGTAGGACATTACTGGTTCTGAAGTCAAATTAATGTGGTTTTTCAAGCTCTGGTGTTTGAAGGCCATTATTTTCAATGGGGATATTTAAGGGTCTGGGGTAGCTGTCTATGAAGATAACGGCACCAAATTTGCACATAACTCAGAGCCTCTCTAAATGAGACAAATAGCCAGAGGATGCTCAAGTGAAGCAAGGCGCAATGATAGCTGGGAAGCCAAGTTCAGAAGGAGGGAGGTAGGCAGGAGGGGTGAGCAGAGAGTGTCTCCCTGGCATAGCACCAACAAAGCAGAGGTAACGTGGAGGAAAGCCACGCTCCACTCTTCTCTGCAACTTGCCTGGGAGCAGCCATTGATAAATAAAGAGTCCAATGGTTCCTCCTGACCTGTAGCCAACCTCCTTGTTATGCCCGATCCATTTCCGAAACATCCAGAGGATCTTTCTCACCGTCTGCATGAACCTTTTGCTGTGCCTCTCTATCATCCTTGCTTTTGACCCTTTTCAAATATCCTTGATCTATGTCATTCCAGAGATCGACAGGCATTCATGAGGGAAGCAAAGGGAGAGGAAAAATTAGTGGGGAGGTGAAACTGACAGAGCCTTGGGGGGTGGGGGAGTCAAAGAGGAAATAAACAAACCCCATGAGGGGTGATTTTTGCGGGCTCTGTAGAGGGGGGGGATGACAGAGCCTTCTGAAACATCCCCTCTGTCTTAATCTCTGCTTGCCCCTCCCTACCTGCCTCCCTCCTTCCAAACTCAGCTTCCCAGAAAACTTTACATCTCTTTTCACTTGAGTGTCCTCATGGAAGAGGTCTCATATAGAGGGACTCCCAGTCCTTCCTCTAATCTAAAGACCCGCTAAGGTTCAAGTAGATTGAACAAAAGGGTTAGATATTACAGATCCCTAAAGCAGCTGCCTCTCTGTTTAGCCACATTGATGATTCCTAAAATGGCAGTCAAGTGTCAGCCTAGTAGGACACCTCCAGCAGGCCACCCAAATTTAAATAAGACAACTGTCTGCATTTGTTTCCTTACTCTTACAGAGACCAACAGACAAGTAAAAAAATTCTCTCTCCACTGAAACCTGCATTTGCCATCCTTCCTTGGTGTCGTCTGGTCTTTGCTTCCTTTCAGTAAGTAAAGAAGGCTTCTGTTGCAGACCCCCCCACCCCACCCCATCCTGTGAGTCTGCCATTATTCCCTATGGGGGACTGTTTCAGGGTTTTTCAACCAAATGGCACCAAAATGGCAGCAGTGTATCTGCGACCTGTAATTGCACTTCCATTATTCCCTATACAGGACATTTTTGAGGATGCTATTTTTTAACTAAATAACACCAGAATTGTAGCAGAGTGAGTGATGCCTGTCCATGAAAGAACCCCCAAGATGTGAATTAGACCATGAGTTCCAATTCTATGGGCCACTGAACAAGGTTTCCCAAGAGGGAAAAAACTCTCCACTCTCACAAAGGAGGGGAGAAGGAGAACTGCAGCTCTCTGCAACTCTCTGCAGCGATTGACTGGGAGTGCTTTGTGCTCTTCCCTTGCAAGGATCTAATTAGAAGGGCGACATGCCATTGTCCAGGAAAGCAGTAGAATCAAAGGAAATCAGGAGTTCATGCTGCATGGCTGGTAAGCATCCAAATTTGGACAAAAATGGATTGTTTGGGGAAGGGGTTTTTGTAATTCTCAAGCATCTTGCATTTGTGTTACCATTTTGAAAAAATCACAATAATGACCCAGGACAGAAATTTCTATGTATAACTTCGACTCAGGAATTTTGTTATGCATACCCCTATTAATGGCCCTCCCCCCCACCCCATTTATGTCCTTCATGCATTGAGGGAAGTACAATAGCAACAACCAGTGTTTGGTGCCCTCTGCTGAGCCATATTTTTTAAAGCAGATTTTCTTTTACCAAAACATTTGGGGCCACCTGCTCAACCATGGTGCAGTGGATAGATAGTAAGAATTGGGGAGGAGGATCCAGATCTTAATCTACACTTAGCCTTGAAGCACAAGGGGTGACCTAGAGCCAATTACTATCTATGCTGAGTTCCTTGGAGTTAAGACTGGACTAACGTTGGAACTAGTTTCTCTTTTATTTATTGACAAACTTACTTTGCATGGTCATTTGTGTAACAGCAAAGCACCATAAGGCACATCAGATCCCCTCTTTGGTTATAATAATGGAATCATCTGAAAGCTCTGGGACAGTGAGTAAGGCAGAGAAATTCTTTGTTCTAGCTTGCTGGTTACTTTCTAAAGCCGATCACCATCTATCCCAACCATACATTTGTATCTAAAATGAGCAGTAGGTTACAGCTATTATAGGTGTAGGATTCAATCATGCTAAATAACTGGACAACCACAATATTCTTACACTTGGATGAACTCTTCCAAATGGTCAAGAGACAATTCCATAGTTCTATATAGTTAATTCTTCAATTATGTCATTAGCTGACCCCCCTTCTGGTCTCTTTCATTCAAAAATGACATCCACATTGTACTGTTCCTTCTATGATCATGCTTAATTCTTCCTTTCTTCACTCATTTAAATTCCTTCTTAAAACCTACTATTTCTCTTTTAGCATTGAGGCTAATGCATATCACTTTTGTTTTTTAAATTACATAATGTCAAGCATGTACTTCCTTATTTTCAAGGAAGGTAGGTGCTGATTTCACATGCTTGTTCTTCCTGTTCCTAGAGCTGGACAAACAAAATTTACCTGTTCTGATACTCCAACAGCCAAGTGTTACCTTTAAAATAACTTTGGAAAGAAGGCCATAAAAACAATATTCTACTAATACTTTCCCTAGCCTACCTGCCCATATACACTGATGGTAATTGTGTGTGCTTAGAAGGAGAAAAAGAACCGACTCTTCTAATTTACAGAAATCCCCTTGCTTCTTTACTTGGAGGTTTGTCTTATATATCACTAATGGATAGGAAAATAGCTGTTTACCATTCTGATTTAAAAGCTAATTAGGTCATACATCAGTTCATGCATATGTAGCATCTGCACAGAAGAGCTGTCCTGAACTACACAATGTGGTTCCAGGTGTATAGGCTGGTTCACAGGATAAATCTATTAAACATTACCATTATCCTAAACAGAGTTACACCCTTCTTGGTTCATTGACTTCAATAGATAAAAGAGTGTAACTCAGAATCACATAATCATAGAACTGAAAGGGGCCTTACAGACCATCCAATCCAACCCCCTGCCCAATGCAGGAACAGCCTAAAGCATCCCCAAGAAGTATTGGTCCAGCCCCTCCTTGAAGACTGCTAAAGAGTGGGGGAACCCACCACATCCCTAGGCAGCTGATTCTACTGCTGAAGAAATTTTTCCAGCCGGTACCTTCCGTCCTGTAGTTTAAACCCATTGTTTCGAGTCCTCTGCTGCCAATAGGAACAGCTCTCTTCCTTCCTCTAAGTGACAGCCTTTTAAATATTTAAAGAGAGTAATCATGTCTTTGTAGGATGACACTATACATGCACTGTGCGCAGCATGGATATGGGTATGTGCTTTCTTGCAGAGATCATCATGTTACCCCTCTCATAACATACACATACGAAGAGTGCTATGGCTGAGTTTCTCAGAATATTCTGTAAGGGGGAAAATAAATACAGATGCCAGTTCCTGTGAACTGTGATTTCCTTTTGGTGTCTTCTTGTTATGCTGGAAGACTGCAGTGTGCAAACTGCATGTGAGTCCATAGGTAACTGTCCAAGTATCTGTCAGTTATGCATGTTACCATCATCCAATAAAGTGCTAGAACCAGATGCTGGAGGAGCATGGACAGAGGTAAAGGTAAACTTGAATCTGCTTTAGAAAAAGGTTAAGAACTTTAAATTCATGACCCCAAGTGACCTAAATCACACTGAGGGCCAAGCTACAAGTGACGAATGACACTTGAACAGCAAGTGGATTGAGTGGAGGGCAAGTGAACAGGGAGAAATACACTTGCTGTTCAAGTGTCATTCGTCACTTGTAGCTTCGCCCTGATTCAAACTCAACTTTGTGTATGGTTTTCTTCAAATCCCTGTAGAATATCAATTAAAGGACATGGGGTGGGGAGAGAGAGAGATCTTCTGTACTAAGAAATTTCAAAGAGAAATGCATTAATAATTGTTATTTGTACGTTCTGGCAGTGAGCTTTAGCAATGGAAATTGTTCCCCAGATTGAAATATGACAACACCTATCTCAAATTATATTCGGCGTTGTCTACAAAGAAAGCCCATGAGGAAAACCTCATTGGAAAAGAAAATAAACTTCAGCCCAATGGGATTTATATTTTATGGGGGCAGGACTGTTGTTACGATGTCATTCAGTACTTATTTTAATCTACTGTAGTGAAACCTGTCCGAGATTGGAATCAGCGGGCTCTGCAAATAAGCAGAGACAATACTATGACTATTATTTCTCAGTTGAAATGTTTTTCCTTCTTACCTCATGGCAACCAGTGCACCCCTTTAGTTTACATCAACAAATACCATACAAGGAGAGGGTTAGTTGCACACATTGCTCATAAGAGCTCTGAGCCTGTTGTGCTTAGAACACCTGTTCTCAATGGGAAACTAATTCAATAACTTTAAGTGTTTGTGCTGAGACTGCTTGCAAATGGGCAAGGGAGATGAAGAAAGGCAAACTGAAAATATGGATGTTATGAAGTTTCATGCTGTATTGGCACAGTGGTAGGCAGTACAGGATGTGACTTTCTGCAAATCAAATGGCAGAGATACGCATATCTAGCTGCATGTACACTAGCCACTAAATACAATGAAATCTATTCAGAAGCAATCACCAGGAAAGGACTTTGTTTAGCTTTGTTTAGCTTCCTTTATAATAAGTGGGGGAAGTCCCCACTTGAGAGAGGAAGTAAACAGCCTCGATCCCATTTGGAAAACTTCAATTTTTTTTCTGTTAAAGAGGGCATCTACCCAGAAAGCTTCCATTGCTTCTAAGGTACACTTCATGTAAAATGTTCAGTGTGATGTGCCCACCAAGCTCATTCCACTAAGTGGACTGTGTAATTTACACCCTGTATTTTCTCCCATCTGCTGTGGGGACAGGTGGAGAATCTAGGCAACGTGCGCTCAGAGGCTAGGCGACCAGCAGGTTCAAAACGGAGTTCCTAAAAGATCTGTAGCATCCTGAAAATTAATAGTAATGCAGGAAGTAATCAAATCAGTACGTGCTTGAAAAAGCAAACCTGTAGACATTGTTACAGCTTCACAATATTGATACTGTACCTCATGCCCACTACTGAACAGATGGTCTGTTGTTGCCTCTGGCTGTGTTGATCACCTCTCGAGAGATGTGAAAGTGATTGATTTCAGACACATACACTCTTCCCTCTTGAGCTGGGAATCGTTGCTATTAAAGCCTTCGACAATACATCGTTGCTATTAAAGTTTGTAGAACACAGCATTGATCTTATGGACGATCACTGTGCACAGCAACATGAGTATAGCCTGAACAAGGATCTCTGAATGGTATCCTGTGGCATCCCTTCCAAAACTATCAAGGTGTCCTATTTGAGCCCTAGCTATCTTTCAATTCCTTCCTTTTTTCTGATGGATTGTTGTGTGACATTGGCAGAAATATGGCAAAGAAGGTTTCTGGAAGTCACCAACAGATTACTTAAAGCTTTATTTTCCTTAGAAGTAACCAATATTTGACAGAAGCAATCTCACACCTCAATTTTGCTTGATGGGACACCATTGAGCAGTCCAGGGCCACTTCCACATGGGAGCAGGAAAAGGTGCCCTCCACTATGCAAACAGAAGGAAGCAGGATGGATGCAAGCAGAGCTGGTGAGGCTCACCCTGTTCCTCTGCTGCCCTCCCACCCTTCCCCTCCTTCTCCTCCCCCTTCAAATCCATTACATTGGCACATAACTTCCAAGGCCACAGCAATTGGATAGCCTCCCTACACTGAGTAAGCCTCCTTTTCTGCTTCACAGCTGAGATGCAGTGCTCAAAGCAGTTAAAGGGAGCAGAATGTGAAGGGTAGCTCCTCCCCCTTCCTGGATTGGCTGAGAGCAGAGCATCCTCATGCATGCTTCACCCATAACCACCCTGCAATTTCCTCATTGAGATGGAATGAAAGCTTTGCTGTTGTTGTTATTGTTGTTTTTGTTGTTATTGTTGCTGCTGCTGTTGTTGCTGTTGCTGTTGTTGTTCTTGCCCCCCAAAAGAAAAGTACAGGGGTCACACACATTGTCCTCAAAACGAGCATCCTGTGGATGCTCCCAAAAGCATCCCAAAAGCAGGGCCATCCTGCTCGTCACATGAAGCAAAATCCTCACGTGGAAGCAGCCCTGATGTAGCCATTCAGCTCCATCTAAGTTCATTATTCCTACCTTCTATGGATGGGACCCAGCAGCTGTGATATACACAGGGATTCATTTCCATGATCTCTTTTTTATTTGAGTAGGGGAATGCTCTGCACATTTAACAGTAGAGAAATGTAAATTATTTCCTTGAGCTTCATTCATTCTCATTATATTTCACGTAATTTTGTTCACATAAGTGAACGTGAATAAGTAAAGGGCACTTGCTGTGCTGTGAGCTAGAGATATGAATCTGTATCCCTAACATAGAAGCGTTCAAGAGGCCTATGCATGTTTTTCATCTGGTCAAAGGCCACTTGAGTCAAAAAATTTAAAAATCGAGATCAGCCAGCAGCCAGGTTGGAGAGGTCAACTTTCCATGATAATGTAGCGAACCCACCCTTGCTCTTTTTTCTAGATATTTTCTTTAATCAGACATAAAGCAGTTAATATTTGGAACCCAAGGAGAACAATGCAGAGAAAATTATGTGCATGCACACTTTGGTTCCATTCTTTGTAATAGCTCATAATCTTGCTGGGATTCCTCCAGATTTGTCTAAAGGAAGTTATTTCACTGTGGATGCTGTCATCTGTCAGTTATCGTATCTCCTTTTTTTTTCTTAATCATTTTCCATTTGGACAGTATTATCGTACATTTGAATTTTTTTTAAAAAAAATGCATAAATTCCGCACAGCAAAATTGCATTTTACATACATATACCTACACCCCTGTACAAATGTACAACTCATTATTTGGCTGCAGTGACAAAAGCTATGGTACCCAATTGAAGCAATGGTTCCCAAACTTATCTGAGGAGCCAGATTGCAGGCGATGCAGGGGGAGGCGAGCAGGGAGATGGCATGGTGGCCGCCATGTTGTGGTGGGGGTGGGGGATGACCAAGGGCCGGGGGAGCACACCCATGCACATCCTGCACAGGCCCCTCGTTTCAGAGGCTAGCCTCTGCCCCCTCAGCACTTGGCCCATGGCGGCATCCCGCCCAGCCCTCCCTTTCATCACAACTTTGGGATGAGTAGGCTGAGTATTGGGCATTGGGCTCAGTTTCCCTATTATGGGGATCCCATAAGGGGTCTGGGGAGTGAGGAATGGCCTGTGCATGCCCAGTCAGGGACTGTCTGTCTGCTTCATTCCTAGGTGGCAGGGGATGTTTCACACGGGTGTATATCCATGTGGCATCCCACTGACTGTTATCCCATGGTTCCCCCCTCAGCAGGAGTCTGAGGGGGCATGTGGGTCATCAGCTTGGCAGGTGGGTCAGCTGATGCTCGGATCCATGCCCTATGCGCGCCTTCACTCTCTGAGCTGTAATCTCAATAAAGTTGTGGCCTTCTTTACCTCCAACACTGTGTCCAAGTGTTTTTGTCGCCATGCCCCCTCCCTGCTCTCCTCCCCCACTTAGCACTTGCCTGCAATTGCTCTCCATGTATACTACCTACCACTGACCATCCAGTTAAGCACAGTACTGTCTGCTACACTTAGTATTAAGTTTGAGTGGAGTGTCAGGCGAGGACTGAGAAGATCTAGGTTCAAATCCTTGCTTGCCATAGAACTTAATGGATGAATCTGGCTGTCATCCTCTCTCAGATGGTTGTTGTGGATTTTCCGGGCTGTATAGCCGTGGTCTTGGCATTGTAGTTCCTGATGTTTTGCCAGCAGCTGTGACTGGCATCTTCAGAGGTGTAGCACCAAAAGACAGAGATCTCTCAGTGTCACAGTGTAGAAAAGAAGTTGGCAGGTAATTTATATCTACTCAGGAAGGTAGGGTTGGGCTGAGTCATCCTGTAAGAGTTTCCCAGGGTGTGGAATGCTATACTATACATTGCCAGATTTATATGACACAAATGATATGCCCGCCCTAGAATACCTCATGCAATTCTGATTTCTATACTTTTCTAAACAAAGATAATGATACTGGAGAAAGTATAGGAAAGGTTGGCTAAAATGAACAGTGTGATCTGAGAAATCCATGATTAGGATCTCCTTTGGTCTTTTAGAGGCTGTCAGGGCAGTCTGGGTCAGGGGTACAACTCTGGGAGGGGGGGTTACCTTTTCCACTTGTCTGTTTCCTGTAGCTATCAGTTCTATAGGTATCGTATAAATGCAGATAGAGCCAAATTTCACTCAGAAATGGATGCAGTTTGCATTAGTAAAATATTACAGGGGAAAAGATTCATCTCCACCCTCCCTCACAGCCACAGTCCCATTGTGAGGCTTGACTCTTCCATGGCTGCTGTTAGCCTTAAAAAAATCTATGGGAAGATTCTCATCTCAAGTCTTCCCAGTCAAGTCTATCTTAGTGCTCATCTCCCTTATGGTGAAAAGCTTCAACACCTGAAATATGTTAGCTTACCAAAAAGAAAGCTGAGATTGTAAATGACAGATGTTTATAACATGAGTAGTGTGGGAAAGAGTAAGGGGAAATAGCCTTATGTATCCTCCTTCCTGGTATGCAATCTGATTACGTGCAGATTGATATGTATATTCAAAAATAGGATATCCCAAGTGCAGGCTGAGCTGGTTCAGCCTGGCATTTTTCCTCTTCATTCTGTATGATGCTTAGAGTGGCTCTATAACAAACCAAGTGCTTCATTGGATGGTACATAATCAATTTACATAATTTATTACATAAAGATGTCATGGTGGCTATCAGATGTGGGATTTTTTAATGGTAAGCGCAGAAAGCATCTTCAACTGGTGCTATTAGCTTTAGTCGAGCACAACCCCCATGTTATGACTACAAATGCTGGAATCCAGCAACAAGGGATATTACTATCACTCTTTGTGAACTGCCCTGAGGCATATGTTTGGCCTCAGCTGTGCTGAGCAGACATTAACAATGAAATCCTAAGCAGAATTACCCCAGTCTAAGACAAATGATTTCATTGGGCTTAGGAAGGAGTAACTCTGCATAGAATTGCATTGTAAATCTTGTCCATGGCATGGAGATTCTTTCTTTTGTTCATAATGAGTCCTTACATGTTTTGTTCTCCATCCAAGAAATTGCAGCACTGTTGATCATCTGAGCTTTACAAGTAACCTTGACAGTCATCTAGAGCTGGATTTCAAAAATCATAGTTTCTGGGAAATAGTTATAGCAGCCCGTTTTGGTCATGTTCCTTCATTTTAGTACAGGTGCTTGTTCACAAGCTGGCCAGCCCCCCACCAAAAAACCTGCACTATTTGATTTTATTTGCATGTGATATACCTCTCTGTTACTTGATCTCATTTATCTCATTTATTCTGGCAATGTATAGTATAGTATAGTATATAGGATAGATTTTTTTAAAAAGTTTTAATGAGAACCCAGTTTTATATGACAGCGGTTTTATTGAACTTTCATGGCAAAGAAATCAACTGTATATAAAGGAATGTTGCAAGACAAAACAAATTGTGGGCTTTCCATTTCCTTTTCTAGAATCAGATTCAATGAGATGACTAACATCTATGATTCCTACTTATTCCATTACTCTTCTTGTTTGTCCAAGGACTTTATTTACTATAGAACTGTTGTTTGTGCAAATTTAGCATTCATGAAGTTTGTTTGTTTTTGTTTGTTTTTCGTGGAGAGACACCACCAAGTATATGCAGGAGAAATGTGTAAACTACCTATACAAGTGGCATACACAGAATCTGAGTTTTGTAAAACCAAGAAAACATATAGAGTCTGATTTCTTATGTTCAAATCATATATTCAGACTGTTTTTTATGAATAGCTTTAGCAACATACTGAAGCTTACAGTTGTTTTCAGAATGAAAATTCCTCTCACATTCATCATGTGAGATAAGACCTGCAGTGTCTTATTCAGTAAATTTGGAGGAAAGAAGTTAGAATGATAAATGAATGCAACTCTTAACTATATCTTCATTTTTTTACAAGAGGATGCAAAATTAATTATGTGAGATTCTCAGCATTTTTGGATGGAATGAAATCTCAATACTTCCAATGGAATTTACTTGCAAGTAAGTATTTTTAGGATCATATTGGCAAGCCATTCAAATGGATCTATTTAGTGTCTTAAATGATGAAGTTCTGGCTTTCTTGACTGATTTTAATTTCTAGAAGTAAAATTCATTGGTATGTTATTTTGTATGTTAGTTTAACTGGATTTTTTAAACAAAATGAAGCATATGAGAAGGTTAAATTAAGTACATTAATCCCACTGAATGTGGGGTTCGCTAGTGTTCATTTTGGGAAATGTGGCTATTTTGTAATGGCAAACATATAGCTTTAGATATTGATTCTAAGCAGTCCCAGAGAAGTAAATCTGTCAGAAGTATGAAGCACTGGAGGAACACCAGTATTTAGAAACAACTACCTTCCATCATATTCTATGTTCTATGGAGTGCACCCGGATCTATAACAGATGATACTGTAGCTCAACAAGGTTTTGAAAGGGATGCTTACCTGTCTGCAGACAGAGCCATGAGAGTGAAGACTGACACCCCCACCGAAGTGAGCTGGATGAAAGGGATCAGTTTGCATCCAATCCGGCCAAACAGCCACTCAGGAGACAGGTATCTGCTGGCATCCACAGGAACACAGGTGAGCAAAAGAAGCAAATCACCAATGGCCAAACTGGAAATGAACAAGTTTGGAACATTTCTCATGGACTTCACTGTGCAGAAGATTTTTATCAGTGTAATGTTGCCAACAAGCCCTATCAAAATGATGATCCCATAAATTGTTGGAATTGCATACAAGAATCTATAGTAAAAGAAATCTTCATTCATGAGGGAGACATTCGCATGTTGAGCAGCAGAACTGTTACAAAGAATGAAGTCATCCAATTCCACATGTAGCAAAATGCATTCCTCAGAAGCCATTATCAGATTTTGGTGCACTGGATAAGGATGGCTTGATTTAAAATTCCCACATCAATTTTCTTGAGTTGATTTTGTTCTTCGTTAGAGGTGATCAACAGAATGTCTCATATGACAAGTACCACAAACGAAATTAATCCAGCCCATTCACACAAGGAAGCTTCTGCATTAGTCCAGTTCTAAAACTTTAGTCTCTTGTTTAGTTATTAGGCCTGGGCATAAGTACCCCCTCACTTTGTAGTGATGGTTTATCAAACTTAGAGATGAAGTCCATATTCCAGTACCAACTCTGACACGCTGATGAATTCAAGGTTGAAATAAGTGGCTCACATTTTGCAAGAACTTTTAGTAGTTGCTGCCTTTTCCCAGTTTTGTTCTGGTTTTCAGCTCCAGCACTTGGAATAAGCTCCGTTTTCAGCAACAGTAAGGAGCCACTCTTTTAAACACACAGTTCCCAGAGGCAGGATCTTTGGGACGTCAGCTCTCTCCCTGCTTCTCACAATAGCAAGCTTCCTTAGATGAAAGCCGTTGTTATAGGAAAGTACTGGCTTTAGCTGGAGAATGCCAGCCACCTACTGGACAATTTACTCACTACCTGACCAAATACATTTAGAAATGTGCTTTAAACCTCATTACAAGATTTTTTTTTTTAATTGTTTGGTTGTATAAGTGAAAAACACCTGGCGTTATTGCTTATACTTAGTTTGGAGAGAAGAAAACAGTCCCCTGGTTTTTTGCTATGCAAATAAGATTTACAAAGCTGGGTTCTCAAGCCTGTTATGCTTCTCCATGCCAGACTATATTGGAATAAATTATTTGATTACGGTTGCAAGCTAATACATACTTACTTACCCATTTGCTTCCCAGTAAACATATACAACATCAAGCTGCACATCTTTTTCATTTGTCCAGCAATGGGTTCTGCTTGATGCACGCTAGAGGAGAGGGGTTGCTTTACTGCAGAACTGCCAAACATATGTACTCAGTTTTATTTTGTCCAGAGACTGGAATATGAACAGGAAAGAAAATTTGGATTCCTGAAAATAAATGAAGCAGACAGGTTATACTGAGTGGATGTGTCTCTCAGGCTAATCACTGATAGCCCAATCTATATCCTTTCTGGCGGGTGTGTGTAATTGGACCTTTACTAATCAAATCAAACCAGAATCACACACATTCATATATTTAGTAAATAATCCAAATCCAAGCAGAATTATTTCCAACAATCGGGAATGGTCAGAAACTTTCCAGTCTGACTCTTCTGGTATCTGGCTACTTTGTTTTGTTTATGCAGCAGCAGGAGGAGGCGGGTAGTGCAGGGACAGAGTGACCAAGCTGCTATGGGCCTGATAGCGATGATACCCAACCCATCCAATCAGCCAGTCTTCACACAAAACATGACAACCTCTATTGACATTTATACGCCCAGCACTTTCACTTTCTGCAAATCACTAGACCATCTCAGGGTTTGGGAGGTCTCCATGATTCTGTATAATCATGAGTCCTGTGATGTGAAGAAGTGTTAGTCTTATAGGTGCCACTGGACTCTTGCTTTTTTCTACTGCTACAGATTAACACGACTACCCATCTTGATCTATCTCTATGGGTCCTATGTTTGCATGAGATATTTCATTCTTTTGCCTAACACTAATAGGCAGGGACAAATGTTTTGCAATTACAAGCTGGCAGACAGGCAGGACAGATTGGGAAGCGTAGCAAACACTACAGTTCTCCTTCCTCCATTCACCACCATCAATATTTTGTCTATTTTGCAGACTAGGTAGAGATAGAGGCAGAGGATGAGATGTGGGGATATTGAAGCTACAGTTTACCCTCTGTAATATGCATCCAGCTTGCATGTCTGAATACTGTAATACTATGCATTTGCAGATCCCTGTTGAGGCAAATATCTCCCAGCCATTCTGAGGGGAGGGAGGGAGAAAAGCTGAAGCCCTACCTCCCTCTCTGCTACAGTTCCCATCTGAATTGGGCCCCTGCACTGCTGCATAAGTGAGTTTCCACAGGGAACTTGCAGCTAGTTTCTGATTGCATGCCCCCCGTGCTGGCCACAACTTAAATGTAGTATCTAGTTTTTCCCTTAGTAATGTCAAACCATAATGAAATATATAGGCTTAATTCACTCATCATATAGCTTCACTTACAACCAGTTGGTTGCATCAAATGTTCCCATAGAGGTGTGTTAATTCATAGTGTAGAAGAAAATCATGACATGTGACATCAGGGAGAGGCATCAAATGTAGTGGTTGTCATCAATAGATTGACTGTAAATCACTTAGGAAACTCTTGTGTGTGTTAACGTTCCATCAGAAGAATACACCAACTAGTGAAACCATCAGCCCCTCCTTTATCTTAGTGTCAATGTGACTTAATATCTATGCAGCTTTAAGATTCTGGCAAAGTAGGGGGAAACTCATTCAAATGTCAGTTCAGAGATCCCTGCTTGGGAAAGTCTTGGAGATCTGGACACAGGATCTGGGGAGGCTGAAGGCTAGACAGGGGAGGAGGTCAGTGGGGATGTGATGCCATAGAGACCACCCTCTGAAACTGCCATTTCTTCCAGAGAAATCAATCTCTATAGTCTAGAGATCAGTTGCAATTTCTGGAGAACTCGAAGCCCCACCTGGAGTTTGTCAACCCTATCCTGTCCCTTGATTATAAGAATTTTAATGCTTGGAGAATAGCAATACTTTATCCTATCCGCATGAAAACTGGGAGGGAGAATTCCTTGGCTGAAGAACACAGTCCCTGATAATTTCATCTCATTTTGAGAGGGGGGTAGTTATATTAAAATGTGTTCCCCGCTGAAATCAATGGATTAATTTCCCAATACAAATATCTTTAGTTCCAGCACTGAAGAACCTGAATTAAGTTTGTAAAATCATAGAAAAGTCAGAATCCAACTTGTTTTCCACATTCTTTGGTTGCTTGGCCTTGAGATGAAACTACACAAATATTTTTGGGCTTACTTCAAATTCAGAATAGCAAGGTTAAGAAACTTTAGTTTTTAAAAGAGATACTCTTAGGAGTTCATGGAAGTTTATGGTTTTTGTTTGTGGTCATACTTTGGGTATATGGGCCACATTTTTTCATAGAGAAAATGTGTAGCCTTGTATCATTTTAGCATTAAATCTAATTCAAAGAACAAATATCAAATCCCAATGGCAATTCCACTTAATTTAATGCAAAATTGGCAATTAAATAAAGTTAGATAAGCAAACTTTAAAATTCTAAGGATTAATGTGGTAAAATAAAAACAAAGTATATTTGAAGTCTAATGGTTCAAAATATAGTCACCAAACTAATGGACACATTTGTCTTTTTTATTAGGCAATCATATGTGTGCATTACTGACAGACAATCATTTTATTTAATATATAATTGCATTAAGATGAATGGTAGACACAGAAGCATAATATTTTCTGTGCACACTAATAGATATTTAGATAAGATATGACTTCTCTAACTCATGCCATATATAAGATACTCACTAATTATAGTTTAGGAAAATGGCTTTTTATGAAGACATTAATGAAATAAGAAAAATAAAGTATTGAGCTAAGTCATACTATAAGCATTATATCAAGTAATTATATTACTCAATGGATACAATTTAGCTTTTAATCTGCTAAACAAGTCACTGTAAACAGCCATATGTATGCATCAGCTACAAATTAGCAAAAATCCAAGCAAGCCTTGCTTTTTAAATGGAATTGAATTGAAATTGGGAAGATGGAGATCTTGAAGGACATCATGCTTCCCAATTTCAAACTGACCCTTGCTGACTGGGTTAAGAGCCTAGAGGTTATGCTGGATCCAGCATTGCTGCTGGTGAAGCAAATTAATGTAGCTGCAAATAACCCACTAGTGAGGACTAGTGAACCCCTGGAACTTGTGCAACACCATGGGGGGGTCACGTAGACCCCTGGAACTGCTGCGACACTGTTGGGAGGTGTCACACCCTAACCGTCTCCAGGGACTAATGTTTTGTATTTTTTTAATAAGCTTCAAAATCATTTAAGAGAGGCTCTGACATCTCATGCTCACTTGGGAGAGTCACAACAAAAACAAAAGGCTTGGTATGACATGAATGCCAGGGGGTGGGTCTACAGCCCAGGTTATCTAGTAATGGTTTTAAAACCAGTGAAGGCTAATAAAATGGAAGTTGCCTGGGGGGACCATTCCAAATTAAGAGTCACCAGGCAGAGGTGATGTATTTGGTTGAGTTCCCAGACACAGATCTCCCACCCCGAGTTTACCATGTCAATGTCTTGAAGTCATACTACTCTTGAGAAGTCATTGTTTGTCACCTCATCCTAGAATTGTCTGAGAGTTTGGGAAACCCCAAAGAAATGTGTCCAGGAAGCTGTGGTGAAGGCAGGGTAGAGGAGATTACCTTCTCCCCCTTATTGTCTTGGTACCAGCAAGAAGAAGTTAGGCAACTGTGTATTGAATTTGCTGAACAGTTCTCTGCCCTGCCTGGTCACTCCCAAATTGCAATACACTCTATTTTCATGGGGGATGAGCTCCCTGTGGCAGAATGGGCCTGTAGGATTCTACATACCCAGCGAAGAAAGAATTAACTGAGATGTTGGTGATGGGAATATTCAGACCCTCTGAAAGTGAGGATTATAAGCATCTCAACAAGATAACCCAACCAGAATGATACCCCATGCCCTGCATAGACGACTTGTTAGACCAACTAGCCCCAGCTAGGTACATCTCCAACTTTGACTTCACCAGAGGCTGCTAGAGCTCAACAAACAGTCGAAAGAGCATTCTGCCTTTGTGACACATAAAAGGACTTTATGAATTTAATGTTTTGCTGTTTGGGCTTTGAAATGCACCCACCACCTTCCGGAGGGCCATCAACAAGCTCCTAAAGGAGCTGGAGTATTTTGCCATTGCATACTTGGACAATGTCACTGTATTTTCCCTGATGTGGGAACAACATTTGGTGCACCTGCAAACGGTCTTGGAAAGAATAAAAGAAGCTGGATTTACCTTGGGGGCCAAGAAATGACAAGTTGGCCTCAACTAAGTTACATACCTTGGACACAAAGTAGGACAAGGGACACTTTCTCCTGGACAAACCAAAGTTGAGGCCATTCGGGACTGGCTTGTACCCAGAAAAAAGACACACAAGTCCAGTCCTTCCTGGGGTTGGGTGGATATTACCAGAAGTTTGTGCATAACTACAGTCAGTTAGCATTGTCACTAACAGATCTTATTGGGAGGAAAAGGCCTGAGAAGTTACAATGGCCCGCACAATGTCAGCAGGCTTTCGATGAGCTAAAAAACTCCTAAGGACTCCAGACTTCAGTCGACCATCCTCACAACCAATGCTTCTGACTGTGAACTGGGGGCAGTGTTATCTCAGGAGGGGCCAGATCAGGAGCGACATCCAGTTGCTTTCCTTAGCAAGAAACTTACTGAGCGGGAAGTGGATTGGGGAATTCCCAAAAAGGAATGTTATGCTATTGTATTTGCTTTGGGGAAATTCCGGCCCTACTTGTGGGGTCAGCATTTCCTGCTTCAAACTGATCATTTCCCTCTCCAGTGGCTCCAGGCCGCCAAGCTTACCAACCCAAAGCTCCTATGATAGAGCCTAGCCATGCAAGACTTCGATTTCAAGACTGAGCACATCACTCTATCCCTTAGAACCTATGATGATTAATCTTGCTGTATACAGACATTTTCTATTGTTTCACCATTACAGTGTTTATCCATGTTTTCCACTTGTTTCTATCTTAATGGGTTACAGAGCTTGTGTATTAATTTTAGATGGTTAAAAGAGCAACCCGCAGCTTAGTTGTAGACCTCATCGATGGGATCCAGATAGCCAGGCCTCATGATTTGGTCTAAGGGGGGGGGGGGTGTCTGTGTTATGAGCCTGGGCCTAGTAAGGCCTAGTGGCTCTGGGGAAGCCTGCACTAAAGTGACTGCAGGGCCTACATTTCCCAGGTTCCCTTTTGGCCCCTGTGATTGGGTAAGAGGGGACTCTGAAAGAAAAATTGCACCAAAAGGAAAGTAGAGATATGGTGCCTGAGAGAAGGGATAAAAGGCCTCACCACAGTGGGAGGATGTTCACTCCTAGGGAGCAGAGCTGAGGAGAGACTGTTGCAGATGGAGGGATCCCTCATCCAGAAGTGGTGAGACAGTTGGAAGCCAGTCACCAGGAGACAGTTAAGAACAGTCTAGTTAGACATGTTAGGGTGTGTTCATTTGTTTATTCACCAACTTTTGCTATTCTCTTTATTTTTACAAAGTTTGAACACCAGTTATTAAGAAACTTTTAAAATAAAGTTATTTATTATTCTGCCTGGGTCCTCATGCCTTATTTGCTCACATAATAAATCAAACCTACTGAGAAAGAGTAAACAGAAGAGGTCGGTTGGGAGCTCTGGGCCCTTTCAAGGAAACCTGTACCAGAGTGGTGGCAGCCTATAGAGAGCTTCCCTGGGCCTCAGCCAGCAGCTGTGATATGGTGGCAGTGGTGGGATGGTCTACATTTGGACCCAGTGAGAGGCAGAGTGCTATTTGGTGTTACCAACTTTTTAAAAAAATTCTTTTTGCTTTTGGCGTGAGGAAGCCACTTTTCCTAAGTTGCTTGCCAGAGCACACAAGAGCTTAGTAAAGGTACTGGTGAAGTTTTGTTAATTTTCTTAGCTCTTGGGTCGACAGGATAGCCAGGCTAGGAATAGGAGTATATGTTCCTCCATTCTGGGAAAGAAAAATTTGAAGGCGCTCCCATTCCTAAGAGCAGAACCCAGAAGTGGACTGCTGGACTAATGTCGACTACAGATGAACTGCTGGTTGAAGCAACCAAGTCCCAAACAATGTTGCCTCTGAGTGAAGAGATCATGCATCTCCAACTGCAACTTGAGAAGGCCAGACTCAAGGTGGTGTTAGAGAGAGTCCGGTGGCAGAGAGATGCGAATGAGAATGCAGCCAGGATGGAGCTGGAAAGAGAAAAAATAAAGCTGGCACATGAGATTGAACTTGTGGGGACTGAAAAGGGGCTGCTTCCCCCAGATGCTGCTGCGAAAGGAGATAACTGAAAATATCCTCTATACAAGGTAAAGGAGGTCATTGAAGCATTACTGCAGAACTTTGAGCAAGTTTGCACAGATTACAAGGTCCCCCCAGAACTGTACATAGAAAAGTTGAAACCTCAGCTGAGTGGAGTTCTGGCCTCAGCATCTGGACAAATGGAAGGTGAAGAAAGGACAGACTACAAGCTGTTTAAACAGAGAGTGTGTGAGAGGGTGGGGTTTTTCAGAGGAGCCCGCAAGAGATTTAAGGAAGTAGAACCTGAAAATGAGAAGTCCTACCCAGACTTAATTTATAGACTGGGGAAGGCTTATGATCTATGAGCTGAAGTAGCTGCTGTTAAGACCCTAGCTGATGTAAAGGCTCTAATATGCATCAATTGGTTTCTGACTCTCATTCCTGAGCACATTAGATGCCCGCTTATAGATAAGAGCCCTTCCACTCTCCAAGAAGCTAGACAGTGGGCAGAGCATTTGGCAGAAGCATCTGGGAGGGCAGAGACCTAATACCCATCGTGATTGGCACTCGAGGGAACCCCCAAAGCTCCCAACATGGTCCAGGGAGCAGCCAGAAGCTAGAGGAGGGCAGCACAGGCAACAGCATCCTGATTCTTCAAGTGCTTATGTGAAATTGCCAACAGGAGGTGTTAAGCATGCAATGAGCTGGGACACCTCCATAATAAGTATCCTAAGTCCAGCACGAGTGAACACCACATGATCCTGATGGGTTCCCAACCCACTCCTCATGATTTTGATCCAGAATATATTCCTTGGCACCACCATAAGGTCAACATGAACGGATGTGATGTCATAGCCTGGTGAGACACTGCTTCCCTTTTGACCACAGTCCATCATGCTCTCAAGTATCTCATCCAGGGAGAGGGAAGATGAGTGCGGTGCCTTCCTGAAGTAGAGGGGATTACCCTCCCAGTGGCCAAGATACCAATTCAATACGAGGAGTGGAACGGACAATGGAGGCTTGCTGTGCATGATTACACCCCAGTGGCTATGTCTGTGGGGGAAGACTTGGCAGAACATGTGCTCCAATGGAAAGAACAACAGGGATTGGGGCCTTCAAAAGCTGAAACTAATCCCGTGACGGATGTGTACATGCAATTTCTAAGAGACTTTGGGGCTACACTGAATGATCTCAGCCTGGGGACTGAGAACTTCATAGGAGTGTTAACTGGCAGCCAGACAAAGAAACAACCAAAAGGAGAAGTAGCCACAGTAACCCCCATCACAGTCCAGAGTGAAATGGAATCTTCTTCAGTGACTGCAGCTGTTTTCCAGAAGAAGCAGGAAGAGGAGATGAGCCTTGGGGAAGCTCATCAACAGGCACTGAAGAATGACTCTCTAAATGAAACCCTCCATTCCAGATTTGTGTTGGACCACAGGTTGCTGTATTGGGAGTCTCTTCAATTGGGCATAAGAGTGAGAGGGAAACGCACTTGCAGCTAGTGGTACCAAGTAAATATCACCTCCGGCTTATGAGCCTAGCTCACAATCACCCCAGTAGTCAAGCCAGAGTGAGGATGACCAAGGACTGTCTGAGACAATAGTTTTATTGTGAAGGAATGGGTAAGGACATTAGCAAGTTTGTCCAGTCCTGTGAGGTGGGACAAACTGTGGGGAAAGCCCAAGACAAGAATAAAGCTCCACTCTAGTCTTTTCCAGTCATCAACATTCCCTTCCAACAGATAGCTATTGATGTGTTGGGGCCGCTACCTAACAAGACCCCCAAGGGGGAAGCAATACATCCTGACTGTGGTTGACTATGCCACCCGCTGGACAGAAGCAGTAGCACTTAGCCGTATTGATGCCAATACTATTAGTCAAGCCCTCGCAGATGTGTTTGCCATGGTAGGCTGGCCTTTAGAGGTTCTAATGGATGCTGGGACTAATTTCCTTTCAGGCATGATGGAGAAACTGTGGGGTAGTCATGGAATCTAGCACCTGGTAACACTCCCAAACCACCACCAATCAAATGGCTTATGGAAAAGTTCCATTGAATTAATTAATGATTAAGAGGTTTGTTGCTGCCCATTCAAATAATTGGGATTTTAGCTCTACAACAGTTGCTCTTTGCGTACAGGGCTGTCCCACACCCTAGTTTGGGATTCTCCCCCTTTGAACTGGTTTATGGAAGGGAGGCATGTGGACGATAAGACCTTTCTGAGAAGAGCTGTCAAGAGCTGAGTAAAGGATATATATCTATATCTAAAATCCAAAATTGGCTCATCATTGGCAAGATGATTCAGTCCAATATAAAAGCCAAATCCAATTAATTGCCACATACTGTGCACCCCATCTTCAGCAGATAAAATCTTCCACCATCTGTTACTGTCTCCATGTTCTTGCTCCTATTCTAGTTCTTCTAGGTTGCATAAACTGATCTGCTATAAAGAGAAGTTTGATGCATCAAATGGAATGGATTGCCCTGAAATCATTCCATATGACTCATTGTTAAGATTAAACTTCCGTTCTAGATTGCAGTGGATGTATGTTCTTCCAGGAAAGCAGTTGAAATGATTCCCTGTTTGTTAAGCAGGGATAGTCACACAGAAGAGATTGTGAAGAAAATATTCCAGAGCCCTGCTCCATTATTCACAGGAGGGCTGAAGGTACCTTTTAAGAAATATTTGTGTGAAATGGCTGTGTAAGGACTGGGCTTGCTAATATCTTCAGAAAAATCAGAAGACTGAAACTGATCATTTCACTATGAGCCGGAAAAATAATATTCTCCCTTTACTGCTACATAGGCTATGTGGGAGGCTGGTGCTCGGACAAATAATACAACACACTGATATTAGGTGAAATAGGCTACAAATTTATTAATTACAGACATTGGAACATTGGCACAGCATAGGGCAATGGATCCCCTGCATCAAACGACCTGCCTGTCATTCGATGGCATGTTTCCCCAGCCAACCTACTGAGCACCAAGGAATGGCAGGAGGTGTAGCACCTGTCCAGGCATGACTTGGTGGTTCGTGCCACCCAAGGTGAAACCCACAATGCCCATACCTGGTGCATAACTTTTGGCTTCCCCGGGCTTCTTAAGGGGACCCCAGAATGGGGTGAGCCACCTAGCCAGCACAACTTACCCAGTGGATCCAGTCCAATGCCCCCAAACCACCCAACTGCCAAGGTCCAATGGGCATCCCAAGCTGCAACTGGCACCCAGGGACAGAGGGAGGAAGTAGCCCCTCAGCTCCAGACACTGCTGCAGAATGGCTGTGAGAGCTACAAGGGGCTTCTGGTATGGCACTAGGCCCCACCTTCACTCCTCTTCACTCCACCCCATCAGGCCCACACTGGAATGAAGCTCGCTCTCTGCTCCAGTCTCACCTCCCAGCAGCAACACCACCCACAGTAAGTCTGTGAGCCTCTTTATCTAAGCCTCAAGTTGCAAATGATGCTCTTACACGACAAGAATATGTCTCAATGGCTAACCACCTGGCAATCCAGGCACAATTATCAGTGGATTGTGACTCACTATTTGGGGTTCACTGACCTAAAACATGAATGACTTTCATTCTCAGTATATTATCTGCATCAGAATTCTTCATTTTAAACTTTTTAATGAGGTTTGTCTCTTGTCTCTCATTGCACTTGTTCGGCTTTTTGTATATGAGCACAGGAATAATAAAGAACATATTGTAAAACAAATTAATTGTGCTGTTTTAACTGGTACACTAGTGCATCCATTCAGTAAATTTATTCAAGGGAAGAGCAGCAGCATGCTACTTACACATCAAAAACATATAACATTAAAGAGGCACTAACATTCATGCAGAACATCCAAACTATGGGAGAAACGATGCACCTGCTATTGACGAAAGGTTTCAAGTGGCACACTGCTGTGTCTACTGTGAAGGAAATTTACCTAAGAAGAGCCGTGCCAGTTTGCCTCTTTCATCCCAAAGAAACATCATTCAGTCTTATACTTGACTCGTACAAAGACTCCCTCAAAAAGAGGTACAATCAAGTTGCAAATGTAATAGTTACTTGTGTTGTATTATGTTTAAGGACATGCAAAAAAATTGCCAGGAATAGGTATATGCTAGCAAAATAGCTAGTGAAAATATACCCTACGGGTGTCCTAAAAACTTCACAAAGATAATATAGCACAGAAGGTCACTTCGGTGACTCAGCAACGGATTACAATAAAATAGAAAATATAAATGGCTGCTGAAACTCCACAAAACTATTTTGAAAAATATAGTAGATACTGTTATTTATTTAAGGTTTTCAATATATTGGTAAAAAATTAGGCTTTTAAAAAAAGACTTCAACCATATTATGCTTATTAATTTATGTGTTATGAGTTACAATAGTAAATTATGTGTGATGATAAAAATTTCTATGAAAATATCTGAGTGTTAGCAGCAGCAGCAGCAAAAGATGTAGAAATATTTAATATACTAGAGAAGTATTGTGACAGGCAATCTCCTAACCCTGGGCTTCTGGCTTTTGTTGCTGCTCAGTGAAACAATGGGAGCAATCTGGGGTGGGAGGGAGACCAGAGCAATGCAATGGCATAACATCACTTCCAGTTGTCTAACCAGAAGTGACATCACAGTGTCATACAATGTTCTAAGAATTCCCCAGATCTCTATGGTAAAAACTATAGATATTTGGGAAATTCCTAGAGTACCTCACAGTGCCATGATATTACTTCAGGGTATTCAACCAGAAGAAACATTATGGCATTGCATTAACGTGGTTTCTGGAGTCTCCAGTCCTCCAAAGTGCTATATATTTATGTATAATGGAAAATGTGCATGAAAATTTCATTGAATAAATGGTTACATTAATTGTGAGTTATATTAATTTTGCCAATATTGGCTTAATCATAACGTTAAGTCAGAAAAGATGTTAAATACTTTAATCAGTTTATAAATGATACATAAACATAATTCTGACTTTATCTGAAAAATTATACTTTGATAGGTTGTCAGATATGACCTGTAAAAGGACTGAACACTAAAATCATTTAAAAGTCTTCACACATCAGTCATTACATCCTACAATCATAATCCCTAGTTCTATTTAGACAGACAGTGATCCTTTTTAAATGAAAGGTGACTGTTTAATAGCAGCATTGATGTGTAACATAGCATGCCCTATTTCTGTTCTTAATTACAATTTACAGAAACATCAGTATGATCCGCAGGGGAATTAAAAGATCCGGGGATGAATGGAAGCCAAATGTAATTAGTTTCCTGTGCTAAAAAAATTAAGCAGAAAGGATTCAATTAAGTACACAAGCCATTGAAAACAGTATTTTAACTACTGTCCAGGCTGCGGACTACTATGAACTGCTAACTTAACATATTAATGAAAATAAGAAAAATATTCATTAAAGATCATCAATACAGGAGAAACATGAGATGATTCAAGAAGAAAGCCTCTGTAGATTGTGCATTTGGCAATTATTTTTCATTTAATGGCTCATGCAAAGGGATTAATGTTCTGACATGAAGCTGCTATTGGAACTCTGATCTGATCCGTGGAAGAGCTTAGTTTAAGTTTCTGTGAATTCTACCTTGAGGGAAAGGATAATCTTTACACAACACAAAACATTCACTTAAGGTGCAAATTCCAGAAAGGGGTCATTTTACTGTTGCTTTATAACCAGAATCAAGCTTTTCTCCCAGAATATCCAACATGATACAAAATGAGGTCCAGTCCAGGGCCGATTCCAGATGACTAACCTTAAGGCGCTTCATGCTGCCCTCTTCCGGATCGCGACGGGGAAAATGCGAAATATCGCGTTTCCTTGCGCAAGTTTTGCGCGATGACGCGCAAAACTCACGCAAGGAAACGCGATATTTCACATTTTCCCCATCGCGATCCGGAAGAGGGCGGCATGAAGCGCCTTAAGGTTAGTTATCTGGAATCGGCCCAGAATAGAGATGGGCACGAACCACAAAAAAACCCGAACCATGAGGTTTTCACGAACCAGGAACCATGAACTGGCACAAACTGGGGCAAATTTACGAACCAGTTTGTGGTTCGTGGGGTTTAAATACCCCTTTCCAGCTGCTTAGCAGCGGCAGGGAAAGGGGCATTTGACAGTTTAAAGGGCCCTTTCCTGCCTTGAATGTGGTAGGTCCCTTTAAACTATCAGGTGGCAGGGGGGATCCCCCCCTTGCCACCTGCCAGCTGATGGTTTAAAGGAACCTGCCACTTGCAAGTGGCAGGGCCCTTTAAACTGTACAAGCCCCAGCCCCACTCTTACCTTGCCCTGCGGGCCCGTGACATCCTCCCCCTCCTCCCGCGAGGGGCAGGAAGGCCATTTTTGGCCTCTTCCACAGCTGCGTAGGCCCACATGGCGGTGTCGGAGGACAAAAACGGCCTTCCTGCCCCTCAAATGGCCACCTCGGCCATTTGAAGGGCTGGAAGGCTGTTTTCGGCCTCCGCCGCCGCCCTGCGGGCCGCACAGCAACAGAAGAAGCCAAAATGGCCTCCGCCCTGTGGGCCCACGCAGCAGCAGGCCAAAAATGGCCTTCTCGCCCCTCGCAGGAAGAGGGGGAGGATGCCGTGGGCCCACAGGGCAAGGTAAGTGTGGGGTGGGGCTAGGCCTGGGGCAGGTGCTGGGGTTTGGGCAGTTTAAAGGGCCCTTCTGCTTGCAAGCAGCAGGTCCCTTTAAACTATCAGCTGGCAGTTGGCAAGGGGGGATTCCCCCCCCCCCGTCGCCTGCCAGCTGATAGTTTAAAGGGACCTGCCACTTGCAAGCGGCAGGAAAAGTTTATATGGCCATTTCCCTGGGGAAATGGACATTTAAACTGCCCCTTTATGACCCAAATGAACCAGTAGACCAGTTCGTGGAAGTTTATGGAAACGAGCTTCCATGAACCACTGGTTTGCGAACCACAAACCATCCTGGTTTGTGCGTTTTTTTTGGATTGTAATTTGATTCGTGCCCATATCTAGTTCAGAACAGTGGAATGGAATTGTTTTGCATTTTTTTGCTGCAGGCCCACCCAACACTGATACACCTACTATTTAGAAAAAATGCTTTATAACCCTAATAAAGCAATGCCCCAAATCATATATCAAAATTCAGTCAATTATTTATTCATTTATTATTTATTTATTTTATTCCATTTATACCCCGGTTCTAGCCCCCATACATAGCTTATCGTTACAAGGCTGGTGAAAGAATGGATAAGAAGTACACTGAACAGTCTAAAGTTCTACACAAATTAAAATATATATTGTTGTTGATGATGATACTATCACAATCCACCAGATGTTTGGGCTGGTATGTTTTGGTCCTCACTAACTTGGATTTTATCCAAGAAACTAGGAGTCAGTAAGGTATCTCCTTAGTATGTGGCATGTTCCAAGTAGTTCAGCTGTTTGCACTTCTCCAATTGTTATCTTGTCTATGCTGATATCACTTAGATGTTCATCTACTCCTTTTGAAATCACACCTAGTACTCCTATCACTACTGGAATAAATATTGTATGTTTCTCCCAGAAAAGCTGAACTTCTAATCTTAGATGTTGAAAATTTGTTATCTTATCTATCTCTTTTCCTTCAATTCAGCTGTCTCCTGGGATTGCCGCATGGATCAGCTTGACCTTTTTACTTTCAACTACAGTAATATCTATAGGATTATGTTCTAACTTCTTATCTATGGTTATTGTTACATTTTTGTGTGTATATTATTGTGGATTTCAACAGCAAGATGTTCATACACAGTAAGCAATAGTCTATTTGAGCATACAGACAAGAATCTCCATCAGTGCTGTTAACCTGTTGCTAATTGTTTATTGACATAAAATTGTTAATTGTATTTGAATTGCTGTAATATATGCCTCTAAAAGTTTCCATTCCCAATTCTAATATGGAAGGAGGTTTCCAAGGAAGTTTAGAGTATATTTACTCTGCATGATTATTTTCATATGGAGTCACCATTTGATTTGATGTTTAAATATGTATTAATTCCCTGTAACCTACGTTATTTCTAATCTAGTGTGTACTTTTGCTATGATTAATGTCTGGATTGATATCTGAATTAAACAACCTTTAAAAATAACTTCCATGATCTGACTAGTAAAATATAGTGTGTGAACATTAAATAAAACCTAGATTATAAAGTGTAAACACTGATTTTTAAAAAAAAAAATCATTTTCTTTTAAGCAATTTAGTCAAAAATCCTCAAAATTACTTAAAATGATTAATATTATACAATTACTGGTACAGGAATCACTACATCAGGACTACCCATTATATAAGGTAACAAGAATGAAGACAAAGGGCACCTTTATATTTTGCATAAACAAATAAGATTATATTTCCCCCCAAGACTATTTTCAGTTCTGCCATAAAATCCAGGTCTATAATTTTTGTTGCAGTATAGTTGCAGCTGTCCAATAGGTATTTCTTTCTACCACCTTCTATTATCTACAGATAAAAGATAAAAGCCTAAAAATAGGTTTTCACAAGATTTAGCAACATATTTGATTAAACTGAAAATGACACGGAAACATAATTTCTAATATTTAAAAGCAAACTTGGATCCATATTAGATTTCATATTTCTTTCTTGTTCTCCTAAGGAATTCAAGTCAGCTGCTCTGAGCTGAGGTTTCTCTGGTTAGGTTTTTCTCTGGTTAGTCACTTTTCTCTGGTTAGTCACTTTTAATGCAATGAGTAGTGTGTGCTATATGTTTTGAGTCAACTATACAGGAAAGTATAAAAGAAGATTGGAGATGGGCAAATGTCGTCCTCATCTTCAAGAAGGGGGGGGGGGAGTATCCAAGTAACTATTGACCTGTCAGATTGACGTTCTTACCTGGAAAGGTTTTGGAATAAATCATCAAACAATCAGTCCTTGAGCATTTAGAAAAGACAGCTGTAATGACTAAAAACCAGCATGGGTTCCTCAAGAACAAGTCATGTCAGACTAACCTCATTTCTTTTTTTGAGAGAATTACTACTTTGGTGGATCAGGAGAATGCTATGGACAGTAAGGCTTTTTGTTAAGGTTCCATGTGATATTCTGGTTGACAAGTTGGTAAAATGTGGTTTGGATCATACTATTGTTAGGCATATTTGTAACTGGTTGACAGATAGTACCCACAGAGTGCTTGTAAATGGTTCCTCATCCTTTCGGAGAGGAATGACAAGTGGAGTGCCTCAGGGATCTGTCCTGTGCCCTGTGTTGTTCAGCATCTTTGTAAATGACTTAAATGAAGGAATGGAGGGAATAGTAATTAAATCTGCAGATGATACTGAATTGGGAGGGATAGCAAATACAGTAGAAGAACAAATCAAGATTCAGGATGATCTTGACAGGCTGGAAAACTGGGCTAAAACTAACAAAATAAATTTCAACAGAGATAAATGTAAAGTTCTGCATTTAGGTAGGAAAAATCACAGGCATAATTACAGGATGGGGGAGACTTGGTAGTAGTACATGTGAAAAGGTTCTAGGGGTCTAAGTAGATCATACACTGAACATGACTCAGCAGTGTGATGTGGTAGCTAAAAAGGCAAATGCGATTTTAGGCTGTATCCACAGAAATACAGTGTCCAGATCATGCAAAGTGGTGGTATCACTTTACACTGCTATGGCTAAACCTCACTTGGAGTACTGTGTTCCATTTTAGGCACCACAATTTAAGAAGGCTGTTGACAAGCTGGAACATGTCTAAAGAAGGACAACAAAGATGGTGAGGTGTCTAGAGTCAAAGTCCTATGAGGAAAGGTTGAAAGAACTGGGAATGTTTAGCCTGAAGAGGAGGGGACTAAGAGGTGATATGACAGCCCTCGTTGAGTATTTGAAGGGCTGTTACATAGAGGATGGAGCAGAGTTGCTTTCTGTTGACCCAGAGGGTCAGACCAGAAACTATGGGTTAAAATTAAAGCAAAATTGTTTTCAGCTCAACATTAGGAAGAACTTCGTCAGTGGAACAGGCTTCCTCAGGAGGTGGTGGACTCTCCTTTCTTGGAGGTATTTAAGAAGTGTCTAGATGGCCACTTGACAGCTATGATGATTCTATGACTCATTATGAATGACACTGATCAGAAGAGGGAGGGTATGGTGAAACGGGGCCTTTCCTCCCACTGGTAGACCCCGCTCTGCCTACCCTTCCCTTTTTCAGCTCTGGCCAGGCACCTGAAGGGGCTGTCTCCCTTTCCTGTCTCTGGGTAGTTGCTGCCACCACTGTCCCTGTATGGGGTCCTGGTTAGGCAGGACAGCCTCCTAACCTCCCTACTCTGCTAGTGGGCCCAAGCAGTTGGGGGACTATGTGGAACAGAAGAGCTTTCTTCCTTCATAAATTTCAAAAATCATTTATTTAACTTCTAACTATACACAGGCAAATATACAGTGAACGGAAGAAATAATACAACATAAAAAGAAACCCCTACTCTCTCTCCCTCTGCTTCTGTATACTCATGCCCTAATTAGATGTTGTGTAGGGCAGGCACGATCCTTTGATACCTGGGGTTACATTAGACCTACATCTCCCCTCAGAGCCATCTCTCCCTCAGAGCCAGCAACTGTCAACTTCACATTCCCCTCCACCAACTGACTTGCTCTCCCTCCAGTCACATTCTGCTCCAAAACTGGCCTCTCCCCTCTGCAGCCCAGAGAAAGTTAACTCCACAAACAGAATGGCGTTTCTCCACAGAGGGCATGAAGGGATAAGCTGGTGCTAGGCTCTCATGGCCCTATCTTACTTTCCTAAGATAATGCCAACCTCCACTTTGGGATCAGGAAGGAATTTTCCTGCAGGCAACATTGGCTGGAAAGCCTGGAGTTTTTTTGCCTTCCTCTGGGTGTAGAGCAGGGATCCCTGCGGGTGGTGAGGTGAGGGGGAACATAAGTGAATTTCCTGCATTGTGCAGGAGGCTAGACTAGATACCCTTAGGTCCCTTGCAGCTCTATGTTTCTAAGTAACCAGTCTTTGACTTGCATTTATCAGATTAAAAACCCACACAATAACATATCGAATACTAGGTTCCTGTTGTGTACTATGCAGATGCAGGAAATTGCAAACAACCTCTGAAGATCTCTTGCCTTGAAAACTCTATGAGGTTGCTGTAAGTCAGTTGTGACTTGATGGCCAAAAAAGTGAAAATTACTGTGGATGTAGAAAATGCTGTGACAAGGTATATGTGTAAATAGATGTGAAAATAATACATATATGACAATATACTTGTAAAATAATGTTTGTGCAAATATACATCACTTGTAATTTACACATTGTAATCTGGACTCTTACATTCTGAACATCTACAATTTGTATACATTTCTATGTGGTATAAGACAGCAAGGGAGAGAAGAACAAAAGCAGATTTGTATGTGACAAGGACATCATCAAACCAGAAAAATTTCTTAAGTTCCCACCACTCAAGATCATCCAAATGCACCATATTTACACTTTCGGCCAGTCATTCCATTGTATCAGATGTGTGGGCTTTCTAATCCTATATAAGCATGAACTGTTTCATTCTCTTAGATATTGACTGCTAGACATAGACCTAGTGTGCACACTTTTGCCTGTATCCGCTGGTAGGAAGGCAGGGCTGTAGAGGCTGGGAGACTGAAGCAAAGGCCCAGTGCCTTGCCCTCTCTGCAAGTTTCTGAAGGAATGAGACAGGCAAAGGATAGTATTCGCTGTCAAGCTAGACACACAGCAGCTTTGGGGAATGGCTGTTAAAAAATTAAAGGACAGCCCAAATGACCTCAGAATGTTGCTGCGTGGAGGGGAGGAGGGGAGGAGGCTCCTCTCCCCTCAAGCCATTCTATTGATTCTCTTAACATAGATCAATAAATGTTGATGGGGGGGGATGACAGGGGAGGCATTCTGAGGCCATTTCCCAAAGCTGCTGTGCTGTGCAGGGAACTCGAGTTGGATCTGGGGAACCCAGACCCAACTCTTTAAGAACCTGCACATCTAGCTTGGCCCTGGGAAGAGTGGAAGGGACAGAATTAGAGGCTCCCCCTTCCCCACTAGACATATAGATAGCTCTCCATTTGCAGAAAGAATGATTTTGCAGAGCGGTTTAATCTACGTAGCATAAAGGGTTCTATACACTTTTGTTCATGACAGACCTCTCCTCCCAACATTTTCACCTCATACCAAGCAGGGGTCGATATTTCTATCTATGGTAACTTTTTATTCACTTAAGGAACAGACCTATATCAAACTATTTCTTCTTACACATTAGATTCCTATGCAAGAAAAATGTAGCTTTCGCCAACTGCTCATAAAAAGAAATCACCCAGTGGAGAGAAAAGAAACAAGGCTTCTGGAAAGAGGATGCCTTCATTTATGATCCATTTGCCATGACAGCAATGGCCTGGGTCTAAACTGAACTAGATTATTTCCCCAGGAACAAGATTTGGAGAGATTAAAACCACCCAGAAACATTAATGATCGATACCCACCAGGCTGTCAATGATAAAATCTATTTTAAAGCTCCGTCCTGACTGCAGTTAGAAACAATCGTGTTGTCCCCTCTAGAAGAGGATAAGGATAAAATAGTACCCTGCAGCTTTCATGTTCCTGTTATGGAAATTTCTCAGAATGGCTGTACAATCCTATCCTTGAAGTTCACTGCCTGAACAAGGGTAAGATTGCTGCTAAATCCCTTAATTGAGTGTAAATCTAGATTGCAATAATGTAGGAAGTTAACAATAGCCTAGGCATGGTTGTAATCTTACCAGCATAAATCCTGCCCCCAGTAAGACTATGTTAGTGTAAGTGGCTGGAGAGGAGAAAGCAGTAGCCTTTGAAATGGGTATGTGGGAAGATGACTAAAGAACGGCCCTTCCCCAGTGCAAAGCCCCACCTCTCCAATTCATGTTATGGTGAGATAGCAGCTACTGTTGCAATTAAATACATACCACTGGGGTCAATGATATGCATAAGTAGATTGCCCTGAAATCCTCCATCATCTCCTACCACAATGGAGAATGTTATTCTGACTAACTCTGCAGTGGATCACACCACATTACTAGCTGTACATAAGATTCGGTCAGGGAACCCACACTTCATCTATCAAGTTCATCCTCCTTTCACCAATGTTCCCCATTACCATTGTTGCATGCTCATTTTTCTCCAGACAAGTGGTTACCCTAGGGAACATCTATGGGCCAAGCTACACATGACGAATGACACTTGAACAGCAAGTGGATTGAGTGGAGGGCAAGTGAACAGGGAGAAATACACTTGCTGTTCAAGTGTCATTCGTCATGTGTAGCTTGGCCCTATGTTTACATGAATAATCAGCGAGGGCTAACAACAAACAGAGGAAGAGCATCTTATTTGTATTCTCAGAACTCTTACAAATATTGCCAGCATTCCCGATATAAATAGCCAGCAAGAGCCTCAGCTCCCAAGCTGCAACTGGGGTCTCAAGGATCAGCATCATCACCTAATAAATTATGGGCTGTCAGTTTGCTCATGAAAGGAAGTAGTGATCAACAACGAACAAGGATACTCCCCCTGGATTATCCTCACCAAGTCAGTTCAAGTGGTGGCTTTTCTCTTATATATTTGTAGTCATTCTGCACAACATGTCCTTTGAACTGGCACAGGGGAACCAAAAGAAGGAAGTTTTCCCTTTCTGTTTTTCTTGGCACAAGGATGTGTCTAGGAATTTGGACATTCTCCCATACTCTGCCTATCTTACAGTCCTGCATAGCAGGATGCTGTTACCATCAAAACAACAGTGCTAGTACTAAATGTGATTGTATGCCAGACTATATGTATGAATGCATATCGTAGAGACATGTCACTTTATCTTGCAGAGCTATATTTTGCAGAGACCTAAGGTGGGTACCCATGTCCAGAAGTTGTTCAACACAGGACTGTCCATCTGTTCACTCATATCCATGCTAAGGGCTGCATGCTGCTCATGCATTCCAACATGTGCAGGCATTCCAACATGTGCAGCATGGAATTCCATCTTATTGAAACTTCCTGAGTGAGTTGGTGCAAAGATATGCTGAGTCGTACCTACATTTTAAGAAAACAGTGGCATTTGGCACAAGAATATTAGAATTGGCTGCTGATATTTTTTACTTCTGTAAAACATTTTCTATTGCTTTGAAAGACTTCTCAAGGATTCTCTTAAGCACAAATTTCAAACGATTTGTTGTAAATAGAATATGTGCACCTGTTTTTACAGTACTTGGCCTATTAACACTGTGTGCTGTTAACTTTTCTGCTTCCTTCTTTTATGAAGCCACAAAGTACTCTCATTTAACTTTGATTGAATATAAGCAGCTGTATCCCTTTTCCTACATCCACATGCGTCAAGGACAGCCTGACAGTAACAAAGAGCCATTTTTGTCCATTCGGACTCCAAGCACTGTATAGAAAGATCATCTTTTGTTTGATTGCTAGTCCAAATGTCACAAGTGACATACCTCCTCTTCGCAAACAGAGAATTTAGGGTCCTTATGAAGCCATGCTTTTATCAGTTTTACCACTGCAGAGAAAACACATACAGTGAAATAAATGTACCTGGTGCTTTCCAGTATGAGATCACATTGTTAAACAGTTTCAGAGATTCTGGATGCTTGGCTAATGAATATGGCGCATGACTCCTACAAAATAACTGTGCCACAGCTTTAGCAATTAATGCTTCCCTGGGGTCTCTGGTACTACAATCCTGCTTCCTCTCAATTGACTCCCAAACAGTCATTTGCTGTGAGAGTTCCACAAGCTCAGCTCTTGCTGCTTGTCATGGTATTGCTTGGCATGATGCTGATGTGCTGTCCATGGACGCTGCTGATGCCATTCCCTTCTTGGGCAACATACAATGAAGATGATGCATTGCTGACATTTCCCATTCTCTACACCTCCCTTCCTCTTACTGCTGTGCAAAATTTTTGTGGGATTCACTTTGTGGTATGAAAATTGCTGTAATGTGAGAAAAATCCTATGTCCCGATTCAACCCTGGGGGATCCATTGTTCCAAATTTGCAAATAAACTCAAATTCAGCAATCTTGCATTGCAATTTTTCTTTGAAGTTTATCTGCTTGAGAACTGCTGCTCTTTGGTCAGCAATGGAATGTCCTGGTAGATTGAAATGTTCTCCCACTAGTTTTTGAATGTTGTGGTTTTTATATCAGATTTATGATTTATATCAGTCCATTTTTTCTACCCAGCTTGCTTTTGCAGATACAAAAGAGCCATGGGGGAGGGGAGGATTTCTCTGATTGCCTTTTTCACGTGTCTGCTCAGGAGACATGTATCTCTGGCAGTAAGATGAACAGCCTGCCCCCTATGGCTTTTTTTGTATCTACAAAAGCACTCTGGGTAGAAAACAAGCACAGACAAAGTCTATTCTTTCTCTGCATACATGCTTGTTAGCCCATTCTTCCCCCACAAACCATTTTGAAGGTGAAATAGGATTGCCAACCTCCAGATGGTGGCTGAAGAGCTCCTGGAATTACAACTAATTTCCAGGCCATAGAGATCAATTCCCCTGCAGAAAACAGCTGCTTTGGAAGGTGGACTCTATGGTATTATACCCTGCTGATGACGTCTCTCCTCTCCCCAAACTCTGCCCTTTCCGGGTTCCACCCCCCAAATCTCCAGCAATTTCCCAACCTAGATCTGGCAACCCCAATTAAAATACAAATTCAGTTGGGTTTCCCCCCTTTAAACATGTATTTAGTACACAAGTAATCAGGGCCAAACAGGGTTATTTTCTCCTCTACTACATGTGGAAGGATAGTATGTTATTATAAGGAAAATTCCTAGACTCTTTTGAACACATCAATTTTAACCTTTTTTTAAAAATACGAAAATGAACCAAAACTTTTTTTAAAAATGCATTTCCCTAGTATATTGTAATAATTATTGTACTCATTAGCTTAGCATTCCTGATATTTTCTAATTAACATTAATATTTAGCATGAACCACATACTAAAAAAATGTAAGTTGCCAAGAAACTTTATTTCCAATTCTTCACTTTGTTTATTAAGAAATGCTGTAAAGAATTATCTTTTACCAAAAATGCAAAACAATTTTATTTTCACTTTATTATGCCAATATAGCATGATTGCAAACATATATTTTGGGCCTAGTGACACTTTTTGGTACTAAAGTTCCTGGAGAACATCCAAAGAGACCCTTAGATATGTACAGCAATGCTTCTATGGTTCACTGGGATTTTCCCATTCCATTTGATGTTGGGAAAGCTCAGCGTAGGAGTCCTCTGGGAGCATCTGCATTTAGCACTTAGAATTCTAGGAAAACATGCAGTATAAGATTAATCTAGTAGAAACTAATTCAATGATAGAACATTGCAATGTTCTTTAACCAAGATCTGTAAGAGCAACTGGGGAGGATATCTCTGGTGTAAAGTGAGAATGCAATCTTCACTGATTCAGTAATTCAAACTAGTCAGCTGTAATTTTGTGAGATTGATTCTTGCATATTCATTATGTTACAAGCTTGGAATTTGTTAATGATACTGTTCTGGGGGCTTGGCTAGAGAACCAAAGCCTATAACAAAAGAATGGTGATGTTTCTTAATAACTGTACATATCTCCTTGATTGACCTTAAATGTTAGGAAATGGTTCTGTCCAAGTGCCCACCAGGGCTGGGTAGAGGTGACCTACCTCTGTGTATCTCTCTGTAAAGGAAGCACAGTTTAGATTCTGGCAGCTAGAGAAAAAGAGGAGCAGGCAAAAACTTGCATGAGTTGGTTGAAGCCCATCAGGGTTGCAAGATCTGTTTTGATCTCTAGAATCAGAACTATTTAATCTTCAGTGCTCCAAAGGGAACCAACCAAGCTAAGCGTTGCACCTGTAACTTCTTAACACTTGGGACAATGGGGTGTGCATAACAATATAATCATTGAGATTCAGAGTTGAGCATGACTTAGAAGACCAAGAAGCAACTCTTGAGGTAGGGGCAAGGAAATAAGTAGGGTTAACAACCTCAAGCTAGGGCTGGAGTTCTCTTGGAATTACAGCTGATTTCTAGAGTACAGAGCTCTGCTGTCCTGGAGGAAATGGCAGGTTAGAAGGGTGGAATCTGTGGCATCACATCTCCTCTGTGCTCTATCCCCTCCCCAAACTCTCCCTATCCAGGCACCTACACAACTCTCTAGGAATTTCCTTAACCAGAGTTGACAACCCTTGAAATAATATAAGCAAAATCCTGATTTTCCCAGGTAGAGAGAGAAAGAGGTGAGAGGAATCCAGATGAAATTTGAAATAAGTCTCTGGATTGGCTTGGAAGGGAGGAAGAGGGAATTTTTTCAGTCTCTGGGGAGGCATGTCTGAGAGAGGCTTTCAAGATGGAAGGTTTTCCAAATAAGGAAAGCAGGATGAAGAAAAGGTTAGGACATCTTTTTGAGTCTTTATAGATGAACACAACAAAACAGTGTAAAGATGCTTTGAAGAACCTCAACAATAAACAGCCTTTCAAAACAACATCCCCTAAGCCCTGCGATTAGCCATGATCATAGCTATGCTGAATGCTTTAACTACTGTTCATAATTCAAAAAGGGATGGAAGGACATCATAGCCAATCAAAACAACCAGTCAAATGCAGGACCAATCAAGTCCATATGCATACGCAAGGTATGATTCGTTGGTGGGCTCGAAGGTGGTAACTGCATGTGCAAATGGGCAGTAACCGTGCACACAAATTGCACTCAGTAGACTGTCCCATCACTCCATCGAAAGAGTGCAACAGCAAAAGCATAAAAAATGGAGTGGTGGTAGAATGCCACAAACTGAAAGAAGATAGGACACTCATGGGAAAATTCTGCATAAAACCTGCTGTGAGGAACAATTGCCCAGAATGCTCTATGATCAGAAGTGCCCCTGAGGCGAATTAAAAACAGATTAAGGCTGCTATCTAAAAGACACCAAGGTTTGTTCTTCCAGCTTTTTAAATTAACAGACAATGGCTAAACAGCTTTAACAATTGACTGTTTTATAAGGAATCCAAACCCCTGCCTGTTTAAAATCATGCACTACAGTCCCTACTGGACTCCCTGCCTAGCTGGGATACCTCCTATCCCTTCTCCCTCCAAAGCCTAACTTCCCTTTTTTCCAGCAATTGTCGAGTCTTAAATTCCTCCGTTTTTTTTCTCACTTCAGCATTCCATTTTGCCTTTCAAATCCAAGTGGTCCACACAGAATGAGGAGAAAATAGGGCAGAATCTTCTCCTATCCATCACATATACCATTTGAGATATTCAGCTATTTGTGAAGCTCTTGGCTTCAGCTTTTTTCACTATATAATATTTGGGGGGGGGGGGAGTCTGTGAAGGGTCTTTCAAAGATGGTTTCCCCCTTAACCATAAAGGAGGAAACCCCACAGAAAAATTCTCCACAACTACCGAGACAGGCAGTTCTCAATGAGAGAAGGAAAACTGATTGTAAGAACAGCTCCACCTGCTTGGGATGTTATCCCTATTACTATGACACCAAAAGTGGCAGCTTCTCTCACTAGTACAGAGAACTGGCCCTCGGGGCTGCAGCAACTAGCTGAGCTGAAAAAAGTAACAAATATTTCCAGTGGCTATCATGAGAAGCATGCTGGCTATAGTGAGGAAGCCTGGAAAAAAGTGGAAACTCTAGAATTCAGCTCCTTAAGAGGGGATGAACAGATCTTAGCAATCGTCTGAGAGCTGGAATCTAGTGACCCTTTTATATTACCTGAAGCCCAGCTTCTTTAGCTCTCACATAGTGCTTCAGAAGAATGGGGGGCTTCATTAGAAATACAGAAAGCTGCCTGATACAATCAGTACTATCTTAAGCAGACTCACATCCATCTAAGCCCATTGACTACAGTACATTTTAAAGATTGTAACTCTCCTTAAGAGTGCAGTGTAAATTTGTTGGGAATTTGTGTAGATTCCAACTAGAAGTCCTGTAAATGAAAGTGACTGGAGTATGTTGAGAAGAGTCTAGCATAACAGAGGCTACAATAACTCACAGACAGTTGCACAATTTCCTTCCTCCAGCATCCTCAGAGTGCTGGTTTTTCACAGAGTCCAACTAGCCTCTGCTCATTTAGATGTTAGTCATAAGCATTTTTTGTAGCATCCCCATTTCACCTTAGTTGTCAATCACATTTTCCTCACAAAATTGCCCTTGGGCAAGAATCACACCATTTAACTGAATGAGATGAGATTCTATGTAAGGATGCCTCTACAGCTTAAACATTGATTAACCTCTGCACTAATACTGGGCTTCAAATAACCACAGAGAACGTTGCAAAGCCTATTCTAAAAGTGATCAGTCTGAGCTTTTATGATCATTGCCTGCAGTCCTGGTTGCTTTTGTGTTCTCAAGGATGGAAATGCTTGTCACTTTGGTAGACAGATGATGAAGGTGTGGGGTATAATACATACTCCTATTGTTAGAGGTATTCTTCATTCAGATTTTTCTACTCACTAAAAGAAATTCTTGATTGAAAACGTAGTCTAATAGACCCCTTATGGTTTCTATAGAAATACTGACAGTATGTTTCCATGGCAGTTAACACAGATCAGGAAAAAAAAGGAAAATAATTCACTGTGGATTGTCAGGACTTGTGAACTGTGTAGATGATGATGAGAACAGGGTTCTCTCTTGAAATAGTCCACTGACCACTGCAGAGGCTGCTGTTAAGTTAGCCCCTAATGAACAGTAGTGACACTCCTGCTAAAGGGGCTTCAAATGAATCTTCCTTGTGTTTTAAATAAATTTGAAATAAAATCCATCTGTGCTTCTTTTCCTATAAGGCAAATTATTATTATAAATGCTCAACCCTGCTATGCTATTGGTTATGTGGTGGTAGCTAATAGATATGGGCTAGATCCAACCTGTTTTTCCATGGGTGAAAAAAGGAAGAGGGGAGTCCCTTTTGTGTGACGGGTATTAGACCAAGATCAAGCAGAAAATCTGGCTAGAGCCAACCCATGGGAAGATTCTGACTTGAGTTATAACTAACATTATGAGAACGTTAATAATGACCAACGACTGTGTCTCTGTAAGGATGAAGGATGCTTGATTGCAAGTTATGATCACTTTGATGCTTCATATATCCGTATCTTGAGTCCCTTGCATGAGTTTGAGTATATTGCTGTGCTGCTGCAGCTGCCTTCTCTCCCTTATTGGCCACTGCTATGTCCCCTGCTGACTCCAAGAATTAAAAAGCATATTGTTAAAAGCAAATGCAAACAAACGTTACAAGATGAAACTTGCTTCCTAATTAGGTAATCCTTTATTACAGTATCACTCAGTGTTCATTGATGGATGTAAAGATGTGTCAATATAAATAAATTGGTGCATGCACATCCTTAACCTGCCTCATAGAAATCATTCTCCCCTCCTGCAAAGCATCCAAAAAAATCTTGCTTTTTAAACATAGTCTTAGAAAAACAATACATCTTTGGGATTTTTTTTGTTGCTGCAACATCACTGGCAAATGATTAAAGGAGAGGCAGCCAAACTGTCCAAATCAGGCTAAATTCATGCATGCATGTTCTTCCATACAATGTACCCACTGCAGGTCATTTAAATGATGTATCTGACTATATGGGTACAAAGATGTATGAACTGTAAGCAATTTTGTGCTCGACAAAGTAAATCATTTTAATGATGGGACCATGAATATGTGCCTTCTCCCTTATGGGGAATTTGTGCTTTCTTCTTTGATGATTGAAAATATTTAGTTCACCAACAAGTATAATGGCCACAAGCTATAATATATAAATTACAAACATAGCTTATATATCAAGGCATAAACCGGTCATGTTCTTGTAACACAAGTGGCTACTGCGAAGCTGCTCTGCGTTCAAGTTGAACTTTGAATGACAATATCCAAGAGCTCTGATCAGCTGCTCAACTCATCTATATATACTAGGCATTTGATCATCATACATTCATATGATGATCACATTCACATCAAAGTTCTCAGCATCTCTAGCAAGAAATATTTGACTCTCTCATGGGCTTGTCTGGCTTCCTGAAGTTTATTTACATCTTTCAGTACCTTGGGATGGAAAGGCAACTTTGAGCAGTGGCTGAGGCCCAAAGTCTCAGGGGGGCGTCTGCTAAATTCTAATGAACGAATGTGTGGCAGTCTCCCTTGTTATCTGCCCTTTCTCTCTCTCTAAGTACAAGAGAGGAACCTACTAGTACAGGTAACCAAATCGAGTGCGAACACACCAGTAGGAAATTATGCAAATATATAGCATGAAATGTATCAAAAATGCTATAATGGAATAACACAACTCTCTATCTGGCAGGAGTGGTCCTCAAAGGATCGTACCACTGCACCACAGTTGCATGCGACAGACACTTCTCCTTCCCTTTCTTCAGGCAGAGGATGGGAGATTCTGGGAGCTGCAGCCTGCTGCCATGCCACAAAGATATTCTGATTCCATCCCTCTCATCACAAAATGGAAGATCATCCCAGCCACCCATGTTTCATTGTAGTGTCTTGTAGGTCCTCTCAACCGATGAGAGAGAATGCCCCAATGGTTCTACCGGGGCTGAAAGCAGTTATGAAATGGGGCCTGTGGGACTCAATTTCCCACGCTGACAGTGTAATCCTAAACAGATTTACTCCAGTCTAAATCCATTGGTTTCAATGGGCGTAGACTGGTACAACTCCTCTAAGGATTGCACTGTGTCTCTCTCTACAAAAGACATCTTACACAGGGATGCTCAAGTGTCTTACTTTTTGTGTGGTCTTATATTCAAGTATACTCTGTCTCCCGAGCAATGCATGTGTCTCCACAATGGGAGAACAAATGTAAAATCTTTCACTTGAGCATCCCTGAACAAGATATCTTGTGTAGAGAGACTCTTAGTTGGGCAGCAGCTCACATAAAATAAATGCTGTTCTCTATTCAATTTGTGATGTTCTGGCCAGAGAAGGATAGACCATATAGAACAGCTTACATACCGTCCATGCAACTCATTTCTTAGCAATTAAGAGAAAAGTCGATGCTTTTATTTAAATGTCACTTTTAATGACATCATCATGTATTATAGTGCCAAAAAAAGACCAATGTTTAATGTTTTAAAATTTACGTTATTTACAGTCTGCTTTTCTTGCTGAGACTCAAGATGGATTACATAATGCAAGTCAATATGGACAATGGAATGGCACATCCAATAACAATACAATAGGGTTTGGATTGCAGAAATCTGAAAACAAGCAGATATCTGAAAAAGAGCTGAAACAAAGCATAAGAATTTAAATATGACACATTAAAGCAGAAATTACATAGCAGGAGAATACTTACTGCAACTATACATAGTAGCATAGTAGCTTCACAAAACATCTTTCTGAACCATTTCATTACAATACAGCCCTATTACCTGTGTTTAAAAAAAACATCCTGAATAATTCAGTTTAGCATAGTTTGAAGAAAGCCAGGACAGTGGGAGCCTTCCTAACCTCATCATGCAGGCCATTCCATAAGTTAGGGGCTAGAACTGAGAATGCACATGTATGGGCAGTTGTTGATTTTACCCATTTTCAAGATAGCACCTGCAGAAGGCCCTACTCAGGTAAATGAAGCTTGTTGTGGCAGAGCATGGGGAGAGAGGCAGTCCTACAGATATGAGGAACCAAGGCCATGAAGGGCTTTGTATGTGACAGCCAATACTTTGAATTGAATCCAGTAAACTGATTGGAAGCCAATGGAGTGACTGCAGAATGGGAGTAAAATCTATGCTTCACCTAGCTCTTGATAATAACTGAGTTGTAGTGTTCTGTTCCAACTGGAGTCTCTAGGTTGACTTCAAGGGGAGACCTATGGAAAGGGCGTTACAGTAATTCAGTCTTGATCTCACTGTGGTATGGATCCAGGTGGTCAAATCAGCCATGTCAAAGTAGAGGGCCATCTTGTAGGCTAGACTGAATTGGAAGAAAGTGGATTTTTGCAGCTACATTAACTTGCTTCTCCAGCAGCAGTACTGGATCTAGTATAACCCCTAGGCTATTAACAGAATCAGCTGAACCCTAGTGAATATGGTAACCACAATGGTCTTCAAGATCTCTGCCTTCTCAACCAACATCACTTCCATCTTGTTTGGGTTCAGTTTCAGTTTGCTTGCTTTCTGCCATTTGACCATAGCGGTTAGACAATGGCTCAAGAAGACCTCTACCTCCATGGGATTTGGATATATATATATATAGCTGGGTGTCATCTGCATGTTGATGACATCCAATTCCAAAGCCACAAATTATTTATCCCAAAGGCTTTACATATAGATCGATAAATTGATAAATTTCACCCTGTGGAATCCCACAAGACAGCTCCCACACTGAAGATAGTAGTCTCCAATGACAACCCTTTGAGCCCAATCCATGAGAAACTGTAAACCAGTCAAAGGCACCTCCCCAGATACCCACTTCTGCCTCCAAATGCTTCAACAAGATGTCATGATCTAACCTATCAAAGGCTGCAGATAGTCTGAGAAACAATATGTCCTTTGATCTATCACTTTTCGAAACTTAAAATGACCCTGTAAAGTGTTTGTTCTGCCACAGTATAATGGGTTAATGTTGTTATTCTGCAGCACCAGTTTGAAAAAAAAATCAAAATTAAATAGCATTGGAGTTAACATTTCAAAAATTGAATTCACTTGACTGTCATTGAAGAAAAGACATCTAAACATGATGGTAACCATTTTAGAAGGTATCTGGTATTGCTATATGAGACAAAATTAAATTGCCATTTCAGTGTTACTGTGTGCCTATTTTTCAAAACTGTAAGCTGTGTATCATAGCCTGAAGTCTGCCTGATGTTTTTCAGCCCTTACCATACTCTTAATCCTTGAAATCTGCTATGCTGAAACACACTGGCACATGTCCTACTACTCCACTGAATGAAGTCTGATGTCTTTCTCCAACCTGAGGAACCTTTTTAAAATTCAAGTGGCTCTTATGCCAGCAAAAGAGTCACTTGAGTTGGAGGAAGACTCTAGTTTGGTTCCCATCTAAATTCCATGCATGGAAACATGCCTTCCCTGCTTCCCCTCTCTGTTGCAGTCTGAAACGATCCCCAAACTATGGCTCCTGAGGGATAGTAGCTTTCCAGGGACAACATGAGGGGCGGAGTTAAAGGGCTACCACAGGATGAGGGATGTGGATCTTTTCTCTCGGATCCAGCCTGTTAGGCTGAATGAACTTCCTTTAGCCTAAAATAAGATATGTGCCGCTTATTGGGGATTATATCACTCTGCTCAGAATTATATTGTTACTGTATTCTATAGTTTTGTTTAGTTTTTTACACACATTATCATAAACTTCAGAATAAACTAAAAATGTGTAACCAAAGTTTACTTTGTGTTTTTTTCTTCCAGTTGAGTCCAAAATGGGGTTGTAATTTTTATCCCTAGTCAGGGGGAAGTCCTGTATCTTTATCAGCTGAGTAGCAAGAAGGTGAAAGTTTTGCCTTCTCAGCATGTGCATGCTGAAAAAAGCATTATTTTGTTAGATTTCTCACCACGCAGCTATTAAAGGCACAGGAAGCCTGCTAGAAATGTGGCAATCCTACTCTTAAATTACTCTTACCTGCTATCTACTTGGTTCTATACAGATTGCAGCTTCAGTTGACTACTGTGAGCTAACTATCACAAACATTCATATGTACGAACTGACCACCACAAACATTTCATGTTGAGATGAAATTTGATGAGTTCACTCATTCTTCTGCTAGTTACTAAATGAAGAGAAACCAAATGTCTGTATAGACCAGACACAAGGTTCTTCCAAAAGAGCCCTGTATGGAAGTTGCTAACTTGAGACTAAGTCTCTAGAAGAAAATAGTACAGGTTGTAAGTGTTGTAGGATTTGTGGCCTAGAACAAGAATATGTTTGCCAGAGTTAATTGGAAACACCTGTGGAACAGTTTCTACGTTCCCTAGAGATTCGACTTTGAGGAGACTGTTCTCAAGAGGGCTCTGTGCTTAACTCCCTAGTTTTCACACAGCTGTAATGCCAATTAACAGCTTAGCTCTGACTTAGGGTTGCCAGCTCCAGGTTGTGAAATTCCTGGAGATTTGGGAAGTGGAGCCTGGAGAAGGCAGAGTTTGGGGAGGGGAGGGACCTCAGCAGGTATAATGACACAGAGCCCATCCTCCAAAGCAGCCATTTTCTCTAAGATAACTGATCTCTGTGGCCTGGAGATCAGTTGTCATTTTGGGAGATCTTCAGCCACCACCGGGAGGCTGGCAACCCTACCCTGATTGGTTCCTGTGTTGCCAGGTCTGAGGCCTAAAAGAAGCTTCTCAGTTCACTCACTCACAAGCTGTAAGCTGCATGTTATTTTATCATCCTTAGAGTGTGACTGTGCTGAATTGACCAAGTGCAAGAGAGATGGCTCACTTTGTGATGGATGGGTGAGATATGTAAGAATGGAAACTACTCAGAGATGCTTAGGTAGCTAGTTCTTAAGTTTTAGACAGATTTTACAATTTAGCAACAATAAGGATTTCTTGTTTTGTTGCCTGAATAAGAGTGCTCCATGCTTTGTGGAGGCACTCCTTAATTAATAAACTTGTTTTTTATTAAGCTGACGTCTGGAATTCATGTTTTTGTGTGTGGGTGCACCCCAGAAACAAAGTGGAGATTGGAAAGCCTGGCCTTTGAGAAAGGGAAAGCTTTCAGTCTCACAAATAACTTGAACCACATTCTGCCTGCCTGGTCTCTGGAGTGGCTGCAGTCAGTGATCAGAACTGGGAAGTGTGGTTGTGGGTTGAGACAAGCCCCTGTCTAGACATGGGCCCGATCCAAAAAAAAATTCCAATTCAGCCGTTCGTGGATCTGGGCTGCTGCCAAATGCAGGACACCGATTCTAAACGATCAACTCTAGTTTCTGGTCCACAATCGGGAATTGGGGAGGCCAGCGCCCAGGGCAACTGTAGTCAGGCTCTTGTGCGCACACATGCGCTCCTGAGTCTCCCCCGCCCACGCAGAAAGCCAGCTGTCCTGGTGCACTGTGGAGCTGGCAGCAGCACAAGTGGCTCGGAGGCTGCCTGCGTTGTTCACCTGCCCCGCAAGACAAGGGATGGCCGGCTTGCCCACGTGCCCCTTGTTCTGGGGAAAGGCGAACGGCGCAGGCGGCCTCCCAGCCACCCACACTGCCTTTTGCCTTTTGCTTTTCCCCAGGACAAGAGGCAGCCGGCTTGCCCACGCGCCCCTTGTCCTGGGGAAAGGCAAACGGCACAGGTGGCCTCCCAGCCACCCGCACTGCCTTTTGCCTTTCCCCAGGACAAGGGGCAGCCAGCTTGCCCACACTCCCCTTGTCCTGGGGAAAGGCGAACGGCGCGGGCGGCCTCCCAGCCTCCCGCGCTGCCTTTTGCCTTTCCTTTGTGCCCATGGCTTCAGAACACCCCCTTCCTCCTCCCTCCCCAGGGTTGCTGCTCCGTGGTTGGAAGGAAGCCTGCTAATCAAGGAAAGCTGGGCTTCCATTCGTGTTTCAAGGGCGACAGAAGGAGGGCAAACATAGCTCATTTCCCTGACTCCGTTGCCCCAGGAATAAATTACTGGCGCCAGAGTGTCTGCAATTCTGAACAGAAACTGACCCATCCGATCAAGTCCTGAACAAGCAAACTCCCGACTGCTGGATCAGTTGCTGTGGACAGAACCGATTAGCTGAGTCATGATGGCGAAAACGCCAAAATCAGGGGGGGGTTGAAATCGTAATTCAGATCGTGCCCATCTCTACCCCTGTCCTCCCTCTACATGATTCATATTTAAAGTAAAGCTAACAAAACCATGAGATCAAGATTTGCATCCATTCTGAAACTTTCAGTTAATCTTTCAAAACCTAGCTGAAAATTTATATCAACTTAAATGCTGAAGTATAATCTGTGAAGCAATGTTAATTCAGCAAAGCTTGAATTCTGGTCACAAGGCAGCAGATTCTCTTTATTTTTCCTCCCACACAAGAACTGGTGCCTGTGGTGAATTTATCTGGAAGGCTTTTATAGCTTCTGTTAAAAGCTCCAATAATTTTTGAAAAGTTCAAACAATGTACAGTGTCAATTGGTTATTGATTCTGACCATCTGGCCTGTTCTATGGCTGATATCAAAAAGGGCGAGCACAGAATCAAACTCTTTCCTTGCCTAAACCAGATTTTATTCTCTAAATATATTATGTCTTGCCATTTCATGGCGGAAATGCCTCAGTTTGATATTATCTTTAACATTTACGATTCTACTTTTATTACATGTATTGTTTACTGTGGCAGTCACCTACATTTTCAGAGACAGTTTAATGAAAGTTTAAAAAAAAACACTTTAAAGTGGCATCATTTAGAAAGTTTAAGCTCTAAAAGCAATATTTAAACAAAGAACGCTAGCTTTTTTTTCATCCTGTGCAAAAGAAGAAAACATGGAATCCTTCCAAGAAATTTTGCCACTTTAATCAAAATTCTTTTGCTGCCCCTTGAATTTTTTGGAATGTTTTTCCTCAAAAAGAACCTCGCTGTTCACATTGATATTTCACTTTAAATTAATCTGATGGTATCTCTTGATCCAGATATTTCAATTTTAACCACTGTATGGACGGTTCATTCATTAGCCTCTGGACTCCTAAATGGATGCTAGCAATAGATATATGGCACTCAAAGCAGTTTATCTAAGAATCTGCATTATTTTATGCACTATTTTATGATTCAGCTACAAAGTTTTTGCTAGTCTTATCAAAACTCTCTTGTGCTGGGATTTTAAGCACAATTACTTATAATAAGTAAAACCCAGGGCTCATTAACTGTGTACTGTAATTGCTGGGAATAAAAGCCCAGACCATACATTCTACTAATGGGCTGAGGAAGGGGGTTACTTGGATCATGTGATTATTTATTACCCATGTTACTTTCAGTAATCTGGTGGTGGTGGCAGCAGTATGAGAGGAACCCATGTGATACAATGACTATGAGATCAACACTTTTATATGTTGCTGATGTAACATGAAGCCTGACCAAATGTGGTTGGAAGTGCTATAGTTACAGAGTAAAAGAAAATGTTTCAGTCTCTTTCTGTGTGAAGAGTTCTGTGATATTGTGTTGTGAAATCAGGCTGGGAACTGAAATAACGATTCCTTGACCCAAGGAAAATAGAACTCTATGTTCATAATGAAGAACATGACATCTAGCACAAATACTATGCTTAGGATAAATTACAGTTGTTTAAATGTATTATGATAGCTGCCACAGAAGTAATTATATTTTGATATGGTCCAAGAATTATGCCTATTATGGGGAAATGAAAAGGCCAATAGAAACTATGGGAAAAATTAGGAGACTGTAGATATTTTTCCTTGTGATTACTAAAATCCTACCAAACAGCACGTTTGAAATGGTCCTAGATTAGCATTATTTTGGTATTTTTCAGCTTCTAGAGATTTTTTAAATTATTGATAAATGTAATGTATAAAGTCTAACTTTCTAATAAGCAATAAATAACAGTAATAATCTGAGAAAACATACTAATCAACATAGATCCAGAGGAGTTAGCTGTGTTAGTCTGTAGTAGCAAAATCAAAAAGAGTCCAGTAGCACTTTTAAGACTAACCAATTTTATTGTAGCATAAGCTTTCGAGAATCAAGTTCTCTTCGTCAGATGCCTGATCCAAACTGGGCAGATACAGAAGAGGAGGGGAGAAGAGAGAGAGGAGAAAGAAGGGGACATATATCACAAGGGGACAGAATGCAATTAGCGTGGAGGCAATCAAAACATTCCTTTGCTTGGAAATGTAAACATCTCCTTTTGGTGTGCAGTCAGTTTGCCGTATTAGTTTGTAGCAGTGAAAGTATCCAATTCCTATGTAGTATAAGCCTACATAGGAATTGGATACTTTCACTGCTACAAACTAATACGGCAAACTGACTGCACACCAAAAGGAGATGTTTACATTTCCAAGCAAAGGAATGTTTTGATTGCCTCCACGCTAATTGCATTCTGTCCCCTTGTGATATATGTCCCCTTCTTTCTCCTCTCTCTCTTCTCCCCTCCTCTTCTGTATCTGCCCAGTTTGGATCAGGCATCTGACGAAGAGAACTTGATTCTCGAAAGCTTATGCTACAATACTAATCAACAGTAATCCACTATATATCTGGCCTAAAATGCAATAAATAAATAAAGTAAGCTGCCAAAGTATGAAATGATTAATAGCTATCTTCACTATAATTGCCTTATCTCCTCTGGCTTTACCTTTATGCAATATATCACAGAACACATTCTCCTTCCTAGAAAGGCTAAACTCTGCCATCATAAACACTGCGTGTCTCTTATTTATGTACAATGATTTATATTATTAAGATGTATTCATCAGGGATTAGATTATTCTGCGTAACTGCCAAGGCTATAAGCATCCAACAATAGCTCTTTTCTCTCCTCGTCTGCTTTGGAAACCAGAGTAGATCTCTATTTGTACATTTCCCCCCAATATGCAACTGGAAATAGCATGCAACCATGCCACAAAATACATTTTTAAAAGGGAAAATGTAATAATATAATAATAATAATATAATTGTATTCATCTCTCACACACAAAAGAGAAAAAATGGATGGTCAATGGAAAAGTGACCTCAGAGTTTTAAATTAAATGGTCTGCTGAATGTGAGTCTAATTTATGCTGAGCAAACCTGGCAAATAAGGCAACCAGAACATTTCTCATAATATGATAGCAAATTATACATGATTAACTAATTTACAGCTGGAAGGGGTAGGTCATGATGAGCTGCTAACATCTATAGTTTCCTCATTCATATACCAAGATGCACACATGCAGACAGGGTGGGAAACACCTTGTAGGATTCCACTGGGCACAACCTTATTCCTCATGTTATTCAATCAATTTGCAATTGATACCCAGATCTATCTTGCTATCTGAATCTCCTGGTGATGCAGCAGAGGTCCTGAATTGACAGTTGTGGTTAAATGGTTGAAAGGAAACAAATTGAAATTGAATCCAGACAAGACAAAAAAATGATGCTGGTTGGAAAGGTGGAGATCTTGAAGGACATTGCGTTTCCCACCTCAGTGTGTAATCCACCTTGGGTCTCGAATGAATGAATGAATGAATGAATGAATGAATGAATGTTCCAGAGGAGTTAGCAATGTTAGTCTGCAGTAGCAAAATAGAAAAGAATCCAGTAGCACCAGGTGCATCTGACGAAGAGAACTGTGATTCTCGAAAGCTTATTCTACAGTAAAGTTGGTTAGTCTTAAAGGTGCTACTGGATTCTTTTCCATTTTGAATGAATGTTGTGATGCAGGATTACACTCCTTAAATATAGAAAGGTTTCTCTGCCTTTTCCCTATAATTGTGCTGGATTTTGTGGCTCTCCAGACATACTGTGTTAGTAGGACAAAGAGTATAAACTCTCCATGATTAGATACCTGGACACCTATGACAGCAGCTGAAGCATTCATTTCCATCCATGAAAGATTAACCAATATACAGAACCTTCCCCACTCCCATCTCCCATTTTGGGCTGTGTTGAGTGTTCACTGGCTTCAGTCCAGGACCTGTACTTCTATTTTAAAAGATATTTTTGCAATATCTGTCAAACCAATAAATTCTGCTGTGTGGGTAGGAGTTTAATTGGAGCTCAGTATCTCTCTGCTCTGTGCATTCAAGAACAGTAAGAAAAAATATTATGAGGCCATACAAAGCAGGTGGGGGACAACAGAACAAATGCTCTGCCAGTTGCTGATTTTATTACTTTCCACTTGCATTTTTCCATTTTCCATTCAGGAGATGGAGATGAATGGAAGGTACAATAGGGAAACTTATATTTCCCGCCTATAAATGTTTTTAGAAACAGGGGAAGCTAATGGCAGGGAATGAGTGTGAACTCAATGGGAGCAAGCACAATGTCACTCACTCGCTCTACCACTTTCTACCTGCAGGTTTGGCACAGCCTCTGTTCTATTCAAGAGCAGGTAGATCTTGATGGAGAGTGCAAAAGTAGAAGAGAAATTTCCTTTTGTTCCTGTAAATGTTGGCACTAGCAGCAAAGGTGATGGGGCCATGGCATCCACTCCAAGTGCAGGCTCCAGGTTTGCACACACAGTACCTCACATGAGAAATAAGCTAGGAAAAATTGAGGAAAAACTTGTAGTAGCTGGAATCTCAAGACCATCTGCATAAGTTTATAGGACAGTAAAATAAGGTCTACTACAGGTAGTAATATTGATGATTTTAGCCTGTGACTTAGTAATTCCTTAATGTACTAACATTTTGTAGCAAATATGTTCAGCAATCAAACTCAGCTTGTTCAGCCATGATAATCAGATCCAGTAATCAGTTCAACCTAAAGGAACCTTGTAGTCTTGTCACTATTTTCCTCTGTCTTCAATTTCCTGTGACTTTGCAATGATAATCACATAAGAAAGTAATCACCAAGTAATTAATAGCTTCATATCTTTTCCAATAAAGTAATCTTGATTAATGCAGGGAAAGTGGTGTGCCTTAATCCTGTCTTCATTGTAGTCCAGAATTCACTATAAAAGGAGGTAGCGTACAGCTGGTACCCACATATATCTCATCATTAAAGCTCTGTCTTTTGAACGATTTATGACATTGATAATTATATATTTTGTTTCTGGATGCATGAGCAATTTACTAATACTTCTGAATATTTATTTATTTAATTCAATTTATATTCTGCCCTCCCCACGTCAGAAGGCTCAGGTTGGATTACAACCGGTATAATAATTTAAAATACAAATAGCTTTAAAACCAATATATAGGGGCTAGAGACTTAATTTTTTTAAAATGAAAGCTGCAGAGAGCCTGATAGACATATTGCTGTACTGTTACAAAATATATATGAAAACTGTTATGTGAATATACATATATATATTAAAACCCTAGTGGTAGGGTGGCAGCCAAACCTTGCAGGAGTGCTGGAGCCTGCCAGCATTTTCCAGTTCTGTGGTGAGCTTTGCCAGCACCAGGGAGATTCCTCCAGTAGGGAAGGTGATAAATCTGGGGTTGGCCTCATTCTTTCTGCCTTGTGGAGAAGGGGAGAAGAATGGAGGGAAATGACAAAAACAATGGACCCAGATCTTCAGGCCCTGAAAAAATACTCCCTGCTAATCCAAAACTAGTATCAACACTTTTGAACAATTAGGATAATCAAAACAGTGCCCTACTTGCAATCTGGATCCAAAAGCAATATGAAAATTTTTGAAGTGAACATCCCTACTCCCCTGGGATTGTGGCAGGGGCTCCTTCCTCATTTGGACCAATGATAACTGATGACTTTCTCACCAGTTCTTGCCACAAACCAATTCACCAATAATATTCTCATTTATGAACCATAGACTTGCTGACCACATGCCCCATTTTGGTGATGAGGTAAATTGCCTCCTTGCCACTTTACAGGAAAAGCCTGATTTTCCATCAGAGGAAAATTAACAGATTAGTGGACACGTCATCACCTGCTCTTGGTTTTTCCAAATCATTTATCATACTAAAAGCTATATCCCCCACCGCTCCTGCATCTTGATGCACGTAGAGATTTGCCTACCCTTTCCAGCAAATAAAGTTGTATTTTAGCATCTGAACAACCCCTATTCATAACAGAGGCAAAAAGCAATTTCATGGGAGGAATTGTAACAGGCTACGAAAATTACAGAACTATAAACAAAAAATACAACCTAAAAAGGATAAACTGAAAAGGGCAACGTAAAAGTGGGGGAAAGTGAAACTGAGGGTTCAATAAATGTTGAGCAATAAATTTATTAAAAATAACTTTCTTCAATAAATTTCTCATTTTACTGTTGTTTGTGCCAGAATGGAAGAGCTAATTTTTAATATAGGAGAAGTAAATAATTTTTTTTTTTTTTGAAAAATTTTTATTGGGTTAGAATCCATTATTTCCACATTTACATTCAATTTTCCCCAATTTTTTCATCTCTAACCCCCTCCCTTTCCCCCCCCCTTTTTGTTGACTTCCAACAGCTTTCCAACCCTTTGTCCCCTTTCCCTTACTTTTATTAGCTTCCTCTATCTAAAACAAATATATATTCTCCATTATTCTAAGCAGTACATCCTTAACTATTTTTAACATTATATGCCCAAACTGTAAGCCTTTGTTTCCATCTTAGATAAACAATTTATCCCAATTTTTCAATTTCAGGTATTTCTATATATCATAAACCATATAGATCATACATTCGTTTATATCAAACAATTTGACTTATTCTCTCTATATATTACCCATTCTATCTTTTTATAATAGTTCTATATATCTCTCCTCACGTAGTCAATCAATTTGACCCATCTATATCTTCAGACATTCAGTTTGGTACAAAACTTGTCAGAAAAAAAAGAAAATATTGTTAGTTAATCGCTCCTTATATTTAGTCCTTATAATTAATTATTTTCTCTATGTTCTGTTTGTTAACCTATATATATCTATATATATGTCAATCTATTAATCTGACTGCTTATTAATTCACATTTATCTCTTCTCCCCCCGGTAAAGTCTCCCCCCTCTACTTCAATACTTCAGTAGTTCTCAAACTGCCACAGTTTTCCTCCCACCTCCCATTTCTTCTCCAGGTATTGTTTCAGCTTCTCCCAGTCTGTGTTGAACTGCCCTGAGTCCAGATCTCTCAATTTTCTTGTCATCTTGTCCATTTCAGCCATATACAGCAATTTGTAAGTCCAATCTTCAATAGTTGGCACTTCTTGTACTTTCCATTTTTGCGCATACAAAAGTCTAGCTGCTGCTGTCATATAAAATATCAACGTCCTGTGATGGGCTGGAATTCCCTCCATTCCCAAGTTCAGTAGCAGGAGTTCTGGGTTCTTATTAATTTGAAATTGTAAAATTTCACTCATTTCTCTTATTATTTCCCCCCAGTACTGCCTGGCTACCTCACACGACCACCACATATGATAGAGGGAGCCCTCATGCTTCTTACATTTCCAGCATTTATTAGAAGTATTCGAATTCCCTAGCGCAATCTTCTTTGGTGTCATGTACCAACGATAGATCATTTTATAAATGTTCTCTTTGATATTAATACATGTCGTTGTCTTCATTGTAGTTTTCCACAAGTATTCCCATGCCTCCATTGTTATTTCTTTATTAAAGTTTATAGCCCATTTCACCATTTGTGTTTTAACTATCTCATCCTCGGTATACCACTTCAACAGTACTTGGTATACCTTGGATATTCTTTTCTTATCTTCTTTAAGAAGGGTCTGCTCTAGTTCCGAATTCTCTATTCGTATACCTCCCTTTACAGAGTCCGAATTATATAAGTCTCTGATCTGTCTATACTGGAACCAATCGTAGTTAGGTGATAGTTCCTCTTGTGTCTTTATTCTAAGTTTGGATGCTTCAGTTTTAGTTATTTCTTTATACGTTAAACATTGTTGTTCATTATCAACAGCTCTCGGGTCTATCACCTCATATGGAACCACCCACAAAGGGGTTCCTTCTTGTAGATAAATTCTGTACTTCTTCCAGATTATGTATAGACTTCTCCGAACAAAGTGATGCAGGAACATCGAGTTGACCTTTACTTTGTCATGCCATAAATATGCGTGCCATCCAAATATTTTTTTATATCCCTCTAGGGCTAATAGTTTCTTGTTCTTTAATGTCATCCATTCTTTCAACCAAACTAGGCAGATTGCATCATGATAAAGTCTCAGATTGGGCAGTTGCATTCCGCCTCTTTCCTTTGCATCTTGTAAAACTTTCACTTTCACTCGAGGCTTCTTGCCTGCCCAAACAAAATCTGATATTTTCCTCTGCCATTTTTCAAATTGTTTGGAGTCTCTGATGATTGGTATTGTCTGTAGCAAAAACATTACTCTTGGTAACACATTCATCTTAACTGCTGCAATCCTGCCCAACCATGACAAATTCAATCTATTCCATTTAATCAAGTCTCTCTCTATCTGAGTCCATAGTTTTTCATAATTGTTTTTGAATAGATCTATGTTCTTTGCAGTTAATTCGACTCCCAAATATTTCACTTTACTTGTTACTTCACAATCCGTTGTTTCCATTAACAATTGTTGTTTCTGCTTAGTCATATTTTTGCATAATATCTTTGACTTCTTTTTGTTAATGAAGAAACCTGCCAAGTCTCCAAACTCCTTGATCTTATCTATCACTCTTGGCATGTTCTCCAATGGGTCCTCTACAATTAACATTATGTCATCCGCAAATGCTCTGACCTTGTATGAATAGTCCTTTATTTTTATTCCACGAATTTCATCATCTTGACGTATTTGTATCATCAGAATCTCCAATACTAAAATGAACAACAATGGAGATAATGGGCAACCTTGTCTTGTTCCTTTACTTATCGTCAATTTCTTGGTCAATTCATCATTCACCACAATTGCTGCAGTCTGGTCTCTATAAATTTCCTTAATTGCTCTGATGAATCTTTCTCCCAATTGTAGCTTTTCCATAGTGGCAAACATAAAGTCCCAGTTTAAATTGTCAAACGCTTTTTCAGCGTCAACAAAGAAGAAACCAACCTCTTTGTCACAACACTTGTCATAATATTCAATAGCATTGATCACTGTCCTTAAGTTGTCTCTTATTTGTCTGTCTGGCAAAAAGCCTGCTTGTTCCTCCTCTATGACTTCCGAAAGCCACCCCTTCAATCTCTCCGCCAATATCTTCGCAAAAATTTTGTAGTCATTGTTGAGTAGCGATATAGGTCTATAATTTTTCACATTAGTCAGGTCTTGGCCCTCTTTTGGGATCAATGATATATTCGCTTCACTCCAAGTTTCTGGAATCCTTTGATCCCTTAAAACCCCATTCATCACCTCTTTTAGGAATGGTGCCAGTTCATTAGCCATTGTCTTATAGAATTTAGCCGTAAGTCCATCTGGCCCTGGCGCCTTTCCTAGATTTGCAGATTGTATTGCCTTACTTATTTCCTCGTCAGTTACTTCACTATTCAACTTATTTCTCCAAGCTTCCGAGATTTCTGGAAGTTTGGTTTTCTCCAAATATGACGCTATTGATTCTTTGTTTACTTCTTTTTTATTATACAGCTTAGCGTAAAATTTATAAAAGGCTCTACTAATGGTAGCCTGCTCCAAATACGTTTTGTTATCTTCGCAGATTTTATTTATTATCTTCTTTTCCCTTTTCTTCTTCAATTGCCATGCCAGGTACTTCCCAGGTTTATTAGCACCCTCAAACGCTTTTTGATTCAGTCTTTTGAGATTCCACTCCAATTCTTTATTGCTCATTGCTGTTAGCTGTTCTTGAAGTATTTTAATTTCCTGGTATACCTTCTTTTTCCCTGGTCTCTTTTTTAGCTGTATTTCTTTGGCTTTTATTTTCTCCTCAATCTCTTGTCTTTTCTCCTCTTTCTTCTTTCTTGCTCTACCATTTAAGTCCATTAGTATGCCCCTTACAACCGCCTTGTAAGCATCCCAAACTTTATTGGTTGGTACTTCTTTATTCACGTTGTATTGTATAAAAAACTTTGTCTCTCTTCTCAGTATTTCCATATTCTCTCTTTCCTGTAACAAGTCCTCATTTATTCTCCATGCTTTCCTTTTTCTCTTTTTTCCAAATTTCCACATAATTGGGTTGTGATCTGAGCCTACCATAGGCATTATTTCTACCTCCTTAGTCCATAATGCTAAGTCTTTTGAGGCCCAGATCATATCAATTCTTGATAATGTAGAATGCCTTGCAGAATAAAAGGTAAACTGTCTGCTTTTAGGATATTCTCTCCTCCATACATCTTCAAGAGTCTCTTGTTGAATCAACTAAAAAAAAAGCTTTGGTAATAGTCCTCTTTTCTTTTGTGCCGTTGTAGTCTTTTTGTCTAGTTCCAAGTCTGTCACTCCATTGAAGTCTCCAGCAAGAATTATCTGGTCGTATGCAAGATCGTCTAAATGCTTCCTTAAATCCTCAAAGAAGCTTTCTTTTGCACCGTTAGGTGCATAAAGTCCGACTACCAACACTCTCTTTAAATTCCAAATACATTCCACTGCTACAAATCTAGCTTCCACATCTCTCATAACAAATTTTGGCTGTAGCTCCTCTTTTATGTACAACACCACTCCTCTTTTTTTCTTGTTGGAGGCCGCTACATATTCTTTGCCCAATTTTCCAGATTTTAAATATTTTACATCCTGCTTTCTGATATGGGTCTCTTGCAAACAAACAATGTCACATTTTTGTTTTAGTAGCCAGTGAAAAGTATTTTTCCTCTTATTCGGTGAGTTTAGTCCATTTACATTCCAAGATAATACTTTACACTCCATACTCATGATCTTGTTGGTAAGTCTTTTTCATTGTCCTTAATAAATCGCTCCATCTCTCGCTCAGATCTGATGCGTTTTTTGGCCCCTCCAAACTCAAAGGACACTCCTTCCGGTAACTCCCATCTGTACCTGATTTTCATGTCCTTCAAAATCTGAATTAGCACTTTATATTTTTTCCGGTCCAGTAACACTGATCTGGGCAGTTCCTTCATTATAATAATCGTCTTGCCATCAATCTCCAATGGATCTTGAAACTGTTTTGTCACAATCCTCTCTTTCATATTTCGTGTTGTAAACTGCACAATCACATCTCTTGGTAGTTTCCTCTGGGTTGCTATTCTTGAATTCACACGGTATGCCACATCTAGGATAGCCACAACTTCCTCCTCCTCCTTCCCCAGGTACTCAGCCAACACCTCAGTCATCTGTTCTTGCGCTGACTTTCCTTCCACTTCTGGCAAACCACGAAAACGTAGCTGCTTCTCCATATGTTTAGTTTCTGCAACTGACATTCTCCCCTTCACCAATCTCATCTCTGTTTGTTGCATGTCTGCTAAATTCTCCATCGCGTCTTCTACTGTTTTAACTCTCTGCTGCGTTCCTTGTAATTCACTTCGTATTGTTTCCATACCTTTTTTCACTTCTGACAGCTCCGATTTTACTGTCTGTGTAACCTCTTTAACCTCTTTTATCAGCTCCAATTTCGTGTCCTTAAGTTCTTTAATCATATCTAAAAGTTTTTTGTCCAGGTTTTTATCCAGGTTTTCTATTGCCGATTGCCACTCTTTTTTTGACATCGTGGGGCTTGCTTTAGCTCGCTCCCACGAATCCGCTCTCTTCCTTAACTCCGTGGCGTAAAATTTAACGTTTTTCTATTTTAAATGTCCCGGTCTTCTTATAGAAATTAAGTTTTAAAGAGTCCAAAATGTCGGGCGTCTTTTCTCTATGTATATAGGAGAAGTAAATAAAATGGGAGGGGGGCCCAGATGAAGACTGAAAACAAAATTAATGGGTACCTAGAAAAGCAGATAAATAACTTTTTAGAGTTAAATGAAGAGTATTTAGTAGGTGATGAACTGTCAAACAGAATTTACTCAGATGGCTCTTATAGGTAAAAAGCAGCAAGAGAAAAGTTTATAAAATTTATTACCATAAGGGAAACTATTTTTAATGTAATGTGGAATGGTTCTCCATATTTAATAGAAGAGACAATGATAGAAGTCTTAGCAGATATATAGCCAGAGATCTTGAGAAACCACAGATTATTAATGGTTTGATTTTATAAGTCTATAAAAAAATATACCCTTGCAGTTTCTTATATTTTTTCACAGATCTATGATCCCATTTAAACTGAATGAAATGATTGGATGGTAGTATAGATAGCAGTAGAGGTATAACAGCTGCTGGAGATATTGAAAAACTTATCTTCACAAACAACTTCTCCTTTAGAAGCTGATAAAGACCAATAAAGAAGTACTCTGGACATTATAGAACTCAAGCAGTACCATTAGGGGGAGAATTTATGAGGTAAGAAAGAATAGGATGAAGTTGCTTGGGATTAGGAACATGCATAACAGAAAAAACGAATTGAAATTACGCACAGAACTCACTGGTTTGACACATTAAAGCAGGAAAACTGCAGGGAGGCGGGGAAGATGGTCTGTTCAATCAAACTTGATGAAAGTGAACAGAAAGGATTGTAATGCCACTGCCTCTCCCCCTTTCCCTTAACCAGCCAGTTTCTCATGACATTCACTTTCTTCAGGGTCTGTTGTTGTCATTGTGTATATGTGTGTGTGTGTGTGTGTAACTGAGGGAAAGCATGGTAGGTTGATGGTTTAGAGGATTTTGGTGCTGTTGCATGTAAAAACAGCTAACCTGGCACCTTGTTACCTCACCCCCCCCCTTGAAAAGAACAGCGTGCATTTGCGCATGTGTGGCCAACACCCACCTTTCACATATGCAATGGGCCATAATTCATGCAAGTGAAAAAAACAAACAGAACAGATACAAGCCAGTACCAGCTGACCCAAGAAAAACTTGTAATGGAACGGAATTTTTCCAGTTCATGTCCTTCTCTAGTCTCTTGACAGAGTCTAAACTGCTGAAGATGTTTCTGTCAGCTTCACTGACACTCAACACCCGCCCCCCCCTTATCACATTAAGATGTGCATTCAAGAGGGAGAAATAATAATAAATACAATGAAAATATTAAGAGTATACTAACATATTACTACAAAAATACACATTAAAAAGAATATACTGATAGTTTAATGCTATTTAATACATAGTATTGACAATGCAGTACATACATTTATTCAGTAAATAATTAAACAATAATTAAAATGTAGTAACACATTTAATAACAATAACAGTCTTCACTGCAGCTGCTGGACCAATCCAGGGGCCACAGACTCTCCACTTGTCCACATGAGGAGAAGCCTGCCTCCTAGAGGCAAATAACATGCAATGCTACTTGGTTGCTACCTGGTGTTACACTTTGTTGAAGGGCTATTCCTCCTAAGAACATTAAAAAGCAAGAGTTGAAGCAACAAAAACAATAACACTGGTGAGGACACTGCCTGGCTTCTTAATCATATTATATTCATCTTTATCATATCTTTCTTTTTTCCTCTTTTGTGTAAATAAACAAACAGGTATATTGATCTTAGATAGTCAGTAGAATGCTTTTGTTCTCTGACTCAGGGGAGAGCATTAATTTTTCAGGTTGTCCTATTGATCTGAACACTAACACTTGGATAGCCAACAAACATATTATTATATACTCCACAAAAATTCCACAAAAAAGGTGCAAGACTTCCTGGGTTAGGCTTCCTTAAAGCCACTAGAGACTTTTTTCCTGTCCTAGGCTGGAGGAAAGAAAGGGGCTGGAAAGAAAAAGCAATTATTAAAGGAGAGCTGCACTAAAGAGGTCCCAGGCAATGGGTTCATGCCCATTCAGTGGCTTTCTGATGCACCTGTCCTTTGGTGCTCCAGGGCCACTCACCGTGACTTAAAGAAGTTCTCCAAAGATAGCAGGTTGAAGAGCACCAGGAGGAATTTGATCTTGCTCAGAAAGCCTTCTGGAAAGCTTTCTGGGTTTCTCTGATTAAAAATGTTAACCCAGCATTAAATAATGAGGAGGTAGCAGGCGTGTGTGTCCATTGCACACTTGTAAATGTATGCACCCTCAAGTCTTTCAAGATCAATATTCCACGTGGAGGGACTGATCTGGTCAGATTTTTTATTTTTAGGCAGAGCAACATGACTCTTTCTTGTTCAGTTTCTCCTGTGATTCCTCCTCCTTACTTTTCATTCAACTCTGGGTTAATGGTTTTAGTTGGAAAGGGAGACTGGCGACCAGCAACTTGCCCAGTCTCCCACTTTTACTAGTAAAAAATACAGGGGAAAGAGGGCCATCCCCCCTTTACTTCCCTTCCAATGAAGGGGGAAAAACATTTAGTAGTCCCTTTCTCTGCACTTTTGCACCAGTGCAAGGGCAGGCTGGCAGCCAGTGGGTTTAAACAGGGAGTTCTGGGCTGCTGCAAAGCAGATTAAGGTGAGAAGGATTCACTGTGCCATGCCACAATGGAGCAATCTCCTGTTTGAGTGCCGTGCTGGCACTGCTTATTTCCTGCCATAGTTTGTGCCCAGCCACTGACAACACTCACCTTCTTTGGGGTCCATTACTATGTGAGTTATCACGTGCTTGAGGAGAAACTCATTGGATCAATCGGGTTTTGGATGATGTAAAAAGAACAGTGTGTGCATGCATGCACAGCTGTCCAATATTCACCTTAATGCATGTCTTCTTCATTCCTTGGGGTCCATAAACACAGAACTCCATTGTTGCATGCTGTCTAACTTGGTGGATCAATGGTTTAGAGGGAGGACTGTGTTTTCTGTGCTATTTTGCTGCTACTGTGTGCAAAAACAGCTGCCCCAGAGCCTCGTCCACTCGAAAAGAAGAGTGTGCATTTGTGCATGTGAGGTCAACAAGTGCAAGGGGCCAAAATGAAATGGATCAGTTCGAAGCTTCAGGGCTTTGCAATTCACGGCACACTTTTAAAAAAACTTTGAGCATGCATAGTTACATTGCAATGTTGGAACCCATCCCCCCCCCTATTTTTGCTGATTGGACTGCCCCCTGCCCACTGGAGAGGCAATTGGTGGCAGAGTTCTGGGGGAAACCACTCTCATTTATTTTTTCTAAAAGCCAAGCAAGGAAAGGGTTAAAATGCTGCTGCTTCTTTCCCTCCATGCTACTTTGATTTGCAAATGGCTGTGCAAAACACTTTTTTCCCTCTTTTTTTTTAATACTGTCAGAAGACACCAAGAGGCAGGTAAAAGCAGCCACTTAACCTTTACCTGGCTTTTAAACCCAGGAGAAATGAGGATTAACATTACAATACTTTCCTAGCTCATACTACTGAAGGAGGAAGGGGAAAGCAGCCATTTAACCCTTTCCTGGCTTTTAAAGCCATGAGAAAATGAGTAGTAATTTTTCAATGTTACAAACCATTCCTAACTTTAAAAGAGAGAGAGAGAATGTATACCCTCAAGGAAGGAAGGGAAAATCAGTCATTTAACTCTTTTCTATCTTTTAAAGCCAGCAGGGAATTAGTAGCAAGCTTAGGAATTGTTCCTGGCTTTGAGAAAAAAAGAGTGTGTGTGCATACCCAGGAGGAAGGAAGCCAATGGAGGGGCAGCCTTATGACCCTTACCTCGCTTTACTAAAAAAAATGACAGACAAGGAGTTCAGAGAGCTGAGGAGGGTGGGAGTGGTTAATTCTGCACAGGGAATAGGAGAGGGGGGGAGAAGAGAAGCAGAAGAGGAGTATAAGTGTTCTCACTGACATTGATCGCACCAGCTGTGACTCAGCAGTGGCTTCAAAATAAACTCACGGTGTGTCCGCAGGGGGGGAAATCAGGTATGTCGTGGACAAACATCGATTCTGCGTCCCATTACTATTTTGCAAGTGTGAAAGTCTCACAAACATGGGAAGCAGAAAAGGTGCTGAAATGCTTTAAAGTCCCAGTGTGGAAAGGACCAATGTGTTAGTGTAATTTTGAAGACTATAGACTGAGGGTTTGTTTTTGTATTTTATCTTAAACTGTACTTTATATAGTTTTGCATTTTATATAAGTTCATATTGTCTAAAAGTGTATCAGCTGTACAGATACACCTGTTAACAAACAGAATGGAATGGATCCACCCTTTTTACTATTAGATAATAAATGTAATTGCCTCTGGGGTGAGCGTGTCATACCTAAGGGAAGTGTCACCATTAGCAGAATGGATCTGTGGGATCCAACCCAAAGTTTCTCTAACATAGAAATCATCATAGAAGTGAAAATATTACTGATGACAGGAGCCAATCCTGCTAGGCGTGCATTTGTACATTTGTACATGCCCTTTTAAAAGTGCTGATAATTAAAGTGTCTAAAAGGAATGAGTCATATTCACAGACCTGAGCCTTTATGTCAGCACAATAAATTCAATAAACATAATTCATTTTTAGCCATATACCTGACAAATATTTTACGCAAAATATTTATGTACACATGGGGAATGAAAACGGCTGCCTCATTATCAAGCTTTTAGAAGCAACTAATGCTGTGACTACTGAAGGTCCATCATTACAAGCATACTGTGTCATCTGTGAGAAGGGCACAGAAAGGGCCCTTTAAACTTCAGCTGGCCAGGGGCAGAATCCCCCCATGGGCCAGCTGAAGCACGGGAAGGGCCCTTTCCATTCTGCTTGCAAGGGACACAGAAAGGGGCCTTTAAACTTTAAACTTTAGCTGGCCAGCAGGAGGAATTCCCTCCCCCAGGCCAGCTGAAGCATGGGAAGGGCCCTTTCTGTGCTACTTGCAAGGGGCATGAAAAGGGCCCTTTAAACTTCAGCTGGTCGGTGGGGGAATTCCTATGTGCACAATAGACCAATATTGGAATTCTGGAGAAAAATGAAAGATTTCTTCAATTATTTAGGTTAAAACTAAGATAAATTAAGGTAATTATATTACAGAGGTAAAATACAGAAGAGATGACTGGTTAAAAATAATTGACATTAAAGTCTCGGTATAAGCAACTAAGGAGAGGGGAAGAGAGCTATCATATAATTTAGTTGTGCTGTTATATACGTTGAATATATTTTTCTGTTAGTTTAAATCTAATTCAAATGTAGCGCTTGTATAAGTTTCTATGCACTTTCTATTGTTATTCATATCTTTTCTTTTAAATAAACCTTTACTAAAAAAAAAATACTCTCAGGGGGCTTAGCAAGTTAGGTTCCCCATCTCATCCTGTATCCCCTCCCTTCAGTTTCTCCTGAGCCTATTCAGGGTTCCATCCAGCATAAAACTTCTGCACATAAAAGGAGGAGAGATTTCCACCCATTTTCCCTCCTGCTGCAGACTCCTGTCTCCTCCTTCATGCTGTTCCTGTCAGTCCCCACTATCATCCAGAAGCAGCAGTTAAGGGGTCATTCTGGACTGCAGCAGGAGGGGGGAGGCAAAAGCAGCGATAGAAGTTCTGGCTGTTTCTGGATGTCTCTAAAACTCAGTGCAAAGAGAGATGGCGCCTCCAATTTTCCTTCATGTGCCAGAGAAATCTGATAAGAGTTTGTCTCTCCCACCTGAAAAGGTGGGTTTGCATTTCTGTAAAGTGTAGAGAACTTGGGAAAGGGAGAAGAGGATCTTCTATTTGGGCTAGGTGTCCAAGAGCAGGAAATCACCCTATGAATTTGTGGTCTCCACCTACCAATTGTGTTAGCTGACTTTTTTCAATAATATAATGTACTTTACATATTTGATGAAGTGACATAATAAAGTTGTAAGAAATATCACCAATAAATAGCTAGTAACTAAATTAAATGCACAATTAACTATGGTGTGGTGGTGGTGGAGAGTGTCCTCAAGTCATAGCTGACTTATGGTGACCCCTGGTGGAGTTTTCATAGCAAGGGACTAAATGAGGTGGTTTGCCACTGCCTGCCTCTGCAACCTTGGTCTTCTTTGGAGGTCTCCCATCTAATTACTAACCAAGGCTGACCCCGAGATTAGGCTTGCCTGGGCTAACCAGATCATGGCAATTAACTATGAACAACTGTTAAAAGATAGGTTAATTTTTTTTCTTTTGATTATACATATAAACTATTTCATTTTCTGGTGCAGCACTGCCTTTAACAGGTAACTAACAGATTAAAATGTGTCCTTATTAATTAAATTGGCTTGTGTTATGTAATCAACTAATGCCTAGGTTTCCAAACCCTCCCACCTCCCAGAATGGAAAAACGTGCAAAAGGGTGGGTGGCAGATGTTCCGCAGTTTTTCCCACCTGACCTAGGTTTTAAATAATGGTGTTTCTTTCTCTTTTCTTCCTCCTCTAATGGGATCAGGCTTGGTGTTGTGGGAACAAGGAAGTCACCTGGTTGTTACTGCTCAATTTCTCCTCCACCCCCTTCAAAAAGAAAGAGATGGCAGGAATTGACTCCTTTGCTTTCTTTGCAGGTTTCAGCGTGTTCAGTTGTTGCAATGTGGCAGCAGAAGAAATGAAAGTGTCCAATAGGACTGATTCTGGGTGAAGAGCAACAGGGAACCAAAATCTTTCCACTAGACGTCTATAGTTTGCTAGCTGTACTGATGTAGCAGGAATCACAGCACAATCTTTTGGGACCTGCCTGTTTCACATAGTGCCTGCTGCAACTTTTCCTTGCTCTGCGTTTTCATGTCAAATAGGAAACATATTCATGCATATTGCAGATGCAAATGCCATTGTCTTGAATCAAAACTTGAATTTTGCAAGAAGTCATTGCATTTTTACACAAAGTAACATGAACTTTTGCTCAAAAGTATTAGACCACACTTTTCATTCCAGGCCCATGTGATATATTGGGCTGTTTTGATAAAATTGTTAACTTAATAAATATCACCTCTCTGTTTTCATTATCCAGTTGTTATTTAGAGATACCACTATCTGTTCATTTTAACATTCTAATCTACCTGTAGATCAGAGTTATAGTTTTTCACATCTAAGCAAAACAATCTTGTCCTTTGATTCTTTAGGACTGTAATGGTTTTTGTTTCATCCACTAATTTTGTGATTCATTTTTAGAAAAGCGATCTCATTGCTCACTTAATTTGTTCTTTATAGTAGCATAATCCTTATGGTTTAAGATTCTCCTTTGTCCCTCTGTACTGATGGATGACTTAATTAACTTGAAGTAGTAGTGCATAAATGAGCGATTTCCATCATACTGTCTTTCTCCATTATGCTAAAGCCTGCAAATCTTGGTCCTAATTTTCAATCCTAGCATTCATTTTCAGAGAGCAATGTGGCAATCAAACCCAAGGTCCTGCCTGTCCTCCAGAATTCTGAACCAACCCTGGTGATTTAGGCCTCAGGCAAATCCCAGCCAATCAGAGCCCCTGGAACTTTGCTAGAAGGGCAGGGGTGAATCAGCCTCATCTTAAGGAGAGAAAAGAGATACTGTTTCCTTCAGATAGGGATTTGGGTGGCTGTGGATAACAGTGTAAGCTTAGAGTAGAGATGGGCACGAACAGCAATACGAACAAAAAAAGCCACAAACAGCCCAATCTGCTGTTTGAGAACAAGCTGTTCGTGAGGCCCCATTCTAAACAAACAGGTGGTTGTTACAAGCCTCATTCATTGCTGTTCGTCTTGCTGTTCGTCAAGCCAGTCTGGCACCTGCAATCAATTCCCTTGGCAACCGGAGGCAGGGATTATCTGAACTCTGTCTGAACTCCTGCTGTTGCCCTGGAAACCCCAATCTAAGCCCAATTTAGCTTGATAGGCAGGTCTTCCTTTCAAGTGTGGAGCTCCAAATTTGTTACAACAAGGGAGCAAAGACCAGGGGGGAGGGGGGCTCCCAGCTCTGACTTTGCAGACAGTGGACAGTTGCTGTTGGCATTTTGATAGAGTGCTTTGGAGCTTGAATTTTCTTTGTGTGTGGTGGGAAAGGGAACTACCCCTTCAAGTTTCAGGGCTGCTGCCAGGCTCTGGTCCAAGCTATTATTTATTATTGGTACCTTTCCTGCTGCCTGCTCAGGTCAGGTTTCTAGGAGTGGTGCAGTAGAGATCTTGACTTGGATGATGGCTGGAGGAGAGCCTGCTGTCCCCCACGAACAGCCAACCATGAACATGTTCGTGAACAGGGCCATGAACAGCCTTGATAACAGCAAAGCACCTGGAATCTCTATTGTGGCAACATGACGCCTACAGAACCAAAAAGCCTGTGAATTTAACATAGGCTTTTTTTAACGACTCCTGAGGAAAAGAAATTGAAACAAGTTCTTTGCCGGCTCCTTGTAGAGTCATAGGGGTCTTTGTACCCCCTGTTTGGCCTTGGACACCTGCAGAGAAAATAAACAAGTTAAGCAACATGAAGATTTAAAGGCTTCATCTTCAAACAAGATGTTTAAAGACTCCTACTGCACTTTTGTTGCACTTTACTACGTTGCTTTGTTGCACTGACTATTGCTGCCTGTGTCTCCCTTGTGTGGTGACTTACTTTAATGTTTGGTTTACTCCTTGAACTTTAATTCATTCTTGATACATTAAATTTTGTTACATTGTTTGTTATATTGTGTTGCCCTTGTGTTACATTGTTAGGTTTAGTTTCGTGAAGGCTGCTCCGTGGGCTGTTGTGTTACTACCAGTCAGTAGCTTGATCTCCCCTTTCTACTGATTGTGGCCTGCTGAAGTGGGTTTAAACAAACAAAAGTAGAAGCCAAAGTGCAAGACTGGAGTAGCCTTAAGTCCAGAAGGTGGTTATCTCAGGAATTACTTTCCCTTCTCTCTTCTCCTCTCCCATCCTGTCGCGCACAGGGCTGGGCACAGCAGGCAGGAGGCTCACTGGTACTGCAGGGCTGAACACAGCAGGCAGGAGTTCAGTATTGCAAGACAGCAAACCAGGGTCCAGGAGTCAGGCCAGGTGCCAGGGTCAGGCTATCAGTCAGGGAGTGAGAGAGAGGCAGGCAGAAGAGTAGTCAATAGGCAGGCCAAGGTCAAGTCCAAACAAGCAGTAGAGCAAGGTACACGAACGTCCAGGTAGCAGGGAGTGGCGAGCTGAGTTGCTTCCACGCTTGGTCTTCTCAGCGTCTTCCTTTATTGCTGTTCTAATGAGGGCCAGCTGTTGCCTCTCCCTCGAACAGCTCTGCCCGGCGTTGTGCTATTAGCCGGCTACTCCTCCGCCTTTCCAGAAACGCTGCCTTATCTCTAAGTTTCCTCCTTTCAGCTGGCCCCAGAGGCTCGGATTTCGCTCTAGCCCTGGGGGAGTCTTTGTCTCTTACAGCCTCTGTGGAGGTTTCTGGCTGTTCCTCGTCCCTGACAGTCTCTGCAGAAGCTCCAGGCTGTTCCTGTTGAATTCCCTCTGGAGCAGCAGCAGTAGTTTCTGACTGCTCCTCCTCTCCCATAGCTTCTGCAGGGGCTTCCGACTCCAGAGGAGATTCTGCTGGCCCTTCCTGCTCATCCTCTGAGGAGGACTCTGAGGCAGTAGGTAAGGTGGCCAGTCGGGGCTGGGGCTGACTCATGACACCATCCCCCCTCCCAAGGCCCCCTCCACCCAAGGGTCCGGGTTTGCTAGGGTAGGTCCGATGGAATTGGCGGATGAAGCGGGGTGCGTGGAGGTTCTCGGCCGGTTCCCATGATCTATCCTCGGGTCCATAGCCCTTCCATTCCACCAGGTACTGCAGACGGCCCCGGTGCCAGCGAGAGTCCACGAGCCGTTCTACCTCGTACTCTTCCTGTCCGTCCACCAGGACCGGGGGAGGCGGTGGTACAGGTTCACGGAGGGGGTGTGGAGGTGCTACCGGGGTGAGCAGGGAGCGATGGAACACGGGGTGGATCCGGAGTGTTGGCGGGAGCTCCAATCGGTAGGCAACAGGATTGATCTGGGCGGTAATTCGGTAGGGCCCGATGAACCGGTGGTCCAATTTCTGGGAGGGCCGCTGTGACCGAATGTGCCGAGTGGAAAGCCACACCGAGTCCCCCACCTTCAAAGGGTCCCCTTCCCGCCGTCGCCGGTCTGCGGTTGCTTTGTAGGCCCGTTTGGCGCGGTCTAACTGTTCCCGCAGAACCAGGTGTAGGGCCTGCAGCTCCTGGACAAAGTCATCTGCTGACGGTACTGATGAGTTTGGCGTTGTTCTGGGAAAGTAACGTGGGTGGCGTCCGTAGGTGGCCAGGAACGGGGTCTGGCGTGTGGAGGCGTGCACTGAATTGTTATACGCAAACTCGGCCATGGCTAGGAGGTCTGCCCAATCATCCTGCTGGTAGTTTATATAGCAGCGCAGGTATTGCTCCAACGTGGCATTGGTCCGCTCTGTCTGCCCATCGGACTGTGGATGATGGGCCGAGGACAGGTGAACCTGGGTTCCGAGCAGTGTCTGGAGGGCCTTCCAGAAACGCGAAGTAAATTGCACCCCCCGATCTGAGACCAGGTGCCGGGGAATCCCATGGTGCCGGAACACGTTTTGGACATACTGGTATGCCAAATCTTTGGCTGTAGGCAGCGATGGGCAAGGTACGAAGTGGGCCAGCTTGGTGAACAGGTCAACAAACACCGCAATGCATGTATGCCCTTTAGAGGGTGGCAGGTCCGTGACAAAATCCATGGAAACAGTTTCCCAGGGCCCCTCGGGTGTGGGCAGCGGTTGTAACAGTCCTGTTGGCTTCCCTGGAAGGTCTTTGGCCCGCCGGCATGTATCGCAGGACTGCACGTAGCGAAACACGTCCACCTGCATACGGGGCCACCAGAAATCCCTGGACAATAGGTGCAAGGTCTTGTATCTCCCAAAGTGACCAGCTGCTAGGGTGTCATGAGCAAGCTGCAGTGCCTCCCCTCGTAGAGCACCTGGGGGAACATAGACTCGGCCTTCATATGTAAGGAGGCTCTGTTGCAGGAGGTAGCCTGGGGGGTCTGGCTGCGCGGGGTCCTGTAGTCCCTGGGTGATGCGTTGTGTCCAGGGGTCCGTGCTTTGAGCTTGCCGGATCCGATCCCGCAGGGCATCTGGGGCATTGGTGGCTGCAAAGCACTCAGGAGCCAGAATGGTTGTGGCTGGCGGCTTCTCTCCTGCCTGCCGGCTGAATTCAGGTTTCCGGGACAGGGCATCCGCCAACTTGTTCTGTGAGCCAGGGATGTATTGGATAGTAAATTGAAAGCAGGAGAAGAACAACGCCCATCGGATTTGGCGTTGCGTTAGGTTTCGGGTGGTTTGCAGATGTTCTAGGTTACGGTGGTCTGTATATACCACCACCGGGTGCCGAGCTCCCTCCAAATGGTGCCGCCAGGTCTCAAAGGCAGCCTTGATGGCCAACAGCTCCCTCTCCCAGATAGTGTAATTCCGCTCGGCTGGGGTGAGCTGTCGGGAGTAGAAGGCACATGGTTGGGACACCTCGTAGGAGGAGCGTTTTTGTGCTAAGACTGCCCCCAAAGCGGTGTCAGAGGCGTCAGCCTGCACTATGAACGGGAGGCTCAGATCTGGGTATACAAGGACCAGTCCAGTCGTAAACCGGGTCTTCAGGGTTTGAAAGGCCTGTTGGGCTTCCTGGGTCCATTGGAATGGCAGGCGGGGCCGTGTCAATCGGGTCAAGGGGACGGCTAGTGCAGCAAAGTCAGGGATGAACTGTCGGTAGTAGTTTGCAAACCCTAAGAAGCGCTGAACCTCTTTACGGTTTCGGGGAGCCTGCCAGGAGAGTACCGCCTCGACCTTAGCGGGATCCATCTGTACTCCTTGGTTGGACACTCGGTGTCCCAGGAACTCAACTTCTTCCCGGTCAAATTCGCATTTCTCGAGCTTGGCATACAACCCATGCTGTCTAAGTCTCTCCAACACAGAACACACATGCTCCCCATGCCTGGCAGGGTTGCGGGAGTAAATCAGAATGTCATCCAGGTACACGATGACATAGTGGTCGAGGAGGTCCCGGAACACGTCGTTGATGAAACGCTGGAAGACCGCTGGCGCGTTACATAGGCCAAAGGGCATTACCAGGTACTCGAACTGGCCGTAACGAGTCCCAAAAGCTGTCTTCCATTCATCCCCTGACCGTATCCGGATGAGGTTATATGCTCCCCGCAGGTCTGGTTTAGTGAACCGAGTTGCTCCTCGGAGCCGCTCTAAGAGGTCAGGGATCAGAGGTAGTGGGTAGCGGTCTCTGACTGTAATCTGGTTAAGGGCCCGGTAATCGTTGCATAACCGCAAGTCCCCTCCCTTCTTTTTGACAAACAGGACTGGTGCAGATGTCGGAGAGGCTGAGGGTTGGATAAACCCCTGCGCTAGGTTTTTTGCCAAAAAGTCCTTGAGGGCCACTCGTTCTGGCTCCGACAACGAGTACAGGCGTCCGCTGGGGAGGGGTTTATCAGGAATCAGGTTGATGGCACAATCGTAGGGTCTGTGCGGAGGTAGTTGATCAGCCCCCTTCTCCTCGAACACGTCCGCGAACTCTGCATAGCGGGGCGGCAGCAGGGATCCCTGGACCTTGGCATCTGCGCTGGCGAGCAGCTTCGGGAGGGGATCCGGCTTCCTGGTCGGGAACTGGACGACTTGGCGCTTCCAGTCGATGAGCGGGTTGCTGCCCACGAGCCAGGTCAGCCCCAGCACCACCGAGAAGTGCGGCATGCAGACTATATCGAACTGGACGCGGTCCCGGTGGCCTTCCACAACTACCTCCACCAGCTCAGTCTCGTGGGTTACTGGACCGGATTTCAGTAGCCGCCCGTCGATGGCCTCCACTAGGGTAGCAACGGGTTTTTCGTGCAACGGGATGTGGTGCTGATGGGCAAACTGCCGGTCCATGAAACTCCGGGAAGCGCCGGAGTCGACCATGGCGCGGGTTTCCACGCGCCGCCCGTCTGGCAACTGGATTTCTAGGTGGAGGAGGAGGTGTCCCCCTCCAACGTCAAGGGCCCCATTGGTGTAAACCTCTCGCCCCGGTCCACGTGGGTCCGCGAGCCGGGGCCGGTCTTTTGCGGCACCTTCTGGGTGGCGCTTTTCCGGGCAGGCGTTGGCATAGTGGCCGGCCCCGCCACAGTACAAGCACAGCCCCTGGGTGCGTCGCCTTGCTTTCTCTGCGGCCATAAGACGGGGTCGGGCGCCGCCCAGCTGCATGGGCTCCTCCCCTTCCGCCCCCTTAGGAGCAGTGGGGGCGGAGGAGGGGCCTGCAGGCACCGGCCGGGGCACCCTTCCCCGCCAGGCCCCTTCACTGCGTGCCTGTCTCCGGGCTTCCAGGCACTGGTCAATGCGCTGGCACAGCACAACAAGGTTTTGAAGGGAACTGGGGCATTCTGTTCGGGCTAGCTCATCTGCAACCTCATCAGACAAGCCCTCTATGAACTGGTCCTGCAGCGCTGCCTCGTTCCACGCAAGGTCCTGAGCCAGTAACTGGAATTCCGTCGCGTAGGTGGCCACGGACCCCCGTCCCTGACGGAGCCGTCGGATGCGCCGGTTGGCGCTCTCAGCCTTAACGGGGTTGGCGAAAGTTTGCTGGAGCCGCTCCACAAACCCAGTGTAGTCTTGCAGCAGCGGCGATGATTCCAGGAGCAGAGGGGTAGACCATTTGGCCGCCTGGCCTTTCAAGAGACTCAGAATGAAGCCCACCTTGGTCTTATCATCAGGAAAGTCTCGGGGGCGCAGGCTGATGTACAGCTGGCACTGGGCTAGGAAGACAGGAAACTCCTCCACATTGCCCGCGAACTTTTCTGGTGGACTCACCGGGCACTTGGGCGTGGCCAGCGGCGGCACTGCCGCAGCTTGCTGCTGAAGCTGTTGCTGAAGCTGAGCCACAGCATTGCTCAGTTGGGTTACCGTCTGCTGCAGCGTCTGGTTCTGAGCTACAAGTGCAGCAGCTGTGGCTGCATCCATGCTGCCAGTAGCTGCTGAGTTGTGGGTGGAAGCAACGTGTCGCGCACAGGGCTGGGCACAGCAGGCAGGAGGCTCACTGGTACTGCAGGGCTGAACACAGCAGGCAGGAGTTCAGTATTGCAAGACAGCAAACCAGGGTCCAGGAGTCAGGCCAGGTGCCAGGGTCAGGCTATCAGTCAGGGAGTGAGAGAGCGGCAGGCAGAAGAGTAGTCAATAGGCAGGCCAAGGTCAAGTCCAAACAAGCAGTAGAGCAAGGTACACGAACGTCCAGGTAGCAGGGAGTGGCGAGCTGAGTTGCTTCCACGCTTGGTCTTCTCAGCGTCTTCCTTTATTGCTGTTCTAATGAGGGCCAGCTGTTGCCTCTCCCTCGAACAGCTCTGCCCGGCGTTGTGCTATTAGCCGGCTACTCCTCCGCCTTTCCAGAAACGCTGCCTTATCTCTAAGTTTCCTCCTTTCAGCTGGCCCCAGAGGCTCGGATTTCGCTCTAGCCCTGGGGGAGTCTTTGTCTCTTACAGCCTCTGTGGAGGTTTCTGGCTGTTCCTCGTCCCTGACAGTCTCTGCAGAAGCTCCAGGCTGTTCCTGCTGAATTCCCTCTGGAGCAGCAGCAGTAGTTTCTGACTGCTCCTCCTCTCCCATAGCTTCTGCAGGGGCTTCCGACTCCAGAGGAGATTCTGCTGGCCCTTCCTGCTCATCCTCTGAGGAGGACTCTGAGGCAGTAGGTAAGGTGGCCAGTCGGGGCTGGGGCTGACTCATGACACATCCCCTCCCCATTGCCACCACATATTGTCCCTTGTACTCCTCCAAGATAACTTGAGAAATATATGGTGCAAAGGCAGATTTATAGGATCGAAACATAAAGGATAAGAAGCAAACCTCAATTTAAGAACAACCTTGAGAAATTATACTTTAGGGAGTCTGATCTGATTGGGCCACTAATTACGGCTGCAAAGAAATGTACACATGATTACCCATTCATGTACTCAAGTGTCATTCTTACTCCTTTTTCCAGACACTTTCTTAGAGCCAAGCTACAAGTGACAAATGACACTTGCCTGGCGAGTGAACAGACTCACGTGTATTCCTCCCTGTTCACTTGCCATTCACTTGCTCTCCACTTGATCAAGTGGAGAGCAAGTGGAGAGCAAGTGAATGGCAAGTGAACAGGGAGGAATACATGTGAGTCTGTTCACTTGCCAGGCAAGTGTCATTTGTCACTTGTAGCTTGGCTCTTGGTTTTGTATTCAGCACCAGACTCTGTCCAACTTACCAGCCTTCAACTCTCCCTAGAAAACTACAGAACAAATCAGTGCAGCAATGGACTGCAATAACTTCCACAAGTCAAATGTTAGACAGAATAATTGGAACAAGCTTGAAATTTAAATTGACTTCAATGGACTTAGAAGGATGTAACTTTTGTTTAGGATTGCTTTGCTAATTTGAAATCAGGCACCAGACTGGTAAGTCGGTTCATTCACACAAAAAATGTGTCCAACTTACACATGTTATCTGATCAAGATGGTTGTCTTCCCTCACCCTTCCCCCCCCCCAGTGTTACATTGGCAGGGGTGGATGGTATGGGCCGCTATCTTAAGAACTGTGGTATATTGTATTATATGAATTGAGATGATGTGGTTTTACTCTAGTTTTAAATGTATTTTATATCCTGTTCTAACCCACCCTGAGCCCGCTTGTGGGGAGGGTAGACTAGAAAATGAATGAATGAATGAATGAATGAACGAACGAACGAATGAATGAATGAATGAATTGTACAGTCCTTACACAGCAGTGGACTGTAATTTGTTTTCAAATTGTGATTGTGTTTGTCTGTTGTTAGTCTGAAAATAGATTTCAGGAGGTTCTGTTTAATTTTTCAAAAGTTATCTAGTGTTACAAGAATCTTTTCTAACATTTACTAATTTTGAGTTTAGATTTTTTTAAAAAGCAGATATATAACAAATTCTTTTTAATTTTTTCAGCAATAAAAGAAGTATTGGAAAACATGCAAAAAATGTAGAAGAATCTGTGGCTGTAATATTCTAAGGAAGGCTATGGAACTACAGTAGACAACCCGAACATGAGTCAACAGTTACATGATAGCATTTCACTGGATCATTTTTAAAGCATTAGCAGAAGAATCTTATGACTCAGCAAGGAAAAATGTTTGCAAATAGTTTCACTTATTTAGCCCTAGAGAGACATCAAGAGGAATAATCTTGCATTAGAAATGGCAAGAAGGCAGAGGAAGTATTCTTTAAAAAGACAAGAGCTACATTTGCATGAACAAAGGTGAACAGTATCAAGTATGCTATGAAAAAAAGCACCATCCTACTGGTGTGTTCATGTTTTCTTCATATGTTTTGCAGCTGTACTTTCCTGGTTTGATCATGCAATGAGGCAAGGTCAAAAGAACTGATCATGCATAGCTTAAGACAGTCATTAAAGAGAAGACACAACAATTTTAAAATGTTTAAGGAACTGCACTTGTTTAAGTATCTTTACATGTAGCATAAATAAAATATATGGGCCAGGACCCAAAGAACAATGTGGATAATTCCATAAGGCTGTACAAGCTATAGATTTGTTTTTCTTCACCTAGAGACCCTTTCTCAAGACTGATTCATAGCACATATCTAATGAAGTGAGGTTTGACTCATGTAAGCTTATACCCCGGACAATTTTATTAGTCTTCAAAGTGCTACTGGACTCAGATCTTGCTTTTCTATTGGAGACCAACATGGGTAACCACCTGAAACTGTATGTACGTGTGTTTATATTTATAATATATGACTTAATTATTTATATATTTTATTCTGTCTTCATTTCAGTTTGTATCTGACAAAGTGAGCTTTCACTCACGAAAACTTGTACCCTAGAAAATGTTGCTGGCCTTGAAGGTGCAACTGGACTTGACTTTGGTTCTGCTACTACAGGATAACATGGCTATACATCTTGGTGGCACAACTGGCGGCTTGAAGTATCACAGTGGTGGCAACAGTACTTTGCCCCAGTAGACCCCCTTGCCAGTCAAGCCTCCTTCTTCCCTCTCTTCATCTATCTGTAATCAGAAAAGACTCTCTGATGTCTTCAGTAACAACTTGCCAAAGGCATCAAAGACTGATTATGGTGGGGAGGGGAGTACAGGATGGGAATGGGCTGAGCAGGTTGGGAACCAAGATTTTGCATTTTAAAAAGCCTTCGTTCTTAGCCTACTTTTTCTGTTCCATATCCTCTCCTCCCTCAAGCCATAGTTGCGGATGACTTTGATCTCTTCAGCATGTGTGTCTTGTGCTATCCTAATTGCTACTGTAAGTCCATCTCTTCTGATTACAGCTGGAGAGAGGAGGAGGAAGAGCCATGCAGTTAAATCCTGGGTCCAAAACAGGTTGCAGAGGCACTGAGCCCAACTTGGCATGAGGCATAACCCCCTTACACACACACACACACACTCTATTTCTGCCACCAACTGGCTTCAAGACTCACAGTCTGCAGTGTGGTGCCAGAGAAGATGTACCCCCAACCCTGTTGAGGCATAGGTGACATCTCCTCACTTCTGCTAGCAGGATTCAGGACCTGGAGGGGGCAGCACCAAGACTGGTTCTCCTACCATCCCATCAAACATATGCACGTTATTATTATTCATCCTAGGGAGAGACACTTACTAAAGGTAAATCTTAAGCAGATGTTTTCAGAATTTAGTCCAATTTTATTTAATAGGGCTTACACCCAGGAAAGTGTTCTTAGGATTGCAACCTAAGCCTCTCTCTCTCTCTCTCACTGTGAAGAGCAACAGCAGCTCTCCTAAATTTTTCCTCTTCTACACCATCTCTTCCATGCCTCCAAAACACAAGCAATTAGGTTTTCCAACCTCCAGGTGGGGCATGGAGTTCTTCCAGATTTAAAACTGATCTCCAGCCTGCAAAAATCAGTTCCCCTGGAGAAAATGGCTGCTTTGGATGGTGTACTCTATGGCACTGTACATCCCACTGAGGTCCCTCCCTAAACCTCACCATCCCCAGCTCAGCCCCTGAAATCTCTGTGAATTTCCAACCCAGAGTTGACAACCCTATAGGCAAATGTGAGGATCCTCCGGTGTAGGTGCCTCTTCTTGGCCCTCTGCTGTGACAGCTATGCAGGGAGTCACTGCCCTGGGGCTTGCACGTGGGGCCACCTACTGGCCACTGCCAATCTGTCACTGCATCTGAGTCCCCCTCCCCTTCACCTCAAATGTGGCAAGCAAGAGGCCGGGGTTACCTCATCCCTGGAAAGCTCCACCCTGGAGGCTGCTCTTAGTGCCAAAGTCAGTCCTCTTGGCCAGGGTTGTGAGCCCTCTTTTAATCACTCATCATCCTAGGGCATACCCAACCCTGCCCCCATGTACCTGCCCCAAGGGTAAGGCTCAACACCTGGGCCAGGGGCTGTAACATGGCCTCATCCCAGCCATGGCCCTGTCTTAACTGAATGGCCCTCCATCTGGCCCAGTCCCTTTCCTCTGCCACTGCCCTTGTCTCCAGCCACCAGGGCATGGATCAGGCTGGAGATCCTAGCCACCCTGCTGTTGTTGGAGGGAGCAGACCTTGTTCTCATGTGAGTGGCTGCAGCTGTCTGCTCTGCGACACAGGGCAATAATGTTGCAGCCAAGATCCATCAGCACAGCCAAGGCCTGAGAGCATGTGAGGACTGGCAGCTTGTACCACATTCACCCCACTGTTGGTCACTGTCTGCCCTGGTGGCTGCCCTCATGCCATTGCTCCCCAGGCAGCCATTTATGCTGTCTGTCACTACTCTGCCTCCATTGGTCTCTCTGCCCTCTGCCTCCCAGCATCAGAGCTCTTCCCAGCATTGGGTCTGCTGGCAGGATTTGCAATGGCCAGATTAGTTCCCTTGTGGCCCCTGCAGAGATTTTCCCCACAAAGGGGCTGGTTGGTACTGCACTGGTCCTGCCTTTGTCTGGGCCAGGCCAGGGCACTGGACCTGGACAGCAAGTTTATTAAAGTGAGCAACTGAAGTATATAAAATAGAACTCTGCCAAAGCTTCTCTTGCCTGTGCATGGCTAAAAATTAATTGGAAGAAAATGAGTTGGAAGCTGGAACCAAAGGTGTAGGTCCTTTAGTTATTGATCCATTCCAGTTATGAACTTTGTTAAATGTAGTTGCTCACTAATTAGGTGCTCACTAATATTAGTTGCTCAGCATCCATGGAGCCATCCTGATTCTCCCCACAAGCCTCGATTCCTTACTCTCTCTGCCCTTAAAAGTCCCATACTAGTATAATGAATACTGGACAAAGAAGTAGGAAATTGGGGGGGGGGGTGACTTCCTAGAGCAACAGTACTCAGTCTGTGAATCATATAGAGCCACATTTGCAGTTCCCATCAACTAAAAGAGCCAATAAAACCAATTGTTGTGTGAATGAGAGTATGAACAAACATGTAGACAGGGCTATCTTATCCACAGATGAGCGTTTTCAAGGATTTAACAAAGAATCTCACCAAAGATTCTTAAGAAAAGTTAGTTCCTGTAGAGTAGGGAAACGGGTCCACATGAATTTTGTATTCCTTAATCTGGGAGCTCAAGCCAGCAAATTCAGCAGCACATAGTTTATGATGACCCCCCCCCCAAAAAAAACCTCTCATACAGAAATAGAAAGAGAATGACCTTTCCCGTGTTGGTACTTGGAGAAAAAAATATGCTTTCTTTTGCTAATTTTATTCCTCTTCTAGCTCCTCAGGGGTTTTCCCCCAGTCTAGAATGCAATTTAAATGTTTTGTAGGTCATTTAATTTTGTTTTTCAGGCTGTGGAAGCTTTTAACCTTTTAAACCACACATCACAAACTACATAAATGCATAGTAAAAAAACATGCTGAGTGAAGTGAAGGAAGACAAAATCCCACTTGGATTTTCAAGGCCATTTCCCTATAGTGTGGGATTATAATTTTCCATACATATTCTAGAATGGTATCCTCAGCTACTAACCCTTAGGATAACCATTCAAAAAATGTATAGAATAACTGATAGGAGACATCACTACATAAATAGAGTTTCTATTTTCCTTTGTTTAAATTGCCCATTTGAGTCAGAGCTTTTGAATTTAGAACTAAAATCATTGTAAACTGGTCTGCTTTCTGAAATTCAGATTTATCCTTTACTGTGTATATGTACCCTGTGGTTTCACACTGCACTAGATGGACCAAAACTGTTAGAAAACTGTCGGAACAATCCTCAAAAGATTGCCAGCCAAATCTAGATGAAATGTAAATCATGATCAGAAGCATACCTTTCTCTAAAATCAGCATGAAAAATCAGCCAGGCATCAAAACTCTCTGAGTGTTCCTATCCTCATTCTGCTCACCACCTAAAGCATGGTTTGCAATTTTTTTAAAAAACAAAACCCTCTCCCCCTTTTTTTTCTGCAAGAGGTTTCAGTCTCTGGTCATCTTGTAAAAGAGCTGTAGAGTTTTCATGTTAAGACTAGGTGTCTGCTCATAAACTATCTGGAAGTGTTAGCCATGGAAAACCTTTCCAGTGTCATCTCCCAGGTACTTCACCATCTAATGAGCTAGCCAAAACATTAATTATTACATGCTTCTTGACATTTGAGTGACCCACAATAAATAGAATTTGTGTACGATGTACCTATGAACGGCCTAGTGTCCACAGACTCAAGGAGGTGGTAGACAACATGGGCAAAGTTCTCATATCTTCCACATACAAGAAAGCCCCAAAGAGAATATCTGCACTGGGAGATATCACCAGCAAACATTTTCTATACCCGTTTTCCCCTACAAAACATCACTTGAGAATTTATAATGGTCTATAAATCATCTAGAGTATCGCTTCAAGCAAAGATCCCTTGAATTTATATAGTACTTTGGCAGAGACATTGTCTCTGTACCAATTGGGTCTTCGTAAGCTCCTTCAGGAGGAAGGGTCTTGCAGCAGTTCCACCCTCAGGCTCTTGGTAAGCCTCTGCTGCTCCTTCTCCAGCTTCAGACTCTGCCACCTTCACCCAAGCCTCATTCCAGCTGGCCATGTTCTTCCTTCCCTAGCAAACTGGCCCGAGCCTGACTTGATGGGATGCACATCGTTTCCATAGTGCTGATGTGTATGTGTGTTGGTTGCTTCTCTTCCTCAATGTTGCTAACAGTGGAAGAAAGGAAAACACACTTGCCCAAAAGTTGTTTTAAATTCCCCCCCAAAAAAACATGACATTGATGGACATTGATGGTGGGGTGCTTAATCTTGGGGGGGGGGGTTCTGCTCTATGTTGAGGGTTTCTTTCTGTTATGTTGCAAGATTGCCCACTGTATGCTCTTATGGCAGGCAGGCTGGCTAGTTCTGAGTGGAACTTCTGGTATATCTCCAGTTTAATGTTGGGTTAACTTCATTGCTCCAAAGGAAGAAGGTGCTCAGCTGCATCTTCTCCCATCAATCAGTGCAATGATAGAAAAAAAGAGGGAAATAGAATGGCTGATCATTTCCTCCTAATATATCATGTTCCAAAATCAGAGAAGGAACAATCTTTCTCTCATCCCCTGCTCCTGTGGGACCATTGTTGAAGCCTTCTCAGTGCCTAGGTGCAGCCCTCCCCACCCATAGAGGAACAGGCTCCTAGTCAGACCACAAAAGCTTTGCTTTGCACCAGGGAGGCGAAGCAGAAGACTTACTGTCTTCTTACCATCCCTTTCTGTGTGCTTTTATGCAAGGAAAGGTTGGCAACCAACATCTTTATGGGCATTCATCATGCAAGGATGAGACTCCAAGTCCTGTGCCACTACAAAGGCTCATATTATGCAGATTAGGATGAAAATTGGAAATAATAATTATTAAAGGAGACCTACACTGAGGAGGACTCAAGCATGTGTGGATCACGTTGCTCATTTACTGGTTTTCTGTTATTGTCCTTCTTAGGTGCTACTGCCAGCCAACTGTGAATAAAGAAGTCCTCCTAAAATAATGGGTCAAGGAGCACCAGGAGGAACTTTATCCTGCCTAGAAAGACATCTGTCTTTTCTGGGCTCTTCTAATTGTGTAGCATACTTGAAGAAAATGTGGTGGATAGATGGTTTAGAGGAAGGGGGACTAATTGTTGATGAGGTTTTTGAATGAGTGCGAAACCATCTGCTCCAGGGCCTCATTTTACACCTCCCCTTGAAAAGAACACACAGTGTATGTGTCTGTGTGTGCACGTACGTGTGTGTGTGTCCACGCGTGTAGCCAACACTCACCTTGACTTACTCAAGCATTCTTCGGGATCCATAAACACAGAACTAGAGATGGGCATGAACAGGGAAAAAATGAACATGATGGTCATTGTTCGTTGCCATCCACGAACAGGGATTCACGAACATCGATAGATATGACATGTTCACGAACATGTTTGTAGTTGGAGGTTCGTGGGAGCCAGAACAGCACCCTTGGGACTTAGCTGAACTTGAGTTGGGGAAAGGAGAGTCCATGGGTCTTCCCTTTTCATGTCATTTTCTCTTCACAGTGGCAAAAAATGGACCGTCTGCTGGAAACTACTTTGAGAGGTTACAAACTGGCCTTTCCAATGTCCAATACCCACCAAATTTGCAGGGGACATAGTCTTTGCTGCCCTCTGAAGACCCCCCCCCCTAGTTTCAGAGAGATTGCACCCTGGGAAAGGCATGATCTATAGGTCTCCCCCTTTCATGTCATTTTCTCTTTACAGTGGCAAAAACTGGACTGTCTGCTGGAAGCTACTTTGAGGGGTTACAAACTGACCTTCCCAATGTCCAATACCCACCAGATTTGCAGGGGACATAGTCCTCACTGTCCTCTGAAGACCCCCCAAGTTTCAGAGAGATTGGACCCTGAGAAAGCCATGATCCATGGGCCCTCCCTGTCCTGACATTTTCTTTTCACAGTGGAAAAATCTGGACTGTCTGCTGGAAGCTACTTTGAGGGGTTACAAGCCAGAAGGAAAGCCAGAAGGAGTTCAGACAGAGCTTAGACAGTCCATGCCTATGTTGCCAGGGGAATTGATTGAAAGGCGCCAGACTGTCTGGTTTTACGAATGGCTGACAAACGCCATGAAGAGGACTTGGAACGAACACATGTTCGCCAGGAACGGGGCCTCACGAACAGCTTGCTTGCAAACAGCAGATTGGGCTGTTCGTGGGGTTTTTTTGTTCGTATTGCTGTTTATTGCCCAGCATGAATTTGTTCGTATTGCTGTTCGTGCAAACAGCAGATTGGGCTGTTCGTGGGTTTTTTTTGTTCGTATTGCTGTTCGTATTGCTGTTCTACACAGAACCCCATTGTTGAGTGTGCTCAAACTCAGTGGGCCAATGGTTTCAAGGAAGGATTGTGTTCTGTGCAATTTTGGTGCTGTTAACTGCAAAAACAGTTGTCCAAAGAGCCTTGAAGGCCTCATTATGAAGAAAGAGCCAAAATGTATGATAACAAAAAAACCCCAAATAGATTTGAACAGGCAATACCCCACCCTCCCCAAACCAATAACAGTAAGTAGTTCATTATTAATTTATTTGTTTGTTTAATTTACCTCATTTATAGTCTGCCTTTCTCACTGAGACTCAAGGCGGATTACACAGTATGAAGTTAATGCAATCAGTATCAAGTACATTTCAATACAATACCATAAGGTAAACAGATACAAGTTTAAAAGACATAGCATTAGCAAGGATCCAAGACAGAGTAGAAAAAATACTGGAGCAAAACATAATCTAGGACTAACATTAGACAAGATGGAGCGCTGATTGTACATAGGAGTACATATTTAAAGCAGCAGATAATATATAAGGCAAAAATAGTGATGAAGTCTATGATCCCCAACTTGTTAGTGAAGCATCTGAGACCCCATCCCTACAATGCAGCCCTCCCATTTGAGTAAAAAGCCTTTTTGAATAGTTCAGTTTTGCATCGTTTACAGAAAGTCAGGAGAGTGGGGGCTCTTCTGACTTCCTCAGGCAGGTCATTCTACAGGATAGGGGCCACCACAGAGAAAGCTCTTGTATGAGCTGCTGCTGACTTCACCTGTGTGTAGCCTGGCACCTGCAGGAGACCCTGTTTAGATGAGCAAAGCTGCCATGGAGGAACATAGGGAGGGAGGCGGTCCCATAGGTATGCTGGACCAAAGCTATGAAGAACTTTGTATGTAACAACTAATACCTTGAACTGAGCACAGTAAATGATGGGTAGCCAGTGGAGTGACTGTAGGATCTGAGTGATGTTCATGCTCCTGCTCGCTCCTGAGAACAATTGAGCTGCAGCATTTTGCACTAATTGGAGCCTCCTAGTTAACTTAGATGGGAGGCCAATGTATAGAGCATTACAATAGTCAAGGCTTGAGGTTACCATAGCATAGATCCAAGTGGCCAGGACAGCAGTGTCAAGATTTGAAAACCCTGGATTTGAAACTGAAATGTAAATTTTCTCATTGCACACTTCTAGTTATAATGTTCATACACCAGGTTTGGAGATATGAGCAGCAACAATTGTTCATGACCTACAGACTGCATATCTAAGATTAAATATGAGAATTTATTTTTCTGGAATATTGTTATATATACAGCTTCCTATACATTTATAGTTGCTGCTTTTATGGCTATCTTCTAGCCTAAGGTCTGTTTTATATACATTATTCAATGAAAAAAAATCTTTTAATGTTGCTTAATATTGTTTTTATATTGTTTTATGTCCCTAGTAGACTTACAGCTTGTTCAGTTGTTGGTTTTTAACTATTGATAATGTGTATGCTTTGATTTTTAAATTTATTTTATTGTTGTATTGTTTGCCTTTTGAGCCACCATGAGTAGTTTTCAGGAGAGGTTACATTTTCTAAATAAATAAATGAAACTGTATCATAGATATACATGAGTGCATTATGATATGGACCATTTTGTTTGCAACCCATTCCCTAATAATCTAATACAGTGTATAATTTTTCACAGCTGCTTTTATGAACTGAATTGGCATTTTCACTAATCCATTCACCATGACACTATTACCTTTTTAGGTTGGTCACTGCCAGTTCAGACCCCATCAGCATGGGTTGCCAGTTTCTCCAGGTGGTGGCTGGCATTCTCCCAGAATTACAACTGATCTCCAGGTGACAAAAATCAGTTCCCCTGGAGAAAATGGCGGACTTGGAAGGTGGATTCTATGGCACTATAGCCAGCTGAGGGCCCTCCCCTGCCCAGGCTTTCCCCCCCCCCCCCCGCAAGTCTCCAGGAATCTCCTAAAGTTACCCTCTGTGGCCTCCAACATCCTGAATGATATGGTGTCATCTGCAAACTTGGCCGTCTTACTGCTTCAAAAGGCAACTTCCATCAGAAAAACATGCCTTGGAATAAGTATTTTAAGTGCCTAGGGCTTTAAAAGTTCCATTACATTGATTTGTGTGCTCATTTCAGCTACTTTCATTTCAGCTGCCAAACAAAACAAAACCTTCTGCACTGCAATGCCTCAACTTGTATATATTCCAGGTGGAAATTACTTTTTTTAACAAATATAAGGTATGCCTAATTTTCTGGAGAAATGTTAAACAGAAATGCTAAACAAAAGAACGGCACTGGTAATGCAAACCATCCACCAAAGCACAAGATGTTCTAGCAGTCCTCTAAACTGCACATAAAATTGTGTGCAAATGTCAGCCTCATTAAAAACCTTTGTTTGTTCGCCTTGTCAGAGATCAAGACCTTGCAAATTGCTCTGTTTAGTTATCAGTGTACTGTAATTGGTGAGGTTTTGTGCAAGAATCAGACAACAATGTGTAGTCTGACAAGGAAGTAAAATCGCAGCAGAAATCAACTGATAGATAACTCCATTATTTAAAGATATGGTCCAAAATGTATGAAGGACAGTAACATTATACAAATAGAACATAATATGCTATTTCTTTTGTTCCTAAAAGTTGTACTAGGTGCTCTCTCATCCAACTAAAATTTGTATGTAACTAAAGCTGCGCATGTGGGCCAACCTATATATTATATACAAATGCAAGTAACTGGAGCTCCACTGTTCAGAACAAAAATGGGAAGAAGGAGCACTGTAGCATACTGGTTAAGTGGCTGGGCTGCAAATCAGCACTCTGCTAGTTTGAATCCCACTATTGCTATGAGCTTAGTAGGTGTCCTTGGGTAAGCCACTCCTCTCAACTCCAGCTTCCCAACTGTATTGCGGAGATAATAATAACACGGACTTTGTTCACTGCTCTGAATGGGGCACTAATCTCTCTAGAAGAGTAGTATACAAGCACAGTTATTATTAACTCACACCCTTCCTAGCTCTCCATTTCAAATTATAGCTCAAGAAACCCTAGTTGTCTCTGAGTGTTAATATATGTGATGTAATCTATGTAATCTGCCTTGAGAAAGGCAGGCCATAAATAAAGTAAATAATGAATATAAATGTTAGCGAGGCACAATTTGGAATGGGAAAACATCAGGCAATGAAACTGTAAAGCATCCTCTACTTCTTAGCTATCAGTTGTGTTGGTTTGGTGTAGTGGTCAAGAGCAGTGGGACTCTAATCTGGTGAACCAGATTTGATCTTCCACTCCTCTGCTTGAAACTAGCTGGATGACCTTAGGTCCATCACAGCTCTCTGGAGCTCTCTCAGCCCCACCCATTTCACAGAGTGATTGTTGTGGGGATAACAATTACATACTTCGTAAACTACTCTGAGTGGACGTTAAGTTGTCCTGAAGGGTGGTATATAAATCAAATGTTGTTGTTGTTATTGTCTTTAAGTAGTTTTAAAATAAAGCAAAAAAGTGCCATAATGTTACCCTTGTCTGTGTGTACTGTGTACTTTGGTCCAGGGAAAACCCCTTTAGGTACATGAGAGAGCTTGTATGGATATATTCACTTCCCTTTTCCCTTCTCTGCCACCTCACATACAGTTTTCAAGAGTACCTTCAGTTTTAAAAAATAAACAGGGAAATGCTGCACGATAATAAATGCATTTCTGAGCATGTTCACATTTCTCTGTAGCTGTCGTCCAAGTCTTTCATTGAATACCCTGAACAAGTAAGGATGATCAATAAGCAGACAAAGGCCTAATGCAATGATTGGCGCCTGGTTTGAATACATCCACTGTATATACGTATTTCAAACATGGTTTCTATTGCTGGATCCTTGCCTCCAGCATTTGTGCGGTTTGTATGAGCTGCATCCACACAGAGGTTTTTTTCGGCCTTGGCTTCCAACTGCAATTGGGTGTGTTTGTTTTTTGAACATCCATACAACATTGTCCTCTAGGCTTTCCCTATTTCCAGAACATCCCTTCTTAAACCTGGTTAGGTATGATCTTTCTGCAAAGAATACATTTTCCTTTTCCAGATTGATACCATATTTATAGAACGTGTCACAAACTTGTAACAGCCACCTAATTGATGGGTATGATTCTAACAGGATAGGAACTCTTATTGGGAAAATTTCTAATCATGAGCAAGAAGGAAATGAATGGACAGAAAAATCAGCTTTACGTTTTTTAAATGTCTGGAAAGAGCTCAGATAATCAGGAAGTAGAAACAGGACAATGACCAAGAAGCGCAACACAATGGGTCAGTTGTTCTAATTTAAACAAGGGATCACTACAACCTTGCTCCATTAAAGTAGTAAACAACTATTTCAGATTACATCAGGTGGCTCACATGATTGAATGCTACACTGTACAAAAAATTCCTTTACACTGAAAAGTAGACATCTAGTTTTCTCTCTGAAATCCTTGTTTTCTTTGTGAAGCAACTTGTTTTTTGTATAGAGAAACATTCAGTCATGGGACTCTGTACCAGAAATCTATTTTTGTATTTTTTTATATTGGTATGGTAGTTGCTTTGGGCTGATCTCTAGAGAGAAGGCATAGAAATCTTTAAACTGAATACACACATATATGCACAATACACCTCAGTATACAGAAGTAGCCTGTAACAGGAATGTTACTATCTTTTCAATTAGGTACTTTATTAAATTAATCCTGCATAACCCTTGAATGGCTTAAAATTAACATAAGAAAAACATCTAACAACAGATAAACTTACAGTGTTATCTGGGAAAGATCAGACTGAGCTGATAAAACATACTTTTGGCCATGAACATACATGATCAAGACTGGGCTCTGTTTCAAAGTATGTACTTGGGTCAAACACAAGTACTGATCCATATAGCACGGTTTTGTATATATATTCATCAACAATGAACTTTGCATCCAACAGTATATCCAGCTTGTCTAGACTAAACTTGCTTGTTTACTCTCATCCAGCTCATCAGTGATTCCAGGCACTGAAGCAACCTTCAGATGCTAAATTTCTTAATAACAAACCAAGAAGCAGAGGGCTGCATGATGTACTGTCACAAGAACTCTGCATAAAACAAAGAGCCCATTTAATTTGCATATTTATTTAGCAATCCTAAGAACTTAAGGAGAGCCCTGCTGGATCCAACTAGTGGGTCCATCTAGTCCAGCATCCTGTCTTATACAGTGGCCAACTAATTACTCTGGAGGGCCAACAACATGGCAGAATGCAGTGACCTTCGCCTGATGTTGCCTCCGGGCCCTGGTAGACTTCTGAATGCATGTGTGGTGCCCTTGAGTCATGGCTGCCTTATGGCGACCACTGGCAGGGTTTTCATGGCAAGAGACTATCAGAAGCCTCTGTAATGCTCATCTTTGTTAGAGATCTCCTATCCAATTACTAACCAAGGCCGACCCTGCTTAGCTTCTGAGATCTGACAAGTTCAGGCTCACCTGGGCTATCCAGGTAAGGGCAGACTTCTGAATACTGACTCTGAATGTGGCTGCTTCCACACACATTGGATAATCCACTTTCAATACTCTTTAGTGAACATTTGAAACTGATTTTCCATGTGTGGAACAAAAAATCCACTTCAAAAGGGTTGTGAAAGTGCATTGAAAGTGCATTATTCAACGTGTGTGGAAATGGCCTGTGTTAATCATCATGGCTAGTAGCCACTGATAGACCTGTCCATGTATTTCTAGTTTCCATTTACTTTGAATAAAGAGACAAAAGACTAAAAGAAACACCAAAGGCTCACCAGCATTTGTTTTAAATGGTGCTTTAATATTTAATATTTATACAGTTGTAATGTTTTAAATTGTTTTTAAATGTTGTTAGCCACCCTGAGCCCACTTGTGGGGAGGGCGGGATCTAAATATGAAATAATAAATAAATAAACATTTAGCCCTTCTTAAAGATTGCTGCTGGCAGCAGGCAGTTCTATGGGCTTCCATGAAACAGAAGCAGATGCATGGGAAAGGGCTGCTTAAGTAGACATTATTGGAAAGGTCACATATCAGTATATCAGAGGTCCACATATGAGAAAATAAGTTGTTACATATTATGTATTCATTGTAATAAAAGGTTCTAAAACCCTCACTGGGGAATCAGGTTGTCCATCGTGGAACTTGACTCTTTGATGAATAAACTGGGGGGGTGGGGAGGCTATGTAGTTAATTCTTTGGAACTGTTGAGATAAGTATTTATCTCTTCTAGGGGGGAAGGTGGTAGTTAGAAATATGTATTCCATCTCCATCTCTCTATTAATTTGTTTAAAACTTTTTTTTGCTGCTTTTCCACTCAATGTAGAGTTACCAGAGCAGCAAACAGTCAAAACCATTAAAACAAGCTTTTAAAAATAAATATATAAAAATAATGTAAAATGACAATTAAATAAAGGGAGTGTCAGTAAGGGAATGCCAAACAAAATAGATAAGCTTTCAGCCTCTGGTAAAAGAGATTCATTGGGGGGCTGACAAATCTCCCTGGGAAGGGAGTTCCATATTTTGATGCCATAAATAAGAATTCCATATTGTGGTTAGACATGGGCACGAACAGAAAACAAACAAACATGGTGTTCATTGTTCATTGCCATCCACGAACAAAGAACATTGATGAACATGACCTGTTCACAAACATGTTTGTTGTTCGTGGGGGCCAGCAGGCTCTCCTCCAGCCATCAAGATCCCTACCACACCACTCCCAGAAATCCTACCTGAGCAGGCAGCAGGAAAAGTACCAATAATAAATCATAGCTTGGCCCCAGAGCCTGGCAGCAGCCCTAGAACTTGAAGGGGTAGATCCCTATCCCACCACGCACAAAGAAAATTCAAGCTCCAATGCACTCTCCCTCTCTCTGTCTTTCAAAATGCCAACAGCAATTGTCTCTCCCTCACTATCTGCAAAACCAGAGCTGGGAGCTCCCCCCCTGCTCTTTGCTTCCTTGTAACAAATTTGGAGCTCCACACTTGAAAGGAAGATCTGCCTATCAAGCTAAATTGGGCTTAGATTGGGGTTTCCAGGGCAAGAGTTCAGATAGAGTTCAGGCAGTCCCTGCCTCCAGTTGCCAAGGGAATTGATTGCAGGTGCCAGATTGTCTGGCTTGATGAACAGCAACGAACAACAACTAACGAGGCTTGCAACGACCACCTGTTCGTTTAGAATGGGGCCTCACAAACAGCTTGTTCACAAACAGCTGATCAAGCTGTTCGTGGCTTTTTTTTTAGTTCGTATTGCTGTGCCCATCTCTAATTGTGGTACCACTGCAGGTTGCTACCCATCTAATTTAGATGGTGAGGGCACCCAAAGAACTCTTGAAGGTGACTCAGATAGAAGGGCTATATTGTAGGGAGGGGAGTCTCAGTTGCTTTGCTAATGGGTTGGGGACCCATAGACTTTTATTTATTTATTTATTGGATTTTTAGCCCACCCTCCCCACTATGTTGCCTTACATATTATCTGTTGCTTTAAATATGTACTCCTATGTACTACCTGTGCTTTATGTTCTCTAATGTCAGTCCTAGAATTGATTATGTTTTGTTTTGGCATTTCTTCAGCTCTGTATTGGATCCTTGCTAATGCTATGTCTTTGTAAACTTGTATTTATTTACCCTATGACATTGTTTATGGAAATGTCCTTGTAATGATTTTAAGTAAATGCATGTATGTGTCTTTAAATGCTTGGTGTGGTATAGATGAAGAGTGGGGGTGAAAGAGAGGTATGAGTGAGTGATATAATTGGTTGATGTCTGAGAGTGTGGGCGGAGTGAATACAGTTTTAGACTGAGAGTGGAGAAAAAAGAGTCAGAGCAAGAGAGGCAAGCTGTGTGCAGTCTGAGTATTTTTAAGCAGTTCTGAGATAAATATTTAGTCAGGAGAAAGCAGGCAAGCTGTGTGAAGCCTGAGCTTGTTTATGTTGTCTGAGAGATATAACCTGAACTGTGTGTTGTGAAAGAACATTCAGTCAGGAGAAAGCAGGCAAACTGTGCGCGCGCCTGAGAAAAGGTCTTACTTGTAATTGAGAGAGAAATTAATATCAAAAGCAGGCAAATTGTGTGTGAAGCCTGAGAAAAGATCTACGTGACTGGGTTTAAGTAAAGTAACTTTAAGAACTGAGAACTATTCTTTTGAAACCATCAAGTTTTAGAAATAATATGAGACCAATACGCTTCTTATAAAAATAAAAGTTTGCTTTGTTTTTTTTTTAGCCTAGAGTATCTGTCATTCCTATATCCCATTCCTATCCTCAGGGCCACATAGTACCACGAAAAAGCCTGACCCTTGGGCACGTTACTAAAAGGAGAAATGTAAGTTATTCTGGAATTTATTTCCTGGTGGCAGCAATCTACCAAGAGGGGCAAAAATAAAAGGCTTAAAGGCCAAATCTACCCAAGAGAAAGAAAGGGGTCTTAACAGTCCTTGACACTGTATGGAAATGTCCTTGATACTGATTATACTAATCTCACACTATGTAATCCACCTTGAGTCTCAGTGAGAAAGGCGGAGTATAAATGCCATAAATAAATTAAATTAATTTAAGGTTATGTTGGTCCCAAGCCATATATGCCTTTCAAGTTCAATACCAGCACCTTGAACTGGGCCCATAAGGTGATTGGAAGCCAGTGTAAGTGAAACAAGACTGGGGTGATATGGTTCCTATGACCCACCTCTATCAGCATCCTGGATGCAGCATTCCATATCAGCTGCAGCTTCTGCGCACTCTTCAAGAGCAGCCCCACACCGAGCATGTTGCTGTAGTCTAGACATTGAAGAGGCATGTTCACAAAACTTTAGTGGCAGAATAGAAACCAGCTGACTAGAGCAAATATAGAACAGAGTGCAGATGGGCTAAAAAAACCTGGTGGGTCCTAAATTATTATGCTTGGGTTTCCATTTCAACTAAAATACAAGATAGCCTGCTAGCAGAATCTGCTTGCTGACTGAAAAAGTGGTAAGGCAGCATGCTTTTGCTGCTGTTTCTGGCCATGTTCCCACCATTTCCAATTAAGATACAGCTGAGGAAGCTATTGAGTAATTTTATAGTTACCCTCGTTTCAGCTTTGCTCAGGAAGAATTAAACAGGAAGAGAAAGAAATGGAAGAAAACTATGAGTATGGTTGCTAAGTATTAATCAAACTATTCCCTAATGCTTCCTGTTAATCCAGAAACAATAGGGGATATTTACCTATGGGGCAACAACAAAAGTTTTACTGCTTTTTTTGTAGCAATAGTAGCAGCATGGAAGAAGTGCCATCAGTAGTAGCCCTGCCAACCCCTATACGTTTAGTAAGAAACCTCAAGAAGAACGGCCTAATACAAGGAACTTTGGGGAAAGCTCTGCCTTGCCATCACAGCATTAAGTGACAGATTAGCCAAATGAACAATATAGTTGCCAACCATACTAGAGATAATTGGAACTAATTTGTTAGACAGTATTATATTTCCTTTCCACATAATGCATATTTCCCCTAATAAATATCTCCCTGCTTCAGAGATGAAAATGTATTTAAAATGGAATGCTTTAATCTCCATTGAAGAAAAATGGTGCTCAACAACCATGTCAGTGTGTTCTTACCTGTATTTAGTAAAGGTGCCTAGCTAGGGTGTACTCTAAGCCTGACTAAAAAGTAGCAAATCCATATGTGTATTCAAGATTTCCAGCATGCTTGGTTATAAAGTAAAAAAGTAAATACTTATGACAACTAGATAAGCTTTGATACAGTTGTAACAAGTAGATACTGCTGTTAGCATTTATACCCAAACTTTTTACCACTATGTGCAGCCAAAGCAGCTTACAAAGCAAATAGACTTGATACAAGAGACTTGCTTTTAAGAAGGGCACTATGATGACCCTGAGTTGCTATTTCTTGTCCTTGTGGTATAGCTAGAAGACTAGGGGAACCAAAGCTAGCCAAAGCCCCAGCCCAACCCTCAGGAGCTCTTGCTACTGCAGTCCTATTAAGACTCTGTTGAACCCATTGGATATGGTCCCTCCCAGATTCTTGTCTCCCAGGCCACAGTTGAGCCCCAATTTCACCTTATTCTTCAGCAGCACTGCTGGACAAGAGGATGGGTAGGACAAAACTGGCAAAAGTCTTCATGCCAGCCCTCAGATGGCAGTGCTGTTGCCATTACTGTTGTTTATTTAGATATGACTAAGGAGTTGTACAATGCAAGCACTTTCTCTACTAATTATTGTACTGAAAATCAAAATATCCCCAAACTGATTATAGGGCTGGAAGGTTGATTATGCAAGCTTGACCCATTACAGTCAGTATAGATTCAGTTCTCACAATTTCCCTGTGGTTTAATGGGGAAGAACACAGTGCTCTGGATTGGGAGTACAATTACTTTAGGGGAGGTTAAATTATTAAAAAGCAGTTTCTCAAAAACCCTATGAGCTACATTTAATTAAAATACATGGTTTATAAAAACATGTACTTGCTGTATGTAATTATGTTTTATTATATTATATATATAGTTCACAACTGTGCTGGCTTATAGATATGTATTTTTGGATGGGAGATTATAAAATGTATAAACAGCTTTTACGATCTGCATAATAGCTTTCTTAATAGAAGGAAATTGCAAAAAAATAATAACTATCAAATATCCTATTCCCCAGCTGATGAACAGGGTTTTTTTTTAAAAAAAAACAAATGAAGGAAAATAATTTGCCATGTTTTGGTTGTGCTTTTATACTCTGCTGTTTGTTATACCTGGAAAAAGTTTTAAATAAAATTTAATAAAATTCAAAATTTGTGTAATGTATGTGTAGGAAGAGCAGGATGAAAATATTGCAGTGTACCAAAAGGTAGACAGAAGATCCTATTCTTTTGAAAATATTCTATGATGTTATTTAACTTGTTTCTTGTTTCCTTTCCAAACTCTTTTGGTGATTGTGATCACAAAAGGTTAGTAGCAGAAGTAGTAGTAGTCAGTGTGTTCCATAAATCATTACTTAGAGGAGTAAAGTTCTGTGGCACTCTATCAGAAAACTCAAGTGTTAATCAGCAGCCATTTGGAGATCATCTGCAGTAAGGATTATATAGTATTAAGCAAAATTGTTGCATAACAGAAAGGTGGATACATAAGAGGAAGGAAGAGGGATCTTGGGGAAAGAGATGCATGTATGGTTAATGGGGCTTGAATTCAGCTACTTTTCAGTAGTTTCTTCCACCACCAGTCCTAATGACATAGCTTAGCTGTTCCAGATCAACAAAAGGGTTCCTGCTCATGTGTGTATGAAATGAAGAGATTTTCTCGCCAGCTGGAGAAGAGAACCTGGCAACCTCGTTGTCTCCTCACAAGGTAAGCCAACTTCCTTGGGGGGGGGGGTGTTGGTGAATAGAGTGGATTGCATGTGAGAGGAGGCAGTACAACCAGTCTCCTTCCTGGGCTGTAATCCTAAGAGCCCTTTCCTGGAAGTTAGCCCTAATGAACAACATGACACTTCTGTAGAGTTGCTTCCTTGAATACAAGATCAAATTTAAAAGTTTCATTTTAAGCACACCATAATAAACAAAATGGTGAGAAGTAGGGATCGGAAAGAGTACACTGGGAATAAAAGTTACGTTCTAACGGTTTCTTTGGTAGTTACACCTCCCCTTCGAGGTGGGTCAGACAGGTGATGGATTTTACTTGAAAGCCAAAGGCTGACAAAAAGCCCCCTTCCTCCCAGATCATATTTCAAGGCTGCTCTTGGGAAGGAGACAGTTTACCTTGTACCAATCTGGAAGTACTCATTCAAACGGTCTCTCTGAATAGTTCCTGGAAAATAAACAATTTAAACTTTTTGGGACATTTAAAGGTGGGTACAACATTTGAAACTGATGTGCAGTGAATGAAACAAATTATACTTTTATTCCCCCCCTCCCCACCCCACGAATGAAGCTTGCCAGGCCTTTGTGACAGCTGGTTATGTGTCATACCTAGAAGGCATAATGTGAAGTCTTTGATATGTGCATATGACTTACCAATCTTGGGAGAATGGCATTTGGCTTCAGCTAAGAGCCCTGCACAAATACTGCCTCCCAGTCCCCCCCCCAAAAAAACCAGGGTTGAGGTTATAACTGGTTGTTCCATATCCATATCAGTCTCCCAAGGCAGAATGTAACTAAGTTTGTCATAGCAAATACTATAATAACAAAGTTTCATTCTGTATCTATGCCCCCTGAATTGTTACTTTTGGGCTTGTATTACATCTGAGCTTCAATATATCTTCAGCCCATTATTTAGCATGCTTCAATGGGTAATGGAAGGAGACGTCTCATAGAATTATGACCTTCAGAGCTCAGAAGCACATCCATAAGTGTTGGGGAAGTCAATCACTTGGGTCCTTCCCCCACCACCCCGCTCCCAAGATTTAATGTGCATTAAAAATCTCATTTAACAGGGTCATTAACTAGTCCTCATTAGCTACAATAATGTCTTAAATGTCCAATAAAATTCTGTTAGGACTATATTACTGATAAGAGAAAAATTTAAGTTATTCAATTAAAAAAAGAATTTAATTCTTCAAAGACCAATTATGTTTCACAAGACATTTTAAAGAAATATCCATGCTGATCACCGATCCATATAAAATAAGTTCTGCATTTCCCCATACTTAAAACAAAAATAGTAACAGAAATATCTCAACAGTTTGATTTTCTTTAATTTTCTTTTCTTATTCCCTGATTCCACTGACACATAAAAGCTGCTTTTCCCCTAAAGGGATAAGTAAAAGTCAAACACATATGCATCTTTATACAGCTTGAGTGGTTTTATTGGCCTCCTGAACAGAAAAAAGCAAACAGTGAAACAGTATACCACACCTGGGAACACCAAGTATTCCTTCCCCAAACCCAGGAACTCATAGCAATGGTTATTGTAACAGGGATTCTGTTCATACAGGCAACAAGCTGACACGTGGTTGTCAATTCCATGTAGGGGAATTCCTGGAGATTTAGAGGTGGAGCCTGGGAGAGTGGCGTTTGGGGAGGGTGGAAGGGAGCTCAGTAGGGATGTGATGCCATAAGAAGCCATCCTTCAAAGAAGCCATTTTCTTCAGCAGCCTGTCAACAGTACAGCTCAAAGCAGTTACAGGAAAATGAAAGTTAAATAAAAGAACTCTGGTTACTGAAATGTGTATCCCATAACAGTTCAGTTAGTTAACCCTTTCCCAACTCTTCATTACAATAGCCATGGTGTTATTGTAAATGTTGGCCAGTGGTTATTTCTCTAACGATACCTGCAGAAAGTAGTACGTTATACTGCCTTTGCAGTATAATGTTTGAGCTATTTGTTGGTTCTGCTGTAGATTTTATGCTTTTAATTGGTTTTCATCACTATATTTCTGTTTTCGTATTTCTGAGTTATTAACTCTGTTCTTACTTTTTAACTGTTTATAGTTTTAATGCCTATGTTGTAAGCCAGTTTGAGTGACTTTAATGGTAGAAAGATGGGACATCTGAACAGAAATTTTTAAAGGAAAATTATACCAAATAGCTAAATTATTTGTGCTTGACAATTGCTTGATTGTATTTTTTCCACTCTCTTGCATTAAGAAGCAAGACTTCACTTGTATTTCAGTGGCTTGCCCAAGAGATACAAGAAATCAATGTGTTTATTCTCTGAACAGGATCTGCCAGTCATCTCCATATCATTTGAATATTGCTAATACTGCTTCAGAGATCCGCTTGTTGTATAGTATATATAGATAGAAAATATTGAAACAAAGATAGTGAGGTCATGAGGAATGTAGACCCCCCAAAATTGAACAGTCCTAAGGCCAACAAACAGCCATACGCTTTGGATACTGCTAGTGGAGGGCTACATCAAACATTAGCAATTTATTTATAATTCAGCAAGTTATTTATAATTCAGCCCAGTGATTCTTTTCATTGCAAGACCGCAATGAAAAGAGAGGAAAAGTAAAACCCTTCCTTTGAGATGAATATCAGAATCAAATTCAGCTTTTTCACTGTAGCTTCCCCTTCCCCTTTGCTCTGCATGTTCATTTTTCTGCTTGAAGTATACACAATATGTAGCTGTATCAGAATACAGAAGGAGCTGGGCTGTAAATCAGAACCTTTTCAAGTGGACTCCACATGGGGTCAGTGTTGTAAAAATAATGGAGTCCTCAGCAAAGCACAAGCAAACGTGGACAGTAGTTCAGAGTGCAATGAAATTGAAAATAATTGTATCCTGTTCCAAAGTCTCAAGGCAAATTACCTCTGATTCATTCATCATTTCCTTTCCCAAACAAATCACCATGTAAGTAAAGCATATAAAAACTTGCATAATAGATGTGTATAAATCACTAATGGATGGTAACTAAAATGTGAGTTGCAAAAGACATTTTTGGTGTCAAAGGAAGGCTTGCAGAAAGGGGGGGGTTCAAATGTTTCTTTAAAAAACACCCCCAAAGTTGCCTTTTCTGTGTCTGTTGTCCCACTGTTCATTGCCCCTTATTGTTGTTGCATAGAAGCCTGTTTGTCCCTCCCAACCCAGTTTCTTCATCCTCAAAACATGATCACACAGGCAATCATGTTGTGGAGATAATGATGAAATAATAAAATGCAGCCAATCATATTTTGCTTTGTGATAATGTTATGGAGGACAATTCAGAATAAATAGAGTAAAATCATGGGTTTTACTCTAGATTGGCAGTAGCACAGTCCTACAGTACCCTGAATGCATGTCAGAAGAAGGAAGGGGAACAGGGCAGCTGCCAGTGTGGTCACAGCTATCTGGAAAACTGTGTCATCACCAAGAGTAATGCTGCCACCACCAAGAGTATCCTGGCCTCTGGACAATGCAGGCCATTCCCCGCCTGTGGTTCCATCTCTATTCTGCTGTAAGTAAGATGGGCAAACTCTTTACCCTGTTTGCAGTTGTCCAGGGCGAGGACAGACTGCTGGCCTGGATGTGGCCCTGTCAAGCTTGAACTTCTCCACCCCACCCCACCCCACACACACAACCAATAGAGGGCTGCCAAGGAACCACAGCTGGGCTCTAATTACTGGGTGGCATTGGCAGGGCCCCCGGAGGTAGCAGGCACTGGAGTTAAGCGACAGCTGTGTAGGAGAGAGAATACCACTGCTGAAGCTTCAGAATTCCTGGCTCTGCAAAAGACATCAGTGCACCAGAGAGTGATGTCATCAGCCAGGGTCCAGGCACTGAAGCAGGGCTGTCCCAAGGGAAGATGTCCAAGCTCTCTAGGGCTCCAAGGCCAGCAGGGCTCACCGCTGTCCCCAGCCATGCCCATGAATCAGGCTGCCTCAGGGCTAGAGAGATGCATGCAGCAAGAGAATGCAACACAGCAGAGAGAAGATCCAGGCCCAGTATGAGCCACTCGAGGCAAGCATAGCCTCTCCCCTGTCTGTTGAAACTCAGAAGAGGACAGGTAGGGACTAGTGTAGGGTGGGGTGGCAGAGAGGCCTTGTGGCAGGCCATGAGGGCAGATGCTTGGTGGTGGGATTAGAAGGCAGGCCACAGAGTGGTAAGCATAAAAGAGGGCTTTATTCCAGAGCCAGGAAGGGGATGCTGGTTGGAGTTGGCACTGCTACGTGAAGGTCATTCCCCAGGTAGGAAGAATAAAGCCAAGGTGCTGTAACCCAGCCCCTCTCCTGCATCTGAGGCCCTGAGGAGACTCTTGGTGGGAGTCCAGTCAAGATGGCGAAAGGCCAGGATGCGGCCTACAAGCAGGAGGTGTATTATAGCAGTCCTCCCAAATTATTTATGAGTATTTCCGTTTCAGCCCAGCTCTAATTAAAACTTAAGCATTATACTACAAGTGTGTGAATTATGTGCCGTCAAGTCACTTCTGACCTATGGCAACCCTATGAAAGACCTCCAAAATGTCCTATCATTAACAGACTTGCTCAGATCCTGCCAACTGGAGGGCGTGGCTTCTTTTATTGAGTCAATCCATATCATTTTAGGTCTTCCTCTTTTCCTATTGCCTTCCACTTTTCCTAGCATTATTGACTTTTTCAGAGAATCTTGTCTTTTCATGATGTGACCAAAGTATGATAGCCTTAATCTTGTCATTTAAGCTTCTAGGGAGAATTCAGGCTTGATTTATCTAGTATCCATTTACTTGTTTTTGGTTTTTTGGCAGTCCATGGTATCTGCAAAACTCTCCTCCAGCACCACATTTCAAATGAATCAATTTTCTTCTGTCAGCTTTCTTCACTGCCCAGCTTTCACATCCATACATAGCAATGGGGAATACCATAGTTCGAATTATCTTGATCTTGGTTCCCAGAGAGACATCTTTATCTTTAAGGATCTTATCTAGCTCCCTCAAAGTTGCTCTTCCAAGTCTCAATCTTCTTCTGATTTCTTCATTGCAGTCTCCTTTTTGGTTGATGACTGAGCCAAGGAATAGAAAATCTTGAACAATTTCCATTTCCTCATTGTCATCTTTAAAATTATGTAATTCCTCAGTAGTCATTACTTTTGTCTTCTTGGTGTTCAGCTGTAATCCTGCTTTGGCGCTTTCTTCTTTAACCTTCATCAGTAGCCATTTCAAGTCTTCACTATTTTCTGCTAGTAAGGTGGTGTCATCTGCATATCTCAAACTGTTAATGTTCCTTCCGCCTATTTTCACTTCACCTTCTTTGAGATCTAATAATATGCAGAAAATGTATAAAAATGGTGGGAAGACCATAATCCTTGTATCCACATGTGTTTGTCCCTCACAAAAGCATGCCCCATGGAACTCTTATTTAACCACAAGCGAAGTAAACTAAAATTTAATACATTAGATTATGCTAGATCTCTAAATAAGAACGTAATTAAAAATATAACTACTAAATTACTATTTTTTTAGTAATGCTATGAAGCTTCTTAAACATGACATAGTATAGGACATCAGCATGTTTTATTCGAGCCCTGAATTGTCTGCTTAAATCCATTCATCTTTTCCCATCTTCAGGGCATTAAAAAATTTTTTTTACATCAGTTGCATAAATCTAAGTGGAGTAATAATAAAACAGTTAATATTCAGAAAGATTAACAATTTCATACAGACAAGTTTGAGAGGGGATAGAATTATTTGGGGGACAATCAATTAAACGTTCCGCAATCGGACATGCACTCAGGATTCCTGGCAATATGGCAGCAGATACTGGTAAAAGATCACTGCTAATCTGACAGATACCATTGTGAACAAGGAAGTCTTTCGCACTCGGCCTTTACAGCGCATTCATTACCGTTTCGCATCCCATGTTTTTCTGCCTTTTAAATTTCTGAGCTAGTCATGTGATGCAGTTCCGGGCTAAGTTAGGTTTTCCCCAGGGTATCTGACTACGGACATATTGTGACTTTTTTTTGCCTCAGATGCTGACTCACGCTTGGGTCAGTGAAACTAAGAGTAAAATGTTTGCCTCTCCCCCCCTTTTCCTTTCCTATCTCAAGTTGATTGGCCAAAGCAGATTTAACCACACCCACCCTCATCAGCTCCCCTAACCCTTCTTTCGCCATTGGGCAGCAACTGTTGCAGCAAGCAGCAGCTTAGCTGTGCCCATAGCTCGCCTCCTCTGTCCCCTTCCCTTCTCATCTCCCCATCTGATTTTTTTTACTGCTTCTGAAGGGCAGTATCGTTGTGGCATCAAGCACTTTAAAGCAGAATTGTGGGCATTTCACAGTCCCTTCTGATGAGTGGTTGAGCTAGTACAAAACAAGCAGAACAATGGCTCTGGCCCTTCCCTTCTCATCTCCCCACCTGATTTCCCCCCTTGCTTTTGAAGGGCAGTATCGTTGAGGCGTCAAGCACTTTAAAACAGAATTGTGGGCATTTAACAGTCATGGAGATGGAAGCTTTCCCCAACACAAACCTAAGAAGATTTTCTTTAAAACGTTCAGTTGGGACCTGGCTAAATGGAGTGGTTCCCCCCCCACACACACACACGTTTCTGTCCTGCAGCCATCTCTGCATGGAACCAGCTTTCTTTTATTGCTCTTCTCTGGTTGCACAGAACAGTAAAAAAGGCGGGTGGGGGGGGGAGAAGGAAGATCATTCTGTGAAAGGATTGGTGTTAATCTCAGTGCAGCTGCTCTTGTGCTGTCTTCTAAGTAAAAAGATTCAAACTTTCAACAGTTAGGGTTCGAAATGGCAGCACAGAGGGAGTGGAGATTCGTAGTCTTACCACGCATTCTCAGACTCAAAAAAAGTGATGTGTATTCAGCATCCCACAAAGCTCACAGTAGAACAAGTGAATATAAAATGCAGCAAAGAATGTGAGACCGAATCAGGAGCAGAGAGTGTAAAAGGGGGAAGTTCCAAGCCAGCGCAAAGGCTTTAGGGCTGACTGCTCAGATCATTCGCTTTAAAATGTGAGTGCAAAAGGGCTCAAGATCATGACATCCTCTGAAACACAGCAAGGGATTCTAGGATACACTTTTTGGAGGAGGGAGGACAATAGGAGGAGGGCAAGATTAAAGCCCCCAGGTCCCCCTCATCCCTTTTGGTCAGAGCTTGGATAGTGGCTGGTTGTTCTTACCTCTCTCCCCACCACCTTTGGACTCCCTCAGTTGGTGGTTGTGCTTGGTCTGTCATTATTATTGCCACCACTTTGCTGTGAGTGGTTTTCCAGGCATTGGACATCTCCATTTAGTGGGAGACTATGCTGGCTGGCCACCTTACCCCATTTAGGCTCTCAAGGGATCCGTGGGGAAGCAATGCAGGAACATGTCCAGCATCACTCACAGGTGGCAGGGAACCACCTGGTCAGCACCCAGGTGGGAAATCACATCACCTGCCATCCTGTGGCTGGTTCCAAGCAGGCAGCTAGGGTTGGATGGTACTATTAGAGAGCAGTCGAGTCATTCCATGTTTGGATCCATGCCCTAATGCTGTGCCAATTGATAACAGCTCTAATGGCTGTTATCAACAAAATTGTGGCCACTTTCACCCCAATCTGGTGTGCATGTCATCTGTGCTTCAGAGCTTCCTGCCTTCCCTCCGGCCCTGGGCAACAGTCTCTTCTCTTAAGTCATACAAGTGTTGTATTATCCATCTATCTTTTTTTAAAATGATCTCCAGCAAACAGTCTCACTGTTATTAAATTTTGGACTCCTAATATCCTGCTTGCAGGTATGATTTATCTTTGTATTCTACTCCATCTCTGCAAAACTTTTTTCATAGTAGTTTACATATAAATTTGAGTATCATTCATCTTCCGCTTCTAGTGTAGAGTGTAATATTGCCATTCTAGTAGAAAACTTTCATACAGAGGAAATAACAGTTCTATCTTATCTTTGTATCATACCATGCTGGTACATCTCAGGGATAGAAAGACAGAAGAGAATAAGGTTAGGTCCTGCCCTGCATTTCCACTACCAGGCTGACAGATACCTCCTACAAAGATTCGTGCAGCTAGGGGAATGCAAGTGTTCAATGTGCCATAATCTCCTAGGGGTTTGTTTGTTTATTTAAAACATTTCTATGTCACCTTTCTAGCCAAATAGAGTCCCCAGGCATTGAACATCAAAACAGTGAAACATTTCATCTCTATAACATTTGGGACATAAAAAGAGCATTTAAAATGTTGTATATATAAAATAATTAAACCATTCAATAAAGCATATAGACTCAAGCACACACACAACACAATCAAGGAGGAGAGCTATACACAGTTAGTGGGGGTGGAACCACACCAAACAAAAAAGTATGCCACCCCTAGGAGCTTTATGAGCCAGACGAGTGAAAGTGACATTGCCACAAAGTTTCCAGAGCATCCGCTCATGTGCTGAAATTGCATCCACATTAAAATAAGCACGGGCAAGTGGATGGACTCAGTGGCAGGAGAGTGCCCAACGAAAGTGGGTGAAAGGAATGCCTATAGCTCCCCCACCCTCAGATTAGTAACAACATCGAAACAAATAGCAGCCCCCTGATAGCCAGCCAGCCACTTTCTCCTCCTTTGCCCCCCACAGGAACACACTTACTGGAGTGCTGGTGAGTGGCTTACTCAGTCCCTTAACGAACTAGAAACTGCTGTACTGCAGCCAGGCAAATTTCTCCCTTCGCTTTCACACTTGTGCCCCATTGCCCATCATCTCCTAGAAACTATCCTGTTTATTACTGACCTCTTTTCTTCTCTTGCTCATATCTCTCGTTTTCAAATGTAAATCTCAGCCAAGCTATGATACAGGTCGTTTCCGCACCTCCTTATAGGGATGGCCCACTCACAGAATGCTGGCTTCTTTTCCCCAGGAATCCAGATGTCTCCGTTTTCAAAATGATTGCAGACTGTTTGGTTTCAGTTTTTTCTTTTCTGGGTCCCATCTCATTTTATAGCAACAAGAATGAACAGACATTTTATGGGAAACTTGACGTTGAACACATTTTTGAAGGAGTGTTACCCTACACCAGTGACAATTATTTTAATGTGGACACATTTCAACATGTATAATAATTTTACAAAATTTAATCAAATTCCATGACTATAATGCAACTTTTATGCCGAATTTTTGTTGATTTGGCATGGAATGACTGATCTATGCACCTCAACACCAGAGAGAAGAAGATGTAGTTGGTTTATAGTGCAATTCTAAACATCCTTCTGAGTCCATGAGATAAGAAAGTTGCCAGTCTCTGCACTGCTACTATCTGCTACATTGCTACTGTCAAAGATCTACAGTTATGCTACTGCTCTTCTTCCATGCACGCACACAATACCACAGGAGACCTACTCACCCTCAAGACTGGTTCCTAATGGTTTCATTAGGATAACTTCAGCATCGAGTGGTGATTTGTGTGTGTTATAAGATATTAGAGACCTAACAGTACAGGCAGAATTTTCATGTCACTTCACATCAGTTTAACCACACCGTTTTTCTATATCAACAGTTAACATACTCAGCTACCAGTATTCAGTATACAGTAATCAAGTGTTGACAAATCTTGTGTGTGACCACCAGCCCTCAGAGACTAGCCTTTTTATATGTGGGTTTCTTGGTTGTGGGGAAAAAGTAATTGTGTTGACTTAGATACTCAAAATATCCCTTTGGATATTAAGATGAACACTACGACTGCAATCACTGGGATGTTAGTTTTCATCCTAACCGTAGCCAGCATGCTGCAATAATGTAGAATGGGTGTTGTAGCAAGTGCATCTCCAATATGCAGAACAGCAGTAGACACAAGCCACTCCTAAGTACTATAATACAATAGAATCCTGTTGTATAAATAAGTGGAATACAGTACATACTTTCCAAGACATATTGGTCCTGCAGTGCATCTTATGAATAGTTGTCAAATCAAGTATGACTTGAGTTCCATAACAATAATAGTATAGCTGTGGTGACTTTTACAGATTCCCTTTTCTTTTGGCTCCAGCACATAAAAGCAGCATAATTCTTACCTCTTTGTAATATAATCTCTATGGCTGCGTTCACTGCTCTATAATTTTCTGTCAATGTATTTAATGCCCTCAATGGATATTTACAAAATATTCCCAAGCCATATATTGACAGCCAGTTTGGTATGGTGGTTAAGAGTGTCAGGACTTTAATCTGGAGAACAGAGTTTGATTCCCCACTCCTCCACTTGAAGCCAGCTGGGTGTCCTTGGGTCAGTCACAGCTCTTCCAGAGCTCTCTCAGCCCCACCCACCTCACAGGGTGATAATTGTGGGGATAATAATAACATACTTTATAAACCGCTCTGACTGGGGTAAAGTTGTCCTGAATGGCAGTATATAAATCAAATATTATTATTGTTAAGAAAATCAATTATTTTATATGCATCAAGAAAAGAAATCAAAACCGTTGACGATTGCACAGTGCTCGATCTCTAGTAGGAGACTGCAAAAGAATGGGATTTGCAAGTATGTATAATGTGGTCTTCCAGGTGTAACCTCACTTCCAACAGAGAAAGCTTACCTGGGCTTCTTAAGAGCCATCTTAAGAAGGGGCACGTAGGGGCAGTATTTCAGGAGGCATGGAGCAAGATCCACAAACATCCAAAGGCTGAATTTTAGGGTCACGTGTCAAGTAACATAATTTTACCTGGCAACTGTAGTTTTCAAAGAGAGAGGCTCTGGCTGCTATTACTGCTAGGGACAATGAAGAAACTTCACAATTATTTTCTTTAGCAATCACAATGAGTAGAGGAACGACCGGCTCCCTCTCCCTCTCCTGCTCTCTGGATGGAATTTGCTGTTTAAACGTCTTATGAAGGTAAGCAATCTAGATGCCAGGTCTTTTTTTAAAAAAAAGTTCCATCTCTAGCACAACAAAGAGTCAAATGAGATTAGGAGCTGTATGATCAAAGTTTACTTTTGTTCTTACTTAAAAGAAACTGCAGGGTCCTGTGCGTACATACTGTTTCACTGAGGTGGGAAATTTAGTTTGGGAAAATAGTACAGGAGGAATGGTTTAAAGTCCCTCAAGCACCGCTTCTGCAATCAAATTAGCAGCCCCATATGGTTGCTTTAAAGTATTTTTTTAATGGAAGATCTCACAGGTGCCTTACATTATTGTCTAATTTGAGCCTTAAGCAAAGTTTCATCATAGTCCCTTGCAGCAATAGCAGGCAGAGTACAGGGCGGGGGGGGGGGCAGCCAGGGAGGGTAGTGAGAGAATCCTTCCTCTACCCCAGTAATCCCGTGTGGCTCTTGTCTTTGGAAAACATTGTTCCCAGGTAAAACTGCATCATTCAACATGTGAATGATCACTTGCCTGGCATCTTGTTTAGCCTGACCCACAGATACATTCAAAGCTAAATTGTGGGAAGTAAAAGTGCATTTTAAGACCATTCACTGAAACTACTCTTCATCTTTTTTTTAAAACTACACAGTACATATAGCATATTGTTAAAAGAGAGTAATTGGGCACTGTTTTCTCTTAAGCACACCATAATTCTGATACAGCTCCAGCCCCATCAACTGTTGCTATGGTAAGAATAACATTCAGCAAATATTTTAGGTGGGTAGCTGTGTTGGTCTGCAGTAGAACAGCAGGATTTGAGTCCAGTGGCACTTTAGAGACCGATAAGATTTTCAGAGTGTCGGGGAGCTCTGACTCCCAAAAGGTTATGCTCTGAAAATCTTGTTGGTTTCTAAGGTGCCACCGGACTCAAATCCTGCTATTCAACAAATATATACATTTTAATAGGCTTCCGATTAAAGCAATAATCAACAAATATTTTCACTGTCAGATCCTCTTTTTTCCATCTGCGGCAAACCAGGCAACTTGTCCCTTACCTGTCAACCCGTGACTTAACTACAGTGATCCAAGCAACGGTCATCTCTAGGCTAGATTACTGTAACTCACTCTATGCGGGGCTGCCCTTGAGCCTGACCCCGAGATTACAGCTGGTTCAAAATGCAGTGGCACGTGTTACTACGAGAGTGCCAAATAAGGCGCATATAACACCATTCTTATGCGAGCTGCATTGGTTGCCAGTGGAGTACTAGATCAGATTCAAGGTTCTGGTATTGACCTATAAGACCCTGTGCGGACTGGGACCAGCGTATCTACGGGACCATCTCTCCCCATATATTCCCTGGAGGACACTCTGATCAGGGGACAAACACCTGTTGGTGGTCCCTGGCCCCCAAGGAGGCCCACCGAGCCTCGACTAGAGCCAGGGCATTTTCGGTCCTGACTCCCACCTGGTGGAACGCTCTGTCTGCTGAAATCAGGGCCTGGCAGAACCTACTATCTTTTCGCCAGGCCTGCAAGACAGTTGTTCTGCCAGACATATGGCTGAGGTTGTATTTTTAATATGTTGTTATCCACTCTGAGCCCACTCGCAGGGAAGGCAGAATACAAATCTGAAATAAATAAAAATTTATCACTTTAACATGTTGCTGTTTTGCAAATCAAAATTTAATCAGTTATTATTATATCATAGAAAATGTCATGAAATAAATGCATTTTATTTTGTTTCAGAACAAAATATACTTACTGAAAATATTTATGAACCACTTTTCCTAAGTAGCCCAAGGCAGTTTACAAATAAGTTACTCAGAAAAACCGTTAAACATCAATCAGAAACACCAAAACCTAAAAAGGCAACAGTGTAGTCTAGGTAGGTATTTATTGTAACGGTCCTTAGACCAGCTATACATAATAAATCAAAGCATAACAAGATAAAATACATTGTTTAAAATTCATATATTTCAAATAAAATATCCTAATACAGCAATATAGTGGTAAGCTTAACCAAATCCTGAGTGAATTTTGTTTCGCTGTATTCCCTGGATATAAAAACAGTATTAAGCAAATGTCTTTAAAACTTAATCAGGATGAGGAGACTCCCTCGTGGCCATTCCAGTATTTGATGGCCTGTTTTGTTGTGCAATCACCTGGGCGCAAAACTTAGCTGTCATTCTAGTGACAGCTGGAATTTTTGTCAGCCAATAGCGTTGCCAATAATATGTTATCTGGTAACCCCTCCAGACCAGATAACAAGGGAATAATTGTCAAGTCTCTAGTCCTTTTCTGGAAGGGACAGTGAAAAAACGTGTTCCAGTGTTTCCACCTTTCCAAGGGGACACCCGCAAATCCTTTGCGCATACAGTAACTTCTTATATCTCCCTTCCAATACCTTGGATGGCATGGCATCACATCTCGCTAAAGTGAAAGCCCTCCTATAGGAAGGGAATTCTAAATTATTTAGATATTGGGCCATCTTCATATGGTATCTGGATTCCTCTGATGCTCAACAGTGTAGTCCTAAACAGAGTTAAACCTTTCTAGGCCCATTGACGTCAATGGACTTAGAAGGGTGTATCTGTTTAGGACTGTAAACCAACAATAAATGCTCATAGCCCCAAAACATTAGTGACTAATACTAGCATTTGAAACAGTTGCTTCTTCATAAAGAAAACTAACTATAAACTATACACTTGCTTCTGACAGAAGTTTCTTTTGTTGAGAGTTTCATATAGTAACTTTGAGCTTTTGTGGCCCTCTTGTGGCCAGTCTTTTTTTTTTTTTTTACACTGTCACATACTCCATGGTTTATTTTTAACAGTAAAATATTTTATCCCTAATCTTATCTTACCCTTAATGTCCAGTTATCTACTATTCTTTGGGTTTTATCTAGAAGAGCTCTCAATCCTATATTTCTGCCATTTGTAGTGTAAAGCACTACAATCCAGGAACACTTTTACAGGCTCATCAGCTGTTTGTATAAATTGAATCTTATGAGCCTTATGAAGTGTGTGTGTGTGTATTCTCCACCATTCCTGCGTGGATCAATCCCAAGAGTAAAAATTTACCAAATAAAATAAAGCCTGTTAATCCTCCATCCAAGAAAAGGACTGCATCTTAAACTCCAATAAAACCCCACACAAATAAAATTCTTACAGAACCTCCTTAAAACTTCTAATGATGGTGCCCCCCTCTTCTCTTCACAGAGCCCATTCCTCAAGTTGGGAGACACTATGGAGAAGGATAGATTCCAGTAGATGCCAAGCAGGCCACTTTAAAAGGGGAACAAGTGCCACTGATAAAGGGCTATTGGTTCTGTTGGGCTTGCCAACTGGCCTGCTGCTCTGTTGGGATCCTCTGGCTTGATGGTTCTGTTGGGCTTGTCGGCTCTATTTGCATTTGGAGGCTTTTGGCTAGCAGTTCCTCTTTTCTATTTGGTTATCTTGTGTTTTTTCCCATAGGAAATAATGGAGACAAGAAGGATGGCTGGGGGCACCTTGTTCAGGGGACATTAGAATTGCATTGCTTTGTATAAATTGCTTGAAACTGGGGAGGTCTTTAGTAGACAGGAAGCGCTAGGTCTCCTGAAATGTTGATGCCATTTGGTTGAAAAACAGCTACTGAAGATCCCCTGAAATAGTCCCCCATAGGGAGGGGGGAACAAACCTGAATCCCAAAATTGTATCAGGGGACCTAAATACCTGTGAATACTGGTATTTAGGTCCTTCCTGAAATGTGAATCCGAAGAATATTCATCTTTCTTAAGTGCACATCCCTATTGGTATCCAGAAAATGGCAGTTGGCTCACAAGGACATATGAGTCATCTAGCCCTGAGAAGGCATCTTTGATAGTTTTTGAAGTAGAAAGGGAAGGTAGCATTTTAAAAAAATTAAACATCAAATTCTTGCTTATGATTCTGAAAGGCTGAATTTTTAGCAGGTGAGATTTGGCAAATGAGACATTTGCTGTAAAAGCTGCATTCTTCATGGTGAAAGCGGACAGCAATATTAAAGTACCACATGAAATGGAAATCAATCTGCTCCAATCACGTTTTAAAGATTGTTTTCCTTGCATATCTTCCAAGCAATAGTTCACTACATGGTTCTGATACACATGATAAAGAGTCATTTCTGTTTCATAATATTGTTTTCAGAGGGGTAGAGGGTTGTACAGCCGATCAATTTTTCTACCTATAAAAATCAGTTCTTGATTTTATGCCTAGCTTCTATTGGGATCAGGGCAGAACTTGTATAAAGTGATGTCCTCAAGGAGGAAACTTTGTTCCCAATGTGGTGAAACTATAAATGCCAAACAGTGAAAATGTGCAGCTGTATAAAAACATTGCAAAGTATTTCAGAAGGAAGTTTTACACATGTAGCGGCACGTGCAAGATTTATGTCTTCTCCCCCCAAAACAATAACTTAATGGTCATCAGGATGAGAGAAAGAACTTGAAGTGTGTCTCCGGGGTAGGACAATAAACTAGTGACCTGTCTCCGGGACGAGACAATAAAACTCGGAAGGTTTGATAAAGCCTTCCTGGGTGAAACTAAAGTTATCATTGATGATTGACAATGCACAATGGATGAGTGGGTAAAGCTCTCAGAGCCCTGAATTGCCTGAAATGGGAGAGTGGATAAAGGAATATCAGTAGAGTGTGTTAAGCAGATTAATTCAGGAACTCCAGGAAGCCCCTGTTGTCTTAGGTTCTTTGCACATCTCCAGGGCATGGAGGCTAAAAGCTGGTCTCACCTGGTATCTCAGATGCTAGTAATTTTCCAGCTCCCAGCTGGAATCTGGCATCTGTGATGAAAACATGTTTTCTGTGCTTAAACACATACAGAGAGGGGCTTATGATATTGCCACATTCATAAGCCTTTTTAATATTGTGAGTACAAGTCTGACTGGTAACAGCAATGACCTTTAAAGCCCTCAATGGCTGAGAAGTAGGAATCCCAAAGAACAGTCTCCACACATGCAGAAAGTCATTACCCATTGCTTTAGATCTTTTGCTCCATGTGTCCACACTACAGATGGGCACGATCAAAAAAAAAACAATGATTAAGCCGTTCGTGGATCCAGGCTGCTGCCGAACCCAGGCCACCGATTATAACCGATCAAGTCCCATTTCCGATACGGAATCGGGAAGGCCAAAGCGGGAGGGCGCCCCGCTGTTTCTAGCGATATAGGAACGGTGGTAGGTGGCAGCAGCCGCCAGGCCCGGTGGGCAGGGGGAGGTGGCGATGAGCCGCCTCCCTTCAGGGAGGGAGGGGACATTCACACACACTTAGAGTAGGGGGGGAGTTTTTAACCCGGCAACGAGCCACCTTCCCTCAGGGAGGGGACATTCCCAGGGCCGGATCTACAGTTGCCAGCGCCCAGGGCAACCGTAGTTAGGCTCCTGCGCGCGCACACACGCTCCTGGGTCGCCCCCCTGCCCACGCAGCAAGCCGGCTGTCCCGGTGCGCTGCGGAGCTGGCGGCAGCGTGACTTGGCGGCTGCCTGCGCCATTCACCTGCCCCACAAGACAAGGGGCGGGCGGCTTGCCCGCGCGCCTCTTGTCCTGGGGAAAGGCGAACGGCGCAGGCGGCCTCCCACGCTGCCTTTTGCCTTTCCCCAGGACAAGGGGCGGCCGGCTTGCCCGCGCGCCCCTTGTCCTGGGGAAAGGTGAACGGCACGGGCAGCCTCCCAGCCTCCCGTGCTGCCTTTTGCCTTTCCCCAGGACAAGGGGCGGCCGGCTTGCCCACGCGCCCCTGTCCTGGGGAAAGACAAACAGCGTGGGCAGCCTCCCAGCCTCCTGCACTGCCTTTTGCCATTCCCCAGGACAAGGGGCGGCTGGCTTGCCCGCGCACCCCTTGTCCTGGGGAAAGACGACGGTGCGGGCAGCTTCCCAGCCTCCCGCGCTGCCTTTTGCCTTTTCTTTGTGCCCATGGCTTCAGAACACCCCCTTACCCCTCCCTCCCCTGGGTTGCTGCTCCGTGGTTGGAAGGAAGCCTGCTAATCAAGGAAAGCTGGGCTTCCATTCGTGTTTCGAGGGCGATGGAAGGAGGGCAAACACAGCTCATTCCCCTGGCTCCGTTGCCCCGGGAATAAATTATTGGTGCCAGAGTGTCTGCAATTCCAAACAGAAACCGATATATCCGATCAAGTCCCGAACAAGCAAACCCCTGACTGCTGGATCGGTTGCCATGGACGGAACTGATTAGCTGAGTCACCATGGCGCAAACGCCAAAATCTGAGGGTTTTTGAAATCATAATTCAGATTGTACCCATGTCTAGTCCACACTGCTGGAAGCAAAGTGCATGAGTTTTTGTGTCGTTGCACCTATCCTATGGTTATTCATCAACTGCACCTATTCATCAGACTGCCTCCTCTTCAGACATCAGGATAAAATGTTTCTACTTCAAAAGGCATTTTATGCTGAATGGATTTTTGTTGAACTGGAATCTGATCTAATGCTATTTGATCATTTCATTGTTTGAATACTGGTCTGTTTTAGTTGATATTTGATGCTGCTGTTTTTGCTATTTTTAATTGTAAGGTGTTTAGGTTTTCTTGCTAACTTTTTGTTCCATGTGCACTGTGGGCAGTATTTATTTAGCTGAAAAGCAGGATACAAGTGTTCTAAACAAAGTAAATAAAATGGCAGGCTTTAAAATGGCATCAAGGATGACCCTAGAAACTACAGGTCAGGATTTAGATTTGGAGCTATCTCCAACGCTATATACACCACTTATTGGATAGTGTACTATTTCTGCACTATAGCGATCATTTGCACATGGATTTTCCTGTGGGGACAAGACAAAAGATTGTGGCAAATAATCCCTACAGCACAATGTTCAGTGATGCAAATATGGAGCTAAAATTATCTTATAAAACAGTACTATTAAACTTTGAAATGTACATACATTTCTGTATATGCCACGCAGAACTTCTATTATATTGAGGAGAGGGGAAACCTTCACTAATATTGTAAACAAACAGCAAAAATATTGAGTGGTCTCGTATTACAATTAGCCACAAGGTGGCACCTAACACACATTTTTCAGAAATTCAGAAGAGAAATATGCTTGTTAAAAGGACTAGTCATCAATCAATACTGAAATAGAACAGAGTACGGCTTCATTGAAATTGTATCATGATGTTTTGTTATTGCTACAATAAAAAAGAAAAATTAAAATGGCAGTCAGAACCTACTGCTATTGTATTTGCGAGGATTTCCTGACATTCTAATAGCTAAAAGTAATTTACGATAATTTTGTTATCCCTCGCTTTCAAACATGATACTGGTACAGATTTCTTCAAAGCCAAGTACTGCATATCTGTCTTATGGTCCAAAATAATAGTGTTGTCAGTTTTATATCAAACAATGCAATGATTAAGCAAGACTTGTATCTTAAGCTTTGAGTCAGAAAGTGCTGGTGGAAAAGAAAGGTTTGAGGCAATCGTATCTCAGCCTCATTGAACACAGCAGGAACTGCTTCATGCATAGGGTTTGGGCTGTCAGTGCTGAACTTGTCATGTCCAGAGACAAAGCACTGTGTCACTGTTCTATAACCCCTCCTCACTTCTCAGTAACATCTGGCAGAGCACGATGCATGACGCATCATAATGCTGTATGTGTTCCCGTCCCAGACTCACATCATGGGTAGTTGGTGATGGTGCCATGTCATGCACAGTGTTCTGCTGGATGTTACCTGGGAAAAGACAAGGGGAAAAGGTGCAGCAGAGGCAGCTTTATGCCTCCTATAACTTGTAACTTCACTCTTAGTTTACAAGTTTAAATACAGTCCCCTGGAAATGCCCCATTGAATATAATGGGATTCTCTCCCCCCCCCCTGAGAAAACGTGCTTAGGATCTAGAGTTCCTGAGTTTGAATGTTTTAGTTGTCAAGTCACCACTGAAGACTGAAAAAAAAATTCCTGTAATAATACAGGAGCTAAAAGCTAAATATAAGCATTGTGAGAATTTGCTACCTGATAAACCCTAAATGATGCCCCCAAGGTGTTCATCTCCTCAGGAGGCAGAGTTAAGGTAAAAAAGTTATACCTAGCCTATATGATTGAGGCTGCCTGCTAGTAAGACAGTGTTGCTAACCTTCTGTTCAACTTTCTTTGTGGCCCCAATGAAATACGGTTGTTGTCTGTCTGTCTAGTGCAACCAGCATACTTAGAACACTGCAGAGTAACATAAATAAACAAGCCCCTGACTGAAGAGTTTGCAGTCTCTGTTTTAATAACAGGGAGAAAGGAAGCAAGGGAGAGAAGGAATGAAATTGGTGCAGCCAGTGCTAACTTTTGAGTTAAATTTCGTGAAATATTTCAGGGGAAATGCTCCTAGAAATACCCCTCAAAACACCCCCTTTGTGCCAGCTGCCTCCCATGTAATGACCTAATGAGCTTCCCCCCCTCCCGCCCCCGCTTCTAATTGGCCTTCTCACCAGAAACAGTGGCATTGTCATGTGGTCAAATCTGATTGGCTGTGTGACAATATCACTGCTGCTAGAATAAAGAAGGCTGATTTGAAAAACAAAAGAGGGCACTGAAGCAGTAATGAATGGGGCAATGAAGAGTTTGAGCTTCTGAAAAGCCAGGTAGCAGGAGGAGAGTGCTGAATGTGTCAGGGGGCACAGCTATATGAACATTTTTGCTCCCTTTGGCCCTGTTGCCACTGCCTGAAAAATTGTTAAATTGGATGTGTGCATTGTGCAGAGGTAAAAAAATGTTTGTGAAGCCCCCCTCCCTCAAACTTTGGGCACTGCCCTAGATGAAAGGAAAATACAAAGGTTTGAAAACAAGAATATATACAGTGTTATTAGACATGACATGAATAGTGGAACTTCTTACTGCAACTTTTCCTTGCAGAAGTTGCAAATGTAATAAATAAATAATTAATACCTGGCAGGAATCAGCTAGTCTTTCTGCTGAGAGACAAAAACTAAAATCTACAACCTCTGAGCCACAGTCTGCTGAACAGTTGTGAGGAACCACAATTACAATGCCTCTGCCCAAGAAATAACAGGGTTGGCAGGCTCTTTTCATCCCCTAAAGGGTCAAAAATTGGATTGGACAAGTCTTTACTGAACCTGGAGAACTAGGACGCTATGGGTTCTGTATGTTTGCCCAGTACAATCAATAAATCATCTCTTTATTGCTTTCAGGTTCTTTCTCTGCTACCAAGCAAGGAATCAGGGTAATACATCAGATCACAGCCACATAAAGGACAGGCCAATCAGAAAGTTCCTTTGACCAGTAAGGTTCAGCATTACAAAGCTAGCAAGTAAATAAATTTTCTCCACTATGCATATTCTAGGTCATACAGCTATATATTCCTTCACTTAAAAAATGCAGACTACCTGCTCGGTGCTGATAATAGTGTTGTAGTTACTTTGAAATTTTAAATAGATAACTACAACAATCATTGATTAGGGCCAGCTTTGTGTCCACCTTTCTGACCACCTTGCCCTCCCTCTGCAGCCGCCCCAGATTTACACCATGTCAGTGCCCGTGGCTTGTAGTGATTTTATAGTAGCCTGATTTGATCAGTGGCGCCTGAATCTTTTTATCATGTTATCTGGATTAAGTGGTTTTAATGTTTTATTGTATTTTTATTGGAATATTGTTAGAAGCTGCCCAGAGCCCGCTCTCAGGAAAAGTGGGGTATAAGTCAAATAAATAAATTCTAAAAATGCCCAGTTTTTCAGCAATTTAATCTTTTGTACATTTAAGAACCATCCTTTAAAATTTGCTATAACTATTCCCCCTTTTGAATTATGCTCTAGCCCAGGGGTGGCCAAATGGCGGCTCACGAGCTGCATGCGGCTCTTCAAGCCTTATTTGGCGGCTCCCGGAGGCTTGCAAGTTCACTCCTCCCCCAGGCTCCTTTAAGGCGCTGAGCGGACCAGCCGCTCTCCTGATCTATGCACCCAGCATGCTTCCCCTTTCTTTCCCAATGCTGGAGCAAGGAAGGGGCCGGCAAGGGCCAAGGACAGCCCACCCTCCCTCGCCATGCCAGGCACTCCTCTGCAGGCACCGAGCTTTGCCTGCCCCGTGTTTGCAGCAAGCGCCTGGGAAGGGCACTTGGGGGGAAGGGGAAAGGGAGGAGCAAAGAAGTGGTGAGGAAGCACCAAGGCAGAGGTGGCCCAGGACTTCCTGTTTGCCAGCTTATTCCCGAGTAGGCAAGTGCGCAGCTGGCAAGAGCCGCTCATGGCATGAAGTGCAGCCTGCACCGGGATGCTTTTGCATGTGTGGAAGCCCCATTTGTTGCATGGAGGACTGGCTCACCCATAAGTGTGTGCAGGACTGCTGGGATGGAGGAGCGGGGAGTGCGTTTGTTTCAGAGGACGTGCGCTTGCTTTAAGATTGTGTGGCTCTGCTTTTGTGAGCCATACTTCCTTCCTTTCTCGTTTTCTCTCTCTCTTCCTTTCGTCCTTCCTTCTTTCCATTTCTTTCTTTCTTCCTTTCTCTTTCCTTCTTTCCATTTCCTTCCTTCCTTCCATCCATGTCTTCCTTCCCTCCTTCCTCTTCACTTCTTTCCATATCTTTCCATACCTTTCCAAATCATTCTTTCTCTTCCTTCCTTTCTCTTTACTTCTTTTCGTATCTTTCCATGTCTTCCTTCCTTCCCTTCCATGTATTTCTTTCCTTCTTTCCATATCTTTCCATGCCTTCCTGCTTTCCTTCCTTGTCTTCCATTCTTTCCTTTTTTCATCCTTCCTTCTTTCCATATCTTTCTTCTTTCTTTTTTCATCTTTTCCTTCCTTCTTTCCATGTCTTTCTTTCTGTTTTTTTCTTCCTTTCTGTTTTTCCATGTCTTTTCCTCCCTCCCTTTCCTTTTTTCCCTTCTTTCTTTCCATATATTTCCTATTTTCAATAAAACGTTGGGGTTGCCAAGTCCAACTAAAAAAATACCTGGGGTCTTTGGGGGTGGAGCCAGAATACTTTGAAGGTAGTGCCTTCTGAGGATGACATCACTTTTATGATGTCACTTCCAGGTCAAAGGTCAGGTGGTAACCCTTCCCCACCCCTTCTGATGATGTCACTTCCAGAATACTGTGCCAAAACGCCACCCCTTCCTGTGATGTCACTTTCAGGGCACTCCCCCAAACCCACCTCTTCGTCTGAGGTCACTTCAATGCATCATATCTTGTGGCTCTCAAAGATCTCAGGTTTATTCTATGTGGCTCTTACATTAAGCAAGTGTGGCCACCCCTGCTCTAGCCCATATGGAAACCTGATGTTCATGTATGAGTCCAAACTTTTTAGTCCTCTTAAATTTTCAGCAGGCCTGCAAAGAGCCACCACAGCCTTCCAGAAAAAGATTCCTTGAGGGGTGGGATCAAAGAACACTTAAAGAAGCACAAAATTAGGGTACCACCTTTGGCATCCTATTTTGAATGGAAAGGCTGCATATAGATGTTTTAAACTAATAATAATAACAACTGGGCTTGCCAACTCTGGATTTGGAAATTCCTGGGAATTTTGGGGGTGGGGCTTGGAGACAGAGGGATTTGGGGAGGGGAGGGACCTCAGTAGGGTATAATGCCATAGAGTCCACCCTCCAAAGCAGCCATTTTCTCCAGGGGAACTAATCTCTGTGGCCTAGAGATCAGTTTAATTTTGGGAGATCTACAGCCACCACCAGGAGGTTACAGTAATCATGGTGGTCAAGCCACAACCAAGAGAATAAGTTACTAACAAATCAATTACTCTGAAGTCAGCTTTATAACTTAGAAACTTCAATAAAGTGGTAAGCACTTACAGTAATATAATAAAGCGCTTCATGACTTAGAGGTTGGCATACCACCCTTCTCGACAGATTAGTGCCACGCCCCGAGGCCATGAACAAAGTCAGCCTTATTATTATCCCCACAATACAGCTGGGTAACTGGGGCTGTGAGGAGTGGCTTATCCAGGGCTTTTTTTCTGGGAAAAGAGGTGGTGGAACTCAGTGGCCTTGGAGAAAATGGTCACATGGTTGGTGGCCCTGCCACCAGATCTCCAGACAGAGGGGAGTTTAGATTGCCCTCCACGCCTGCGGAGGGCAATCTAAACTCCCCTCTGTCTGGAGATCAGGGGGTGGGGCCACCAACCATGTGACCATTTTCAAGAGGTTCCGGAACTCCGTTCCACTGTGTTCCAGCTGAAAAAAAGCCCTGGGCTTACCTAAGGCCACCTGCAGAGCTCATGATGGTAGTAAAGACAAACTTAGAGACTGCTGACTCAGAGCCCAGCCACTTAACCACTATGCTACAGCAAACAAACAAATAAATATTAAGGAAACAATAGAAAAGTGGGTAAAGCCTTGCTGACTGACCAAGAAATGTTCTAAACTGATTTCCACACAGTCCAAATAACATGAATCCAATTTTTCTGTACTTGCTTGAATCCACTGAAGGGGGGGAGGGGACTTCCTACACGCCATGAATCCCACCTTCGTCACCAGATGTAATGTCTTCAAAAAGGAGAGGCTGCTTCCAAAGGACTGAACAAAGATTTATTGTAACTTCATGGTTAACAGGACAAACTGTAGCAGGCCTCAAGGAAAATGTTTTATATTATATTGATTATTAACTAATAAGTGTTATAATATTGTTCTGATTAACTAACATTTAGAAAGATTAAATAAAATCCTTCTTCAGAGTAAAATATAGCTGTCAAGTCAGCTAGATACTGTTGAAACAGGAAACCTGTAGCTTGAAAAAAGAGGAAGTTACAGCATTGTGTATCTCAGAATAGACTGCTTAAAAGATAAAACTGATGATTTGAGAGAATTTGTCTGAATTTATGCCGCACTAAGAAAAGGTCATGTCTGGGGCAATGATCTTGATGATGAGGCTAAAATATGGTAAACTGTATAACTGTATGTTGTAAGTATGTTGTAAGATTGCAGCCACAGCAAATTGTAACCGTTAGCTAGTGGGTAACCACCTTCTGTGATGTAACTGTAAGCTATGCTATATCAGAAAGGTTGCTTCCTTATACTGGAGCTCAGTTCTTTGTGGCACTAGTCACGCTGAGCTCTGCCGGCAATAAACATCATTCCTTCCTGAAGATTCTGTCTGGTCTCAATTCTTGGGAACACGATACTCTGCTACATTTTGGGGGCTCATTCGTCCGGGATTGAGGGGACCATTGGGGTGCCCCCTTGACCCCCAGTCCGTGGCCGCTGGTTCTAGACTGGTAGTGGACCTGTGGGCGCCCCCTGAGTTTTTCAGGAGCAGGCCCTGCCTTCCTCGGGTGTCAGCGGTGCGCCACTGGGGCGTCAACGACCTGGTGACGGAATCAGGAACGAGTGATCCAGGAAAGTCCCAGGACAAGTAAGTATGGAGTAACTGGGGTTACCATTTCCTTTTGAAACGAAGAGGGGCTTGATCACCCCCTAGCACGGCCCAAGTAGGGGAGTCGGTGGGACTCTTCCGAACCCGCTGTTGCTGTAGGTACTGGGTTGGAAACTTGTCGTGTGAATGACATGAGTGGAACGCCATAGGGCGATCGGTCTATTGAATCTCTGAGACGCAGTTCCTGGCTGGGCGACTTCGTCAGGTCATCAAAGACGAGAAGCGAGTGCGTAGGGCCTCCTGAGAAGCAGACCCCTTACTGCTTTCTCACTGTTATTAATCCCTAGACTGTCTTGTCTTGTCTGGGCTCTGTGTTGATAATGGGAGGTTCATGCTCATCCCCAGAAAATACCCCCCTGGAATTGATGTTGGAACATTTCCAGGAGGTGTATGGAGGATGGGTCCAGTCAGGGGAGAATCCAACCCCTGAGCTGTTGGAAATTTTCTGTACCTTAGAGTGGCCTACATTTGATTTAGGCAGGCCAAAGGAAGGGACTTTTGATGAAACAACTTCCCTAGATGTTTATCACTTTACTCTTAAGTATCATGATAATCAGATTATATATGCACAGTCATGGTTTGATACTTGTTTGAATCCCCCTCCCTGGGTTAAGAACTGGCCGGGGTACCGGGCTAGGAAGAAGGAGGTGCAGCTTATGGCCCTAGGGAAAGGAAGGAGGATGAATCCACAGTCAAGAAGGCAACCACCAAAGGGAGGCATCTACCCAGTGGTGCCAGTAAAGCGAGATACTGCCTGCCCCACTGCCCCTCTAGAAGCTAGGCTCCAGCCAAAGGCTAAACCTGTTAAACAAACCCAAGAAGAAGAGATACCCCCGCCACCATATGCTCCCTCACTGCCTGAAGGAAGGGAGAGAGATGAAGAGCCTGTGGAAGAGCAGGCAGTGGGAGGTGGAAGTGGATCAAAGAAACCTTCTAATGCTACCCCTGCCATAACCAGATCCCAGACTCAAAAGGCAGCCGAAAGGGCAGAGCTAGAAAAAGAAGGGGAAGCGAGCAATGTCTATCCCTTGAAGGAAACTAAAGCCTGTCCCCTAAGAGTGACTATGGACCCTTGCTTTGGGACCTTGTACTTAATATATATACCATTTACAACTACTGATCTGTACAATTGGAAGACTCAAACACCTCCATTCTCAGATCAGCCAGAACCGGTGACTACTTTGTTTCAGTCCATAATTAACAGCCATAAACCAACTTGGCAGGACTGTAACCAGCTCCTGATCATGTTCTTCAATACAGAGGAACGCAAACGTATTATACAAGGAGCTAGGAAATACCTAGCAAAGCTAGTGAAAGAAGGGGAGGATGCAGAAACAAAAGGTGAAAGAGGCATTTCCTATGGCAAATCCGAACTGGGATGCCAATGAAGAGGGAGGCATGGCTAAACTAACCGGGTACCAGCAGGCCCTGATGTAAGGAATAAAGGCTGCAGGAAAAAGGGCAACTGATGTGAGAAAAATACAGGAGTGTCAACAAGGACCAAATGAGCCTCCTGGTGCTTTCCTAGAAAGGGTCTACCAGACCTACCGTCAATACACTCCCTATGTCCCAGAAGCAGAAGAAAATAGGAGAATGGTTTTGAACACTTTTGTCACCCAAGCAGCAGGGGACATTAGAAGGAAAATACAGAAGCAAGAAGGGTTCCTGGGAATGAATATAGAGCAGCTGCTTGAAATTGCCCATAAAGTTTTTTTCTAATCAAGAACAGGAAGCACAAAGAGAGACTGATAGGAAAATGAAAAAGAAGGCACAATTGTTGGCTGTAGCACTGGCCCAGCAGCTCCAACAGAGACAGTACCCCCCCTGGAAGGGGACGTATGGGGGGTACCCTGAGAGAGAGAAGAGGAGGCAAGCAGCCCCTAGATTTTGAAACATGTGCGTGGTGTTTTAAAAGAGGGCACTGGAAAGATGAGTGCAAAGAGAGGCTACAGAGTATCAGGGGATGTGGAAGAGGACGAGATGATAGAAGAAGCAAAAGATGGGACTCCCAGAGCCGAGGAGAAGTCCAAGATGGAATGTATGTAGACGAGGACCAGCCATGGAAGCAGCATTAAGAGAGAACAAATATGGATGGCAAATAGACTCTGAATGGGACGAAGAATGGGAGGCATAGGCCAGACTGAGCACCTTCAATCTTGGCCCCCAGGAGCCCATGGTTGAAATTTGCGTGGGGAGCCAAAATATTTCTTTCTTAGTGGACACTGGAGCTGAACGTTCAGTAGTAACTCAGCCAGTAGTCCCAGTGACAGATAAAACAATCATTGTAAGGGGATTTGTTATGAGGCTACCCAGAAGTTGCTAAAGGTGCTATACAAAGCTGGCTACAAAGTGTCACAGAAGAAAGCACAGCTCTGTCAGCCCCAAGTAAAATATCTGGGATTTGATATATCAGAAGGAATCAGGTCCCTCAGCCATGAATGTAAAGAAGCAGTCTGCTCCATTCCAGAGCCCTCCTCCAGGAGGCAAGTGCGAGAATTTCTGGGGTCTGCAGGGTATTGCCAAATTTGGATTCCCAACTTTGCAAAAACAGCAAAGCCCCTTTATGAAGCTACAAAGGGGGGAGAACGGGATCCTTTTTCTGTGGGGAAAAGAGCAAGAAGCAAGCATTCCAGACTCTTAAAGGACAGTTGCTGGAAGCCCCTGCCCTGGGTCTGCCAGACCTTATGAAGCCTTTTTGCTTGTTTGTGCATAAGAGGAATGGCACCAGCATCTGGGAAATTGGGAGAGGCCAGTAGCATACCTGTCTAAGCAGTTGGATGCTGTAGCAAAAGGCTGGCCAGCTTGTCTCCGTGCAGTAGCAGCCACAGCAGAGCTAGTCAAAGATTCGCAGAAGCTGACTTTGGGACAGAAGGTCTGTGTTAAAGTCCCACATTCTGTGCTCGCCCTGATAGACTATAGGGAAGAGATTCGTTCACAAATGTATGCATGACCACGTATCAGAGATTGCTGAAAACCCACAAGTGAAGCTAACTGTAATTAGTGCTCTCAACTCAGCATCCTTACTACCAGTAGATGAGGAGAGCCCAACCCTTGATTGTCTCCGAACCATCGATGAAGTTTACTCTAGCCGAAAGGACCTGACTGATGTCCCCATGCCAAACCCAGGCGTTATTTTACTGACGGCAGCAGCTTTGTCGAAAATGGGGTTAAAAAGGCAGGGTATGCAGTAGTAACTTGGACAAAGAATATAGAAGCTAAACCCTTGCCACCCAATACCTCTGCTCGGAAAGCTGAACTTGCTGCTTTAACCAGAGCTCTTCAGTTAGCAAAAGGATTAAAAGGTTAACATTTGGACAGATTCTAAATATGCATTTCTTACTCTGCATGCTCATGGAGCTTTATATAAAGAGAAAGGTCTCATCACTGCTTCACGAAAACGAATTAAAAATGGACCTGAGATTTTGCAATTGCTCCAAGCCTTTAAAAAGTAACTGTCATGCATTGCAGCGGCCAGAGAAGAATTTTTGCAGCCATCCCATTTTCAATGTCCTTTTCCAAGTCCAGATGTCTGATTGGACTCCAAAGTATTCCCATGAGGAGGAGGACTAGGCTAGTCCTCAGAATACCCGGAGATGTGATGGCTGGCTTCAGTTTCCAGACGGAAGACTCTCGGGGCCAGAGTCAATTGCTCATGCAGTAGTAAAAGCTGCCCATGAAGCCACTCATTATGGAAAGTCAGCACTAGCAGAGTTACTAAACAAGGATTTGTATATAAACTACATGGACTGTGTGCAGCTGTTTCCAGAAGTTGTGTCGTGTGTGCCAGAAACAACCCCCGACAAGGATCAGGTCCACCTCCTGGGTTCCAACCCCCGGGGTCTCTGCCATTTCAGTCACTAGTTGTAGATTTTACTGAATTGCCACGGTACCAAGTATTCCGATACTTGTTAGTGTTTGTTGACTCATATTCTGGGTGATTAGAAGCGTTTCCTTGTAAAACTGAAAAGGCCAGAGAGGTAGTTCGGTGTCTCTTAAAGAAAATTGTAGGATGGTGGGGTCTGCCAGCAGTTATTTTAAGTGAAAATGTCCCCATTTGAGTTAATGTTTGGTAGGCCACCTCCTATTTTACAAGGTGTTACAGGAAACCCTTGTCAGTTGGGAGATCTGAGACTCAGAGAACAAGTTGTGTCCCTGGGTAAAACTTTGCAGAAAATTCAAAAGTATGTAGGAGAACAATAGCCTTTGCCAGTGTTTAATCCAGTCCATAAGTTTCAGCCAAAAGATGAGATTTGGGTAAAGGACTGGCAAGTAATTCTGCTAGGACCTAAATAGAAGGGCCCATACACTGTCCTGTTAGCAACTCCCACTGCTGTGAAGGTAAAAGGCATTGCAGCTTGAGTTCATTGGACTAATATTAAACCTGCTGCCACGCCTTGAGTTTCAGAGATCTGTCCAGAAGATCCCCTCCGTCTCTGATTGAAGAAGCTACCCTCTGGATCTCAGCCTACCGGAAAAGGCTGAGATTCACAGGCAACAGTTCCAGGGCCTGGTACCTGAGCACTCCAGGAAGCTGTTCAGGTTCAAGGCTAAAGAAGATGCTCTGGTCTAGCCACTCCTGGGCTGGCTAGTCTACCCACAGCTGAAGCTTTGATCGACGGTGGATTTAATTAGTTACTTAATGTTTTCTTATATTCCTTCGTATATTTTTTCTGGCTGTGCACTTTTCCTGTGTTTTGTTTTCCTTTTCTATTGCTTCTATAAGTTTGGGACAAGTATCCAAGAAATAGTTTGTCCTGACTGTGGCTGTCAGCATTATAATAATACACCTTGTCCTCGTTGTTTCCTGTCTATTCCTCCTGCTCTCCCACTCCAGGACATGCCATCACAAGAGAGGCATCCTAACATTATATCCAGACTTAGTTTCTGATCAATGTCATCATAAGTATCTTGCTGGTGTGTGTTATCTTAGGGGAAAGCTGGTAGAAAAAGGCTCTGCTCTTGGTGGGATGTGCTCTAGCTAGCTTTATATTCCTCCCTTGTTGTATCCCTTGTATAACACGCTTAATACAGTCTACTGTTTCAAAAATTGACAATGTTGGCAACTCCAGTCTATAAAGGATCTTTTCTTGCAGCACAGTTAATGACAGTTAATGACAGTTACTTCACTGTCATCCGAAAGGGTGCACTTGATTAAAATGCGTAGCCTGAAATTCTCTCCAGTAAATAAATAAGTGAGAAAAATATAAAACTGCAGGAAGATAATACTTTATTAGCTGCTGAAAGTTTAGCCCTTTAATATATTATTCGGGCTAAAAAGGGGGGAGTATGTAGCAGGCCTCAAGGAAAATGTTTTATATTATATTGATTATTAACTAATAAGTGTTATAATATTGTTCTGATTAACTAACATTTAGAAAGATTAAATAAAATCCTTCTTCAGAGTAAAATATAGCTGTCAAGTCAGCTAGATACTGTTGAAACAGGAAACCTGTAGCTCGAAAAAAGAGGAAGTTACAGCATTGTGTATCTCAGAATAGACTGCTTAAAAGATAAAACTGATGATTTGAGAGAATTTGTCTGAATTTATGCCGCACTAAGAAAAGGTCATGTCTGGGGCAATGATCTTGATGATGAGGCTAAAATATGGTAAACTGTATAACTGTATGTTGTAAGTATGTTGTAAGATTGCAGCCACAGCAAATTGTAACCATTAGCTAGTGGGTAACCACCTTCTGTGATGTAACTGTAAGCTATGCTATATCAGAAAGGTTGCTTCCTTATACTGGAGCTCAGTTCTTTGTGGCACTAGTCACGCTGAGCTCTGCCGGCAATAAACATCATTCCTTCCTGAAGATTCTGTCTGGTCTCAATTCTTGGGAACACGATACTCTGCTACAAAACAACAACTGCAGCTGCAGAGAGGACAAGCAAAAACTCCAGAATAGAGATAAGGCCTAGGAGAGTGGCTAAGCCTAACTGAAAGCTGAGCGCCACCCCATCACCTACGGTGAGCCAAGAGGGCCAATACACTCCATTCTCTTTCTTTGCTCCCCTTGATATGGCAAACCAGAGGGAGAAGGTAAAAGCGAGAGAAGGGAATCACAAATCTTTAAAGCACAGAGAAGGAAAAAGCCTGTCTGGGAATCTAGACTCTATAACTGAGACTGTTCGTATAGCTAGAAAAGTAGCAAGTAGAAGTGACTTCTTGCTATTGGAGAACACTTGCTAAGATTTCAGATCAATCAGATGATTAAAATCCATGATAATGGATTCCTAAGAGGCTTCTAGCTGTTGAAGAAGCCACTATATTTAAGCAATTGGCCCAGACTAACACATTATTTCTTTGCATGAGAGCAAAAAAAGGCAGGTGGGCTGTGTTCTGAGAACCTATTCTTTGAGGAAGGCTGAGCTATCCCTGGTGAACTGAAACTGGAAACAGCCCCTCTGTTCCTTGAAACCAGAAAGCTTTATTTAATGTGCATAGGCTCTGAGAGTCTGTCACAGAAGCAAAGAACAACTCACATCACAACTTATGTCTTTTGCAACAAAAAGAATGTGAACAGGAAAGTTACAACACAACTGTCTCCAAATCTGGGACAACGAATAGTTTCCCCAATATTGCAATTTTACGCTTAGGCCTGGTATATCTCCTTTTATGGGAATACTGACAGCTACCTTATTGTTGCCGGGGTCAGATGTACGTGACCTGAGTTTGAACTTAAAAATTCCACATTAGTCTCATATCAAGGGCTTAGTTAATTTCTCAGGACAGCTGCCTGCCTTCTCAAGCCCCAAAGTAGGGTTGACAATTCTGGGTTGGGAAATACCTGGAGATTTGAGGGGGGGATCCTGGGGAGGGCAGAGTTTAGAAAGGGGAAGGAGCTCAGCAGGGTATAATGCCATAGAGTCCACACTCCAAAGCAGCCATTTTTCCCAGGGGAACTGATCTCTGTCAGGTGATCAGTTGTAATTCCAGGAGATTTCCAGGCCCCTTGAGGATGGCAGCCCTACACCAAACCCAGGGAATATTTTAAGCAGCCTTACATGTGTTAGGCAGGAGGGTATGGATATCTGAAGTGCATGAGCCATTTGCTCCTTGAAGAAGAAAAAAAGTTGGAAAACTTTTTAAAAATTCTATTGCGATATCTTTATCTTAAGGTAGCTTATAGAACCTGATTCATCGCACATGGGCTTTTCCATATAACCTTTCTAGCCACTGGTGGCTTGAACAATTCTTTGTTCAAGCTGATAGAATAGCAGTGTTACTTGATTGTTTTGCCACTCTATTCAGTCCATTCTGAAGCAAGTATTCACTATTAATCAAAAATGGGTTTATGTTGCATCAACTTTTAAAAGAACTAATATACCCTTCCCTCTAATTTCACTAGGCAGCAAGCAGTTGCCTGGACCTTAACTTCCTGCTTCTTCTTGTTGAATATTGTGTTCTCATACAAATGATTTTTTTAAAAAATAAACACATTAAACTTTTACTGCACATATTTTTCCCCATAAAAATGGACATCAGTAGGGAAAGGATTTATTTTGATCATCACTAGTGTCAGGTTTCTGTGACAATTTGTGTCACCATATTCTACACACCACCACTAACCATAATGGATATGCAGAGAGAATCATGTTTCTCCACTAAGAAGACATCAAAATACAACTTATATCTCAGAGAAACATGATGGATATCATAGGTCCCCATCTGTCCTTAAAATGTAAATTGCATAAACAGCTGAAATTTGGATCTGGGATATGTAGAAAAGAAAGGGGGGATTTAAGCCTTGATTGGTTTCCCTGATTGAAATCAAGCTCCTAGTGGTGTTATAAGCACTTTTAAAGGAAGTATCTCTTTAAAGCTTGCCTTTGCCTATTTAAATGCTAACAATAATGTGGGAAGCCTGATTTTGATAAGTGAAAACAAGTGGGAGTTGAAGGGTTAAATCCCCTTTTCCCATCCTGGGCAGTCCCAAACCAAACTGGCTGCATGCACAATTTGTCACTTACAGCCTGATGGGGATCTGCTGTGTCCATCAAAACTGTTTTGTTCTCAGCTTAGAAATCCTATTACCAAGCCGTTATGAAAACAGAATTCGCTAGGACAATCTGATGCTAGCTTGGCATTGAACTTTGTGAGCCTGAGAAAGGTGGGATGAGTCAAATTATTAACAATGTTTTTGCTCTGTAGCTGTCTACTTGGGGGAGGGAAGGGGAGAGAAAGAGCAACACTATGAGAGACCCATTCTCTTCCAGCCCCCCTCATTAGCCTGACAAGATTAATATAGCGAGAGGCAGAACTGTCCATGAAAATCAACAGACCAGCCCCTGCCTACACTTCATTGCTAGCAGCAGACAAATGCAAATTAATATGTGGATAAGCACCCAGAGCAATCAAAGAAAAACCAATCAAAGTGGCATTTTGAAGGACATTATTTCAAGCTAATTCACCCGAGAACCTTTTGGAAATGGAAAAGAAGTATCAGAAAATCTTCCCTCCTACAAAATTAGAAAGAAGTCGCCACAGAGGTCAATGTGCTTGATGTGAAATGTGCCCATCCATACAGGTCAGACGGTTCTATTCATTATATTACAAGCAGCAATATAACAAAGGATCTGGGTCCCAGGTAAGCTGTCAAGTCGAACAGCTGCCAGGATGAGACAGCTGTCACTATACTTTTTTTTAAAAAGAGTTTTTCTCCAACAATAGAAATTGGTCATATGCATATCTGTCTTTGCCTAGCCAAATTTTCACAACACTAATGGCTTTTGGCTGCATATAGAAATGAAAAACAGCTTCATCTGGCAGGGTTTGTCACAATGTTTTATATCAGATGAACAGATGGTAGGAAGCAATGAAGTAAAGATGACAATATTACTGGAAATTTGGCCACCAATTTCATCCTCTTATATATGTTTTGTATGTCAGCAAGTCTGTGTGGGTGTGTGCGCGTGCATGAGCACTTGTGCATGTGTGGAAGAAAACCATTAATAATGTTTAAAGTGCTCTAGTTAGTTTTCATCTTCAAAACTTCTGCTCTACATTGATTGCCAGAGCTTGCTTTTAGAAAGAAACCCTGTCATGTCATATATTTTAACAATGCTGCTATCAAACAGAATGGATGCGTGACAGGATTTTAAACTGAAGGATCTTATAGTAGCTAGTCATGATGTATGGAACGACAATTCAAACTTTTATTTTTTGAAAGCATCATCATTAGATCTTGACTATAAAAGACTGTCATGAACACTGGCAGCCAAAACAATTATATTTCATATATTTAACCTATTTTGACCCCTCTATCAAGGAGTTCCGAATGGTGCATGTGAGAACCAAGAAACATTTTTTCTTGGTCCCTAATCCTCAGCAATTGATACATCAAAGACAATAGCTGTGGGAAGAAGTTCCAAAGTCAAGACATGACCAAAAAGAAGGTCCTGTTTCTGCTACCCACACACCACAGGAATGAAGGTAGGAGCAATCAGAAGAGGTCTCCAAATATTATCTTAATGAGCAGCAGACTCCTTTGGAAGCAGGCAATCTTTCAGTACTCGTTCCCAGACACATTCCAAATCCCTCCCCCAACCAGTTTGTCATTAACAGTGGAGTGATTTGGGGGGATGTGGGGGATTTCTAAATTGTATCCTGTAATGGTTCCTGCCCAGCCCCCCCCCCCCGTGAGATTCTCTCACTGGCATGCAGGCCTGCTATAAGATGAAGCAGGAGAGTCCTCTTTTTAACTTTTAGCTTCCTCTGTTAGACAGGTTGTGGAGTTCTCCTTTGGTTCTAGATGTTTGCCCCCCCTTGAGAACCCACCCACCCTGCTCCTTTAGCAGCTCCCCAGAGTAGCATTGGCAAGCAATCTGGGACATGAAGTAGGAATACAGGCAATGTCTGTTAAGTAAGATTTATTACTACAAGTCACACCTCAAGAGTAAATGCAGTGCAGAACTAGGATGCAGGCTAAGAAAATAGAGGAAAAAGTTACTAACTAGTTGAACCTTCCAGATTCTGGACAGCCCCCCACCCCTCTCAGCCTCAGCTGGAAGCAAACATGTCATGGATGCGGGTCTTTCTGTATTTATTTTATTTATTTATTTATTTATTTTTAACCTGCTTCCTCGCAAGCAGGCTCAGGGTGGGATACAACACTGATTAAAATACAACTTAAAATCAATCATAAAAACAGCAACAGATAAAATACTGTACGCCTTTCAGGGCAACCAGCATCAGTGGACTCTCCATACCCCTTGTAGAGGGAGACCGGTGGAAGGCTCGGCAATGATGGGCTAAAATTAGCCTCCAACATATGCCTGGCGGAACATCTCTGTCTTACAGGCTTACCTAAATGACACAAGATCCTGGCAGGCCCGACTGTCCTCAGACAGAGAGTTCCACCAGGTTGGGGCCAGGCCTGAAAAGGCCCTGGCCCAGGTAGAGGCCAGCCGAGCCTCACAAGGGCCAGGGACAACCAGTAGATGTTTTCCGGTTGAATGAAGTGCTCTCTGGGGCACATAAAGGGAGACACGGTCCCTTAGGTATGCTGGTCCCAGTCCGTTTAGGGCTTTATAGGTCAAAAACAACACCTTGAACCAGATCCGGAATTCTACTGGAAGCCAGTGAAGCTGCTGCAAGATAGGTGTAATGTGTGTCCTACACGAAGATCCAGTCAGGGCCGATTCCAGATGACTAACCTTAAGGCGCTTCATGCCGCCCTCTTCTGAATCGTGACGGGGAAAATGCGAAATATCGCGTTTCCTCACGACGACGCGCAAAACTCGCGCGAGGAAACGCGATGTTTCGCATTTTCCCCGTCGCGAACAGGAAGAGGGCGGCATGAAGCGCCTTAAGGTTAGTCATCCGGAATCGGCCCAGGACAAGCGCAGCAGCGTTCTGCTCCCGTTGAAGTCTCTGGATCAAGCCCAAGGGCAGCTCTGCGTAGAGCAAGTTACAGTAGTCTAACCTGGAGGTGGCCGTTGCATGGATCACTGTCGTTAGGTCCTGGGCCGAGAGGTAGGGCAGCAGTTGCCGGGCCTGCCGAAGGTGGAAAAAGGCCGCCCGAGCCACAGCCACGATCTGGCCCTCCATAGACAAGGAGGAATCCAGAATCACGCCCAAACTCCTAACCGATGGTACGGGCACAAGTGGTGCCCCCCCCCAAGGTCAGGAGAAGGATCCCTGCCTCCGACAGTCCACGGCCCAAGTACAGGACCTCCATCTTCATGGGATTCAACTTCAACCTGCTCTGTTCTACCCACCCAGACACAGCCTCCAGAGCTCTTAACAGAGTGTCAGGGGCAGAGTCAGATACAACTGGGTGTCATCTGCATATTGATGACAACCCAGTCCGAAACTCCGCACTAACTGGGTGAGAGGGCGCATATAAAGATTGAACAACAGGGGAGAGAGTATCGCCCCCTGTGGGACGCCGCACTCCAAAGGTTGGCATGCGGACAGTCTCTCCCCCCACACCACCATCTATCCCCGACCATGGAGAAGAGACATGCCACTGCAAGGCCATCCCACAAATCCCCACATCGGCGAGGCGGTGGGCCTAGAATTCATGGTCAACCGTGTCGAATGCTGCTGAAAGGTCTAACAAGATGAGCAGTGCCAACCCCCCCCCCCAAATCCAGGTCCCTATGGAGATCGTCCATGAGGGCAACCAACACTGTCTCCGCCCCATGACCCGAATGGAACCCGGACTGATATGGGTCCAGGAAAGAGGTCTCTTCCAGGAACACCTGTAGCTGATCCACCACTGCCCGCTAAATCACCTTCCCAAGAATGGGAGGTTCGATACCGGGCAGTAACTGGACAGGTCAGTGGGGTCCAAAGACAGTTTTTTTCAAAAGAGGCCTCACTACGGCTTCCTTTAGCACCCCGGGAAAAAACCCAGAGCTCAATGATGTATACATGACTTCCAATTGGGCCCCCAACCCATCGGCACTGGCTTTCACCAACCATGACGGGCAGGGGTCCAGGGAGCATGTGGGCCTCACCAGCCACAGGATCCTGTCCACCTCCTCCTGGGAGACTAGGCTGAAGTGATCCAAAAATGGGCTGGAAGACGGCCAAAGGGCCTCCAGTTCCCTTACTGTAGCAAACGTGGCTGGCAGATCGCAAGGGAGGAACAAGATTTTATCTGCAAAAAAGCTCCCAAATTCGAATTTCCAATTTGATGGTCTTCCTGCGATAGGGAAACCAAGGACTGAACTACCTGGAACAATTTTGCCGGGTGTGAGCTTGCAGACGCTATGGAGGTGGCAAAATTTCCACCCACAGCCAGACTCATGCAGGATCTCTCTCTCTCTCTCTCTCTCTCTCTCTCTCTCTCTCTCTCTCTCACACACACACACACACACACACACACACACACACACACAAAAGGGACAGCTCCTTTTCAGGTCTCTCCCCATGTGTGATGAAAGAGGCCTTAGCCAATCTTGGCCTAGGGTTCTGAAGTAAAAAGCCTGCCAAGCGCAGCTTGCCCAATCGAGAGGCATTAACAAACTGCAGGGATGCGGTGTTTTCACTCCCAGTTGTAAAAGCAACTCATCTGGCCGAATGGAACTTTTCCCAGGCTGTCTGACTCCACTGGGCAAGTCAATCTGCCTCTCTCTATCTGCCTATTGCCTCTCTCATCTATGACATATCCACCCATGCACTCAATGCCTTGTAGGCATAGTGCTTTTGCAATGTCAGTACCTGTTGGCATTATTTGGTAACAATTTTGATGTAGGTGGTATATTGGAGGGAGAGATCCACTGAAAAGGAGCTTGTCAATTACCAAAAAAAAAAAGTCTATTTCAGGAGAGGATATTGGGGGGCTACCAAAGCTGATGCCTATTCTTTTACAATTTATGAGTTAGGCTGCAATTCGAAGAACACTTTCCTGAAACTAAGTCCCATTGGAACTTACTTCTGCTTAAGATTGCTTCATTGGGTATTTTCATAATAATTTAGAAACATATCGTTGATTTCTTTGTCTTCCTACATAGTGAGTTCCTTGAATATCAGATGATGTTTCTGTTTTGAACTTGTTTTAAACTGATATAGCATTTCACCTGCTTTTTCTCCTGCTTCCCAGGACAGTTGTTTAGTGCAGGCTAGATGAAATTCTACCTGCTGTGATGATGGGAGCTTTGACTCTCACAAAGGCTTATACCCTGAAAATCTTGTAGGTCTTTAAGGTGCCACTGGACTCAAGTATTTTTGTTCTACTGCAGACCAACACAGCCACCCACCTGAAACTGCCTGCTGCTAGTGGATCTTATTGACCAACTTTAAATAAGGTTGCAATAATGATCTGGGACTGGACTGTCTGCAATTTTGTTGGAGGTAATTTTCAAGCTGTTTTAACAATTCGGCACGTTTCTTTTTAAAAATAATGTATTAAGATTAGAACAATATGCAGCATCAACCAGGGAAGACATCATTTCTGTCAGCCCCATTTTTACTGAATGTCTGCGTGCCCCCGGCACCCCCTCTGGTGCCTCAGCGCTCAAGGCGGGGGCTGGGCCTGCCTCAGTGGATGCGCCGGCCCTGTATTCTCCCTAGTTCCATTAGCTGCCTAACATGAAGCAGCTACTCTAAGCCCTCACCACCACATGCTCCATTCCCCAAAGGGATTGGATTTCACAAGATTAACAGGAAGTAGAAATTCACTTATTTTGATTTTTTTTGTCCTGCCTTTCCTCCAAGGAGCTCAGGGTAATGTATATGGTTTTAGATTGGACTGTGGCTATGTTCAACCATTGAACTTTATTACAGTATAAAGATCTGAGCCTAGATTTGGATCTGAGCCCAATGCTAATTCAACATTCTAACTATTCCACCACACTAGCTCATTTCCAATTGTAGCTGGCTCATTGTTCTTCATATTCAAGTGAATGCATCTAATTTTGTCTTCCATCCTTGTCAATAGGACAGAACAAACAGTTCTGCTTTCAATGGTACCAACAGTACTCTCAGTGGTTCCACTGAGAGGAGGGATGGAAAGCTAGAATGTCAGCATGCATGCTCCGTGGCTGACTGTGCATGCCGGCACTGCCCATCCTAGGTAGGGAGTAGCAGTAAGGGTAGCTGCTGCTCACTTCAGCCAGCCTGCCCAGGGAGGATGGCTCCTTCTGCACTGGCCTCATGTGACTTCCACTGGGGGTGGGCTGCGCTCAGTCCTGGCCACCCACCCTGGTGGCATTTCTGCCTGTGAGAGCACAGACAGGCAGTGCAGTTTGGGTCCCTGTACCTCCCACCTCCTTCTCTGGGGTGGACCCACACCCCATAGGAGGTCTTGCATAGAAACAATAGATAAATTCTGTATCTCCCCACCTCCACCCAAAGCTGCTCCTGCCCCACAACCATATTTACCCTGTTGCTGGCACATCCACTAGCGCTGCTGGGGGCAGGCATAAATCTCATCCCACTAGGATGACCCCAATAGACAGGTTGGCCCAGATAGCCATACTGCAGTGGTGGCTTGAAGGAAACATGAAAAACAACTGGGCTCCCCCATATACCACTTAGCTACAACACTACAGTCTGGAGGTAAAATAATATATCTACACATATATAATAGATTTACTTTTTAAAAATTATTTTTTTATTTTATTCATAGAATTACAAGTATATTCATAAATTTACAAGTATATTTTAGTAAAAAGTGCAACAGTGCTAAAATGCTCAATATGAAAAATATAAATACAGCCCAAAATCACAATCCTGATATCCACTCACAAATCAATTAATCAATCAATATCAGTCAATAAATATAACCTTCATAATAAATAACAGACATCAAACTTCCTCAAATACTTTATAAAGAGTCTCAATTCTACAAAAGTCCATCTGGTGAAAAGAAATCCTCTATGGGAAAGATCACACTTCTTTTACAACATAAAAGTAAGAGCAGAGATTGAAGCTGTTGATATTAATTCCTTATCTTGGTATTTTTCTAGGTGCCGTTCCTCCCAATACAAGAAAATTCTCTGAGGAGGTTGCAAAATATCAACTCAGAAGCCAAGCCGGAATCGAAGAGCCTGAAGCTCAGCCAAAATCCACGAGCCTAACATTTCCCATTTTGCCTAAAAGGCTCATTTGTAATAAAGTATCCACTGTAATCAAAACATAATGTGAGGCTCAGCGTCATTCTTATCATACAAATCATTATACTTCTTTGCTAAACAAAACATTTACTTACAGCCCAATAGCAATTATAACCACATCACCAAGTTGGTATTGAAATGGTCAAAACGCCGTACAGGGCGTTGTATACCACAGTATTTAAAGCAGCCATCCTATTCTGGAGCCAGACATTTTAAAGAGACATGCGTATTATTACAAAAAACATGTATAATCAATCTCATTAATCAATCCATGCAGGTTAAGGGTATTAAGTCTAAAGATCCACTCTGATTCCACCTGTAATAATCTCTGTTGTGTATTGTAATTCAATGAGGGATTTAATGCACATAATACTGAAACCTTAAAATCCCTGCAATCTGGATGTTTTTGTGTGAAGTGAGATACTAGAGGGACTTCTAAATTTTTGTTCTTTGTATGTGATATATGTTCCTGGATCCTGGTTTTCAATGCTTGTGAGGTGTTTCCCACATATAACAAAGGGCAACTGCACTGGATCACATGTATTACATTTGATGTTTTACATGCTGAAAAGGAAGAAGAGTATAGAGGGTTGTTTGTCCTTGGACTGATGATGTCTGAAACTCTAATTGTTAAACTGCAGATGTTACAATTACCGCACGGGTGCTGGCCCATCAGGTGTTGCTCTATTTTCAAGGGATCCCTAAAGTCCAAGTGTACTAGGATGTCTCTCAGATTTCTAGTTCTCCGGTAACCTATAATGGGTGTTTTTTTTCTATGTCACACACTAAATGCCAATGTTTTTGTATAATCTTTCCAATTCCTAGTGCAACAGGTGTGATATCTACTGCCCATCTGCTAAATGGTTGCAGCCATTACCCTTGGTTGCAAAGTTAGCGATAAAGCACAGAGTGTACAGCCCAATGCTAGGTATTTACAAGCAGTAAATCCCACTAAATCCAATAAAATTTCCTTCCCAGTAAGTGGTCATAGTCACATGTACTGTTATCATCCAGATTAGAGTAAGGCAATTTGTTCTATAGGAGGCTGTCCTTGATGATGGTTCAGGATCTTTAGCTAGTGCACAATTAAGCACTGTTTACTGGAACCCATCAAATTGCATGTGTAAAACCTATCCTTTCACAACTGCATCGCCTTCTCTTTTGCTTCCAAGCAACAATTTGGCCCTTTTTGGCTTGTGTTAGCAACCTGCCTGTACCTAAAAATTCAGTGGGTGAGGCTTTCCCGAGGAACCTGTCTTTTCACAGGTGAGACTGACAGGAACTTGCAGGAAGCCCTTCTCATTTGATGCCCCTGAGGTTGTGGAATTCTCTGCTCTGAAAGGAAAAACTGATGCCATCTTTGCAGGTCTTCCAAAGACATTTGAAGACCTTTTGATTCTGGAACATGATTGAACTGGTAGACTGATTGACTGACAGTGGCATTTCCTCTTTTAACTGATCCCTGTTCATTTTAAAGATGTTTTAATCATTTACATGTTTTTATAATACTAGTTCTTAGGTGCCTTGGGAACCCCATCTGGGGCTGAAAACTGGTTTTAAAATACTAAATAAATAATAAGTAAATATATGTTTGTATAAGCCTGGTCCATATTTGGCCTTAGAAATGTCACCCCAATGACTGTGTCAACCAAAGAGGCTTGGTGGACAGCCCTTGGGTTTAACTAGAGTCCTTCATAACTAAAAATGTTATGATGGAAGAAACACACAAACAATTGAGAGGTTTCCCCCCCTTGAGTCCTTAGCACGCTCCAGTAATCTTTAATTTATCATGATACTGGAAGCCATTTCAAGAACTACTGAAATAAACTAACCACTTGTTTTTGAATATACAACAAAGACAAAAAATGTTCTTAGTCGGAGCCCCCCCCCCTTTTACCACTAACCATGCATCCTAATGACATTCTTATTTTGCATAAGTGGGCAATTGTTCTTGCTTCCACATGACTGCTATGCTTCTATAAGCTGCCAAAATAAATTAAAATAGTTCATTCAGAAATTTGTAATAAGAGTCTTAAGTTCAGCTCAGAAAGCAGTTTGAAGGGAAAGAAGGTTGTTGCCAAAGAACTAGTTCTTGTTAATTGCCTTCACTGCAGTTTTGAAGCCCTCTTTTCCCATATTTGAGGAAATCGTTGTATCCCTCTCTGGCTCTATTCTACTAATAATGAGTTGTCAAGATCTAGTGGCAGAGGTCAGGTTCATGCTGTTGAATAGGCAATAGCATTCCCTTAATGGAGCTAGCTAGGCTACATCATATATGTAAATGAAATAAAAGGCCTGAGCTTGGTGAGGGCATGTGGGAAAATGAGAGGAATTGCTTAGTACGCTTCAGTTCTTTTAAGTCCCCAAAGAGCAAGGAAGTCTGTACACATTAGTCATCATATTGTGGTAATTTTTCTACTCAGAAGAGAATCATGTCTAGCATGCAATTTCCCCATATGAGGATGCAGGAAAATTATCTAACAGACAGTTATACTGCTAATATCAGGAGATATTTTTTCTATAAAAGCCAGAAATTATTTGAATGCACATGTGAAGCTGCCTTATACTGAGTCACACCATTAGTTTATCAAGATCAGCATAGTCTGACTCTGACTGGAAGTGGTGCTGCAGGGTATCAGGTGGATGTTTTTCTACCTCTCTACCCGCTCTACCATTGTGTCATGGATCCAACCCCTTGTTAGATAGATAAAGTGTTGGGTTTCTGGGAAAGCAACACTGAAACCCCAAATCTACCAATATATATACATTGGCTACGATGCCTTCAGAAATCTAATATATACTGTACTTCATTTTGATTTTGGGTTCCCTAGTGGTTTGAAACATTATCCTAAGTATATTTTCAGTGTTTTATTGCCTTATGACCTCTTGTGGACATGCTTTAAACATTTGTAACATCTGTTCAGAGATTCTCATCAATCTCTTCATGATGGACAATGATGACATTTTGTGTAACTGATATTTTCCATAGCACCATTATTGGCTTGCACTTGAGAGTCACAGCAATCCTCTCATTGGCAAATACAACACAGGTAAATGTCTACATGATGCCAAAATTCACTTTTCACACCTGTTAAATATTTAAGGATGTGCACTATTTATATAAGTTCATCTTGAATACTATGATGCTACCACAGTAAAAAATAACATCAGCTCTTCAGGGCACACTGGATTCCCACCACACAGACCTTACACATGCACAAGAGTGTACATATAAACATCTCTGTAGAGCCAACATTTTTTGGCTTAACATGAAGATGTTGGGGAGAAGGGTCAACAGGGGCAATTCAACTCCCCTCTGTGGGCAACTACCACATCTTTTTATAAATGCCAGCCCTTATGTGTTTGTGCGCATGTGGTAGTTGCATGTGTTAGCTCCATGCTCATGTACACAACTGCCACTATGTACATTTGGCATAGCAAACCAAAGAAATTAACCCTGAACATGGTACTGATTATCACCAGCTGGCCTATGATGAGGAATTAAGATAAGGGGGATTTTCAAGCACCCACTGCATTCCCAACGATAATTGTACATAAATTATGATGAAAACCTACTCCCTTAACAACTTCTAGGGGGAAGCGATATGAATAAACTGGATTTCTGGTATTTGTACTGGGATTTATGAGTTCCTTGCCAGTTGACTAGCTCTCTCTAAACAGGAATCACTAGAGCATGCTTCGTGGGAACCTGACATCTTACTGCAGCTTTCAGACCTTGCTAACCATTGTAGCCTCTGCTAATTCTTAAATGGTTTAATAAAATAATTCCTTCAACCGCATACTCTCCCAACATTAGTTAACCTAATTTTAAAAATAATAATACATGAGAGTATGCATAGTACAGCATACAAATTCCATTAATATAAACAATCACAGTGCTTCTAGAATTAGAATTGGCATACAACTTTTATTTTGAGAAGACCCAGATAAGATAGAACTGCATCATGGATTGGAAACACAGACTGTGTGTACAGGTTATTTCAATGATTTAAATATGCCTTCCTCCGAACTAGCACTAGCTGTTGTCAGTAGTCCAGCACTGGCATCTAACTGGCTTCTTTGTTGCTGTTGCCATACTCTGTTTTGCAGTCATGTTAAATATGCTGTGCAAAAAAAGAGTGCACAGCGTGTTTGAAATAGCCATTCTAAATGATAGCATCTCCGTGCATCATGAATCACCCTGGCCTTATCAAATTTTGGGGGCTGGTGCCAAATTCAACTAATAATTGTTTTGTAAGGAAGGTTTCCCAGGAACTGGGCCAAATATCCCTTCCACCCTTGCCAGGGATGGGATGTAGAATTAGCTTCTGTGAGCATAGTTTGAAGAATGAAAAATGTATCTCTCTCACACATAGGCCATTAGAAGTGTGAGAACTGGCACTAGAATAGGAGACAATGTGCCAGGTTCCTGGTCATCAATTGCTTGTCTTATTCTTTAGAAAAGAGCCATGCCCCTGTGCCAAGCTAATGCATACAATTTTGTGTTTTCAAAAACGGATTAACGTAAGGCAACCCAGCCCAAACAAGCCATTTTGACCTTCCTGTGTGTGTAATCTTTTCTTTACACTGTCAGCACTGCTTGCATTACATCATGTTTAGTCTTACAAAGGAGAAGTTCCACTTCCTGTTTTTCAGCCTTAAGAAAGTTCATGTACACATTCAGTATTGTACATGTTATATTCTTGTGGAGAGAAGTACCAAAGCATGTTTGTTTATTTGCTCACAGTACATATCTTAACTTGATTATTGGTAGATGATGTTTAGCAATCTTATCCAAACTGCAGCAGCAGACCTGCAGTTGTTACTGGCTTATTAAGACTAATTTGACTGCTGTGAATGTTTCTGTTGCCTGCATTGTCATTAGTGGTACAGATGAAAACAGAAGATATTATCAAGAGAGTAATGGATGTATCTATCTAATTTTATTCATTCTTCAGTTTTACTATGAACAGTAAAAACAAAATATAAAGCTCAACTGTAGCTGCTGCACTTTAAGGTTAAAAACTAGAGAAAAATGCTGGAGATACGTGATCATTTCCCCACCTCAACTCCACCCCATTTTCTAAAAGCTTAAGAACAACTTTGTAGGTTGACAGGAAGAAGGAGAATCAGGTTGGGGAAGTGGTGATGCGGCAGAGGGGTAATTTCTCTCCCATGTTATTTTCATGATCTAAATTCCCTTCCCCCTATACACACACACTCAGCAAAACTGTTATTAGCTTGATTCGGGAAAACAAACATTTAACAGTGCAATCTTAAGAAAAGTTGCTCCAGTCTAAGTCCATTGAAATCAATGGGCTTAGACTAACTCAGAGTGTTAGAGTAACTCAGTTTAGGATTGCATTGGTAGTATAGTAATTTTGATTGAGAAAAACATAGGAGAAAGAGGTAAACTTCCTCTGTCCCATTGCCACTTTCTTGACCTGACTGCCAAAGCTTTTAAGTTAAAAAAAGAGAAATTACAAAACAGATGATGCAAATCTTCCATCATGTGGTCTGTTCTGACCTTCAGTTTAAGTAGATTTTACCAGATATTATTTATCCAAAAGCAGTTTTGCCCCTTGATTCTATTCTTAATGAAGCTCTCATAAAATCCTTTAAGTAACCAAGACATTGCAATAATCACTCAACCTTCTACTTTCTAATAATGTTCATTCAAACTTCCCATCAAAGGAGAATTTGACCCATAAACTCATGATCTTAGGTTGCTTTGCATATAGCACCTTATGGTACAGAGGGCAAAGACAGTGTGCCAATACACAGTACTAGCACCTCTTTGGCTATATTGGCACCTCTTTCAGCAAGCAGGATTGGACCCCAAGGCAGTTAACATCATGAGTATCAGCACTTTTTTAATTTTTAGGGGGGGAGGGAAGCACTGCCTATAGATAGATATAGATATATAAGCACGAAGTAAATCAACTTGAATGCCACATTGTGGCAGAAAGTCATATAAATATGTGTTCAAGAATGTATATCCTGCATTGTCATGTATATAATGCAGTTCTTCAGAAGAAAAAAATTAAGCAAGTTTGTATGGTGGAAGGGGACACAAGGTCAGCCATGTACATTTTTAGAAGTGGAAGCAGAATGGTCTGATTGTAAAGAGTCAGAAACCTGACCACTGTAAGACTTTGATCTAGATCATTTGAAAACTGCCAGTTTGGATATAAACCCTGGAGCCTGGTTCATACAGGATAACAGAATGTGCTTGTAGAATACATGCTTCATACTTTAAACATGCTGCATTTGAGGAACTAGGAATCAAAACTCACTAGCACTTCCTAATTTGTGAGTGCGAATACATTAACCTCTGTTCTTCTTATATAATTAGTTCTAAACGCTGTTGATTTGGTATGTGTTCTAATAAATTTTCATTTAAAAATAATTCTACTTTCTAACAGATATAAGCTTCAAGGTAGTTCCACAGTCCTTTAACAGTTTCTCAATATGAATCCATAACTCTGTAAGTCAATAAGTAAATGGTAAGAATACTTGCAAATACCCCAGTCTAGCACCTCATACACAAACTTTGGAGGGAAAAGGTATGCAGAACACAATTGAATTTATTTGAGGCAGTCCTCAAAGTATTATTCCCATAACTGGAAAGAGGCCAAGACATAGTCCAAGCATATCTAGTTTATATTTCTATTCCATTTTTTAATCAGAGAAAGGTTTCTCTTCTCATTGAACTTTCACATTCACATTTCTTTTTACTAGTGAACTTTGAAGATTTAATTTGAGGCATTTATTGTAAAATTCTTCTAATTCATTAACACATGTTGATTAAATACTAGGGGAAACTGCAAGTATCAGAATAAATAAGAACATAAAAGGCTCTAGAGATTGATAGTTATCATCCAAAATTGCCTTGCCTATAACTATAGAGAGATGAAAGATGAATAGAGGGCTTAGAAAAACTGAAGTAATTAGGTTAAGATTTATCAAGCACAAGTTGACTTGTGTATCTAACATTCATGTCAATTCTCAATTTTAAAAGAAAACTTGATTCAGATTTTGAAATTGCAACAATGGAGCAGTGATATGACAGGAATCAACTGTGAAGCAATCTCTCTCCTCCCATTTCTTGGCCAGCTTTCTCCTCAAACCAGTCCAGTTCCCAGATTCAAACATTTTTAATATTTATTGCTTAGATTTATATCCTAATATATGTCAGGACAGATTACAAGGGGCATTATGCTGTGCAACATCAAGAGACACTGTTCTCAGACATAATGGAACATAAGAAATATGTAATATGTACTGTTTAATCTTCACTATAGTTAAAAATTAACCTTTAACATCTTATTCTTAACATTCTAAAGCCTTTTCGATAGGTATTTCAAAGATATATCCTTTCCTGTGAAAAACCTTGTGCCAGAAAGTTGCACCAGGCGTAACATCAAATTTATGTCAACTGATTACCTTATGTGGCTGCAGCATTAAAGCTATACAGCTGTTTCAGTACAAAGTGCCAGCTTGCAATATGGCACCAGTACAAAATCCCTTAGGCACTATCCTACCCAGCTGTGATTCTCCTTGAAAGAGAATGGCTTAAAAATGAAGTACTGTGGCTTACATTTGTTCTGAGTGTCATACTGCATACTCTTGAATGCATTTCACAACACTGAACAGACTCCCAGGTGGTCAGCAGCAGACTGTACATTTGCAGGCATTGGATTAATGCCCAGAAGGCTTTGCTGTGCTGAGCAAAACTGTTGCAAGGGCTCATAACTGGAGATGTGGTCCTTCAGGTATGTGGTCCCCAGGTTATGAAGAGCTTCAAAAGTAAGCACCAGCACCTTGAATTGGACATGGAAACCAACAGGCAACCAATGCAAGGATCCCAGTGTAATATGGTTCATAATAGATGGGCTGCTGTATTTTGTACAAATCGCATTTCCAAATTGTCTTCAAAAGCAGCCCCATCACTTATAGCATAAAATAGTCAATAAATTTTGTAATGCAACTTGTACATATAAGAACACCAAAGGATTTGGAAGTGGGACAAATGAAGAAGCAATGCATATGTCCATGGATGTATATTCAGTCAAAAGGATTTGTTCTGTTAGGGGGGATGGTTGTTGTACACAGTATACTGTAACAGTACCCTGGGCAATGTCCCTTGTTTCTGTGTCATAGTGGGTTTGTACTGCTCATGCATTTATGGGGGAAGGGGAAAGCCCTCTGCAGTCACTATTTCTGCTCCCAAGTAAGTTAACAATGCTTTTTCTGTTCAGGAATGGCACAGAACATCAAAAGGAAAAAATTTCAAGTGATGCATGAATCAGTTACAAGTGATGCATAAATTTATGCCAAACAGCATAAATTCAGAGTGGCGATATGTACAATTCCTATCCAGTATACACCTTTTTGTTTACTTGGATGTAAGTATCTTTGAGGACAATAATGCTTGTTTGAAGAAGCGAGTTCTAGGGCACTAAAACTTTTTATTTATGTTATTGATAGTCTGCCTTTCTCACTTAGACTACAGTCTGTATCCTTTTACCAATTCTGGTATAACATTTGGTTAATCTTTAAAGTGCCAACAGCCTCCTGTTTATTTTTGCTTCAAGCAATAGACTTCACACGATTTCATCTCTGGAATCATTCTCAAATAAGGGTGCACAGGACTGGAGACCGTGGAGATTGCTTCCTTCTGATCCACTCCTACGCTCTCACAACCCTTTATCTTGGGTGTTCTCTTGGGTGGTAACTACATTGCTATGAGATGCAACGCGCAGAAAAAATTACCGTGGAAGCTGGATTTAGAATTCATGTGACAGTCTGCAGTGTTCTCAACCGCTTTCTGTCTTAGGTTTCTAAATAATTTTGTACAAATCTTAATAATAACAGTCACCCAATCAGTTTACGCAGAAAGAGAGAGAGAGAACGAGGACAGAAAACGGGGCTTAACCACGACATGCGGGAATACAATTATCGTACTACAGTCAATACCCACCCCCGTTTACCGCCTTGCGCATGTGCACTCTGTCCAATGCTGACTTGGTGCCATATACCGGTTTGTGCCTGCATGGACAAGAACAGGGGTCTAGCAGACCTGCTGATTGGCTAGACTTGTTTCCCCTTGGGCTTCTGGTTGGCTACATGGAAAACGTTGTTTCCTTGGTCCTCTGATTGGTCCGTGTCTCTCTCTTGCCAGCCCGCTGTGCCAGGATTGTTGTTGCCTTCATCGGTTACTACCCTTCAATCCCTCTCCCGCATGTCTCCATCGCAGCGATTGGCTGTCCGGGAAATCCTTTCTGCTCCTCCTCCTGCTGGGTGTACACTGGCATGTTACGGGGAGCGAATGAAGTTTGGCGGTTGAAAAGAAGCCGGTCCACCCCCCTCGTCCTCCTTCCTTGGCCACGCCCCCTATCCCTGTTCGCCTGGGCTACTGGCCGTGAGCCACCTCTCTCTTTCCTTCAGTTGCTCTAGTGGCAGGTCAGGGGGGAAGGAAGGAAAGAGGGTAGGCGCTGTTCTCCGCTCAGTTGGGGAGTATTGAGGTTGCCTTCCTCACCTCACAACTGCCTTAATTCAACCCTCCCCCCCCCCCGTCCCGGGCTTCTGTGCGCGCGCCTCTAACGGCTTCTGAGTAACGGTAAGTGATGCGGCGCGGTTGGCCCTAGCGCGTTCGCGCATAAGGGTGAGATGCGCCTCCTGATTGACAGGAGCGTCTCGCGTGCGGAAGGGTGGGGGCCCTGGAAGGAGTGCTTGATAGGAGCGGCGGGGTCTCCTCGCCCTGCCCTTCTCCGTCGCGAGGGCATTGGCCGGTGCGCGCGTCAACAGAAACCACAGGCTGGCTGTGTGTGTGGAGAGTCTCTGTAGGTGCCGCTCGTGTGGAGCCTCTGCCCCTGACGGTTTTGAGGGACGGTTGCCTCGAACTATTTGGGAGTGAGTTTTTTTTTAAAAAAAAACCCTCAAACCATCCTCTCCCCTTTCGAGGTAGGCCCCATTTTCTTCGGTGGTCACCTCAGCACCTCGTGCTGCTCGTGTCTTTCTTGAATGTCCAGCTTTTCTTACTCCCTCTCTTCGTATAGGTAATTTTTCTGCTAGGGAGGGGCAGTTTATAGTGGCTCGTTCTCTTTCGTTGATAACTGAATATGTGTTTCTTATTGAGTGTGATGAACGGAGGATAAATCTCTTAATCCACTTTTTAGCCACTCCCCCTCACTCCCAGCAAGTGGGGCGCAGAGACCCCCACCATTCTTCCAGTGTATGACCCAGTGGTGCAGCAGTGCACGTGAATGCGAAATGAAAGGGTATGATTTTTCATCGTCCATAAAAGCTTCAATAAATCTCTTAACATTTAAGTACAATAAAGCCCTTTTTTGTTTTTGCTGCAGTGGAGGAACACTGTTACCCTCCTGGATTCTGTACTTTGAGAGATCTGGGGCCATTATCTGAACATGGGTACTTTAGTTTCTAAAACACAATTATTGGGTAAATGATGATGTAGGAACTCCTCACATATTTCATTAAAATTTTCATTTGTGAAAGTTTCTTGAGGAAAAGATAGTATTTTATTCATAGTCCTGGCCCCTTTGTCACTTGCGTACAGCATCAATTGCTGGAGAACAGTTTGTTGACTCACTGACTGGATCCTAACCATCATCTTGGGAATCATGAAGTTAAAAAGTACATATAGATTATTTTGCTGTGATCCTGAAACATTTCTGAATCTTATTTTCTTCTTATCCCCTTCTCTGAACTTTCCATATCAGGTGGGGTTTGAGTTGCATTAGTATTCTGAGATAAACAGAGAGGGTAAATATTGCATCTTCCTTTTGAGGTAGTAGATTACCATGTTTATTCATTTTGACTGCTCTGGCTCACAGATAAAAACCTCTTTTCTAATTATGACAAATTCAGGAGTGGTAGCCATGTTAGTCTGTTGCAGTATAAACAAAAAGGAGTCCTGTAGCATCTTAAAGGTATATTTGTTGCTGTATAAGCTTTCATGGATAATAGGTTTATTTATCTTTATGGCACCTCAGACTACTTTTTTTTCTCTGTGTGTTTAAATGGAGAAAGAGAAACATGCTTTGTAATACTTTTGTGTATGTTACTCTGGATTTTAGTGGTTTCCAGTAATATTTCAGTGAAATATAACCACTGTTGGTGACCTCAGAGTCACTTCTTTACTTGCTAATGGCATGTTTTAATCATAGGTCAAAGATAAAAAGTCTAATCCTCTGAAAATTTCCCATCTGAAATATGTACTTTTCTGAAAAAGATTCGGGTACAAGCCTTGTTCATAAGATGATTCAATCACTCCTCCTTGGAATTTGCAGACCATTCATTGTTTCTGCACCTTTACACAGAGGCTTTATGTTTTTTGTTTTGGAACTGTTCATTATAATCCTGGGATGAACTGAAATTGATCTGATTTTTTTTCCTATGGCTGAATATGAAGGATATGATGCCTTCTTACTGTGTAACACTTCCAGGAGGAATCTTATTACTAGTTTACGTAGAGGAGTTCTTTTGTATTAGAATATTTTGGAATGGGCCTCAAAGAAAATTTTTCTTGACAATAACCTGAGTCAGAAATTTTTCTTGTTTTTGTTGCTTGATTAATTAGTGAAAACGAAAACAAATTAATCAGTGGCTTGAATGAAAAAAAAATCACGGAGTAGACCTGCTACTGTTGCAGTTTTACATGTCCCCTAATTTTTCACAAGTAGCTTGGAATTGTTAGAAAAGGATGGGGGACAGAGTTATATTTTTAGCTTTGCTATGCAGCAAAGCGTTCCTCAATGAATAGTGAAACTTCCTGATTCAAGCAAAACAAGCAAACATGTTTGGCGTGTTCTTTTCATTGTTTCACACTTATGAGACAAAATACATGTGTTCTAATAAGGGAATTGTTTGATTTCTAAGGGATAATAGTCTAAACAGATGTGTGACTAATAACCACAATCTGCTCAGGATGGGCTATTTTCAGATACAGACCTATATAGCTGTATACATAGTAAAATATGAGGTATTCTGTGTTCTTGAAATATGCCTTAAAAACTGGATTGGGCTAATAAGCACAGCTATGACTATAGCTTTTCCAGTGTGTAAGGGTGGCACATCTTAATTTTTTATATGAAACAAAATACATTGTAAAAGCTTCTAGTTTTCTTATGCTATTTTATTGATCTTAAGAACATAAGAACATAAGCAAAGCCATGTTGGATCAGGCCAGTGGCCCATCCAGTCCAACATTCTGTCACACACAGTGGCTAGAAATCCAGTGCCATCTAAAGGACTGTCAGTGAGGCCAGGACACCAGAAGCCCTCCCACTGCCTTCCTTCCAGCACCAAGACAACAGAGCACCACCTCCCCACAAAGAGAATACCATCTATCTCCTGTGGCTAATAGCCACTGATGGACCTCTGCTCCATATATTTGTCCAGTCCCCTCTTGAAGCTGGCAATGCTTGTAGCTGCCACCACCTCCTGTGGCAACGAATTCCATGTGTTTATCACCCTTTGTGTAAAGTAGTATTTTCTTCTATCTGTTCTAACCCGACTGCTCAATAATTTCATAGAGTGCCCACGAGTTCTTGTATTGTGAGAAAGGGAGAAAAACACATCTTTCTCTACCTTCTCTAACCCATGCATTATCTTGTAAACCTCTATCATGTCTCCCCTCAGTCGTCTTTTCTCCAGGCTAAAGAGCCCCAAGCGCCTCAATCTTTCCTCATAGGGAAAGTGTTCCAACCCTTTAATCATTTTAGTTGCCCTTCTCTGTACTTTTTCCAGTGCTATGATATCTTTTTTAAGGTGTGGCGACCAGAACTGTACACAGTACTCCAAATGAGGCCTCACCATCGATTTATACAGAGGCATTATGATACCGGCTGATTTGTTTTCAATCCCTTTCCTAATAACCCCTAGCATAGCATTAGCTTTTTTTATGGCAGTCGCACACTGTGCTGACGTTTTTAGTGAGTTATCTATCATGACTCCAAGATCTCTCTCTTGGTCAGTCTCCGCCAGTTCAGACCCCATCAACTTGTATTTATATTTTGTATTTTTGTTCCAATGTGCATTACTTTGCACTTGGCTACATTGAACCTCATTTGCCACATGGATGCCCACTCTTCTAGCCTCGACAGATCCCTTTGGAGTGCCTCACAATCCTCTCTGGCTTTCACCACCCTGAACAATTTCGTGTCATCTGCAAATTTAGCCACTTCACTGCTTAATCCCAATTCCAAATCATTAATAAACAAGTTAAAAAGCATTGGACCCAATACCGACCCCTGTGGCACCCCACTGCTCACCACCCTCCACTGTGAGAAGTGCCCGTTTATACTCACTCTCTGTTTCCTATTAATTAGCCAGTTTTCGATCCACAAGAGGACTTGGCCCTTTATCCCATAGCTACTGAGCTTACTTAGGAGCCTTTGATGAGGAACTTTGTCAAGTTCCTTATTCGAGAAAGGATCATTTGGAGGCTTAGGTCGCCTTTGTGGCACATAATGCCTTTTATCAGCTTCAACTGATACTCAAGCTATTGCTGTTCCTCAGAATGCATGATCTGGCCACAGTGACCCATGTTGAAATCACATACAGGTTAGATTAATGTATTGTGTCCTACATGGGGGCTGCCTTGGAAAACCGTCTGGAAACTTCATTGGGTACAAAATACAGCAACAAAGCTACCATCAGCAGCTGGGGTACTGAGATCATATTGTGCTTTGCTGAAATACGAGCACAAGCTGTCTACATGAATGTGAGCATAGTTCAAAGTGTTCGTTCTTGTCTATAAAGCCCTAAACAGTTTTGGGTGCAGGGTACTTGATAGACTGTCCCCCATATTTTCCAGACTGCCAGTTGAGTTCCTGCTTACAAGCCCTGCTCTCTGGGCTCCTGTTTGTAGAGGTAAGGAGGGTGGTGGCCAAAGACAGAAGTTTCTCAGTGGTCGCTCCTTGCCTGTGGAATGCCCTCTCTCCCTTGAGGCTTTCCTGGTGCCATTAAACTCCATCAGGTCAAAATATTTCTTTTTTTTTCCAGGCTTTTAATCAGGGAGTTGATCTTTTAAATTGTTTTTATGGCCTGTTTTCTAGCCAGAGGACTGTTTCAAGGATCATTTATGATTTATGCTTTTGGGATATTATTGGGCTATCAGGGTTTTAACTGGTTCATTTTAATCAATGCTGTTTTCTAAAAAAATAGGTGCTAGTACCCATGATGTTTGCTACCTTGAGGGCCCGAGAAAGAGGTACTGGTACTGCATACTGGCACATACCCCCAGAAGACAATCCTGATTTTAATTATTTCATTTTATTTTATGAGCTGCCTCAAGCAGGTCCCAGAAGAAGTGGCATATAAATGTTTTAAATAAATACAGGAGCCAGGCATTATCTAGTATAGTTAGTACACAAGTTAATTTATAGTAACATGCCTGGGATGGGGAAGGAGTGCTGTTCACCTCACTTGCATCGTGTTGCAGATTTGTCAGGTTGAAACAAATGTTATCCCTGAGCTTATAAAAAGTGTTAGGAATGCCCCTTTCCTGTGTTCAGCATTCCTTATTGGCAAGGTATACCTCTCCATACTTGGTGTGATTGAAGGACTGATGTTAACTGTGGTTTTATTTAATTCAACAGATGCAGTTTATGTTGCTTTTTAGTCGTCAGGGGAAGTTGAGACTTCAGAAGTGGTATGTCCCATTGTCTGACAAAGAAAAGAAGAAAATCACAAGGGAACTTGTTCAAACGGTCTTAGCCCGTAAACCGAAAATGTGCAGCTTTCTTGAGTGGAGAGACCTGAAGATTGTCTACAAAAGGTTGTTTTCCCTCTGTAAGCTTATAATTGCCTTTCACAACAAAAGATAGAGCATTTGTACTATTTAAATACTTCATCTGTTACTATGTGTGAAAAAATAATGTCTCTTATTTTATTGAATGGTAATTTGGTAACTTTGTAGGAACTATTAATTTCCATAATACTGTTTTTGCACTTTGAAATGTGCTGAGGAAAAGGTGAGATTGTTTTAAAATAGTTCTAATTTTGTACTCAGTTGTTCACCGTAAAGTAAACAGATCTGAAGACTGTGTGCATTTTAGAGGCTGTTTAACATACTTGAATGTGAAATCTTGACCTAATTCAGTTTATATACATCAGAAATAAATCTTGGATATAAAAAGATGCACAGGAACGGCACTTTATTCTTCTAAGATTTTGGAATTTAAGCTATGAAGTATTTATACACACTGTTATAGTTGAATGAATGAACACTGTTCATGTTAACTGCATTGAAATTATTCCTGTTTGTAACAAGATTAAGTATTACCTTGCCCACTTGTAAATCTCTCTCAAGGTTGGAAGTGTCACATACTACAAGCTTGTTTACTACCTGGAAGAATACTCCATGTTAAAGTGGAGGCAAAATAATGAGTTTTATATTGCATTATTATGTAGATGTTTGAGTTTAACAAGTTTGGTCTTACATGCTTTTTGAAGATTAAACTGCTATAATCTGAAGTATGAATTTGACAAGTTGTGATATTCAGGATCAGAAAGGATTTCTCCCTCTAATTAGAATGGCTGGTGACCTTTTTGCCTTCCCTGTAGCATGTGGCTTAGTTGATTTATATAAGATACCATGAACAATGTTGATATTCATGTCCATTCTGTCTTCTTGTTGCATGCTGTTCTTGATTTAATCCAATTATTCTGTTGAGGACTGTTGGTTATATGACCCTGACTGCAAGCAAGGTGGTTTAAGTCGCATTAGCTAATAAGTAAGCAAATAGGTATGAACATGTAGATACACTTGAAACCTGAAAGAATAAAAGAAAGTTTTTGGCGAAGATAGTAAGTCAATCAAAAACGTGGCCTTATTGCAAAATGTGATAATTATAAATCATTGGACTCACTTGTGCTCCAGTTAGATGTATTGATGCTGATCTTTTTCGTTGAAATAGTAAAACTAGTGTAAACTGTAATTGTAGAAAAACATAAATTTGCTACTATCAATTAAATTACTAGTGAAAATAAAATGATCATGCAAAATTATTATGAAAAATGATAGTGTGTTAGTATTCCTTATTAAATTGTCATGGCAGCCTGAGTAGCCCAGACCAGCCTGAGCTCATCAGAGTTTAGAAGGCATGCTAAGTACTTGAATGGGAGACCACCAAGGACAATCTGGGTTACTATGCAAGGGAAGGCATTGGCAAACCACCTTTGCTCATCATGGATTAGTTTTGACTTGATAGCACTTGTTGTTAATGATGATGATGTTGTTGTTAAATTGTCATGTAGCTTCTTGAAGTTTAAACCAGATGTTCCATACTCAATGACCTTTCTGATGATCTTGAAATAATTGAGGTTTAACACTTATTGAATAGTTATAAAAACCTGTTCTTATTGACAAAACAATTTCAAAGAATTTGTATGCAAATAAAAAACAAAAAAGAACCATACAGGATTTACAATGCCATTTAACTGCAAGTTCGTATTGAAAGATTTAGCTGGAAGATTGAGCTTGACCATTTTGTGCTATGTGAAGAAGTAATCTTGTTCGGCAGGAGCAAGGCAAGAAAAACTCAAGGGCTCTAGGTGATAGGAAAAAAAGTAACGTTTTCCCAGTATGGATTATTTATGCAGTGCATATGTTCAAAGAAGAATTTTCCAACATTATGATATTACTGTAGTCGGAAATGGACAGTCTCAATTCTGACAGCAAGGATCTTTACATTGTTATACTTTTATGCTAGAAATTAAAAAAGAATAGAATCAATTGTGTAGAAAACCTTTTCTGCTTAAAAATAAGTACTTAAGGAGCCATTATGGTTTTTTTATGGAGTACACTCAACAGGATGCAATTAAAGGTATTAGTAAAGCATGTAATAGAGTAAAATGTTTTAAAGATTAAATGGGTTTTAGAAAACTGCATTACAGCAAAACCAAACATTCCTGAAATGCTGTAGAAATTAAATTTTCACCAAAGATCAGAACACAGAATGAAAAATGCTTATTAATTTATTATTTTGCATATTATGAACATAGCATACCAGTAAACTATGTAATGTTGTTTACCTTATTGTCTTCTATATGCTAAACAGTATTGTTGCAAAAAAACTTCTTCATTTTTAATAGAACTTCAAGCAAGGATGTTCTGAGTTCTACCAAAAGGTTGTGTGAGAATTCTGAACAGACTTTTTCCTGCTGTGTTAATCATAAATTAGTTCTTATAGAAACACATGCCATGAAATGTTAGCATAGATCCTCATTTTTCTTGTCTTCTAAAATTGTATGCTTCCTTGGTCTTTAAATAATTACCCCTTCTAGTGATAACTCTTTTTGTTTCAAACATGTGGCAAGAAGCTTTGGTGCTTTTCTGGAAATTAGTGCAATGCAGCCAGCTGTGTTATATTGCTTTGGATTTTCAGAGATACTGATTAATGGCGCCATGCTTTTTGCAACCTTGTTGCTTACATAAATGTGTTTCCCTAAAGATCTCAAACTATGATTTCAGCTGAGGTTATCATGTACCTTTATCTATAGAATTTAACCAGAATCTGAACTTGTCTTAATTCTCCACACAAGCCTATTAAGGGGTAAAAAACTCTCTTTGGTTCCGAAAAACTAGCAATTAAGTTTTAATTTACAAGACCTACAACCAGCCTATTTTAGAAACACTTTTTAAAAGTTCACATCCTCTCAGGATACCCAGACACCACTAAGTAATTTACGTTAACAAACAAGTACCCCTGCAGAAGAACAACTGTCAACAATTGAACACTTGACCAAATCACCAGAAAAAAGGACCTTGCAAAAAAGACCAAACTTGAGAAAAGAAAGCCCAACAATAGGGGAAAACGGCCCCCCACCCACTAGAACAACCAGCAAAAATTAACAGCAACAAAGAAAGCACACACTCCCCCCCCCCCCCCGAAAAAGAAATGAATCTAATTACATGAACAGGAACTGTAAAACACTGAACTTAACAACCAATCACCCACAACAGGAAAAGACCCCCCCCTCCCACCAAGAACAAACAGCAAAATAAACAGTAAATATAAAAGCCAATAACCAAAGCCTCCCAATACACACAGTGAAAAAGCACTTTTAAAAATGCAGACAGAAAAACATTTTCCTTCCTTCCCTCTCCCGGACACCAGGCCAACCTCTCCCTCCAAAGAGAGAGAGAACTCAGTGAGTTTAATAGCTCTCAAACCAGTCCTCCAGGTGAAGTGGAGTTCTCAAGTGCAGTAGCAGAAGTCCTCCAAGTGCAGGTCTCAGCAGCAGGAATCACTCCAGGATCCAGGTGGTGGCAGTCCAAAGCAGGCCAGGCAGAGTACCAGTCCAGACTACAGAGGCAGACAGACAGCAACAGCAGTGTCTCTTTCAGTCTCCAAGCCAGAGTCAAATGGAGGCTGCTCTGAGGCAGACCTCCTAATTTAATTCCTTGCAGCAGTTTAAAAAAAGGCACTCTCCTTCTTGAGAATCCCATTGGCCGAAGAAGGAGAGCTGCTGCAAGGACTGGCCACTCACATTCACCCCTCTCTTCCCCCTTCTGCCTCACTCCTCACTCCCTTCCCTCCTCCCATCTCATTAAAGAAGGTGGATTCTATGGGTCCCCAAAGAAAGTGTCCCCTGCCATTCCATTTTTTCCTATGGTTCAGTTTGGTTTGGGTGGAATGGATGTGATTCTCTGGTTTGATGTGAGTCCCCTTGCTTCACTTGTTTGGTTCTGTTGGGCTTTCTGTGTGTGGAGATTGCATTTGGAAGTGAGCCTTGGACTTGGCAGCCTTGTCCCGGTGTGTTTCTGCAGTGGAAGTCAGATTTGGCTTTTTTCCCCACAGGAAATAATGGAGTGGCTGGGGACAAGTTTTTGAATGGACCATAGAATTGGACTCTGGGGTCCAATCAACCTGAAACTTGGGTGGTCTTTATAGGGCAGTCAGGAGTAGATTCCTTGCAAATTTGGTGGTTTGCTTGAAAAATGCCACGCCAGCCCCTGGATAGCCCCCAGATAGTTTTCCCCATAGGGAATAATTGCCAAACTAACCCAGATTTCTTTGATCTGTCTGAACCAGATCAGAGAATCTTCCCTATATTTTGGGAATCTTGAGTTTTGGGGGGATCGCTGAATCCAGATTTCCAGGATCTTTTCCCCCAGCGCACACTCCTATAAGCAATATCAGAAATTTGCAGTGACCATTTTTCAGGTATGGTATCGCTGTTAAGACATTGTCTTGAACTTTGCTTGCAAACACTGAGGTTTGAAAATATCGTTTTTAATCTATCTGCAAGACAAGTTATTGAGAAACCTAGAATTACAAACTTCATTGCCGTCCTGAGATGAAGTAGAACATAAAAACAGCTTTAAAATACAGGACCCCTGAGTTAAATCTCTGGATAGAAAAAAATATTTTGGCTTAGTGTCTAAAAAAGTGATGTACATACGTTTCAAGTGGTAGATCTCCAAGGAAAGGTACCATGACACCTACCTCACTTCTGCTGGACTGGAGCACAGAGAGCAGGACTTGGGAAGACTGGTGAGCTGGACCGTACAGTCCTTCACATACCCTGGCTCCAAACCATTTAGCCTGATAAAGCCTGGGCAACAAAACCATTTAGGCCTTTGGACAGGGTGGGAGAATATATCTCTGGTTCAGATCTCCCTGCCAGGGCAGTGAGTAAATTTTAAAATTTAAAATGAAACTACTTAGATGTCCAAAGTACTAATGGTGCCTGTGCAGTATATGAGTTGCCAGCTAGGGTGTATAAATTGAAAATACAAAGCCATAATCAAGTAGTTTTCAAATGGTTAGAAAATGTGCCCTTAAGTTGAGTTTGTTGTTCTGTATAGTTGGTAACTCCAGGTTTACTCTTGAGTATTTGGTACAGTTAACTTCTGCATCAGGGGGTCCCCAACCTTTTTGAGCCCGGGGGCACATTTGAAATTCTGGCAGAGTGCGGTGGGTGCAGCAACAAAATGGCTACCACAAAACAGCTACTGCAGGAGGTAGAGCCAGCCACAAAATAGCTGCTACAGTTTACCTCAGTCACACAGTGAAGATCCTTTTGCTGTGAAAGCAGCATCTGCCAAGAGCGGTGCTTTTAAAAATATGCACAGCTAATCAGCGCTTCAATGGCCAATCTAAATCTATGCTTTGCAAAAGCCGCACCTGGCTCTACCGGTTTTCTAAAAACACTTAGCGGGTACTATGAAAGGTGTCAGTGGGTACAGTGGTGTTAGGACACGTTTAATTAACTTCCGCAAAAACATTCTGTGTTTCTGTGCATTATTTTTACTGAGGGATGGGCAAGCTATATAAGGCAGTTGCTACAGTATTTAATTAACATTTTTTACAGGTATGCAAGCCTTTACTTCTGCTGTGCCATCGAAGATCAGGATAATGAGCTAATAACCCTGGAAATAATTCACCGTTATGTAGAATTGCTTGATAAATACTTTGGAAGTGTAAGTTATTAACACTGATTTTTCTCCTATTTCTAAATCTTGCATATGTGTGCAGATTAAGTTTTGTTTTTTATATAAACAAAACAATATCCCTGTTTTCTAGAGCAAAATAAAAGGAAGCTGTTTAAATATATATATCAATATCAATTGCATCTGTTGAATTCTGTTAATATTCTGGAGCCTGAAAAACACGATATGCATGTGCACATACATATGGAAGCAGGGTGGGAAGGAGCAGTCGCAAAATAAGATAAGAAGGTCAAACAATGAAGAGTGGTATGTTACTGAAACCATGTGAGAAAATAAAATCCAGTAAAAATATAGACAGTCCCATCTGATTACTCACATGTACTGGAAAGTAAGTTGAGTAATAATAATAATAATAATAACAACATTCGATTTATATACTGCCCTTCCGGGTGACTTACCACCCACTCAGAGCGGTTTACAAAGTATGTTACTATTATCCCCACAACAAAACACCCTGTGAGGTGGGTGTGGCTGAGAGAGCTAGAAGCTGTGACTGACCCAAGGTCACCCAGCTAGCTTCAAGTGGAGGAGTGGGGAATCAAACCCAGTTCTCCAGATTAGAGTCCTGCGCTCTTAACCACTTCACCAAACTGGCTCTCAGAGCCAGAGTAATAATCAGAGCCCTTACCTGCTGGCTGAGATTAACACTTCACATATCTGACAAAGCTGATGCAAAAAAATTTCCACCATCAGACTACAGTCATGTGTATACTTGGGAGTTAGCTTGGTTAAATTCACTGAGACATTTCTGAGAAAACATGTAAGATTGTAAATGTAAGTTTGTTAATCTGTAGGCTACTTCAAGGCACTTTATTGTTTTTGTTACAACAGAGTCTTTCTCACCTGCATTTGTTATTTGACTTTATTTTATAGCCTGTATAACATCTGCTGGCTAAAATGAATGCTATGAATGAAAAGTTGGTTATTATATAAAGTACATCAGTGGCTTATTGGGGACTGTCAACATTAAATAGTAATTAATTTTTTTACTAATATATTGCACCAGAAAAAGCCAAAGCCATCACGTAGCAGCCAATAGTCTGTAAACGTTTTTAAAATTGGTTGTTGTGGGTTTTCCGGGCTGTATTGCCGTGGTCTTGGCATTGTAGTTCACTGAGAGACACTGAGAGATCTCTGTCTTTTGGTGCTACACCTCTGAAGATGCCAGCCACAGCTGCTGGCGAAACGTCAGGAACTACAATGCCAAGACCACGGCAATACAGCCCGGAAAACCCACAACAACCATCTTTCTCCGGCCGTGAAAGCCTTCGACAATACGTTTTTAAAATTGTTTAATTCATTGGATGAAAAGTGAAGATAATGAAGTAATGTTTCATTATTTTATTTCTAATTTACCCAAGTGAAACTTTTAAAGAATGGAATAAGTATTTAAATGACAAGGTATTGAATTTGCTAATTGGCACGTTCTGATTTAAGTGACTGTTCCTGAACTACGTTTAATATTTTATTTATTGTGCTGTAATCAGTAACTGGCATCTTTAAGTGAACACATGAGAAATTTGGAAGTAAACATTGTAACGAAAACAAGATCTTACTCTATCACTCTAAACAAAGATACTGAATCTCAGTATTTTATCTCTTTGTGTTTTTTAGGTATGTGAACTTGATATCATCTTTAATTTCGAGAAGGCTTATTTTATTTTGGATGAATTTCTTTTGGGTGGGGAAGTTCAGGAGACTTCAAAGAAAAATGTTCTTAAAGCCATTGAACAGGCAGATTTGTTACAAGAGGTAAGCAAATCTTCATTCTTTGCAAAGCACACTAGCATGCTGTGTGCTTCAGAACTGTAGAAAAAGCTTTTTGGCATGTATGGCATGTTTTTTCTAATTAATGTTCCCCTTTATCAGTATTGCTTTGTCCATTTCCTGTTTTGTTAAACAGTTCATTTCATGCAGTGTGGTAACACCAAATAGACTTTGTTAGAGTTTATTTAATGCTGTAGATACTGCTAGACATGCAGCTACTGCCTCTGTGTTATTTTGTTATCTATACATTTAAATCTTTGTCTGATCTAATTTTAATATTTTTTCTTAACTGAATGATTCACTAATTTTTGTCACACCTGATGCATGTATGCCTCTACTGTTTCATTGCTGAAACCAGAAGTTAGACTCACTACTTTGAGACACTTTCAGGTATAGTTAACATTACCTGTTTTAAAGACTAGTCATAATTCTATAGCTAATTAAAGTAGATATGTGCTGTGTGTTTAGAAAATAGTTATAATACTAGTCTTAGAAATACTACAAATGAAATAGATTAGGGGCGGAAACCTTCCAGTTACTAACAAAATGCGTAAATGCGTGTTCTCTGCTAGCTTTAGTGAACTGCTTAATTAAAAAGTTGGTTAAATTAAATAGTTGCAATTTGTTGGAGGAAATAACAACCTTCTCACCAAGCTCATCAATTCCATTATTTGGTAGATACAAGTTTGAAGTGATAATGCAGAATTGATTATCTAGATGTCTTGTTTGAGCTATAGTTACTGGCCCATGTTATTAACATGTTAACATTTCTACACGTTTGGCCAAAGGAATGTGGGTTAAGCCAGTATGTTTTATCAATGCAATTTTAAAAAGTTTTTTCCTATAAATACTGCATATGTAGTGTTATGTGATGTGTATTTATTTTGACTTGTTTTGGTGGGTAATCTTTAGTCCCGTGTGTTCATCAGTATCACTCCTGAGCAAGATTTTCAGGCAGCAAAATAATCCATTTTCTAGTCCCTTCTACTTTAGTAGAAGTAATTTAAACATGGTTGTTGTGGGTTTTCCAGGCTGTATTGCCGTGGTCTTGGCATTGTAGTTCCTGACGTTTCACCAGCAGCTGTGGCTGGCATCTTCAGAGGTGTAACACCAAAAGACAGAGATCTCTCAGTGTCAACTGTAGGGGTTTAATGTAGGGATTTAAGTTTTTACCTTACTAATGTGTGTTTGCACTACAAAAATTAGTAAATAGTATTGCAATTACACATGGTGAACCAGGATAAATAAATTGAGCAGCCTGATTTGTTGAGACCCAACAGGAAGTGTCATGGCCATTTGGAGGGGGGGGGGCGCTCTGGTTTTCTTACAGTATGAATTGCTGCGTTTCTTTCATGAAGTTAGCTGCTCACATTCAATTTTGTTCAGCAGAGTAAGAGAATATTTTTAATTGCTGCTTAGACCCAGATTTCAAATCCATGAACATATTAATTTGCATTTGTCCATTTTTCTCACAGGAATGTTTTAGGGGAAGTGAGAGGAAAAATCCTGTCTCATATCACTGTATAATCCCTTCAGTGGCACTGTAGAGAATCATAGGGTTGGAAGGGTCCTTACAGACCATCTAGTCCAACCTCCTGCCCAGTGCTGGTACAGCCTAAAGCAGGGGGGTTGGACTAGATGCTCTGCAAGACCCCAACAAGTATTTGTCCAGCCTTGAAGACTACCAGTGAGGAGGAACCCTAGACAGCTAATTCCACTGCTGAATTACTCTTAACATGAAGAAGTTTTTCCAAACAGTACTTTCCCTCCTATAGTTTAAACCTGTTGTTTTGAGTCCTATCCTCCTCTAAGTGATAGCCTTTTAAATACTTAAACAGAATGATCATGTCTCCCCTTCTTCAGATTGAACATTCCCAGGTCCCTCAGTTTTTCCTTATAGGGCTTGGTCTCCAGGCCCCTCATCTCCTGGTTGCTCTTTTCTGCACCTGTTCCAATTCATCCACATCCTTTTTGAAGTGAGGCCTCCAGAACTGCACACAGTACTCCAGGTGGGGTCTGACCAACATGGTATATAGTGGGATAATGACATCCAGTGATTTGGATGTTATACTTGGGGTGCATTAACAAACAGTGTATTAACATGCTGCTACTAAAAGTGTATCCCTCATCCAGTATGCAACTCCAGAAGTGTTCATCCTTCTCTACTCTTTCCCCCATTTCTCTAATTATGGCTTACATGTGGAACTCTGACCCTCTATGCAGGCTTAGGGATAGGAGTGTTTCAGAAACGTTTTGTGCATTTTTTGAGTGTTTGGCATTAAGCAGTTGCTTTGGTATTGGCAATCTATTTTGCTTCCATTGATTCCTCCCACTTTCAGAACTTCGGAAGAATCTTTCCCTTAGAAAACATTCCACATGTTACTGTGTTAGCATTGGGGGAGTGGGAGGCTTTAAGTAGTTTTTAGCATTAGTGAGAAATTTCTTAACTAGATTACCTGAAGTTCATCGTCGTCCTTCTATGCAGTTCCACACTGGGACTGCGCAGCCATGAAGAGATTTTTTTCTAGCTAATAAATCTGTTTGGGGATACTCCACCTCCATTGCACAGGTGCACCAGTTTTCCTGCTCAATGTGCAGTTAGAGGGGCGGAGCACCCCCATTTCTCTCAGTTCTTCTTTCACCACTGTCAAGAGGTTCTTATAGTGTTTCGTCTTTTGTCAATAAAGATTACCTTTTTTCTAGGACTGTGTATCTGAAATCACTGTTTAAGAAATGTTCGCAGTGCAGGACAAAGGTGACCCGAACGGATGATCATGATCTTTGTTTAATTTGTCTTGAAGAGGGTCATAACATGTTGGCCTGTCGCCATTGCCAGAAGTTTACATCTAAGGCAAAGAATGACAGAGCCTCCTGCCTTTAAGCAGCGCTCTGGGAGAAGGTACTGTCTGGCCCTGAAAAACCAGCAGTAAAGCCACCTGCTGCAAAAGGGCCACTGGCATCTACAGAACGGAAAGGGCCACTGGCACCTACGGTTCCAACAGAACGAGGGTCTTCAGCCTCAATGTTGGTTACATCTGAATTCGATCCAGCGCTAGCGATCTGCTTCCAGGCAAGATTTACAAGCGGGCAAAACATCGCCCTTCGGATCTGAGTCTACCTGAACGTGCAGCCTCAGAGCCACTGGCCAAGAAGGCAAAACCAAGTGTAAACACTGCAAAGGTCTACTTCTGCGGCTAGGAGCAAGCAGGAAGACTACCCTTTCTTGTTCAGTCATCCTCATTCCTCTTTTCTCATGGCTGAAGAGGTGCAAGCTTATTACCACCATGGTTCGCTGTCAGTGCCAGCAGACAGGGAAGGCAGGAAATTAAATGCTATCAGCCAAAAGGTCTATTCATCAGCTGCACTCAGTTTTAGAATCATGCACTATCAAGTCATCTCATGGGTTCCTGTAATCTATATAGTTGAGACCAGCTTTCTGTGTTCAGGACCTCCCTGACAATCGATGCACGATAGTGAAGCTGCTACAGGGGGAAACTATCAGGCTTGCAAAACAGCAGATGACAGGTGGAAAGCACCCACCTGATTGCTTGGCAAGGTCCATGGCTTCAGCTATTAACTTTGAGATGGCATTCCACAGTGCTTCCCAATGATAAAAAGAGTTGAGTGAAAAATCTTCCTTTTGAAGGGCCCTTGCTGTTTTTAGAGAAGACAGACGATTTTTTAAAAACAAATGAAAAAGAATCACCAAGCAATGAAGTCATTGGGAGTTATCGTTCCATCTCAAGACCAGGCAACTAGACCAGTGTTCCAGGCTTCTCAAGGATACCAGCAACCTTATTACCAATGCCATTTTACTTAGTACCAGCGACAGCAGTCCTAAGAGGACACCGAGACAAAGGAGAGAAAACCACCTTGTTCTTGCTCAGTTCCTGTTCTGTTACAATTTAAGAAGCAGTGTTAAGCCTGTTGGGAAAAGGGACGATTCAGAGAGTCCTAGTTTCACCACCTTCCTATGGTTTTTTTCCAGATATTTTTGGTTGACAATAAAAGTTGGGGGAAGTAAGCCCATTCTAGACCTACGCAATCTCAATAAGTTTGTTAAAGTTCAGAAATTCCATATGCTCACTTTATCAACTGTTATTCAGCTGTATTGTCGAAGGCTTTCACGGCCGGAGAACGATGGTTGTTGGGGGTTTTCCGGGCTGTATTGCCGTGGTCTTGGCATTGTAGTTCCTGACGTTTCGCCAGCAGCTGTGGCTGGCATCTTCAGAGGTGTAGCACCAAAAGACAGAGATCTCTCAGTGTCACAGTGTGGAAATGACCTACAATGACCTACATCTTTTCCACACTGTGACACTGAGAGATCTCTGTCTTTTGGTGCTACACCTCTGAAGATGCCAGCCACAGCTGCTGGCGAAACGTCAGGAACTACAATGCCAAGACCACGGCAATACAGCCCGGAAAACCCCCAACAACCAATGTTATTCAGCTCTTAGAGTTTAGTTCTTGGTTTGTTGTGGTTGATTTGAAAACTGCATACACCCTGACCACAGACAATATCTCAGGTTTTAGTGTGGCAATGAGTGTTTTGAGTACTTTGTGCTATCCTTTGGCCTGGCATCTACATCACGCATGTTCACCAAATACATGGCTGTGGTTGTCACTTTTTTGCGATCAAAGGGTTGTGCGGTTTATCCATATTTAGATTATTGGCTTTTTGTGGAAGAGTCTGAATCATTACTGTCTGACCACATTCAATTTACCTTGTCCACTATTTCTAACTTGGGCCTCTTGATTAATTGGGATCAATCCAATCTGTCACTGAGCAAAGTTATCCAATTTATTTGAGCCAAATTTGACTCTTGCCAAGGGAGAACCTTCCTACCTTTAGATAGATTACAGTGCATCCAATCTCTGGCGAGATTTTTCCTTACTAAGTACTATCAATTAGCTTTACTCATTCAGACGTTATTAGGCTTCATGGCGTCTACCACTTCCTTGTTGGTGTTTGTTCACTTAAGGATGAGACCTTGACAAAATTGGTTTGTACAGAGCTTTAACCCTAGAACATCCCACCAGTAGGTTAAATTGTCTATTCCAGGATCTGTGCTAAGATCTTTGGTATGAACATTTAAGTCAAGGTTACCCTTTTGGAAGGCTTCTGGCTGACATATCTGTTAATTCTGATGCCTCCACTTTAGGTTGGGGAGCTCATTGTGGTCATTTATCCACCCAGGGGATTTGGTCTAGGAATGAATCTAAGTTGCACATTAATGTATTAGAAATTAGGGCGATCTGTTACTCTCTTACTTCTTTTGCAGGTATTCTGCACAACAGAAGAGTCCAAGTCCATACAGACAGCACTACAGCTCTTTATTATCTAAACAAGCAAGGGGGAATGGCATCCCTCACTCTCTGTGCCAAGGCGATGGCGCTTTGGGAGTGGGCCATAGATAACAATGTGTTACCACAGGCCCTCCATGTAGCGAGAACAATGAAAAGCAGAATATTTTACCCGCAGAACTAATCAGGAAGTACATCATACCCATTTTCCAACTGTAGAGGGTTCTCTACTGTGGATCTATTTGCAACACAGAAAAACAAAAAAGCTGAAATGTTCTGTTCACTAGCGGGTACAGACCCTTTATCTCTAGGGAATGCTTTCTAGATTCCATGGGAGAGGGGACTATGCTGCGCCTTGCCACCTATACCCCTAATAACCAGGGTGTTATGCAGGATCTGGCACTTCCAAACACATTGTATTCTAGTTACTCCTTTTTGGCTCCATTGGGGATGGTTCACTACCCTCCAGGCCATGTCCCTAAACAGGTATATGCACTTCTGATCTGCCCCAGACCTTCTATTCAAGGATAGGGTATGGCATCATGATACATCCATCTTACAATTAACAGCATGGCTACTGAATCCACCAGATATGCCTTTTCTAAGATAGTGATGCAGGTTATATTAAACACCCGTAAAGCTTCCACACGTTCAGCATATGGCTATAAATGGAGTCACTTCAGTAAGTGGCTAGCTCCTAAACACCTTTCTCCTTTTACTTGTCCTTTAGCTTGTATTTTCTGTTACCTGTTGTACCTCCATGAGCAGGGGCTTTCAGTCTCCTTGATTAAGGTACATCTTGCTACCATTTCCGCGTTCCATGAGACAGTGGATGGCAAGATGGTGTTCTTCCATTGTATCTCGAAAAAAATCCTTAAAGGGATGTTTAAGACTTTTCCACCTAGGGCCCTTCCAGTTCCTCAATGGAGCTTCTCTCTGGTCCTATCCCAGCTTATGTTAGTCCCCTTTGAGCCCTTATCCTGTCTGTTTCCTTATTGTCGTGGAAAGTAGCCCTATTTCTGGCCATTACCTCTACCAGGCAGGTAGAAGAGATTACTGCTCTAAGAGTGGATGCTCCATTTCTCCAATTCTTTCCGGAATGGATAGTGTTGCACGCTACCATTGAGTTTCTCCCCAAGGTAGTATCCAAGTTCCACATGCAACAAAAAACAGTGCTGCCAGTGTTCTTTCCCAATCCTACTTCTGCTGAGGAATGCACTCTGCACAAATTGGATCTCAAGAGGGTTTTACTGTATTATCTACATAGAACCAAAATTTTTCATAAAACACTGTTTGTTATTGGGGAATTAGGGCTGGACAACCCGCTTTTTCCCAGGCTATATCCAGATGGATTGTGTCAGCTATTAAACTTTGTTATGATACAGCTGGAGTTCAGAGTCCTTTACAGATCAGGGCACATTCTACAAGAGGTCAAGATTCTTCAGCAGGTTTCCTGCAGGGAGTTCCCCTATGAGTGTCTTTCAAGAAGAGATGCAGCAGTAGGAACAGCTGTGCATCAGTCTCTGTTTAGCTAATCACTCAGACCATCCTCCATTGGTGACTAGCTTGTTATAATCCCAATGTGGTACTGCACAGAAGGACGACGACAAAAACAGTGTTGCACTTACCTTTTACTGTTGTTCATCGAGGCTCTTCTGTACAGGCACACATTCCCTCCCTCCTGCCCCACTGTGCGTTGCTTATTACATAATTTGCCTCCGACAACTCAGGAGAACTGAGGGAAATGGGGGCGCTCTGCTCCTCTAACCACATGTTGAGCGGGAAAACTGTTGCACCTGTGCAATGGAGGCAGAGCGCCCCCAAATGGATTTATTAGCTAGAAAAAAATCTCTCTGCAGCTGTCCTGCATGTGCACAGTCCCAGTGTATGCCTGCACAGAAAAGCCTTGACGAACAACAGTTACAGGTAAGTGCAACACTGTTTTTTTTATTTTGTGCAGAACCTAGAATAATAGGCTACTGTTTTTATACTAGGTTAGTTATTAGAGTGAGGTAATCTGTTCTTTTAAAATTGTGCATTAGAAATTGTGTGGAAATCCTCATAGTTTAATTTCAAACCACTATGGGCATAAAGTAAATCCCACTGAAAGTAATGAGGCCTGTACAACAGCTTTTTTAAAAATGGATTATACCAGGGTCCCCAACATTTTTGAGTCTGTGGACACCTTTGGAATTCTTTGTAGTAGGCACAACCACAAATTGAAACCATGGGAGGCAGAGCCAACCACAAAATGGCTGCCATGGGAGGCAGAACCACAGACAGACACAAACACAGGTAAAGCCCTAGTGGATGGGACATGAGGAGTAATTTTAAAAAATACAGTGGGAAAGAAGAGTATGAGAGAGAATAAAACCATCAAACACTGTAGTGACAACCGCCACCAAAACAAAACCAATATTTTCATCTGCACAGCTAGTGGGATCTCCAGTGGCCAATCAGAAGCCCTTCTGGGAAGGATCCCCCACCTGGCCTCATCGAAAAACACTTGACAGGGACCAGGAAAGATGTTGGTGGGTACCATGACACCCACAGACACCACATCTATTAAAAAATCTGCAATTTTCTACTTAATCCTGTCTCCTCTCCTCCTCTGGGCTTGCTTCTATATTTGCTAGTGCCTTGTATAGTTTCTGTATTCCTTTTTGTGTTTTTTGAGTAGTATGTTGATATTGTTACTTTACTTCTGTAGTCTCTTTAATGTCTCTCTCACTAATGTACTAGTGCGCAAAGTTCTACTGGAATTTAGCTAAACTAAAGCATTTGTAATAATTTGAGTCAGAGCTTTGCTTCTTTTCCACAATACCTACTTGACAGGTAGCTTTTAAGAAATTAATTTGTATATAATAAGTGTCATGAATATGCTTTAGGCTTGCTTTGCTTTGCTACTCTGAATCTGTTGAAGTGTAATAATGCCTTCAGTTAAACTTGTAAGTGGGACTTCAAGTATAAAAACTGTAGCTAGTACTATGTCATTCCCCCTTCTCTCTTTGTATCCTAATAGTGGAGGATATGTGTTTCTGTTCTGTTGATAAGCTTAAATGATGAAGCACAAGGACAAAAAGGCAACAGATAGAAAACATAGTTGCATATATTTACAATTTTACTATTGTCAGACACACAATGGAACACATTAAATGTTAAATTCTGTAATGTGGTGTAGCAAAAAGCAGCTTAATATGATTCCTAGCAAGGACTTTTAAATACAGATTTCCAGATATTTAAAAGTTCTTCTGGAGATCAGTGCTGTCTTCACTAGGATTTTGTTCCCTGCTAAGTTTCTTATGTGCATGTTCTGCAGGTATACCAACTTAACAAGTTTAAATTTAAGTTAAAAAAGCACTTCTGATTTGTGGATCCAAGCTCTAGATAGCCTGTAAGTGGCTTTGTTTTAAATACCAACAACATGCCCTTGCTCTGACAAAAACGATATTAATGTGTATAAAGGATGCCCAAACCAGAACCATGTGATGTACAAGGAAATGTCATGCCCTTGAAGGGGAAAGCAGCAAGCAAGGGAAGGGTATTTTAACTCTTCTTTCACTTGTTCTTTCTCCTGGAGAAAAAGATGCAGCCTTGGGCACTCCTCCCGTGCACTGTTTCAGCTCTTCTTTGTGACCTTAGTTCCCAGATCAGTCTGATGCTTAAGATACATTTCGGCTATTAGGATCAAGATAATAAAGAAAACCCTTGTAGCACTCATTTCTTTTCTTTGATGTTCTATAAAATTCACTATTTGTAGTTACAGTACTGAATAAATTGAGAGAACTATGTTTATGTGACACAAAAGTATCCTGCCATGTCACTTGTGTGGCCTATGTTACGTACTATGGTGGTACTCCTGTAAGCTCCATCTCAAGATGTTTTGGTAAGGTGGAGAGGTAAAAATCAAGTACAAGGGCCAAGATCCAATAGGAAAACCAATTTTAGCATTAGAGGCATCATTGTGTCCATGTTAGTGTATTTCTCATGCCATTCTAGAGAGGCAGATTAGGCTGAGAGCGAATGATTGGTCCACGGTCACCCAGCAAGCTTCCATGACAGAGTGGGAATTCAAACCTGCCTCTCCCAGATCCCACTGAATATATGCCCCAAATCTCTTTAATTTGAGAGGATCAATACATGTGTGCTTGTTTTCAAGGGAAATGTGTACTTCTGAACTGCTTGCACAATGGAAGAAGCAAACTGTTTAATCTCCATTAGAAAAGTTTGTGGTTTGGATTACATAACTGTCCAAAACATCCTATTTCGATGTTTTGATGCTCTTACCTACAACTGAAGATCATGTCTGTGAATGTGCAGGGATGGCAGGAATACTGAATTACAACTAATCTTATTCTCCATTTGTCCTTTTAAAATTCATGTGGAGCTTTTGTATGTATTTCAATAGCTCTTCAATAATGGTTTATAGGTAAAGTAAGTTTATTGTTTGTGGCCAAAGGCCATTACAATCCATACAAATAAAACACATAAAACACTGTAGCATGTAAACGTATGTACAAATATTAAAAGATTAAAATGATCTAGGCAGAAAATACCAGTCAGATAAAATCATTGTTTATAACTGCCACTATTGAAAATGAAATATTAACTTCTGCTCTTCTATTTAGATTTGGTCTTTTATTCTTTAGCAAGATTTTTTGATAAAATGTTTATAAAAACCCTAATATATATATATATACATGTTGATAATCCCACTACACTATTTTTAAAATGAAATGTTTGCAGATGCTGTAAACCTGAATGTGAGATCTATCTTCAAATGCTCATGACTAGTTCTAAATCATTGCTGTTTTATCTTGGTAAGCTTACTTAAAAGCTGGAGGAGGGTGCTCTTGTATCAACTTGTCTTTCAGTTTTATGTGGAGTTTGTGCCTTCATTGCATATTTGTTAGCTTTTCCCCTTGATAAGGCTGTGTAATGAAGCCACTTGTTTGAGAGTCTGTAACAGCCCCCAGTATGTGTTACATGTCTGTGTGATACTGGATTTCCTGCTTTTATTGTAGCAAAACTGGCTGTATTAACTTTGTAAAACTACAGAATATCAAATATTCAATTGTGCTTAATTTTATTTGTAGAGCCAGAATGAAGACTGGGGAGGTTTGTCTGAGGATATCTTATGATTAAGGCAGTCTAAAGCCTTAGACTTTTGATCCTCATCCATTGGTAACTACCAAATTTACCATTTTGGTGGCATGGATTACATGGGTGTTTTGCAGAGAGGAGTCTTGCACGTGTAAATGAAGCCCTTGCTTGATAAGTAGAAGGGGAACACTGAAGTGACTGGTGATGGGCTTAACTCTGCAACATTTGCATGACAGTATTGAAGTGTGTGTTGGGTGCTGTGTCTTTTCATACTAACAATCACTTTGAATTGTGTGATGTATGGTATTTGTTCTGGTGTTAATTTGTAGGTTAATAGAATTTATAAGACTTCTAGGCAAATTGTCTTAATTGTAAAAACTTTGATACATTTCCTGAAATACCAGTTATATCTGCCATGAAAATAATATAGGCCTAGAAAAATCATTTCTGAATTTGGTGCCGAATTCTGTGTAATGAACCAAGCCTAACTTGTATATATAATATATTGCAAATATACTTTCTATGAAGTATTACACAAAAAGGTAGGTGTATATTTAATTAGCTTGTTCATGGTGAACATGCAAATGGACAGAAGTCGTCACTACTTTTTGTAGCTAAATTATACTTCGGGTGAAGTAATATGACAGCAAAGTAGCTACTCAGTTTTCTTTTACTTTTTAAAGACTGAACCTCCTAATCTAAAGTAATGTACTACATTCTTTTAACAAAGTGTCACTTTTTTCCTCTGCCCCTTCTCCCCATGTACATTTGGATGGCTATAAATCTTTGACTCTAGTTTTTTAAAAATTGGATGTACTGACTTGCAATTTTTAAAATGTTAAATTGGAGAGTAATCAGCAACGTATCTGGAAAAAAACCTTTAGGGTTAGATTATGCAACCCATCAGCAAATGACACAGGCAGTTGGGGGCCTGGGAAATGCCCCCTGCTTCTAGAAGTCCCCTCTGATCCCAGGAAAGGTAATTCCTAAGGTTGCAGCAATCATGTAGTCGTCAAGATGGTGTGGGGGGGGAGGGGGTCAAATCATCTTCCCATCTTCCTGCATGAACGAAGATGGTGCCTCCTCAGTGCAGCCCCCTGACCCATGTACAGCTATTAGTCTCTATGGGTACCATGATCCTAGGAATCACTTTTCCCAGAGCCAGAAGGTTCTGCTTTAAGAGTTCTTGCATAAACATTCAACCAGTTGATTTCACTATGCGGCCAGTAGTCCCACAAATAGCTTCCTATGGAAGTTCAGTCTCTGTAAATTTAAAAAAAATGTCTTAAAGGATGCAACTAGATTTTCTCAATATTTAAACACTTGGATAATTGTTACTTATTTTGAGGCTTTTTATTTAAAGCTTGTTAAGGGGTTTTATTAGGTGCATCTATATCCCACAACATGTAATTACATTTTATCCTTTTAAAAAAAACACTTCAATGAGAAAGTTTAACTGGTAGAGCATCCAGGACCGTGCATGGAGGTTGAGGCTGAGTGAAGAGTTGAATCAAGATCTCGGTGCTCCAGGTTTGCTATTCTATCCACTACAGAAGATTGGTATGTTTTCTCTCTGCTTCATAATCCCTATGAAGGGAACTGAGGAAGGTTGTCAGTCTATAAAATACATTTTTACCTTTAAGGAAAATATATTTCTTCATATGCTTATTTAGGTCATGACACTTGTAAGAAAAGAAAATCCCATTCTCCCACACAGGCCCCTACTTTCTCTCTTTCCAGCCCCTCTCCTCTTGTCTCACATCTTTCTACCTCCATCCCATTTTCCATGTTCTGTCTTCCCAGCCCTTTCCATATTTCTCCCCGTTCCACTTGCCACTTTCTTTCCCTCCTCTGTGCTGCCACCTGCTGTTGTTTTTTCCCCAACCTGCAGTAAATCCAGGATGCCTAGACATGTAAGATTTCTGGACATTTTGAAGTTATAGGGGATTTTATTTTGTTTTTCCTCTTGATAAAATGGAAATGTTGAGAAAAATTGATATATACTTAGTTTCCTATCAATCAAAACCTACCTTTTTCTGATTGAAGATGGCAGGAAACTGGCTGTTTTAGGGAGAAAAGTTTATGCCTCATCGACCCTTAAGTTCCGTATTGGCCATTATGGCTAGATACCAGTTATTCCTCTAGGATAAAATTGGTCCTTACTTGAGTCTCATCCCTGATCAGGTGAAGGATCTTTGGTCTCAGCACGAGTCCAAGCTACATATCAACCTTTTGGAGTTAAGGGCTATCAGGTTTGCTCTGAAAGCTTTGCCTCACCTTGTCAGGGGCAAGAATGTCCAGATATGCATGGACAATACAACTGCCATGTATTATCTGAACAGGCATGGGGGCACGGCCTCTCTGTCCCTCTCCTGAGAGTCCTCCCTTATTTGAGAATGGGTGATCCAACATCAGGTCTCCCTTTCAGCCATCCACATTGCTGAAGAAGACAACACTGGCAGACACCTTGAGTCGGTCTAGGGATCAGAATTACGAATAGTCCATTCACATGGATTTCCTACCACCCATATTCCTATGGTGGGGTTTGCTACTTCACTCAACAAGAGGTGCCCACAATACTGCTCTCAAACAGGTAAGGGAAAGTCATCCCTAGGAAAATCAAAAAGAGTCCAGTAGCACCTTTAAGACTAACCAATTTTATTTTAGCATAAGCTTTCGAGAATCAAGTTCTCTTCTTCAGATGCCTGAATCTGTATCAGGCATCTGAAGAAGAGAACTTGATTCTCGAAAGCTTATGCTAAAATAAAATTGGTTAGTCTTAAAGGTGCTACTGGACTCTTTTTGATTTTGCTACCACAGACTAACACGGCTAACTTCTCTGCATCATCCCTAGGAGACACTGTTCAGATATCTTGGTCAGTCAATCTACTGTATGCCTTCCCTCCTCTCCCTCATAATCTTGACAGTCAACAAAATGATGGAGAGGGGCATCAGCGATTGTAATGGCCCCTTACTGGCCATTCTGTTCCTTTATTGGCCACAACAGGCTTGGTTCTCCACCCTGTCCAGAAGACACGAGGCAGGATATACTGTTTTCCGCCATCACTTACCCTTCTCCAGGACAATGTAGTCCTTCACCACGATTTAGACACACTGAAGATGACAGCTTTTCTTGTGTTCTCCCCCTAGAGTATAATTCTCTTCCCCAGTCAGGAACATACTTTTACAGGGTAGAAAACCTTCCATGCAGAAGTCGTATTCTGGCAAGTGGAAACGTTTCTCCCTTTGGGCTATTGGACAGGGCTTGGTTCCTTCTTCGGCACCCCTGCCATCTGTCTTAAACTATCTGGTCCTATTAAAAGACCAAGGACTCTAATTCCTCTGTGAAGGTCCATCTGGCAGCCATTTCAGCCTATCATGAAGGAGTAAAGGGAAAAACCCTCTTCTCCCAACCTGACTACAAATCATTCCTTAAAGAGTTAGCTAATGTTTACTCTCCAGTGCCCAAACCCACTCCTCAGTGAAGCCTATTTTTGGTTTAATCAAAGTGTATGCATAAGCCTTTCGAGCCTATAGCTACCTATCCTCTCAAATTTCTGCCAGCCAAAACGGCCCTTTTAGTGGCCATAACGTCAGCTAGGAGGATGAATGAATTGCAAGCCCTGAGGTACAATCTACCTTTCCTCAGGATGTTTGGAGATATGGTAGTTCTACATCCAAGCATCCAATTTCTACCCAAGATAGTCTCTGCTTTTCACCTCAACCCAGACATTACACTGCCAGTGTATTTTTCCTCATCCTCCACAGAGGCCAACAGACTGCTACATACACTGGATGTCAAACATGCACAGTGTTTCTACCTGGACAGGACTATTGCCTTTAGAAAGGACCCTAACCCCTTTATCTCCTTCAGAAGATCTAAAAATGGACAGAAGGTCACTGCTCAGACCATCTCCAACTGGTTGGTATGGCTCATCAAGGAGTGGTATAAACATTTCAAACAGCCTTGCCCTCTGAACATCAGGGCACACTCTACAAGAGCCCAATCTACCTCATCAGCATTTACCTTGGGCCTTCCATTAGTGGACTTATGTAAAGTGGCCACCTGGTCAGCGCTGTCCACCTTTATTCAGCATTATGCCATTGACATAGACTCCAGAAGGGATGTTGCAGTCAGCAAAGCAGTCCTGAAGAGTCTCGATGAAGAGCAACACGCTCACCTCCTGGGTAAGTTAGTTCACTAATTTCCTATGTGGGACTGCAGAGAAGACATGATGATGAAAACAGGGACTTTCCCTTTACTCCTGTAACTGTTCATCGAGTGTTCTTCTGTGCAGGCACACATCCCTCCCTCCTTTTCCTGTCGTGTGCTCTTTAATATGCTAATTTCTCTGTCTTCACCGGTGGTTTAGTGAACTGAGAGAGGGATTCGCTCACCCTGACTTTTATAACCGTGCCCACTGAAAAAGTACACAAAAAGGTCGGGTGAGCATCTTGTGCCTTTTGGAGCTTTGATATATCTGCAGCTGGCCTGTGCATGTGCAGTTCCCATGTGTGCCTGGACGGAACACTCAATCAGTTACAGGTAGGTGCAACCTTGTTTTCTTAATATTAGCTAAATCAACAGAAAACCATAACATCCATCATTGCTACGTAGATCTTTAAAAAAGAACAATTACATAAATTGAAGAAAGTATCTTACCTTAAAGATAAGCAGGGTGCAAGCGAGGAGTTCCTTCAAGGAAGAAGCTCCTGATCAGTTCACCTTCTCACATCTATAGGATTCTAGCATCATCTCCTTACAATAACTAATTCTCCCTCTTGATAAGAACTCACCTTGGCAAGCTAATTATCTTATAACTTTAAACATCATACAAGGCTATCAATACTTGAAATGTCTTCTTAAAATATATGAACATTGTTAGTGGCTACTTCTTATTTTAATGAAGTCTATATAAAATTAGAAATTACAAGCTTCTAATACATACATCTTTTGTCTGTCAACCAATCCTTGGATAATATCTTTACTTCTGTGAAGTTGAACATTCCTGCCATTTCCAGACTCTGTACCTCGACCTCAACAAATAATATCTCTTCTAATCTACGCAGGACCATACAGGCATCACTCCTTTGTTTTATGCCTCTCTAAGGTTCAGTTTTGGGTCTCTAGGCTCCCTTTGTGGCATGTCTAGCTGTGGGGCTAGGCTAGTCCTGTTACTATGTGCAGAGACATATTCTATGAACTTCTAGGTCACATCCAGCAATCATTTTCTTATATTTCTGGCTGCATCCATGACATTCATTTTGGGAGCATTTTATCCTCACCCCTTTTTTAAAAATTGATTTGGGATTTTTCTCCAAACCTCTGGGTTCTTTTAGGTTAGCAGATGACTTTAGATAGCCATAATATCCCACATCCAATCATCCTAACTATATGGTTGTTGTGGGTTTTCCGGGCTGTATTGCCGTGGTCTTGGCATTGTAGTTCCTGACGTTTCGCCAGCAGCTGTGGCTGGCATCTTCAGAGGTGTAGCACCAAAAGACAGAGATCTCTCAGTGTCACAGTGTGGAAAAGATGTAGGTCATTGGTATCTACTCAGGAGGGGTGGGGTTGAGCTGAGTCATCCTGTAAGAGTTTCCCAGGGTGTGGAATGCTAATGGCGGGAGGCTTCACTGTATCCTGAGGAGGTTCTTTTGCATATGGATTGGTACTTGATGTGCTAATCTTCTCTGCAGGGCTATTGTTGGGGATAGAATGTTTTGTTAGCCTGGTGTTTTTCAGAACTGGAAACCATGCTCTGTTCATTCTTAAGGTTTCTTCTTTCCTGTTGAAGTTTTGCTTATGCTTGTGAATTTCAATGGCTTCCCTGTGCAGTCTGACAAAGTAGTTGGAAGTGTTGTCCAGTATTTTGGTGTCCTGGAATAAGATACTGTGCCCTGTTTGCGTTAGGCTATGTTCAGCCACTGCTGATTTTTCAGGTTGTCCAAGTCTGCAGTGTCTTTCATGTTCTTTTATTCTTGTCTGGATGCTACGCTTTGTGGTCCCGATGTAAACTTGTCCACAGCTGCAGGGTATACGGTATACTCCTGCAGAGGTAAGGGGGTCTCTACTGTCTTTTGCTGATCGTAGCATCTGTTGTATTTTTCGGGTGGGTCTGAATACTGCTTGAAGGTTATGCTTTTTCATAAGCTTTCCCATCTGTTCAGTAATTCCTTTGATATATGGCAAAAACACTTTTCCTGTAGGAGACTGTTTTTCCTTGGTTGTTTGATTCATCCTGGGTTTGATTGCTCTTCGGATTTCATTTCTGGAGTAGCCATTTGCCTGAAGTGCGTGGTTTAGATGATTAATTTCCTCATTGAGAAAGTGCGGCTCACATATCCGTCTTGCACGATCCACTAATGTTTTCATTATGCCTCTTTTCTGTCGGGGGTGGTGATTGGAGTTTTTGTGTAAGTACTGATCAGTGTGAGTTGGTTTCCTGTAGACCTTGTGACCTAACTGAAAGTTTGCTTTGCGGATGACCAAGGTATCCAGGAATGGGAGTTTTCCCTCGAAAATCCCTCGATCATGAAAACAGAGGAATACAAAAAGAAGATTAAGGAACTCCTGGACCCCTCCACCTACAAAAAACTAAAACGAGATCCCACTTGCAAAATCACCAGGCTAACAAATGCGCTGATCAAGAATTCCTCACTACATCCCGACACGCACAGAAAACTATGCAAGACTGAAGCACAGCCACCTAGACTATATGGACTCCCCAAAATACACAAGGATTCAGTCCCACTCCGACTCATTGTGAGTGCCATTGGTTCACCAACATATGAATTAGCTAGACATCTGGCAGATCTCCTGCAGGACCACATCGGGAAAACCTCGTCTTACATCAAAGATTCAGCAGATTTCATCAACAAAATCATTCTCTGAAACTCAATGCACAAGACATACTTGTCAGTTTTGATGTTGTATCCCTGTTTACCAAGGTTCCAGTAAAAGACACTATTGCACTTATTAATCAGATTTTCCCAGAGGATGTAACAGCCTTATTCCACCATTGTCTGACAACCAGTTACTTCCAATGGGACAACGAATTCTACGAACAGATGGATGGGGGGGGCCATGGGGAGCCCACTCAGCCCAGTTATAGCAAACTTCTACATGGAACATTTTGAAAAAACAGCTCTAGAATCTGCACCCCACAAACCTAGTGTTTGGTTCCGGTTTGTGGATGATACATTTATCATTTGGAGCCATGGGGAGGAAGAATTGATGGGGTTTTTGAATCATCTCAACAACATCCACCTGAACATACAATTCACAATGGAGAAAGAAATCGAGGGAAAATTCCCATTCCTGGATACCTTGGTCATCCGCAAAGCAAACTTTCAGTTAGGTCACAAGGTCTACAGGAAACCAACTCACACTGATCGGTACTTACACAAAAACTCCAATCACCACCCCCGACAGAAAAGAGGCATAATGAAAACATTAGTGGATCGTGCAAGACGGATATGTGAGCCGCACTTTCTCAATGAGGAAATTAATCATCTAAACCACGCACTTCAGGCAAATGGCTACTCCAGAAATGAAATCCGAAGAGCAATCAAACCCAGGATGAATCAAACAACCAAGGAAAAACAGTCTCCTACAGGAAAAGTGTTTTTGCCATATATCAAAGGAATTACTGATCAGATGGGAAAGCTTATGAGAAAGCATAACCTTCAAGCAGTATTCAGACCCACCCGAAAAATACAACAGATGCCACAATCAGCAAAAGACAGTAGAGACCCCCTCACCTCTGCAGGAGTATACCGTATACCCTGCAGCTGTGGACAAGTTTACATCGGGACCACAAAGCGTAGCATCCAGACAAGAATAAAAGAACATGAAAGACACTGCAGACTTGGACAACCTGAAAAATCAGCAGTGGCTGAACATAGCCTAACGCAAACAGGGCACAGTATCTTATTCCAGGACACCAAAATACTGGACAACACTTCCAACTACTTTGTCAGACTGCACAGGGAAGCCATTGAAATTCACAAGCATAAGCAAAACTTCAACAGGAAAGAAGAAACCTTAAGAATGAACAGAGCATGGTTTCCTGTTCTGAAAAACACCAGGCTAACAAAACATTCTATCCCCGACAATAGCCCTGCAGAAAAGATGAGCACATCAAGTACCAATCCATATGCAAAAGAACCTCCTCAGGATACAGTGAAGCCTCCCGCCATTAGCATTCCACACCCTGGGAAACTCTTACAGGATGACTCAGCTCAACCCCACCCCTCCTGAGTAGATACCAATGACCTACATCTTTTCCACACTGTGACACTGAGAGATCTCTGTCTTTTGGTGCTACACCTCTGAAGATGCCAGCCACAGCTGCTGGCGAAACGTCAGGAACTACAATGCCAAGACCACGGCAATACAGCCCGGAAAACCCACAACAACCATCGCTCTCCGGCCGTGAAAGCCTTCGACAATACATCCTAACTTTAGTTAGTTGAAACTATGATTTCAAAGTGTCTTATCTGCTCCATTGAGCACAGCTGAATTAATTTAGCTCATGACAAATTCAGTAGTATTGTCTGCTAAAAGATTTAGCCAAACCTTTACAAATTTAAATATCTTCATTCCTCAGTTGTACTATGACAATTTCTAGTACTTACTATCTTCTGTGAGTTTGGGGTGGTAGTGATCTCAGTAATAATTGATAGTGCCATTTGTTGAAGCAGATGAAGACATATCCTGTGCATCAGCCTTATGTATAAATATGTATCCAAGAAGTTTGTAGAAACCATGTGAGTATGTGGATTATGACTATGGAGGATAGGATTCCCATAAGGCGTAGTTCTTAACCTTTTTGGTATGGTGACCCACCAGTCCAAATTTACTTGGCATGGTAACCTATTTAGGGCTAGCCCAGGGTTTTCTCGCTCTCTTAGGAGAACTATGATCATGGAGGAGAGAATGATGTGAGCCACTTTGGTTCCCCTTTGAGGAAAAGGCAGGATATAAATAAAATTCTGAGCCACTTACTCATTCTGAATAACATCAGGACACATTTTACTTAATCTTTTATTCTTCAACATGCAGTGAAGAAAAAATACCAACATGGAACCACGTTAGAATACCAACACCAACATGTTGTTTCTAGGTTCAGATTTCCAGAATACAGATCAAAGTCTCCCTACTTTCCATCTAAACTTGGAAGACAGAAGTGTTTTTTTTTACAGCTGAGTAAGAAATACTGTGTATGTAAGGGTAAATGCTACTCAACATGTGTGTGCTCATAACTGCTTATCATTGAGCATTATACCACCTTTAACTACCTTCAGAGTGTAGGGTTTCAGTACTGCCTGCCTTGTGATAAGAGGAAAGATTTAACCCACACATTGCTGATTGTCTGAGTAAGTAAATTAAGAGGTCTCCATTACAGCAACCAAGTCCATCCATAAAAACCTGTCACACATCGGGGAGATGGGATAATTACAAAAATTCTTCTCTTCTTCCAAGTGGAGAGTTCACAGAGCTCCCCCTGAGGTCAAGTACTTGAGGCAGGAGGCCTCTTGGTGTCATCTTCTCCTCTTCTACCAGCCAGACCGGAGCTAGGCATCAGGTTGAGGAGATGTGTGAAGATGGCATCAAAGAGCTTGGCAGTAAGAGGCTCAATGTGGTAGGAGAGAGGGGCTACAGCAGGCTGGGCAAGAGGTTGGGATGCTGAAGGAACAGCATCACACACACATGAACTTCTTTCTCTTATCCTCTGGTTTTTCCCGAACAGCTCCTTCTCTCTCTCCAGGCTTTCCCCCCCCCTCCCCTCTTCCAGTTGCTACTTTAAAGTTGCTCCTTGCTGGACAGCCCCCCTCCCATTGTCACAAAGGGAGCAGGAGGCAAAAATGTGAGACGTTGGAAATGATGAGGAGAGAGAGAGAGAGCAGTGCAAAGGATGGGAGCAGTCATTAGGGAAGGCTGGTCTGCAACCTACTTTCAGAGGCTTCCTACTTTTGGGTTCTAACTCACAGATTATGCAACAGTGCCATAAGGAATACTCCTAAGTTGGTTTAGTCATTTAGGATCTAGATTGAGGCTTTGAGTAATAGTGAAGACAATATATTATGCTTTTAGTGTGACTTGGAACTTGATGTATCTCCTGAAGGTGGTGTCTAAATTCGACCTGTTTTAAAAAATCTCTTAGTTTGTACTGTGTTTCTTCCTCCCAGATCATATGGTGGGCGGTGGGGCGGGGGCAGCAAATGAGTTTCACTTTCTGAAGATAAGTTGATGGTTGTGGAAGTTGCTAGAGTAACTGCAACCACCTACTCACACTTAGAATGGAACTTTGGGATAGGAGGAGAAGTTGACTGTCACTGCCAAGTATATAGTAGCAACAATAATGGAGTGGACCCAGAAGAGGCGCAATCCTGGTTGCAACTCTCTGTGCCAAGGTAGTAACTGCTGCTGATAGTTGTTACTGTTTGCTCATTGGGATGGGAGTGTATTCAGTTGTCCAGAGCGTAAGGACATCACTTGTCTCCTAACTGTATATGGAAAAGGATGAAAAGGACTTGATGCTGTCACCCAGTACAGCAGTGCCATGCAATGTAGTAGCAAGTGCCAAGAATGGAGATAAGTGTGGGCAACAAGGATATTCAGTTGCTGCCACCCTGATGAAAATCAGCAGGTAGTGATAGCTAAAATCGGTGGGCTCGTCTGGGGTGATTGTGCCCAGTAATACTGACCCTGTGAGAGGAAAGTTGTCATGTCCGGTTGTAGGAATGCAAGGGTGGCTTAGCTGTGGTCCTTTTCCTGCTAGCTCAGCTTATGTTCATCAAAACATTGCCTGAATAATCTCTTCCCTGAATAAGGTGGGCTAATGGGGATGTGGGGGAGGAGTTGCATAGTCTGAGCCATAGAAGACTTCTAGCTTCGGCATCCAAAAACATGGTGGAGACTGAACGACCACCTTTAATACAAATAGGCAGTTGCTATGTTGGCAGCAGGTACAGAAATGTTAAGAATAGGATTAACATTCTTGTTCCTCTGAACCTGAGTTCCGAAATCATTTAGTGGTGAAAAGAAGGCCCTAGGAAAATGAAAGCTTGCAACAGAAAGCAGCCCAGCCCAGCTATGACATCCACCTTAGGTGAAGAAAATATTATAGCATTGTTGCTGGAAAAGGAATAGAATCTAAGGTTAGACTTTTTGATTCTAAGGAATTTGGCTGGTTAGGCTACTATACATTTTTGAGAACTTGTTCAAAGGCAGCATCCAGAAACTAGCTTGGGGTTCAGAAAACGTGTTCTGACCAAGTGTTGGAGTAGAAGTGAATGTTTGAGCTGGTACTAGAAAAACTAACTCCATAACTTTATGCAACATAAAGTAGCATAACTGAGAGCCAGTTTGGTGTAGTGGTTAAGAGTAGTGGGATTCTAATCTGGAGAACTGGATTTGATTCCTCACTCCTCCACTTGAAGCCAGCTGGGTGACCTTGGATCAGTCACAGTTTCTTGGAGCTCTCTCATCCCCACCCACCTCACAGGGTGATTGTTGTGATGATAATAACACACTTTGTAAACCACTCTGACCGGACATGGTTGTCCTGAAGGGTGGTATATAAATTGAATGTTGTTGTTATTTTATTATTAAGTCTTCATAACTGTATGCAACATTCTCTCTAGTATAAACTGAACAGATAAAAAACCTTTTCTTGCAAGTCCTCCTCAAAAGGTTGATCTGATCTGGCAAGCTTTCCTTGTCTATATTGGAATTAGAGACTACAGAGAAGTGATCAGCAAAATGGCTGTCAGCTTAGGTATTTTGCTGCTCTTTCATTCTTTGGTTGAAGAGCAGGAGAGCAATCAGATCATGAAGGAACTAGTCTTTATGGCCTCCCTGCACTCGTGTGTAAGGGTTCTGTGCTGGTGCAGAAGATGGCTTTGGAATGTCCTGCAGAGCTAGAGAAATAATTGGCTTTTTCATTAACATTGGCCCCTGAATGACCAATGAATCATTTTCATATCATCATTGTAGTCCTTTGGGTATCTATACCCTCTGTATCAGGATTTCTTGGATTCTGAAGGTCAGGTTTATTGGTGTTCTGGTCACAAGGTGGGAACACCTTGTACTCTCCAAGTCTGTGGAGGGGAGCTTAATAGGAATTCTTTTCTTAGGTGGTTGCAAAGGAATTAGCAGACTGCACTGTGCATGTACAGCATACGCTTGTCTAGCAACAAGCTTCACACCTAGTTGAACTAACTTGGTCGGGAATGGGAGAGATGCTCAGTTTGGCTCCTTTTCTTTTGATCCTGCATGCTGCTGCCAGGATAACTGGGGTTGAGCCCATTCCCCAATGAACAGTGTTTGCGTACAAATAAGCTGGCTCCCCTTTTTGTCCTTTTCCAGCAGATTATCACATACAAATAGTTAAGAAATTAAAATCATCTAGAAGAATTAGCAGAATCACAAGAACCCAGTAATTTGGATGATCACTAGAGATAATCAGGCAAAGAAAAAATGTTGTAAGTTTAGTACTTTTAGGGTACAGAAAACATAGGGTAGTTCTGGTCTACATGATTATGGGAAGCACGAGCCTTTCAACAACAACAATGCAAAAGAATAAATAGCAACAGTTAGATTCTAGAAAGCATTTAAGTTTCAGTTCAGCACCACTCTTCACCAAAACAATTTCAAATGGTGACTCCAGTGTGAAATTGATAAACTAAAATGTATCAACAGGTTTAATTGTGTTGGTTTAGGATTCAGTAGGGGCTGAGAATTTTTACACCACTTCATGTATTAAATTAACCTAGCAAAACTAGGAAGTCTGTATTATTACCATTACTTGATTTGGTGAACAGTCCATCCATATCCTACACCTCTGATTATATATACACATCAGCATACACAGAAATATTTCAAACTGTGTATGTTGCATTTCATAGCTTTCTAGTCCTACTGTTGACTTCTATGTGTGCACACCAAGGATAAATTTCATGAAGTAAACTCTAGTCCACAAAACTTAAGCCACAGTAAATATGTTGGTCATTCAGTTCCCACCAGATTTTTTTGTTTTGCTGCAACAGATTAACATTATTTGAAACATGTAACTGTGACTTGCAGTTCTTTATATTTAAATATCCATGTATATGGGCAACATAACATTGTTACTATCTTGGGAGAACACAAATGGCAAGTGTTTTTCTCTGCTTTCTTGATTAGCATTTGAAAAGTTCCTAATGTGCTCATTCCCCTTCCCTCAAGCAGTAGGAGGCCAATTAGTCTTTTCAATATAGATGACTGCAATGGGACACGTGGCACCTTCCATTAATTAGCATTACCAAAGGATTCAAGTACTATGTTACTCTGCAGCAGCATTATGCAAAAGTTTTTTTAAAAAAATGTGTAGCACTGCATTATTCTTGAGCAGCACTACAGAAAATCATGATGGCAGCATGACGGTGGGAGTAGTGGCATTCCATGTCTGGTCTGAAACAGAAACCATGGCTAATGAGGGTAAAAAACTGTATTACCATCTCTGCTGGGCAAGTGTGAATTGAGTAACAATTGCATTAACAACATGACGGGGAAGGGAGGAAGATCTTGTTTGGAATGTGCTCTGATCTCAAACAAGTGCTGATTCTTCTGCCAGCCTTCCCCTCTCTTATCTCTTTGTTCATAATGGTCATAGGAAATCAGAGAAATGCTGGGATATGTAGGTGTGTGTGTTTGGGTCATTCTGACTTAGATTTAACCTAAATTAAATTCTCAACTTCATTACCAGAAACTAGGATGAATAGATATAGTCTGAGGGGAACCTCTACAGATTACTCTTGTGCCTTGTGTTATTATTCCTGAAACTAGAGCGCATGCATGAGTACTCCGTGGTACTCTTCCTGGAACTGGTTCTATGAATGCTCTGATTATTCTGAGGCTCTTCCTAGAATAAACATGAAGGAATTTAAGAACTTGTTAATTTGGCTTTGGGGGATTTCCTGCCACTCAGGACTAAGTCCCCATCTCTGTGTAGTTAGATTAATGTTTAGCCGACTTGGAATGTTAATCTTTATAAATGTGTAAAATATTAATATAGTTGATTTTAAATGGATTAAGAGGAATGTGGTCATTGTATGATTCAGGCATTAACACGTAACATTAACAAGAATACCCTTTGTAAAGAAAAGGATAAATGTTAAGTGGCCCCTAGCTTTGAACAGCAGGATTTGAGTTCAGTGGCACCTGAAGGAGGTATCTGAAGAAGGGAGCTTTGACTTTCAAAAGCTCGTGCCCTGAAAATCTTGTTGATCTCTAAGGAGCTATTGGACTCAAATCCTGCTGTGCTACTGCAAACCAACTTGGCTACCTACCTGGAACTGATCCTAGCTTAGAGATTGTCTCTGAGTGTAATGATTCCAAGTAAAAGTGTGCATGTGTCTTTAAATGCTTGGTTTGAGCTAGGTGAAGAGTGGGGGTGAGAGAGGGAAGAGTGAGTGATGTGATTGGTTGATGACTGAGAGTGTGGGCGGAGTGAATACAGTTTGAGACTGACAGTGCAGGGAGAAAGGTTTCAGTCAGAAGAAAGCAGGCTAGCTGTGTGCTGCCTGAGTATATTGAAATATTCATGAGAGAAATATAACCTGTGTGGAACCTGAACTGAGCATGTTTGTGAAAGGACACTCAGTCAGGGAAAGAGAGGCCAGCTGTGTGCTGTCTGAGCAGGTTTAATATTTCTGTGAATAGGAGTCAGAAGAAAGCAGGCTAGCTGTGTGCTGCCTGAGGAGTTTTAAGCATTTCTGTGAGACAAATATTGAGTTAAAGGAAGAGGCTAACTGTGTGTGAAGCCTTAGAAGAGATCTGTGTGAATGAGAATAGATGAAGAGAATTTAGAACTCAGAACAGTTGAATCTTTGAAGAGTATGAACCTCAAGATGGCTCAGTTACAATTTGAAACCAAAGAACTGGAAAGTGAGAAACAACAGCTTCAGAAGAGTCTAGAGCTTATGAAAACATCTTTTATGAAGGCTAAACGTTTAGAAGTCAGTTACCAAGGTTTGGATATAGAAAACCAAAGGCTGCAGAAAGCCCTAAAAACAGCAACAAAAAGATTCACACCCTCTGGGTAGTTTGCTGCCACCAGGAATATATTATTCCAAAATATTTTATTCAAATTTCCCCTTTGGTAACGTTCTTAAGCGTCAGGCTCCTTCGTGGTTCTATGTGGCCCTGAGGATATGAATGGGATATAGCAATGACAGCTACCCTGGGATATAACAAAACAAAATAAATGTTTATTTTTCAAGAAGCATACTGGTTTCATAAAAGTAGTTCTTAGTTCTTAAAGTTACTTCCTATAAACTCATTCACACCGATCTCTTCTAAGGCTTCACACACAGCTAGCCTCCTTCACTAGACTCAATAGTTCTCTCACAAATACTTCAAATATAGGCAGCGCACAGCTAGCCTCTCTTTCTCTGACTCTCATTCTCAGAAATATTAAACCTGCTCAGGCAGCACACAGCTGGCCTCTCTTTCCCTGACTGAGTGTCCTTTCACAAACATGCTCAGTTCAGGTTCCACACAGGTTATATTTCTCTCATAAATACTTCAGTATACTCAGGCAGCACACAGCTAGCCTGCTTTCTTCTGACTGAAACTTTTCTCTCTGCACTGTCAGTCTAAACTGCATTCACTCCGCCCACACTCTCAGTCATCAACCAATCACATCACTCACTCTTCCCGCTCTCACCCCGACTCTTCACCTAGCTCAAACCAAGCATTTAAAGACACATGCACACATTTACTTGGAATCATTACACTGAGAAACAAGTCAGCAGTTATTTGTATGACTGGATTTGAAAATTTGAGTAGTTTAATTTATACCACTGTCCTCTCTACTCCCCTCCCCCCCATATCCCTCTTCTCTAAATAAGATTGTTGGAAAGCAAAAATGTAATATGAAAATGCCTGCCTTAATTTGGTTGTCAGCTCCAGTCAGAAGCATGCAGATAAAACTTTGCTGCCTTTAATAACTCAGCCATGTGCAAAGAGTCTGGCAGTACACATGCACATTGTAAGCGCACCACAAGCATTAATTAAAGCAATCAAGTAACATACATACAAAATATGACATTCTAAAATATATTACTTGATAGCAAGTTCCGAAAGGCTATATGAAACTAAAAATCTACAACCAATACTGTGATTTTTTTTCAAGCTTCAATAAGATGCATGTAATTTATTCAAAATATTGGTCTAGTGTAGTATGTAATTAACAGTAGTAAATAAATTTGTAGTTCTATGCATGGAAATGTCTGTACTATTTGTAAAGAATGTACATATTTCTTTTGTAGCCACGTCATGAATACTTTAATGTCCCAGTATACTAAATGACTTCAACATGCATAGAGAGAGACGATAGAGCTGACTTACTCATGGCAGAACACTTTCCTCAGCTTGGTGAATCCAATCATCTTGAACAAATTAGTGTATATCACTTTGGTTTTGCTGTTGTATATTCTTTCTATCATTTATAATGTTTGTTTCATTTCTTCCATATGTCTCAATTTGATGTCTTGTCAGCATGCCATAATTTCTATGTTAAAACATCCATATCTTAACATTAGCATACAGTATTCAAGTTGAAATAATGTACTGAACTTTATAGTTTGATGGAACACTGTACCAAAGTAGGAGTAGTTACTCATACTTTGGTACAGTGTTCCATCAAAGTGAATTGTTGTAGTGAGTTGCCCTCAGATCTTCTAAGTGAAATGTCACTTTATAAAACACTGTTAAATATTGGTCATAATGAGCAGCACTGAAGGTGCTACAAAAATGCTAATCAAATCCAAGTTTTGTAAACTAATTTGTGTCATTTTGCCAGTTGATCCAAGTATTGTTTTAATTGAAAAACTTTAATCTTTGCATTTCCAGAAATTCTCTGCACATTCTGAAAATACAAAGATCACAAGTCTTTCATGAGCACATGGACCTCCTGTGTATGCCACGGCCATGGCCCATTTATGGAGTAGCTCTGCATGCTCATGTCCAGCATGTTAACAATGCTGACCCCACCAATGTAGCTACGAGTCAACTCATTACTTGTTGGCAAACATAAAAGAGCATCTACAGACGTAGACATGTTATAAATCAAAAGAAGGGTTACTACTTTCAAAGTTTTGTGCTAAAAATGTGCAGAGTACAAACTTAGAGTCTAATTCAATTTCTGTTGCTCAGTAAAGTGGCTGCATTAGGAGACTGACAGTTTTCAAAAAAGTAATTAAAAATAGGAGGAATTTTAGCTAAGTTACCTATATGGGATAGACAGTTCCAGATGTTATGTGGTAATGCATTGCTTCTGAACTGTCAGTATGACATTTATGTTACAGTGACAGGGTTATGTTGACACTGTCGCATTCTGGGTTGTATTAGCAGGGAAACATACAGGAAGTTTTCCCATTATAAAGATTGTCTGGTCTCTCTCTCTCTCTCTCTCTCTCTCTCTCTCTCTCTCTCTCTCTCTGGGTTTTTTTTTTTTTGGCAAGATGTTGATTGCTTCTATGACTAAATATGGTAAATGCTGCTTTGCATTATTTTATGCTAGAAGCCTTAAAATGTTACCACAGTGTGCTAATGAGGTGTCCTGTTCTGTTTATAGCTTTATACAGTTGCATGCTTGTAACTTACTATGCATTAGACTTCATGGCATGTCTGTAATAAAGTATTGCATGCACTTCTCACGTGAATGGCTTTTTTTCTCACCTCTCTGCTATGGTATAATTGCTGTTTGTACAGTTTGTCTTCCAGTTATTCTGATCTGCCAACATACAACATGTGAAACACTCTAAAACTATTACATTCAACAGCATTATTTAAAAACCATCTTAGATAGGATTCTCATTTTCAAACATCTACTAAATTATGTAAACTTACTTGTATGTAAATATGGCAACCTTATAATGTAACTTTCTCAGAAAGCTGTGGTGATGCTAGCTGACAATGTACATCCAGATTGATGGTGGAAAGTGCCCTCAAGTCTTAGCTGACTTATGGCAACCCCTGATGGGATTTTCATGGCAGGAGACTAAGGTGGTTTTGCCATTGACTGCCTCTGCAAACCTGGTCTTTGTTGGAGGTCACTCATCCAATTACTAACCAAAGCCGAGCCTGCTTAGCTTCTGAGATCTGACACAATCAGGCACACCTGGGCTATCCAGGTCAGGGCTAGTTCATTGTTTTTAAAGTTTGAAACATTAATTTTTACATTTTTGTCTGGTGTTAGAAAATGTTTATCACTGCTTACAACATGGAGTTCATTTGTCCTAGGACTTGCTGAGACAATCCAGAAGAACTTTAAGCACTAGTAGATCTCATGAATAGATCCACTTGGGGGAGATGATGCAGGCTGCTGCTTCATGTGGTAGTAGCTCTTCACTGTTCAGTGAGAGAGGTTTCCTTAGATAGTTCTACCAATCAGCAGTCTACCTCTCCCAGAGCCAATCCATTTGTGAGAAACTAGCCTACCACATGAATGGGAAGGAAGGGACCCATTCTTCTACTGAATCCATTTGCTAATAAGCACCTTTTTCTACTGATGAATTAGCTGGAGAACATGATATAATACTGGCGTATACACTTTGGTTTTGAGTCCTCTATAACAGTTAAGACTTCACATGTATACAGGTGGCAGATTCCTGATCATACTGTTAAATTATAAGCAACATGTTACGGAGATTTTATGAGTCCTCTTGTAAATGTGTACATTTTGAGGTCAGAATGTTTCCTGTCATACAGATTTCTAGAAGCATGTTTTATGATGGGTATGTAATAGTTTAATAAGGTAGACCTGAGGCCCTGACAATTGCCCATCAAAGTTGTTTGACTCCAGATGATGAAACTGAAATTCCTTTGTTTGTCTTAAATTTAATATGGAATTATTCATCACCTCACAATTTGTGTTCTTTGAAATTCATGAGTTCATTTGTTACAGAATAGATGTGTAATGTTCTTGGACATTTCAATGCTGCATTTTCTTAGTTGTTGCAATGCTAAACTGTTAACTCTTCATTTTTGTTTGTTTTTGGGCCATACCTTATTTAGGATGCTAAAGTAAGTGTTCACTCTATGGTAACACAGAAATCGTTATTTCTAATATACATTATTTTTTTAAGACATGGTACTTTTCTATTAAGGAATTATTAGGAGAATAATTTTGTTTCTTCCAACTGCTGCTTAACATTTCCAGATCAGTTCAGGCATATTAAAAAACGCGTTAAATAACAAAAAAGACCTGAAAGAATTTTGCTCAGTATTGTGAAAATTGTGACTTTGTTTTATGTATGACAGGGGCGTTAAATCATCTTTCTTCACTTTTTCCTAAAATATGGTTGGATTGGTTGTTGTAAACTTTTACTTGCTAAGTTGGATGCCCCCCCCCCCCAATTATTTAGCACTATCACAGTTGAGAGACACTTGGTTGTGTCCTGCTGCTTAGTGGAGCCTTCTTTTGGAGGAAGAGCCACTTCTGCCTGACAAAAGGCTCCTTGGGACAAAGCCACATGTTGCTGAGCAGAACGGTAGAATATATCAGACGATATCTAACAGGCTTCATTGTTACTTCCTTATTTCAACTGTACCCATAAAACTTTTCAGAAGTTTATTGAAATATTTTTTGACAATAGAAAAAAAATCTGTCTACTGAATTCTTCTAAAGCTGGAGTAAAGGCTTCAAAGACAAATGGTTACAAAACCTTAGCCATAATAAAGTGTGAGTCATTCCTTATCTCTAGTGATTTTTAACTACATCTGTGGAATTTAATCACTTCCATGTTAACCACACCATGTGCGATTTGACCAGAACACAAAATCTGTTCATTCTCTAATTTTCCTTCCACAGGAAGCGGAGACCCCTCGTAGTGTACTTGAAGAAATTGGACTGACATAAGCTGAGACCTTTGCTGATGTCTTGTGTGGTGTTTCACATAACTGTAAATGTTCACTGCCTCCATTTAATGTTAGCTAATGGTGTTATGATGCTATTTGTCAGTATTACTGTTCTGCTAAGCTACTTCATTCAGGCCTACAAGAAAAAAATCTGTTTACTGTAAAGTAAAAAAGGGAGAAAACATTTTAAAAATCTTTTTAAAAGAATAAAAAGGATTTTACAGTGGATTTAAAGCACAGTATTTAATACCATTGACAAGTCTTAGATGGCAGAGTTATTTATAAAATTATCAAATTGCCATCATACAAATGTATCTGTAAAGCTGTGTGGTATGCCATATACTGAAAAGAAACAATTGTGTAAGGTAATAGGTGAAATGCATCAACATAGAACTTGGATTTGTGTAACCAAAGACTTTTTCTCTAAAGTCAGCATTTGTTAAAACTCAAGTTTTAAGTTACTAAAGAAGATTGGAGGGAAACAACCATGTATGGCCGCTTATTATACCAAAGAATCCTCTAAAGGTCTGCAAGTTAAAACTGTTGTGAGCTGTTACAGTACCTTTGTTTTTAGCAACAGAGATGTAAACAATTTAATCAGAATGAAACTATGGTTTAAAAAATTCAACCTCAAAAATAAGTTCATGTACTAAAAAAGGGAAGACAGGCTACACGGCATTTCCACTTGGAAAAAAACACCTTATTTTGTTTATAGTATGGCTTGTGGTCACAATCAATTCAAGTGCAAAGCAGTGTTAATTCAAAATCATCTGGAAAACTGTTGATGTAAACTGAAGAATAAGGGAATGCAATAAATATGAGAATGGATTTAATCTGCCCCTAGAAACAAAACTATCTATAATTACCAGTGTTGTCATTGCTATACTTTACACCAGATTGGATAGTTTGACAACTTGTATATTTTAATTGTTGCAATATTTGCTTCCATCTCACACATTACATTTACTTGAAAAGTGAAATGCACCCGGGAAGCAAACTTTACACTGGGAAATTCAACTAGCTGAGTGAGGAGTCCCAGTAAATCCTGTGTACATTTACTTAGATTTAAATCTCATTGAACAAAATGAGACTTCTTTGTTGTAATCATGCATTGGACAGGGCTACACAGATATCAGAAAGCTGTACTCTTACTTACTGTAATGCACATTTTTGCTGTATGATCTTCAGTAAATTAGTACAAGGAAAACCTCAATAGAGTTCCTGTTGCTGAAAGCACTTCCCATAAGTATGTGTATTTGTGCTCTTATCCCACCCCTGAAATGCATACCTTTCAAAATACATGTGACTATTAAATTAATACCCTATGGCTTGATTTGCTGTGATCAGTGTATTCTAAAGCTTCTAAATGCTTTACTATAAACGGTGCCATAAATCTGAAAGAGTATCGTTTCATGCCAGGTACTGGCCACATCAATGGAAATCTTGGGACAATGTTTTTGCATAAGGTACATAGGAGTCCAGTTCTACATTTCACTCACAGAAAGCCTGGAAAAATTAATTTCTAGTATGATGCTAAAATTACTGAACACGTCAAAATGTCAGCTGAAACAATTTCATGTGCATTTAAATCATGTTTAAGGTTTACACTGTTGCCTTGTATGTGCTTGGTTGGAAAAGCTTTGTTGTGATTGTGACATAAACTGCGTGAACACTGTCTTAGTATCACACCAGTTTAGTTGTAATAAATGTTCATTTTTACTCCACTGCTATGTCGGTCTATTCAGAAGTTTAAAGATGCATTTGTTTTTATGGCAGGAATCTACTCTTAAAGGTTCAGCTGTACAGATCATGATGATGCACAACCAATTTTTTAAAGGCAACTAGAAAAGTAGTGGTTGGATTTGTAGTGGTACTACTTTGCCAGATCAAGTTAAAAGTTTGTGTGAGAGATTCCTATTCTGGTTCTTTCTAATTTTAGGAAGAAAAGCAACTGAGATGGAAAATACATCAAAATACAGTTTTGGATATATAGACTTAAAACATTGAAGATACGAATGCTGTTTTTGAGATGTTTTTACAATTTATATATTCCCTTTTAGAAACATGTCTATGCATATGTTGTGCTCTCTTAGATGACGTTCAGTGCCAAAGATACCAAAATTGTGTGATCTGTATAAATTCTACTACAATTCTTATAATTTGTGTAATTAACCCCTGGGGTTGTTAGGCCAAGAAGCAATACAGGGAATGGAAGCATCTTCCTTCACCCAAACTACTGCTAGTGTTGATTTAGTTTCTTTGGTTTCAGACTTCAGCAGATGCTCCCACATTTTAAGCATACTACTTAGAGTGGTGGTGGTCTTTAAGAAAACATGGGTTGTCAGAAAAGATTAATTGTATGCTCTGGAATTAAGCCACATATTCAGCGTGGAAGAGAATGAGGGTTAGGCAGTATAAATTTCATGTTTCTTGGTTGGAGTGTCTTCAGGTCATCAACAGTGGAACTTGCATTTTCAGCCATAGGAACTATAAAGAAAGCTTCCAGTTTCATCATATACAAATTTTCTGTAAATAGATTAAGTTATTCTGGATAAAGAGATTTGTCACTTTTTTTTAATTACTGAAAGTGCACTGAAGTTAAGAGTTGTACATACCATGTACATACATGTACATACTATGTAGTGTGCATACCTCTTACCTCTTACTGACCTGTAATGGTCATAATATTCCTATGTGATGAGAAATACAAAGTGTAACTAGAGTTATCTGTTTGACTATGAACTTTTTTTAGAGGGACTATGTACATGCTGCCCTTTTGAAAACTTGCAGACTTGCAATGTAAACCTTAATTTACAAGGAACACTAAAATGCTTTGCAGTAACCTATTGGACTGCTGGGTGTTCTGGCTCAGGAGGAAAGCAGACTACCTTTTCCCCAGTAGTCCAGCTAAATTACAACTTATTATGCCTAAAGGCAGCAGCCACAGTAGCGATGAGTCTTAAGATGTTGAGGCATGACAACTGACCTTCTCTTTCAAGGCTGGTTCCAGACAGTTTTGGGTGTTGCCTTCCAGACAGCCTCCAAATCTGCATGTGGCTCCTCCTGAAGTGGTAGCACTGACAGCTTCCACTTCCCTGAAGCAGTAGTACAACATACTCAACTGGCAGCCTCCCATACCCACCTCACAGTCTGAGTACACTGAATAACAGCAGCCCCAGCAGAACTACTTGTACTTACTGGCAGTGATTGATACCACTTTTTCACAACCAAAATACAGTCCCAAAGCTGCACTCCAGCACCAACTACACCTGTTCTGGGGGAGTGGAGAAGCTGCCATGCTAAACAATTGGGTCTGGCATTATGCTACTCATACACATATGCCAGAGATTACTTGCCATAATAGGAAGTTGTTTGTCTCAGTCGTTCCTGGCCACTGCAACTACAGGTGATTGCATTCATCCACAGTTCAAAATGCTGCATGAAAACTGCTCAACTCTATATTGCTGGAGTTGTGATTCTGAATTTGAAGACAAAAAAGCTGAACCCTAACTTGGCAAGCTACCTACCAACTACTTCCATAAGTTACTTTAACGACTAGATGTGCAATCATAATTACCAAGATCAACCAATGAATATTTACAATAGAAAACTTAAGTTGCAGAAATTCCACAGGATAGGGGTCACAAATTACTCTCCTACATGTTTCCAATGTTTGATAGTATCCTTCCTGAAAGGTAAGTAGGACTCCTTATTTTTTTAAAACTGAAATAAGGGACAAAAACTCTGCATACTTGAATCTTCAAAAAATATCCTTCACTCACACGCTCCTACTAAGGCCCACTGAAATAAGGGCATACCCTCCCATTGCAGGAGCAATCTGCAGCTGTATAATTCAAACACAAAGACAAGTACTTTTGCAACATGAGTTCTGAAGTACAAATAAAAGCAGTCATTAGTCACTACTATTATGAATCAGACATGCATGTCACAACTGAAGCCTTTAAAGTAAGTTCTGTAGCTGGTTCCTACTACTTCCAGGACTGAAATTGCCTAGCCTTTAACACTTTCTATGTTTTGCAAGACTGGATTATTTCGAAACTTGCTTTCAGTAATCTGAAGAATGGATATTTATACAAAAACCCTGTCTTTATTTAGATGAGGTAACACCCTCATCCAACGACTGGTGAAGAAGAGGCAAAATTTCTCTCCTCTTCCAGCTGCTGCTGTTCCTTATTTCCCCATAATATACCACGTATACAGAGGACAAGCTGCTTGCCTAGGTCCAGTACACTTTCCCTTTCCAATGAAGGGAAAGCTGAGGAAAGGTAGGTGTCACTGAGCACAACAAACAAAATGAAGGGTACAGGTGTAACAAACAGGACTGGCTCCAGCTCCACCTCTCCTGAGAGAGCCAATGGGAGCATTGGTGGAGCCTCCAGAAGTGGAGAGACGGGCCACTGTTAGGATGTGTCGGGGCTCTCTACCTGCTGTAGTGGAGGTTAGACAGATGGTGTGTGGCAGACTCCTGGCCTTTACTTACCTAGGTAGCAAGGAATGTGAAAGCCTTGTCTGTTTATGGGGGGGGGGGGCGGGTATTCACTATCCCTGCCATAACAGGCAGGGAAACCAAGGAGTCCTATGCCTTTATCAGGCCTTCTCCATTTGCTTGAAACTACATTGAGCGCATAAAAAAATAAACTGCCTTCTTAGAAAATCTTTTTACCAAATTCTCTACAGCATTGAGTAACAAGGCAGCTATATGCTAGCAACTACATTTTGAACTGCCTTTTAGATCATAGTGTGTTCTTGAATAGACCAGCAAATGGGCCCAGTGTTTTTAAACCACTCTAAAGTAACCTTTAGTTGTATTTACCACTGTGCTTTTTACATGCGGAATTTGTTAAATGGTACAGGTGAATATATTACACCTTTTCAATAAACAAGCATACAATCTGTTTTATCATAGACCTCTAAAAAAAAGGATGTGGAACTTTAGAACAATCTTAGAACACTGAGTGCACTTAAGAATCTAACAAAGTTTTCATGCCAGAACAACTTGTAACTAGGCAGGTATGCTTTGCAGACACAAAAGATGTATTCTCATTTTATCTTGTTGCAAAAAACAGCCCAGTGCAAAACAACTTTCTGGAACAAAGCAGTACAGCATACAATGCCTAGTATGCAACAGCTTGGGTAGCACTAGAGTTTATTGGGCAGAAGCACCTTGAAAAGTCATTCTTGAGCGGTAATTCAACTATTTCTTCCTTTACTACTGGATCTTTTTCTGCCTCTACTCCTTGACCGAGAAGAACTTCTGCTGCGACTACGTGTCCAGCTCCTATGACAACTCCGCTGACTCTTCTTACTGCGTGACCGTCGTCTTCCATGACTCCCTGAGCCTTCAGGAAGGTGCCTTTTCTTATGTTTATGACTCTTTTTCTTCTCTGACTCTCCATTTCTTTTGTAGGCATGATCTGAGCTTGGACTGCTTCTTCTCCTAGTCCGGCTATAATATTCGTCATAGTAGCTTGATCTATTTCTCCTTTCAGAGTTTTTACCAGTATGTTTAGTCCATTCCGGGGAAATATGAATATCTCTGTTAGCCTCCCAGAACTCATTGTTTGGATTTCTGAATACATGCAGAAAATTGCAGTGTTTCCCTCTTGGGCACTTTTGTCTTTCAAACAAGCCTGAAAAAAATTTAAATAGTAATTCAAATTATATTTTAAAGGCAACTAAGAACATTATGGTTTCTGATAGAGAAGAAATGGATGGTTTCATCTAAAATTCAGGTGGAGGTGACGTTTAATGATACTGAGTGATGCTCCAGACATCTGGATGAGGATGGATAGGTTGCATTAAAAGATCCTGAATTCACTTAAGTGCCATTGTACCAGTAATGCAACAATATCAAAGTCACACTTAAACTAAAAGACACTCATCAAAAGTGACATACCACAAATAGCTGTTTTCCACCTTGTTACTGGGCAAAATTCACACTGAAGCTGCCGCCCAGCATACCATCGACCGTTGAATAAAGCAAGAGCTTCCTGACATTCTTGTTCTCTTTAAAATAAAATTGAGATGTTAGAACCAATCACAAAAAACACTAACATTCAAAGAAGACATGACACACCAAAAATTGCCACCTATCTTGAGAAAGCCTGGCTCATTTACATAACTGCACACATTTTAAATATGACCTCTCAAGTTCACCAAGTGGTAAGTTTTAGCCTTCATCTTTAATACTCACGATTGGTACTGAACATACACATTTCCCCGAAGGTGAGGTTCAAAGTTGCAGCTGACCTACATCAAAAGTTAAATAAAAATGTTATATTTGACCCAGATTCCAGTGAACTTACTAACTCTAGTTATTATGACAGCATTGTGGTTTGACACTGAGAACACAGTTGCTTTGTATCCTTAGACTACCTTATGTACTTTCACTAGCTGTAACACGTATCAATTTGTTATCCATGATCTCCCACATGACGTGTTAACTCCTTGTATGAATAAATGCACACACGGGGAAATCTGCAAGAGGAAAAACCCCTGGGGAGGCTGGAATGGTGTCAGACATTAGAGCTCCCTCACTGAGCCACTGCAAGCATTTAGAACTAAAACATGAAGTGAGCAGGACCCCAAGACTATTGCAGAGACGGCCACAAAGGATAAATACAACCTGTTCAGGAATGGGGTGGAAGAGGGCACAGGCATGAGGACTTTGAGGCAGCATGTAATGATTTGCTTAGTTTTTAAACCTTTGCTTTTGAACCTTCATTGTTTTACCTTAAACATACAACTCAGGAGGGCTCTCGTCACAACCAAGTCTCTTCTTATATCTCCACTCAAAGCTTCAGGTGTTCTCTACCCAAGCGTTTACCTCAAGAACAACTTCCCTTTTGTGTTTGTGTGACCTTTATATTGCTGCCTCTCTTAAAATGTTTTAACTGCCACCAAAGGCTTTTGCCTTAGACCTCGTCAGTTTAACTGGTAATATTGGAAAGCTTGTTGTAGATAGTAGTTTGACAGGTCAGTCAGTGAGGGTAGTTGTGAGGGGAAAAAAGCAATCTTTCTTGCTTAAACAAAAGTAGAATTTATACAAGTTCATAAGCATGATGGCTGCAGAGTTTTGATAAGCAAATTGGTTTCAGAATAGTTCTTAAGCTTGATAGTTTCAAAAATAATTATCAATTCTTAAAGGTTTATTCACACTCATCTAATTTTCCAACCAGATTTTCATTAGCAAACTAAACTCTCTTCTCGTCCACAAAGACAGAGATTCATTCAGGCCTTTCCACAGAGTTTGACTGACCTAGATAGTATAATCTCTCTCTTAGATATACACAGACTGATGCAGCCACTTACATAGTTTGCCTGACAGACAGAATTACGCTCTTGGGTTCCCAAACCATTTGCTTGATTTTTGCAGAATCCTCTCTAAGACACTAAAAGACTGACTTAACCAGAATCTCCTGGCTGGTTAATGCAATCTCAGAAACACAGACTCTCAGGCTCCACAGTTTGCCTGATTTTTTCAAAATGAACCTCTCTCTGAAATATACAAAGGGTGACTGAAAAACCTTTCCCTCAGCACTGACTAAAAAACTGCAGTTCATTCCACTCCCATCTTTCTTCCCTCAGAGATCTGCATTTAAACCCACAGTAACATTTTTTTTAAAAAAAACATTAACAAGCAGAAATAAAATCCAAACTGTTTAGAGGCAAAACATCACACAGCATCTGCAAGGTCTCCCTGCTATCTGAATAAATCTGGAGCAGGGGGAGAGAAAACTTACCTTCTAGTTGTTTATCCATCCAATCTTTGAATTCTAGTTGGCTGAGAGCTGTGCTTGTGTATTTTGCTGCTGGATATTTTTCCTGGCAGCATGAAAGCAGTACATGCATATTCAGCACACATCAGTTGTAGGAGAGTGGGTCTTGGGGGACAGCAGAGTTGTTCCCAATTTTCTGCTATTGCTCATCAACACAGTGTGTGTTAGGGGGGAGAGAGATGCTATCATAGGTAGACACCATCACCAATCCCCCATTACAACCACAATCCCCAGTTCTACACTACATGTGACTAAAGTATTTTATGAACTGACAGTCATAAATGAATGGCTTAAAAGAACTGAATTTGAACTGTTCTATGCTTTTTTTCCCCCGGTGAAGCAAAATGTGACTACATCTTCATACCTTGAACTGAATAACCTTTCCCACGTTCTTGAATTCCGGAAGCACATCTTCATAGAAGTCCAAGAACTGTTGGTAGATTTCTTCCTCACTGTATTCCAGACTTGCATCTGTGTCATAGTCATCTCTTTTACACTGTTCCATCCCAAAAGTAACAAACATACCCCTAATAAGGAGAGTCTGGCTGGAGGTTGGATAGTTATGCTTCCGAGAGCATCTTAAAAAGGGGAAAGAAAAAAGAAAGCACTCTCACTGGCACCTGCTAAAGGGACAAGCATGTACAATATAATTATCATATGTAATGTTCTGAATGCAGACAATTTCATACATACATTAGTTCATTATTTTTCTTTGCCATTAATCTCCCTGTCTCCACTGATTTCTATGACGTACATGGAAGTTTTAAGAATCAGACCCTGTCATTCATACCAGATGACCATTTCGTTCTAACAGAAGCATCCCTACAAATGTGATATTTTGCAGGAATTTCTACACTTCTTTGAACTTGCGCACTTGTAAGTGAAAAGTCATACAATTAATGAAATTAGATTGATTCATTTACCTAATTCATGGAAACAATACATTTCAAGTGATTAGCTGCAACAGTAAAAATGGCTTTTTGCATATCTAAATGAAACAATCCACTCCAAATGGTCGATTATAACTTAGCAATTACCTGTCTCCAAATCTGCAAGCTCCTGTTTTAATATAGAATGGACAATTGGCTCGATCTTTCTCTGTTCCTACATTTTCTGGAGGTTCTGGGTTGTGCCATGTAGTCCCATTTTCCAGCTGTTTTGGAGAACGTATTTTATTCATTAAAGTTTAAAATTCATTTTAAAAGGAAAGATCAAATAAATTTTGCATTATTATGCTTAGTTTTATAAATTCCTCTTTAAATGCCAATGGATTTTAAACAAAGGTTTTTAGAAGTTCTAGAATGTTACAAAATAGCCACGTTTTTGCATTATGAATGGATACCCATTTGCTGAGTTCAATGTATTTTCTAGAGTTGATTGTAAATGTTAACTAAAATCCAGGAATCAGTAATCCTAGGGTAATACCATTCACTAGCATCTTTGTGTTCTTAGAACTGAGACTGGAGAGGTTTTTTTTGAGATGAAATATTTTACATACTGAATTTTAAGACTTGCATGCAAAAAATTCAGGATATTACAAAACTTTGCATTTCAAAATTCATCCAGTATTAACTGCGGTTATATACCGCTCTTCTAGAAGATTAGTGCCCCATTTAGAATGTTGAACAAAGTCAGTGATATTATTATCCCAACAGATCTTGGGAGCTGGGGCTGATAGCAGTAACCACCTAGTGAGCTCATGGCAGTAGTGAGATTTGAACCAGCACAATGCAGATTCACAACTGAACCACTTACCACTATTTCTATAACTGGAAATTGTGATATTTCAGTAGTAGTTATTGTGGTAGAGAGAAATAACCAGAATTAAATTAATTTATTTTAATTGGGGGGGCAGGGATACAAGTATTCTGAAACAGAATTTTTTCACATTCAAAGGTTTCAGAAAATGCTGCATTTAGCAGTGTTAAGTACAGAAATCTAGACAATCAAAAACATCTCAAAACTGAAGACCTGCAGTAATCAACATTGTTCCCTCTTTCTACAACTTTTTTTCTCAATGCAATTGTATTTCCTCATTTGACTCAGAATATTGTTTTGTGCTCTTTTTTGGCTCATGATCCAAGTGGTCAAACCTTCCTTTTTACTATATTCTGGTAGCATTTAAATTTTTTTTGTTTAGTTTCAGTCCCACCAGAAATAGTGTTTTGTCATGTATTTCAACTATTTCAACAAATACCTGCATTGTTATAAGGATATTTTGCATTATGTATGGCAGATGGCATATAGTAGAAGAGGCTGGCTCAAAACAACCATTCAGCCTTCTATTTGCACAACCATTTTACGTTAAAAGACTTATGAACATACCTGACCTTCAGCTTGGTCCAACATCTTCTGCACAGCCTCCTATAAATGGTGCAAACACAGGACTAGTGAAAACTTTGAATGAAGACACCTCATCTGGTTTCTTTAGTTAAGAACCTAATATGTGGCATTAAAGATCGCATTCTCTAAGAGTTTTAAAAATTTGGCTTCGTTTTGTTAAACACAAGTAAGAAAACATAGCTTTCATGTAAGTAAGAAATTCAGCTCAAAAACATAAAAGACTTGAATAATATTTAAACAATATCTCCAAATGTTGCATGTACTCAATATTTCATTCCTCAACAACCAATAAAGAAAAAAAACAGATATTAAATGGAAGCGAAGACAAGTCATATTCTGCTTCCATCTTCAGTAATAGCAAGTCAAAATTGTCATTGCACACCAATCCTGCTAGTGACTTTACACACAGCATATATTCTATGGTATATGAATACATCTTGGAAAAAAATGACTGTCTTTGCCTCCTAAAAATCCTCCTTTTTCCAATTCTCTGGCAAAATTAACCTTCTAGCACTTAACACTTCGGATTTCCTCCTGTAGGCTTTGCTGCCACAGACTGAGGTATAGAGTAACGTGCCTGGAACATCAGCTTAGAAACAGGATACACTTGCTCAGGGATATCCATAGGCCAAGCATGCCCAGCTCCATCTACTGCACCAACATGGTACAATTTTTGATGAGTGGAACCCAGTGGCTACACAATAGGGAGCTTATAACTGCAGGAGGTATTCTAGCTAGATATTAGTATATGAAAGCCAAAGACTATGCAAAAGGAACTTTGCCCAGGAGGGTAGAGGCATTCAAGTGTTTTTTTAAACAGCTACTAGTTTTCACCTAAATTAACTGAAAGCAGCTCTTGAGATGCAGTCTCAGGACATTCACAGTGCAACCCTAAACAAAGGGTTTAGTGCAACCCTAAACAAAGGTATCATTCTAAGCATACTGAATTCAGCATACTTAGAAGAGTGCAACTCTACTTAGGATTACACTTTTGAATATTTAGCCATGATCCCTTCTCTCTTAGTTCTCCATGCTTGCACTGAATACATTTTTAGCTTGCACTAACTCTCAATATATTCCTTTCTTGTTTCCAGAGCTTTTTTTCAGCTGGAACGTGGTGGAACAGAGTTCCGGCACCTCTAGAAAATGGTCACATGGCCTATGGCCCCACTCCCTGATCTCCAGTCAGAGGTGAATTTAGATTGCCCTCCGCGCCAGTGGCGCAGAGGGCAATCTAAACTCCCCTCTGTCTGGAGATCAGGGGGTGGGGCCACCAGCCATGTGACCATTTCCGACAAGGGCGATTTAAAGTTTTAAAAATCCCCCCCCCCCTGTTCCAGCTGACCCAAAGTGATGTCATTGTGCGGTCCTGAGTTCCACCACTGAGTTCCACCACCTCTTTTCCCAGAAAAAAAGCCCTGCTTGTTTCTATCTGGTGCTTACCCTCACCTCTCTCTCATAAAAGCCCTTCATTTCCATTTTATTTGTTAAGTCAGCCATATCACACAACACCAAAATCAATCAACAGAGACCCTGTGTGATAGCAATATTTAACGATGCATTGATTAGAAGTGGGCTGTTCAAACACTTCACATGGATTTTGACCCCATAGAACAACGAAGGAAATCGCATCCAATATTTACTTAACTATACACACCTGTCATACCCCTTTCCATTCTACTGATCTGAATTACTATTTCCCAACTGTTTTTGCGAAGTGCTTGCCTAGAATAGCAGGTTTGTACTTTAATTGTTGTTCCAGTCATGGTTACTGGCTTTTCAAAGTAGTAACAGACATGGACAGCTCTCCACAATTTTTGATGAGAAAGTAAGAAATGAACAATAATCCACTGTCTGTTAATCTCCTAATTTCAAAAGATCCTGGAAAGAAGCATTGTTCGGGTATACTAATATGTTCTTCCCCATACCCAACAAGCTACAGAAAAAGATACGTCTTGATGAATGAGTCTGGTAAAGATGAGCTGTAACATCATTGAGTGAAAAAGTGGTTAAGGAATTGCAGCAATATAATTCCAAAAGTTAAGAGCTCAAAAATTATTATACTACATTTGTTGCAGTTTCTTAGCAGCTGATCATAGTCACATTTAACAAAAACATTCTTATCTCAGTCGGTAACCCCACACCCCTAGCAAGAATTCCACCTGTGCTGTCTAGCAGCAGGAACTGACTCTTACATCCTGCCAGGTATCGTACAATTATCTGAGTGTGCAAAACTGAGAGGCTGGCCACAGCTACTGCGAGTTTGTGTCCCTTCTCACAGGGAAAAACTGGGATATTGTAAACTGCTCAGGGCATTAAGGATAAGGCAGGATATATAAATAAATATAGCAACAATAATCACAACAGAACTAGCTAACCAATATAAGCAATTACAGAGCACTGTATTCTGAAAACACAAAATTTACTATCTATGAGGGTAACATCAAATACATGCCCCAGACTCAAAGTTATTTAGACTTCATAATGAGGTGTACTAAGACAAGATCCTTTTGTTCTTTCCTAGGAGTTCTACTCTGATTACTGTGAGAGGATATGCACTCTGTTTATCCTCCTAGAGTAGGAATCACCTCTCTGTCTTTCTTCACTTGCTGTTTCCGCTCCTCCTCTTCTCGTTCTTTTCGTTGTTGCTCTTCCCATTCTTCTTTTATTTTTTGCTTTATTAAAAAAAGGAAAACTATTCAGTCACTATAAAGTGAAAACTGAGTTCAAAGATATGATTATGAAAGCCGTTATGTTAAATTAGGGATATCACACAATGAAAGAAATTTTAGTTATTTGCCTTTTAACAAATCAGTCAGCTTCATTTCAATTAATTTCCCCTCTATCAAAACCTCAGTCCAGGTACACCTTTTGAACTAGTAAACAAAGTGTAACAGCTTTTATTTAAAAATCTTCTACTCACTATCTATATCAAACCCAACCTTGAGTTTTTATCAGAAGCCTTTAACTGGCAGACCTCAACAATAAGAGCTTTAGCTGATCTACAGGTTAAACTGATTAGCACTGAGTACTGCAGCCTTAATTACTACATTTTAATTTTGCATAAGTAGTTAAAGATAGGTAAGGTAGAATTGAACTATTTTCTGTGTTCAGAACCTCAGCCCCAATGGCTGGCCACAATTGTGTCAAAGAATATGCTGCACCTCTTCTTCTTCCTGGCGTTTTCTTGCTGCCTCTTCTTTTTCTTTCTTGATCCTAAAAGCTTCTTGAGCTGTTTCTTCTCTCAGCAACCACTCCTCATGTAGTCGTTGCCTGCAAATACAATGAGTTGGTTCTCTGCTATCACTGAATATTAAATTACTAGGTTTTTATGTATGTTTAGGAGACAATGCTTTGGATCCTTAACATTTTCTGATGATGGAAGCAGTTCTGCAAGCAGAAGGCGGGGTGGGGGAGACCATTCATCAGTTATGTCCTCCTACTGCAGACCTCCTCACAAGGTGTTCCAGAGGGTCCTCTGTCCCCAGGGGCAGGCTGCAGTGGGAGGAAGAGGCTAGGAAATTCCCTTCTCCAATTATAGTCAGGTTTTTTTTCCCAAGGAAGGCACTCTAAGGAAATACAAACATAATGAATTATTGCCAATGTCCCCATATGGGGAAGTAAAGCTGCAATTATTCATATAGTAAATTGAAAATTTCATTAAGGTTGATAGATTTTACTTCAGAATAAATGCAGAGATTTTAAAATTTATTAAAATATGTATCTCTCTCCTTTCCCACAAATAAGACAAGGTGGCTTAAACACTTACGTCAGCAGATGTATCATTAATATAAAATCTCACGCATATTAAAAACAGGCCAAACTAAAAACATTTTCAATTACCACCTGTTAATCAATTGCAACTTATTTATTTATTTGATTTGATTTTTACCCGCCCTCCCCACAGATGGGCTCAGGGCGGCTTCTGGGTGAAACATCAAAGTCAACAGTAAAACACAAAGCTTGACTTTTAACAGAAAGACATCTGAAAAAGAATGGCTTTCCAAGCCCCCTCCCCCAGCACAAGACCCCAACAATGATAGGGCCTTCACCAGGCCATTTCATAAAATCAGCAATATGACTGAAAAAAACATAGGCCCAGAATAACACCCCCTTCTACTTGAAGGAACAGTCAGCAGGGTCTTATTAGAGGGATCAACTGCAAATTATATTTCTGGCTTTTTAAATTCACCTTTCCTCTTCAAGCAGTTTTTCTTCTTCAGACAGCTCTTCCTCTTCAGAAACCTGTGCATCTTTCTCTGCTCCTTCTGAAGAGAGGATGATATTTTTAGGTTTATAACTCTGATTGTTCTCCCTAGTTATGAGACTGGCTACTGTATTCCATACATCTATCAATTCTAGATCATTACTGCCATACAATAGAGCATATTACAGTCTTTTCTAATGCTTCATTTAAATGAGATGCTGGCAGGATAAAATTACTTTCTCATATAATCTACCTATAGAACCGAAAGCATAGAATCAGAGGGTTGGAAGGGACCTCTAGGGTCATGTAGTCCAACTCCTTGCACAATGCAGGAAATTCACAACTACCTCCCCTCCCCCCACTGCAGTGATCCCTGCTCCATGCCCAGAAGATGGCAAAACATCATCAGGATCCCTAACTAAACTGGCCTGAGGAAAATTGCTACCTGACCCCAAGGTAGCGATCAGCCTTACCCTGGGTATGTAAGAAAGGGCCACAAGAACTAAGCACTAATGTAACCCTTCCTGTCCTCCCTCTCATGATCTGCCTCGGTTCACAGAATAAGCATGTGTGTGATCCTTTCCTTTCCAAACATTCTATGTATGAAACATTTAACATGCCAACACAGCACTAGTCCCAGTTACCAATTTCTGACATGCTAAGACTTCACATGTAACAGCTGAGGGCCCAGAATATAAATTCTCCTGTCCTGCAAGTATTGCAATTATATCAGGCGAAACATTCTCAAGATTATTGGCTCATGAATTCCATTTGTCAGATCAAGATCAGATTAAAAACCCTGCAGCCTTCTCACTCAGCAGCAAGTGCTGTTCATCATCATCATCATCATCATCATCAATAATTCTTCAGGACAGCTTAACACCCACTCAGAGCAGTTTATAAAATGTTTTATTATTATCCTCATGACAATCACCCTGTGAGGTGGGTGGGGCTGAGAGAGCTCTGAGGAACTGTGACTGACCCAAGGTCACCCCCAGCTGGCTTCAAACCGAAGAGTGGGGAATCAAACCTGGTTCTCCAGATTAGAGTCCTGCTGCTCTTAACCACCACAGCAAACTGGCAACCTAAGCTTCCAAGGCATAACTGAGGATCCAGGACTAACCCAAGCTATGAACTCATTACATAAAGCAGAGTTATAGCAGAGTTTCATTTTGATTATGGCAGATACTACCCCATCCTACCACCCCACTTAGCAAAGTCTGAAACTTTCTTCCAGCCCGGGGAGCCTTCTCCCAACAGAAGTATATTCCAAGGAGCCTTCCTTCTGCTTAAGGAGACTTCCTCCAACTCAAGTGGCTCTATTGAAAGAGGAAGAGCCACTTAAATTGAAAGGCATCTTAAACTGGAGGAATACTTTTTAGAGGATAGTTGGATCCACTCCATTAACAACAAGGACTGGCTCCAAAGAGTCTTTCCATATGGGGAGTAATCTTCCATGAATGGACTACTGGTTGGCTTCAAATAAGTGAATGGAGCGGCATACTTGGATTCAACCCACAGCTCCTGTATCAGAATTATTGTTTGTTTGTGTCACATGTTAGAAACAAGTTATAAAAATACAAAATAGCCTGCAGCAACAAATCTACTCACAAGCTTGCTGAGGCAATTGCCCCTGGCAAAAATGATGTGCACTTGCACACACCCATTTCCAGATCTCTCATCTACACCAAGTTTTGATTAAGAAGGGCTGGGGTCAGTCATAGAGCATCTGCTTTGCAAGCAAACAGGCCAAGGTTCAACCTCCAGATAAAAGTAGGCGGAGTGAAACACCTCACTTGAGACCCTGAGGAGGCACTGCCAGTCAGAGTGGACAGATGTGTCCTTGATAGACCAAAGGTTAGACTGAGGCAACTTCAGGAATATGTAAGACACATGCAATAGTCTCTTCAGCTATTTAGCCCAGCAGAAAGAAATTCCTGCCTCTCTCCCCAAGACTTTTAAATCATGCCAGAGGATGTTAGAGAGGAGACAGAAACACACAGGTCCTAGTCAAACAGTAAACCAAATCAATATTTAGGAACTCTGATAAACTGCAATTGTGCAGCTACAACTTTAGTAATTTCTCTTTTTGTAAAACATTTAAGATTTTGAAATACTTTTCTTAATAGCCACTAGTGACAATTATCTCCCAATATTTTAGTACATGCTTCACAACAAAAAAGGCAAAAAAAAATCTATTTTTCTATATACAGTAATAGAATTTTTACCTGAATCTCTCAGTCTTGCCAGAAATTGCCTTTTTTTCTTTCGTTTCTCTTTCTTCAGAAGTGCTCTGTACTTTTTATGGCTGAAAACAAAAAAGTTTCTCTTTTATTTTTACAGTAAATGGCCAGCCAAAAGTTTGTCTGATTTTAACCACATAAACATATTCAACAGAATTTTCTTAAGCAGATTAAAATGTTTTTTTAAACTGTCAAAATCAAAACCACTCATTGCTTTACCATTTTCATATTTTATCATTTATAGAAACATACCAAAAAGAAAAGAGACAATACAAACATATTCCAAATGAGAACCACATTTAAGTAAAAAACCCCATCCAACTAAACCTAGAGACCCGTATAATCGGTTCTATAATTCTGGTTCCACAGCATGTCATTTGTCCCACAAACTTTTGAGTGTAATTTTTCCTAGCGCTACATGGAAACATTATGTACCAGAGTCCTTGAAGCAGTTCTATCAATAACAACAACAACATTCAATTTATATACTGCCCTTCAGGACAACTTAATGCCCACTCAGGGCGGTTTACAAAGTATGTTATTATTACTCCCACAACAAACACCCTGTGAGGTGAGTGGGGCTGAGAGAGCTCCAGATTGCTGTGACTAGCCCAAGGTCACCTAGCTGGCTTCAAGTGGAGGAGTGGGGAATCAAACCCAGCTCTCCAGATTAGAGTCCTGTGCTCCTAACCACTACACCAAACTGGCTCTCAACTGCATGTTCCTTCTTTTCTAGTTTTTGGAACTATAGTAATTTTGCCACCATTAACATATTGCCAAAGCTGCTTCCCTCCCTGATTCAGCATTAATTTAGCTCCCATAATTTCATACAATTTATCTTTAAAATTGTACCATACAAATTTCTTACAGTTTTAGTAATATGAGGCTCAAGGCTTATCATTTATTTCTGAGCCACTCTGTTCTGTTTAGAGCATCACCATAGCTTAACTGCAGCATACATCTCCCACTTTCTTCCACCACCATCACCTACCCCCGTCCTCTTCCTTATAGCACTCACTTCATCTGCCTAAACAGCCTGGAACAAAGGAAACCAAAGGACTGGCTTCTTCCATATCAACCTGCACATTTATTAAATCATTGTCTAAAGTCCTACTCCAGATGCCATTTGAACATTAATTAGCAACCAAGATTAAAGATTTCTTTATGGTGCCAAATAATTATACAATATTTCTTTTTTTTTCAGACAGTGCTATCACAACTGAAATGGACAAGGGGAACCAAAATTTTGGTGTGCTGGGCCATCCTAGGGTTCCAACATGCTGGGCAGGTGGCAGTAACAGCATTCCTGCCCTAATTAAAATGCTTCTGAGTTTATTTGAAAATGAGGAAAGCAGGAATCTTTGAGGGCCAATAATGGCTCTCAGCATAGAGATCCCCTTTAAGTTTTAGCAAATAATAAGATCTTTTTGCAAAAATCTGGCCCTACATTTGCTATTGCAACACCCATTTCACAGAAGACACCAACTGTAGGAATGTAGCATACAATTTGGCCCCAAACACCAATCTCCACCTCAAATCAATCCTCTTTTAATTAACGTATATGAAAATATTAATTTCTTGTTCAGATCCACCCAATCTTCCTCCCTGCACAATCCCAAAGACTTTAAAGATTTCTAATCCTGGGAGCAATGGGTTACAAGCACACCAATCAGCAGTGGCCATTTCAAAGCAAGCAAGTTATTCCCATAGTGAAGACGGCAGAAGTAGAAGAACAAAAATATTACTTAGAGGCTAAAATGTACTAAAATACCAGCGGCTTTAAAGCCTTTATGGTCAAAAAGGTGGGAAATGATGTTCTCTGCTTATTTTGCTGCTAGCTGTTCGATTGCCGTTTTGTGAGTGTTAAATGAAGCCAAATTGTTTTAGTTATGATTAGAAACTGTTCTGGAGGCTCAGCATTAGAGATGCAACATACATGTCGTCTGATAATACCTCCTGGTATTATCAGCTTTCCTCCACGTGCACCAGAAGCCCAGAAACCGCATTGTTTGAACCGAAGTCTCTGCTCTTCTGTAAAACATGCCTGATGGCGATGCCTAGACATGAATACCGAGAGAAACACCCCCGACCCGACGCCGGGCAAGTTTCGTAGCGGAAATCTCCCAGCTGTTATCCACCGCCACATAGCCTTCCCTCTCTCTCAAGCTCAGCACCATGCACAACGAGGAGCAACAAAATCAGTTCGGATCCGGCCAGCAAAACATATACTAATTTCAGAAACCGTTCGCTGTACTTTTACCGCCCATCCACTTCCGCTTTTTACCTTAGTCTGGCTGAGCTTTCGGCAGCCACTAGCTCCAGCGGTGAAAGCGCCACGGGCGCCGCCATCTTACACAGTTTCTAGGTTGGTCACATGATTAAAAGCCACCGGACATGGCGTAGCGTGACTTCCGGGCGACTGGCGGAACAGAGCTCCGAGAGAAGAGCGTGAATAGTAACGGAAATTCGGCAGTTGCAGTTTCGTCATCGGATGTAAAAGTGGATGAGCTTCCCTTTAGTTTCCGAAGCAAAACAGAGACGTTTTCATCATAAAAGTGCCTCAGGACGGAGCGACGAGTCTTCTGCCTCCATAGAGGCTCTCCCGTGGTGTGGGCGAGACCGTCCTCAAGCGAGCTGCCCCCTTCTCGGCCAACTGGCGCAGTCCTCTTTCAGCATCCTTTACGATGAAAACTGTGGATAGCTGTGTTGGCCCATTAGGAAAAGAACAACTGAGGCAGAGCAGCTTAATTAGTTTTGATTCGGCCCAGCTAAATTATCACAAAGTAATAAGCAAGCCTTTTTGCTCCTCGGAACTCTTCATCAGGCTGGTTGTTTAATACGGAGACGGGTGTGTGTGCGCGATAGAAAAGCCTCAAGGTCTTATCTATTTAACCTGGAGGCTTAATAGATCGTCAGTGCCCGTGGCCGGTAATGAATTCAGGTTGAGGCAAGACTATAATCCCCAAAATCTCATTTTATGAAAATGAAAGTTTACTGGTCTCGCTAAATTCAACAGGATTTGCTTTCAAATAGCCGCAGGGCCTCCGCTCAAACATGCTAACTGTTCAGATAATCTTCCTAGTATTTAGAATGCTCCTGACAAAGATGAACATGCCAAACACACTTGTAAGGCCTACTGAACTTTGTGAGTTACAAAGATCAGCAGAAATGAATGATTTCCAAGAAAGTGCTTTGAGAATTAGAATTGCAGTAGTTGGGCAAATATATACCCTCTCCTAGGTTATTTTGGATTTACTGTGTATTTGGAAGACGAGTCACAAATCAACCCATCACTGTTATTTAGGACTGCAGTGTTCAGTCAATTCCTCAGATAAATTGGTTTAAATTTTTTAATTGATAAAAAGAAGTGTGGCTGTTAATTAGTAAACATATTTGATGTGTAATTATGTTCCCATGAGAACTTAACAAAAGCCATAAATGACTGGTTTCAGAAGAATATCTCCCTTTCTCTTCTGCACATGAAGGAATACTTCTTTTAAGATGATGCAAACTATGATACCAGTTGGCTTTTTCCTTCTGACACCATACACTTAATTGACTAACACTGCAATTCTAAATGGAGTTAAACTATACAAGTCCCATTGAAGCCAATGTGCTTAGAAGATTGTAACTCCTTTTAGGATTGCACTGTAAGATTACTTTAATCAGCCCAGATTGAATATATCAAACTTTTGAAAGAATAAGCTGGAGTGGAGTGCTTTTTGATTTTTCTTTCATACACACAAACTCAAGACTTACAGCTACAGACATGGTTAAGCAATTTAAGTACTATTGTTCATCCTTTGATAACTTAATGGTACAATTTACTAATAAGAGTAATTTCTAGCCTTATATTTTTGTTGTCTAGTGTGTAAACCTGTTAAAATAGTACATGATTGCAGTATAATAAATGACAGTTCAACTGTTATGTAGTCATACATACATTATAATCAATAGTCTTCAGTGTGCTTAATTTGGTGTTGCACTTTGTCTGGAATCTCTTGAACTTTTCTGCACATTTGATCAAACGCCTAATGTCATTAGTGTGTGCTCTAATGGGATAGTTGCTATGTTAATAATATGTTGCAGCACAAATAAAAGTCTTAATGACGTCTTAAATATAGGATAACATTCCCACAAAACTATTCACATAAGTTTATAGTGGAATAAAGTCTTTAAGGTGCCACTCCAGTTTATTCTGCAAAAGAAAGTCCCATAATAAGAATAGCACTGCTGGATCAAACCAGTATCTATCTAATCCAGTATCCTGATGTATGCAGTGGCCAACCAGTTACTCTAGAGGGTAAATAATAGGGCATAGATTTCTCCTGGTGTTGTCTCCTGCCACTGATATTCAGAGATTTCTGAATGTGAAAGTTCCCATGAATCTCTATGGCTAATAGCCACTGATATACCTATTCTCTTGATAAAACTCTTTCCAAATAATTTTTAAATACGCCAAGTAAGTAGCTGTAATTTTCTTGCATATTTGGCTGGAAATTTCCTTTCCTTTGAGTGTACAAGTGTCATGAAGAACATAGTGCATTAATAGGCAAAAGGCAAGTCTTTTTTAAAAAGTGCATTACCTTTCCATGAGTTACTAAACAGTGGCAGTAATATATTTACACTTTTTTGGTCCAAGGAAGTTAATTTTTAAAGCAAAGCACTAGCGATTAACTCCACCAGAATTTGTAACAATTAATTTGTCAAAACTCAACAGCTCAGCTTGTCTGAATATAGCTGTTAATTAACCTGTATGTCAGTATTTTTTTTTTATTGTCCTGGAACTTTCCACCTCCAATGGCATTTAAAGAAGCAAGGGGAGCATTAGCTAAATTGTTCTTGTTTGTCCTAAGATAGCAGCTGGTCTGAACAAAAAGAACTTGGTTCAGGGCCTGACTGGGGGAAAAAAATTGGTTAATCCAAAATTTTGGGGAAATGGGTGTGGTTTATGTAGAAGGCTACACTGAACATGTGTCTGCTCACTATGTGTGTTGAATGTGCTCACTGAGTACTCGGATTTCTACTTTTTGTCCTATGTTTTGCCCATCATGAAATGAGAGTATGTAGGGGAAGCTGCCGTGAACACGTGCCTGTTATGGGCTGTCTGAAAAAAGGTCATGATTCAAGAGATTTGGATTACTGAGATTCAGCTAATAGTTTTTGTTTATCCACCCACCCACCCATCCTTTATCCTAAAAACTGGTGTGTATATTTAATAAAACAGCTCAACTTTTTGGTTTTTGCTCCAGAATGCAGGAATAAAGGTTTCCTTCAGCAACAAAGCCCGGAAACACAAAGTTCAGCTAATCCAGGATTAGCAGCTAGCCACAACATGTTTACTCTCTATAGTGATAGGAGAAGTGAAAAAAGACAGTATCAGTTTCAAAACCAATAATATTGTTTGTGCTTTCCATAGTTATTAGATCAGAATTCCACTTTGATTTTATAAAGCTTGTTAAAACAGTAGTGCATGATGTTAATTTTATTCAGCTACTGCTTTTTTGTATGATTTCCCCAGATACCAAGTCACATAATACAATGGTGAGACTTGAGACCAAGCTACAGATTTTGTTTCTTTCCCACACATCCTCCCAGAGGCCTGGCAATCAGACATGTGCTGCAAGTAGGTGGCCAGTTCTCCGAGTCCTGACTGCCCCCCCCATCACTGCTAGACTGGAAGATGGGGGAATGTGGGGGGAAGTTTGGAGTCATGCCAATAGCATATCACTGCCAATGCAAACTAGAAGTTGTCACTGTTTGTGATGCTATGATTCATCCAAAACTCTCTGGTTTGGCAATAAGAGTTTTGGGGTGAATCCTAGAACATTGCATCAACACGATGACAATTCTGGTTTATGCTGTAAGTGTCATCACAGCATCGGTATGATGCTGATCAGTTAAATCCCCAACCCCCTACAGTCTCCCACCAAGTGTCAGCAGCACTGAGGTGGCAACCCTAACTGTACATTTCATTCTCAGAACTCCATTCCCAGTGTGTCAGGAGGACCAATTCAGATCAGGAGGACCATAGTGCATAAGAAGAGACTTAAGCCAAAGAGGCATTGGTCAGTGGCAGAGTATCTGTTTTCTTGCAGAAGGTCCTAGGTTTAATCCTCAGACTCACAGAAACATGGATACATAGAGCTGGAAGGGAACCCAAGTGTTATCTTGTCCAGCCCCCTGTACAATGCAAGAAATTCACAGCTACCTCCCCTCCCTCTCCCCCAGTGACCCCCTTCTCTATGTCCAGAGGAAGGTAAAAAACCAGGGTCCCTGGGCCAATCTGGCCTGGAGGAAAATTCCTTCCTGATCTCAAAATGACATTACCCTGGGCTTTTAAAAAAGGGTCATGAGAGCCAAGCTCTGGTTCATCCCTTCCTGCCCTCCTCCTCATGATCTGCCTAAATGTATACTGAGTTGTAGAATCAGCATTGCTGTCAGATGGCCATCTAGCCTCTGTTTTAAACATTCCATAAAAGGAGAGCCCACCACCTCCCAAGGAAGCTTGTTCCATTGAGGAACTGCTCTGTCAGGAATGTTTAGCCAAAAACTCCTTTGATTTAATTTTAACACGTTGGTTCTGGCCCAGCCCCCAGGGCAACAGAAAAATCTATCCTCTATGTGACAGTCCTTCAAATACTTTCTTTTTTTGAAAATTATTTTTATTTCAATTATTAACTGTTTACGATATGAAATACAACATGAGTACATTGTTGAAAACTACGTAACAGAAAGGTAAAACATGGAAAGGCAAATTCAAGTTGAATGATCTGATATATTTTGGATTATAGATTTAGGATTGTTTGGTATATTTTATTGGGAGGATATAGATTTTCTTTAGAAAAGAAAAAAGGGGGGAACCATTTTTCCATACAATTTGTTGTTTTGGGGAAATTTTCAGCTTGATAGATTCCATCGCTAATTTTTTCAAATAAAAGATGGTCCCATATTCCTTCAAATACTTGAAGATGGCAAGCATACCACCTTTCATTCGTCTCCTCTCCAGGGTAAACATGTCCAGCATCTTCAATCTTTCTTTATAGAACTTGGCCTCCAGACCCCTCAGCATCTTAGTTGCCTTCCTTTGGTCATGTTAGTCTTGTCAATACTTACCTTAAACTGTGGTGCCCCAAACTAAACACAGTGCTGCTAGTGAAGTCTCACCAAAGCAGAGTAAAGTGATACCATCACTTCACGTGATCTGGACACTATATATCTGTTGATGCAGCCAAAATCCCATTTGCCTTTTTAGCTACTGTATCACACTGCTGAGTCGTGTTCAGTGTATGAGCTATTTATTTATTTATTTATTTATTTATTTATTTATTTTGATTTATACCCCGCCCTCCCCACAAATGGGCTCAGGGCAGATAACAACATTCATAAAATACAGCAAGTTAACCATAAAACTATAAAATCAATAATAATCTTAAAACAATCAATTAAAATAGTCCAGGCACAGGCTATTTAAATAAATAGTTGGGAGTCCATATATGGGCATATACACATATGGGCATAGCACACGGCCGAGGGCAGTCCCAGAAAAAGGGATGGTCTTAGATGGAAGAAAGGGGACACCCGCTGGCACTCAGCCAAAGTCCTGGTGGAACATCTCCATTTTACAGGCCCTGCGGAACTGTAAAAGGCCCTGCAGGGCCTGGATCTACAAAGACCCTTAGATTCTTTTCACATGTACTGTTGCCAGGACAAGTCTCCCCTATCCTATAATTATGATTTTATTTTTCCTACATAAATACAGAACTTTACATTTATCTCTGTTGAAATTCATTTTGTTTTAGCTCAATTTTCTAGCCTGTCAAGATCATCCTGAATCTTGAAGTTTCTTGATCTTTTAGAATATGAATTTAAACCATTCAAATTCACTTAAATTATTTTAATTCTGTTCATTTTTTCTCCTTTTACCCCCTTTCTCTTACTGATCACTCCTTCTTTCTCTCTTGTTGAAAGGCCTGCAGCTTCTGAGCTCGAACCTTGATCACTGTTCTCCATTTCCAAGTCTTGTAGAAGTGCTTTTGTTTCTTCACCTGTTGTTATTATTTTCTTGCCCTGTGCCAGGAATATTTCTAGGACACAAGAGATTTTCCAGTGGTATCTTACTTGTCTCTGCTGCAACATTTGCTTCAGATTTCCAGTTTTTTTGTTTATTATATTTGATGGCAGGTCTTGAAATATTTTTATTTCTTTTCCTTCAATTTTCAGCAGTTCCTTTCTGTGTTGTAATAAAATTGTATCCTTCAATTTTTTTCCTGAGTAAAAGTGACCGACATATCTCAAGGTACATTATTCAGACTTGCATCCTTAGAATTGATTCTAAAAGTTTGCTCTATCTCTGAGAAGTCACCTTGCACTTCCAAGTAATTTTGTATTAACTTTTGAAATCCATTCTCTAAGTTCAAGTCCCCAAATGTTTCTGGAATCCCATGAAATCTCAGATTGTTGTTCCTGAGTTTTGTTTCCAAAATTTCTATTCTCTGATCTGCTTCAGTCAAGGAGCTTGCATGTAGTTCATGTGCTAATTGAATTTGCTCCTTCATCCAAGTCATTTAGAAAGATGCTGAACAACACAGGGCCCAGGACAAATCCCTGTGGCACTCCACTTGTCACTCCTCTCCAAGAGGATCAGGAACCATATACTTACTGAAATCAGGGTAAACTATGTCCACAGCATCTCTCTGATGTAACAGAGTAGTAACTCTCTCAAAAAAGGAGATTAGTCTGACATGACTTGTTTGTGATGTATCTTTGCCGGCTCTTAGTAATTACAACCATCTTTTATAAATGTGTAAGGACTGACTGACTGATTTGTTCTAAAAAATTTCCAGGTATGAAAGTCAAGCTGATGGGTTGATAGTTACCTGGATTCTCTTTCCCCCCTTTTTTCTTTCCCTCTTCAGATAGTTGGTGATGTGGAAGATTTCAGCCTGAGAGAGCCACTACCAGTGAGAGTGAACAATACTAACCTTGATAGATCAATGTTCTGACTCGGTAAAAGGCAGATCCATGTGTTCAAGCCTCCCCCTGCACCATTTTCCTGACCACAAACAGCTGGGGGGGGGGTCTATTTACCTTGCTGGGAAACTTACGTGTAGCTCATGGTTTTCTCAACAGGTCAATAGTGCCCCCTCCCAGAGCCATTTCAAATCAGGAAAAAGCATGATCGGAAAGGCTTAAATACACCCCTTGATCCCTATCCAAATATGCCATAGACAGCTGAGTTTTGAGCACAGAACTTGCAGCATTATATTTCATTGCCAGGAACCAGGGAGGACTTCAGATAACATAATATGTAGTTTGACCTTCAGTGTGTGGCAGGGCAAATTGATAACATGAGGAAGGAATAATTTGATTGCTCTTTTGCATACCTAGATGTTTTAAGCACAAACAGGTGAGGAAATCCATTCACCACATGAACGGATCTTGGATCTGATGTTTCTTTAATTATTCTGTAATGGTTATCTCAGCACTAGTAAGAAATATGTCCCACTGATTTTAGTGGAGCCTAGAACTTGTTCATATGGCTATTACTTGTGTAGTGCCTGTAAGAAGTGTTGGCAAATCCTTCCTGAGTGTGCCAGCTCTGCTGTCAGTGTTAAATGTATGTACATTGCACATGATAATTGTGCACTGACCATGGGCTGGGAATTGGCAGGCAGCAGGCTCCTACGCATCAGAATAGTCATTTAAGTAATCCTTTACTTTAGAGCCAAACTAGATATTAGGTACGACATGGGTGGGGACATGGGTACCTTTCCTAGCTTGCTGTCACAGGGAATCACAAAGAAGAACTGGGTAATTTACTTTGAAAGCTCTATTGCTTTGTTCGGCTTGGGGGGGGGGGTTCTTTATCTCTTTCTTCAGCTCCACCCTTGTGTCCATTTCTACTGGCAAAAACAGTGTGGTAGAGTAGCTGGAAGACCCTCTTCTCCCCTCCCAGTACTCCAGAGCCCTTGTTACCCAAGTCATGTCATATGAAATGTCTAGTTAGGTTCTTCGCTGCTTGAAATTGCAAGTGTTTTCCACACAGGGACAAGCTTGTGTAGTTTCCCTGTAGCTCCAGCTGCCAACACAATGCAACAGAAACAGGGTTTCCACATAGCAGGGTACACTATTGTTGTAAAGTAGTGGGTTCAGATGCTAGAGTGATTTCAGCATAGCTCTTTTATTGGCAGGAACACCACTGAAAACACATGCGGCAAGCCACAACTATATATCCACAACCCGTCGCCAAAACACCCCCCCAAATTCACATCAACCAATAGCAAACACCCAGCATTCAGAAACCCCATTTGCTAGTCAGTAGTCCGTAGGAGTATCCTGACTGGTCAGCTCAACAAGCCCGGCTAATCCAAGTGCAGCTGCAAGGAACCTCTCTAACAAAGGGTCTTCGTTTGAAGCTCCCAGTACACGATATCCGATTGGCCGGCTCAGCAACCACAGCCAATCTAAGAGCAGCTGCAAGAATCCTCTCTAACAATGATCTTTGCTTGAAGCTCCCAGTACACTACAGTTGTTTCCCTATTCCATCCCCGGGCAGCAGTCATTAGCTCCCTCATGCCACCTTGGCTTTTTCAATTTTAAAAAATATTTAGCTATTGAATATCATTATATTATTATGATATAACTATCTATGTATCAGGTTCCCTGAATTCATTTCATTTTTTAAAAAGTGTCTCTAGCCCCTTGGAGATATGCTTTCCTCAAGAATCTCTGCTATGAAAAGAGCTAGTAACTTTTTTGTGGTATAATGGTTGGAGTGTCAGACTAGGATTTGGGAGACCTGGGTTCAAACCCCCACTCTGCCATGGAAGTTGCTGGGTGATCTTAGGCCAGTCACACAGGGCTGTTGTGAGGGAAAAAATGGAGGAGAATGATGTGATCTGCTTTGGGGAGAAAGGCAGGGTATAAATAAAACAAGTAAACAAAAGCTGGGAATTCAGATACACAGCTTATTATATCATTATAATGATATTCAATTGCCAATTAAAATGAAAGCAAAAAGCCCCTCCCCCAGTGGCAGGGGAGGGAAAAAATCTGCCACAGGGACAGTATGCAAACCCACCAGAAAAATACAACAGATGCTACGATCAGCAAAAGACAGTAGAGACCCCCTCACCTCTCCAGGAGTATACCACATACCCTGCAGCTGTGGACAAGTTTACATCAGGACCACACAGCGTAGCATCCAGACAAGAATAAAAAAACATGAAAGACTTGCAGACTTGGCCAACCTGAAAAATCACCAGTGGCTGAACATAGCCTAACTCAAACAGGACACAGTATCTTATTCCAGGAAACTAAAATACTGGACAACACATCCAACGACTTTGTCAGATTGCAAAGGGAAGCCATTGAAATGCATAGGTATAAGCACAATTTCAACAGGAAAGAAGAGAGTTTAAGAATGAATAGGGCATGGTTTCCAGTCCTGAAAAACACCAGACTAACAAAATACTCTACATCTTACAATAGCCCTGCAGATAAGATTAACACATCAACCACCAATCCATATGCAAAAGAACCTCCTCAGGATACAGTGAAGCTTCCCCCCTTTAGCATTCCACACCCCGGGAAACTCTTACAGGATGACTCAGCCCAAACCCACCTTCCTGAGTAGATATAAATTACCTGCTAACATCTTCTCCACAGTTTGACACTGAGAGATCTCTGTCTTTTGGTGCTACACCTCTGAAGATGCCAGTCACAGCTGCTGGCGAAACGTCAAGAACTACAATACCAAGACCACGGCCATACAGCCCGGAAAATCTACAACTAAGATAAAAATTTCTTTTCTCATTTCCTGGTCTCATGGGGATTCTGTCACTTTCATGGAATCCTGAATTGTCAACAAAAATATCCCCAAATCTTTGAACACAATGTTAATAATAAGATTAGGGTGAAATTAGTAAGAACTTTTGCATAGCCTTTTATTTAGGGACAAGGGGAAGAAGAATATGTTTCTGATATATGTTGCTTTTCTGTCATTTCACTGACTTCTTTCTAATGCTTTCCCAGCCATACAATGCTTTTAGCAAACACAGTTAAAATTTCTATTTATTTTTGTTTGTTTGTTTATAACATTTGTTTGCAGCTTTCTACCCAAATGGGGTCCCTAAGGCATCAGAACTGGTCCGCAATGTGTACTTTTATTAAATGGACTAAGTCAATCTATACAACCCAGACTGCACAGATAGTCGTGAGTGGAAAGTTAACTAAACCATGAAGAATACAAAGAGGCATAAGACAAGGTTGCCCCTTGTCACCTTTGTTATTTATACTGATGCTTGAAGTTTTGAATAGGGACATAAGACAAGATGAGAGAATTTGAGATATTAAGGAGAACTACAACAGGAGAACTACAAACAGAGAGCCTTTGCAGATGATTTGGTGTTGATTTTGGAGGACCCTTTGAAAGGAATTGAAACCCTAATGACAAAATTGAAAGAATTTGGTGTAGTGGCTGGTTTTAAGGTTAATAAGCAGAAAACCAAAGTCTTAACTAAAAATATGAAAATACAAGATCAAATGAAACTTGAAAGCATAGGGTTTAAAGTTGAGAAAAAGGTAACATATTTGGGTATTACTTTGTCAAATATGAACTGTATGTTATTCCAAAACAATTATATTAAGAGTTGGAAAGAAATTAAAAAGGATATGCTAAGATGGGATAAAACTCAATTATCACTGTTGGAAAGAATAGCTACAATTAAAATGAATGTCTTACCTAGAATGTTATTCCTATTTCAGATAATTCCAGTATTGACAACAGAGACACCATTTAAGCAATGGCAGAAGGATATATCGAGATTTATATGGCAAGGCAAAAAGCCAAGGGTTAAATTTAAGGTTCTACAGGATGCAAAAGAAAGGGGAGGTTTGGGCCTCCCAGGTATGAGATTATATTTTGTGGCTAACTGTTTGGTTTGGATGAAGGAATGGATACTGTTAAAAAAAAGATGATTACTGGACCTGGAAGGGCATGATCTAAAATTTGGGTGGCATGGGTATGTATAGTATGACAAAGTTAAAGCCAATGCAGAGTTTAATAATCATTATGTAAGGCGTGCAATCCTGAGAGTATGGAATAAATACAAATTTAGGTTTTATTCGAAAATACCTCTTTGGCTGTCATCGCAGGAAGCTCATTTTAGAAGGGAAATGGTTAGTCCACTTAAATTGTTAACTTATCAGGATTTATTGGAATTCTCGCAGGACCAAGTTAAAATTAAATCAAGAGAGGACTTAGCAGCAGAAGGGCACGCCTATTAGTGGTTTCCATATATGCAAATTTTGGAGAGATTTAAACTAGACAAGAGTCATTATGACTTTGAGAAATCTAGAACTGAATTTGAAATAGCCCTTTGTACAAATGATGAACATGCTATTTCTAAAATGTATAAACTTCTGTTGAGGTTTGAGATGGAGGAAGAGCAAGTAAAAGAATGCCTGATTAAGTGGGAGAAAAATTGTGGACATGATATATTAATGGAGCAATGGGTAAATATGTGGATAAGGGGGCTGAAATTTACACTAAGCTCCAGTATTAAAGAAATTTTTTTACAAAATGATGTATTGTTGGTATATGGCTCCTGAAAAATTGGCTAGAATGTATAAGGGGGTGTCAAATGTATGTTGGAAATGTGCTAAAGAAGAAGGGACATTTTTTCATATGTGGTGGACATGTAAGAAAGCATGGCTGGTCTTGTGACCGTAATAAACCCTTTGATTGATTGATTGATTGATTGATTGATTGATTGATTGATTGATTGATTGATTGATTGATTGATTGAGAAAGCAGAGTTTTTGGTTGCAGATACAATCATAGATTCAGAAGATTTTGAAGATTAAACTCCAGCTGAAACCAGAGAATAATGGACAGCCAGTTGGAAAAAAGTTTTAGAACACTGTTTTTATACTTTATTACAGCTGCAAGAGTACTTTATGCACAAAAGTGGAAAACTACAACATTGCCTACAGCGGAGGAATGGTTGACAAGAGTTTTGGAGTTTGCGTTAATGGCAAAACTTACTGCATTAATTAGAGAAAGGACTTTAGTTAACTTCTTGTCTGAATGGAAACCGCTAATAGACTTTTTGCTTGAAATGGGTAACAAGGATTTGATGACATCCGGATTTATGGATTAAGAAACAAGAACAACAGAAAAAAGAGGGGTTTGTGACTAACTTAGAATAATCTTTGTGGCAGAGAAAATCGGAACTCAACTTGTAGTGTCATCCAGGTGTTTTTTTATTTTCTTTTTTCTTTTCCTCTTAATTTTATAGCTATATGAATGGTTAGTGTGTTATGTTTAGAAATGTGTGTTTTTTCTTGTTCTCTGTGTTTATTGTTTATTGTCTTGTGGTGTGTGGTTTATAGTTTAAATAAAGAAAATTTTAGTCTAAAAAAAAGAACTGGTCTGCAATGTGGCCGCACAAGTTCACTACAATAGATAAATAAGCTTAAGCAAAATGGCAGGCATAAGTGTGTGTGTGTGTGTGTGTGTGTTGTGTGTGTTTATAACTGGAAGGACAGGTGTTCAAATTCTGGAAAGTATATGAAAAAAATATTTCTTACTTTCTTTGCTGAGGTGCCTAAAAAGATAAAAGGATGTACTTGGCAGAAGAGAGTTGTTTTAGATAACTGTTTTTGCTAAAATAAGCATGGGGGGTGTTAATTATTAAACCCTCTACTTGATTGTTCCCTAGTTCTGCTGATGCTTTAATCCTGGGTCACTGAAAGTTTAAGACTGCATTAGAGTGGTAGCTATTTTTCCTTTTTGCCTGAAGCTTTCCAATCTGGAAGGATGTTGGGGAGATTGCTGCTTGCCTCTGCCTGGGTTACTGTTGCTTACACTGAACTTTGCAAACCAGGTAAGAGGCTTCCATTCTATGCTTCATCCTTAAACTCACCAGTTGCTTTAAAGATCTGGCAAACTGAAAGACTACAGCTGCAATCCTTTGCATACTTGCTTAGAAATAATCTCACTGAACTTGGTGGGACATGCTTCTGTGTAAACATGCTTAGAATCAGGCTATAACATGATTTTAAGTAGTTTTGAGAATTCCATTACTGGAATGAAAACAATATTGAGGGTCCTGATGCAGCAACTGACTGACTGTTTACATTGAATATGTTTCCTTTGTTAGCAAAAGCAATCTTTGAAAAAATTAGAACTGATATTCATTTAGCGGCCTGTGATATCCCCAGTGTTTATGTTATCAGGACCAATCACCTTGCAGTCTTCCTTCTTTTACCCTGATATGTTAGACTGACTTGGAGCTACACCCCACTGTATTTTGTAGCACTGATTTCCAAATCATTTTATTTGGGATCTCCATCATATAATTCCATAAAATAAATTGCCAATATGTCAAATGTATGGTCTGATATACTGGGGGAAAGCTGAGGACTTAAAATGTGTTTCAACTGCATTTGTACATTCTAATTTTATAACTTTTCGGTTACAGGCAAACAGAATGCTGTCAAAGTGCGGCTTAGTATCAAAACAGCTTTGGGAGACAATGCAGTAAGTGAAGACATCTCTTTTTATTAGTGAAATATTTACAAAAGGCCACCTAGCTTAAGTAATGGCATCATTAAAGAGATATAAAACTATCTAAAACTTTAGATTATCAGTCAAATTTTCTGACATACATTTGTTGTTTCTTTGTGATCTGGTAGCATTGATTGAATGTTTGAATCCTTTGAAAAGCATATTCCCCTGCATACTTTCTGAAAGTCATTCTTTCACAAATATTTTCAAGTCCCTACTTTTAATATGAGCAACGTACTACCTGAAACTATTAATTACTTAGAAAGCCCCCATTCTACAGTAATTGCTATTTGGATGTCAGTTGCACAGTCAGAGAGGGACCACAGAAGGATTAAATTAATTATATCAGGTTCTGTGATCCTGTAAACATCCACTGAAACAAGTGCACTACAACCAGCTTCTGACCACTTACCAGTTCTCAGTGGATTCTCAAGTGCCACATATTTAACTCTTCACAATCCTGAACCTCCTTTAAGAAAATGTAGAGCTACACATCTTGCCACCAAAAACGGTTAAATGGTCCCCTCTCTTATCATTTCAGCATGCTTCCACAAACCCCTGTCAAAGGCAGGCAACACTTTGGAGCAAAAAAGGGACACTGTGTAACATGATGACCAATATATTTAATTAGGAGAAGGGAAGAACCTGACACATGACTTCCATTGTTAGCTGTAGTACTGCACTAAGCGTCCATATATCAAATTCTGAACATGGCCAAGTATGTGGATACTTAAATCCAGAGACTAGAGCCATGAACAGACGGGACAAATCTTTATACAAATCGGGGGTGGAGAATGATTTGAGGGAAAATCTAAAACACAAACAAAAATTCTTATAGCTTGAAGAATTCTTATAGCTTTAAGAAATTAATGCCTTCAACAGGAATTGTTAGGAATCTGTAACAGTATTACCAGCCTTCAAGACTTGGTTTCTGTCAACAAAAGGCAGAGGAAAGAATCCAGCAACCACTGAATGATTTGATACCATGTGAATTTTGTAACTCACCCAGGCCCGACTGCTCTCTACTATTCAACAGCAGTCACCCCACAAAAGCCAGTGTGGCATGGTAGTTAGAGTTTTGGACTAGGATTTGAGAGACCCAGGTCTGAATCCCTACGTCGCCAGGGAAGCACACATGGTGACCTTCATCTAGTCACATACTTCCAGCCTACCTGCCTCAAAGGATTGAGGACAACATAGAGGAGAGGAGAATTATACAAGCTGCTTGGATCCCCACTGGGTAGAAAGGCAGGATATAAATTAAGTAAATAAACAATAAGTATATCTGAAGATGGGGGACAGATTAAATGTAGGATGGTGGGTGGGATGTAGCCAAGGAAGCAGGAAAAGGTAAGGATATGGGTGTTGCCAGGAGTGAACCAGGAAATAGTATGGGGAAGGGGATACAGGGGGAAGTGAGGTCCCCCTCACAAGTCCCTGAGGATTCCCATTGGCCACCACCTCACAACTGAGTCAGGCCTTTCCCAGAGAGATGCTTCCAGAGGAAGAAAGGAGGGAAAACTGAATACAAAAGGGCTGAAAGGGGTAGGTTGGCTGGTGGGTGGGAAGGAGAGAAGAAAGCTGGAAAAGGGGAGACGCTACTGAAGCTTTCAGGGAAGAGAAAGAGGGAATAGTGGTGTGTGTGTGTGTGTGTGTGTGTGTGAGAGAGAGAGAGAGAGAGAGAGAGAGAGAGAGAGAGAGAGATGCCCCATGAAAATCCTTTGGTCCCCCTCTTCTAACACCGAATTCTGTCCGCTGCTGTAGTTACTGGCATTTGTTTCCAGTTAAAGCATTCTTAAAGGTCCAAGTTGGCGGGTATGTGTGTCTGTGGAATCCAGCACTTATTGTGAAAAGGTGCAGCAGGTAATGAACAACCACTGTTGCTGAGCAGTGACCCAGGAAAAGACAGTCCCTGTTCTAATTGGCAGATGGTATGCAGCAGTACTGGAGGCAGAGATCAGTGGCATCTAAGCATACAACAGCTCACTAGTCCACAGACTCCCTTGCAAGCACGGACCAGCAGAACGTGAGCATAAAATATACTTTTATATAAGACTCAGTCTGCAATCATAAGTAAATCTACCTGGGAGTAAGCACCACAAAAGTAGGGTTTACTCCAAAGTAAATGTGTATAAAATTTGCTACATTTGGAATCATGAGTAACTGTAGCTGAAATGCCTTCCTTAAAAAGGATTTACCAGTAAGCAAAGCCAAGTAAAGAATTCTGAGTCCCAGAAGAATCAGATCATAAAATCTACCCATCTTGAGCCTAACAAAATTTAGTGCTGTATTATCAGTACAATCCTAAACAGAGTTACCCCAGTCTAAGCCCATTGACTTCTATGGGCTTAGACTGGAGTAACTCTGCTTAGGATTGCACTGTATATGATATCTTTATTTTGCCTGTTTTTTTCTGATTCAGAATTGGTTATTTCCTCTGCACTTGTAAAAACCTGCCCAGAGATTTAGAAACACGTAAAATGAGCAGACTGTCAGGTGGATTGACCAAGCCAATTAAAATGTATGATTTATGACATGATTTTTTAAAAGCTGGTTTATTAGGCATGTATTCTACTTTGGGAGAGCAGCCTCAGGCAGCCTCCATTGTTACCTTTGTGGCACAATACACACTTCTAAACAATGCTGAATAGATGTTTAAGTTTGTCTCATTCTCATTTCCTAAAAATGCAGCAGATGCAGTTCTTGTGATACATTAGAATGAAATTAAAGCCCATTAAGTCTATTAAAGCAACCAAAGCAGCCAGATGGTGCAGTTAAATTGCTGGCTGTCTTATTGAGCTGCACTGTCTCTTTGTTTACTTAGGTCTGTGATAGATGAATCCATCCAATATCTCCTAGACTGTGAACTGCTTGGGGGAGAGATCATCAACCATAAACTTGTTAGGTATTGCATATAATAGAAGTAGGTTTCATTACCAGAGTTTTAGCCACAACTTCAGACATCTGTTCTAGACAAAGAACCAGTCACAAGTGTTTAGCTATATTATATAACATGCATACAAGATGTATACAACATGTTAAATAGAACAGCCAGAGAATTCCTGCCCACCTCTGAGAAAGCACAATTTTCCACTCTATAGTGTGTAAACTAGCTGTAGCAAACCTATTAAAGCCCTGGTCAAGAACTTTCCACTTCTACCCCTTGGAAGAATGACAGAGCTGTGCCAATCTGGTACTGTGACCCGTGGGGTCCAGAGATGAAGCACCAGGCCTTCTCACAGTCCTCTTGCTTGACATATCCATGGAATTTAATCAGCAGGGGGTATCTACAGAAGCTGATTCCACAGTCCTGTCTGAGCATGCGAGTGGCAGACCTCCTCAGAGTCTCTTCACAGTCCTTGGTGCAGAACCAAACAGTGAAAAGTGAGATTTTCCCCTATTCTTCGACCCTGGAGCCACTGTTTAGGGTTCGAAGGATGGACTCAATAAGACACATTTATGCTCTGAGTCCAATGTGGGAAGGGTGGGGGAGGTGAGCAAGCTAGTTGTATATACTAACCCTGGCTATTGCAGGACCTTCTTTTTGAATGAGAAAAGCAAAACAATGCTTTGCTTTGCTTTGCTTTACACACTGCACAACTGGTTCAGTCAAAGACAGTAGCCACACTCCTCTGTGGAGACACCATCTTCTTCCCATAATGCCAATCAACAGGTCAGAAATGTGACTGTGGCACTTTAATTACTTGGCTTCTTTACTTAGGGTTGTCAGGTCTCTATACCTTCCTGGTGGGAGTGAGGGGACTCGGCAGTTAGTGGGAGGCTTAATCCCATAACAACAACGTTCAACTTACATACCACCCTTCAGGACAACTTAATGCCAGCTCAGAGCAGTTTACAAATTATGCCATTATTATCCCCACAACAAACACCCTGTGAGGTGGGTGGGGCTGAGAGAGCTCCAGAGAACTGTGACTAGCCCAAGGTCACCCAGCTGGCTTCAAGTAGAGGAGTGAGGAATCAAACCTGGCTCTCCAGATTAGAGTCCCTGCACTCTTAACCACTACACCAAACTGGCTCACTGAGCGCATGTGCTCCTGGCAGCAATGTGATTAAAACACTTCTGGGAAGTGACATCATCGCACCAGCTAAGCACAGTACCATGCCCACTGCCAGACACAATGACATCACTTGAGGAAATGACATTGTTGTGCTTGCCAAGAGCACGCCTGCTGCATGCTTGCCCTGGAGGTTCCTTGCCTTCCATGCCCATTTCCTGTGCTTCCCAGGCCAGGTGAGAGGGGGCAGGGGCAGAGGCTGGGAGCCAGGGATCCCCCACTCCCACCAGGGGAATGGGAACCCTACTTTTACAATGCCAGCTCCAGTGGTTAACCTCTACATTGTAACCTGGCAAGCACCCCTCATCACCTCCACTTGCTCACACTTTGGCTGTGGTGCTGCTTTCACAGCCTAACTCCTTTTCCCAGCTCCTTAAACTCCTGCTCTGGCTGCTGAATCCTTGCTGCAGGGTTAAGCAAGGGAACCTGTTGAAAAGGCCTTCGGTACTTCAGAAATAACATACTTGGACAAAGTACTGCAAGCTATGGGATTTGGTAAAAAAATTCTGAAAATACTACATTCTATATATATACACCCCCTTATCCCACACCGGCTCAAAGTGCCAAGGGGGTGGTAACATATGACTTACCATTCGTGGCTGTCGTATGGCTAAGTGTGTTGGGTTGGGGAAAGCAATGGTGAACTACCCTGCAAAAACTTCACTGCGAGACTCTGCGGATCTCTCTCGACGCGCTATAGGACAGAAAGGCCTGGAGGGGGACGATCTACGGAGTAGCCGAGGGTCGGATGCAACTGTGTGGCTTGGATCGGATTGGATATATATACAACCAACAGCAAATTTGAAAATAAATGGACAGACCTCTGAAAAAATTACAATTGATAGGGGCACTAGACAGGGATGCCCTCTAGCACCAACTCTATTTGCCATTGCAATAGAACCACTGGCCATTACAGTCAGAGAAAATAATAACATTAAAGGAATCCAAATTGGAAAAGATCACTATAAGATGAGCCTATTTGCGGACGATATGATTATTTATGTGACTGATCCCCTTTGCACCTTAAACTATTTAGAACAACTGCTCACAGAATTTGGTATGATTTCAGGTTTACTGATGAATCAAACAAAATCACAAATATTACCAATTAACATAATGAAAGAAGATACAGACAAAATTAAAAAACAACACAAGTTTCATTGGTTAGAAAAGGAACTGCTTTACTTAGGAATTGCAATTTCTACTAATAACAAAAATTTGATACCATCAAACCACTTTAAAATAATTACACAAATTAAAAATGACATGAATAAATGGAAAAAGATAAAAATCTCATGGTACGACAGACTTCATTTGATAAAAACATTTATTCTACCTAGAATAATATTTGTCATGAGAGCTATATCTATTAAAATTCATGAAAACATAATTAAGCAATGGCAGTCCATACTAAATTCTTTTTTGTGGGATCACAAGAAACCCTGGATTTCCTTTAAAATTCTGAGATTAAAAAATCATCACGGAGGACTTAATTTCCCTGATCTATCATTATACAACAAAGCAATCAGACTCTCCAATCTCCTCTCGCTTTGGCACTCAAACGAAACAACAGAGTGGACTTCGACTTGCAATAAGTTACCACCCCAATGGAAAATACAAGAAATAATTTGGAACCCACCTACTAAACAACCTAAAGGAATAAAGAATAATACCTTCCTTGATGCGATCCTACATATTTGGGATCGCACCAGAACTAAATTAATACCAGACATGTCGAGGCACTCTCCTATTTCTGTACAAAACATATCAACAGACACTAAAACTCAAATAGCAAAAACACTGAAAACTACAGATATTATCACATTAAAAGATATAGCAACGAAGGACGGTCTCATAAGCAAAATTGAGATAGAACAAAAATTTCAAAGCTCAATTCCATGGTTCTTATATCTGCAATTACAAGCTGTCACCCAACAAATAAACATAAGAAAGGTTATGAATGCAACTCAGACAAGATTTGAGCAATTCATGGATGCTAAAAAATATCAAAAAAAGGGCATGATTTCAAAAATATATGGCCTGCTATTGTCCTCTAACATCCCTAACAATTTTAGTTATCAAACTAAATGGCATAAAGATCTTAATGAAGTACTGACATTAGACAACTGGGAAAAAGTATGGGCATCAAAATTAAATAAATCCTCAACTATATTAACTAAAATACAAAGCTATAAAATTATACACAGGTGGTACCTAACACCCAAAAAAATCTCCTTAATTTACTCTTCAGCTTCTCCCTCTTGTTGGAAGAAATGCAATAACGAGGGTAATTTTGCTCACTGTTGGTGGGAATGTCCCTTGATATCTTGATTTTGGTCAGAAATACTAAATATTATTAAGGAAATAACAGGGTACAGTGTCCCTATGTCACCTAAAGTAATCTTCTTGGGACTGTGGGATCAGACATCAATCCCAAACGTTAGAAGAGACCTTATCAACTCTCTCCTGGTGGCAGCTGGGAGTGCAATAGCAACCAAATGGAAAGACCAATCTCCACCTACTACAGAACTTTGGTTTACAAAAATCTGGAACCATTTTATAATGGAAAAAATAACTGACAATCTACATCAGACGGAACATCAATCTTCGGGATCAAACTTCTGGGAAAAATGGATCCCATTTTACGAATACATAGAAGCAAGAGACCTGCAACCTCCCTCTTCACACCACTCATTGTTGATGTATTAAAGTTGAAGCACTGTGTTAATATTTGTAAATGCAATGTATTATATTGGTTTGTTGTTTGATTATTGTTACAGTTCTAAAATTGAATAAAAATATTTTTTTAAAAAAGGAGTTGGAGGAATTAGTGTACACGGAGAAGCAGTGAGAGGGTGTAACTATCAGGATCTCCACCTATGTATGCAAGGAATGTTCCCTTAGAGGACTCTCTGAAAGAATCAGATGGGTGTTCAACAAGAATGGTTTTTATTACAGGGACAGCAGAGAGAAGACAGAGAGAGAAAAGAAGGAGAGAGAGAGAGAGAGAGAGAGAGAGAGAGAGAGAAGAAGGGGTAAGAGCAGGGAATTCTTCACCAAAGCTGGCTAGGCCTTCACTTGAATCATACTAAAAGAATTTGTACTGCTACTACTAAAAATTTCAAACTTACTATTAAACTCTTACTATACTATTAAAGAATCATCAGGTGTGCCTGCATAAAGGTACAAGTAATTCTCATTTAAAAGACACACTATAGAAAATCATACACAGAAAATCTATAAGCAAAAAGTATGGTTGGGGAAGCAGGTAAAACTGACCAGAGTTCAGAGCAGAGCTGCAGTAGATTTCTATCAAAACAGCAGGGGTTGGTACAGAAACAGCATTATAAAAATGAAGTTATGCCACTGAGAGTCACTCTGCATATTACTTCTTTTGCGAGTTTGCCATGAAGCCAACCTGCACGCCACACAGTCACACAGCAGCTCTCAAGAATGGGTTTTTAGAAAAGGAGAGTGCAAATGGGCTCAAAACGCTGCTGCTGGGGAAAGGAAAGCTCCTGCCTTTCTCCCAAGCTGTTTTCTCCATGCAAAAACTGTGTGTGTGTGTGTGTGTGATGTTATAGGATTGCCGCTCTGCACCATGGCTCATGGCCTATGGGGTGCTCCAAGATCCCATCTTATCCCCCCTGCTTTTCAACACCTGTGTAAAGCCACAGGGAGAAGTCATTTGGAGATCTGGGCTGAGTATATGCAGATGACACTCAGCTCTCTCACACTACCAGCAGATACCAGAGGAGCTGTAGAAACTGTAAACAGGTCCTGGAGGTAGTTTTGGATGAGGGCTAACAAGATGAAACTTAATCCCAACAAAATGGAGGTGCCAATGGAGGGGGAAGGTCAGACTCAGAGAATGGTTTATCTGTTATTATTTAATTTAATTTAATTTAATTTATTACATTTATATTCCGCCCTCCCTGCTTTCGCAGGCTCAGGGCAGATAACAGAAATACAAATATCAAATGCCATTAAAAATTTTAAAAATATTACATCTAACACACTACATCTAATCAATTAAAATTACAACTATGCAAATATATAAATGTTGTATATTTACATATAAATAATTAAAAGCAGCACATAATATAGATTTGGTGTTCCGTACAACGATTCTTCCAGAGCAAATGTATGCTGTATTAAGTGTGGACAGAATTAAGCGCGGACAGCAGCATCTATGTTCACATAGGGGCGTGGTTTAATCCCCCCCTCCATGGGGGAGGGCACCGCCTGGCGTCAGCCATATGCCTGGCGGAATAGCTCCGCCAGCTTATAGATGAGACTGTACTCCCACTAAAGGAGCAGTTTTGTAGCTTGGGGGTGCTGCTGGACCCAGGCCTCTTACTGGATAAACAGGTGGAAGAAGTTGCCAAGGGTACCTTTCATCAGCAGGAAAGATCTTGCCACTGTAGTACATGCGCTAGTAACATCTAGATCATATTACTGCAGTGCACTCTACATGGGGCTGCCCTTGAAGACTGTTCAGAAACTACAGTTGGTGCAGAATGCTGCAGCCAGAATGCTGAATGAGACACACAAGAAGGACAGAGGAGATGCAGAAAGATGGATCTTATTTGCTATCTAACTGTCAAATTTGCTGCCCCCTGCAGGTATTCTGTGTCTTCTGCCTTCTTTGTACACAAGACATGGTATTCCCAACAGGGGCCACATACCTTAAGGACGGCTTCCTCCCATCTGAACCTACTTGTCCACTCCATTCATCTTCGGAAGCCCTGCCTCAGGTGCTCCTGCCACCTGAGGTTAGACAGGTGGCAACCCAAGAAAAGACCTTCTCAGTCATGGCACTAAGAGTGTGGAACCCCCTCCCAGGGAGATGTGTCTGTCCCCCTCAATTGCTGTCTTCCAACAGTGGGTGAAGACTTTTTTTGTTTCATTTGGCATACTACGTGGGGCCTGAAGATCTGGAATTATAACTGATCTCCAGACTACAGAGAGAATTCTCTTCCCTAGAGAAAATGACTGCTTTGAAGGGTGGACTCTATGGTGATATGCTCTGCTTAGTTCCTCCCCTTCTCAAACATTGCTAGAAACCCTTTGGAATTTGATGTTGCAAACAACTAGATACCACATACTCAAAAGACATATTAGGACATATTTAATACATACTGAATATAAGGTCAGAGATGTACTCATGAAAATTTAAAAAAATGAATTAATGTTCAGCTGAATTTGGATTCTGTGACAATTTCTAGATTATAGATTCAAATACTATTATACATTCTTGCACTCACTTCTTTCCTTTACTCTTTGACTATTCTGTATAGTTGGGGGTTGGCAACTAGCTATCCTGTATACAATACTTTAGCTGTTATTTGGTTGATCTCTTTTTGCCTTCTGTGTTGCCAAATATATCCTAACAGGTTTAAAAAAATCTTTAGTACAGCAAAATAAAAGGTATTTCCATGACCTCATAACATAGTAAGTCTGTCTTTTGCCTTAGAGAAACATTTTTCCTCCAGCACTCTGTCCACAAAAATTCTTTGTTGTTTTACAGTATACCTGGGATACCAGCGAAGAATATCTATTTAAAGCAATGGTGTCTTTTGCTATGAGAAGATATTCCAGTCACGAAAAAACCCAGTAAGTATGTGCCCAATTTTCTTGTATATTTTTTTCTGTTAAGTGAGATGGAAGCTATGCCATGCCAGAGGACTGGAAATAATTAGTAGCTGTGAGTGCTTCATTTCACAGCTGGTCAGTTTTCAATGTGTGATGTGATTTCTTTCTGCTCACCCTATTAGAAGCTTGAAATTGGTCTGGTCATAAAGTAATTTGTGTGATGGTTTCTCTGCTGTTTCAATGCACAATGTGATGAAAGTCGATTTGAGGGTCATATTGGAGTGGCCTGCAGTTAGCACACTTTTAATGTCCACAAATAAAAATATGTATTTCCTCATGCAGATGCATCCATTAGCAGAATCCAGTCAAGGAGTGTTTGGGAGCTTCTCTTCAGAGACCCTGAACTCTCATCACTTATGATACACACACTATAATTTACTCCATTACAGTAGGCAGTCTGCATACTTTACCAATCTGCAGTTTAGTGGCTTGAAACTATTGCCCAATATGTCTCTTATAAGTGCAATGTTATGCAGAGTTATTCCAGTATAAACTATCTGCATAGAATAGCACTATTAATGTTTCACATGACAGATTATAAAATTATAGAAAGTACTGAAAAAAGTAAGCAGAAGTATCATCGGAGAAAGGTGACAGTTGAAAGATTTACTGTCATCATTGTGGTATACATTTCTAATATCTGTCTTTAGGAAAATGAACTCTAGCTAGAATCAAGCTTAAACTGAAAGCTACCTAAAACTGAACACTATCTTTAAAAAAAGACATAATATCATTCACAGAATGGGAGATCCTTCCCCTCTCTTCTGGTATAAATCCACAACTATAAACCAGACTGCTGGACTGAAATGTGTCATCGGCCAGTACTTATCTCTGGCTTAGAGATGGAAGCTATGTGTAAACAGTTCAGTATCCTGTGGCTTCTCTTTGTTTATTATAAACAGAACTGACAGCAGCTTTAGAACGTTACTAAGGACCTCTTTTCACTTGACAATAATGCATTAGTGGATGGACTCAAGTGCAAAATACACACATTGGATGAAAACGGCATGTGGACATGTAAGCATCCAATTTTCTCAGCAAAATACATGGAAGCAGGGAACCAGTCCTTTCCTCACTTCCATTTGCAAGTATTGTGTTTACTGAATACACTAGTACAAACTATAAAGTTAGAAACATCTTGGAGAAATTTACTGTTGAACAGAATCAGCCTATGCCAGTTTTGTTTCTAATGAATTATCTGACAAGGCTAATTTGCATAATACAAATCCTCATGGCTAACAACATGTGATGGGAGTAGAGTTGCTAACACCAACTTGGGAAACTCCTGGAGAGGGCAGGGTTTGGGGTGGGGAGGGACCTTATACCCACCACAGAGTCCACCTTCCAAAGCAACCATTGTTTCCAGGGCAACTGATTTTTGTATTCTGGAGATCACCAGTTGTAATTCTGGGAGATCTCCAGGCACCACTTGGAGCTTGGCAACCTCATTTGGGAATTCTTTGCTCACTCTTCCTCCCTGCTCCCCACAACTCTGGATAGATTAGGGTTACCTCAAGAGGCCTAGAGTTCTCCAGGAATTACAACCAAACTCCAGACTACAAAGATCAGTTCCACTGGATGAACTGGGAGCTTCAGAGGCAAACTCCATGGTATTGCATCTCTGCTGAACTCTGTCTCCTCCTTAGACTCTGCTCACCCCAGGTACCACTTCTAAATCTCCAGGATTATCCCAAGGCAGAGGTGCCAATTCTAGGCCCATGTCTGATTGTGACCGTGGCATGCAGCTTCAGCCTTCCCCCTGCACCATTTTTATGTCCTGGAATGGGTGTAGGGAGTCACTGTTTTATCTGCGGGAACTTACATGTAGTGATGGCCTTCCATAATGAAGTAAACATTTGGCCTTTTCAGAATACATTTCCTGCTAATCACCTGGATGTGTTTTAAATTCCTGTTTCCCGTTTATTTAACTAATGAAAATTTATTTGACTGTTATTATTCAGGTTTGGTTTATGTTTTGTTTGAATTTGAAACTGGGATTTCATCTGACAGAAGAGAATGCTGCTTAGAGATGATCCGTTCTATTCACGCAAACCAAGAGCTTGCCAGCTGCACGTATCAGGAGTATGATCTGCATAGTCACATTTGTGACGCGCAGATATTCCATGTGGAATGGATGCTGGTTCATTTGCATGGAAACTGTACTCACATGGATAATCCATGCATTGCCCAGTTCACATGAGACAGTGATAGTCAGTGCAATCCTAACCGGGGCAGGGTGGAGGGAGTGCACAGGAAGCAGACTAGGCACTACGCTGGTGTATCTGCGAGATATGCTGACAGAGTGCCCTGGAAGCACTGCACCCTGGTCAAGTGCTGGTGTAGCAATGTCCACTGAGCAATGCTGGTGCAAACTGCTGCCCTGGTGGAGAGAAGGGCTGTTTGTCATGCCAGGAGCATTGGTTAGCTCCCCCAAACTGGTGGAATGTTATTCCCCCCCAAAAAACTATGACATAGCTCATAGGCACACATGCAGTGGAAAAGGCCAAGGGCCCTACAGATGCAATCCCACTCACAAGTCCTTGTGGAGCACAGGATGCCGACTACAATTGCAACCAAACACTCCCTTCCTAGCGGCAGCCAAGTCCCTCTCCCACACCCGGTCACTCTGCTTAGTCACTAGTTCCAGCCTGGCTACCAAAACATCCATCCTTAGGCAGCATTATGACCAGCACATCTGCTTCACTCAGATGCATGCTGTGCAAGTAATAGCTCAGTCTGTCTCCCCATGGTCCCTGGGTGTGGCTCTCAAAGGCATAGGTGCCATCCTGGTCAGAGAGCGTTGGCAACCCAGTTCATTGAACTCTTCTTAATTTTCTTTTCAATAAAGTTGGTTTTTTCCTACAACTCTGTCCCTGTCCATTTGTTTGTGAGCAGATGAGACTGGCTCTGCATCCCTCCCTGCCCCACCTCCTCCCCATCCGTGACTTCCCCTTAGAACTGTCCCTTCACATGTCTGAGAAGGTGGGCTGTGACTCAGGGACAGCCAGCCCATACTGGGATGTCTTTTGTTGGTCTTTCTGGTGCTCCTGAACTTCTGTTTTGTTCAGCAGCAACACATAACAGAGGTCTAGTCACGCCTTGAAGGCTGATTGTCCATATTGGTCCCCACCCACTTCCCATACACATCCTATGCTGCGGTGTGCAGCTTGCACAGGGAATGGGTTGGTGTGTGGTCCAGGGTGGGTGTGGCCACTCCTGCATGATGTGTGTGTGTGTGGGGAGACTCTGTGACAGCATTGCTGTCATCTGATAAACCACGCAGATTGGCAGTGCAGGCGCAAAGGACCCTGGGTGGACGCAATGGAGCTGCTGTCATGGGTGCAGCAGAGAGGAGTTGCAGAGTGGCATCTCTGCCAATATGATGGATAGCACTGGCTGAGCCACCCCATTCTCCTTTTTGCAGTTTGCAGGGCACACTGTCAGCTCCAGAGCTTTTGCCTGCCTCTTGCAAGGAGCTCCAGCCATGCTATCCCAGTGCCTTCCCAAAGAGCCATGCCTGCTTGTGCAGTGATCTCTGCCTGGGCCCATGTGGCTGGTGATGTCAGGGCTGCAGTGGAGTGCCTAATGCCTGATGGCACACTTCCTTTAAATCTCTTGGCCCAGTGGTTGGGATACTGATCTTGGGTGTGGGGCTGTACGTTCATGCCTGGCCCCTGCCTTTTCTAGTATTTCTATTTTTACTTTTGGGGAGAAAAGGTGTGTGGGGCTTGGAGCAGGGATGGTTGCATGTGGGCAGCACTTTTGCTGCCAGTCAGACCCTTGCCGTGGAAGGGGTAGGTGTTTGGTCTGCTGCACGGATGCCTGTCCCCTATAAGCTGTGTGTGTGTGTGTGCTTGGGCCATGTGTCTCTGTTGGGGTTGTGCTGTTGATGGATCTTTCCTCCTTGTCTGCTGGTTCACTGTGGAGAGCCATATAGAGGGAAAGTGGCAGGATCAGCAGGTGGCGATTGGTTGCATCTGTATGTGCTACTCACAGACAGGGGCGTCATTGGCTGCCATTGTCTGATTGGTGGGTGTTGCCAGGGTTGCTATGGTCTCTGGCATGTTTGCTGTGCTGTCTGGGCTTTGTGGAAGAGTGTGTGGTGTTATTTCCCCTTGTGGGATGTCCATAGGGAATGGACTGGCGGCACCACTTTTGCTTTAGCAGTTGCTCTCCACTGCAGCAATCTCTCAGGATTGTGCTGCCTGCTTATCATACTCTCAATACTGGCTGTTTATGGGCTCCCAGCTTGTGTGAATGGAACAGAACATTTGCATCAGATAAATACACCAGGTTGTAAATTTACATCGGGTTGTAAATTACTTTGATCAATAGTAGAGAAATGTTTAACAAATGAAGTGAATAATGAATAAAATACCTGATGACCCTGCTGATAATTTCTTAGGTAAAAGTCAGAAAAAAAGATGTTTATGGCCTAAAGAAGGTACAAAATTCTTCTGTGGAAACCCCTGCATACTGTAGGGGTTTGTTAGTTGAATTACTGCATATTACTCAAAAGCATGTTTTATTTACATGTGGTATTTAAAAGGATGTTTTAAAAGGGAAATCTATACTCTAAAGTGATTTGTGAATATGCAGGGGTTTCATTTTGACCTACTCTGGTGTTTTTATCCACAATGCAGTTCCTGAGTTATTCTTTGGCTTATGAAGAGTCAGTCCTCACTCCAGTGAAAAATGACAATGAAGACAAATTTAGGATGAATACAACCAAACAAGGAGTGTCATTGTACATAGCAGTCTCAAGTGAAAGGGAAATGTATACTATTTTCTCAGTAGGAGAGTCTGTTTGCCATTGGGTTCACTGATAAATGAAGATGATTGGTTTAAAGTGGCAATTGATGCCATGAGAAGAATTCATTCATTCATTCATTCATTCATTCATTCAAGGCATCTAAAAAGAAGGAAACACTATAATGATACAAATCTGAAACATTATAAAGATACATCAAAAGTTAATTATGAAATGACAGGTGGAAAAGCCCATCCCAAGATGATGATGGTGAAGAAGAAGAAGAGATTGTCATAAACATGCTAAGACATCATCTTTAACGTATCAGTCCAAAATCATCTAACTCTCCACTGTGAAACTTGAAATGGCTTGGATGATTTCGGATGGATACACCATACTGAAGATTTCTTTCTAACATATCTGAAATGGCCCTTTTTGTTTTGTGCTGTTATACATTATCATTGTTTCATAATCCACGTGCTAAAGTCATAATGCTGAATACGATGACCAGATTACTAGTAATTCGAATTATTTGCAATTACCTCAAAAATGGATTTAAAAGGGTGTAACTGCTTAGTATGGCACTGTTGGGATGTTGCAAATACTGAACTGTAAATTATTTCACTCTTTTTCAGTACAGAGAATTCACTTGTACTGAACTTTTGGTAATATGTTTACATTCAATCACTTTATTAATAAGTTTTTAAAAGTAATTCATTAACTAAAAATTCAGTAACCAGTAATCTATAATATATAGAAGGAAGTGTAGGAGGAAAAATAGCAATTATACTGTGCTGTTGGTCTGCCAGAAGATGTCACTGTGGAGCATTTCAAAATATAACCATAATACCCTAGTTGGCAGCTAGTTTTTAATTGAGCCATATTTTGTTTGGCTGTGTCCTGTGCAGACCAGCCTAGCCTGATCTTACCAGATCTTGGCTGCTAAGCAGGGTCAGCCACGGTAAACCGCCTCTGCTCATCTCTTGCCTTGCAAACCCCCTGGGGTTGCTATAGGTTGGCTGTGACTTGATGGCTTTTTAAAAATTGAGCAAGGTCTGAAGCTTGTTCCTTGGTTCAGAAATATCAGCTCAGCTTTATAGATTTTGTGCTGCATGAGCTAAGATGCATGCAATGGGTTCTATACCACCACCATCCCAGAGCAGCAATAGAGTTTTTGCCAGAATCACCCCTTAATCTCCTCACAGTTGGTTGGGCCTCACAGTTGGTTTGCCAGTCTTGACTTTCATGAAAGAAAGCAGGTGAAGTAATGGGGAATAGATTCACAGTGCAATTCTAAGCAGGTCTACTTCCTAATCTGGTCTATGCAATGCAGCTTATTCCCAGGAAAAGTTCTTAGGCTTACATTATCAGTCCACAGGCCACCAATTGCCTGTCTCTAGTTAAGAGGAAAAACAAACCATATACATGAAAAGGCTGTGCTATAAAGAAGAATGGTAAGATGACTAAGTGGGATATAACATTTTTTCATTGTCTTTGTTACGGTCTAATCTGACACACACACACACTCACATTTATAGTGCCAGATGTCACCCAGAGCATAGGAAATGAATAAAAAAGAAGCACTTTTAGAATTTGAAAGTGAAGAAGTCTGATTTGTGTAATACATTTTGAACACAGAATATATTTTTTTAAAAAATAATAAACCAATAAATACATGACTTCCAAAATATACACAAACCCTGCTTGTTCTCTTTTTACCATTTATGCCTGAATTACTATTAAACATCTGGTCTTTGCTGATTATCTTTGTTTTTTTTAATTATCCACAGGACTTCCAATGTATTGCTTTGCAATGTAACAGATCGGGTATCATTTTGGTTTGTGATCACTGATTCATCCACAAATACCACAACCATTCCCAGGAGGCATGTGGAAGAAGCTATAAGGTACTATATTGGCTGCCTGTATAATCACTTATATTTGTTCTGACCAAATAGTAGCATTTTATTGCACCTTGTCAAAAGAGCTTGTAGCAGCATTTCTAGCTCTCTCAGTAACCATTCATTCATTCATTCATTCATTTACTTACTTCATGTATATTCTGCCTTTTCCTCCCATGTGGAGAAAAAGGCATTTTTCTCCTTTTCTTTATTTTATCCATACAACAACCCTGTGAGGTAGGTTAGGTTGTGAGTGTGTGACTGGCCCAAGGTAACCCAGAAAACTCCCATGGTGGAGGTCCCAGATCATACTCCAGCAATCTAACCACACTGCACCACACTGGCCAAGTTTTCCAAATTCATCCCTAGTAGTCTACCTGCTGCCTCATGCTGCTTCTCTTCTTGTCATGAGCATTGCCTGAAGAAAGCATAAGGGACCAACAAACACACTGAGAACAGGAAGGAAAGTAACTTATTTATAACTAGTTTCTCAGGAGTTGCTGTTCACATGTAGGCACAGATATGAACATAGGTTCATGCAGGTACATGTGACTGCAGGAGGACAAGACTAGACAAAGAAGCTAGATTTCATATAGTAGTAGGTAATATATAATCTATGAAGTACAACCTACCTGCCAAAGCCCAGACGGACAGATCTGGAGATATACAGGGATAGGTTAATGCAGTTTCTGTACTGACAATGTCTCATGTTCTCTCTTTGAATGATGATGCCAAAGCACAAGTGTAAGGATACTTCAACAAGGGCACTTTCTACATTTCTAGTTGAGTACTATTATAGAAACCCAGAAATAAGGAATCAGTACCCCTAGAAAGATGCCACATAGCCCATAGTTGTACCTGTCCACCCCAAATGTGGTGTGATAGCTCCTGTGTACCATGCTGAATACTAGCCCACAGTACTCTGCCATTAGTACAGATGGATAGCGCTCACTGTCCTGACTAGACATGGACACAAAAACCCATGATCTGGACTATGATCTGGGACACCCACCATGGGAGTTTGCTGGGTTACCTTGGGCCAGTCACACACTCACAACCTAACCTACCTCACAAGGTTGCTGCTTCTCTGCCACTTGGTTTCCAAATCCTGAAACATGCCTTGGAGGGAGGGAAAAGCAGCTATTTAATCTTTTCCTGGCTTTTAAAGCCAGGAGGAAAGTGCAGTAATGTTATAATGTTGCAGTGTTGCTATGCTCCAATGTTACAACATTGCTACACTTTCTTGCCTTTGAAAAAAAAAGAGAGTGTGTGCATACCACAAAGGAGTAAGGGAAAACCATCCATTTAGCTCTTTCTTGGCTTTTAAAGCCAGCAGGGAATAAACAAACTTCCACAAACATAAGAAGCAGAACAGATACTGAAACCCTTTAAAGATCCAGCCGGCATTTGAAAGCAGCAACACTTTTCTTGTGCAAGAGAAGTGTTTCTTCTTTCAAATGCCCGCTTTTTTCAGCTCATGGGGGATCCCCCTCCCATCAGCAGAAAAGCCGCTGGTGAACACCTCTGCAGGAAGCTCATCTCCGGTTGCCTAGGAAACTGATTGATCAGCGCCAGGCTGTCTGCAGTGACCAACGAAAACAAACCAAACAAACCAGCCTAAAGTTTGTCCCGGTTCATCAGAAATGGGCTCTGACGAACCACTGGTTTACAAACCACGAACCGGCTGGGTTCGTGATGAATTTTGGTTCGTATTTCAGTTCATGCCCATCTCTAGTCCTGACACCTCCATTGCTCCCTTTGTGAAAAGAACATAGAATTATTTTTTTTGTTTATGAAACTGTCTATGTTTAGCTCTCCCAATAATCCTATAACCCTGTAAGGTAGGCTGTACAATAGGGACTGGGGCAAGTCTCCCTCCTCACAGTGCACTTCCTGCCTGGGTGCAGGGGCAAATTTAACATACTAAGTTTGTTCCCAGTGGGCCCCCAACCAGGAGCCAGCCAAGCCAAATCCCATCAGCACTTACAGTATAGTAGGGGCTTTGGGGCTTGAACCCAGCAAGCTGCAGCATGGAAGAAGACCATGGGTAATCCTGCAGTTAGCATTGCTGCTGGTCCAGCCATGAAAGCCATACCTGTCTTTCATTGTGACTATCCATTTCTGTGACTCCCATCATTGTAAGAATGCCACCTACTTACCCATAGCTCAGAGAAGATAGATTTACTTGTGAAAGATGAAAAATAAATCTCATGGCTCCATAGTCAACTTCCATAAACAGTCTGCTGCAAAGTTTTTGCATAATACCTGTAAAAATAGCTCTTTGTTTTTAACCTGCTATTGTACTTTGTCTTTAAAAATCACGTTGTATTTTAGAGATGCAGTACCTCTTGTTAAATGTGAATGTGGCAATGAATTAGCACGCATTCCTTGGGAAAGATTAATTTTTAAGCTTATGAGCAGATTAAAGTGCTTTCTACCGAGAAATTCAAAACCAACTTTTCTGTATTAGTAGGAGAAGCTGATTATTGATTTCTTGGACCAGGGTAATAATAGTGGAATGCACTTTTTATTTTTGGCAGTTCTTTGAAACATTCACTTTGTATAAGCAGATTTAACTTTCTACATCAGTGGGATCTCAGTTTCAAACAATTGTCCATTACTTGTTGACATGATACGTAATTGTAAAAATGCGCAGTACTGAAATTAAACCCTATTGCTAAGGTACAAACAAGAAGTAATAACGAGTCCTTCACATGCCCTTACATCAGTTCAATTTAGAACTCTCCAAAGCTCAGATTATGCAGTTTGGACCACATGAACATGGAAAGCACAAGTACCTTTGTTCACTTGGAAGTGCTGTCTAATGAGTTGAAAGCAAATGAGCCCGTCTTCTCTGCATCTATCATTTCTTTCACATTTTGATATGCAAAGTGCTTTCCCTGTATCTGTCTTTCTCTCCTTTTACTATGTTGTATGCAATGCAATCCTAGGCATAGGACTTTTTATACAGCCTTAAGATTAATAATCTTCAACTAGTACATCAACAAAAACCAAAAAAGCACGCCTAAGACGGAAAGAAAATAAGCCGTGAAATATAGTGAAAGTCAGAAATGCAATATTTCATAAAAGTTACACGTTACAATACAAAATCCCAAGGACATACAAGGGTAAAGACAGTGTAAAAATATATCAAATAAGTTCTTCCAAAGTCCTAAAGAGAACAAAACAGTGCTGCCGAAATAGTAATTGTCCAGCTGCAATCAATGAACTTCCCAAATCCGTATAACGAAATGGGGTATAGGCGCTTGTAGAGCGGCTGCGAAACAAAGCAGGCGCTTGTAAAGCCGCTGCAAATATGCCGAGCCGCTGACCTCGGCATATATGGATATGGCTTTTGGAAAATGAGTTGTTAACTTGATTCTGTGATATATGGTGGCCTGAAGAAGGATCTTTCAGTCTGAAACGAGAAAAATGAATATTTTGGCCGGCTGACGCTCGTTGCCTTCGATTTGCAGCGGCTTTACAAGCGCCTTCGATTTGCAGCGGCTTTACAAGCGCCTGCTTTGTTTCGCAGCCGCTCTACAAGCGCCTATACCCCATTTCGTTATACGGATTTGGGAAGTTCATTGATTGCAGCTGGACAATTACTATTTCGGCAGCACTGTTTTGTTCTCTTTAGGACTTTGGAAGAACTTATTTGATATATTTGTACACTGTCTTTACCCTTGTATGTCCTTGGGATTTTGTATTGTAACGTGTAACTTTTATGAAATATTGCATTTCTGACTTTCACTATATTTCACAGCTTATTTTCTTTCCGTCTTAGGCGTGCTTTTTTGGTTTTTGTTGGTGTTAAGATTAATAATTGCATGAGAGATGCAGAAACTCATGTGGAAATCATCTGAGCAAGTGACCTTATGGAAGGCATTACTGTGCAAACATAATGAGCCAATATTCACTGAAAAGAAGGATTATCTGTAGGAATCTGTTGCTTAGAATTCTAAGAATTAAAAATAGAATTCCCCACTTAGGAATTCTACATTGTTGTCAATGATACAATTATTCACTTCTGAGTTTCATGTACATGCTGGTCATACATACTTTTTAGTAATTTCTTTTGAAAGGCAATGGCAGCCCTATGTATGTACGGAGGTTCGTTGACTGACCAGAGGGCTACATTGCAGCAGAAGAAGTGGGGAACTGCCAGTGGGGGGAGTGCAGGGGAGGTGCACATAAGGGGCTTGGTGATGTGCCAGTTGCCCTGTGTGGTCCTCACTGTTATTCATGGAGGATGGTAGAGGAGGACAGACGTTTCCCTCCTTCCTTCCCTCTCCATGGGTTAGTTGCTGATGGGGATGCTTGTCACAACTTGGTTGTGTAGTTTGGGGGCATAGGGTGGATCCACTTAGATAAGATGTGCTGGCTGGGTGGCTCACCCCCCCTTTCTTATCAGGGTACCCTTAAGGGATCTGGGGGAAGCCGAAGGGTACATACCTATGCTGGCCATTGTAGGCTTCACCCAGGGTAGTGACTCCTGTCACACCTGGATTGGTGCCACACCTCCTGCCATCCCACAGTGCCCAGCAGGCAAGCTGGGGAATGCATGCCATTAGTCAGTAGGGGACTGTTCAATGTAGTGAACCTGTTGCCTTTATGCTGTGCCATGCTGAATGGAAGGTATACCCTATTTATTTCAGTGGGGCTATGAGTAGGGGATTTTGCTATTAATTAAGACTATTGTCTTCCCCTATCCCATATTCTTTATCTATTCTGCGTGCTCAACAATAACTTCCTGATTTGCTGCATTTTTAATTAGTATGCATTTTTTTGTATTCTTTAAGAATGAATAGAAACAGAATCAACAGTGCCTTCTTATTAAATGATGACACCCTACAGTTCTTGGAAATCCCACCAACTTTAGCACCACCAGCTGAACACACTGTGCCTGTCTGGCTGATAGTATTTGGGATTGTTCTTTGCATCATTATGGCTGGAATTGTTTTCCTTATTATATCAGGAATCCAGAAACACAAGAGGTGAGCATCTTACGCTTTTGTGTTTTGTGTCAGTCTGGCATTACAAAGCAAAAACGAACCATAAATGGTAATCTGGCCAGTCTAGGAGATTATAGAAAGGTAAGAGCAGGATTTCACCATCAACAGTTATTCAAACAGTTAAAGCAAATATCCAGTGGTTGATGGCAAATGAGTCGCACACAAGTGCACAGCCAGCCACAGCCTTAGTATCTGCAATGCCAAGTGAAATATTTCATAAGGGATTTTTCAAGCATCACATCATTTCAGATGAGATGAGAGGCATGATCTACTGCTTCTTGACACATACAAAATGTGCAGTCATGATAGTGATGTAGGATCTCTCTGTTGGTGTATGTGTAATTCTTGTTAGCTAAAACAGGTACAGTAAACAGATATCCAGAGGAAAAGACGCCTGTCATGCCTGCAGGCATTTTAATAGACCAGATCTATGAGGTGACCCTATTTGGAATATATTAAACAGTTCTGATCATTCCATCTCAAAAGGGTATCATCATTCCGAGAAAAGTACAGAAAAGAGCAACCAAAATGATCAAGGCATTAGAGGGGGATCAAAATGATCCTGGGGTGGATAGGTAGAGCCATGGGAAAGGGGCAAGCAGCCTTCCCCTGCTGTTGTTTCCACTGGTGAAAACAGCACTGGAGGGATGCCTGAAACCCCTTCTTCTCCCTTGTAGCATTTGGCACCATGTGGAGTAGCTCATTTTTAAGGGTTAGTCCCTGCATGAACATGTGACTGAGTGCTGGGTTGGACATCGTTGTCATGGTCATGATAAGCCTAGGCCCAATGCAAACCAGCTAGAAGAGGATCAGGCCTCCACACAAATCCACTCTTCTCCAGCAGGATTTTCCCCCATGGCTGAGGGAGGGAGGCAGAGAAAAAGCTGGGCATTAAGTTCTTGAATACCGAAATTATGTTTATTAAGTTCACACCAAGGAAATTCAAATGCACCTCATTGTTTTCCACTCATACAAAGGTGTTGCTCCATACATACCTAGGCTAGCTTTAGTTGCAGCTGATACAATTCAAATTGGAGAACTCTGACAGCTGATGAAAGAGATTCTGTTTTCCCACCCCATTGCCCTTGGCTGGGTTTTATATCCATTTGAGCCCTCCTGCTTTCTAGGAATGAGGCGGGATTCAGCCAGATCTAGGTGGGTGGTGCCATGGCTTTCTTGGGAGAAGATCCTTCTTGTTAGGACAGCCTGGTGAAAACTTCTCCTTTCTCTTCTTATCAGAAGATTGTAGGGGGCTGATTCTGGAGACTAGGTTGGACATCTTCAGTATATTGGCCAGAGGTTGCCTACATAATAGCCAAGATACCAGTGTAGAAGGGTGGGGGTGGGGGAGGCAGTCCTGCACACGATGTCCCTTGAATTCCCTATAAACTGAAAAAAGTATCTTCTGCTTTTGTAGCTTGCATTTGCTGCAAGCAAGGGAACCGACACTCTTCGCTTCTTGTAGCTTGTCATTGCATGGCCTTCAAGTGGACACAATCACACTCATCTACACGTACCCACATGCTTATACCTAGCATTCCATAAAACAAAGATCAGCTAATAATAAGAAACACATAAATTCAGTTCCACTGGGTGCAGGGTAACATTGCATGTTGGTTAAAAGAAAGCATAAAGTCAAGCACGGTCAATTTTTAAAAAGACATAAATTCAGTAAACCATCAGTTCAAAACTCCTTTTAGTTTCCCACATGGTAACCTAACTTGTGTCACATGCAATGTGTATTTTGATCTTGACATGGCTGTTAAAGGTTCTTAGCCTGAAGTCTTGGAGGACACGTCCATCAATGGCTATTAGCCATGATAGCTAAATGGGTTTTTATGTTCAGAGGCAGTATTTCTTTACCAGTTCATGAGAAATATAGGCAACAAAAGGGGGAAGCTTTGGACTGGATGCTCTTGCTGCAAACCATACAAAGCATGTGGTTAGTCGATGGGTAACACAAGATGCTGGACTAGGTGGGCCATTGGTCTGATCCAGCAGCCTCTTCTTGTATTATAGTATATAAAGACTGCCTTGACTGAGGATCTGATTATTTGACTTTTTATTTACACTCTCTACATTATCCTCTTCTCATCATGCAGAAGCTATAAACCTTAACGAGAGGTAAGCTCTCACTTAATGAGATTATCATCACATGAAAAAGCTGTGAATTGGATGTACAAATTAACCCCTAATTTGAGGTAATTTGTTACAGTGACTAGAGATAACAAATAATGCTTGGCTATTTGACATATAATGGACCAATCTGCACATTCCTTGTTTCATGACAAAATCTTGGAGAGTTGTAACCATGTTAATTTGATGTGCTACATATTTCCTACCAACTAAACATCCTCTGCATGGCTTCCATAGACTTCTATGGGAGAAAGGAATGGCGCTGCTGTCAGGGACGTGGTGGAAGTGGGATGTGTTTTGGCCTCCTTTTATAGCCATCTAGCTTCATAAGCATTGTCCATAGGACTCAGTGGGAACCACTGATGTATATAAGACAACTATGAAGGTAGGGAGAGGCCATGAGTGTCAGTGTGGTCTGCACACAGAGACTTGTCCCCTCTCCACCTCTTCTCAAATCTTTTGCTGATATACTGTATGCCAGGTTTCACCCTTTGGTATTCCTAAGAAGTGAAAAACTGGCAAGGCGAAAGCAGCTCATGATGATTTTATCATGTCAAAAAGTAACAGTGAGTTACTTGAATGCAGGTCAATGCATTCAAATTATCATATAATAACTGCAGCAAGCATATGAAGATAATCTTGGGTGAACAACTGTTCCTGGGGGATAATAATAAAGGTAGGCATTTGAACAAGTCTTCCAGAGATGTGAATGTGCAAATCTCCTGTTTTCTGGCTACGAACACTGTAATCAAGGAGAAAGTTTCATCTCCACCCTTTATTTATTCTTAGCAAATCTCTGCATCCAAGAATCTGCAGGAGGACAATATACTTATATGGCTGTTAATATTCCTGATATATAAGTCCTGACGCAGGTTATTGCAGTGTGTATTGTGAAGCTGAAAAAGTGCTATTGCTGACCTTTGAGTTCATTATCTTTCCTAAGTTGCTGATGCTGCATCATATATGGCATGGGAGAGTCTTTGGCTATAAATCAGTGGCCGTCAAGGTCAAGATCCAATCCGTAAATAAAATGTAAAAAGCACAATCATTGCTCATTCTAACCACTTCCTTGTTCTTACCAGCATTTACTAACTCTTGTTGGTCTTTAAGGTGCTGCTGAACTCAAACCTTGCTCATTTTAGTTCTTTGAGGACAACAAGTAGAATAATTACTGCTTTTATTATAATTATATTGGAGATGAGCTAATCTAGGCAAGGAATTGTGTCAAAGAAGACTTGGTAGCGGGCAGATGCAGTCAAGAAGGTTCAGAGTGTACAAAGCAAAAACAGAGAGGTTGTTTTTGTTAACGATGAGAGGAAGCAAAATCTGAAAAGAAATTATAAGTTGCTTAGCACAAGCCAGATGCCAGTGGAAGTGGATAAACAAGAAGCTGACATGCCTTATTAAATTGTCTACAGCATCTGGTATTCAGACGTGAACAGTCTCTGGATATGGAGGCTCCACTTAGTATATGGTTTACACACTTCGGTAAAGATGGATCCTATGAATCCCTTCTGCTAAATTGGGTCTTATGACTGCTAAGTATTCTTTCAAGGAAGAAAGGCTCCCTCCAATGGAGAATCATATTCCTCTGATGGAGAGTTTTGTCCTTTGATGGAAAATAAGGAAGTCTTTGTTGAAGAAAGTCTTTTTTCTGTTGGAGGAAGGAAGTTATAGAATCCAATTTTACTGGAATGGCATCATAGGATCCAACGTGGAGATCTGTGTGTTTGAGTTCTTATTGTGATATAAATCCATAATTGGTTCTCTGATTTCAAAAAGCTGCTTTTATCATATGAGTTTGAATTGATTGGATCTGTATAGATTTTCATTTAAGTAACAATAATAGCTGTTAACAAAAAGAAACGTCCTCTGTTTTTAGATAGCACGTGCATATATTGTAGGAGTGTCATCTTTGAAGAAGCACGAAAAAAGGAGAATGCATCTCATAAGATAGTGCCAGGCACCTGAATCATTGGTAGATACTTGAATTAAAAATAGTTACATTATGAAATGTATTACTTGAATTAAAAATAGTTACATTATAAAAAAATAGTTACATTATGGAAAAAATGTGCCACCCAGTTAATCATAAGAACCAATTCACTCATCATCATAGCCCTATTTCCTTTTAGTTTACCTTTTAGTCTTTGTTGTATTACAGTTTTGTATGGTGGTGATGGTGAGACTGCAGGATTCTGGGATACAAATTCCACTCGTCAGGGAGTTTGCCCATTATTTGAGCATTAATTGTAATGTCAGTACCAGATTTCGCTCTTCAGTTGGCTTTTAATTTTCTTTCTTTGTATCATACATCTGAAGTGCATGTACCTTCCTTGAGCTACATGATGAAGTACAGACCTTGGCCATTTTCACACTGCTTACCTTCCCTTGCAACGACCCAGAATATCGCGCAAAAAACATGGAAGATCACGTTTTCTTGCACGAGATTTGCGCGACATCGGGCAAATCTCGTGCAAGAAAACGCATTCTTCCGCGTTTTTTGCACAATGTCCCGGGTTGTTGTGAGGGAAGGTAAGCAGTGTGAAAACGGCCCTTCCTGGGACTTTGCCACATCAGCCCATAGGTCGCCTGAACATTCCCTGGTAATACCCCTTGCATATAGAAATTGGGCATGTCAGATAAAAAGATCAGAACCTTTCTCTTGACATGCTTATTTTCTGTGTCCAGAAGGTTTACATCAGGGAATGTGTACATTATGTGAGCCTCCATCATGCATGAAGGTTTGTATAGCTATTCGCCATGATGGCTTTAAAAAACCTGCATAGTCTGCAGCAGTGCAATTTTATGTGCCAGTTACTGGGAGGATGGGGAAGGATGTGGTCTTAGTATCTTGCCTACGGGAAATAGGATAATTGAGAAATTGATCCTACAGAAAGGCCTGCATCATGCATTATTTCTGAACATGTAGTTTGGTTCTAAACTGAGTCAAATGGATTCTTATTTCATGTTTCTTAGGTGGTGTTTGTTGATGGTAATAACAGCTTTATGCTCTGTCCACTTTAGACGTAATAAGAAGCTTGAAGAAACAGAAGTTTTAGAGGAGAAATGTGAAATTGCCATAACAGTAAAAAATGGAATCCCCTGTGATGCCTTGGATTTGAAATCTGGCCAGGTTAATGGAGTCTATGCAGCAACAGATGATGAACGGTTCACACCCTTATGAACTGTCACTATGTTCTCATTAGTTCCTTTTCAAGACACCACCCTGTTTTATCTGGCTAATAATGCTGATCATCAAGCAGAAAGAAGAGGACTCTAATGTGTCCCCCCCTCCCCCCGCACACACACTTTGGCAGATGGTAAACATGCATATTCCATATTCAGTTTTCATCAAAAGTTCATCATGGAAAGAACAAATATAATACCCAATGTTATATATTCTTTGGGTGTGCCAAGGGATTGGGGAAAAGGCGATTTTCCATCAAGCACTTTGTGATGTGTTACTATTTAAACACATAGTTACACTTTGTCCTTTTCAGTTTCTCTAGAAAAAAAATATGACTTACTTTGTTCCATTATTATACTAATAAGGAAGATTATCCATTTCATTGAGGTCTGTGAGAATAGTGCATGACTGCTATAGGCTGAAAAAAAAACATTTGTTGCACTTAAGAAGTGGGCAGCGGATAGCTTTTTGGAGAGCATAAGTGGTATTATAGAGCTGTCAGTGTGACCTCTGCATTCCCTTTTTTTTTTAATGTCCTGCCATCATCTCTGGTCATAGTGCTTTTACAGATTTCTATATGTTTCAAGATCTAATGAGAAAATAGCTCTCAGTTAACTGCTTCAGTTGACTTGGAAGCCTTTCACTATGACTGTTATCAGAACTGATTGGATAGTATCCATATAGTCTAAATGGGTGGAAGTTGATTCTAAGATATTCAAAGGTGGAACCAAAGGTAGAAAATGGAGGCAGTGACCACTCTTGTGCCAATACCCTTAGGAAATAAAAGAATGGTTAATAACTGAACACAAGTTTTAAAATGTTCTATACCCTCCTCAAATAATCTACTTATATTTGTTCCCCTTCATGTCTTGTCCTTTCAGACTGTAAATTATTCAGACAAAGATCATCTCTTCCATATAGCATGTGACAGTCTTTGTTGGATGTTTTTGGACAATAAATAAATAAAATACACAATAACATCTTGGCCTTCTGAATTGTCAAGTAGGCATTTTTTTTCTTTCTGTGCAAGGGATTGGGAGGGAGTGCAATCCAAAGCACAGTTACACTGTTCTAGGATGTAACTCTTCTTAGAATCACACTGTAAAACTGTTTCAAACCAGTGACTGTATTGGATGATTTCACACTCCTCTTTTTCGGAGAACTGTTGTAGAGTAATTTCCTGACAACCAAAAAGTAAGGCTAACAGGACAGTCCTAAACAGAGTTACACTCTTCTAAACCCATTGACATCAGTGAATTTAGAAAGGGTGAAACTCTTGTACCCAGCGGGGGGCGGGTACAAGATGAAAAATTGAAAGTTATTGAATTGGTGCTATTAGAAGGTCCATATCACATGAGGGTTTTTTAAAAAAAATCTCCTGGGTGCTTCTTGTACCTGCATGCTCATTCTACTCCAGTTACATTGGACCTCCATGCATCATGATGAGAAAACAGCCATATATTACTATATAAATTAGGCCTTAGTGTCTGCAGGAAGTAAGCAGCCAAGATACTACTTTATACTTGCCAGAGATTACCTAAGTTTTGAAATACTTCTAAAGCCAAACAGCATCTCCTTGTTACCCCCACCAACTTAAATGCAAGAACAAGATTTAAAAAAGAGAAGCACAGAGTTGCCAGCCTAGCACTGTTCCTTCCTGGATTGAGTGATTTGCCATCAAAAACCCGGGAGAATCAGGAAATGATGGTAGCAACAGGGGAAAGACATTTCCTTGTGCTGTTTGGGATTAGGATCTATTCTACTGCCTTTGTTCCTTCTATTGTTGATGTTCAAAGTCTTCTATGGAGTATTAATGCCCATTACCTAGTGCTACAGGGCTCTCATGAACTTGGATAAATCTAAGTCTTACGGATCAGAAACCATGAGAAGGAAAGGAAGGAAAGGAAGACAGAGGTTCAGAACATAACTCTATCACCACAGGTGGCTTTCTAATCCACTGCCTAGTATATGTTTTATTAAATTGTAGAAAGTCTTGACAGTTCAAAAAGGCTTCAGATTTGGCAAGAACTTTGAACATCCCAGGAGTGAGTTGTTCAACAAAAAGAAAAAAAAATTAAATGCATAGCAACACATGAAATAACATTATATATAATCCATCTTTATTTGTCACATTTTATCCCATCCTTCCTCCAGGGTGTTCAGGTTAATATTCATGGTTCTCTCCTCCTCCATTTTATCCTGAAAATAAACCTGATGTAGTTTAGGCTGAAGGAGATGACTAGCTGAAGGTCACTCAATAACCTTCATGGGTAAGTAGGGATTTGAACTCAGGTCTTCCAAGTGCTCATGTGATGCTCTTATCACTACACCATATATGTTAAATTGCATAGATTAAGGCTGACTTACTTGATAATAAATTTTTTTGCAAGTTAATCCAAATAATTTTAGTATGATGGAGGATGCCCTCAAGTCATAACTGAGTTATGGCGACCTGTAGCGGGGTTTTCATGGCAAGAGACTAACAGAGGTGGTTTGCCATTGCCTGCCTCTGCAACCCTGGTCTTCATTGGAGGTCTCCCATGCAATTATTAACTAAGGCCGACCCTGCTTAGCTTCTGAGATCTGACAAGATCACATTCATCTAGGCTGTTCAGGTCAAGGAAATTTTAGTATGACTTCTAAATAGATATGTTTAAACTTGCAATATTAGAGTTAAAAAAAATATGGTTAATGGTCAGTGCAACCCTGAGGGCTGCAGTGCCTGCATACCTGTGGTGCCACTCATCCACTACATAAGGACGTGCACAGGAGAGTTACACCAGTGGTCGAACCTGACAAGCTGCAGCAAGTCCACTGCCAAGAGTGCCTCCTGCCCCACTGTTTTTCTGACAATCCTGCAGCATCCCCCAATAGCTGCATCACACCCATGACAGATGCGCAAGTGGCAAGCAACAGCACAGTCAATGCATGGGCCTCAATTCTTGCTGCCCGTCAACACCTTCATTTGCCCCTGCCAGAGAGCAGCCAATTGAGGATCACATGTCTCCATGGTCACGGCACTTGCAGCGGGGTGCATGGCTGGGGAGAAGCTGTCCAGGGGATGCCACCGCTGTGGGGGTGCCTCCATCACCAATCAGGCAGGCAACATACTCATGGCCCCCTGGTTCTGCTGGGTGGGGTGCTCATCCACCCCATGGCCTGGGTAGCTGGACCCTCGTTGTGGGGGGGCATGCTCCAACCAGGGTGCCTGCAGCCTTGTGACACCTTCCTGTGCCAGCATCATGCGGCCCGCTGGACAGCACCAATCTCCCTCACCTGGCCATGCACATGTGGATGCAAAGGGGGTGGTCCAATCCCAGGCCCCAACCCCCCCAGCTGCCACAAAGGATCTCCATATGCAGATGAGGGGTGCTCTGGTAATATTAGCTTTCAGTTGTGCCCTGCTGCGGAGATGTCCATGGGGATTCTGCTCCAGCAGTTGCCATAGCTGCCCCATGTTCCTCCATAGCTGCTGGCTGACTTCCCAACGCTGGGGCGAAAGGGCAGCTCACCATGACCAAAAGGACCCTCCCGAGATGGAGGACAGGGATACCAGAAATGGGAAGTTCATCCAGCTCAGCCACTGCAGACTACCTGGGCCAGTCAAATTGAGACTGTTAACTCTGTGAGCACCACTAGAGAGCTGACACATGCTTGCAGCACCACACTCATGCTCTTTCCTTTCCAGACTATTATTCCACATGAAAGCCCCAATCCAGGGGGGCAATGCCCTCTCCATATCTTTCTTCTCTTTGGTACTCCCTGGGTTAATGGTTCTATTCAGAATGAGGGAATTATAGGCAGCCACCTATCCATACCCCCACATTCACTAGTGAAGAAAAAACCTCCCGGGGCGGAGAGCAATCCCCCCCTTGTGGGCATGTGCACGCATTACGTGGACTGGCTTACCTTCTCCTGCAGATCATCCTCATCCCCCAGGCCACTATGGCCATCTACCTGGCACCTTAGACTCTAGCGGTGCTGACTGGGGCTGACGGCCCTCCCCTTATACAAAGGTGAGACCCTGCGCCCATCCCATTTGCCTTGCTGCCATGTGAGTGGGGCAGACGGGGCAGAGGCAGCCCCCACAGGATCAACACCTAGCTGCTCCAGTCAGGGACTGAGCCACCTAACAGCAAAAAGGTGCCTGGTGGATCCTCGGGCCTGCCACTTCCCTGGCAGTTCAGGGGGATGTGCCACGGGACTGCCACGGGGAGAGTGGGGGATGGGCAGAGCTGCTGTCAGCCATGGGCAAAGAGGCAGGGAGGTATTAGTTGTTCAACACAGACTTTATTGAACTGCCAACAGTGAAGAGGATATCTTGCCATGTTTTGCCAACTTCTCACGGACAGAACAGGAGCTGTGCCTGTTTGCGCAGTGGTCAGAGCTATGAGGGCCATTTCTCAAACTGCTTTCTCAGGAATGGGGTCAAGTCACGGGCTGCCTGGGGAACGGCTCCATGGGCAGGGCTTGGATGGCAGCCCAGAAGGATCACTGGGGGCTGGAACAGCTATGCTCTTGAGCCCCGCTGACAGGTTGTGACCTGCCTGAAAAGGAAACAGACATGTGTGGTGAGGGACCAGAACTTGCACAGCCCATGGCCGGATTTGCCACATCCTAAGAGGGTTCCATGGCCAGGAGCCATTGTCACAGGTGCTGCTGGCAACCAGATGAGGGATACCCCTCCAGCAGGAAAATGTTCCTTGTCCACATCTGGCTGTTCTGCTCCCATGGCTGCTTGGAGTTCAGACAGGGTTGCGCACCCATCATTGCAGGAGAGTTATAAGAGCAAGCACCCAGTCACCTCGACCCACAGCTGCACTCTCTCCTCTGCCCGAGGGAAGAGCCCAAACAAGGGAGTCTGAATGGAGCCCTGACATGGGCTGCTGGAACAGCTGTGTTGAATGTGACTCCCTGGGTGACTGCCTCCATGGGAGGCACAGGCCACATTGGGTCATGGGCAGGGACTGTGCCCCATGATGAGCCTCAACCACAGAGGCCGATGTTTGGGGGGAGGCATGGGTGAGGGGTAAGGGGAGGCCAGTGTGAACAAGTGAGCTAGGGTAGCTGCCTCCCAGCTCCTTCTTACCTGTTGGTGAACCCTCGCCTCTCCCCAAGCCAGGACTCAGGAGATGATTAACCTGCAAGGGATCTCGAGTGGTAGTTGTTAGACATTTCCATATGTGAGTGCAAGGCATGCCCCAGATTTCACAAAGTCCCCCTACACACACTTCCCCACCACTGCGAGCACCCTCTCCCACCTTGCATTCTAAGTACCCATGGCAGGGGGTTCTTGGGCAGAGCATCTGGCCACATCCCTACTTACCTGGGGTCATTGACACCCCAAATGGAGGTTATGTAGAGTACTTGGGGAGCTGATTGGATGTGGTGAAGGGGGATCGGACACCATGGAGGCCCAGGCAGATTGGTCCCCGCGGTAGTCAGCATCCTATCCTCTGCCAGGCCGCTTGGACGGCACCAGGCATGGGAGGGGATCGACTTTTCCTGTGCAATAGACCATCATTTCACCCTTCCCAGCAATGGCCAAATCCCCTCCCCAACAGCAATCACAGCCCCCCCTCCAGCACTATATAATCTCCAACCAGGACAACCCATAGTTCAGCAGATAAGGCACATGGCATGGAAGTCTGTCTCGATGGTCTCTGGTAGCACATTTAGAGCTCACAGCATTGAACTTTGGTGGTGAGAGAGAAACAGAGGGGTACTTGGCACCACTAAGGGATCACTTAGCACTAGTGCCTAAGGAGCAAAGCAAAGTGAATGATGAAATTTTCTACTACCATCGTGCATAACAGAAAATAAACAACTTTAACAACTATCATATCAGATAAATAACTTTTTGCCCAACCTGATCCTAGTCCTGCTGTGCTAGTTTATTTATTTATTTAAAATATTTATATGCTGCCTTTCCACACAAAATAAGGTTCCTAAGGCAGCTAACAACAGATAATTAAAACATTAAAATTTCATTTAAAATATATATAAATACAGTAAAGATATATTGAATTATAAACAAACACACACACAATCATGGAGGAAAAACAGTAAGAGTTTCCTGGGGATATTCAGTTGCAGGTGCTTTTGAAAATAGGATTAAAATAGTGTAGTACAAACAGGAGACCTGAAAAGACTTGCAGGTGGCTTCTAATCCCCCTCCCCAACAATTTTCTCTTTCCTTTCCCTAAAAACTCCAATATCCCATCCCTTTTTCCTACTTCTTTCTTTCCTTCCCATCTGCCAACCAACCTCTCTTTATCTGTCCTTGCTCTTCAGCTTATGCATTTTCCTTCCCCAAGGCAACCACTCCTCGGGAAAACTCTAGTTGAGTTGTACAATGCAGCCTCCAGGCCAGGCCAAGCTCCACTGTGCAATGCCAGCTGCTGGGCTGGGCCTAGTTGCGCAGCATTTTTCTCCTATTTCCTCTTTTCCTTCTCCTGGCAGCCTTTTGTTTGTTTGTTTGTTTGTTTGTTCCTTCCTTCCTTCCTTCCTTCCTTCGTTTGTTTGTTCGTTCATTTGTTTGTTTGTTTGTTTGTTTGTTTGTTTGTTTTATGTCATTTATAGTCTGCCTTTCTCACTGAGACCCGAGGCAGATTTCATAATGTGAGATAAGTACAATCAGTATCAAGGGCATTTCCATACCATTCTCTGCTAGAGTTGCCAGGTTCCCTTAACCTTCCAGTGGGAGTGGAAGTAGGGCTCCCAGGTGCCCACCAGTAGCAGGCAAACTCCTAGGGGTTTGCCACCTTGCCCACTAACCTGCCAGTGGTCGGCAGAAGGTGGCAAGCTCCCAGAGGTTGCCGGCCACCAGCAGGCACCCCAGGAATGCGTATCATGCATGCACTCCCAAGGGATGTGACAACGTCACCCCTGGAAGTGATATCATTGCGCCAGCCGCAGAAGAGTTCTTGCACTTTGTTTGGGGGCAATTTTGGCCCCAAATGAGCCAAGCGTGGGAATGCTCCCATGGCTTGCATGATGACATCACTTTCAGGGGTGACATCATCACGCAGGCGCCGGAGTTTGCATGCACAAAGAAGACCTCATTGCTAACATGAGGTAAGTGCCAGGTTCCCCCCTCCACCACAGGAGGGTATAGGGACCTGGCAACCTTAAGTGGGGGATGACCCAACACTGAGCTCTTTGATCTTCTTGCACAAGCAAAGCATGCACATGCTGCCAGCAGCTGTGATGGAAGTGACATGCTCCTGCACTTCTGGAAGTGACATGCTCCTGCCCTTCACAGGGGCTAATTTGGGCCAATTTGGGCCCCTGTGAAGGGCAGGAGCATGCCTGCCACCAGGCACAATGACATTCCTTCCAGAAGTGACATCATCATTCCCATGGAGAGCGCATCCACTGTGCTGTAATAGAATGTAATAGAATGTGTTGCATATAATTCACTTTTGAGCACTTTGCACTTTATAAATTATAAAAATTATAAAAATTTCTTATATATACTATCCACATTCGATTGATTGGTAACCTGTGGAGGACCTGGGTCCTTCTTGCATTTGTATTAATTCTGTGGAGGCCTCTTGCTGTGACAAGCAACCTTTAAGGAAGGGCCGTGAGAATATTTCAGAATGTATTTGCTTATTCTGAAGAGGAAAGGGAAAGGATTTTGGCAGATGTTCCATCCATTTTAAGTGAATCAGCCACTAGTCAAAGTGAAGTTTATTACAATTGCCACAGGGTAAACAGATTAAATTGCATGCAGCCTCACTAACGGAATATCATAAGGTGAACAAAATTCTCAGAGGTCTGCGGATAAATAAACCTCCCAGTATGTTCCAAGAGGATGAGAGCTTCAAATCTCGATCTAGTAGTAGCACTAGATCTAGTGCTAGCACTAGATCTAGTGCTACTACTCATCCAGACCTCAAAACAGGAGACAATGAAAATAGGAGAGGAAATCACCTGTGTGACTAACAGTCTTAAAGAGACAGTAACTAATGATGAGTTTGCAGCTAAAATGATGGAATTGGAAAGGAAAGAAAGGAATTTGAGAACAAACCTAAGGACATTAAGATAAAAAAATATAGCCATGATTGCTGCGATTATGCCTTTGAAAAGTTTCTGAATGAAAGCAAAATGATAGTAATGAGTCTGTGCTTCAGGACCGGGGGCGAGGTGGGATGTGTGAAGTTCTCTAAATCATGATGACACATGGAGCTGCAAACTACCTAAGGACTGTGCTTAATCAGGGAGATACCTGCTACTCCATCTGGTAAAATGGGGGTTAGTAAGATCAGTGGAGACGTTACAATGCAAATCATGCACAACTGTCTACATCTTGGAAAAGATAAGGTATGTGGATAGTGTTATTCTCCTATATTTCTGGTTTACTTCTGGATCATGTGGAAGCTGCTATCTAAATGGAACTTTATCAACACCATTTTGAAATATTGATTGTTTAACTGGAAGGATGTACAGAATCAGAAAGTTCACGATGAAAGATACTTAGGCAATAAATACCTCATGCCAATGCTAAATAAAGGTTTTTTTCCTAAGAGAGAACAGAATTTATGGTGTTTTCCTGGCTGCCCAGCTGTTTGCTCTCATCGAATGACGATTAGCTAGCTAGCAACATTCAATGGGTCAAGAACTGCAACTACAGTATTTTCCACACTGGAACGGGCTTGAGTCATTCCCCCACTGCTGCTGTGGTTGCAGATATAGTGCAGCAGCAATTGGCCTTCCACATGGCAAGTTTCCCCACATTTTCCCTGCCCCAGTCCTCTGGAAATAGCCATCCTTCCCAGGGGCTTTTTCAGGGTGTGTGTATGTGGGAGGAGACATATCTCCACAATGAAAGGGGCTAGGGCCTTGTTTTTTTTTCAATGAAAGCTGGGAATTGAGAGAACCTTATAGAGAGATTGCTATAACATCTGACACTACAGAATTGAGAGAACCTTAGAGAAAGATTGCTATAACATCATCATGCTGTGATGAAATTCCATTGCTGATTTCTAAAGCATCCCTCTGGTGGTACAGAGGAAATGGTGACTGCTGGGGACTGGTGAAAGGAAAATGTCACAGATGGGGGCATGTGGACTTTCCTGCCCAAGTAGAAGCCACCTGAGCTTTGCTATGATCTTTTCTAAATCCCAAAGCAGATTGAGGAAAGATCACAGGAAAGACAAAAAAAGGCCAACAGATTCATAGAAGCACCTTGATATCGTGAGGAAGTGAGGGGGGCACATCCCAACACCATCCAAACTGAGGCAAGTAACCTTATGTTTAAGAAATCTACATATCCATCCTGGAGAATTTTACAGTGGTAATGATGAAGCTTCGGGAGTGATTACCCAAGTTTACATAATGCTTCCTAGAGGTAGGCCAGGCAGAAGTACTTCCATTGGCTGATCTGCTTTGATCGTAGAAGGGGTTTAGAGCAAGCAGAAGATCTTAAAAGAAAGGGGGTTGAGGAATCAGTGTCCTAGGAAATGATGAGTCATGTGTTTCAGCAGGCAGCCTGATAAGGAAGCAGGATTGAAAGAAGGAGCGGGCTAAAGGAATGAGAGGAAGAGAAAGCCAGAGGGCAGATCCTGAAAGAAGAAGAAGAAGAAGAAGAAGTCACTCAGCCAGGAGTGCAGAGGTAAGGATATCAGCTACTCATCAGAAGCAGAAGTCAGATCTTAGGATGCAAGCCTCTAAGATTACTACATTCTTATGCTGAATAATTCACAAGTTCTTGTCTCAGAAAATCTGACACTACAGATAATAACTAGCTCTATCATTGACAGGACACTGGGGAAATATTAACTATAAGTAAAAGCCTTTCAAAAGAAAGCCATAAAATACTACTGGTAAATTACGTTTCTCCAGAGTTAATGATTCACATTTCTTATTTGACTTAAAAAAAATACTATTCTAGTTTTTGTCCTTTTGCTAGTTTGAAACTATAAAATGCTTGACGCATTGGATTCTGTCTCTTTTCTGTGGCTGACTAGGCTTACAAGACAAGCACTTATAAGGACATTTTCTTGAAGGAACCTCATTAAGTTTGCTTTCAGGAAGAACTATGCAGAGGCATCTCTGTCTTCTTTGGAATTTGGCTCTTCTGGCTGTGGCCCAGGATGTGACCCAAAAGGCCAAAGAATTTTTGGAACAATTTAATCTACGCGTAGAAAACCTGACTTATGAAAACTCACTTGCTTCCTGGGATTATAACACCAACATTACAGAAGAGAATGCCAAGAAGATGGTGGGTACCTTTGACAGTATTTGCTATTCACTTAGAAAATAAATATAGAAACCATAAAATACTAGGCTTGATTAATTATATTAAGAACTAAGCATCTTTATGAGTAGCTACGGACTTTACATACTACTCCATTGCTTATCAGCATTATACCCCCTTTGTGATTCATATGGAACAAGATGGTAAATGCAATTCAAGTTGGACAAAAAAAAATTAGTATTCACACAAAATAGTCTGAGCAATCAACAGTGAACATATAGATTCCACAAGACAAAGTACTTATTGCCCAAACTATAAGAAGCATCTCAGCTATAGTTTCCTGCGGAATCATAGTCTTCCCTGCTTCTCACTTAACATCCCAGCCAACTTTCATGCTCCATCGAAAGTAGCAGACAATCCAACTGAAAAACCAAGCACCACCAAGAGGTGCATATGTTAGTTGTTGGTTGTCAGTCATTTAGAGTGCAATCCACTGTGGACTTACCCACACTTACCACTGAACACGATGAAACTTATTAGACATGTGTATGATTACATCGCATTGCTTTCAAAGAGAATAAGTCAGGACAGTTCACTTTTCTTGGAATGTGCCTAACATCTTCAATTTTTAAAGTATTTTGAAGGTTGTTTTTAGCAACTTATTTTTGGAATAGCTTTTTAGTATTCAATGATGCTGTCTTAACTTGGCTATATCTTTACCTAACACCCTCGTCCTCCCACCAGTTCTTTATTCAAGTCATGATTCTCTTGACATTCTAATAGCCTGAAAGCATGCAAGTATGTTACAATTTAAAAAGCATTAAGATGCACAGAAGACTGCAAAGACAGTCAGTTTCACTATCAAGTGAAATGTTTGGTACATCTGCCAGAATTATCAGCTTCTTTATTTTATTAAAATGTTTTTATTAATTAGTTTTTTATTGGTTTTTGAATACAAATCACAGATATTAAAAAGAAAGTTATAGGGGGGAGGGGGATAGATTGAGGGAATGAGGATAGGGTAGAAGGGGAAAGAGAGGGGAAATGTCTTCACAGAGATCTGCTCACAATCGCATCTAATATATCCTTCAGTGTTCTTATTAAGTACATTTTAGTGTTTACAATAACACATATAGTTCTTTTTATACTTTATCAACTAAGAAAATTCATCATTATTATTCATATTTGTTATCATTTCAGCAATAGAGTAGTCTCTATCATCTAGCAATCTCCTCCATCTCTCATAGTCTTTATTCTCTTCATCTGGAAGAATCTTCAGTACCCAACATATCTACCTTGAAACATATGAGTGTCTATATCATAATATGACCCAATATATATCTGATCTAATATTATCTAACCACTAAACAAAACATTAGAAAATTGTCTGGAGCCTTAAACATTTACTCCTTCTATTACCAACTTATTACATACTTTGCATCCCCCCCCCTAATCTTTGCTTAAAATAGTCTTACACATTTACATCAATTTATTTAAACATATAGTAGCCTCTATAAAACCTTTTAAAGGAAAAAATATTCATTTACATTTTACAGGTTAGTTATTCTTATCTTGGTTTTCTATCTTTTTTTCTATTATTCTGCATCTTTCTCTTGGTTTATTTTTTAAGAGTACTTAGTCTTATATTCTTTTACCTTTTTCATTCTTTATTTTAGTATAGATATATTTTATTAAAATGTTGTTATCCTGCTTTCCTCCCAAATGACCTATACATATAATTTTATTGGCAAGTGTATAACACCTCTCACAACCAGCATACACCTTATGTAGTGCAAGTAAGTATCAGATATTCTTATAGGTAGAAAGTTTCTGTAATAAGCAACCACATGTCCAACAAAGCACAACAAACAAACAAACAAAATGTTCCAGCAGCTGAATCTATATACCTATTTTGTTTATTTTGTATATTTCTTAGTTAAGTATGGGGATTAGTAAAGCTGCTACTGCATTGCACACATTATTGCTATATGAATAGAACGGGCAAAATATCTTGGAATACATTTGCTTACATTACTGGAAATGGTTGAAATTAACTATAGCAATTATCTTTGTGCTGCCTAAATGTTTAGATTGTGGGTGAATTCCATGTTAAGATTCATAAAAAAACCCTGCAGTATCAGTTCAAAGGTCTACCTAGTCAAGTATTCTCTGTTATATTTTCTTGAAAATGAATAATTTGAAATTCAAATGAATATTTTTCAGAATGAAGAGGGCTTCAAATGGTCTACATTTTATGAAGAAGCATCTCAAAATGCCAGTGATTTCGATGTGAATATAATTTCTGACGCCCATGACAAACTCCAGATTCAATTTCTGCAGGACAAAGGATCCTCGGTGTTATCGGCAGAAAAAAAAAGCAAAGTATGGTTTGGTTTTTTTACCATTCATAGACTATCTAGGTGTTTAAATACATCTAGTGTAGGGTTGCCAGCTCTGGCTTATGAAATACCCAGATATTTGAGCTTGATGCCTTTAGAAGGCAGAGTTGGGGGAGGGGAGGGAGCCATAGAGTCTATGCTCTAAAAACCTCTTTCCTGTAGGGGAACTGATCTCTGTAGTCTGGTGATTAGTTGTAATTCCAGGAGAATCCCAAGCCTTACCTAAACCTGTGAAGAGAGTAGTCATAAAATAATTCCTGTTCTTGGTTTTTACTTTGTCAATATAAACGTGAATAAAAAATAATAGGGATTCATACACATTTCTGGATATGACAAAGTAATACTGAGAACTCACAAGCCACTTTTTTTTTACAAGATGACATTTTTTTACTTGGCAAAATGACTGTTTTGGTCCATCAGTTCCTAAAAAGATGTACAGACCAATTCTTTTCATTTACTCAGAAGTAAGTCCCTCTCTTCAATTCTATGTCAAGAGCAAGACCCTTTATACTCACTCCAAGTGAACATGCATAGGCTGCTGGGCATTTTGAGAGATGAATGAAATTGTGAAGTAGCCATTATTAGAATTGCCTGATTTCCATGCTGCTTATATGAAATGGTTGATTCCAGTATGTCCGGGTCTTAAAAGGTATTTCAGCTGCCCTTACACTTTTTCATTTCACATATGAAAGCCATGAATGATCAAAAGAGTTTGGAAGATGTATCAAGTTATCCCAGCCAAGGTTAGTTTACAGTCAGATTTGGATCCTATTCAAAACAACAAAGGAAGGTTAACAGAGAAAACTTCCTATAAATAAGTTATCCCTGTTTTTTCCCCCTCTACAATAACCTTTTGCTCAATCAGGCTTGCTTGGAATTAACGCCTATATCACAAATAAGTATGTATGGGATGGCATCCTTAGTAATATGTATGATACTTTCTACATGGGGCTTTTACATTGGTTCTGCATGCAGTCAAAATACCCCGATTTAGTCTCCAAACTGCTTCCCAGACTTTTTTTGTGTTCTGCATCTGGAGAAAGGCTGCATCTGCTGCAGAATCTACCTTTCCCCAGATTTTCTGCATCTTTTTTCCCTGCGCACATATCCCGATGGCTTTTTTCCCAGCAAAGTCAAACAAGATCTTTTTGGAAGTGCAGAACGAGTTCTTCGATGTGAGGCCTGGCAACTAGGATAACTAAACTGCAGATAATGCAGGTTTCCTTTAAGAGATTTAAAGCAGAGCAATATTCAGCAGATGAGGTTTTCCCCATCACTGCAACGCTATAAGAGGAAAGCCCTTTATAGCACCTGTAGATGTGCAATATTCCTAATTGCCTTAAAAGGAATGGTGGATGGGCAGTGAATTCCTTTTTTGGGGGGGGGGGTTAAAAGCACATGAATACACAGGTTGCGTCTACACCGGTGTTATGGTCCAGTTTTCCACCCTCTTCCACACAGAACCCTAGAGCATTTGTGCACTTTCTGGCTTTTTGTGGGTTTTGCTGTGGCGTTTCTTAAATCTGTTTTGCTACAATGTTTTTGGAAAGATTGCAGCAGAGGTGGGGCGGACTGGGATGTGCTGACCTTTCCAGGTCTTGCCCACAGCAGCACTGTTTTCCCTGTCCTAGCCCCCTCCCCCTTATATGGATTCCTGCTTGTGGTAACTGCTTGTATGTAAATCGGCAGTGGGAGCCAACTATAATGTAAGTAAACTTACATCTTATATTTAGCACATAGTTTTCATGCCATTGTTTAATTGTGTGTGTGTGATAAAAAGTCATTTTTTTGAAAACTATATAAGTACACTAGGCCTCCCATATACCCACTCAAGGAGGGGATGACCCACCCAGCAGCAAATCCCACTCCCAAGGAAATAAAGAGCAGAAGGAAAAACGACCTCCACGTAATGATGCTGTAGGAGACAGTAGAGAGGAGATGCTGCCACCTGCTGCCAAATTAATAAGGACAATAGAGAAGTTATCAAACACAATTGTAATGGTAAATCAATAGATGAATCACCCAAAAACAGTGAAACACAACAAGCAATAGTGTCCAAAATAGTCCAAAAATCAAAGTGCACGCAGGCACACAATGAAGCAACAATATAAGGGTGCATGCAGGCACTCCCCTGTACAAAAAGTACAGATAACAAATAGATAACAGTGAAAAGTCCAAAGCGGCAACAGTGTCCAAAAAAGGAGTCAAATATAAATAAACACTTTCTGAAGATATGAGGCTGTGCTGTGGGAAAATGTCCGACGTCCAGTCAGCCACGCCTACGGGGTTTGCCAGCATACGTAAGTAACACCCGTTTTGTGAATAATTCACTTCTTCAAAGGCACGTTACTCTCATATCTATTAAATATTTCATAATACAATAAATATTGTAAGCATTGCAGGAAATTTTACATAATTTAAGGAAGTACAAAAAGTTACAAAATTACAAGAATTAATACTCCAATTGTAATAAAATTTAAAAGACAAAACTCACTGCCAATTTCCAGCTGATAGTGCACAAGAGTATTTATCTGTACAGGGGAGTGCCTGCGTGCACCCTTATATTGTTGCTTCATTGTGTGCCTGCGTGCACTTTGATTTTTGGACCATTTTGGACACTATTGCTTGTTGTGTTTCACTGTTTTTGGGTGATTCCTCTATTGATTTACCATTACAATTGTGTTTGAAAACTTCTCTATTGTCCTTATTAATTTGGCATATTTATTGACTGTCTCTTTAATGAGCTTTCCTCCGGTTCTTTCCTTTGGTTGCATCAGCTTCCAGGTGGGGCCTGGAGTTCTCCCAGAGTCATTGAGCTCCAGACTACAGATATGTCCTGGAGGAAATGTCAGCTCGGGGGTGGGGGTGGGGGTGGGGGTGGATTCTACATCCTCACTGTGCTTCCTCCCCTCCCAAAACTCCACCCTCCACAAGTTCCACCTCCAAATTTCCAAGTATTTCGAAAGCCAGGGTTGGCAACCCTAGGCAGGAGCCTTTCTCTTGGACCATTTTCATAGCAGAACTCATATCCACCAAACAGCTTATATCTCCACTGGGAAAAAACTTATAAGTACCTCTTACTAAAATTTACACCAAAACATTGCTCCTACAAAAATATTGCATTGGCAAGTTTCAGTTGAAGAAAGTCTTTGTACGCACAACATTAGCATGTATTGGCAATGCACGTAGAAAAGGGAGGGTATCATATCAACTGCCCTGTCACCTGCCTACACACGTTCATCATAGCCTGTGTGTGTACAAATTGTATGTGCACAGAATGCAGCTTGGGAAATTGGTGGAAATCTTAAGACAGAGCCTGGGAACGAAGGAATCTAAAGTGAGCTCAGCGGGTATGTGATTCTATAGTGTGCCCTCCAAAGCTGCTTTTTCTCCAGGTGAGCTGATCTCTGTATTCTGGAGACCAGCAGTTTGAAAGAACTCCAGACTCCACTTGGGAGATACCAACCATACCATAGACCTTTTGCTGCAGTCAGGAACTGTCGAAAAACAGTGTCACCACTTGTTGAGATGGAACCGGTGTGCATGAAGTTTGTGTGCATGTGTGACCTGTGCTGATACTACACTGACTGTGCATATGCCCTTGTCTTCCTTGTGACGAGCAGAACCACTGTTGTTTCAGACATCTGCATTAAGGCTTATGCCACTTTTTGAAAATGAGCCATAGAAGCTGGAGCTCTCCGTGGTGACTCTAGCCTCACAGGAGCCATTTGTGCAATTCAGTAACAATTTCCTCTGCCATTTTCATATAGAGAATGTAAAAGTTGTTTTTTGTGCTCAAAAAGCTAATGGAGATATCCATTGTGCTTCATAATACATTTCAAATGGTTCCAAAATCATTTTAATTTAACACAGCTTTTAAAAAAAAGGAAATAGCAGAGTCAAAGATCATATCCTGTGTCTATATTTTTAACTAATGAAAGGCAATTAAAGACATGAAAATGTTCCACTGTGAGGAAATACAAGCTGCGTAGATTATTTAAAAGGTTATTTGGACCACATTATTTAAGAATGACTCTCCAAGGCTTCAATCTTACTTGAGACAAATTTCCATTTAATTCTGAGTAAACATGCAAAGGATTTGGCTACAAGGGCATATAGTATATAGGAGGCTTGAAAACGGAACAGTTTTCTGCTTAACTTCTCTCAGTTTGGGATTGTAGTGTCCCTGTAGTGGTTTCATGACTTGGTTACTAGTTTTCATGATGGAATTTACCTATTCTCATAGTGTTACAATATTGCAAACGCTGGTACAACTAGCAGAAAGACCCTTCTAGATTACTGTTTACATCAAGGGGGATTCCGGTTGTGCTGTTCTCTTTTTTATTATTATTTACACCACAGTCAATGGAGGTTTCTGCATATGGATGCACAAATAGCATGCAATAAATTCCCAGCATCCTGGACAACCGTTCATTCCTAAGTAGAGTTTTATTGATTTACTTCATTTATCCTTTCTCCCCATTGGGGACCCAAAGCTGCTTACATCATTCTCCTCACCTCTATTTTATCCTCACGACTGTTAGAGTAGTTTAGTCGGCACTGATAGGCATGAGACTGCCAGCTGATGATATGATAAACTCACATGGAGCCTGTTTCCTTTAGTAAAGAAAATAAGAGTCATTTATTTAGGAACTCCACTTAGGATAGGAAAGAGAAGAAACAGAGTCTAGTCTAATCTATATAAGCTAGGGTTCTGGCGGATGTGGAAAGCAAGTCACGTGGCCTCCGTGGCTGCAAGATGGAGAGAAATGTGCATGCAAGGAGAGTCAGAAGGAGGGAAGTCCCTGAGAGTAGCAATCTACAGATCAAAGAGAGAGTCCCAGCAGGAAAGTGGGATGCCCATAGTTTGTCCTCCGTACCTTCATAGTATGCCCTGCTCTGTAACCTGAGACAAGGGGCAGCATAAAGTCCTTCACTTCACAACAACCCTGTGAGGCTGAAAGAGTGTGACTGGCCCAAGGTCACCCAACAAGCTCCCATGAGTGGGGATTCAAACCTAAGTCTTACAGATCCCAACCACTGCACATTCCTTCTAAGTCCATTGCAGTCAATGGTGCGAGTCTGCTTAGGATTGCACTGTAGCAGTGTTGGTGGAGGTGAGGCTGTCTGTACGCCACCTTCCCCATAGCTCCAAAGAAAAGAAGGGGATACTATGACATGGATGCACAATCACTGAACGTAAAATATCCATTCAGGAGTGCTGAATTAGGATCCTGAAAGTATTTTGTGTGACTTTAAATTGATTTAGATATAAACACAGAGAGACAGGAAAATTGATGCTAGTGATATTGTATGCAAGAGTTTGTGCACTGCTGTGGTGAGTTTTATGGCTTTTGCTTTCCTTATGCAAAGTTCTTCTATTACTGGAAGGAACCTTTCGCATGTGCACCCTTAAATCCAGTCTTCTCTATTCCTCAGGGTATTTTGTTGTGGGGATAATAATAATATACTTTGTAAACCGTTCTGAGTGGGTGTTAAGTCATCCTGAAGGGTGGCATATAAATCGAATGTTGTTGTTGTTATGGGGGAGCACATGGATTTTACTAGCTTTGTTTATTTTACACCTCTTTGCCACACTACCACTGAGAGCAGATTGAGGTCTTATAAATTCTTGTCTTGTTTTCCCCTACTACAATTTACCCTGAAAAGTAAAATACTCTGTTTTATGTATATATTGGTAAATATACTGCTAGTAAGCACAGATACTGAGATCAGTGAAGAACAAAAGAAGAAAATGCCAATTCTCTTTCCTAGTAAACTGAAATATCCAATTTCTCTTTCTTTGTCTTCCACTCCAAGTCAGCAATCACAGAGCTGTTGTGTTTCTCCGAACTCTTCTTTCATGTCAGCTCATCCTTGGCTTGAATACAAGATACAGAACAAGTCAAGAAAGAAGTGAAATGCATGAAGCTAGTAATCTCTCCTCACTGAAGTCTCTAAAATAGGGATATCATCTCTTCCTCAGCTGACCCTTTAGGGCCCTCTTCCTCCAGCTTTCACCTTCCTCCCAGATCCCCATGCCTCCACCACCAGGGTTGCCAAGTCTCCCACTATGGCAGAAGACCTCCACTAGCTCCCCCAAACCCCACTGGTCCTTGGTAGACTGACAGGAGGGTCAGTGAAGAAAAATTGCAGTTAGTACAACAGCATTATATCACTTCCAGGAAAATATGAAAGAGTTATTATACCACTCTAGGAATCAGTAGAAACGTAATGATTACCATAGAGTAACTTAAGGATTTCCCCAGAAATGACGTAACACCATTGCACCAAAAATGGCTCCCATGTCCCTGCCTCCCAGTCTCTTGGTAGGTGCCAGCCCTTTTCACCAACAATTATTGACTTCAATGGATCACAACTGTCTCTTCCCAGATGCTCCCTGATTGGCCCAACTACACATTATATTTTCCCCAAGGACATGCCCAGGTCTGGTTGAGAGAAGTGTTCTGGACTGTGGCACACAGTGAGAGGTGGCTTAGTGTCTCTCTACACAAGACACCTAAGCACATATTGTCAAGTTCTGGGAGATGCAATGTTAGCCAGGAAGGATAGTTTTGAAAGACAGAGCTGGCTGAGATTGCTCCGGAGGGGACGGATTCTCTCACAGCCCTCTGTCACCTCTGGCATACTGGACTGTCCCTTCTGGAGCCTTTGCCCTGCCGAGGCTCAGTTAATTCAAAGTTTTAAGCAGCGAGGGAGCAGGGCAAAGGCTCTGGAACTTGATGAACATGCGCCTAAGTGTCTTGTGTAGAGAGACTCTTAGAACTTCTTCCTGCACATTTTTCCTAACCTGAAACCAAACTGGTGATTTGCTATTTGCCATTCTGGGAGGTTCCACATGTACTGAGGGGCTACATTTTACAAATGAGGACTGTTTTGGGTCATGACAAAGGTGCAGAGGAGAAAGTCTAAGGCTCCCCACTCTTCCTGTGCCATGTCCCAATCCAAATTAGGTCCACATGTGCCTGAGAAGCATGGAACATATCATGACCAGACCCTGGGGCATTCCCAAGGAAAACTTAATGTATAATGAAGCTGACTTTTTATTCTGTCAGACCAATTAAAGTTCACTATATGTCTCAGGCTCTTATTGTTTCCGAATCTGATGAAGGTGATGACATCATCCACTAACTGACCATTCATAAGCATGACCAATCAAACAGGATCTGATAAATTTTATTTGTTCCTGTCCTATATAAATATGAGAGACTCACTGAAAACTTTAGATATAAAACCATTCCTATGGCATCTAACTAGGCTTCAGATCCACAACTTATCAGGCAGCCCAGAGGCGTACACAATTGCAGCTTTAAGCTGCAATTGCATTTATTTTATAACTTTACAATTTCTCAATGTTAACGGTTACTTTTTTGTACAGAACTAGCATTTACACTCTTTATATCTGTTTAATAACTTTCCACACAGGATTTTTGCTGTTTCTGTACCATTTATAAGGTTGATATTTCAACAACTGCTCATCCTTTTGCTGACCTGCCCACCTGCTTTTGAATAAAGAACGTGCTATATTCTCATTTTCAGTGATATTCTTCTAATTTAAATTGCAGCTGAACAGAATTTTAAATACGATGAGTACCATTTACAGTACCGGCATGGTGTGCAAACCGGAAGATCCTTCTACATGTTTGCCCCTGGAACCAGGTGCAGTATAAACAATGAACATCTGTTGTGCCCTTTAACATAAATAGCAATAACAGTATAACTGTTAAGAAAGGGACCTTGTTTCGAATGACTGAATATAATATTTCAGTGTCCATCTAATGTCTTTATATTTACTTATTTAGTCATATTTATATCCCGCCATCCCTGCAAGCAGGCTCAGGGTGGGTCACAACAACAAAACAATAAAACCATGCAGATTAAAACACGCTAAAACACAGAAAATTGCAATACATATAAAATCAGCGATCAGTAGGAGCCAAGCTACTTTCAGTATTTCCATTATTTTATTACTCTGCATTCTTGTAGGCACTTTTGATGGCTTAATAAATAAATATTTTTTTATTTGTTCACATTATTTATAGCCTGCCTTTCTCACTGAGACTCAATGCAGATTACTAGTATAAGTCAACACAAACATTGGGTAGGACACTCAATAAATAAAACAATAAAGTAAGGATAGCAGAAATTTGAAAACTAAATTTGAAAACTAACAGAAATCCAATAAAATAAGCAAAAATAGGTGTTTGCATTTTAATTTCTTTATTTGATTTGAAGGATGGGCCAATTAACCTTGGGGGCATATTTTCTATCCATGGTCATTTTAATTTAAGTCAGTGCAGAGATGAGAAAAAAGATTATCTGACAACTCTATCCTTGGACCCACTTAACCTGCTTCTACACATACTTAAAAGTATTTAAGATGGCCCGTTAAACCAGACATGTAATAATGTCCACCATAGGCAAATCATGATTTTAAATTACTAAGATTCTTTATTTATGATGATAGGTCTGGATTTTATAATGGCCAACAGTACTGATTACTCAGAGAGATTGTGGGCTTGGCAAGGCTGGAGGGCTGACATTGGCAAGAAATTGAGGCCTTTATATGAAGGTTATGTTGAACTGAAGAATGAGGCTGCAAGGGGGAATGGTAAGTTACAATCTTTCCAGTTTCTTTTCTGTTTTTGCTGAACAAAACCCTGAAAACAGCCTTCATTCTGTTCCTGTGCAGTGCCTATTGTGGCATGGATAACTGGAAATATAAAATACTACTAAATGAGAAAAATCAAAAAGAGTCCAGTAGCACCATTAAGACTAACCAATTTTATTGTAGCATAAGCTTTCGAGAATCACGTTCTCTTCGTCAGATGCATGGAGGGCAGAAGGAAACTGGCCAAATATAGAGGAGGGGGGAAGGGGGGAAGGAGGAGAGGGGGGATGTAAACAATTCCTTTGATATGGAGATGCAGACAGCTCCTTTTGGTGTGGGGATCAGTTTGCTTATGTAAAGATTCAAAGGAGTTTGCCATGTTAGTCTGTAGTAGCAAAATCAAAAAGAGTTCAGCAGCACTGCAGCACAAGTCCTCGATAACCACAGTCCTCCCCGCCAGATGCATCTGACAAAGAGAACCGTGGTCCTCGAAAGCCCACGCCAGGTGCCACTGGACTCCCCCTGACCCCACAGTGCTGCTGAACTCTTTTTGATTTTGCTACTACAGACTAACATGGCAAACTCCTTTGAACCTTTACACAAGCAAACTGATCCCCACACCAAAAGGAGCTGTCTGCATCTCCATATCAAAGGAGTTGTTTACATCCCCCCTCTCCTCCTTCCCCCCTCCCCCCCCCTCTCCTCCTCTATATTTGGCCAGTTTCCTTCTGCCCTCCATGCATCTGACAAAGAGAACGTGATTCTCGAAAGCTTATGCTACAATAAAATTGGTTAGTCTTAAAGGTTCTACTGGACTCTTTTTGATTTTACTACTACAGACTAACACGGCTAACTCCTCTGGATCTACTGAATGAGACTATTTCATTGATGTATTTGTATTAAGTAATATCTACTTTGTGTTAATTTTGTGTGTGTCCAAATTAGAGATGGGCATGAACCAGAAAAAAACCGAACCATGCGGTTTGTGGTTCGTCAAATTTCACGAACCATGAACTTTCACAAACCTGCCCCTGGTTCACGAACCGGTTTGTTTGGTTCATGAAAATGGCACATCCAGGTCAGAAAATCATCACTTCTGGGTCAGCAGAATGTCTGCAGGAAGTCCGTCCCCTGTTGCCTAGGAAACTGCTTGATTGGCACCAGGCTGTCTGCAGTGATGAACCAAAAAAACGAACCAAATGAACCAGCCTAAAAGTTCATGGCGGTTTGTCAGAAATGGGAACTGACGAACTGTGGTTTGCGAACCACGAACCGGCCTGGTTTGTGCTTAATTTTGGTTCGTATTTCAGTTCGTGCCCATCTCTAGTCCAAATCCCACAAGTGTCCAAATCAGATGATTGGATACCAGGACAAAGTGGTGTGTATGAAGTCTCTGTCATCCCCATGAAAAAGTGGGTTTGTGTCCACAGAAATTCATGCAGCAAAGTATCTGTTAGTCTTTAAGGCATCGCTGCCTCTCCCCCCCTCCCCCGGCCAGCCTTGCAGAGCGAGCACACTTAGCTTCTCCAGGGTGGTGCGCTGGCGGGCAGGCAGGCTGGAGTGTCGCTGCCTCTTCCTCCCCACCACCCAGCCCTGAAGAGTGATGCAGCTCCAGGCCACGGCCCAGCCTCACAGCACAAGTGTGCCAGGCTCCTCCATTACGTGTGATTATGGAGGAAGGATAAACAATGCAGAAACATTACTGCGTATTTGATCTATTTAAAAATAAATGTAACTGTGCAAATGCATGCAGGGTTGAGCTGAGGATGGGAGTGACTTTGGGGTCTGCATTGACCAATCAAAAGGCGAGAAAGAGAAGAGGGGGGAGAAAAGCGAGAGAGGCATTCATACTGACATTAATCACAACAAGTGCGAATGGACAGCTGATTCAAAATTAAAGCCGCACTATGTGCGCAGGGAGAAAAAGCAGGCAAAGAACGCGGTCACGTCCTGTGACTAACTTGGTAGTCTGAAACTGCTGAAAACATGGGATGTGAACCAGGCACTGAGACGATGGAAAGACCAAGTGTGAAAGAGCCGTTCATGGTGGAATAAAACTGAATGAGTCCTAAAGTCTTAAAATTCCTGTTTATTTTTTAGTGTTTCCTACAATGGCAGGCCACATTCTGCACAGTAGCCCACAAGTAGGGATCTCAGGTGCCCGCTGATGGCAGGCAACCTCCTGGTGGTTTGCTGGTGACTAACAGGAGGTTGCAACCAGGCTGCCTGGCAATCACCTGCCACCAGTAAACATCCTGGGTGCAAGCACAGTGCATGTACTCCTGACAGGCACAATGATGTCACTTCTAGAAGTGACATCATCATGCTGGCTGAGGGAGTGCTTCTGCACTTCACTTGGGGCCCGGAAGTGATGTCAGCACTGAAAGCACTTGCACAAAGATTCTACTGCTGGTAAGTACTGGGTCCACTCCCCTCCCCTTCTGCTTGGGAGGGTATGGGGACCTGGCAACCCTACCCACAAGCAAGGCAGGCAGACAACATCCTTCCTCCTCTGTTGTTCCTCAGCAAGTACTGGCTGGTGCTCAGAGTCACAAGGCCTTTGATCATAAAATTTAATTTAACCACCATAGCTAATAGCATTTAAAACATATCATTTGAATTAATTTAATTAATTTGAAGCTGCATCTACTTGTAACCTGTGGTTTGCAATTGTGTGTGTTGCACGCGCACGCACCATCAAGTCACAATTAACTTATGGTAACCCCACTACGGGGATTTCAAGACAAGTAAGAAGCAGGGGTGGTTTGCCATCACCTTCCTCTGCAGAGTCTTCCTTGGCCCATCCAAGTACTGACCTTGCTTAGCTTCTGAGATCTTATGAGATTGGGCTATACTATGCTGCCTGGTTTGTAATTTACTGTGCTCTAATATAACTAACTGTGTAGATTGGCTTTTCAGGTTATTCTGACTATGGAGAATATTGGAAAGGGAATTATGAAACAGATTATCTAGAGGAATATCAATACAGTCGTGAGCAACTGATCATTGATGTGGAAGAAACATTTAAACAAGTAAGGCAACAGTGTAATCCTAAATATTTACACCCTTTTAATCCCATTAATTTTGACTGACTTAGAAGATGTAACTGCTTAGAATGGCACTATCAATTACTATAGCTTGGTTCAGAATATTACTTGTCCTTCTCCAAATAAGGACAAAAGGTGCACAAGTATGTGTTTAACTAGTTTATTTAAATGGCTGATTTATGTCATAATTTATTAAATTAAAATACACTAACATATTTTAGGAGATGGTCTGTGCTAGGCAGTCTTACCATGGCTTATCATACTTGGGCAAATACACTCTGGCCCCAAACTTGGCCAGTGATGATGCCAGCCTTATTTTTCCTTGCCTGCACATGCAATGTGCCACAGTAGCGGGGTGGGGTGGGGTGGGGGTGGGCAAGCTTCATTCCTCTCCTCTAATGTGCGGTACATGACTACCAAGTATGATGGCGTGCCTGAATCAGAGGGGCAAAGCTGCCTTAGATGGTCTATAGCTCTTCCTCCAATTTGCTGGCATATTTCCAGTCCTGCTAATACTGTTTTATTTGTACAGGGCAACCAGATACATGGCTTTAGTGTCATGAATGCCCTTTTTATTCTCATGTCAGAACACAAAGGCAAATAAAGACTTTGGATTCTTGACAGAACTCTTGATACAACTCCAGGCTCTGATTCTTGACAGAACTATATAATTCCAAACCTGTTTTAGAGTATGAGATTTCACAAGTCTGTTGCAGTCTGGCCCATACTTTACCACTTCATCCATTCTTATGTCACTTTCAGACATAAGAAAGTCCTGTACACTGCAATAAACTAACGATTGTTGTCCAGAGTGATGAGCAATTTGATCCTATGCCTTCCTATTTGCAAGTAAATCTTGTTGAGTCAAGTTGTATGGGTCTTGTAGTTAGCATGTTTATAAGATGGTGCTTACTGTAGGATCCAAGAGCCAGGATGATTAGATGGATAACAATCTGGACTTTGAACTGAGTCCTACCTCAGGTCTCAAGTTACTAGACATAATAAGAAATTCACCACTCCAACCTTGTGTCATGGGCCAGTCTGGGCTCAGTGAAAGTGAGGACTCCTCAGGAGGAGAGGAGACTCATGTAGCCAGCCCTGGCTCCTCAGGAGAAGAGGAGCTTTGTGTAACCATCCCTGACTCAGCTGATGCCGGTGATCAGGAAGAACAGCTGCCAGCGGATCAGCATCCACAGCCAGCAGCTGAGGCAGAGCCACCAGCACCCTCCAGCTCCTACACCACAGGGGAAGCCCAGCCAGGGGCTTCCACCCCCCCCCCAGGTTCACCCACATCCAAAGAACACTGCAGATGAAGGCAGAGAGTGGAGCTGCAGGGGAGAAGGCGCAGTGCTCGCCTCCTGGGACGATGACAGCTGCTTATGGATAGTGATGGTGATTAAAGGCTCTGGAAGGGGAGTCAGTCTAGTACGCTACAGGTGGCGGAGGGATGTGAGAGAATTTGTCCCCTCTGGAGCGATCTCCAACGGCTCTGTCTTTTAAAACTATGCATCCTAGTTAACATTGCGTCTCCCAACGCATGAAGAACGCGTGTCAGAAGTCTTGTGTAGATAGACTCTAAGCCACCTCTCACTGTGTGCCACAGTCCAGAACACTTCTCTCAACCTGTCCTGGGCATGTGTGAAAGGAGCCACCAGCGTTCTGTGAGTGGGGTGCTATTTTTAAGATGTAGGGAAACAGCCATGTTCATGTCTACTGAACCCATACTTAGAGCATAAGACACTTCTAGTAAATATAATGAATGGAAGACAGACTGATGCTGGATTTCAACTAGGCAGGCCTGGCTTCAAATCCCCACTCAGCCATGAAGCTCACTGAGGTAGCATATATGTCAGCCTACCTTATGTCATTGAGTTGATGTGAGGGAAGGTGTAGTACACACGTGAGTCCCTAGGTTTCTCAAAATGAAATTGATTTATTTTTTATTTCTAACTCCCTACAGATAAAACCTTTGTACGAGCAGCTGCATGCTTATGTGAGGAATAATCTGGAGAAAATATATGGCTCACACCACATTGACTCAGAAGGATGTCTTCCTGCTCATTTGCTTGGTATGAAAATACAAGAGTGACGTTGAAAGCAAAGAATTGGTTTATGAGCAGCGACAGGTTGTTTATATGTAGAAAGACTATTGCTATTACTTGTCGGCTGTTCTTTCTGCTAAATTTGAAGCCTCCACAATGTAATCCTCTCTGCTCCTCCCTTTGTGGTGATTTGGGGCAGAGGCTTACAGACAGCTCAACAATACAGCTCACTACATGAGGAGTAGAGGGAACCCCACAGAACTCATTAAGAAAAATTTTTTAAACATTTTGGAAGAGAGTCTTGCAGAAGGCTATATAGCTAAATCCACATATGAATACCTCCGGACATCAGAGGAGAGAGTGGCACAATTTTATCTCTTACTAAGATTCACAAAGGCACCCCTTCCAGTCCCAGGATGACCAATAGTTTCAGGTTGTGTCTTTGTGTTGGAACCCTGGCCCAATATGTAGACATCTTTCTTAAACCCTTTGTGCAGAACATAAATTTAAAAGATACTATGGATTTTCTAAATCATATCAGTAACATACAATTACAGACAGAAGAGGTGTTTTTTGTTACCTTGGATGTGGTCTCTTTATACACTAATATCAACTCTTTAAAAACTTGAATGTTTAGCTTGACCTTGAGATGAGGGAAGCTTAAGCCTTCCATACTGCATTCTTTTCCCAACCTGAAATGGCCCTAGGGATTTGTGATTTGCCTTGTTGGAGCAAACCTACAGGCACCACTTGCAGTATGTGTATGTTCACTTCATGGGGCAAATATTTGGCAGAGGAAGTATTAAGCCCCTTTCTCTTCACACCATGGTCCTAACTAGAATTAGGGTCCAGCATGCCTAAATTTTAGAAAAATAAAACTGCTAGGAGTGCTGTTTGTAAAACCCCCAGCCAGAATCTTAGGCAGATGCATAGAAGTAGTAATCGTGAATAGAGATAGGCATGAACAGAAAAAACAAACAAAGATGATGTTTGTTGTTCATTGCCATCCACGAGCAGGGACTCACGAACACTTACGAGCATGACCAGTTCACAAACATGTTCGTGGTTGGATGTTTGTGGGGGCCAGCAGGCTCTCCTCCAGCCATCATCCAAGTTTGGTCAAGATCCCTACTGCACCACTCCCAGAAACGTGACCTGAGCAGGCACCAGGAAAGGTACCAATAATAAATAATAGCTTGGCCCAGAGCCTGGCAGCAGCCCTGGAACCTGAAGGGGTAGATCCATATCCCACCACACACAAAGAAAAGTCAAGCTCCAATGCACTCTATCAAAATGCCAACAGCAGTTGTCTCTCCCTCTCCACTGTCTGCAAAGCCAGAGTTGGGATCCCCCCTCCCCCCCGTCTTTGCTCCCTTGTAACAAATTTGGAGCTCCACATTTGAAAGGAAGACCTGCCTATCAAGCTAAATTGGGCTTAGATTGGGGTTTCCAGGGCAACAGCAGGAGTTCAGACAGAGTTCAGACAATCCCTGCCTAAGTTGCCAAGGGAATTGTTTGCAGGTGCCAGACAGTCTGGCTTGACAAACAGCAATGAATGAGGCTTGCAACAGCCACCTGTTCGTTTAGAATGGGGCCTCACAAACAGCTTGTTTGAGAACAGCAGATTGGGCTATTCGTGCCTTTTTTTGTTCGTATTGCTGTTCGTGCCCATCTCTAATTGTGAATAATATTCATTTTGTGCTTAGTTATAATTCTGCTTTTTTCTTTGGAAGGTGACATGTGGGGTAGATTCTGGACAAATTTATATCCCTTAATGATTCCCTACCCAAATAAAACAAACATTGATGTTTCTTCTGCAATGGTTGAAAAGGTAAGGCATGAGCATGAGTACAAAGTGTCAAGAGAATAACCCTTAATTCACATTCAATAGTCCTTTGATAAGCTTTTCTTTAGGGCTGTGCACAGCCTCTAATGTTTCACCCAAAATATGAAAGCTAAGCCAATTACATGTAGAAAATGCCATCCAAAAATATTTCTACTTTTGTGTTCTACCCTTTTTTGTTACTAACCATGTCATGATTTCAAATTTGTTCAGAATCTTACTCCATGATTCTGAATTTCAAGGAAAGGTCTGGGTCAAAAATACAAATACTGCAGCTCATGTAGTGTTTTGACTCACTAAGTTATCTCAGCAAGAGAAACAGCTTCAGAGAGTAGGTTAATTGAACCCAGCTGGACATTTGAAGAGAAGTAAAAATTAAAAATAACAAAAAATGTACAAGAAGCTCAATACTCGTTATTCAATTTTAAGGATCTTATTAACATGACTAATGAATATGAAAATGCTATCTGTTTCAGAACTGGAATGTAACAGCTATATTTAAAGCTGCTGAGGAGTTTTTCATCTCAATTGACCTCTACAACATGACAGAGGGCTTCTGGAAAAATTCTATGCTTGTGGAACCTAAAGATGGACGGAAAGTTGTCTGTCATCCCACAGCCTGGGATCTGGGAAAAGGAGACTACAGGTACTGAAAACACTACGACAGTTTCTACTCATTCCCATAAAATATTGGTTACCCACTCCAAGTTTATGGAAACACTTTTAATGGGAATGGAATGCCCAAACAGAAATACTAATTCCTGATCAGAAAATTATTCTTCAGAGTGTGTGTACACACGCACATGACCGAGGTGGGGGGGAGGAAAGCGAGGAGGATAGGAGACTCAATATACAAAACTAGTTGAATCCATACACAGCTGTTTGGTATCTTTATTGTTTTGTGTCATATTTGGGGTGTGAGGGCAACTACTAATTCCTGATCTGACGACTAATTTTCTGTGTGTGTGTGTGTGAGAGAGAGAGGGGGGGGGGAGAGAGAGAGGGGGGGGGAGAGAGAGAAAGAGAGAAGAACCAGTATGCTGAGAGAGAAGAATTTTGTGCTTGAATGAAAAATCTGAGTTCAATTGTATGTTTAGCCATCAAATTTCTTATGGCAAAATCACTATGGGCTGGATCTAAACGTTCCTTTGTGCAACAAGGTGAAGGCATTTCTGCTCACGTGTAAGGTGTGCATGTGTGTGTCATTTCCACAGATTTTCTACTCAAGCTGGATTTCCCTCGACCTGCATCAGTGTGATTCATGGGAGTCCTTCATTAGGAGCTTTTTGGTGGTGCAGATATTAACAAAGATATTACCACTCTAGACACAATTTCAAGACATAATATTAGGATTGTTAATTCCTATTAATTCCTCTAGGTTCTCCCTGAAATCCAACAATCTTTTTCTTTTCCTCTGTTTAGGGTTTCAGGGATTTGGAGTCAATTTCTGAACAATTCCTTTATGATTTCCTTTAGAAATTTGAAGTGAGGAGGGGCAGGAAGGGAGGTTCTGCAAATGTCAGAATTTCATTCTGTAGATGCTCAGAGGCAGATAGTGTCTTCCCAAGCCTTCCTGTCTTCCTGCTAGAGCACCACCCTGGGGTGAATAACATAAAACAACTGCAAGGGCTGAAGTTACAAAAGGGAGAAATGAAAGAGAAATCCTGCTCTTAAAAGAAGGTGGGGGAGAATAAGAGGAGTCAATGGCTATATTTTAAAAAATTGAATTATGGAAAAAGAAATTCCTACAACAATCAGCAAAAGAGAAGATTGATGAAAAAGTCACTCAAGTCTTCTAAGTAGTTATAATTAAAGATACTTAAGTACCTGCTGATTCAGTGGACAATATAGTCACTGGTCACAAAAAGGATGTATTCAAATGAATTAGGATGTGTTCATTTCATGTGATTTTACTACTTTCTCGCACATTTTGGAAAGCATAGAGAAGCTGGTTGCCAATTTAATCTGAACTGCTTGCTACAATCACTGTTATTTATTTATACCATTACATTATTTCTACCATTAGGCAATATTACTCTGTTGACAATTTGTACTCATGCTATATTAGGCAATAGTCCCAGTGTTATGATGTAGTACCACCAATTAATTGGCTTAAACTAAAATCAAAGTTTACATCCCCAGCAGAAGTAAACAGAAGAAGTAGTACTATTAGGTCACCAATTAAAGTCCGGTTTTGCAGCAGCGATTGCCTCCCACCCACCCCCATCTGCCAAAAGGCATATGTTAAAAATATTCTGTTTGAATGGATATTGAAAATTTAGGTTTCTATCAGTGCAATCCTAAGTAGACATGGGCACGAACAGAAAAAAACCCCAAACATGGTGTTCGTTGTTCATTGCCATCCACGAACAACAAACACTGATGAACATGATCCTGTCACGAACATGTTCGTTGTTCGTGGGGACCAGCAGGCTCTCCTCCAGCCATCAAGATCCCTACTGCACCATTCCCAGAAATCCTACCTGAGCAGGCAGCAGGAAATGTACCAATAATAAATAATAGCTTGGCCCCAGAGCCTGAGAGCAGCCCTGGAACTTGAAGGGGTAGATCCCTACCACACCACTCCCAGAAACCCTACCTGAGCAGGCAGTAGGAAAGGTACCAATAATAAATAATAGCTTGGCCCCAGAGCCTAGCAGCAGCCCTGGAACCTGAAGGGGTAGATCCCTATCCCACCACACACAAAGAAAATTCAAGCTCCAATGCACTCACCCCGTCTCTCTAACAGCAGCTGTCTCTCCCTGAAAGCCAGAGCTTGGAGCCCCCCTCCCCCTTGGTCTTTTCCTCTTGTAACAAATTTGGAGCTCCAATCCACACTAGGAAGGAAGACCTGCCCATCAAGCTAAATTGGGCTTAGATTGGGGTTTCCAGGGCAACAGCAGGTGTTCAGACAGAGTTCAAACAATCCCTGCCTGAGTTGCCATGGGAATTGCTTGCAGGTGCCAGACAGTCTGGCTTGACAAACAGCAATGAACGAGGCTTGCAACGACCACTGTTCGTTTAGAATGGGGCCTCACAAACAGCTTGTTTGCGAACAGCAGATTGGGCTGTTCGTGGTTTTTTTTAGTTCGTATTGCTGTTCGTGCCCATCTCTAATCCTAATCAGAGTTACACCCTAAATCCATTGAAGTTAATAGTCTTAGAATGGTGTAACTCTATGTAGGATCACACTGCCAGTGTACTATCTGTGTTTGTTCCTTTAATCCAAGTTCCCCTCTGTTTAATGATATCCACAGAAGACTATTCCAGTATTGTTTTTTTCAGTTTAAGAATTAATGCTATTACATTGGGATACCAGGAATGTTACCTAATGTCAGAAATAGTGCAGTGACGTAATAGCTGCAATTAAAAAAAAAATTAAAATGGCATCAACAGCAAGCACTTTAGAGATTAACAGTTGGTACTGAAATACCTGAAGGTACATTGACCTGGTAGGATAAATGGCTACTACACACGCTCAAAGCTGTTTGATGTGAACTTCAACAATAACCACCACAGAGATCCAGTCAAGAGCTTGTCTCACATCCGATTGCAGGAGGTGAGCACGGTAACTTCCCTGGGTGATCATGTTCATGTCTAAGTTCACAGCCCATATAGTTATAACTCAAGCAGTGCCAATTGCTCAATTTAATTCTGCTCAATTGCATTTGACTGTAGGATCAAGATGTGCACTCAAGTGACTATGGATGACTTCTTGACAGCACACCATGAGATGGGGCACATTGAATATGATATGGCCTATGCCCACCTTCCTTATCTACTAAGAAGTGGTGCCAATGAAGGATTCCATGAAGCCATAGGAGAGATCATGTCACTTTCTGCAGCCACTCCAACCCATTTGAAATCCCTCGGTCTTTTAGATCCTGACTTCCAGGAAGATAATGGTGAGAAATGTGGAAAGGTCAATTAATTAAAACATACACCAGAAAGTTGAAAAAGTAGAATAGCATTTCTGAGTTCTAATTCTCAAATTGTGGAGTTAGAAGATATTGCCCACCCCCCACCCAGCTCCTCATGCCACCTTTGAAGAGCACAAATGGGGCCCCTGGGTAAGTCCAGAGACCTGCACTTTAGAGCAGTTGTATCATCTAGTCCAAGCTCAAACTCATTTTGCCAAAATATGGGGATCTGTGCACATCAGTCAGCATTTGCATTAATTTAATTCAGTGAAGATGAAATTACTTAACAGGTATTTTGATTTAGCCATACTAAGGATTAGGCTTTTAAAATGGTGAACATAGCTGACTAACAGTACTGTCGTAAGCAGAATTACACCCTTTCAAGTCCACTGACATTGAAACTCACCAGGGCTGAGTAGAAGAATGGACTAAGGGGCATAATTCCAGGCGCCTCATCACCCTAAGTGTCCATGGCACTAGACAAGTTATGTGGTTTGTTTTCATATGACGTTTGGATGGACCTTGGGTGGTGAGAGGAAGAGCCCAGACAAAGTCTTTGTGTGTGGGGGGGGTGTCCTATGGGATCTCTCTGTACACTTGAAACTCATGGCTTACAATTGATATCTACAATTGGTAGATGATCTGGCTGAAAATTGTTAATTGTGCTGCGTAATTCTTCAAAGTAGGCTGATTTAAAAAAAAAACAGAGTATTGTATGAATTCATGCAAACATTCCTTAATATGTGCAAAACTATTTTGTCTAGTTGACACTAATAGGTAATCCATAACAGTGAAATGCTTTTTAATAACTTAAGAATGAATGTAAACATAACTATAAATGAGCCAACCTAATTTCCTGTTATTTGTAAGCAGCATCATAAGGACTGCAATTTGTAGCTACAATCCAGGTATCTCTAACATCATGGCATTAGTGGTATCTAAATAACTAGCTCAGAGTCTAAAGGTACAGGCTCCTAAAACAGTCAGCACTAAGGTTTCAAGCTCCATTTAGTAAGATTCCAAATTAGACCAACAAGATTTTCAAGGTATAAACTTTTGAGGGTCAAGCACACCTGAAGGGAAGGGAGCTTGACTCTTGAAGCTTGTACCCTAAAAATCTTTGTTGGTCTTTAAGTTGCTACTTGACTTGAATCTTGCTGTTCTACTGCAGGCCAATATGACTACTCACCTGAAACTAGCTCCATTCAGACCACCTTTGGTTTTTCAACTGTTAGCAGACAATGCATTAGAATGGCTGACCCTTTAGGAACTAATGAAGTTTGTGGGGAAAAGAGAAGAAAGTGTTTGTGACTTTACCAATTATTTGTTGTAGGGCCAAAATTGTACCCCCTCAGGCCTAAGAACTGCTGAACTAAAAAATGTATCCTGTCAATTAACTGTTTTTTACAGAAACAAAGATCAATTTTCTACTCAAACAAGCCCTCACTATTGTTGGAACTATGCCTTTCACATACATGCTAGAGAAATGGCGGTGGATGGTGTTTGCTGGCACGATCTCAAAAGAACAATGGATGAGAAAATGGTGGGAAATGAAGTGAGTAAAGGAAATGGCTAAGAGAAGGCCTGAAGAACTACTGGCTTTTAAAAGATATGAAGTACTGACAGAATCAGTGATATAAAGTTCAGAAAGGAGAAATGATAACATTTTATCAGTGCTAGCTGCCTCATTCCATCTTGCTAGAAAGTACTTGGTTCTGTTATACTGTTGGTACCATTTTGGGGTTTCTTATCCCCTGTATTTTGAACCAAATTGATAGTACTCAACAGAACCACCCAGGGGTTTGAGGCTTGGGACAATAGGATGTTGGGGGACCTGTCATGAACACTGACAAGAACCCATGCATGTCTGTGTGAAGTTAGGGCACCACGTGTGAGAATTCTTGTGAATGTCTCCTTCTTTGGGAACAAACAGGCTTTTTATACTTGTTGCCATCACATGGCCAGATAGCATTTACCTCAGAGACAGCCTACTAAAACAAAATATTAACAGTTTGCAAATAAGCATATGTTTAAAAGTTAGGAATGAAAGGATATACAAACCACACAATCACAGGCATTTCCTGAGTTTAAGAGCGTGCAAGGGGAATTGAGAAAATACTTGACTTGCCAGCTTATTTAATAAAAATGAAATACAGCAAAGTGCTTCTCCCCCAGGGGCAGGATTTGGGGAGCCATTTCAGGCAGCTGCCAAAGGGGGAGCTACAAAAGTCACGCTCCATGGGTAAAAATCCTTGTGCCTGTTGAAACACAGCAGTGAATCCATCCCAAAGTCCCAACATTAATAGTGCATTACAATCAGTTCCATTTTAGCAATGACCTCAGTTTTACAGTTCAGATAAACAAAGCATATTTTTCTGATCTTTATGGATGCAACTGTTTTGGATGACTCTAGTCATGCCAGCAGGATTTGAATCCAGTGGCAACTGAGAAACCAAGAAGATTTTCAGGGTATAAGCTCCGCTTTGACTCTTGACAGCTTATACTCTGAAAATCTTGTTGGGTGTCTAAGGTGCCAATGGACTCAAATCCTGCTGTTTTACTGCAGACCAACATGACTACCTACCTGAAAAGATCTTCTGATCAGGCTGGATTCAGATATACGCAGGCACTTAAGAAGCCCCAGGCATCCATTTAGCTTTCATATTTCAGAACATTTAATACTTGGCAAGAGGAACACCTCAGTAACATCTTAGGTCTTTACTTCTGTGAATTTGAAAATTCCTGCCATTCTCAGATGCTCACTGCCCCTGGGCCTTACAACACACAGTAGCTATTATATGGGTTATATGTTTTCTAATCTACACAAGTCATATAACTTCTTTGTTTCATACCCCTCTCCAAGGCTGTTCTTTTCTGGGCCTCTAAACTTCCTTTTGGCATTATTGAATTATGATGCCCAGGCTAGCTCTGTTTCTGTGTGCTGAGACATCCTCTATAACCTTCTTGGTCAAATCCAGCAATTGTTTTTCTATATTTCTGGGCATATCTGTGACACAACGTCATCAGCTTACAGCATCATAGTATATTTGTTTTGCAAGTGCATTCTTCACATGAGCAAATGCTTCAGCTTACTCTCCCTGATCACTAACTGCAGGTAGTGTCTGTATGCAACAGACACTAGCAAGGCAATTAACATTAGTGAGCAAATGTTTATCTTTGGGAACACAGCTCCTCCTAAAGTGCACAGATATGTGTCTTTCCTGATTTTGCCATTCTTCTAGTAATTCATCCCTGATCTGATCTGGTAGACAGAGACTCCATCCACCTTTGCAGTTTCTTCATTCTCTGCTGGAGGTCAAGAATAGACATGGGCACGAATAGCATTATGAACACAAAAAAGCCACGAACAGCGGTTCGTAAACAAGCTGTTCGTGAGAGCCCATTCCAGACAAACAAGTGGTCGTCACAAGCCTAGTTTGTTGAGTTCGTCTGCTGTTCATGAAGCCAAACGGTCAGGCACCTTCAATCAATTCCCTTGGCAACGGAGGCAGGGACTGCCTAAACTCTGTCTGCACTCCTTCTGTCACCCTGGAAACCCCAATCTAAGCCCAACTTAGCTTGATGGGCAGGTCTTCCTTCCAAGTGTGGAGCTCCAAATTGGTTACAATTGGTTACATGGGACCAGAGACCAGGGGGGAGGGGTGGTGTTCTTTAGCCATGGGCACTCCAATCTCATCCCTGCAAACCCTGTTAGGCAGTTCTGACTGCCAACCTCCTGCTTTTCTCTATGAGACCTCTGGTTATAAAAGGAAGCGTGCTCCAAGCTCTGGCTTTTCAGTTTCAGCAGGCAGTGGAGTGGGACAGAGCTGTTGCTAGCCTTTTGGGAGAGAGACAGGGAGAGTGCATTGGAGCTGGGATTTTGTGTGTGGGTGGTGGGATAGGGATCTATCCCCTCTGGTTCCCGGGCTGCTGCCAGGCCCTGGGGCCAAGCTCAGTGGGCACCTCGGCTGAGGGCTCACATTATTATTAGTGCCTGATCTGCTCAGGTCTCTGGGAGTGCTGGGCTAGGGCTCTAGCTCCTCCCTCTGGTTCCAGGGCTGCTGCCAGGCCCTGGGGCCAAGATAAGTGAGCACCTCAGTGAGGGCTCACCTTGATTATTATTATTACTGTCTGATCTGATTCTGGTCAGGTTTCTGGGAGTGCTGGGCTAGGGCTCTACCCCCTCCCTCTGGTTCCAGGGCTGCTGCCAGGCCCTGGGGCCAAGATCAGTGGGCACCTTGGCTGAGGGCTCATGCCCTGATTATTAGTGCATGATCCAGTCAGGTTTCTGGGAGTGCTGGGCTAAGGCTTTGGCCCCTCCTTCTGGTTCCAGGGCTGCTGCCAGGCCCTGGGGCCATGCTCAGTGGGCACCTTGGCTGAGGGCTCACAGTGTTCTCTCCTTTTCTCTGTTTGCTGGCACAATGAGGCTTTGGCCGGGGGGCAAGGGTGGTCAAGGGGGGAAGTGCAAAGATTGTCCCGGTTGCTCTGTGGGAAGCAGTACTGGGCAGGGCTCTGGGGCAGCAGAGACTCCTGCTCCCCAAAAATCACATGTGGGGGCTGTGGAGGAGGCTGAAGACCTCTTGCTGCCAGGGGAAGAGGAACTCTTTAAACTGTTTGAGGAGGATGAGGGTGAGGGATCCATGGAGAAATGGTTGGGGTTTAACGAAACATCCATCCCGTCCCCATCCCAAACTCCTGGTGCTGTCCCTGCCTGCAGTCCACCCCTCACTCCATCTTCCGTTGCCAGCTCCATGGTGCAGCCAGTAACCCTTCGTCTTCCTTCCCCTGGAACAGTTAGTGGGCCACAGTTCAAACTCTCTGTATGGAGGCACTTTTGGGCCCTTCTGAATGACCCCCGTGTGGTGCAGTGCCATGTCTTTGATGACCTGGTGCACAGGGGCAATGACCTGAAGAACCTGTTATCGACGGTCCTGACTAGGCACCTGAAGATGCACCACTCGAGCCTGTGGTCTCTGTCCTCAGCCAGTGAAACATCTGGGGAGGGGAACAGAGGGCCACCAGCTCCTCTGAGCTGGGATCAGTGGGAGGGTCACTGGAATCCACCCCAAGCAAGAAGCCTTGCCCTGAGGGTGCTGCTGGTGGGAGCGGAACAGTCAGGCAGGCCGCCTTGGGGAGGTTTTTCCATCGGGGTTGGGGATAGTGCCATTGAAAAGGTCAAGGGCTCAGGAGGTGGGCATTCGTGTTGTGGCAGAGATGATAGCCCTCAAAGATTCCCCCTATCTGTTGTGGAGGGCGTGGGCTTCCAAAGGCTGCTTCAGCACTTCTCAGTATGTCAAATATCAGGAGACCCATCTGAGATGATTCCACAGAAAGGAGCATTTCTCACCTCCTCAAGAACTGCATTTAGTATTTTCTTGGCACCCACCTCCAGTTACTCTTTTTGACTTTACCAGAACATGGCCATTTCCACATGGCTTACCTTTTGTCAGGATACAGCGTCTTCGTGTGCGAAATCGTGCCAGGAAGATGATGTTATCGCGCGATTTCCCGCAAGATCACGCTGTTATCGCGCGATTTCCTGCGAGATCATGCCAAAAGGAAAGCCATGTGGAAACGGCCCATATAATTCATGCTTGCATTTTCTCCCCAGTCATTTCATGCTTCATAACTGTTTCAAGGTGGCAGTTCAGATAATAATTGCATTGTTCTACTTTATGATAGAAAAGAACATCCTACAGTCATAGAGTAGATCACCAGAATGGCAAATTTCAGTTTGCCAGAAACAGGATAATATTAAACAGACTCTGCAACACTTTGTGCCACTTTTCAGTCTCTGAAAATATACCTTCTTGAAGCAATGTCTCTTTTTCCTCTAAAAGCTTTTCGAAGATTTTTTCACAGCAAATAATGTTGCAGATAATCATAATTTGCCTCCCAGTTCTTCACTTGGTTATATAATTTTGTTCAGTTATTGTTCATATCCATAAAGTATAATCTGGAATGCTACAGGGCTTGATTTTTGTTTGATCACTTAAGAGACAATGCAGAGCCAGTCCCTTTTCACACTCTTGCCAGTGGGCTGTTTAGAAGAATCCTGTGGGAATTTTGCAGATTTGGGCAGTGGGCCCTTGGACACACTTAGATTCTTTGACTAAGATGACTCCAATTGATTGGGTCTTTAGAGAACATTTTCTGATGAAGCTCAAGAGCAGATCTAGGGAACGGATCATCTTTTTTGTCAACTGATGTTATGTCCCCATCAGCTTGCAGCACCCATTTTGACATTCTGCTGTTGTATCAATGCTTGCTTCCTTGGTGGAATTTCCATAATCTCCTGCAAGTGATGTGCCATCTGTAACTTCTATTCCATTTTTAACTTCCTTATTTCCCATCTAAACTGATCAGGTGCCTGATGCTTCATCCTATTCATATCAAGCTTTCTTTTCTTTTGTCTCCTGTCTTTTCTCTGCTGTGGACTGAGAGAGCTTTTTATTTTACAGCATTAAGGGGATAGTACGCTTTTGTTGGACTCAGGATGGTGACTTTCTGGTCAACATCAGAGTGCCCTGTCATAGACTACACTGCCTGCTGTTCTTTGTATTTGACTTCACTGTTTATAAATCTTTTTCCTTTTCTCTGTCCAATATATATCAACTGATATATGTGAAAACTGAAGGTACATTTATGCTTCTGGAAAAGTGGGCTATAGTTCTACAAAAAATTATGCAACAATAAGTCTTTAAGGTGTTTTGTTTCTGCTATAACACACTCTCATACTATGTTTATTTTACATACTATGTTTATTTGATGCATTCTGAAAAGCAACCTGGAAATCACATCTGACAAACAAACAGTCCATTTTATGGGTCTCAAAAACTTGGGATAATCAGAGATGATTGATAAACAGAGCAATTTCAAATTTCCTTCTCAAGAGCTAATGGAAATCCTGACATTTCTCTACAGGCGAAAGATAGTGGGTGTTGTTGAGCCATTGCCTCATAATGAGGCATACTGTGATCCTGCAGTGCTCTTCCACGTGGCCAACGACTATTCTTTTATAAGGTGCGTCCATGATCCCCACTATTTTCTTTTCTTGTCTCTGTGTTATCTTGTTAAAAGCAGAAAAGAACCCCCTACCATTGTACAGACTTTAATTATGAGAATCCAGATTTTTCCATTTTGGTGCAAGTATACTGTCCACTAAGTAAAAAAGTTTGTTATTATAATATTGTGGTATTATTTTATTATTATATTGTTATTATCATTATTACTAGTGAAACCAAACCTGCAGCAAGTTTCCTATCAGCATGTTACCACTGATAATATTTCTGTCTATCTGAATTTTGCCTGCATGTCCATTCCCATGGTGCTGTCAATTTTTTACTTTAGTTATGTCCACACACCCCTCCCACCCGACTTTTGTATGAGTTATTCATAATAGCCAAGCAGCTTGGATTTGGTAGTCATGTATTAACAGTCTAATGGAGGATTGCTTAATTGAAACCATCTGGTTAAGCACAAAAGAGTTAAAATGCAGTGAGCATACAAATAGATTGATACAAATAAAGCCAACAACAACAACAACAAACGGATGGCTTGATATTTAAAAAACATTAAAATTTCACCATATCTGCACAATCACATTCTAGCATTTTTGCATCAAGATTTCGGTATTCATGTGATAATGCTCATTCATGAAAGTGAGACACATAAGTGGATTTCTTAAAAGAATGGTGATCCTTAGAATGGAAATTAAAATTCAGTATCCGGACCTGTAAATTTGGAATTGTAGTATTTGACCTGAATCCCTTCTATTTTTAATGTTCACAGAAAAATGAGGGATTATACTGGATCAAATCTGTTGGGCTCTGACAACCTGACTTTCTCATATTTGTAGAAATATTTTGTGTTGGTAATAAATTGGCAGTGATATGATCAGTATCCTAGTTTTGCTTCCAGAAAACCTTTCTGAGAGAGTTAGGCCTTTTTTGCACAGGCAATTTTTGCTGCTTTTGGCCCTATATCTCTTTGGGTTTTCTTCTGAATTCTGGATGCTTAACTCCCCCTTCAGAGTTCAGTGTGGCGTTTCAAAGGTTTTCGTCTGATTTTTTTGCCTGTGTTTTTTCTGCAAAGAAGGCATATTCCGTTCTGGGGTATGGGAGCAAGATTTGAGTTCTGTATGACCTTAAAGACCAACCAGATTTCCAGGTAGGGTTGCCAGGTCCCCTCAACCTCCCAGCGGGAGGAGGATGACCTCAGAGTTGCCAGCCTCCAACTCTCCCAAAATTACAACTGATCTCCAGATGACAGGGAACATTTCTCCTGGAGAAAATGGCTGCTTTGATGGGTGCACTCTATGGTATTATATTCCACTGAGGCCTTTTTCCTCCCCAAACCCTGCCCTCTCCAGGCTCCACCTCCAAAATCTCAAGGAATTTCCCAACCCAGTCCTGGCAACCCTAGGTGAACTGGCACTTACGTGTATTCTTCTTGTGTGCGCAGAAAGCACACACATACTCCCTGCAGGCACAATGACTTCACTTCCAGAAGTGATGTCATCACGCCCATGGGGAGTGTGTCTGGGAGGCTTCTTGCCTCCCGGACCTATTGCCTGGGACATTTTCCCCCTGCCAGCAAGGTGAGTGTCCGCAGGGGGTAGAGGCTGAAAGCAGGGGATCCCCACCTTCATCGGGGGATTGGCAGCTCTATTTCTAGGGTTCACGTTTTTGAGAGTTAAGCTTCCTTTTTCAGATACAAGTAATTATACGTAGTGATTTGTTTTTCTGTTTCTTTTTAAATGTTCTTTCCAGATATTACACAAGGACCATTTATCAATTCCAGTTTCAAGAGGCACTTTGCAAAGCTGCTAACCACACAGGTCCTCTTTATGAATGTGACATTACTAATTCCACAGCAGCTGGCCACAAGTTGCGGTAACCAAGTGTTTTATGCACTGAATAAAATTAGAATAGGCATAGTAAAATTCATCCTTGGTGCAGTCTCACATAGAGACAGAACTACTCTATATTTTCAAAGCCCACCCATGGTTTCTCCTCTACAATATGGGGCTAGGATGGTTCACCTTGCAGAACAGGTGGTTGGAGACACCTACAATTTGTCTTTCCAGTTCCCTTCCAGCAGCCTCCCTCCCAGATGTCATTACTGATGTATGTTTGTGATGGAAACACGGAGCTGGAAAGATGATTAAAGGAGACAAGTGCCACTTCTCCATTCGAATCAGCTTCCTGGCCCTTCTTGGCAAAGAAGCAGCAGAGGCAGGGCTTTGCAAACATGAAGTGAAGACAGGCTTGAATATTTCAGTGAATATTAATAGTAATGACTATAAACAGAGTCTGCTGGGAGATACAGTATGGTAAGACAGGAAACAGGAAGTAGAAGTGAGGAAATTAGCCCTCGGCCTAGGGGCTGACTTATTGAGTTATATAGTAGTTGTGCCTTTTAAAGATTTACATTAAACCTTGTTTGGAACATATTAATGGGCTGCTTGATACAGCAGTAGTGCTATATGGGTCCTCAGTTGCCTGAACAGATGTAGTGCACCAGCAGATACATGCAGTGTTTCCAATTTCCAGTGGCTGGAAATCTCCCAAACTGACAACTGATCTTCAGGCTGCAGAGATAAGTTTCCCTGGAGAAAATGGCTCCTTTGGAAGGTGGGCTTTATAGAATCATACCCTGCTGAGGTCCCTTCCCAAACCCTGCCCTCTCCAGGCTACACCCTCCCAAATCTTCAGCAATTGCCAACCTAGAATTGGCTCATTATGGTGGTATTTCTGAAGCTTGGTGAATTGACATTCAGCTAATAAAGCACAGTGTTTGAGCTATCCAGCTTCAGATATTTCATTCCAATCTATTTTGTGTCTTTTCTCCTCCCTTTCTGATGCAGAGGTCAGATTGGTGGTTGAATGGTAGACAGAATTATGCTGTAGACATACATACTGAGTTTCACTGTGATCTCTCAGCATCTGAATCGGATACCAAATTGTAGTATCTTTTATGCTTTTCTTATCATCTTGGTCAGTGGGTTGGCTTTATCTTGAAATGCAGAAGGGTAGATGAACATGCACTTCAATTTTCAGGCCAGCATGTCAATCATTGTTGGACATATTAAACTATGTTGTATGCTACATCTTTCCTGGATACCTTTTAAAATAGCTGCAGGTATTGAGCCATAGAAGGGTGACTGCGGGGTCCTTTTCCACTGAGGTGTGCTATGTCTTTCTTGGACTCACTCTCTCTCAATCAAAGAGCATGGGTGAGAGAATAGAACCTTGTGCCACTCCATTTAACAAATCACATCCAGTTGGTTCTGCATCTCCAGTAGAGAAGGTGTCCAGTCAGACAGAAAAGAGTGAAACCACCAAAGTGCTACTTATTAAACACTAACTCTGTATTCAAGCTGGTGGATAAGAATGGAATCAACTGTGTCAAAGGTCTCTGAAAGATGTAACAGTATTATAGGGATGATTTGTCCCCTGTCCAACTAGTGCAATTAAAAGCTGTCTTGGTATCAAACCCAAAATATAGTGTTGCACCCCAAAAGTGTGTACCAATATTTCTTTCCAATATTTAACTGTACAATGTAATTAGTCCATTATACGTTTTTTTTAAAATGTAGAATATCAAATTTACAAGTTAACAGGCTCACTTCACTTGGCCAAATATCAGCTCTTGATTCTTGAGTATCCTCATAACTGGTTTCTCCAGAAGAAGGAGCTCTGGAACGAATTTGTGCAACTATTTGGATCCCGAGTAGACAAGTAATTTCATTATGGACAAATAGAGATGTATAGATATGCTTTATAGCAATTTCTATACTAGGGCACTTTTTTGCTCCTCAGTGATTCCTTTTCCACACTGAACTGCAAGTGGAAGTGAAACCATGGTTCCTCAGGGTTCCACTTAATGCAGTGGTGGAATGTGCCATCAAGTCATACCCTGCGTTATATTATTATATATAACATTATATTTTTCATAAAAATCCAGCACTATATACAAATACATTGGATTGCCAACAATATTGTCTGGATTCTCTATTAAAACCGAGTGAACAAGTGTTGTCCATTACAAATTAAATGACTCGTGTGGAAGTAACCCACATAGAGGTGAAGAACGGAACTTTATTTTCATTCCAGATGTCTTGCACAGCACTGCCTTCTTGCTCTTGGGTTTATACAGCTCATACCCCATACTATTAGGATGGTACTTAATGCCAACCTATTTCTTTCTAACCCACAGAGACATGCTTGCCTGGGGAAGATCCGAGCCCTGGACCAAAGCTTTAGAAAGTGTGACAGGAGAAAAGAGAATGAATGCAACTTCACTGCTTCGCTATTTTCAGCCTTTACAAGAATGGCTAGAAAAGAACAACACCAACAGATACGTTGGTTGGAATACAGCCTGGTCTCCATGTAGGTACTTGTTATATTTGCAGTGCAGTTGATATGTGAAACTATCGCTTGCCTGCAGATACTTTTATTTGATCGTTCAGCCTAGAGAATCTAGAAATACAGCATTTCCATCTGCAATTTAACTTGGAGATAGAATGTTTTCAAGGATAGAGAGGTTTGCCCTGAAGGCTGGAAAGTAGTTATATATAGCAGCTAGAGATGTCAGCAGCCATCTTTTACATCATCTTTTCCACTTCCCTGATTCACAGAATCACGGAAGGGGCCATACAGACCTTCTAGTCCAACCCCCTGCCCAGTGCAGGAGCCTAAAGCATCCCTGACAAGTATTCATCCAGCCTCTTCTTGAAAACTGCCAGTGAGGGGGAGTTCACCACCTCCCTAGGCAGCTGATTCCACCTTTGAACTACTCTGACCGTGAAAAAGTTCTTCCTAATATCCAGCATGTAATTTAAGCCCCTTGCTTCGGGTCCTACCCTCTGCTGCTTTTTTAAAAACTGTAACAGCTCCTTGCCCTCCTCCAAATGACAGCCTTTCAAATATTTAAAGAGAGCAATCATGTCCCCCCTCAATCTCCTCTTCTCCAAACTAAACATTCCCAAGGCCCTCAGCCTTTCATCGTAGGGCTCAGTCTCCAGACCCCTGATCATCCTCATCGCTCTCCTCTGCACCCTCTCGATTTTGTCCACATCCTTTTTGAAGTGAGGCCTCCAGAACTGCACACAGTACTCCAGGTGTGGCCTGACCAAGGCAGTATAGAGAGGGACTATGACCTCCTGCGATTTTGATGCAATGGCCCTTTTAATTGTTTGATTAATTACCTCTAAATGACTTTTAAAATGTAGAATTATATGACTGACAAGTACACCTGGATTTATGTACAAGCTAAGCAAAATACAGTTTAGGACTTCAGATTGTTAGGGGCCTTTAAATAAATAAAATCCTAATTTCCATAATTTTTGATAATGCTAAGACTTCTTAAACTTGACATTGGTTATGGCCTCAGCATGCTTAAATCTGGCCCTGCTGTCAAGAGTTAAGATAAATGCATGACACCTTAACGGAAAGACAGAATGAAATAAAAGGAAATAAATTATACTTCACCAGCAGATAGGACAAAGAAGGGCAGTGGTGCCCCAATGTTGTCACTCGTCTCTTATCATCTTGCTCTTCTGAAGCCTTTTAGATAGCCAGGAACAGCCAAACATACTTTGCTGAATGACTGCTTAACTACCAGAGAAGTATTCCAGCTGAGAAGCCATGGCCAGATAGCAGGGTTTTTAGCTCAGCCAACATTCCTGTTAATTGAACTAAACTGTACCTAATCACATGCACCCTTCCACATGGTCTTCTCTGAAGGATGCAGCATAAGCTAGTGGTGGCAAACATATAACCTCATCACTACATTGATACATTGAATACCATTTAGGTTTAAATAGGCTATTGCTCTTTACTGGCATGTTTGAGGCTAGTGTTGTGGGCAAATAATAATGATGATGATGATGGTAACAACCATGTGCTTTTATACTGTTCTTTTGGACAGATTAGTGCCACACTCATAGCAGTAAACAAAGTCAACAAAGGCAGTGTTATTATCCCCACAATACAGCTGGGGAGCTGGAGCTGAGAGGAGTGGCTTATCCAAGGCCACCTGTTGAGCTCATGGCAGTAGTGGGAGTCGAAACAGCAGAGTGCTGGCTTGGAGCCCAGCCACTAACCACTAATAACTCACTTTCACATGTGAGCCTGGGAGAAAATGGGTCACAGCTTTACTGATTATAGCCACTGGAACTTTGGCATACCATAGGGCCTGGATCCCTGACACTGATTGACCAGCTTGCTGTTCATTGGGATGTTCCCCAACCTGGCTGGCTGGGCACTGAACATGGAATGGCAGGAGGTATAATGCCTGTCCCAAGCACATCCCTGATGATTCTCTGCCACACAGATGAAAGCCTGCCATTAGCTCCCAAGCCAAGTACCCTTCGGCTCCCCCTCCCAGATCCCTTAATGGGACCCCAAAAGAGGTCAGCCACCCAGCCAGTATGAAATCACCCTAGTAGATCCAGACCAATGCCCCCAAACTGCCCCAAAGTTGTGACCCCAGCAGATGCTGGTGACCACAGGGAGGGAGGGAGGGCAGGTGACCATCTTGTTGCCAACATCATATAGAAGGGTGACAAGACCCAGGACAAGCTGTGCAGCAGCAATAAGGCTCCTCCTCCCTCCAAAATGCCCAATGCACTCGGCACAGCACGGCAGCCTGGGGTCCTCCCCGAACTGCATGATGGTGGCCACTGTGCCTCTGAAAAAGATGGCCCTTCACCTAGCCTCTCTACTACCTGTGAAATGGCCTGCTGGTAAGTCAGGCAAGCCCTTTTTATATAGTATTTTATGGAAATAAGTTTGCAATTATGTGGCAATACCCTTTTCTCTTTTTAAAAAAAATCCAGATGTCAACAATTCAATCAAAGTGAGGATCAGCCTGAAAGCAGCACTGGGAGACAAAGCGGTGAGTATAGAACTCTATAGTTTACTATTTGATATTATGTTCTAGAAGAACATGAAAACATGTAACTGGTTGAAAGGACAAGTATGTAGATGGCTGTAGCATCTGTGCATGTTATTGCAGATGTATTAATAGGACTGCACATCCTTGTTCTTATAAAGAAAAACGTCTCACATGTTCCTGTGGAGAAATGTGTGATTTTTGAGCACAAGTATGTCACATGCATTTCTCCACAATAGGAAAAACAAAGCTTCCTCTTTGTGAGTATCCAGGATGTGTACATAATAAATGTATTTATTTAAATATTTATGCTCCACTTCTGATTTTGTAAGATCCCAAAGTGTCTAATAGCCATCAATTAAAATAAACCGTGTCAGTTAAAATCCAAGCAAAAGCATGCATGCCATAGAGACACCAGCCACAAGATGAGAAAGAGCAAAAGTAGAATGGAAGAATCTCATTAAAAGTACTGATACAGCAAGTCTTATTTGACATACTACTAACAGTTAAAACAAGAGTCTCCTATTAACTAAGCTAACTTTTCATTCATGCACGTAATTATATTTCATAGCAATTGCCCATGACTCCTTTATTCTGTTTCTTTGGTTCTGTGTCTTCTGTTGATAACAACAACAGTGTGCGTATATACCACTCTTCTGGACAGATTAGTGCCACACTCAGAGCAATAAACAAAGTCAGAGTTATTATTATCCCCACAATATAGCTAGGGCACTGGGGCTGAAAGGAGTAGCTTACACAAGGTCACCTGCAGAGTTCATGGCAGTTGTGGAAGCTGAACGAGCAGAGTGTTGATTTGCATCCCAGCCACTTAACTACTATGTTACAGGCGAGAACACTGTTAAGTATACCTTCTGGTCTAAGTTCTTAGCCACAGGATATATTAAAGGTATTCTCACTGGCTGCTCTCCAGCTCTTGGATTCTCTTTCATCCAAGATTAATGAAGTCAAGGGCAAATCATCTCCGGGAAGACCTTCCTTTTTGTTTGGGTAAACTTTAAGTGACAGGGAGATAAGTAAGAGTTTATTTTAGTAGGATATGCTTTTAGTAGGCTATGCTTTTAAAGGTTGCAGTCTGTTTCTGGCCACAATCGAATGCAGACTTAATCTAATGTATCTGTATTGGACTGTAGATTCTAAGAAACAATCCCATCCTCCTTCAAAAAGACTGCAACTTGCTTGAGTAAGCAACTTATGGACAGAAGGGCTTATAAACTTAAATAAATAAAAACATGACCAGCCAAAGTAAAGCTCATTTAAAATCCCATTCATTTCAAAGCGAGTGAATAACATGGTCTGATTGTAATAAGAATGTCTTAATTAGAGATGGGCACAAACAGAAAAAAAACGAACATGATGTTAGTTGTTCGTTGCAATCCACAAACAGGGACTTACGAACAACCACGAACATGGCCCTGTTCACGAACATGTTCATGGTTGGCTATTCGTGGGGGCCAGCAGGCTCTCCTCCAGCCATCATCCAAGTTTGGTCAAGATACCTACTGCACCACTACCAGAAACCTTACCTGAGCAGGCACCAGGAAAGGTACCAATAATAAATAATAGCTTGGCCCCAGAGCCTGGCAGCAGCCCTGGAACCTGAAGGGATAGATCCCTACTGCACTACTCTCAGAAACATTACCTGAGCAGGCAGCAGGAAAAGTACCAATAATAAATAATAGCTTGGCCCAGAGCCTGGCAGCAGCCCTGGAACCTGAAGGGGTAGATCCCTACTGCACTACTCTCAGAAACATTACCTGAGCAGGCAGCAGGAAAAGTACCAATAATAAATAATAGCTTGGCCCAGAGCCTGGCAGCAGCCCTGGAACTTAAAGGGGTAGATCCCTATCCCACCACACACAAAATTCAAGCTCAAATGCACTCTCTCTATCAAAATGCCAACAGCAACTGTCTCTCCCTCTCCACTGTCTGCAAACTAAGCCAGAGCTGGGAGCCCCCCTCCCCCCTCGTCTTTGCTTCCTTGTAACGAATTTGGAGCTCCATGCTTGAAAGGAAGACCTGCCTATCAAGCTAAATTGGGCTTAGATTGGGGTTTCCAGGGCAACAGCAGGAGTTCAGACAGAGTTCAGACGATCCCTGCTTACAGTTGCCAAGGGAATTGATTGCAGGTGCCAGACTGTCTGACTTGATGAACAGCAACGAACAACAACTAACGAGGCTTGCAACGACCACCTGTCCGTTTAGAATGGGACCTCATGAACAGCTTGTTTGAGAACAGCAGATTGGGCTGTTTGTGGCTTTTTTTTGTTCGTATTTCTGTTCATACTCATCTCTAGTCTTAGTTCAATTTAGCTGGATTGTGCCCTCTGTAAATTCCTTCCTACATAGTTCTCTGTTGGAGTTTAATGTACAGGTGCAATATCTGTAGGAAGTTGCTAGATAGACTGGATATATACGAACTTAAAACAAACTGTTAAGCAGATACAGGGAGAAAATGAATTCTGATCCTGTCAAGTCTGTACCATGCTAAACTCAAGGAGAAGTGAAAGACCCAGACTGGATTTTACACACAGACGAAGGAAGGAAGGAAGGAAGGAAGGAAGGAAGGAAGGAAGGAAGGAAGGAAGGAAGGAAGGAAGGAAGGCAAATTTAAAATGATGACAATGTTAATACCTTAATAACATTGAGAATGGTTTAGCATAAAACTTCATTATTATAATAGACTAATTCTAAAGAAGTATATCTTAAAACAGAGTGGGATGGTAAATACCACCAAATAGACTTGTGTTCTTTCTCACTCTTGTTTATTTGGTACATTATTATCTTGGCTTTCCTGCAGAGTGCTAGGGTGGTGTACATTATTTTTCCCTTCTCTAATTTATAACAACTTTTTGTAGGTCTAAGATACAGTGACTGGCTCAAGGTTACTCCATAAACTTTATTACAGAGTGGAGATTTAACCTGCGTCTTCCAGATCCAACACTCTAATCAGTAACTGTACTTAAAATATATGTGTATATATTAAAAAGCCACCATCTATAACTAACCTGAGTTTCCAGCACCATTTTTTTTACTTATTCAAAACTTTTATATGCCACCTTCCCAGAGACCTGCTTGATCTGGCAATATGGCATGACAGTGTATATGCCCAAAAGTATGGAATTACATTGATGGCTCAGTCCCTGCGGTAGTCTAGCCGTATGCTATGTGTGAAGCTAGCCCAGTACTAACCTATTCCAAGCATGATGAAGACAAATTTAGATGGGGGGGGGTACCCAATTGTCTTAGTGCCAGTCCTTTGCTTTACCATTTATATATTTCCATATATAGCATCTGAAACCAATCATGCATTCCATTTTTGGATGAAATCTGTAATGTATTGGTCGAACTGTAGCTGATAGAGAACTCAAGGCTTTGCTATCAGTGGCCACTAAGTACGGGTGGCAGCAAATCAGGAGAGCCAGATAAAGACCAATCACTGAGCTGTAAATAAGTTACAATGTATGTGAGTTATGCAAACGAGGGTATTCTAAAGTACGTGTTCTCATTGGCTATAACTCTTTGGGAGGGAAAACTGGTATGTATATATATTGAGGGTTTCTGTCAGTTGTTGTTGTTGTGTGTGGTTATACTGAATAAAGAGCTGTTGGTTTACTTCAAGTCTGAACCCACTATTTAATACTGGCGACGAGGATGGGATCTCTGATTGGGTATGCAGCCCCAATACCAGAGCGATATCACTAACAAGGTGCTTGGGTAGGCAGCCCCAAGACCTAAGCTGAAATCTTAAGCGTGAGGAATTGTCACCTCCACCATCCGACATACGCTCGCGTCGTCCAGAAGGCAGACATGGCCGCTAAGGGCCACTTCGAACCGTTTGACTCAACAGCCGAGGACTGGGAATCCTACATTACCCGCTTCGACTTCTACCTTGAGGCGAACAAGATTGAAGACACAGATCTCGCGAGAGCAACGTTCTTCAGCGTGTGTGGGTGTTCCACGTTTGATATAGCACGGGCACTAGTGGCGCCAGCCCAGCTTCAAACTACACCATTCGACACAATAAAGAACAGACTCAAAGAACACTTCTCACCACAGCCATCAGAAATAGCCAGCAGACACGCGTTCTACAACTGCAACCAAGCCCAAGGGGAATCCATAGCGGCATTCGTCACAGCCCTCCGGCAGGCAGCCCGGCAATGCAATTTCCCTGACCTAGAGATGGCACTTCGGGACAGGTTGGTGTGTGGGCTGCGAAATGAAAAACTACAAAGACGACTCTTTGCGAAGAAAGAGCTGACTTTCAAAACAGCGCATGAGGAGGCACTCGCTGCTGAAGCAGCAGAACAGTCTGCAAAAGAGGTCCGGCAGTCGCACACTTCCCCATCATCCCGCAGGGCCGAACAGGTACATCAGGGGTGTGTAGAGGACCTGTCATCATCAGAGGATGACGAAGAAGAGGTCCTGAGAACTAAGTTCCACGGCAAGCAACCGGGGGGGGGGGGCACAACATTTCAGGGCACCCCTTGCGCAAGCTGTGGAGGACCTCACTGGAGGAAGTCCTGCCGGTTCCGGGAAGCACAATGCCGGAACTGCGGGAAGATGGGACACATCGCTCGAGCCTGTCGCTCTGCAAAGAACCAAGTCGGATCGCCCAAGTCCAGCCACAAGTCAGCACTGGGCTACAACAAGGCACCCAACCGCAAGAGCGACTGCCATACAGTCACTATACGCCACGCTAATGTAGCCCAGACTAGTGAGTCATCAGTGCAAGCATTACGACCTCCAAGCAGCAACAAAATAAAAGTAACCGTGAAAATCCAAAACATGCCATGTGAAATGGAAGTCGACTCAGGGTCCGCGTTATCCATCATCTCGTCACACACCCTCAAGCTGATACGCAGAAGGTCATCCACACCTCATCTTGAATCAGCAAACATGGTGCTGAAAGACTTCCAAGGCCGCCGCGTGCCGATCATGGGCATCGGCACATTCCAAGTAAAGTACAAGGACTTTATTGGCTCACTACGATTAGTGGTAGTTCAAGGCCGCCAACCTAGCTTACTTGGCCTCGACTGGTTCCGCCCTCTCGGCATCCAAATCGCAGGCGTGCAGCGGCTGCATCGTGATGAAGTAGCATCAGTATGCAGAGAGTTCTCAGCAGTCTTCGACGGGGCCCTTGGTAATTACACAGGACCGCCTGTCTCGTTTGACTTAGACCCAGCCGTGGCCCCCATCTGCCTGAAGCCTCGCAGGGTTCCATTTGCGCTCAAGCCAAAGATAGATGAGGAACTGGATCATCTGATCGAACAGGGGATCCTGGAGCCAGTTTCTCACGCTAAATGGGAAACTCCCATAGTAACCCCACTGAAACCCAATGGAGCGGTCCGAATTTGCGCAGATTATAAATGCACAATCAACAAAGCACTACAGCAACATGCCTACCCAGTACCAGTCGTGAGCCATCTCCTGGCATCGCTTCAAGGGGGAAAGATTTTTGCCAAGCTTGATCTGGCACAGGCTTACCAACAACTACCTGTGGACGAGGCGACGGCAGAAGCCCAAACGATCGTGACACACCGAGGGGCGTTCAAGGTTAAGAGACTACAATTCGGCGTCAACGTCGCCCCAGGAATTTTCCAAGGCATCATGGAAGGACTTCTACGCGGAATTCCAGGCGTCATTCCGTACTTTGATGACGTCCTAATCGCGGGGGAGTCAGAAAGCGCACTTGCAGAGAGGCTTCGCTGTGTCCTTCGCAAACTACAAGACGCCGGCTTAAAGGTAAAGAGAGAGAAATGCCAATTCGCTGCTGAGAGTGTGGAATTCTTGGGATTCCTCATTGACGCAGCCGGTATTCATCCCACATCAGCAAAGGTACGGGCCATTAAAAGTGCACCTCCTCCAGGATCAAAGAAGGAACTACAATCCTTCCTGGGCCTATTAAACTTCTACCACGCATTCTTGCCACATAAGGCCTCAATTGCAGAACCCCTGCACCGCCTTCTAGATTCCTCCGCCCCCTGGGGGTGGGGCAGAAGAGAAGCCGCGGCGTTTGAAGCAGTAAAAAAACTACTGTCGTCAGAGAGCGTGCTGACACACTTTGATGAGAAAAAACCACTCGTACTCGCCTGCGACGCCTCCCCATATGGTATCGGAGCCGTCTTAAGCCACAGAATGCATACCGGGCATGAAGCACCCATCGCCTACTTTTCAAGAACCTTGTCGGCCGCGGAACGAAACTATGCCCAAATAGACAAGGAAGCTCTGGCAATCGTAGCTGGGGTGAAAAAATTCCATGATTACCTCTACGGCCGGAAGTTCCTCATCGCAACCGACCACAAACCACTCCTGGGACTACTCTCTCCAGACAAGCAAACGCCTCAAATCCTTTCGCCCAGAATGCTGCGGTGGACGGTGTTCATGTCTGCCTACTCCTTCGACTTACAGCACCGCCCCGGCAAAGCAATGGGACATGCCGACGCCCTGAGCCGCCTGCCACTTGCTGACCAGGGGACCGACCCATCTCCAGCTCATCACATCATGCTGCTGGAAGACTTGCCAAGTCCACCACTTAGAGCCTCCGACGTGGCGTCACACACTGCTAAAGATCGCACCCTCAGCCGCGTTCTCAACTGGGTGTGGAGGGGGTGGCCATCAGGCCAGCTGGCCGAAGAGTTTCGGCCGTTCCTCATTAGGCAGCACGAACTCTCAGTGCACAAGGGCTGTCTGCTATGGGGAAATAGAGTTGTAATTCCCAGCAAACTGAGACAACAAGTGCTGGAGGCACTACACAGCGGACACCCAGGCATAGTCCGCATGAAGGCAATGGCGCGCAGCTATGTTTGGTGGCCAGGCATGGATAGGGCTATCGAGGAATGGGTCCGTACCTGTCAGCCGTGCCAAGAAACACGCCCAGCTCCAGCGCAAGCCCCAGTACATCCTTGGGAGTCAGCGAGAGCACCCTGGTCGAGACTCCACATTGATTTTGCAGGGCCATTTCAGGGACAAACCTTCCTAATAGTTGTGGACTCTTATTCAAAATGGCTAGAAGTTGTTCCCGTCTCCACAATGACTACTGCTGTGGTCATTAGGGCCCTACGTCAGCTGTTTGCAACACACGGTTTGGCTGACACGGTAGTGTCAGATAACGGAACACAATTCACGTCAGCGGAGTTCCGGCAGTTCCTGGCCAACAACGGCATCAGGCAAGTCACGTCTGCTCCGTTCCACCCTTCCACCAATGGGCAGGCAGAACGGATGGTGCGGACAACAAAGGACAGCCTTCGGCGAATCAGCCAAGGAGACTGGCAATCGCGATTGGCTGCGTTCCTGTTACAGCAACACGTCACGCCGCATTCTACGACAGGGCGTAGCCCCGCTGAACTACTAATGAACAGGAAGCTCACCGTGACTCTCGACAGGCTGCACCCCGACCTAGCGGATGAGGAAAGGCCCATGCCGGAAGGAGAGGTAAGGACCTTCCAGCCGGGGGATCTCGTATATGCCCGCGACTACAGCGGACGTCTGCCATGGGTGCCTGCGACCGTGGACACCACAACGGGACCAGTGTCATACGCCGTTGTCGCTGCGGATGGCAGGAAACTACGAAGACACGTGGACCAGCTACGACGCAGATGGCCGACCAGGACAACGGGAGCCGAGAGCTTACCAACGCCCAGTGAACAGGATACCATCCCTCCAGAAACGGACAGTGAAGCTATACCACAGCAGGCACCAACGGTCAGCTCACCGGCTGCAGAGGCAAGTACTACCCCCGAGAACCAAGCGGAACTAAGTAATGGGCTACCAACTGCCCAAACACCGGCTCAATTGTCGGACGCACTTTGTCCCTCGCCTCAAGTGACCTTACGAAGGTCCCAGCGGACTCGGACTACTCCCAGCCACCTGAAAGATTATATTTGTTAGGAGGTCAGTTCTGACTTAGGGGGGAGGAGTGTAATGTATTGGTCGAACTGTAGCTGATAGAGAACTCAAGGCTTTGCTATCAGTGGCCACTAAGTACGGGTGGCAGCAAATCAGGAGAGCCAGATAAAGACCAATCACTGAGCTGTAAATAAGTTACAATGTATGTGAGTTATGCAAACGAGGGTATTCTAAAGTACGTGTTCTCATTGGCTATAACTCTTTGGGAGGGAAAACTGGTATGTATATATATTGAGGGTTTCTGTCAGTTGTTGTTGTTGTGTGTGGTTATACTGAATAAAGAGCTGTTGGTTTACTTCAAGTCTGAACCCACTATTTAATAAAATCATAATATATATTGGACTGTACCCCAATAGACATTTTTTGCTCTTACTACCCCCCCCCCCATCATGCTCATTGCTGTTCCTGGGAGTCCCCTGAATATTGTGGGGGCACAGTGGGCTGTAATAGGAAGGCAGGATGTGAGAAAGTCTCTGTGAATACAGCTGTGATCACAGTCGGTTGGATACAATACAACCCTTGGGGGGGCAGTGCTGATCCTTTCCTTATATCATTCTGTTGTCTTAAAGTGGGGGAGGGGATGTAGCTCAGTGGTAGAGTATCTGTTTGGCATACAGAAAATCCTGGGTTCAATCCTCATCATCTCCATTTAAATAATCTGGTAATAAATCCTGTGAAAGATCCTAGAGAGCTGCTGCCTATCTGAGTAGACAGTACTGACTGTGATTTCGTTTAAGGCAGCTTCATGTGAACGTACTTCTAAGCGACTAAACCTAAGTGGGTCTTATTTTTAAATTCACAGTACAAATGGGATGAAAATGAAATGTATTTATTTACGGCAACAGTTGCCTATGCCATGAGGACGTACTTTTTGCAGGTCAAGAAAGAAATAGTAGAATTTCGGTAAGTGGCTTCTTCAGTTATATTTGTTGTGGATTATTGCTGTGTGAGTTTATTACAAAAAAGGTGCAATCATTTCCCCAAAATAATATGAATACATCTGTTTTGGATGAAGCATCATGCCTTATAGTTATAAATCCCATTTGGTGCATTCAGAAAAAGAGACCTATATTTTGATTCTGGGAGAGCAGAGACAATTGGACTCCACTTTCAAGGAGGTTTTAATATCTCCAGATGTCAGCCATAAAGAGCAGTGGGGCAAAATGTTATAGAATTGGGTAACAGAACTTTGGTGGGCTTTCTAGCAACTCTTCCACAGATACAGGATTGACCCTGCAGCCTTCTATGCAAGTGGGAAGAGTTAAAACAGCCTCTCAGTTTTGTAAAAGGTGAACAGAGTATCCCAAGGAGATTCTGGCTGTTTCCACACGGCTTACCTTTGCTCGTAACGACGTGGAACATCGCGCAAAAAACGCGATCTTCCGCGTTTTTTGTGCAATGTTCCAGGTCGTTACGAGCAAAGGTAAGCCATGTGGAAATGGCCATGGAGATGCAGGAAGGAATCGAGAACATCCCCCCCGCCCCGGTCCTTCCTCAATTTGTACCAAGCCCATTCTACCAAGAGATGGGGTGGGTAGGTGATGAGATCATAAGATACTTCTGTTTTATTTACTAGAAATGGTACCTTTTGTTTCTTAGCCTCATCAGTGTTAGTATATTTCAGTACAATGCATGTTAACTAAATCCCTGCACTTAATATTTATTCATTGTCCTGGTAAAGCTAAGCACATCTCCCTTCTTGGTGACTCCAAACATCAGGGGATTTTTTGGGAGAGTTATTTAATTATGTGGTGGCAGATTCCCTACTATGACACCCCCAGAGTCTCAGAAAGAGGATTGGGGGAGAATAGGGAGGAATCTCTTGAAGGGAATTTGTTTCCTCCAAACTCCACATGACCTCCCAGGCAACTCAGCTCTTTTGGATGCTCATTGTCCTTAGGCAAGTGACAGAAGAGGGGAGAGAGTTAGGACCCTGGTGCAAGATTATAACTTCTATTATTTAAAATAAACTACTTTTACTCCCACCCCAGCAATGATAATGTAGCTCATCTAGGTGTGTATTAGAGACAGGCATACCTTCTACTATTTCACAGATGGAAAACAGGAATACTTATATTTTTAACATCCCTATTCCAATCTAAAGCAGTGATAGGTGAACTCCCACATGAATCAACTCAAACTATTTTACAAGAAAATTTAAACGCTTGAATTTCTTGTACTATCTAGTGCAAAGTATAAAGCATTTGAAACAGAAGCTTAATTTCAACCCCATTCATAGAACTGATGATCTGATTGTATCCCAGAAAAGTCAAAATAGTTGGTGTTATGTTGCTGTACCTGCAAGTATGGAGGCTTTGTTGCCTGGACAAGGACTACTCATTCCTAGATGAATAAATAAACCCAAAGCATGGCTGTAGAATGATGTATAAACATTTTGCCAAATGTAATACAAATATAAAATTGGATTTTTCAATGGAGATTAAATATGTAAATTTAGGCTGACAGCTAACTGAATAGTTTTGTAGAAGTTCTGCTGTGTATAAAAAAATAGCAGTTAGTCACAGCATACAATATATAATATACAGAGGTATCCGATGGCTTATTTGGAAATAATCATTCATCTTGTTGTTATGAGCATATTTATCTAGTAAAGATTATTTTTCTTTTTTTTCATCAGAAGTATAAATATTCATGTATATAATGAGACACAAAGAGTCTCCTTCAGCTTTATTGTCACCATGCCTAATGGCTCAGATATCATTCCCAAATCTGAAGTAGAAGCAGCAATCAGGTAATTTTGGATCACAAGGTTGTAGAGTAATATGAATTATCTTGTAAGCATGTAAATTATATTGTTATTATTATTATAATTATTATTGAATTTATATTCTGCCCTCCCCACGAGCGGGCTCAGGGAAGATTACAACATAATGATAAAATACAATAAATAGAAACAATAAAATCGCAGATTTCACACGATCCAAGTTCAGCGGCATGAAACAAGCTCCACAACATAAAATTTCTAGTTTCCCGGGACAGGATTCCTTTCACCCTTCCCCGCAACCCATATGAGGAGAGGAGAGGGAGTGGAGATGTGAGTTGAGTTAAATGAATGTCATTCATTATCATCTGGCATGTAATTTGCCTCAGCAGCATATTAGCACATTATACAATCTTAGCAATATAGAATTCCGTTAAATATTATAGTAGAAATGCAGGACATATTTATACGGATTTCCCTTTCTGGCAGCATGTCTCGTAGGCGCATCAATGAAATTTTCCAACTGGATGACCAAACTTTGGAGTTTATTGGCATTGCTCCAACACTGGCACCACCTTACACACCTCCAGTCACAGTGTGGCTGATATTGTTTGGAATTGTCATGGGCATTGTTGTGGTTGGGATCGTTGTCTTGATCATCAAGGGACAGAGAAGCCGGAGACGGTAAGTGACATTTTATTAACAGTGCATTCTTCTTAAACTGATCAGATTCATTTTACACAATGTAGATGGAAAATATAAGATAACGTGGCTTTCATCCATTTCTACAATACAGCAATACAATACTTTTCAGCTCATATGTATCGATCACCATTCTGCTGACGGTGAAGCTTTCTTTCAGTGGAAAAACCTTTCTGCCAGAGAAAGGAACCTCTTCTGCCAGTGGCAACCTCCACAGTCAGTAGAACAAAGTAATTGGACACAACCCATTAATAATAATGTTAATGATTATAACAAATTAATTTGGTGTCAATACATACACCACTCATATTACCAGAATGATAATTATTATAAAAAGCAGAGTTTTTGGGTTACTATATGCATACACATGTCCATGACTTTCTGCCAGTTACACACACTAATTAATATATTCCTTTTAGGAGAAGAAGGGCAATTGGAAATGAATTATCCCAAACAACATCAGTCAGCTCTCATGACAACAGGGAAGAAAACAATCATGGCGACAGTGGAGAAAAGAATCCAGCCTATTTACAAGATGACGAGTGCATATCAACATTCTAAAAAAAATGATAATTCATGTCTCTTATTTATGATTGCACGTTAGTGCCAATAATATTATGTAAAAGGGGCCCCAATTCATGGAGATGGCTTTACCCATTAAGGCCCTGTGTTTAGTAGAGAGGAATGCCAGGACACCACTAGACACGTTATGTGTGCTTAGCTGTAAAACAATTTAGCAGTACCAGTTACTTTTACCTTGTGTTGATCAAGGTAGCCTGAACCAAAGAGCTATCCATCAGTTCTGTCCAACCTTGGAATAGGTGATAGACACTAAAAAAATGATAAGACCAGCTATTTATTTAGCCTTGCTCATTTGGTCCCCTACCCAGTCCAAGGTCAGGAACCACAGATATAACTCTGAGTGCTCGATGCAGAAATTCAGCTCTAGTATCCAGAAGTCATTTTCTTTCAACAATCCTGATTCGATAGAATATGCATCCACAGAACTCTGTGTTCAGCACCTCTCATGTCCGGTGGCCCTGCCCCTGATCAGACAGAGATCAGTTCCCCTGGAGGAAATAGTCGTTTTGTAAGGGGGACCCGTGCATTTCTCCCTCATTTCCCTCTTGAGAGTTCCACCAGCTCTTTTCCCAGAAAAAAAGCCCTGGGTGCAACCATGAAAAGGGTACCACAGGAGGTAGAGCCAGCCACTATATGTCAGGGAGGGAATGGGTAACTGATAGTAATGCTTCAACATTGTAGTCAGAAGCTGTGCTTAACAGAATGTCTTTTAAAATGAGTATATTATTTAAAAGTATTTTCTTGCATTCATACAGCTAACCTTCAGTCACACAGTGAAGATCCTTGTTCTGTGCTGGCAGTTGCTGCTGAAAGCAATGATATTTTTAAAAAAAATCTGCTCAGCCAATCAGATCTCCAGTGGCCAATCAGAAGCCCTACTAGGCAAAAGTGGCCCTACCCACTTTCTAAAAACACGCAGTGGGCACCAGGAAAGGTGTTGATGGATGCCATAGTGACCATGGGCACCATGTTGGGCACCCTTAGGATGAACAGCCTTGACTGAATTCCATTTAAAATAAGTGCCACTTTTTAAAGGACAATTCTTACTTCTGCAAATGACACTTTGGTGTTAAAGTCAATTTGACGGTTCTTTTTCAAATGGTAATACTTTTTTCTTCTTTTATCTAATGTTCACAACTACTGACATACATTTAAAAAAGTGGTGGCCAAAATGTATTTCCAACTATGCATGTTTTTTAAAAGTCCAATTTTCTTTTCTGTTGGAAAGTCTCATGTCTCAAGATCTTTCAAGGGCTAACAGGCTTTGGATAAAAAATTTTAACGGTACGTAGGAGATGCAACATATTTAGCAACAAGTCTCTGACAGCTGCCGTGTTCAAGCAGATGATCTTAACTAAGTTACTGCCATATACAGACTACTTTTACAGAGGAATCCTAAGCAGAGTTATACCCTTCTAAGGGTCAAGCTAGACGTGAAAATTTTTAAAGAGTTGGGTCTGGGTTCCCCAGACCCTGCAGCCACATAGCAGCTGTGGGGAATGGCTGTTTAAAAATAAAGGGGAACCCAAATGCTCTTAGAACACTACCACAGGGGAAGGAAAAGTTCCTACCTTTCCGCCAAGCCATTTCTCCATGTCAAAACAGTATGGGGGAAGGGTATTTCTCTGTTTTTACTGTTTCACGTGCAGCGAATAAAATCGCATGGAGCAACAAAAACAGAGACCCCGCCCCACTCACTATTTTGGAAAATGGCTTGAGGGAGGAGCCCTTCCTTCCCCTGCAGGGGTGTTTCCAAGGCCATTTGTGCTCTCCTTTAGTTTTAAACAGCCATTCCTCACAACTGCTTTGTCACTGAGGAGAACCCAAGTTGGGTCTGGGTTCCCCAGAGCCAGCTCTTTAAAAACTTGCATGTCACACTTGACCCAGTTCCTCCCCCTACTCCAATAATTGTTTTGAACTTTTTTTTAAAGGGGAGGGGGAAATTCTCCTGCATCCCATCTGTTTAGATCTCCTGCATCCCATCTAATTAATCCGTTATTTGTGAGGAACGTTGCTTCATAAAGCCATTTGATTGTAACTTTCTCTTTTGTCTTTTGTATATTACACACTGTTTTACCATGTTAAAACAATATAACTGTTCAGATTACAGAGCTAAATCACTGCTTGATTGTTATTCTGCCTTTACTGGATATGAACTTAAGAAATACGTATAAGGTTGACAAGCATACTCTGATGGATTTGTAAAGCAATCTCTCCTTTGAGAAAATGGTGTTTGAAACACTTAGTCTAATATCCAGCATAGATTTTTTTCTAAAACAGATTCCCTCTGCTACAGTCCATCCCAGAAAGAGGGATCTATGCATGGAGCCTCTGTACCAAAGACATCTATTTAGAGGCAAACATACTAGTAGCTATTTGGCTTTCTGCACTGACAGCAGTCTAGGAGTTTGAGGGGAGGATTTGGAAATAATGGTTCCTTTCCCCATATCATTCCCTACCTGGACTGGTTTGGAACTTCTGATTACTCCAAATATAAGGGCAATTGTGAACACAACACAACCATTTGCTGTGCTCATGGTTGTCTAAACATGTGCTAGTATTAACTGGCCACCTATTCTACAAATCAGATAAAATAAGAGTATTTTGTAATCCAGTCATTACACCAAGGAACACAAATGACATAGGATGAAAACATCATTTCCACTGTGTCAAACCAATAATCCAGCTCCCTCAGGTTTCTATCTCAGACGGGGCCACTCACGTGCTTCAAATACATTTAGAAGAGCAGAATGACAGCTCCAGCTTCCTTTTTTGGCCCAAATATTTGGAAACAATCTGTCTGGTATGGAAGGGTTATAGCTCACTAGGACAGCGGTTACCTACCCACAGGCCTGTGCAACATATTTTTAAAAGTTATCTGTATTAGGTTTCCAGTCAGACTTTGATTTGTGCACACCGTGGTTTGCCTGGTCCACATTCTATGGCACATTGTGATTTGCCAAGAAAGAGGACCCAAGGGAGGAAATCCAAGAGGGAAAGGGAGGGAAGAGTGCACAAACCTTAGTCTTGGGCATAACTATCCAAATCATAGTTCCATGTGAACCAAACCTATATGTTGTGCAAAAAGAACATTGCCTAAACCCTAGTTCTATTCTAGTACCATAATCAGATTGCACAAATAACACATCCATTTGGAAATTTTAAGATCATTTGCTGATGTGATGATACCACTATTTATTGGTTTGTATTTCTACTAAAATATCTCTGTGTTTATAAAGCAAAGTAATGTATTAGAAGCTATACACATGATCAAAATTTTAAAAGCTTTATTTATTCTTTATTGTACCGTCTATATTTAGGTTATGATCTAAATTGATCAAAGGTTTTAGAGCTATTTATCAAAAAGTTTTAGAGGCAACATTAGAATTAAGGCTCTTACAAGAAAGAGGAAGGCTCATCAGTTTATTCTCACTACTGCTTATTCTTCAAGGGTGGTCATCTTCTTTGTGTGGTTCAAATAGTGAGAGCAGATGATGAAATGTGGGACGTTTTTCAGGCAACTGCATGAAACAGAGAAACCAAAAAGATCAGTTTGCTGCTTATACGTGAGGGATATTATGTGCCATAGAAGGAGCTGTTTTATATTCTGACAATTTTGCTGTGAAAGAGTTCCATATGAAAATATGAAGCTGCTCACAGGGTTGCTTCAGACCACTGGTCCATCTAGTCCAACATGATCTGCTCTGACAGGCACTGGTTCTTCACAGAGAAAAGTCTTTCCCAATCCTAGCACCATCAAATCCCTTAATTGTAGGTGCTAAGGAACAAATCTAGACATTTTGCCTGCAACACGTGTGTGCTCTAGTTACAGCCCTCAGAAGTACAATTACTGTACACAGTGACTAATATAGGCATTGTATTTTATAGTTTATGAGTATGAGTGTGGTGTGAAGATCTTTAACCAGCAAAGATTCAGGTTTAAATATCAGAGATTTCAGTAAAGCTGGAATACCTCAGTTCAGAGCCATTATTGTGTTGCAATGTATTTATGAAATACCTCCACTTGAGGCTTCTCTTCCAGAACAGAAGGGGGCTGCCCTGTACAGATATTTCGTAGCTTGCATGTGGAGTTTCTCCTTCCATTGAAATGAATGAACAAGGGAGTTAGTTCTGTATGTATGTTAAAATCCCTACATCCCTAACAAGAGAGGCTGAACCTCAGCCTGACAGAGCAGAGGCTTTGCATGCAGAGAGGTCCCAGGTTCAAAAGCTGGTACTGCCAGTTAAAAGGTCTCAGACAGCAGATGGTAGGAAAGGCTTTTCTCTCCCAGAGACCATAAAGAGCCACTGCCTATCATGGTAGACAATACTGAGCTACATGGACCATGTCTGACTCAGTATAACGTAGCTTCATGCGCTCTTTGTATGTTCACCTGAAAGAATTTGCTGTGTCAGAGCAATGGGTCATTTTTAGGCTTACATTAACTAGAACACACACCTCATGCCAGCAGCTGTACATTATCTGGTAAATGGCCTCAGAAGCCAACTGTGGACGATAAAGTCGATAACCATGGGTAATCTTCTCGATCACTTGCATATTATCACACCGCTCATAGGGTTGCTTCCCCAAAGAGAACACCTCCCACATTAAAATTCCTGTAGATACACCCACACAAGTGGTGAAAGACAAGACGTTAAATAACTGTGTAAGCATTCCAGTGCAATGAAGTTGTGCCAATCCTTTAAAACACACACACACCAAGAATGAAAGATATTTTAGAATGATCTATATTAGATTTTTCTCTGGGCAAGGGAACATATTACAAGAGCTCACTGCTTTAAAGCATATCTGACAAGTTTACTGTGTTGATTTGCCTGTTTCTCACAATTGTTTCTTTCCCCACAAAAAACCTGCTTAAGAAAAATGTATTAATTCTGCTCAGGTTATTGATGCATTTTGGCAACATCGAGTCGCTCCCCTGGCTGTCTATGAAAATTTTCCCCAGTGAGGGTAGCTTCACAGCAGTGGGTGTAGCTATTTTCATTAAAAAAACAGGGTGAAAGGAAACCGTTAAATAAACCGTCTCCCACAGGTAATAATGTGCAGTTCTGCCATCAGGCACACTGATACCCACAAAGGACCTGTGACAGGCTCTGCATGGCTGGCAGAATACAAACCAGCAGCTGAAACAAAATCATGCAGGCTGCTTTTCTCTCTGCTGGGAGGAACAGTTGCTTTCTACAAGCATCTTAAAGAAATAAAATGGCTACATCCTTTAGAATTCCTGTATTTTTAAAGTGTTCATCACAGTACAGAGCAATGAATGGATAGTTTTTAATTCACACTGTTATTTAAGTAAGGGGGTCAACATAAGCTTTACCAGTGCGAAAGAGCTATTTATTTAGGAAACAATTGCAAATAAGAGTAATAGGGACAAAGGAAATGCCAGTCTGTTGTTAAAAATAAAATTCAGAAATGTATTAGTCCATGCTATATAGACCTGTCCTCCTCTCTAAATTCTGATCCTCGGTCCGCATCAATTCATGCCCTTTTGTATCACTTCCTCTGTGGGGAGCAGAGATGCATGTTCTGCAGCAAATATATTCTGCATAAAAATCCCAGCAACTAACAGCCCTTTGGTGTAACAAGAGCCTTATGCTAACTGTGGAGTACCTCCAGGACACAGCCCAGAGGTGGCATTTCTTCTGCACCTCTTGAAACATGGGTGGCCATGAACAACAATTCTGCTATAGGAGAAATTTCAACACAATTCATCAAGACACAATTCATCAAGAATGTCTCCTGCATAAGATTGATCTTTTAAAATGAAGATGGTTTCAGTGCATTTCCCAGTAAATTGTCTGCTCTGTCTGTACCCAACGAGCCTTTATGTCTGACCATTTGCTGTACCTTCTCAGACGTACGTCATTAGTGTTATTTTTATTGCTTTACCCTGCATTTTTCTAATCACTATCTTACATGCATATTCACTTACATACTCACCAAAGGCCCACACATCAGACTTGCTGCTGAACTTGGTATAATGAAAAACCTCCGGTGCAGACCACTTTACTGGAAACTTAGTTCCTAAGGAGCTGACATACTGGTCATCCAGCACGTATCTACGAGGCAAGAATCAGTTTTGAAACTATTCCACTAACTATTCTCAGGTTTGCCTAGACAGGTAACTTTAATATCTAACTACTGTACATTAAATGGGAATTTTGAAGTATGTCTAGAGGAAGCTGGGTTTCACATAGAATTTACTTGCTTCCTAGGACTTGGTAGGAAGTCTAAAGGTGGGGTGGAGACTCTTCACAAGATGTGCTAAGCTGCTTTACATAATATTATAGTCTTAATAGGGAGCAGTTGTTCCTTTGTTAAATGCCATGCACCCAGTTAATGATGACTGTAGTGCATAGACCAACCCAGAGCTCGAGAGAAAGTAAGTTACTCTACAGGACACAGAGAATACACGGCTGATCTTGGGTCTCAGTCCAAAGGAAGCCAGTTCAAGTGCAACCAAGCCAGCACTGGCTCTTGTCTCCATTATAATTGCTTTCTGCCTATTGTAACCTTTTTTTAAAAAAAATCAGTTTTCTCAGTACCAATTCCATCAGTAGCCCAACATGAGTTATTGTCTATATGCCCCAATGGCCAGGATCAGGGTGAAACTGAAGGTAGTATTCAGAGCTTTTTCAGTATTTAAAGACTGGCTACATGTTTTTAAAAGATTTCCACTGAGGCTTACCGTGCCATTCCAAAGTCAGATACCTTCACTGTTAGATCACTATCAACCAAGCAATTTCTAGCAGCCTTGTAGGTGGGTGGAAGGAGAGACACAAGAAACAGAATTAATTTCAAAAGACATGCATCAGAGATAGGTTATTTTCCACTATTTGTATTCATGACAAATCAGTAGTGAAATCTGTGTGCTTAAAAAGCAGAATGATGCGTCTAGGTTTTAAGCACACAGATTTCATTGATGGGAAGAAATCCAGGCCACACTTAAGCACGCTTAAAACCACTGATTCTCAAGTATATCTACCTGTGCGTGGGATGCATAAGCGCATCTAACTGTGTAGCAAGTATGTTAATCTCTTGCCTTGAAAATCCCAGCAGAGGTCACCATAAGTCAGCTATGACTTGATGGCACTTTCTTCCACCACCAATGCCTTTTGTTGTTCTTTGTAGAAATGGATTTATTTTATACTACCTTCTCTCCTGAAAGGCTAACAAACATAGATCCTTCCATTAGCTACTTCTTGATTGGGCATAGCCTGACCAAAACTCAGACGACAAAACTGTTCAGAAACTGAGACAGTCGATCATATTATGTTGAAGATCTCAGAGATGAGACAGACATGCTGCTGCAAGTTCTCTGAATGGAGTTCCTGGTTTCCCTCCCACCCCACTCTAAATATCAGATACACAATAACCAATAAAGATAGGGACCATGGTGCTGGAGGTGTAGTTAAGCCTTATGTTCCATTTTCTCCAATCTGAAATGGCTCCAGGGAGCAATTTGTTCCGTTGGGAAAACAGATACAGAAACGGGCAATTATATGCTTACAAATATCACTCTTTTGGCTCACTTCAGGTTGGGAAATTGTGTGTGCAAGCCTTAACCCTCTGCCCCCTTCATATCATGGTCCTAATCTGAATCAGTCCTAATCATGGTCTTAATCTGTGTTTTATATTTTAAGAAAAGGATCACCACCTCAGATATTAGAACACCTGTCTTGAGTGCTCTCACAAAGACACTTTGCCCACCGGCAGATAGGCCAGCTGTGAGCTGCAATGACCACTTTTCACAATAAAGAATCTGTCTCCAGTCCTACTTACCAAATCTCGGTGAATGAACTGATGCTTCTCAAGGAAAGCCATGGCTTCACAAACATGGCAACACATCTCCACAAGCTGAAAAGGATGTAGTTCTTTTCCATGGCTTTTCAGATAGCTAAGTAAGCAGCCATTAGCCATGTATTCAGCCACTAGGTAGATAGGATATGTCTTTGTGCATACACCATACAGTTTAACAAGTTTGGGATGATTTAGCTTCCTAAAATAAAATAGCAGCTGGTTTGGTTTTTTTAAAAAAATACTCATACATGTAATTATTGCATTTTCAGAAGCTTGTGGAACTACATAATAACACAGTTGTTTTCAACAAACAATACTAATTAATTACATAGATCAAAAGAAAAGTCAGATAGACTTTTTAGACAATGCTTAAAGTAGCTTCTGCTTCAATGCACTTAAAACTCACATTGGGTCCAATGTTCAGTCACATTTACTAATGCTTCTCCTCCACTTTCTCTTCCACAGGAAATCAATCAGATATTACAAACTTCATGACAGAGCCTGTTTTTGTTGTGCTAATAAAATGCTGCCTATGCTGATAATGCAAACCAAACCTGTCTATGTTACATGTAACAGCAATTATTGCATCACTATGGATATTAGCAGCCATCTTAACACTGACTCTCTAATAGTCTGTCTAGATTTTTTAAAAAGTTTTTATTTAATTATGCACATTAATAGTTGCAATACTGAGAGAAAGTCATTGAACACTGATAACTAAGAAATCTTCTGTTACATATTAATAATAATTTACATGCCCTTGTAACCATGAATTTTCTTACAAATGAGTATTTCAACTTGGATTTCCATTAAAGGTTGATATACTAAATGATAACAAATCTTAACCTTATTATAGAGGATTTATATCATAAACAGAGATGATTGAACTACTTTGATAATGATTAGATTATTAATAAAAATACTGTTTAAGGAAGATATTTTCAATATATATAATAATGATTAAATAAGTATTATTATGAAGTCAAACCTTTTACCCATTACAGATATTAATAGAGGAACTAACAACGATAATATATACTCATTATTGTAACCCTTATAAACCTTGCTAAATTAACCCCCTTTCCCCTCCCCTCTCCCTCTGTCCCCTCTTTACTAAATAGTGCTATTTAAACTGGATTAATTAAGTTGCTTAATAACAGTTCTCTATAACCCAAGAGTAACCCCCTATAGACTATTTGGCCAACTACTACCAACTTGGAGAACTGTAAATAACTGGAGGCCCCTGTCTGTGAGCTCCATTCCCTCCCCACCATGCCTCTAATCTGATATTACATATATGCATTTTACAGTCATAACATTTTACAGAATATTTTAGTTTGCTATCAACTTGGATTTTAACATTTCAGTCTGTTTTTTCTTTCTTGTTAAATGTGTCTTGCTTGGGTCTTGTTTTCCTTAAAGGGTGATAACGCACTGAGCATTTTTCTTTTCTGTGATGTGCTATCTCTGATTGAAAAAGTCTCAATGCCAAGATCTTGCATTAATGTCTTTCCAGCTTCCTGATCTAAAACTTGGTAGATTGTATCTTATATTTTGACATGAAGATTTGTATAATTAGTCCATTTATATTTTATTTGGGCTTTTCTCAATGCTTCTGTTGTAGATCTGAGTTCTTTAATATTGTGGATGGCAAGTCTGTAAGTATTTGAATATTTGTCCCTTTGTAGGGGATTGATCCTTTATTTCTTGCTATTTCTAGTATTTTGCTCCTTGTCTTCCAGTCTGGGATTGTGGCTAATATATCTCTTGGTTTATTATACTTTGGATTATTTTGTGACCCCAGGCGAAAAGCCTTGGTGATTATAGGAGTTGCTCCCTTTTCAAGTTGTAAATGCTGTGACAGCCATGTTTCTAAAAAGGAGGGTAGATCTGCATTATCAGATATCTTCTCATCAAAATTTCTGAATTTAAGGTTAGATTGTTGTGTCTGGATTTCCAATTGTAATAGTCTTTCTTGTAGCTGTTTATTTTCTTGTTGTAAAATGGCTATTTCAGATCACAGTGAATTGCTTAATATAAGAGCACGATTAGCCTTTTGTGCTACTTTGTCTATAGCCGATTTTATTTCAGCAAGCTGTTCCTCAAAGGGTTGAAGAATAGTTGAGACTTTATTCACAATTTTTTGCTCCAATTCAGCAAGCATTCTGGCTAGTATTGGGTCTGCTGAGCAGATAAATTGGGTAGTTTATTCTTACCCTTGCAGTTTTCAGCAACCATTCTGGATGTTGCACTTCTCTGTTGCTTGCTGCAAGGCTGGGAAGAATTCCTGAAGCTTTTTTGAAGTGTTTGCCTTCATTTTTTCCTTCTCAAGGTTTTGTTTGCTCACACTTCTTTCTTTATTCACTTTTAAGTTCTGTTATGACGTTTTATTTTGAGGCTTTAGGGTGGGGAGGATGGAGCTAACTTTCCAAGCTTCTTTCTCCCTTGGAGCTGAAGCCACGCCCCTAGTCTGTCTAGATTTGTTCAAAAGTTCAAATAATGTCCTTGACCTCCAAATCAACTTAAAATTAAGTGTTTGGGGAAAGAACCTGAGAGCCATACATTGCTTCTCCCTGCCTTTGTAGTGTCACTTGGTCAAAATTGTTGCTTACATCAGGGCCAGTGCCAGAGTTTCTGGCGCTGGAGGCCAGGGGCAGCTTCAGGGCTGTTGCCGCCCCCACGCGCGCACCCGGACTGCGTGATGACATCACTGCACACAGCTGCAGGACAGGCATGGCAGGCAGCTGGGACGGTGCGTGGGTGCCCTCCCAGCCCTCCCGCTCAGTTGCCCTGTGCCACCCTGGCCGCCTGCCACGCCTGTCCTGCAGCTGTGTGCAGGCAGCGGCGGCAGCATGGGGCAACTGAGAGGGAGGGCTGGGAGGCTGCCCGCTAAGACTGCCCAATGCTGCCGCCACCAGAACGCGCTCCCGGCCAGGTGCAGCAGCTGCGGGCCAGGTGCAGCAGGCAGCTGGGGCAGCATGCGGGCGGCTTCCCAGCCCTCCTGTTCAGCTGCCAGCGCTGCCACTGCCAGCTCTGTGATGCACCCCCCCCCGCCCCCAGTGCCCACTCGGGCGCCTCAGCACTCGAGGAGGCTGCTGGACCCGCCTCCATGGACGCGCCGGCCCTGGCTTACATCATAGTTTCAGCTTCTTCTATAAATTCATCTTCAGACATTGATCCTTCCTTGATCATTTTAACAGCAATGTCATATTTTTCTTTCCATTTCCCCTTCTGTACCACTCCAAATTGACCACTCCCAATTTCTTTCAGTAAGACAATATCCTCACGTTTTAGCTCCCAGGGTCCTAATGAGATAGACAAAATTGAGAGGAAGGTTACTAGAAATAATTCCTTGTCAAACACAAAACGTTTGAAAAGCAAAAAACCCAAAACTTTCATACCATTTCCCAACATTGCTGTGGATGGAACTTTGTTTGTTTTTGTCGACACTGCATGGCGAAGCCTTGTCACCACACCTAGAAGGCAAGTTCCAATACTTTGTTACAGGCACTTAGTTCAGCAGGGCTTCATAGACCCACATCTGGATTTGTGCACTATAGTTTGGCCCTGAGATTATGAGATGTCTCTAAATTAGGGTTGCCAGGTCTTTCGCTCTGGTGAGAGATCTCTTGCCAGCAACCTTCATTGCCCATCACCTTTCCAAGGGGTGTCAGGAGAACTTTTAAAAAACATGCCAGCATTGTGCATTATGGTTTGATCATAGAGTTTCTGATGATACCTAGAGTGATGTCAAATAGAACAAAACCCTAACTAAAAAAAAATCCTAAATTACCATGGGGGGGTAATGCTATGGGGCTTCTCAAAGTTGCCATAACTAATGTCCTCAGTGTGTCTTAATCCAGCACTGAACATGACTTTTCAGGGTTCACCATTACAGATATAATGGGTTTCTCATTTGCCCCAGAAAAATTATCAAAAACTAATTCTTGGTTAAAGAATTATTAAGATAATTTTTAAACAAAGAAATGTAACATGGATTTCTCTAAGTTTAAATGAGTATGATTCAGTGGCCCTCATAATCATGCTACCACTGCCTCGCCTACCAGTAAGAGAACTTGATGTTTTTGAAAATCCAGAGCACGTTATCAGGAAATGCCCATAAGGTTGCAGTTAGGATTGCCAGATGGCTTCCCCCCCACAAAACAGACAGGGGCTCCAACACTCACCAAACTGGTCTTCTTCCCTACTCCAGTGTGATGACATCACTTCCACTAGTGATGTCATAGCTGGCACACAAGGAGCTGGGTGAGCTGGCCGGCTGGCTAGCCGCTTCCCCAGTGTGCATAAGGCCAGGCAGGCTCAAAGCAGGGAGAAGAAAGTGGAGGCTGTGCAGGAGCCTGGGTGGGCCTCCTGGCCACTCTCCCAGGACTGCTTCAAGCAGGGGACAGGGGGAGGAGGCAGAGGTAGTGCAGGAAGGCCTGCTGGCACTGCTGCCAGCTCTTGCATGCCAGCAGCCAGCTGCTCCTCCACCTTGCACAAAAGTATCAGACATTTATATCCCTGGTATTTTAACAGCATTTCCCTCAGACAGTCCAATAAAAAAAATTGGACTGTCTGGGGGCACCGTCCCTTTCTGTGCAGTCCACAGAAAGGCTCTGCATGCACAGGACATAATGGCTTACATTGTAATGGTATAAAACTGGAACGATGTATTATTATTTATATAAATAAGCATACAGGGGAAAGACTTATCTACTGAATCCAATATATTCAATAACTGGAAGTTGTAACAAATCAGACGGTATTTGTTTAGGAGCAAAAAGACAATGGATTTCATTGGGAAAACAGCAGACTTGAATTATTAAAGTTTGTTGAACAAGAATCCTCATTGTACCAGCTGGTCTTTGTAAGCATTTGAAACAGCTGAGAAACTATGGTCTTTGCAAGTATTTGTTCATTCTAGCATTACAGTAGAGAACCAAAAAAAATCAGAGTAAATAAATCTTGATCAACATTTCCCCTCTAACCCAGCTTGGAATAATAAAACAGAAACTGTGTAATATTTTGTAGCGTTCCATATGCATTATAACAGGAAACAATACTGCCAGTGCTGAAATGAGAGCCTTAGCAGCCAACAGCCGCCTATGAGTTTGTGGTGAGGTAAGGCTTGAAATGATTTCCTGCTCACAGCCCTGATTGCTCACACACAGAACTGCGACTACCACAGTTAAGAGAAGGTCTGCAAACACCAGGTGAATCACTAGCTACTCCATCAAATTACCTGCTGAGTTGTGTTGATGATAGTGAATAAGTTTGGAAATGGAACTGAAACAGTGATTCTCAGCCAGGTAAAACTGGTTTGTGTTGTTTAAATGGACATGATAATGTTTCACGGTTCCTTTTCTTTCTCTGAAAAATATTGCAAGCAATGTTACATTTCAGAGGATCCTCATGAATTTAAGAAAATAGAGGAGAAACTGCCAGCACTATGCTTTAATATTGGGAGGACATCCTAAAGCAGCAATATTCAGTGCCAATCACCTTAAGACAATTTCATCTGTCTGTTCCCTTATTCCCAGTCTACAAAGACAAACAACCTTCGCAACTTTCTTGAAGACACGTGTGGGAAAATAACACTGAAATTGGTCTTCAATATAGGGAGCTTTTGTCTGCCCCATTTGCAAACAGGTATAATTAGGGACTAAAAAATTCTATAGTTCAGTTCATGTCTGATGAGAGGACAATCATACAGTAGATAATGTCACAATAAAGCAAATGCCGGAAGTATTATATGTACTCACTCACCTACTGGCCATGCAGAGCACTGATACCGTGTACTTCCCCACATGACTGGAATTCCGAACCATGAAAGCACCTTCTTTCCCCTTTTAATAAAAAGTAGACAGATACCGAAGGAAAGCCTTTCCAGTAAGTCTAAGTATTGACACTACATCACATTCGTAAAATGCAGGGCCTCTTTTATTCCACCAAGCTACACGCATTCTAAGCACAGCTTCTTGGCATTCAACACTAAATGGAGCAAATCGTACCCAAGAGGACAGAGAGCATATTCTCAGTGCTGGATTTCTCTGCACATCATTACTGGCAGCCAACCCAGTCTGAGAACTGAACTCACTGAAAAGCACACAGCTTCTTGCCTCTCTCCAACTACATCCCCAGACTGGAGGAATCCCATTTGCTGTTCTGGTGACAGGTTCCATCTACACTGAGGAACCCATCTTGAAGCTGTCTACTTGCAGGGACTACACAGAAATTTATTGTATCATTGGATAACTCAATCTACAAAGCAGCGAAGCCTTTGCTAATTTTAAAATGAATGCTGACTGATAAGTATTTTTAAATTGTTATCTTTTCTACTATAGCGATTTATAATTCCAAGAAGCAAGATGTCTCACTATCTAAAGCAAGCTGGTTTGGTTTGGAAATAAATTGCAAGTGCAGAAACCTGTCATAAGTATGGGAATGTTTAAACACTACCTTCCGCTGCAGCAGTTGTTCTGCCTGGCCCCTTGAGATATTACCAGCATACCAACTGTAATGAAAGTATTATTATATTACATATTACATTCATTACACAGCTATTTAGGAAGAACATTATCCGAATTACATTATGTTAAGGAATCTATTCATGGGATTAATATCCCATGAGACAGTTTAAAATTTTGAAACTTGCTTTAAAATATAATACTATGTATCTGATAAGTAACTGCTTATGTTTGAAAATGGCATGTGTTTTCAATGACAGCATATTTAAATGAAAGCATGAAACTTAAAATACAGTTAATAAAATCATCTGAAGCATAATTCTCAATCAACACAACAGCAATAGAGGATTTATTTAATGAAAACATTGCATATACAAAATGCAATCATAATAGTACTTATTATTTGTGTAGCACTTCTCATACATTATCCTAAAAATCCTGAATGGCATTATGACCCCATACATTGCAGGTAACCTGAGAAATGATGGTTTGCTGAAGGCTAACCACAACGATCACATCCTGAGATCTGAAACTGGGACTTTCAGCTCACAAGTCACAGCTACGCTGCATCAAATATGATGTGAACCTTACCAAGATGAGTACCACAGTATCCTGGACCCCTACAATGGGTTAGGAATCCATACACTGGGTAATTTTCAGTTATGTCATTCATTTTTTAGAGCTATCAAAAATCCCAAGCAGTACTCTCAAATAAATAATTCATTTTCTTTCCAAAACAACAAGAAACATTTCAGTCTATAGAAATTGTACAATCATTTGCCTGGGAAGAAATATATGAAGCGACATTATTTCCGCACATGGTGGATGGTTTATTTCTCCAAACGTGTCTGTTTTTTCATTGCAAGTGCTAAATAGGAGGATGTTATACAATGGAAGATTTAAAAAAAAAAGATTGAAACATGAACAGTGGAAATTCCTCCTGCTGTTTAGGAAAGATGACATTGCAGTGTCCAAGTCTGAAATCTAATACATGCCTCTTTGGGAATCTATGGGCCAATCAAAATTCAATTCTCTGCTATGTCTGCTCTATCCTTTTCTCTTAGTGATACTCTGAGAATTCAAATACAGCAATAATGGTTGGTGATTAAGTCCCAAGAATCAGTTACACCAAATGTTCTCACTCGTATCTATCAATGCTTTCCTCTTCTTCAGATGACACATCATCAATTTCTGTGATACCTCTGAAAGAAAAAAGCTATTATGAGTTCTAATGAGTATCCTCAACCAATTGGTTTAATTTCTTAGGCTTGGATCCTATGAACAAGTTCCATTGTCCACTAGATAGTCTCCACAGCAAAGCATTTCTGTTTGGCAAGGGCTCATTCAGAATCAATGATCTGGCACAAATGGAAATGCTCACACAAGAAGAAATTTACTCTGCAGCAAAGGATATATAGCATGCTCAGAACACATTCATAGGATCCAGGCCTTAGTCGTTATCCTTACAACACTGATGAAAAATCTGCAGCTTGAGCTGCAGTATCCCTCTTTGGTCCCATGTATTTTCTACTAAGATAATGAACATTTTAACCCATTCAGTTTTCAGATTATACCATGTCTGTATAAGGGTTGCCAGGCCCAACCTGGAAACCAGTGGGAGACTGGGTGGGGTGGGGACATCAGCGGGGGGGGGGGGGCAACTGTTAGCAACAGTTTTCCTGTAAGTGACATCACGCCATCTCCAACACCACTTTTTAAAAAACAATTCTTTCTCCTGCTGGCCCCTAGATTTCAGATTTTCAGAAGGCAGTTTGAGACTGATGTAGTCTTCTATGGGTCATATTTGGAAAAATCACCATAAAGTACAATACAGCAAACTTCTCTCCACCCGGAGCTTGAATATCTTGATATGGGAGATATGCAGACTTCCCATACAAAATAGTGAGCTGATTGTGCCTGTGTGGGAATAAAGCTGTGCTATATGAGGTCCCTCTAAATACAGGTATTGTATTTCTGGTGGATTGGATCAAGCCCTCCAATATGTTACAAAGACAAACTTTGATAACTATTAAAGATTTGCTTCCAGAAATATGTCATTAGGCTGCTATTAAAAGTTTGAAGAACAGTTTCATGGTTTAGTCTGTCTTTTAGCCCCATCTCATGGAAGCAATATAATGGCTTTCTCTTCAATTTTACCTTTGCTGAATTCTAATAGACCAAAACAGATAGGTATTAATTTACCCTAGTTCATCACTTGTCTGAGCTATCTCCTTCAAACAGGCACGAGGAGCAAAGCCTTCATTTCTGCAAATGAAAAGTAATAAATTAATTTGTACACCCTAATTAAAAAAAAAACTCAGAACACTAGGAAAAGAGAAGATGAAAGATAAAATAAAACAAGGAATATTCTTTAACAATTTTTTAAAAATTTTCTTTAGACTTTAGCCCCATCAAAACAATCCAAAATTCTTCATTAGGCTGTCAATTCATCAAGAAAAGTTAGTTAATATGGCTTGAAAATTATCTCTCAGAAATAAACGAATGGTTCAAAACTTACCCTTCCAAATCCCGCACTTGCCACCAGTCAGGATCATCATCCTTCAGAACGTAATATTTGTTATCTCTGACAAGAGGAATGTCAGAGTTTCCTTGTGGTTCATAATTATAAACAGCCAGGGCTTCTTTCAGAAATGATTTGTCAGCTGCTAGAACCACAGCCTCTTGATACTGATCAGGGATACACGGAAGTGCAGCAAACATTAGAGAAAAACATTCTTGCAATTGCCGGCATCATTACAATCAGTGGCAAATATGTTTATAGCACACAGCAAATGTTCAGACCCTTGGCTTGCATCCAATGACTGTTTTCTGCCATTGGAAAAATGTTCAGGCAGAGGAGGGGAAGTGACTTCTGCTGATTGTCCCATCCCACTACAGATCCTGCCCCCCGCCCCATGCTGTACCCAGCATTATTCCTGGGGGGTTGCTGAATTGCAAAGGCAGCATTGTGGAAGTTTACTTCCTGTGCATTGTGAGCTGTAGAAATTCCCCCATTCCTTGAATCCTGTGTGGAATGCAGTTGTTCTTCAGCAGCTGAATCAATATGAAAAGGATTCCCCAATTAGGCCAGGATGCATAAACGAAGGCTGGAATTTGTGGCCACAGGCAGTTCATAGTGAGTAAATCTAGTTTTAGGATCTAAAAATGGGAAGGATAAAATCTCTACTTATTGACAGCTAAAAGTAGGGATGAAGAGAATTATCATGGTCATGGTGTCTCTGAGAAACATTCTGGTTCCATATAACTCTTGCAGTCCTTCCTGCCCAAACACTTTTGCTTTCAGTAAGTAGGGATTTTATCCTCCCATTTTCACATCCTAAAACCAGGCACTGCACCTAGTATAGGAATGGTCCAGGAGGAATTCATTGGCCTGTTACAGAAGACCATGTGACCAATTAGATCAAAATAGATCACATACTTCGTTCTCCAGACCGTTGTATGGGATAAGAGAGCAGGAGAGGGCAGCCTAGATCTCCTTTGGCATCACTCTATGGCCCTGATCCAGAGCAGGAATAAAATGCATTTGAAGACAGAACACACAGGTAATATATGGTGACAGTATTCACAGGGTGGAAAGCCAAAAAACGCCAACTGCATGTATTAGGAGGACAGTCTCCCTTTATGTGCAGCTTGAGCACCAAAACTATAATGACTGAAAACAGCTATAGCAATGCTGACAACTCAAGTCAGCAAAGATAAAATATTCACATCCAGGGGCCATTTCGTAGAAAAAGAGCTGGAGGAACTCATTAGCAGAACTTATTAGCATATGCCACGCCCCTTGCAATCACCGGAAATGTGTCATTAGCATAACTGATTTGCATATGCCACACACCCCTGACATCACCTATCCTGGCTGCTTTGGACCCAATCCTGGCCATTCAGGGCCGAAATTGGGCCCAAAATGGCAAAAAGGGGCTGAAAATGGCCGAAAAGGGGCCCCAAATGGTCAGGATTGGGCTGCTGCTGAACAGGAGAGTGATTCACCACCTGTCAGAGGCCCAATCCAGGATGAAACGGGCCCAAAATGGCCAAGAGTCAGGTAGGCGGGGCTACCTGACATGTGACCTCTTTGGGGAACTGCATTCCTGTGCATTCCCCCTCGAAATGAGCCCTGTTCACATCTAAATGGAGTCCTCATTCAAAGATCCAGTTTCTTAAATTAGAGTGGTGTGATCACACACTCTAGTTTTTAAGAACAGTTTTTGAAATAATAGCAACAGTTCATCCTTAAACTCTTTAACCCAAATGATTGTATATTCAGAAGACACACGCAGCTACTTGCAACCTCATCTGCAGTTATGCACAAACCTATTTTGAATACAGACTATGTGTTATCACAGCACTACCATCCCAAATTAAAATAGTGTCCTTGTTCACTTGTTCACAAAGCCATAAGTCTATTTTATGTGTTTATGTGGCAGGGCTGCTGAAAGGTCTAGAGAAAAATGTGAAGTAATAATAATAATATTCGATTTATATACCACCCTTCAGGATGACTTAACACCCACTCAGAGCGGTTTACAAAGTATGTTATTATTATCTCCACAACAAAACACCCTGTGAGGTGCGTGGGGCTGAGAGAGCTCTTAGAAGCTGTGACTGACCCAAGGTCACCCAGTGGCTTCAAGTGAAGGAGTGGGGAATCAAACCCGGTTCTCCAGATTAGAGTCCCACTGCTCTTAACCAAACTGGCTAACGTGCTATTACAACTTTGTTAAAGAGACAGAGCATTGTTTCTTCTAGGCAGTTCTGAGCCCTTGTCCCTGATCTCCAGGATCCAGATGTGCACAGCCCTTTATCTTGTGCTGGGCTTTCTTTGATGAATCAACCTTAAGCAAAGCTTCAGCTGTCTGGATGTGCCCAATATATTGGGAGCCAAAGACAAAGCTACCCTTGTCAATTCAAGGCAGGAATTCTAGAGTATTAAAGTCACACCCTCTGCTTGGGCCATTCACAGTTCACTGCATGTCTCTATGGAAATGAACTCCATCCATCAGAGACAACAGTGTGACTGTTTACATAATGAAAGCATACGGTTTTCATAATGCTGTTTATCACGCATGAAAGAATATTGAGTCAATGGCCTCTCTTTTTGCCAGGCAGTAATTTTCATTTTTAATAGAATATCTGGCCCTGAGAACAATCTAAATTCATTTGCTGAAAGGTGTAACTCACCTGTTTTCCTGGCACAGGAGGGAGTGGTTTGACTGCAGTGTTTGCAGCAAGTAGGCTGGAATCTAAATCAAGAGTAACAGAAAAAGGATACTGCATTAAATGGATTTTAACCTGCAAGTGGCTGTTAGGCAACCAGATGAGATAGCTCTGGTGGTTATGGTAGGAGCACATGAGTGTGAAAGGTGAACTCATCAGACTATAGTGAACACCACTATGGACAACCCACTTTGAGGGATCCAGTGCTCTTTAGCAACTCACCCCCCAACTGCACTACTTTACTTGCTAACTATGGGTGTATAGTTACCATTTGTCTTTAATATTTTTCTTCACCATGCACTGATCATGATGGAAAAAAGAATTGACTACAGTGTGAGGAAAGTGTTCTGGCTCACCATTTGTGGATTCATGACCCACAAGTTCACTCATTTGCAGTCCATGGTCCAACCACGTGATGTAGCTAGTCCTGAGCACAGGACACCTCCATGTCTTCCTTGGTCTGTTTTTAAATTCAAGGGATTTTAAATATATTTTAAAAATCTATATATATAAAGACAAGTGTCCTGGCTGACTCATCAACGCTCAGCCCAAATCCCTGGGCCTAGAAAGATGAAATTTGGGAAGAACATTCCTTTCATGATGTAAACACTCACTAAGAAGGGATTTTAAGAAATATGCCCCCTTAGGGGGTAAAAGGGGTAAAATGTGTTTTTCCAAAGGGATACAGCTTCCCTGTGTGGCTGGCAGGCTGCTGCCTGCTTGTGCCGCCATCTACTGCCAGCTTGGCCACTCTTCCTGATTGGGCCAGCCTTTCAAGGTCATTTGCATATGCAGGCTGATTCAGGCTCATAACATTCCACACCTCATTCCTCCACCCCCAGAGACAGTTGGAACACAGAGGTCATTTGCATATGCAGTCTGATTGCTCCTCATCCCCCACATTTTAAACAGTATGCAGTTGCTACTGGGAGTGATTGAATGTGTCCTGAGGTAAAATGCAACTCCCAGTCTTCCCCTAAAAGTTCACTAGGGTTGCCAGTCTCCCTGTGGGGGCCTGACTTTCCTGTGTGGCTGGCAGGCTCCTGCCTGCTTGCACCCCCCCCTCTGATTGGTCAGTTGTGGAACTCTTGTGTTCTGAGGTAAAAATCAGGTAAAGGAAAATGCAGACAGTTGAAGAAAGACGGCACAAGACTCCTGAATAAGGATAACATGCTTTGCTTTATTCAAACACCTTTGTGAAGCTTGGGTACCATGCTATTATACTACAAAACCAACTAAAGAAAAAAGTTATATAACCATAAGTATTATAACTGGATTTAAAGTAGTTAAATAGTGAAGCATGGGTATCAAGCTAGTCTTAAATAGTTTAAACAGCATTTCTATCTAATATATTGTGATTTAAAGTAGTGGTACTCACTTTGCAGCTTGTGGACAGCCATAGTTGCAATTACAACAATCAAAAGAGTCACATTTATTAACCTGCCTGGCATGTGGCCTACTCCTCAGGAAGGATTGCAGCTTATCCATTCCTTTGATGGCAGCTGGTTCAAGGTGGGAATCAACTGCCACCACAAGCCCCACTCGGCGAACCCCTTGCCCTCATTCCTGAAATATGGGGCAGGCAGCACATTGGGTGTTCAGATGAAACCACAAGTGGCATGTTATAAAAAGACACATCTGGCTTCCAAGCCACCATCACTGCTTTAAAGAGTAAAAAAAGAGTTCCTTCCTCTCATACTTGTTGCATAAATTAACTAACAGCCAAACAGTCATGTGTTGTTGTGTCAAGAACAGAGCCCCAAAGCAGTATTTGTATCTCCATTGTTTGCTTTAGTAAATATATAGTCACTCCAATGTCTATATAAAAATAGCAACCCTGTAAAAGACTAAGTCACAGTGCTCTCTCTCTCTCTCTCACACACACACACACACACACACATACACAAACGCACACATGTGCAGAACTTCTGTCACATAAACAGAAAATTCGCATGTCACTTCAATAAGAGGATTGAGGACTAAAGGATTTGAATACAAAGTAAGAGCTTTTGCTGATGACATAATGGTGATAGTGGAAGATCCAATAGAGTGCATGCCAAAATTGATGAAGAAAATGAAGGATTTTGGAGACGTAGTGGGTTTTGTAATTAATAAGGTGAAGTCCAAAATATTGTGCAAAAATATGACTAAACAACAACAAAAGGAGTTGATGGATAAGGTGGAATGTGAAGTAGTGAACAAGGTTAAGTATCTGGGAGTGGAAGTGACAGTGAAGAATATTGACTTATATGAGAATAACTATGACAAGTTATGGCAACAAATAGATAAAGATATGATTAGATGGAATAAAATGAACTTGTCATGGTTAGGTCGTATTGCAGTAATTAAGATGAATGTTCTTCCAAGAATAATGTTTCTACTACAGACAATACCTATTGTTAAAGACAGTAAACAATTTGAGAAGTGGCAGAGAACGATGTTAAACTTTGTTTGGGCTGGAAAGAAACCCAGAGTTAAAATGAAAGTACTCTACGATGCGAAAGATAGAGGAGGACTACAATTACCAAATTTTAAATTATACCATGAAGCGATATGTCTGGACTGGATAAAGGAATGGATGACATTGAAGAATTTGAAGTTGTTAGCACTGGAAGGATATAATAAACTCTTTGGATGGCATGCATATCTATGGTATGACAAAGTAAAATCAGATTCTATGTTTTTACATCACTATGTAAGAAGAAGCTTGTTTGCTGTATGGACTAAATATAAGAAATATATAGATGAGACTATACCAATGTGGATTATCCCTGAGGAAGTAGTAAATCCAAGAACAGAATATGCAGGGGAAGACTGGTTGACATATAAAGAAATTCTTGAGATACAACAGAATAACTATATGCTTAAAGGTAATGAAGAATTGCCATTCCAATATGGATGGTTTCAATATATGCAGATAAAAGACCTATATGAGAAAGACAAAAGGAAAAATGGTTTTAGACTACAAAACTCTGAGATTGAGAATTGTTTGCTTCAGCGGGGGAAGAAAATAATTTCTAAAATATATAAGATATTACTGAAATGGTTTACAGAAGAGGAAGTGGTTAAAGTTCAGATAGTCAAATGGGCAATAAACTGTAATAAGGAAATTTCAATGGAAGCTTGGGAAAAGGTATGGAAAAATGTAGTTAAGATTTCAGCATGCACCACTGTGCGTGAAAATGTATACAAAATGTTGTATAGATGGTATTTAACACCGAAGAAGTTGGCCAATGGTAATAGCCAGATGTCTGATAAATGTTGGAAATGTAAACAGCATGAAGGTTCATTCTATCATATGTGATGGACTTATGATAAGGCTAAGCAGTTCTGGGGGGATATAGTTAAAGTTATGTCAGATATTTTACAAAGGAATATAAATAAAACCCCAGAATTGCTGTTATTATGTATGAACCTAGAAGATTTTGATAAAATGGACAGAGTTATGGTGTTTTATATGATTACGGCGGCCAGAATGTGTTATGCACAGATGTGGAAGACTCAGGAGATACCATCTATGGAAGACTGGATTTTGAAAGTCTTGAATATCACAGAAATGGACAAATTAACAAGGAAATTGAAAGAACAAGAAGAATTGGACTATATATTAAGCTGGGAAAAATTTAAGAAATATGTGGAGAAAAAGTGGGACATGAAGGGGAAATTGTGGTCTTTGGAGAAGTAGGGGAGATAGAAACTTACTTAAGGTTAAAAGGGGTATATTTTACTGTATTTTATTGGATTAGTATAGTATATTTACAGGGGAGTATAATTATGAGTAATAAGGTTATAGGGAGTATATGTGAAATATAGATAATATAGTTAATTGGTATGTGAGGAATAGTATGTTACATATATATGTAGTTTCTTTTTTAGTTAGTATATGTACCTATTATTACCTATATAATTTTTATATTTTTAACTAAGATAAGCAATATAGTTAGTGTAGATTGTTAAGATAATTAAAGAGATTTGATAGGTATAATATAGATATATATATTACATTATTACATTATTATTTTAGACTTTAAGAATTTATAGGATATACTTTTTAGATTAAGTTGGGTATGGAAAACTGCTGGGAATCACCAGAAAAGGAGGGGGGGAAGGATGGGGAAAATGTAATGGGGTGAAAAATGATAATGATCTCTATGTGTATGTTTGTAAACCCATCCAATAAAAATTCTTTTTAAAAAAAGAAAAAAGAAAATTTGCATGTCAGAGAAAAGCTGAGTCAAGTCAGAAAATGTTCCTCAGACTGTTTCCAATGTGGAGGGAATTTTTTGCAAGTCTGAAATGATTCCTGACCCAAGTTTCCCACCACAGTGAGAACCAGACCTTACGAGCTAACTGAGCTTATGTAACTTTTACTGAGTAAAAAGGAGAGCTATGAGATGCGTGCTTGGACCTTTTGTTCCCAATGTATTGTGCCTTTATGCCAATACTAATATTTTTTCATATTGTTGTATTTTTTCTGTGTCATACTGAACCCAGTGTATTATAGATGGCAAAAATCACTATAGCTAATAATAAACTGGCTGGATAATGAATGCAGCAAAACCAAGCAACCCAGAGACAAGGCAGTGGTCTCTGCTCACTGGGATTCCTCAAAATTCCTTTAAAATTTATCAAAAGGGAAAAAACTGACCTGATAAGAACTAAATATTCTCCAGGAGAGACAGAATACTGAAAGAAGTTTCCTGTCAGATAAAATGGGGGAAGAGGAGGAGAAATCAGTCATCTCCAGCCCCTGACAGCTTATACATTTATGGACGGAGAATGCTGGCTGAGTAGGATTTCCAAATGTCTCCCCTCTTGTAATTTTTTGTGGCCCCCCATCTTTCTGATTTAATATCTGTACATTACTTGCTTCAAAATCATGTTTAGGATTGCACTCTACTTGGAACTAACCCCCATTGAGATCAGTAACTAATGATTCAAGGTGAAACTGCACATTACAAAGCAATCACAAGGAGACAGGGAGGATGGGTGGGTAATTCTTCCTCTATACCTGCAATTCTCCAATGAAAATGCCTCCCCACATTGGTTTACCTGCTTTTCAAACCAGGGAGAAAAAAAAAAAATAACAAAAGGACCTCTCTGCTCCTAGCAGACGCATGTGTGCCAATGTAACATGCAGTTTTGTCGTGGCTCCCCAGTATATATGGTAAGCATTGAAGGGAGAAGATCAATATATAAATAATATGATGTGAACTTCTAAATAAAATCAAACATAACACCACAAAAATTGTGTGTGTTATTAACAACATTAAACTGTTGTTGATTATTGACTTATTTCCAAGGTTGCATTCAGGATTCTTGGAAAAAACCTCCTTTGCTTTTTGTGACATGAACAAACCCGATTTGCTGCCATGTTCATGTGCTCCATCCCGCTACCTCTTCATGTGCAGAGAGCAACTGGAAGCTTAGCTTCCTGGTCTGGGAGGCCTCAGTCAAATTGTCATGATGTCTGAATGCAGGCACCTGGACCACTGGGAGTTTTCTTCCACAGTATAAATTGGGATCCTGAAGCAGAATAAACTGTGTATTGTGGAAAGGGTATAAAAATGGTCAAGTTTACACTACATGAACTTTCAAAAAAAGAAAAGAACACATTACATGTCTCCCATATTGTGCATCCAGGTGCTGATTTGCAAGTCTGATTGCAGCACATGAACTTCCCATTGGAAAAGAATCCTTTGTGGTACTTGTTTAGCAAATCTGGGTTGCCTTTAATCTCTAGAAAAAGGAACAGAAAGAAAAAATACTGCAATAAAACAATAATCCTACAGAGCAACACAAACCCAGATTTAGGGTAAATTCACATGGCCAGTGTGTCATGCTGCAAATATGGACTGAGAGGATCACTGCAGTGAAAGCTTCACCACAAAATATGAACAGATTTAGCCACTAATCGAGAGCTTTTTAGCCACTCTATGATTCTGACACAAATGGGATTTCCAATTCGTTTCAATTGACAGCCCAGCTCTGTGTGCTCACACTCCTTTGCACACAGAAAGTTGGCCCCACCACTGAAATCACTGGATCAGTCCTTGCATCAGGGGAAACTCTGTCTACCCGTATATCCCTCCTCCATTCTCAAGAAATACAGGTAGAGGAGCTGGACATGTAGAACAGATGCACAACTCAACTGCAACATATACCAGTTTGCCTCTACATGTGATTTTACAGTTCAGATCATTATTCCATATATAACACAAAGTTAATTTCTGTCTTCAAAATGGCTGAGCTCCTAGGAAGACTACTAGGAAGTATGGGTAGGCTGAAATCAGAAAGTCTTTCCTCACAACAATATATTATTTTATTAAATTGTTTAGTACTAGAATGCATTATCATCATTTTGCTAGTTCAACCAAGTTTTATTATAGTATTTGTAATGGCAATAATCTATGTTGAGATTTTTTTTTGCCAAACAAAATATAACATGTGATACCTTTATGCAATGCTTCTAGCCAATGTCTCCGTCTCTCTTCATTTGCAGTGTAGATGTACAAGAGGCCACCTTTGTATACAACCTAAGCATAGAAGAAAACTAGCCTGCAGTCATCAGTTGCAAATATATATATGTCTCATCTGAGGTGTGGACAGGGCTCCAGGTATGGAAATTCCTGGAGATTTGGGGGTGGAGCCTAGGGAGGTAGGCTGAAGTAGGGAGGGCCCTCCGTGGGGTATAATGCCATGAAGTCCACCCTACAAAGCTGCTGTTTAGTCTATGGGAACTGATTTCTGCAGTCTGAAGATCAGCTGTAATTCCATTAGATCTCCAGGCCCTATCTGGAGGTTGGCAACTCTTGATGTAGATGATACAAACTGTAGCTTAAGCTATTGCCACACAAATAGCTATAAATTAAGTATATCATGTCATATTTATAAAGATGGAATAGAGAAGAGACACAAAAACATAAAAAGATAAATAATTCAATGTACATTGACATGTTTGAGCATGTATAGAGCTCTGAACTCATATTGAGGGCTCAGCTACAGGGTATGGTGTTGTCTGAGTTTACTTGAACAGGTTTTTTTTCCTCTTCCAGGTTTAGCCTCTGGAATAGTTTTATAAAGGAGACTGTAGCATGAGGGGCTGTGGCTCAGTGGAAGTCTCTCTGATTTACATGCAGAAGGCCCCATTTCAATCCTTGGCATCTCTGGTTAAAAAGGACCAGGCAGCAGGTGATGCCAGTCTTGGTAAACAATACCAACCTTACGGATTGATGGGCTGGTTTAGTATAAGGCAGCTTCATGTGCTTGTGAGGAAAAGGGGGAAACTTTAACCTTTGTTTTCCTACAGCCATTTGTTTACTAGAGAACGCTACCATCAAGGTACTTTTACTCTTGCTAGAGAAACTTAAAGATATCCATATTTTTCTGCAACTGGAACAAAAGCAGCCAAGGGGTGGGTTTTTCCAGTGAGATAATGGCTGAAGAGAAAATGTTTAAAGTCCCCCCCTCCCCCACCAAAAAAACACATTCTCTTCCTTGATAAAACAATCCTGGAGGTTACATTTGCAAAAGAAAAAAAATCCTAGATGGAAATAAACACAAAAGAAATCCGTAATCCCTTGAGTTGGGGGATTACAGCTGAATCCCAGATTCCATTTCTTAGCCAATTGCCTCCTGTCAGTCACTATTCTCGTTCTTCCCACATCCTCTCTTGTCCTTAGCTGCAGTCCATTGCAATGAAGGCATGGGCTCAACGTGGTCAAATAACCATTTGAGAACAATGGCAGTGATGTTACTTATGAAATTATTTGATCTAAGAGCCATCAAAGGATCTTTTTCTGTGCAGCACTATTTCCAAATATAAAGTATATTCAAAGACCAAAAAAAAGTAATGGAACAATGGTGAAAGTAAGAGAGAAGAGACTGTACAGTGTACAGTGGATGGACTCTGGAACTAGGGCGGGGTAGTGCGTGGCAAGGCAAGGACAGCCAGTCAGCTTCTCTCCCACAAATGGCCACAGCCAAACTTCATCTTAATTCCTGAGAACTGAACCTGATAACCTTCTGTCATGACCTCCACACACTGTTCCAGACCACCCTAGACTCAAAGGAAGAATAAAGCACCTTAAAGATAAAAATGGTTCGATCCCAGCATAAACTTGCATGGACTAAAGCCCACCTGTTCAGATGCAATACTGTAGTCCTCCACAGGCAGATTTGATAGAGAAAGTTATTTGGGGAAAAATAAATAGCGGGGTTAAAGGGCCACAAAATGCAGGGAAAAACAATGCATGATATTGTTATGTAAAATTCAAGAATATTTCAGAGATCATTCACAAAAGTAAGAACAGTTTCCAAAATGTTATACCCTAGCAAATGAAGTCTTTCATGTTCTTCTGCAGAACCATAAGTCATTCTATGCCAATCAAATAGCAGGTAACATCTAGGAACCCAAATTCTTTTATTATACATTCTTTTATTAGGTATTACCTGAAAGGGATACTGCCTCTCCAGAAGGGTTGGTTCTTCAGGATTCACAGTCTCAACACATCGAATTTTCTTAATGTCAATTGAACCTTTTCTGTTTCCTTTTTTCTAAGAATATAAAGTGAAGCATAGAGTAAGCTGCCAATACTCACAAAAACACACTTTTTATAATTGAAACTCCATTTGAGTTTCAAAAGAGACCCAAGAAAGCCCCCTAAAAGTAGAAATTGCTTTCTCACGTCTTTGTCATACTCATAGTATGAAAGGCTTGTTTTTGTCAGAACAAACAGTCGTTCTTTATAATTATTTGGGGATATCTTTTTCTTCTGCTGAGACTTCTTTACCAGCAGCTCTTCTAGAATGGATGTGTTCTCCATGGTTTCCATTTTTGCTATCCCTAAAATAATTAGCAGATGTTGCTTGTTAGAACCCCTGATGGTAGAAGATAAAAAGGAGGCCATTTATAATCCATGTATAACACATCTTCAGTTTTGTGTCCTAAATGTAAAACCTTATTTTATAATTTTTAAAAAAGAAATAAAAATAAAAATGTTAGCATCTTAACCTGAAAGTCACATCTTTTAAAATTTTATCACTCATTCCAATTGATGTTTATTTTTAAGTAAGCATGCTTAAGAGTGCAACCTGTGAAAAAATAATGGTGAGATAGAATATCTCTAAGCAAATACAACAAGCAAAATCACTGTTTGTCACCTAGGGTTTGTAGTCCGTAAGAATGCTCCTGGGCTTAATCCATATATAACTGGAAATTTCTACTGTCTTGTTCTAAGATCATGATGAATCATTTTGCACATAGAAATAATGAAACTGAATAGAACATACTACAATTCTTACAAAATAATCATTACAATATTTATAATATTTTTTCAAAGAAAAGCAACTTACTGGAATTATTCTACTTTCCACAGAGACATTCTTCATTGTAGGTTTAAGAGGAAGTATCCTTCTTGTGTTACTGTCTTTTACATATTGAGCAAATATGGAACGTCTATCAGAAATTATTTGCATGCTGTTTATAATACTCATCATCACTTTTCCTGTCATAATGCATCTTTGTGTTAGTGAATCTATTTTAAACAAACAGAGAAACTTTCACCCTTTGAATCCTGTATTTTATTCCAAGAAAACTGCTCTCCTATTTTAGTTCTTAGGTTGAAAGTAGTGCTGGAAGCAGGAAGGTGGTTCTCTGCAAAATGCGTTACTTGTGAGACTATGGTGGTCAGAGATAGAGGCAGCATCAGCAATGGAAAAGAGTGCGCCTGTTGGCAACAGAGGAGAGGACTCAAAACGATGAGTTTAAACTACCGGCTGGATGTTAGGAAAAACTTCTTCAAGTTAAGACTAATTCAGCTGCCTAGGGATGTGGTGGGTTCCCCCTCACTGGCAGTCTTCAAGGAGTGGCTGGACAAATACTTGTCAGGGATGCTTTAGGCTGTTCCTGAATTTGGAAGGAGGTTGGACTAGATGGTTTGTAAGACCCCTTCCAACTCTATCATTCTATGAGAGTGGGAAGGAGGAACAAGATGTGAGGAGATCGATAAAGCAATCTTCAGCAGAAACACTCTTCTTAGTCCATTGAAGTCAATGGGTTTAGAAAGTGTACCTCTGTTTAGGATCCAGAAGAGTTAGCTGTGTTAGTCTGTAGTTGCAAAATAGTAGAGTCCAGTAGCACCTTTAAGAGTAAGACTAACCAACTTTATTGTAGCATAAGTTTTCGAGAACCATAACATCTGACGATGAGAGCTGTGGTTCACGAAAGCTTATGTTACAGTAAAGTTGGTTAATCTTAAAAGTGCTACTGGACTTTTTTCTGTTTAGGATGACACTGTGTGAGAGAAGTTTTGTCTTGCAAAAGAGGGTCTGCAGTAGTTCTAGCTAATAAAAGTTTCTAAAACTGGAAGTCTGAGTCACTGTCCTGGCTGAGTCAAAGATACTACATGAAAAAGCCGCCATTGTTTTTCTCTGTCAGTTGTAATATTTTCCTGCATTTTCTTCTTCTAAATACTGAAGCAAATTCCTGGAGATTTGGGAGTGGTGCCTGAGGAGGGGAGGGAGCTCAGCGGGGATTTGATGCCATAGTCTGCCCCCAGAAGCTGCCATTTCCTCCAGGGTAAGTGATCTGTGGAGTCTGGAGATCAGTTTTAATTCCTGACTTGTGAACTGGCATCCTCACCTGGGGGTTGGTAGTCCTAGCTCCCTTCCATGTAAAATGCTGACCTTGTGTACAGCCAACTTAAGTTTTAGTGGAAGTATCCTCAGTGTATAAGCATTATTTTTTGTTTTGTTTTTATAGTACTTGTATTCTCATGTCCAAAGCTAGCCTGACGGACAGAGGGCGCTACAACAAAGGCTGTATCTAGGAACTGGAAATGCAATTTCTGGTCAGAGAGCGAAGGGCTCTTCTAGTTGCTGCCAACTTGTTCCACAGTTGCTTGCAGTAAAACCTGAATAAGTGAAGTTAGGCCCTTGTTTTCCTTGAATGAACCATCAAAGCAAGATGCAGTGGATTTTATATATCTATATTGTATTGAAATACTTCAATACTAAATTTTCCCACCAAACTAAAAATTCCACCTGCTCGCCTGGAGTGACTGTATTTCCATTTCAAAGTTACTTTTAACAGATTTCCATGTCCCACTGTTCCATTGCTCTACATAGTCTAGCTCCCCTAGGGAACTAAACTGAGACTACTGTACTTTGGTCACATCATGAGACGGTCACTAGAAAAGAACATAATGCTAGGAAAAGTTGAGGGGAGTAGGAACTGAGGAAGACCTAACATGAGATGGATTGGTTTGGGGTTGCCAACCTCCAAGTGCAGCCTGAAGATCTCTCAGAATTACAACCAATCTCCAGATTACAGATAGTCTATGGCATTATCTCCTGCTGAAGTCCTTCCCCTGTATAAAACCCACCCTCCCCAAAATTTCCCAACCTGGAGTTTGCAACCCCATCAATAAAGGAAGCCACAGGCTTCAATGGTTGTTGTGGGTTTTCCAGGCTGTATTGCCGTGGTCTTGGCATTGTAGTTCCTGACGTTTCGCCAGCAGCTGTGGCTGGCATCTTCAGAGGTGTAGCACCAAAAGACAGAGATCTCTCAGTGTCACAGTGTGGAAAAGATGTTGGCAGGTCATTTGTATCTACTCAGGAGGGGTGGGGTTGAGCTGAGTCATCCTGTAAGAGTTTCCCAGGGTGTGGAATGCTAATGGCGGGAGGCTTCACTGTATCCTGAGGAGGTTCTTTTGCATATGGATTGGTGCTTGATGTGCTAATCTTCTCTGCAGGGCTATTGTCGAGTATAGAGTGTTTTGTTAGCCTGATGTTTTTCAGAACTGGAAACCATGCTCTGTTCATTCTTAAGGTCTCTTCCTTCCTGTTGAAGTTTTGCTTATGCTTGTGAATTTCAATGGCTTCCCTGTGCAGTCTGACAAAGTAGTTGGAAGTGTTGTCCAGTATTTTGGTGTCCTGGAATAAGATACTGTGCCCTGTTTGAGTTAGGCTATGTTCAGCCACTGCTGATTTTTCAGGTTGTCCAAGCCTGCAGTGTCTTTCATGTTCTTTTATTCATGTCTGGATGCTACGCTTTGTGGTCCCGATGTAAACTTGTCCACAGCTGCAGGGTATACGGTATACTCCTGCAGAGGTGAGGGGGTCTCTACTGTCTTTTGCTGATCGTAGCATCTGTTGTATTTTTCGGGTGGGTCTGAATACTGCTTGAAGGTTATGCTTTTTCATAAGCTTTCCCATCTGATCAGTAATTCCTTTGATATATGGCAAAAACACTTTTCCTGTAGGAGACTGTTTTTCCTTGGTTGTTTGATTCATCCTGGGTTTGATTGCTCTTCAGATTTCATTTCTGGAGTAGCCATTTGCCTGAAGTGCTTGGTTTAGATGATTAATTTCCTCATTGAGAAAGTGCGGCTCACATATCCGTCTTGCGCGATCCACTAATGTTTTCATTATGCCTCTTTTCTGTCAGGGGTGGTGATTGGAGTTTTTGTGTAAGTACCCATCAGTGTGAGTTGGTTTCCTGTAAACCATGTGACCTAACTGAAAGTTTGCTTTGCGGATGACCAAGGTATCCAGAAATGGGAGTTTTCCCTCGATTTCTTTCTCCACAGGCTTCAGTTTGCAAGACCTGAGCAAGGGAGCTTTGACTTTCGAAAGATTATACCTTGAAAATCTAGTTAGTCTTTACAATGCTCGGATCTTGCTCTTGGGCTGCAGACTAACAGGGCTATCCACCTGCAACTGAGCAAGGCTGTGAATGATAGGACGTTTGGAAGTCATTGATTCATAGGGTCGCCAAAACTGAATCGCCTTGAGAGCACGTGACACAGAGTTTGTTTTTCTAAGGCATACAATCATAAGAATGTTTGGTCAGCCCGCGCTTTTTTTATGCGTCTTGCTTTGAGCAAAAGAGGATCCGGGTGTCTCAAAACCGACCAAAAAACCCCCCCAGGAGAAGCAGCAGCGACCGCAAGAGCTGCACCGGGCGCTTACATAAACGGAGCGGAACCACACCTCGCCTTCCCCGACAGATCCCGCCTCCTCGAAGCAGCCCCGCGTGCTTTTCCTCGAGCCATACCCAATGGGAGAGCGGCTTGCGTTTCCGCTGAAATGCCCGTTCTCGTCGTGACGTGACTCGACTTGTTTGGGGCTGCTCGGGTAGGGATGCCTTGGTCTGCTGTGGGAGTCCAGGCTTTGCAGTTTCTTGGTTTTGCATTCGCGCGGATCGAATGGCTGTAGCGTCTTTTTCGCAAGCCTCCTTCCAGTCTTTCCAGCGTCATCCTAAATGCATTCACTGAGAAGTAAAGCCCACTGCATTCGTGCCCTTAGCTTTGTGCCTTCTCTTCTCTGTCCTCGTTTCTTTACACTTGATAAAGCACTAGGCGCTGACACTCTGCTGAGTCATGATGAGTCTGTTTCTCTCTTCGGGGCGTCAGAGCAGCGCTCTTGCAGGTGTTGCTCGGTTAGAGGTAGGCTGCTGTGGTGGAGCTCGAGCTAGAGGGGATCATACGTTATTCATGGGGGGGGGGGAGACGACGACGACTAGATTCTCTTTGGAAAGTTTATAAGCAAATGTCATTAGTTGCTAGGTGGTGCCCCTCCTCGCTGTTTATACTTTCTTCTGTTCCCTGTGTTGTGTACTGAAGAAGTGCCTGGTTTTGTTTCCAGGCTGTTGCAGTTCGCTCCACCAGTGGGAGATTGTTGCAGGCTCCAGGCTTTGCTTCCCGTTTCCTAAGGAAGAATGGCCGCAGCGAGGAAAGTTATCAAAACTGTGCTCAGCAAGGAACAGTCGGAAGGGGTTGGGGCTCGCGTGCGCAGAAGTATTGGGAGGCCTGAGGTAAGGTGAAAATTGCTGTTGCTGCCAGAGCTGATTACACCAGGCTTCTTGCATCTCTTCTATCAGGACTGTTTGGTGGTGATTCTGAAGCGTATACTGTCCCAGATACTACGATCCAGTGCTCGTTTTGTTTTTTCTTATAAAAAGTGCCAGTATTCATGTATAAGGTTGTACCATTCTCCAGGTCTCCCTTCAGGACTTGGGAGAGCCATGAAAAATGTTAACTACTCAGTCAGTACCAGTGAATATTGTCACACATACACAAAAGCTCTGTTTTGACTCATACAGGCAACTGTAAAGAAACTTTCAGATGTAGGTTTTCTGGAAAACTTTGAAAAATGACCCAAATGCTTTCCATAAAGCTTTCTGATGCCCTGAATTTACTAGAATATTGTGTCTGACTTATACATAGCAAACAAAACTAAAAACCATATGCTGTGTCAGTTTCGCAGGTAGACATCTCAGAAGATTTCCCCCCAATAATGCTTGATTGGGCAGGATCATTTGAATACATGTGCTGTATTGTTCAAACAAATTCAAAGTTATACTTTTAAATATTTTAAGGTATGAGAGCATATATCTCATTTACACTCTTTACATTTAAAGAGAAAAAAATCAAGCCATAAAGATGGCTAACGTTAATTTTAGCATGGCCAAAAAGATGTTTGTGATTGGTAGACAAACTAACAGGCTTTAACTTTCCACTGACCAGTTTGATTAGTATTTAATCTACTCATTGCGTTCCTAATTTATTTTATAGAATAATGAATCTCTAGTAATGCAAAACTTCCTTTGGAAAAAATATAGCAGGAAAATGTTTACATCATGATTTTTACAGAAAATATGCCTCACATCCCCCCCCCACATTTAATTGGCATGTTAATTGAATTTAATGGCATGTTTTGCATACGTAAGATGTGCTTATATCACATTCAGACTCCAGATTTGTGCTGTTGGAAAATGTAGACGCCAGTATACAATTAAGATGCACAGAGTAGGCACAATAGCCCCATATTCTTTGAATTTTCTTTGGAAAGGGTGAAATATGCAGGTAGGTCTGCACTAACTTGTGCTTATCTCATAGTGCTGAGGTATTCTCTTCTTAGCCACACATCTGGAAAGATTGTGTCTTTGTAGGATTTCAGAAATTTGAGGACTAATCTTCCAAGACAGAAGCACAAGATAGAGACTTACCTAAGAGAGCTGTACCAGTATAGTAAGTTTCCTAGAAATGTAAAAAACAGAATCATAGCAGAAAAGCAGTGACATATTTTACTTTCTTGCCCACTTTTCTTCTAAAGGGATCCAAGGTGGGTTAAGCAACCAGTTACAAACCATAATGTGGTGGCAGAGAGTGCCATCAAGTCATAGCTGACTTATGGTGACCCTTGGTGGGGTTTTCACAACAAGAGACTAACAGAGGTGTTTTACCATTGCCTGCCTCTGCAATCCTGGTCTTCCTTGGAGGTCTCCCATCCAATTACTAACCAAGGCTGACCCTGCTTATCTTCCGAGATCTAATGAGATCAGGCTTTCCTGGGCTATCCAGGTCAGGGTACAAACCATGATAGTGATCTTAAAAGAAAATCAATAAATGCTACTAAAAACGCCAAACATCTACCTAAACTGCAGTACTAGAAGTTCAGACATGTTTAAGAATGTGTAAATTTTTCTGTTCTGCAGAGCTTTCTAAAAACTAGCAGAGTGGTTAACAGTGATAGCCACTCTAGCAACTCCATCACCATCCATCGGTTACAATGTCTGTCATGATATGCCCCTTGCTTTAACTTTGCAAGGAAGTCACCAGTCAACACATGGTGATACAACGGTAATGGCAACAAGAGTCCAAGCTTTCCCACACACTAAATATTCAGAACTTCTTTTAGAGCATAATTAATGGCAAACCCAGTGGTTAGGATGGCAGCAACCAAGCTCTCCCAAGAGAGGTGTTTGGCAGCCCTTATGGAACATCTCTTTTGCTAGGAAAGTAAACCCAACACCCCAAAGAAGGAGGGACTACTGTTACAGTCACAACAGTCATCCGGCTCCATAGCTCAGTGGCTGGGAGGAACCTGGCAGCAATGGCTCACCCAAGAGAAAGGTTAGAGTAGCCCTGCAAACTAAAGGTTTCACACCCATCACTGATAACATTGTACACAATGGGCTTCTGTTTGGCGAACAGGCCTTTTGAAATGGAAAGGGAAGGAAGTGATTTGGAAAATGAGGCATGGAAGCCACACCAAAGTCATCACAAGCAGACTTCAGAGTAACTCAAGATAGGGAGGAGAGACATGTGGACTGTGAGGCAGTGTGCCATTGTAGCCTGCGTGAGCCGACCTCATTCAGATAGTGGTCTCCCTTCATTGGTTTCTGGGATTGCTGCCTTTCCCCCTGTCTTCTTCATCTAAGCTTTCCCTCTCTTCCTTAATTTGACTTCCTTTCATATTTTGTTATTTATATATATTTATAAATGTTTGCATCCTGCCAATCTCCCTTCCTGCATGATATATCATAGCAGTGGTAACTGAGGATCTGGAGAGAGCTTGGAGGAGCTGTTGGAACTTGTCCCTCACCTTAGCTGGTGGTCCAGCTGTGGAGGAATCCAAGGCTCTCAGGTGGGTTATTGTACTGGAGAACCTTCCCAGGTGCCTTTCTTGTTGAGTGTCCCATCCTGAAGTTTGTGGAGAGCCCAATTGGGGTCAAAGGTCAGGGGGAGCCTACTCCACAGTCCACCTGCTAACAAAATGGCAGCCGACCACCAGGTTCCCTTCTAAGTCCTAGTGCTGGGGTGGGAACCACACTGCAGGCCTAACTGGACTGTACTTGGAGACAGCAAGCTGAATCCCAGCCAGAAGTTACAAAGGTAGCACGCGGTCAAACTGGCCTAGACACCACATTCAGATTGAAGCTGTTGAACCAAAGAGACACCACGCAGGTATAAAATATAAATAATTTATGAATACAGAAATAAAATGATTATGATAGAAAGTGTGAATAAAAGGAACGAGAAAACAAGAAAGCTAAATAACCTACATCTAACATTCTTGCCAGAATAGTTGGTTAGCAATAACAAATTCAGCATCAAAGGTTTCAGGCATCAAAGCAAGAATGTAAATTCTTATAACCTCAAACAAGGAGTCAGGTCCAGATCCCAGGCTCCAAGATCAAAGTGGCAGAAGGCCTCATCAGATCCAAACCTAAAGCCCAGAATGGCCAAGAGCCGACATTCAAGGTGAACGCCAGTCCAAGCTCAATTGCGTAGCTAACCGAACCAACCTTTACCCCCCAAAGCCTGGCAACAGGGCAAGGGGAATTGACAAACCAGACTATGATGGTGACATAAGGGCTTGACTCTCTGCAGGAGAACCAAGTCCTCACACCAGCACCCCTCCCTCTATGAAAACCAAGCTAACGGGATGGAATGGAATGTGGCCCTGACAACCTTGGTGTCTTGACTCCCTTCCTTAGCAGTTTTATTGAAGCCCTGTGCCCAGGACTGGTAACGCTAACAAGGCTCAAGATGGCACATAGTCTTTTCTCACAGACCAACGACTTCTCCCAAGAGGCTTTGCAGCTCTGGACAACCAGGCATAGCACTTGACATAAGGTAGGCCCAGAGCAGATCTCACTCCAAAGATAGCTATGACACATTGTAAACAGGGTAGGAGAAAGTCGCTGTCTGGAGCCAAGCTGGCTGAAACTGCCCAAACAGTTTGTTTATGATGGTTGTTGTGGGTTTTCCGGGCTGTATAGCCGTGGTCTTGGCATTGTAGTTCCTGACGTTTCGCCAGCAGCTGTGGCTGGCATCTTCAGAGGTGTAGCACCAAAAGACAGAGATCTCTCAGTGTCACAGTCAGACGCTCAGTGTCTTAGTCAGACTGTGACACTGAGAGATCTCTGTCTTTTGGTGCTACACCTCTGAAGATGCCAATCACAGCTGCTGGCGAAACGTCAGGAACTACAATGCCAAGACCACGGCTATACAGCCCGGAAAATCCGCAACAACCATCGTTCTCCAGCCGTGAAAACCTTAGACAATACAGTTTGTTTATGTATCAAATTTTGAGCAACACCAAGAACTGGGATTGCAAACCTTTTGAGTTTTTTGAGAAAGCTACATGAAGGATAAGCAACAGGCATAACTACATCTCCGTGCAGGGTACAGCCCCACCTGTCCATTGCATGTTCTCCAGGCGCTCTGGAAGGGCATAGGGAGTTCTGCAGACCAAAAAAGGTAGCAAACCTGCAGAGATGACCAGCTGTGTATTGACTGCATCTGCTTTCATGGTCTCTTGCCTCCACAGCATGGAGACTGTGGAACATCCTCTTCTCTATGAGCCAAGCTACAAGTGGCTTTTTTCACATGGAGAACACTTGATTGTTCTCGCAAGTTTTCTTGGGAAGTGAAGTCCGAGTGTCGTTCCCCTCTCTGTTACAATTGCTGCCTGAAGAGCCAGAGAAAGCCGGCGGCAGCAGCAGCTTTTGCAAATTGTTCATCCAGTCACAAGCCTGCTGGACAAGAGGGCTCTCAATGATCTTTGGGGGTGGGCAGCTGCTACTTTCTCCCTGGGCGTCCTGCTCCCGGGGAGCTGCTCTGGAGAAAGCCGCCGTGTTGGTGAAGCTCCTGCCGCAGCGACAGTGGAAGAATCTGCTGCTGCTCTAACATGCCCTTCCCCTGCTCCTGAGCTCCTGGAGAAAAGCTGGAATGAGGGCATGTTAGAGCAGCAGCAGATTCTTCTGCTGTCGCTGCAGGTGGAGCTTCACCGACGCAGTGGCTTTCTCTAGAGCAGCTCCCCGGGAGCAGGATGCCCAGGGAGAAGGTAGCCCACCCCCAAAGATTGTTGAGAGCCCTCTTGTCCAGCAGGCTTGTGACTGGAGGAACGATTTGCAAAAGCTGCTGCTGGCGGCAGCTTTCTGTGGCTCTTCAGGCAGCGATTCTAACAGAGAGGGGAAGGACACTCGGACTTCAGTTCCCAGGAATACTTGCGAAAACAATCAAGTGTTCTCCATGTGAAAAAAGTCACTTGTAGCTCAGGAGAAACGAACCTTCGGAAGCAGCTATAATATATAACTTCTGTATTTAGGTGTTTGTGAGTGAGAATTTGAATCTGTGTCCGTTTCACATGCACTGATCTAACTCTGTAATCTGCCTTGAGTCTCAGAAAGGTGGACTATAAATAACAACAGCAATGATAAAATAATAATACTAACTCCATGCTCTCCCCAGGGATCAACATTTGAGATTCAGTTTATTTTTTTATGGCATTTGTATGTTGCTTCCCACCCACCCCCACCGCAAGGCGCCCAAAGTAGGTCACAGACAGAAACCAAATAACAGATAAGCAGCAAATTAAAAAATGAAATGAAGTAGGCATATTCTGAGCTGTTCCTGAAAGAAATCTTTGTGGTTCAAGGGCCCTTTTGGCTCTTACTCTTTGGCTCACACCTCTGCCACTGCCCAGGCTTTAACTAACTGCAAAGAGAAATAGGCAAACTTAGTCTATATGTAACTCAGCTGCTGTTAGCTTGCTGCCAGATCTTCTTCTCTTTTCTCTCCTCCTGTTTTGGGGAAATCATGTACTCATTAAAACAAGACTTACCCATCCAGTGTAGGGAGCAACAGTGGAACTCTGCATGCCCTTTTTAAAAATTTGTTGCCTGCCTCCAGTGCTTCAAGGCAGAATAAATGTCAACTGTTTGAGTAGCAGGGCCTGGCATTCACCAAACAATTGTGGGGGAGAGCAACTGTAGCCATGAGTGCTCGGGTGCTCTACCCAGTCAACTCTGTTTTGGGGGGCAGGGGGTTATATAGGAAGATGGAATATGTGCAGCAGTCCTATTTTTAGTTGTAGCACATGAGTGTGTGTGCATACACACACACTTTTTCATGCATAGCATCTTGTTCTTGCAGTCCCAGTTCCTGGGATTGGAGTTAAGGTTCCTAATGGCAAGTAAACTCTAAGGGGCTTTGATAAGAAAAGTTGTCATGATCTGCCCATCCCATATTTGTTTAGATTCCTGCCCTCTTGTGGAAAGTGCTTCCTTCTTACATAATGTGCTCCATAGGGTCATATTCAGTAGGCACGCCTTAAGGTGTTAAACGTATTCACTGGCAGGTGTTAATGCGATTGGTGCTGTGCCATGGTTGACTGCAGAGATGAGCTAGCCTCCAGTGGGGCTGTGGAGGAGAGAGGAAGGCTGTTATTTGGCAGGGTCTCTCTTACTTCAGTGGGAATTTTTTGACTTAGGCTACATCTTTTGCAAACATATTTCAGACGAGATCCATACACCCCCTTCCACTCTCTGCTTCTTTTTGCCCTTGATGATGGTGCAGCAGCATTTTCCTGGAGGCATAAATCTGGTTTGCCAGTGTATCTTCATATTCCAATGAACGTTTAGTAATGATGTTCTTGTTGTTGCGTGGGCACAGCTTAAGGACAGAATTGCACTACTAACTGCTTTTCAGCATTCACGATTGTGTCACCTCCTTGCAGCAAAATTTTGCAAGAAGTTATACAATTTTGTTCTTAACTTGAATTTTCAGTTAAAAAATCTGGATCCGTTTCTGCTGCTTGATGAATTCAAAGGAAGCAAGCCCGCTGGCTTTCCTGACCATCCTCACCGAGGTTTTGAAACTGTAAGTAATCCATGTTTACATTAGACTTGCAACAACTCGTATACAACTTTCTATATAGGAAAAAAATGGAAAAATAGTTCTTACTGAAAGCACGAAGCTTGGTCTCCCTTACTCCCTCTCTTCCTGGGTTTGCATGGAGTCTGGTTAGTATATACGTATGTGTTTTCTTTAAGTAGGTTTTAAACTATGGAAAACAAAGCTGCTTGTATATAACCAGTTCAAAACAGTAAATGTATGCCTATCTCTCAAATGTCCTGAATACCTTACTCCTTTTGTAAGTAGCAGCTGGTCTCTGAAGAAAGAGTTGTAGGCAGCATGGAGCCCTGGCGCTGCCTTCCAGGTTTTCCTGTATATCATTCATGCACTACCACATATGTCTGCCGCTTCATAAATTCCTTATTTACGTTCTCCATATTATCTAAGTGATGGGCTTGTTTTCTATTTACAGGGAATTTTATTTGTACGGCGGAGCATTGGATCATACAGACGTGCTTTGTCCATAGTGGTGTTGGTGTGGTACCAATTTACTACTTCAGCTATAGTCACCACATTTTCTTCCCGTGGTGTTACTGTGGATGAGAAACTGAAGGAGAGAGACAAACTCATGAATACTTAGCATGTTAGAGCAGTTTGTTCTTCATATCAACACTGCGGGAAGTATTTGGGCATTTGGTGGAATTAGCACTAAGAAGCCAAATGATTTAGCCAGGTGAAGCCACTGAAAATATTAGTGGGAGCAGTGTTATGGCCCTGGAGAATACTTGCAGAGAAGATGAAACCAAGAGGTTATTTGTATTAATAGGTTGTACGAGAGAGAGAGATTTTATTTATGGTCAAAGGCAAACAAAAGCTACATAAACAGAATAGTTATTGATATGAATATACAATCATTACATAAGGAATGTAAAAATATTTTAAAAGTAGCAAATGTATAACACTAAATAAGTGCTGTACCTCAGGCAGCTGCACAGAATCTTTACCTGTGTGAATATCTTAAGAAACATACTACTTTTCACCTAATTTTAAGGGGTGAAGTTTTAGTGGAACGTTAAGAACATAAGAACTAGCAGTTCATTTACAGGGTTTTACATAATCTGTGCAATCATTTGAAAATTGATTCTAAAAGTTGTTCCACATTTGCTAACATTTGTCTTCTCTGTAAGTAACTGAATCCTTTGGCAGACCCCATATTTCCTCACACCCAGTATTCCAACTCCTGCGTGATCTTTTGCTGGAAAAAACATTTCTGGAATAATAATAAATGCTGTTTTGAAGGACTCTCATGAATTCAGGAATGCTTGTTGATGCAGCAGCCATTCTTGAGGAGAGAATGGTGCCATTTGAAGAGTTGTTTGGATGGTTCACTGGTTTTGCTAACAAATGTTGGGATTTCGCACAGGCCAGCAGATGGCACTGTTCAGCAGAGAAATCTGACTTGGTCCATACCAATATAACTTTTCAGGAAAAGAGTCTTATGTTGGTGAGGGAATGATGCTGTATTGGTGTATGTGACATTTTCCCAGTTCCTTCAATGGGTAATGATGCAGCAGTTCATTTCACTGTAATATATTTAAGCCTATATGAATGCTTCTTTAGAAATAAATTCCACTGAAGTCATTGGTACTTTCTTCTCAGTAAATGTGTATAGGAATATAGTCTTATTTAAAAACACAAGAGTTGTAAATTACTAACACAGTAACTTGGGTACATCCTGTTGAAATCAGTAGGATTTTAACAGCCTTAATTTGCAGGTCCCAGTAAACCTTGGGCCTGTTTTTAATTCATTCTATCTGTAACAATGTAATTGTCTCTTACTGCAGTATATCTTTTCTCCTGCTGTTCTTTGTTTATATGGTAAACCCATAGGATTCAAAAAAATTATTCTACCACACTTAGTTTAAATAAAAATCTTAATTTCTCTGACTTTAGGTAAGTAGATAATTAAGATTCATGAGGAAATGATCCAAAGTTAAATCTCATTGTTTTTGATGGGAAAGATTTGAGTATGGACTTAAAGTACTGAACTGTGCCTAGATCATGTCTAATATGTATTTCCTCTATTAATGTTTTGATGCTACCTTTTTACTGGCTGTTTTTGTTTTCTTCTCAATTATTTTACTGAGTCCTGATAGAAATGCAGTACTTACTTCTGTCTTGAAAACAATTAAGATGCCAGTGCAACAGGCACTGAAAAGAAAATTGGCAAACCCTGGCTCCTATAAAAGAGAAGTGCTTTCTGCTCATGTATAAGTTCTTTGGACTCTAACCATAGCTAGATGACACTCCCTGTATCCTAAGTAGTTTTTCTGGATTTTTGTTTGTTTTCGTTGTTCAGGAAAAGTGTGGGACTGATTGCTAATTTTGTTTGTTGACTATTTAATTTTCAGACTAGCTATATTCTTCCTGTATTTACATCTTGTGGGGTTTTTTTGTTTTCTTGAGTTGACAGGTTGATTATGCTTCTGGAATAGCTCTGTGTTTATGTTAAGTACTCCTAAATCCTCAGGATATTATGTAAGCTGGGTTTATTTTTGCTTCCTTTTTAATGGTTTCAAGCCTGGTATATTGTAGCCTCAGAGATAAGAACCTCAGTATTAAGGAGTAGCAAATTAATTAACTTGTGCCTCAGCCTGTGAACACACAAAATTTCTTTATACTGGGTCAGAACATAAGTCTTTCTAGCCCAGGATTGACTGTGGCTGGAGGCAGCTCTCCATGGTCTTAGGCAGAGAAAACCTTTACCAACAATTATTGGCTGAGCCCTTTTGAACTGGAGATATCAGGAATTGAACTTGGGACCTTTTGTACGGAAAGCAAATGCATGTAGCTTCACCCAAGGCAGCAAGTCTGTGAATGTTCTGGAAGTCATGTTGAAATCTTCTGAGTTACATAAATTTTGGGGCCCCTCAGGGGAAGAGTAGGAGACAAGATCTCTTTCTATCTGAACAGGAGTGTGCTTCTCTTGGATGTTTATGAGGGAGGGATGATATAGCAAATAACCAAAGCACTGGAAATACTCTACAATAAACAAGTGTGGCATATTTGGAGAGATTGTGTGACAGTTCTAGTGGGGGTTTTTTTGGCGTTTGGATAGTTTAGCCGTTATGGCCTTTCAGAAACAGTTAAAAGGCCCACCTGCAGTGTTCTATCAGTAATTGTAAGTCATTTGCTATAAGTGAGGCTTAGTTTACATCTCTGCTTTCTAGTGGTTTGTCTGCAGCAATGCCAATGGCTGACAGATGTAACAGCTGCATTTCTTCTTTGAAAATAAAACTTTGGTGTGAAAGATCATAGATATACTTGAAATATTTAAAGAAAATGCACTTGCAGCCTGGATCCTGATTTGAAACATGGTGGGTGATCCAAGTCAGAGACATGAAGTAGGCCAAAGTACTGTATTCTGTTGGGATAGTTTAGTGCGGAAAGTATGATGCTGGTGTTGTGGGTTGGCAGTGAAGTAGACTTACGCAGGACAGAGCTGGAGAAAACATATCAACATGGCTATCGTGTATGTGACACTACATGAATTTAACACCAAATACTAACAGTTTTCATTACAAACACACTTGCAATCTGCTTAATTTGAACGACTTTGAGTTAGAAATTGCTGTCTCAACTTGTCTAGAGATTGCAGTGATATTAACTATAGCTGTGTAGTACTTCTCTCTCACTTTGTTTCTTTTATAAACTTATTTGTCTTTTGGGATGTTCCATAGAAAGTTCTAAGATCTAACCTGAGCCGCACTCATTTGTAAATGTTGTACATGTTCCAAATCCAAACAGAATGATCTCCAGCATTTGGGAACAGCCAGATGCTTTCCAATCTAACAGTTATTCTGGTGACTTACAGTCTAGCTTCAGCTTCCTGGGAGGCAGGAGAGGTAGCGAGGGGAGAGTGCAGATATGAGCATGATGGAAATGTCCTCTCACCAGAACAGTTAGCCTGGATTCCTGCCAACATGAGGGTACTGTTTTGATATACACATACTGTTCCAACATTGGTCTGTTTTTGTTTCTAGTCTACTGATCCAGTCAGCAGGTAGCAGATCCACACTGGAAAGGGTGGGTGGAATGTGAAGTTGAGCTATGTAGTACCCAGCTCCATACTTCCTTGTTGCTCTTGCCAAGAGTGCCATAAACTCCATGGTACTGGTACCATTTGTTGACCATCCATGTTTTTGATGGAAGGAAATGGGGGCAGTAAATGTCTTCTCATGCATTAGATAAGATTAAAGAGTTACAAACTGCTGTGCAACTTACTCTTTTTTTTGTCCTCTCTTATAATTTCACCTAAGAGGGATTACCTTTTTTCTTACATTGCTTATTGCCTTTCTGTACTAGAAAACTAGTACTAGTGTGTCTGAAGAAGGGAGTGCTGACCCTTGAAAGCTTACACTCTGAAAATCTTGTTGGTCTCTAATGTGCCTCTGGACTCAAATCGTGCTGTATTAGAAAACTGTGAGTTTGAGTTGGATGCTCTAAACCCTTCCACTTTCTTCATCAGGTCTCATATCTACTGGAGGGTGGATCCATGGCCCATGAAGACTTCTGTGGCCACACAGGTAGACTGAATCCAGGAGATTTACAGGTATACTGAACTGCACAGAAATTAGACGGTTATTTTAATTAATTCCTTTATAATTTCTCTACTCTTTTCTTCTTTTTATATTTTGTTTTATATAGTTGAGTATTATTTCCTAAGACAGTTGAGGATGATCATTACTCCCCCATCCATCCCCATTTTTTTCACAACAGTCCTGAAAGGTAGGTCAGTCTGAAAAGGTAGAACTAAACACTGTAGTTCTGTGATCATTTTAAAGAGGTTTTTTTCCCTTTTACGTGTTGTAATCTGTAGAGCTACAATTTCCATGGAGGAAGGCTTTTTAACTCTTCCTTTTCATCTCATTCCACCCCCGAAAATTGTCATTTCCAAGCTATGTTTATCCCTAGGAGGAAAAAAAATAGGTACTCTATTTTTCCCTATTGAGAGTACAATAGCAGTGAGGTGGCTTTTAACGGTGCATCACAGGGAAGGATTAAAAAGATCATTTCCCCACCCCTTCCCACTGTTCCTTCCCAAGAAATCACAGCTCCAGAGATTGTAATTTCTTAGTGTCCTTTCAAATAATTCTGAATTATATCAGAGATGTAGTTTATACTCTGTTGCTACTCTAAAAGCACATAGGATGACTTACAGTAAGTGATCATTTTAAAATGATAGAATCACAGACAATGTGTCAAACACCAACCACCAAGGAGCTTTCCTCATGGGGACAGGCTTTTGTGTAGTTTCTCGGTGGTTGTTGTGGCTGCAAATGCAGCACAGCAGCAATGTTGTTTCCACATGGCAGGTTTTCCTGCCATTGCCCTGCCCCTGTCACCTACGGTAGCCACCCTCCTGCACCACTTGGAATGGTGGCGGTCATTTTTTTAAAAAATCAACTACTATCAATTCATTATATACATCAGATTCTCCAGATTCCCAGCTTTCATTGTTTAAAAAGGTAACTCTTTAGCTCCCTTTCTTTGAAGGAAAGTTGGAGAGAACCCAGTGCATGAAAGCACCGTGGTGCTGTGGAGAAGCAGGAGAAAAACTTGCTTCTCAATAACATCCAGGACAAGGCAATTAACCTGGGTATAAGTGACCAACAAACTGACTAGGACCCCACCAAGAACAACAGTCCAGAATTCAGCTATATAATTACATCAATGCCAGCCCAGAATACCACTAAAACCCAAACCAGAATAAATCACAAATTAAAACTGGCCATAAATAACCTTCCAATTTTTCTGCAAGGTACAGTTTTGCAAGATAAGCTGGCACCTGCCAGTGCTCCCATACAACCGTTAATATACAGAAATCCTCCCTCATTTTTGTATCAGTTAACTATAAAAGAAGAAGAGAAGAACCAGTATCTATTGTATAATAAGTGGGTCACTTGTTCAGCTTGGGGATTTTCATTTCATTTGAAACCAACGAATGAAACATTTTCAGAGGTATGCAGTGTTTACGTGTTGAATAAATACCACCATCCTATGATCTACCTGACACCATTCTGTTTCATAGCGATTTAAAATTCTTGTAAGTTTCAGCTCTGTTACCATGGCATTGAAATAATATAGCTGTATCCCATGGTCTCTGTGAGCTTTACGTAAATGATTTTTAGACAAAGTTGCCATCTTTGAGCAAGAGTAGAAATTCATAGCCACGAAGTGATTTTGCCTTATGCTTCACTAGGGCCTCTGGAAGATAACATGATGTGATTCTTCCCCTTCTCTTACGTTTTCTCGTCTAGTGGATGACAGCTGGTCGTGGGATTTTACATGCAGAGATGCCCTGCTCTGAAGAGCCAGCCCATGGCCTACAGCTTTGGGTCAATTTGAGAAGCTCTGAGAAAATGGTGGAACCTCAGTACCAAGAACTGAAGAATGAAGAAATCCCTAAACCTTCACAGAATGGAGTGACAGTGGCTGTTATTTCAGGAGAGGCCTTGAATGTAAAGGTAAAAACATTTCGTGACACAGTAAAAAAGCAGAGTCTTAAAACGTTCTATGTATGTGCTGGTCATTTTATGGTGTAACAGAATTAACACTCTTGGTTTCCATATGCCTTTTTGACCTCAAAAATCATTATACTTTTCTTAATTAAAGCATCCTTCTCCAGGACAAGGAGAAGCAACCATTTTGAGTTGTTTGTCCTTGCTCCAGTAAATTCCTCTGCTGCTCTTTGCAGGCATGCATACAGATGGTTGTTGTGGGTTTTCCGGGCTGTATTGCCGTGGTCTTGGAATACATGCATACAGACTTTGTAAAAAAAAAAACGCTTGATGTTGAGGAAGGATTCCAACCTTCTGTCCTTACAAACAAATGTGATAATGGGGATGGGAGTGGCGGCAGGAGTTCTTCCAAACAAGACTATCTACCTTCAGGGAACAACAGTATCTTACTCTCTGACAATCCCCACTAGGCCTGTTTGGAAGAAAAGGCTGTGGCCTGTTGGGTGGAGAATTGAAAGTCAGACCCTCCTGTCTTGCATTGATTCGCTAGCTGGAAAGGAGCACTGTAGCTCACAATGGTGGTTCATATGCATTGTAAAGGAAATGAGAGCCTCATTAATAAGGCACTCACTTCCCGTGAAACACTTCAGAAAAGGAACCCTGATGAAGGAATCTGGCATGTTAAAATACCAGGGTCACCGGCAATTCACAGGTCATAAACTGGGAACAACAACTGGTGAGACGCTTTGGTGTTTTCAGAATTGTGACTTCTTAAGAAATGTAGTCTGGTTGTGTGCTTCCCCCACTCAGTCTGTGGTGATTTTCTAGTCCTACCCACACCTTTTGGTTAACCTTTGTATCTTGTCAAAATTTTGGAATCACCATGGATCTCCCTCAAATGAGTATGTGTCTTGTATCTGACATCACACTAAACTTTGATAGCAAGCAATTTCCTCCATCCCCTTCTCAAGATAACAAAAAAGACAGAACACCATATTGAAGATCCATATCCACTTTCTGCTTTCTCCTCTTACTCTTCTGAGCATACCGACTGCCTATTCTTCATTGAAATTTTGTGCGCTAGGCACCTCTCAAAAGTGTGTCACTCAATCTGTCCAAGTCTGTGCTGGTGGAAGACAATGGGCACCCTCTCATGTTAAACATTACATCCATCTGAAGAATGTTGGGGAATGAAAGGTGAGAATGCTTGTGTGCTTATTGCTAGCTCACCGGAGGTAGGAATGTGCAGCTCACTGGAGAGGGAAAAGACATTCAGCATGACAAGCAGGCTTGGGGATCCTGGTCACATTTCTTCAGTCTCTATAGTATAGTTTCAGCAAAATACAATAATAGATTAGAACAATGACAAAGCCTAAACACTAGACATTCTGACAAATTCCAGTTATAGAGAATATAACCTATGAAACTTAGTCTGAGACCAGGTGTAGGCAAATCCTGGCATGTAAGCTGACAACTGCGCACTAGACAATTTTGCTCAGCACCCAGGACCATATCTTAGCCCAAGCAAACAACCTAAGTCTGAAACTACCAACCTCTCACTTTTAAGTTCTGTAACTACTGAAACTAAGCTTTTAAAAGATTATGCTTGTGAAATATTCTGTTCTACAATCAAAATTTACCTCAGCTTTTCTTGCCCTGCCTACCTATTATATACCAACCCTGCCTGTTTAATATACCTGCTGTTTCCTTTTAAACTTTACTCAGCCATATAAGCCAAATATATATATATATATATATTTTATAACATTTATTATACCCAGATAACACTACCAGAGGCTACCCAGCCACAGGAAGCAATCTTAACTGTTTTGGAGGGAAAATTTGCCTTCCAGTGGGGGAATGAGTGGGATTTATGTCATACTCTGAGATGCTGAAAAATCTGCTGGGGCTTGGCTTGCTCCGGGTGTGTCTGTCAAAGTGGGTCTCCCCACTTCTGTTTGCCAAAGGTAGACATTGTAATTTTTTTAGCACTTGGGCTAAAAAATTTGCCTACCCAGGGTCTAAGATTGTAACATTGGAATAAGTGTGCTCTCCCTTCATCTGGATAGTTCTGGAAATAGTTTTTGCTGTTGAATGGATACCACAGGCAGAGTATTCTTCAATTTGTACTCTTTAAAACAATACTTAAAGCTGCTTATAATGAAGTCATTGTATGTATTTATGGCAAACAGGCAGAGGCTGAGTATCAAGGACTGTAATCTTGGTATTTAAAGCAAGCGTTTTTATTGGGTATTTTATAAGCTAGTTTGCCTCACGCTGATTGAGGAGCACATAAAATAAGTGAGTGAGACTCTTCCTATATAATGTTGAGGCATGCCTTGGTGATATACTGGAATGTGGCTTGCAAAAGAAGCCAGCGGTCTTTGTTCTTGCAGAGAAACCTACATCCACTTCCAATCAAGAAAGGTTACAAAGGAAAAACAAGCAGCTCAGCTTGCTAAGCTAGTTCTAGATGGCCCCCGTGCAGAAAGCTGAAGCCCACCCCTCATTTTCAGAGCTGAACCCTGACCTCTGCTCTGCCTCTGCATTCCACTTCTATTTTTTTTAATTAACCTATATAAAAAGACCTGCAAAGCCCATTGTCAATTTAATGGTTGTTTCATCTTAATTCTTGTTCACATTTTGGTCTTTAGGATTCTCACTAATGAGAAGGGTGGCAAACATGGCTATAGTAGGATCTGTATTCCTGCAGTGTGAGGTAGGATCGCAGAAATAATCCAGCTCTTCTTCCATTCTGATATATCCAATTTAAAACTGGATGTACCCACTCTGGAATCTGCGTAGTTATCTTTTCTAATGATTCAGGTCTATATTTGATGAGCAAGACAGATTAATCCAGCCACACAACAGCTTTAGGTTGTTAAACTTTGCAATACTCTAAAGAGCTTAAGCAGCACACTGGGCTGAATTGTTTTTTTTGTCCATAGTGCCCAAACCTGAGAGCCAGCTCTGCTGTCTGGTGTTTCCAGGAGAAAAATGCTGTTTTCCTAGTGCTAGTCTTGTCTTTGGTCAGGCCTGGAACTACAAACTGTGTGGTGCTTAAAAATAATTTGTCAAGTTAGTGGTACCAGGGTGAGGAACATTACTATATTTGATATATATAATTTTCACTGCATCCTTCAGTGTTTAAACAGTTGCTGAACTTCTTCCAAGTGGAAGAGAAGTTTCATAATGATACGAAGGCTCAGGGACTCTCAGATTTAAAGTGTGGAAAACAATTTATATTCTATTTAAAGCCTGGAATGAAGCCTGGATTGAAAATGTATTTTGATCTTTCCACATTCTTGAAATCTGACATTTAGCTATGGTAGTTGTTAAGGGTCCAGTTTGAGTTGGTTTATTGCTATTGTAAATTCACATTAATGTATTTAGTTGCCTCTTTCAGGAATGGATTAGCAAACTGACATGACCCTAGCACAGGGGTGGGCAATTGTTTTGGCTCGGGGGCCACTTTGTGGGAGCGGAGGTTAGCGGAGGGACGCACCTTTTAAAATGATTGCATTCATTAGTTAAGTTTGCATTTCAGAAAAGGTATAAATTGTATCATAAAAATCAATAAATATAAAGGCGGATTTTTCTGACTGTCTTGGCGGGCCACAAAAAACTCTGTAGCGGGCCGCATGTGGCCTGCGGGCCGCAATTTGCCCACCCCTGCCCTAGCATATTCTCAGAATAAGAATCTCTAGCTTGCTAATGTGTGAATTGGTTTTCTGTTTGCAAGATATTGAGACTTCCACCATAATTTTTGGATAAATTGTATCAGTTCTAAATTTGTGTCAAATGGATTGCTTCATTGATATTATTTAAAGCCTCTCTGTTTTTCCCTAGAGATTTTTACCTACTGCAAACCTACAATAAATTTAAATTGTGGGTAGTTTTGAAATGTTTTGCAATAATACTACATTTGGTGGAATCCATGAAATTGCACAAGTGTCTACCTCAAAGTTTCCTGTCAATAGATTCCTAACCTGCAAGTCATGCCATTTTTCCTGGGGTGGTAGTGAACAATTATTTTGTAACACTTCAAAACATGCCAGAATTATCATTAATATCCTCAAGGGTTGTTTGCCTTATCATGCCCAATTTGTCAAAGTTAAGTTTTACTTTTCAGTTTTAATATCAGATAGATGGGGCTCAAATTATGATAGGTATCTATGGCCATTTCCTCATGTCCTTAGGGGTAAGGTTCACCCTTGGAACTGTGGTGGCTTTCCCCAAGCATGCACACATTATCATTTGCCAAACGTGCATATTGTTTTTTTACCAGGTTTTCTGCGTGTTTACCGGGACCACACATGCTCTGATGTTTTCTTTTGTTGCCGGTTTCTGGTTTTTGGGGGGTGGGGCATTTTCTGGCATATGAATTCAAATCATTTCTAAAGAAACCACCTCCTCCTGTCAGTCTCCGTCCAGTTCTTCCCCCAAACCTCTTGTCCTTCTTCACATTTCCGTTCAGCTTACAGAAGCCTGCTTACAACAGTAGCTGCATGCAATCACGCATGTGCAAAGTTAAAAAAGATGGGCTTCACTTGTATTTTGAACCCCCTCAGTTCTGAAACTTGCACTTCTCACTTGATTTAAGTGCTTCTGAAGGTATATGCCAAGAGCTACGCCAGCGTGGTTTCACAAAATGTGATTCTGCATTGGTTTTACAGAAATGCTACACCAAGATCTCAAGCAGGCTAGTGGTCTACTGCATTGCAGCCTGTCAGTGTGCTGTAACTCTGATATACTGAGGAAAGACTTCTACCAGATCTGGGCTGCTGTTTGTTACGTGTACACTATTTGCCACAGTAGCATCTGTACCTCTCCAAAGTTGCCCATTATTCCAAATTCTCATGCTTCAGTGGTGGGAAATTTCTATAGCATTATGGCTAATAATTATCAAAAACTCATTCACCAGTGTTGCTACTGCTCAGAATCCCTTAGCACATTTAAAATACAGATATGTCAAGAAATATGTTCAAAAGTAGGATGTAAAATAAAATCACAGGGTCACATTCTGAGACAGTTACTCATTTTTATTACAATTCCTGCTCAAACAGCACTTTTGTTTGGAATGCAGACTAGCAAATAATAGCATAGTTTTTAATACCGCCCAGCCATTAGTAAGCAGCAAGTGGATGTAACCATATGCAGATATTCAGCATTTAAAAACAAGGCTGTGTTTGAAGTTGTAAAAGCATTTCATGTATTCAAAGGATGACTTAATGTTGCATACTTTTCAGAAACGTTTCCAATTGCAGGTCTTTAATTTTATCACTGTGTTACATTCCTTTCTGAAATTTATTGGTAAACGTGGTATTCATTAGGAAGAGAAATCAATGCCACATGTAAACTGCATGGCCTAATGAAATTGTGTTCATACCAGTGGGAAGCTGCTACCTTTTCTGGTGCAAGAGTGACAGACACAGATTTCTTCAAGGCCAACATAAATTCATTTTCTGCACGTTGAAGGTGCCTTACTGAACTGTTAATGCTAGGGCTTTATCCCCATGCATAACTGAAAAAATAACACAGGTAAGATGAGACAATGCAGGGTGTACATACCGTAGCAGTCATAAATTTTTTCAACATATGGCTTCAAATATTTCCGTAAATACTTTGCAGTACTCTTTTAAATGCATTTGTGATTTAATGTTCTCTTTTCAGAGGGCACAGTTTTCATTCATCACAGTGGATTTACACTTGTGGTTCATTATAATTTGTGTATTGGTTGAAGCACAACTTGATATTTCATACTGAGAAGTAACTGCCATTTTAGTTTGTTTTGTTCCTCTTGGAATAGGTAATCTTTCTAATATGAAAACCAAAATGGATTTGGGTTGTACAATTTATGATTTAATATAGGTGGATGGTATACTTTTAGGAAACACTATAGAATAACTGGAAACAAAAAATTACTGAAGCAATATTTGTTTCATCAATGTAATTTTAATCTGATGTATTAAGTCATAGCTGCACATAAGATAATATGAACTTAGCCAGCACTTGTAAACTATTCAACACTAGTTCAGTTTCCTGTGTGGAAGTGATGATTGTGCAGGAAGATTTGGCATGTGAGAAGGCAATTGTTGATCAGAAGCCCAACATATTAGTATAAGTTAAATGGAAATGATTGATGGAAAGATAAATGAAGAGTAAAGAATGTTATGCATATGCTTCTTTGTTTTTATTTTTTTAATAAATGTATTTTTATTTTCTAAACAATAAAAGGGATACAAAACAAAAAAGGAACAGGAATACACTAAAGGAAAATCAAGGTACCATTACAAAGATTTTCTAGAGTACAATAACCATATAGCATATAAATATCATGTGCAGGTTTATTACAACCATTCTTGGAAACATTTCCTCTCTCTTTTATTATATCTCGCTAGTAAATATTAAAGATATAGTATTGTATTTTAAAGTATTTAACAATATTCATTGTTATACTTTTCTACCTCCAAATTAATTATATAAAACATATTATAATCTAACCATTTTTAATATTACCTATATTATACCCTAATATACCAAATTATGCTAATTATCAGTCAGATTAATTAATATATGTTTCTATTTCAGAAAATATGAAACTTGAAATAAACATTTATATAACCTCTGTTAGTCAAGGCTCATGTCCAAATTTACAGTGTTAGTTCATATCTTTTATTTCTCATCTTTATCTGTAATAGACAAAGTAATGTTCCCATTTTTTTCAAATTCTTTATTCTATCTTATATTTAGATTATTTGTTAATTCTGCCATTGCCACGTATTCCATCATTGCAAACTTTTCTAGGTTTGATGTTGTGTTCAGTTTTCATGCCGCCAAAATCACTCACGTTGCATTGAGGTTGTGAATGAATTACAGTTCTCTCTCCTGAAGCGACCACCTCTGAGGGTGAGAGGTTATTCTTAGCTAAATTAATCCCTGGCTTCCCTGCTGAGGCTAATGAAGTCTGTGTGGTTTTTAGGGATTAGGTTACCTAAGCGCTGGCAATGACAAAAAACAGAAAAGAAACCTCTTTTTTAATTAACTTTTTTGTTGTGATGCTCATTTTGCCAATAAATCTATTTAAGAGGCAATTTATTTTTACCAGCCTTTCCTATGGCCGTCGTCACACGGGCTTTTATTTAGCGCTAAAATGGCGCTATTTCCTGGCAAACACCCACCTTATTCCAACACTAGCGATTTTCTCTCTTCTGCTTTGTGCTTGATAGTCGCGCTATTTTGTGCCTCAGTGTGAATGCCTCACATCGATGTATTTCGCCTTGCAACGTCCTGTGCCCTCCCTTCAGTCCCAGAATCCATTTCTTCCTGCGACTCCCCTTTTTTATTTTATTATGTCCTTATAACGCCATAACAACATAACAAAATGCAAACTTTCTGCTGAAGTAAAAATGACTCAATTGCCATGGCAGAATCTTCAGCGATGGGGATCACGTCAGACAGGGAGTTTTCTGCGGGCAAAGGGCTATTTATATAATTTCAAAGTTGGAAAAACAAAAGGGTCGTAATGTTTTGCTCTAACGGAATGTTTATATGCTGTTATTCCGTTATAGCGGAATTAAACGCCCGAATAAGAAAAAAGGGGGGGGGAGCTGCTTCTGCGCGGTTAGAGAGAACAGAACAGAGTGCTTCAGTGTGGACAACTGGTGGCGCGAAGAGCCGTTAGGTGACCCAAAGAAACGTTACTGTGCCGATAACAGGTAGGACGCTATATGCTGTAAATGCCCGTGTGACGACGGCCTATGTATGACTGAAGTGCTGACATTGATATTCTGGTGGTATTTCCACAACAGATATTAAAATGCTTTGCTTAGTATATTGTTCTGCAGGTAAAAAAAAAAAGTGAAGTGTATGTATGTGTGTAAAGAGATAAAGAATGTGTGGACACTTGTGTTTCATTGAGAGAATTTATTTAAGGCATTTTGACCTGCTTTTCTGCTTAATGGATGTCAATTAAAATATATTCAGAATATAAAAAATTAAAATCAGCAAGAGCTGCTAGTCCCCTGGTGGAGGAAGGCGATCCCTTGCTCCCACCCTCTGCCTCCTCTATCACTCTCCTGGCCAGCAGTAGGGAAAGGTGCAAGGAATGGGCCCCGGGAGGAAGAATACCCCCAGGCAAGCCCGCAATGTGTGTGCTTCCAGTGGGGTGCAGTGATGTCACTTCCTGGAATGATGTCATTGTGCTGGCTATAGGAATGCTTCCGCGCTTCACTTGAGGCTGATTTGGGCCCCACACATGCAAAGGTCTTCTAAAAGGTGAATACCAGGTTCCCATGCTTCCCGTTGGTGAGGTGGGGGGTAAAGGGACCTGGCAACTCTAAAATCAAGAAATGCAATGCTAAAACTGCTTTATGCAACTATAGATAACAAAATGCACCTAATTTAGTCATCAGTACAGCTGCTAATCTGAAAGGCTTTTCTGAATGATTCTGTTGTAAAGTGACATGAGTATAACAGCAAAGAGCAAAGGTCATTACATGAAATCGAGGTGCTTTAAAGGTTATTGTCTTGTCAGATAGGTGTTTCTGCATCCATATTGGCAGGCAAAGCTTGATCTGAAGAACAGAGCTGTCATATAGGAGTATTTTGGGAGAGGTGGGTATGTAGATACGGCCTATGCATTAAATGGCCAGCATCTTGAATTGGGCCAAGATACAAGGAAGTAGCTAATGCAGTGCTTTTAAAATAAGTGTAATAGGAACATTACAGCTAGCTCCTGCTAATAAATGAGCTTCCATATTCTGCACTAACTGCATATTTTGAGTCATCTTCAAAACCAGCTGCATAGAATGTGTTACAGTAGTCCAGCTGTGAGGTTACTACAGCATGGCCAAGTCAGCAGAGTTAAATACAAGGATAATTCTCATGCCATAGGCAGATGGTAAAATGAGCTTTTGGCCACTGTATTAACCCATTTGACCATGAAGAGGGCTGCATCCACCATTGCTTCCATACCCTTGATTCAAGCATGGGTAACATTACTCCATTCAAAGCAGGGAGCTCTGTACACTGTAGCCTTACTGATAGGGATCACTCCCATGTTGTAAATTTGTTCCCTTTCAGGCACTGGCCAAGGACGGAGATGGAGCAAAAACAACAGCAGCCGCCGTTCTGTTAAGCACCCCTGAGCATTTTGCCTATGCATTTTCAGCAGGTTCTGCATAGCAGTATCCAGTAGTTCCTGGTTCAACAGAATTTCAGGGGGATACTGGCAAAAGACAGTGATGGCCAACTCTAGCGGCTACTGAGCTATCTGCATACTGATGACATCCTAGTCCAACGTTACAGTCAGTCTCTCCCTCCTCTTCTCCAAAGTTTAGTAGATACTAAATATTTAGTAGATATTAGAAAAGCATTGGGATTAACATAGAGCCCTATGGTGTAACACAGGACAAATCTCATTTGGCTGTTTTCATATTTGCAGCTACAGCCTTTTGTACGCAATGATTTAAGCCATTTCAATACTGTTTTCCTTAAACCTACTTCTGTCTATATGTGCTTCATCCATGTTCAATTATAAACCCATTCAAAGGCCCAGTAGGCAGTTCCAGAGAGATTACAATGTTAGTTTGCTGAATTAGAATTCATTAACAACTTCAGGAAAATTCACCCGCCAGGACTGTATGGGAACATCGGGTTCTTATCTCATTCTTGATGCTAATTTTCTATATTTCCCTCCTCAGTGCGTATCTCCTTGCTCTGATCAAGCGAATTACATTTTTCATTGTACTTCTGCATCTTGTCTTCAACTAGCCCTTTGTTACACACCTCCCTTGGATATAAGGACTGATAGATCTTCATTCTATTTATATCTGACTTTGACTCACAAAGGATTTTCTATCCTGAAAAAATTTATTGGCATTTAAGGCATTTGTACTCAAATTTTATCTGTATCAGTCATGGTTCCCTTCTGGATTCATTTGCGTTAGCATTTTTTCATGAGATAATACTTAGCTATTTAACTTTCTAGTTAAGTCATCGGACAAAAATTCTTTAGGTTCAAACCACACCCTGCTCATACATGCAAAATTCTCTTGTCAATATAGCTATGTGACAGAAATAACAGGTGAGCTTGCTGCTATAGATGTTTGATTACTTGGAGATCTTGTTCATACCATTTTCCTCCATCTCCCTTCTCCTGTCATTGTTGAAGAAGAGAAATTTGGGAACGGGGCCCTCCATGTGGTGGGGTGTTGGTGTGGTATACCCAGCCCCCTTTGTGTCATAATGTGGCTCCTCTATGCTAAGAAATATAAGAACCGAGCCCAAGTTCTGCTGCTGTCATCTGAAAGCCCTTTCATTCAAAGCCGAATTGGCCTTCATCATAACCCCTCCCCCCTGTTTTTCCTTCTGCCAGATCTTGGAAATAAATATTCTCCATTCTCTTGGTTTATTGTTTTGACTCTGTGAAACTTTTTAGAATATTTGTAGTAATTGTGGTTTGGTTGAAAGAGACTGCAAAATGTTATTTTGAACACTGTTTTGCTGAGATAGATCATAAGAGTTTGTTTAGTATATATTTTAACCTTTCATAATAAACATCTCTGCAAGCAGGGTGGTAAGATTACTGCTCATTAAAAATGTAACGTATCATCAGAATGCACTGTTAGTGAAATCCCTATTTGCTGTGATGGGATGTGTAGTGCCAGAGAATATACTTCTTTGTAAATTTAATTGTGGTTTTCTTGCTATTGTCTCTTCAGTCTAAGGTGTATACTCGCACTCCAACACTGTATCTGGATTTCAAGTTAGACAAAGGAACAAAGCACACACAGGCAATTCCCAAAGGTAGGAAACTTCTCCTTCATCTAGTCAATAAGGAATTTGAAGCAGTTTCTGGATCTGAATCTCATTGATGGTATATTGCCATCGGATGAATTGTTCATGTGGGGAATGCTTCTCATATTATAGGTTGCAGTGATTTTCCCACAAGTGTATAAAAGAAAATTATGTACTTCAAACTGACAAGAGTTTCTGTCCCATGTAACTGTTGTCATATCTCAACTTCCAAAACATGAGTGAAATGAAATCCTAAATTCCTTCTATGAACTTAAATTAATTTGTTCTGTCTTGTAAGCATTTATATCACAAGTCACTAGGAACAAAAAGAAATTGTGGTGCAGTAGTTCATAGTAGATTTGCACTTGTCTTTGGACAATTTTTATAAGTAGTATGGTGGTGAACACTGCTGGAAGGGAAACCTATACTACAGTTTGAGACCAGATTTTGTGAAAGGTCCAGGGCAATGGTTATAACTATAAGTTTCACGTATTTCTCATATGGTAATTTATACAGTCAGTATGGAAACTTTTCTGCTTCAGCCTGAATATGACTCACTCGAATTTTAGCATTTTCACAGTTTTCTTATTAGAGGTCTAAGAGAAATTTTTTTGTACCTAAACCACACATACCACTGTTATACTTGATAGCAATACAACTGTTGCTGTTCCGTTTTTTAAAAAGTTTTACCCCAAATATTCTTGGACTAACCCTGCTAGTAGGTATGTACAGCAAAACATACAGTATCTAGGCTCAAATCAGATAGTCAGTTCATCCTGCATGATCACCCACAGGAACTTGTTGAATCACTGGTGGGATTATAGTCCAGTGGGAAGCATATAGAACTACTGAGAGGGTTGCCAGGTGTCCGGTTTGGGCAGGACAGTCCGATATATTGGGGGATTATCCTGGAAAACATTCCCCAATACTGGACACCTGGGCTGGCCCTTCCCTATTGGTTGCCCAGCCCAGAGCCCAGCCTCCTGTTGTTGTGCGGTGCTGCCACTAGGCCAGGGAAGTGGCCTGCCAGCACAGGTGCCAGCTGGCCTTCTGTGGAGAGATGGTCAAATTACATAGGAGAGCAATGATCAATATGAATATTTTCCTTGCAGAATCAACAGCACTTGGAGGGGGTGCATTTTGATTGGCACCAGTCTAATTTTGAAACAGTGTGGTTGGTGCAACCATAGAATGGCTGCTGTAGGAGGCAGAGCCAACCACAGAATGTCAGGGAGTGATATTATGCATGATTCTGATAGTAACTCTTCAACATTTCAGGCAGAAGCTCTTTTAAAATGCCTCTTTTTTTCCATACACACAGCTTACCTGCCAGTCACATAGTGAAGATCTTTGTGCTGGGGTTGAAATTGCTGCAAAACCCACATTTAAAAAAAATCTACACAGCCAATCAGGTCTCCAGTCAGAAGCCCAGCTGGGTAAAAGCCCCATTTGGCCCTGCCAACTTTCCAGAGACACTTGTTGGACTCCAGGAAAAGAGTTGGATGCAATTTCACCCACAGACACCATGTTGGGAACCCCTGTTCTAGATGAAAGTCTTGTATTGTGATCCTCTTTCTGGTGCTGACTTCCAGCTATCCTCCACTGAGATGACTACCCTCTGAGGTTTATCAAAATATGAAGTTGGAGGTGCTGTCAGGCAAAGCAATGTCTATATGGCCTTCATTTTGGAGGCTGACCCCCTACAATCCTCCTCTCAACTATTCCTCTCAGATTTGCACAATTCTATGCATGCATCTGTACTAGCCAAGTTCCCAGCAGTGGTTAGCAATGTCCCCTCAGTAGCCTTTGCTTGCCAATTGCTGGAAATCAGTGGGAGGAGGCAGGCTGCCTGGAGATTTCCTACCATTGGTGACGGCTGGGAGGCAAGCTGGGGAAATGGGCATGAACACACTCATGGCACCTGCTGATGGCATCACTTCCGGTGTGACCTGGAAGCAATGCCATTGTAAAGGAGCTCATTCTTTAGGAGCTGTCTCAAAACTTAGTGAAACTGGTGCCCCCACTGCCCCCCTCCCCCACCAGTTGCCAGGGGGACCTGGCAATCTTAATTTGTACACCTAAACAGCATATCTCTTATATCTTTTTATTTGTAAAAGCAGAAACGAAAAAGAAGCTAGACTATAAAGGTCTCCCAATTTACTCTTTGACACTCTGCTGATTGTACCACAAAAACAATCTGTTGAGAAAGATAGTGGTCTTACATCAATAAACTTCCTCATAAGAATTTTCCTGTCAGATTCACAGGACTATCTTCTTTTTGGGTCCAGTGAGATCATTTACAGATTTGGAATTTAACCTGGCAGTGCAGAACAATTTCATGAGCCCTCAATGGGCATCAACACTATAGTGCATTTATAATCTGTCTGTATGTCACAGTCAGCTCTGACCCTTTTTATGACTGCTGTTTGGCAGCTGGTTTGTTTTAAGATGTCTTCCTATAGTATATGTGTCTATTTATGGAGAAAGATGGTGGTCTTGCTTCAGGAGCTTTACCTATCAGGATTTTCTTGTCAAAATGACAGGGCTATCTGCTTATTCTGGGATCGGTGCCCAGAGAGTGAAGAGGCTGTAGCCTTGAAAGGAAAATTACTGTTTCTGAAATCCGTGTGGTTGTTTCTGAGGTAGACTTGTTTTAGAAGATAATTTTTAAAAAACTGTTTTAACAAGTAGATGACACCTACAGAGTTTCTGTGTGGTATTTTTCATCCATGGAAATCAATATATCAAGACAAAATAATTAAGAGTGCTGAGACTTCCTAAAGGCTTTTAGATTAATTTGTCTTTAAGGTGTCTTTAAGACTCTGTTGTTTTGGCTGCATTAACATGGCTACCCCTCTGAGATCTATCAAAGTGTGAACTTGGTAGTGCTATCTGGCAAAGCAGAATCTGTGTGACCATTTTGGAGGTTGCAGCCTCCAAAAATGTATTGGCAAATAATTGACATTTAAATTTAGAGGAACTTCCAAGTGAACATGTTTAGGATCAGAGTACAGGAAGACTTCATCAGCTACCAAATATGAAATGGAATGTGCCCGCTTTGGCTTGCAAATGGAAGTGCTAGCTAGACATAGAGCAAAACTACAAGTGACAAAAGGCACAGGTTGGACACTTGTCAGCTTCCCTCAAGTTTTGATGGGAAATATAGGCATCCTAGTCTTGCAGCTTGGCTCTCTGACTGCTGTCCAATGGACTTTTCAACTGTCACTTGTCCAACATTCCGCCAAGCTGCCTACATTTCCCATCAAAACTTGAGGGAAGCTGACAAGTGTCCAATCTGTGCCTTTTGTCACTTGTAGTTCTGCTCATAGTATATAGGTTCTAAGTGACCTTGATGAATGTCTTCAAACTATTGAAGTTTGTTGTTGTTGTTAACAACACTGTGCTTATACACTGCCCTTCTGGGCAAATTAGTGCCACACTCAGAGTGGTGAACAAAGTCAGTGTTATTATTCTCACAATACAGCTAAGGAGCTGGGGCTGAAAGGAGTGGTTTACTTTCCTAAAACCACACATGAGGTTAGTGCACATGTGACCAGACCTTTAACCACAGCTAGAAGATCTATGGAAGCTGGGATTTAAATTGTGATCTGTGCTGACCAACTCAGAGACATTCTGGGTCACAAAATACTGCTTTGTGATTGACTTGTGATATCAGTAGGTTTACATGTATAGTTTGATGTAGTCAAATATTGGATGCTGTGAACCAAATCCTACTTATTTTCTCGTATTTTAGGCTGGACTGCATTTATTTACACTCTCTCTGGTAATGTATACATTGGTAAGTTTTTGTTGAATCCTCATAGTAGTTTAGAGAATTTATTCTGTCTATAAACCTGTTTTTTTTCCAAAAGCAAGTATACATTTTTCTGTTTGCTTTCATAAAAATAGAATTCATACTTTTTAAAACTTATAACGAGCAATGACTTTAAAGTGTATTTGTTTTCTATGTAAAATGATCATTGCATTATTAGTAACTCCATAAATATACCTTAGATATTTAAAATTCTGCTTTGTGATGCATGTGAAATTATTGTGTGACAAATTTACAGACTGGATATTAAATATATATGTTACAGAAACATCTTAGAATGATCTACTAACTATCTGGGATTATTAACACATTTAAAATATGTTATTTTCAAAGGTCCTGGTAATGATCAACAAAAAGTAGAAGCCCATCACACTGCTGTTTTGGATGATGGTGACTGTGTGCAAGTGGAAAACAAGGTATTTGCAACTGATCCATTTGTTGACTTTGTAGCATTTAACCTATATTCATAGACAGAAATGCATCAAAATTAAGGTTGCCAGTCTCCAGCTTGGGCCTGAAGATTTGGAATTACAACTGATCTTCCAATGACAGATCAGTTTCTCTAGAGAAACGTCTTTGGAGGGCGCAGTCTATATGAGATTTTGCCTGCTAAGGTTCCTCCCCTCCCCAATCTCTGCCTTTCCCAAGATCTACCCCCAAATCTATCCCCAATATTCCAGCCTGGTGTTAAGACTACTAAACCAAATATAAAGAGCCACGTACGTACGCGCGTGCATATGCGCTATGTATCATCAAGTCACTTCCGACCTCATGAACTGATGCCCTCAAAAATGTCCTACCATTAGCAGCCTGTCTTAGATCTTGCAACCTGGAGGCTATGGCTTTCTTTATTGAGTCTTCCTCTTTTCCTGCTGCCTTCCACCTTTTCTAGCATAATTGTATTTTCCAATGAGTCTTGTCTTCCCATAATGTTACTGAAGTACAATAGTGTCGGTTATATCATTTTAGATTCTAGGGAGAATTCAGGCCTGATGTGAACTAGAACCTGCATATTTGTCTTTTTTGCCATCCATGGTATCTGTAAAACTCTCCTCCAGCACCACATTTCAAATGAATCAGCTTGCTTCCTTTCATTTTTCTTCATTGTCCAACTTTTGCAACCATAAATAGTAATGGAGAATACCATAGTGTGAATTAACTTGATCTTGGTCCCCAAAGAGACATCCTTATCCTTCAGAATCTGTTTTAGTTCCTTCACGGCTGCCTTTCCAAGTCTTGGTCTCCTTCTGATAACTTGGTCGCAGTCTCCCTCTTGGTTGATGATTGAGCCAAAGAATAGAAGATCTTTAACAATTTCAAGTTCTTCATCGTCAACCTTAAAATTGTGTGATTCTTCTGTAGATACTACTTTTGTCTTCTTGATATTCAGCTGTAATCCTGCTTTGGCACTTTCTTCCTTAACCTTCATCAGTAGATGTTTCAATCGTCACTGTTTTGTGCCTGTAATGTGGTGTCATCAGCATATTGTTGATGTTCCTTCCACCAATTTTCATTCCACCTACATCTAACTCTAGTCTATGACAGGAAACTAAAAGCAAATAAAAGGAAGAACTGCAACTGAATGTTTCTCTTCCCATCTAAATCCTTCTTTTGCTGTTTTATGGGTGATATTAAACTGCTTGGGTGTATTTTTTGGAAGCTCTTCCTCTTCAGTAGGTCATGGACTCCTATTGAACTATGGTAAAGTACGTAGCTTTACCATTTCATAGGCTTTGGACTCCTATTGAACTATGGTAAAGTACGTAGCTTTACCATTTCATAGGCTTTGTTTATTCTTACTCATTTCACATTTTCCATAATGATTCTAAAACGGTGATGGGTTGTGTGTTTCTTAGGTAGTCTCCAAATCGCATTGAGACATATACCAAAGTCCTTTACCAGAGCAAACAGAAACTGAATAGTGGTGTTTTGGACAAAAAACATGAAATGTTGTGATGTGCAAATGTTTGAGACATATGCCTGTGGCAGCCTCTTGTACTCCCATTTGTAATAGGCCCCCAGTTTTTCCAAATTATTTTTACTATTTTTGCTACATTGTGTGATCAATGTTGGCTTCTTCTATGTTTCATTTGAATCTCCTTTTTCTTTTTCATCGTAAAGATTTGATGGCTAGAAAATATGGTACGTTCTAGCTATGCAAGAGTGCTTCAGTGCAAAAGGGGGAAATCACATTGAGATGCATGTGAAGTTAAAAAAAATCATGTTCTTGTCGTTTCCTTGAAAAGTGTATCTAATATAATCCAAAAGTTGTGTTTATTTTCTAGTATGGGTTACACCCTTATGTCCCAAGACAGTTGTGCAATACTAAGCAACGTGTGCCCCTAACACAGCAATAGATCACACTGTGTTGCAATTTTTTCCTTATTAAATATCTAGCTGTGCTTTTTCAGTACAGCCAGAACTTTTGGTGGTGGTGAGCCAGAACTTTTGGTGGTGGTGAGCCTTTGCTGATGAGCCAACCCCACTTTGTTGTCCTTAAGCCCATGCCATAAGTCCTGAACTGGATTTCTCTGTGGCCTGTAAGAGGCCCTTCATGTCTTCAGGAGAACAGAAGAAATTCTCCAGTGAATTCTTCTTGTGAACCCCACATAATAAAGGCCCATCATTCTGACAGTTATGCCAGGGACGACTTCTCTTTCTGGTATCACACATCTGGCTCATTTTACCATCTTCACTGAAAAGAGCCGTAGCTTCTTCCACCCCTGGTATAAGGTCTGCACCTCACGTAGGCTTTCCGCTTACTTTTTCTTCTGGTGGCAGCTGTTGCCAAGGTGGAAAGCACCTATCAGCCACAAGGCCTTCCATGCAATGGCCTTACTGGGGAAGGTGTAGTGTTCAGAAGAGTACTCAGAAGAGGCACAAGAGGAATGCCAAAGAGCTACATGTGGCTTCTGAGCTGCTAAGTGACTCTCGTTGCTGTACATGATACTTTGAGCGTTCTCAACTCTGAAGACTGGTTCATACATTCTACCAAATAGTAATTCTCTACACATTATGGGGCAGTGGGCACATAACACACATCACGTGGATAATACATGCATCTACATGTATGCCTAATTGATGCTGTCTGTCTTTGTTCAGTTCCTCACCCCACTCTAAACACGTTTGTTTCTTTGTTTGAGGGGTAAAGCTCATGTGAAATGTATGTCAATTTATTCAGTTATTAATGTCACAGTGTACATTGTATATGTTGGTTGGAGACACGATGCCCCCCATGTGTATAAGATAATGATTTTGTGCAGTATGAGTCAACTCTGTAGTTCTATGAAAACCAATGTAGAAAATATGAACAAATTGCATTCCATATTTATATTTTGCTACTAGCTGTCATTGAGTGAAACATACACAATTTCCCCCGCTGGTTCATATTTTTAATGTATAGTTGTATATTTGACAGCAACTTTCATATGGTCCAAAATATTGTATTTAAATCTGGATCCTGTCTCAGGCATAGATTCACAAAAGTGCTGTTTCTGGTTACTGTAACTACTGAGGGTGGAGCCCCATGTTATGCCCATCTTTGTGTTTGCCTTATAATGCTAGGGAACTAGGCAGGTGCAGAAATTTGCAAAGGGGATCTGGCAGATGAAAAGGGTTGCTTAATCCTTCCCGTGCTCCCAAATTTCCCCCTGAAAATTCCCTCACTTATTTTTCAGTCTGGCTGGGGAAAAATGGCCTTGAGGGAAGTGGGTTACTGAGGAAAAATGTATTTGGGAAGGCTTAAACCATCCCCTTTTCTCCCTTTGCTGATTCTCTCGTACAATTGTGTCACCTCTACAAAAGTAGTTTTGGGAACTGTTACTGTAATTAGTAATTCAATCCCCTGTAAAAGTAGAATTATGAAATAACTCTTAAAAATTAAATCTCTCCTGAGCCTGCTGGTGCGGGGAGTGCGGAATACAAATCGAATAAAATAAAAAATAAATAAAAATAAAATAAAAATACTGTTAGCATCTTTTAAATTGACAAAACTCAGAATTTAATTACTGTATCACATATAGGGTTGCCAGCTCAAGGTTGTGAAATTCTTGGAGATTTGGGCGGGTAGAGCCTGGAGAGGGTAGAGTTTGGGGAGAGGAGGGGCCTCAGCAGCAAATAATGCCATAGAGTTCACCTTCTAAAGCAGTTATTTTCTTGAAGGGAGCTAGTCTCTGTGGCTGGAGATCATTTGTAATTCTTGATCTCCAGCCATCACCTGGAGACTGGCAACCCTATAATATCTAATTTTGATCACTGTAAGAAACCAGATATCTTTCATCATGTAAGCAAAATGTGTATATTGTATTATAACTCTGTGAAAATTAGTGTGTTAATTTACCATATGTCATTGGATAACCTAATACATACTTAGTAATTTTAGCTTGAAATTAATTTGCTGTTTAGATTTCTGGACCACAACTTGAGAGCTTGAAGATTTTAAAGTAGCGAAAGTCATATTATTTAGATTAACACAACGTAGAGCTCATATTTTATTGACTTAGCCTGAAGTCTGGCTAAAATAAAGTAAAAGCCATGAGCAAATAGATACTCGGATCACTGACATTAGTGGGCTTGCTCCTGTGATTAATAGTTGGCAAAATAAAGCCTTTGAGAATGTCTTTTTTGAAACACTACAATTTTATTTCTAATCTTTCCTTTCTGGTTTTCTTGGGAAAGCTAAGGTGATTAGTCTATCCTTAACTCTAACAATTAAAAAAGGCACATGTTTTTTCCTCTCAAATGAGTCTTAATAATGAAGTATGAAAAATCTGTATCATATAGAAAATTTGATGTAAAAAAAAACATATATATACACAGATGATTGATGTATTCCATTCATTGATTTAGGGTCCAACAATAAGCCATTTTGTCTTAGTTGCTGGTGAGCCGATTAAGGAAGCTGTAGTACAACACGGTAAGCAGTTGTTACTTAAATCACTTCCTTTTTAATCAAGTTGGGCGATACACAGTATCTCATGTTCGTCAACCATACATTTATCTTGGACTCCCTTTTTCTTCCTCCATTGCTAAATTCATTGTTGAATATCAGTACCTTTTCTGGTGTTGTGTTCTACAAGTTTTTATGTGGTGTGGAGATTGCTGTCAAGTCACAGCTGACTTATGGTGATCCCAGTGGGGTTTTCATGGCAAGAGACTAACAGAGGTGGTTAGCCATTGCCTCCCTTTGCAGCCCTGGTCTTCATTGGAGGTCTCCCATCCTATTATTAACAAAGGCTGATCCTTCTTAGCTTCTGAGATCTGACAAGATCAGGCTCACCTGGGCTATCCAGGTCAGGCAAATTTTTATGTAAGATACATAAAACTAATGAAGCATGATACGATAGATAGATGTTCAGATCTCATATTGTATTCAGTTTTGTTTCTTAATTTCTGCTCTTAAAAATACGTGCAGGGTTTGAGAAAGTATTTGAAGTTCCAACAGAGAGTTATGTCATGAACATATACAAAAATAACATTCTAGTGACTCCATGCTTTTAAGAAGTATCATATTTCAGACAACTTTCCTAAAGCGGTGTTCAGGCTGAAGGTGAGATTCAAATGTGTCTTAAATGTATAAACACTCATTTTTATATTTCATTCTTCAAGGTAGATACCGTATTACAGTATATTTTGCATTCCTCCCTTCCATTTTGAAAATAAGTGAGGAGGTAAACTTGGTATTGAAATATGAAATGTGATATTGAGGGTATTATCAAGTTTCATTCCAACATAGTATTCTATCAAGTGTCATTCCAATATCTCAGTGCTCAAGAGAGTTGCATCTAACGAAGAGAACTGTGGTTTTCGAAAGCTTATGCTACAATAAAGTTGGTTAGTCTTAAAGGTGCTACTGGACTCTTTACTCTTTCAAGAGAGTTGTCATGGTACACTTACATACACACCCTCCAACATGGAGTGTCAGATTAGTTAGACCAAATGGTTCACTTTCCTCAACTTAGTGCACAAAATTGCATTCTACTGAATCAGGCCCCAGCCAACTCTGACTGGCAGGAGCTCTCAAGGCACTTAGGTACTTCCTAGCCACACACAACAAAACCTTAAACAGGGATGATAAGCAATGAACCTGGGACCTTAAGCATACAAACAGCGTGTTCTACCACTAAGGTACAGCCTTCTCCATTACAAAAACAATTGCTACATTTAAAACGGAAGGGCAAAGTAGTGTTAGAGATGCCTCATTTTAACCCACATTTCAGTGCATTTTGCATCTCTTCTCTTGCCCTTCCTAGTAACACGTGTATGGGAGGTCAAGTTGGAGAAGTTGTATCTTAAGTGTACATGCTGGCTCAGTTGAGACATTGCATGAAATAATGGTTCAATTAAACTAACTATGGTTTGTGTGACTGTCTCAAACCATGATATGTAATTGGCTTCTTCAGTTACTTTTATGAGATCTCTGATTGCAAACACGATGACTTAATGTCTTGCAGTGCTCCCACGGGCAACAGAAAGGAAATGAAACCAGTGTTTGTTGAGGCAAACCAGTATATGAGCAATTGTGAAATTAAGCTAGGTTTCACAAACCAACCATAGTTAAAATAAACCGTGGTTTTGTGTTATGTCGGAGCCAATCAACTTACGTTTTATTTTGATCTCTCATAATATTGTGATTCTCAAGTAAAACATTGCATAGTTGAGCATGATACATATTTTCTATTCCCTTGAAAATGGGTTCTGAGGTATGAATTTGATACCAAACTATAGAACGGCAGTATAAATATGTACACTGATTTTTATTCCAGTTTGTAGTTCTGGAATGACATTCCAGAATGTCATTCATTCCAATCGTATTGTACTGGGTTTTCCAGGACCTTTTAAAAATGAATGTGGAAGCTGAAATGGAGTTTCAGAGTTGAAAGCTGAACATGCACACCAGCTTTCATTAAGACATGTTAGTGTTCATTGGAATTACTGTGCTGCAAGCAAGCAGAATACTAAAGAGGCAAGTCAAAACAAATGCCTTGGCTGGCAAATGCCCTACTTTAAAAGCATCTACTATATATGAAAGCCTAATACCTGAGTCCTTTGAGCCAAGGATGGTGCACAGTTGACTGCTACACTAGCCCATACTTACAATCTGGAGTGCTGTGGTACCATCACAAGTCAGTTCTGAATACCAGGTGGCATCAGTGTGGGTTGGTGTCACCATTGGGTCCCCTAACCCAGGTTCAACATAGTTAAAACAGGAGTGGGGTGAGGAAGCCCATGTACACTAGGGTAGGGAACTGCCACCAATTTCCTCTAGTTAACTCTTGAGTTCAGAGACTGAGAGCTAAGCTACAAGAGACGAATTACATGAGGATGCTCACGTGAAGGGAGTTGCAATGTCAGGTAGGAAGCTGAGGTTTAAAAGAGATCAGACGGCTCTGTCAATTTCCCCTCTCTACATAGCCAGCAAAGATTGCTCCTCAGAGGGGTTGTTTATTTCCTCTTCGCCTCCTAGAAGGGGAGTAAAACTGACAGAGCCTTCAAGAGGCAAAGAGGAAACTAGCAAATGCTCTGAGGAGTGCTGGCTCTCCAGAGAGGGGAAATTGAAAAAGCCTTCTGATCTCTTTTAAAACTCAGCTTCCTGGCTAACATTGCAACTCCCTCACATACACCTCCTCATGTAATTTGTCTCTTGTAGCTTAGCTCAAAGGAAATAATGTCTCGAGCCATGTTGGGTGTTAACCTAGAAATCAGCTCTGCAAGGTAGCCCACTTGCCTGCTGAGTTCTACAAAACAATTATAGGTTAGCTAGGCCAGTGGTCCAAGATGCTGGTTTCTAATTGAAATCCAAACCACAGAAACCCCACATAGGGTTAAAGAATAATTTTTATTAAAATTGTGCATAAAAGATAATGTATTTATAAAGTGTGCAAGACAGGGTACGTAAAATAGTAAAGGCTACTTAAAATAAAAGTCCTAGCATACTTGACAGGCTCCTCTGCCAATTAGCAAGAAGTTTAGTTTGTAGAAGTTATGCTGCAATCACCGTCAAAGCTCCAAACAAAACATGATGGTCAAAGACTGACACCCTTTCCAGGAACAAAGAACTGTACAAAACTTCATTTTTATCCCATGTTGGCCAGCAAGATGGGCAGACTCTAGGAACCAATCAGGGCTGTTCTAGAACACGTGGTCATGGCTAGGGGTGTGTACTAAAAAAACAACAACCAGGAAATCTGGATTTGAATTCCGGGAAAAATTCTCTGATCTATTTCCAACAGATTAGAGAATCCTAGATTTATCCAGCCATTATTCTGTATAGGGAAACCTATCCAGAGGCTATCCAGGGGGTTGGGGGAGTCGTTTTCTAAGAAAACACCACCAAATTTGCAGGTAATCTACTCCTGACTGTTGTCTAAAGACGTCTCAGGTTTCAGGAAGCTTGGACCCCAGGCTCCAGCTCCATGGGTCCCTGAACAAGGGTGCCCCCAGCAACTCTCTGTTGTTTCCTATGGGGGAAACATTTCCAAGCTGGCTCTCAGACAAAAAATCACAGGGGCAAGGCTGCCACTGCCCAGAAAAGCACACTCCTAAATGTGAGCTCAACTCAGAGAAAGCCCAAAGAACCAAACTGAAGCAAGGGAATGAAATATTCCCAGAACCTAAGTGAATTAAGGAGACCAACATCAAACCAGAGAGTCATGTCAAAGCAGAGAATTTCACCCAAACCAAACTGAAGCAAGGGACACCTGCTGCCACTTAGTCCAAGTGAACTAGTGTCACTCGCAGAAGCCAGGCAGACAACAAGAGCTCCTGCATGGATTAGCTACTCACTCCCCTTACTCTCCCTCCCTCCTGTCTCTGTCTCACGCCTTCCCCCTGGGAAAAACATGGGAGATGCCACAGGAAACAGCCAGCCAAGAGACTGAAGCTGCAATTCCTGGATTAACCTAGATTTACCCAGGGGTCTTGATCTGGGTGCCCAGATCAGATCTGGGATTCTCTGATTTGATCCAGGAAAGCCGAATTTAGCTGGATTGGCTAAAATCTGGCCTTTACTCTGAATCCCAGACCTGGATTACAATCCCTAGTCATGTCTCTCTGCAGCTGAGTCATGCTGCACATTAGAGCAGTTATCCCAAACCTGGGATAAGCTTAACAAGATGGAATGCAGAGAACAATCCTTCATCTAGCTGCTTGGCCTTGGTGCCTGCATGATCTCACTTGCACATGTGTTCCACAAAACTTGTCTTGGCATATCTCTCTGGGAATTACTTTTTGTTAAGTCTCACTGAGTTACCTAGGATCCTTCTTCGGTCATAGCCAAGCAGGCTTAGGTTAGCATATACTTTGGGCAAGAAGCAGGCCTGGTTCTGGATGGTTGGTATTACCATTATGGCAACAACCATTGTTGTTAGAAGTGTCCCAGTAGCATTGCAAGAAGCTGCTGGATAGCATAGAATTTGATAAGAGAAAAGGGGAGGAGGAATAACTGAAGTTGTCATGCATTATGAAGTCCGTGAGGGATCAGGCGTGTTCTGTTGAGAGTTCCGTGCTTCCCAGTTTAGACTGGGAATGTAGTGCATAGAGAGAAGCCTTCCCCACTGTGTCCTTTCTCACATATGTACCAGTGGGGGCTACACATGAGTTTCTCTAAAGACGCAAACAGCAATTCTCCAGGGCCATTTTACAAAAACAGTGAATGTATACTGCAATATGAATTGGCCTATGTACACTTTGGAACTAAATTCCAAGCACACAACTCCCAGTACGTCTGGTCAAAAGTCTGTGCAGGAGGGTTGCTGAATTATGCCTTTAGATCATATCCTCAGACCATATGTAAGTGTTTTACTTTGTAGAGAGGATGTGAATGCAAACTTGTATGAGAATTTCTGTTTGGTTTTAATGGATCTACTCTGCAGTAGGTCCAGTGAGATAGGTCACACAGAACTCCTGTCCTTTAAACAGCAGGTAAAGACTGATTGGGGGTGGGGGTGGGGGTGGGGGTGGGAGCTGACCACCTACCTCCTGCTATCATACTCCCTCTGCAAACGATTGAAGGTCCTCACTATTTTTATCGACAGCATGGAAAATCCCCCTTCTCCAACTACTCTTTTGTGTGCGTGTGTGTGAGAGATAGAGAAATCCCCTGAGACTATCCTCTACTGTATAGGAGGGGTGAAAGGAACATTTGTGTTTTATAATGTTCTTTCCCTATGCGAAGGTGATATTGATATCAACACAGTCAATATAGCTGAGCTTTGTAAATGGACTTTTGGAGACCAAAAGGAGAAGGGGGAGAAAGATGACAAGATCTGATTTGAATGTAAAGCCTGAAGACTATAATAATATAACAAATAGTATTTTAAACTGAAGAATGGAGTCAAAATTATTTTTCCTGTCCTAGGTCCATTTGTGATGAACACACAGGAGGAAATTCTGCAAGCCATTGACGACTTCAGAAATGCTAGAAATGGATTTGAAAGAGCAACCACTTGGAAATCAAAGATCGGGAACTAACTATGGCAGTGGTAGAAGTGAGATGGGCCTGCTTCATATATGCAGCTGTATATCTTGAGCCATCTTGCCTTGCATCATGAGCAGCACTATTGGCTTTGCTGGAGCTAATCACGTGGGTTTGTGGAGTCCTCAAGTATAAAGCTACAATATGTATAAAGCCATAGGCTATTACGACTGCCAACACTGGGCATATATGTAACTTTCTTTATAATATGAAAAAATGATTTCTGTTTCTCCTCATGTTCATTTTACATTTACAGATTGTTTTTTTAAAAGGCTTTTAATAAATTAACATCACTCTGAAAAATGGTGAAAAGTGTTTTGCAATGCAGAAAATACTGTGTGTGTGTGAGAGAGAGAGACAGACAGACACACAGAGAGAGAACAGAGACCTGCTAGATGAGTGGTGTTGTTAGGGCATTTGTAATATGTTCGCTATATAAGATTGTGTGTGGGAATTTGATGTTTTAGATAATTGTCCTTAAAGCAGTGGCAGCCTACATTGCATCAATTAGTTTAGTAAATGCTATGCTATTGGTAGGGTGAAATGGGATAAGCGCCAGAATGTGACTGTATTTGATTTCTGCCAGTGTCTGTATCTGATTTAAGACACATGCTTCTGCAGGCTTCCATGAAGCCTGTGGAAAAAAAGTTTCACTACAGAGTTGGATTACAGCTCTCTCGAGCTCAAAACATTGGCTGTTATACTGCCGACTTAAAAGGCAGCTGTAACATGGAGCACCAAAGCCCCAGCAGATTTGAACATTTCCGGAACCACAAATAAATACCAAGTTTCTGTTGTGTCCAGGTGGGAGATGGATTGTGTTTATGATCTGGAACCTTTATTTTCTTGCTTCTGGGAATACTGGGTTTTTTAAAACTATTTTTTGATCTTAAAAGTATCAACTGAACATAAAATGCCAACATTTCAGTAAATTCTACTTTTAACAAATTCCTGTGCCATAGTTGTCAACAGAGCGGAGGAAAATTCTGGACGTGTGCTCATTTTTTCATAAACAGATCATAGAGAAATGCATTTTGAAACAGATTTCTTCACCAGCTGTATTGGTATCAACTGTGTAGCGAAGTTTGGATTTTAAACACAAGGATGTACAAGCTGTGGACAGCTGTGAACATTTTCATAGTGTCCTTTCTGCATCTGCTGCAAGGTTCTCAGTATGGGTCTGTAAAGGTAGGTTGCCTTTAATTTATTAGGACTCTGTGTTGAAGTGTTTCCGTGTATTCTGAGACTATGGATGCTCCTGTCCATAAATGACCGTAGGGCTAACATGAGATATCTTTTGAACTCTCCTGGGGGCTTGGTTACTTCTTAAACATATAATCCAATGCATTAGATTGTGTATATCAGATAGATAAGAAGAAAGAGGACAACTTCCATTTGTGCTTGATTCATCTAAAGTTAAGCACGTTTAAGTTTCATTGATTTTAGTGGGTAAAAAATTATGGGAATATTTAGCTATCTCATTAAAATCTTGCTTAATTTTGCCTGTGTGTTTTTTTAATGAAACCATGTGTACAGCTGTTGCCTTTTTGCCAATTTCAAATTATAAGGTTTTAAATAGAAATTTACTGTATTTCATGGTGATTGATGTATGACAAAATGGAAATGCTTTTGTAGAGCCCAATGCAATAAGACTTTTAGTTCTAATATAGTCTTCCATTAATCTGCTTGAACAGCAAATGTTGTATTGTGGCATTTAACTAGTAAGTTTTCTTTTTCTGGAAGAAGAACTTTGAAGTTCCATGTAGGATTTTGCTGTCTTGTTGCACAGGGTTTTTTTACTGATCTGCTTAGGAAAGTATCAGTACAGTTTTTAGCTTTTCTATTCCAAATAATCAATTAGTGCTGTTCTTTCTACTACTATTTTATTATTTGTTTATTTACTTCATTCATACCCTGCCTTTCTCCCTAATGTGGACCTAAAGCAATTTACATTGTTCTCCTTGCCTCCATTTATCCTCACAACAACCCTGTAAGGTAGGTTAGGCTGAAAGGCTGAGACTGGTCCAACGATGCCATCAAGTTTCCATGGCATAGTGGGGATTCGAACCCAGGTCTTCCAGATCCTAGTCCAACACTTTTAACTGTTACACCGCACTTGATTCCCTTTCTACTGCTTTTAACTTGTATCTCCGAAATTTTATGTCATGATCTTAACATGTATTCTTTTTTTCCTCTAGAGAAACAGGCATTGTCTAGTCTATAGAATAATGACTAAACTGTTATCTGGCTTTAATTCTTTGCCTTCAAATACAACATAGGAAGGAAGTACCTGCTAGAGTTAATTTATATCCTGACCACTCAATGCTCTGTTAGCTTCTTTGTTATGTAAAGGTCTTGTTTGACTCCTGCATTTCCTTTACTCCTTATGAGAAAAATCCAGGGTTTTGGGTGGCCTTAAACTTCAATGAGTCATAAAAATGAATTTAGCAGTGATCCAAGATGTTAGAGAATAAATGAATGTTGTTATGATAGCTAGAACGTTGCGTATCAAAGTTCTGAAATAGCTAATAAAATAGGAAAATGAATGAACAGTTTCCTTGCTATGACTTCCAAGTGCTTACAAAGAAAGTACAACATTTACATTTTTTAAAGTGCTAGGTATTTTTATGTGATCATCCTGTTCTGTCTGTGCTAGAAAAAATACAAGTGTAATTAGATTAGCATTTGGCTACAGAGTGAGGCAGTCAGGCCCCAGGGCACCAGTGCAGCATAAGAACAGAATGGCAATTGTATTCCAGAACCAGCAGGGAGACATGGGACTTTCCTGGGAGTAAGTCTCATTGAATAAAATGGGTCTCACTTTTGAGAAGACCTGCTTAGGATTGGTCAATCTAAAAAAAGACTCCCTGAGTTCATTTCTTCATAATACAGCAGACCTTAACTTTTGTTTGTTCTCCCACAAATCGTTTCTTTTTTTGGTATTCTAAGGTCTCTTACTTTACCTTTGCGCAATAAGATTAAAGTTACAATCCTATGGGTGCTTAATTCCTGCTAAACAAAGTGGGATTTCCTTCAGCACATGATTGGTCTGTTAAGAAATTTCATCCAAGAAATAAGAAAAAGCTATTTTGTGCATTTGGTTAAATCTCTCTAGGTTTTCAAATTACTCATTTATAACATGCCTATTGTTTGCTTATTTCACATAATTTGTTATACATTCTCAGACTGTGACACTGTCAGCTAAGTGGAAGGCTATTCTCAAATCCAGCTATTACTACTTTATGAATAATGGATCCCGGAATAGGATTAATTAGCAATTATGCTGTGTTATAGAGAAGATCCTATACTTAGCTGATTCTTCTTCAGTAGTGCAGCCAGTTACCTTGGAGCGCCTCCTTGTGGAATATACCCTTTATTGTCTCATTTACAATGTGCCCACAGTATTACAAATCATATTACAAATCAGTGGACACATTCTCTGTTCAGGAAAACTTCGCAAAGCTTACAGAAGCCCAGCATGTTCTCTCATAATAACAAGTTCAGGCATGTGTTTAGCAAGGCAAAGACAGAGAGTCTGCCTCTGTGTGCAAACAGATGAAAGAGTGTAGCAATTGGACCAGGGTGTTGTAGGGTTCAGTATAAGCCTTTGTCCAGTAGCGCCTATTGAGTTGATCTCTGGAGTGGTCTCTGAAGGGATATAATGTACAGACATGTTCTAACCCTGAGTTTAGTACTGTGGTATTTACTCTAATGTCACATTCACAATTATCTTCAGCAATAAAAACTGCACTTATATATTGCTCTTCTAGACAGGTTAGTACCCTGCTCAGAGCAATGAACAAAGTCAGAGTTATTATCATCCCCACAATCCAGCTGGGGTTGAGAGGAGTGGCTTACCCAAGGCTATCTGCAGAGCTCTTGGCAGTAGTGGGATTTGAACCAACAGAGTGCTGATTTGTAGCCTAACCATTTAACCACTATGCCACATTTACTTCCATCCCTGACATGAATCCTGCCCCTTAGATTGGCTCAAGGTAGGTACAGCCTGCTAACCACAAGCTCCACTGGACAATGGCCATGCCCACTTTCCTGAAATATGGGACAGGTAGCATGTTGGAGAACAGTGTTCAGAAGAGCCACAGGTGCCATGAGTGAGTATCACTAGTTTAGCAGCTTCCAGTGTTGTTGAGAAAGGACTGGATGCTGCGCTTATTACCAAAAGAGGAGAACCGTGACCGTGAGAATTCAACACACGAAGCTGATTCAGATCATTGGTGTCTCAAGGTCTGTATTACCAGGGTCTCAAGTAGTGATCTTTCACACCAGCCACTACCTGATCCTTCCTTTGAACTGGATATGCCAAGGATTGAAGACAAGACCTCCTGCATGCAAAGCAGAAGCTCTACAACTGAGCCAAGGTGTATTCCATAGCTACTGGCTTAGCCCAGTTCAGGCTGACACCCTCCCACATGCCTGAGCAGTGGGGGCAGAGCCAGCAGAGGAAGTCTGGGGGCCATTAAGAGGGTGAGTCCTAGGGATAACTAATACACCCCTTATTGGACTAGCAAAACAATCAATTAACACTGAGAGAGAGAGAAATTGGGAGTTTAATCCTCTCAGAGACTCCAAGCCCCATTTTAGAACCAACTGCAGAAACCCTACTGGATCTGTTCACAGTTTGGGAGACATGAGAGTCCCTGAGGCAAGGGAAGCTCTTTATCTGAGTGATGTGGCTCTTCTGAAACTCTATATAATCTCCAAAGGCCTGCTTCCTGTGATGTGAACAGTATGGTTGCCACTGCTTATACCTGACAGGAACTCCTAAGAGAAGGTGTAATACTGGTAAAATTCTTCTCACGAGTTAGCCAGATTGTCTTGAAAGCATCCATGATATTAACAGTGGGATGGTTCAATGCAGTGGGTTGTATCTAGGGGCAGAGTAGTGCACAACAGTGGACAGATGGCACTTTCCATGCGATTAGGCTAGTCCAAGTGAACTTTAGATGCTATTTTTAGGGTTTAATGGCATAGGTTTATAACATAAGATCCAAAGGATAGTTGTCTCTAATGGAACTTCTGCAATGGGTGTTCTGAGCCTGCTAGCACTTTGTTCCGATGAGTTTCTCGGAAGCTGGATGAGGTGCTGTGGTGGTATTCCAGAGAATATCTCATAAATATTGTTTCCAGTACCCATTTGTCTGTAGTCATCTGCTGCCATTTTTTGGAGAAGTTCTGTAATCCTCTTATTTGTATGACCTTCACGTGTTGGTTGTAGTCATGCTGAGTGTCCTTTCTTTGGTCCTTTTGCTTGCTCTCCGGATTTCTGAAAGGTGAATGGTCGATTCTCACTTCTGGACTTTGGTTGCAAGCGGCCTTTAAATGGCCAGGCGTTACCCAGTTCAGAATGAAAGTCCTCTGAGAGGCTGGAATCTCTCTGCCTCTGGGTTTCCTCCATTCTCCTTCTTTTGGATTCGAGAGGGAGGGAAGAGGTCTCAGTTCTTTTGTTCTTAATGAGAACTTACTTTTTTCCACCCCTTCTAGACACTGTGTCCTGCCCTTTAAATTCATTAATGACCTCTTTAAATTATTTCTTCTGATTTTAGCCAGGAGAGCAGGTTGGACGTAGCATCCTGGCCTGAGAGATCTACTTCACTAGTCTCCTTACCCATCCCATCCGGGAACTGAAGTGACTGAGTGAAAACAAGGGAGCTAGGTAAATCCAAGTTACATAGGGCTCCCTCTGGACTTCTAGATGAATCCAGGCCTGCCTTGGCCACCATTCCCACCAAAATGGTTTTCTCCCTAAAAGACAAGGAAGGGGGGGGGGGAAGAGATGAGAGAGAAAACAAAAAAGGGGGAACTGAATGGCAGCTTTGCTGGCTTCAAAAGAGACAAGGACTCCCAGGAATTGTTGGATTGCTTAACCCAGGCCCATCTATACTCACAAGAAACCCCATTAGGCATTGGTGCCCCTGAGGTGCTGCTTACTGGGGTTCAGGGGGGCAGTGTGGTGTTGTAGGCTCCTCTGCTGATACCGGCTCGGCCAGGCTGAGCTCCTGGTGGCTGAAAAGACTCAGCGTTGCTAATGCCTAGGATCAAAGACTCAACTACTCTTTAGAGTGAAAGTGGTTAAAATCACTCTTGCACGAAGGCTAGCGGAACCCCTTGGGTGTCCTTGCAGATGCCGGGTTCTAGGGAAACCTAGATCCATCAGCTCTGCTACTTGCCTTGCGTTTCTTCATGGATCAGGTGGTGGGGGCAAGCCCTTCCTATTTCCCTGCAAACGTTTCTCTTCTCCCTTTCTTCCTCCGATGTTTAGGGATCATTGCTCTCATGAGCAAAAATTTGACCTCTTGCTCAGTGCAGAGCCAGAAAAAACTGGTGTGCCAGGGAAAAGCCCCTCTCCTTGGGGATCGATTGAATCAACTGGCCCTGCCTAGGAGAGGAGGAGCTGCTTCCCGCCAGACCTTAGGACCACCAGAGAATGTGGAATTTGCTGTCAGAGGATGTAGCAATGGCCATAGGCATAGTTTAAAAAGGGATTAGACAGATTTATGGAGGATGGGTCTATCAGTGGGTTACTAGCCATGGTGATTCAGGGGAATCTTCACAATCTGAGGCAGTGATCCTCTGATTACCTGTGCTAGGAGGCAACATCATGAGAAGACCTCAGCCTCTATGCCCTGTTGTTGGCCCTCCATAGCAATTGGTTGGTGAGATTGAATCCTGGACTAGATGGACCACTGGTCTGATGCAGTAGGGCTCTTGTTATGTTCTTCATATACAGCTGTTATTCTTATATTGGTATCTGTCTACCTATTGGTTGCTCCTCCCTGCAGAAAGAAAGGTGAGTTTGGGAGGACATGCAGGAAAAGCCGGACAGTTTGACCTTTGGAATGGCTGAGGGAGAAGGCTGAAGAATATTGGCCCTGTGGAGTATTCTTTGCCCACTTTCATCTAGTTTCTCACCCTGAGATTTAACACTTTCCTGGAGAGCACAACAAGTAGACTAACAGTATGATCCTTAGCCAGAGCATCATCCTTCTACACCCTGTAACTTCATTGGATAGAACCTTCTCTGCTCATTGACTTAAATGAACTTAGAAGGATATAACTACATTTAGGTATGCAGTGTCAAGTCTACTCTGGCAACTCTTAGTTAATACACAGTATTTTTTTTTCATTACACTGCTGGTCAATCAAATTCTTTGCTGTGGAGGTTGGGGAGTATTGTTCAATATAGTTAAGAGTAGGGGTGACTCTCAGCTTCCTCTGGGATCCCTCTGGTCTACCACTGAGAGAGCCCTGTTGCAGTAAAAATCCACATCCAGAGCTTCTGGCCTCTCCAACTGCACTTTAATACTTTTTACCGGGGCTATATACGGATGGGTTATTTGCCCAGCTCAGTGCTGTGCTGTTGGGAAGCAGTTTTTTCCTGCTTCTCCATAGCATCTCGGTGCATTCAGGAATCAGTTTATCATGGTTTTTATCCCGTCTTTCCTCTAAGGAACTCAAGGCAGTGTCAGTGAATCTCCCTTTCTGTTTTATCATCACAACAGGCAAAGGGAAAGAGTGATTGGCCCAAAGCCCCTTAGTGAGCTTCATGGCCAAGTGTGGTTTGAATCCAGTCTCTTATCTAACAACTATACCACACAGGTCATCACAGGAGTCAGAGAAGACAACACACTTAGTTGGGGAGCTGCTTCTGTTTCTTATGGCATGATTGTGTCCCTACAAACCAAAATCCTGTTCTACTGAAGTTAACAGAAATTGCATTGTCAGCTCTATAGCTGGTTGGGCCCAAAAAGAATGACAGCCCATGTTTTCCTTTCACCAAAGCCATACTTTGCAGTACATCTCCAAGGCATAATACTAAAAAAAGGGGAGGGACTTCTCTCAGGTGCAGAGCACTAAAGCAAAGAAGCAGTAGCAGGACTATTGTCTGGGACCCATGGGGGCAGATGTGGCAGGGGGAGCTGTCAAAGTCTTGTCTGAGAAAGGAGGAGTACCAAAGATTCTCAAAAGAGTTACATCTGAAGAGGAACAGAAAGCAGTGCCAATTCTGAGGGCTGAATTCCAACTCTGTGCATTTATGTGGCTGCCCAATAGGCCCCAGTCCAAACAAACTGCTGGCTTTGCCAACCCAATCCAGATTCCTGATTAGTCAGGAAAAAAATTATCTTTCAAGCTTGCTAGGTCATAGAATTTGTTTTTCATTCTCCAAGAGATAAATACAACAAGTGGGAATAAAGCCAACACAGTGTTCCAAGGCTGCTGAGAACTGTCTTCCCAATTATGACTCAGTGTGTGTTCCTGTCTTTCTTTAAGAGTTAGCAAACTTTGTAAAGTATACACACTATCGATAAATACATTTATTGCCTTTTTGTAATCCTGTTGTGTCTCTTGCTTCACTGGCTGAAATGATTAGCAATAATTTATAAAGGTCCCTATTTCTAGAAATTGATCATTCTCGTGGAAAGTGCAATTGTTTTCTGGCAACTCATGAAAGAAGGGCGGTTTGTTTCAGCCTTCTGTTTAAAAATAGCAAAGGCAGATAAAAGCATATTATTACTCTCCCACAGCGCATCTGCCCTTGACTGCATTCCTTGTCAGTTGAGGGGGAAAGAAGGTTCATGAGAATGAGCAGAGAGAAAACACTCCCTTTTTGCCTATGCAATACTCACAAGGAATATAATTGTTTGTATTGGACATTCATGATGTGACAAACTTGTGACCTAGCAAACATACTCAAGACAGTAGCTAAGGATGTATGAATAGTTGAAATACTTTATGTTAATCATCAGCAAGGTTCTTTTATCTCTAGACTAACATTTAGGATATTTGTTTTTAATCTCAGGGATTTTAGTGATACCAATGCTGCTCATAGCCTATGCAGATGTCATGTTAAGGCACTTGCAAGATTCTGCCACACTGGGGTCCTGTTGTGTTTGAAAGTTCACAGAGAAACCCTGTCGAAATTTTTACACCCATAATTACAAAACAACAATGACAAACCCCCACCAGTATCCCAATACCCTTGTCTATCATCTGACCTCATGTGGAATACACTATACAGTTACAGTCACCATAAAGAATGTTGTAGAGCTGGAACAGATGTGGAGAAGGAGACCAAAATGAGCAATATGATGAAGCACGTTCACCTTAAGGAAAGACCTAAAGAGTCTGGGGCTTTTTAATAACAACAACAACATTCAATTTATATACCACGCCTTAGGACAACTTAATGCCCACGCAGAGCAGTTTACAAAGTGTGTTGTTATCCTCACAGTAGTCAGCCTGTGAGGTGGGTGGAGCTGAGAGAGCTGCGACTGACCTAAGGTCACTCAGCTGGCTTCAAGGGGGGAGGGGATCAAAACTGGCTCTCCAGATTAGAGTCCTGCCACTCTTAACCACTACACCAAGTGTTTTTGGGGGTGGGGGCATGATAATTGTTAAGGACATAAAATTATGCATGGTGGAAGTGGATAGAGAATATTCTCTCATAATATTACAAATTTGGAGGCATACAGTGCAGTTTCTAGGTAATCAATTAAAGCCAAGCCAAGTATTGCTTCACATAGTGATTCATCAACTTGTGGAATGACTGCACCAGGATGATGCTTATGGTGATGGCTACTAGAATATATGGCTTTACAGGGGATGGTGGTTTAGTGGAGCCATGTTCAAAGGCAGCATGCTTCTACATTCCAGTTGCTGGTGTAGTAACAAGGGGGAGGCTTTGGCCTATGCGTCTTCTAATGTAGTCTTCTAATGGTATCTGGTTGGTCACTGTGGGAAACTGGATATTAAACTAGATGTATCATTGGTCTGATCCAGCAAATCCTTCTTACGTTGTGTCATATGATAAATACACTGGCATAATCACAGGGAATAACAGGTTGGAGAACATATCTTCTGAGCTGAGGTAAGAATGGCAGTTTTAACACTGAAGAACACTTTCTGCATTGTTGAGAGTTTTTTTGGTTTGTTTTCCTGATGGTACATCACTGGAACATGCCTGGTATGTAAAATGAAGCCATCAGAGGCAGCTGCTTTAGCTACTGTTTCCGGCCAGTTAGTTCAAAAATGAAATCAGGGACTAGATCAGGAGCACCTGAGACCAAATCCATGAGAATGGGTGAAAATAAAAATGCAACTGCTTTCTTGCTTCTAGGTATAGGGCAGCACATGCATACTAAGTCTGCATTTAAAACAGCTTTGTTGGCAACCATATTTAATTGTTCTATTGATTGCTGATTATTGTAAGCCAATTATTGTACAGTATTGAGCATGGGATAAGGAATGGACATTTTTACATGGGCTGTTAATAAGATGGGATATTAATAGAGCTATTTCAAGCTACAGAAACTGAGTCCATCAAAACCTTAAAAAATAAGTCAAGCAATATAGGAAACCAAAAAATGGCACGCAGATTGGAAATTTTCAATCTACATTCCAGTTCTGTAAAAAAGGAAATGCTAAGGATTGCAGCAACTAACAATTATATTAATTTCCCATGCAAGCAAAGTGAAGCTCAAAAATTTACCATATGTGGAAGAAGAAATGCAAGATGTTTAAGCTGGATTCAGAAAAGGAAGAGGCATTAGATCTTATTGCAAATTTATGGTGGTTACTGGAAGGTACTAGAGAATTTCAGAAGAAATCAGATTGTATTTTATAGATTACATGAAAACCTTCAATTGTATGGGTCATGAAAAGGTATGGATGATATTAAAAGAAGTGGGTGTGCCACAACTTCTGATTGCTTTGATCTGCAACCTGTACACTGGACAAGAGGATGGAATATGAAGAAACAGAATGGTTTCCAATTGGAAAAGGTGTTCAGACAAGGACGGGGCTCATTTCGAGGGGGAATGCGCAGGAACATAGTTCCGGCAGTTCCTCAAAGAGGTCACATGTCAGGTGGCCCCACCCACCTGACTCTCAGCCATTTTGGGCCCGTTTCGTCCTGGATTGGGGCTGAAATGGCCTGGATTGGGCCTCTGAGGGGTGGTGGATCACTCTCCTGCTCAGCAGCAGCCAGATCCTGACCATTTGGGTCCCCTTTTCGGCCATTTTCAGCCCCTTTTTACCATTTGGGGCCCAATTTTGGCCCTGAATGTTCAAGATTGGGTCCAAAACAGCCAGGATAGGTGATGCCAGGAGGTGTGGCATATGCAAATCAGTTATGCTAATGAACCATTTACGGTGCTGTCAAGGGGTGTGGCATATGCTGATGAGTTATGCTAATGAGTTATGCTAATGAGTTCCTCCAGCTCTTTTTCTACAAAATGGCCCCTGGACAAGGATATTTATTCTCTATTCTACCTGTATGCTGAACATATCATAAGGAAAGCTAGATGAGATTTAAGTGAAGGCAGAGTGAAAATTAGTGGAAGGAACATTAACAGTTTTGAGATATGTAGATGTCACTACATTACTGGCAGAAAATCGTGAAGACTTGAAATGACTACTGATGAAGGTGGAGGGAGAAAGTGCCAAAGCAGTATAACAGTTGCACATTAAGAAGAAAAACATAATGAATAGCAAAGAATTACACAATTTTAAGCCTGACAATGAAGAAATTTAAATTGTTAAAGACTTTCTATTCCTTGGTTCATTGGGTTCATCAACCCAAACGGAGACCAACCAAGAAATCAGAAAGAGATTGATACTTGGAATGGCAGCCATGAAGGAACTAAAAAAGATCCTTAAGGTTTTATTTATTTTATTTTTAAAAAACTTTTCTTCAGTTAAGAGCTCATAGCGGTTTACAACAATTACCTCAGTAAAAACCAATGCAAAGCATAATATATTCAATAAAATCACAATAAAACAACAGCATAGTACAAATACTTAAACTGTTCTGGTCCCAACCTCAGAGTATAAAACCCTGCAGATAACGTAATACTGCAAGTAGATATAATATACAGCAATCAGCTCTACCTCATAGTAAGAGTACTAAATGTCAAAAGCACACTGGAATAGTCTCCAGAGCATCTTCAAGGGTAGCCCTACATAGAGTGAGTTGCAGTAGTCTAAATAAGAGGCGACTGTCGCATGAATTAATGAAGCAAGTTTGGATTGAGAGAGAGATGGAAAAAGGTGACAGGTCTGGCGAAGATGGAAAAATGCTGTTCTAGCCACCATGGACACCTGTTTGTCTATGGAAAGCTTAGAAACAAGTCAAACCCCCAAACTCTTCACGGAGTCTGCAGCAGAAAGCAGGGTTCCGTCAAGTAATGGGAGTGACAAATTTCCCACAAGACCTCAGTTTTCAAAGGATTTAATTTCAGTCAGCTACCTCTCAGCCACAGCATCCAGGCATTAGGCCAGGGAAGAGATACCTGCTTCTGTTCACTTATCGATTAGAAGGTAGAGTTAGGTGTCATCAGCATACAAGTGGCATCCAACCCTAAAACTCCTAACAACATCTCATAGAGAGCACATATATATATTAAAAAGCTTTGGGGACAGGATCGATCCCTGAGGGACCCCACAATGTAGCTTCCATTGGGATGAACCCTCATCCCCAACAACCACACTCATCAAGTGTCCTTGGAAAAAAGAGGCAAACCCAGTGAGGCTAGGCGGTTGACCAGGACCAAATAGTCAACTGGATCAAACATTGCCAAAAGATCTCATGAAATTAGCAGCACATAACCACCCTTATCTAACTGAAGCCAGATGTCAACAACCAGAGCTATTAGAGCAGTCTCAGTCCCAAAGCCCGACCTGAATGGATCAAGTGCTGATGTATCATTCAAAAAAACCTGAAGCTAGTCAGCCACCAACCTCTCAATGACCCTTACCCAGGAAAGGCAAATTCGACACTGGGAGGTAATTGGCTAGCTCCCCTTTATCCAAGGAAGGCTTTTTCAACAGAGGTATCACTACCGCCCCCTTGAGGGTACTAGGAAATTGGCCCGACATGAGAGAACAGTTAATAATTGCTTACAAGAGGCTTGCCACCATATCATGGCATGATTTAACTAACCAAGAGGGGCAGGGTCCAACGAGCAGGTCATGGGCCTTACAGACATTGGAGTTCTGTCAGCATCTGTGGGGGTAAGTGGACTGAAGGTTAATGATGTGTCACTGGGGACTACAATCAAGATAATTCATAAAGTGGCATTCTTCAGCGCTGTGTATAAATGTGGAAGTTGGACAATGAAGAAAGTTGACAGATGTGCCCACGTCCCCTGGCGATTACATCATTTCTGGCACAGCCTAGAATGATGGGTCATGACCAAAGCATAGACAAAAGGCTATGCTTTGGGCCTGTTTTTAAAGAATCAGCCCCGGTATAGCCTGCTGCTCCTGGGTCATAGCAGAAATGATGTAATTGCTGGTGGATGTGGGTTCAATCACACAGGTAAGTACCCCATGCCCCTAGTTTTAACTTGGGGGACGGACCTGGCAACCCTGACATCAGGTAGTACTAGAGTTGCCAGCCAATGACTGGCAACCCAGGGAGCTTGGGGGGAGAGGTAGGACAGGGTGGGGCATTGTGCAGTGTCATGCAATACCTCAACAAAACCTGGTTGTGTAACTGGAAATGATGTCACATATCACTGGGACACTTTGGCAACCCCCCCTCCAAACTCTGTGGTTTTATAAGAAAGATTTGAGAGATTAATAGAGCGTCCTAGTGACGCGTGCTGTCACTTCTCATTACACAACTGGAAGTGACATCGTGATATTGCATGTTAGCACTTCCCTCCCGTTTTTCCTCCTGCTGCCCTGGACAGCAGCTGGCAGCCAGAAGCAGAAGGTGGAAGATCTTTCGCTATAGTGGGAGACCTGGTCCCCCTAGGTAGCTCCCACTGCCAATGGCAGGCCCTGAATAGATCAAAGCACCCAAGTAATCAGGGGTTTGTTTGGGGAAGGTCAATAACTCCCAGAGTATAGAGTCCTGAACAGTCACTTCAATTCACTCTCCCTCCTCAGCGAGTGGTTCTGCCCAAATGTAAACTCTGTGGGTTCCTTGAAGGAAGAGGAAAGACATTTCTTCTCCCTGTAGGAAAATAGGAAACTCCCATGTGTCTGCTTAGTTCTGATTCTTAGAAAAGTAGCCATTTTGTTCTGATTCAAAGGAACTGGCACAGTCTGAAAAAGCCCAAGAAAAGTTCACAGCAAAGTGGTTTTATGTTGTGGCTAAGAATGCATTTGGATCACTCTGCCCAGAGAATGGAATGCAGTACAGATACATTTATTGGACTTGGCCATTCATATATTTGGTGTTGAAACAATATACATTCTGGATGAGAACCTTTTTAAAAAAATAGTTTGATTATCATCCAGAATGAGTTAACATCCAGAATTCAGCATTATGGCTCTTTAAAATGTCTGGTCCACAGACTCATTTTCTGATCTCTACAGGAACAGCTTATAGGACAGAATGTTGCAACATGAAGCAAATTCAGTGCTCAAATTTATCCTAGAAGTAATTTGAGATAATTTTTATCTGAGAAAAAAGAGAGAGGAGAACATCTGAGAAAGGTGCATGGTATAATGCTGATGAAATACCCTATCAGGGCGACGGAAAATATGAATGAAATGTGCTATGATTTGGGCAGTAGCGGGCAATTACATTTTATGATATCTTGAAATGTCATGAAATCCTTCCCACGTATACAAGCCTACTGGCTGGGTTGATGGTCTGCAGAAGTGCACTGGTGAGCCGTATCTAGGTCTGGGTTTTGATCCTTCAGTTTTTCAAAAAACTAATCCTAAGGATTGTAATCTTGAAAAGTATTAATGTCCAAGAAACATTCCCTTTTATTAAAGTCACATTGGCACTGTATCTGTCACACTGGTACTTTCAACAGAAGATCTAGATAAGCACAAGACTGGCATTCTGCCCATTTTGCCCTATTGCTTTCCTTCCTCCTAGAGATCACTTTCTGCACTGGAATGGTCAGAGCAGCAAATCAGGAAAGCTTCCAGTCTGGAAGAACTCCTTCGAATCACTCACTCTGAGGACTGGAAGCTGTGGAAGTGCCGTCTAAAACTCAAGAGTGTGGCCGCACTGGATTCCAGATCTGCGTCACATCGCTCCACAAGATTTGCTGCTGCTTTTTATGATATAGAGATACTAAAAAGTAGGTGGAAAGCATACTGATGGGTGTTCAAATACACTCTGCTGTTTTTTATTTTAATCTTAAATACCTGAGATGACGCTTCAGGATTATTTCTGGGTCTGAAATATATACGTTGCTGAGTTTTGTTTCTTGTTTCTTGATTTATTTATTACATGGTGCTCTTAAATGATAGCAGCCTGTAGCTCTCAGACTTTAAAGAGTGTTTTAAAAGAAAAAAAAAAGAGTATTTTTAAATGGTAAAAAATGGTGCAGGTATTGTAGAAGCCAGTGCATCCTCAATTACAGTGATGCTACAGGCACCAGTCAATAGATGCCCACATAGCATCCACAGTCTCACAACTGCTGTATTGGGTAGGGGGCAATGACATTTGTTCAGCAAATCAAAAGGTTAAATGTGTTGATGAGAACATATGACACACACACCCCAGCCACAAAAAAGGAAGAACTGTGCATTTATTGCACAGATGGCAGTACCATCTTTAGCAAAGTTACACCCTGCTAAGCCCATTAAAGTCAATAGGATTAGAAGGGTGTAACTCGGTGTAGGATGGCACTGCAAAATGCTCATCTGGAAAGTCTCACGAGAATAAGCACATGAGATGTTTTTTTTAAAAAAAAATGAAATCGATTTTGAATGGACGCTGGCCAGGGATGAAGTTATTGAGTTCACATTTCTGCTGAGAGTCAGGCGTATGTGAAACACATTCTGAGAAGCTATTTTGATTTGAAGAATCTGATGACCATCCCAGATCTGAAAATTGTAATATGGGAAGCAGCTTTCTGAGTCAGATCATTGGATTTTATGGTCAAAGCGTCTGTCTGTCTGTCTGTCTGATCACAGTCCAAAGGATATTTGCTTTAAATAATGGATTTTTCCACTTAAAAAAGGGAGTAAACATACAGTAACATTTCAGTGTAGTTGACTTATCTGCCAACAGCAGTATGCAAACACACAGAACTTGCCAACAGCCCAGAAACAAATAAGCTGAAGAACAAACATTTAAATTCCTATTTTTATGAGGTGTGTCCTGATATAAAACACCTCATTATCTTGGACATTGCTGGGTAGTGCCTAAAGGAAGTAGAGTCAAGAATAATGAAAAGAATGATATCTCAGGGCCAAACTACAAGTGACAAATGACACAGGTTGGACACTTGTCAGCTTCCCTCAAGTTTTGATGGGAAATGTAGGCAGCTTGGTGGAATGTTGGACAAGTGACAGTTGAAAAGTCCATTGGAGAGAAGTTGGAGAGCCAAGCTGCAAGACCAGGATGCCTACATTTCCCATCAAAACTTGAGGGAAGCTGACAAGTGTCCAACTTGTGTCAGGCATCACTTGTAGCTTGGCCCTCAGATCCAGTTCACAGATCAGTAATGAATATGGTAGTTCCTTCCCTCTGACTGGGCCTAGGGGTGCCTTTGAAGCTGCAGTTCGATATTAAGTCACATTAGAAGGTGATAAGATTTAGATCCATGCCATGAAAAGCTTTACCTGCCAACTGCTGCATATCAAAAGACAGGTCAGGCCAGTATTATTCTTGGTTTGTGGTCAACCCTGATCTCTTGTCATATCAGCATTGTTTAATAAAAGATGGAATTGTGTACCTGGCAGTTCACAAGGTAAATTCCTACGTCCATCCTGTACTTCCATGAGGGCTGGCAATCCTGATAAGAGAATTTCTTGGATGATCCAATTTTAATTCTCTCTGGGTCCCACAGACTTCACTGTAAGGCACAAAAAGGTTAGAGGGAAAAATGATATGATTATATTGGCCATAGAGCCTGATTTGCAAGCCATAAAACAATATTGTTTGTATTATTAATAGAAGTGTTCATGTAGCTGCACAGTCCTTTCTATCACAGTTGAAGCAAGGTCAGGGGCATGCTGCTGATACAACTGTGAATTCAATTGTGACTACTGCACTTTTAGAACCACTGTGTATTTTCCAGTTATAGATGAGGAGTGGCAAAGAACTCAGTGTGTTCCAAGGGAGACCTGTGTAGAAGTGGCTAAGGAGCTGGGTACTACCACCAACAAATTCTTCAAGCCCCCTTGTGTGAATGTATACAGATGTGGAGGCTGCTGCAATGAAGAGAGCCTGAGCTGCATGAACACAAGTACATCTTATGTTTCCAAAATGGTATTCAGACCTTTCCTACTCTTCTGTGATTGCAGCACCTTGACATAAAGGAAAAATGAGGCTCAGAGAAGTTCACCATGCCTCAAAGGGGATTTGGATTTGCCCGATAGTCTAGGATACATGGCTATTTTGTTATACTTTTTATTGTTTCAAGTATTGTGTCATTTTTATACAATTTCAGCTCACAAGCACCCCTCTGTAGTGGATTATTTCATCTAGATAAATCAGGCTAGGAGATAGTAACTTGCTCAAACAATACAAGGAGGCTTATCAGCTACAGGTACACTAGTGTGTGCAGTGCTAGCAGTGCAATCCTAAACAGAGTTACTCCAGACTAAGACCATTGATTTCAGTGGGCTTAAACTGGAGTGACTATACTTAGGATTGCACTGTAGGTAAAATATGAAGGGCTGACCCATGTCTCCACCCAGTTAAGGATATGTGGGAGAGGCACACAAGGTAGCTATGGCTGATTGTGGCTTCCCAGAGACTCAAGTCTCTATTGCATGTCTTCAGCAGTTGTATCTAAGGACACTCCTACTTAATAAGAGAAGCAAGCCCCAATTTTCCTTATCCAAAGAGAGAAAATGTGTGTCTTGGGGAGCTGGGTGAGCTATTAAGTGAATTAATAATAATAATAATTAATACTGTGTTTCAACTTCCTAGCTCTTTGAGATTTCAGTTCCTTTAACAAATGTGCCTGACCCAATCCAAGTTAAAATTGCAAACCACACAGCTTGTAAGTGTTTATCAAATGTTCAGCACCAACCATATTCCATCATACGAAGATCTGTCCAGTATCCAGAGGAAGATCGGTAAGAAACGTAGTTATTTCCCCCCCTCTCTCCCCCTCTTTATATCCCTATCTCTTAAAAAACAAATAACCGTGAAGCTTTTCTAAGATTGTCCAAACATTATTTGAAGGCTACTGGGTCCTTAATATTGTAGAACGTAGTATTTATTTTTTAAAACAAAGAAGAATGGTAAGATTACTTAGACAATGTAAAATATGTTATAAGAACAGGCTTGTTTCACAGCAGTTTTTAATTACCATGGCATCTATGATATTTAAAAAGGGGGGAAATCTAATTTGATATGGACAGCTGTGGCAAATTAAGAAACAGCAGGCAGAAAGAACATAATTTGTGGTACGAGCTTAATGGCTTAGCAAATATAATTCCCTGAATTGCTCTTTTGATGTGAATGAGACATTTTGTTGAATGATTTTAAAGTTGGACATTTTTTTAAGTTGTGCCTAAATACAGAAGTGTCTCAACAAACTCACAGAACAGACCATCAGTCCTCTCCTTTTAAACAGCCACCAATGAGTTGGATCTTATTTGTTACCATGTTTATATTTGATTTACTTTCTCAAGGTTTTTTTTTTAAATCCACATTTCCCCCCCTCCTAGTTGTTCTCATATTAAAAAACTATGTCACAAAGGCTGGATATGGGACATCAATAAATGTGAATGTGTTGAAGATGAAGAACATCCTGGCAGAAGACAAGGTATATGTACTATATTGCTAATAGCTGAATAGTATCCATCTTTACTTTTGTGTGTAATTTTTTGGAATTCTTTCCAGTGTTTTTTTAGAATTCTTTCCTCATCGCACAGACTTATTTCATAAGGGTAGCATAGCATTACCTTTATCTGTGAAGTAAAGGACTAGGATGTTTGGCTCATGAATGCGTTAATTGAAGTATGAGTGCATTTGTTTTTACGCAAGTCAGCTGAAATTTACCTGCAAGAGGGGATGTTTATCTCTTTCCCTGAAGTTCATTTTTTTTATTTCTAGCTCCTTTTTGCCCTGTGGAAATACTCCTATCTTCCCCATAGGATGAAAAGCACCTTGGAGGGAGCAGTTTTGACAAGACAAATGGCTTGTGCACTTGAAGTCCAAATGTAATTTAACCCTATGTTTGACAATTACATATGGCTTTCTTTGCACAGTATTTCCACATGAAAAACAAGGTGATTTTAGCTCCGTGAAAAATGTACATTTAAATTCTAAATCAATAGATTACTTTGCCCTGTGTTACCACATGTGTTCCCTTTTACATACTTCCTTAGACATGTGGAAATACTGTGCAAAATAATCTAACTTGGGTCTGGGACTCTGACCCAGAACCACAACCAATTTGGAGGAATTAAGCTCAGTGCCAGGGGGAAACCTCTTCCTGCTTCCACAGCTTGGCTGGCTTGGAAAAACGACACACTCGCCAATCAGAGGGAGGCACACATATGATTTAGGGATCTTTCACCTGGATAGCGAGCAGGTAAGCTCAAAGTGCCTCTAATAGGCTACCAGTAACCATGAAACAACCAGATCTTCCCCAAAGCAAGGTTTAGAATTTATTGAGGGAGATATAGGTGCAATTGTTGTGTTCAAAGGGACATGCATAGGAAGAGTTACAAGAGAAAAGTGACACTAAGAGAGAACCAAGCCTCTGGCTGAGAGGGAATTCTACACCTGGGAATGGCCACAAGGAAAAGAGAGAGATCTGAAGAAAAGGGGGGGGGGTGCGGAATCCAGAGGAAAGGAGTGAACAGAGATGGTGTTTACCTTTCCTCAGTCTGCTGAACTGGGTAGAGTACAAGGTTTGCTTTGATTGTCCAGATTGAGGAGGACCTCAGGCAGGGATTGTGAAGGTCCCAAGGAAAAGGATGGCTGGTTGCAGAGGAGAAAAGTGGAGAGGGCAGCCTTCGAGCCAGCAGAGGGGATTAGGCTCCCTGCCTTTGGCTAGCCAAACAGCAATAGTTATAGGAGTCTGCATAAAAGAATATCAAAGAAATAATTGTAAAGTCTAGAAATTCAAAGTGAGCCCTGGGTGCAAATCTTTGCCACTATCACTGCCACTTCATAGGCCTTCCAACGGGCTCTATATCATACTGTATCAGAATCACTATTTCTGTCAGCATATTTCTAGACCTCTTCCAGCTTTCTTTAGGTCACCACCTCTGTGGTAAACCATGGGCCTGGCTTCCCCTCTAAGGGTGGGAGAGGTTGACGAGGAGCAATCTTGTCAATGGCTTCAGGGAGCTTCAAGGAGCTTCACATTCCAAGCCCTCACTGTGGTCTCAACAGAGAATGTATCTGGAATTCTAAAACACCCCAGAGCATTTTGGAATCTAGAAGGGTGCATGAGCCACTGTGGGCAGACCATTTTAATGGGTTCTCCCTTTATGCAGGGTTTTGAGGCCATCTTCACCCTTGCTTTCAGCAGATAATGGTCAGATCATGGCTCATGCCAAATCCCCAATTCCCAAAGACCTCCCCTTAAAAGGTCAGTGCAAAACATTAAGTCCAAGGTGTGGCCAGTCACTATTTGAGAGAGACCAGGGCAGCCAAAGAAGCTATAAAATCCTAGGCCAGCCCAGGAGAGGAGCATTCAACATGAATGTTGAAGTCATCCAGAACAATTAGTTTAGGTGACTCCAGCACCACACCTGAGAGCTCCTCTGCCAACTCAGTAACAGTACTTACCGGGGAACTAGATTATTTTAAAAATCCTCCTAGAATCCACAGTATTTCTGTTAGCCAGTTGCTAATATTCTTATTTGGGAACTCAAGTAGGTGGTGCAACCCCAGGCCTTCTGATGTGGATTATCTGTACCCATCTCAGCCTGGCTTCTGGTCCAGTTTTGGGACTGAAACTACCTTGCTCACATTGGGACATGATCTGTTTCAGAAGATAGACAAGGGAGTGGTGTGCAGTCCCATTGGTTTTCCTGGATATTATAACCGCTTAGAATAGCGGGTTTAGTAGTTGGAAGAACTGTGCTCCAGCAGCTCCACTCTTACATGACAAGGGTATTTCAGACAGTGGTGCTAGAGGACTGTGGCATGCATGCTATTTATGCTATGGAATTTTGCAGGGCTTCATTTTCTCCTGCTTGTCATCTAGAGGGTGAAGTATCATCAATGCTGTTTCTCCTTTTCATTTAATCTCGTTAAGGTAGTGGACATTCTGAATAGGAGCTTGGCGTTGGTAGTGGGATAGGTTGAATATAATAAATTTAAAGGTGGCATTCTACTGATGCTGCATTGCACTTCTCTAAAAGATCAGAGTTGGTGCTTGGGAGCAGTATTAGATCCTGCAGCTTCACCAGTGATATCTGTAGTTTGAAGAGCCCTGGCCTCTACCAGCCTTGGCTGGTGTGATAACTGTGGTCACTTTTGGATGAAGTTGCTGTGGTGTCCATGTTTTAGTAATGCTCATGCTTGGTTACTATACTATATGTTGTTCTGCCACTGAAAAAATCTTTGGAAATTGCAGCTGATCCAGAATACAGTGGTCAGATTGCTTATAGGAAGTTAAAGCAGCATATTTCTAAAGTACAGTACTTAAAGATCTTCACTTGCTTTCAGTGTGTTTCTTGGTACAATTCAATATACTTTAAAGACTTAAATGTCTAAAATGCTATTGAATGCCCTTCTTCAGGTACAATTCAGACAATTACAGTACAATCCTAAGAAGAGTTACTCCAGTCTAAGCCCACTGATTTCATGGAGTAACTCTTCGTAGGATTGCATTGTTAATGACCAAGATCTAGTTCTGCATGTTCAAGGGGACCAATTTCATGAAAAACAGCTCCCCGTAGTAAATAGCAAACCCATTTTGAAATTGATGGAACTTTCAAGAGGTTTGTGAGATAGTATTCAAAATTAGTTTAAGTGTGAATGTGGTATAGTGATTAGAGAGTGTACAGAACCAGGATGGACTGGCCATTTAACTTACAAGGAAATTTCCCAGTTGGCCACTGCCCTATGGGGCCTCTGGTGTCCAGAGCCAAGCCCCGTCAACTCTGCTTGAGCCTCAGGGGCCACGTGGCCCAGACCCTCATGATTAGTGGCAGGTAATGTCAGCTCACCAGCCATCTCCTCCTGCACTGCTTCCAATCTGGGGACGATGCAGAGGCTGAGCTAATAAGCTAATGCTCATTGTCTGCCCTACTGACCTGAGTGGCCCTGCAGTGCTTGCTGTTTTCACTTTCCAGTCTGCTCCTGTGTTGGACTAGGACTGGAGTCACTCACAATCTAATCTTCACCCAGCCATAAAGTTCACTGAGTGATTTTGACTTTCTCTCAGTTGTGGTGGTGGCCACTGCTGTCATAACAGACTTACAGTGACCCCTGCCAGTGTTTTCAAGGCAAGAAACCATGTCCAGCGGTGGTTTGCTGTTGCCTGCCTCTACATGGTGACCCTTTTCTTCTTTGGAGGTCTCCTATCTGATTACTAACTAGAGCTGGCCCTGCTTAGCTTCTGAGATCTGGTAAGATCAGGCTAGCCTGAGCTAGGATACAACTGAGGCGGGAAGAAGCATGTACACTGGAATGAGCACCTTGGAGGAAAAGTAAAATAAAAACATGATAGAATAGTTTGTGACAATGTCAGAAGGGGCTTGCTGTTAAGTAAAAAAAAATGCATTAGGTAGGCCTGAGCCCTTGGACATCCCTGAAATAGTACTTTGGATCCCAGCAAATACTAACCAGAACTAATCATTTTAAAACATGGTATCTGGCCATCAGAATAGTGCAGGCTCTGCATTTAATTCTTGTTGGGATAATAATGTCACAATATTATGTTATTTTCAAGCAATGGGTTTCTCACTTCTAGTCATTTATTGCTGAAAATTCAAACTCTGGGAGTCCTAGATCTTGAGTAGATGGACCATTTTATAAGTTAAGTTGAAGATGACTTGTAAATCTGCAAGATATTACCTATGAGTTACACTTTGTTTCTGTAACCTTTAGAAAAGTGATAAGTTGCCAACATTTTAAGGGCTTTCAGTGGGGAAAGGCTTTATAAATCACCCTGTCTCTAGACTACTAAACATGCGTCTTTTGTGCCAGGACTTCCTCCACTTGCTGAACTTGCTATGTGTGCACCAAATATGGACTTTGATGAAGAGAACTGCGAATGTGTCTGTAAATGGAAGTGCACTGGCAATTTATTTCAGAACAAAGAGAATTGTAGCTGTTACTTGTGTGCAGAGAATCACGACAGCTGCCTTCAGAAACACAAGACGTTTAATGCAGAAACATGCAGGTAAGCATCTCCTTGCATTCCAGTTCCAAGAACAGCCTGTTCAGTTCCTACAAATGTACCTGAGGGATCTGCCCCTACCCTAAGCTTGAAGTTCATGCTGAATGATGAGGTTTGAGTGAGAGTAAAATGGTCTTGCTAACAGCTTTGTTAAAACATACTCCTCTAAAGCAGAGCCTTCAACTTGAAACGTATCAAGAGTAAAATATCAGTTTATATCATTTTGGAATTAATATAACAACATTTGATTTGTATACCGCCCTTCAGGATGACTTAACACCTACTCAAAGTGGTTTACAAAGTATGTCATTATTATCCCCACAATAATAATCATCCTGTGAGGTGGGTGGGTTTGAGGGAGCTGCTAGAAACTGTGACTGACCCAAGGTCACCCAAATGACTTGAAGTGGTGGAGTGAGGAATCAGACCCGGTTTTCCAGATCAGAGTCCTGCGCTCTTATCCACTATACTAAACTGGCTCTCTTTTCACTTAGTTTGCTTTGCCTGCTGTAATAGGTCTGGTGTTAGGATATATGTGCCTACAGATAATCAAGCACAACCATTTCTTCAAACCTTAAGAAAATTTTTGCTTGTCCTCTCATTCTGGACATCCAAAGGATTCCTGGTCTTGTGAATGATTCAGTGCGCATGTTCCTACTATAGGCCAATAGGATTTTGACATACTTAGCTCACATTAGTAATATCCCCTTGGTTCTTAATGTTTCTGTTTCTTTCTCAACATCCTGGTGCAACTTTTTTTTAAAAAAAATTTTTAGCTGGTGCAACTTTTAATGCATTTCCTGTGCCACCTACACTTACTAATTTCTGGATAGTGAGCTATATAGGGCAAATAAATGGACATATGCAAATGTAAACCAATGGACATATGTAAAGTCATATTTAAGAAAAAGGGAACAAAGTTTGAAGGCAAGATGAAGAACATTCCTGGAAGTTGTCCCCAAACATTTTTTTTCTGAGGGAGCCACATTCACATGAAGAAACTTGGTGCTCAAACAGCTGTGATGTTGGGAATTCCATGCATGGAGCTATCAGTCATTTCCCACCTAAAAATCAGGGGTGTGGAGGTCCCAATTCAGATCAGGACCAAAACATGGAGTTAAGCCTCTTTGCGCTACCATTTTTCCAATGTGAAATGGCTCAAGGGAACCATACAGGTACTGATATGCGGGGGGTGGCAGGGTTGGTGTGAAGGTGTCCCTGCTTTATGAAACAAGTTGGATTATATGGTTTCTAAACAATTGCTTCTAACTCCTATTGTGTGATGCAGAAATGTTTACTTACTGTATCCTCTTCTCTTTTGTCTTAAACAGTTGTGAAGACAAATGCCCATTCCAGGCCAGAACGTGCCCGACGGCTAAGCCAGTGTGTTCAAGGCACTGTCGCTGCCTCAGGGGGGGAAGAAACACTCATGGTTCCCAAAGCAAAGAAAACCCATGATCAAGTTTTCGTTATCCTTTGCACAAAACATGCACACTCTGCTTTGCAAAATAGCTGTCTGCCACAAGCTATTCAACTATAATAATCCTGGGATATGGGTGACAGTGAAAATAAAATAAAATCCAATCTGTGTTCATTATGAAGATGATGACTGGGTGTGCAAGGACATTTCCACCTGGCTTTGGATGTCTGTTGCAACAGATTATTCTTGTTCTGCAAAGGGATGTTCAAAAGACCAAAATCCATCATGACTGCCAGAGAAGAAACGGGGATGGCTGTTGCAGGAGGACATTCATCGTCCAGCATTTATAAAATGCAAAAGAAAATAGTTCTACATCATCAACATGCAGATGTTATTCAGCATATTTCTTTAGGGCAAACTTCTATAGTTTGTATTCCTAATATGTTCAGCACTGAATTATTTGATCTACTGTCTGTTTTTTATTATCTAGATTTATTGTAGAACTACTGTCCATTAATGTTCCATATTTAAAATGTATATAGGAAAATAAAAGCAACGATTGTTAATAAATGCATATTGCCATATATCATTTGACATACAATCTTAGTCACAGAGAAGAAACTACAGTAAGGTTTTATTGTTCATCCTATACTATAATGCTCCCTCCTCCTCTTTCTCTCTTCATCTTTAAACTGCAGAAATGGCACAAGAGGCATTTTTTTAAAAAATTCAAAAGTAACTAACTATTTTATATGTTTTAGAGAGGAAAGGTCAGGTGAAATCGGGTTGAAAATTTCTGAAGTAATTCAACAGAAATATCTGAGGTAAAATCAGTACATGTACTCACTTTAGTTTTTATGCTCTTCACAGATCCTTTATTTTATGTTTAGAGGCTTTTGTTCCCCTGTTTTCCCCAAACACTCTAGTGCACTTTCTTTTAGGATCCTCTTTCTCTTTTGGGTTTAAGAATAGTTGCACCCACTTTCTAGTACCCCAAACCCCTTCTCTTCAAACACCAGTGCTTTCCTTCAGTTTTTGACTGAATCTTAAGGTCTCCAAAAGGCAGTTTCCAACCACACCCAACCAGGGATCTCTCCACTCCCCAAAGCTACCTCCCTGTTTAACTCAAGATCTATTCCCTTTCTTTGGCCTGAATGGGAGTCCACACCTACTTCCCAAACTTCCTTGCCAATTCTTCCCCAGTTCTCCTGTTGGTGTTAAACTGCTTTCTTTTTAGGACTCCATGTCCCAGCTGTTCACACTGATTCCTCTCAGCTAGGGATGGGGAAAAATGCCTCTTAATTCCAGCTCATGCTACCCAATCAGGTTCTTTGGAGTAACCTGTCACTCTCTGTGTCTGTGAGAGATTAACCCTTAACAGTCCTTCAGCTGTTTGTACAGCCAGGCTTTTAAAAAGTGTAGTCCATCACACATACACATGAAGCTCCACAAAGAAACTTCTTATTTGGCACAGCTGAATTATTCTCTCAGCTTTTAAAAAAGAAAGAAGCAAGATTCTAGCAGTTACTGTTATGTGGATAAACATAATGTAAATGATCTGCATTCAAAAAGCCCTAATGTTTCTGTGCCGCTACGGGTAGCTTCAGGAGAGAAGTCAGCACAGTCTTGTCCTGGTCTTGTCAGATCTTGGAACCAAAGCAGGGTCAGTACTTGGATGGGCAACCACCAAGGAAGACTATGCAGAGGAAGGCAATGGCAAACTACCTCTGCCTCTCATTTGCCTTGAAAACCCCTTGCTGGGGTTGCCTTAAGTCAGTTGTGCCTTGATGGTACACCTGCATGCCCACATAGGTAGCTTCACACATGTATATAAATCCCTTGATTTCCGTACACTTGATGACAGCACCTGAGGGGGTGAACTGACTGCATTGAATAGTTTTATGTCTGAGATAATATGAAGTGATCTGAAAGTAAGATATGTGGATAACTCATTCCTTTGGTTTTATCAAGTGATAGTGTAACATGACTTTAGCAACTGTTCACTGATCTGCCCCCATTATCTTTACCAGACTAAGAGGAGAGATGGGGAGTAATCCTGGACTCAGCCTTGGTCTTTGATGTTCTGGCTGGTACAGTTTCTATGAGCAGTTTTGTATCATCACCACTTAATTCTGAACCTCGCTCTTTTGTGGATCAAACCACCCAGAGAACGGGGCCAAGAACAGATAAGGGGCAGGGCTAAAGGTAAACTGGTGACCCGATGAGGGAAGGGAACAAATGCAGGTTCTCCACTTGTTTCCATCAAATTAGGAAGATTTCCTCTCTTCTAAAATCAGCAGACCTAGACACTTCTCTGATCTCTGGGCTCTCTGTACAGCTGCTTTTGAATGTAGCTTTTTCAACTGGTGCAAAATGCTTGGACCTGATTATTAACTGGCGTGAAGCCATAGTGTGTCGTTACCTATTCAGCAGGTAGAGCAAGTAAGTGGTTCCTATACACAGTAAACAATCAAAGGATCAGATGTTTAGAGTAGTTTTGTTCCCCTCTCTTCTTCAAGAAATTATGGTTTATTTTAGTGATGTTTCTATTTTCTTATTTAAGGTTGTCCACTTTGATCCCATCACACACATTCCGCCTAACCTACCTCTTAGGATTGTTGTGAGGTTAATATTGAGGCCAGAATGATGTAAGCTGCTTTAGGTCCCCATTGCAAGAATGGCAGTATATAAATGAAGTCAATTAATAAATGAAGATGAAGATGGGGTGCAAATAAAATGTAAATTGTTTAGTGGGTTTCAAGGGCAGAAGAACATACGGAATGGTGAGCATATGGAGATTGCCGGGAGGAGGGAAAGAAGAAATAATGTGGGGAAGGAGATACAGGGAAAAGTGAAGTACTTCCAGCAAGTCTTTGCAGATTCCTCACCATGCAACTGGGCCTAGTTCTGCTAGCACCATGCAACTGGGCCGTGGGAAGAGGCTGCTGGAGGAAGGGTGAAGGCAGCAGCAGACAAAGGTGGGTGGGAAGGAGAACAGGAAAACAGGAGAAGTTATGGGGGCAGGGAAGGGAAAGAGGACATGGCAGGGGAGGGAAAAATGAGATGCCCCCACAAGTTCTTGAGGGTCTCCCACTTCTGAACTTCTATTTCTGGTGAACTTTATTCCTAAAGTAATTTTCCCTTTTTGCAATGCAAACTGAGCTAAACAGCTCTGCCAATAGGTATGTGAAACTGAGTGGAATTGTTGATCCAAAAATATTGTTTGTATGAAAGAGTTCATGAATTTTAGTTCTCAAGCCAATTTAATTGACCTACTGAAAGTGACAAGCTTTTCAATATTTAGAATTTTATGTTTTCCTGTGGCCAGCATAAATGAACAACGATTCAGTTTAAATCAGTGACACTTTATTTGTCTAATAGCTTTGACATCAAACATGAATTTTGCTGTGGTCCCTACAAGGCCTGCTTGGATTAATGCATGCAAACCACACAGTGAACTATCAATCTTTGTTAACTTCAGGAAGGTGATAATGGTATTCTTCTGGGCTTATTACAAAGTACTCTCCACTTAGAGCATCAGGCGAGACAGATGGGATCTACAAATGATGCCCTGTCATCCATTTTACATGTCAGCCTCTTGTATTAGTATTCACTGAAAACATCAATAAAAGACTTAAATTGAGGAATCAAAACTGGTTTGTACTGAAAGAGGAAAGGATGTGATTTGTAGCCAATGAGGCATACATATTTCAAAGGTTGCAGCGCAGAATCTGTATTACTTTCTCTCTTAGTATTACCATATGTTAACCTTTGCTCCAAGTACCTCCTTATGTGGGTAGACCTCTTCATTAACAGAGAGAATCTGCTAAAACTCATGCTTAGCTTTGTGTAACCCAAATCCATAGAAGACCTAATTATCTATCTATAGACTGTGTCCATATGTCAATAAAACAACTTGTGGCGTATTTTTAGAAAAACTATTCAGCAAGGCATACTTTCTGCACTGTTCAGACATATTTTTACAATTAAAAACAAAAATATCTAGCTCTCATTTTCTCCCTCAGGAAAATCATATTGAATGACATCTCATGACTATAGATTGGTTCTGGGTTAGATCCAAATTACTGTGTGTATAACAACAACTACTGCACTAATATACCGCTCTTCAGATTAGCGCCCTACTCAGAGCATTGAACAAAATCAGTGTTGTTATTATCCCCACAATACAGCTGGGAAACTGGGGTTGTTAGGAGTGGCTTACTCAAGGCCACCTACTGAACTCATGGCAGTAGTGAGAACCAACACAGTGCTAACTCACAGCCCAACCACTTAACCACTATGCTACAGTATAAAGTGGCATCAAGCCACAGCTGACTCATGGCAGCTCCAGAGGGTTTTCAAGGCAAGATATTTAAGAGGTGGTTGGTCATTGCCTGCTTCTGTGTTGTGAACTCTGGACTTCATCATTGGACTCCCATCCTTATACTAACCACAGCTGACTTTGCTGAGTTCCTAAGATCTCATGAGATCAGGCTAGCCTGGGCCTTCCTGGTCTAGGTGAAGTACTGAGAATGAAGTGAAATTCATAGAACAAGATTTCTTTGCTCTTACTCCCCTTACCACTCTGGCCCATGGCGCAGAGTGGTAAGCTGCAGTACTGCAGCCCAAGCTCTGCTCATGACCTGAGTTCGATCCCGGTGGAAGCTGGGTTCAGGTAGCCGGCTCAAGGTTGACTCAGCCTTCCATACTTCCGAGGTCGGTAAAATGAGTACCCAGTTTCCTGGGGGTAAAGTGTAGATGACTGGGGAAGGCAATGGCAAACCACCCCATAAAAAGTCTGCCAAGAAAATGTCGTGATGCGACATCCCCCCATGGGTCAGTAATGACTCGGTGCTTGCACAGGGGACTACCTTTACCTTTACCTACTCCCCTTTCTAGTGTAGCATACTGAACTCCCTGAAATTTTGCTCCTGGCAGACCAGAAACACTTAAGAACTGCACTGGGCATTAAAGCATGGAATGGGAATTAGCAAAACTTGCCATTAAATTAAGCGACTTTCACTGTATTGGGTGGAATTTGGAACTGCTGTATATTTGCTGATATGATCCTGTAACTGTATCTTTGTTCCTCGGGGTCAGATTCTGTTTTACAGGGGAGTTTTGAATTCCTGGATAGCTCAGGCAAGCCCAATCTCCTCAGAAGTAAAGCAAGGGTCAATCTTGGTCATCGTGTGGGAGAGCTCCAAAGAAGACCAGGGTTGGCATGCAGAAATAGGCAATGGCATACCACCTCTGTTAGTCTCTTGTACTGAAAACCCCAGCAGGGGTCACCATAAGTCAGTTTGACTTGATGGCCCTTTCCACCACTGCCAGTTTTGAATTCACAACAAAAAAGCCATCATATTTGTCCTTATTTTCAATCACCTTTTAAAATGACCTCAGTGTAAATAAGAGCTAGGTCTGCATTCCTCATAAAGAGGTTCGACATTTAGCCAAATGGTTATATTGCTCCACAAGGCTCCCTTTAGATAAACTAGTCTGAGGAAATGCTATTTGAAAAATGGCTTTCATGTTACAGCCATTAGGTACCTTAAATTCATGCCAGAGTGGTAATGGATTATATTTTACAGTAAAAGAAAGGAAGTAACTTGCAACATATCACCATATAGATGCTAATCTTTTAGATTTAGGGGCAATTAACTGCCCATTTTCACTAATGTTGCTTTGAAGTAAATTGGTCTACTGTAAGTAGCCAATAAACCTTTCCATTTCGTTTGGCACCACAAAATAATTATACAGAACATTTATAGTCCTATAGCTCCATCTACTGTTTATCATGAGAGCATTCGTTTTATTAACAACTTCCTCAGATACTGACTTAACTGTAGGAAATAAAGAATAATTTCTTTAGGAGTCCCCAAAATGGTTTTGGGTCTAAATACTTTGTATTTCTTGTTTTTCAGTACTGGTTCTAGTAAGACAACAGGAAACAGTACAATGCCATTTCTCCCTGTGGACGAAATACAATTTTGTCACATTTTAAAGGCAATAGACAATTTATGACATAACTTTGTATTATCCCCAATATTCTGAATATTCAAACAAAGAATATTTGAATCTTAATTCTTTTTGTGCTACCCTTGCTGCACATTTATTAACTTGTGGCTTGTGATCATGATTTATGTTGAGAATTTGTCCCCTTGATATTGAACAACTATGTAGTCATAGATGCTAAATGCAACCAAAACAGTAAAAACATTGTAATAAGATTGGATCACCAAGTCAGAGAACAATAAAAACTGTATAAACACAAAACTGGATTACAGAAATCAAAAAACAATGCAGTAAAACCAAAAAAACATATTTTGCCAAAAGGTATACCATTCTACCTATGAAGGCCAAGATCTGAGGCCAAATGAACCTCCTGAAGTTGGTGGGCAGGTCTATAAAAAGGTGTTATTTCAAACACAGGAGTCGTAGGTAATGCAGAAATATCAAAAATGTAAATGCTGCACATTAGAAACACAAAAATAACTATCCAGAGAATATTCACTTTCCTGATTGTATAAACAAATAATTCCCCTTCTCTCAATCATTTTGTATGTATTCTGATCACCATTTTCTCATCTCATATTTTAGATTTATATGTAATATTCTCCAAGGAACAGAATAAGTCTGAACACATTCTTTTTAAGACACGTGGGGCGTGCAATGCAACCATTTAGGGTTGCCAGTTCCAGGCTGGGAAATTCCTCAGAATTTTAGCCATGGAGCTTGGACAGTGGGCAGTTGGGAGAAGGGGGGGGCCTCAGCGGGGTATAATGCTATAAAGTCCACCATCTAAAGCAGCCATTTTCTTCAGGGGAACTGATCTCTGTAGCCTAGAGATCAGTTGTTATTCTAGGAGATCTCCAGCCACTGCTTGAGATTGTCAACCCTACAGCTACTTTTGTCACTTCAGAAAACATACACAACCATGTAGCTCTAAGTGTAAAGACACATACTAGGCGAGGAAGAGGGGACTATCAGGGTATCACCTTGGATCCTACTGAAATCAAGTACCTAGTTTAAAAAAAAAATTAAGGAAGGGGGCCCTCCCAAGGTTCCACCCCCAAGTCTCCAGGCATTTCCCAGCCTGGAGTTGGCAACCCTATGGAGTCCCATGCTACTACCTGGGTTTAAAAGTGGGTCCCGGTTCTCATGGAAGATCACTGGTCAAAGTAATTTTGTTATTCTCTAAATAACTCCTAAGTAACATTGTATAGAGCTTTGGCTCCTTCATCCCCTAGCACTTCATTTGTTCTGCTCTTTGCACGCTGCATGGAAGATTCCTAATCTGCATAGAATAGGATGTTCTAAGAGACCTCCATGTTATATCTATGGCAGCAGAAAACAAAAATTTGAGATTTTATAATAAGGAGAAAGTAATATCAAGCAAACTAGCATCACACAGTCAAAGGTAGGTAGCAGATATATTTTCTAGGTACAACTGTTGAAACATTTTATGGATTACAATGCCTCTGCAAAGATAATAAGTACACCATTCCAATCCTATGCAAAAGTCAGCCCCTCTGGAGGCCAAAATACACTATATGTTGTCACACACAGGATGAGTATATAACACACTTTGAAAGCATTGTGTTGCTCTATGCAGTTCCAAATGCTGTGAGTTAGGAGAAGAGGCTTCAGGCTTCCACCCTATGTTGATTGTGCCAGTAAAAAGGGCTGTGGGGGCCTGTTTACCCCTTCCTTGGGCTAGATGTGTCCCTTCCAGGATTAGGGTTGCCAGTTCCCCTTACTTTCCCAGCAGGAAGTGGGGGACCCAGCACTTAGTTTCTCTTTGCTCCCATGCCTGCGCAATGACTTCACTTCTGGTGATGGCACTTCCATTTGGGGCCTGGGAGGCCTGTTCTCACACCTTTCCCCCCCTGCTGACCAGGTGAGCGGAGGCAGGGGGTGGAGGGTGGGAGTGGGAGATCCCTATGGACCAGGACATGAGTTATTACTAGAGATGCGAACGAACTGAAATACGAACCAAAATTAAGTGCGAACCAGGCCGGTTTGTGGTTCGCAAACCACGGTTCGTCAGATCCCATTTCTGACAAACCGCCATGAACTTTAGGCTGGTTCATTTGGTTCGTTTTTTGGTTCGTCACTGCAGACAGCCTGGTGCCAATCAATCAGTTTCCTAGGCAACAGGGGATGAATTTTCTGCAGACCTTCTGCTGACCTGGAAGTGAACTTCTGCTGGCCCGGAAGTGATGATTTTCTGACCTGGGTGTGACGTTGTCACGAACCACATGAACCGGTTCGCGAACCAGGGGCAGGTTCGTGAAAGTTTGTAGTTCATGACATTTGATGAACCACGAACCACATGGTTTGGTTTTTTTCTGGTTCGTGCCCACCTCTAGTTATCACTCTAGTAATGAAGAGAGAAACACAGCATTGTTCATAGTTAGTTCAGGGTATTATATCCTGCTGAGGTCCCTCTTCTCCCCAAACCCTGCCCTCTCCAGGCTCTACCCCCACCAAAATCTCCAGAAATTTCCCAGTCTGGAGTTGGCAACTCTGTCTCTAGCACTGGGGCAAATAGGCCTTCCTGGTGAAGAGAAGGTTGAACCCCCCCCCCCAATTTGTGGGCTTTGTCTAACTGAACAGTTTCATGCCAGTTTTTTGTTCCGTGTCTGAGTATCTTTAACCAATATCACATCTTCCCCAAAATGAATTTTTAATAAAGGTATTTTCCAATGCCTGAGGCTGCAAAGTGCCAGAACCTGTGTGTGTCTTGTGCTTTTATTCCTGGGTTTGGATCAGAACACTAGAATCCAAACATGGGATAAGGGGGATATTTCAGACTAGCTGGCTTGCATGGTCTTCCTATGCATACATCCCATGCTATGACATCATCTTTTAATGGGATCAAAGATTTCCCTGTGTTGATAAGACCCTCATGCAGCTGCTCTCTCTCCCTTCTTTTATCTCTTCATGAGTGCTGCATATGTATGTGCCTGTATAATCTCTTTCTGTGTGGGTGCTATGTCTCTAAACCAAATCTTTCAACAATCAGAACAATATAACTTTTTTTAACCAAAAGAACAGGTACATACTAAAAAGAACAGAAACTTGCAGTCAAGAATGTCTTTGAGTTCAGCCAAGTAACTAGTTGTCTGTTGAAACCACTTCAGAGTAAGCAAAGTCCAACTTTTTGAGTCCCGTCAAGTGCCAGAATCCTTTGCTTCACAAACTGGAGCCCAGGCTCCTATCTTCAGCTTGGGAATTGCAGCCCTTATTCAAGGTTATGAGAACATAAAATGTTATCAAGGTCCCCAGCAACCAGCCTCTTGCCTGACTCCAGATTCTGCCTCTGCCCTACTGGGCCAAACCAAATAGCTCATGGGGATTACACCTGCACATGTGTGAAAACTCAAAATGAAATTGCCCTCACAGTCCAAAAGACACAATATCCTGTAACATGTTTTTAAAAAGCCACCATACAGTCAAACTAGAACGTTAGAAATCGCATATTATGAGTTTAGATTTGTATGAATTTTAGAAAGTTGCTTATTTTAACATTCTCTGTCTTCTGGATGTCCTTTATATATGCTAAGCCGTATTGTTTCATTTTTGGACTCGTTTGAAGGAGCAATGTATTTAACAAAGAAAAAAATTCTTTTAATTCTAAGCATTGTTATTTAATAACTCGCTGTTAATAAATAAATAAACAGGATATATTTTTGGTAAGTGAGCATCAACTGCTGGAAAGTTTAAAAATAGATGTCATATGATAGCAGTAACAGGGAACTGAACCTTAGTAGACCTGTGAAATTCTACAAAGGGCAAACCAAAATGGAGGGCAGTACGCTACTCTATGCTTTTAATAACATTTATTTTGCAATCTTTGCTTTGTTTTGTTTCAAGCTTTTAATTAAAAACTCTTTGGCTTTACTGACTCATTTCTATATTGTGAAAGGGAACAGGAAAGAAGCTGCCAGGATAGCAGAAGAAATCTATGGAATAGCCCCAGGTAAAAAGTGATTAAAGACACTAAATAGTTCTGACACATATTATGCTTTTCCCAATCAAATGGTTAGAAATGGATGTTAATTGCTTCCTTGCCATAGTCCAGAATGGAAAAAAAACTGTGAGCTGAGTGCATGCATGTTCTGAAAAGGCCTGTGAGATGACTACTGCCTGCTTGAACCACAGTAGCATGCGGCTTTGCTTTTCTTGGAGTGATATACCCTCACTGCTTTGCTCTCTGTTGCGCTGTGGCCTGGATTATGCTGGGGATTAATGCATGTAGGGGGCTGAGAGGTGGCCTTCGGTGGCCTTCAGGGTTGCTTCCAATTTGTCTTCTTGTGGTTTTTTGTGATACTTGGTTATAGCAAAATTGTTTGGCAGCAAACTTAACAGAATGGAGAGTTCCATACAGACAATTTAACTGGCCTTGTGAAAAATCTTCTTTATGGTTTACCTTTTGCCTAGAGCTTTATTTGACGCATTTTTATCCCAACCCTCCAAGGAGCTCAGGGTTCTTGCTTCTGCCATTTTATCCTCACAACAGCTCTGTGAGGTAGACTGGGCTGAGAATGACTGACCCAAAGTTACCAGTAAGTTTCCTGGCAACCCCATCCTAATTGAACACTATGCCACTCCTTTGTAAGCTGAAAATAAACAATAAATAAATTAAATGTGCCACAGTAGTAACTCTGTAAATCTTAAAAAGTAAAAATATGAAAAAAAAATTTCAAAACCCAATTTTGCCTGAACTGCTTTTCCTTTCAGTTAAAATAAAATGCTTAAGAAGATATTTAGCATATACACAGGGAATCTAAGTATCTCCATGCATCTGACAAAAAGAGTTGTGGTTCTCGAAAGCTTATGCTACAGTAAAGTTGGTTAGTCTTAAAGGTGCTACTGGACTCTACTATTTTCCAACTACAGACCAACACGGCTAACTCCTCTGGATCTAAATATCTTTAAGTTGTATTACCCGAGTTAATAAAAATGCTTTAAAATATGAGTAGGGCAAGTCATCCAAATGCAACCTCTTAGAAAGCTTTTTTAGGCTATAGTTAACTCCTGCCTGCAGTGTTAGAAGGTAGTGTGTAGTTCTGTTGTCACAACAGTTTCTTTTACCAAAGTCTTTCTAGTGTAATTTAAAAACATACATTTTAAATAAAGGTGCTAATGCTTATAGCTTTTATAGGCATGCTAGTTTCTCTACCATCTTTTTCTCTGCCAAGTTGCCTCCTGTAATACTGTCCCATTGGGTATCATCTTTCAAAACAGTCATGACCACTTCACCTCTGCTCTCAATTAGACGGCAGACACAGGGTCACAGTTAAGCTTTAAAGTAATGCCATCTAAAGAAGAGGGAGTTAAAGCTGCTGGATTTATCTTTAGAACTTCAAACAAATCTCACCACTCTGGGAGAGTTAAGAAAGACCCCTTATGGGAACTACATTTGCCATACTCTTCAGGGAGGTACGTTTTTTTCTAGCTAGAGTGGAATTACATAGGTGTGTTTGTGCCAAGTCAAGTGTATGTTTGTAATAAAAAAGCAGGCATGTACAGCTTTTTATAGATTGCAAATGTTGTGTTCTCAGAGCAAATGTTGAAGATCAGTCATATTTAATGTTTAGGTTACAGTGTCACCACAAAGTTGCTATTTTTATCATTTGAGTTTAAGAGCACAAAGATTTGAGCAGTCACATTCAAACCTCAGCTACATTACACAAAAGGTCCTATCAGTTTAGTATTTGTTCTACAATAAAATGGGAATAGATTTTAAAAGTTTGCCACAAAAAATTAGTTTTTCTATTTCCTTATTCACTGGGAACAAAGGAATGGAAACTCTGTTTCAGCTGCTGAAGCTTAATGGAACTTGCACAGCCAGGAATCATTACCAGTCTCCATTCATGAGACTATTTCCAGCAGCCTGCATGGTATGGTCACAGGTGTTATGCCAAATGCTGGGACAGATAACAGGAGAGAATTGTGTCTTCATCCCACTTGTAAACTTCCAATAGACTTCTTATCTAGACATGGAAATAACATGCAGGACTAGATGCACCCTTGGTCTGATTTGCCCAGGGCATTTATTCCTGAACATGGTCGTGAATTCCAAAAGTGTCCAAAAAAATTTAAAAGTATGGCATATACGTGTGTTAATGTATGACTCACACATATATTATATGTGTGAGTCATACATTAACTCTGATTTAAGCGGTTGGTTTTTTAAAAAATGTATGTAGAAAGAAATTTCTCAGTGATTGCAGTGGTTACCAGTCTAAAGAGCTGCTACAGCCAGCTGTGCCTCAAGACCCTCCAGCCTATCTTTTCACTGCCCTGTGCTTCAGTCATGGAGGGAGCTGCTATTACCAAGTGCCTTTGTTTGTCAATGCAATATCTTGCTTCTTTTAAATTATAAAGGGTCCAAGAATCCACAGCTCAGTTTGATATCCTTGTTACTCCTGCAAAAAAACCCAGCAAGGAGCTATTCTGTTGAATGTGCATGGCACTGATAGCGCTCTTCTTATCGAAAACATTGGGCAAGAGGGAACTGGAAGGAAGATTTGGATCATGGCTGCCTTTTGTTGCTTTGGGGACTTTCTATAAGATGCTTCATTAAGGTGTAAACATACTGCTAAGGTATACCATAACTCATAACATTCATTATGATCATATTGTTCTATACGGAGGTAATTGTCGTTTCTACTCTAAAACCGAGTGCCTTGGGCCAAGACAATGGGAGAAACTGTGAATAAAAATTAGAACTATTTGAGCATGACATAGTGCTGTTTCTGAAAATTACAGCTGTGTACAGAGTTCTTCCCCCATAAACTATAAGTTCAGTTGTACAATATGATAGTCATTGCATGTGGGTATTTCCCTATCTGTGCTCCACCTCATTGGATGTTGTTGGGGGAGAGTGGGAAAACAAAGATGAGATGACTTCAGAAGTGATCCTTGATGGTAGAGGATTGCATTTTTCCCCAAGCAGAAAAAGCTTTAAAATGTTTGTATTTCCACATCTTTAGATGTTGTCAGTGGATTTTATCTTATTTCTAGGCTCATGGGCAGATAGATCTCCTCTTCATGAAGCTGCATTTCAAGGACGCCTCCTGTCTTTGAAAACATTGATAGCACAGGTAAGAAATCTCAAGCAAATAGATTCAAAGCAAGGTTGCAGCGGCAGGCAATAGCAAACCTCCTCTGTTAGTCTCTTGCCGTGAAAACCTCATCAGAGGTTGCCATAAGGGGGATATGACTTGATGGCACTCTCCACCACCACCACTTTTACAAGCAATTTCTGAAATTTTGGTCATATCCTCTGATGAGTGTTGTTGCTGGATATTTGCCAGTGCTTTACACTGAAAAGTTATCAAAATGGATATTCTGTCAGAAAAGTTGCTTGCAATTTTTAGCATTCTCAGTCACCTCACCCAACCCCATTTGTTTGGCTGTAGGGAAGGTTCTGCAGCTCTTCTGGTATTCAAGTATATTTTCCTTAATCTTAAGAGGTGAATCTTTCTGTCTTGCCTAAACTATCATTGTCACTATTGATGGGGGGGGGGAAGGTTTGTAAACAATCAAAGATGCAGAGGAGTTAGCCGTGTTAGTCTGTAGCAGCAAAATCAAAAAGAGTCCAGTAGCACTTTTAAGACTAACCAACTTTATTGTAGCATAAGCTTTTGAGAATCACAGTTCTCTTCGTCAGATGCATCTGACGAAGAGAACTGTGATTCTCGAAAGCTTATGCATCTGACAATAAAGTTGGTTAGTCTTAAAGGTGCTACTGGACTCTTTTTGATTGAACAATCAAAGCTTCTTTTTAGATGAATATATTAGAATAATTTTGGAAATATATTAGCTTGAGTTCACAGAAGCAATTTTTCACTCTGCAACCCCCTAAGCCACCCAAAAAGCTACTCCTGAAAGAACATCATGGGATGTAGCACAGAGGGATGAAGCCTCTGTGGGTAGGGGGTAGGTAGGATTGGGCAGTCTTGCACTAGCTCTTCCATTACTTGTGCAAGAGGAATGTGAAAGCTTCCAATTTACTGACTGCAGTTCCTACACTATGTCCAGTGTGGTTGCCTAACTTCAGAAGCTGGCTTACAAGGGGCCTACGTATGTTACTGAAGGTAAAAATGACCACAAACCTGCTTATTGCCAGGCTCCTGTCTTCCTTGCTCCTTCTCCCTCCCTTTTCAGATGGAGAACAGCTGTTAAATTTTAATTCCAGTTGCCCCTAATATATGAATGAAAGTTAATAGAGTTAAATTTTCCCCACTAACCTGGATTCTAAACCTGGATTAAACCCCAGTTTAGGAACTAGGGAGGAGTAATTCTTAGCATACATTGGGGTAACTGGAATTAATTTTTAATCTCTGATTCTCTGTGCAAGATGGAAGGAACAAGGCACATGAACCCAATGATAATTTCACAGTTAAGTAAGACAACCTGAGTGCAGCCCATTCACTCACAGTCTAGCACGCTGTATACTACGCAGTCTCTGTAGCTGATTGGCTATTAGCTGTCATTCTGGGCTATACTCTGGAGCAGACTATACTGTACAGTAACTTTGCTGGATTTCAATTTTTGTATCAAATTTCTCCACCGGAGAAGTAAATGAGCGCTGGGATAATTAAAACTGTGCATGCCTCAGGATAATAATTACTGATTCAATAGAATTTTTGCCAATATGTGAACTGTCTCTGACAATTATGTACCTTTTAAAAAATATGAGTAGAATTTTTTTCTATTACATGATATTTTTCCCTCCGACACCTTTGTTCTGAGTTCTAGGGATTCAATGTGAACATTGTTACAATTGACCGTGTTTCTGCTCTCCATGATGCATGTCTGGGAGGCCATGTTGCCTGTGCAAAAGTCTTGCTGGAGAATGGTGCTCATGTGAGTATTACAACATGCATTACTTCTCTAATGCTGCCTCATATCTTATCTGAAAGGGGAACCATGCACATCAAATGCTTTTAATAGTGTCTGTCACAGGACACAGCCATGCAGGGGCTTGTCTGTACACAGGATATCCCTTCCAAGGATCCCTCGAGGCCCCGCCTCCTTGCTTCCCTCCTGCCCCCTTCAGTCCTAGAGCAGGCAAAGACCGTGGCTGCCTGCCACCAGTGTGGTTCAACAGCTTGGCTGGGGAGGACCCAAAGTACCCTCCTTGCCACTGAGGGCCAAACTACAAGTGACGAATGACACAGGTTGGACACTTGTCAGCTTCCCTCAAGTTCTGATGGGAAATGTAGGCAGCTTGGCAGAATGTTGGACAAGTGACAGCTGAAAAGTCCATTGGACAGTAGTCAGAGAGCCAAGCTGCAAGACCAGGATGCCTACATTTCCCATCAAAACTTGAGGGAAGCTGACAAGTGTCCAATCTGTGTCATTCGTCACTTGTAGTTTGGCCCTCAGACAGCTTTCTTTTCAGTCAGGGTAGGCCCTGTTGTGTTGCTGAATATGAGGTAGAGCTGCCAGGTCCCCTTACCCTCCTGGCGGGAGTGAAGGACCTTGGATTTACCTTATTGTTGCTCCTGGTATTCTCCCATACCAGCACAATGATGTCACTTCTAGGAAGTGACATCATTGTGCAAGGCGGTGGAGTGCACACACACTTCACAGCAGGCCAATTTAGGGCCCAAATCTGCCCACTGAGTAGCATGGGAGCACTCTCAGGGAAGTGCTATGATGTCAGTGAAGCACCTGGGAGGGCTGTTCCCCACCTTCCCCACCCCCCACCAGTCAGGTAAGCAGTGGCAGGGGGTGAAAGGTGGGAGCGGGGGATCTCCTGCCCCACTGGGGGAATAGAATCCCTAATATGAGGTATGAAGGACCCAGGCAAGTTGAACAAAAAAGCCTAATTTATTGAACAAAGAATGTAACAATAGATGCAATAAGAAAGCAATTATGCAGATAAGGTCGTTTAACAAAGGGCAAAACTTTCACAGAAAAAAGCCAGCTAGAAAAACAATAAAAGTCCCCTAGTGACTATCTGACTGTATTCCAACCATTATTTTAATAGCATATCCCTTTCAGGTCAGGCTTGCCCCCACCTTGGGGTGAGGGATGAGCTCCCTCTGACAGCAGCCTCACTGTTGCCAAGGTTCAGCAAACGAAGACCTTCCCTCTCTATGCAGGGCCTTATGATTGCCAACCTCCAGGTGGGGCCTGCAGCTCTCCTGGAAGTACAACTGATCTCCAGGCAACAGAGATCAGTTCCCCCGGAGAAAATGGACGCTTTGGAGCATGGACATAGTGCACAGAGCACTATGATGTCCATGATGTAATTTTCTGGCATGATGGAGGAGCTGCAGAACTCGCTGAACTGGGCACTTCTATCAGTGGAACAGAACACCCCCCTCCCCCAGCTGATTTACCCAGAATGTTGCTGCTGGGAGACAAGAACAGCATGAAAGGCAAATTAGGGGTCTGCAGAACAAAGGGGAAATTGGTGGAAAGTATCCCACCCATTTCATTGGGTGGAAAATATTTTACTTATTTATTTTATTCAGCTTCTATTCCGCCCTCCCTGCAAGTACGCTCAGAGTGTATCACACCATTTAAAACACAATACATAATGAAATACAGTTCCATAAAAACACATAAAAGCATTATAAAATCATCCAGTCTGATACAAAAATTATGATAGCGTCCCCGGTGGCAGGGATATAGTCTGGATACACTGGATAAAGTGTAATTCTGAAAAGTACAAAGTTTTTTAAGGTGCTCATTGATGCAAAGTGCTAAAATATCTAACGCTGTTGTAGTAATATAGATTGAAGCACAGTACACAAAGCAATACAAAGCAATACACATGTATTCTAAGTGAACTTCTACACTTTGCATGAACTATCTTGTGTTTTTTTCAGTGTTGAATAACAAAAGCAGGTTAACTTTCATCTTTGACAGCTAATTCAAAATAGTGGACACTATCTAGATTAATGTTCTCCAATCACAGAATGGACCAATGGTGATCTACTAATTTAACTCTTTCTCCAGTGGAGTTAGCTGTGTTAGTGTGTAGTTGCAAAATAGAAAAGAGTCCAGTAATACCTTTAAGACTAACCAACTTTATTGTAGCATAAGCTTTTGAGAACCACAGCTCTCTGATGCATATGATGAAGAGAGCTGTGGTTCTCGAAAGCTTATACTACAATAAAGTTGGTTACTCTTAAAGGTGCCACTGGACTCTTTACTATTTAACTCTTTCTGTCATTTCTCACAGTTTTGTTTTGCAAGTTAGATATAACATCACTTTTGGGCTAATTAGAATGTTATTCAATAGAAAATATGACTATTTAATTAAGTTTCAAGCCAATGACTGTTTATGCTATCACATGAAAAAGATTTTAGATATTTGCATAAGATAACCTATAAAACATGCAAATTCAGATTGTATGTCAGAGTTCTGATTGGAAGAAATTGCATGAGAATCTTTCCTTTGTATTGTATGCTATGGGCATCTTAATGCATTTCATAGAAACTTTGATTGTTTGAAACTTAAGAGTTATTGGGAAATGTAAGCAAACCTAATTCTTATTGCTTTTCTGTGTTCCATCTTCGTAGGATTTATATTAATAATCATATGTGTTGATATCTTGCTTATTTAAAAGACTAGAGTGTATTTCAATAAAAAGAAATAAATAAACTCTAGAAGGCTTCTGTCTGCCTTGATGGGAAAAATCTTTGCAAGAAGAACCCAATAAATAATGTACTGATAAGCAGAACTTGTTCAAAGAGCAAGTCTCTGTTTGGCAGGTCTTAACTAATTGCAGAAAGCTATTTTTCTTCTGGGATAGTGGAAGCTTTAGTAAGACACGGGTAAAAATTTGTTACAATGCCACCCATCTTTTCTCACTTTTCTCTCCCTCCTCCCAATATTTCAGGTCAATGCAGCCACGGTGGATGGGGTTACACCTTTGTTTAACGCTTGCTGCAGTGGCAGTGCAGCTTGTGTCAACATGTTACTTGAATTTGGGGCCAGGCCACACCTGGAGAATCACTTTGCTTCTCCTATTCATGAAGCTGTGAAGAGAGGTAATGGTAATTGTTTCAGATAATTCTTTCTGTAAAGTATAAACAAAGACCTTGGATTCTGTGCAGAGCTTGTTGAACAAAACCTAGGCAAGAGCAGAGTTTCCACTGATTGTGAAAAACCCCAACCCTCATTCCCCCCCTTTCCAAATCACTCTTGCTGGCAAAGAGAAGAGGAAAACCAGCAACAGTGGCCTGGGTGGTGAGTACCACTGGCAGAGAGGGCAGACTGTAGAATAGGGTGGTTTACCCTGACAAAGCTGCGTGCAAAATGCATAGGAATCCTTGAGTAAAAATAAAGTTTCTTTTCCCACTGCATCATTTCCCCCCTTCTTTTTCTTGATTTTGCTTTGGTGAGGCCCTCTTTTCTGGTTTTCAAAGGGGCAGATTTCCCCCTTATAATCCTTCCCTCCTAGATTTGTTTGCACTCAAAATACCCCTTCCCCCAGCAGCTTTTCCAGTTGGAAAAAAAGAGTTTAAGGAATGCTTTCAAACAGAAGAAATAGCTGGAAGGGAGAGGATTAAGCAGCCCTTCTCTAATGCCATTCCTTTGTTTAATCTAGAAACTTTCCAAGATTACTTTAGATTTTAAAAATGTTGGGGGAAAGTTGCATATTGATTGTGTATTGCATCTAGTTTGAACCTCTGATATGGCATAACTCAACTGCTGTGACTACAGAATGTAAGTCTTGATAAATTTCTTATAAACAGTGATAAACATTTGGCAAGAATGTACCACCCTGAACTGTTTGGGCCAGGCTACCCTAATCTCGTCAGATCTCAGAAGTAAAGCAGGGTTGGCCCTGGTTAGTACTTGGGTGGGAGACCACCAAGGAAATCCAGACTTGCTACACAGAGGCAAGCAATGGCAAATCATCTATGTTTGCCTCTTGCCTTGAAAACCTTATGGAGTCACTATAAATCATCTGCAACATGATGGCACCTTAAACACACACACAAGAATCTACCCACTGCTTGCTTGCTTATCGTATATCTCTCTCTATATACATATATTTATCCCACTTTTCTTCCTTGGGAATACAAGGCAATGTTCCCAGAAGGACTCCTACCCAGGCACTGACCAAATCCAGTCTGGCTTAGCTTCAGCAAGACTGCAATATCATATGCCTGTCAATCATGTCCTGATTGATAAATGATGGTGACCCTTTGTTTATTGTGTACTCTTGTACAGGGCTTGGCACATCTTCCATGCTTGAGACTGTTAGCTGTATTTCATTTAGCATAGAAGTTATCAGATGTGTCTATAGGTTATGACAAGTTACCTCTCCATTTCTGGTATACTATAAACATAAGTTAATGTGTTTAATATGTTTGACTGTGGAGGATTTAAAGAATCACCGTGTGTCTTGTAGTCCTGTTCAATGAGGTTCTTTCTTCCTGTGTTCCTTCAGGTCACAGGGAGTGTATGGAAATTCTTTTAGCCAATGGTGTGGATGTAGACCAAGAAGACCCGCAGCTTGGAACTTCTCTTTATGTGGCCTGTGTGAATCAGAGGACAGACTGTGCAAAGAAGCTTTTAGAACTAGGTACTCTTATGTATACGTTTAAGGGAGGGACACATACTTGAGTTTTATTTGGCAGATTGAATTAGCTGTTTCTGGCATGGTGTTTCAGTCCCATCTGGCCCCTTTTTCTTTTGTACTGCTAAGATATATCATAAACCCAGAACAATCTTTGAACCCTATGTATGACACCACTTAAGAACCAAAACATTATGTATGACTTGCGTGAATGAATGGAGCTATCACGTGTCAAGGATTATACACAGACTTCATTATCAACACAGGCGAAGTTTTTAGTTTAACACAACATACCTGTAAACCTGATGTACACACACAAGTGAATGGGCTATCTGTATGTCTGGCTTCTCACTTTCCACATAGGGGTGGCCTAGGAAAAAGAATCCATGATATTCTAGGTCTAGTTCTACACTAGGTCTAGTTCTACACTCAAACGTTGAATGTTATACTGAGACATCTGGTCGCTTTTGGGAAGCTATGTAAACGTAAGGGTGGATTCCACTAATAATACTCTACTAATAACTCTAACTCTACTAATAATACTCTACTAACTCTACTACTCTACTAACTCTACTAATACTAATAATACTCTACTAACTCTACTAATAATAGGGCATGACTATTCCTTTCTGTTAGCAGAAAGGAGTCATATGATTCAACCAATGGCCTCTGCAGCAGAAAGAAAAAGATTTGGAATAGTAGTATTTATGCACCCCTTTAATGTGTCCAAGCATTTCATGTATATCCTACTGTAGTTCTTCCAAGTAGGCAAGGTCATGTTGTTATCTCCATGATACAGATGTGGGGCTGACATTGTGGATAGTTGACTGCATGAGTCTAGTGAATTTATGGCAGAATCAAAATTTTAACCTGGAAACTTCTGATTTGTAGCTCAAAGTCTCATTTGTAGAAATATTAAATGATCTTCTTTTTCCTCTACTCAGTACTATAATTGTACATTGTGAAAAAGAAGAATTAGTGAAGACTAATTTGAAGTTGGGGTGAGTGGGTAGATAAGATGGAAGAACCCAAAGGAGTTCTCTTCACTGGATAACTTAACAGACTGTCTGCCCTGCCAGCTTAACAGTTTGTTCCAGTTTACATTAATGTTCCAGTTTACATTAATGAGTGACTTTCCCAGCTGATTTATATCTGCTGAGAGTCTTTTTAAGACTCTACCATTCTTCAAATCTGTCTAATATTCTTTTGTAATTGGCTCCAGCTTGCTAATGCCTGGCCTTGAAGAACATTCCTGTGCCTTTATTAACTGCCTGGAGATAAAAGGTTGGAAAATGTAGCTACTCTGCCACTGAATTGCCAGTGAAGGGAGAAGCTGAGCCTTGGACATCTTCCAACTGGGAGGATATTAAAAGAGCAGAAGCTGGTATTTTGGTATCCCTACTTGCCATATGTTTAAAGTATGTTTCTTAGAATCAAATTCTTGAATTCATAGTAATTACTGATGAATTTGACATGTTCATTCAGTTTGTACAAAAGTTCACCATTGTTACCCCTATCTGTTCCTGACCCATTTTTAATCATGATTATATATGTACATTTGCTGCTGTTATATACATTGTCTTTAAAAAGAGAGTCCCGTTTTAACAAATAATATTAAAAGAGGAAATCAAAATGAGAAAGAAATCTTCAGTTTGCTCTCTTACAGCTGTGTCATATTCTCATGTGATTCTAACCAGTAATGTAGTGCATTCTTTCCAAGGAGCTAATGTTGACCTGGGTAAGCAACTAGACACTCCACTTCATGCAGCTGCTAGAAAATCCAGTGTGGAAATTGTCAACCTATTAACAGACTACGGGGCCAGTTTGACGTGTCGAAATTCTGAATTCAAATGTGCTCTTGATCTTGCTGCTCCTAATAGCTCTGTTGAACAGGCATTGTTGCTTCGGGAAGGTAATGGCTTAGAGTTCTAGTATATTACTACTTGGGATGGATAGCAGTGATATTTCTGTTTTGCTTGTCCACATGTTTTCCCATTGCAATAACTCTGAGGAGGGGAGCATACATCAGTAAAGGTTCGGGGTAACTGCTTGGAGATGGATGAGTCCAGTAACTGGAACTCAGCCCAGAAAAGATCAAGATGCTCTTGGGAGACAATACAGCTATTCTGGATGGGGTTTCACTCCCTCTAAAGAAACAAGTTCATAGTTTGAGGGTGGTATTAGACCAGTGCTCATAAATGAACACTCAGGAATCTCTAGCATTCAGTGACTTTAACAAAATTCAGTTGATGTACTAGGAGTTTCTTTAAAAACTGATATCTGGTCACTGTTATTCATATTCTGATGGTTTCTGGGATAATTACTATAACATGAGCTGCATCCATACATTATTGGATATTGCACCAAACTGGACCTTCCACACAGGAAAATCCTATTGCAAATTATTGCTAAAAAGCAACATTCAACAATATGCTGATGCAGTCAAATTCTATATGGGGCTGCCTTTGACTGACATCTTAAAATGATTCAGTATGTAGTAGCAAGATGATTAGCTGATGTTGGTTAGAGAGAACACCTTGTATTAATTTTAAAAGAAATAAATTGGTTGATGGTTGTTTTCAAAATACCGGCTTTGTCCTTTAAACAGGGATGCCAGTTGCCTATAGTAGGCAAACTCCTGGCTGTGCTCTGCATCCCTCACTTGTCTCAATGGAGCAGCATTGGAATATGGGGAGATGTCACTCAATATAGTGACATCACTTCCAGGTAAAAACCTGGAATTGACATCAGCATGTCCAGCAATGCTTTAGGAATTCCCCCAATCACTATAGAAAATTCTAGAGTGCTGATTGATTCCTTTTCCCCTATGCCCTGCCTTCAAGGTCCTTAGGGGTTCCAGGCATGAACTTGGCAATCCTACCTTTAAAGCCCCAGGTGGTCTGAGACCAGAATATCTGAAGTTCCAGCTATTCTCATGCAAACCTTCATGTCAACTGATATCTGTAACTGAGAGCCAAGCTACAAGTGACGCCTGACACAGGTTGGACACTTGTCAGCTTCCCTCAAGTTTTGATGGGAAATATAGGCATCCTGGTCTTGCAGCTGTAATGGAGAACCAAGCTGTAAAACCAGGATGCCTACATTTCCCATCAAAACTTGAGGGAAGCTGACAAGTGTCCAACCTGTGTCAGGCGTCACTTGTAACTTGGCTCTAAGGATTCAGAGTCAAGGTGGGAGGGTCCAGAGATGGAGCCTTCGCTGTATAGAGGGCATTCCACATTTAAGGTGTCTCTGCAAAGAGTTGCTTGATACTACATTTTTATGTCTTTTAAATTGTAAGGCTTCATCATTGTACAAAAAATTGCTCAGGTTGATTAGTTACATAGATATCTAGGACTGAACTGTAGAGCCAAATCCAATTGGGTCACAGTAAAATAAGTTAATGACTTAGGGAAAGAGTTTTCTGATGTTGTTGTGCATGTCTGAATCTTGGAATATATATGCTGGGGACATTTAAGATCTCTATAGACACTCACTGAAGTGTAAAGAACCCCCCCCCCCCAGAAATGTTAAACTACCAAGTATCAGAGGGTTTATCTATATGAGGTTTGATATATTACTTTGGCTTAACTGAAGTCCAGGATACATATTGGAATTACTGTAGTTAAAAAAATAAATTTATTAAGTCTTGAATTCACGCTTAATTTTTTCTTTCTTTTTCCTCCAGGCCCTGCTAGTCTTGCCCAGCTGTGCCGGCTGTGTATCCGAAAGTGCTTGGGTCGATCATGTCTTTATGTAGTCCATAAACTATGCCTGCCTGAACCTCTTGAGAAATTTCTTCTGTTTCGATAGCATTATAGTTAAATTGATAAAGTGAAGGTTAATAAAAATTGGGAGGGAAGACCCAAGTTGTTTACTCTTAAAATATAAAATAAATGTGAAATTAAAACAAAGACCTCCACTACTCTGTACTACATGTTCAAAACTACTGGTGCCAGAAGGTTGAATGTGACAATCATATATGCATTTAGGTTGACTTCTGGACAGAAGCCTTTCTAGGGCCTATTGAAGTTTCACTGCGCTTGTGACATTTTCTCTCAACAAAGTGGCTTCCAACCCACATGAAATACAGCAAAAGAGATATGACATTATATACAAGAAGAGGATAGTGATAACAATATCCAATTGCCAGCTAAATGTATTTCGCTGGATTGATTTATCCAGCTAAGTTCATATTTCAGCTAAAAGTTCAGTGAAGATGGAAAATGTAGTTAGTGCAAATTAACATTACAGACATGAATGTTACAGTAGAGAAGACCAAATACCTGTTGTCAGGATTTCTGAGACACCTTGTACTGTACCCACATTCCACCATGAGCCACTAATCATATCTTATGTGGGCCCTCCCAGAAAGGCAATGAGAAGCTACTATGACATTGTCAAGCCAAACAAAGCTTGGTGGATGTCTTTTTAAAACTGAGATATTAAGTGTTTGAACTAATATGCTATCTTTTCATTTGTTACCATAGTAAATATTTGCATTGCTCATTCATTAATTTGGAAGATTTGCATACTGTTATTATCATATAACAATGATATATTAAGTTCCTATTAGTCCTTTCAGAACTTACTGCTTGATATTCAGAGAGTGCAATCAAAAGGAAGCAAGGGATACAGTCAGAGGCCATGAAAATATATTAAAACCAGCTAAAATACAGAATAAGTTTCCAAAACAGCTAGGGGCTTACAGTACCACAACACTTTATCAGAACTAAAAACACCACGCCTCTGGACTTCAGGCGACTTAAAAAAATTAAGTTGATGTAAAACATGTTTTTGTTGAAGAATAGTTAACATTTAAAACAATGTAGTTAATATGTGACTTTAACCCACACTGAACTTTGTGCATTTCCTGTTGAGACCATTAAAATGTGGTGGAAGAAATAAATCCTCAAGAAAATAGATCAGTTAAACATTTGGATAAATCTATCACACTATGAAAGAGAGTAGATTAGGTGGAAAACTGGGTTCAAATCCCTGCTCTGTCATAGTGTTTCCTGGGTGATCTTAGATCAGTCTCTCTTACTGCACAGGCTTGTGAGGAGAAAATGAGGAAGGGAAAAGCCAAGGATAAGCATCCTGGGAGAAAAGATGGGTTGAAAGTGCGATAAACCATGTTTTCTTCTAGTTTTAAAAAAGGAAGGTAGTTCAGGAATAGAATCTGGATTTTAAATACATGACTCAGTATATGGAAACTGTTCTTTTTACTTTCCTCAAAGACAGATGGTTCCAAATCTGTAACAACTGCTCCATTACTGAATAGTGTTATTTTCCTGTCTCTCGAAAACTGCCCTTTCTTGTGGATGCTTTATGTAATTTTCATTGGTATTAGAATGGATTAACAAGTAATTTGGTGGATGGATTAACAAGTAATTTCAGAAAGGAATTTCTCCCTCCACAATACTGTTGATTGTTTTGTTATCATGTTTGTATCATGTTGTTAATTCTCTCACAAGAAATATAGCAGTCACTGTAGCAACTATGTGCCAAATGAAAATGGTGTCATTTTATAGCCTCAATAGGCAGTCACTGGACTAGTAAATTTAACTCAGGTATTGGACCCAAGAGTGAGTTCAAGGGCGAGGGGTTCCTTTCTTAAAGCCTTCCTCTTTTCTCCTTTCTCTTTACTAACAAACATTGGTTAAAGTAAAACAATTGTATTTATGGTAAGAGATGGGGATTCCCCATCTCCAAAACTCTCAAACCAAATGTCTAGAATGTGAAGATGAGTGATGGCTTATCAAGTCATGACTTCACTTAATTAAGATGGCAACTCTCAGGTAATGTCCCGGGTTTTGAAAGTACTGTCCTTTGGCAAAATATGGTTTGGCAAAATGGTGGCTCCTATGGTCCTGTATACAAGATCTCAGAACTAAGCCAAGGTTTAGTTCTGAGGGCTAGCCTCTTCCCCAATAAACTATTTCAGTCAACAGAAAATAGGAGGGATGGCATATACTAGATGAACTTAGTTCAGCGATGCGAAAGGAATAAGCCAGCAAGAAAGTCTTGAATAAGAATCCAGCAGAATTCACTTTCTTCATAGCTCCCGCCTACTGCTTCTTCAGCTGAGTCTTTTTAGCAATAAAAGCCCTTGGAACAAATACAAGGACTTCTAAAGGGCTTCCCTCCATCCTTTCTTCTCCCCTCCCCCTCATGCTCCACAACCCACCAAGGTTACAGTGACCAAACTAGCTATATACACTCCTCCCAACATGCAAATTATGTAATGGTATTGCTCTGCCCAACAGTTTACATTCCCAAGCATACATAGGGAAGATACAGACTTCACAAATTTAACTGAAACAAATTAAAGGAAGCTCGCAGACTCACCAGGTGCTGTGCTGCGTTGAAACCGAGGGCTAGGCTGTAGTGGAGGCGAGGTCCAGCACTGGAAGAGGAGGAACAGGCAGGAGGTCCTCTTCCAAGGGCAACAACGTGGTTGGCTCCATTCACAAATTTATCTGAAACAAATTAAGTGGTTTACTGAGAGTGAAAGACTACAAGGAAGCATAGGAAGAAATTAGGAAAGGAACAAAATTACATGGTTATGAGCAAAAACAACTGAACTAACAGTTCTGTTTCTGCCTCCATACGCACCCTCCTGCTACATTGCTAAATTATTCTAGCCCTACAGAGCATAGATACTATGGATAAAGTTGTCTCCTCAGGAAGTGCTTTCTGTCCTGGCTGTTCTTTGATCCTGAACCAGGAACAATTCTCATAACTCCCCTCAAAAACATTTTTAAAAATTGCTCTGAAAATGAAATTTTAAGAATAGTTTTATTTTAGTCCTACAAATCCATTCTCTATGGTGGCCAAACCTCCCAAATACTCTTTGTTCAGTAGTATGAAAGGGAAAGTTCTTTTTCTCTAGATGGATTAAGTTCTTCCTCCTGTTGCTGAATCTGGCCTGTGTCAGGGGTGTCGTCCTCCCTCATTGGCCTACTTGCCTGGGTTCTATCTCCTCACACTCAGTGTTTTGGGATGTTTCTTTCTGGTACACTTGAGTCAGATGGAAACTGTTTTGCCTAAATTTCCTCTTTGGAGTGACTATCCAATAAAAGCATGGAGTGTGTGCCTCTCACAGATGGTTCCCTATATTATTTTATCACAAACCCAAACAGCTTCACCAGTTTCTAAGTCTTCTCACAATCAAGACCCATGATACGTGTTGTAATTCTTCCTTTGTCTCTTTCTTTTATGGCTTTCCCACTTAATCAGTTTCTGTGTTTTTACTTTGTGGGAGAGGAGCTGATGTAAGGCCATTGATAGAGTTGTCTGGATATGATGGCCATGAGCAACTCTGCAGGGCTGTATCCATTTGAGAGAGGGGTTGCTCTGTATTCCATCAGCCCTTTATATGGACCTGCGTTCTTCTTTGACTGCATCTTCGCTATTTTGAGAGCTGTCTCAACAAAGCCATTCAGGGGAAACGGAACTGGATGTTTGATGTTGAAATCCTTAGTCCCTTGCAAATGTCTGTAATTCTGATGTCAGATAGAAACTGAAAGCCACTGTCACTCAGGATTAGTTCAGGAACTTTGTGTCTTGCAAAAATGGATTTACAGGGCAGGATCACCACACTGGCACTCAAGCTGTCCAGTTTAGTGATTTCAGGGAAGCAGAAGTAGTAATCTGTGGCCGAGAGAAACCAATTCCCCTGACAATAAAACAGGCATTTTTTGCCAAGGCCTCTCTGGAAATTATGATAGCATTAAAGGTTCATAAGGTATAGTAGCCTTCTGAATGCAGATAAGGCATCTCTTTAACATCTCCTTTATTTCAGCTGAAATTCCACCACAGATTCCCTTGTTCATGCCCAACATTGTGTGATACCTTGGCGTCCCACCATGGACTTGGTATAGAATCTCCTTGAACAATTTCCTCTCATCAGTAATCCCTCTTGAACTGCTATCTCATGACGCCCCTGCCAAAACTTCTGGCACTCCCAATCCAATTTGTATTTCTCGGGCCAGCCCTCCTCTCTATACTGTGCAATCTTACGCACAGTATTCTGCCTGTGGATTAACTGTTGATCAAGTCTTCACATGCTCTGAGTCCCAGCAGAGGTCCCTTTACCACATAAACCATTTCATTAATTTCTTTCCCATTGTAGTTCATGTTTTCTTTGAACCTACCAACTGTACTTAAGTGTTTTCCTGATGCCCCCTTCATGTTCTTGTAAGATTCTAGTAGGTATTGTTTTAGGTATTTTCTGGATACAGACAATGGAATAGCTGTAATGTCTGCCCGTGTCCAGCTTGAATTCCACTGGCAGTCCATTTATTTTGATTTCTGTTGTCCACACCCTTGTTCTACTTGCTTGAATCTCTGTCTCAAAGCCCAAGAAACTAGTTGGATTAGTTGTAATTTGCCTTACTGCTAGACCTGCAAAACATGCCTGTGCAAAGTGGCCTTTTTCTTACAGACTTTTTCTGAGCGTTTTTCTTTCTGTGTGTTGTTCCATTGTTATCACTGGCATTTTGCCTCATTTGCTGGAGCCTCACCTTCTCTCTCTCTATGACCACTGCCCAGATGAGGGCTGCTGCTACTGCCATGTTGATCTAATTGTTTCTTCTTGACACTCTCATGCTGCCTCATTTTGAAGATGAGCTCATTACCTGGCTGTAGAAATGGAAGTCTCTGACTCTGACTATAATTCTGTCTCAGATTATTTCCTCATGTACGGGCCCATATTCACAATATTGAGCTAGTAAGTATAACGTGGTAATGAAATCATCCACAGGCTCACTTTCTTTTTGCACATGTGAATTAAATTTTGCCTGTTCGTAAGTCACATTGGACCTCACAATAACATGTTTTTCGAAACTTACTATTGCTTTGTTATAGTTCTTTAAATCCTTTTCACACAGCCTGAATGACATAAAAATATAATCCGACTGATCTCCTATTAGAACAGAACACTGTGTTGATCTGTTCTTCAGGCTTGTTTTTTAGATCTAAAGCTATCTGGAATCTTTCAAATCTGTGCTTCCATTTAGGCCACTCACTGGGAGTATTAAATGGAATTGGCTCAGGGCAGGGGACACATCATTTAAAAGAAGTTGCTGCCATGTTCTCGCTGCCAAAGACACAGGTCTTGTCTCACCTTCAGTTTCTTGGTAGGCCTTGGTTTCTCCAGAAACGCCCTCCTACCTTCAGGCTGTGTGGGATCTACCACACTGCCACCATGGGTTGTCTACTAGGCAATCAGACATGCTGGATGGAGAGACTTCAACACTTGTCAATAAGAGAAAGCGGAACACACTTTTATTAAGCAGAGGGGCTTAACTTAACTAACTATACGCTCTAGGCTTTTCCTCTTGTCTCCCCAGGAAGTGCTTCCTGTACCAGCTTCCCTTTGATTGCTGAACCAGGAACTATTTTCATAGAGAAGTTCTGTGTGGCTCTTCAACTTACAGGCATCGTTGCTGCTTGATGAGACTCATCAAGCCATAATGTGGACTGCTGTATGAATGGGTGAGCAGGGGAAGAACAGGAGCCACACACACCCATTACCATGGAAGGGTGGCAGTGCAGGCGGATGGGTGGGCAAGGGAGGGAGGAGCTATCCCCTCTGTTGCCCCCACTGCCGTATGAGCCACGGAGGGGCAGTAACAGAGGAAGTGCTGGTAACCCCTAGGACACTGGAGGTGAGGAGAGTTACCCAAACAGCATCCTGTGACACATCTTCTGGCTACACAGGTAGAAGGGACATTGTAGCATAGAATGCTGTCCCCCTTCCCATTCCTATCAAGTGGTGATGGGGTAAAAAAATCTGGCCTGCCTAGGAGGGAGGCAGATGGGCTGGGGAGAAAGGAGCCACCACCACCACCCTTGCCGCCATGTGAGCCATGGAGGCAGCAGTGATGCATGCAGGCTGGCTGGCGGGCAAGCAGGAGAATGGGCCCTGGCAAGTGGGACAGCCTGGTTAGTGGAGAGGAGGATAAGATTTCCCCCCACGATTCTCACAGATCCCCCACTTGTACTTTTTAATAGAGAGCCAGTTTGGTGTAGTGGTTATGAGCGCAGGGACTCTAATCTGGAGAGCCTGGTTTGATTCCCCACTCCTCCACTTGAAGCCAACTGGGTGACCTTGGGCTAGTCACAGTTCTCTGGAGCTCTCTCAGCCCCACCCACCTCACAGGGTGTTTTGTTGTGGGGATAACGATAGCATACTTTGTAAACACCTCTGAGTGGGCATTAAGTTATCCTGAAGGGTGGTATATAAATCAAATGTTGTTATTATTATCGAACTAGTGGGGATAGGTATGTGTGGTTCATTTATTTCATTTTAGTCCAGCTTTCTTGCTGAGATTCAAAGTGGATTGCAACTAAAAACCATGCAGTAGGACCAGTTTAAACAACCAACAGAATTTAAAGAACAACACATTAAAAACACCACAATGTAGTAGGACCAGTATAAACAACCAACAGAATTTAAAGAACAACACATTAAAAACACCACAATGTAGACAATAAAGTAGAATTACAAGACTGGTTAGAGGCAGGAAATGGCAAACTATCTCTGTTAGTCTCTTGCCATGAAAATTCCACTGAGGGGCCCCCATAAGTCAACTGTGATTTGAGGGCACTCTCCACCACCACACAAGACTGGTTACACACTGTATAAACAATGTAATAAAATGGTATTGCAAAATTAGAGAACCATGTACACAGTTAAGACTGCCTTAAATTCCACATTCATTAACTACAACCTTATTCACCTTGTTAAAATTGCCTCCTGACCAGTTCCATTGTACAAAATCTATGGAACGAAAGGACCATGGGAGCCTTCCCATCCTTGTCAAGCAGCTTGGATTTACAAGCCTTGAGGATAGTGCAATAAAAACAGCATAATCTATACAATAAGGATTGTCTTAAATTTCACAGATATTAGCTATAAACTTACATTATGAAAATTTCCAACTGCATGTAAGACCCAAAGGAGAGTTTCATTTTCTGACCTGGATGTCCTCATCCCTAAGCCACTGTTGCACTTCAGTGTTCATTTGCAACTGGATTGCCTTGTCCACACAGGAGAATCCAGTGGGGAATGACTGATGGCTTTTGTGCAATGTTCTGCGTTGTGTGATTGTAGCCCTTGATGCTCATGGGGATTGGACTGTGATCATGCAGTGATGAGGGAAAGACTTTCTTCACGCGTTTCAGGCTGATACATGTCCTGATTCTGAAAATGGAAAGTGTATTCAGTTAAACTGTGCTGATCCATGAATCTAGCTAAAAGATGTGGTAAGAAAATTGAAGGAAGTTTTTTTAAAATAAGAAAAACAAACAAGCATAGAATATGATTCTAGAAAAACTGCAGCAAGAGATTAGCTGAAAGGACTTATTCCTCTAGAAGTATTGTTTATTTATTACTTGCAATAAACTTAAAGTATTATACAATATTTATTACATAATAGTATTTTGCGCTGATGATTTTGATATATAAGCTAAGTGTTCCCTTATAGAGACTTGAGGGCTAGGTAAGCTGTTTTATATAACAACAACAACAACAACAATAACAGCAGCAGCATTCAATTTATATACCACCCTTCATGACAACTTAATGCCCAGTCAGAGCGGTTTACAAAGTATGCCATTATTATCCCCACAACAAAATACCCTGTGAGGTGGGTGGGGCTGAGAGAGCTCCAGAGAACTGTGACTAGCCCAAGGTCACCCAGCTGGCTACAAGTGGAGGAGTGGGGAATCAAGCCTGGTTCCCCTGATTAGAGTCCCACCGCTCTTAACCACTACACCAAACTGCACCTCTAACTGACAGACGTGCTAGACTTTGTGAGGATAATAAACTTCTCAGTTCCTCATCCATCTCATTGTATTTGCTTCTGTACAAATTACATTTTATTGTACACCTTATTCAGTTTCTAAAATTATAGTATGTTGATTAAATTCATCCATTGTCTTATACTCCAGTAAAACCTTAGCCTTTGATAACCTCTCCATATCCATAGACAGACTATTTCCTCCTTTTTAGTATGTTGTATACCAAGTTTATTAAGTGGTTCATGTAAGAATACTTAAGATAATAATATAGAACACAATAATTAATAAATCAAAATCATAAAATTTCCCCATATTCACCAGACTACATACAAAAACTGCATGCTGCAGCCATCATATCTAACGACTCTTAAAGATTTTAAAATCTGTCTTGACTAGAGCATTTGGAAGAACTCCAGTTACTGAAATTGAATTAATCAAAGATTGGATTAAGAATATCCAGTTGGGATCTGGAGTCTACTACTCGTTTATAGGATCAATGCTATGGTTATTGCTACTTTAACCGAACGTACCTTTTACTTTTAAGTGTACCTTTTAAGTGTAGATGACTGGGGAAGGCAATGGCAAACCACCCCATAACAAATGACTGCCAAATGTTGTGATGCAACATCCCCCCGTGGGTCAGTAATGACTCGGTGCTTGGACAGGGGACTACTTTTACCTGCCCCCAATCTTCAGCTATATTAATTATTTATTTACCTTATACCCTGGTATTCTTCACAATGGAGGGCCAAACAGCTTACATCATTCTCCTCTCCTCTATTTTATCCTCACAGTAACCCTGTGAAGTAGGTTAAACTGGGAGTATATGAATGGTTCAAGGTCACCAAGTGAGCTTGCCTGGCAGAGTGGGGATTTGAACCTGGATTTCCCAGATCCTGTTCTGAAGCTCTAACCACTATACCATGCTGGCTTTTGTGAGGTGGTTGTAGTTGATTAGTAGTGAGCAACCAGGACTGTCAGTGGTTGCTGTTGAACCTGGGCCCAATGGGTCCTCCCTCAAAGGTCAAAGCAAGCCTGGAAAAGGACCATGCCCCCTCCCTCTGTTTTTTACTGACAGAAAACAAAGCTTGTAGGATGCCCAGGGCTTTTTTTCAGCTGGAACGCAGTGAAACTGTATCCCGCCACCACTTGAAAATATCCATGTGTCCAGTGGCCCCGCCCCTCTGAACTCCAGACAGAGATCAGTTCCCCTGCCCTTTGGCAGGCCCACCCATCTGCAGAGTATGGAGTCTAAAGATAAAGGTAATTCTCCAAAGAGAAATGGACAGATAGAACCATTATTGTTATTGTTTTCATTGCTTGTTTTAATGTTACTTTTTTATTATTATATATCTCTGTGAATATCCTTGAGGTAAACTGTAACTATACAAATTAATAAACAAACCTTCCTAATGCTGTGTTTTCCACGCCATGGAGAGAATAAAGGATTTGTTGGAAATGCAGATTTCTTAACATGTGGTTTTAATATTCTCCCTAGCATGTGGTGGGCCTCTTCCATGTGAAAAGAATTCAGTTTGCTATTTCTACATGCAGTCCTCATTCTCTTTTCAAATACCAGTAACAGTATGTAGTACACTAGATTTTGAAATCAAAAATATTAAAGGGGGTGATTTCTGAAAACATCTTAGTTTGTGCCTTGTGATAAAGACAGAACAGACAGTACTAAACTCTCTCTCTCTCTCTCTCTCTCTCTCTCTCTCTCTGTTTTATAAATCCCCTGAAGGCAATGTTTGCTGAGCTAGTTAAACTGGCTCTTTCAGTCTTGTTTTTTTGGCAGCTGAGAAGTTTCTTTCTTATAAAAGCAGAAGGCAGACTTTGCTGATTGGATGTGGTTTGGGAAAGGATATGACATCAGCCACAGCCCTCACTTTGTTTTGTGTGCCTGATCTCTTCTTGTACTTTCACTCACTGAGTCAATGAAGAGGTATTCTGTTAAACTGGATTTCCCAGGTATTTGGGATACTCTGAAGCTGTGGTGGGCTCTAAAGTTCCAGTCCTCTTCAAAGTATTCTTGACTGGCACACAGACAGCTCATTAATAAATGATTCATGGAACTTGGGTTTTTCAACAGCCAAGATGGAATTTGAACTCTCATGATCTCAACTGTGAAGTGAAATAACAGTAGTCCGGCTGTCCAGAGCTGCAGTGACCATGGAAGCAGAAAATGTGGATGCCAGCTTGTCCCAGGAATCTCAAAGCCAGTCTCATTCAATGTATCTATCAAACCCATTGATGGGTGGTGAGTAATATTGTTGAAAGACACTCTATTACATTACAAACAGAAGAGCTGTAGAAGATGCCCAGCCACCTATCTAAAACATGCATGATTTCGTGGAGTTGCTGGGAGGTGCAAGCAGGAACATTACATCTAATTATTGTTAACAGTAATTGTTATTGCTGTATAGATAATGTTGCTTAAGGGATTTATTTCAAGAGTCGTTTTTGTTAGAAAAGTTGGTGTTTGTGCTCAAGATTTTTGTAATTAGTTTTTTAATATTAGTGATTTAAAAGTGGGGTACTGGATGGGGGGAGTTGTGAGCTGAATATGCTAGCTCAGTTTTTTAAAAGTGTATTTTGTTTAAAAGCTTACATACTGAAAAAAGTAACATTCCGTTACTTAAAAATAGGTATATTGTAATTGTATATTGTGAGCACAGCAGTTACAGCTACCATCTTTCATTGTGTCCTGTACACATTATTCCCCTTTAGGTTGCGTATTCCTTTAGAATGCAGGGGCCTGTCTGTTTTTGCTTTAGTTAATGCGTACTGTGCCATGTACACTGAAAATGTTAACACTCAGCTTTATGTTTTTATGGAATTCCATAGACCTATAATATTCTGAAAGAGTGCTGGTTGTGCTGTAGTAAAAAAACAGTTAAAGCTAACAGTTGGTCATAAGACTGGTTCCATTTCATAGACTGTAATGAATACAAGTTTACAATTCTTGCCAGTCTTTTTATGAATACATACAGTTTTCTGTAGCTTATTACATGCACACGGTTTTCCTTAAATGTCCTGTTAATTTCAACGAATTTAGCTTTTTGGAAATATTTCACTGTTGCCTCAATTGAAATGAATGGAATCACCTATGAACAGTTTGTGCACTGGAGAATGTGTGGGGCTGTGGAGTGGGCCAGAGTGCTGTGGTAATTTACAGAGGAATTTGTTCTCATGAAATTGGCAGTTTGGTTAGCCTCTGAGGTGTCACTGCCATGTATATTACTTATAATTAATCCGCTTTTGTTTGATATCTGTTCCTTGCGTTGTGATATGGATGTTATTTTTGTATGTTGTGTTACCTCCAGGAAGTTCAGAGTAGCATTTTTAAGCCTTAAAAAATCGTGTAAAATAGATCAGGCTGAGAGAAAGTGACTGTCTGCCCAAGGCCACAAAATAAGGTACAACTGCAGTGGCACTGTTTGATGCTACATCATGTCACTTTTAGCATACATGTAAAGCGTGTGTCACACATGTCTGGAAAACATGCGTGTATATAAGTGTGGGAAACCAGCATTCACTTCACAGACACATACTCATGGATGTTTAAGATGTGACATCTGCATATTTTTAAGTTTTTTAAATGTTAAATCTTAACAGTTGGAAATGAACCATCCCACTGCCTTTCTGCTTTCATCTTGAGCAGTACTTTTCCCTACAAAAATATTTTCGACCACGGAAAAACAGCATGTCAGCAACTAGGATTGCCAACTTCCAGGTGGAGTTTGGAGTTCTCCCAGAATTACTAGAATTACTACAGAGGAAATAGCAGTTTAGGAGGGTGGACTCTATGGCATCACATCCCTGTGGAACTCCCTTCCCTCTCCAAAACCCTGCCTTCACCAGACTGCCCCTCAAATATCCGGGAATCTCCCAACTCAGAGCTGGTAACTCTATCAGCTGGAAAGCGTTCCAGCTTAGTGCAATATGGCAATTTTATTTAATACTTCATTAATGTATTTATATGCTGCCTCAAAATGAATTTTTGCCAAGAGGTCCAGAAGAATCAACTGGCTCTCCTCCTTCCCAAGTTTTTTTGGCAAAGAGCATCCATTAAGGTGACCAGGGCAGGTTCTATTCACAAATTAGGTCTGTAGGCAAATTTTAATGAGTTCAAAATATCAAGATACATAGTCAATGTGATCTCCAACCTGCTTTCTGAAAATTGCACTAAAGAAGGTTGTATACTAATATTGGCTTGGATCAACTGGAGTTTTTCCATGAGTTCCAGGACATCTGCCTACAGAACATGTCTATCTTGCCTTTCCCCTCCTGCGGCAGCCTGAAATACTCTCTGTAGTTTTGTTTTGGGGGAAGCATCTTGGTCTGCTGCTGGAGGGGGTAAATTAGAAAGTCGCTTTCTGCAGACAAAAATCTTTGTGCCTGTGGAAAGCTCCCGTGGACTCAAGCCACTGTTTCTGAGCATTGTAGACTGGGCCATACTTAGGAATACCCCTAAAAATTCCATTATATGACTGTCAGCTACTTTATTTGCCTATTTTCACAAGGCATTTGCAAGGCCTTTGACAATATCTGAGAATATCCCGCTACATATTAAAAGGTTTCCTTAGAGCACCAGTATTTCTAGTGATACAGCCCACTCAGCAGATGGACGGGTTCTTCATTTGGGACAATGCTGTAAGTTCCTGATCAGCAGCAAGCTCTTCTGAAGGCTGCTTTGAGGAGAGAGTGGTGGCCAGGGCCCTGCCACTAACCCTTAATGTGCTGTCAGATTGCATTAGGGAGTCTGGGGGGACGGGGATGTGGGGGGCACCATGGGATGATGGTGTGATATCAGTTCCTAGGAAAACCTGGAAATGATGTCTTGTCTCTCTAAGAATCTCTGGAGCACTTCTGCATTGCATCTGTTATGCGGAAGTGGAGGGTCACGTAGGGCTTAATTTGATAAAAATCAGCCCTGCACAACACAGAAGTACTCCAAAGTGTGTGCGTGCACAAGATGAGTTCTCCTGGCATGCCACCCCCGGTTCTATGGTTTGCCTGGCAACCCTACAACCAGAAGGCGGGAGGGGTGTTGCAAGAAAGGGCATCAAAATGTACAGGTATAACACAGCTTGTTAAGAGTAGAAATTAGCCTTTGTAGTGAGATAAGAATCTTGTGTCTCTCCAGCCTGGGCTGGGAGTTTGTCCATTGTTCTGAATTTGCAAATGAACTCAATTTCAGAAATCTGGCAGCCCTTGAAGTGAGTAGCATAGCATGTCCCAACAGCAACACTTACATAATGTCATATAGCTTTATGCTATATGTGCTGGGCTGATAATCATTTTATGTAGTCAATATATAGTTTCAAATGTTTAGATTCTGAGTTTGAGAGATGCTTAGAAAAATTGCTTTCAGTATAAATGAGATTTAATGTATTTATGTGACTCATTGATTGACTGCATGTATATTCTGCCTTTCTTCTGACACCAGGCAGCTTCCATGGAGTTCTTTGTCATGCCTTTTCACCAACTGAAAGAGCAAAGCTTTAAAAAAAATCATGTTTCTGTGAGCTCTTTCACATACTTCCCTGGTATATAGTAGGGGAAAAGAGCGAGCCTCAGACCTACATATGTTCCTTCATTGGGTGTAGAAAATCTTAAATAGTAGCTGGGCCTTACATGAACCATAAGAAAACTGGGATGTAGTTTACTTTTAAAGTTCTAATTTGACATTGGAAAGAACAGGTGTCAGTATCTGAATTTGTTTCCACGTTCTCCCATGTGTACCATCTCCACAGTCGGGTCATCTCTGTGTATGTGGATGTCCGTCTGTGCACTCACTATGGGTGCAATCCTACCAAAGTGAAGTACTTTTAAATTCCGCTAGTTATAGTTTAAAATAATTAAGCACATGCTTAACCCTTGCATTAGAACCAATAGGACTTAAAAGCACTAGACAAGCCTTTTGCATGTAGTGTCTGATCCATCAGCTATGAACAATAAAGGAAAGCAGCTTGATTAATGGAGGGTATGGCTATCTTAGGTAAGTGGGAGCAGCATAGCAAAAGCACAGAGATATGAGCAGACAGTTCTGGCTTCCTGATGTATGTTGTTTGGGGGGTGTTTCTTGAATTAAATTAACTGGAGATAAGGTTGACAGGCCAGGTAATAGAATTCAATGGGTTTTTTTATTGTAGCAGGAAAGAAGTCATCACATTTAAGCACACATATCTGTAACCTTTAAGAAATCATTAGAAGGCATGAGATGTGCTAAGCTTTGCTCTAAGTGTAGATAACCTGATTTAATTATATTCTTGTTCCTAAACCTTGTTTTTCTCCTCTTTACGCAGATTTTGTTTCTGACTGGTCTCCTTTACATGATGCTTCCATCCATGGGTGTTTGCTCACTCTGAAGAAACTCATCAATCAGGTATTGTTCTATTAGAGAGAGAAAAAGTCTGTTTGCCTTTTTCATTAGGCCTTTTGCGGAAGGTACACTCCATTTTGTGTGGTGAGGTAGCAGAGCTCTAACGTGTGTTTTGACCTCAAGGGAAAAAGAAGAACCTCTGAAGAAAGATAGTCTTGTCAGGGAAAACTTGGGGTGGCAGAAGGATAAATATCCTTTCAGAAATGTCATATCAGTGATAGTACCCAATTGAGCCATCTTGTGTTTTCCCCAGAGACAGTCTTAGTGATGCTGGGACCCTGAATAAAGGTTCAGGATAGGATCCAGAATCAATTTCACCGGGGCTACTACCCCAGGCTCAAGCAAGAGGTAGCCCTTGCCCCGTGTGAGGTAGGCAGGTGTGGTGGCTGCTGAGCCAGTTGTTGCCTGAGCTCTGGAAGAGCTGGGCACACACGGCAGTTTCTGAGCTGGCCCTGGAGGGAGTGAATGTGCATGGTGGCTACTGAGCTGGCTGGCTGCTGCCTGAACGGAGAAGGGGCAGGGGCATGTGGTGGTCACCAAGCTGGACAGCTGCTACCTAAGCCTTGTAAGAGACAATGAGTTTTCCTCCTCTTTTATTCAACAGATATTTCCAGAAAATGAGCATTCAAAACCTTCTAAATGAAAATAAAACAAATTATTAGCTATTGTTGCTTTTTGTCATTTTACGTTTCATAAAAATTGAGGATTAGCAAAAAACCTCAAGTGCATCTGCAGACTTTTTTGGCCCATTTTATATTGTCTTTATTGAGTACAGCACAGTGAAGTATACTCAGTTGTTGTAGCTTCCAGGGCGTGGTGTATAGGAGAATATTTTTTCTCCCTGCAGTGATTATATTTCTGAATAAATATTGAAGATGGTTAGCTGAACAGAAGCCTTAGTTCTCTTTCTCTGGAATAAGCTTTGAGGGAATCAAAAGGTGACCTGATGACCCAGACACAACAGTTACTTCAGTAGGGTTTGTGTTTCTACTAGAACACTGATCATTAGGTTGCCTGATGCCAGTGGTAGGTACAAGGCCTTAACGGCATCATCTATTTAGATTCTTAAAGTATTTCAGAACATCCTTGATTTTAATTTCTGTAGGGGACCAGCGTGAACATCCTGACAGCTGACCATGTATCTCCTCTTCATGAAGCATGTTTAGGGGGACATTCTGCTTGCGCTAATGTCTTATTAAAACATGGGGCCCATGTGAGTATTAACAGATGTCCGAAATTATGGTTCATGTGGAAACTCATAAATCTCGGTTTATTCTCAGTAAAATAGTCCATAAAGCACAAAGGCTTCTTAGGCTTTCTCAACTTATTCACCCAGTACAAGGGTTGAGTAATCTAGAGTACACACGCAGACCCAACACAAATATCCCAAAAGGTTCATGCAATAAAAGGTTAATACAGTTGAATTTTAAAATAACCTTACACAATATCATGAAGAAATGAGAAGCGCCTTGCCAGAGGGAGCTTTGATAGATTTGAAGTGAGCTATACCAGTCCAACTCCACTTTCTCAACATTGCACTGGGCAAGCAGTTAGGCCATAAATTGCTTGTATTATCTGTGGCACTGCAGTTCACTTGGACCAGCAATTCATGTTCACAGGAGAGAGAGTGCAGGCCCTCTGATCTCAAATGTATGGGTACAGGTGGTTGGTTAATAGTGAGCAAAATTCATTTTGTTTGTATTAAGAAGCTATTATTTCATATTTTCAGGGCTGAGTACTAGGTTGAATATATGGTCCAAGGTTCTTTCCTGTCTTAAATTTAAAACCCAAGTGGTGGCAGATACTATTAGTTTCATTAACCAAAATGTAATTTATTTTAGAAGGATTCTTGTGGAACCTTAAGGATTAACGGATTTAATAAAGCATAACTTTCTGCCCCACAAAATCTTATACTTCAATAAATCTGTTGCTTGTTTCCCAAATTTTTCTGACTTCTTCTCAGAGTTCCAATTTAATTTTCGTACAAGGCTCCATCCTGAAATGTTAAATCAGCCAGTCAGATATGCTGCATTTGCCAGAACTTGATCCTAGCTTCAGACATGTTTCTTAACTTGCCAGGACTTGGAACTTGGAAACCACTTAACTCCCAAAATACGCAGCCGATTTGCACCAAACCAATAAGGGTAAGATCCATGAAATAACCTTGAATTTTTGAGTGGATCTAAATCAGGAAAATGATTTACTGAAAATATATTTTGGTATGCAAACTTTGATCACAAATTTTCTGACCCCTGTACATCAAGGCAATTTTTTTGAACTTCCATAACCATTATTCATCAGCCTTTTATGTAATTTGGCCAAATAGAACTGCTTACAATTTTTTTTCCCTATGGCACATTTCAGATTAGTAGATAAAATATCTGGATTTTATATTGGATAATAGTATTTTCACAGCATATAATGATAGAACTCTAAAAAGGCATGCAGTTTGACTATATGGCTATTCCCATGTCTGTATGACATACAAAATTCTACTGCTAAAAAAAGTCCATTACATTACCTTTCAGGTAAATGGAGCTACTGTTGACTGGAACACGCCTTTATTCAATGCTTGTGTCAGTGGCAGCACAGAGTGCTTGAACCTATTACTACAACATGGAGCCAGCCCACATGCTGTGTGTGATTTGGCATCACCTATTCATGAAGCTGCTAAAAGAGGTAAATCAGCCAATAGATACACCTTTCACGTTAATGGGAGTGTTGCTGCTAAAATAAGGAACAGCTGAACACCAAAGCCAGGGAGGAAAGCCAATAACAATTATTGGGGGTATGGCAAATGAAACAAAAAAGTCTTTACCTGCAGTAGAGGGAGACAGACAAATCTCCCTTGGGAGGAAGTTCCAAAGTTTTGATTCCACATCTAAGAAGGCCCTTTCTTGGCTTGCCACCCATCGAGCCCAAAGTAAGATCTCTGAAGATGACTGGAGTGATTGGGTAGCTTCATAGAGAAGAACGTGATCCTTCAGTTACCCTGGCCCCAAGATGTATAGGTCTTTAAAGGTCAACACCAGCACCTTGAATTGGGCTCAGAAGCAAATTGGGAGCCAGTGTAGACGGAAGAAGACTGGAATGATAAGGTCCCTATGATCCACTCCAGTCAGCATTCTGCCCACAGCATTCTGTATGAACTGTAGCTTCCAGACAGTCTTCAAGGGGAGCCCAAAGTAGAGCACGTAGCACATATGTATTATGGAGCAATGAAATGTACAACAGATTGTTCTCATGATTTCATTTAGTTTGGTTTTTAAATTCCATCAGAAGTGCTTTGCACTATGCATTGTGCATGTGGAAAAGATAGTGGGGATACAATCACTTTCACTTAGCACAAGCAGACAGTGAATGGTAATTTTAGCATTTCCATTGCACAAGGACTGTTGAACACTTGAACATCTTGTGTGGGATCCAACCCGTTTTTTGAGCTGGTTAGTCTGGTTTTCCTACATCCAAACACCAGTCGCTCTACAATGGTTTATTGTATAGGAATGTCCTGTGAAGAAAGCAGCAGCAGAAAACATCTTTATATGAAATTCAATGTGTAAAAATAGCCTCTGTCCTTCCCACAAAAACATTAATAAAAGTTGAAATGGCATAGTTTATTTATATTTTATATTATATTAAAATATTTGGACCCCACCTTTCCTCTTGGCTTAAGTGAGTGAAAAACAAAAGTGAGGAGTAATGAGAGCAGAAGGGTGAAACAAGGTAATTTGAGAAAACAGAGATTCTTTGAAGATGTGGAGTATCTGTTTAGTATCTATAATGTGCAAACCATTCAGTGGGTTTTAATTTTATTTTTAACTGCCCTTTAAAGGCCATGTCAAATGTGTGGAGTCTCTTGTGTCCAATGGAGTCAATATCAATCACAGTATCAAGCATCTTGGTACCCCACTCTATGTCGCTTGTGAACATCAGCAAGTGGACTGTGCCAAAAAATTACTTGAGACAGGTAAAGAAAACAAAAGTATATTGTTTCACGTCATAACTGTTCTCTGTGCATGCAGCGCTCTGGAATTGAGGCCACATCTGACTATTTTCTAGGAATGGCCTAGGAATCTTTGCCAGCAGTTTTAAAAACTCGGGCTGTTCAGCTAGCAGCTTGAAGTCAGATCTGGCCCGCAAACCAATTTCATTTGGTCCCTGGCAGCCATACCAAATTTTAATCAAGCCATAATAAACATGTTGCTCACCATTTTTTTTAGCAAGTTAGTGGGGCACAGCAAACAAGCTGCATTCCCATGCCTCTCATTTAATTGCAGTTTAGCATGTCTGAATGTAGATGTTGAGACTCAGGCTTGAATAAACCACAGCCCAATTTCGTTGGGTTTTTATCTGTTGTGCAGTAGGCTTCATTACTGAGTAGGAATTTGAACCTGAAGAATGGATCTCTCTTGTGATCCCCTCCTTGAAGCAGTTCTTTCCGATCCCTGGAAACTTTATTCCTTTGGTCATGGGACTTGCATGATCTGCAGCCTCACAGGCAAGGCATTGCTCGTTTTTTCCTCTTCTGTCTGTGGAGGAGTCCTAATGCAAGAGACAGGGCATTTTTCTCTCCTTCCCCCTCCCCATTGCAACCTCCTGACCTGCGTGGCTTAAAAATTGAAACCTAAAGCTAGTGGAAGCTGGCTTGAAAATCATCTAACTAACATCTAACTGGTCTCCTGCAAAAATTCCTGGCCGTGGTACTGTCCTGTGGTAGTGTGTGAGGAATTGTGTGTTTGCATTCCTTAATTCCTTTACACACCTGCAGTTTGCAAGATCCCTTAGTTGTAAGCTCTGGTACATTAAGAAGCTTGAAGCCAGTTTTAATTAAATGAAAAATACTTAAAGTATTTCCTTTGCAGGTGATTGTGTGATCCTTAAGTTGATGCAAATAGTCCAAGTGGACTGGAGATAACAAAATAAATCAAGGGGGGGGAATCTCTAGCTGATCTTTGTGCTTACTGTTTTTTCTTATTTTTTCTTTCTTTCTCAGGAGCAAGTGCAAATGACGGGAAAGGATTGGAGTCCCCTCTTCATGTGGCTGCTCAAAATGCCAGTGCTGAGCTGGTGCATTTGCTCATTGACTTTGGAGCAGACACAAGTGCCTTGAATGCCGAGGGCAAAAAGCCAACAGACCTGGTTCCACCAAACAGTCCATTAGCACAGAGATTTCCACAGAGAGAAGGTGCCCATTAACTCCTTTTTTTCAGAATCAAAGTTTGTAAAGGAGCTGAAGCAAATGTGTATGATGATCATTAGCATACGTTATAGTGGACACACAGAATCTATGCCGTTTTTTCTCTTACACTACTGTACATGCCAAAAGATTTGCTACATAGGCCTATTTCACTGTTATAGATTATTTTTGCCAGCATTGTCTCAGCAGTGTGGGAACATTTCTTCTAAGAACCTTAAATAAAGGACTTTGTGTAGCCTACCTGCTTGTATTTGTTTATTGTTGTTATACTATGAAATGCTGTGAAGGCCTCAAACAAAAACTTCAACAGAGAAAAGTTTTAAAAGCTCCAACAGCCATCTTTTATTAGGCATTTTAAATGCTTAACACTCATCTCACAGTTTCCCAAAAAAAAATCCAGACATGTACGGGGCTTATGGCACCCAAGTTAGTTTTAACAGTAATGAGTTTTCAAAATTTATCCTTGCTGTTCTGGATTCTTTGTTTAAAGCATGTATTATGTAGCCAAGTGAACCCATACAGGCCAACAGCTGCTATTGTGCCTCTACTAGGCTTACTAGTTGCCCGCTGGTGACAAGCGATCTCCAGGGGGTTTGCTCAGTTGCCAAAGGTGGCAAACTCCCTGGTGATCACCCACCACCGGCTGGCAACCTGGGAAAGTGCACACCAGGCACACTCCCAGGTGTCACTTTTTGAAGTGATGTCATTGCATTGGCTGTGGGCATGCTCCTGCGCTTCGTTGGGGCCAATTTGGAATCCACACAGGCCAGAATTAGCTCCACACAAAGCATGGGAGCACTTCCCAGAAGTGACATCATATCTGTCCAGGACCATGTGTGTACAAAGCATGCACATGAGGGAACAGCATGAGATAAGTCCCAGGACCCCCACCTCCCACTGGGAGGGTTTAGGGATCTGGGAACCCTAGCTTACTATGATGGACCCCTCTTCAGCATTCCCCCACTGTGAGGCAGCTTTCCCCACCAAAATTCAGTTTGCTTGCTTTGACTGAGCAGCCCCAAGTAGAATGTTAATCCTTGTGGTTTAAAAGTCTGTTTGTATCACCCTGGCAGTCAGATATAATTTTGTTTTTTTAGCCTAGCCCAGGAACTTGGTGGGGAGAAGCAGGAGCCCTCTTCCTTTTTGTTAGAAATGGTCCTGGAGACTGTATAACAGTCAAAAGGAAATAACTTTATTTGACAGGCAGGGATTGGATAAGTTTAGTCAGGGAACGAAAGTGTTAAGGTAAAATTTTGTTGGTATTCCAGAATACACTTTGAATAACAGGAAAAATAGTTTCCTTGAAGCTTAGTTTCTTATATTCTGAGTTCTTAGCACTGAGAGTTGTTTTATTAAATGCTTTAGTTACAGCAACAATGCTTATTCAGAGTCTCCTATGACAGCTCAAGTTTCCTGAAGTGAGTTTAAAACTGTTTTCCCTTCACTACAGACCAGGGGTCCCTCTCAGAGCTAAACTCTCTTTAGCAACTGGGCAGGAATTAATCTTTTTCTAAGAAGACGTAACCCTTCTTCTTTTGGCTTGAAAGGGAGTCTAACCTACTACCCAATCACACTTGCCAAAATACATTCTCAGTTATACACTATCTGTGTCAAGCAGGCTTCAGCTTCTGCTGACACTTATACTAAGAATTCTTAAATTGAATTCTTCTTCAGGACATTGATGTTACAGTAAAAGGCAAAAGTTTCCTCTTCCCTCACTCCGGAGGGGAACCTGTCTGACCTTCCCTGTCAGACTCCCTAACAAACTCACTCTCTGAACAATCCTGACAGCCCTGTCAGCCCTTCAGCCCAGTTCTAACTGACCAATTAGAGAGGAGGGAGCTTGCCACTCAAGCTTTCCATTCCAGGCAATAATTAACTCTTTCGCTCTCACCTCGCTGATGGTGCTGCACTTAGGAAACCCGCTTTTAAAGATCAGTCTGTCACACTTCCACATGTATTTTCCCTTATGAAATCTTAGGAAATAGGTTGCTCTATCTCTGGGGCATCCAGAACTGGAACAGTGAGATACAGATGTTGAACAACATGGGATCACATTTAGAATTACTGAGCTAATATATCCTAGCTACTCTAGATGCTCGAAATTTGCCATATAAATGCTAAGTATGATGATTATAAAATCTCTCGAGAAGATCTGAAGCACTTGCTATGCTCACACGAAGGTTCTTTCTGTAATGTACAATGCTGGGCAGGCATTCCCCCCCCCCCGGTAACACCTTGTAGTGCTCCTAGAAGAGAGTTTGAGCTTTGACATTTCTGCTCTGTTTCACTTTTGTGCAGTACTTCTGCTGAAGCCTGTTGAGAATCTATGTTGTAGTGTTGTATCTTGTAACTGGAATTGGACTAGATGGTTTTTGCTCCTATCCATTTCTATATATGCCATATATCAGAGTGTGGGAGGGGGGAGAAACTACAACCTCGAATAAGAGAATTCTTGTGTGATAACAAATAATACAGAAAGGCGTATCTTATCTGAGAGGAGATTTCCATTTAGCCTTGCTTTGCTCAGCCTAGTTTTTGCTCCTGCGATAATTTGATTTGACCTTCAGTGATACCTCTGCAGTACAAAGGTCAGTCTCAAGAATTTCCAAGCCTGGTCTGCCATGGAGCTTTCAGGTGCCCCAAGAGAGCTGAAAGCTCAAAGTCATATTGTTTAAATGCAGCTGCTTGGGGCTTCAGAAAATAAAGGCTGACCTTGTTACCCAGCTGCAGTTGGATTCCCGTGGGAAACTGATCTTAAGGCAATAACATCTTTTTTTAATTTCTTTTTTGACATGTTTCCTCCAGGGCCCTTGTCCTTGATGCAGTTGTGTCGCCTGTGCATAAGGAGGTGCTTGGGATCCAAACAACAACATGGAATAAGTCAGCTTCTGTTACCAGATGAGCTGAAACGGTTTCTCTTATATCTTTAAACCTTTTGTGTTTACCGTGATATTATTAAACATTGTTTCTTGTGCATGTGTGTTTGTCCCATTTACATTGCAAGCACAAATGCAGGGTTAGTGCAGTCTCCTAGAATTAGTACGTGTCTTGCCTTCTTTTTAAAAAATTTGTATACTGACCGTATTCTAGTTACTTGAGAGAGACAGGCAGACAGAATTTAGCAGCATTTCAAATATGTACAGTAGTTCATCTGTGGTACACTACTTAAAAGTGTGGTATTAGACACACCATTAGATATGTGCCTCTAAGCTATCAGTGACTAGTAACACACAGTGACTAGTAAAAGCCCCCTTAAGTGTAAATTTAAAGCAGGATCAGTAAGCAGAACCTGAGAAGTTTTTCTTAAAAAGTCATCTCCTAGGTCACATGCAGCCCTTTCGAAGGGGTGCAGATTGCCCTATGTAAAAGAAGCCCATTTGCAGTGGCAACAGCCTCATATCACAGCTACAACCACACATAAGTGGCTAGTGAATCTGATTTCATTTCACAGTTCCAAAGATTGCTGTAACCAGACTTCAAACTGCCGTGTTGCCCTAAAGCCTTGCAAGGGATGCAATCCCTCTGGGGATTTTCATTCTCAGTATTAGCATTTGTACAACAAGGCCCGTGTCTTTTCAAATAAATGTTTTTTATGTTGTTTTTGTCTACCAGTTTTCTGATAAAAGGGCTCTCTTAGATTCTTCTCATACTTTATGTGGCAGCCATCTTCTATCGATGGTAAATGCATAAACTGTTGAAATGACCTGCATTCCTATTGACTTGGTGATAGAGGGAAGGGAACTGTGACTGATCATTCTTGCGTGTATTGGCATGTGTTTTGGCATACACATTTCCCCCATGCAGAAAGTGAAGTCTGCAGTGTTTGCTGAAGGAGCATCAGTGGAACCTTGCTCCCACGTTGCTTTAGTTTAAAACAAATGCAAATGATATTCTGGTCGAAGACCAATGTAAGATACAAAGGGAGAACTCAAGTATTCTTTAGACCTGTGTTAGCCAAACTGCCTCAAAGATGGGGAATTAATAGGCAATTGGCATGTATTTTTGGGATCATAACCCTGTATATACCAGGGTAAGAATTTCTAGAACACGCACAATAAAAGAGGAGACTGATACTTAAAACGAATCAAGGCTTTTACTGAAGAACTCTTCAAGCTCACAGGGTCTAAGAATCATACACACATTCAATCCACGGCTCGGAAATAAAAGGGTGGAAAGAATATAGAGGTGGTTGCATTAGCAGGAATATCGTCGATGGGTGATACGCATCTGTCCTATGAGAAGCAGAGATTCAGCAGCGAGGAGCAGAATGCCTAGTGTAGTGGCCTGCACTACACTAGGTGGGATGGAGTAGGAGTGAGAGAGGGAGGAGGCTCAAGGGGTCCAAGCATCTCCCTTAAATAGCCAATTTCTGTCCTGAGGCAGGACCCAAGGTGGGTTTCACACCTTGTAAGTGGTTCTCAGGAAATGTAACAAAAGCAATAAATGTGCCCCCCTTAGTGAGACCAAAGGAAATCCGGGATGGATACTTTGGAATCTAATGTTATTTTTGTGACACCTCCGAAAGGATAAAAGGGCAAGGAGGAAGGAAGGGTAGGGAATGATTGCATCTCCCGATAGTCCATGGTTTGAGGGGTGGAAGCGATAGTCTTTGATGTGAGGTTGACAGAGTCCAGAGGCGCCTTGCTTCACGCCTTTATCTTTGGCTGGGCAATAACATCTACATATCAAGAGGCACATCTCATAAGTGGTCCATTACAGGACCACTAGCACGTCATGGCTCACACAGGAAAATAGTTGTCCTTTTTGTTTTCCTTTTTAAACCATTTCTGTAACATGGCTTCTCTGTCTCTCTACTGGTCCCAGTTGCTGTAAGGATCTCAGCAGTGGCTGGCATCTTGGCAAGCAGGCACGTTGATCTGGGTGCAGAGTGGCTACTCCAGAATGGTCCCGGGAAGGGTTGCTTGTGGGCACTGACTAGGGGGGGTGCCCTGCCAGTCCCATCCCTTGCAGGGGATTGGCCTCAGTGCCAAGTCCAGGTTCTGGGAGGAAGTTCCAGGCAACAACCTGCTCTGACTCTGCCTTCAAACTGCATACTAAGACCTACCAGCAAACTGAATGCAGTCTTACCAATCTCTGCTGGCTCCATTGTTCACTGCTGCCTTTGACAGCAGGAATCTAATGAAGCGCCCAATGATTACTGGCAAAGAGGGAACAAGGAGCAGTAGCCAATGATGGAGCCAATGATGGAGCCAATGGGGTGGGACAAGACAGAAAGGCTTTAGCTGGTGTTTGATTCACCAGTATGTCGGATAATTCTGGACTGACAGTGTATGTGGAACAAGGTGAATGTACTCTGGGCTGTCTATTCCTCCGGCATCTTTCTTTTCACTGAAGAGCAATTGTAGCATAGTAGTTAGACTGTCAGTCTAGGACCAGGTTTAAATATCTACACAACCTTGAAGCTTGTAGTATGACCTTGCACCACTCATCGCCTCTCAAGCTAACCTGACACATAGAGTTGTTGTTCTGGTAAAATGGAAGAAGAGAGGAAGCTAGCCCTGTTTGCTACCTATGGTGAACACACGTACAATCCATGTGCAACACTTGATTTTCATTTATAAGTGTGTTGTGTTGAGTAATTCTCATGTTACCTTCAATGTATGTACAGCTGAATGTGTGACTGAAACCTCACATTTATCCAGGTACTGACTGCAGGTTTAATTTGCAAAGTGAATATGCTTTGGGTTTTTCTTACAAACATATGTGTGCATGTACATCCTGCATTCACTGTTACATGTGAACACGGCTTGAATACAACAGCCCGAGCTCTTTGGGTAGGATTAAAATGTAATATACAGATAAACAGTTGTGTGTGATGAATAATATTATTTTCTCCAGATGTTTTCTAAAATTGATCCAGTACTTTTACTTCATTTTGACTCATTCACTGCCAATCCTTAGGTTTGGTTTTGAGAATATTTTGTTTTTGATCTTTGGACGGTGTGCAATTTTCTACTGTACAACTTCTGTGCAGGAATATACTTTCAGTCATGTTTATTAAAGGGGCAAAGCTGCACTCCAGAGTAGAAATCTTTGTCAAAGACACACAGACATATCACCTGGTGGTTATTCAATGGCTACAATACTCCAGTGACATGATATTTCAGAAATCATGTACAAAGGTCCTTTGTGCTGATAATGACCTATCCATATTTAAACTCTCCTGTCCTTTTCCTGTTGATCACTAGGTGGAGTTCTTACTAAAGATTAGAAAGATAAGTAATAAATTCTAAAGTATGCACAGAATATAAATTCTATCCAATAACAAAGTATAAAGGATTGGATCCTGTGATAGCATTGTGCTTCTCTCTGGCCGCTACCAAGGCGTTTCTCCTCTGTGAAGCTCCCTTGCACTGCTGCTACACTTCTGCTTGTACAAGGGTGATCTTGCACATATGAAAATGCTAGTGATGGAAGAAGCAAAGCACCACACCAGAGGAAAACCTACTTAATAGCTGGAGAAAAACCAGAGGGGAATGATGTCATAGGATCCAGACCATAGTTTCTAGAAATTTGCATTCATGATCCAAATCTACATTTTCTCTTAGTACGGGTTTATTTTTTATTTTTTTTGCAATTCATCAAATTACAAGCCAGTACACTGCAGTTCCCATATTCTAAAGTTGTTTGTTGATAGCAATCATGGCATTAATAGTGCATTGTGGTATCCATGCACAATATTTGAAGTGTGTCTGGCCCCACCCACCATATCTTGCCCCTCCTCTTTTTGTTGCTGGGAGCAGGGCTGACTCCACAGGCCAGAGATCTGTAGATTTTCCAAATCCAATGGGAAACCAAGGGGCACATGTTACTCTACTCTTTCTAGCCCTGTGCTCCTTCCCATGCTCCGTATCCAGAACCTGCTGAACCAAAGCTGTTTTTCAGTTTTATAATACATCCCTTATGAATGTTAATATGGAACTCAACCATTTGAACGACTGAATGTGCATACTATCTAATGTGAATTTTTTCCCATTCAGATTCCAGACATAGGGAAAACTGCAAAAGGAATTTAAGCAACACTAGGGAAAACAACCTTAGATAAGGATGCTCTTTGCATAACTAACAGCCTGTCAAGAATACTCTGATAACTCAGAAATACAGCTGATGGCCCACTATCAGGGGACATGGTATTATCAGAATTATTTGTTTTCCCCTGATTAGTTTATCTTATTCAATTGCACAGTTTAGAGGCATGGCAGCACTGGGGCTCTTAATGAAGAAGGCTTGGATTTTTACTGGCAAGATCACAGAAAGAAGGATTCAGAAAATATGACAAGGTTGTTTTAATGTAAAGGTGAAACTTGTGAGGAGCATGGAAGAAATAGGCTTTTCTTTCTTTTCTGTTACTGTTCCTTTGAACCAGCAGATATTATTTGCCCATTGCTGTGACCTTCAGCTAAGCCCTGAAAGGCTCGGGCCTTGCCAACTGATGCCTAGGAATCACTTGCTGAGCACCAGTCAGAGGCACACACACACACACCCCGCCGGCCGCCTGCATTGGTGGTATATGTGTGCACAACTTGCAGAATAGTTCTGGGCTTTGGCCTCTTTTTTTTCTCTAAGGAGTGGGGAAAATAAGGTAAGGGTTCTGCCTCGCTTGATGTCCGAATCTTTGCTTTCTGTCTTCCCCATGTGAACAGAATGAGTTTGAAAACAAGATGTAGTTATTAATGGTACAATAATAAATAATTCAATAAATAGGTTTCAGTGACTTTTGAAAAATGAAAGAATCTGAAGAATAAAATTGGGGAAAAAAATCAGTCTAATCATGGAAAAGTGTTTTGATCTGTGACCTGTAAAGGAAGCTACCTTAAGCCCTTTGGGGAAGTCTACAGTTTAAGCTCGTTTATTCAATATTTAGTTCTTTGAAATTAATGGTGCTTATTTCATGTACCAGTTTCAATTCAATTAAAGTTAGTTATGAACAATTGAAATGAAGCATATTTACCAGCAACTGAAGTCCCAAAAGTTGACATATGATTAACTTTAGATGGATTGGGCCCAGTGTGTTAGGATCCAAATGACAGTATATGAGAGGTTTGGCACACATAGTTTCTCATGAAATCCGCCCACCCCTGCCGCCCATTTCAATAAAATAATGTTTGTTTGCACCATGTTTTCAAGCTGGTGCAGTGAGGCCTTCAGACATGCTACATACATCAAACTGGCAGGACAGTAAGTTAAATGAGGTGAACGAATGTTGTGATTGATGCTGCCCAGACTCGTGCACCGAATCACTGAACAATCCTTACCTAGGAAACTGATAAAAGTATTTAATTCCTTATGCAACAAGATCCTAATACTCTTCAAGTGGTGTTACTAAGCTGTTGAGGCTTATTCTTTCCTTAATGCTATGAGAAGGCCCATGTTATTAGGAACTTGTCATGTGAATGTGAAAATAAATGAATTTTCTGAACATTTCAAGTCTGATTGCTTAACAAGTGTTTGGGCTTCTCATGTGTCCGTTAGGGCTGTTTTTGTCACCACAGATGGAAAACTGAATAGGCTATCAAAGCACTCTGTTATGGGCCCAGCTCCAGATTTAGTGTGTCACCACACGTAGTAAAGGAATCATCTTCAACATTAAACTGGGAGCTTGACTTGCATTGAGTACTAAGGGAATTGTTTCATCACTTCAGTTGTCTGTCTTTGGGGGCAAAAAGGAAGCTATTCTTAATGTTAGAAACTCCACAGAGTAGTGCATGAATGCTGGCAATGCTGTGCTAAGGAAAGAAGGAGATACTATAATTTATTATTACATTTATGGTCTGCCTATCTTTGTGGAACTCAAGTTGCCGTTCAGAAGATTGCTACAAGATCTCACTTGCAGGAATAGACCAGTCACAGTCCCAAGGGCATAGGTAGCCTTCCTCCTCAGGCAGAACTGCAACATTTCTAGGGATGGCCAGACTCTCCTCCACCAATTTGTGTGTGTGTGTGAGAGAGAGGATGGTGAGGTCATGGCTGGGAAGATCTGCTTCCCCCAGGCTGAAGCTGGCTACCCTTGCTTTTAAGGCAACCTCTATCTTTTAAAAACATTTTTGCCATGCTCCCCAAAAGTTTATTTTTAAGCTCAAAATTTTCCCTATTCTGAAAAAGAGGCTCATTTTTTAAAAAATGGGGAACTGTCATATCACAAATTCAAAGGCAGAAAGCGGGGCAAAGCAGTGCTCTAGGTTGGGCAGCAGCCTCAGTGCCCCACTCTGCCAACTCCCTTTCACAAGCCTTCAAACCCTTCTTGGAAGTCATGAATAATTCCAAATATTGTATTTCAACCAATGAACAGAGGCTGAGGTGTTTCCCTAATTTTAATACATTTGTTTTTGCAGAAAAGGCTAATTTGATCTTTCCTCAGACTCCAGCTGGACTCCAACCTGTGGCAAGCAGCTCACTAGTTGGCTGGGGCCTGGAGATTTCCTGGAATTGCACTTGATCTCCAGGCAACATAGATCAGTTCCCTTGGAGAAAATGGCTGCTTTGGAGGATGGGCTCTAATGCATTATACCCTGCTGTGGTCCCTCCTGTCCCCAAACTCTGCTCTTCCCGGGCTACAACCCTAAATCTCCAGGAATTTCCAAACCCTAAAGGCAAAAGCACCTCAACACACAGAGCAGCAGCAGCAAATGTAATGTGGTACAGCATACATCCACACTGTCTCATCTTAGGACTTGATTTATGATTGAATTTTAGGGGTTTGAGAAACATTGTTATTGTGGCTCAGCGAATCATAGATGGAAATAATAGGAGTTACAGTAACTTGGCTGCAACTTTAGAGTGAGTTGCTATGACTGCTTAGCAAGCCACATCTTTTTGCAAGAGGAAGCCAGAGGATTGTTCATTGCTTTTAGTGACCAAAAGGCAGTTTTCTTCATGGGACCTCCTGTTTTTACTTCATTCATTATATTCCAGTCATTCCTTTGCATTTCCCGTTGCTCTTTAATGGAAAAAATATTTGCATTGCTTTTACGTTTTCCATCAATTTTGGATGTAACTATCAGAGATTTGTTTCCTCTCCAAGGGATCATACCTGACAAATTTCAGAAAGATGAGAGAATAGATCCCAGGTTTAGAGGCAATTAAAATTCTCACATGGCATAGGGGCAGAGGGTAGAATTTAGAAACTCAAAGAAAGGTGCTAATGAGGCCATATAAAATCCCAGTAAACAGATGGCCCTACAATGACGGGAGATTTTACCTTATCTGCAAATTTCCTAGTGGACATAGGATAGTTATGTTTCTTGTCAGTTTTGCCAATTTATTAATTTTTTTAATGAGAGTTATTTATAGCCTGCATTTCTTACTGAGAGACTCGAGGCAGATTATACAATGTAAGTCAATACAATCAATGGCTGGGACATCCAATAAACAGTGCAATGGAGTTTGGATTGCAGAAATTTGAAAAGTAGAAATATGATATACAATTGAAACAATGCTGAAACAAAGCATAAGCATGTAAACATGGCATTGTATAAGCTGCAACCAAAAAAGAAGCGGGCGGGTTCCACCCAAAACCAAACTGGATCAAATACAGCTGTAGAACCCAAAAATCACACTACAAGGCGTACAAATTAATGTCTCTATATTCAGTGCAATTTGACAAATATATACAGTGAATTCAATAAATATATATATCAACAACTATGTAGTTTTCAGTCCATTTGTTCATCCAGACACATTATACATACACAGTCCTTTTACTGACATCCAGATACATTATACATACACAGTCCTTTTACTGAACAGTCCAATGACTTTGTGAAGAATATATTTTTCAAGCTCGAATTCCAAAGCTCAATGGCTACTGTGGCACCAAGTCAGAAGGCAAATCTTTCACTGCTTCCCCCTGACAACGTGTTAGTCCAACGCACAATGGCTCCTAAGGCTGACAATCGCCTCTAAATTGACCAGGAGATTGGCCGGGAGACTGGCAACGAGCCTGCCAGCTTCTTGATATGCTCGTTTTGGCACTTCTTTTTCACAGCCAGTGTTGAGTACAGCCAAAATATCCAATTTCCTAATCCATATTTGGAATAATCTCAGGACTGTATCACCTGCTAATTGCGAGTGATAGTGCTAAAAGCATGGGTCAGGGATTTGGGGAGGGAAAGGACCTTGGCATGGCATAATTCCATAGAGTCCACCCCCCAAAGTAGCCATTTTCTCCAGGTGAACTGAACTCTGTGGCCTGGAGACCAGTTGTAATTCCAGGAGATCTCCAGCCACTACCTGGAGGCTGGCAGCCCTAATCCAAGGCCAAATCCAAATCTGACCTTTAGTGGCATAATAGTATAAAAATAGGCTGGTACAAATTACCGGATTGTTACAATAAAAGGATAAAAAGTTATACAGATAAAATTTAGTTAGGATCCAAAGCAATGAAAGCCTTTGTATGTGATAACCAATATCTTGAATTGAGCCTGGTAACTGATGGGCAGCCAGTGGAGTGACTGCAAAATGGGTTTGGTATGTATGTTCTTCTAGCTCCAGATAATAAATGACCTACAATATTCTGCACCAACTGGAGTCTCTGAGTTGAGCTTGAGAGCTAGGTAGACTGCATTGCAGTAATCTAGTCTTGATGCTACCATTGCATGGGTCCAGGTGGCCAGATCAGCCATGCCAAGGTAGGGCTAGACTGAGCTGGAAGAAAGCATTTTTTGCAGCTGCATTAACTTGCTTCTTCAGCAGGAATGCTGGATCTAGGGGTGGAATTAGGCAGGGGTGTCCATCTTTCCTATCTTCTCAGTCTTTTTTTCCTTGGCTTTAATATACATGTTTAAGTAAAGTATTTGCTTAGTTACTGTGTTAGGATGTATAAGCCCACCATCTAATTAAAAAGGCTCAATCAAGGAAGGATCCTGTCAGTGAACAGGAAGAAGGAAATCCCAGTGAGGAGACTGCTCCCCTCCCCCCACTGAAGAAAAGGATATTTATGGGCAAAGTTCTTGTTTTAAATGTTTGTTCCCCATGGTATACTCCACTTAACTTCATACCCTTTTAAACAGAAGTCAATTGATGTTTTCCTATTGATTTTGAGAGAAGCAGGTTTGGCTTCTTACTGATGTGTGTTCTGGATGATTCCCAAAGAGGCCAAGAGTGAGACGATTTGATAAATTTGTTCTGGCACATAGATGAAGAATTCAGTGAGCATTTAAAAAAATGGCACAGGGATTTTCTGCAGTCAAAACTCACGTATCACTAAAGGAAAAGGGTAAAGCATTAACAAATATTATCCCTCTGTTCTGAGAAGTCTTTGCTACAATAACAAAATCAGTATTCCAAACAAAATTGTCCCTAGAAATTACACTGCAAATAAAAAACTACAAATATAAGCTTTCCATATATTTTCTTTCTGACTTATATCAACAGAGCTGCAGCTGCTTAAGCAGTTTAGCCCAGGCAAGCTGGATCTCATTAGATCTTGGCTGCTAAGCAGGGTTGGCCTCGGTTAGTCATTGGATGGGAAACCCCTAAGGGAAGACCAAGGTTGTTATGCAGAAGCAGGCAATAGCAGACCACCTCTGTTAGTTTCTTGCCTTGAAAACCCGGGCAGAGGCTACCATGTTGATTACGACAGTGATTTCTACCAGCAGCAGGTAGAAGTACTTATTTTAATGTGCAATCACTTTTTAAACTGTTATTCTTGGAAAGATTTTGATTTTAGCAATTGGGGAGGACTGGTTCACACAGGATCCGTGCACAACATGATCTGAGCATCATGAATGGGCTGCGAATGAGACATCCACCACACTCAGTGCATAGCACGTATACAAGGCCCACGTGCATCCCATGTGTGCAAAGGCTCCTTCATGCAATCCGTCTATATTCTGCTGAAGACAGAATGTGTGGGCAGGTCCTAAACAAACAGAGATATCTGCATGTTGTTTTTACATCGCTAATGTTTGCTTCCATCCCTCTCCATGCATAGATCATAGGTAGGTATGTTGCTCTTCACCCAGGGGCTTTTGGGTGTCCTATATGTTCCCTGTTCTCCATTTTATCCTCACAAGAACCCTGTGAAATCTATCATACGGTCAGAAAGGAACTGGCCCAAGATCATCCATGGAGCTTCAAGGATGAACTGGACTGAAACTTACAAAATTCAACATCAAAAGAAGCCAAAAGAATCAAACGATAGGTGTAGGATGGGGAGGTACAGGATTTGACAGAGGCAAAAAGGTGGTTCATCACGTGTCAGCAGTGTAACTACTAAAAAGGCTGATCCAATTTTAGTTGCGTTAAGAAAAGAACAGTGTTCGCACAGTATCCAACTCATAAGAATTGTTCCATTCAATTGTGTTCCAGTTAGACTTTAGCTAGAGTACTCTGTCCAGTTTTATTTATTTATTTATTTATTTATAGTCCTCCTTTCTTGTGAGACTCAAAGTGGATCGTGCAGTGTAAAATTAATATGATCAATAGCTGGGCACCCAATAAACAATGCAATAGATGGCAGAAATCCGAATACAAGCATAACGATACATAATTCATTGCATGTGTTTAGTGCCTAACATTATACATGCCTGTGGTTGATGTTTATTTTCTGTGTTAAAAAAATTAAGGAAAAAATGATGCAAACGGGATAATCAATAGTCCTGCTTCACACACCCGTTTCTAAAAAGTGCATTTCCCAATAGAGCCGTAAGATGGCAGTCTTCTACTGAATTTGTTCCAGTCACCGTTTCCATCTACTAATGTGGACTCCCAACGTAAACAAAATCCTTTTGGAAGTGATGTCAGATTTTCTGCAAAGATGATCAGAATTCAGAAGTCTTAGTGAGGAAATATCAGAAAAAGTGGTTTTCAGACTTATTTTCAGCTGATAGAAAGAAAACTGTTTCCAGACCAACTGAGTTGATGCATCCCCTTTTAAATTTACTATCAAGTTCTAAATAAGAGTGGTGTTCTTTGTAAGCAACAGCATCTCATCTATACACTTAGCGCTATATTTTTATAATAAACGGCCGAAATGGGCCCAAAATGGCAAGGATCGGGCCCAAAACAGCCGAAATGTGCCGAAACGGGCCCCAAATGACCGAAATGGGCCCCAAATGGCCAGGATCGGGCCCAAAACAGCCAGGATTGGGCCGCTGCCAGGCAGGAGAAGGCAGTGGCCAGATCCTGGCCATTTCAGGCCCAAATGGGGCTGAAATGGGCCCCAAATGGCCAGGATCAGGCCCAAATCAGCCTGGGGCAGGGAGGCAAGCAGACGAATTGCGGGAGTGCTCCCAGAGTGGCAATGCCCTGCACAATGATGTCATTTCCTGGCAGTGACATCATCACATGGTCCTGGGTTCCACTGAGTTCCACCACCTCTTTTCTCAGAAAAAAGCCCTGTATGATTGCTATGAAGCCACTCACTCTATCTTGCCTTGCCTGATTCCTAAAAGCCTGGCTTTGGACTGCCTGACCTTGCCTAGCCTGACTGACAGAACCCTGCCCTTGGACAAAATGACCACGTCTTGCCTAAACTCTGGAGCCCCAACCTTGGGCTGAACATCAGTAACCTTGGTACTAACCTTCACGCCAGTAGATATCCATTACTATATCCTGAGGCAATGAATTCCACAAATCAAATTACTTTCTGAGTGAAGAGGTATTTCCTTTTGTCAGTCCTGAATTGGCTGCCCATTAACTTCACTGTGTGCCCATGAGTTTTAGCATTCTCTCTATCCACTTTCTTAACACCATGCACAATTTTATAAAGGTCTGTTCTGAAGAACAGCTGATAGTCACTTTGAAAGGTGGTAATCTGATGTCTCCTTTTACACAATAGATGCTATTATGAATACTGCCAATCATGACTTGACTTGGGTTATTGCAAGTCCTGGATGGACATATTCTCTGCACATATTTTCATTCCAATGCTGCATATCGCTGTTTAGAAATCTAAATCACTGAAAACCTAAGGGAAGTCAACGAGTCTAATCAAAATTCTCATGGGCACCTCTTGAATATTGTATGCATCTGAGCATGAGAAAGTGCATTTTCATTCCATCACCTAGTCCTTTTCACATTCCTTTCAAAAATGATTATTATAACACGCTCTTTTGTAATCCAAGATATGCACAGCAAAGAGCTAGCAAAACTGCTTTCCCACTGTACAAAGGCCTCTGCAAGCCCACACTTGAAAAGAGCCGTTATTGCTTAAGAGATTCCTGCTGTTCTGGTGCAATTTGACATTTTGCCAGACAATGCCAGGAAGGGTGGATTCTTAACTTAAAAGTCTGCTTTAATATATAACATAATGCTTTGATATAAATGGACAATGAAAAGTATATTAGGCAATGATAGATTTTTAAATCCCTACTGTAATTATTTGCTTGTTCGTTTTTAAAACCTTATTAAACCTTGCTTTTGAACATTTAATTGAGCTCGTCTTTATGTTATCTTAAACATAAACTTTAAGAGGGCTCCGATTACAAACAACACTTTTTAAAATTTCTACTTAGAGCTTCAGGCGTTCTCTACTATAACATGGTTTTTTCCTCAAGAGCACCTTCCATTTTGTGTTTGTGTGACCTTTACATTGCTGCCTCCCTGTCTCCCTTAAAAGGTTTTTGCTGCCATCAAAGGCTTTTGCCTTAGACCTCCTCAGTTTAACTGGTAATATAGGAAAGCTTGTTATAGATAGTCTGACAGCACGTGCTTGTGATGTAAAAAAGGGATCCCCCCCCCTCCACAAAAGTAGAATTTATTTATAAATCATGCTGGGAATGGTAACATAACCAGCGTGACAAGGAAGTGCTCCAGAGCGCACGAGAGCTTGCTGTGGAGCTCTTGATTCTGTTCCCTGCACCCTTTCCCCCACTGGCTAGGTGAGAGGTGGCGGGGGGGGCAGAGACTGGGAGCAGGGCATCCCCCCACCAGAAGACTTGTACCCCTTATCTCTTGGCTGGTTAACTCTCTCTCAGAAACACAGAGACATAAACTCTCTCAGGCTCCACACAGTTTGCCTGCCTTAACTAGAATGAACACTTTCTCTCAGCACACTGACAAAAAACTGCAGTTCACTCTGCCCCCTGGGGTACAGCTACCTTCCAATCAGCTCTCACTCCACTCACCCATCCAGCCCCTACTCCTTCTTTCCTCAGAAGCCTACATTTAAACTCACTTTTTAAAAACCCACATTAACAATTATAATTCAAATTAAACACATTGCAAAACATTACAGTTACCCAGCACCCTCATGGCAAGCACTGGGATTACCCAGGATAGGAGCAGGGGTGGGATTAGTCATCATGCCAGCAGAACCCTGGAATGTACTCATCTACTTCCTGCTTATAAAAGTGAATCGATACTATTCATTCATGCAGGCCAAAGTCATAGTGTTGCATGTGGGGATGTTGCTGTGGGAATTCTGTCCATCTCACTATACATTGGTTTGCCAATCTCCAGGTGGCAGTTCTCCTGGAATGACAACTCATCTCCAAGCAACTAAGATCAGTTCCCCTGGAGAAAATGGCTGCTTTGGAAGGTGAACTCCATAGCATTATTTCCAGCTGAGGTGCCTCCCCTCCCCAAACCCTGCCCTCCTTAATCTCCACCCCCCAAATCTCCAAAAATTTCCCTACCTGGAGCTGGCAACACTAACTATACGGCCTGCCTCCTACTGACAAGAATCCTATTGAATGAGGGTAATGTGTTTCTGTGCCTTGGCATTCCATTTCCATGCAATGCAGAGACATTCCTTCAACCTCGACTCTGGCCATTAACATGATACCTTTTATTCTAGTTAGGGAAGTAGCCAGGGAGGGGACAGTTAGTTAATTGCCCCAGTGGGCAGCTCCACCTTAATTACTGTTTCTCCCAACTTAAGAAATGTTTAACAACAGCAATATCATCAAGTCTTTTAATCTTAGTCTTTTAATTTGTGACATCAAGTTCATTTTAAAGAATGGAAGCTTGTTTTAAGGTAAATTTGTAGTACCTTCTCCCTTTTAGTTACTATGAGCATCACTTAAAGGGATGCAATGGGCAGCAAAGCAGTCTAGGCCTGGATTCTCCTGGTCAAATTGTCTGGGGATTGGATTACCTCAGCTATGATCACTGTTCTTCTCTTTCTTCCCTCCTGCAAATGAGGGGAGATCTGACCCTAAGTTACAATGTTACAGCTAGAGATGGGCACGAACAGAAAAAAAATGAACATGATGTTTGTTGTTCATTGCCATCCACGAACAGGGACTAATGAACAACCACAGACATGTCCCTGTTCACAAATGTGTTCGTGGTTGGCTGTTCGTGGGGGCCAGCAGGCTCTCCTCCAGCCATCATCCAAGTCAAGATCCCTACTGCACCGCTCCCAGAAACCTGACCTGAACAGGAAAGGTACCAATAAGAAATAATAGCTTGGCCCCAGAGCCTGGCAGTAGCCCTGGAACTTGAAGGGGTAGATCCCTATCCCACCACACATAAAGAAAATTCAAGCTCCAAGGCACTCCCTCTATCAAAATGCCAACAGCAACTGTCTCTCTCCCTCTCCACTGTCTGCAAAGTCAGAGCTGGGAGCCCCCATCCCCCCTGGTCTTTGCTCCCTTGTAACAAATTTGGAGCTCCACACTTGAAAGGAAGACCTGCCTATCAAGCTAAATTGGGCTTAGATTGGGGTTTCCAGGGCAACAGCAGGAGTTCAGACAGAGTTCAGACAATCCCTGCCTAAGTTGCCAAGGGAATTGATTGCAGGTGCCAGAATGTCTGGCTTGACAAACAGCAACAAACAGCAATGAACGAAGTTTGCAATGACCACCGGTTTGTTTAGAATGGGGCCTCATGGACAGCTTGTTCACGAACAGCAGATTGGGGTGTTTGTGGCCCTTTTTTGTTCATATTGCTGTTCGTGCCCATCTCTAGTTACAGCCCCATCTGGTATAGAACGCTAGCTCCAGCCCCGACTCTAGTATCACCTATTGCTTACCTGAGACCTGATCTCAGTTCTTAATTTTTGTTTGCATAGCTGTCACTCAAAAATAGTTCTTAAGAAGACTGCAAATAGCAGGAGGGAATTGGTGGCAGGAAACTCCCATGCATATAAGAGAGCGGCTCACGCTTTTGATAATATATGTTAAAATTGAATATGTTCATGAAATATATATTTTAAAAAGCTTCCTATTTGAATTGTGTAACACAAACTGCAGAAACAGTAATGCACGGATTACCCAGCCAGCGCACTACGAAGAAAAAATTCCTTTTTAAATATGTGCCACTGATATGTAGAGAGTGCAAAATGGAAAATAGTGAGCAGCTGACTTTTATCCTGTTGTGGGATGAAGCAAGACATTTTGTAAAAATAAATTTCCCAGATGCTTTAAGATATTTCATGGCAGTTTACATGCTTCAAAAGATCAGGTGCTTTAGATTTTTATAAATCTAGATAAATCATTCTGCAAAGTGAAAGATGTCCCTGAGTGAAGGCTTGGTAGATTTGAATTGGATCCTTATGATGAATTCTACTGATCTTGACTGCAGTGAGAGCAAAGCATGAAACACCAGAGTGATTGCCTGGTATGAAGACGATGCTGGCATAAACAGGTGCCTTGATTGAGAGTTATCCTTGTTGTTAACGCAAGCTGTAGCAATTACCAAGGGGCCGATTCTGATTTCAGTAGGAGAAGCCTCATTCAGCTAAATGTCATGCAGAGCCAGTGCGGAAGACAGAAATACAGATCCATGGCAAGCTTCCCTCCTCTCTTCTGTAATGTTCAGAAATATTCATCCCATGGGCCACCATCAACATATTGTGATTTTCCTCATCCTTGCTCCACATCTCTGGCTGCTCTGGTGAGGGTAGCGAAGCAAGTGATGACATGATATCAGGCATAAGTCTTCCCAAATATTACATAATTTGTTAGAGGGAAGTCATTGTTAGGCAATTGCTCTGAGGCATACATATAGGTATTCCTTTGCCCACAATTATTCCTTAAACCTGATTACACATGGCCTGGTTTAAATGTGAGCCTGCCAAGGGAAAAAACAAACAACTTTTACCCACATCAGGCAGTGGCTTACTAAAAGTTGCAATCCAGACTATCTCTTGCAATTAGACATGAGTCCATTGGTTTCAAAAGACTTTACTGAATATAAACAACCCTTATAGTCCACTATCCAAGAAGCAATATCTTGGCTGGTACATGAGTATTGTTACGAATGACAGGCAAAGGTTAAGGTACAGAATAGCACAACCCTGCAGGCCCCATCCTCCCCCCACAGTTCTCAAAACAAACGGCTTGAGGCTGAGAAAGTGAAAGTTTCCCAAGGCTGGAAAGGTTGTAGTCATAACATTCCTCTTCTCTAAGATAACTGCTACTGGACTGCTTGCCACCTGCAAAAGAAGCACGTAAACACTGACAGGATCAAAATGGAGTCTCTTTGGTTTGAACATACAAGAAACATAGTCAGACTCTGAAAACCCATAGGACTTGCTGTTCGCACAGCATCTTGCTTAAACTTGACCTGATACCCATGCAAATCAACTATGCCTACTTACCATGTCAGATACAGCTAGCCTGGCAATATCAATGACAATGTGGCATTGACTTGCTAATTAAACATGTATAGCTACTTTGCCCAGGCAGGTAGTTTGATTTAAATTAGAAGCTGAATGAGTGCAAAATCCCTGTGGGTGAGTTCTGTGGCTTCACCAGTATCAATGTTTAAATTAGGCCAGAGTGGGCGGTATAGAAGAAGAAACTACCCTGACTGCCTTCTCTCAAAGGCAGGCGGACCAAGTGAACAGCCATCACAGTCTGCATCTTATCAAGCCATTCTGAATATCCTGTCTGAAAATGGAAACCAAGATTGGGATGAGATGAGAAACTGTAAAAGAGGAGCCCTGGAACTCCTACTAGAGTTTAACCTTGTGAGCTATCCATGACTATGGGCTTAGGAGGACTCAGAGCTTTCTTTTGGATTCCTAACATTAGCACCATTAACAGTAAGAAGTCTTTGGCTTGCCTGAGTCAGATACAAATATAAAGTTTAAAGAGGTGCTAATCTATGTCTTGTACTTTTGTAGAAATATCAGTTTGGATCCCGCCAGCTTTTTCACTCAATCTCACCCAGTCCTTGTTGGAATTACAGCCTGTATCTCAAACGGCGTGTGTCCATGTAGGTCCCGGAGCTTTTTTGGTGATCAAAAAGTACTCTCCTGTCTTTTATTCACCAGTGGAAAAGCTGGCTGGGTCCTATGTAATATATACAGTATCGTTATTTTGTCATTCCTCACTCCTGAACTGGAATTGCTGTGCTGCATAGAATGATAAGAGGTATATTAACCATTGAGCATTAATGATGTATTTTTAATCAGATGATGGCTAATTAAAATAGTAGATACCTATGATTATTCTTGATCATGATAAATACCATGATGTACTTTCTTGACCCCACAGAATTTATTGAGTAGCTAGACTATTCATATCTGCCAGATGACAAGATGATCTTCCGGACAGTTCCTTCCTGCCCCGATTTCTTTAGTGAAGAGGTTTTCAAACTGTGGGTCAGGGCTGAAAATTGGTTTGCGGGAGTCTCTTGCAGCTGGGTCATGGTGAGGCCAGGAAGAGAAATTGGGGTGACTGGGAAAGGAGGCTAGGGGAAGTTTGATGGCAAGTTCAGGTTTGCTTCTATATAATGTGCAAAATTATTTTACTTACCACCTTTCTGTCCAGTGGGTCCCAAAACGGCTTACATTGTTCTCCTCTCCTCCATTTTATCCTCGTAACAACCCGATGAGGCTGAGAGCATGTGACTAGCCCAAAGTCACCCAACAAGCTTCCCACTTGGGTCTCCCTAGTCTGCCCACCACACCACACCACAATGGCTAATGCCATCTGCTGGGCAAGCAACACTGTATATTTAGAAACATTAAACATAAAGAACAGAATATAAATTTGTTCAGTGTTAACCAGTGTGAGATTCCTGTGTTTTATGATGGGTACATGGTGGGAGGAGGATAGCATGAAACTTCTTTGCAAGGGGATCCTGAGATATACAGTAAGTGTTAACATGTTAAAGAGTTCCACTTCCAAAAGTTTGACAATGACTGCATGAGTGTGTAAAGACAGGAAATAAGAATTAGAAAGAGATAGCACTGTTGTGAATATACAGAAGAATCCTGTCCATAATAATGATGACAGATGTGTATTGGTAATATTGACCAGGACAGCCCTCAGTACAAGCTGTCTTTGGCTTCCTCTTCTGGCATTTTGGTGATTTTTGAAGAAATGTTGTCGTCTCTTTCACAATTACCATACTACCCTTAAATGATCAGTATGGTGGGCTGAATGTCATTGACTGGCACGCTGCATAACACAGCATTTAAGGACATATAGAAAGAAATACATCCTGCAACAAAGCGCCTGGTTGCTAGAGAAGAGGCAGAAGCATCTGCTATAGACGTAGCAGCAGAAGTTCATGCAGTGCTGACAGCCGACAAATATGTAAAAGGTTGACGTAAGGTTCTAGAGAGGATATAACTGTTTAAAGTGAAGGAATTAATAAATATAATACCAAAGTAATTTGGACCAAGCTTCTGAAATCTAGAAAATTAGGTAAGTATTCCGCTATGTACATTCACAGTTAATAAGAAGTTCTTTATAGCTAGAAAATGTGGAGGAGAAACTGAGATTACTCATTAGCCATGTCACGTGAAGAGATTGGGTTGCAGCAGAGTGTGCATAAATCTCTATCCTTTGAGAAGCAATTTTCATAATAAATTAACTTGTAATTGCATAGCAACTTCCCAAACAATCAATTTAGAGAAGAAGAGGCCATTGCACAAGTATAATATGTTATTTACAGATACAGAAGAAATTATAATTGTGTTCAAAGCACATGCAACCAAATCAGTAATAGAATGATTTATTTCCTAGCTGTTTCAAGGCCATTTTCAGCCTTCAAGCAAGGTGGCAATTATACTTGAGGTTGTTTGGGAAAACCAGGAAGTCATTAGTAGTTATCAGCAAGTAATTGCTAAGAGCTTGTCGATTTCTGGTCATGTGTAATATATGGTTGTAATTGCTGAAGAGCACTATAGAGTTTCAGAATTACTTTCCATTAGACAGAGTTAGTAGATGAAACTGCTTTTTCTGTCCTGTTTCACAGCAGTGAAGGTGGGTGCACATAAACTCAGGTCCTCACTCTCTGGAATGGCCTGCTTGAGGAGGTTAGGAAAGCTCCCGCTCTCCTGGCCTTCTGTAAATGATGCAAAACCAAAGTGTTCAACAGGGCTTTTTGCTCAGATGGGAGGGCTGTACTAAAAGAAAGTGGCATCAAGAGATCCATATTGCATGTATATACCCATTACATGTATATTGAAATGTCATGATATTTATCATACTCACACTACGTAATCTGCCTTGAGTCTTAGTGAGAAAGGCAGATTATAAATGATGTAAATTAAAAAATAAAAAAGTAAATACTTTACACTGGCAGGTGTGGGGGCAGCTGCGGTGGTTCCTAGCTCATAGCGCGCCAGTTGTGTAAAATAGCTGCCATGCACAAAATTTGTATGGCAGCCCTTTAAACTGTTTTTGTTTCATCATACTTCAGAAATGACAAGTTGTGACGTATAAAACATCAGTGATAAAAATGCCTTATTTATTAAAAAAAACATTTAGTATAGTTTGGTAATCTGGCATGCTTATTATGACAATTTATCATGAAATGGTTCCATATCTCAAGCAAAACTCTTCATTTTGTGTTACACTGTGTGGCAAGAGAGATGTGTGTACACTACACCCATGTCAATGTGAGTGTAGCACAATCTCCATCTTGGGCTCCAAATCTTCATTAAAATAGTGTGAAGAAAACCTTCCCCCCACTGCCTCTCTCTCTCCACTGCTAAAGAAGCCCCTGGCTTAGGTTCTACACCTGATCTAAAGGAGTGTTCTGATCTGAGCAGGGACCTCAAGTCAATTGTAAAGGACCTTTTGACAAAATGGAGAGGCAGCTTTACAATTCCAAAGAAAAACTGAGAATCCGGATAAAGTGAAAACCGAAATAAAGTATATTGAGAAGTTCAACCTACAAAAACAGGTGCTTGTGGTATCAAATTGACAGGGCTTTGACAGCATATGAGGAGGTAATGGGCGTGGCTTGTGCTCAGTATTGCCTCAGAGCCATCTATTATTAATTCTCTTAATTGAAGAGAAGTATATAAATCAAATAAATTAATAAATAAATCTCTGCTGCTTATGTCCAGGGCAGGCTGAGAAGATGTTCCCTAGGGAGCCTGTCTTGGGGTCTGAAGAGGTGGCACGGATGGGAAGAAGTTTATGCCAACCTGGGCCTCAGTGGGGTGTCAAGGGAGAAGGGTGCTTGGGGCAACCAAATGGCTTGAGCAGCCCCTGGAAGAACAGCACATCTCAAGAACTTTTATTTGAGAAATGTTTCACTCTCCGATTACAAGGGAGGCAGCCAGGTCACAAAGCAAAAAAAGATCCTTTTGTTTCCAAGTCTGGAATGAGGGCCAGATGGGACTTCAGGTGTAGAAGCTGACTGGCTGAAGGAAAGGAGGGGATGTTCAAGAGTCCTGGGTAAACTTCCAAAAAGGTAAGGGGAAAAACGTATTGGGTGGGGAAGGGGAAGTCTGGGTCTGATCCTGAGAGCTGGAGCCTACAACTGGAGAGCTTTTTCCTTCCTTGCCTCTGCTGTGGGCTTTCTGGGACATCTAGTTCATAGTAGGAAATGGGATACTGGACTAGATGAACCTTTGGTCTAATCCAGGAAGACTCTTCTTATGTTCTTAAGGGGTTTTCCTTCCCTACAATACATCTGATTTGACCTGCCTCTGTCAGTATGTTCAAGGTAGTCCCCATGGTTCTTCCTTCCTTCATTTTATCTTCACAACAACTTTGTGAGGTAAATTACTGCTCCCACTACTTGTTTTCCAAAGGATTCACAAGATGTCCCCTGCTATCTCCCTTTTATATAAAAAGGAGATGTTAAGACAGGAGCATTAAACATCATGTGTTGGACCAGCAGCTTTTTCAACCCACCTCACCCAATTTTTCTTCTTACTACAGCCTCCATCCCATGAGGTTTTCATCCATGCGGGTCCCATGATCCCCAGCACAGCCTTTGTGGTGATCAATGAGGACTCCTCCTCCCTTTTATAGCAGAGGAAAAGCTGATTGGCTCTAACCTCATGTTGTTGGTTTTTATTGTGACAAAGCTATTTTCATTTCAGAGACCTTTGGGGAAAGATCATAAACTTATTTGGACTAATAATCTCATTAAATTATCCATAAATGCCACATAAAATGATCCCCCAGCCATTTTTTCATATGGTTTTCTACAGCTCTATCTACCAGGAGCTATATTTAATTTTAAACCTTGGTGTTTAAAGCCCTTCACGGACTGGAACCCGCATACCTGTGGGACCGCCTCTTCCATTACATCCCCTGCAGGGTGTTGTGCTCTGCAGACAAGCAACTCCTGGTGGTCCCCGGTCTGAAGGACATCCGTATGGCCTCAACCAGGGCCAGGGCTTTTTCTGCCCTGGCCCCAGCCTGATGGAAGGCTCTCCCACTAGAGATCCGGGCCCTGTGGGCCCTGTTAAAGTTCCACAGGGCCTGTAAAATGGAGATGTTCCACCAGGCCTTTGGCTGAGTGCCAGCAGGTGTCCTCCTTCTTCCATCTAAGACCACTACTTTTTCTGGGGCTGCCCTCGGACATCTGCTATGCTCATATACGGGCTCCCAATATTTGTTTAAATAGCCTGCTCCTGGCCTATTTTAATGACTTTTAAAAAATTATTATTAATTTTATGGTTCTATGACTTTTAATGTATTTTTTGAATGTTGTTAGCCTCCCTGAGCCCATCTGTGGGGAGGGCGGAGTATCAATCAATCAATCAATCAATCAATCAATCAATCAATCAATCAATCAATCAATCAATCAATCAATCAATCAATCAATCAATCAATCAATCAATCAATCAATCAATCAATCAATCAATCAATCAATCAATCTTAATAACATCATGGACTTTAGAAAAAGACAACACTCTGGGAACGCTGGCGTACAAACAAGTCCTGTTGCATTTTATTTTTTCAGAAATGAATGTTGTTGCAACTCAAAATATCCTGGCAGAGCCATTAAAGATATCTCCTCATAGACCCACAGGCACATGGGGTGATTTGGCAACAAGTTCTGAAATGGTACTCTGTTAACTTACCCGTCTCTGATGCATTCACCAACTCAACAGTGTAATGTGGAGCAAGTTGAAATGAAGTCCCTTGAAGTAATGAACATGCTAATGAGCAGTGTACATCTTAAGATCTGGAGTGCTCTAGAATCCCATACATTCTCACAGAGGTTGCTATGGTACACCTCTGTATGCTGCTTCACTGGTACCCCTACAGTGGGTATACCAGTATTTTGTGCACTGTTGCACAGAGGCATACGATGTACCTCTTAGATCATATGAAACTTCATTGGTACTTCCAGAAGTATTACCACCCTGCTTAAGTTGCTTTTGCAGTGGGGCCAGCCCTTGATGTGTTATGAGATTCCTTGCCAAGTAGACCCAAGTTTGCTTGTTAGTTTTCTTTAGAAGCTGCATATGCTGCCTCTCCAGAGACTTCTTCAAGGCAGCTCACAAAGTAAAGCATGATAACGTGCTATAACAGCATAAATTCATTAAAACAAGTAAACCATAAAAAAGTGCCAGATCATAAGGACAGTACAGTACATTTAACAGCCTTAAATAATACTCCTAAAATGGCCCTCAGTCTAACAATGGACTGTAAAAAAATTTAAGACAAAAACCCTTATTCAAAAGTCTAAGTTAAAATAAATATTTTGGTCTGGCTCCAAAAAGACAGTAAAGTCAGTTCTAGGCAATCCTCAAGAGGGAGGCCATTCCACAGGTAAGGTGCCACCACCAAACAAGCCATCTCCTTGTCATCTTCTCCCTCACCTATACAGGTGGTGGCATAGAGAGCAGAATTTGTGATACAATGTTCTTGATTCAGAACACTTCACAAATGAACAACACTAAAACACATGGTGGTATCTCTGGCAGCATAATGGAAATATTCCCCCTCCCAGTTCCCGTGGAAGAGGAACATATCTCTGCAGCTGAAAAGAAGCATTTCATTTGATCCACTTGTCCTCCATAACTAGATCCAGAAAGACACCAGAGTAGCCCAATTAGTCCAGGCTTAAGCTCTGAAGAGATACAGAAATGCTGAACAAGTTGCATGGCAATTTAGAAAGCTTCTAACAGGGGCCTGTGAGAACAGTGGGATGATTAAATCCTCCCCACCTTACTTTTCCTACACCAATGACAATGGTAGCTCTCCCAAGCCACTAGCACTCAGCTTTGTCACCTCAATGGGCCCAATGGCTGCAAGGTGGGGATTTGCACTGGGCCCAGAAGTGGTGATAAGGCCAAGAGCTGCATCTGGCCTGGCAGCGGAGACTGGGGACCGGGAGCTGCATGGTGATGGTGGGGAGCCATGCCAGGTAGGGGCAGGAAGCTTTGCCAGGCGATGGTGGGGGACAGGGAGCCATGCTAGGTGACAGTGGGAGAGCAGAAAGCTACACCAGGTGATAGTGGAAGGGCAGGTCCAGTGGGCAGCGGTGGCAACAGTGAGGATGTGAGTTGTGGCTTCTTCTCCCAGCCCCAGCCAGCCTGCCCAACTGAAGTGCTGCTGCAGCCTGCCTACAGCTGTTCCATTTCATCAGAGAAGTGTTGTCTGTATGCGTGCAGACAGCACTTCTCAGTTTGGGGAGGATTTACATCCTCTCAATTTTTCTCAGGTTTTTAGATTTTTCTGCAAAATTGGGTGGTCCCCCAATTTTACAGAAAAGTCTCCATAGGCTTTGTGTGGTCCTCCTGATCTGCAGATTTACAGTAGTGGCCACACTTGACAATTAGAATATATGATTGAAGTTCAGGGAATGCAATGGAACCATGTTTTCTTGACATTGCGAGTATTTAAGTTTTAACTGGGTGGTGGAAGTCCCCTGCTGACATCTAAACTCGACTTTTATTTATTTATTTATTTTATTCTATTAGATTTGTAGCCCACTGTCCCTGCCTGCTTCAGGCCCACCTACTCCTTTATGAACCCACATGACCACTGCGGTCCTCTTCAGAGGTCCTGCTTTGGGGCCCTTGCCTTCTGAGACTACGAGGCTGGCAACCCGGGACAGGGCCTTCTGGTACCAATTCTCTGGAACTTTTTCCCCCGGGAGATTCACCTGCCCCCTTCTGTTGCCATCTTCTGCCAGTGGGAGAAGACTTTTTTTGTTTCACTTGGCATTCCTTCAAAAATCCCTTCTACTTCCCCAGTGTTTTAACTGTTGTTTTTATTTTTGTATTCATTTTAAGCTCTGTAAATTGTTTTAATGATTACTTGTGTACTCATTTTAATGTTTTTAAAGATTAAATTTTAATTTGTTATAATTTGTTAACTGCCTTGGTGGCCTATGGGGCAGAAAGGGAGAGTAAAAATCTTGTAAATAAATAATAATAATATGCTTGGATTCATATGCTGCCTATTGGTTAAAAGGTGTTTTGGGGCTCTTAAAGTGCATTTACCATGGTTCATTTTCCATTGATATGTGTGCCTATTGAAAAGCCATGAGGTATGGGCAAAACAAACAGGAATGAAAAGGAATCCTCCAACATTCATAATAGCAGCAAGGCATCAAATGAGAGAGATTAGATTTATTTTTAATGCCAATATCGACTTTTAATATAAGAAGCATTTATTACTGAATATATGGTTGACTGACATCAAATCTCTCTACATCCTACCATGAGGCTTTTGCACTCCAAGAATTTAAGAGTGGCCTTTTGAAAGTAAAGCTAGGAATTTAGTTATATTTACACCAATATAATGCTAAATATATCAGCCATTATTTCTCAGAGCAGTTTTCTGCTGGGGCCTGAAAGTGTTAAGAGAAAGTCTTATAGTAGTTTTCTATGTTAGATCTGAAATGTGTGTGAATACAAAGTAGGATGTATGAGTAACTCTTTTATTATGTCAACTGATTTTTTTTAACTGATAAGATTTCCTAAGTAGTGGTTATCAGAACAATTAAAAGTATAATGTACTATGTGTAAGATGTATAGTGCCATCGTAAGCAGAGTTACACCTTTTACATCCATTGAAGTCAACAGGCTTAGAAGGGCACCACTCTTCTTAGGATGTTACTGAAAGTTTGAACATTTGGTACTTAACCTTACTGTAGGATTATTCCACTAACCCCTTTTAAAAGGGCTTCCTTAGAATGCCAGACACTCCAGAAAATATTTTGAGGTGGGTGGAGGGCTCTCTTTTTTAAATTGCTCCCTAGCTTGTGGGGAGAACATAGCTGAAAAGAAAAACATAGCTCCAAGATTCAACTGGCCGAACTGGTACAAAAAAATGGAAGCCGAAACTTGGTAACTTTAAGTCTTTTTTTGCTGCCTCTAAAGAAAATCATAGGGGGATATGTTTTATGCCTAAGGAAAGAGGGTTGTGTTTATATAATTTTATAAAATGTATCCCTTGCTTGATAGCTATGAATTCTTCATTGATGTCTAGTGATTTGGGACATAAAAGCATGAAGCTGCCTTAAACTGGATCAAACTCTCAGCACACATGCTGGCAGTGGCTCTTCAACATCTCAGGCAAAGATCTTTGACATCACCTGATCCTTTTAGCTGGAGATGTCAGGGATTGAACCCTGGGGTCTTCTACATGCCAAACAGATGCTCTGCCACTGAGCCCAGATGCTATACTGCTGAGCTATGGCCCCTCCCCTGAACATGAGAACTTGGGCCATCTGGTACGGTCCACATACACCCTGGTAGAATGAGGCACTTTTTGCCACACAAGCCTCTCCTGAATGTAATCAGCTTCATAAAAGTTTGCTTAGATCATACATTGCCAGTGGTTAATGTCACCCACCTTTATTGCCTAAACATGTGCCTCCTTCAGGAATAGTAATTAAAGATCCAGGATGGGTGGCAGACAATTTCTTATTGAGTTCCAGTGTTCTATGGAATGTGTGGAATGACCCACAGAGATTTAAGTTCTAGGCATTAAGGGAGAGAGTGCTGAAACTTACAGTATGTCACACTAACAGCAATTTTAATGTGTATTCAAGAGATAAAAAATGAACAAAATTGCGAATCTGATTTACAAGATGCAGGTAACTGAAAATCAGGACTTTACCTGATAAATAGGACCACTAGATCAATTGGAAAGTAACAAACTATTCCCTCTCATCACCCTCATATTTAAGAATCACTGTTTTCCTTTTGTATTATATGCTGCCTCTTCCTGTCAAATTACATCCCTATTATCAGTTTCTGACCTCCTGGCCTAAGAAAAAAGAGGTTCAAAGTCTTAGCAACCACTATTTATTTGCAGATACATGAAACATTCAAATCTATGCTACTTTTTTACAGGCTGTAATACACTGGAAACAACTAGAATGTCAAGGAGATCCCTGCTGCATACTGAAATGAAATCTATGCATGGCCACTGAACCTTTGATAACAAAACAGATGCTGTTAGCACAGCCTGCTCACTCCCTCTCGCGTATGACATCTGGAAAGGCAAGCTGCTTGCTAAAGATAGTAGTACTGGCTGCTACAGCTGGGGACTGTTTGTTCTAGTGCAAAATAGATTTATAGAGCTTCCCTTAGCTTTTGCTTTGTACCTTTGGAGAGACATGGGGTTAAAAGCTGAGCAGTTGTATCAGCTTCATAGCCAGAAATAACCATTCTGATGACCAGTCAGATATTCTGCATTATTAAGGATATAGAGTTATTTGTATGGATTTACATGGTACTGGTTACAACACAGAACAAAGACCAGAACAAGGTTCCAATACTATCTATTCCAAAACACTCCTTTTCAGAAAAGAGTCAAGATCTATTCTTTATAGTAGTAAAGCAAAAACGTACTTAGGCAGAGTCTGCTGAACACTTCAAGTGCACAAAAGATCCTGGCGTGAGAAGGTGGGTAATTTTTTTTTATTTCAGGGATCACACACAGTATAACATTTTAATAAATCACATTACCTTTTCCTGAATGAATAAACCCATTGGTAATATGGCTGACATTGCTGGGCCCTGCAATAGAGTTACTTGGGAAGATATGAGGTAAGAGTTGAAACTTGTCCTTGCTTACAGACAGCTCCCCCATCTGAAGCAGCAGCTTGCCACCAATGTTTTTATAAGGCTGATATGAACCGCCTGGGTCCCTGGTTTCAATGGGGGAAATGGCACTGGGGAGGAGAGATTTAAATGTTTCACTCCTGCATATCTTTGCCAATCAAAACTGACCCTCCCCATTGCTATTAGGAAAAGATGGGCAAATAGTATGATCAGTCCGCTCAGCTCTCTGCTGTTTAATATGTTTAATATGCACTTATGAGTGGTAAAACTATAAGCCCTCTAACGAATGTGCTGGGAATGACTAATCAAAACCTTCCCAGCTTCTCATTGTCACACCTTGGAACACTAATCAAGGCTTCACAATCTCTTTGTCCATCCGTGGAGACAACCATTAAGGTCATTGTTGGGCTGAAGTCACCTTCCAGCCCCAGGGTTCATTTTGCCCTGTAATTGCTTGAGCTTTGCCCCAGTCAAAGTGTGCACACTTACTTGGATCCAAGTGCTGTACCCTCAGACTCCTCTGAACCTCCCTGCAAGGAGCACTGGTCAGTCAAGTCTTCTTCCTCCATGGACCTCTCTACTACTCCTCTAATAGGTAACTATTACCTGAATCCTACAACTATTCCCTGTTTTCTCACTTCTTTTCCTAGGACTCTTGTGTGCCTGATTTTTATATATTTGCCTGCTTTCTCTGTGTGAATTTCTCTAAATAAAACATTCTCTGCTTTGGAAAACACCCATCTAGTCAGTTTGGGGAAGGGACCTGCAGGATCTCACTTGTTACTGCCACTCACAGCTTTCTTCTTGTTTGCTAATTCTCCCTACTCACAAGGAGACCCATCTATGTAACAATAGACGGTACCATTTTTCTTTCCAGGTCTAACTGAAGCATATGTGTGTGTGTGTCAGTTTAAATTTTAAAAAGCTGATGTGGTTGGAAAGGTTATTCCCCTTCCTTCCCTATGTCTTGGCCCAAATTGAAACCCTACATGGCAGCAACTGTCATAGATCAGGTTACATTCAGGATATCAAAGGAAATCAATAATTACTAATTTATCATTTGAAAGATAATGATTAAGAACATGTTTTTACTTAGCTCAAACTATTTAACATGCGTCTGAGAGATATGCCACTTTTCTGTGGAAATGAAGTTAGCATGACATGTTTGTCCTCACAGGGAGATTTGTCCTCCCTCCCAACTGGAACACTTTTGTTTTGATCTGTAATTTCAAACCACCTAACTGGCTCTAAGATCCTTTCAGCTACAGATATACCTTGCTCTGTTTAATTCATATTGCACTAACTGGCAAACTAATTCCATCCCATATTGGTGTAACTGCCAAATTAGATGTCTGTTAACACTATAACCTTGAAATCAGTTTATTACATTACTGAGTAGATAGATACATTACTGACTAGATATTTCCAGGATTTGGAAATCATATTGTCACTTTTCATTGGGCATAGAAGGGTCTGTATCATTTTTTTAAGTGATTGATTTCAACATGAAGAGATGAGGTTAAATGTGAATGAAAGTGCAATATTAAATGATAAAAAGCATAATCAATATGCTAGAGAATTATAAAATTAAAAGGTGAGAATATATCTGAAGAGTCTTTGCATGAAAGCCCCAAGGAAGGAATTACTTGGTGGGTCCAAAAATACCCCTACAAATTTCCTTTGGGTCAAAAACATCCTCCTTATTGCTGGAGAATTGCTTGTTAAACAAGAGACTTGCCATTTGGTTGCCATTTTAAAGTGAAAATATGACAACAATTGAATATGGTATGGTCAAATACAGTGATATACATATTGGTTTAGCTTTTATAAGCCAAAGGGCATAATTCATAGTTTTATAGTGTTTCAAATGGGAAAGCCTGCAAAGTTTAGCAGAGCTGAACAATGATTGAACCAAAAATTACCCAGGAACAGCTGATGTGATATTAGATGTGTCTTGTACATGTTAATAAATATGAACACTGAAAACTACATTCTAATACTTGCTTTGAGTGAGGAAGACAATTCCTTCAGGACAGTACTATTCATCAACCATAAATTACGTTAGACAGTGTCTCTCCAACGTTATTTAGGAAGTATTAGGACCGGAGCTGTTCATGAATGCAAGGGCTGTGCTCATGCATGTAGTTTGACAACTAAATCCCATAGAGTAACTTTCAAGCAGGATCCAATGGCCCCCAACAAGAATGATTTTTTCAGCATTTGGGGAAAGTGACATGTTTGCAAGATGGTCACATTAATTTGATATGTAACCAGTTCTGTTTCTAGGATTTAGAGTGTGTAATACAACAGTGTAAAATAATAATTTTATTACTCACTTTATTTAGGATTGGGGGTTGTTTTTGCCCATGCTGCCCCCCTCCCCAAAGGAATGGAAGACATGGCAGTTGGGAACATCTGGGCCATTGGGCACTGCATGTGTCATGGACAAAGAGACGAGCAGAACCACAAGTGACAAAAGGCACAGATTGGACACTTGTCTGCTTCCCTCAAGTTTTGATGGGAAATGTAGGCATCCTGGTCTCGCAGCTTCGCTCTCTGACTGCTGTCCAATGGACTTTTCAACTGTCACTTGTCCAACATTCCGCCAGGCTGCCTACATTTCCCATCAAAACTTGAGGGAAGCTGACAAGTGTCCAATCTGTGCCTTTTGTCACTTGTGGTTCTGCTCATACAAGTAAGTATTTAAGATATTCCCACATCTGTCAGGTTTTTACCTGGCATTCTTGCTCCTGCCCACTCTCTGTTTTGGCGGTATGAGACTAGCTTGTCACCATCAAGGCTCCTGTCAGATTTTGGGCCTGGATGGGGCCTCTTTTTTGCCTGTCTTGTACTGCCATGGCAGAAATGTTGACAGTTAAATAGGCCAAACTAGTTAGCAAGAATTGTGTGAGTTATGGTAACGTTAGAATGTATAGATGTGCTGTTCACCCAAGCCAGCCACTTATCAGCTACTATAGTCAAGAGGGGTTTGAGGAGAGGGTTCCCTTGGTGCTGGGCAGTGCAGTGGTCAAATTTGGAGCTATACTCATCTGTTCAGGATCGTGAAAACCAAGACAGATTGTGAAGAGGTACAGAAAAATCTGTCTAAATTGGGTAAATTGGGCCACAATGTGGCAAATGAAATTCAGTGTTGGTAAGTGAAAGGTAATGCACATTGGAACAAAAAATCCTAACTAGGCCAATGGGGTCTGAATTGGCCAAGAATAAGATTGAATAAGATCTTGGGGGCTGTAGAGGATAGCTTGATGAAAATGTCGACTCAGTATGCAGGAGTAGTAAAAAACCTCAAACTTCACGTTGGAGATTATTTAGGAAACAAAATGGTCAATTTTGTAATGCCTTTATATAAATCTATTGTGCAGCCTCCTTTGCAAAATTGTGTAGAGTTCTGGTTGCTGTGTCACAGAAAGGATACTGAAGAGCTGGGAAAGTACAGAACAGGGCATCTAAGATGATTTAGGGGTTGGAGTAACTTTCCTATGAGGAAGTAACAAAAAGAACCACTGTGAAATACAGTCCTTCCCAAATGAACACAAAATGAGAATGATATTGTATACAAAATATTATTAATAGTGTGTTAATTATTTTTATCAATACAAAAATATAACAATTTCAATCCAGTATTCCAAAATAATTTATGAAGGATTATCAGTTGACTGATAAAAACTTCTGAGTTGAATTAATCACCATTTGCACAGTATCGCAAGCAAACAGAGAGACGGGACTTCCGATTGACTTCCACGTTTCGTTAATTCAATCCCTTCCTCAGTAAAGGAAACTGGTAGAGCATCTACAAAGAATCACAAACTATCTAGTATCACCAGCAGTTTATAATATACCATAAGAATGCATAAGTGACATATATGGCCACCAAAGACACTCACCAGACATACAATCCCAGTTAATATTCTCTCCAGACCAAACAGTGAAATTTATTACTTCGACATGCAGTCAAAATCTCTAATGTCAGTGAGAATGTTATTTCCATTGTTTATCAGGGACAAAGGCAAATGGAATGCAGCTGCACAACCCTCCTACATCATTCCTTAAAGGGACTGCTGTCTGTTGACACCATTTTACTAAAAGGGATGCTGTTAAACGTATAGGAAGATATCACAAAGTGACATCTAAATTTTCAAATGTACAAATATAAAGAGGTCCAATGTAAGGGCAGTGTACTGTCCCATATGTCAATTAACTAAACAAGAAGGCACATAGATAAGTACTGTAAACTTATAGAAATAAAGTTAAATTAAACAATTGCAATAATTGAAAGGATATTGAAGAGCTGGAAAAAGTACAGAACAGGACATCTAAGATGATTAAGGGGTTGGAGCGGCTTTCCTATGAAGAAGTGCTGAACAGTCCACATAGCTATCACAAATTCTCCCAATCTGTCAGCTGAACAACCAATGAGATCTATAGGCAAAATGGACAGAGTCCCTTAAGAAAGGGAAATTTGAAAATGTAGAATGGCACATGCACGCCCAGTAGCTGATCACATGGGTGCATGCAGGATTATTAGCAAGAGGACCCAAAATTGCTATTGGCCATAAATTAAACAGAAGGCCACCAAACAATCAGCAAAATAATGTGGTGCAGCATTTCACAGTAAACCTAGAGTGACTTGCCCTTCAGTCCTCAGTACCAGAACATCTGTACAGCAACAAATGAAACTCAATAATAAGAAAATACCTCAGAAAGGTCTCGTTGCTCCCACCTACGATATAACAATACAGACTCATTAAAAGCTAGGTGGCTACAAACTCAATACCACGCAGCTGGAAATTCTAAATCAAGGGGAGTAGCCATATTGATTGCAAAGGATTTACAATTTCAACATACTAAAACACTCAAAGACAAAAGAGGCAGGTATGTCTTTGTTAAAGGGAAAGTAGGGGAACACACACTTACGTTGGCTGCATTATATGCCCCCAACATGAATCAATTAAACTTTATAGAAGAAGTACTGCAAAAATTGATTTCATTTCAGGAAGGATATTTAATAATTGGAGGAGACCTAAATTATATAGTGAATCACCAATTAGACAAATCAAACTTCAACAAAACACACATGACAAAAAAAAATAAACCAACAAAATTAGCAGCTATTCTACAGAAACATCACTTAATAGACACATGGAGGCATTATCATGAAGGACAAAAGGACTATACATATTTCTCACAAAGACACAACACATACACTAGAATAGACTACCTTTTAAGCTCTAGTAATATAATAGATAAAGTAGAGAAAATAGAAATAGGGAGCAATACAATTTCAGACCATGCATGGGTGGCCATGACACTCAATCTAGGCGTTAGAACACAGAACAATACTCAATGGTGCCTACCAAAACACTTATTATTCAATCAATTAGCAACTAGAGAAATTGGGAAAATAATAGAAACAGCTATTACAGACAACTTATCACAAGAAATTGAGACACACATATTCTGGGACACAATTAAAACAGTGACTAGAGGTCATATAATTGCCCTCGCAGCTAAAATTAATAGAGAAAAAATGAAACAAAAACGTGAGTTAATGAGTAATATAAAGGCATTAGAAAACAAACATAAATTGACAGGCAGTAAAAAAATATATAGGGATCTCTTAACACAAAGAAAAATTCTAGAAACCTTGGAAAGTCATACTGTATACAAAAATTTATTAGCTATCAAACAGACACATTGGAACAACACACCTAAAAATCTACGCATTCTAGCAAATAAAGCAAAACAAAAGAGAACCCAAAACAACGTCAACAGAATACATAACAGTAAGAACGTAATGCAGTACAAACCAGAATCAATTCTTAAGGTCTTTAAAGACTTTTATACACAATTATATTCCTCAAAAAATCCGGACCAAACTAAAATATCCCAATTTTTAAATTCACTAAAAAATCTTAAGAAATTAAAGGTAGAACACTGTAATCTTCTAGAAAAACCCATCACTATCCAGGAGACAACGGATGCAATTAAAGCTGCCAAAAATAACAAAGCTACAGGGCCGGACGGATTTCCGGCAGAATTTTATAAAAAGTATATGAATTTGTTAGCAACTCATCTAACTGATTTAGCCAATTCGATTCTGGATAAGAGTATAATGCCACCCACATGGGAGAGAGCTGACATCATAGTAATCCATAAACAGGGAAAAGATCCACTAAAAGCAGCATCATATCGTCCTATTTCATTGCTTAACCATGATTATAAAATCTTTGCCTCCATTATAGTAAATCGTTTAAATACATTCATATCCAAATATATACACACAGACCAATCAGGATTTATACCAAAAAGAGACATTACAGATAACATTTTCAAAACACTAAACTTAATAGACCACTGCAACCAAAACAATACGGAAGCCATCTTTTTATCGCTCGATGTCGAAAAAGCCTTCGATTCGGTAGAAACATCATACCTATTTAAAACATTGAGACATATGCAATTTGGAGAAAAATTTTTGAATATAATAAGAGCAATATACCACCGACCCATAGCAAACATCAAATTAAATGCTATGAACTCAGAAAATATTTTTATTAAAAGAGGTACAAGGCAAGGTTGTCCCCTATCCCCTCTCTTATTTGCAATAGCCCTAGAACCCCTCGCAACTGCCCTTAGAGAACACAACCAGATAAAAGGAATACATGTTGACTCCACAGAATTTAAAATTAGCTTGTTTGCAGACGACATGATGTTATATTTGACCAAACCACTTAACTCATTGTCCTATCTTTCATCTTTACTCATAAAATTTGGAGAAATATCAGGATTACTAATCAACCAAACAAAATCTTACTATCTTGCCATTAACATCCACAGCAAAATGATCCAACAAATTAATAAAATATACAGTTTCCAATGGTCCCCAACACATCTTACTTACTTAGGAGTTCAAATCACCCCCAATTTGACAGATCTGATAAAATTGAATCATCTTAAATTAATAAATCAAATTAAACTAGATATTATCAATTGGAATAAGATAAAATTTACGTGGTATGACAGATTCCATTTAATAAAAGCATTTATATTACCAAAATTTCTTTTTATGTTCAGAGCACTCCCTCTCACTATTAACAGAACTCAAATAGTTCAATGGCAAATACTAATTAATAAATTTCTTTGGCAGAATAAACATCCGAGAATCGCATTCACCACTATGAGACGGAAATCAATAAATGGTGGTTTTAATTACCCAGATTTACATCTGTATCAATTAGCAGCAAGACTGGTTAACCTCTTGCAAATGACCTCAAACTCCCCTCAACCAGATTGGGTTAAGATCATACAACCTCCTTCACAACTCTGTGACATAAAAGATATGGTTTGGAATAAACCAAGTAACAGGCCACAAAACTTCAAAAAAAGCTTCTTGATTCCATCTATCTTAAAGACATGGGACCAAATCAAGACCAAAATCGTTCCAAAAATATCTAGATTCTCAACCTTTATTAATCAAGAATGGTTTAAGCCAGGTTGGGACCAATCACTTATCACAACTTTACAGCAAGCAAAAATGACTAGATTAATTGACATCGCCACCAAATCGGGTCTCCTAAAGAAAGTGGATATAGAGAATAAAATGAAACAGACACTACATTGGTTTAAGTACCTACAACTTTCACACATGGCAGAAAAAATAAAGCTAAGTAACATCATGAAAGAACCCTTAACAGAATTTGAACAAATCCTAAACTCATCTTCACATCAAAAAAAAAGGAATGATAGCTAAACTATATAACTTACTTCTAAACACCACTGTGAACAAGAAATTAAGCTGTCAATCTAGCTGGGGCAGAGACTGTGCAATTGAACAATCCTCGGAGAACTGGAAGAAAATATGGTCGTCTAGAATATTTACCTCAAAAATCATAGTAACTAAACTACAAACATTTAAAGTGATTCACAGATGGTACCTGACACCCAAAAAGCTAGCACAAATATCAGCTAGATCATCCCCAAAATGCTGGAAAAACTGTGGAGAAGAGGGAACCTTTGCTCATTGTTGGTGGGAATGTAATGGAATTAGACAATTTTGGGAGGAGATACTAATGAAAATTAAAGACATCACTAAATATAAAATCCCCTTTGACCCGAAAATGATCTTTTTAGACCTGTGGGAAAATGTACACATCCCTAAAATCAGAAAGGAACTTGTTGCCTCATTCTTTATAGCAGCTAAGAGTGCTATAGCGACAGTATGGAAATCAAAAAGACTACCAACTATTGAGTCCTGGTTCTCTAAAGTTTGGAACCATTTTATATTAGAAAAAATAAGCAATGACATACAAAATGCAGAACACTTCATAGAAAATACTGGTTTTATTGAAAAATGGCTCCCATTTCTGGAATACATAGAAGAGAATAATCTGCAACCTAAATCAAAAATCTTACAAGTTATGACAAACAATGGATATCTCTCTTTCTACTAAATTAATAGTATAATAATGTAAACACATGGTTATATTTATGACAACTAATAAGAATACAAGAATATCTCTGTAGTGTATACTGATCTTATAATCAGTTTTGTAATGATGTTTACTGTTTGTAAGCTATTGGTTGCAACAAATGTTTCAATAAAATTTATTATATTAAAAAAAAAAAAAAAAAGAAAGGTCTCGTTGCTGACTGTGAACCATTTTGTGGCTAAAGAAGGAGGAAAGGACAAAGTGAATCCTGAATGTGAACATTTCAAACCAGTAAATGCATACTTGAGTGGTCAAAATCATAAAGCACATATAGGCCGTCGTCACACGGGCATCTCTTCTGTTAAATTTACAGCATATAGCGTCCTACCTGTTATCGGCACAGTAACGTTCCTTTGGGTCACCTAATGGCTCTTCACGCCACCAGCTGTCCACACCGAAGCACTCTGTTCTGTTCTCTCTAACCGCGCAGAAGCAGCTCCTCCCCCCCCCTTTTTATTATTCTGGCGTTTAATTCCGCTATAACGGAATAACAGCATATAAACATTCCATTAGAGCAAAACATTACGACCCTTTTGTTTTTCCAACTTTGAAATTATATAAATAGCCCTTTGCCCACAGAAAACTCCCTGTCTGGCACGATCCCCATCGCTGAAGACTCTGCCATGGCGATTGAGTCATTTTTACTTCAGCAGAAAGTTTGCATTGTGTTATGTCGTTATGGCGTTATAAGGACATAATAAAATTTTTAAAAAGGGGAGTCGCAGGAAGAAATGGATTCTGGGATTGAAGGGAGGGCATAGGACGTTGCGAGGCGAAATACATCGATGTGAGGCATTCACACTGAGAGCAGAACCACAAGTGACAAAAGGCACAGATTGGACACTTGTCTGCTTCCCTCAAGTTTTGATGGGAAATGTAGGCATCCTGGTCTCGCAGCTTGGCTCTCCGACTGCTGTCCAATGGACTTTTCAACTGTCACTTGTCCAACATTCCGCCAAGCTGCCTACATTTCCCATCAAAACTTGAGGGAAGCAGACAAGTGTCCAATCTGTGCCTTTTGTCACTTGTGGTTCTGCTCTGAGGCACAAGATAGCGCGACTATCAAGCACAAAGCAGAAGAGAGAAAATCGCTACAGTGTTGGAATAAGGTGGGTGTTTGCTGGGAAATAGCGCCATTTTAGCGCTAAGCACTAATGCCAGATGACAAGAGGAACTGCAAGACACTAGATAGCAGTGGAGCAGTCTCTGGACAAACAAACCACTGTAGAAACTATATAACTTGGAGACATGATGTTAGTTCCTTGACTTGTGATGTAAACATTCAAGAATTTGAATTTACCTATTGGCTAGGCAAAATAGGGGATAGCCATATTTGGATATTTCTACTTTTCAGATCCATAAACCCTAGTTTCATTCTCACAATGAGCTGCCATCAAATACATAATTTAAATTATCATGTACCTTCCAGCTTCCAGGAAAGTACATGATAATTTAATTTATCCAGGAATCTTGTTTACCCTGGATCTATAATAAGTAGTTGTCTGTGGGGTAGCACTTTCTCATGTTTAGCATGCACCACAGAATAGTTAAAAAAGTGACTCAGTAGCACAACAAGCAATGCATAAAGTTCTGCAAATTCCACTTTCCTCACCTCTTACAGAATTTTTGTGCTACCTTTCAAAGAAGAGAAAATTGTTATTCTGTAGAGCCTCTGTTTGTGCATTTGGGAAAAATTCAGCGCTGGAACTATGATACACCAGGATTACAAAGCCTAGTTTTTATTGAGTTATCTTTTGTTAAATTTCAACAGGCATTTAGATTGCCTTTGTGTTTTCTGCTACAAGGGTTGTACTAATATGCATGTTTGTGTTGGCTTCTTTCCTGTAGTTCTTTTATTTAAATCTGACAGCCTTTTGCCATTAAATCCCTGCTTTCTTTCAGAATTTAACATGGAAAGAAAAGTATTATAAAGTGGGTCTGATTGCTCATAGGGAGTTTGTGCCAAACAGTTTCAGATTGTCACAGACAGCCTGGTGTTTTTTCTTTCCATATGGAAAGGTCAGATATTTATATTGTGACTTGTGACAGCACATTTATATTGTGATGTGTGGCAGCAGATTTTCATTTCAGCTCAGTGCGAATTCAATGAAAGTTGCTGTGATGTGAATAATGAACTAGTTGCCTGCAAATAATCCAGTCTGCTAAACTTCCACAGGTCCAGAGGTTTTGTTTGGAGAAAACTTTAGAGAATGAACATCAGAGCTTATCCTAATGTCTCCTAAGAGAAGCAGCATGGGTTGGCCTGGGTCAGTTTGATTTGTTGCAGATTCCATAAGCACTTGGCAGGATTAAACAAAAAACATGTAGTTTGGTGGTCCAAACCGGAACCAATTTTGTGCTATGTGAATGTAGTTAAAGAAACTACTGATAAATTGCTCTCTTTTCTCTTTTAATATTTTGATAGATGTATTTATGTTAACAGCACATCTGAGGTAAATCACTGTGATTGGCAATTATGATGAGGAAAAAAGGTTCAGGGACTGTAGCTTGATCTTCTTCATTTCGTCCCTTCCTCTTCTCTTTTGGAGAGAGCTCTTTCCTTTTTTCTGTTTAGCTTCATGTTCTTTAATAGGATATAACCTGCCTTGAAAAGCATTGGCTAGTAGTCTGGGTGCAAATATTTTAATAATCAAACATTCTTTCAGTGCTGTCCTAAACAGGGTTATTCCTTCTAAGTCCATTTGAAGTCTGCTTCAGAATCCATTGTATGTCTCTTGTTTCACAAAACCCTGCATTTTATAACCCCATAAGAAAAGACATTATACCACAACACCCTATGGAAGACATTGTCTCAAGTAGTATACGATGCAAATCCTTAAAATATACAGCTTATGTGTAATGGTTTCATCTGCATGATTGTTTTCCCTCAGTGGAGGAGGGAAGATTACACAGATCACACACACAACCATATCATATATCAGCTGAGATGCATGGTGGTAGACAGTGGCACATATCTGCTTCTCCACGTTTGGAAGGGTGTCAGTAAATAGTTCTTTGTATGATATATTCAAGGAGCTTACACCAGTCTCCAAGGCCCTTTCTCTAATCTAGGAAATACTCAAGAGATAAGCTATTTTCAAATATTTGTTACTGATGTATTTATTGTATTGATGTACAACTGGGATCCAACAGAGGCAGGGCCAGATCTAGGGTTGCTGGCACCCAGGGCAACCCTAATCCGACCCCTTGCGCATGCAGGCACTGCGTGATGACATTATTTCGGTGACATCATCACGCAGAGCAGAGAGGCGGAGGCAGCATGCGGGGCTGGGAAGCCGCCCGCACCATTAGCCTCCCCCCAGGCGAATGGTGTGGGCAGCCTCGCAGCCCCCCCCCCCCCGCTGCCTTTCGCCTGCCCTGCAGGACAGGGGGGGCCGGCTTGCTGCGCATGCCCTGTCCTGCAGGGCAGGCAAAAGGCAGCGCAGGGGGCTGCAAGGCCGCCTGCGCCTTTTGCCTGCCCTGCAGGACAGGGGGCACACGGCAAGCTGGCTGCCCCCTGTCCTGCGGGGCAGGCAAAAGGCAGCGTGAGAGGCTGTGAGGCTGCCTGCGCTGCTGCCCGCGCACTCCCAGCAGCTGCTCCCTGTGCCCCCCCCTGGCGGCACCGGGGGCAGACTACCCCCGCTGCCCCCCCGATCCTGCCCTGAACAGAGGTAAGTAATAGCTTGTTGAAACTGAGGAATCAGTCACATGAATTGGCACTTCATAAAGTTAAACTAGAAGTCAAAGTAGGCCCCATGACCAGGAGCTCTGCCCATTGTGATTGGTATCTGGAACCACATAACTTATTTATGTCATTTATAGTTCCCCTTTCTCACTGAGACTCAAGGTAGATTACACAGGGTGAGTCAGTACAGTAAATTTCAAAGACATTTCAATAAATAATGTAATAAAACAAATTTGCAAAGATTTAAAGCCAGCAGAAATCCAATACAGAGATGAAGAAATGCAGAAACAGAGCATAAGCAATTCTAAGATGGACACATTAAACAACATAGAAACTATTTGCTAGGATCATACTTAAAGCAGCAGACAGTACATAATAATAAAGTCTATAGTCCCTGTCTGTTTACTGATGCATTTCTTTGAGACAGGTACAGCTTTCTGAGTACAAAGCCTCTTGAAAAATTCAGTTTTGTGTAGTTTGTGGAAAGCTAGGAGAGTGAGAGCTTTCCTCATCTCTTCAGGTAGGCCATTCCATAGCACAGAGGTCACCACAAAGAATGCACATGTACAGGCAGCTGTTGATTTTGCCCATATACAAGGTGGCACTTGCAGAAGGTCTTGTTCATATGAGTGAAGCTGCTGTGGTGGAACATAGGGAGAGAGATAGAGCTTTGTATGTGATCGCCAATACCTTGAACTAAGCTCAGTAATTAACAGGCAGCCAATGGAGTGACCGCAGAATGGGAGTAGTATTCATGCTTTTTCTAGCTCTTGATAATAACCGAGTTACAGCATTCTGCTGCAGTTGGAGTCTCTGAGTTAACTTAGAGGGGAGACCTATTTACAGTGCATTACAGTAGTCAACTCTCGATGTTACCATGGCTGGACAGAGGCTCCTTCTCCTTCTTCCACTCATGGGTTATTTTAAAAAGCAAAACAGAAACTGGGTAATCATCTAGAATGAGTGCAAAGGAGCGTTTATGCAAATGAAGGGGGAACTGTAGCCTGAAAAAAATCATAAAGAAAGGAATGAAGGTCCCCTGAAGGGAAGTCACAGGTTGGCCAAAGAAATGCACCACTCCAGCAGCACCATGGCACTGGTCTGTCTCCCCTGCCCCCATCAGGGCACTTGGGCAGTTGGTCATGGTGAGGGAAAGGGCTGCTGCGAGGGGTGGAGGAAGTGGTCTGCTGACCATTCAAACTTCATCAAAACCCCGGAAGACTTCAATCATAGTCTTTCAGGCTCACTGCTCTCTGTTTCTGTGTAAAGGGCAAATCTGTACACCAATGAAACCCCAGCTAGTTTTCAGTTCCCATCTCCACATCAACCTATGCAGTTCTCACTTCAGGTTTATGCAATGCAAACCTGCCCCCCCCCCCAAAAATAGCCTTTGACTGCCAAAACACTATTTTTAAAAAGACCAGTTCTTCATAGTCTGCTGCTGTGAGCCATTGGCCCACTTGCCCCTACCTGCCCGCACAGCAGAAGGAAAAGTTACAGGGGGAAAAAAAGGTCTGTTTGGGAGAGGTGGGGGTTGATGCCACCTGCCTGCCTGCACTTGGAAATTGGCATCAGTTAAGGCAAGACTCCCTGTTTTCCAGTGGAACGCTGAAATGGAAGAATTTGCTGCTGGCCACCCCTCATTGTGGGACTGAGACAAAACTGCAAAGAAGCACAAGGAATCATGGCAGGTAAGAATAATTTACTGGAAAACAACAAATATAACCGTCACCAACTAACTAATACTACTCAAAAGAATATTCAATACTGTTATATGCAAAATTACAAAATTTACTCATACAACATTAAACATCCAATTCAAATAGAACAGCCGTATTAGGGCACGTGTACTTCAAAAGAAATTAACATGGGGAGGAAAAAAGTTTTCAAGCCAAACCCCAATGTTTTCTTTGCAGAAACACAATCACTTCAAATAGGGCTAAGAAAAGCCTCCACATAAATGGGTACAGATTTCGGTATATACAAGGCACATATATGTCGCTCCAAACAATTTTTCAAAACACTTAGAGTAAAGTCAGCATATTCTAAATTGTAACTGAACGGGTCAGCCAGCAAGAGGTCCCGTTTCCGGTATCCCCTTCTTCAGAGCAGTTACAACTGTGAAAGATATATAAAGGTACAAATCAATATAAATGAAACTAACGTGCGATAATCCTTCATACAATGGTTCTGCAAATGCATACTTACATATGATGATTCAAATAATGTTTCTATCTCACTTACAGCTCGCTCACTGGCGTGTGCAGAGTATCAAATCCCATCTACTCCTTAAGAAGTCATTACTTAATTGTGTTCACATGTCTCTTGAAATTATTTAAAGGAACACAGTCCCACGATAGTCCTCATAGATAGGGCGTTAAATCACAAGTAATGTTCAATCCATGTGGCTCCTCTGTATGTAGTTTGTAAATCCACCATGCCTCTCGCCTTAATAAATCTTGTTGTGCCAACGTGTCTTCTTTAAATCGGCTCACATATAACACTGTATATACAAAGTCATTCTCCCGATGTTTCATAGTCGAGAAATGGGACACCAACGGTGCTTCCTCCACTCCCCGACGGATTCTTGACCGATGTTCCTGTATACGTGTTTTAATTGTTCTAGTGGTGCAACCTACATACATTTTATTACAATTACATACAATGAGGTATACTACGTTCTTGGTGTTACAATTCGAAAAGTCCTTCCAATAGAGTCCCAGCGCTTTAAAGCTATGTACAGGCATTACCAAATCACAGCTATTACAACTTCCACACCTGTAATGTCCTTCTGGAAGCGTCCTAAGATGTTTTTTATATGTCATGTCTGTATGAATGAGCTGATCTCTGAAGTTCCTAGTTCTCCGATGGGCTACTAACGGTTTATCTTTGCACCCCGGAATATCCTCAACTAAATGCCAGTGTTTGAAGATTATCCGCTGAATCTGCTTCGCTAAAGGTGTGTAATCAAGAGCGAAGCAGATCCTTGCCTCCCTCTCTGACCTACGTACCCTAAGGATTTCCTGCCTATTTCTTCGAAGTGCTCGTTCTTTGCCCCTTGCAATCACTTTATCAGGGTATCCCTTAGTTGCAAACTGGTCACCCATTTGTTCTGCATTAATTAAAAATTCTTCCACCGTGGTTGAATTTTGGCGGAGGCGTAGAAACTGGCTGAAGGGTAAATTACAACGTAGGTGGGGGGGGGGGGGTGGAAGGACTGGTAATGTAATAAAGCGTTCCTATCTGTTGGCTTCCTATATGGGCGCACATGTACTACATCCCCTTTTGCTCTAAACACTGACACATCGAGGTAACTGATCTCTTTGCCATCTGCTAACCATGTGAACTTTATATTACTGTGTATCGTATTCATCCAATTACAGAGATCAACCGTATGTGACCTATTAGACAAAATAAGGAATAAATCATCAATAAAACGACAATAAAACAAAATATCAGTGAAAAAAGGATTTTGGTCCAAATTCAAAAAATAATTGTCTTCTAACCGTGACATAAATAAATTTGCTATACTCGGTGCTGCGGAGCAGCCCATGGCTACTCCGCACGTCTGTAAATAAAAAGTGTCCTGAAAACGAAAATAATTCTTGGTAAGTACTAGGTCCAATAGGTCTAACAAAAACTGTGTAGGTGGATCCCGACTATCTCGCTGATCCAGAAACAATTGAACGGTCTGAGAAGCCTCTTCATGTGGTATGCTTGTGTATAAGGAGCTTACATCTAAGGTGACAAAAATAGCTTCTCGGGGCAGAACTAAGCCCTCTACAGCGTTAATGAAGTCCCTAGTGTCCTGAATGTATGATTTGGTTTTCTTAACAAATGGTTGGAGAAATGAGTCTAAATACTTAGCCAATGGCTCTAAAACAGAGTTAGATCCTGAAATTATTGGCCGTCCGGGGGGCGGGGAACCAGGTTTATGGATCTTAGGTAGTATGTAAAAAATCGGAATCCTAGGGTAGATGTTCAACAAGGCTCTATACATCTGTTCCGATATCCAACCCATTGCCACCGCCTCATGTAAAAGATTTTTAATTACACTGGTGATGCTTTTAGTAGGGTCCTTTGGGATTACCTTATAGCTGTTTTTATCATTTAACTGGCGTTGCACCTCCCCAACATAATCTTCCTTGTTCATTATTACTATAGCACCCCCCTTGTCGGCCTCTTTAATAATTATGGACTCATCCTTCATTAGCTCACTCAAAGCTCCCTGATCTATTTTACTAAGATTGGGTCTCATATGACGATGTTGTATGAACGTAGTATACCTCATTGTATGTAATTGTAATAAAATGTATGTAGGTTGCACCACTAGAACAATTAAAACACGTATACAGGAACATCGGTCAAGAATCCGTCGGGGAGTGGAGGAAGCATCGTTGGTGTCCCATTTCTCGACTATGAAACATCGGGAGAATGACTTTGTATATACAGTGTTATATGTGAGCCGATTTAAAGAAGACACGTTGGCACAACAAGATTTATTAAGGCGAGAGGCATGGTGGATTTACAAACTACATACAGAGGAGCCACATGGATTGAACATTACTTGTGATTTAACGCCCTATCTATGAGGACTATCGTGGGACTGTGTTCCTTTAAATAATTTCAAGAGACATGTGAACACAATTAAGTAATGACTTCTTAAGGAGTAGATGGGATTTGATACTCTGCACACGCCAGTGAGCGAGCTGTAAGTGAGATAGAAACATTATTTGAATCATCATATGTAAGTATGCATTTGCAGAACCATTGTATGAAGGATTATCGCACGTTAGTTTCATTTATATTGATTTGTACCTTTATATATCTTTCACAGTTGCAACTGCTCTGAAGAAGGGGATACCGGAAACGGGACCTCTTGCTGGCTGACCCGTTCAGTTACAATTTAGAATATGCTGACTTTACTCTAAGTGTTTTGAAAAATTGTTTGGAGCGACATATATGTGCCTTGTATATACCGAAATCTGTACCCATTTATGTGGAGGCTTTTCTTAGCCCTATTTGAAGTGATTGTGTTTCTGCAAAGAAAACATTGGGGTTTGGCTTGAAAACTTTTTTCCTCCCCATGTTAATTTCTTTTGAAGTACACGTGCCCTAATACGGCTGTTCTATTTGAATTGGATGTTTAATGTTGTATGAGTAAATTTTGTAATTTTGCATATAACAGTATTGAATATTCTTTTGAGTAGTATTAGTTAGTTGGTGACGGTTATATTTGTTGTTTTCCAGTCTTGTACTGTCACCCTCTCTTTTTGTGATTGTAATTCTAACTTGAGAGCTATGGCTAATTCTTCGTTTGAAGGCTTTTTGACTTTCTCAGAGGCAGATAAGGTCAGAATCCTCTCTGATATGTCCTCAATTGTTAACACAATGGATGCCCCACAGGATGAGTCCTGGGGTCAGTTACAATTTATAAAAAAGAAAAAGGTACGATACCATCTCCACGCGACCTCTCTAACAGATTACATACGTTGTAACAGGATCCCACGGGGCTTAAGAGTCAATAAGCCTCCTGGAATGTTTCAACGTAATGAGGAGTTTAAAAGCAAATGGGCAGCGGTGCTCAATAAATGTTCTTTAGATCTCATGTTGCTAGTGGTAGAACAATCTAAATTGGAAGTGGAAACCTTAGATAAGGAAATTAAGACCTTAGAGTCCAATCTTAAACAGAATATAACACAGGCTTCTTTCGATTCAAAGTTAGCGGAGCTAGAGGCACAAGTCCTGGACTTTGATCGGAAATTGAAGGAGGTTAAGATCAAAAAGTTCCATAGAGATACTAAAGATTATACAAATGGCCGGGTATACTCATGGTGGCTAGAAACTGACAGTACCCGTAAGAAGGTCACATGGTCAAACCCCTTAGAACAGAATTCAGAATTAGAAACCACAGATGGGGAGGATACAGACACCTCGGTTGAGGAAAATACCTACATTAATGCCCGGTCGGGACGTTTAAGTAGAAGTAAGACCAGAGGGAATTTTTTACGCGGGGGCTCCAGGAGCCGAGGTCGGAAAACTTAGTGGTTAATATATCCAGGAGAAAGTTATCCTCAGAGGAAACTAGGGTGCTTAATCTGGGGTTAGGCTTTGTGCCTACCCCACGTTATAACGCGTTTAAAACTAGAGTTGATCTGTTCAAATTGACAAGGCTTCTCAAACTAAAAAATTTTTTGGGGAACTCCCCACTTACCCAACAGATTCCTGTTAACTTGCGGCCACGTTCCACCTTTATTCCTGCTACAACGGACCATCGTATTCAAACTTTTGAAACCGTGGTCCTCAAAGATGTGGAAAAAATTGAGCAACAACATCGTCATATGAGACCCAATCTTAGTAAAATAGATCAGGGAGCTTTGAGTGAGCTAATGAAGGATGAGTCCATAATTATTAAAGAGGCCGACAAGGGGGGTGCTATAGTAATAATGAACAAGGAAGATTATGTTGGGGAGGTGCAACGCCAGTTAAATGATAAAAACAGCTATAAGGTAATCCCAAAGGACCCTACTAAAAGCATCACCAGTGTAATTAAAAATCTTTTACATGAGGCGGTGGCAATGGGTTGGATATCGGAACAGATGTATAGAGCCTTGTTGAACATCTACCCTAGGATTCCGATTTTTTACATACTACCTAAGATCCATAAACCTGGTTCCCCGCCCCCCGGACGGCCAATAATTTCAGGATCTAACTCTGTTTTAGAGCCATTGGCTAAGTATTTAGACTCATTTCTCCAACCATTTGTTAAGAAAACCAAATCATACATTCAGGACACTAGGGACTTCATTAACGCTGTAGAGGGCTTAGTTCTGCCCCGAGAAGCTATTTTTGTCACCTTAGATGTAAGCTCCTTATACACAAGCATACCACATGAAGAGGCTTCTCAGACCGTTCAATTGTTTCTGGATCAGCGAGATAGTCGGGATCCACCTACACAGTTTTTGTTAGACCTATTGGACCTAGTACTTACCAAGAATTATTTTCGTTTTCAGGACACTTTTTATTTACAGACGTGCGGAGTAGCCATGGGCTGCTCCGCAGCACCGAGTATAGCAAATTTATTTATGTCACGGTTAGAAGACAATTATTTTTTGAATTTGGACCAAAATCCTTTTTTCACTGATATTTTGTTTTATTGTCGTTTTATTGATGATTTATTCCTTATTTTGTCTAATAGGTCACATACGGTTGATCTCTGTAATTGGATGAATACGATACACAGTAATATAAAGTTCACATGGTTAGCAGATGGCAAAGAGATCAGTTACCTCGATGTGTCAGTGTTTAGAGCAAAAGGGGATGTAGTACATGTGCGCCCATATAGGAAGCCAACAGATAGGAACGCTTTATTACATTACCAGTCCTTCCACCCCCCCCCCCCACCTACGTTGTAATTTACCCTTCAGCCAGTTTCTACGCCTCCGCCAAAATTCAACCACGGTGGAAGAATTTTTAATTAATGCAGAACAAATGGGTGACCAGTTTGCAACTAAGGGATACCCTGATAAAGTGATTGCAAGGGGCAAAGAACGAGCACTTCGAAGAAATAGGCAGGAAATCCTTAGGGTACGTAGGTCAGAGAGGGAGGCAAGGATCTGCTTCGCTCTTGATTACACACCTTTAGCGAAGCAGATTCAGCGGATAATCTTCAAACACTGGCATTTAGTTGAGGATATTCCGGGGTGCAAAGATAAACCGTTAGTAGCCCATCGGAGAACTAGGAACTTCAGAGATCAGCTCATTCATACAGACATGACATATAAAAAACATCTTAGGACGCTTCCAGAAGGACATTACAGGTGTGGAAGTTGTAATAGCTGTGATTTGGTAATGCCTGTACATAGCTTTAAAGCGCTGGGACTCTATTGGAAGGACTTTTCGAATTGTAACACCAAGAACGTAGTATACCTCATTGTATGTAATTGTAATAAAATGTATGTAGGTTGCACCACTAGAACAATTAAAACACGTATACAGGAACATCGGTCAAGAATCCGTCGGGGAGTGGAGGAAGCACCGTTGGTGTCCCATTTCTCGACTATGAAACATCGGGAGAATGACTTTGTATATACAGTGTTATATGTGAGCCGATTTAAAGAAGACACGTTGGCACAACAAGATTTATTAAGGCGAGAGGCATGGTGGATTTACAAACTACATACAGAGGAGCCACATGGATTGAACATTACTTGTGATTTAACGCCCTATCTATGAGGACTATCGTGGGACTGTGTTCCTTTAAATAATTTCAAGAGACATGTGAACACAATTAAGTAATGACTTCTTAAGGAGTAGATGGGATTTGATACTCTGCACACGCCAGTGAGCGAGCTGTAAGTGAGATAGAAACATTATTTGAATCATCATATGTAAGTATGCATTTGCAGAACCATTGTATGAAGGATTATCGCACGTTAGTTTCATTTATATTGATTTGTACCTTTATATATCTTTCACAGTTGTAACTGCTCTGAAGAAGGGGATACCGGAAACGGGACCTCTTGCTGGCTGACCCGTTCAGTTACAATTTAGAATATGCTGACTTTACTCTAAGTGTTTTGAAAAATTGTTTGGAGCGACATATATGTGCCTTGTATATACCGAAATCTGTACCCATTTATGTGGAGGCTTTTCTTAGCCCTATTTGAAGTGATTGTGTTTCTGCAAAGAAAACATTGGGGTTTGGCTTGAAAACTTTTTTCCTCCCCATGTTAATTTCTTTTGAAGTACACGTGCCCTAATACGGCTGTTCTATTTGAATTGGATGTTTAATGTTGTATGAGTAAATTTTGTAATTTCGCATATAACAGTATTGAATATTCTTTTGAGTAGTATTAGTTAGTTGGTGACGGTTATATTTGTTGTTTTCCAGTCTTGTACTGTCACCCTCTCTTTTTGTGATTGTAAGAATAATTTACTGGCACGCTCATCACTTGGAAAAGTAAGCAAGGAAAGAGAAAGCAGCATTTCTGTATGTAATGCCATCACTCCGCTGTGCTGGTTGGACACATGCCACACTACTGCTACCACTTTGTTGGCCAGTTTCCCACCAAGGTATGTGCTGCTGACACTCACTGGCTGCTGTCACTCACCTTCTTCGAGTCTGCTGTTCTGTGTGTGTGTGTGTGTGCAGTATACTTGAGGGGAAATGCAATGGACCGATGGTTTAGAGAGAGGACTGTGTTTGGTGTGATTTGGGTGCCATTATATGCAAAAACAGCTGCTCCAGAACCTCATTCCCTAACCCACTTTAAAAAGAATAAAGAAAAAGAAAAGAATAAGAAAAAAGTCCAAATGGATTAAATCTGAACCAGCAACAGCTCATCCCAAAGAAACCAGTAATAGAGTTTGTTTGGAAACCCTAGATTTGAACTTATAACAAAACTTTTCTCAGTGCACACCTCTAGTCACCAATAGGTGATGACACGCTGCTCTGTTTTGCACTTCCAACCAAATAGGGAGGCTGTGGAAATCCTGAAACAGTGGCTGGAGGCAGTTTCAGAGTAGATACACATAATAAACTGAAGCTTAATTCCCCAAAGAGTGCCAATAAATTATTCTTACCTGCCATGTTTCCTTGTGCTTCTTTGCAGTTTTGTCTCAGTCCCACAATGAGGGGTGGCCAGCAGCAAATTTTTCCGTTTCAGCGTTTCACTGGAAAACAGGGTGTCTTGCCTTAACTGATGCCAATTTTCAGTGCAGGCGGGCAGGTGGCATCAACCCCCACCTCTCCCAAACAGACCTCCCCCCCCCCCCCCGTTCCTGGTGAGCATAAAGTCTAACCCAGGAAATAAGGTGTCATCCATTCTGGATGGGGTTGCACTTCCTCTGAAGGAAGAGGTCTGTAGTCTGGGTGTGTTTTTGTAGTGGGGCATACTGCAGGATAAGCAGATGGCAGCTGTGGCCAGGAATGCCATTTACTAGCTTTGACTGGGTAGCCTGCTGAGGCATTCCTTGCGCAGAAAACATCTAAACATTATGGTGCATACCAGGGTTACAACTGGATTGGGTTACTGTAGACTGTTATATGTGGGGCTGCCTTTAAAAACTGTTTGGTGCAGAATGCTGCCGCCAGGATGTTGACTGGAATGGGGTCATAGGTAGACATGGGCATGAACAAAAAAAATTGAACGACTCTGTGGTTCGTGGTTCAGTGCTGATGATGATCCCGAAGTCGTGAACCACAACGGATATTTCCTGTTGCCAAACCAGTTTGCGGTTTGTGGTGCTCAGAACGGCCCCCGTGGCACTTAGAGAGCCCATATTCACCGGGAGTGTGTAGCAGGCTCTCCTCCAGCCAGCAGCCAAGTTTGGTCAAGATTGCAATAGGGATCTTGGAGTTATACCCTCTCCAATCTGAGGCCCCCAGGAAACTCCCACAAAAATCCAAGCTCAATTATACTCTCTCTGTCTCTCCCCGAAGGCGAGCAAGTAGCAAGCAGCAGCTCTGTCACACTCCACTGCTAGCTGAAAGTGAAACCCAGCCTGGGAGCCCACTGCTATTTATAAGCTGAGGACTCATTGAGAAATGCAGGAGGTTTGTGTTTGGTTGTCAGAGCTGCCTATCAGGGTTTGCAGTGATGAGATTGGAGTGCCCATGGCTACAGAACACCCCCTCCCCCTCCCTCCCCCGGGTGTCTTCTCCCAACTTGTAACTGCTTTGCAGCTCCGTGGTTGGAAGGAGGACCTGCCATTCAAGGTAAGCTGGGCTTCCATTCGGGTTTCCAGGGCGACAGAAGGAGAGCAGACAGAGTTCAGGCATTCCCCCATCTCCGTTGTCAGGGGAATTGATTGATGGCGCCTGACTGTCTGGCTTCCCGAACCACGGCCAAATGCACTGAACCAGGCCTCTCCCGAACGCTGGTTCGTTTGCCATGGACAATCACGAACCGCTGGATCGTGAATGCGCGATAGCCAATTTCATGGGTTTTTGACATTCGTAATGTGGTTCGTGCCCATCTCTAGTCATAGGGATCCTATCACTCCAGCCTTGGTCCATTTGCACTGGCTGCCAATCAGTTTCAGGGCACAATTCAAGGTATTTTACCTATATGGCTTGGGATTAGTGTACTATAGAGACTGCCTATTGCCTTATGAACCTACCCAACTGCTATAGTCATCTTCTGAGGGCCTGCTTTGAGTGGCCCCACCTTTGAGATTAGGGGATGGCAATCCTGGAGAGAGTCTTCTGAGTTGTGTCACCAAAACTCTAGAACTCTCTCCAGGGAAACTTATCTGTTCCCTTCTTTTGCCATCTTCCACCAGTGGGTGATTTTTTTTGTTTCAACTGGCATTCCCTCAGTTATCCCTCCTTCCTGCTCCATTGTTTTAACATGTATATTTTGGTATGTATATTTTACCATTGGTTTTATTCGTTTTGAACTGGTTTTAATGGTAATCGAGACATTTTTTTATGATGTATGTTTTTAGTCTGTTAGCTTACTTGGGGTGCCTGATGGCAGACAGGCAGAGTATAAATTTTATAAATCGAATAAATAAGTAAATTCAGAAGGGATGGGAAAGACATCTGAGTGATGGAGGCATTAGGGAGCAACACTTTAATCAACAAATTCCCAGAACCTTTGATGGGTAGCAAAGGTGAGCTTGAAGCAATTGCAGTTATAGAAGGTATATGTATTAGAACAGCACCCTTATGTAATTTAGGCTGAATCCAAATTACCTTGGCGCGTCCCAGTGTTGCACTAAATGTTCGCTAAACACCCGGAAGTATAGCGACTTTCAAGCGCGATTTCTGAATCGCGCTTGAAAGACGCTATACTTCCGGGTGTTTAGCGAACATTTAGTGCAACACCAGGACACGCCGAGGTAATGTGGATTCAGCCTTAGTCCAACAGCCATGTTTTCCTTTCGAGTGCAGGGAAATATTTCTAACTATACCCCAAAGTTCTGAGTTTATGTTATGCTGTCAATGAAAGATATTTTTCTTGTTAGCAATGATATATGCTTTCTCTATTTTTAAAATTTGTTTCTCTCCATCTCAGATTACTTTCAAATGGAGAACAGCTTGGGTCAAGGCAATTCTGGGTGCAACTTGATGTGCTTAGCATGTGTGTATATGGTAATATCCCATCATATAGTTGAGCACAGTCAAGGAAGCTTCCTGGGAACAAGAAAATTCAGTATTGTCTGGCACATTTTAATAATAATCAATCATGTGTATTTGGATCAATAAGCAGAAATTGCATATGCAAACATCTCTGTATAGAACCCTTTGTGTAAATGCTAGTAAACTTTGAGTATGTTCTTAATAAGTATTTTTGTTTCCTCTACCCATGACACTGTTTGTGGTTTTCAACAGGCTCCATAATTTGTATCTTCTGGAAACTGAACTTTAAGAAAAAATATTTCATAGGTATACTGAAAGATCAGAGAGTTAAACCTAAGGACTGTTTTGAGCTTTGCATAAAGAAATAATTTTATCTAGTAGACAAAAAGGGGACTGGCTTATGATAAAAGATCTGACACAGAGTAAAGACATACACGTTTTGGAGCCATTGTCATGAATTACTTGTTCCATCCAAAGACTCTCAATGCTACTTAGTGTTAATGTTTTTAAAAAATAAAAATTCTTTTAAATATACACAGGACAAGAAAAGAAAAGGTTCACAGTGGACAAATCTTTTCATTTATCTAAAACCATTAGGGTTAAACCATTTGTGAGATACTGAGAGTCATTCACATTGTTGATGAAATGGCCCAAAATATGCTTATAGATACGTCTGGGTTTTTTTGTTTGTTTTTTGTTTTTTGTTAATAAGGCGATTTCCAGACAGGTTATTTGACCAGGGTTCATTACTACTGGACAGTGGCTTTTTTCTTGAGGAAGTTCCCCATAGCATCATGGTGCGTTTGTGTACCTCTCAGGGATTTGCCAGCGTTTCTCTGATATTTCACAAACTGCTTTGCTGCAAAGTTTTGGGAAGGATCGCAGCAAAGCCTGGATGGCTAGTGTTTGGGTAGGAGAATTCAGTCCTGCTCAAATAGTAGCCATTTTCCCTGCCCCTCTCCCTGCAGTGGCCATATCCTTTCTCTGTCATGGGAGGACTTTTATTTTTAGTTACAAGTAAACATTTGTCATGATGCGATGTCCCCCCCTCCCCATGGGTCAGTAATGACTCGGTGCTTGCCAGTTTGAGAGCCAGTTTGGTGTAGTGGTTAAGAGCGCGGGACTCTAATCTGGAGAGCTGGGTTTCATTCCCCACTCCTCCACTTGAAGCCAGCTGGGTGACCTTGGGCTAGTCACAGTTCTCTGGAGCTCTCTCAGCTGCACCTACCTCATAGGGTGTTTTGTTGTGGGGATAATAATGACATACTTTTTAAACTGCTCTGAGTGGGCATTAAGTTGTCCTGAAGGGCAGTATATAAATTGAATGTTGTTGTTGTTATTATTACCTTTACCTTTACACATTTACCTTTACACATTTGTGATATCATAACATAACCATCTCTGTAACATAACCATCTTTGTATTTCTGTATAATTTTTAATAGTCTCTAGCCCCTTTTGTTGTGGAGATATAAGGGGAAATGCATGTCTTTGCAATGATGGGGGTGAGAGATGGTTTTAAAAGGGCCACTGCTGGAGGACTGGGTCAGAGAACTATGAAGAACCGGCTGTATGGGGGCCCTATTACCGTTGTGCTATATTGGCAGCCACAACAGGAAAATTGCACAGGGCTGTCCCCATATGGAAAATGTTGGAATATAACAGTGTCTACTACACAAAGAAGAAGATGCTGCAGGGGGTAGCAAGCTGTAGAAAGACTGATTGGGAGTACTTTCTTTCTTAAGGACCTTTCTCCCTTTTCTGTCTGAAGAATGCTAATCTTAAATTGCCCTTCTAGAACTCTCCACACACTCTTTCAAGCTAGCTAGAAAGCTAGGCTTATCTCTCCACTTTCTTCTTCTTCTTCTTTATTCATAGTCCGCTTTCTCGCTGAGATCCAAGGCAGATTACACAGTACAAGTGAAAATACAATATAATCAACAGCTAGAACATTCACTGAGTAAAGTTTAATAATGAACAACAGGATATTCAGGGAAACAGATACAATAGGTAATGGTAGCAGAATTTTTTAAAAACAAGCATAAACCAAGCACATAGATGAAATCTATCTGAAACAAAGCATAACTAATTCCTGTAGCATGTTTAGGGTAGGCACACATATCTACATGATGATGGATGGCCGGCCCAACTCTGCCCCAGATGTCCTGAAACGTGCCTTCGAAGCTGTGACTGGATGGTTGAAGCAGAGTCGGCTGAGACTGAATCGCTTGAAGACAGAGGTCCTGCATGTGGGTCTAGGGTCCATGGGTGCAGGACTCTGGCTCCCCGCTCTCGATAGAGCACCACTGACACCAGTGTCGAGAGTGAGAAGCCTGGGGGTGGTCCTGGATGCTTCCTTGTCTATGGAGGCACAGGTTGCAGCGGTTGTTCGATCCTCATTTTTCTGCCTAAGACAGGCTTGACAACTTGTCCCTTACTTATCGACCCATGACCTTACGACAGTGGTCCAGGCAATGGTCACCTCCAGATTAGACTACTGTAACTTGCTCTATGCAGGGCTTCCTTTGGGCTTGATCCAGAAACTGCAGTGGTTCAGAATGCAGCTGCATGAGTGGTTGCCAGAGCTCCAATCATGGCACATATAACACCCATCCTCCATCAGCTGCACTGGTTACCAGTTGAGTACCGGGTCCGGATCAAGGTTCTGGTGTTGACCTACAAAGCCCTATGCAGACTGGGCCCAGCATACCTTCGGGACCGCCTCTCCCCATATGTTCCCCGGAGGTCACTTCAATCAGCTAATAAGCAGTTGCTGATGGTCCCTGGCCGTAGGGAGGTCCGTCTGGCCTCTACCAGAACCAGGGCCTTTTCAGTCCTGACTCTGACCTGGTGGAACTCTGTCTGAGGAAACTAGGGCCCGGCGGGATTTATTATCTTTCTGCCGGGCCTGCAAGACAGAGATGTTCCACCAGGCATGTGGTGGGGGCTAGGCTGTCCTCTCGCTGGCCATACCACTGAAGACCGTCCACCACCCATGCAGGAGCTCATAAGTGTGGCACAGGGCATGATGTAAGAGCCAAGCCCTGTGCCTAAAATGCTGTATTTTAATATTTATTCTGCCAATTGAGAAATTTTATTGTATATAGAATAGTGTTTTAATGTTTATTTATAATATATTTATTGTTTTTAAACTGTATGTTGCAAATTGTATGCTGTTACACCGCCCTTAGCCCGTCTGATGGGGAGGACAGTCTAGAAATGCAATAAATAAATAAATTAAATAAATACATCAGCAGAGAGTACCCAACAGAGTAGTGCGTAATCCCTGTCCCTACCAATGCTTCTCTCTGAGCTACTTCTTATGAGGCAGCCCTATAATCTGGGTAGAAAGCCCTCCTCCTGAATAATTAAGTCTTCTTATTCAGTTTGTCAGAACTAATAATAAAGCTTTTGTTACACTCTACCAACAGAAAACACCTTAGAAAATGTTATTACAGTGTTCATTTCACTGCTAGTATGATTAAATGGTCCTGCTGAGAATTACAAACTGTTGTTGGAGTTGATGGTAAGCTTCTCGTACTGATACTGACAGTAGGGTAGCACTGGTATAAAGAGTAATTTCAGCTCATTGTTTCAAGAATGTCATGCAATCATAGTTAAATGTAGGGCTTTTTTCTTTGTCTCAGAGTACATGTGTAGGCCAAAGCACAGGTTGTGATTTTCCAATACACTGACCTTGTGATTTAGATTGGCACACATTATACAACTGACCCATGAAAAGATGAAGTAGATATGTTTAGGCTTTTTGTTTTTAAGAGTTATTTTTAATGCCATATTGCTGCTTTGGTGCTCTGAATAACATTTTGAATAATGCTAAAGGGGAAAAAATTCTAATTATAGCTTCTTTTGGCAACATAAGAATAATTTTATGCTAACTGCTTTCCCGTTCATTCTCTTTACAGCTAATGTTTTAAAAGGTTATATAAGGAGATGTCTTTGAAAAAGGTCAAAGTTGCTTGTGCTATTAATATGCTTTAGACTTTATGGCATACCACAACAGAGGGGAAAGTGAAAAGTAAACAGACCCCTAGCAAAATATCTGGCCTTATGACTAATGGTAAGTGTGTGGAGGGAATGCCAAGGTATTTCAAGAATCCTGTTGAACGACAACACCTACCCTTCCATAGGGCACCCATGCCACAAGTGAAAGGCAGGTTTTCACTTACTACATTGCCCCAGGTATAGCCCTTTACTTAGAATTGTATTCTCCAATTCCATCTCTCTTCCTTTATCCAATAACTTTTTGCTTTTTCGTTTTTAAAAAGGTGCAAATATTCATGCGTGGCTGTACTGATTTATACCAATTCCTCTCCCAAAGGTGCTGATACTCAGTCCTGGTGAGCATCACCCCTGTCCCTCACTTATATAGGATAAAATAGTTCCATCTTACTGAGAGTATGAGATGGACGAAAAGAGAGAGATGGAGTGGAAGTTCTTTTCAGTTGGCACCCTGTCCCTCCCTTCTTGGAGACCATCAGCCGCTAGCTGTATTAGGGAGGTACAATGAAACTCCTTCCATTGGCCTGCGTCAACCCATATGCACTTTATTTTGCTGTGCCCATCAAGTTTTTGTGTAGAACAAAGAGAAGGATATAAATAAGTAACAACTGAGATAAGAGTGAAATATATATCCTACCCCTGTTGTCTTCAGCTACTGAGAACCAGGCCTATACCTATTGCATAGTCCTATCTTGAATCTTCTTCCTTAGTTACACTCAAGAGTCTGACGGAATATTAGGGTAACGGGTTGTTCTGTGGTGTGTGTGTATGTGTGTGTGTGGGGGGGGGGTTATGTGTGTGTGCACATAGTCTTCCTTTTTTTTTTTCTTGTGGCTATGCCTCTTTCTCACTTCTTAGCCATCAGGTTTATCCCTGCTTGACATTCATGATAAAAACCTGGCATTAACAAGACAGTGTTGGTTTATATCTGTGTCAGTGATACCTCATGCATATATTGTAATTGTAGAAAAAGCCTTCTGAACACAGAATATTTTGTGAATACTCTCTCTCGTGAAATAATGGCAGTTAGGAAATGAATGTTCTTTTGACTGCATCCTGTATTGTTTTCTTTACTGATTCCTTACTACAGTTGTACTTAATGAATCTTTTTAAAAATGGATGCCGAAAGTAAAGCCCATTTGTCTCTGGACAGACCTTTTGTATAATACAGATTACAGACAGAACAAAACGTAATCATTTTTTGTGCACAGCAAGCGACCAGCAGGCATTGCTATGGAAACAGAGTCATTCTGTTTCAATATCATCACTACACGAGAGAATCTAGAAGGCATCCTTTTACCTCACACTTGACAACTTCCTTTTGGCAAATGGCCATCCTCAACAACAGGACAGCATGTGTTAAATTTCATTAATCTATATGTGGGGAAAGGGCAGACCATTCCTGGCAGTTCTTAGGCCTCTGGCAGCAATGAAACTGCAGTTTTACCAGCTAAAAAGAGCAGGGGGGACAGGGGGGGCAGATGATAAAATTGATACTACAGAGAGATTTAAAAGACTCTCGAAAAACATGATCTTGGGGAGATTATTTTCTTTTGTTCACCCTATGTCTTCAGAATAGGTTAGAAAACACACTAGTTTCCTTTACTAGCACACAGTTGAGCTGTGCTTAATATTGGCAGGAGAGCCTCATGAATCCTCTGCAGGTACTTCAGGCCCTAGGAATGTGCAGTTAAGTAAAGCAGCTCAACTCCGTTATGTTGTGGTGTCTCAAAAAGGGCTCAAAGAAAAGTCTAGCTTCAGAAGACAGCATGAGCTTTTTGGCATTCCTTACCCCATTCCAGAGCAGCTTTGAATTTCCCTTCCTCAGTGTGAAGTAAGAGGGTATGCTTTAATTGCCTTTAAACACCAAGGATAGATACACCGATATGTTGCCCAGAAAGAATAAGGAGGGTCCATGCTGAGTTTGAATTTGTTTGATCTCCAATTTTTACCCAGCAGTGTTATCAATAAAACCTCTGAAGCTGCCCTGATTTATCACCAAACAGGAATGAAATACAGAAATGTGTAAAGCAAGAGAGCTGAATAAAAAACCACAGAGAGAACACAAAGCTGCTGGATGACACCTCCCCAGGATTTTGCGTTAATCAATGTATGTCATTAGAGATCATTTAAAGAAACAATTTAGAAATGTCTCACAGGTTTTTTTTCTGTTGCTTTAATCTACCAGAGAGAGCGAGAGAGAGAGAGAGGCAAATGTTTCCATCTCTGTAGAAAAGAGAGATGTTTTCATTCTTTCCAGTGAGGATACAAGTTACCTGTTGTGCAGGAAAGGAGCCAGAGTGTGTGATCGCTAAAGGCACTTGATGAGCAGTTCATAAGCATGGATGGTCCATTGATGTTCTGAATGCCTAGAATGTAGATTAGACCTTCCTTCCAAGGGTAGGGCCGTTGTGGTAAGGAGAAGGTATTTTTTTACCCATTTGAAATCTGCTCAGAGAAAGTAAAAGAGAAACAGAGCTTGAATGTTCTGGAGTTGGCCTGAAAGCTTTGGGAAATGCCAAAGGTTTACTGTTGTTTTTGGGATGCTGCAGTAAGCTTGCTTGGGGACAAGCACTGCATGCATCTACATCAATCTGTGCATTTACATTCTAAACTCTGGTGGTACTAGTTTGAGCACACGCACAGGATCAAATTTCAAATGTATTTGTGCATTTGAACCAGTTCCACCACATATAGGAGTATATGCCTGGCTTTCCCCCTGTTCATGTGCTCATCCTTAAAAAACAAACTGACCATATAAATGGCTGTATGTGGAATGTTTCCCCCTTGAGGAAAAGGGGAATTGCAAATCACGACTCAGGAACGCTTGATGCTATAGTGTTGTGGAAGCTAAACACAGGGAGAAGAGCTGCCGTGCTTATTTTCTACTTGCATGGAGGTTTTTTTCAATGCTTTCAGTCTAGTACAGTCCAGTGTCCATACTGAGTGAGTGGCAGCAGCCAGGGATGGATGAGGTGTGTGCCTTGTCCACACTTGCTTGCTGTTACTTGCCCACAGTTGGCAACCACGGTCACCTCACTCATCTCCTGGCCTCTTGTCACAGCTCTACTAGTATGCAGCCAGAAGCTGAAAGAGGGTGCCTGTAGATGTAAGCTCCAGAAGTGGCAGCTATTATTCCCAGGACCTTATAGGTAGGGTGTACATCTGAAGTGTGGCTATCATGCTTTCTCATAGTACTTGCTGTGAAGTGGTACACATTAAATATAGGGTATGATGGATATTTTATTTCTTTTTGTAATCCTGTTAGCTTGATTTGGAAAGATGTATCACAGAATTCTGATCTGCATTTTAGTCTACATTGTTATGTCAAATGGACACCACAAAAGGCTACAGCTGACTACTACATCAATACAAACATTTGTAAGAGTCTCCACAATATGAAAATACCAGAAAATTTCCACAGAACATGTTGCCATATTCTATCTTTGAGGAAAATCAGATTGCCTCAGACAATTGAATTTCTTTTCCTGAAGAAAGATGCTGCAAATACATTCCCGTGGTCTGTTACAGATGTAATTATTATGTAGTTTTTAAAAGTAAGCTTATAGAAAGGACACATCTTCATACAATATCATTATTTAGTATTTAAATTCAAAATATAAATTGGTGTTCACTATGAGTATAGGGATTGTAGCCAAAGGGTGTTTCTGTCAGTGAAAGGGCAATTCCACAAGTGGAAGGGGGATGATTGTTGCTGATTCCCTCCTCTCACTGTAGTATAATTTGGAAACATCACATCAGCATAGCATATGAAATTTCAGGCAGGTAGCCATGTTGGTCTGCAGTAAAAGTGCAAGATCTGGGTCTAATAGCACCTTAAAGACCAACTAGATTTCCAGGGTATGAGCTTTTGAGAGCTATTATCTGATTATATGACAAAGAGAACTTTGACTCTCACAAAAGCTCATACCTTGGATATTTAGTTGGTTTTTAAGGTACTATTGGACCCAGATCTTGCTCATATGAACAGATTTTTTCATCAGCCTGAATCTTGGATTTGCAATGAGATATATCCAATAGGTAGAAAGAGAAGAGCCATCATGCAGTTGCTTCCAATGCCTTTCCTAGTGGTGGTGAACTAGAAACTCACTAGCTTAACACTAGGTTCTAGATGGATGAACTCCTGGAATTACTTCCGTGCCTTTTGGGAAAGCTCAAGATTCACAAAGTCTATAGTGCTAAATTTCTCCAGTTCTCTTGACTTTTCATCTGTATTCTCCCTTAGGACTGCTACAGAAATTCATTTTTAACAAATGTGTTGACTCATTGTGAGCATTGAAAAGAACTCAGGCATTTCTTCTCAGCTTATTGATTTCTCACTTTCCCCCCAATAAACATTAAATCATCTTTTGTTGGACTTGGTGATAGTCTGCATATAGACATGAATTCTGTCTATATGAAAACTCCCTGCCAACCTGACCCATTCCTGGTGATGGCTGATAATAGATTGGAAAAGTAGGCAGAAGTATCACCTAGATAGTAGCACTACCCATTATAGCAGGGATGGTGGCAAATTTTCATGAAGGCAGCTATCATGTTCAATGTTATTTCTCCTTGTTTTTGTCTCTCCTTGGTCTTTCGCATGGGTTTTTGTTAGTTTTTTGTTGGTCTGTGGTACAGAGCATGGTGCTGATTATATTTTTCTAAAATAGCCATTTGCGTTATCATTGTAGCCCATACTGGTGCTGCAGTGCTCTATCTGCCAAGTACCTTGGTATATTCAGTTGGCTTTAACATTCTTAAGCACTAATTTCTAAAATAATACTGATGCTGTATCACAACAAAGGGACACTAAGAAACAAGTTCAATAACTGATCAGAAAGAATGTTTTTGGAGATGATGAAAGGATTCACACAATGTACATAATGAAGATTTCTCAATATTATGTGCTTCATAATACAAAAATAAAAGCATACTCGCTCTACATTCCAGAGTGAGAAACGTAACTGTTATATCCACTGATTTCTTCCTAGGCTCGATGAGTTTGTACTCTATTGTATACTGATGGACTTGTCCCAGCCTGCTTTTCTGTTATTAATAAGGGGTTGTTTACCTTGCTTATCTTTCAAGTCTTCCAAGGGCTCAGTCCTGTGAGATCATTTAATCACTTTGGTCTCAGCTTGACAGTCACAAGACAACATGAAATCATTCTGGGACACTATTACTGCTGTCTTACTCAGTTAATATACACATACATTCCATAAACGTGAATGAAACTCAGAGTGCAGTTAGGGTTATATGCATTCTGAAAAGTGGTTAACCAATATTATGTAATCAGGTTAAAAAAATGACTTTCAATCAACAAATTACATCTCTATAATTTTTAGAGGAGAAGAAAAATTGTTCCACAAGTCTTACAGAAAGTTTTGTTTCATTTTAAAAGTATGTTATAATTCTGGCTTATCTTCAAATTGGTTATGACTACATTTAAACCCACCCGTAATGGAATTATTTGTTACATTATGCATCTCTGTGCTGTATTTTTAAATCAGAGTTCAAAATAAGCTTATGTAATACAGCAGTTTTTTCCTTTTTTTAAAAAAAATCACAAATTATTCTACTAACATTATCACACAGAGAAAGGAAAATGAAACATCTCTAACATTTTTCCAAAGTTTAATTGCCAAAGATGAAAGATTATGCAGTGCATGTAGCCAAAACACATTGGCCATGAATCACAAATCTAGGATTGCAAAAGAAGTTTCTATAATACAGAGTTCCGTATGAGCTAGTGATGAAAAGGAAGGTACGAAGCTGCTTTCTGGAAATGTAAATTTTCTTTATATTGCCAAGAGAGAAAATTGCTTCCTAGAAAATCATAATGGGCTGCCTGATCAATAAACAATCCAATCTCATCTTGAGCACAGAAAGCATTTCTTGTATTTTCCCCAAATGTTCTGTATCAATATCACTCTGCTTTATGTAGTGTCTACATTGTGTTTACCACTAGTACAACAAATAATCCCAGTCAAAAGATGTTTACTCTATACTGTAGGCATAGACAAGGCTTCAGTCTGGAGCTCCTCGGTCCAAGTAATGTATGTTGTATTAGTATCAGCTCAAGCATAAAGTCAAGTATCATGTAAATTATCACTGTATCTAATTCTTGGCATGGCCCCATCTGTGGATACCTAAACACATGGATTAGAGCTACGTAAAAAGAAGGGATATTTCACTGCAAACCTGGGATAAAAATGTGAAAGTTAAGAAGGGGGGTGGGGAGTTAAATTTTCCCCTAATAGAGGGGGCCACTAGCTCGCCAGCATCCACCATCCAAACCATGTGTGCAAGACATTGGAAGAGGGTGGAGTGGCTGCTGGCGGCAAGATAATGGAAAGGGTCACCCCCTGCCACTGTCATCAGCATTTCCCTCAGAGCAGTGGAGAGGGGTACAGATGGTTGGCCTGAGTGGCGAGAGAAGAGGGAAACAGCAAAGGAGCAGGCTAGTGGAGGCAGTAGCAGTGCAAGCAGGCAAGCAGGAACAGCAAGATCTCCTACTACCCTTACCGCTGTGTCAGTATGTCAGGCAAAAGAGGCAGCTCTACGGAGATGGGGGGGGGATGAATGGACGGGCTGTCTGGTGTATTGGTGAGGTGGTGGGGTGAGCCACACAGTCCAGGAAGAAAAGATAGGATGGGTTGAGGGAACGCAAAAGAAACGGGGCGGGGGTGTTTCTCAGGGGCAGGACAAGCAAGAGAAGGGGGGCCCCCACAAAATTGAAGGTATTTCCCTCCTTGTGAGTGTCTCAGATTTGCACTTGTCCTATATCTAATTCTAAACTCGACCATAAATTATGTGATTTCTACATTTGCAAAATGGAACCAGAGACAGACAGGGGATTTTTATACAATCTGAGGGTAAAATGCAGGAGCAGAGAATGATGTAAAGTGCTTTGGGTCCCCATGGGTGAGAAATGTGAATATAAACGAAACAAAATTAAGACATCTGAAGATTAGGGGATGTAGTTAAAAGATATGTTGGTTGGCTGGGAAGAAGAGAAGGCAGCAGGGAAGGGGAAAGGAATATGGGAGCTGCCAAGAGGAGGGAAAGAGGAAATAGTGTGAGGAGGGGAATAATGGGAAATGAGGTACCCCTGGCAAGACCGTGCAGGTTGCTTGCTTGTATAAACCTATCATTGTTAAATATCATGATCTATTGCGTTAAGCATGAAAATAAGCATAGCCAAATCTGACTAGATAAATTCCTGGAGATTTGGTTAGTGCCTAGGGAAGACAGGGTTCGGGGAGGGGGGAGAGCTCAGCACTGATATGATACGATAGGGTCCACCTACAGCTGCCAACTCTGGCTTGGGAAATTCCTGAAGATTTGGGAGTAATGCCAGGAGAGGGCAGAGTTTGGGGACGGGAGGGAGGTGACAGGGATGTGATGCCAAACAGTCTATCTGCAGAAACTACTGTTTACTCCAGGAGAACAGATCTCTGTAGTCTGAGAGAACTGCATACCCCCACCTCAAGGTTGGTTCTCACCTTTCATAGCTGCCATTTCCTTCAAGTAAAATGATCTCTATAGTATAAAGATCAGTTAAAATTCCAAAAGAACTTGTGGTTGGTAACCCTAAATAAGCATCATTCATACTGGTAAAGACAGAAGGAGAATAATTAAAAAGAAACTCATTCCCACTAATTCTAAATTACATGACTCACCTGGCCTGAATTCTTTTTCTTTCTTTCTTTCTTTCTTTCTTTCTTTCTTTCTTTCTTTCTTTCTTTCTTTCTTTCTTTCTTTCTTTCTTTCTTTCTTTCTTTCTTTCTTTCTTTCTTTCTGTCTCAATATTTTGCTACCTTGATGGGAATATTGTTTTTACTGCCAAAATGCTATAGTGCTTGGACAAATAAACTCTTGCATAGGAAACAACTCAAATTTAAGCCATTAAACACCTGACATGGTTGTTGTGGATTTTCCGGGCTGTATCGCCGTGGTCTTGGCATTGTAGTTCCTGACGTTTCGCCAGCAGCTGTGTCTGACATCTTCAGAGGTGTAGAGATCTCTGTCTTTTGGTGCTACACCTCTGAAGATGCCAGTCACAGCTGCTGGCGAAACGTCAGGAACTACAATGCCAAGACCACGGCAATACAGCCCGGAAAATCCACAACAACCATTGTTCTCCAGCCGTGAAAGCCTTCGACAATATATCAAACCCCTGACATGTCTATCTACAAAGAAGTCTTCATTAGCTTTCATGTTGCTGAGATTTATCTTTAATCAGATAAATAGAGTTGATGATTTAATCTACAGTGCCAAACATCTTCAGTGTTGGCATGAGGAAAACAATAGGTTACATATCTCCTGGACAACATCCCATTTTCAGCTCCAGCCTACAGAGTATCTCATGAGAAAAATTAGAAGTAGAAGTCACATTGATGTGAAAAGAAATGTCATTTGTGACAACATTTTACTGTTGTGGTTCACATATGGTGGATGCCTAACGTTTTTATTTTAAACCTGTCTATGGCTTCATAGAACAGCAAATATTTTAATTCCCTTATCCTTTTAAATTCCCAGGCCTTCAGTTGATAACGGTAATGAATTTACTTCATAAGAAGTAGGACAAAACGGACTTGGGGGTTCCTCATTGTAATGAGGTTGAGTTTGTTGACAGAAATGTGGCACCTAATTGTCACATTCATTAAAAAATGTTCTAAAGCATAATATTTACTTTTACTTCTAGCTGAGGTGGATTACTGCTTTAGCAATCATTGCACGTTTAACATCAGTATTTCTTTGCAGCAGGAAAAATGCCACTGTGAAATTATGCTTGAAATAGTAGGGCTCTTGGCTGTGAGGGGGACTAGCATCATTGAAATACAGAAGTCATTTTGAAATTACAGGGCAGGGATTTTGGTTAAATCACAGAATTACAAATTGGGGAGACATGAGTTCTATCCTGACTTCTGCCAAGGGATATTTTAAGGCCTCTCAACTTCAATTTTTGCAGCTGTAAATGAGGATTAAAATTAACATTCTCAATGGAGGGCAGTAAAGCTTAATTCTGTGACATCTGGAAAATTCAGAGGATTTCCTTTGCTAGTGACAGGGGAAATACAGTTTGTAATAAGTACAGTTGTTCTCAGTTACGCTGGAGCTAAAACCAGTAGAAAGATGGTTACTTGTTAATGAATCTAAACATTTTCTGTATCATCAGGCCTGTACGATGCGTGACCCACCTAGCCAAACACTTATCCATGAGCCTGGCAGCTTATCAACCTTCTCTTCTGCTTTAAGAGTCCCAAGCAACTAACAAAAACAGATGGCTTATTCAACCCCTTGTGAACTCCCATAGTGGCTAACAGCTATATTTGGCTTCATGGGTCCCAAGTTGTAGAGGCCTGATTTTTGCTACATCTTTATAGTTTATTAGCTGTATAGAAATATGGAGAATGTTAAAATTTACCAAATTTTTAATATCATTTTAGGAATGCAGTCATACATGCCAACAAATTATCTGGATTATGGGTAACTCTTAAAAGCCAATGAAACGGCTTTGAGTAATAACCAAATTGAATTCTAAGTTATTTTGTTTACTGGTAGATGATGGTTGGTGCCATAGTACATTTTTGTGTCCAAAGCAAGCCTCATGACTCAATATTTCTTGACAGTTAGTCTTTCTGACTTGATCTCATGACCAAATTTTCAGCATATATGTCCTCTCTGTGTGTTCAGTGTCAGCAAATAATGGCTTAAGAGTAGAGGTGGGCACGAATCATAATACAAAGCAAAAAAAGGCACGAACGAGGCCAATTCGTGCTTTGTGAGATGTGGTTCATGGGACCACGTTTTCCATGAACTCCATGACTTTTTTGACCGGGTTCGTGCGAGTAGTTAGTGGTTTGTAAAGCCGGACAGGCTGGTGCCGCTGATCAGGGCCGGCGTGCCCATGGAGGCCAGATAGGCGGTGGCCTCGGGCACGAGGGAACTGGAGGGGCGCCGGAGGGGGTGTCGGGGGCAGAGGCGCGTGCAGGGAAGCTGGCGTGACTGGGCTGCAGCTACTGCTGCAGCCAGCCAGCCAGCCCCGTGCTGCCGCCGCCGCCACCACACGCCCCAGCCGGGCGCAGCCTCCGTGCACCGCCCCAGCAGCGGCTCGCAGCTTCTATGCCCAGCTGGGGAGCATGGTGGCGGTGGTGGCACGGAGCTGGCTGGCTGCAGCAGCCGGGTGCAGAAGGTGCGAACAGCTGCTGGGGCGGCGTGCAGAGCACGGAGAAGCTTCCGTGCGCCGCCCCATCCATCTTGCGCTGCGTGATGACGTGATGTCATCACGCAGTCAGAGGTGTGCGCGCGCCAGCGCGCACGCTCGTGGCCACGGGCGCCAGAAACTCTGGCGCCGGCCCTGCCGCTGATTGTGTGTGAAACTGACAGCCTCGTTCTCTTGCCGCTCGGGCGGTAGGAGAACAGGGCTGTCAGTTTCACAGACCCCACACTGGGTTCAGCCAATAGGCTGAAGCCGGTGCAGGTGAGTGAAGCTGACAGCCCCGTTCTGTCAGTTTGACAGACCTCTTCAAACTTTCCCCCTTTCCAGCTGGCTGGAACTCTCCCCCTTTCCAGCTGGCCTGGGTGGCAGGAGAACAGGTGCTGTCAATTTGACAGACGACGCACCAGGTTCAGCCCATGAGCTGAGGCTGGCGCGTGATCTCTCAAACTGACAGCCCCCATTCTTCTTCTGCCCAGGACGGCAGGATAACAGGAGCTGTCAGCTTCCTCTTTCCAGCTGGCTCTCTCCCCCTTTCTAGCTGGCAGGAGGAATGGGGGGAGAGTTTGAAAGGAAGAATGTTCCCCACACCGCTTGTAAACAGCGCAGGGAAACTTCTTCCATTCAAACTCTTCCCCTTTCCAGCTGTGCTGGATGTCAGGAGAGTGGTGGCTGTCAGTTTGACAGACCCCGCACCGGGTTCAGCCCATGGGCTGAGGCCGACGCAGGATGAGTGAAACTGACAGCTCGCTCCTGTTCTCCTGCCACCCTGAGTGCCCATCAGCTGATCCCGGAGCGGGGTGAGTGAAGTTGTCAGCCTCCTTCTCCTGCCTCCTGGGCAGCAGAAGAACGGGGCTGTCAGTTTCACAGACCCCTTGCCGAGTTCAGCTGATGCTCAAACCAAAAGGGGCTATCGAAAATGCTCACCCACCCAAACTTGCCAAAAAACACAAATGAGCACTGATGCAGTAAACTAAGTTCTTCACACAATGTTCACAAAAATAATTTTTAAGTGAATTTGAGAGTAATATACAAAAGTGAAATACAACATGTGAAATTCTAAAACATCATAATCACTATAGTATCATCACAGTCAATTAAACACAGCAAGATGTTACAACACCGAGTAGCGTGTGTATCCTCAGAAGGGGGAAGAATTCCAAGAGTTCTCTTATGAGCTATCTTCAATCAGTATACTGAGGATTCCCGCTGAAACCGCGGGGGGCAGATGAAAAGTCCCTCCAGAAATAGTGGAAAGGAGCTGGAAGACTGGGAGGAGAAAATAGAATGTGCAGGTGGAGAAGCTGGTGTGGGGTGAGTGAAGCTGACAGCCCCATTCTCCTGCCGACAGGACTGTCAGCTTCACACACTCTTCACCGGCTTCAGCTGATGGGCTGAAACCGGCTTGGGGTGTGTGATAGTGACAGCCCCATTCTCCTGCTGCCACAAGCAGCAGGAGAAAGGGGCTGTCTGTTTCAAACGCCCAGCGCCAGCTTCAGCAGCTGAATTTGGTTATTCTTAAAACCTTTAAAATGACAGTATTGTGAGGAGGGTTGGGAGAACAGAACAGTGGGAAAGTGTTCTATGTTTAAATTGTCTTCTTCGTACTTACTCCTTAGTGTCACATAGAGCACACTATATACTCCAGCACCTATTATTGCACTCTAGATGGTGCTGATGAGTAAGGTGTGTGGGTCTTTATATCTCTTATTGCAGGGCCACTTGCTTCTTTAACCTGAACTTCTTTTCTAATTGCTAAATATATTATGGCTAAGTTCAAAGATGCATGATTTTTGAAGATTACTGGCCTTGTCATCCATGTTTTAAGCTAAGGAATTGGCTGTATTTCAAAGGGCTATGTTGGAACAGACTTTCATCATGTTGGCATCTGATGCAAAAAAGCTGAAATGACACTCGCACACTTTTGAAGACATTCATCATAGCAATCCGGTCCCACAGGTAATGAGTAAGAGATAGAAGCTCTTTTTCCTACAGTTCCACAAGTATCCCTTTGTAAAGCAATGTTATGATATCTAGTTCAAATATGATAAATGGAATGAATAGTAGCTGCTCCGTGGGAGTCAAAGATAGGAGGAAGAGCTGTGTTGCTGTTTGCCCTTTCTTTAGATATATGCTGTAGTATGGGAGAAGGGATTGCACATCCTTCAAAGAAGTAAATATAAGAAGAAGAAAAATAAATAAGAACCACCATGGGAGCAGGGGGGGAGGGAGGACTGGTAACAAATTCCATGGTGGTATTTATCATATATTTGATTTATTTTTTAAAAAGTATACCCTGCCTTTCAGGGGGGAAAAAACTTTGAGAGGGCTTACAATAATCGGTTTTATAAAACAGAATGATAACATTGCAATACAGTAAGACAATAAAATGAAACAAGAAAAGCTAAACACCATTAAAACAGAACCAGTTAATAACATTGAAATGTCTCCTCCCAGTCATCTCCCAGACCCCTGGGCCTCAGCCATCATTCCTGTTGCTTGTGATGTTCTCCTGGCTGATCCAAGTGGCACAAAATAAGGGCTACTCAGACCCTTCAAAAGTCAGTCCAGTCTCCATCTGCCACTGATGAGGAGGGACTGTGGCTCAGTGGCACAGCATCTGCTTGGCATGCAGAAGGTCCCAGCTTTAATCTCCAGCATCTCCAGTTAAAAGATCTGACAGTAGGTGATGTGAAAGACCTCTGCCTGAGACCCTGGAGAGCTATTGCCAACCTGAGTAGACAATACTGACTTTGATTCGGTATAGCTTCATGTACACTTGTGACATATGTGCTGCCCTGGCCCACCACGAGCCGCATGCTAGAGCCAAAGGCTTCTGAGAACCCTTGGGCTCACGCCATAGAATTGCACCTGGTTTTCAAGTGACCTGCAAGAAAGAGTAGATATTCAGCTAAAGGTCTCAATATAGCTGTCTGGCTATTTCAATTGCCTCTCACCTCATGCCTCTAGGTCAGCCTGGGCTTTCTACAGCCTTCATAGGATTCACTGAGGGGATGCCACCTGCATCTTGGTCACATTGCACAACAAATCTCCTCACAGCCTTCTTCTGGATAATGTTTAGAATTTTCCTCTTTTCACATATTGTTGAAAGGATCTTGTCCACATCATCGTGATACATAAACTGAAAATTTGGACAAGTTTCGGGATGAACTGACACATCCATTATATCAAAGGTGGCATCTAAATCAAAGGTAATGTGCTTGATTTTATTGGCAAAATAAAATTGATCAGAATGGGCAATAGAGACACTGAGCAGATGTGCAAGATCTGAAAGACCAACAAAGAGTTTCTAGGGTGAGCAGATGTGATGGTAGTGGAAAAGTACAATTTCTTTGCTGCTCTCACGGCTACAGAAGAGGTCCTTTAAAAAAGCTCTAGATTTGACCCAAATCACCATCACTGTTTTAACCAACATCCAAGCAATTTCATTGCTCCGCTTCCTTCATGGAGTGAAATGGGTTCTGCCCAGTGGAAAAGGGGCATAAGCCACCTTGGTTCTCCTGTGCACAATGGGGAGGGTGGATGGAAGATGAATAAAAATAGTAATTAAATTTTTAAAAATTAGGAGTATTTGTGTCAACTGCATGAGTCACTTCTCTGTTCCAGGGATTTAACATATTTGCTGGGGCCACCAGCTGTACCTACTGAAACTTCTCCAAAGCAATCAGAAAATCATTTGGATTCACTCGTTTATGGAGATGGACTATCCTAATCAGCCTGAAAATGTTACTGGAAGCTACATCTAAACCTGACTAGGAAATGATATGACAATGAACCAGAACAGAAACCAAGACTGTGTCCTACTGAATGTATCAGATGAGATACAATTTGGCATAGACCCTTGGTTGCCATGGCAGTCATAAACTTTTGAGGTACTCCAGGCAAGGGAGGACTGGCTTGGATGTTGTCCCCCAGGACTATAAATCTGGTACAATTTACTTAGTCTGAATCCCAGCATTATAAATGCATTAAAGTAATAAAGGAGAGATTCTAGGCACTCTGAGTGTTTTATACAAACGATTTAATCAGCCACAGTTCTTCCCCTAGCATCCATGCAGCCCAAACATAGACATGTTTACTCAGAAGTCTGCCTTCTTTCAAACGGATGGGAGGAGCAATTCTAAGACCAAATCAGGTTTCATCAGAATGATCCCAGTGTAGCTAGTTGGTATTTTATGCTCTCCCAGGTGGGAATACATATTAATAAAAAGATCCAAAGCTAAGGAACTTATAGCAATGATACTGAAGTCCATGGCTTTAAAAGGGAATTAGACAGATTCATGGAGGACAGGTCCATGAATGACAGCTATCCATGGTGAAAGCTCCGCAGTCATTGGCAGCAAACTTTCCAATAATAGCGCTAGGAGGCCATGGGGAAGGCCTCGGCCTCTATGCCCTGTTTTCTGCTCTTTCAGTTGACCACTGTGTGGATACGGATGCTGGACTCGTGGGACCAGTGGTCTGATTAAACATGATTCTTCTTAGGTGCTAATCAGCAGCAAAACTGGTTATAGGACTAGAATTGAAACTTCACACCCTGCTCCTCTAATCGCACACTCACCTAGGCACACAAGAAAACAAATATCATGGATGACATGAAATTATCGACTGGCCTGGTGTCTAAATATGCCCTGGGCAAGGCAGACTCCAGAGAAAGGCACGGTGTAGGGTTTTTATGGGGTTGGAATTTATTTTTCCAATTTTTTCTTTTTTAGACAAAGCAATTGATTCCTCTTATTCCCTTTTCCTCTTTTGAAAGAGAAATTCTCTTTGATTGTTCATTAATTTAGCTTTGAGGGTTTTTTTTTACAATAATGTAGATTTCCTCACCTATGGATTTCTGCCTGTTGTGCCACTGTAATACAATACAAAGGGTAAAAGCAGTCTGATGCAGTAAGGATATGTTCAGACAAGCCCTGGCTTGTGTTTAATTGTTGATTTAATGGTTCACTTGGTTCTTAATTTTCAACTATGTTCATTGTATATAAATAAATAAATACATGACATCTTAGAGATATTAATCAAATTTTCCTCTTCATGAAAGAGGAATTGATTCAAAACTGACTCAAAGTCCTAAAATCTGGAGAACCGGGTTTGATTCCCCACTCCTCCACTTGAAGCCAGCTGGGTGACCTTGGGTCCATCACAGCTCTCTCAGAGCTCTCTCAGTCCCTCCCACTTCACAGGGTGTTTTGTTGTGGGGACAATAATGACATACTTTTTAAACTGCTCTGAGTGGGTGTTAAGTCATCCTGAAGGGCGGTATATAAATCGAATGTTGTTGTTGTTGTTATTAAAAATAGGAATAGAAAAGGATCACCACCATTCATGGAGAAATTTGACATGGAGGAATTAAGATAATTCCACAACAACCCTAGCAGGGTGCTGTGGAACAGCAAATGCTTCCCATGCCTGGTTCTGCAATTCAATCCCTGCAAGTGGCTTGCTCCTGCAGAGACCTGAGAGGAGTTCTAGGCACAACTGATGTTTTGCCCCATCTGACTCCATCACTGAGGATGGGCTGTTCATCATAATGCTCCAACACACTATTGTTTTGCTTGGAACTTCCCTATTCATTTGTCTACACGCTACATTCATGCAGTTCATGGATTCATCTGCTACTGTTCATCTCAGCAACCCTTGTTCTCCATCTCCCATTTTCCAACCTCCATGTAATCAACATGGTTTACAATATACCAGCAGAGGTTGGGGGACTGAGAATCTGGAGAAGCCTGTTCTTCCCCCTTGTAAGATCAAACCTGTGCAAACATTGGACAACCCCCTTAGCCCCTTCCCAGTATCCCATCCTGAAGGCACATGAACTTTGTAATGAGTGAGGGAAGGGGATCATGCTGTATCTACCAAACCATATTAAAACAGAGACACAGCTCTGAAACATTTATTGAACACCACTAGGCAGGGGATTCTGGATACAACTGAGATAATAATAATGATAACAACAACAACGTGCTTCTACACTGCTTTTCTAGATTAGTGCCTAACTCAGAACAGTGAACAAAGTCAATGTTATTATGGAGGTTGTGTGCTCTCCACAATACAGTTGAAGAGCTTGGGCTGAGATGAGTGGCTTACTTAAGGCCATCTACTGAGCTCATGGCAATGGTGGGATTCGAACCAGCAAAGTGCTGATTCACAACTGCAATTCTACAGCATAGTGCTAACTATGTTGGTCTAGCAAGGCTCCTCTGCCTTTGAAAACTGCCCTGACAACTGCAGAAGCACAGGTAGAGCTGTCCCTATCAATGTATGCCCATGATAGGGACAATTGTTCTCATGAAGCAACACCCCTCAATAGTGCAGGAGGTAGGCTAGAACAAGAGTTGGCCATCTCATAGCAGAACAGCTAGATAGACACACACCAGCAACTACAGCTGTTAATGTTGTTGTTGTGGCCTCAACAGGTGATTGGTGCTGCACTGGGAAGGTGCCCATCCTGGCCTTTGTCCCTGTAGGAAGCCTGACTACAAATCACCAGAAGAATTTCCCAGAAGTGATGTCATCACACAGTCCCGCACACGCATATCGTACCCAGTGAGTTCCACCATCTCTTTTCCCAGAAAAAAAGCTCTGCCTCTTTCAAATATTGGAGATTGTGTGCTTTCCTAGTTATGCAAGTTTTATTATTAAAAACTTACCCTTGAAGAAACCCAAGTATTTGTAAATGATTTGATACCCATTGAAAATTTCTCCTTAAATCTGTTGTATCTTACTTCTTATAAAGTGGTCACACACCACAGTATCAGCTGCTCACTTTGTAATTTGATACATTTTCAGTGCAATCCTCAGCAGACTTACTCCAGTCGAAGCCTATCGGGGAAAAAGGAGCTTAGACTGGAGTAAATCTTCTTAGGATTGCACTGATCATTAAGTTTATCCAGTTTTCATTTAGCTTTGTGAAACAGCATGCTGGACTAAAGGGACCACTGGTCTGATCCAGCATGCTCTTCTTATGTTCTTATGTTGTGACTAAGCTATTTCATATTCCAGAAATGTGAGAGTACATGTGTGAGTATTCAACTTTACCCTCTGTGATCTAAATCGAACTGACTTTTCCCTAGACCACACTATGAGCTTTATGGATTAGCAGGAATTAAATGCAGATCTCCTGATCCAAGTCCAGTGATGTATTCAGTATACCAAACTGGCTCTCACTGGTTCCTATCAGCATCTTGATTTGTTCATTAAAGACATGGACTTGATTGGCCCATTTAAAAAGGAAAATTATTTTCTTTCTATTGCTTCTGTTGCAGAGAACTGCTGTAGTACAGTGGTTAAGTAGTTCAGCTGTGAATCAGCACGTTTGAATCCCACTGCTGCCATGAGCTCAGTAGGTGGCCTTGGGTAAGCCACTCCTCTCAGCCCCAGCTCCCCAGCTGTATTGTGGGGATAATAATAACAACACTAACTTCTTCATCACTCTGGGTGATGCACTAATCTGTCTAGAAGAGCAGTATATAAGCGTTGTTGTTGTTGTTGTTGCATCTGAAGAAGTGAGCTCTGACTCACTAAGATCTTGCTGGAATAAAAGTTAGCTGCTAGGTGCCACTGGATTTCTTTTGTGTTTTCATTAGTCTAACATGGTAACCCCTCTGGAATCATCCAAAAAGGACCTTCACAGTTTGTCAGGGTTACTAGCTCAATTTAACAGAATGAATGGCTTTCTCAGAAAGAGTTTGATTCAGCTGAGGGAACTGGAGGATGAGTACTAGAGTGTAACGATCTTTTGTAATGCACAATACTTGTAAAGAACACACTCAAATCCTAACTGTGTAGGTTAAGCAGAAAGGACAGTTGTATTGCAAGTGGCGGGAGGACAGTGAGAATAAGACTGCCTCAGAGATAACCACACTTTTATGAGGTGCTTTTATCTGTGAAATCGCTATTGTAATTCTTTGTGCATGTCCACACTCCTTCACATATCTGTTATAAAAACTTCTATCAGTTATGAAGTCCATGGAAAAAAACTCATGTGGGTAGAGGGTCATGATGACAGGATATTGCACGCAGAGGTCCGAAATACAAGTACACTTGTTTTTGCACTACAGGTATATGCTTTTAAAATCCTGTAACACAGCTGATCTGAAAGCTATTCCTGGAAATCACACACTAGCTAGACACACTGTGCCAAGTGCATGTTTTGGAGTTTTGAAGGCTAATATAGTAATTTTGTGAGAAGCATTAATTTTATCTCCACTGTCTCCTCACATTCACTTATCTTTACTACCTATGAAAGAGATAACTAAGCACTACAGTAGCCAAGGACATTCTAAATTAAATTCTCTGGATTCATTAGTCCACTTGTGAGTAATATACTGGACTTACAGAAAAATGGCTTCAGTTTTCTTGCTGCAGTTCACAGTTCATTAATTAGCTTATTTAAGTTGAATAAAAAGCAACATTATTGTCAAGCCTACAGTAGAGGAACCTACTGGGATTAAATCTATGTGTTTGGAGACCACAGAAGGCAATGGAAGAACTACTGATGACAAATTTGACAACTGGAGACCTGCAGGCTCGATCAAAACATCAGGCTGATTTATCTGGCCTCAGATGTTCCTGCTAAATTTTAATTAAGGTATGGTAAACATTTTTGTCCATAGTTTACCAAAGAGAGGAAGGTATTTTCAAGAATGTTGAGGAAATTACTCCTAACAGTTATATCTTTCTTTGGGAATTGTATATAATGCTCTATCCATAACTCTTGCTAGTACTGAACACCTAAGACCTCCCAGAAAAACTTGTATGGAAGCACTCCATTCTCCTAAACAAAGAAAATCAGGAACAGAGGAAGGTTAGAAAATGCATGTACATGTTTGCAATCAAACATGAAATTCCCCACCTCTGTTCTAAAACGGTTAAGGCCTAGGAGGGCACACACTTTCCCTCCTACACCTCTGCATAGTCTACTAGGGCAGTGCTGCACACAGCACACTGCAGTAGCCAAGTTCTGAAACTGAAAAGGCATGCATGACAGCTGCTAGAACCAATTCTGAAAGATAGTATTGCAGCCTTCTCACCGGAGCTGATGTGAAGTTCTCCTAGAGTCTGTCACTACAGATGTCATGAAGCAGCTTAACTGAGTTTTTTTAGATGTAATATTTTTTAAATTTTTAATAACAACAACAACAACAACAACAACAACATTTGATTTATATACAGCCCTTCAGGACAACTTAATGCCCACTCAGAGCAGTGTTATTATTACCCCACAACAATCACCCTGTGAGGTGGGTGGGGCTGAGAGAGCTCCAGAGAACTGTGACTCGCCCAAGGTCACCCAGCTGGCTTCGTGGAGGAGTGGGGAATCAAACCTGGCTCTCCAGATTAGAGTCCCGTTCTCTTAACCACTACACCAAACTGGCTGGCATTTGATATTTGTATTTCTGTTATCCGCCCTGAGCCTGTGAAAGCAGGGAGGGCAGAATATAAATGTAATAAATTAAATTAAATTAAATTAATCCAGCTAAAGTCATTATTTACACTACCCTGGGAATTGTACTTTGTGGGGGGAGGGGTCTCTAAAAGATCATCTTCAGCACTCTTATAAAGCAACAGTTCTCAGGATTTTTTGAATGAAGATAGGAAAAAAGATTAATAGCAAACCAATATAAGTGTATTCAGGGCTTTTTTTCTGGGAAAAGAGGTGGTGGAACTCAGTGGGTTGCCCTTGGAGAAAATGGTCACATGGCTGGTGGCCCTGCCCCCTGATCTCCAGGCAGAGGGGAGTTTAGATTGCTGCTTGGCGGCGTGGAAGGCAATCTAAACTCCCTTCTGTCTGGAGATCAGGGGGCGGGGCCACCAGCCATGTGACCATTTTCAAGAGGTTCCGGAACTCCGTTCCCCCGCATTCCTGCTGAAAAAAAAGCCCTGAGTGTATTGTATAGATATGTCATTGGGTTAGGGCAAGATCAAGAAGAGAAGCCCTTTAGGCCTATTGCAAAGGAGCCATCTGCAGAAGCTTATTGAGAGATGTATGAAGATTCCTTCGCCTCAGTATCATCACACATAATAGGACTTGCCAGTTGTGAGGATGGTGTGTACAATAAATATGAGGAGCTGCTTGACGATTAATGGGAAATGTGCAAAAGTCCAAGCAGACGAGCATGCTGATGACTTTTGGAGCACCTCTAGCTGTTTGTTCATTTGGCTGCTTCTGTTGTGCCATCTCCTCTCCTGCATGGACTTGGACCTCCTCAGCATTGATACTGCTTCCTCAACGTCAATTAGCTTAACGTTTGGCATGCAGATAGCTCAGGGTTAATCTGCGTCTCCTTCCATTTTTCAACCAAGTGTGCCTTTTGGCCATCTGCTTGCACTAGAGGATTCACTGACAGAACCTTAATCTAAATGGAGAGAGATTGATTTCAGGCTCTTTCTATTTTATGGTCAGCCTTTGTTCATTACCGCATTTCTATCAAGCAAATGAACAGCCAAGTGAGGCCATGTGTATTGCTGACATTTTCATGAGTAGATTCGGTAATACCAGCTGTACAATAGTCTGAAGACCTCAAAGGTTAATGTACCCGCAGGATTGTGTAGTCTGATTTTCCCCTCTCCTGAAACCTAAACGCATAATCATTTCCTTAATCAATCTCTTTAACCTTTCTGAATTTCATTTGAGATGGAATGCTGTAATGAATCCAAAATTCAAAAGGTGAAATGAGTGGGAAACTGTGGCAAAGTATCTCCTCTAAAGGTAAAAAATGAAATCGCCATTCTAAAAAAAACAAAAACATAAAAGGCTTCTGTCATATTGGCACAGTTTTCCCACATCATGAGCTGATTTGAAACACAGGGAAGAATCTACCGATTCTACTGAGACAGGAAGATCCATCTGTGCAGGCTTAATGCCACAAACCAGCCTTGGATTGCACGGTCTGGTCTGCTAGATGTTTCACTATCCCCTTATTATGCAGTCGTAGCCCGTCAGCATTAAAAGGAGGTTTGTGGAGCCCCTGATGGACTGCCCTGGCTATTGGGCTGCATTCATCTTGGTGTGTCACAGTGCAAACCTGCCTTAAAACATCAAAGGAAATACTCGAAATATAGTTATTCATTTTATGGTGCAAGCTTAATGTGAGTTTTATTAACAGCATAGAGTTGAGTCCCATATTACGGTCCCCTTTGGAGGAGACTACTGAAAATACATCTGATGTCAATCATTCGGTATGGAAGACATAACAATTTCAAGTCATGTGCCATCAGTTTTGCCCAAAGTGCAGTTTCTACACCAACACTATATATTATTGGTGGAGTTTACCATTAGGATGGAAACTTTTTTTGTGGGGGAGCACAATATGAGAATCAGCTGTTTCTCATAATGTAGGAGTCATTGTCTTTAGTACAAGCTGTGAGTGAGCATGTCTTATATATACACAAAGCATCCTATACACCCTTCTTCAAACCAATGTAGGAATACTTTCTAACTCAGCTCCTCAAGTACAAAGTTAACCCATTGAGCTCTTGCCCCTTGCAGATCTCTGCTGGCCTACTCTGGCCCTTCTAGAACACATTATGCAACTGTTGACAGTCAAGCCCAATGCCACATTTGTCACATAGTTATCATTTGAAAAGGTTACAAGGCTCCATCTCTACTTTCTCCATTGTTTGACTTCCCCACGTTCACTTTTCTGTACTACTTCTCTCATTTAGAACCACTTAGGAATGCACACAAGAGACTGTGAATCAACATTATGTTGATTTCCAGTAACTGTACCAATGCAGCTCTCTCCAGGGACCTTTGTCTGTTGACATGAGGATAATGACTGATCTGCAGAGTGGTTTTCTATGGCACCTGCTTCATTCTATGGGTAGGGTGAGATCAGTGAAGTCTTGAGAGGAATGAATAGAAAAACACAGGAAAACTGAAATCTGGAATGCTTTCACATTGAACCTGATTTTGGGCCACTTCTGATATTACCTTAGATAATTAACTAAGCTTTTAAAAATATATACATAAAAATGTGGAAGTGCAAATGCAACAAACATGACTGCAAACATGTTAGAGGGCCACACTCAGAGAGCGGGACCACAAATGACGCCTGACACAGGTTGGACACTTCCCAGCTTCCCTCAAGTTTTGATGGGAAATGTAGGCAGCTTGGCGGAATGTTGGACAAGTGACAGTTGAAAAGTCCATTGGACAGCAGTCAGAGAGCGAAGCTGCAAGACCAGGATGCCTACATTTCCCATCAAAACTCGAGGGAAGCTGACTAGTGTCCAACCTGTGTCAGGCGTCACTTGTGGTCCCGCTCTCATTTCAAGGTTTTGGCTATCACATGCAAAGTCCTTCATGGCCTTGGTTCCTCATATCTACAGGCCACCTCTCTCCCTATGCTCCACCACAGCAGCTTTGCTCATCTGAACATGGCCTTCTGCAGATACCACCCTGCAAAAGGGTAAAATTAATAACCATCCATAAATGTGCTTCTGTATTGTCCCCTGCATTATGGAATGCTGTCCTGAAGAGGTCAGGAAGGCTCCCACTCTCCTGACTTTTTGCAAACTCTGCAAAACCAAAGTATTCAGAACAGCTTTTTATACAAGTAACAGGGCTGTGCAGTAAGGAAAAGGTTCAAAGAGATGCTTTGGTAAAGCGGTGGGGACTGTAGCTTATACTACTGGGCACTATTTGTTGTTGTAATTTAATGTCATGTCAAATTACCTATGTTTGTTTCAGTTCTGTATCAGATTTCTATTTGTTTTCTAATGTCTATAATCTATATTACATTGCTTCTTGAACGTTCCAGCTGTTGATTGTATTGAATTACATTGTGTAATCTACCTTGAGTTTCAGTGAGAAAGGCCAACTGTGAATGAATGAATGTTTGGATATAGCTCGCTAATATTGCTATATTGAATATATTTGCTGACAAACCAGAGTTTGCCTTTATGTAACTGCAACAAAAATGCTAGCTGTTTTTTTTTTATAATTCTTGTGTAACTCACGTGGGGGAGTGTCAAAAGAAAACCCCCAATTTGTGTTCTATTCAGAATGTAATGCATGCTCTTGAGAGTGGGTTCCAATCAGCACAGATTCACAGTGACCCACTACCCGTCAACAAATAGATTGGTCTTCAATGAATTTCATAAACTTCCATATTACAGAAATTATGTTCTATTTTTGTACCTGACTGACTTTGGTTGTTGTTGCTATTGTTTTTGAACTTCTGGGGAACAGTTCATGAGGAAAAACTTTCTTTTGTTTGGCCATAACACACACTACATTACATTTATGTGTGATATACATTCTTAAACTCATGAAAATTTGGGTTTTTTCTAGCAATTCTCCCAAAGCAAATGGGGAAATACTTTTTTTCTTGTCCCTTGTCGAATTAATCAGGAAAAAGAATCTAGTATTGTATATAAGAAAAAGGAAGCACTCCATAAGAATGGTGTTCCTAATGATTTTTTGGTTTGAACTTCAGTCATTTTATTATCCCCTGAGGGTAAATTTGCCTGCTAGAATTCATTTTCAGTATTACCCATTATTTCTTCTAAGGGATTTAAATAAATGTATTTCATCAATTTTTATATCTCAAAAATACATAAATTATAATGAGATTCAGGAAGCCCATACACAAATTTCCCTCTTGAGGACAGCATACATTACAGAACCCCCCCCCCCTCTTTGTCAATTTCAATCATATTGATTATTCAGCTATTCTGCATTATTTCCTACAATGCTCTGGCTATTTTGCTACAGATCAGATATCTTGTGTTTTTGTTTGGTCAGTAAAGTACTACTCCTTGAAAGGAAAGCAGAGTCCTTTATATTGTTAACATAAGTTTGCTTCTAATTCCACACACACACACCCTATCTAAAATATTATCTCTGAACCTGATCACTTGTTCCACTGATTGTGGGCCCAGCATGGAGGAGAGACAAGGGGTGAAGGCAAGGCAACAGAAAATACAGGCCCTTTTCAGAATTCACAAAAAGCTACAACTTTATCGGTTGCAACTTATGGAGCACTGGCACTGCATAGGGCAAGAATCCCAAGAAACATAGTTCCTATGAATGGGGGGGGGGAACCTCTGCATTCTTCTGCTTATTGAATTTATAGTTTTAAAAAACATCATATGTGTTTCTCAGTAGGCACTGACAAAATTATTTGACTGTGCATGATTTTACAATCAGCCTAATTTTAAATTCCTGTTTATAAAAAGCCTGATTTATAATTCTGCTAACTTTCCCAGGGCCTTAAACTTTACCTTTCTGATGTTCTTTCTGATCGTATTCTTCAACTTACATTCTACTGCTGTTTTTTCTCCTTACATATTTTTCTTAAATGGTGTTCTAGTATATCTTTCTCATCCTTTTAACAGTATATTAATTATTTGGCAATGACACTTGGTTTGCACTCTTTTCAGGAAGGACACAGACTTTGGTACCTCCAAGTAGAATCTCCTACTATCTGTTTTTCTTATCACTTATACAACAAAGGGATTGGGTTGGTACTCAGATGTGGATGGAAGTTCCACTGATGCTGAGATGCTATGACATGGGAGGGCCTTGTTATTGATTATTAATATTACTGTACGTGCCAGATATCCATGTGCACAATAGTCTTTATGTAAGTGCTAAAATTGCCCCAGCTGTCTACTTGTGCTAAGGGAAAGCAATTGTATCCCTACAATCTTTTCTGCATGCACAAGATATACAACAAAGCATTTCTTCTGATACTATTTCAGAACTAAATTAAACGAAACCCTGTGAAACGTTTGTAGTACATTCCATTGCTCTGTATGCACATTGTTATTTCAATGGGAAATATATTAAAGGACTATGTATTGCTGAAGACATTGTATGGCTGCTGGCATAAGTGAAACTGTGCCAAATCCTTTTTCCCTTTCTGCTCACACTTTTCTGGATCCAATCCAAGGTGCCTGATAAGGAAAAATACACAGACGTCTGCTTAAGGGAGCTTTTTGTCTAAATGGTCATGCATGTCTTTGGATAATGCCCAGGGCATCAGTGATGACTAGAGATAAATTACTGTTTTTTACCACCACTGCCCTCATCTGAACAATTCTGTCATTGCTTAAAGGTTTTTTAAAAATTTAAATTTAATTCACATTTCTACTCATGATGACTACTCAGTGACCTTTAGCAACATGAGCAAGGCTTTATTCTCCCCAGCAACATATTCTACCACTCCAGAATTTAAAACAAAAATTAGGGGACTGTTGCAGTTAGGAAAAGGGGGAAAGTGGCATTCCTTGCGGGGACCAACCTTAGAACAAGGTTTCCCTGGAAGGCACCCTGGTAATCAATGGCCACCACTCAGGCAGCTCCCGAGAACAGCTAGACTGATCCGCTGGGAAGGAGCCCTTCCAGCTCAGCCCTCACAAAATAACAGGGTGGGAACCCTTTAAAACATCTTATAGCAAACCAGGCAGTGCCCAAACGTTCTGGCCCATAGGGAAGAGAGTCGGAGACATATCCTAGAGAGATGTATGGTACCAAGGAAGCCAAAAATGCCTTTATAGAAAGAAAGTTTATTATAGGAAAAAAAGAGGAAAGGGTGGCTGGACTCAAAAGGGGTAGGAAGGAAGAATGCAAAATGCATGAGAAAGCGCACTATCATACAACACACAGCACACTTTACCTAAGTTGTAGCAGGCTCCTCAGAGCATGTACAGAGTTCTTTGCAGTACCAAGATAGCGGGGGGCCCTTAACCTCTGCCCCACTGGTCTTGGAGTCTCCAGATGTTCCAAAGTGGGGCCAAAGAGAAGTCCAGAGCTCCCAGATATTTAGGGGCAACGGAGTCTGAACTAAGCCAGCCTCCTCGGTGAGATAGATTAACAGATCTAACCAATCCCAAGCAAAGCTTCGTGTCTGATGTCAGAGACTATTTACACCAGTCAGAGAATTATTACAGGATGGTCCCACCATTTTAATGGCTCTGCACTAACATGACAAAAAGGGAATCTGGCCCAAATCACTTGCCCTTTGTCAAAAAAGGATTAAGTTTGCTACGTAGCTCTTAAGTGGAATGGAGCATAAAGTCTTATTCCCATGTAAAGCCCATGGGTCCAAGAACCCAGATGCTCTAGGTGGCACTCTTGGGCCACATTGAATCTTAGGGGTCTGTCACAAGGACAAACAGAGTTCTTCAGCCATCGCAAAGAACTTTCAGTTACAAGAAAGCTACTGATGAACTGGGGCTGAACACTGAGAGCTCTGTGGGGAAATCTGCTCTCATTGCATCAAGAAGAGCTTTTGTTAGGACAAATCCACCACTTTAATCCTCCGCATCCCTTGCATATGTATCTTGCAAGGCCTGCCATGTGCCAGTTATGTACATGCCTCATGCACTGAGCAGAAGAGGACAGAGGGAGAAGACAGAGAAATTACCATCCAGTATGGAGATGCATATACAAAAGGAGGAAGAAACAATAGTAGTGAGAGAGCAGTAGTTCAAAGTGGGCCCCCTAGAAACTAATTCCACTTGTTCACATCTCTTCTCTCAGTCTGCTTTCCTGGTTATTATCAAGCAAAGCAGATAGTTTTTTAATGTAAGTCTGCACTAGGCTGTGTCTGCGTAGTAAATGGTAAGGGAGGCCTTAATCTGGACGAAACATAAATCAAGTATTCTGCACGAAGCCAGCAGAAGGAAGAGCAGCATGGTTGGAGACCTGTGGGGTTCACATCCTATTGACTACTACTATTGTTATTATTATTTATTGGATTTATTATCCGCTGTCCCCGTAAACGGGCTCAGAGTGGATTGCAGTATAAATAAATTACAATAAAAACAGCATTAAAATCATAAAATACAATAACAATACATTTGGGTGGCAACCCAAATTGCTCAACCCTCAACCAAAAACATTCCATGAGGTGGGAAGGGCAGAATACATTAATTTTTCAGTGGAAATTGGGGTGAGGGTTTTTTCTCCCCCTCTCCCAAGAGACCAGCATGGAAGCCTGCCAAGATGGCAGTTCAGTAAGTCTGTTGTTAATATGACAGAGAACGTATACTGATTAGGGTTGAAAATCCCTTTTTATATATGGTGCACAGGGAAGGATGGAGGGGGCCCCATCTTGGGATACTGGAATTTATGTCTGTCAAGCTTTGATTTACTGAAACGCTATGTCTGTGAGATTTGTGATTTTACTGTTTTTATCACTGTATTTTATCTACTGCTGTAACCTACCCTGAGCCCACTTGTGGGGCGGGCGGGCTACACGATTAAACAAATAATAATAATAAAAAAGTATAGGATTCTGAATTAGACAGAGAAAGTAACACATTAAAGAACATGATATTATGGTCCTGCCAAAGGAAAACCTCCTTTGATCTCGCTCAGATTCAGGCTACTTCTACATCAGTATTTTCCCCAATGTGGAACGCAGCATGCCCCTGCTTTATTGGGAAGTTTCCACAAGCTGCTGTGCTCTTTTCAAGCAGACATCATGTGGGGCTTTCCATTCTAAGCTAAAGCGAAGAAAAAACTTTGCTCTGACATAGAGGGGAAAGGGTGTGTCTGTTGCAGGCAGAACCTCCATGTGAAAGTTTTATCCAAAGCAAATGATGGGGTGGGCAGGCTGAGTTTAATACTGCCTTCAAAACGGCAACACCCAGCTCCAACATTTGCCCCACCTTTTTCGTCTTTTAACAGGGCTTTAAAAAGCTCCTCCGTTGCAGCTCAGCTGTGAGCTGGTTTTCAGCTTTTGGGGAAGAGGATTGTAGGGTTGATGCCAGCAGTGAGCAGTATGGGAACAGTGTATGTGGATACCATCTACACATACTTCTATCTTACTTGTAACTCTTTTCACACTGGGGACAGCTTTTTCTACCTGTGTGTAGAAAAACTGTGTAGCCTCACAGTTTGCTTTTTGCAGTTGCATGAAGCACGGGCAGAAGCAGCAGCAGCAAAAGACAAGTTACTCAGGAGAGGATCATTCCAACAGACATTTCTGTGCACAGCATTTCTACTTTCTGCCAATTACTGCATTGTTTCAATGGCTTTAGTAGTGCTTTCTTGATTCTGTACGAACAACAGCGGCTCATTCAGTACTCTGCTGTGGTGCTGTGCCTGCTGGACAGATGCAGCAAATATAGATGGCAGATATTTTGCTTGTACTCTCTGAAATACAGTAGCAATACAGAAGCAGAGACTACATTTCCTCTACCATATGGAGGGCAATGTACCCACAAAGCACAGAGGCAAATAACTGGGGTGAATCCTCCAGAAGGAAGACATGGACAAGCAGCAATGCTGTAAAACTGGGGAGGTATAAAAATGAATGCTATCTCTCCACCAAGGAAAGGTGATCACTCAGAGAGACAGAAAAAGCAAGACAGAATGATACAAGAGAGATCCAAGATAAGGAAGGACTGAGGCCTCTCCCCTTGAAAGGTCAGCGATGAAGATCACTCCTGTCATCTTTGATTTTATTTAAAAGCAGCTGGAGGGGGTGCAATTTGAAGTGGGGTCATGATGCTCTACAGCAGGATGAAGATAGATAATCTTTTTTAGTTCAAACTGGGTGGTGCTTGTGCATTTTTATGCATGTGTCTGTCACACAAACAGAGTACTAAATCTTGCCTTTGCTTATGCCTTAGAATCATAGAATCATAGGGTTGGAAGGGACCTCTAGGGTCATCTAGTCCAATCCCCTGCACAGTGCAGGAACTTCACAAGTACACACACACACACACACACACACACTACTTCACTGCACTCAGTTGATTGAATGTTTTTCTAGCTTATCATCAATATCGAAGTTAACTGGTTTGGGAGAAAATGTTGAAATCAGGCAAGTACAGCAAGATAAGGTGGGCGTTAGAGTTAAGTAAGTGAGGTAAATCAATTTAGTTCCCCTTGCTCATGCACCCCCTTTGCTTTCCTCTTGATGATCCTGAGAACAGGTAAACCTTGCGTGCCAATATTATCATGCCTACCTGTGCCCACTCTGCAAGGGCATGTTCTGCTGCCTGAAATTTGCCAAAGAGGAGGATCCCTTGAGTGAGGGTATACAATTCCTAAGAATATGTTTCTCTTTGAAACCAATGAAAACAACGAGTAAGTGCATTAAGTATAATAAACAATGAACTGAAAAAACTACAAGGAATAAAATTTCAGTGCACACTTGTAACCAAAGGTCTCTTTTGATCCCTTCAATTGCTCCCGGGGAAGATGGGGCTGTGGCAAACATACTTGCTGTATAAGTGTGGAGCAGGTTCTTCCCAGCTCATGGACAGCTTCTCATTGGCCATGAAAGGTTCTTTCCAGGTTTCCCCAGAATCTGATGTATCACTTTCAGAGTCTCTCCACACAAGACATCATACATGGGAACGCTCAAGTGACTTACTTTCCATGTGGTCTTATATTCAAGTGTGCAGTGCACGTGTATCCACAACGGGAGAACAAGTGTAAAATCTTTCACTTGAGTGTCCCAGTGAAAGATGTCTTGTGGAGAGACTCTCAGCCAGGGCTCATCAGAGAAGCTAAGAATGCCCAGCTGACAGTAGCATGATTTGACACTGAAAATATAGGGGGGGGGGGACAACCCTGCCACTCATGGGTTCTCTTTTGCTTCTTGAAACTATTTGGAGACTTTGGAGCCTAATTTTCCCTGAACATTTCTGATATATCTCTAATATTGGTTTGGCAGTGCTTGATCTTTTCCTAATCCTTTGAGTTTAAGTTTATTTACATCCGTTTAAATGTAATACCTTTAGGCAACTGTGAGCACTTGCCTCTTATCATCTTTCTTCTTGTAGTGATTTGTGAGAACAGCTCTCACTACATCCCCTCTACCAAAGGTACTTCTGAAAATATCTGCATTTTTAGTCCTGTCCATGTCTTTTATGTTAGCTGCAGCATGGAAAGAGGAAGTGGCGTGGAAAGCAGATCTTGTTCATAGTTTTGTAGTATTTGATTGTGAATGCACTCTCTGAACCTATAAGAGAGGGCTGAAACAACAGACAGAATTAAAAGGAGGAACATCCTGTAATGAGTTGTGCCCTGAGTGTGTGGCTGGAAGGATTGGGGGGAGATTGCTTAAAGGATGGAGGGAAGGGGATTCTGTTGGTGGTGGGATTGTAGCAAGATGCTGTTGGAGAAGAGGCTGTGGGATGATTTGTGCTGGACGATGTTTGGGGGCATAGACTGGGAATAAGCCCAGGATTTGAGATTTCTCATTGCTGGGCAATTTCTTTGTGAAAATAAGGATTTATTGGATTGCACCCTATGTAACAGTGCATTATCAAGCTGACTCAACAGGATGTTTATATACGCTTCCTTTTTCCTGTGAATAAAATCTGTTCAAGCATTAACCCATTTCTGTATTATATTGGATTCGTGTCACAAAGGTTCGAATTGCCTCCCTGGAGTAAAGTGATCACAGTAGGACTAGGATACTTAAATAAATACTTAAGCAGGACTGAGCAATCATTTGCTACTCTCATTAGTGCCAAAGACTCTCAAAATGGCACAAAACTTGCTAGCATGGCCTTTTATACAGGGGGCCTCTCAGAGAGAATTCAGTCACTGTGTACTAGCTAAGGGTATAAACAAGTACAGCTCTAACCCCCAAAGTCCTGTGGAAGGTATTGGTTTTATGACACTTCTTCTTTCTACTGTCATATAAGCTGTAATCCTCAACATACTTACGTCCATTAGTTAAATAGCAATCCACTCATTTATAAGTGCCCCTTCAACAATATATCACATCAGAGAAATTTTTATATACTGCAGCTTTCAAAAGCATGCCCCCTCCATAAAAAATGTAAGATGATACAGTCAACAGGTGAGGATTACACCACCTCTTTATGCCCGCCTGAACCCTAAGGCATCCATTGGAATTAGCTGGCATTTAATACATATAGATAGGGGGTTGCCAGTCCCCCGCTGGGGGCAGGGAATCCCCTGCTCCCAACTTCCACCCCCCATCTCTGCTTACTTGGCCGACGGGGAGAAAAGGTGAACACACCTCCCAGGGCATGCTCCTGGGTGGTACAATGCAACCACACTCCTATGCTCTGCAGCGGGCTGAATCGGGCCCATTTGGGACTGAAATTGGCCCGCTGTGAAGCGCAGGAGCATTCCAGGGCCTGTCTCAAAGACCTCCAAAAAAGTGAGTGCCAGGCCTCCAGCCTCCTGCCCAGAGGATGAGGGGACCAGGCACCCCTACATATGGACGTTTCTGTCACTGAGTCAAACTAACCACACATTGTCGAAATCCTATGCGCCTAGAAATTCTTAGAGTCACAAATAAGACTATTGGATATATCCATTCGTTGTTTGCTTTGTGTCTTATAGCCCTTTTGTTTTACAAATCATTTTAAAAGGCCTTTTTGTTGTCTATGGTAACTATTTTTTATCTAGGATCCTACTTTTCTGTGTGATAAATTTCCAGAGCAGTTGCTGTGTAAAGAGATCATTAACAGCAGAAAAAATACTGTGATGTTGACTTGAGAGATTGGTAACTAGTTTATTTGGCAGAAGCTTTTAAATGAATCAGATGTATAAAGTTGACGGAGAAGGTATTAGATTTTTATTTTGTATATATGTACGCACCTTTCTCTGTGGATATGTGATTGACAAAGCAGAGATAAGCATGAACAAAGATATAGCTTTAGTTTAACAGTTTGACTTCAGCCATCAGTAACTTGAAGATGAAGTTTGTATGGGCAAAGATGGGATGTTTAAGTAGTTTATATCAATTGACAGTCAACATTTGCAGTCATGTTCCAGCAACAGGGATGTTATTTCATATTCCCATCATCCTTTTTTCCCACCTTGTTAACTTGACTTGTATCCTTGTGTACCACAGTGCTTCTGTTTAAGAATTTGATGAAGTAGTCTCTTGCACAAAATGTTCTTAGCAGATAGTGTAGTGTAGAGGCTAAAGTAATTGACTAGGACCTGGGAGACCCATGTTCAATTCCCTGCTCTGCCATAGACGCTCTCTGGTGACCTTGGGCCAGTCACAATATCTCAGCCTAACCTACCTCACAGGGTTTGTTCTGAGGAAGAGATGAAGGAGAGGAGAACAATGTAAGCCACTTTGGGTCCCCACTGGGGAGATAGGCAAGGCAGAAATCATGTAAAAAAACATTTAAAATAATCCAGGAAGAATCTTAGGAGCCTGGGCCGATTCCACACCACCTTACCTCCTGCGTTTTTTTCGGAATGATTGCGTCACGTGTGAGGGCGCAATATCCAGCTGCCTGTCCACATCACCTTCTGACTCCCATTTCTCTTGCGCGATGCCACGATCACATCCCCTCAATAAAACCCGCAATGAACGGGGGGGGGGGGCGTGGTTGGGCTGTGAAAAGTCTTGTGACCTTTTTTTTTTAAAAAAAAAACTTCAATTGGTCGGTATATCGACAAGATACTATCCTGTCCTGTCGAAATGACACCCTGTTAATTGGCTGCGATTGGCTCATTATCCTCCTACCATCGACAGTTTGCAGTGATTGGTCCCCTGTTTAGGCGGGCAAATTTGAACTGATTTTTAATAGTAGATCAGCGGAATTTTTCTCTCTGTTGGTAGTAGAAGGATTGTTGGATTTCTCATCATGGCTCCTCGTGAAACCATCCTGTTCCCTTTTTTTCCCCTTTAAGTGCGGGGGGAACCTCGGAGACGACGGGTGGGGCTTGGTGATGCTTTAGGGGCTGGACGATGTAATGAGCTCATAGCACGATGAAATCGCAGTGGTCTGCTGCGACGCCGTAGCGATACCATTACGATTTTTTTTTAAACCGTGTGAACAGAGGAATGTGTAGTGCTGCGATAGCGAAAAACTGGCGCTAAAACAAGGTGGTGTGGAATCGGCCCTGGGCATAATTCAGCCAAAATCAAGCAAATAGAAATCCCACTGATGACAGAGACATTCAAGAATTTCTTAACTGTGCCTCTCAAATTAATAGCGTGTGGAAGTGTTTAATTTTTTTTCTGGCTCTTCCTTTTTGTATTTTATATGCTCTATCCTCAAGGCAAGTTTACTGCTGTTATGTATCTGGCATATTTCACATACCATGAACCTTATCCCATTTAAATTAGTTCCCTGCATTTCTCTATCTTTGTCCTGCACAAAACATTTTAAAATATTTTATTCTGGTTTCCTTCTGTGAGACACTTTTAATTAGCTTCAAAAATACCTGTGAAAGCAATGGTGGACAACATGAAGTCACTTCAGGGCACACAAGGAAATCTGTCCTTTTCCATGACTGCAGTTGTCTTTCCTGAGCAATCTTTTTCCATTCTTTTGGGACGACAGAAGTGATGACAAATTTGATACTGAACTTGTGATAGAACACTTCACTAACTTGTCTGAAACTTAGTGGACAAAAAAAACTTGTCTGGAGTTACAAAAGATAATAGCTTGACACAACACTTTCGCTTGTTACTTTCTATATCTATCTGATACAGTGATAGAATGAAATAGTTTCTTACAAAGTGGCTAATTTTTATGACAGTACTGTCTCTTGATGTTAAACATACACGGAGTTTATCCCTCTTTGCTGTCTATGAGGAAACAAACCATTCTGTCATTGTCCAAAATGTTATTATGGTATAGAGACTCATATCTAAGATGATTCAGTAAAACAGCAATAGCTTCTGTTACTAGAAAGATGTATATAAAAACTAATAATTAAGGGTATTATTGGACAAAAACTTGATAGGAAATAAAAGGACCATGGCTGATACCACATGTGGTTAAATATTGTGCTCTCATTTTTCAATAGCAATCATTCACAACTAGTTTGTGCTTGTACATACAGTATAATCCAGTTGCAATAATTGCTATTTCACATTGTAATATACAACAATGGGTGGATGCCGCCCATCAATATATCTAATTCTCAAGATGGCCAAATCTGTGGGTATTCAATACTACACTTGGATAAACCAAAACAAAATCTAGCCTTTTAAACCCTGAGACTGGAAGCTAGCCTGATGCTGGGAGATGCATAGATGGGGTTCATGCAACATACAGATCCTTTTTCCATCTTGTCCACTAGTTAAAATAATAGCAGTCTTTGTCTGTTTGTAGATAAAATAATACTTAAAGTTATATACACATTTTGATATAGTTTTATTAAACAATTTTAGTAAATGATATGTGAAGACCTTCATGCTTCTCTTTCTCTTTGCCAATTCTTCAAAGTTTCTCATTTCTCTTTGGACTGTTTTTTAAAATTCTTATTCACCATTCAGCATCTGGCAATTCTGCCTGTGTTTCAAACTTCTTAGCCAGAACAATGGCAGAGCTCCCAAGGAAACCTATAATTCAACAAAGATAACCCCAGTGTGTCACAAGCACTATAGCAGAATGGTAATACACTGTTTTTTTCCCCATCCACATTGGTAAGAGTATCTAATTAATTTGGCAGAGTTTTCCAGTCCTCAATTATGACATCTGTTGTGCCACAGAATGATCCAACACTACCATCTGTCTTTCTACATGCACAATGAATGGATGGACAAAGATATAATTTTATTTTAGCAACAGAGGGTATGGACAAGCATGATACTCCAGCTGAAGCTGAACACTTCAAGTTGTCAAGGTTAATTACCAGAGAAATACACAGAACTGCATATTGGGCTGTGTTAGGCTAGGAACTTGTACTCCAAAGCACAGTTGGAGGATGATTAGCCACAAACAAGATATCCCAGATCATGCAGGTTTCATTATATTGGATATGTAACTCTTTTTATCTCTTCCAGGTAATCAGTGCTTATCCCAGCTGCCCACCTGAGGCACATATTTCTGCCAAGAATGTCTTGTGTGAAAAGCAAAACAGAACATCCAGCCACTGCATAGGGATGTAAACACACAGCATTAGACTCTGTGGCTGACCCACTTTGAAATTTAAGGCCTGTTTTTTTATAGTAGGCAGGAGGAGGGGTGTTTGGTGGTGGTGCAGAAGCACCCTCTGTGTCAGTGAATATAAAGAGCAATGAGTACAGAAGAGGAGAATGCGAGTGTGGGGCAGGATTGTTTAGATCAGGACTGCATACCTGTGGCCTCGTCAAGCTGTCTTGAGACTTAGCAACCATCTGCTTGGTGAAGGAAGGGGAAACAGAAGGCTTTCTTTGGTCCTTTTCCTCCTCCCAGAAATATGGTGCTGTTCACATCAATGGGTGTGGGGCTTCAAAACACAATCCTGATTTTTTCCCCCTTGCCTGATATATCAGCAATCATTAGGATCAAAGCAGTAATTCCTCATCTTTTCCCCATGAGTTCAGAGGCAGAAAGAAGAATCTACCTATAGGCATTGAGTGTTTGCCTTCACAGAAGTGAGATGGAAGTTTTTAAACATGTGAATCGTGTTTGGCAGACAATTTTGGTCCTTACCAAGTACTCTCCTTAGATATGCAATTATTCATTATCCTGATGGTTTGACAAATGAAAAATCTGGTAGGTAATTCAAACTTGAACTATGAACAAAGAATCTTTCAGTGGAAAATGTTAACGCGTGTGAGTATATTTCTCTCCTAAGCAGAATGTTAAGATGACATGATTCCTTTGTATGCTGATAAAGAGTGGAGAGGCCTTGATTAAGGATCTGATAGCTAGCCACTGGGCAAGGCTCGGTTTCTCCCTTAGCAAATGTGATGAGATCAGGTGTGGCTCTATTCTGGGCTTTTTTTCTGGGAAAAGAGTTGGTGGAACTCAGTGGGTTGTCAGCACAGGGGGCAACTTCTGGCAGGAGGCGGTGTCCCTGGTACCACATGCACATGCGCAAAGTGTGTGCACGCTCCCAGAACTGCACAATGATGTCATTTTGGATCAGCTGGAACAAGTGGGGAGTTTTTAAAAGTTTAAATCGCCCTCGACAAAAATGGTTACTTGGCTGGTGGCCGCTCAGTGGTGAGGAAGACAATCTAAACTCCCACCAGCCACCAGCCATGTGACCATTTTCAAGAGGTGCCGGAACTCTGTTCCACCATGTTCCAGCTGAAAAAAAGCTGTGGCTCTATTCATTTCTTTATTGTAATCATGAATTTTTCAAAGCCAAGAAAGAAGAAGCTGGTCCTGACCTCAAAACAGAGGGAGAGGCAATTAACAGTGAATTCCTAAGCAGAGTTACTCCAGTCTAAGCCCATTGATTTCAATGGGCGTAGACTGGAGTAACTCTGTTTAGGATTGAACTGTAACTGCCCACGTACCATTAGTTACAATTCTAAGGATGATTTCCTGGGAGGTGTTAGCCCTATTGAATAACACCGTATTTATTTCTGAGTAAATATAGTGAGGATTGCTCCTACTTTCTCCTTCCGCTCATCTGTTGTCCATTGTCTTCCTTTTATCAGCTTTCATGATGGTTTTTAAAAATTTAGCTATCCTCTATAATATAATCCCTGCTCTGATTGGCATGAGATCAACAACCCTCAGGGAGGCAAAGAAAATGTGGAAGCTAAAGTGAGCAAAGCAAAGAAAAGAATGCTAAAAGAGGCTAGCAGGGTCTGATCTAGCTACTTGTTGATGAATAAGATTATACACTTTTAAAGATTAAGACTGCAATCCTAAATATATTTCCTTGGGACTGAGCCCATTGACCATTGTGGGACTTATTTCCAAGTACTTGAGCATATAATTGGATTTCAGAAATTGGATAGAATTAGAGCAAAGAGTAGTGTTTTATATGGGATAAAACCCATTCTTTTCAGAACTATAAAGCTGAAAAAGATATAATAAACTGAAGAAATTTCCCTGTGTATGGATACAGTTTTAAATATTGGAGGTTGCCTTCTGCATGCAGAATTTTAACATTTGCAGTCAAAGATAAAAGTAATTGTCAAGAGAAAGCCTGGAATGATCACAGGCACATAAAACATTTGAGCATTAATGAGGGAAATTAAAAACTAGGGGAGGTCTAGAGATTTGGATCAGAGGGATTCAAAGGGTCTGGGACACCATGCCCTGCATTACCTCCAGTCAGGCTGAGGGCCCTCTGCTGATATCACTGGAAGAGAACAAAACTAGAAATCTTCAGCTATGTGTTGTACCCACTTTAAACACAATGGCAGTAAGAGCCAAAGGACAATAGGGTGCATACCCTACTCAATTGTCTTGTTCAGAGCTTACCAAGGATACATATACTGACTTATTAGATATTACTTTGCTTTGAGGATCCCTACCATCTCAGACCTTAATTCTTTGTTATCAAGTTGCAGTTTCCTGACTTAAATTTTGTTTAGTCTTTATTGATTTTTCCTCAACAAAGAAAAGATGTGATATATACTCTTTTGAACTAGAAGGGATGAAAATGCTTGATTAAATACTTGATTTAAAATGACCTACTCCAGCATGGTAAATATGACCAAAATAGTACTGCAGCTACCTTCAAGACTAATTCCCCATATTTCTTTATATCCAGGGTGCTGTGTTATTATTTAGCTCTCTAAGTACCTATTTAATTGCCACAGTTATTATATTTTCAGTATACACAGATTACCCATATGTGCATGTTGTGTGCAGTACTGGAACATACTTGACAATGGTACCCAGTGGATTGGTAGATCATCTCAGCAATGTTAAAATGCAAATCTTGGTAGGGAATGTCACCAGAATCTGGAGAGGGGTCATTTGGCTTGCTAACTACTATTGTTTGATTCCTACACCTATTTAATGCAAAACAACACACCTTATTTCTTCTGCCATATTTGGAGGCTCTGAGAAAGTCCAATTTTGCAATGAACAAAAAATATTTTAGAAAGTCAGAGGAAGCTACAGTGTCATCCTAAACAGAGTTATATGTTCTATAGCTATTGAAATCAGTGAGCTCAGAAGGCTGTAACTGTGTTTAGGATGGCACTGTTAACCTCAAAAGAATTGGTTTGGATTTTGCTTTGTTTAAAAATGTTGTGTGGTTAACATAGGTAATACTTGTAAAATGTCAGTGGGTGTCACTATAACACCATTTATTCAACTCAGCCAGCTGCACTTTAACAACTACTAATGACTCAAATAAAGCAGTTGGTCACAGAAACACCATGAATTTGTCCTCCATCCCCGTTCATCATTCTCTATGATAACTTTCCTAGTACTGTGGAAGAAATTAACTGTGGAACAAACAAGCAGCCTGACAAGAGAGGATCTTCAGGGAGAAAACTGCTCCCAAGTGTGATGTGTGTTTTTACTAAAGTAGTCAGTTCTCCATGGTATCATTTAGCTGGCATATATCTTAAGTGCACTGCCGATAAAGTCAAATGTTTGTTGTTTACAACTTTTTTTTTCCTGAGAAGCTACATGCCAAAACCATGGTTGAAAATAATTGATGCTGTACATCAGTTATATGCCTCTGCCAGTTCCAGCACTGGTCTAAATCCAACCTGACACTTCATATTTGGAAAACAAGTTTTCTTCATTACTTTTAAAATTATGACACTAAACATCTCTGCAGCTGATTAGTAGCTATTTCAAGTGAGAGTCTTCTCCCAAATCCTGATTTAAATACTTGTCATTCATTACAGACTGCTTCTGGAATGCCAACTTGTCAGGAATAACTGTTGCAATTTTTCAGATTCAGTGTGCAGGGAAGAAGCTGCTAGAGCCCAGCCATGCCCACAGAGGAACCATTTGAATTCTATGAAGAAAGAAAAAAATTACACGAAAAGAAAGAATTATAGTTCATACCTGTTGAGGGCATGTGAGGAATCACACTGGTGCAAACAATAATTAAGAAATTCCCCTCATAGCACAAAATTGCAAAACTGCTGAGCACCAGAGCTAGATGAAGAATTCCCTGCTCATTGCAACTAGAGCTGGGCACGAATCACAATACGAAGCAAAAAAAAAAAAGCACGAACCAGGCCGATTTGTGGTTCATGAAAATGTGGTTTGTGGGACTGCGTTTTCCATGAACTCCATGACTTTTTTGACCCGGTTCGTGTGAGTCGTCAGTGGTTAGTAAAGCCAGACAGGCTGGCGCTGCTGATCGTGTGTGAAACTGACAGCACCATTCTCCTTCCACTCAGGCGGCAGGAAAACAGGACTGCCAGTTTCACAGACCCTGTGCTGGGTTCAGCCGATGGGCTGAAGCCAGTGCGGGGTGAGTGAAGCTGACAGTTCTGTTCTCCTGCTACCCAGGCGGAAGGGAACGGGGCTGTCAGTTTCACACAACCTGCACTGGGTTCAGCCAATGGGCTGAAGCCAGTGCAGGGTGAGTGAAGCTGACATCCCCATTCTCCTGCCTCCCAGGGTGGCAGAAGAACAGGAGCTGTCAGATCCCCCTTTCTAGCTGGCTCTCTCCCCCTTTCCAGCTGGCTGGAGGAATGGGGGGAGAGTTTGAAGGGAAGAACGTTCCCCGTGCCACTGAGACTCACCATTTGGTGAGACGGTCCACTCACCAAACGCTGGCAAGGGGTTGTCTCCAATTTCATAGTGGTAGCAGGCTATTTGGTTTCTGGGGGTGGGGTTGGCACCTTTTCGGGGACTTAGGAAAGTGCAGGAAATTTTATTCTCATAAAAGGCACCGAAAAAACAGAAGCCAAACAGCCTGTTACCACTTTGAAATTGGAGACAACCCCTTGCCAGCAAGAAATGGCCTGTCTTAGATGTTCTTCTTGGCACATTCTGTAGGGCAATAGTGTCCAACCGAGGGGCATGCATCTGGATATGCCAGACTCAAAAATATATTCAAAATTAGCCAATTCAGATCATCTCAGTTATGTCCAAATGAAAACAAACACTTCCAGAATTTGGGGAGTAACGAAAAGTTATCTCCCAAAATAAAGAAATAAAGGAAGGCATGACTTACCATCTGTCCAGGACTGGATTGTAGATACTGGCCCATCCTTCTGTGAGAAGTAGAGCCCATCTGGGCCCTGACAGCTGGAGAATTTTAAATATCCCTTTTCCTTTACTAGCAGCATTGGACAGATAGAAGGGGGTTTAAGGATTTCTGGTGTCCACTGAGATTTTTTCAGAACTGTGTGATCAACTTTCTAACAATTAACACAATTTCAATGTCTGTAACATTATTTTAAAACTGTTGATGAAATTTTTCCATTCAGCAACATCTGGATAGCATATATGCAATGAAAGCTCGAACCAAGTAGGCCAAGCCAAGGGTACATGTCTAAAAGGTAGATTAAGCAAGAATATCCGCACAAGAAAGGCAAGTGTTCCTGACTCAGTGTTTCAAGTGGGGCAAAGTCCAGCCAAAGCAAGAGCAGTGTGGCATATAAAGACCCTATTGTGACATATCTCCTCCAGTGGTTCACACCTCATTGCCTACACAGGTCTCGCAATCATACTTGTTTGTCATGAAGGAGAAAGGAGGACTAGTACAGATTAAATATAAAGAGCAGGCCATTTACAGGATTATCTACATCCCCCCTTTAAAAGGCCATTTTCACACTGGTGATTTGCCCCAAGTTCAATGCTCTTGGAAAGTTTTTTGTTGTTATTATACTGCCTCCCCACAGCATAGTAGGGTTTCAGCACACACCTCAGGTTTCCTTGACCTTTTTTACAACCCAAGCCTGCTTTGCCACGATGTTTTTGAAAGATCACAGCAAAAGCTTTGCTGGATGATTTGTGGGTGGGAAATTCTGGATATTCCAGGTGCTGCCCAGACAGCATCCGTTTACCCTGCCCCACTCCCCAAGGCAGCCACACACACACACTCATGTCACCGACACACACCCAGGGTTCTTTTAAAATTGGCAATTGGCAGATCAATATAATGGTATATTGGTGTTTCATTACCATTTGGGAAAAAAACCTTGGAAAAAGCATGCACACACACAAATGTCCCATGTGAGCTGTGTGGGGGGTGGCCACCATGGGACTCAGGCAGAGAAAATGTGGGGGAAGCAGCCATCTGAAAGCCTCATTGCCCCTGTGCTGCATCAGCTGCTGCAGTGACCTCGGGGCTTCCCTAGGGAAGCTTTGCTGTAGGAAAGGCTAAAGCAGTAGATGCTGGAAAAGAGATTTCCTGAGAGCTGCTGCCAGTCAGAGACAGACAGTACTGAGCCAGATGGACTAATGGTCTGACATAGCACAAAGCCTATTGACTCTCCTCTCTGCCTTTGCCCTTGCCTTGGCAAACTCAAGCTTTTGACCAGACACAGGGTCAACATTATGGCAGACCAGCAGGCATTTTTCCCAGGGAGACATAGCAAAATCAGCCATAACATAACAAAGACACAGGCATACAAATTGTTAAAATGTGTGTGCACTCAGTATCTGAGTAACATACGTGACAGACATACTCAATATGACACTGCAATCCTATGCAGTTACAAGCCCATTGTTTGGGCTAACTCTTCATAGGATTGCATTGTTATGAACTTAACTGATAGAATTACATCATATTCCAAATGGCACTGGAGAGAAAGGGAATTGTGGAAAAACAGCAACAAACCCCCCTCATGATAGCTTCAGTAGTGAATCTATTAGGCCCTCTCTCAGGGTCTCACCACATGAGACAAAATACACTCGAATTACATGGGTAATTTGAGTGTATTTTGTAATTCAAGTGTATTTGAATGTAATTTGAGTGTAATTCAAGTGTATTTTGTCTCATGTGGTTTGACCCTCACACCCTAATTGCTATCTAACAGCAAGCACCACAAAGAACGTGTAAATCCATAGTCTCTATCAGAAACCTATGACCACAGGCTATAAGAACTTAGAAAGCAGAGACTTCTATACAGACAAGAAAACCTTCTCTAAACTAACAATGTTTTGTGGGGGAAAGGACCTATTAGGAAAATCTCTTCAATTGCAAAATCTGACTGACTGATGACTGGAAAGTGTTGGTATTGGTTTCATTCCTCCATACCTTCTCTTCCATGTTCCGAGTCTGAACTGTGAAGCTTCTTGACAGGAAGCAAAATGAATGAAAATTAGTGGAAAGAAATTATCACTAATGCCATTACAAATCCTTTTTTATTTTAATTGTATGATAGTTGAGGACGAATAGAGGGGTTGTTCATTTCATTTCCCCCCCTTCAGTGTAAAAATGCATGCACACCCCTAGGAGTCATCCTTTGTATACCAATTCTGCTCCAGTCCAACAGCTCCTAAAATGATAGTGTTATTATGGAACGTAGCGACACCCTACAGGGAACAGTTTCAGAAAAATCTACTTTTGGACCAGCTATGTCAAATCAACCTGACAATGTCAGAATTGACGTCAGCCACTTGCTGGGATGTGGGGGGAGCAGAAGGGGGGCATATCTGAGAAAAAAGAAAGTAGATGCATAACATTGAATGCAATTTGATACCATTAGATGGCCATCCCCCAAATTTTGAGGTAAAGTCTTCTTGAATAAAAATGACTGTGAATCTAAACCATTTTTCTGGGTAAAAAAACCAAGAGTGGGCAGCAGGAAGACTGAAGCATGATCAGATGAAAACTAGCACTTGGAACATAGGCAACTAACAAGATTTTCAGAATGTAAACTTTCAAGAATCAGAAAGCTTCCACTTGAAAGCTTACACTCTGAAAATCTTGTTGGTGCCACTGGACTCAAATGCTGCCGTTCCAGTGTGCACCAACACGGCTACCCACCTAAATAGGACATATGTGTTATTTTTATTTAATGATTTGTTTAATTCCTACCAGTAATCCCAGTCCACATTGTGCTTCCTGATCACACAGCTTGACTAGATGAAAGTATGCATAAAGAGAACACTCTACACCATTCAGGGCTGTCCTTGTTCTGAGCTTACGTGCCTTCCTTCGGATTGGAAAGATTAGTCTCACATATCAACATCCCATGATCAGGGGTTGTAGCTCTGGAAGCAGAAGTGCCTTATTCTAAAACAGAATTCTAGAACCATGAAACATGAGTGTGAGACAGTATTGACTCTCCATTTCCTTATTGGTCAGGAACACATCCACCATAGGTCTACAAAGCCTCTTACAGATTTGGTACCTTTCCCAAATTGTTTAAGAAGTTGTGTGGAAAGAAGGATTGCACAAAGCAATTGTTTAAACTGGGATTGGCAAATCCACTTACATAATACTGATTGCAGCAGAGAGGTAGTGATGTGGCTGAGACTTAAAGTGGTGCAGCTAGCTTGCTAGTGGAATTGTACGGCCTTGTGGAATTGCCTATGAGGGGTGAAGAAAAAAGGATAAAATCAAAACTTTGGGAGCATTTGAGTCTCAGTATATTCATTGAAGTGGTGCTTTAAAAAAAAAAAAGAGGTGTCAGCTGTCATGATGCTTGCTGCCTTGGGAGTCCAAGCCCGCTGGCCAAAAGAGGTGCCGGTACTCAGAAAGAGGTGCCAGCACTGCAGAAAGAGGCGCTTGTACGGCATACCACCAGAAAAAAAACCCTCTGCACTGAAGAATTCTGAATTTCTCCCATGTGTCTTTTTTTAAAAAAAGAGATGCATTCTAGTACTGGAAAAACAGCTTGACTTCATAAATGCAAGAATACTTGTTCCAAAATGCAGAAGAAATTGGCTTAGAGATATTTAAGACAAAGGAGTGAAATGTTAGCAAGGCACAGATATTTTCCTCCTCCTCTTCTGGATGTCAGCATATTTTCACATAGGGCTGTCAATCACACGGTGGAATGTTTGAATTGCTAAGCATTACAGTTATGTAAATGTTTTAAATTTTTGGAGTGAGCATGAAGTCTCATTCCTAGAGGCATGAGCCAAGCACTAAGTAAAGGGGGAAAGGTATCCCTTGAGGGAAAGTTATTCTAGAACTGCCTCCTTCCAAATCTATGAAATGCTTTGGATGCTTTTAATGAAGAAGAAACAGAAATATGGGGGTGGGGGGAGATGCTGAGTGGCCTGTTACGACAACAAGCCCTCCCCCTTCTTCCTTTCTATGCCAGTGTATATACTGCTACAGGACTACGTGACATGGTATAAGCTATGCTTATAAATGCAGCCAAGAAGGGATCCTCAAGTTTCATTACAATTCATGTTCTCTATGACATTTATAAGAGATTTGGCTCTCAAATGAACAGGCCATCTCAGTAAATTTGTGAGTTAACATATGCAGGGCCACATACACCAAGGAAAAATTTGCTTTGGAGCTGCCCATAGGAAATAAAAGTACACCAAATTGCATAGAAAATCATTAATTAACAGTCTCTTTTGAATTTGCTAGCTTACTTCCCATAAAGCTCCTGTAACTTCAGGCAAACAAGGAACATTTTTGGTGAAAGATTAATCCAAAGTATTTATGGAATTCTTAACTGAAAGTTTAGCCATCTTAAAGTAATCTCATGAAATGTATAAACTCTGAAATGAGCCCAATTAAAACTTTTTAAAATCCTTGGGAAAGGGTTTGAGAAATCTTTACAGCTTTAATGTAACTTTAGGTTTGAAATGGGAACAAACAGTAACTCAGGATGTAATCCTAAACATAGTTACATCCTACTAAGTGCATTGACTTCAGTGGACTGGGACGGGTGTAACTCTACTTAGGCCTCTGGATTTTAAGTGTTCAACAGCTTTGGAGGAGTTCGCTAAAGTAAGTGATATAAAAAAGACAAGGGTGACATATATATGTCTCCTGCTGGCTAAGAAGAGGGGGGGAAATCCCACCTGAAAGTTAGTGTGATGTTCTGGGGACAGAAGTGGACCAGGACTGTGGAGAGACAATTTCAAATCCCTACTCTCTTATGAAGCAAACTCTCTCATGGGTGAAACTGAGCCAACTGCTCTGCCCAATGGGACCTACCTATACATTAAACTTTTTCTGTCCCCAAGTCCGATGCAGCTTATGAGTAGAGATGGGCACGATCCAAAAAAAAATTGCCGATCCAGCTGATTGTGGATTGGCGCTGGTGACAATCCTAACTAAACGATCCACATCGATCATTTCTCGTTCCCAATCCGTGGATCGTGGATCATGGAGGCCAAAGCGGAGCGCGCTGCTATTCCCAGCTATGTGGGAAGGTGGGTGTTGGCGGCGGCCACCGGGCCCAGTGGGCACGGGAAGACGGCGACGAGCCGCCTCCCCTCAGGGGGCATGGCTGCTCGCTGGCGGCACCCCCCATGTGCCCGCCTGCCAGGCCAAAAAGGAGCGCGCTGGCGAGAAAAGAACGGTGGGTGATGCTGGCGGCATCTGTGTTTGTGTTTGGCCGTCTGTGTTTGGCCATCAGAGCTGCCTATCAGGGTTTGCAGGGATAAGATTGGAGTGCCCATGGCTACAGAACACCCCCTTCCCCCTCCCTCCCCCAGGTGTCTTCTCCGAACTGGTGACTGCTTTGCTGCTCCGTGGTTGGAAGGGAGCCCTGCTGATCAAGGAAAGCTGGGCTTCCATTCGGGTTTCCAGGGCAACAGAAGGAGGGAAACACAGCTCAGGCATTCCCCTGGCTCCGTTGCCCTGGGAATAGATTACTGGCGCCTGAGTGTCTGGCTTCTCAATCCGAGCGTGATCCAGCCCCGATCCAGCCCCCTCCCGATCGCTGGATCGTTGGCCATGGCCGATCACGATCTGCTGAGTCACGATCGCACGATCGCCATTATCGTGGGGTTTTTTGGATCGTAATGTGGATCGTTCCCATCTCTACTTATGAGTTCTATGCTTCCCAGCCACATATGGATCGGAACTGTAGCACTCAGGGAGAGGGGCTGTAGACTTCTCTCTCTTGCTAGTGCTCTTCTACCATGCTTTGGAAGCTACAGGGTCTCAATAGAGCAAAAAACTGCAGCTGCACTTTCTGAGTTTCTACATACAAATACTAGAATTGGTATTTTTTTAAAAAGTGAATATGAATTTTAAGACAGATGCATGCTCATTCAGGCATAAAAATTTAAAGCCATGTAATTATGTTTCAATAACCATGTAAAATGATACATGGCCACTGCTCCCTGTTTGTAAATATACTATGTTTACTTATTTGCTATCATGATTAAGACCCAGCAAAGTACCATTTGGGAAGATGAGATAACATCTTCCAGGATACCTGTCAAAGAAGGGGCATAGGTACCATGTGAAATCTATTGCCTCTTTAAATAAGTACTAACATTCCTACTAAGAAATGCAGCAGTTAAAATGCATAACCAAGAATGCGTCTTGAATAAAATGTAGATCATACCAGCAAGCTGTAATGTGTTCTGGGAAATATAAAACAAACAACTTGTGCAGACATTCCCTTGGGTAATGGGACAGTAGCTGAAACAGTAAAAAAAAAGAAAACACCCAGATTTACCCGATGTTAATAGATCACTACTCCTTATATTCCAAAAGCACTTATCTTGCAAAAAAGCTCAGAATTCCTTCTTCGTCAGCCAAACTTGCCTTATTTTAGCACAGCACAACAGTGTGTTTGCAATTCTCACTTCTGCAAACACAGTCACACTGTGATATAGATAAACCTCCTCCGAATATAGGATTAGAGGCAACCTTAGCCTCATAGTTAATGTACTTGATCTAAACCATATAGTTCAGTAGCAAGGAATTTGATTATGTTAGCTCCTTTGACATTTTAAATACAAAGGAATCTACACTGGTGTTGTGTATGGATGTACTTTTTGATTCCAAAGAATGAAGAGCTACAATTTTTTTTTATATGTCAGCAAGCATATCCACTCACCACTCAGTGCAAAACAAATACAATAGGATTCTATAGAATGACTGGAACCTTCATTTACAAAAGCATTTTTATCAAGGAAAGCTGGAGGAAGGGAAAAATTGGAAAATCTCACCTGTGCAGCCTCAACATTTTCAAGCTGATATGTTTGTGCTTATTAACATGCTTCTTTGCACATTTTACATGTTGACTTAGAAACCGCTTACATTTGAATGTCTGCCTGAAAATGGCTGCTATTTTTCCACATTCCACTGCTTTGAATTGGATATTGATTTAGATGGGTGAAGGTACAGTGGGAGGGTGCATCTTTTGCCCTCCTTCCCCACACCTCCAGTTCATACCTGCCTCTTTCTTTGGGCTGCGGTAGCCCCAATGGGGGAACAGCTCTTAGGCCATCAGCCCCCCCCCCCCCGACTCTTTTCAATGGGTCTTAGTGGCCAATCTGCCCCTGAAGAAACTTCATACTGAATAAGATTTGTTGTTCTTTTACCAACAATTCTGACAAGGGGAAGGGTCATTGAATATGTACATCCCATAGTCCCCTTTCTGCAAGTATGTAACATGTTGCATTCTTGTGAAATCCATTAAGCACTACTCTTTCAATTCAAATTAGGCCACAGTGTCTTATTCTAACAATCCCCTTCTCACTATGCCTCATTTTAATTAACCAAACTTAATTTATTATGCAGTATTTCAAAATTGTCTTTACTTAGAGGCTTTGTTAAGACAGCAATCATTTGTAATTTTGGGCAATACTCCATTTCAATAAACCCTTTCTGACACAAGTCTTTTATTGTATGGCATCCTATATCTATGTGTTTAGTACGTGCATTTATTTTCTCTGATTGCACTAATTTCAAACAACCCTGATTTCCATAATTTTAATAGGCTCTGAACTTGGCATTCTCAGATCTTCCAGAATGTGGCTAAGCCATTGTGCTTCTTTGCACGTCTCTGTTGCAGCAACATATTCTGCCTCAGTAGTAGAATAAGCTACTGAGTTTTGTTTCTGGCTAGCCCAACTTATAGCTCCATTTCCAAATAAAAATACAAAAGCACTTGTAGACTTACAATCTGTTCTGTCTCCAGACCAGTCTGCATCTGTATACCCTACTAACTTAGGCTCTGTTGTCACTGTTAACTTTAGCTTAAGATCAATAGTGCCTTTCAAATACCCCACTAACCTTTTTAGTGCATTCCAGTCCTCCTGATTAGTGGGTGGACTCACTTTCCTACACAGTATACCCACAGCAGATGCAATATCAGGTCTGCACGTATTAACTAAAAATAACAATTTCCCTATAACCGTTCTGTACAATTTGTTATCAGGGAAAGGTTCACTTTCATCCTTTTCTGAAATGAAATTAGTACACATTGGAGTTGTCACAATATTTGCTTTCTTTAAACCCATAAACTCTATCATGTCAACAATTTTCTGCTTTTGACTGAGAAGAAAACTATCATCTTCTCTTTCTACTTGCATACCCAAATAGTAAGATAAATTACCAAGTCTCTTAACTTCTACTTCCTTATTTAAACATTCAACAATTTTTGTACATTCTTGTTTGTTTTCCCTACACAATATCATGTCATCTACATAAATAAGTACATAACTTATTTTTCCATTTTGTTGTTTTGTAAAAACACATGGATCATCTTTACTTGGTATAAACCCCTCTTGTAAAAGCAATTTGTTTAATTTATCATTCCATGTTCTAGTAGCCTATTTTAAACCATATATTCCTTTTTATAACTTACAAACTAGTCCTTGACCTATTTCAAACCTTTCTCGTTGTTGCATATACAGTTCTTCTTCAATTTCTCCATTTAAGAAAGCTGACTTTATATCTAGTTGTTCTACATGCAGTTGTTTAAATGCAGCAACACTAAGCAAAGCTCTAATTGTACTATACTTTACTACAGGAGTAAATGTTTCATCATAATCTTCTCCATATTTTATCCTCACCACAGCCTTGTGAGACAGGTTTGACTGAGAATCTATAACTGGTCCAAGGACGGACACCCTGTGAATTTCTATGGCAGAGTGGGGATTCAAACATGGGTCTCCAGATCCTAGTCTGAAATTCTAGTCACTACAGCACATTGAACAACAGCAAACAGCCAAACATGGGGAGTCATACAAGTAATGTGTAACAAATCGCTAGTGGTTGCTGTCAGGTCTAGCCCTAATGAATCCTCCTTCAAGGGCCAAAACAGCCCTGTTCCCTCTCCCCACATTTTACAGACAGAAATCAAGCATTGAATGCTGGCAATACTGTATGGTTGCCTAGCAACAACCACTAAGAACATTCATTTTTTAAAGTTACAGGCACTGCTTCTATTATTTGGCAGAGTTTTAACTTCATTTTTTTTTAAAGATTTTATATTTGTGCAAACCTGGAGCATTTTTTTCAAGTTTGTAAAAAGTTCTATATTGTCTGTTCATGGTTCCAGTCTCTGGATTTAAGTATCCACAGATTTGGCCACATTGAGAATTAGATATATTGGCATGCAGGAAACCAGCAAGGATTTGCAGCGGGCATTTCATTCCCTCCCCCCTACACTATTTCTTCTTCTCCTTATCTGAAAGCCTCCATAGCCTCTTACCTTGTCTTGCCTCTTTTTCTCCTTCCCATCCACCAGTCAACCTACCTTTATATCCTCTCCCATCTTCAGTTTTCCCTCCTTCTCTTTCCTTGTCAGTTTCTTCCTAGGAAAATTCTGGCTGAGTCACACAGTGCTGGCTGCCAGGTTAGGCCCAGTTGTGTGGAATTATGAGGGGCAGCTCAGTTTCCCATGTATCTCTTTCCCGACACAATTTCTCTTTTCCTGACAGTTCTCATATCCCCACCTTTTCCTCTTTCCTTCTTTACTTTCCACCCAAACCCAACCTACCTTTTATCTGTCCCCATCTTCAGCTTTGTTGGTTGTTTGTTTACTACAAGTATACCATACTTTTCTCTACAATGTGGACCTAAAGCAACAATCCTATGAGACAGGTTAGGGTGAGAGTGTATGACTGGACCAGAGTCACCCAGCAAGATTCCATAGCAGAGTGAGGATCTGAACAGTGTCTCCCAGACTCTAGTAAAAATCTGTAAGCAATTGGCTATCATGTGGTAGCTGCTATTGAACAGCAGTGAGCAGCCAGTCCTGGGTAAGTCATGGAACTTGCATGAAACCAAGTTGCCCATGGTCGCTCCCATGGACTGGCCCCAAAGGCCAAAACAGTCCTGAAAAGGCCCCTGCCCCTCCCTCCAAGCATTAGAAACCAAGGCTTCAAATGACTATACTGTTATGGTTGTCTAGCAAGTTTGCCTAGCAATGGCCACAGAGGGACACAGAGAGCATTCATTTCTTAAAGCTACAGGTGCTGCTCCTATTACAGGGTGGTGGTGATTAACACCCCAGGTTTTTTTTTAAGGTTTCAGATTTCTCTACAAATCTGGAGTTTTCCTCAAATTTGTAGAAAGATCTATCTTGCCTGTCCATAGCCCCAATCTCTGGGTTTAAGTATCCACAGATTTGGCCAAGTTGAGAATTGGATATATTGATAATTTGACAGCACTATTACCACTGTATATTCCCCACCACTCATTGACATCATCTGTGAGGGCTTGCTCTGCTTTTTGTTCTTTCCAATAGTTAGGACTGAGAGGGTGCAGAGTTCTTTGTCATGACAACCGGATTCTGGAACACCTTCCCTAAATGAATTCTTCATAATTCTGCTGCCTACTGAAAACGGTTTTTTAACCTCAAAAAGGATTAGGTACTAATCTCATTTTGAGATTTGTCCGGTCGTATTGTTGTACTGGTTTTTAATTGGTGCCTGGAATCTGTTCTAGCTTTGTTCTATGTCACTTTGAGGTTTCTGCTTCTGAGTGGAAAAGCAACTATAAATATTTGAAATAAAGAACATCTAAGGAGGGTGGGGGGGAACGCATTCTGGCAAACACATTCTTTTCCAAATGGCTTACAGAACTCTCTCCTAACAGTCTTTTAATTTCTAGCCGCTATGAACTGAAGATCTGAAATACTATTTTCGCCATCTGGGATCAAGCACAGAATTCAGATTAAACACCTGCTGTGAGACACACGTAATCATTTAAAAATAACTGTGTCATTTCTCATGAACAGTAGATTAGTTTAAGCATCTCTGCTATATCATTAAAATCATCCATTGTGCTTTTAAACTGTACCCGTCTACCAATAAATACTGAATTTTTCATATACAGTTAAAACTGGGTAATAAGGATCACGTCACAACATTTTAAGTGCTACATTTCCATGATTTCACTTATTTGTTCAATGTCAACTTGTCTATCAGAATTAAAATCAAACAATACCTATTGGTTTAAAAACATTTCTGTAAATAGAAGAACAGAGTTAAGCGAGAGGCTCATCAATTGTGACTTTATTATAAAAAGGTGTTATGCTTTTATAGAGATAATTTTGATTTTTTAATGACTTTTCCCACTGAATTAAAAGAGGCATACTTCCAATAGGTAGGAAAAGTAGGTTTGTGCCAAGTGTATAGAAATCCCAAAATGGGGAGAAAAAAGATGTGTAAATATCAAAATAAAATAAATAAAAAATAAGCCATATGCAATGAATGTATACAAGTCTAAGTCAAAATAGAAATATAGGTGTTTGTGACTGTATAACGATATAGCAAGCATGGACTCTGATCACTGTTAAAACAGCCTGCAAGACAAAAGAAATGGCAATATATCTTAATGACTTTGTTGGCCCAAACTATTAGGAAATTGGCTGTTCAAGCAGCTTATTGGGGTTTGGGTGAAGGCAGCTAACAGATGTGTGCCTGTGTTGAAAAGGAAGTACAGTTCTAATACTGGGAGAGAGAGGAGCAGATTGATTACTATTGTTATTGTCGACATCATTTATAGTCCACCTTTCTCACTGAGACTCAAGATGGATTACATAGTAAGTCAATATGAACAACATAATTAAAAGAATTTATTTGCATATATACAAAGGCACATGGGCAGGGGGGAAGTTCCATATTTTCCCCAAAGGAAGACTCTGAAGATGTCCCCCTCCCATAAATGTTAGGCACAAAAAGTATATTACTGTAAAAACCTGTAACTTGTATGCAAATGTAAGATGACTTCCTATTTTTTCTTGATCGTACTCAATAGTGCTAGGAGTCAGGGCCAAACTAGATTTGACAGCATCCATGGGTCTGACCTAGGGTTGCCAGGTCCCCCTTACCCTCCCAGCAGGAGTGAGGGAGACCCAGCACTCACCTTAAATGTTTTTTTTTGCACACATGCACTTTCCACCGGGCCAATTTGGGTCTGTATGAAGCGAGGGAGTGCTCCCAGGGCGGCACAATGACATCACTCCTAGGAATGATGTCACCACACTGCCCCAGGAGTGTGCTCTGGTGCCCTGTTCCCCTACCTTCGCCCCCACCCCCCGCCGCCTAAGATTGCCAGGTCCAGGTTGGGAAATTCCTGGAGATTTTGGGGGTGGAGCCTCGAGAGGGTGAGGTTTGGGGAGGGGAGGGGTCTCAGTGGGATATAATGCCATAGAGTTCACCCTTCAAAGCAGCCATTTTCTCCAGGAGAACTGATCTCTTTGGCCTGGAGATCAGTTGTAATTCTGAGAGATCTCCAGCTACCACCTGGAGGCTGGCAACCCTACTCCCACCAGCCAGGTGAGTGGTGGAGGGGGGAGCGGGGAATCCCCCACCCCCACCAGGGAAACGGCAGCCCTAGTCCTACCCCTTGACACTGCAGCCATTTTAAAGCAATTTTATACTACTGTGAGTGCCAGGCCAGCAGCATGGCAGGCTGAGGCATTCTTGTTTCCCTCCCCAGGCCTTTTTAAGTGCCAAAGTGGTCACATTGCCCTGCAGTTCTTTCAGTTCTTGAAAAAAGCATGAGCGGGGCGGGGAGCGGGAGATAAGAGCTCCTCAGTTTGCCACCTTGCAGGCCTGATCAGGATTGGGTCTAGAGTTGCCAGCTCTGGGATGGGAAATTCCTGGAGATCTGGCAGTGGAGCCTAGGGAGGGCAGAGTTTGGGTAGGGAAGGGACCTCTGCAACGTATAGTGCCACGTACAGTCTATCCTCAAAGCAGCCATATTCTCCAGGGGAACTAATCTCTGTAGTCTGAGGATCCGTGGTAATTCTAGGAGATCTCCAGGATGCCCCTAAAAGTTGGCACCTCTAATTGGGATCTTGTGACATTTTAAAATCACTTTCAAATGGTGGTGCCACCCACTTGTCAGACCGATGGATGCTGTGCTGTCATGTTTAATTTGGTTCTTAGTTGAAGCACCTTAGGCAGTGTAGGATCTCCCTCTTTCTCTTTCTCTCTCTGGGTGGCAGATCTGCTGCCTGGTCAGAGTTGTTCTGCCTGAGCTGTAATTGTATATTTTGTACATAAAGCACATGTTGTGTGACTATGGCCGAATTCACACTACCTACCCCTTCGCTTTTCATCCGCGTTTCTCCCGCCGTTCCCTATCGCGCATTCTCCTTAGCGGTGTTCACATCCCCTTTCCAACTGCGGATGTTACACGCCGAAGTTCGTCCACATTCCTGCTAGAAAGCGCTTAAGGGGGCGTTTCCCACCGCCGCTTCCAAGATGACGTCGTCGCGTTTTTAAAAAAAAAAAAATTTGACATTTCCGATACACCGCCATAATCTAATAATGCGCAGCCGATTTCACAATAATTTTCAATTAGGGGTGTGTCCACATATTGCGTGAGCGATGACGCCAACACGTCCTTTTTCCGCATAAGGTTTTTTTGGGTTTTTTTCCGATATGATGGTATTTTGATAAATTGCAATCGCGAGGACACGCCCACCAAGTTTTCGATGATTGGATGCCTCCGTTTAGCGCCAGTTCTCCTTTCAATCATTGGTCCCTTTGGCAGCGCGGGTCAATTTGAATCATCATAAAACCCGAGTGCAATGCGTTTTTCCTGTGTGGGTTGTTAGAGGAGAATTAGTGTAGTCACTATGGCTCCGAGAGAGACACTTATGTTTCTAATCGGACAAGTGGTTGCCATTCTGCTCCGCTGCAGAATAGAGATGTATCGATCATACAGTCGATACATCGCTCGTTCTAATCGAGCGACTGCTCGATACATTACTCGCAGAAGACGCATCCGTCGTAGGCTGTGTGTCAAAGCATCCCTCCACCGTCGTCGGATCCTTTCGGTAGCGAATGACCCATCTGTCCAGTGGTGTGCTCTCGCAGAGTTGGATGATCCAAGAGATTACTGGGTCTATCCACGAAGCAACCACTGGTGGGACCGGATAGTACTCCAAGTATGGGACGACCACGAATGGATCTGCCGGTTCCGAATGTCCAGGACCACCTTTCGTGACTTGGTTGCGGCGCTTCGTCCGCGTTTGGAGAGGCAAAGGACCACGATGCGGGAACCCATATCAGTGGAGAAGAGGGTAGCAGTGGCGGTGTGGTTCCTGGCAAGCGGCTCCAGTTACCAGGTGGCGAGTGACATCTTTGGGGTTGGGCGCTCCACCGTCTCCAATCTTGTGGTTGAATTCTGTCTTGCCGTCGAGCTGGAGCTGCTGTCAAAGACCGTTCACCTTGGGCCCCACGTTGGAAGGGTAAATTTTTTTAAAATGGGCAGTTCATTACAACGTTATATCAATGCACCTTGTAAGGGAGAAATTCATGTCAAAAAAGTGTTATTCCTGTGGTCCCCCACCCCCCCAAAATAGGGTCTCTGTGTGTGCGCACGTCAATGGTTCGATAACGAGTGAAACTGTAACTTGAGAAACCTTTGATGTTAACATATTTGTACAATGTTGTTGACACTGTGTTGCAGCCACATGGCTGACATGAACTGTCTGCTCTTCAACATTGGATCGTCATATTGTGGTTTTGGGGAAACTAATGAAATGTGGTCCCTTGAATGATTTGTTAGCAGACCTTTACCCCTTTTTTTTGTCTTACTTTTTAGATAATGGATGGTTTCCTGAAATTGGGAATGCCACACTGCATAGGGGCTATTGACGGGACACACATCCCCATATGTTCACCAGGAGGCAAACCTGACCAATACAGGAACAGGAAAAGTTTCTCCTCGATACTTCTCCAGGGAACTGTGGATCACCGGGGATGCTTCATAGATGCGGAGATTGGGTGGAGCGGTCGCAACCACGACGCCTTCGTCTTCACCCACTCCGCATTCTGTGTCGCCATGGACTCAGGGTCCTTTGTGCCGGGCAACCCAACCATTTGTGTAGATGGGGTACATGTTCCACCCTTGGTACTTGCAGATGGTGCCTACCCCATGCGTCGTTGGCTGCTGAAGCCATTTGGAAGATATGCAGAAACAGAGGCACACCGGAAATTTGACAGGTGTCTTTCACGGGCGCGCAACCGGGTGGAGTGCGCTTTCGGCCGTCTAAAGGCCAGGTTTTGGTGCCTATCCCACAGACTCCTGGCCAGAGAAAAAAATGTGGTTTCCATTGTCACCGCCTGCGTGGTCCTACACAACCTATGTGAGGACATGGGACACGAGATTGTGGGGGAGGTGGCCAGTGTGGACCCGCTGCTCATCTCCAGGGCGGCGGGACAAGACGAGGAAACGGTAGACAACTACCTGGAGCAGGGCAAGGCGGTGCGTGAGGTGGTGGCGAGTTGGATGGCTCGCGGATTCATGCAAGGCCAGAACAATTAGTGGGTTTAAAACTTTGCGGTCACGAATGATGCCATCTCACATCTCTTGTCTTATTTAAATTGTTTGATATAAAATAAAGTTTGGATTATTTTGGTTTATTAACAAAGAATTGTTTGAGAGTGCAAATTATTCAAAAGACAGCATGTTAAATCCATTTAGGGCTCCGGTTTGTTTCTCACACTTAATAGGAGTGGACACAGACAGGATGATGGAAAACATTTTCCACCCCCGTCAGCAGACAATAGCCACACATATATCCACCGTGTTTCCCAAGCCCAGCAACATGGAAATCAAATGCATGTATCGTTTGTTGGGTGGAATGTGTCCCATGCATTGTCCAAAAAATGAAAAGGGAGAAAAAAGACATGAGAGACACTCTGTTCCTGGGCTCTTCAAATTTAGAATATTTTTCTGAATTCAGTAGGAATAAAACACAAGAAGTCATGGACAATAAAATGTTCACTGTCACAGCATGAAAAATACAATTTCGAAGCTTGACCTTTGATTCATTCTCAACAAAGTGTTCCTCATCATTCACAGAATATTGAGAGCCAAAAGTAGCTCTGTGATTGGGTATGAACCCTAGAGTATGAAATCTGAACATCACTCAAACTGGACAGCAGGATAGTGGCGCCCTAACTTGGCTTCAGAGAGGCCTCAATAATGTTTGTTGATTGGCGACTCTCTGATCTAATCTCAAAAAATTTAATAAATTGTGGGGGGCTACTAAGGTGAGCTAATACAAATTGGTCATTTGATATTAAGAATAATGCATGTGGAAACCAGACATTTTTTTTTGGAGTCCCTCAAGCAGGGTTGACAAAAACACGTTCACTTACACATAAATTTTAGAAAATACTGTCTTCCTTTCGCGGAAATTAATGGGGGTCCATTCATGAGGCGGCTTTTGTTAAATGGCGACAACAAAATTGCGATCTATCGCCCAGTCACGCACAGTGGGCGGCAGATTTTGCCGCGTGCGCGTAGTTTTAAAAAGGCGCTTAAGCAACATTGGTTTGTGTCGACGAGCATGCGCAGAATAGGTAAAGCGCTTAATCGATAGGACAAAAATCATTCTCCAAAATGGCGGCTGGCGGGAAGGGAGTCTTTTGGAGGGAAGCAGAGGTGGAGGCCATGCTCGAAATAATCGAGCGGAGTGGAAAAGCGGAACGGGTGATGAAAAACACCCATCTGCCTACTCGCCTGATTTTTCTCAGGCTTTCTAGGCAGATGTGTGCTCGAGGATTCACCCGTTCCGCGGAGCAATGCCGCTCCAAGTTTAAAAGGGTGAAGGGTGCCTTCTTCGATGCCCTGGAGGCCTGGCAGGGCATCCCCCGGCAAAGCGGTCGCCAGGCACACTTTTCCACCATGTTCCGCCTCTGGGAGAAAGCCGGCCGACCTAGCTGGATCACCCGCCGTCATTCCGGTAAGTTTATGAATCGATTCAATTGGTTATTCTCTTTATTCAAAGTAGCACCCCATGCCACAATCCCTCACCAATGGCCCTAATCTGCAACCGCTCAGACACAACCTTTGAAAGTTGTCCAAAGTTTGCCTGGGGAAAAAAAAAACCCATCCAAGGGTCGATATAACACCTCCCTTTCAAATTGTTATATCGAGATATTTGTTGTTCTTTAATGACTTAGTTTACTGTTTTGTAGCAGCCCCCCCCTTCTTAAAATTTCCTGGTTTTTTTTTTTTAATATGGTGTAAGGTGGTTTGCTGCAATTTAAACAGTTTGCACATTCACCATACAGATCAAGGGAGCAATCACCCACTGCCATTGAGTAATGTGTTTTTAGCTCACAATTTTGATCCTTTTCGATGTATTGTCGAAGGCTTTCACGGCCGGAGAACGATGGTTGTTGGGGGTTTTCCGGGCTGTATTGCCGTGGTCTTGGCATTGTAGTTCCTGACGTTTCGCCAGCAGCTGTGGCTGGCATCTTCAGAGGTGTAGCACCAAAAGACAGAGATCTCTCAGTGTCACAGTGTGGAAAAGATGTAGGTCATTTGTATCTACTCAGGAGGGGTGGGGTTGAGCTGAGTCATTCTGTAAGAGTTTCCCAGGGTGTGGAATGCTAATGGCGGGAGGCTTCACTGAGTCATTCTGTAAGAGTTTCCCAGGGTGTGGAATGCTAATGGTGGGAGGCTTCACTGTATCCTGAGGAGGTTCTTTTGCATATGGATTGGTGCTTGATGTGCTAATCTTCTCTGCAGGGCTATTGTTGGGTGTGGAGTGTTTTGTTGGCCTGGTGTTTTTCAGAACTGGAGCCCATGCTCTGTTCATTCTTAAGGTTTCTTCTTTCCTGTTGAAGTTTTGCTTATGCTTGTGAATTTCAATGGCTTCCCTGTGCAGTCTGACAAAGTAGTTGGAAGTGTTGTCCAGTATTTTGGTGTCCTGGAATAAGATACTGTGCCCTGTTTGAGTTAGGCTATGTTCAGCCACTGCTGATTTTTCAGGCTGTCCAAGTCTGCAGTGTCTTTCATGTTCTTTTATTCTTGTCTGGATGCTACGCTTTGTGGTCCCGATGTAAACTTGTCCACAGCTGCAGGGTATACGGTATACTCCTGCAGAGGTGAGGGGGTCTCTGCTGTCTCTGCTGAACTGGAGCATGGGCTCCAGTTCTGAAAAACACCAGGCCAACAAAACACTCCACACCCGACAATAGCCCTGCAGAGAAGATTAGCACATCAAGCACCAATCCATATGCAAAAGAACCTCCTCAGGATACAGTGAAGCCTCCCGCCATTAGCATTCCACACCCTGGGAAACTCTTACAGAATGACTCAGTGAAGCCTCCCGCCATTAGCATTCCACACCCTGGGAAACTCTTACAGAATGACTCAGCTCAACCCCACCCCTCCTGAGTAGATACAAATGACCTACATCTTTTCCACACTGTGACACTGAGAGATCTCTGTCTTTTGGTGCTACACCTCTGAAGATGCCAGCCACAGCTGCTGGCGAAACGTCAGGAACTACAATGCCAAGACCACGGCAATACAGCCCGGAAAACCCCCAACAACCATCGTTCTCCGGCCGTGAAAGCCTTCGACAATACATCGAACACCTCTACGGGGAGGAAACATTCCAACAGACCCGAAGATTGGAAACACTTCGGAACAAGAAAGCACATCTACTCTGTTCTTTGACCTTTCTTCTACGCTGCAGGGACACAAGAACCATTCCATCTTTTCTCACAACTAAAAGAATCTTCAAAACCACACAGGCGAACCGCATTTATGACCGTCTAGAACAGGCCCTCTTACGTGAGAGAATCCACACTACCCGCAGAGAACTTGCTGCCACAGACAAGGAGCTATTTTGCTTGCATATCAACACCAGCCATAAAATGAGAAGTCAGGATTGGGACAAGGTCGATAATCTCACCTACAGGAAGATGGAACAAGTGTTTATCAACCACACATCCAGACAGAAGCAGAAGTTTAACAAACTACAGGAAAAAAGACAGACAAGCCCAATGCTCGACAATGCACGCATTGTCATCAATCTGACAGACCGTCAACTCTCACCAGAAGAAACCTCCATCTTGGCAAAGGGAGGAAACTTTGCAGTCACCCCCACCAGAATTCCTGTGGAAGACATCATTGCAAATGTAGAAGCTGCCATTCGTCATCTACCTGAAGAGGAAGCTGAGGAAATAAGAGGAGAGACAGCCAGGATTCTACGAAAGGCAAAGCTTCCCACCAGCAATATAACACGCAAGGAGAGAAATGCCATCAAGACCCTCAATGCAGATCCAGACATCATCATTCTACCAGCTGATAAAGGCAATGCTACAGTGATCATGAAAACGGAGGAATACAAAAAGAAGATTAAGGAACTCCTGGACCCCTCCACCTACAAAAAACTAAAACAAGATCCCACTTGCAAAATCACCAGGCTAACAAATGCGCTGATCAAGAATTCCTCACTACATCCCGACACGCACAGCAAACTATGCAAGACTGAAGCACAGCCACCTAGACTATATGGACTCCCCAAAATACATAAAGATTCAGTCCCACTCCGACCCATTGTGAGTGCCATTGGTTCACCGACATATGAATTAGCTAGACATCTGGCAGATCTCCTGCAGGACCACATCGGGAAAACCTCGTCTTACATCAAAGATTCAGCAGATTTCATCAACAAAATCAGTTCTCTGAAACTCAATCCACAAGACATACTTGTCAGTTTTGATGTTGTATCCCTGTTTACCAAGGTTCCAGTAAAAGACACTATTGCACTGATTAATCAGATTTTCCCAGAGGATGTAACAGCCTTATTCCATCATTGTCTGACAACCAGTTACTTCCAATGGGACAACGAATTCTATGAACAGATGGATGGGGTGGCCATGGGGAGCCCACTCAGCCCAGTTATAGCAAACTTCTACATGGAACATTTTGAAAAAACAGCTCTAGAATCAGCACCCCACAAACCCAGTGTATGGTTCCGGTTTGTGGATGATACATTCATCATTTGGAGCCATGGGGAGGAAGAATTGATGGAGTTTTTGAATCATCTCAACAACATCCACCTGAACATACAATTCACAATGGAGAAAGAAAGTGAGGGAAAACTCTCATTCCTGGATACCTTGGTCATCCGCAAAGCAAACTCTCAGTTAGGTCACAAGGTCTACAGGAAACCAACTCACACTGATCGGTACTTACACAAAAACTCCAATCACCACCCCCGACAGAAAAGAGGCATAATCAAAACATTAGTGGATCGTGCAAGACGGATATGTGAGCCGCGCTTTCTCAATGAGGAAATTAATCATCTAAACCACGCACTTCAGGCAAATGGCTACTCCAGAAATGAAATCCGAAGAGCAATCAAACCCAGGATGAATCAAACAACCAAGGAAAAACAGTCACCTACAGGAAAAGTGTTTTTGCCATATATCAAAGGAATTACTGATCAGATGGGAAAGCTTATGAAAAAGCATAACCTTCAAGCAGTATTCAGACCCACCCGAAAAATACAACAGATGCTACGATCAGCAAAAGACAGCAGAGACCCCCTCACCTCTGCAGGAGTATACCGTATACCCTGCAGCTGTGGACAAGTTTACATCGGGACCACAAAGCGTAGCATCCAGACAAGAATAAAAGAACATGAAAGACACTGCAGACTTGGACAGCCTGAAAAATCAGCAGTGGCTGAACATAGCCTAACTCAAACAGGGCACAGTATCTTATTCCAGGACACCAAAATACTGGACAACACTTCCAACTACTTTGTCAGACTGCACAGGGAAGCCATTGAAATTCACAAGCATAAGCAAAACTTCAACAGGAAAGAAGAAACCTTAAGAATGAACAGAGCATGGGCTCCAGTTCTGAAAAACACCAGGCCAACAAAACACTCCACACCCGACAATAGCCCTGCAGAGAAGATTAGCACATCAAGCACCAATCCATATGCAAAAGAACCTCCTCAGGATACAGTGAAGCCTCCCGCCATTAGCATTCCACACCCTGGGAAACTCTTACAGAATGACTCAGTGAAGCCTCCCGCCATTAGCATTCCACACCCTGGGAAACTCTTACAGAATGACTCAGCTCAACCCCACCCCTCCTGAGTAGATACAAATGACCTACATCTTTTCCACACTGTGACACTGAGAGATCTCTGTCTTTTGGTGCTACACCTCTGAAGATGCCAGCCACAGCTGCTGGCGAAACGTCAGGAACTACAATGCCAAGACCACGGCAATACAGCCCGGAAAACCCCCAACAACCATTGATCCTTTTCGTTATAAAACAATTAGCTTTTTTTTTTGGAGGAGGAGGGGAAGCAAGGAAGACTGATCCATTGACAGAAAGCACTGTACTGTGTTCTTGGCCTCACCAGGGCTCATCTGTTGCCTGGTTAATAATGGAATTCAAAACATCACAGTTGATCCCATGTCAGAGGCAACCACTGATTCGTACATGAGAAGGATGCTCTGTGGTTGTTGAAAGTTGCATCACCCTAAAACACAATCATCACATCTAATCATCTCCTGTGTATCTTATCGATTTTCAGTTGTTCATCGTAGCCAGGACGAGCATCAAACTTTGCCAGCAGAAGGGGAGACCACTGAAGTGCAGGAGGACACCTCGGAAGAGACGCCTGGTGTTAGTGTTGTGTCCCAGGGTCCAGCTCCCGCAACCTGTGAGTCCCATCATTTTTTATTTTTTAGGGAAATTAAATTTTTATTTATAACTTTAATCTTGCAATTCCCATAAACAGAGCACCAAAAGGATTGCCAACGTTCATTGACTGGCTCTCTTTAACGTTTTGTTAATTGGATGTGAACACCTCCCTTTATACTCTTGTGCTTGTTATCCCTTCAGTGTTTCCAATGGCAGTGAGGACAACATCACACGTACCAGACAATGTCAACCCAAAAAAAATTTTTTGGTTGCGCAGGAACCGGTGACTGTGCATGATTCAATGAGCACTATAACAATCAACAACAAAGGATTGTGATGCGTAGCAATTCTAAACCCCCGGGTGGTGCCGAAGTGAATTATTTTTTCTCAAATACGTTTAGAGTTATTTTTCCCTATCCTCATCATAATGTGGAATTTTATTCCATATACGAATATCTCTTTTCGATTTACTCCATCTTAACATAAACACTCATGGAGTTAATGGCCTGTGGGCCAGTCTTTGAGATAACAGATGACATTGAAACACGCAGTTTCAGGTCAGCTTTGAATGAAACCATTAACAGGCAATGTACTTGTGACTTACTTTCTGTGTGTTGTTCCCGCTCTCGGTAACCACCTAAAAATGCATAGTATGGGCACAAACGCAACAGCTAAACTCTTTGCCTTTTGCTCCCCACATAGTGACAACAGTAATGGACCGGATAACATCAATTGATAACAGTAATGGACCGGATAACATCAATTGACAAGGCTTGGCAGAAGAATGACGAGGATAGAAAGGCGTGAACGGCAGAGGGAGCGTGCCACCAGGGGTTCACCTGAAACTGGGGAGGGCGTTTAGGTTTTGTTTATTTTTCACCCTTGTACTTTTCCCACGTTAGAGGGTGACTTATGTTCCAGGTTTCCGAAAAGCACAATCTGTAAATAGTTTGTTATTTCAAATTTAACATTGACAATTGTAAATAATTTCTATCTTCTTACTAGAAAATGTTAATGCTTTTGGTTGGTTGAACAAAGATTTGTTTGATGATTGAATTCTGTGTTTGCGTGCTCATTTCTGTGTTCCCATCCAAACTGTTAATGGAAGAACTGCTTACAGGGTTGGTCTTTTTACAAGCATGCCCTCCAAAATCAACCTCACATGCACATATCCCCTTTTTTCCCCATCACCTCCCAAAGGATAGATTTCTACTCATCATCAGGAAGACATAATTGTTTGCCACTCTCCATGGTCATCCCCATAAAGTGCTCTGAGTGTGGTATGGACACGGAGCTTGCAAAACAACCAGTCTAAATTTGCTGACTCTGCGAGATTCGCTCTCCCACTTCCAAGCGGTTAGCATACTGCCCCGGAAAGTGGGAGAGACTTGCATCTGGACCCTGTCTTGTGTTGTAGCCACATTGGGATTCACGCTTCTGGATTGGTGGGCAATTTTAATAGTATTTCTTCGCCACATGCTTGCATGGGTGACAAGACATTTATGTTCTGCCCTTGAGGGGCATATTAAAAAAGGTTTTTGGGGGAATTTAAAAGTTGCCCCATTATTTCACAGTTCACTAAACCGGTTGTCTGCAACTGTTTCAAATGCCTTATTATTAAGGCTTTTTAAGTGTCAAAGGTTAACTGCGTTCATGAGCTTCACATGATCGGAACACAAATGAAGAAATGGGTCCTTTTTATTACTTGTAGGTTAGCCTTGTGTTTTTAAAACTGCTTTATCCACAGTCGGGGACCCCCCAATACACATAAATAACAAAAAAAAAATTACATTTTTAACATCAAACTGTCACAACGTTAATAGCATGAACATGAAACATGACTCAGAACATAGAAATGCAGATAAACAGTTTCCGGGTTCACAATTGCTCTTTTTCAAGGTTCACGATAGGAAAAATCCCTGATATGTGATCTGATACACAGGTTAAACCAAATGGTACCCGCTTCTTGTACTAGGGGTTGGAAACACTAGGAAATAAAGAATTTTTGGCCAGCGCTAATTCATATTCCTGAATGCGCCCCCTCGTTTCCCCAATGGAGGGGAATTGTGGCCAGAAAAGAGCAGGGGAGCAGACAGCAACATTGTCCTCACGCGTTCAGTTCTCAAACCCTTTTTTCACATGCACACTTCCAAATCATGGTGAGGTTATCTGTGGCCATGTAAATTGGCGTAGGAATGTGTCTGAACCATCGCAGTGAAAGAGGCAAACCCAGCTTTCAAACAAGGGCTCAAGAAATCATTACTACTGATGCAATGCATTCTGCCTCACTATTGATCTTGTGACGCTAATCATTGGAAGGCAATAGATAAGTATTATCTCCTTGACATTGGATGGTTAACACAACACACTCCATAGTTAGAATGAGCGGTTATGCATTTGCTCTACAAAGTCAACCTCTCCCTGGCCCTACCCACACATGCACGCTTCATACTGGATGATCTTGAAATTGCTGGTTGGGAGTCTGGAACACTGTGCGCCACTTCAGAAGGGTGGCCCGTCTTTTGTTGCACCATTAATTCCCCAAGTGTTTGCAGCGTGCTGACTGCCGCCTTCATTACATCAATGTTTTCCCTCCATGTCTTCCTCAAATCATCTCTCTCCTTCCTTGCCTCCTCTAGAAAATCCAATTGAACCCGCTTATCCTCCTCCAACCACCTGAGATTTTCCTGTCTTTCCGTTCTCCATTCCTGAAGCTGTTCTCTGTGCAAATTTCTGGTTTGGCTGAGCATTCTGTCTGCCACACCATATAGGGCGGCATTTTTACGCTTTCTGTTTCTGATTTTTTAAAGACGTGTTCCCGGGGAGAGCTCCGCCGGTTCAAGTGCTGGACTTCCTGAGCGTTCTGTGAAAGAAAAGGTTGAATTTTGATTATATTGTGACAAAAAATGCACAGTAAAGTTTAATTTTGCAACAATAACAATGAATCCGGTCAACCACCGTGGTCAAGACCAAGCATCACACCGTTGGTTCTCCTCCCAAGGTTAAAAACCCACTTTTAGCTTGGCCAGACTGCAGCGTGGTTTGGGTGAGAGACCACATCTCTCATTTCAAAAGCAAGGAAGCATCCTTTTTTTTAAAAAAAAAAAGGTGCCACGTGGAAGAGTTTCGTTATTATTCTTTGAAAATAATCTCAACCTTTTTCCCAAATGATGTTCTGTCACTCAAAAAATGGAACGTCAGTCGATTACGGTTTTGATTTTGCAAATGAGAGACAGAAAATAGAGAAGGAATTACCATTTGCAGCTTCCGCGGGTGATGTGGGAGATGCCTGCTCACCAATCCAATCTTCCTGCGCATCATTGCAAGGGAACATGTTTTCTGTTAAGGAATAAAAAGGGTGCATAGTATGTAAAAACAAACGTTGTGACGGGAATGCATATAGCGATGCTTGAGTTGTTAACCTTACTTCCTAGTTCACCGAAAGGGACCGATAGATAAAATGGCTTGCCTGGATAGTCATACTCTTCTTTTTGGGGAAACTGGTATCGCCCATGCAGAGCAGCGGTTGACGACTGAGAGCCCCATGTTCCACCTGAGGTCTAACACCGGGATAGATATTTTGCAAGAGGTCGTTTCATAGGTAACAAGAAACTGGAGAAAATCAGTAGCCTAAATTATTCGCACAACAAAAATATGAGATGCCCATGGACAGCACTATAAGCGGGTCGTTGGCAGCAATGACCAGCATATGCCACACAGCCCAACATCAACTATCCTGCCTACTGCGAACCCTATCCCGGCCATTCATTGCCGATAATGTAAAACAAACCTGCAGAGAAAGGCGGAGGGGGGATCAGAAATTGTCTCGATAGAGATGCTGCCGAGCTTAGAGAGTAATCCAGCATCCGTCAAATCGGTTATTATGGGTTTTCTGCCCAAAATCCAGTCTGAAATGGGCCCCAATAATGGCTGACTGACAGGCCGACTTGGCTACCGGACGTGTTAACATTTTGGAAAAGACCTAGAACTGCGTTCCAGTCCATTCCTCCTCAAAATGAGCCCCGGGTATCCTGATAGGTCTTGCAAGGAGGAAAGGGGAAATGCACCAAGGATAAAGAAATAGCAAGGTGCAGTGTCAGCTCATGTTAGCTTTTGCTCGGCAATTCTAGTGGCTGGTGATTATTTGATGTGCGCTGCAATTGGACATTCAGGAGTGGGACTGTCATTACTGCCTGGCTGTCCCAAACTCCACAGACGTTTGTAAGATTGAGTTCACATTCTCAATGTGGGAGAAAGTGTTTTGTGGGAAATGTTGCTTGTGTCACATTGTCAACCCCACGCATCTCACCTTTGTCTGCCAGTCCATCAACCGTGGTGTCCAGGTCACAATCTGTTCCATCGTCTGTGGACATGGAGATTTGAGCTGTGGATTGGGAGAAAGGTAAAATGTCACATGTAGCACACATTTCTTGGAGGGTCAATTAACAACACACTCTGTGGTGACAAAGATGAAGTCACGCACACCCCTTGTTACCTCTTGCAGCAGGTGTGGAGCTTCGTATCTGATCGTAGTCCACCGTCACAAGGTCATGGGTGAAGAGTTCTTCTGACCCGTCTGAGGGGATCACCTCTGGCCGACGCTGAAGCTCCGGAACAGCTATGTTTAAGCTCCGAGCAATGCGCTTTGGCTTCACACTTGCGTCCCCACGTAGGATGCTGTGCAGCTCTCTGAAGTAAGCGCATGTGGTGGGCGAATTACCAGATGTGCCGTTATGAGCAATGACCCTCTTGTATTCCAATCTCATGCTTTTCGTTTTGTTGCGGCACTCAAGAGCAGATCTTTTGTGTCCCCGAACAGCCATTTGGGAGGCTATTTTATGAAAGCAGTCAATGTTTCTGTGAGACCTGTGCAAGGCCTGCTGAACCTTGTCCTGGCCCCACAAGTCCAAAAGATCTAATATTTCTCTTTCGCGCCAAGTGGCGGACCGGACAGTGGAGGATGCATCAGATGACATTATTAATGGTGTCCCACACGGAGATTGGTAACCCACCTTGAGGCACTGTGGACAACGGATGTCTATATTGAAAGGGTCGAGTACTTGTCGAATGCTGCAAACCGCTCGAATCTCGGCTGCTCAATAACGCCGAGCATGCGCAAATGGAAATTACGGACCGTTAAAATTCGCGCCAAAAGTAAAGCTATGGGTGAAATTACCGATAGCGCGATGCATCAGAGTAACAGATCAACATTAAGTCATTGTTGTGAACCAGTGTTCGATAAGCAGTTAATAAATGAAGTTTCTTTGTTTTATCGAAATAACGGAAATTTTCTAAAAGAATTTAAAAAAAGGGTTGGGAGAGTGAAAAGGGGGAGAGACAATCTGGTGAAGGTGGGTTCAAGAGCCAATTATTCTGTCGTATTTTCGGATGGAACAGTGGCTGCGTAACAGCGATATAAGTTTAGTTAAAGATAAAAAAAATGCGGCTTTTCGTTTTCCCGTTCACGGATACAGCAACAGATAGGGCAAAAAAAAATGGACAGTGGGAGTGGTTTGGAGTGGGCGGAAACCAGTAGCAACGGATTCTTTTGTTCACATCCACGGTGCTTACGGCGCAAGAGACACGCAGGAAACCCGTGAAATAATCGTTTGAAAACAAGCGCGGAAAAATCGGCTGTGCAGTAAGAGTGTGTGAACGGCCACGGGACCCGCGGATTTTATGCGGGGAAAAAACGGAGGAGATTAGAAGTGTGAATTCGGCCTATAAGTCTCCAGTGGTCTTTCTTCCCAAGTGAATCAACCCAGGTAAGCACCAATCCCTGGAACATACCATCACTTGGAGATGTGAGGTACACTTAACTTTATGTATGGGACTGTGAGTGTTTAAAATACAAAGAAGAATGTCCATCTTGCTGCCCAGAAACAGATTTATAATTTCACAATTCGTTTCCTCCCATAACTGCTCACCTGTCAGGCTTTTATGGAGTGACGGTTGTACTCAAGCAGCTTGTTGCCTGGCTAATTGCATGAGACACATCAAGGAGAAAAGCAGGCTACACGTGGGGAGGATGGGGAAGTAGTGTTATGTTGCGTTTTTGTATGGTTCCGTTTTTTTCTGCAGAAGCTGGTGTTTTGAAGAGGGGATGTGAAAATGATTGCAAAACTCCTCTACTTCCATGCATTTTTTCCGACTTGTTTGCAGCAATTATTTGCCTGATCTGCTACTAGAACAGCCACAATTAAAAAAAAAAAAAACCTTGAAAGGGGTTCATTACCTTAAAGAATCAGGGGTCATACAGTGAACGTGCTGATGTCCTAGCACTATGCAGCCAATCAGACATGGCTACACTATTTGGTATCAAAGCCCTCCGATGATCTATCATTGACAAGCTCCAGCCTAGAGAGATCAGTTCCCCTAGAGGAAATGGCAGCTTTGGAGGTTGAACTCTATGACATCACGTGATGAGCCCCTCCTTAAACGTCACTACTTCCAGGCTCCACTTCTAAATGTCCAGGAATTTCCAGTCCCAGAGTTGGCAAGCTTACTCTGGAGGAAAAGGAATGCACCCCCATTCACTAGGGACTCCAGTTGATGCTCTCTGCCTTGTCACACTGCACTGGCAGTTGTATTGTGCACCAGATCTGTGTGGCAAAAGTTACTCCACTCCTCCTTTGGTCAGCATAAAATAGGGCATAACTAGTTGAGGCAGAATGTGGATGAGACAAGTCCAAATGCACATCTCACTGGAAATAATACAATCTGAGCAGATAACACCCACATTTTTAGATACATATAGGTACACATCTGAATGTGGCTGTCATTCATTTACATATTCACCCACGTCCTGTCCCCATTCATTAACTGAGCATGATTGGAAACATCTATAAAAGAGTCAAGCCCTGTTGCCTCAGTAATGGATGTACACTCATTCTCCTTCTGAACAACTGTTTGCAGTTTCTAAAAATCATTTTTGTGAAGTGATGTGAAGAAATTTTTCCAAAGGGTGGGGAAGGACACAGGAAGTAGAAGCTGTTCTTGAAACATGCTTCCTGCTTTGGCTTAGCATGAGATAAATGGGTATAGAATAGCTACAGCAACTGCACAAAGAGAACAAAGTTGCATTTTGTCACCCCAGGACACAAAGGCAACAGAGAACACATCCTACAAAACTTCTCTAAGTGCAAAGTGTGTCTCTTTTGTCAGGCCTGTCATGTCTTTTCAGTCACAGGTAATCTGGGTGTTTTACTAATGTAGCCATCCAATAATTCCAGAACACTTGAAGCTTGGCTGTACAGCCTGTTTTTCAGGTGCTGGTTAAGCACTGGTATCTGTCCAACTCATCCACAGTTAGGGTTGCCACTTGCCAGCCTCGAGGTGGTGGATGGAGATCTCCCAGAATTACAACTGATCTCCAGGCCCTAGAGATCAGTTCCTCTGGAGAAAATGGCTGCTCTGGAGGGTAGACTCTATGATATTCTACCTGGCTGAGGTCTCTCCCCTCCCCAGACCCTGCCGTCTCCAAGCTTCGCTCCCAAAATCTCCAGAAATGTTTCAACCTGAGCTGGCAACCTTATCCACAGTTCATGTTTTGCCTCTGGGCCATCTATACTGCAGGCAGAAGAAACTGCAGAAACAAGGGAACAGCTCCATAAGTGCATTGCCAGTACACATCCCTGCATGCCACATCATCCCCCAGTTTGCAAACCCATAGTAGCTCTAAAACACCAAAGACAGAGCACAGAAATCCCCCCCACTATGTGCATGGCCTTTTTCTCACCCAGTCTCAATTATTTTTCCTGGGGCATCTGCATCACTGTCACTAAAGTGTTGTGCCTCTGTGAGGATCTAATGGGGTTAGGTTCTGTTGGGTTTAATTAAGGATGGCTAGACCTGTCAGACAGCCCTTCCTTTCTTTATTAACAGAGTGATCCTCCTGAGCTTCAGCGCAGCAGCGTGGCCTAGGGTTGCCAGCCTCCAGGTAGTGGCTGGAGATCTCCTGGAATTGCAACTGCTCTCCAAGCCACAGAGATCAGTTCACCTGGAGAAAATGGCTACTTTGGAGGGTAGATTCTATGGAATTATGCCATGCCAAGGTCCTCTCCCTCCCCAAACCCCACTTTCTCCAGGTTTCACCCCCTAAATCTCCAGGAATTTCCCAACTTGGAGCTGGCAACCCTGGCCTAAACTAATATTTACCACACTATCTTACAAATTGCACACATGTAGCCGACCACCGCCTAAGAGAATGGAAAATTACCAGAAACAGCCAGTTTGAGGCTAGCTAAGCTATGAGCACGTGTATGTATCCAAGTTATGTAGCAAAATATTAGTTAACCAATTATGTTACCACGGCATGTGATTTAGTTATGTATTCTGCCTGACAAGAATGTATATAGGGGAGTTGACTTCCGGTTTGGGATCCATGGAGGTCTAACGCAGCTCTAAGTGCAGAGCTGACCGGGCTGCCGTTTCAGCGGCCGGAGGGGCACAAATAGCCCCCGGCCACCTGCTCTCAGGCGGAGAACAGGCAAAGAACGCTCAAAGACCTCAGGGCGCGTTGATCTCGGGCAAGGGGGGGTTCTGCGCTAAGGATTCTCTCTCGACCCTTGAGGTCCCACCCTTTGACAGGTCGGCATAGATCTCTGCGACAGACCCGGGGCCAGTGCGGCTGGCATAAGACCTTCGTGCCCAAGCTTCAACAGGGGGAAAACAAACGGAAAGAGAACTTAAGATTGAAGCAGTGATTACAACCCAGAAAGACGTTTGAAAAGGTAAAGATCACTATCTCCTGAACTGGGATGGATTGTTAAAAGTAACGAAGTTTTAAAAGGACTTTTTAAACTGCAACAGACTTACTATAAGGAGGGGGAAACCCGGCAAGAAATAGATTCCAAAAAGGACTAAGTAAAAAGAAGTAATTTCAGAAAAGAGACATTTGTTTATCATACCTGTGGTTGAGAATCGATAGCAGGCTGTGGGAAAACTTCTACCATCGCGAGAGCTGCAGCGGAGAGTCGGGAAACAGGAAGTACGTAATAGTGATAGAGTCGCCAGAAGGAGATGGCCCCTACTGGAAGACAGGAAGAAGGGCATCGCCATTTTTGAACAGGGAAGGGCTTTGGCTTCAGCAAGGGCGGAAGTAGGACATCTTGGATTACAAAAGGGTACAGAGAAACCATAGAGAAAAGACGCCTGACATTTTGGATTTTTGAAGCGATTTTTGTTCATTTAAAGGACCGGGACTTTTAAATTAATTAAAAGGACTACCAATTTGGACGCCACGGAGCTAAGAAAACGTGCAGACTCGTGGGAGCGAGGTAAATCAAGCCCCACGATGTCGAAGAAAGAGTGGCAAGCAGCCATAGAGAACTTGGACAAAAAATTTTGTGAAATGCTAAAGGAGCTTAAAGAAACAAAATTGGAGTTGGTGAAAGAAGTCAAAGATGTCAAAGAGACAGTTAAAAATGAGCTGGCAGAAGTAAAAAAGGGAATGGAGACGATACAAACCGACCTGCAGGCAGCGCAGCAAAAAGTTAACGATGTGGAGAAGGCGATGGACAACCTTACAGAGACGCAGCGAACGGACATGAGAGTAATGAGGGGAAGAATGGCAGTTGCGGAGAGTAAATATATGGAAAAGCAGCTGAGGTTTCGAGGTTTGTTGGAAGTAGAAGGAAAGACAGCACAAGAACAGGTGACTGAAGTGTTAGCTGAATACCTGGAAAAGGAGGAGGAGGAGGTTGTGGCTTTCCTTGATGTGGTGTACCGAATAAATTCCAGATTTGCGACCCAGAGAAAGGTACCAAGGGATGTGATAGTGCAATTTACGACAAGGAATGTAAGGGAAATGATAGTGACTAAGTAATTTCAAGATCCATTGATAGTTGATGGCAAGACAATTATCATCATGAAGGAGTTACCCAGATCGGTGCTCTTGGACCGGAAAAAATACAAAGTGTTAGTCCAGACTTTGAAAGACATGAAAGTAAGATACAGATGGGAATTACCGGAAGGGATATCTTTTGAATTTGGAGGGGTAAGAAAGCGCATCAGATCTGAATTGGAAATGGAAAGGTTCATGATGGACAATGAAAAAGACTTACCAACAACAAGGCTTTGAATATGGAGTGCAAAGTTTTATCGTGGAATGTAAATGGACTTAACTCACCTAATAAGCGAAAAAGTATTTTCCACTGGCTATTAAAACAGAAATGTGATATAGTTTGCTTACAAGAGACTCATATTAGAAATCAGGATGTAAAATACCTTAAAGTAAGTAAATTGGGCATTGAATTTGTAGCGGCCTCAAAAAAGAAAAAAAGGGGAGTGGTACTATATATAAAAGAAGAGCTGCAACCAAAGGTGATAATTAGAGATGGGGAAGCCAGATTTATAGCAGTGGAATGCATTTGGAACTTAAAGAAAGTGTTGGTGATTGGAATATATGCGCCTAATGGAGCTAAAGAGTGCTTTTTTGAGGATTTAAAGAAGCAACTAGATGAACTTTCATATGATCAGATAATACTTGCAGGAGACTTCAATGGAGTTACGAATTTGGAACAAGACAAGAAATCAGCCACTACACAAAAGAAAAGAGGATTATTACCAAAGACTTTTTTTGGATTAATGCAACAGGAAGCGTTGGAAGATGTGTGGAGAACGCAGAATCCCACAATCAGACAGTATACCTTTTTCTCTGCAAGACACTCTACCTTATCGCGTATTGATATGATCTGGGCCTCAAAGGACTTAGTACTTTGGACTAAGGAAGTAGAAATAATGCCTATGGTAGGCTCAGATCATAACCCAATTATGTGGAAATTTGGAAAAAGAACTAAGAGAAAAGGATGGAGAATAAATGAGGATTTGTTGCAAGAGGGAGAAAATATGGAAATGTTGAGAAGGGAGACTAAATTCTTCATACAGTACAACATGAATCAAGAAGTACCAACCAACAAGGTATGGGACACGTACAAGGCAGTAATCAGAGGTGTATTAATGGACTTAAATGGAAGACTCCGAAGGAAAAAAGAGGAGAAGAGACAGGAGATTATGGAAAAAATAAAAGCCAAAGAAATCCAGTTGAAGAAAAGACCAGGGAAAAAGAAAATATATCAGGACATTAAAATCCTTCAGGAGCAGTTGACGGCCATGAATAATAAAGAATTGGAATGGAATCTGAAAAGACTGAATCAAAAGTCGTTTGAAGGGGCGAACAAACCTGGGAAATTTTTGGCATGGCAATTGAAGAAAAGAAAGGAGAAAAAGATAATAAATAAAATATGTGATGACAATAAAGTACACCTGGAACAGGTCGCTATTAGCAGAGCCTTTTATAAATTTTACGCTAAATTGTATGATAAGAAAGAAGTGAATAAAGATGCGATAGCCGCATATCTGGAGAAAATGAAGCTGCCAGTAATGTCCGAGGAGTGGAGAGTTAAACTAAACAGTGAAGTAACAGAAGAAGAGATAAGGAAGGCAATACAGTCAACAAACTTGGGAAAAGCGCCAGGGCCTGATGGACTCACAGCTAAGTTTTACAAGGCAATGGCCAATGAACTGGTACCGTTTTTAAAAGAGGTGATCAATGGTGTTATGAGGGACCAAAGGATCCCAGATACCTGGAGTGAAGCAAATATATCATTGATCCCCAAAGAAGGACAGGACTTGACCAATGTTAAAAACTACAGACCTATCTCTTTACTTAATAATGACTACAAGATTTTTGCAAAGATCTTGGCGGAGAGAATAAAGGGGTGGCTAGCCGAAGTTATTGGAGAAGAACAAGCAGGCTTTTTACCAAATAGACAAATCAGAGACAACCTAAGGACAGTCATAAACGCTATAGAATACTATGACAGGCGATGTGATAAGGAGGTTGGTTTCTTTTTTGTAGACGCTGAAAAAGCATTTGACAATTTGAACTGGGACTTTATGTTTGCCACCATGGAACAGCTACAAATGGGGGAAAGGTTCATAAGAGCAGTGAGAGAAATTTATAGAGACCAGAGTGCAGCAATTGTGGTGAATGACGAGCTGACTAAAAAACTGATTATTGGAAAGGGTACAAGACAAGGTTGCCCGCTATCCCCATTGTTGTTTATTTTGGTTCTTGAAATTTTGATGATGCAGATTAGAGAAGATAATGCAATCCGTGGTATAAAGATAAAAGACTTTTCCTATAAGGTCAGAGCGTTTGCAGATGATATAATGTTAATTGTGGAAGATCCAATTGAAAACATGCCTAAGGTAATAGAAAAAATAAGAGTTTGGAGACTTGGCAGGTTTCTATGTAAACAAAAAGAAATCAAAGATTTTATGTAAGAATATGATTAAACAAAAGCAACAGTTATTAACGGAAATAACAGACTGTGAGGTAACAAGTAAGGTGAAGTACTTGGGAATTGAATTGACTGCAAAAAATATAGATCTATTTAAGAATAACTATGAGAAATTATGGACTCAAATAGAGCATGATTTGATCAAATGGAATAGGCTGAACTTGTCATGGTTGGGAAGAATTGCAGTAATCAAGATGAACGTGTTACCAAGAGTTATGTTTCTGATACAGACAATACCAATCATTAGGGACTCCAAGCAATTTGATAAATGGCAGAGGAAAATATCAGAGTTTGTGTGGGCAGGCAGGAAGCCTCGAGTGAAAATGAAAGTGTTACAGGATGCAAAAGAAAGAGGGGGAATGCAACTGCCCAACTTGAGACTTTATTATGATGCAATCTGTCTGGTATGGTTGAAGGATTGGATCACATTGAAAAATCGCAAACTGCTGGCCTTAGAGGGATACAAAAAATTATTTGGATGGCATGCATACCTATGGTATGATAAAGTAAAAGCAGATTCTATGTTCCTGCATCACTATATTCGGAGAAGCCTCTTCACAATTTGGAAGAAATACAAAGAATACCTACAAGAAGGAATTCCCTCCTGGGTGGTTCCATATGAAGTAATAGATCCAAGAACGGTCGATAATGAACAACAGTGTTTAACGTATAAGGAGATAACTCAAATAGAATCCTTTAAAATAAGAATAAGAACGCAACAAGAGATGTCTCCAAACTACGACTGGTTTCAATATAGACAAGTTAGAGATCTTTATTACTCAGACTGTGCGAAGGGAGGGATAAGGATGGAAGACTCAGAATTAGAGAAAGTAATTTTACAAGAAGACCAAAAGGAAATTTCTAAGGTCTACAAAGTGTTGTTAAAATGGTATACTGAAGATGAGACAGTCAAAGTGCAAATGGTGAAGTGGGCTATAAACTTTAACAAAGAAATAACAATGGAGGCGTGGGAATACTTGTGGAAACATACATTGAAAATCACGACATGTACCAATATTAAAGAGAATATTTACAAAATGATTTACCGTTGGTATCTGACGCCAAAGAAGATTGCGCTAGGGAACTCGAATATGTCTAATAAATGCTGGAAATGTAAAAAACATGAGGGATCAATGTATCATATGTGGTGGACTTGCGAGGTAGCTAGGCAGTACTGGGGGGAAATAATAAGAGTAATGAGTGAGATTTTACAATTTCAAGTTAACAAGAACCCAGAACTCCTGCTACTGAACTTGGGAATGGAAGACATCCCAGCACAACATAGGACATTGATATTCTATATGACGGCAGCAGCCAGACTTTTGTATGCACAGAAGTGGAAAGTACAAGAAGTGCCAACTACTGAGGACTGGATTTACAAATTGCTGTACATGGCGGAGATGGACAAAATGACAAGAAAACTGAGAGACCTTGATCCAGGGCAGTTTAACACGGACTGGGGAAAGCTGAAACAATATTTGGTGAAAAAATGGGAGGTGGGAGGAGAACTGTGGCAGTTTGAAAATTATTGAGGTACACAGGAGGAGAGAAGTGACTATACCGAGGGGGTGGAGAGTTAATGGAAAAATTCTAAGCAACTTTATATGATTTTTAAGTATTATATTAAGTAGCAATAGCGTTGATACTATGAGAATTAATGGGATAGAAATTAACTAATCTATATTTTTTGGAAAGATAACCGTATAACATAGAGTGAATATATACATACATACGTAAATTCAAAGATAGGTCTAATTGTTAGACTTATGGTATATGTATAGATAAAGAACAACATATAGAACAGAAGCCTAAGCAAATGACAATAAGTGTGTATAATAAGTATGTGTATAGAAGTATTGGAATTGATGTATAAAGGGGGGCAAATTGTTTGTCCCATATTGAAGAGAATAGAAGGAGTAAGATAAAACACAGGTTATCAAAATGAATATTATTAGTAGTTTTAATGAAGAAGATAGATTAAGAGGATTTTATTTATATGACAATTTATATGACAATTTATATGTGAAAGGAAGTGGAAATAGTGCTTAGAAGAATCTGAAAGTATATTATAATAAACAAATAAAATAAATATGAAGGAGTAGAGCGAAAGTGGATAGGGGGTTGGAAAACTGTTGGAAGTCAATAAAAAGGGGGGGGAAAGGGAGGGGGTTAGAATTAGAAAAAATTAAAGAATGTGATTATAATTGTTATTATATGTTTCTAATCCAATAAAATTTAAAAAAAAAAAAAGAATGTATATAGGGGAGTTAATGCTTGTGTGAGGGGGCTCAGTTTCGTTTTGTGACAGAAGTCACGCTGAGTCCTAGCCGGCTAATAAAACTGCTTTCCTTCCTGAAGCTTTGTTGGTCTCAATCCTGTACAACTCCTGTGGCTGCAACACACAGAGAGCCTCTCCTTCGAGTTAAAGAACTAATAATGGTCTATTTATTTAGAGAAGTACATTAACTTAAGTATAGTGGAGAGAAAAAGTGACTAACTAATCTAGCTAACTAGGATGGCTTCAGATTGATAACAGGCCATCTGCTTCATTTGTCCCAGGAAAAGATACCATGCGGCTTCTCCTGGTACATGCAGGGAAAAGGAAGAAGAAGAGAGAGGAAGGAAGTTTTCTTGGACTACATTCTACCAGTCAGAGAAAGAGAGTGATAGTAGAGTAGGCAGGAAGGAGACTGATACTAGCCTATCTATATGTCTAACTCTATGGTTCTTGCCTCCCTTTTGTTTTGTTTGTAATCTTGACGGTCTGAGCCAGAGACATTCGCCAGTCCCTTTTTCTAACAGGTTCTGCAATCCATTACAGAGAGAGCAGTGGGTGATTTTGTCCCCTTCCCACTCCAGCCTCCTAATGTACATGACTATTAGACCATGTGAGGCCTGTGCGCCTGGAATAGGAAAGTACTGCCAGGGAGGCCTTTGTCATTTGCTGTTCAAATCATTCAAGTATGAACAGAAGCACTGCCTTGTTGGATCAGACAAGGACCATCCAGTCAGTATCCCTCTTCCAACTGTGGCTTGCCAGCTGCTTCTGGAGCCTCCTGCTCTTCCAGATGTACAATAACAGTAAAGTCGTAAGCAGAATCATACCCTGTTAAGCTGCTTGTCTTCAATGGACTTCAAAGGGTGTAATTCCATTTAGGACTGTGCTGGAGAACTCCAAACCAGCAGTGCAAATAGTTCCCTCAATGTCTATCAAACATTACAGAATGTCCACCTGTCATCTTTGATTTTTAATTTTTTTGTGTGCATAATTCCCTCTCAGTCTATATTTATGTGTGTGCCATCAAGTTACAATCTACCTATGGTGAGCATATACAGTTTATCATTGTCTTCCTCTGCTGTGCCCTCCCCCCATTCCAAGTACCAAGGCTGCTTAGCTTCTGAGATCTGATGAGATCGGACTAGGGATGCCATTCCCCCACTGGGGGCGGGGGATCCCCCACTCCCACTCTCTGCCCTCCACCTCTACTTACCTGGCTGGCAGGGAAGAAAGGTAGGGCAATGGATCTCCTGGGCACGCTCCCAGGGAGGCACAATGACATCACCTCTGGGAGTGATGTCATCGCGTTGCCCCTGAGAGTGCTCTTGCGTTTTTCAGTGGGCTGATTTTGGCCCAAAATGGCTAAATCAGACCCATTTGGGGCCGAAATTGGCTCGCTGAGGAACATGTATATGCTCTCACACCTGCACAATGACATCACTTCCTGGAAATGAATTCGTGGTGTTGGCACGGAAGTGTGTGCGCTTTGAATACACGCACACAAGGAGCAGCAGGAAATGCCAACAAGATAAGCACTGGGTCTTCCCCTCCCAGTGGGTGGGGAAGGGGACATGGCATCCCTAGATCAGGTTATACCATGCCATTCCTCCTCCCCTCTTGGTCTATAGCGCTCTTCTATTCTTGTTAATATAAGCATTGTAAGAAAGTAGATACATTCTCTCCATTGAGACCTGGACTCTGCAGGACGTGTTACAGTTCTGCTGTGCCTGTAAAACAGAAATGTTCCTCCTGGCCTATGGTGATGGTTGAGGTGCGGGCGGACTCTCCTGCCAGTCTTCTTGCTGTGGTTTGGTTTGATTCCTCTGCCCCTGCTGGTTAAATCTTGGCAGATCACCTTGTGTCTATCCCCACAGTGACTGAGAGTATCTGTTGGGACTTGTATGTTGAAAGCCATAACTTGGAGTAATTTTTGTATTTCTAATTTTTTGGACTCATACTGGATTTTATGGTGTATTTATATATGCTTACGTATTTATATTTCTGTATGTTATGTGATTATGGTGTTGTGACTAGAGATGGGCACGAACAGCAATACGAACAAAAAAAGCCACGAACAGCCCCATCTGCTGTTCGCGAACAGGTGGTCATTGCAAGCCTAGTTTGTTGCTGTTCGTCAAGCCAGACAGTCTGGCACCTGCAATCAATTCCCTTGGCAACTTAGGCAGGGATTGTCTGAACTCCCGCTGTTACCCTGGAAACCCCAATCTAAGCCCAATTTAGCTTGATAGGCAGGTCTTCCTTTCAAGTGTGGAGCTCCAAATTTGTTACAAGGCAGCAAAGACCAGGGAGGAGGGGGGCTCCCAGCTCTGGCTTTGGAGTGGGAGAGAATTGCTGTTGCCATTTTGATAGAGTGCATTGGAGCTTGAATTTTTTTTGTGTGTGGTGGGATAGGGATCTACCCCTTCAAGTTCCAGGGCTGCTGCCAGGCTCTGGGTCAAACTATTATTTATTATTGGTACCTTTCCAGGTGCCTGCTCAGGTAAGGTTTTTGGGAGTGGTGCGGTAGGGATCTACCCCTTCAGGTTCCAGGGCTGCTGCCAAGCTCTGGATCAAACTATTATTTATTATTGGTACCTTTCCTGGTGCCTGCTCAGGTCAGGTTTCTGGGAGTGGTGAGGTAGGGATCTACCCCTTCAAGATCCAGGGCCGCTGCCAGGCTCTGGGGCCAAGCTATTATTTATTATTGGTACCTTTCCTGCTGCCTGCTCAGGTAAGGTTTCTGGGAATGGTGCAGTAGGGATCTTGACTTGGATGATGGCTGGAGGAGAGCCTGCTGGCCCCCACAAACAGCCAACCACAAATATGTTCATGAACAGGGCCATGTTTGTGGTTGTTCGTGAGTTCCTGTTCGTGGATGGCAATGAACAATGAACATCATGTTCAGGTTTTTTTTCTGTTCATGCCCATCTCTAGTTGTGACCCGCCTTGAGCCTGCTTGCGGGGAGAGTAGGCTAGAAATCTAATAAATCAAATCAAACATTTGTATCTATGTGAAAACACATTTACTTAGTGCTGAAACAAGTGTGAACATTCCCACTCAAACCACAGTACTGATCACCTTGGCCCACCCTAGTTTGGGAGGCCTAGCTATGCTATGAACATCGGATATAGAAGTCAGTAGACATAGAAGTCAGTACTCTTCTTCAAAGATTCTTGTGCCACAAACATTGCCACCATATCTTCCTTCATGCCCCTTATGCTTCCCTTTATTTCTTCAAATCCTTTTTCAGATCTATTTTTTCTGTGAAAACATTGCCCTCTTCAATTACTAAAACTAAGGGCCAAATTACATGTAACACGAGCCAAGTCAGGGGCGGGGGAGGTCTGCAAATATGTACATGTGCTTAGTTAGCATGCCTGGCACAATATCCACGAGGGCTGTGGATCCCTGGCATGCAAACTAGGCATGTGTAGTTACTCTGCATATGTTGCAGCACAGCACAGAGGAGATGCCAAACCCTTGCCAAGTCATACAGGAAAGCTTTGTTGTCTTGTTAGGACTAGATTTAAATCAGGCCAAAACTTGTTGCAAGACTAGGCAGATGAATGGAGGGGCTAATAATCAGAGCTTTATGGCATAGCATTACTTAGTTGTATAGAATCAGTTAAATATTCTGTGGTGCAAATAACTAGTTCTGCCCACCCCAGGCAGCTTAGAACCTGTGTTTCTCAAGTAGCAGTTTCCCATACAACATGCGGTGGGCGCCTCTCTGGAAATGGGATTTTCAAAGGGGACCTGTAGTATTACCTAGGAACCTGTTGTTCAAAGTGGGAAAATCAAAATGTTACTGAGCATGCTTAGGACTGCTTCATCTTTGGATTCTGGCTTGTTTTTTGAGGAATGCTTTCCTCTCCAATGATATGGAATCCTTCAACTAGGACTGCAGACTACTGTATCAAGATGAAAGAATCCATTCAATTAATTTTTTATTTACTTCATTTATACCCACCACCTTTCTTCCCAATGGGAACCCAATGTGGCTTACCTCATTTTCATCTCCTTTTTATCCTCATAGCAGCATTTTGAGATAGATTAGGTGTAAACAGAACTTTTGTTTCCATGAAATCCTTTTGTAACTTTGGCTTCTTATGAAACTATTTTCCATCATTCCTCAAGGCTTAGAGGGCAGAATATGTTTCGATGCCAAAGGAACTGATGTTGTGCATTAGCAAGGGCACTGATTAAATTGCTACCTAAGTGCCTTCTTTAAACTTTAAAGCATTCATAAAATTACAAGTTGCTAACTTCCAGCTTCTAATTATATAGTTTTTAATTCTCTCTCTGCATAATTCATGACACTCCCTTTGGTATTAATACTCATGTTTCACAGGGCAGGCCAATGCTTCATAGCCAGACAGAATCATTACCCTTTGTGTCTTGGCACAGAAGTATACCTTTGAAAACACTTTTTGAGAGAGAGAGAGAGAGAGAGAGAGAGAGAGAGAGAGAGACCATTCCATTATTTGACACAGTAATCTGAGGTCCAAAATAACTATGGTGTCTGAAGCATTACCTTGGAAACGCAATATAAATCAAGTAGAAAAGTTTTGCCCAGTTCTTTCATAAGTAAAATATATGAAACATTTTAAAGTAGGCTTGTTTAATTGTGTGATAGTTCTTGCATATTTATAGTGCCCTTCTAAGCAGAGTTTCCCCCTTCTAAGCCCATTGACTTCAATGGATTTAGAAGAGTACAGCTCTGCTTAGGCCTGCGCTGCTAGTCCTTTAGGCATTATAAATGGCAAGTCTCTCTTTCTCTCTGAAGACACTTGGAAGACTTCTCTTTGAAAAGCTAACCTTCATTTCCATCAAAAAATGAAAGCATTACAGCCAGCACTGGAGCACTCAAATATCATTGGAGAATTGAACCCTGTCACACCATGTTCCAAAATTTTTCAGCAACATGTAAGTGATTCATCCTGACAAAGACTTCAGACAAGTTACAAAATATTGCTGTAGTAGTCAAATAAACAAAAAAGCAACTGGTTTTGTTTTCTCTCTTTCCCTCATTTTGACCTAGTTATAAATAACTACATGGAAGACTCAACCTGCAAACATGAATGTATGTAGTGGGAACAGACCTGTTCCACCTTCCCTTTATTATAGCCTGTGAAGGAAGTCATAACAGTGATTGACAGGTATGGGAAGTGCAAGGGTTAGGATTGCCAGGCCAAGCCTGAAAACTGAGTAAACAAAAAAAGACGGAGGTATGCTCTTCCCGCTAGACCAAGGTAAGAAAAGGGGGAAGGAAGGCAGCAAAAACCATACTAAACAATTATGGAAAACTTTTTATATATGCTAGTAATAGTGTAATGTAAATACAAAATAAATTGCTTGTACAAAAATTAATTCCTCCAATTATTAGTCAAATGAACATATGTTGCAAGATAAATACAAGGTCAGAGACCAAAAGAATGCAATAAATACAATGAAAAGGATGCAATAAATGTCAATTAATAATAACGATACAATAAATACAATGAATGTCCATTAGTAATGTGCAAGGTACCAGGACCAATAGCCAATGAACTCAAAAGTAAGTTGGTTTAGAACACAATGTATACAGAAGAACCATGATGATCAAAATAAATGTCCATATGTGGGTGGTACACTGGAAGGCTGAAGGTTCTGATGCAAACGCCAACGGGATTATGCCTGCATATTATTCCATTTCCCCCGTTTCACAATTCATTGCTTCCTCAGGGCGTTAATCTGCAGGAAATTAACATACATTGCTTCCTCAGGGCGTTAATCTGCAGGAAATTAACAAAATAGCAAAAATTAAACCTTCACAGACATGGTCTTACCAGCTTCCACGCACAAAAGAAAAACTAGTCACACTTCAGTACCAAACCAACATGTCAAATCACAGTCACAATGGGAAGGATCCGGCAGCACAATGACTCAGCAATACTGGGTTGCATAAAGGTAGATATATAGCCATCCCCTTAAAGGTACAGATATACATTTAGACTGCTAGATTAAAGGTACATTCCAACTACTCCAGTTGGTTAAATTAAAGGAAACATGTCAGATCCAAATCATTATTGAGACCCGTGGGGGCCATGCTCTGTAGTTTGTAAATAAATTCCATCTCCAGTTGCAACAAGCGCTGGGAGCAGTCAGCTTGTAACGGCAGATCTACTGTCTTGACAACTGAAATCTTCATGTCCCTCGGCTGGTGACCAGCATTAGTGAAGCGTGTTACTAATGGGGCTTCTATCGCTCCAGTTCTAATTTGAGACAAATATTCCTGCACTCTCACCTTAAGTGCTCTCGTTGTGCTGCCCACATAGCATAAATTGCATATACATCGAATGATGTAAACTACATTATGTGTTTTGCAATTAGAGAAGCCACTATCAGACAGTAGAGACCCCACCAGGGGGTGGTGAATTCTGTCTATCCTAACCATCAAACCACAGACATTGCAATCACCACAAGGGTGATGTCCAGTGGGAAATCTAGAGGGTTGAATGGTATTCCTGAACTCTGATCTAATTAATATGTCCTTAATATTCCTGGAGCGACGGTGTCCCATGGCAGGTACATTCTCACAGCCTGGTATATCACTGACCAAATGCCAGTGGCGCTTGATTATGCGTTTTATACGGCTTGACATTGGTGAAAAATCTAACTCCCATTTAAGCCGATTATCTGTAACCTGATCTTTGGGGGCCAATGGCTCGCCACGTTCTGATGCTAAGGCTCTCCGTCTGGCAGAGGTAATGCAGGTCAATGGATAGCCCCTATCTAAAAAAGCACGGTCCAGGAATGCAGAGTGCCATTCGTAATTTTCTAAAGATGTTGCATTATGTCTCAAGCATAAATATTGGCTCCGAGGAATATTTCGCTTCAGATGTTCAGGGTGAAAGGATCCAAAGTGTAGGTACGCATATTTGTCAGTGGCTTTTCTAAATGGTCGGACAGCCAATGTGGTGCTGGTATTTTTATAAATTACTACATCCAAATAGCTTACACATTGTGTGTTGCCCTCCCAGGTAAACTTTATGTTCACATCTAGATGATTCATCCAATTAAGCAGTGGCATGGCTTGGGCTTCACTGGCCAGCACCAAAATCACGTCATCAATAAATCTGCGATAAAAGACAATCGCTCCAAAATATGGATTGGTCCCCGCTTGCAAAATATAGTCACTCTCAAGGCTGGACATGAATAAGTTGGCTATAGATGGTGCTGTGGAACAGCCCATGGCCACCCCCTTGACCTGATAGTAAAAATGATCACCAAACTTAAAATAATTTTTTTTCCAAAATAATTTCCAACAGGCTGAGCAAAAATGGAGTAGATGGAATTTGAGAAACACGGGTGTAGAGGGCTTTTTTTTGTGTGCATGGAAGCTGGTAAGACCATGTCTGTGAAGGTTTAATTTTTGCTATTTTGAGTGTAGTTATCTGCAATGTATGTTAATTTCCTGCAGATTAACGCCCTGAGGAAGCAATGTATGTTAATTTCCTGCAGATTAACGCCCTGAGGAAGCAATGAATTGTGAAACGGGGGAAATGGAATAATATGCAGGCATAATCCCGTTGGCGTTTGCATCAGAACCTTCAGCCTTCCAGTGTACCACCCACATATGGACATTTATTTTGATCATCATGGTTCTTCTGTATACATTGTGTTCTAAACCAACTTACTTTTGAGTTCATTGGCTATTGGTCCTGGTACCTTGCACATTACTAATGGACATTCATTGTATTTATTGTATCGTTATTATTAATTGACATTTATTGCATCCTTTTCATTGTATTTATTGCATTCTTTTGGTCTCTGACCTTGTATTTATCTTGAAACATATGTTCATTTGACTAATAATTGGAGGAATTAATTTTTGTACAAGCAATTTATTTTGTATTTACATTACACTATTACTAGCATATATAAAAAGTTTTCCATAATTGTTTAGTATGGTTTTCGCTGCCTTCCTTCCCCCTTTTCTTACCCAAGCGTGAAAACTGGCAAGAAGGTTGGAGGCACAGACGTGTGAGGGTTGGGGTTGACATTGGTGACATCACTTCTGGGGGAAACCTGGAGGTGATTTAGGGTAGCTCGAGAATCACTGGAAATGGCAATTCCTAGAACTATTGTATGTCATTTCCAAGTTTCCCCAGAAGTGATGTAGCAACATCAGTAACGTCATTTTTTTTAAAAAATGGAGTGGCAGTGAGAGCTGAGGAATGCCGGTAGAAGACTTCCCATTATAGCAGGGGGTCCTAGCAGCCTTGGCTTCTCTGTTGGAAGAAGCTCTTTCTTAGGAGCTTGTGAGCTCCATCTGAGGTTTCTGTTTCTTTGATCTTCACTGGTTTCCCACACTAAGAGCCAAAACACACGAGAAGAAATACCTAGATTCAGCACGTGTTCTCTTACCTCAAGGTTTGCCGGGATCTGTAGGCGTCCTGGAAGCTTAAAGTTTAGCATTTACAGAGCAGCAGGAAGGGGAAGGGAAATACAGGTGCCTGTATTTCCCTTCCTGCTGCTCTGTAAATGCTAAACTTTAAGCTTCCAGGACGCCTACAGATCCCGGCAAACCTTGAGGTAAGAGAACACGTGCTGAATCTAGGTATTTCTTCTCGTGTGTTTTGGCTCTAAGGCCAAATTCACACATCTCAAGTTTTCTGCTTTCCCCCCGCCCATTATTCGCTTCTCAGAGGGCTGTTCACATACTCTTACCTCAATCCCGCCATTCTCTCGCATCTTTCATGTTGCGCCTCAGATGAATTTGTCATGTGTTCAAATGCTTCTCTTGCGCGGTTCTCACCGTGGATGTGGACAAATAGAAGCATTTCACAAGGAGACCGCTCCCTTCAAACCACCCCACTTCCATGTTTGCAGCCTTTCTGGAACGCCATCCCTCTTCACCATGCAATTATCAAGCTTTTCCACTCTCTCTGCAGCGTGCCTGCCTGCCTGCCCTTTCCCCTTTTTTTTTTTTAAAGGGGACTTTCCCAGCATTGTTGCACAATCCCGGCCATAAATCTTAATTGGGGTGCTCCAAAATCCCTGTGGAGACATCAAGGGGTGACATCATTTCCATTTCCGTGTCATTTTTAGGATGCCGAACAGTCAGAAATATCGGTGGCTGTTAAAATTATTTTTTTTAACTGTTGAAATTACCATTATAGCGGAAATCCGTCATTCTAACATTACATTCAAGCGTCAAATAATTAGTCTGCCCTTTTGGAGAGTTTGGATCACCCCCACCTTAAATATCAGTTCAAATTAGCCCGCCACAATAATGGTCCAATGGATTTCAAAGAAGAAGGCATAGAATAACATTAACCAATCACAGGCATCATAGTACCACGGCAATTTAGCAAAAAAATGCTATAGCGGAAATCTGATGAAAAAATGAAGAAAAAAATGAACGTGATGTCGTCATTGGCGACGTCAGATCTAAACCCGCCCCGCATTGCGCGATTCTACCAGGGATGTGGACAAAGTATAGCACGAGGCAGCGGCAGTAAGAGAAGGGATGTGAACACAGACTGGGACATTGCAGGATAGAATGCAGCACTATTAATGCACATGAAAAGCAGAAGGTAGGGAAGTGTGGATTCGGCCTAAGTAATTTTAATGAAAAATATTTCATGCTTTCTTGTGAAACTCCAAATTATTTTAAAGAAGTCATGTAATTAATTTTTTCTCTTTAAAAATATAAAAGCATAGTGTTTAACAAAGCCTCCCTCAGCTCTGTCTAAATGGTTGAAAGCAGCAGAAAACATGTGCTTTATGTTATTACGGCTGAAAAAAATTATATGGCACACCAGCAAGTCAAAAGGAGCCAAATTAGGTTGCATTTGCCTCTGGAGAAAACTGAATGAATATGGAGGATGGAAAGAATATGGCTTACATTAAAATCTAAATAAAAATGACTAGTTTAATTTTTTTACCAGCCTACTTTAAAACTTTTTTTGTAAGGGAGAGGGGGAGGATTCAGTTATGTTCTAAAAGTTCACAAAATCCTTGAAGCCCAAGACTACCCATTTTGCACAGAATATCTCTTTTACACTTTTATATTAAATACTCAAAACTAAGAGCATTGTTACTATTATTTTATGATTTTCCATATGCTGATCTTTGGCATATGCTTTGACTGGATATGATATGCCAATAAAATCATATCCGGGTTCAGCAAACATGAGTGTGGGAACGGAGCAGGATTATAATCTTCTTTTGGCAAGGAATCTTCTTTGGCAGCATTTCTTGAGTTTAAGCAAGTTGAAGTTGAAAACTAGGGTTGCCAACTCCAGATTAGCAAATTCCTGGAGATTTGGGAACAGATCCTATGGAGGGGCAGTTTTGGGGAAGGGAGGGAGCTCTGCAGGATGAGATGTCCTAGAGTACTCCTTCCAAAGCTGCCTTTTTCTCCAGGGGAACAGATATCTGTAGACTGGAGATCAGTTCTAATTCCAGGAGAACTCCAGGCTCTACCTGGAAGTTGTCAAACCAAAGAAGGGTTACCAGCTCTGGCTGGGAAAATTCCTGGAGATGTGGAGGCAGAGCCTGGAGATTTGGGGGAGGAACCTCAGAAAGGATGTGATGCTGTAGAGTCTGCCCTACAAAGCTGCCATTTCCTCTAGAATAGAGTCCAGTAGCACCTTTAAGACTAACCAACTTTATTGTAGCATAAGCTTTCGAGAACCACAGCTCTCTTCATCAGAGAGCTATGGGAAACTGCTCTCTGAAGTCTGGAGAGCTGTAATTCTGGGATGACTCCAGGGCCCACCTGGAGTTTGTCAGCTGTATATTACAGTCTGAAACATCTCAAATACCTCCCCAACAGTGTACAGAAATATATTGGGTCTAAGAATTTTTCAGCAAAAAATATCTCTGAAACGAAGTACTAAACACAAGATTAATTCATTTATCAGCCCATATAAACACACTTGTTTGTAAGTTAGTCCCATTAATGTATTTATTTACTTTATCGATAGTCTGATTTTTTTGCTGAGACTCAAGGTGAATTACAAAATCTAAAAGCAATGCAAAAGAAACAGTATAAGACATACAGTAAACAATGCTGTAAGATTGTGTCACAGAACAACTGTCCAAACTTTACTTCCATTGAGAATATGGACTTTCTACTAAGACTAAAGGGAACTTCTGTTTGCTGATAAATTTAACAGATGCAGAGCCAGATACTGCTGAAGCAACAAGATCACAGATCCTGGGGCACAGGACCTTGTTTCATCTTCTTCTCTCCCAGACCACCTTTGCTATTGTCTCACAGTCACAACACAACTCAAGCAAATTCTGGCATGAGCCAGAGGCCAGATGAAGATGTTTGCTATGATCCTAATCCAGATTTATGTAGTAATTAACAGGAGGTGATGCAAAACTACTGGTAGATGACACAACCATTTCATGTGCATGATCTCCCTAATTAGCAAACACTTTGTATAATATACAAATAACCTGAATATGGAAACCCTAGGTGGACTAAGAATGCAATACTCCACCTTTTTGTGATTAAAATACAAAATTATTTCCAGGTTTGTTTATGAATGTGATGTGATGTTGGAGGTGTCTTTAGCAACTTCTTTTGCCATGGACATCATTTTCAGCAAGCCTCTTTAGTCTCTATAATAGTGATCAAGTGGATAATATAGGGATTGCATCCCTCTAGAGCATGTATGTATATGGTGCAAGGGCCTTCAGTTACTGATCTCTGTGGGGAAACTAGGGGCCAAGCTACAAGTGACAAATGACACTTGAATGGCAAGTGGATTGAGTGGAGCGCAAGTGAACAGGGAGGAATACACTTGCCGTTCAAGTGTCATTCGTCACTTGTAGCTTCGCCCTAGGATATCTTATATATTTTATTAACTAGTTGTTCTTTTTCAGTCCTTCTATATGACAAATTATTTTTTTCTGAACGAGACAGAACTCCTTGCTACATGCACATCCTTCCCTCCTTGGAGCATTACATTTATAAGCAGTACGGGTGCTTCTTCTCCAGATCTCTAACCACTTTGCAGAATGCTTGGCTTCATAGAATTGTTGAGCTCTGTCGGTTGTGCTTGGTTCTCAGCTGTGGAAGCTGCCTCATTCCCCCTCTTACAGGGAACAGTAAAAGAAGGATACAGACCATTCAACAAAGAAAACAAGATGAAGCTGAAGGTGGTAGTTCCTTTTTTGCAGTTCCTAGTTCCTTATTCGCAAATCCAAACACAAATATTAGGGGGAAATTGAAAAGCTCCATCCCAAAATAAAGTCTGGAGGAGCACATATCATATATTTCCATGTTCAAGGGACTCCGCCCTCCAAGTGGCCTATCCTGGTTCCTTCTCCAAAGCCCAATACTTGTGTTAACTGCTTCAAAGTGGGCTGCCCCCAGGAGAAAAGTACAGGCAGGAAGGGGGGAGGGAAGCTGCACCCCCTTTCCTGCATGTGCAGGATGTGCATGGGGTGATTCAAACAATATTTGAATCACCCCAAGTGACACAGCCCTGCACTCCAGAGACTGTCTCCTGCAAGAATACTTGCCTGAGGTCACCAAGCAAGAACTGTGCTTTGGAGCAGGAAGAAGCATAGGACTGAAATTCCTCTGCAGATTAGTGATACTGTCGTAAGGTCTGCAGAGAGGATCCACCACAAAAAATCTCAAGGAATTTTCCAACCTAAAGTTATAAACCTAATATTAATAGATCGTCTCAAATGAAAAAAAAGATCACCATGGAAGCGTAAACTTTCAGAAACATCCTATTTAATGGAAATAAAAGGATTTCAAATGGTAAATGAAAGGTTAATTTGTGCCGTCCAGCATTCAGCCATTAATTAGGTGGTTAGTTAAGAAGCAATTTTGTGGAGCTGTCTGGGTCCACATAGTGTATGGCGCTACTTCCCATTCAATGGTAACAATTTTGAACGTGCCCTTGCCGATATGAGTGGTCCAGCAATCACATATTTATTCTGCTGTTCCTTTGAGAAGCATACATTATTCTTCCATTTTAATTTCCCAACAATCCTGTGAAGAAAGGAATGGTCACCCTGCAAGCTTCGTGGGTGAGTGGGCATTTGAATTTGGTCTACCAGTCCTGCATGGGTATTGGCCCCTTTTGTCATTAACCATGGAACACCTGCATAATTTTTGCCCGTATTCTTTATATCCTTGTTGTATTTATAGACAATATCAACTGATATAAAGCTACCTTATATACTGGGACAGGTAAGCCCCATATATTTTGGCACAGTTCCTCATCAAGACTTATTTTGTGGCTTTTTAAAAAAAATGTAAGCCTTTTTACAGAACTCCTCCTTCTACTCTGAAAAACAGCAGCTCTTCAGGGTGGTTTACATTTTAAAAAAACACAAGTTTTGATGAGAAACTGTGATAAAATATATTGGGCCTACTTGTTCCAGCTTCATATCAGTTGAAATTAGAGATGGACACGATCCAAAAAAAAATTAACGATCCAGCTGATCGTGGATTGGCGCCGGCAACGATCCCGAATTAATGATCCACACCGATCATCTCCCGTTCCCGAGCCGTGGATCGTGGATGCCAAAGCGGGGCACGCTGGTATTCCCAGCTATGTGGGAAGGTGGGTTGTGGCGGCAGCTGACTCTCTCAGTCTCTCTCTCTCTCTCCAAAGGCTATCAAGTAGCAAGCAAGAGCTCTGTCCCACTCCACTGCTCGCAGAAAGTGAAACCCAGCCTGGGAGCCCATGGCATGGGTCCCATTCAGCAACACAGGAGGTCTATGTTTGGCCATCAGAACTGCCTATCAGGGTTTGCAGGGATGAGATTGGAGTGCCCGTGGCTACAGAACTCCCCCTCCCCCTCCCTCCCCTGAGTGTCTTCTCCCAACTTGTGACTGCTTTGCTGCTCTGTGGTTGGAAAGAAACCCTGCTGATCAAGGAAAGCTGGGCTTCCATTTGGGTTTCGAGGGTGACAGAAGGAGGGCAAACAGAGCTCAGGCATTCCCCTGGCTCCGTTGCCAGGGGAATAGATTGTTGGCACCTGAGTGTCTGGATCCCTGATCCGAGCCCAATCGCCCCAATCCAGGCCCCTCCCGATCACTGGATTGTTGGCCGTGGATGATTATGATCCACCAGGTCATGATTGCGCGATTGCCATTATCGTGGGTTTTTTTCTATCGTAAGGTGGATCGTGCCCATCTCTAGTTGAAATATTATTTCTGTTTGAATCAAGCCAGAAAGACACTGAGAAAGTAGATTTGAGTCAGATAAAGGAAAGAAGGGAGAAAATGGCTGCTTTTTCCTGAAGAAGGGGGCTCTGACTCTTGAAAGCTTACACCCTGAAAATGTTGATGGTCTCTAAGGTGCCACTGGACCCAAATACTGCTCTTCTACTGCAGACCTACACAGCTACCTACCTGGAATTGGGAAAGTAATATGCCTTTGTATTATTTATTATTTATTAATTTGATTTTGTAATTTGATTTGTAATTCCATTTCTGCATAATTCGGGTTGTCAGGTTCCCTTATCCTCCTGGTTGGAAGGGAGGGGGAATTGTCACTCACCTTTACAAAGTCTGCACTCCCAGCGCCAATGTAGTGATGTCACTTCCAGGAGTGATGCCATGGCTCAGGCTGTGGGCATGCTCCTGCACTTTGCGCTGAGCCGATTCTTAAAGAATCGATCTGTTTGGGGCCCAGATTGGCCCAGTGCAAAGCTTGGGAGCACGCCCACAGCCTGCATAATGACATCATTCCTGGAGGTGACATCATTGTGCCACGCCGGGAGCGTGCCTAAGGAGGCCCATTCCCACACCTTTCCCCCCCCCACCAGGTCAGGTGAGGGGTGGGGGCAGAGGCGGGGAGCCCCAAAGTCTTTTACAACTAGTTCTGTGACTTCAGAAAGGCTTTAACATATTTCTGGAACAGAAGTTTCCTTGTGTCATAGAGTTCCAGGAGCTCTACACCCTAGTTTCTATCACTCCCTTCCATATTGTAAGACAATTCTCTTTCTGTGCCTGTTGAGAAAAGGACTGAAAGGAGGTCACACTGTTAAAAACCACATTCAACTGACTATCTGAAAATAGGAAATCCAAGAGTTCAGCCAAGTGCCAAAAATCTCTTGTTTCTGTGTTCAGTTTAAAGCCACAAAAAAAAAGCAATTACTAGCTTTTGTGCCAAGGTCGCCGAGTTTAGCCATTGTTATTTTCAGGCATGGGTAAATTCCAAACGTGGGGCTTTACTATGGAGTCAACCTCCCCCCCCCCAATTCCGTGAGTGAGCATCATACTTGATTCACAGCTGGCATCTTCTTGTCAAAGCAAAGCAACAGGGGAAAGGGCACAGGCCGTTTCTGAGATCATGCCCACTTTTTAAAAATGCTCCATTTGCAAAGGCATACCATGTTTTAAACATTTACAGGAAAAGATTACGTGATGTCTGTAAAAGCAAAAAAGATTGAAAACTTAATCCTGCTTGATAGAAACTGGCTGGGCTGATTGAAGCAAGCCAGGAAAAATGACATCAGGTTACGGCGTGAGGCTGACTGAGGGAAAGAGAAAGCAGACAGCCCAGCAGCTAGACCATCCCAATAACTGTCAAAGCTTTTCCCCTCAATCATCAGATATTGTAGAACACCTTGGACTTGTTTCCCTCACTCACAGACAGCTTATGCACAAACACTGCCTTAGTTACTACTAAACTATTTTAAAGCCTTAGTACTCTTATTAATACTGGTACATAAGAACTATTTAGGAACAGTCTCCTAAAAACGTAATATATGAGGCGCTCTGTTGGATCAAACTGTGGTCTCTTCTGTCCAGCGTTCTGTTTCATACAGTGGCCAGCCAGCCAGTGGCCTTTCCCTGATGCTGCCTCCAGGCACTGGTATTCTGTGGTTGCTGCCTTCAGTATATGGAGGTTTTCCTTTACTCACCATGGCTAGCAGCCACGGATGGCCTTCTTCTCTTTGGATCTGTCCAATCCCCTTTTAAAGCCGTCTATGCTAGTAGTGTTCATTGCTGCGCCCATCGGCAGTCATATCCTCAGTGTAATTGCCTGTCCAGTGAAGAAGTACTTGCTCTTGACCATCCTGAATCTATTGCTCATCAACTTCATTAGGCAGTTCTGAATTCTAGTGTCACGGGGCAGGAGAAAAGAACTTTATCCACTTCCTCCACCCCTTGTTTAATTTTATAAACCTCGATCATGTCTCCCCTTAGCCATATTTTTTGTAAACCAAAAAGCTCTAGACCTCCAACCTCTGCTTGTAAGAAACGTGCTCTAAACCTTTCTCTGCATTGTCTCCAGCTTTACAATCTCTTTGAGGGAGCAGGTGCACAACCTAGAACTGTGCCTAGTCAGGGAAAGTAAAAAACAAACCAACGCTAATCCACTTGCTATATTCAAAATGGACCTGAAGTTTTGTGTGTTTGTATCTATATTTTTAGGGATGACACACACAACTTTGGCCTGGATCCGATTCCAGACTAGTGTTTTTGTGAGTTCAAGGACTACAGGATGTAATTTTCCTGGCTTCCCCTTCCCATGAAAGTCCAAAATCTGCCCTTGAAATCTTGTTCTAGGGGACTTTCTGGGCTGTGGAAAAATGTACTCAGTGGGTAGAAATTACACCTATGGAAACGATAGTCTGGATTCAATCCTAAACTTTAAGCTGAATATGCAAACTGCTTCATTAAAAAATAATAAGCTTTGAGGTGAGTTATGGAGGTGGTGTTATTTGCAATGGCTGTTTTCATTTCCTGATACTGCACTATGGCGGATTCAACATAATAGCAGACGTGATCACTGATATAATTATTACTGGATAATTAGGGGTGGGGTGGTAATTGGTTGTTTGCACACACAGGAACTCAGCAAGATTTCATCTCACAAAGTCTGCAAAAATATGTTGCCTGGATTGAGGCAGGAGGTGGTGAACCATAGTACCATCAGCTGCCAATAAAATTGAGTGTTTTTTTAAAAAAAAAATTCTTCCAGTAATGTAGTTGATACTAAATCTGCTATTGCTCGTACACTTTTTCTAGAACATGTTTAGACACTTTCACCATAAAGATATTTGGAATGTAATCCACGTTGTTCTTTCTCATTCCATGTAAGACATTATATAGCGGTATTGACCATTTTGTCTTGCATCATTGCAGAAGCTGGTACCAATGGGCTTTCTTTCATGTTGTCATATGGCTTAGATTCCAAGAATATTTTCTGCTAGTAGAATGCACTTCCACCAGCAGAAAAGGGACGATTTTCATAGATTCCTCCTTGCACTGCAGATCTCCACTCCAATGCTATTCCATTGATCCCGGGAGAGGAGCACGATTTTGGTAGTGGGGCAGGAGGCGGCAGGCATGTTTGCTTCCATGAGCACTGTCACTGTACTGCTCTGCTTGCGTATGTTGTTATTATCCCAGGAGATGTAACAAATAATATTAAAATGCAAATATAAATCATACTGTGTACAAAGAATCATGAAAATTCAAAGGAGGACCTACACTGATTATCTTTTATTTTCAGTTTCTAAACTGTCTTGGAGTTATGAACTTTACAAAAACACAGGACTGTTCCAGCAACAGGCTTCTTTAAAGAGAAACCCACACAACATCCCACTATTCTAGGTAGGAGGTAAAACAACACGTAGATAATAGTGGGAGGACTTTTCTCCTTGCCAGGAATTCAGGAAACCTTTGGCTGCTAACTCCACTGTTGTTTAAGAACGCTTTTGTTATGCCCTTCCAAACAGTGGAAGTTTTACAGTGCCTGGCCAAGTCTTCAAATATTGCCTTCTATGATAGGAGCGGATGCCACCATTCAGGTTTCTACTGTGTAAAATTACAACACCTTGTTCAATTTTCCCAACTGTCTGTATTGCTGAGGCATATTTTTAGACAGCAACCTCCATCTTAGACCAGAGGTTGAAGATCTTGTTTTTCCTTTCAGTAAGCCATTCAATCATGGTTTTGAGGAAGTATCTGTCATATGACCTTTAATATGAAACATGTGGGCGTAGGAAGGGACAATTGCTCAAGTATTTATTTTTGTTTTTACAACATCATGATTTCTACTAGCAACTACCTCACCCCAAAGCAATCAGGCAATGAATCAGAGTAAACTTAGCATTTTCATTAGGATAGACAAAGCAGTGTTCCTCCAGTTTTGGAGCCTTTCGTCCTTTGCTTGCTTCTCAATCTGAGCCTTGTCTCTGCTTGTTCAGGTAAGTTTTTAACAAAATGGATACAATTTATGGTGGATTTGCTGCTCCTGTAAGCAAGTTTGTCAACTGTGGTATGCTAGCAAGAATGAATGAAAATCTTGGCACTCCATTTGTGCTTTCTCTCTGAGCTCCTGCCATCTGTATTTGTAGAAATGATATCTGCTTCTTACCTTTTCCCCAGGGCTCATGGAATGTGTGTTCAACTAGTTTCGAGCTGTCAACCATTTGAAATAATTTTTGGAAACGGGGAGGGAACAAAGCAGTTATTTCTAAATGAACATTTTTGAGCATTCTAAAAGCTAGTGCGGTGTAGTTTTTGGAGTATTGGCCTAGGATCCGGAAGGTCCAGGTTTGAGTCCCCACTCTGCCATGAAGGTATCTCACAAGGTGGTGGTTGTGAGGATAAAATTATGGGAAGGAGAACAATGTTGTATACCATTTAGGGAGAAAAGTGGGTATTAATATTTGAAAATCAGCATATAAAAATGTCCATCTTGCTTAACAAATCCTTATTTAATTACCACCACTAGGAAAAAATTCTTTGATTTTATTTTCCCTGTCCCCCCCCCACTTTATGTCATAGGCTTTACAATTCCTATACTAGCAGGGATGAATCATCATGTTCATCTCTATTGACATTATCAATCTTGATCTGCCAGAGGCAGAAATCACATGTTGTCTATGAAGTTCTGCTCACGTGGTACATAGAGCCTTGAGGCTCTACCCCAGAATTCCTGCTGAGCCTTCTCCTATCTGGTTTCCGTGATTCCTCCAAATAATTGCCATATTCTTTCAAGCCACTCTTTGCAGATTTGAGGACTAGACAAAACCTTTTAAATCTGCTAAATTTTGCTAAATTCAACATCCAGTACTAGTAGTTGCGGTTGAATAATCATAGCTCTGGACTCTAGCAATCAGCAATATTAACTGTCGTGGTTTCTTGTGGAATGCTATTCCATTGCCTTTTCTTCAGTATATCTGAACTGGGCATCGAGATATCAGAGAATAAAAAATTAGATACAGACTTGTCCAATTCTGACTCAACTTTTTAGACCAGAACAGTTAACCCCAAAGCTGGAACCTGCAGCTATTCCTCAAGGACTACATTTATCAGGTATAATAAGAGGCTGACCAATGCAGCGTAAGGTAATTCCCATCCCAGCAGCCAAACATCTAATCAAGCAGGAATTACCATTTTCTCCAGACTAGGTGACCCAAATACCCCTTGTTATTTCATGTAGAAGCCATCTCATCTGATGAGAGTCAGTATGGTGTAATGATTAGAACATGGTGTTAGAGCTGGGAGAACCAAATTCAAATCCTCATGAAGCTCACTTTGTGACCTTGGACCAGTCTTTCTCTCAGTCTTACCTCCCTCGTAGGGTGGTTATGAGAGTAAAATAGAGGAGGGAACAACTGTGTTATCTTTCTTTTAGAACCTTGGGGGAAGGCTGGGATAAGAAAGTGATCGAGCATTCCAGTAGTACAACAGGAGGAGTTATTTCTGTCCTACAAAAGTTACCACAGCTAAGGTTTTATGCACCCCAGGAACAATCCTGCCAATTGTAAAGTTGAATAAGAACATCCATTCGTTCATTCAAGTAATTTCTTAGCTGCCTCTTTAGAAACTGCTTGAGGCTGCTTATAATAGATTTAAGACATAAAACAGTGTCAAATTTAAAATAACCAAACAACCAGCAAATATCAAATGAGCATAAAAATAAGAGCAAAAGGCCAAGCAAAAATCAAAGGCAAAAATAAAGTAAGTAGAAAATCCATAAAATGAATGTATTATATTATCTTGCCCTTCCTCCAGCGTCATTGCAGAGTGCATTGTTCTCCCCTCCTTAACGAAGGAGCTTAGTCTGAGAGAATGACTGGCCCAAGGTCACCAGCGAGTTTCACTGCCAATAGTGATGTTAATCTTCAGTCTGGCACCCTGAGCACTACACTACACTGGCTGTCATAAAACAGGAAAAATCAAATAAAACAAGTACAGTGAAACACAAGCTAAAACAGGTGGTAAAATGACCCACAGTGGAGGGACCTAACCTCATGATACTAACAAAAAACCTGTAGATGAATTCCTGGTATCTTTCAACAATGAAAATGTTCATCAGGGAGGTTTGCCAAATGTTTTCAGAAATTTTGGTGATTTGGAATAGAAAAGTAAGGAAAGGGCATCTAAGCAGGAACAAGAGGAAATCATCTAAAAAGTGCCATAGAGGGCTAGTTTCATTTTTTAATAAAACTACCCAATGTTAAGAGACAAAAATCGCAGTATCCTTGAAAAAGAGCAGCAAGCAGAAAAGATAGTGGAAATTTCGCTACAAAATGAAACCAGTCACCGACACTCCTATTCCTTGTTTTTGTGAAGGGTTGGTGCAACTTTCCTATTTCTGGATCAGGGCTAGATCGAAGCAAGTGCGTTCAGTGCAGAAGAGATTCACATTGAAAGAGAAAAGGATTCACCAAGGCAAACTATATTCTGCTTCAGTTTTTGTCTTAAAAGGTATCAGAAATGAGTTTTCCAAAACAGTTCAAGGAATTAAGCTCCAATGTTGAACTCATGATAAAGTCCAGTATGGGGAGTATTATTTATGGAGACTAAATCTGAAAATAGAACTGAAGTGAAACATAAGTATTAACATGACATGTTAAACGATGCAGAATATTACATAGTAGAATCCTACTTACAGCAACAGGCAGCATGAGATATACACAGTAGTATAGACCACAGTCCCTAAACCATTATTTACATATTTAACTTCATTTATACCCCATATTTCTCCCCAATGGGGACCCAGAATGGTTTATAGCATTACCTTTGTAATAATGATAACAGGGTACTTATATACCACTTTTCTAGAAATATTAATGCCACATTCAGAGTTGTGAACAAAGTCAGTGATATTATTCCCACAACACAGCTGGGGAGCCAGGGCTGAGAGGAGTGACTTGCCTAAGGCCATCTGTTGAATTCATGCAGTAGTGCGATTCAAACCAGCAGAATGCTAATTCACAACCCAACCACTTAACCACTATGATACAGCAGCATAGTGTTCAGTTTTGCATAGTTTGTGGAAAGCCAGGAGAGTGGGAGGTTTCCTGTCCTCATCAAGAAGGCCATTCCATAAGGTGGGGGTTCACAATGGAGAATGCATGTGTATGGGCAATTGTTGATTTTGCCGACTTGTAGGCAAGCACCTGTAGAAGTCCCAGCTCAGATGAACAAAGCAGTCATGGTGGAGCATAGGGGAAGAAGCGGTCTTGCAGATATGAGGGACCAAGGCCATGAAAGGCTTTGTAGCACAAACCATAAATTGAGCCTAGAAACTTATGGACATCCAATGGAGTGACTGCAGAATGGAAGTAATATTCATAATCTGACTAGCTCCCAATAGCCAAGCCAGTGTTCTGCACCAACTGCAGTCTGTGCTGATTTTGAGGGGAGACCAATGTAAAGGGCATTACAGTAGTCTAATGTCACTATGACATGGATCCCGGTGGTCAGAAGCAGCACAAAAGCATTTCAGATGCTTTTGTGAGATCCATTTGTGCTTGTTTTAAATTAAGATACTCATCTACTTTTTAAATATTTCATGTCCCAATGATATTTGTGGCAGAGGGCAACAGCAGCATGAGAGTGGCAACAGCAGCATTTTTGGCACTATTTTCTGAACAGAAGAGCTCCTTCTAATATCTTATCCCATTGTCCAGAGAGCTGCCTCCTTCCCCCCTCCATCCTATTGCCTGGAAAATTTGTAAAACTGAAGAAAAATCCTAGTTGTTTTAAAATGCCAGCCCAAAATAATTTCAGATATTCTAGAATATTTCTAGAATTGATTTCTGGTATTGCCAAGAATCATAAATATCACACAGGTAGCTGAAGAATATTGATAGGGTACTTTTCAGATATATACTCAGACCAGAAATATCTGAAGACAGATTCCTACCCTTGGGTTTAACAGGGACACGGAATGCATCGTCACACAAGGAAGGCGTGTGCTGTCACGTTTCACTGCAGTTAGTTGGATTTACCTACAAATAACTCACTAGGAAGATTTGGAAAGCTAAACAGTCTATTTTAAATTACATGCTGTCACTAACCCTCCCCCCTCCCCAGGAGAGGACGGCCGTCTTGGGGGAAAAAAATGTAATTCAGCTTGTGGCTACAAGTTTTCCTTTATTCAATAAATTGCAGTTACTCCTCTATAACATATTAAAATAGAAAACATTATCTGTTCAAATGCACATAGAAAATATGAATACAGTAATAAAATACTGAAAATATTCAAGCACCAGAACATGGAGTCTTATTTATTGGCATAGATATTAGGAATATAGTTTTGAAAGCATTCAATAAAGTGCTAGTCAGCCTTCAGCTTCAGTGATAATTATTTTTTAAAAAAAATAGGTTTAGTTTTGAGACTGGAATGAAAAGTTACTCATTTTTAACATATACCATAAATGACCATAGAAATTTTAGTTAGCTTTTGAGATCTCAAATCTGATGAGAATGTGAACCGGCTTCTCCCTTAACATACAAGATGAACTAAAGAGAACCCACTCAAAATAGCTGAGGACCTTGTACCAGCTTATTATATTGGTCTAATATAGAGCAGGCCTCTGAGAACAAAAAGGTAATCATCTGAACATATTTCATGCTTACATAAAGCCTCAGTTGCACTGCACTGAGATCTTCCTGCACTATGGAAGTCTACAGTGGTTATGTACAACATTATTCAGAATCTATTATGGCTGTAACTAGAAGTGATGGCTGCAGATCCGTTCATTTAAACCCAAATCTTCTCAAATTGTATTAAGTGGGGGTAGAAAGGCCCACTGATAGAACAAACAGAAAATGCAGGTGCCAAGTGCAGAGACTGACTTCCTCAGTTTCAGCTTCTCTTTCCTGTACTCAAGCCTGTAAATCCTTTTTGTACCAGCCTGACACAGATCCATCCAGAATTAAGCAACAGGAAGGGGGAGGGTCAGCTCCCCTAACTTAAATATTCCTTTTGTTCTCCAGACCATCCTCAGGCACTTTAAATGTAGTTTAAACAGAAATCTCATGAAATTTCAGTCTAAGTGGTGAATATAGTAACATTTTTCACATTAAGGCCACAATTTGATACAGTTAAGCAGACTTAATGGCAATGAAATCAACGTGCTTAACTGTGCTGGACTGCAGCCTAACTCTACATCAATTATTAGTAATCAATTTTTTAAAACCTGAGACAGCTGCCTAGAAGAGTGAATAGTGCTATCTAATTGAGGCACCTTGTGGTGGAATAGAAGTAAAAATTTGGAATGGAGATGCTTTTCTCGACTACAAATGCTTCATCCTGTTAAAGTAAAGGCAGGGATCTGGCCACTCCACCGCATGCGCTGAACTCTACCTATTCAGAGGCTTTTGCTCTCACAACCAGCAAGTACAATTTTAAAAAGTCTGCAGGCCCAAGGAACATCCCTCCCTTCCACACAAAGAGACATGAAGAAGCATGAGAAGCTCCCGTTTATGCTAGAATCTGGATTAAAACTAATGTGATTAAGGAAAAGTAACTGGGAACAGAACTGCAGATGTAGTAGAAAAGGGGCAATTTATGACTCTGGTTATTCTTCAGAGGAAACAAACACTCTGAATTGGTCTCAGAACTGCACTTCCAAACATGACTTAACATATTGTCTCAACTCAACCAAATTAAAAAGGTTTAATGTTGATGAAGATCAGAGCAGCATTTTTTTTTTACAGTTAAAGTTTTCGTATGATATGACTATAGTTGGAGTAATGTTTACTCAGACAATTTTCTGCATCTTTTAGACCACCACTAAAACTCTCTCAAGGTAAGTAGTGATATTTTCATAATTCCTTTAATATACCTTTAATAAATCTTCCATATCACGTGATTTATATTAAAGGTCCAAAATTTATGTTTATATCAGATCTATAATGCTAACTATGGAGCTTTCCACCAACACAAGCTTCTCATGATAGTAGAAGGATCCTTGTGCTAGAGAAAAGCTCTGTCTTGAGCATTACCAATATGTAGGATCCACTCCAACATTTCAGACTTGACTATAAACAGTTTATGGCACTCTACTTGTTGCCCTAGAGTTACAAGAGACTGCCATCCATAATATTAGCAACCTTTCAGCAACAAAATGTAGCTGAATATTGTGGCCCTAAAGCCACCTATTTCTGACAAAGAAAGTAGAGTTGCAATTCTGCCCACTCATTCTTGCAAGCTTCACGGTGCAATAGTAGTCTAAAAATAGTAGTCCAAAAACACAGGCTTTTAATCTGGTATCTTTGGAATAATGGCAAGCATTTTGGGGGGAAATATGGCTACAAGATTAACATCAGATGAAAACTGTTTGGCATAAAATAGCTATTCATATTTTCCAGAATTATTACAAGACGCCCCCATACAGTTCTTGAATTCTGAACTGCATCACTGTATATTATGTACATCCGCACACTTTATATACAAATAATATTGGAAATTCTCATTTATGCTACTACCCACAGTGTACTTACACTTGAAAAATGTTACATTTTATGTACATAATTAAGTCTTTGACACATGTTATTTACTCTGCATAACAGAAGGAGGAAAAATTGTTAAATTATAAAATGTCTGTGACAATCCTTAGGCTATCCAGTGAAACCAACCGTCTGAATCATCTAGGTGTATTTGCTGTTTAACAGTATGGCTCACAGTCTTGTGATTTCCAGATTCTAAAAAAGCCCATGCAGATCTCCTTTTGAGCAGTTTCACAGTTCTTCAACCAGTATCAGCTCACTGCCCTCTCATACTGAATTACACAGGCAGCTGTTATTGTATAGGGCATTGCTATTTACCTTCCCTGAGTGCATAACATGTAGAAACAAAAGGCAGTACTGGCAACTAGCAACAACACTAATACCACAGTCAATTGCTGGAGCCAGACACATCGATCAATCTGTTCTTGAAGTCTTTTATTAATGTGTAACACTTGTGTTATCTGGGAAAGAAGAGGAAAGTACATGGATTAAAATATTCTTATGAATTTGATTCCCCCAACCCTAACAGCAATTAGGTGCTTCCATTCTACTATTCCCCTCAAATTCAGCTATCCCTGCCACAAACTGCAGTTTGTGCATAAACATTGCAATGCAGTTTGCCAGCCAGTTTCAACACAACACATTCTATGTATACCACTTTTTCAGTAGCATGCATTGGTTTGCAGGTATTGTTTTTATATTCCTTGTCAATTCATTACACATTTTAAAAAAGAGTAACAGTAATACAAGAATATTTGAACACAAATCCTACTAAGAGGCTGCAACACAGAGGCTGCATTTTAAGGGAAAACAGAACAATTCATCTTTTAGTATACAGCAGGCAGAAGCGAAGGTAGAAAATAACTTTTAGCATTTTCCTTGCCCAGCTTTGATTATATAAAGAGAATTCCTCTGTGATTTGTCTTCCTATGGCAGTTTGTTGCATTACCCTAAACTCTTCTCAGGAATGGTCCAGACTGACTTTTGAGGACAGTATGAAACACCGAAATGAGCTGCAAAGTCATTTGGATCCTAACTGCAAACTATAAATTAATGGGCACAAGAGTTACCTGTCGGTGTAGATCTTCATTGGTTTTTGCAGGAACATTAAAAGCATTCTCATTTATTGTCAGAGTTGAAGGTTTGCTGCTTTCTACAACATAACATCTCAACCTGAAACAAAAATCATACAGCACTGATAGTTAGTACTAGAGATGGGCACAAACCGGGAAAATTCTGAACCGTGCCGTTTGTGGTTTGTCACTTTTCACGAACCACGAACTTGCCCTGGTTTGTGAACCAGTTCATTCGGTTCATGAAAATGTCACTTCTAGGTCAGCAGAAGGTCTGCAGAGAGCCTATTGCCCCCACTGCCTAGGAAAATGATTGATCGGTGCCAGGCTGTCTGCAGTGACGAACCAAAATACGAACCAAATGAACTGGGCTAAAATTCATCATGGATAATTAGACGTGAGCTCCCACGAACTGCTGGTTTGTGAACCACGAACCAGTCTGATTCGTGACGAACTTCAGTTCATATTTTGGTTCATGCCCGCCTCTAGTTAGTACACTTATAGAAGCCTGTGATAGTATTCTTCCTACTCTGAGCCTCTTCTATTCCATGGCTCTGTTTCCTGCCAACATGCATTTCACATATTAAATGTTTCTTTCTCCTTTTCCCCTCTGTATCGCAGACTGAGCAGGCAGAAGAGTAGCACCTACTGAAGCAGTTCTTGAACCATAGAACATCTGCACAGGTGGTATAACAAGCTGCTGAGGAAACATCTAGCACAACAGCAAGGTGATCTGCATAGGAAATGGGCAATACCAAGCCAGGAACCATTACCACTGACTAGCTGGGTAAGGGTAGGATACAGGATCAAGCCACATATAGTTAGGGAGGAAAGAGCCTGGAATGTATGAAAAGGTGTCCAGTAATTGATCCTGTTGCAGAGTGAAGCTGCCAATACACCACCTTTAATCAATGGAATATATGTAACAGAAGACAAGGTGAGGAAAGAGTACTGCAGAATATGCAGGCAAATGCAGAATGTGCAATTCAAGCTTCATCCCAAGAAACTAGGGTGGTGAGGAGCATCTATTGTCCTTTCTCTGCCATTCATTTCCCCAATAATGGTCATCCATAGCCTCATGGTAAAGAATCAGATATTTGTGTACTAGAAAGAAGTCTCAAGACCTACACAAGTCCTTGTTTACTCTGCCAATGGTTGTAACAGCTGGATATGACCTTATATATGCCTACATTTCAAACATTTTTTTATCAGTGCCATTCTGAAATACTGAAGTATATACCTACTAAATGTTCATCTACCTGAAAGGAATGGAAGTTTTATCATCTTCTGCAAAAATACACATGGAACACATTCACATGAGTGAACATGTGAAAGTGTTCCATGTCTGACCACATTTTAAATTACACTGCTGTCTGTTGGCATCCTCCAAGTCAACAGGAAATGCTTACCTGTGCTCCATCACTTTGTTTCTCGGAACTTCTTTCCAAAACTGAGCCAGTTCTTGAGTTCCTGCTCCAGAGCACTGATCCATTTCTGCTGCCATAATCAGAAAACGGTCTTGCAGGGAAGCAGAACAGCCTGCCCCAAAGTTAATAGTAACCTGTCAATTTTATCTCATTTGGATTTAATTATTACTGAAATTTAATACACTATGCAGAAATTATAGGACATTAATGAAAGATATAAACTTCTGGCTTGCTAAAGCAGATGCAATGTTTGCAAAATAAAGTAGGATGGGAGAAGAAAAGTTTAGAGATGGAGTATATTTAATATATTGGCAGGACCTATAGGCAATCCTTTCTTGCTCAAGTAATAAATCACAGACAGAAAGCTATAACTTCTACTGAAGACTTTAAAAAGCAGAGATTTACTTCCCTGAATAGTTACGATCATGCACTAAGCTGTAGGAATGAAGACTAATGTCTGATTTTTTTAAAGTATGGACAACACTTTGGATATTCCAGGATAGCTCAATTTTCGAAAAACTATCTTAGAATATCCAATAACATTTTAGAAGCAAACCAGAGCACATTAACAACAAATTTTTGAAAGAAACATTTTAAAAATAAGGTATGAAGAATGTAGGAAACGTAGGTTGCACCAGCATTGTACATACTTGGAAGCCACAAACGAACTACTTGGGGATAAAAAAATTAAACATTAGCAAGAAGAGAGGCCAGTAATGCAGCATAAAGTAGATTGTGAAATTGGATTGTGTGTGTAAGGGGAATCAAAACAGGCCTACAATCCCTTCCCTATTCCACTCATTAATGAGAGGAGTAAAAGATTGTATGGAGAGATGACAATTGGACAGGCCCTCACAGGAAGTGATATAAAAGTGGTTTCAATAGGACTTGCAGCCACGGAAGTATATATCACAGAACTGTTTTGTTCATACATTTTTGTTTTCTCACTTACCACCATGAAGAGACACTATTATATCTAGTGATGTGCCTGGTTCACAGCTGCTGTTACTTGGCTTTACTCGGTACTTATCGGGAGCAGTCGTTCTTACCTAAATATAGTGCAACTGTATTAAAAGCTCTCAGGTTTCCAATTCAACATTTTAATTTCTTTAATACTTGCTTGGTAGTCTGACTTTTAACATTATGCAGGATACAAATTAAAATCAGCCTTGCTTCCCACTTTCAAAATGTCTGAATTGGCTCTTGACATGTACCTGGAAGCAGGTAACAAAAAGGACAGCTATTTCTTATTTGTCCACAGTAGCTGGTAGTGCCTCTTAGACTGAAAGAGGATTTTTCAGATGAATTAGATGTAAATAGTTAATCAGCACGGTAACTAACTCAAAACAAAGTTACATTGTATGTGGCTTGTACTGGGATGAGCACACCTTTTGTTGTTCAGGTACAAGAGTGGCCAGAATTTCATTTCACAAGTTGGTTATATATTATGTAAGCCTTGAAGATTTGACAGACATCTTCCGTCTGGGGAAGGACAATGGAAAACTCATCTACACCTGATGACCCGTTGCAGGGAAATTTCTACTGGTTTAACACCTCTGCACACAATCTCAAAAGTACTAAGTGAAAATCCTCATGAACTTGGAAAGACAATACATTGATGTAGACCTTTCGGTAGGGAACATTTGCTTTCGCCCTCCACTTTGATTGGTCAAAGACACCCTGCCTTCCATGGGACTCCTAAAATAAGGATTACCAAGGAGGCCTTTGTCATTTTCCAGCTATGAACTCTGGGATACTTGGCCCATATATAAGGTAGATGTTAAAACCAGAGAGTCCCTCTAACCCTAGACAGAACTAGAATGAAACTGTACTTTTGTTTTCTAAGTTCTGTATTTCCTTTCCCCAATTTCCCTCATTTGTAAAAAACCTTTCATGGCTATCTCCTCAGTTCACACTACTTAATGTTCAGGAAAAACTAATGATGGTGAGACAGGCAATTAGCCTTGCTGGAGAGACTGGAATTCCTGATTCTTTCTCATGGTGACTTCACCCCAGAACAATCCTGAATCTCAGCAGCTAAACTGTGACAGAGACCATCAAGGCCACAAAGAGTTAATCCCCCAGATGGTAGTAGTTCTGCCCAACAGCATATGATCTGAAGAGATGGCAGGCAATCTGAGATTATGATTCTGCAACTGAAGAAGCTACTAGAAAATTCTTCTAAGTGATAAAGTCCAAAATGAAAAACATTAATACATTTACAGTTATGGGGCTTCAAAAACAGGCACAAAAATGGACACATTGTAAAAAAAAATATATATATATTTTTAGCCATGTTAATTATAAGGTAAAACAGACTGTTATTTACCTTAAATGCCACTGTATTTTTAGTTACATTCGTCAGAACAATCAAGCATTTCTTTTCTCCTGTTTCTTTGGACCCAAAATGCAGTTCTTCTGCTGGACTAATGAAAAACACACATAGCAAAATATTTTACATTACAGTCTTGTAAACTTCTACGAGTTTCTAAAAATTTATAATAGTTCGTCAGTTAAATCAGCCCTTAAACCAATCCTTAATCCAAGGATATCGAGCCCCGTGGCGCAGAGTGGTAAGATGCAGTACTGCAGTCTGAGCTCTGCTCACGACCTGAGTTCAATCTTGGGGGAAGCCAGATTCAGGTAGCTGGCTCAAGGTGACTCAGCCTTCCATCCTTCCGAGGTCGGTAACATGAGTACCCAGTTTCCTGGGGGTAAAGTGTAGATGACTGTGGAAGGCAATGGCAAACCACCCCATAAAAAGTCTGCCAAGAAAACATCGTGATGCGACATCCCCCCATGGGTCAGTAATGACTCGGTGCTTGCACAGGGGACTAACTTTACCTAATCCAAATATAAATCTGAGAATTTCAGATGATTGAGATTAAACTTGGGATCTGATTTTTATGTCCAATGCACTTCAGCCAGGGATCCTTATAAACAGGGCCAGCGCGCCCATGGAGGCTAGGTAGGCGGTGGCGCGAGGGGCGCCGGAGGACGTGTCGGGGGCGGAGGCGCGTGCAGCAAAGCTGGCATAACTGGGCTGCAGCTACTGCTGCAGCCAGCCAGCCCCGTGCTGCTGCCGCCGCCACATGCCCCAGCCGGGCGCAGCCTCCGGGCGCCACCCCAGCAGCGGCTCGCGGCTTCTGTGCCCAGCTGGGGCGCGTGGTGGCGGTGGCACGGAGCTGAACCAGAAACTCTGGTGCCGGCCCTGCTTATAAATACTGAAATGGCAAAACTTTAAAGATAAAAATGGTTCTCTCTCTCTCTCACCCACACACAACCACCCCTAGACAAAGCCTGATAGTGGTATTCCTATTCTACACCAGAAATACCAGAGCTTTACATATTATCTTCAGTGGGTATCATAATATTAAATCATACACACTATTCAGTAGAGCTAGAGAATGCATAAAATGATTATAAACATTTTGTTTAAGTACTTTATTTATGAAATGTCAGATGATCCAGAATATGTCTACTGCAACATTTACTCATAATCAGAATCCTCCCTGCCTCTTATCCTTCAACCCTAAGAGACTTTCAACATCCTAAGAATTTAAAGATGCCTTCACACATCATTTTATTTACTTATTTATATTTATTTCAAATTTCTTTTCCGCCCTCCCTGGGAGCAGGCTCAGGGTGGATAACAACGTATTAAAATACAAAATACAATAAAATCAACATATTAAAATACAATAAAAATCCACACACATTTAAAACAGGATGGTGGACCGCCTCACATGGAGGGTTAAGATTTTATACACCCTTTTTTTTTCAGGCCAGCAGAGGCCCAGCCTCAGCCATATGCCTGGCGGAACAACTGTCTTGCAGGCCCAGCGGAAGGATAATAGGTCCTGCTGGGCCTTGATTGCAGCAGACAGCGTTCCAGCAGGTGGGAGCCAGGACTGAAAAGGCCCTGGCTCTTGTCGAGGCTAGATATCATACATCATATGCTCAAGAAGTATGCATGACATACTACCGACACCTCATGAAACAGTGGTAATAATTGCTACTTCTCATAGAGAGCAGCAGCAATGAACTTCTCAGTTGTTTTACATGAGCATATTACTTAGCAATGTGCGCACACACATACTAGAGGTGCAAGTTGTAAATTAAGTGTTTAGTGGGATGTACAAAATTACATTAGGCAGTTCTATTGGATCATGGATTTTTTATAGAGTACAAGTACACAGTAAAACTTGTTTGCAGTTACAGACTTTAAAAAGTAGTGTAAGTCAGAATAATGTGAAGGCTACACATTTTTGGCTTTCCCAGTACCTGAATACACCAAATTTTATCAGATTTGTATAAGAGTTTATAATTCCAATGAGATTCTCTGTAGTTTTCAAGAGCATTGGACATTCTCAATCTGTATCACTTTTTGGGATGCTGTTTTATAAACATTTAATTGAACTTGATCATCTAGCTGTTTTCCTTGTCACAGATACATTTTAACCCACAGAAGCTGCAGATAATTTTATAGGCATTTCCCTGAACTGTGCAAATTATGATATGAAAAAAATATTGTTACTATTGCATATTATTACCTGATGTGCAATAAAAGACCTTTAAAAGTAGTTAGCGCCTTCTTTGCATTTTTTGCTTTGGAGTCCACTTTTTCATTCTCTTCTGGCTTGGGAATTTGTTCTGTAGAGTTTGTCTAAGCAAATACAAACAATTGAACAATAAAAATGCTTACTCAGGAGTCAATGCACCAGCAGGCAGTTACATGTATGGACTTTATTTTTATTATGAAACAACTGAGTTACCTGTTCAGAAAGCAATTAAAAGCAAAGTATGCCTATTTTTGTAGAATATGAATAGGATATTTTTGTAAACTGAATTTCTTTCAACCCTCAAACCAATACATTTTAGCTTCTTACAGCTGGAAGACACTTTTCAAAATTCACGTGAACTTGTCTCCTTTCCTTTCTTACTTTATTTCTTTTGTCCTATTTTCTCCCCATCAAAAATACTCCATATTCTGAAAAACGCAAATATTGCATTTTGCACTATACAAATTATCTGTATGAATATGGATGATTTACCTACCTAGAGACTTAAGATTTTTAGAAGATATTTGGTGGCTAGGTTAATAAAGCTCAATATTTGAATTATGGTTTTATTTCAAGACAGGCTACAGACCAGTTAAGAGTCTATGTCCAACGTAAAAATAATCCAGATAGGGAATACTGTGTCCTGACCTGGATAGACCAGGTGAGCCTGATCTCGTCAGATCTCAGAAGCTAAGCAGGGTTGGCCTTGGTTAGTAATGGGATGGGAGACCTCCAAATAAAACCAGGGTTGCTGAGTAGAAATGGGCACGAAATGGGAAAAAAACAAAACGAGCGTTTCGTGTTTCGTCGCATTCCACGAATCACGAACTTTAATGAAATTGTCCCGTTTCGTGAAATGATTTGTTACTTTCGTGATTCGTCAGAACCTAGTGCACTTCAATGTTCCCCTTCATATCCAGAGAAGTAAAACTCGCAGGGAGACTTCAGCAGGCTCTCCTCCACCCACCCTCACCCAACAAGCCTGCAAGAACAAATACTCTAAATAAGAATATAAGCAAAGAAAATTCAAGGAAAAAAAGGTAGGCCTCAGTAAAGCTAGGCCCCAGAACCAGGCAATGACCTGAGACTGGGATTGGGTGGGGTGGAGGAAAGAAGGCACCCTCACCCAACAACCTTCCCAGCAAGGCCAAGAGCTGAAAATAAGAAAGAGGCTTTTCAGTCTCTTTTAAAGCAGCAGCAAATCCAGCCAAAAGCTCCCAATTCCACTCTCACTCCAAATCCCAGCAACAGGTCCTCCCTCTCCCTCTGTCTACTGGAACTGAAAAGCACAAGGCAGAGAGCTGTGCATTATATAAGAAATGCTCACATTGAGCAGAACAGGAGGTCTGTGGCTGGCAGACAGACCTGCCTAACAGGGTTTGGAGGGATGAGATTGGTGTTCCCATGGCTACAGAAGGCCCATCTCCTCAGTTGCCTAGGGGATTAACTCCCCTGCTCCTTGCTGTATAGGGCAAAATGGAAGCTCTCCAGTTGGCAGGGAGAGTTGCCTATCAAGGTTATGTGGGCTAAGATTGGGGTTTCCAGTGACAACAAAAGGTCTGCAAACATTCCAGGCCTATGTTGCCTAGGGGATCAATGGATCAGCGCCAGTTTGTCTGGCATCATGAATCATTCATGAATCAGCCCCCAAAATCGTGAATTTTGTGAAAACCACGGCCCCACGAAACATGTTCCGCGAAACACAAATCGGCCCGATTCATCACGAAATTTTATTCGTATTTCGATTCGTGCCCATGTCTATTGCAGAAGTAGGCAATGGCAAACCACCTGTTAGACTCTTGCCAGGAAAACCCCATCAGGGATTGTCATAAGTCAGCTATGACTTGAATGCACTCTCCACCACCAGGGACTACTGCATAAAGCTGGTAATGCCTGTGGGCCTCCAGGTATTTCAGTGAAACAGTAACAACAGGATTTGCAGCCTCCAGGCTCTGGCACACAATTGTCTTGCATCAGGTTCCATAAAGCTGAGCTGTCATCTCGAGTCTGTAACAAGTCTTCAGATTAGGTTCCTAGTTATCTAGTAGAAATATGCTGACTCTAGGTTATTTCTGCTGACTTTTACATTTAAAGTAATGTTTCCAACACATAGACCCAATGAAACTAATTTTTGTTCCATAATTATTCAAGGCAAGGTAAATGGGAAATCTAAAAAAGTAATCCAGTATTATTGAAGCAAGAGCTGACATTGCTGAAGATATCAGTTCAACAGATTACAATGCCAGCCAGCCAAAATAAGTCTTACCATTAAGCCAAAGCTAGCCATTGCATTTCTAGTGTGTGTCAAAATATTAAGAAAATAAGTAATTATATCAGTTTGCTATGCCTTTGTATCATACAAAGTCATACAATGTTCATGCTTGAAACAGAAGTTGTCTACAAGTTCCAAAGATTTAGCAGAGTACTTATTTTCAAGAACCCTTAATTACAGCTTTAATTTCTTCAAAGCTGCTTTACTTTGCACCAAATATGGGGCTTGTTTGGACTTCTTTTAGGTATTGTTTGTATTCTCAAGCAAAACACACAGTAATACTCCAGCAGTGCCACAATTTTTCCTCCAAGCAAAAATATTATGTTTAGGTTTCTTCATCATAAAATGCCATAAGCATCAATGGTGATTTTTCTGATTTATTTTTAACTCAAAGCAATAATTACTAAAAATATTTCCAGCCACATTCATTTCTTCAGTGTCACCCCTCAAATACACTTCATTGTCTTCCTCAAGAGAAAGACATTGTACTTGGTAAAATTTGCAAAGACCCATTGTTATGATGGGGGGGGGGGTCACATATACTAGAAGTTATAAGAATGGAAGGACGCAGACACACACCTCTTCTGTGGGGCTCTTTCAGTGAGTAGAGTCTTGGCCATCCAGGTTCAAGAATGGAGAACACATTCTGCTTCCCACTAGAATGCTGTCTCCAACTGCAGTTATTTATTTTTAACCCTGGGACATTTTTGATGGTGCCCAGATGTTATTAATTATCTTGAAATATTTATTCCAAGGAATATTAAGGACATTATTTCGTTGAATTTAAATACATTGATCTCGGATATATCCTTGGATTTGGAGAGATGGGCAACCCTAAACCTGTCATTATGGGGTACAGTAAATATACTCAAAATGAACATTATACCTCAAATTATATATGTTTATGCATGCAACCCCTTTCTAAATACCTTGTAGATATACTTACAAAATTCATACTTTGTTTCAGAAATTTATGTAGGGTTCAACACCACCCAAGATTTCTTTAAAGAGGAGGATTTGGTCTTCCGGACCTTAGTATTTATCATCAGGCATATTTGTTAGGTTGTGCAAATCATTGGGATCCATCCCCTAAGAGTATCCATCTTGGGCTCTTTGGAGGCTCTTTTTTTGGAACCACTTTTTAAGTGGATGTATTAAGATCTACTTATGTTAAAATGGGTTTTGTCCCTCCAATAATTTCTGCAGCTAGAGAAGTACAGCATATAATATCATGACAATATCAATTTGACCCATTCTCACATGTTAAATTAACATTATGGTCAAATCCATATTTAAAAATTGGGAATACATTTTTCTTATGGAAGGCTTGGACAGATATGAGAATTTTTACTTTAGATCAATTGATAGGTAATGATGATGTCATTTTTCCAACTGAGGTCTAAATATGATTTGCCAACTTCTGCTGAATGGCAAAATTTACATTATAATATTTGTTGGTGTCTAAAGCTTTGAGTGCTTCAGAATCTGCCCCATTTTTGAAGATGCTTACTGAATCATACAAAAAGCAATATCTACAATATTTATATATAAATATTTGAGGTTGTTTAATAAATATGATACACAAAATCTTAGAGATGGAATAATGATCTGAAACATCCAATTTTGTTAAAGCTATGGAATAAGGCCTTAAACCATATTGTTACTGTTGCTACTATGGATCTTAAATTGCGAGTGCGACTTATTCAACAAAAAATATATTTAGGGTATACTGGACACCACAGCATCTTTTTACTAAAGGTTTAAGCACAGTTTCTAACTGTTGGCGGTGTAATTCACAAAATGCATTACTTAAACATACGCTTTGGTCATGTTTAGTCAATGGAAATGGACCCTCCATGCCCTTACTGTTGCTAAAAGACATACTTCAAAACTGAAGACCTTATAAACTTATCAACATTTGAGCGTATCGCATATAGAGGGCAACTGCGCATCGACTTCTTTTTAAATATTTGGAAATCTTTTATAGATACCTATGTATAGATTTGCCAATAGTGCTTTTGTAGCCAGCACTGTTTTCCTTCTTTCTTTTTCTCCTGTTTGTTTTATTTTATGTTTTTGCATTAATAAATAAAAAATTGTAAAAAATTTTTAATTCTACCCTCCAATAAAAGTGGCAGACATCAACATATATGGAAAAAATGGGGCTGAGGGGGAGCTGACCTTGATTATCTCTATGTCTGGGATAAGTGTAAGGTTTACCATCCTTTCAGCTGTGCCTCAAATTACCGTTTATTTTGGACCATGAATACTAAGAACAGAGACTGCCCTCACCAGCACAGCCTCACCCTGAATCTTGCTTAAGTGTGATGAGACACATACAATAGGAGCAATGCGGTGGAAGTTATACTGCAGAAGTGGGAAGTGACATCAGCTAGAAAAGAATCCAGAAGCAGTCATATTTAATTCTCTATGAGAAGCATAACAAACACAAGCAATTCCCTAATGAACACAGATGCTATCAGTGGTTGCAACATGGTGATTACAAATGTTAAAAACCTTGAATATGTATTATCAGGTGAATAAAACTGTCACACCATTGAGAAAATGTGTGAATGGTAACAGGCATACAACCATGGATGCCAAAATCAAGGACTCAAGTGTGGCATCTGCTGAAGCAGCTAAGGAATGAGCACTCTTGGAAGATTGAGGAACACAGTAACTGGAGCAACTACAACATGGTGACTCATCAGACAGTGACACGTTCATAGTTCAGGATCAGAATTACATTCTAGTTCAAAAGAATACTCTGATTACAGGATCAGAATTCAGATTCTGACAGGACAAAAAGAGCTTGGGCAATCACTCCAAACCTCAGAGAAGGTCCAATAAGAGCTAAACTTTGCTGGGTATCTTCCACAAAATGGGAGGCTATCCCATTTGGTATCCAAGCAGGGAAGCATTTTGTGTAACTGACAGCAGCTCAGTTCCAAGTGAGCAGCAGTTATACTGATCACTTATTCCACAACCTTAAACAAGTTTATTCAGATGTAAGTGGGACTTCCTAATAAGCATGCTTAGGGCTGAGCTTTAATGCTAGGCCTAGGTTAATTAAGACAGGAGAACAAAAAAACAAAAACAAACCTCCGAAAAACAACCAATTACTCCTCAGACTTTATTCAGCTTTTCTAGATTAACAAATTATAGATCAACATGCTATAGAAACATTATCTTTTGTTTTATATGTTCTCCTCATGCCAGGGATACCTTTTTTGACCCTTGCTCTTCATTAGAATCAGGATTCTCCTTGTTGTCCGTTTCAATCTCTTCTCTGCTTTCAGTGTCATCTTCACTAGTAATAGGCCCATTTTCACACGAAGGAGTTTGAAAGTCATCATCCACCAGTGGAGGGTAACTATACTTGAAGGTATCCTATAACATAAAAAATGCCTTAGTACTACTGAAGTACGAGTGGGCTGTGGATTATGCTGTTATGATCAAGAATGGAATGACAGATTCATTCATCCATTTCTGTCACCATTAGGATGTGTTATGCTCCAATGATCCTTCCATTATCTGCTCACATTGTGTAAAGAATATTGTTACTAACTGCATAAAACATTATTACACAATAATATACTTACAGTTCCAGCCATATGAGGTGGTAGATACTCAGCACTGATGTATTCTTGGATGTCATTTTTATTGACTGTCTTCAGAAATCCCACAGCATCTGGACCAAGCCAGCTTTTCACAAGTTTAAAAGCAGCTGGATAAAAATAAAGTTTCCTTTATTTGCACAGTTCACAATGAATATTTTCAGATTAGTCAAACAGTAACAGTACAATAGCCCTACTGTAACTTGGCCAGGAACTGTTAATACTGGGCTAACAAATAATGGGCAAAACTTTTTATGGTATAGGTTGTATTTAGGGGAAAGGAGCAACTCTTCCAGAAGCAAATTTTCCAGTCTCTATCCTCCCACTGCCACCTGCTGTGCACCCTGAAGAGCATGCTAGTAGATCCCGAGAACCCCCTAGATCCCTGAGAATAGGAGAGGAGAAGAAGGAATCTGCAATGGGAAGGAATTTGCAAGCACCTAACTTCTTCCACTGATGTTAGTATCTTTTTCCAGCAGAAAACAGCTTACATTCATAACTGATTCCTGCTGCAAATGTACAAATACCCTTTAAAAAAAACCCAAAAGAGTGATCACAGTACAAAGATGAAAAGAATAAGAGATAACCACTATGATCATCTAACTACTACTACAATTTAATCAAAGTTTTCTTGGGAAATTCAACTGTGTTTATATACTTTTGTGTGAATATACAAAATTGCTTTCTCATCAGATACCTACTCAAAAGCTGCTAACATTAACATAACCAATTGAAATTCACAAACATTGTATAAATTTAAACCATTTCTTAAAGGCTTGCACAAGACAGGCAGTATATAATGCACTTCAATGAACAGTTATCTTCTGAATAAAAAACTCCCCCCATAACAACCCAAGGTCAGTTGTTTGTCAATTCCAGACATTATGCAATGGGTGGCAGGCTAAATGTAAATTCCATTTCTGCCAAGATCTTCATAGGTGTGTAACCGTATCCCAAACAAGATAATGAGAAGCAATTTTGTATATTTACACAAAGTATATAAACACAGTTGAATTTCACAAGAGAACTTTGATTAAATTGTAGTAGGATTATCAGAGCAGCTATTCCTTATTCTTCTCATTATAAAAAAGGCAGTTGTAAATTATAGGTATAAAGATTTTTTTACATAATTTATGATTAAATCTGTTTATGATTTATTTAAATGTATTTATGTAAATGTATTTAAATTTATTTATTTAAATCTGTTTAAAGTTTTGGGGAAAGGGGACAACAAAACTTAATAAAATATATCAATATAGTATTCTAAGGGATTTGCAGAGATTTGAATTTTACTCACAACCTCTCAGATTCTATCTGAAAAATTAAGACTTAACTTACCATTCATTATCCAGGGCAATTCGAAGATTACAATTTTTGCTGGAATGACAAAAGAAAAAAGTTCCCAATTCAGTTAGCTTATTTATACTAGTCACTAAGCAATGTATACGCTGCTGAAAACTTATTTAAGAGTTAATTTGTTTTAAACAAAAACTCTTCTTCCACTTCCAAGTAGAGACAGTTCAAGATGGGAAACTGTGTTAGTCTGTCTGTAGCAGTAGAAAAGAGCAAGAGTCCAGTAGCACCTATAAGACTAACAAAATTTGTGGTAGGGTATGAGCTTTCAAGTAGAGGGCATACACACATGTGTACACAGAAGAATGTCAGTAGTAATAGGGAATGGAAATGAAAAGGTCTACAGAGCATTTTCTATTTGACCGGTGCGTGTGTGTAGTTGTTTTGTTAATTTTTCATTTGCTTCATATAAAACTTAGTTAAATTTTTTTTTTTACAGAGCATCCTGGATGCACTGTAAAGCCACACACATCAGAACAGCGATCTTGCATTTAGGATTTTAAGAACTGTACTATGAGGCACAGCTATGTGTAAATGTTGATTACATCTACTGTGGCACCTACTGATCCCAATTTAAGTGTCTTGTTCTATATGAAAGTTCTCCTTATAGTTGATGTAAACACACACAACTTTGCCTACTCATCTTAATAGAAGAGGAAGTACTTTATTTACAAATCTTTGCACCCCCTCCACTGAAACAAATAGGGAAGCAGCTGAGCACATACTGTTACAGAAATGTTTATTAGTACCACACACAATTCAGAGCAAGTTCTGTTCAAGTTAATAATTTTTAGCACTGTTTGGCTTTCACAGAAAGTTACTTAAAACACTACATTTGTTCACACGCCATTACCCACAAATCTCTCTTTTTCAGTAGAGTTTAAATGTTTTATGTTAATAGTTAAGCAAAAAGATAAATCCTTCTGTAACTATCAGTGCAATTCTAAGCAGAGTTAAACCCATGGAAATCAATGGGCTTAGACTGGAGTAACTTTGCTCAGGATTGCACTGTATGTGAAGCAATCAAACAGATCTATCAAGTATGTATCTAGAACAGCAGTCTCCGGTGGCACTATGGTGCCTGATGATGCATTTCCTGAAGCCTGCTTTTCCTCTTGGTGAAAAAATTAAAAAGGTCTTCATGGAAGACCAACAGGGAGCCAACAGCTACACAGGAAACTAGCAATCTCCTTTCTTTGGAAACTGGAGGCAAACGGTATTTTCTTCACAAGGCAGAGAACCAATCCCAGATTTCTTTCACGTCCTGAGTGCAGGAGGCATTTTAGAAAAGTACATGGCTTGGAACGTCCCAACATGTATCAATTGCCTTGCTCCTGTGATAGCCATTTTGTGGTTGTGCCCACTACTCACTGAAGCCACACCAAGTGGTATTCCCTTGTGCCAGACTGCATGCTGCTCTAGAAGATACACCAATCTTGATGTAATTGTTCAGGAGGAAGAGGAGACTGAAAAAATATAAATATGACACAGTGCACTTCCCACTGGACTTGTTTATGCACATGGGCCTAGTCATCAAAATAATCCAGGGGGTGACTCCCCAGAGAGTGACCAAACCAGGGATTCAGAACTATTCAGGGGAATACTGCCCACCAAATGTAACAGCTGTACTGATAGTGGTCTTGTTGATGCACTGAACATCAGATTATTAGCAGTAACTCCCATTCCCCCCCCCCCTCTACTGCTTCATTATCCATGATTTATGGAAACAAGCAGGCAAATGATGATAATCAAGTGCATGCACGAAAGTCATCTAATAGCAACAGGTCATATTTCAAAACTATGTTGTAGGCATGACAGCTGCAAAGAATAGTTTCTCTTGCTTTAAGGAACCACAACTGTAAAGTACCAACAAGCAGTTATTTCATGCAGCGAATGAACTAGCAAAGCTAGCTCTCAGAAAGACATTGGAGGGGCATGGCATCAACATCTGAGAAGATGGATGCCTGAGAGCTGAGCTCTGTCCCACCCTGCTCCAAATTCCTCTAAAATGCACATCTTAACTTAATGAAAATCACCCCCAGACATGGGGAAGCACAATGAGAAGACTGAGAAGCAAAATGGCACAGTTGCAAAGCGTCTGCAGGACTTTTCCCCTCCAAACCAGGCCGAGAAAGCAATTGCAAGCAAAGCAAGCAACACAAGCAAAATGCAGCTGATGGGAAACGAGGTAGGAGCTCTAATGAATAGCCCTCCTGACTCTGATCTAGCAACTTTGTTTGCAAGCATGGAACTTAATATTTTAAATAAAATGACAGATCTTATAAAGCCACTCTCTAATCAGATAGCTGACCTTCAAGCAAAAACGAATAATGTTATTCAAAAGACTGATAATGCACTAGATATTTCTAACTCTTTGCAATCTGAAATATGCACTATGCAACAAGAGAAAGAAGAGATGCATGAAAGAATTATAAGCCTGGAATTAATAGTGCGCCAGCAGAATCTTAAATTTAGGGGGGTGAATGAGGAATTTACATCAAAACTAAATCTATCTTCATTCCTAGCAAAATGGCTAGCCAGTTTTTTTGCAGACAAACAAAAGCACTCCAGTAATTTCCAAAGCTTACTGGGTGGGACCCCTAAAAGCAAACAGGAAAACTCCAAGGGATATTATAGCTATGTTCCCAGATTGGGAAACAAGAAAAAGAATTCTGGAGATTGCAAGAGAACAAAAAATGCTTAAGTGTAATGAAGCCCAAATCCAGATTTTTACAGATCTTCCCACGAAGATATTAAACAAGAGAAGAGATGTCAAACTGACTACCGAAGCATTACGCGCAGCAAAAATAAAATATAAATGGATCAAATACTCTACACTTTGCATCCAATTTAAAGACGAACGTCTTTATGCATCAAGACCATGAATCAGGACAAGCTTTACTGCAGAAACTGGACATTACCTCAACTGACCTATCAAAATCTGCACAAAAAAGAAAACTCATTCAGCCACCTACTCCTCATAAAGGAAGCAAAATTCCAGTTAGAAACAACTGAACCACAAAATGGAAAGCATTCCAAAGTCAAGAAACACTGAATTTTTTTTCTTTCTTTAAAAGCTGTGTAAGTGGGGAAGGGGGAACAATCAAAACTTAGAAATCATAGTTTAAAATGTAACGAGCAGTTTGTGCTACCCAGCAGTATTAAGGTTTTGGGGGGGGTGGGGGGGAGCCAGTTTTCTCTCGCTCCCAACAATGACAGACCCTTGATGTTGTACTTTTGTTCAACAGACCCAAAGGAGGATACTTCCCACAGGGTCTCTCAGAGGCTGTACATGTATCATATTTTTAGGTTTAGTGTTTGGTATGTAAATCGCTTGCAATTTGTTGTTAATTTGAGTTCAATAGTTTTTGTGGGGTGAAAAGGGGGGAGGGAGGTATAAACATATCGTTATTAATAATATATAGCCTTTTAGATGGGTGGTGGGTAGGGGGTAAAATTTTCACTGTTATTTTATAGATAAGATATATTTCTTTTTTAAGGGTTTTTGTAAGAATGTAGAAATTCCTTTTTCATAGGACTACTAATTTAAGAGAGATAGTCACAAATTTATAAGCCCTACTAAATGTTGCACTGTTGCTAATTGTATTACTCAGTTATTTAATCTGGCTTCTAGTATCTTTTGAAAAACTAAGCAAATGTTATACTGCTAGTATAACTAATCTATCAAGTTTAATAGGAACTGATCACTAATATTGTACTATCACAAAATTAATAATCTGTTATTTTTACTACATTCACTGTTTAATATGTTGTTTGTTTATGAAAAATTAATAAAAATAATTTTTGAAAAAAGAAAAAAGAAGAAAGACAGAGTTGAGATATGCTTTTCCACTCTTATAAATTTGGTGCTCATTTTGCAGATACAATCAAGAGCTTAGATTTGAGAGATGCCAGTTTAAGTGCAGAGTAAGAGGGAGGCTTTTGAGGCACGCAGACAGATCCTATGCAGAATTATAGATGCTTACTCCAATGTCAATGAACTAATATCTAATCAGTTTGGTTCTCTTGGCTGTAAGGATATCTTGGGTGCTGAGATCAAAGGAGAACAGATGGATAGGTAGCATGAAAACTGGCATCATTTCAACCCTGCTCAAGAAATATAGCATGCATACAAAAACTTAATCTACCACTTCACCTCTAACTCTTCTTTTTCTAGAACTTAAAGCTTTGCTATTTTTAGCTATATTATTTTTAGAATAACTTATTTTCTGCCACATTTTCCATTATATTCTAAGAGTATGATATAATTTAAGCAATGCTATCATACTTACAGAGATAATTAGGATAATAGATTTTAAAACAGCTGATAATGTACCGGACAAAATCCAAGTCCTGAAACAGAGACATTATCAATTAACTTAAGAAAAAGTCTTTAAAGTCTACTAATAACTTATAAAAACTGTCAATGGTAAGAAGCGTAATGACACTGTCTTATCTTCAGACACATACGTGACAGCCTGCGTACAATCAGTGCTGAACCTGCCTCTGAACTACTGTTAAAAATGCAAGTAGTTAAGTATATGCACTTTGGATTGGAAAAAATACATGGAAGTTACATGATCTTTGACCATTCAGACTAGACAAATGATAGATACAGGCACAAAAAGTCAATCCAGAATGAATCATTTTATGTGCAACTCTTTTGAACAAAGTGACATGGCTGGAAACTAGCAGTGGCTTGCTCTCCTACTAGGCATAGAAACTGCTCAGATGAGTTCTAAAAACAAGGTCTAAAACACAGGAATTTCAACAGGATTCACATGCAAAAGAAAACATATGGTTGTTGTCATTTTCTGTTATGCCAGCGCTTCTCTTATATTAGTTTTATTAAACACTAGTAAATAGCTGGTTCTGTTTGTGATTTATGAACCAGTTAACTCAGAACACTAAGATTTATGCCACTGGGGAAAGAACTCATTTAAATGTATGTACTTAAACTAAAGGGATTGATATTTCTACCTGAACAGCAACTTTCCAGACATGCCATCAAAAACGAAACAATTAAAAAATGCTTACCATGTTACTTAGCCCAGTTTCAGCCATATCAAACACCACAGTCAGCGGTTTCCCATGTTCCCTCCTGGCATAACGCTCTAACCAAAAGGCTACCAGTTTCTTTTTCTCAAATTGTGTTTTAGCATCTTTCGTATGAAGTTTCACTTTGAACCAAACTAACGGGGGAGGAACCAACAACATATTTGTCTGTGTTAATTACTTTCTTTAAAAAAAACAATTTTTTATAAGATAAATTCTGAAATAACATAAGAATTTTTTCATAGGTCATTCTTAAATAAGTAACAAATAATTTTTAAATATGAAACTATAAAAAAATTCCCGTCACATTACATTTTGCTTTAAGTGTTCATGTGACATTTAAATACTGAGAATGGAATGAAACTGGATTGTAATCATCAGGCAGTTTGGTTAAAAACAATGATTCAGACTTAAGTGGGAAGGTTGCAATCATAAGGCAAAGGCTGGAATCAGTACTTATATGAAAGTTAAAACTATATAGGTCAAACCAACATGAGAGCATTCAGACCTCATAATAGATGTGAAGATGTCAAGTATTTCAAGTTTCATACACTGAAAACACCTTCTCTTAAATGTCTTATATAAATCTCCAAAGTATTTTTAACTGGTGCCTCTTCGTGATATAATCTGTTTAGGTGTCCTTATGTATTTCAGTGTTGCTTTATTGTTTCTCATATAATTAAGTCCCTGTAACCTACTAATCATGGTAATTAAGTTTTAATTTTCTAGTTTGAAAACAATTACAGTTTAATAAAAGGAATAAGTACATGAAATGGCAAACATGACTTACATATTTTACACCCTTCCTTATCATAACCGTGTAGAAAAAGGGCACCAACTTCAAATAGCCACTTTGGAAGTGAAGATTCTGTCAAGTCTGCGGAAACACAAGACTCGTACAAATCATATTACATTTGCAACAGGAACTCTGAAATGAAATAAAAAGCATTCTGGGTTTGGTGAAAGGGCTGTTGAAAGGAGGGTGGGCTTTCTTCCTTATCCTAGAGTATAGATATCAAACTGCACTGCTCATTCCATAGAAGAGAATTTTAGATCACAAGATCATTGAAACACAGGTGGTGTTAAAAATATTGGATTACATCTAATCAACCATGAAATCACAAAATGGGCCTTTCCCAGCTGTAGCCTACTGTCCTCAGAATTCAGGGGACTTCCAGGAGCAGCACTGGGCACAATGTAGGGCTATGAAGGGGGAGGAACTGTGGAAATGAAGTGGAAGGAATTCTGGAAACACCATCCCCTCTTCCAGCAGCCCTTCCAGCAGAGGCAAATGACTACTAATATAACCCATCATTAGGAACCTATTTTCATTCCAATGAGATAGCAATGGCTAGATTCAGACATTAATTCCAAGCCGTTTTTGGAGCTATGTGAACAAAAAAGCTCAAGGAGGCTTTCTTAATCTAGTAATAATGGCTTGAGCATGCCCTGCAAAGCAAGATGACAAACAGGGAACAACACTCTGTTTGCAAGGCTCTTTCACATAAACAATGGTTTAATTCTACATTTCAACCAAGCCAGAGAGAGAACACAGGCAGGACTGAAACTATCAACTCATATAAAGCTTCATATAATATCCAAGAATCAGACTACCATGGGAACTGAATGGAACACAACAGTCTAGGAAAATATATCAAAGGTAGCTATCTGCCTGGTATCAATGAATACAAGAACAAAGTTAAGTACTAGGAATTATTCTAAGCAGAGAATTTTGGTCTGGCTTAGTCAAGTGGCCTACAACATACATAAAGTTAGATATATATTCATACACAAACTTGCATATTTATTCAGCTCCTTCTTATCCTCATTTTCTGATTTTAGAACAAAATTGTACTAGATCAAGAAATGACTGCTAGGGTTTCCTTAGTTTATTTGAAATATTTCAATAGAAGTATAGGGATGAAAAAAACAAGCAGAAGTATAGGTGATGTAAGAAGCACTTTAGTAAGAAGAGTGACACAACTACAATTAGACACCAAGCATCTTACCATTAACTGCATACTCTTTCCTCCACTGAAAGCTTTCATCAATCATCTTTAGTGCCTCATCCACTGAATCATGTTGCCATATCAAGAAGTTATCAACCCAGGAATCATCTTGCTGCAATCTCTCCACATCTCTGGAATCATATTTATCTGGTTTTGCTGATAAATAAAATAATAAAACATGAGCACCTTGCATATAAAGCAAGTTTTCTAATGATTTGAGTAGTAAGAGCAGAAAGGCTTAATTTAATGAGCCTATATCTGCAGTAACAAAGACTTGGTGCTCCTGTTTTACAGAATTACATTCTGCAGCATTAAGGATCAATATGACAGCATATATCAAGAAATCCCCGTATAAGGATGAGTGTATGATCCAGCCCATCCATTTCCTCTCAATCTCACCCAACTCTCTTCATTACTACAGCCACTGTCCCATGATTCCAGAACAGCTCTTTGGTGGCCAATGGGGCCCTCCTTTTTCATGAGCAGAAAAGCTGGTTGAATCCAGTTTAATACTTTTTAAAAAATCCCTACTTAGCAGTGCAGGCAGACTTCCCCAGAGTGAATAGACTGGAACCAATGTCTTCAGTGCGGAACCAATGTCTTCTAACCTTGGTTCACAAGGGCACCATGGCCCTGAATTTTGCTTTCACACCTTATCACATGTAAAATGTACCAACTAAGAATTCACTGTAAAATTTGGACTTGAGGGAACATAAACATATAGAAACATAACATATAGATCACATTTACTCTTTTATACATGGGAGTGAACAAATTATTTCATAAGGAAACCACAAAAACAGTTGAAGATAATCTGCCAAATTCATATAATCTGACATTATCAGCATGAATTTGAGCATTACTTGCATGGCAATGTCTGATCATAGCTGTTTATATAAACATGAATCAATGAACGTGTCAACCATACAATATCCAGTGAAAAGCTGTAAACTGTTGACTGTTACCTAGCAATGATTTTGATTTCTCCTACAATGCTCAAGAATTATTTGTGAAGCGAGTTTCAGAAAAGAATTCTATGCTGAGAAAAGGTAAACCCGTGTCTAACATTCCTGTTAATTACACCAATTTACAAATATAAGATTCGCATTCAAAATTACTGATCAGAATCTCAAGATTTAACATTTAGAAATATCTAAATTTGAAATGAATAATAAACAGCTCCTTATCTGTTTTCCAAGCATTTGAGGCACAACATAATATTATACACCTGACTTCAAATCAATATGGAAGTAGAACCCTTTAAAATGAAGCCTATGAAAATTTAAGATGTTTGAATCAACAAGTAACTATGGCAGCATATATGGTTTATGGATTTGAGGCTGTCCTACTGTATAGCCTCTTTGCCAAAATATATTCAAAGGATACCTGAGGGATTGAATGGCTATATACAATTTTAATTCAAGTTTCTCAGGCGTCCCCAATGGAAATGCCTTGAAACCTCTCTACTATTCAATGGGCACTAAGAAACAAACTAGTTCAGATGCTTGCTGAAAGATACAGGACATTTTTCAGAACCTACTCTGCCAAGAGTAAGCATGAAAGAACCCAGGGTGAGGGTGAACAAAAATTACTGATTATCAGTGGGATCCAAATAAACTTAATTTAGTATTGGACTGAAAGTTCTTGTGTCCTACACAGTGTAGAACTTTCCAAGCAATTGTCATTGTTAAATACTATGGTCAGAATTTACAGGTTTTTCAAGAATTGATTCTAATGTAAACATCCATGACATGACTGAGTAAGTAAAGAAACAGCATAACTCAATTCATGACTGCAAGGCCATACAAAAGAAACCACAGAATCTTACCTCTGGAAGCATAAAAACCATCTAGGGAAAAATATGCAGAAAGAAAACCAAAACGCTGCAATTCATAGCTTGCATTCAAACATAACATGATATAATGTTAGTAACATGACTGTATCATGCTAACAATCAACAACTGACAGCCTGTGATCCAAATCTCTCCCAGTTGTCAACTGAGGGACAACCCAGTTGTATGGAGCTCTTAGGGAGATATGAAGATATATATTGTATCATCAGACCCTTTTCTCTGCCCCAGAGCGAGAGCGAGCGCTGAAGTCAGTCAAACAAGCCCTTAAGAAGAAGAATATGCCAAAGAACTTGGGCTACAGGCAGACTAGGCCAGAGTACACAGAGCTATGCACATCTCTGGGTCATCTCTCCTGTTACTTCAGTAGGCACTCAGCAACAAGTACAACTGTATCACATTGAGGTGACAAATTTCTCAGCACATTTCTCAACAACCACTAAAGTCATCAATAAAATTAATAAAAAAAATTTTTTTTAAAAAAGAACCACCACACACACAAAAAAAACTGCCAGTGAAGCTCCAATGCTGTTTTCAACTGCCGATTAACTGCACATCAGGGGAAGTACTCAGAGACTAGCACTGTAAAACACATCTGAAATTTAATTCATACCTAAGGAGTAAGGTGAATAAATGGCACAAAAACATTTGCCTTTCCCTTTCTCTGTTTACCAGAAGGTGCCTCTAAGGTTAATACTGATAACGACAAAGGGCATATCTGCACATAGGTAAAAAGAACAGCTACCTTCGTTCACGTTTGTGATGGAGGTGAAATTAAAATCGGTTGCTAGTACAGGAGAATTTCTAAGACTATCATGTAAAAGTGGCATATGTTGTTAAGGTAATATCAGTTATTATCACAATATACACCAGATTGCCTTGCAAACATTAAACATTCCTTGTTTAGCATTTAACATGTAATACAAGATGCTTACTTGAAGTAGACTTATTTATTTATGTTATAGAGTGATTCTGCACACGTTGGATAATACACTTTTAATGCACTTTATCAATAGTTTGAGGTGGATTTTTTGTTCTGCACACAAAAAAATCCATTTCAAATGATCTATAAAGAGAATTGGAAGTGCATTAGCCAACGTGTGCGGAATCACTCATAGTCTGCCTTTCTCACTGAGACTCAAGGCAGATTACATAGTGTGAAATTAGTATAATCAATAACAAAGACATTTCCATAGAGTGTCAACGACATTTCCATAGACAATGCCATAGGATAAATAAATACAGTTTACAAAGACATAGCATTAGCAAGGATCCAACAGAGTTGAAGATTTTCTGAAACAGAACATAATCAATTCTAGGACTGACATTAGGCAACATGAAGCGTAGGAAGTATAAAGGAGTACAAATCTGAAGCAACAGATAATATGTAAGGTAACACAGTGGCGAAGTCTATGGCCCTAACTCATTAGCGAAGCATCTGAGACTCCCCTCCCTACAATACTGCCCTCCTATCTGAGTAAAAAGCCTTTTTTGAATAATACAGTTTTGCATCGTTTGCAGAAAGCCAGGAGAGTGGGTGCTCTCCTGACCTCCTTAGGCAGGTTGTTCCACAGGGTAGGGGCCACCACAGAGAAACCCGTGTACAGGCTGCTGTTGATTTCGCCCATATGCAGGCTGGCACCTGCAAGAGACCCTGTTCAGATGAGTGAAGCTGCTGTGGAGGAACATAGGGAGGGAGGTGGTCCCGTAGGTATGCCGGACCAAGGCCATGAAGAGCTTTGTATGTAATAACCAATAACTTGAACTGAGCATGGTAACTGATAGATAGCCAACGGAGTGACTGTAGGATGGGAGTGATGTTCATGCTCCTGCTCGCTCCTGATAACAGTCGAGCTGCAGCATTTTGCTCCAAATGGAGCCTCCTAGTTAACTTAGATGGGAGGTCAATGTATAGTGCATTACAATAGTCAAGTTTAGATGTTACCATAGCATACAGGCAAAGGGATCTTCCTCCCCCTGGCACAAGCACACTAATTTGTGAAGAATATAAATAACTTCACATTGGTTATACAGAGAGGAGGCAGGTAGCATAAAACATAAGCCACCACGCTTCAAAAATGAGGGGATCGTTAAGAGTAAATAGGCTGTCTCTGTCCAACAGGTTGGTTATGAGAAAGGAGTATGGTATGTTTGATGTAGCCACCTTCCATTCAAAAGAGATGCTAATATGAAAGAGGGTGAAAGTTCCTACTTGAAGAGTTCTATCTGAGCAAAAATAGCTATGGTGCACCCTGGTTGTGACCTGCCCTCACCCTTGAGGCCCACCTGGCACCTATTCCAATGGTACTTTGGTGGTAGGCTAAAGCACTTGTGTTCACACAAGCAGGAAAAATGCCACCCTTAATGCAGAACTTATTCCCCCAACCATCCAGAAAATGGAGCAGTGTCACCATACAGGATAATGTGTGAATGACACAGATTTTCCCAGATAACCCGGGAAGCAAGTTACCATAAATGATGTCCCTTCCTCATAATTCTGCCTAGCCATTATCGCCAAGTGACCTTAGGCACCTTGAAACTAGTATTGTAATAAGTAGCACTTTGTCAAAGCTTTCATTGAGAAAAAACAGGAATTAACACAGGTGTGTATTTATTTAGGCTTACAGAGAGAAAAGCAGGACAATGCACACTCATAATCAGTACTGCCAACAGGTCTGGAGAAAAGGGTCCTTTCCCTTTGACAGAATGTTATTTACCTCAACTGACCTTTTCTATACATTAAGCCTCTATTAAAAAGACAAGACACTTTTCTCCCAACCTGTTGGCAACCCTACTCAGAATGGTTTACAAAATATTCAAACAAAATACAATATTGCATAAACATACTAGCCTACAGCACAAAAACTTTTAAAAGATACACTAAAAACAGAGATAAAAGAAATCTCATTCAAATGCCTTCTGTAAAGAGAACCTTTAAAAGCCAGTAGAATGACTATAACAGGGGCTTCAACAAAGTTCTTGAAGCAGGGAGTTCCACAATTCAGAGATGGCTGCCAAGCAAGCATTTGCATGAGTCTACCAAACCTACAGGCAAAATGCAGGCTTCCACAACAGAGGTGCATTGTCAGCCTCAGTGGACTAGCCGAAAGATGTAGAAGCAACTCAAGTACTATGGACTATTGTTATTCAGGGCTTTTGAACTCAAACTTTGTATCAAGCCCAGAAACATACTGAAAGCCAAATGTTGCTGTGAGCCCCCATCAGCATTCTGGCTTCTGCTTTCTGAACCATCTTCAAAGGCAGCCTGGCAGAAAGAGCATTAGAGCAGAACAATCTGGACATTACCAAGACATGTGGTATTTAATACTTTAATTAGGGATCAGATTATACACATTATTCTGAGGATCTCGTCATTAAGTAGAACGAGTTCAGAAATACTGTGAAGCCAACAGAAGTTTAAAGAAACTAGTATTTCCACATAATAATATTAAAATATATCCAGAGGCTGGTAACCATGACTACCTTATAGTACATATTATTAAGGCTACACATCTGCTGCAACTTTTCACGCTGGTGAATGCTATATTAAAGGTGATTATTTTAACAAAGACAAGTATGTACAAGCCAGGGTGTAACACAAACATCTGATTGTTGATTTACTTTCCAACTACAATTTATCAAGATACAAAAATTGTTACATCAATTAAGCCGACTTTGTTACTAACATTTCTTGATTCAAAGTGTACGGCTTTTAAAGGTGACAAATGTTGTGCTTTCTGCCTTCAGGAAAAATGTAATCCAGCTAGTTACCACTTTTTTCCTCTCTTTGTACAAGTGGAATATCAACAGCGTTCAATGCTTCAGTAGAGTACAATTTCACCATTTCTTTAAAAATGATAAAAATGATCTAGCAAAACGAAAGGCAAGCCAAAGTAGTTTTGGCAAGCAGACCTACACTAGAGGAAGAGATGACAGCAGAGGACACTAAGGAAGTTAGCAAGAGCACCGCCTAATAGGCGGTATTGACCAGACCAAAACCAGATAAAGCATGATACCTGAGGTTACAGTCAGCCCAGCAAAAATGCTTCCAGGTGAGGGAGTGCTGAAGTTTTATACTGTAACATGGTACACATACTAAAGCAACTTTCTTCAAAGAACATGCATAGTAAGAAAAGAGATGGAGGGGGTGGCAGAAAATAAACAAATGATCAAGAATAATTCCTGGCCTGATTATGACAGCCAAACAGACCACTGAGGTTCTCCACGGGGAACAGGTTTCTCTGATGGAATATCCACATGTGCTCCAGCTACTAATATGCAAAGGCAAACTAATATGGCAGAAATAAAGAAACAAAGGTATTCATATAACACTAAAGAACACTTCTCTTTTAACTAAGCATATGGACCTATGAACATACACTTCCTTGCTGCAGACAAACAGGAACACAACATTTTGTTAATGATCTGGTCAAAACTGCTGAAAAACTTCAAGTGAAAAAGCAAGAGCTTTCAGTGAAAGCTAAAGGCATTTAGCTTTGGGTTTCAATTCTTCTTCTGTTTCCTATCAACAGACCAAGCAGGCACATGTTATCAGAGGTCATTTCACTCTTTTAGTCACTCACTGAGACCCTTATTGTCACCAGTAAGGATCATCTCCAGGCAAGGAAGCTTTAGGCAGCAATTCAACTAAATTATACCCCACTGAGATCAAGAGGGCTCACTTCCAACTAAAAACAGATACCATTGGGCTGTTTCAAGACTTGGCTTTTTTCTATATGCTGCACATTACTATGATGATTGTGTGAGTATGATGGACTTATTCAGGCAGTTATGAGTTGCTGGGGTAGGATCACCAGTGAATATATTAAATTAGATATGTGGAGGAAACCAACTGCCACCTAAGCAGTTCCGTGGATCAGCTGTCCGATTAACAGAAGCATCAGGACATGTAAGAGGACATAGCTTCTTACTCTGTTGCTGATTAGTGAAGACTTTTCACATGACCTGCTGGATAGCCTAAAATAGAGACCTTTTAATAATAACATTCGGGACAACTTAATGCCACACAGACTGGTTTACAAAGGGTGTTATTAATATCCTCACAACAATCACCCTGTGAGGTGGGTGGGGCTGAAAGAGCTCTGAGAGAGCTATGACTGACCCAAGGTCACCCAGCTGACTTCAAGCAAAGGAGTGGGGAATCAGTCCTGGTTCTCCAGATGAGAGTTCTGCCACTCTTAACCACTACACCAAACTGGCTCTAACCCTGCAATTGACAGTGGAGCAACAGAAAACTTTCCACTCAGAGAACTAGAAAAAACAACCCAATCATTAATTGAGAGATGGTAGAAAACATTCAAGTCATATAGCCCAGGAGAAACGGCTCTTGTCAGATCTCAGAAGCTAGGCAGGGTTGGTCTTAATTAGTAATTGGATGGGAGACCAACAAAGATGAGGGTTGCAGAGGCAAACAATGGCAAACCACCTCTATCAGTCTCTTGCTGTGAAAACCCCACCGGGGTCATCCTAAGTCAACTATGACTTGAGGGCAGGATTTCACTTTCAAGGTTCATTTTATAAAAGGTTCCATTTTATAAATATAATACGAAATCTCTACATATAAGCCATATATTATCATATACTACTGCTTCCTAATATTTTGTTACAAAATGGTTGGTTTTGCAATAAAAAATTTAAAAAATAAAGTTTAAATTCAGAAGGGAACTGTGAAATGAAATCATCAAATACAAAGGAAAGCTTGTTACTAGAAATAAACCCAGAGAGTCAACTGTAAATGTTTGAACTATAATTCATATTAAACTGGATCTTTGATTTCAATTCTGAGCCCCAACAGAACCCCAATATAAAAGCTATGGAATTAAAGACAATTATCACACAAGCTTTTTTTTTAAAAAGACCTCAAAAATGACCTTAAAATTGGTAAACCAACAATCTCAAGATAAAGGAAATCAAATTCATGGAGATAAGCAGAAACAACAAAGTACCAGAGTAAAAGGATGGCAAAATGTTAAAAGGAAACATCAAAATTGTACCAGTTCACACAATTATATTGTCTATACAACAAAGCAGCCCCATCCAAAGTAGAACATCTATGGCTAGTGAAAGAAATCTACCTGTAGAAACAGCTGAAAGCTATTCTGGTTCACTGTTCTCATATACTTTTAATTAGTACCAACCTGTGATGTATTCAGTGTTAAAACGCTGTCTAGTCTCACTTATTAATGCAGCCCTGCTGTCCTGCTGAAAAATAAGAAAAGAAACATGTCAATCTAAGCCAGATGCCATTCCTGAATTTCTATCATCCTCCAACAAACGTAAGGTGTTACAAGAGATAGAGTCTGCCTTTCTCCTGGTTGTAATCACATTGAAAAGAACAGATTTTCCATTCCAACATCAATTAGCACCAGACGATTCACTAGAACCAGGGATGTCAATCTCATTATCACTCTCAAAGTTTGTTAAAAAGATAGCAATAGGTTGTCAAACTGCAAAGGTCTCAAATCTAAATGAAAGTAACCAGAACCTCCTTGGAGATAATAATAATTTGTACTATAAAATGAAGAACACAACAGAGCTCTCCCCTTCTGAAACAAAACTTCTATAAGACGTGATTTGAAAAGAGGTTTCTCTCCAAGTGGCGGTATAGGTGACACCACTCACTTGTGGACGGTTTGCCAACAGCGGTCCTTAACTAAAACAGTTTTCGCTTCTAGGAAAGTTCTAGGATAGTTAGGAATGCCAAAGCAGCAGCAAAGAAACCCAGCAGCACCTTAAAGACTGACAAAATTTATCCCAGCGCGAGTTTTCATGAGTTAGCACTTACTTAATCATGACTCACAGAAGTTCATACTGAAATAAACTGTGTTAGAAATTCCATGATACTGCTAGACTTCTGTCTAATTTTGATGAAATCCACCCTTTTCGGGGACCAGTTCTGAGAGTGGTTGTTCTCAGTCAGGGCCTTTCCCTAAGCAAAACACACTTACGGCCCACCACAACCTTAATGACACGGCTGATGCGGTGTGACCTTGTAAACACCACGAGAGAGGGAAGTTCAGGGGGCTTGGGCCGCTGACTTGTAGGTCTGCCTTGATATTCTCCTGACGGGCATCGACCCATTTCTGCCCCAAAGGGGCGCAACGTCAAGGGGCGACAGGCACTTCGACCACTCTCCTATTCCCTCCGCGGTGCCACTCACCTCCGCCATGGTCCTACCAGCAACAGGAGCGAGAGACACGAACGAATGAGGGCGAGAGCGCGCGCCCGAGAAGGGAAAAAAGGAGCAGAAGAACCGCGTGACTCTGGCTGAGGTAAGGACCGATCCCAGCCGGCGCCGCGTGCACGCGCCACCCTTCGTGGCAGCCACTCCCACAATAGCCGGCCTCAAAACTCAAGCCGCCTACAACTCTATGCGCATGCGCAACCACCGACTTTCCCGCTACCTCAGCTACGTCTTTCCGTGCGAGCCCGTCCTCCCTCGCACCCCCTCCCTGCCAGAACACAGCAATCGTGCTTCGTCACCTCGTTCGGTTTCCTCCCACAATGCTTTGCGTGGCGCGAACGTTCGGAATCCGAAACCACGGTTAATTGTGCAGGAGACGGTTGGTTCGTTTGGAGCTTGCTGTAGAGAGGGTTCGTGGCTTATTTGGCGTCGAGGGGGGAAAGAAGTAGTAGAAACGGTCTTTGCCTTTCTACACTTCGTGTTGCCATTGGCCTCCCTTCATTATATGGTTTCCTCACAAATAAATCCTACTGACCTAATTTGAGACATTTGAGAGTAAGTATGATATCGAGTGCAGCCCAAGGGTTCAGTTGCTCGTTTCGCATCTAATGTGCAGTACAGTTGAGGGTTCTTTCTCGTTCTAGTATGCTTAGAGTGGCTCAGCTCAGCAGCTGTATTCGCGATCACCCTAAAGTTTGCCTGAGGCCTTCCCAGAGCGATACATCCTTTTCTGAGTGCCTGTGGTAGTTTAGGAGACTGATTTATTATATTAGAAACAGGAAGTTTGATTCTTTTAAGAAGTAACCTTTGTTTGAGACGTCCATGTTAGCTTTAACTAGCCTACTTTTTAAAGCGTCTATTCAGCTCCTTCCTTAAGCCTGTTTTTAAAGTGTAGCGCCGCAAAGTAAGAAAAGACAGTATCGTTTCAGACTGCTGAAGTGGGTGTACATTTTTCAGCCTTCCCCCTTATTAACTTGTCACAAGTGGAAATCAGCAGCATATAAACAGCTTGGTTAGAATTTTTCACGTAATGTGCAAATTTTCCACTTGCAGGGAGTTTTTTCGGGGAGGGGGGGCGCTGTTTAAAAGTGGGACCTGCTTTTCTTTTATTCTGAAGTAATACAGCCTAGTCTGGCACCTTGGGATTCTATCATCTCATTCTGTTGCATGTGTTGAATCCTCTGTGGATGAGGTGCTGCAGTCCTAAACACACTGGGAAGTAATCACTGTTGAATTCTGTGGCTGCTTACTTCTGAGAAAATGTTTAAGAGTTTTTTTAAAGGCATTGCACTGCTTTTGTCATAATGAATTGGCCATTTGTGTGAATGTAGGCTCTTTGATAAACAGTAGCTGACTCTCTTTATTAAAATATTCCTATCTGGCTTTTCAGTAAAAACAAAGTACCCTCAAAGAGGCCTGTATCATCAGTACATTTCATAATCAGTTAAAAAGGATTTAAATGGTCTGTTACAGAATTTTCATGGCTTTTTTCATTTTTTAGATTGGAAAGATGCTGTTCAGATCAAATACTTTACTGAACAGAAGAACTGTGCTAATGGAAGCCAAGAAATTAAGCAATCCTCATACTGTAGCAAATCCTTAAAGAAAAGTGTTAATGGATCAACAAGAAAAGCTGCTGTCTTATAATGGGGAGCTTCTTATTTTCCAGCTGTCAAAAGGAAAATCCTCAGGGGATAGCAACACCAACTTATGTGTCAGAAGATTGATGTTCACTAGTGGTACAAAATTGTTTGCTGAGAAGGATGTTGCATCATTTAGCATGTGTGAGGAAGGTGTTGAGATGATTTGTTGCAGCTGTGTATCTGACTTCAGAACAGGAATTCTTCTCCCTTGTATTCTAATGAAAAAGACAAAAAAGAAGAGTATTAAATATATTTTACTGCTGCTTCATAACTTTAACAAATTTGAGCCTGTCTTGCATTTTAAACTAGACTATGAACTGAACGAATACATAAAGCTACTTGCTGGTCCAACAGTCTTATGGAGTTATGCAAAAAAAATCTTTTATATTTCTCCTCAAACTTGCACTGTATTATGTGCTCCTATTCAGTTTTCTTCCATCAAATGGGTGGGTGAGATTAAAGGTGAGGGTATTGTTGTTTTTGGAACAAGAGCTCTTTGTTTGCCAGAGGCAGATGATGGGGGGAAAGTTCCTGAATCAGAGGTGCTCATCTGGGGTAGCGAGTGCCTTGCTTATGCTCTGGAGAAACAGAAAGCACTAACTGGTATCAGTTTTCTGCCACATGCTTACAGCAGCGTGGTATCTTGTATACACATCCGCAGAGCTGAGGAAGTGAAAAATAAGTTCAGGACCTCTGTTGTTGCAGTCACATGCAAAAGCCAATTAATTGTGTTCCAAGATGGACTGCCCAAAGATGTCCAGCAGCTTCCATATGAAAAACCCTCTTCCATACAAATAGCTGCAGTAGAAGGATGTAACGAATTGGTGGTGGTGTCATTTTCGTCAGGAGAGGTGTGTTCTATATGGAAAGAAAGTTTGCAGGTATTGTATTAATCTCTTAATGCTATGTTTGTCCTTAGAAATGCAAAGGCTTGATTTCTTCAGCATTGGTAGTATGTAATCATTCCTAAATTCTGTGCAAACTTTTATGTACACATGGGGCTCCTCTTTCAGTTCTGGGACTGTTCCAGGCCTGCATTTGTTGTAATCGTATAAATAGGAAACTTCGCATACATGTTGGCACTCCCACAGACATAAGGAACTACTGATATAAATCTGTTCTATATTATTGGGGGTGTTAGTGCCAGGGTTTAAGCCAGCTTTGGTAATCATTCCACCAGTGTTGAAAGCACTTCTCCTTACCTCCTGTAATCATGGGATTATAGGTGTGCAGTGGTAGTGAGGGACTCTACAGGTTCACTGAAAATAAATTACTGAACTTGTTTATGGCTGTGTTTTTTCACTGAAAAAATTGAAGATTAAAAGCCAGGTTCCTTTCAAACTTGAAATAAATTCAGTTCTCATACATGACAAATTGTCCTGAACGAGGGATTGACTAATGAAAACCCCTCAGGTGTTTTTTTCCCCTGATTGTTAAACCAAATGTTGGATAGAAAACTTCAGATATAGTTTATCATTGCAGGTAAAAATGAACATATGGACTCTTTAAAAGATTCAAGTTTTTGTGAATTTAGAAGATAAGTGTGTTATGTGCTGTTAAGTTGCTTTTGACTTACGCCGACTCGATGAATGAATGGCCTCCAAAACATGCTATCATTGACAGCCTTGCTCAGGTCTTGCAAACTGAAGGCCTTGGCTTCCTTTATTGAGTCAATCCTCATGCTAAGTCTTCCTCTTTTCCTGCAACTTTTCCTAGCATTATTCTTTTCTCCAGTGACTCTTGTCTTCTCATGAAGAAGCAGCTTTCTTGTAAACACATTAATTTGAGGTCTAGTTCACATACTATGAGACTATATATACTTTATAAGTCACAAGTGGGGCCGCAAACCTGTGGCCTGCATGCATTTATGCAGTTTCATAATATGTGATACTTATTTTTTCCCATGATCCAGCTAAAAAGAAATAGTAGAATATCTTTTGCTATGGCTTTTTTTGTAAGTACTGCATATGCTTATGTAAATGTTTATTGGGGAACCAATTTAACTGAAGGACTTAGGGTGGTGAAAGATCATAAGATGTTTGTGCTGTGTTCTCTTTAAGGGTGGATTTCCATATCATTTCAACTTCATGGCTTGAAATTTCCATACTGTAGCAGCCATTGCAGACAGAACTGCTACAGTACTTGGTATAAAATAGTCTATCTGCCACCAGGCCATAGAACCCCTAAGCTATCTAGCTCCTGCAGATAAATCCTTTTCATCTGATGCCAGCAAATTCAATCAATGAACCTTAAGCTTACCAAATAATAACCACATGCAAATCCCTTCTAGGCTGTAATCATTCCCGTGTTTAACAGGATAAGAGTGTCTCCTGACTAAAACTGAAAATAATGTGCATGATTCAGCCAAAGTTCAGCATTTTTATGCCTCCATTGATGTAAAAATTGGTGACTGAAAATGCAGGCTAGAAAGACCTTGATTCAATTCTGCCTCAACCAAGACTTCACCAGGTGGCGTTTAAACAAGGTGCTATCAAGTGGGACATAATACATATCTAACAGAATGCTTGTAAGGATTGCTTGTATTCTATGGTCAGTATCTGACTATAGAAGAGCACTTACGTTAATTGATAGGAGTGGGAAGGGGGATATTCACCTATTCACTCTTCCCACTGGACTCCCAGGAACAGAATTTCAAGAGGCTCAGGGAGCTGCAGCGAGAGGGGCAAAAGTCACACTCTTTGACCTCTGCTGCACATAGCAATCTTGTAGCATACAAGTCAATGTATGTGAAGTACTGTAGAACAATCAAAGCGCTGTATATGTTTTAAGCATTATTATTTTAAAGAGAATGTTATGTGCTTAATTTTAGTAGTCGATGGCATTTTAAATTTGGGAAGTAGAAGTGTTTCTAATGCCATTTTATTTTTCAGGTTGCTTCTTGCTGGCAAAATGTGAGCTCTGTTCTGGTAGATGACTTTGTTGGCATCGGAACTGATCAAGTCTTAGTGCTTCCAAAGACTGGGTCTATTTCAGGAAATTTAAGTACCTTCCAACTAACAGATCTTGGAAAATATAATTATGTGGTAAGATGAGTGCATCAGTTGTTGCAAAATGTTTTCAGGAAAAGAGCATGCTTAGGCAAAGAGCATATTTCACCTTTAACATACTCTTTTGTTTGCAATTTGACATGGCATGTGACTTCTGTTAACTAGATCCTCTACTGCATCTGTAAATGGGAAGGAAGAGGCTCTTGGGAAGGAAGAGGCCCTATGTTCTCCATCCTGCTGAAACACATACACAGTAGTCTGCAGAGCTCTTTTGTACCCTCTTTTCCCAAGGCAAGGGGAGGAATTCCCTCCATTAAAATCAATTCTCGCAAACTCCATGGTGAGCTGGCCCCTTGTCAAACCACAACCAATGCAACCCCTCCCAAGTTAGTATCATCTGCAGATTTAATGAGCATCCCCTCTATCCCTCCATCCAAGTCATTTATAAAGATGTTGAACAACACAGGACCCTGGACAGATCCCTGAGGAATTCCAGTTGTCACTCCTCTCCAAGAAGATGAGGAACCATTTACAAGCCCTCTTTGGGTCTGTCAACCAGTTACAAATCCATCTAACAGTAAGAGGATCCAAACCACATGTTATCAACTTGTCAAACAGAATATCATGTGGAACCTTGTCAAAAGCCTTACTGAAATCAAGATAAACTCTGTCCACAGCATTCCCCTGTTCCACCAAAGCAGTAATCAGTTGAAATCAGTGAAAAGTCCTTGCCCTAGGTGTCACTTGACAACCCTATGCATGGATCATCTAACAATACCTCCCCAAGATGCAAACCTGGTCATTTAAGCAGAAGTCCGTTCCATCTAACCTTCATGTTAACCTTATCTTCTACAGCAATATCTTAGTCTGATTTGAGTTGATCTTCAGTTCAGTTACTTACTGTAGTTCTTATCTGGCACATTACCAATTCTAGACATCTATTCAATTCATGTACTGCTTCATCTGAGTCCAATAAAACAGATCAATAGTGCTGGGTATCATCAGCACCTAAATCCCTGGATGGTCCCAGAAATTTCACATACATGATAAAAATATGGAGGATAGGACAGACACTTGTGAAACTGTGTGGTATAAATATAGTTGACCAAAACAAAAATACACTACAACTGCTTTTTGAAATTTGTAGTCTAGTTAGGAGATGAACTATTGGCACAGAGTACCCTCTGCACGCTACCTGGTATGTGATCCAGAAAGAGAGCATTATATTTAATGCCTCTTGGATGCAGCAAGTATATTTTATTTATTTTATTAAATATTTATGTCCTGCCATTCTTCTTGGCTGAACTCTTTATGTTCCCTTTGGTAAGCTTTATGTTCCCTTTGCTGAGATGGGCAGTACATGCGACAATGAATATTTTATATTTTTTTTTTAAATGAGGGAAATTCATGCTTTGAAAATGAGTTGCATTGGTCATAAACAGAATTCAGAGTATTAGAAATAGATACAAGAAAATTGATACTCAGGACATGTAAGTTTGTATCTATTCATATCTGGCAAGATTACAGTTTTAAAAATCCCTACAAATTTCTGCATCTGATCTACCACATGTTTCCTGATACAGTAGAAGAATCTCTTTAAGTAGAAACTGGCTTCAGCATTCATATCTGCTCTGTCAAATAAAGGCAATTATGTTAACTCGTGATGTTATTGTCCATATTTGTGTTTAACCAGCCATTCTACTCAACCAAAGATACATAATCTGGAGGTTTGTACCATTATATATTTAATTGAATATGATTATATATTTTATATTATCAAAAGCTTAAAATAGTTTTATTTCCCATTTAAATTAACTGATTTCTTTTACTAATGTCTTCAAGATGTCTTGCAATAACTTTCAGTTCTCTGTAATATGCTGGGATTTTAATTGCATATTTTGGTCCTGATGGCTCTTACTAGTGACAGTCATCTGTCATTGTACACACCATTTACTTTTAGACAATAAGTTAATACATTTTGGTTTTTCTTAGAGTAACATCAGCTATGATAGCGACTCCTCTTCTGCAGAAGAAATGCAAGAGAATCGCTTTCTTACCATCAAAGCACTTGAAGCAAGATTACAGGTTTGCATCCAGCATCTGTCTCTTAATAGTTTTTTTTTTTTGAAAAAATTTTTATTGGGTTAGAATCCGTTATTTTTACATTTACATTCAATTTTCCCCAAATTTTTCATTTCTAACCCCCTCCCTTTCCCCCCCTTTTGTTGACTTCCAACAGTTTTCCAACCCTTTGTCCCTTTTCCCTTCTATTAAATTTCTCTATCTAAAACAAATACATATTCTCCATTATACTAAGCAGTACATCCTTAACTACTTTTCTTATTGTATACCCAAACTGTAAGTCTTTGTTTCCATCTTGGATAAACAATTTATCCCATTTTCCAATTTTGAATAGTTCTATATATCATAAACCTATATATCATAAACCATAAAAATCTTACACATTTAAATCAAACAATTTGACTTATTCTCTATGTATTACTCATTCTATCTTTTTATGGTAATTCTATATAACTCTCGTCACATAGTCAATCAATTTGACTCGTCTATACATTCAGTTTGGTGCATTATACAAATCTTATCAAAGAAAGAAAATATTGTTGATTACTCAATCCGTATATTTAATCCTTATCCTTAATTATTTTCTATCAATATTCTATTTATTAACCAATATATATCTATATATATATATCAATCTGTTAATCTAACTGCTTATAAATTCACATTTATCTCTTCCCCCCCCGGTAAAGTCACCCCCCTCTGCATTTTATTATACTTCAGTAGTTCTCAAACTGCCACAGTTTTCCTCCCACCTCCCATTTCTTCTCCAGATATTGTTTCAGCTTCTCCCAATCTGTGTTAAACTGCCCTGAGTCCAGATTTCTCAGTTTTCTTGTCATCTTGTCCATTTCTGCCATGTACAGCAATTTGTAGGTCCAATCTTCAATAGTTGGCACTTCTTGTACTTTCCATTTTTGCGCATACAAAAGTCTAGCTGCTGCTGTCATATAAAATATCAACGTCCTATGATGGGCTGGAATTCCCTCCATTCCCAAGTTTAGTAGCAGGAGTTCTGGGTTCTTATTTATTTGAAATTGTAAAATTTCACTCATTTCTCTTATTATTTCCCCCCAGTACTGCCTAGCTACCTCACACGACCACCACATATGATAGAGGGAGCCCTCATGCTTCCTACATTTCCAGCATTTATTAGAAGTGTTCGAATTCCCTAGCGCAATCTTCTTTGGTGTCATGTACCAACGATAAATCATTTTATAGATATTCTCTTTAATATTTGTACATGTCGTTGTCTTCATTGTAGTCTTCCACAAGTATTCCCATGCCTCCATTGTTATCTCTTTGTTAAAATTTATAGCCCATTTCACCATTTGTGTTTTAACTGTCTCATCCTCAGTATACCATTTCAACAGTACTTGGTATACCTTGGATATTCTTTTCTTGTCCTCTTTAAGAAGGGTCTGCTCTAGTTCCGAATTCTCTATTCGTATACCTCCCTTTACAGAGTCCGAGTTATACAAATCTCTGATCTGTCTATACTGGAACCAGTCGTAATTCGGTGATAGTTCCTCTTGCGTCTTTATTCTAAGTTTAGATGCTTCTATTTTAGTTATTTCTTTATAAGTCAAACATTGTCTTTCATTATCAACAGCTCTCGGGTCTATCACCTCATATGGAACCACCCACCAAGGAGTTCCTTCTTGTAGATAAATTCTGTACTTCTTCCAGATTGTGTATAGACTTCTCCGTACAAAATGGTGCAGGAACATCGAGTTGACCTTTACTTTGTCATGCCATAGGTATGCATGCCATCCAAATATTTTTTTATATCCCTCTAGGGCTAATAGTTTCTTGTTCTTTAATGTCATCCACTCTTTCAACCAAACTAGGCAGATTGCATCGTGGTAAAGTCTCAGGTTGGGCAGTTGCATTCCGCCTCTTTCCTTTGCCTCTTGTAAAACTTTCATTTTCACTCGAGGCTTCTTGCCTGCCCATACAAAATCTGATATTTTCCTCTGCCATTTTTCAAATTGTTTAGAGTCTCTGATGATTGGTATTGTCTGTAGCAAAAACATCACTCTTGGTAACACATTCATTTTAACCGCTGCAATCCTACCCAACCATGACAGATTGAGCCTATTCCATTTAATCAAGTCTCTCTCAATCTGAATCCACAATTTTTCATAATTATTCTTGAACAAATCTATATTCTTTGCAGTCAGTTCAATTCCTAAATATTTCACCTTACTTGTTACTTCACAATCCGTTGTTTCCATTAACAATTGTTGTTTCTGCTTAGTCATGTTTTTGCATAGTATCTTTGACTTCTTTTTGTTAATGAAGAAACCTGCCAAGTCTCCAAACTCCTTGATCTTATCTATCACTTTTGGCATGTTCTCCAATGGGTCCTCTACAATTAACATTATGTCATCCGCAAATGCTCTGACCTTGTATGAATAGTCCTTTATTTTTATTCCTCGAATTTCCTCGTCTTGTCGTATTTGTATCATCAGAATCTCCAATACTAAAATGAACAACAGTGGAGACAACGGGCAACCTTGTCTTGTTCCTTTGCTTATAGTCAATTTCTTGGTCAATTCATCATTCACCACAATTGCTGCAGTCTGGTCTCTGTAAATTTCCTTAATTGCTCTGATGAATCTTTCTCCTAATTGTAGCTTTTCCATAGTGGCAAACATAAAGTCCCAGTTTAAGTTGTCAAATGCCTTTTCAGCGTCAACAAAGAAGAAACCAACCTCTTTATCACAACGCTTATCATAATATTCAATAGCATCAATCACTGTCCTTAAATTATCTCTTATTTGTCTGTCTGGCAGAAAGCCTGCTTGCTCCTCCTCTATAACTTCTGAAAGCCACCCCTTCAGTCTCTCCGCCAGTATCTTCGCAAAGATTTTATAATCATTGTTGAGTAACGATATAGGTCTGTAATTTTTCACACTAGTCAAGTCTTGGCCCTCTTTTGGGATCAATGATATGTTCGCTTCAGACCAAGTGTCTGGAATCCTTTGATCCCTTAAAACTCCATTGATCACCTCCTTTAGGAATGGTGCCAGCTCATTGGCCATAGTCTTATAAAATTTAGCTGTAAGTCCGTCTGGCCCTGGCGCCTTTCCTAAATTTGCAGATTGTATTGCCTTACTTATTTCCTCATCCGTTACTTCACTGTTCAGTTTATTTCTCCAAGCGTCCGAGATTTCTGGAAGTGTCATTTTCTCCAGATATGACGCTATTGAATCTTTATTTACTTCTTTCTTATTATACAGTTTAGCGTAGAATTTATAAAAGGCTCTACTAATGGTATTCTGTTCCAAATACGTTTTATCATCTTCACAAATTTTATTTATTGTTTTCTTTTCCCTTCTCTTCTTCAGTTGCCATGCCAGGTACTTCCCAGGTTTATTTGCACCCTCAAATGCTTTCTGATTCAGCCTTTTGAGATTCCACTCCAATTCTTTATTACTCATTGCTGTTAGCTGTTCTTGCAATATTTTAATTTCCTGGTATAATTTCTTTTTCCCTGGTCTCTTTTTTAACTGTATTTCCTTAGCTTTTATTTTCTCCTCAATCTCTTGTCTCTTCTCCTCTTTCTTCTTTCTTGCTCTACCATTTAAGTCCATTAGTATACCCCTTATAACCGCCTTATAAGCATCCCAAACTTTATCAGTTGGTACTTCTTTATTCACGTTATATTGTATGAAAAACTTTGTCTCTCTTCTCAATATTTCCATATTCTCTTTTTCCTGTAACAAATCCTCATTTATTCTCCATGCTTTCCTTTTCCTCCTTTTCCCCAGCTTCCACATAATTGGGTTGTGATCTGAGCCTACCATCGGCATTATTTCTACATCTTTAGTCCATAACGCCAAATCTTTTGAGGCCCAGATCATGTCAATTCTTGATAATGTGGAGTGCCTTGCAGAATAAAAAGTAAACTGTCTGCTTTTAGGATACTCTCTCCTCCATACATCTTCAAGAGTCTCTTGTTGAATCAGCTCAAAAAAAAGCTTTGGTAATAGTCCTCTTTTCTTTTGTGCCATTGTAGTCTTTTTATCCAGTTCCAAATCTGTCACTCCATTGAAGTCTCCAGCAAGAATTATCTGGTCATATGAAAGATCATCTAAATGCTTCCTCAAATCCTCAAAGAAGCTCTCTTTTGCACCGTTGGGTGCATAGATTCCGACTACCAACACTCTCTTTAAATTCCAAGTACATTCCACTGCTACAAATCTGGCTTCCACATCTTTCATTATGAATTTTGGTTGCAGCTCCTCTTTTACATACAACACCACTCCTCTTTTTTTCTTACTTGAGGCCGCTACAAAGTCTTTGCCCAATTTTCCCAGTTTTAGATATTTTACATCCTGTTTTCGAATATGAGTCTCTTGCAAACAAACAATATCACATTTTTGTTTTAGTAGCCAGTGAAAAATATTTTTTCTCTTATTCGGTGAGTTTAGTCCATTTACATTCCAAGATAACACTTTACACTCCATATTCATAATCTTGTTGGTAAGTCTTTTTCATTGTCCCTTATAAATCGCTCCATCTCCCGCTCAGATCTGATACGCTTTTTGGCGCCTCCAAATTCGAAGGACAAACCCTCTGGGAGCTCCCATCTGTACCTGATTTTCATGTCCTTCAGCATCTGGATTAGCGCTTTATATTTTTTCCGATCTAGTAACACTGATCTGGGTAGTTCCTTCATTATAATGATTGTCTTGCCATCGATCTCCAATGGATCTTGAAACTGTTTAGTCACAATCTTCTCTTTCATATTTCTTGTTGTAAATTGTACAATCACGTCTCTTGGTACTTTTCTCTGGGTTGCAATTCTCGAGTTCACACGATATGCCACATCTAGGATAGCCACAACATCCTCCTCCTCCTTCCCCAGGTATTCAGCTAACACCTCCGTCATCTGCTCTTGCGCTGTCTTTCCTTCCATTTCCGGCAGGCCGCGAAATCTGAGCTGCTTCTCCATATGTCTACTTTCCGCAACCGCCATCCTTCCCCTCATCAACCTCATCTCTGTTTGTTGCGTATCTGCTAAGTTCTCCATCGCTCCTTCTACTGTTTTAACTCTCTGCTGCGTCCCTTGTAATTCACTTTGTATTGTTTCCATACCTTTCTTCACTTCTGACAGCTCCGATTTTACTTCTGACAGCTCCGATTTTACTGTCTGTTTAACCTCTTTGATCAGCTCCAATTTCATGTCTTTAAATTCTTTAATCACCTCCAAAAGTTTTTTATCCAGGTTTTCTATTGCCGATTGCCACTCTTTCTTCGACATCGTGGGGCTTGCTTTAGCTCGCTCCCACGAATCCGCTCTCTTCCTTAGCTCCGTGGCGTTAAATTTAGTACCTTTTTTATTTCAAATGTCCCGGTCTTCTTGCATAAATTAATTTTAAAGGGTCCAAAATGTCGGGCGTCTTTTCTCTATGGTCTCTCTATGATTTTATAATCCAATATGGCCTACTTCCTTTTCCGCTGAAGCCGCGACCCTTCCCCTCTCAAAGATGGCGATTCCCTTCTTCCTGCCCTCCAGCAAGGGCCGCTTCTCTCCAGCCGCTCTATTGTTGTTACGCACTTCCTGTCTCCCGTCTTCCCACAGCAGGTCTCGCAATGGTGTCTTTTTCTCACAGCTCCAAAGCCACAGGTATTCAAAACAATAATCCGATTTCTTTAATAACTTCTTTAAACTTAGTCTCTTTTCTAATACAACTCCTGCCGGAGTTTCCCCTCCTTTTCGCTAGTCTGTTGCAGTTTAAAAGTCTACTTTTTTTCCTCTCTGTTTTTATCAATCTGTCCCGTATCGGAAGATAGTGATCTTTACCTTCCCTTCACTTTCCTCGGGTTGTAATCGCTGTTTCGATTTCAAGTTCTCCTTTCCACTTCTTCCCCCAATCGAAGCTTGGGTATGTAGGTCTTATGCCAGCCGAATTGGCCCCAAAACTGCCGCAGAGATTGTAGCCGACCCGTCGCAAGGTGGGACCTCAAGGATCGGGAGGGGACCCGTTATGTAGAGCCCCCCCTCGTCCGAGATCTAACTCACCCTAGGGTCTTGAGCGTTCTTTGCCTGCTCTCCGCCTGAGAGCAGTCGGCCGCGGGCTATTTTTCACCCCGCCGGCCGCTTAAAACGGCAGTCCGGTCAGCTCCACAAATGGAGCTGCGTTAGACCTCCATGAATCCCCAAGCCGGAAGTCTGTCTCTTAATAGTTATTGGTAACATCATATATACTTTGTATTGAATGGACTTTCATATGTTATGAAATTGGTTTTGGATCACTCAGCTTTGTATTCTCGTGGCTTGATTTGTATGATTTTGATAAATGCAGAGCAAAGTAGTAATGTTGACTGGGCAACCATGAATCTATATAAACAAAGTTGTTTTAAGGGGACATTACTATTACTCTAACAACATTGGGTAAATAAAATTGTAATTCCTTAAAAAAAATTCACCACCAAAGTGCAGGAAAAAAAATCATGGGCAAAATAAGTGTTGCACTGCATACGTTGCTTAGGGATTTAATTTCACAGGATTTTTACGGGCAGTGACCAGGGAAAGAAAAATATAAATTGTTTACAGTAGTAGTTTCCCAGTAGTCTCCCAGTCCAAACAGGTCTTCGTGTTTTAAAAAATGCCTTGTCACCCCTTCTAAACATAGTTGATTGAAAAACAAACCATTGTTTGGCTTGCTGTGCTTTAGTAATAGTGATGAACATGCATAAAAGAGAAATATTGATATCAGTATTGGTTCTTGGTATCATTTGGGCTTCTAACCATCTTTCCCTGATAAGGTTTTTTCCTACTGTGTTTGTCTTGTTATTGACTTGCGTGCTGTTAGAGTTGGGCAATTTTTGTTAATCTATTCTGAGAAACTTCTGATGGGAGAATCTGGTATAATTTTATCTCTTCATGAAAAAGTGGTTTCTGCTCTTTTTAGCACAGTGTATTTCGTGCTTTTTCCCGGTTATCTGCCACGGAATTTAGGAAATCTTTTTTTTTTGCTAGTACAGTATGTTCTCACTCAAAGGTGGAAATATAGTAGAACTAAGTTTATTTCATCATGCAGCAAGAAAAGGCCTGTATTTTCCCACAGAACAGAGCAGCAGATAATGTAAGGGCCTTAGTAAAAGATAATTCTGGTACAAATCTAGATTATTAAGATTTAATTGTGTGATGCAGTCTGTGTTAACTGCTATATAGGATTGGGTAATCAGTTTATGCTATCTTTAATGACAGCAGGGTCACCATCCAAGGAATAATTGAAGAGAATCAACGAGTATTGTGCATTTTCACAATTTGGAACTATTATCTGGCTGGGAAAGAGATGAGAGCAAGGGACAAATGACAGCATGACTGAGAATGCCCTATACAAATGTTTCCCTTCTTGTATGGCTTCTGCAAAGAAAAGTCCTCTTTGCTGCATGCTCATTCTTCCCAAGTAGTTTAGGTATCCAAGGGTTAACTACAGGCAAGAAGAGTAATGAAGCCTTTCCTGGAATGATTTTTTGTCTCTTCAGTGTAGCTGAGGATGCAGAATAGGAGAGCTACTTCAAGAAAAGACTGATATCCCGGGTTTGGATAGCCGCATAATTTCTGGTCTGGGTGACATGAAAGTTTGAGTGGCTTTCACTGCAGTAAATAGAGTCCCTTGACTGGTTGAATTTTCCTCTTTCCATCATCAATTTAGTCAAGTCAGTATTGGAGAAAATCCAATTTCTATTTAATGGGATCAGTCTTCCTTCATATCAGGCCTTTTACTTAAATATTCTGAAGCATGCATACTCTATTTTTTCCCGTAGGCTGGCTTTGCTTCTGTTCAAGAGTTGCAGCAGCAATTACAGCTCAAAGAAAGAGTTCTGAGGAAAAGTTGTGGAGCACTGATAGACCTAGTTCAAGGTCGAGAACATAGTTTTCCAAGTGCAGAAAAGGTAACATTCATGAAGGGCTGTTACGTTTTGTAAAAAGAAGTACTGTTTTTGAAATTGCCCAGTAGAAATGTAACTGTCATTCAACAATAAGTTGAAAACACTCGAACTGGAAAATCTCTCAGTTGTCTGTTGTATAATATGTAGAGCATATTATAGTTCATTTTATTGTAAATTAATTTTCCCAAAAATATTTAAAAGAATAATGCTCCCTGCTAAGGAAACCTGTATTGTTTGTGTCACAAACGATTGCTCAGATTCTCTTTCTACAGCTTTGAGAATATGTTTAAATATGTATATCTTTTCATGTAAGGAAGGTCTTGTTTCTTTGTGGGATGAAACTTGGAAGCCTTTTGATAATGGCATATCAACACCGTCTGAAGACCAAGAACAATTTGTAGAGGAAATTTGGTACCGTGTGGTGGATGACAGCTTAGTAGTTGGAGTAAAACTAATTGAATCATTTGACTTGTAAGTAGTTTACTTCTCTATGGTGATGCAGTAGTAAGTGCTGTTTCTAGTATTTCGATGTACAGCTGCACAATTAAAATGTTAGGCTCAAAAATAATGTAAAAACTAGGGGAGTGATATGGAACCCTAATATGATAGAAATATAAATGATATACTTTGACATTCTGTATATTTTAAGCATAAAATTAACTTAACAAAATGTGCATTCTCTTTTGGATATATTTGTAAGGTCAAACTGCCTGGGTAAATAACGAGCTTTCAGTTGGGCATGGGAAGAATGTGTTCTGCGTCTTACTTTGCTTTTGTTCTTTAAACAGGCAGCTCAGTGATGTCACTTTATCACTAGTAATGGACCATAAATACCCTTCATTCTTTGTGACTAAGTGCCAGTGCAGCATATTTAAATTGAAGAAAGCCCCACTGACAGAGTCTACATCACACTGGCAATTGGAACCACTGCCTAAAAGGATGAAGTTGGATTGCTGTAGTGGAAAAGAATGCCATGGGGTTGCTTCTTGGTTGAAGGCAGACAGGACAGAAGCATTGACTGCAGTTACTGCTTTATCCCCTTTCTTGGCGGTCCATCGAGTGTGGTGTAGAGTCCTGTTGCATGCAAAGGAAAGACATTGTAAAGATGAAAAGTTCCAGAGAAACAAATCGCTAACTTTATCATGTGGGAAAATTTTATTAAGTTTGGAGGAAATTTCCACTGGGAAACACTCCATAGACCTTAAAGATTCCAAATATGCAGGTAAATTGAAATTAGTTCAGAAAGAAGGGGTGTCTTCATGTAACTATTTTTTTAAAAGTATCTGGCATTACTAACTATATTGCTACTAACTTTGAAAACAAGATCTGTATTAAAACAATTATTTTCATATCATCATTTAAATGTAAAAGTAGTTTGCAGTCCAGTTTAGACAATGAACCTGGAATATAGTACGCTTTTTACCCTGCCCATCCTAAAAAGCACAGTTTTTTGTAAAAGAAAAACCTGCTAAAACACAAATGAAACATATTGTTTCTTATCACAGGCTTCTCTTAAACAGTCTCTTCACAAGTTTTCTAAGGGCTTCTGGTAATATGTACATAAATTGAGTGATTGTGGGAAGAGAATTTCAGACTTGTGATTCAGCCACCATAGCAGCTGTTGTGGTTTGATGATAAAGATGTTGTGCAGGGTAATATTGGATAGGATGTTATTCCTGAACAAGCAATACTAAAATAGATTTCTCCTGCAGAATAGCATATTAGATTTAAATTATTTACAAGATTTGGGGTCAAGAAGGAATTTTCTTCCAGGCCAGATTGGCTGAGGATCCTGGAGATTTTTGTCTCCATCTGGGCATAGAGCAGGGGGTCACTGGAGTGGTGAGGGGGGAGTTAGCTGTTAATTTCCCACTTTGTGCAGGGAGTTGGACTAGATAATAATAATAACATTCAATTTATATACCACTCTTCAGGACAAGTTAACGCCTACTCAGCAATTTACAGTGTGTGTTTTCATTATCCTCATGACAATCACCCTGTAAGGTGAGTGGGGCTGAGAGAGCTCCGAGAACCTGTGACTGACCCAAGGTCACCCAGCTGGCTTCAAGTGGAGGAGTGGGGAATCAAACCTGGATCACCAGATTAGAGTCCTGCCACTCTTAACCACTACACCAACCTGGGAATCTTGGTACCTTCCAGCTCTATGTTTCTAACTACCACTGGAGTAAGATGGCAAACATACAAAAATGTCTGTCTGTTTTTTAATAGAATGTGCTAAAATTAGTAGAATTTGTCTCTTCCCACAGGTTTAATATTCTAGGGTTTTACTAACTGGAGCATAGAAAATGAAGAATAGATTTGATTTCTTCAGATACTTCACTAATATTTTCAGTGCTTTTTAAAATCTTGAATATCTTCTGTCCCAGCTTTAAGATCCATGAAAGATATTGTTGCTCTTTGTGCAGTATCTCACAAAATGTCCTTTCAAATCATCTCCCGTGACTGCACACTGACTCATGTGAACACGTGGCTGCTGGAACAAATGGAGTGTGTATCGCTTGAGGAATACCCTAATTTTAAATTCTGCTGTAAATCTGGAAGTCTGAATGGTACGCTCTTCAGGTGGAATTTAGAAACACCATTTGAAGGAACTTTAACAGTCTTTTGCAGGTAATAGCAGTTGGAAAACTGAAAAATATTGCTCACATCTTATTGAGTTGTAGCACAGAAGGAATGCAGCCTTTGCCATCAGTGAAAAGGAAAGGGGGGGGGGAAGTCCCTGATTGCTAATGTCAAGCAAACCTGATAGGAAGCAAAGGACTCAGCCAAAGAAAAACAGTGACACAGAAATGTACCTAATTTCTTCTGAATTTTCTTAATACTTGTAGAAGGTACATTACACAGATTTGTATGAGACATTTTTGTTCTGGACAGATGTTCACACTGAACATGATTGGCAAATGTTGTTCCCCCTGCTGGGAACTTTTTAAAAAATGCAAAGTATTGAAACCTATCTAACAAATATCCTAATTTACCTGTGCAAAAGCCTTAACTTGCTCAGTATAGTCACTGAAACCTTCAAAAGAACCTTCTTTTCTAAAGGCTGCTAATACAGAAAGAACAATGATCATTGCAGTGCATATTTTGTGATGTGATCAAAGAATTTAAATTAGAATTATAATAGCATTCATAATCTTAACTGCATATTAATACTACTTTCATAGACAAGTATACAGTTGACTTAACTGTAACTGCTGAGGTCTTTTCAGTATGGCTCACTCCTGCCCTGCTGTGCTTCGTACTTTTTATGTGCTCCCAAGAGAAATTCTTTTTTCAACTGTCAGTACTGTTTTGTGAGCAGTATTCTGGTTTATATTTAAATCTTTCTACTACTAAATTATTTCTGTGTATTAAAACTTTATCTCACCAAAAATTCCTCTGCTTCACAGACACCAGACCATCTTGTTCCAGTGTCTTCATGACCTCTTTGGATTACTACCACCAGCTTGTAAGATAAAACCTTTAAGGGTAGGAAGGAGAAAAGTACTTGCTGAGCAGCTTGCTCTAGCTTTAGAAAAGGAAATGATCTTTCTCTGGCATTCACTTTCCTCAGATTTATGCAAAACTGAAAACAACTTGTCTCTGGATGATGATGAAGACAAAGAAACAGACAGTGCCTCTACAGTGCAACAATTCAGAGAGGCATTTAAAAAAGAGCAAAAGCAAAGCATGCTGGGTACAAACCAAACAGTGGGTGGTACTTCCTACAGAAGAATTATTTTGAATGTAGCTGAAGCTCAGCTGAATTCTGACACAATTACCTGGCAATGCTCTTCTCTCTAAGTTTAGTTTCAGTGATTTTTAAAAATTAAAAAGTACACAATGATTCTTTATAGGCTTACATTTTATGATGAAAATGACCTCTTGGTGTTGTAATGTCTATTCATAAAGTGATCAGTTGCAAGAAAATTCTATTGCTAATATTCAAAGATAATGGGTGAACTTCTGTTTGGGTTAAACAAAAGTATACTTGCCAGTGTGAGTACTCCTCTAGTATTTTGTATTCCCTACTGTACTTGTGTATCTCTGCATAAAACAATGGATTGGTAGTCTTTGAAGTGAGAAGAGAGGGGAAGGGAGCCTGGCAAAACAAGTGCCATTGTAAGGGCTGTCAAATACTCAGCTATACATCTGTTTTCCAAGTATACCGTGGCACACTAGATGCAGTGGTGGCACATTGTTTGCACTGCTGTAGGTTCCCAAGGCTTTAGGGTACCACACAGCTAAAAAAATTAAAATATCCTGCTGCGAGTATTTACAACAGGGCATGTACTATATTCCTTTATGCAATGGAATGCATTTAGAAACAGCTATGCTTGGGGGGGGGGGGTCCCCTTTTTTCCTGTCTGCACACAAAAGGGCTTCCTACTGCAATTTGTTGAGATAATTTGTCAAAGCAAGAATAATTCATTGTTCGAAGTACATGGAGGACTCTGTTGAAATTTACTCTTCCAGTTAGTGCAGTGCACTGTGGAGGTAGTCTTGGATACTAAATGTTGTAGGTGGCTACTGGCATTATGTTTAGGTATGTTGAATGGAGCCCACCACCATTGTTGAAACCTACAGAATTAATTGAATTAAAAGGTATCAAAGACATCTTCCATGCTATGCAGAAACATTTTTTATACTGTTTAAAATCACCAGTGGTCAACAAAGCTCTCACTATCCTAATGTTGATGGTTTTTTTATTCATTCTCCTGCATTTTTTATTATCTCTACTTTTTAGCTGTCAAAATATTATAGTAGAAATTGAACTTAATCATGCTATGATTCCAGCCGTAGCGCACTTACGTACTGGTAGAATACCGCATCTAGCCACAGGCACATATGTTTCCAAATATCATTTAGATGTGATTATTGTTGGTTGGCCTTCACCAAATCACAGTGTTTTAACCAAACCTACCTCACAAGGTTGTTATGAAGATAAGTTTGTAAACCACTTTTTATGTGGCAAAGTGCAGAAAAGTGCTGATGGTTGAATGTACAGGCTGTCTTAATATGTTTCTCACACTTTCGATATTTGTACATTTATTAAAGACTGAATTTAAATGGCAATCTGTTGTGAAAGCTGATTTATTGGGGAAAAGTGGGTGGTGGGTTTAACTTTTGATTATTGTAGTTAGTATTCATTTTGCTGTTCCTGTGGGAAGGATTTTTCTGTTTTATTGCATTGTTGGCGTATTTTATTTGCCATTTTATAGTTCCTTTTTGCTTATTAGAGTCACTTGTTCTTCGGGGGCAGGGGGAGAGTCTGTGTTTTCCACTGTTGTGGGTGTTTTGTTGCTGTACATTCTTGCTGGTTCTTGGGGGGGGGGTGCAGTTTTCCCCTGTTGTTGGGGCTGCTCTTTATAGAAGTTTGGTTGGTATTTCTGTTCTCTGTTGGCATAGAAGTTTGGCTTGGTGTGTTTGTTCATTGGTTCTTCTGTGGGGGATGTTTAGAGGGGTGCTTCTTGGTTCTCTTTTACCTAGTGGTGTTTGGGTGTACTTTGGGTATTCAGAGAGGGTTGTGTGAACTTTTAAAATATATTTTAAGATAGATTAGTTGTAGGACATGCAAAAAAAATTAATTAGCTTTTATCGACTAACAGAGTCCCCCTCCCCTTTAATAGGTTTGAATAAGAATGAAGAAGGGTTCAGGTGTGTGTGTTCTACTCAAATTCTATAGATAAATAGGCCACTCAGTAGTAACTTTTAAGTAGTCTTTCCTTGCCTGCCTTTAGCTCCCCTGGGGACAGGTCAGACACATTAGAAATAATTTTTTTTGGCATAGCCTTTTATATTGGGGTTCAGGGGTAGCTTGATTCCTGAAGAGGAATTCAGCTTCTTGCCAGTGTAGTGCCACATACCTAAATAGGATCTTTAAAAAAAAGAGATTTATTCATCTGTGAAAAAAATTGTCATGTTCTAATTTATACAGAAGCCATCTTTCTTGAAACGTTGGTTCAGAGGCCCCCTGCTTAGACAAGCCTCTTGCTAGGAAAATTCCTTTCCTCCACACGCTCCCCTTTTCCCGCCAGAGGCCTCTCTGAGAAAGTCTTACAGTCTCTGTCTAGCGGCCTTGAGAGAACGCTTCTAGCTCATTAGCCATTGAGCCTCCATGGCAGATTGGCTAACAGGCCTGGGCCACTTTAGTTTCCAAATGACATAAAAGTAGCTACTCAACATGGAGCCCTTAAGCTTTTGGTGGGTTTCAGTGACTTGACTGTAACTCACCCATTGCTTCACTCCTGGCTCAAGAACTCAGATGGACGGTGAGGCACCCATCTGTTCACTTTGCTGAGATGCCTAACTGACTTGACGTTTGACCAGAGACTTAGTTTCTGCACCTTTGACATCTTGTTTGCCTCCTTTTGAAATACTGTTGTATGTATTAGCAAGTGCTTACATGCTTTAGGATTCTTTGTTTTATCCTCACATTCTATCTTATTAGATAACCCTTAGATAACCCTTGCACCATAAAATAATTATTTTTTACTTCTGCTTGGGTTTATTGACTTCGAAGCTTCGAAGCTACAAATCGTTCTGGTGAATTTGTGAACTACCTACCATCATAACCTTTGTTGTGTGAACACTACTTGCAAGCCAGTCTTGCAAGGTAGACTTCTGTTAATTCCCTTATAGGCTTAGAGGTTTGTCCCTTTACTCCTGTACCTTGGGATAGTCAAAGGGACTGGTGACAGTCTACCTAGGCAATTGTGAGTTTTCTCCCATTGCCAGTTTTGTAATTTGTGTGAAACTGGCCTATAGGGCAGCATGCACCTCTTCCCCTCAGCTGGGTCAAGGTGGCAGTGCCCCGTAACCATGACAGTATACATCTCCAGGTTTAGACTGCAAAATAAGCTTTCAGGGTAGGTAGGTTTTAAAAGAAACTCATTTTTGGCTAGCTGCTTTGGGTGGGTTGGTAATTTAACTGTATAATAAGGCTAGTTACTAGTTAGTGTCGGTTCCAGCTGGCAGAAAAATGATTGACAAGAGACCATAGAGGGGAGAGTCGAGGGATAAAGCTAGAGGGGGAGGGGAGGGGAAAAGCTATGGCTATCCCCTCACTTCCACAGAGGAGGCCCACCCCAGTTCAGCTGCAGTTCACTAGCCTGACACTTAGTGACAGCAAGCAGATTTGCAAGGCCCTCTTTGCTGAGGCAGCTGCAGGAGCACCATCCCCACTACAGGTGCCAGAGGCAGAAGCTGGCACTGGGAAGGGGCTTGCAGCTGAGGCTCTTCCTCCTCCAGCTGTTGACTACCAGCAGCAGGAGGAAGAGCAGCTTGAGGAGTCTTTTGGGGTGGGCTTGGGGGACATGATTTTTCTCTCATGCTCACCCCAGGGACCGAGAGGATGTTGGAGGAACTGGTAGAGGGGCTCACCCAAGTACCTCAGTCTTAGCTTGAGGCCACATGGGTGGGATTCATCTTACGCAACTGTGCTTGCTTGCTATTGCCTTGTGCTTGTGGCTGGGTACTGCTTGATTCTGTTCTGTGGTGTATGTTCCCCCACTAGCTGAACCCAGTGCCTGGCTGCAGGGAATGACACTGGTTCTGTTGGACTAAGTTGCAAGAGTGTCCCTTGCTTCAGTTTGGCTCGGGTGGAATGGATGTGATTCTCCAGCATGAAGTTAATCTCCTTGCTTCACTTTGGTTTGGGGGGGGGGGTGGGCGGTGGGGATTCCATTCCCTGGCTTCAGTTTGCTTCTATTTGCCAGACTGTCCCTTCATTTTGATTTGGATGATTTTCTAGTGTGATGTTGGTCCTCATAGGGAACAATGGAGAGTGGCTGGTCAGCCTGCTCAGGGTACGCTGTTTTTTTGGGGGGGGGGAGTTCTGTTCATCTTCCCCAGGGATAAGCTTGCATTTGGGAGAACGTCTTGGCTGTGGCATCTGTCATGGACCAACCTGGCCCAGCGGAGCAGAGAGACTCAGAGGACTCTTCTGAGGGAGAGGCAGCTGGCGAACCTGACCCAGATCCACAGCCAGTGGCAGAGGCACTGCAGGAGGAGGCAGGCTCTGAAGGCTCAGATATGATCCACAGCCAGGTCCCAGCACATCGGTTCCTCAGCTTCCCAGCCCTGGGCTGGCAACAGAAAGCCAGATGCAGGCCAGCTCTCCCCCTTCATCACCAGAGCCTCGGGAGCGCTGCCAGAGGAGGACTAGCCCTCTAGCAGTGCCAAGCTAGAAGCACAGCACTGGCCCAGCATCGTTAGTGATGATGAGTGCTTGCAGGAGCAGGACTGAGACAGCCAGCAGGTGCATGCTATAGCACAAGCAGCTGAGCACTGTGAGGGTTAAAAGCAGCCGAAAAGGGAGTGGCTGTGTGGAAGCAACGAGTCCGCTTACTACTGACCTTGCTGCTGTGTTTGGAACTGATCCTCTTGTCCCTGACCTTGGCCTGTTCCTGTGGATGTGTTTCTGGAATCCCCCTTTGGACTTGAAGCCGTGAGTGTGCCCAGTTGGTGCCTGAACTTTGGAACTGTGCGTTGACCTGCTCAAACAACTTGGGCGTTATCCCTTGCCTGCTGCCAGTGTGAGTCTGCAATCGGGACAGCATCCTTGCCCTGTGTGTGTGTGTGCCCCTGGGAAAGAACTTGTAAAATTTCTCATCATTGGTAACATGGAGAGTGGCTGGTCAGCCTGATAAGTGTTTTTTGGGGGAATTGTCAGTTTGGTTCTGTTGGAATATCTGGTGTGGAGCTTGCATTTGGAAGTGTGCCTCTGGCCATAGAGCCTTACTGTTTGTGCAGTGGGAATCAGCTTGGAGTTTTTTCCCACAATGGGGGAAAAGTTTTTTTCTCACAAAAGTTTTTTTCCCCCGTGATTGGGGGAGGGGGGATTTTTTTTTTCTCCACAAATGGAGTGGCTGGGAGCACCTTGTTCAGGGGCCCATAGAATTGCTCCCTGGGATCCAATTTGGTGGATTTTGCTTGCAAAATGCCACCCCTGGCCCCCTGGATAGGCCCCATTGTTTTCCTCATAGGGAATAATAGGGATTGGAGGTAGCTGGGAGCACTTTCTTCGGGGGCCATAAAATGACCCCCACCCCCAGAGTTCAACCCTCCTGAAATATGGGGAGGGGGGTCACTAGAGGACAGTCAGGAATAGATCCCCTGCAAATTTAGTGAAATTTGGTCAAAAAATGACACACACACCCAGCCACTGGCCAAACCCAAATTAAGTTTCCCTTAGGAATCAATGGCCAAATTTTACTGAATGGCCAAATTTTACAGTATTACTGAACTGGATTTACCTATTTTTTTGCTTGTGCACACCCCTACAGGTCAATCTCTGATTCCTCGTGGTTGTAACAGGTGAACCTAAGTTTTCCCTGTTAGTTTCTCTTACATTTTCCCCTTTCACTTCATGCTGGTCTCGTATTGCCATTCACTGTTTTTCCTTGGGCAACTTTTATCTGATAGAAGAGTGTTGCTGTAAGCAACATTTTCTTTTTCTCTCAAAAACTTGGTTGAAAACAGTGTTTCCTGAGTAATCTCAAAATACCCGACCTTACTGACTGCAATGTAGCACACAGTGTATGCAGCACATATGGTTTTGAAATTCAAATATTGGAGTTGCTGAGCAGCTGGCTGCTAGCACTATGTAGTGAAAACATCCTTGGATATCCAACCTGTATTACACTATTTGCATTCATTGAAAGTTTCTCATCCAATCTTTGTTTTCTACTTCATGTGTCTGGAAGATTAAAACTGGGACTCCAGCAGCCAGAAGATATATTAGTTTTTTATATGGAATATTTAAAAAACAAGATGAACAATAGTTGCAGTTGTATGTAACTTGCTAGCTTTAAACCACTTGTTGTAGGTACTTCTGTCATTTCATATGACGCTCATAACATCTTTAGTGTTCTTTTAATGATGACTCCAAAATTCATTCATAATTATACCCACAAGAAGAGCAGGCTGATGAATTTGCAGACAGGAGCTAAATGGGTACTTAAAGTTTTCTAGATTTCTTCTGAAATCAGTACACTATTACGGGTATTTGCTGTAATTCTTTTTGTCTCTCAGATACTAGTTTCTACTCATGTGAATCTGCTAACCTCAGAATTAACTGGCGTTTCATATTTTAAGGTATTAATGCTCTAGGAATAGAGGAGAACATACAGGCTATTGTAATACTGCTACTCAGTCCTGTGCTGCAAGTATAGTGACCAGGGTTCCTGTTTGTTCATCTTCGTTCTTCTGTGCCTCCACACATGGGGACTGCGCAGGCGCAGGCCAGCCGCCGGAGAACTTTCTATAGCTCCGAAGGGGCCGTTAGTCGCGCGCCTCAGCGACCGTTTTCCCGCCCAAATGGTCACATGCTCCTCCAGCGACCAACGGCCCCCTTCCCTCAGTTCTCTTCTTGCCGCCGCTTGGAGAGAACGTGAGCTTCGTTGCTCTGTGCTCGTGATTATTGCTTAGTGTTTGATCTTCTGGCTTTTGACATCGGATTTCGGACTTCTGACTTCGCTTATTGGATTCTGGCTTGGATGGTATTTGACTCGGTATTTTACGACTCGGACTGGTTGACCTCTCTTAATCGCGCGTTCCTGAAGATGGCCTCTAAGGCTCTCTTCAAACGTTGCCTGAAGTGCCACACTAAAATTTTGTTTTCAGCAAAACCAGCTGGAGTTCCTCCTAAATAGCGTGATGGTTTTCTCTTCTTCCTTTGTGGAATAAATGTTGATTTGACTACACAGGAGCAATCCAGTGGGAAGGCAGCGAGTCTGAGTGATTTGTCATTAGCTTTGAGTGTCAGCATTCTAAAAACATTAATCTTCACAGGCAGAGTTACTTGTAGAATGCATGTGTGTTTTTAAATGATCTAGTCATTGGTTTTGATACGTGCAGTGGAACTGGACAAGAGATTCCTACAGAGTTTGTTGATGCTAATTTTCCTATCACTCACTGAAAAGGAGCTTCACATATATTCATAAAAATACTAGTTCATTTTATATTTGCTGATATAGCTGACACCTTGAACTGTTGGAAATAATAAGAATATGGAATAGCTGAGATTTCTGTATTGGGCTTTAGCACTCATTTAAGTGGTGAGACTTCATTACCTCCTGAATTCACACATCCGGAAGCCTAGTAATCTCTGCCTTAAACACAGCTTTCCTTGGGCTGCAGAGCTTAGTCCCTTGCATGTGTCAGTGCCTGTAAACACTGGACTTCCGCCTCACCAGAAATAGCTGTATAGTGAATGTGTGTGTGGTGCCCTCAAGTCACAGCTGGCTTATGGCAACCCCTGGTGGAGTTTTCATGTTAAGAGACTAACAGAGGTGGTTTGCTATTGCCTGCCTCTGCAACCCTGATCTTCCTTGGAGGTCTCCCATCCAATTATTAATCAAGGCTGACCCTGCTTAGCTTCTGAGATCTGACGAGATCAGGCTCACCTGGGCTATCCAGGTCAGGGTTGTATAGTGAATCTCTCTTATTTTCTCAGTTGGTAACTTCTATTTTTGAGCAAAGTTTGCATTCCCATAGGTGTGTACTAACATTGTGTTTGTTCATGTAGTCACTAATAGCTTCTTGTTTGTCTCAAGGTAGAAAGCAGCATATGGCTATGACTTAACATGTCTTGAAACTTTCTGCATAGTGGCTTGAACCATATGGATAACCTCTGTTCAAGAGTAGTGCAGTGGTCAGCTTTGAAGTGCAGGAGCTTTTCATAACATTTCAGAGCTACATCCCCATAGTCTTGTCCATCTTTTAAATAATTTCATAAAGAAATGAGGAGCAGTTTCAGGACAGGAGGAGCAAAGGGAAAGAAACAGACCTTCATAAAGATTTGCAGGGATAATTCAATAGTTTAGGGTTTGTTTTTTAAAGGCAGAGAGCACTAGTCAGCTTCAACTTTTCTGATGCAGAGTTATAGTTATAATAATTTCCACTTAAAGCTGAAGAACATAGATCACTCGTTCTTTATGGTGTTATAGTCACCATATAGAGAACTCAGAAAAGGCCAGATCATAATGTATGTTATCTGATTCCATCCTCTGCTTTGCTTACATCTGTGTTTCCCCCTGTTCTAATCCAGTCCTAATAATGAAGTAGACATGTGACAAGATCCTACCTCTCTAGATCCTTCCATAAGTTGTGTATATACAGCCAGTTCCTGTGTCATCAGGGTTGGACAGTAATCTCATGCTGTCATTACAAGAGGTAAAGATCAGAATATCTAGCTTTTGACTCCATATATCATAAAGCCACACAGGGAAACAAGAACAAAGCAGAAGTGCTCAAATGACACTAGGATGACAAATCAGTAAGGGCACCGTCATATCTGAAAATCTAATGTGATTCAGAGAGGAGAAGACACCATCTGCCTCAGGAATCCCATCACATCTTTGAACTTCATACACCTGAAAGGGGCAAAGACTGCCCTATAGTGCTTGAGAACAGTAATTTCCAATTAGAAGTCTAATGCAATATATGTCATTATCTCATCATTACATTGTCCCAGCAGGTTTTTAAAAACAAATCTCCATCGAGAGGTCACTAAATTGCAACAACAGAAATTAGCAAGTTATTGTAATTCAGAAACTACAATAATTTAATTATTACCTTAGGTTATGGCTATGTATCTAACAGATCATTTCTCTCTACCTATAGTGTATAAATTCAAAGGTTTAACTTCTTTCACTTGCTCCAGGTCAAAGGTAACTTGTAATGATAAAAAGTGAGGATCCTGCATAGGTCTGTCTGCTAAACTTGATGCCCATGGTATAATTTATTCAATCATTTGTCCAAGCTGAAGTGAACACCCTGGTTAATCTGGGACTTTCCCCATCATTTAATTAAGTAAACCAGTGATTCTCTATAATCCTATTCAATATGTTAGCTCCAAAGCACTCCTTTGGGTATGAATTCATCATGAGATATCCATTGTGGTGTAGTAGGTAGAGTTTGGGCTAGGAATAGGAGAATTGGGTTCAGATCTCCACTTGGCCGTAAAGCTGACTGGAAGACATTCTCCCTTTCTACCCTATTGGCAGAGTTGTGATGATGAAAAGGAGAGAGAGAAGAATTTTTTACATTGCCCTGAACTTTTTGGAGGAAGATTGAGATTAAAATGTAATAATATACACAGTCCATTCTCTGGAGAATAGATTACTTTTTGGGAAGGGAGAAGTTGTCTGTTCATAATATAGGGTGAGGGGGAGATTGTGAAGAAGCTTAATCTAACTTTTTTCAAAGTGAAATGTCAAAAAATGGATTGGGGGTGGGGGGGGGAGATTTTCCAGAAAAGACTGGAAAGGAAATTCATCAGGAATGCTTTGAGCTCAGGTTATGCTGCCTCATGGCATATGGCTGAAGAAGCATCAGGTCCTTTTATTTGTTCAGCATGTCAGTCATACATGTTAATAAGAGTAATCATGGAATTCCTGTGCATTTCTAGTATTGTCAGGCTTCTTACAATGTGATTCAGTATGAAAGTATGTGCCACCTAGTGGTTGAACCAAGACTTACCTGCAATTCTGTTCAGATTTTGCGAGCTGCCTCAGCTTTCTGAAGCACTCTTTGAGGGGCTAAACAGCTTGTGTTGTATGTGTTGCCCTGTTGGGGTGGTTGCCATTTTCCCATGGTTAAATACTGTACCATGACCATATATAATTCTAATAATAATGGGGGAATAGGCACGCCAGAGGAAATGTTATCACAGCAGCTCTACACTTCCAGAGAGGCATTAATACTTATAAAGTAGCATCCCAAGTGATCTGCCATGCTGATCTGGTTACTAGATAAAATTATAACTCAGAGTTTTGCATGGAAGAAACGGCAGCCGTGTTAGTGGAATCACAAATAGTCTGGAAAAAATAGGTTGAGCGGGTTTGAGTTGAAAACACACACACGCACACAAAGCAAATTAAATTTTTGAAGGCGGTTTATATTCTTCTCATGCAATGTAAATAAATGTTGCAACATTGGAGGGGGCCAGGAGCCTGTCAGAGAAGCTGTCACCTGCACCCTCACTCCATGGTACAGACCTATATTTCTGGCTAACTCATGTTGAATCACATTTCTTTTAAAACATTAAATGGACCTGCCGGTGCTTAATGCACAAGTCCCTTTCCCTTTAAAACAGGTGACTGATCTGTGTGGGTAAGACTACTATAATTATTTTGAAGGATAAAAAGTATCCACAAGTTACAGAAAACTTTCTTGCAATTAATCTTGAATATGAGACTAATTTTTAAATAATTTGCTTTGAAAATTTACCATTGAGACCAGCCCTTATATCCTAAAAAACAAAATACTTGTGAGAAAACAGGTAATCCTTTCTAAGAAGCTTATTAGACAAATTGTGTTGCAACTGAATCACTATAAGAAGCCTTTTATCCTTCCAAAATGTTAAAAGGATTGGATGAGCCAATGATAAAATCTTTTACTACAAATGTTAATATTAACATTTTTAAAATGGCTTAAGATCACCTTAATGCAGCTGTAAATTTAATTGTCAGGGATATGTGCTGTAGGTATAAATGAAAACAGTATCTTAATTTCAGATTTTTTTTCTTCAGAGGTTGTGACTCTATAGACCAGACCATTGTAGTATTTAAGAATCTGATGGACAACTGATCATTAAACTAAAACTCTCATAGTTCCCTTGGCTTACTAGCCTTGGATCTACTTTAGAGAAGATGGGGTGGTATTTTACATACACTTAAAATACATACATATTGTTTATTAGTAATACTGAATTAGTCAGAAATACAGATCTAAGCCATGGAATGGGGTGGAAGAAATGCCTTCTCTAGATATACTCACAATGTGCTTCCAAAATTCACATTTCTCTATTTTACAAAATTTATAACATCTTTCAGTCCTTATAAGGGGCAGCAAGGCAACTAATAAATTAAAATATACCTAATAAAACCATTTCTTAAAAATCATAAAAAACAACACCATTAAAACAAATCCAGATCTAAAATAACATACTAAACATAAAAACAATAATTAAAACATTGTACATTGATCACTATTGAACGAAACAAAAGTCTTCAGGGGCTGGCAGAAGATAACAGAAGGGGACATATGAGCCTCACTGAGGAGAGAGTTCTAGAGCTTATACCTCAACTGAGAAGACTTTCTTTCTGGTAGTCACCCACCTAATCTCAGAAGGTGGGGACACACGAAGCAGAGTCTTGGAAGATGACTACAGCCATTGACTGGTAAGGTTACTAGGCCATGGGCTCAGGGTTGGGGACATGGACACAACATGATGCCCTATGTACTGCTATGTAACTTCTGAGGAAACCTGGAATTTATATAGACGTGGCTCTAGGAATTGCTGGAATTCCTGAAGAGATTCTCTGTCACTTCTGAGTTTCCTTCAGAAGTGAAATAGCACAGACAGTTGTGTTCTTAATTTTTTTCCCTTCCAATGCTTGAAACAGTGGTGGCAAAATGGGCTGCTGGCAGGAGGCCTTCTGCCACAGTGGAAAACCTGTCCAAAAATAAAGAGGCTTTCCCCACAAGTAAATGCCAAACAACAAGAAACCCACGCCAGGGAAAGATTCAGTGAATAATATTTCTTAAATGCTATACTTGATGCAAATATTTCTTAATTGCTATACTTAATACCAAAATAATGATCAACTCTCATACAATATTTTCAAAATACTTATCGTCCAATACACCCTTCAAGGTGATATTCAATGTCCCAGTGTCCAGAGGGGGGAACTTAGTAAACCCCCCAGCGTTCTGCGGGAAGAAGGAATGTCCTTTCGCGACAATTCTCCGTGTTGCAGACAGAAATCCGTCTGTATTTCCAATGCAATTAGATTGATATCTTTTGTAGTTGTAGTTTTTTCTTTTTCAGGTTGGTGGAGCAGTGAAGATGGAATGGGGCCCCCAAAGGGGGGTACAGGGCGCACTCCCACATTCCCCCCATCATGCCAGTGATGGAGGTATCATGGTGCACACTGAAGCCAAGCTGTATGAAACCCATTCCTTTGGAGGTAGCTTTTACTGAGTGCATACAGTGGCTCCTTATCATGCTCATTTTCCAATGCAACAGAGAAGATGCCCACAGCTTGACACTGAGAGATCTCAGTTTGACACTGAGAGATCTCTGTCTTTTGGTGCTACACCTCTGAAGATGCCAGCCACAGCTGCTGGTGAAACGTCAGGAACTACAATGCCAAGACCATGGCGATACAGCCTGGAAAATCCACAACAACAATCATTCTCCGGCCGTGAAAGCCTTCGACAATATAAAGAAGGGATTGTTTACATACATTTTAGGCAGACTGAGGATGCTCTGTCCCAATCCCATATTATTTAAGAGAAAGTACACAGTTCCTTGGATCATGGTTCTATATATTCAACTTGTGTTTTATATGCATGTGTGCATATACAAACTCAGCAAAACCTCACAGTGGACACTATATTTTGAAGAATCAAAATATCAAAAGTATCAACAAAGACAGCTTGATTAAGTCTAGAATATGACAGTGATGACAGACAAGTGATGTCTGCTGGAAAAAAGGCCTTCTATTTCCTGAAGCATTGGAAGAATAACAGATAAGAAGAGCACACTCTAAATTACAAAGAAAAGGCAGGAAAGGATACTGTCTCCTTCCCTATATCCAAAAGCAAAACATGGCACCAAGCAGCAAAATTACCAGTGCATTATTGAATTATGTTACTACTTCCCCATGGCAGTAAGACTGACATTCATACAGCTAACTGCTGCTTGTTGCAATGTGTACATTGCAAAGTGCTTTAGCCTAACCTCACTGAAAGGTCCTGGAGTGCTCTTGTCTCCAAGGGAGGCTGTAAACGATAGTTACTAGAGATCTCTGGCCCATTCCTGCAATAACAAACAGTGCAGCAGCCTTGAACAACAACCTCAGCTGACACAGGACCATGTTAGAGTGTTCTGTGTATTCAAAAGGAAAGCCTTGGCATTATAAACAGCTATGCTTTTGAAACTTTACTATATGCAGAAGAGTAGGGGCAGACACACAAAACAAGAAGAACAAGGTTTTGTTCCAATCAAGCAACACTCAGAACATCAAATTTTGCAGTCTTATTTTATCCTAATATTAGAAAAGAAAGCTAGTTGTTTTTACTCCAACATTGGTCTGATCCCCTTTTGCCCCTTTTGGGCAATTATCTTAAATTCTGACAGTCTTCTATACCGCCTGATGTCTATGAAAGTCACTATGTCTGCTCTCGATCCTTGCCCATCCTGGCTATTAATGTCGAGTAAGGACCACATAAGTGAACCACTGAGGTCTATTGTAAATCAGTCGCTAACTCAGTGCAGCTTTCCTCAACTCAAACAGGCTGTTATCCATCCACTATTTAAAAAACCATCCCTAGACAAAAATGATGTGGCAAATTATCGCCCAGTCTCTAATCTACCCTTTCTGGGCAAAGTGATTGAGAGAACAGTAGCTGACCAATTCCAGACCTTCTTGGATAACTCTAGCTCTCTGGACCCTTTCCAGTCAGAATTCAGACCAGAGCACGGGACAGAGGCAGCACTAGTAGCAGTGGATAATCTCTGACTGAATATAGACAAAAGCCATGCCTCCTTATTGTTCCTTGGATCTATCTGCAGCCTTTGACACAGTAGACCATGCCATTCTGTTAAGGCATTTAGAAACTGAAGTGGTTATCAAAGGATGTGCCCTGGACTGGTTTAAATAGTTTCATGGAACGGACTCAAAGGGTGGTCATTGGAGATCAGCTGTCTCCAGAACAGGAACTATCTTGCGCGGTTCCGTAGGGTGCAATCTTTTCTCCCATGTTATTCAACCACTACGTAAAGCCTTTAGGAGAACTCATTCACAGCTATGGAGTGGGATGTCACCAGTATGCAGATGACACCCAACTCTATATCTTGCTATCTAGGTCCCCACAGGATGCAGTAGAAATCTTAGATCACTGCCTGACAGCCGTGGTGAAATGGTTGAAAAACAACAAATTGAAATTGAACCCAGACAAGACTGAAATTATGCTTGTTGGGAAGACAGAGATCTTGAAGGATATTGTACTCTCCACTTTCAATGGAGTTTGTCTGAACATCACTGACTCAGTTAAGAGCCTAGGAGTTATACTGGATCCAGCACTACTACTAGAAAAACAAGTTAAGGCAGCTGCAAAAAATGCTTTCTACAACCTCACTCTAGCCTGGAAGATGGCTTCTTTTCTCGACATGGCCAACCTGGCCGCCTGGATCCATGCTACGGTAACATACTTTATTATACATAGGTCTCCCTTCTAAGCTAACTAGGAGGCTCCAATTAGTGCAAAATGCTGCAGCTCGACTGTTTCAGGAGCGAGCAAGAGCATGCACATCACGCCCATCCTACAGTCACTCCATTGGCTACCTATCAGTTACCATGCTCAGTTCAAGTTATTGGTTATTACATACAAAGCTCTTCATGGCCTTGGTCCAGCATACCCATGGGACCACCTCCCTCCCTATGATCCTCCACGGCAGCTTTGCTCATCTGAACAGGGTCTCCTGCAGGTGCCAGGCTGCACATGGGTGAAATCAACAGCAGCCTGTACACGGGTTTCTCTGTGGTGGCCCCTACCCTGTGGAACGACCTGCCTGCCAGGAGAGCCCCCACTCTCCAGGCTTTCCACAAACAATGCAAAACTGAATTATTCAAAAAGGCTTTTTACTCAAATGGGCGGGTGGTATTGTAGGGATGGGATCTCAGATGCTTCGCGAATGAGTTAAGGAACATAGACGTTGTTACCAGAACTGCTTTTTATAATGGGGAAATTAGCTTTAGCAGTCTGGAACTAAAATTAGCGCGGATCTAACCAATGTTTACGGAGGTCCCGATTCCAGACACTCTAGTGACAAAGAGGCAGACTACAAATAGGTTCAATAAACACGTGTATTTACTAATAGTGTGGCGTAAGCCTGAACTTGCACAGACACACAAGAAAGCATACAAGGACTAGGAAATACAGAGTAAGAAATATAGAGACGTTTGCATTAGCAGGTTCCCAACGATGATAAGGGAAATACTCACTATCATGAAGCGGAGCAGAGACACAACAGCGGGGTTGTCCAATGCCAGCAATGGATCCACGGACAGACAGCAAGGGGTTCTGGATAGGAATGGCCTGGGCACCATGCAGTCTGAGAGACCGAATTAAATACCCCAAAACGTACCCTGGTGCTGGTGCTGTACTTGGTGGTTCTCACAGATTAAAACAAAGGCTCTAATGGGTTACTGAATGGCTTGGATGGGCCACTTTGGTAATCTGATTGTGGTAAGTGACACCTCAGGAAGAGGGGACAAAAGAGGGAGGGGGACATCCGAGTGGGCTGAATGGATGTTCCAGCGGACAGGGCTTGTCCTGATGTCATCAGCTCTGGAATGCAGAGGTTTCTTTGAGATGCATTCTCTAAGTGCTTGGGATGGTCGGCACTTAGTTCTTTCTCCGGGGCGGCTCCTAAGATATGCAGAGCGGGGCGAGGTACTCTTGCTGCGGACGTGGTGTGCCCGCTTCTCCGAAATGGCTTCTCAAAGCAGTCTTTTCCTCTTGGTCTTCTGGCTGCCTAAGAACATGGTTGCCAGCTGGGCATAGCTGGGGCTGGATAGCAGGCTGCCCGGTAGCGAGGGCAAGCTTGGCGACTGGCCCGCTGGAGGCTCCAGGTGGGAACTGACCAGGGAGCGCCTAGCCAGGCTCGCTGGAGGTTTCCCCGGCAGGCGCCCGGCTGCTAGCAGCGGCTTGGGCCCAGATGAGGCAGGCTTCCATGGAGGCAGGGGGAACAGCACATAAAACACTGTCCAAAGCAGGGAACAGGCACGGTCCGTGGCAGATGGCAATGCAGGCACGGGGCACACTTGTAATAAAGTCCAAACACACATACTGGGAAGTCCAGATATAGGTCTAGGCAGGGCTGCCCAGGAAGAGAGTCCTTTGTGTAGTTAACCAAGCATGGAGTCAGGGAACTACACAGTCTATTGCAGCAGCAAGGTAATTAACAAGCAGGCAGGAAACTGACACGTGTACCAGAACACACACGTGCAGGGCAACCTTGATGTAGCAGTAAAACAGCAACGCAGGAAACTTCAACACAGTCCATGGCAGGCCTTAAAGCAGGAGAGGGGGCCTGCTTGGCAACAACGTCACCACTTTGTTGCCTTACATATTAACTGTTGCTTTATATATGTACTCCTGTCCTGTGTACTACCTGTGCTTTATGTTTGCTTTATGTTGTCTAATGTCAATCCTATAAGTTATGTTCTGTTTCAGTATTTTCTTCTACTTTGTATTGGATTCTGGCTAACACCATGACTTTTTAAAACTTGTATCTATTTATTCTATGGCATTATTTATGGAAATGTCCTTGATACGGTTTGGAAATGTACTTGATATGGATTGTACTAATCTCATACTGCGTAATCCGTCTTGAGTCTCAGTGAGAAAGGCGGACTATAAATGACACACAAATAAATAAGCAAGTACATAAATAAATCTTGTATGAATTGATTATCAGAAATGAACTGTTTATCAATGGGTATTTATCTTATGTGTCACGATCTTGCAGACCCTACTCAGCTGATTGAAAATATGAGGTCCAGCCTGGACTGTTTTAGCTGGATGTGAGATCTGTGTTCTCTGTGGTAAAGAAGCCATGTTTGGTATGACAAAAAATGGAAAGAGATGCTGTTGGTTCCTTAACATTTATTATGTAACTGTCTTGTATGCTAAAGAGACATGAACAAAAATCAGAAAAGAATAGACATAATATGAAAAAGCTTTTAAGAATAATCCAAATGGAATAATTCAAATGTAATCAGTGAGACCACTGGTGGAGGTCATTGTGCAATTTGGGGCAAAGTGTCATTACTATGTTGATGTAACATTAATGTTTTTCTTTTTTCAAGCTGATTTTTTAAAAGGAGTTTGTATTAATGTATTTTATTTTGGATATTTATGGATTGTTTTTCTCTCTAACAGGGCCTAAAAGAGCTTACAAAGTTCTCATTTCCTCCATTTTATCTTCACAACAACTCTGAGACAAGTTAGACTAAGAGAGAGTGACTGGCCAAAAGTCCCCCAGTGAGCTTCCATAGCAGAGTGGGGGTTTGAACATGGGCCCCCTGGATCTTAGTCCAACACTCTAGCCACTAGATCATGCTGGCTCAGATCTTGCCATAATTATCCAAGTCCTGATAATGTATATGTTAGATTACTGTGATGTATTTTGCACTGAATTGCCTATGGAAACTTTCACTAATTTGGAAACTTCCACTAATACAAACTACTTGTAGATAAGCTGTTAACTGGAATGAACAGAACTGGCCTTATTTTACCAATGATTATGCTGCACTGGTTGCCAGTTTCTTTGAAGGCCCAGAATCTGATTCTTAAGATTTTCTGGGTTCCCTAGTTTTCAGAGATGCAGGGCATAGCTATCAGGAACAGGGTCTTCTCTGTAGTGGCACAGTTGTTGCACACTCAAATTAATTTGCCAGCAACCACTACTCATATTTAGATACTAGGTTAACATCTGGCTTTTACCCCAGTAAGTTCAGTGTTCAACTTACGAGAGCCAGTTTGTTGTAGTGGTTAAGTGCGGCAAGACTCTAATCTGGAGAACCAGGTTTGATTCCTCACTCCTCTGCTTGAAGCCAGTTGGATGATCTTGGGTCAGTTACAGCTTCTTGGAGCTGTCCCAGCCCCACCCACCTCACATGGTGATTGCCATGAGGATAATAATAGCGCACTTTGTAAACTGCTCTGAATGGGCCTTAAGTTGTCCTGAAGTGTGGTATATAAATTGAGTTGTTGTTGTTGTTGTTGTTGGTGGTGGTTGTGGTGGTGGTGGTGGTGGTGGTGGTGGTGGTGGTAGTAGTAGTAGTAGTAGTAGTATGGCAATAAGATGTGTGTTGGAGGGAGTGAATAAAATCCCCACCATACCTTGTAAGCCACATCGCCAACAGGGTATTATGCAAATTATTCCTATAGAAGAATTCTATTTTGGTTAAAAGTGAGAAGCCATCAATCTATTTTGTATTCACAGTGCTTGTGAGAGGTGAGATCCAACAAGAGAAATATCTCCCTCAATGCTGAGCTCAACCACCACAGCCTCTCCCAGGAAAGTGTATTAACGGAGGTATAGGATGGATGGTACAGGAAGTCAGTGGTATAAAGTGAATTGTTTTTCTCACTTGACCAGTGAAATCTCAGCACCATCCTCCTCTCACAGAAGCCTCATCTTGCTTTGGACGGGAGCCCATCCTTCTGCTGCTCATAGGCAGTTCATAGCTTTTCTTCCCTGCTGTGAATATTCATATATATGAAAAAACAGACCATCATGATCTCAACATTTGTTCAGTGTCAAAGTTCTGCCCTTCCTTTTTTGACCCATTAGATAGAACCTAGTCCTCCTCTAGGAGGTTCCTGTTGCTCATTTGAGTAGAATGTTTCCCCAAAATATTTCCAGCGTGTTCCCTGGCTGGAATTCAAGAACGTACATGTCCCCCCTGGGGAGCGGGGTTCCTTTGGATCCTGCTATTGCCCCAGATTGAAGGGAAGTTTTAAAGCAGTAAATGAGGCAAAGAGGAAAGATCTCTAAGTCAGAGTGTGCAGTATACTTCAGCTGTGGCAGGAGACTCCAAAGTGTGCTTGAGCCAATAACTGATAAACAGTGCATAGTGAAATAGGGCCAAGCAGGCAGGCAGGTGGCTAAAGAAAAGGCCTATCTGGGGTCATAACCTGGGTAGATCTGGAGAAGGTAAACAAAGAAAAGCAAAGCTGGAAATTGCACTGCCCTTTTCAGTCAGGTGGTGGAGAGAGAGGACATGGGGAGGCCCTTGAATACAGGTAGGGGGCCAAATCATGCCCCCATATCTTGTAAAGCAGTAGTTACAGTAAGAGGGGGTCTATCACAGAGAGGAAAGTGTCATATATACCAGTCTGCATATCTGTCATGAATGTATTATGTGTTATGTGCTGGTCCTCTGAGGGCATGAGAAGTTTCTTATTGATGTTAAGGAAGTAGGTTATCTCACAAGTATTTACTTTCTCTTTCCCCGCTGCCTCCAGACGTATCTTTGAAAGCTAGCTGCGGCCAGCTCGAAATGTATCTTTCTTGGGAACTGAGATGATTTCATTCTTTGTTCTGTCTATCCCAAACCTAGCTTCTCCCTGACAACCCCCTTGGCTCTTTCGCGTCCAAAACTTTAACGGCCTTTATCCTAATGGCAGGAATGTTCCCTATAACTAACCTCACCAACCCCAGTTATGTCACTTCTGCCGATGCACTTGTCTGAGTACTTTGAACTTGCTGGATCTCTAAGAAAGTTACTTCAACCAATACACCTGCGTGTTTGCTGTGGAGAACTTGGGGATTCTACCTGACAAGGACTGACAGAAAGGCACCAGTTGAGGAAAGAAATCCATGTGCATGCTCCTGCATTCCCCCATCACATTGGAAAATATTATTTTCAGGCGTGATAGGGGAGCTGCAGGATGTTTTGAAGCTCAATTTATTAAAAATTGCCTGTTTGTAGATGATTTTTAATTAATTGGGCTTCACTGCAACCCACAGTTCCTGTGTTTTGTCAGAAAATGACAGGGGAGTACAGGAGCACACGGGAGGGGAGCACCCCTACTTTGGCCCTGGAGAAACTAGTAACTCTACACTGAGAATCATATGAGACCTCAATAGTTTAAAATGTATCGCCCCACTAACTCCTGTGATAGACCCCCCCACACACACACACTTTGATGTTCCTGCAAGGCTGGCTTACTCCCATTTCACCCCTCTCACCCTATCAAGCAGTGGTGGGGGGTGGTAGGTCCCGGGCAGGTTGTCTTCTACCGTAATAGGATATCTAGAAGCTCTAGCCCCCAAATGTCCAGGAATGTCCCAAGCTGGAATTGGCACTCCTAGTTAAGGTGGAGATGAAGTGGAGGGAGGACAGGGTAAAAGGAAATAACTTAGGGACAACAGAGGGGTGGAGAGAAAAGCAATAGGGGCCAGTAAGATTTAAGGAGCTAGATGGGAGTTGAATGCATGGAGCTGGCAACACTGCGTGCAGTGAAGTGTGGGTGAGTAAGAAAACAGAAAAGCCAAGAGGATCAGAGAAGGGACAAAGCATAAGTGGGAGGGGAAGTGTAGCTGGAGTGGGGGAGGAAAACAGGGCCATGGAGCTTCCTCTCCCCAGGCCCCATTGGTAAAATATAGTTGTTAAGATCCCTTCCTTAAGCTAATAAAAATGGACTGTACGCAGAATGATTACATGGTGTATCTGAAATTTAGAGTCTTAAAGTGACCCTTCATCTTATATCAAGTGCAGAATGTTGTTTATAGAACCCTACTATGGATGCTCATCCTGTTTTTTCCTGGCACACACCAAGCTGAGTGAAACTGTTATTTTCTAAAAACTACATTCAAAAGGCATATTCTGAAAGAGCTTCTGATTCACTCAATATTCCCAAGCCTTAAAAAAGTGTTGAAGCTTGAGCAAAGGTTAAAAGAGCATATAAATAATTTAGAACATTCCAGGGACCCTACAGTGAGCACCGGAATACACAAAACATTCAATGAACCTTAAATCTATATCCAAACACCAAGTTGCCAAGGGGAAGAAAGAACTGGCAGGTCTGTACAATGGGGGAGTGTGTGGAGAGATGAGGCAACAGGGAGGAATATTCTAACTGGAAAACTTTGGAAACCTGCTGCTCGCTTTCTTAATAACAGCTCTTGCCAATTAAAGAATTCAAAAACATTGAAATATTTACAGATATTCTATTGGTCTCAGTGGCAGGGCTTTTTTTTCAGCCGGAAAGCGGTGGAACAGCATTCCAGAACCTCTTGAAAATGGTCATGTGGCCAGTGGCCCCACCCCCTGATCTCCAGACAGAAGGGAGTTTAGATCACCCTCTGTACCACTTGAGCAGCGTGGAGGGCAATTTAAACTTTAAAAAACTCCCCCCTTGCTCCAGCCAACTGGAGCCAGTCAGTTGGAGCAAGGGTGGGGGGTTAGATCGGCGTAGACGCCGCTCACAAATGGCGTGGAGGGCAATTTAAACTTTAAAAAACTCCCCCTTGCTCCAGCTGACTGGCGCCACTCAGCTGATGCAAGGGGGGAGTTTAGATCACCCTCAGCACATCTCGCGAGTAACGTTGAGGGCAATTTAAACTCCACCCCTTGCAGGAGTGCTCCTGGGGGTGGCTGCACCTTGCGCAATGATGTCACTTCCCAGCAGTGATGTCATCATGCGGTCCTGGGAGCATGCACATGCTTTGTGCATGCACATGTCTTACCAGGGGCACCACCTACCACTGGGAGTTGCTTCCTGTGCTGGCAACCCACTGAGTTCCACCACCTCTTTTCCCATTAAAAAAAACCCTGGTAGCAGGAGAGAGATATGTTTAACAGAAGAGGAAGATGCAGGTCCAGTAGTACCTTATAGACCAACTAACAGTTATTCCACCCCATCCTCTCTACAGGAGACTTTCCCTCAGATAGGATCCTTGCTAAGTAATTATCCTGTTGAGGAAACTTTGAGGGCTGGCCTACCTCACAGACAAATTGGATATTTATTTTCCAAATGGATAAATCAGCTAAGTCCATTCTGTTTGCCTGTATTTTTGATGGGCTTTCTGTATGTCTTAGTTTGTTAATATTGGTATTTTATATTGGGCTTTGGAAGATTAGCATGTTGGCTTAAGGATTTTTATTTAAAAAAAAAATCTCTGAGATGTCAAGTACTAGAGGCAGATTGTTGCAGCCTGGCAAAGAAAGGTTGAGACAGCCAAAAAGTTCCTCAGGTATGGAGGAGGGCAGGGACCCCTGGAGGCAGGGCTCAAGGGAAGGGTGGCATAAACTGCATTTCCGAGGGTGCGGGTGGGGGGTGATTCTGGAGTCCAGTGTGAATTTTTTTCCAGGACCATGGCGGGTCTGCTGCTGCTGCTGCTGCTGCTGCTCAGCACTGAGGTAAGGTCTCATGAGCTTGCAATGCTGCTACTAATGCTGGCAGAATTTGCAGGAATCTCAGGGAACATTGGGTAGCTTCACTTATCAGGATACGGGCACTATTCAGCCGTATGCTATGCTTTACACTCCATTATTTTATTTAAAGGAAATAGAAGGGTTGTTTTTCTCTTCTAGAATGAGAAATGAGTCTAACAGATGATAATTTCTCCTCACTTGTACAGCCTGCACAGAGCCCTATTTAGGGAACATAATCAGTCCGTTTGTATACTTTGATGAACATTTTTCAAATGATGGCATGTTGTTGGCTCAAATCATGAAAGCAATTATTTTACACCCTTTTATACAATAGCTATAAAACAGCATTCCAGAGTCATTATACTTTGGCAAGGTAGTGCTTTTAAAAAAACAGAAAGATCTGATTAGGGTTTTTTAAGTAGGTAGTACATTTCTCCATTTAAAGCATCTCAGGAGCAGAGGCTGGGAAAGACCTTTCTCTTCCAGAGTCCTTGGACATCCTCTTCCAGTCAGAGTAGACAATGCTGAGACTATTGAACCAATGATCAGACTCAATGTATCCTAAATCACTAGTTCCAATCAATCACCTGTCAAAGAAGCTAGGTCCCACTATGATATTAACAAAACCCCCACATTTTCTGACAAGGAAATGTAGATAGCTACGAGCATTCTGTTATTATGGCAAAAGCTCACAGATGGACAATCCCGGGTAGGTACAGTCAGCAGAAGACAGCACATCACACTTGTAAATGGACATACAAATGGAAGGAGAGAAAATTCTTAGTAATTACTATGCAAATCCTGTGTCCCATCTAGACTATTTCTGCGTCCCACTGGTGGTACACATGCACCAGTTGAGAACCACTGTCCTAAATCATCTGTGTAGACTGCTGAACAGAATTTACCCTTATTGAGCTGACAAAAGTGAACACTTCTTATCCTATTTAAATTTTTGACAAATAGGATTGACTCTAAACACTACTGGTGAATGTCTAATTTTTCCAAGCCTCTGTTTCCTGTAGTTTCTACTATCATGACAAATGCAGCAATTATATTGCATCTGCCCCCCTAACCACTGCAAAGACAAAAGAAAAAAAGTACTTTGGCTTCAGGTCATTGCATTCTAGCTAAGGCATTTTTATGTGGCTGCCCAGTCATTTTACTTTTGCATAGTATACTTCACGCTGCAGGAATCTTTTTTTTAAAATGTAGTTTTATTTATTTCATTCCTTTAAACATTTATGACATTGTCAGCCTCTTCTCTCTTCTCTCTCCTCCCCTCCTCTTCTATATTTGACCAGTTTATGTACCATGCATCTGACGAAGAGAACTTGATTCTCGAAAGCTTTTGCTACAATAAAATTGGTTAGTCTTAAAGGTGCTACTGGACTCTTTTTGATTTTGCTACTACAGACTAACACGGCTAACTCCTCTGGATCTTTAGCCTATCCCATTGCAACTCTTCTTTAAATCTCTAAAAAAACCTTCACCTTTACAGTGTATGCATGTGCTCACGCGCGCGCACACACGCATAAGAAATGAGCACATTTGTTAGCATTTTGGTGTAGACCAGCATTAAGTAGCTTTCATTTAATTTATTTGCAGTCTCCTTTGCTGGGCATCTGCAGCAAACCCCACGGTCCCATTCTAGGCACTCAGCACTGTCACTAGAAAGTAACCTCCTCCACCTCAAGGAGATAGATCCAGTCCTGCATTCTTATAACCTACCCAGAGTAGTAGAGAAACAGCAGTGTAACAATCTAAATAAATGAAAGATAAATGTGGCTGAAGATTCTTCTGAGTGATTAAAACCCTCCACCAACTTACTCTAGGCAACCTGTTTGTTATGTCTGTGAAATAACCTTAGCTTTTATTGTTAATTCTGCTGGCACCTTTGAATGATAATATACCAGACTGTAACACTATTAAAGGAAGAAAGCTTTAAAATTCATGCATTTGAATTGCTGCTGATTTGCACAGAAATCCTTCCATATACTGTGGGATTACTTTTCCTTCAAGCCTTTGGCATTCAGTAAGCAGAAAAGTTATTAGCAGCTGAAACAGACGGATGGGCTTTGGGAGGCTATTTGGAACACTGATTTCCCATTTCTCAAACACTGTAGTCCCCCCAAACCACACTATCTTTAATGCAGTACTCACATGTTCCACTGGCTACATTTAGGTTGCACGTTTACCAGTAGATTTGAAAATTCAAATTCTAAGTTTCCCCCTGTCATTTTCAGAACAGCATAGGTATGGAGGAGAGGGGGCATTGTGTAACAAGTCAACAACAAATGTTGTTCTCAATGATAATGTGAAATTTTGGACCACTGCTGGGAAAATACTAGTGTTTCCCCTCCCGCTCATGGAAACCATAGTGGAGGGAAGGAAGATACATAGATGAGAATGTGATAGATAATTTGGTTCACAGGTCAGTTTCAAGGGAACTTTGCACCTGTGATAAGTAACAAGCTTCAAGATGTCTCTGGAAATGAGACTATCCTTTTCTGCTAATGCTTGTGTGTTATGTGCCGTCAAATCTCCTCTGACCTATGGCGATCCTTTGAATGAGAGACCTCCAAAATGGCCTATCACTAACAGACTTGCTCAGATCCTGCAAACTGGAGGATTTGGCTTCTTTTATTAAGTCAAGCCATCTCATTCTGGGTCTTCCTCTTTTCCTACTGCTTCCCACTTTTTCTAGCATTATTGACTTTTCCAGAGAATCTTTTCTTCTCATGATGTGGTGAAAGTACAATAGCCTCAGTTTTGTCATTTTAGTTTCTAGGGAGAATTCAGGCTTGATTTGATCTAGTATCCACTTATTTGTCTTTTTGGGGGTCCATAGTATCCACAAAACTCTTTTCCAGCACCACATTTGAAATGAATCAATTGTCTTCCTGTCAGCTTTCTTCACTGTCCGGCTTTCACATCCATACATAGTAATGGGAAATACCATTGTTTGGATTATCCCAGAGAGATATCTTGACCTTTAAGGATCTTTTCTAGCTCCCTCACAGCTGCTCTTCTGAGTCTTGGGTCATTTCCACATGACCTTAATGGGATGGCCTGTTAACAGAACTTTGGTGGGTTATCTCACTCATTACATATGTCATTGTTTCCCATGCGTGAGCAGGTCGTGGTGATCCTGGTTTTAAGCATTTTTTGTGAAACTTGTTGTGTTCCATTTGTTCATTTTTGATGTCACCTTCTTTTAGCGCAATTATCTACTGTATCAATGCATCTGGAGGCTTTTTTTCCACTTCAGAAGAGCCCTCTCACAAATCTCCAACCCCTCCTCTCGCCGTTACCCCTCCTACCCCCAGATACATGCAAGCGTCTGGCTCGCATGTGCAATCGTATAACCCCCCCCTTTAAACTGTTTAAAACCATCCTTGGCTATTACAATCAGGGAAATCATACTGCAGTGCTTGCTACATTGGATCACTTAGCATTATCGGACTGTCAATTACAATGGGCCCTAGCAGCACTCCCCCGCCCCACACCTCCCCCGGCTGCATCAGTCGAAGGGGGGATCAGGGAAAAGATCAGGGGCTCCTCTTCCTCTGGCCCCTTGGCCGCTGCTCGGCTTGTGCACGACCCTCCCAAGATCCAGCGGAGGCAGCGGGGAGCCCCACTCCTGGCTGCTGCAGGACCTTGGGAGGGCCTTGCCGCCGCACTGAGCCTTTCTGTGTCTCTGGAAGCCTGAGGAGGCAGTGGGGAGGCAAACTGTTTTGCCCCTAACTCGCTTCTTATCCCTGCATACTATGCCTGCATGAAGATAAGGAGTGAGTGGTCAGTTTGCCTTTTATATAGTAGGATATGGAATTGTGAAATTGCGCTACTCTGCTGTTCACATATTTATGAAACACTTTTGCATTTAAAACTTTGAGTGGGAAATCAATGGTAGAGAATGCTGTACTACGCATGCCCAGTTTCTACAGAAGCTGAAAGTCAGGGCAATGGTATAGCACAATCTCGCATGCATTTTTTTTTTTTAAAGGAAAGTTGGGTGAGAATGTACCAACAAGGCACAGATTAAAAACGCATTCTCTGTTTTGGGACCTTTTTTCACAACAAACACCCACGAAACACGCATGAGGACTATGCATGTGAAAGGTGAGTTCTTGACGTAGATTGGGAAGATGGGACTTTGGGACATGGAAAACTTGAAAAAATTGGAGCATGTGGAAGTGACCATAGTCGTCTCCTGATTTCTTCATTGCAGTCTCCCTTTTGGTTGATGATTGAGACAAGGAATAGAAAATCTTGAATGACTTCAGTTTCCCCATTGTCAACTTTAAAATTGTGTAATTCCTCAGTAGTCATTACTTTTGTTTTCTTGATGTTCAGCTGTAATCCTTCTTTGGTACTTTCTCCTTTCAACAGTAGTCATTTAAAGTCTTCACTACTTTCTGCCAGTAACGTGGTGTCATCTGCATATCTCAAATTGTTAATGTTCCTTCCACCTTCTTCAAGATCTAATCCAGCTTTTCTTATGATATACTCTGCATAGAGGTTGAATAGGTAGGGAGATAACATGTATCTTTGTCTGGCACCTTTCATTCTGTTTCCCCATGTTTTTGTCCAGAAGCCTCCTACCAAGAGTACTCTCTTGTCCAGAGTAGCCCAGTAGCCTCTTGTCCAGAGTACAGGTTGTGCATCAAAACAATCAGATGTTGTGGCACCCCCATTTCTTTTAACACTCTCCATAGCTTTTCATGATCTACACAGTCAAAAGCTTTGCTGTAATCTATAAAACACAGGCTGATTTTCTTCTGAAATTCTCTGGTATGTTCCATTAACCATCATAAATTTGCAATGTGATCTCTAGTGCCTCTTCCGAATCCAGCTTGAACATCTCGCATTTCTCGTTTCATATATGGTAAGTGTCTTTGCTTACCCAAAAGGTTTTACTAGACTCTGGTCAGGCAAACTTAAACCTTTAGCATAACTTAGGGCCAGAGCAGGCCTGGTTCTCCACACTTACTTGAGAAAAAGGGTTGGACTAAATAAGACAGCTCGCACTAGTTCATTCCGGTGGCCAGTGATGTAATTTTATTTGGAAAGAGTAATTTTCAAAGTCAAAGCCATGCGGGCTCACTGGGGGACAGGAGAGATTCCTTTGCAGCCCTCTGCCCGGCTGCTTAGTGGGTTCCTTCCTTCCCCCTGCACTCTGGCTGCTTGCCTGCCTCCCTCCCCCTGTACTCTGGGTGGCTGCATGTTCACATTCCTGGAGGAAGCAAAATCAGGAGGAAGGAGAAGGACGAGATGCACAACGTTCCCCATCCCCAGACGCATGGCCACCACCCAAAGTGGGAGGGAGGGAGGGAGCCAGGTGAGCAGGCAGCCTGTGGGAGGTGGAGGGAAGGAGCAAGCAGCCAGCAGAGGAGGTGGGGAGCTGAAAGGGAATCCCTCCTGTCCCCCAGCAAGCCCTCACAGTGTTGTCTTTGAAAACTACTGTTCTCAGGTAAAATTTCTTCACTGGCCGCTGGAATGAACCCATGCCTGGCATTTCATTTCACTTCACCTTCAGTCTCTCTGGACTCAGTGGAACACTTCCAAAAAGACACATGTAATAAGGCCACAAATCCCATTGCCTTGTGAGTAAATATCCCAAGCCTCCCTATACAATGTGTAGGGGGGGGAGACATAGATGTTTTTTATAAGGAAAGCAATAGAGGCAGTGCAATAAGACACAGTAAAACCTGCAACAGACGAATTGACTGTCCTGATTTCCCAAGCAGCTCAATTTACCATCCCCACAGAGCTTACAGCCAGCATGAAACAGCTTGTAGACCATGTGGCGCTGAATTGTGAGCCATGAACATCACATTAACATTCATGTCGATCCAGTGACCCAACAATGTAAGGATTGGCAGCATAATCTGAATTGCCCCTGCTTTTGCAGTCCATGCTCATGATGGGCCTAGAGCACTTTAGAATTGACTGAGCATGAGGATGGGCAGAATGAGCATTGCCTGAAATGGAAGTTCCATCCTGTTCCCCTTCCCAAAAGACAAATGACATTCAACATTCCTGTAAACGGGCTGATTCCTTGGTCCCCTAATGAGCACATGGCTCGAGAAAGGGGAAGGCCAGGCCAGATGGAAGCCTTAGGGATGAAAACGTTATGTGCTGTCCTTAAAAACAGGACAACAATTTTTTGTGCATTGTCTCTGAGAAACTTGGTCTGCTGATGCACAATTTTGGGACCTGTTTCCACCTTCCTTGAACAAAATTGAGGACTATACAGTATGTTGAAGGTATCATCTCTGGAGCCTTTTATACTGATCCAAGATTTTGTTTGCCAGAAACACTCCATTAATCTGAATCAACCCAAAACAGAGTATGCAGAAGCAGAGACAAAGAGAGCCGTAAATATACTAGAGCTTGCCTTTTAACACATTCCTAGCTTGAAAACTCCCATCACTCAGAGGTCAGTTTTGCCAGAAGGTTTGTGTTTACTGCTCTTTCTTTCAAAGTAGGAACATTTCACTACTGAATGATTCAGCAGAGAAAACATGTGCCTGTCTGTACTGCCCGTCTTAATAACATTTCCACTGGACATGTGCAGAAACTTCACACCATGCCTGCTGGTGACTTTGGTTTCAGTAGTGGTACTGGAATCTCTTTTTACTAGAAATAATGGTGCTTACAGTGCAATCCTAAACAGAGGGCTTTTCTGCACAGTCAAATTGCAGTGATTCAGATTCCATTCTGCCTCTCATGATCTCCAGGGTTATGGATGTGCAAGGGAGTCATGGGATGCAGAATCAAATTTTCTCTGTCTTTTCCCAAAAAATTTCCTTGCAGACATACTGCAACTTTCTTTTGAAGCCGCTGCTGAGTTGCTGCTGGAATGTCTTATGTGTGTGCAGAATTCTTAGTCTCTTAATGCCTGTCTCCCCCGCCCCCCGCCATTCCTTTCCTTGGGCGCTGATTGGTTGGCTGCCTGCTGGTAACCACTCCCACGCTCCTCAGCTCTCTGAACTCCTTTTCTGCCATTTTTTAAAAATTAAAAAAAAAGAGTAGGAATGCTGTGGCTTCATTTCTTGAAGGGCTGTGGAAACTGCTCCCTCCCTCTCTCCACACACACCTTTATTTTTTTCCTCTTTAGTGTTAGGAGAACCCTGAAACAAGCCACAAGCAACTGAGCATCCACCCCTTTTTTAATTAGGGGAGAGTTGCAACGCTCTGAGACATTCATGCATTCTACCCCTTTAAGCACAATGTCTGTCCTATTCCCTGATGACAATCCACATTCCCCAATGATCACTTCTTGGTTTTACTTTTTTATTTCCTTTATTGACCACCGGGGCTCATGGTCATGGTAATTTGGTAACTAGGGTGGGGGGACTTGTCTCAAGAATCTGCCCTCCCCATCCCAGAGCATGGCCCTGTGATGTGAGGAGGCCAGTGAGAACACCAGTTTCTTGGGCAGCAGCATTTGAACACTTTGCTCTGACAGAGAGGCACCGTTTTGCATCAAGCAGGCAATTCAAACCACACCAGAGCAATCTGCTAGAAGCTAGAGAAACAAGCACAAAAAGTACTTTGGAGGTTTGGGGTTTGTATGTACCAAATGAAGAGAGAGGCCCATTTTACAAAAATTTATGAAGAAATTAATAGACTTGTATACTAGTTGGTGTTTGATGGCGGATTGGATAGATAAACTCTCAGAGAAAAATATCAAGAACTCACAAGGTACATTGCCAAAGAATTTCTTTGATCTAATGGATAATTTAGATTTAATAGATATTTGGAGATTGAAAAACGGTCCTACTAAAGAATATACTTATTTTTCAGAGAGGCATAAATCCTTCTCAAGAACAGACATGTTTCTGACTACCGTAATTTAGTTACAAAGACTTTGAAGATAGAAATTGATGGGCATGGGTCTGCCCAATCAGCAAATACAGAGACAGGGAGATGGCAGGGGGGACGGGCTCCAAACTTTACAATGTCACAAAGCATGGACTAATTTTTTTTTTAAAAAGTGACATCAGCTCCAGGCCCCACAAAGGTGGCTTCAAATGGCCACGTCTCAACTTGTCTAGAAAAAGAAAGCAGACGCCAAATCACCTCAAGCTCGTGCAGTGCAGAATGCCAGGAGCCCAAGCCAGTTCAGCGCTCATTGACATAAGTACTCAGAAGCCCTGGCTTAAAGTGCACCGTGCAGAAACGCCCAGAGATACACCAAAGATTACTCTGCAAGACATCTTCTGAAGAAATAACCCATTTATTAATTCTATCAATACCTGTGCATTGGAAAGAAAAATATTATTACCATGAACATTTACAATTAACAAAGGGTTATTATAGATAGAACATTTAATGACCTACATACAAACTGTAACTTACCAGTTATCAATTTTCTAGCACTGTATTTCTTTACAATCTTTGGGGGATTTTGCTCAGTATTAGTATTTTTTGCTTTGGGATTGAAATGATGGTTGACATAATCTTTAAACTTGGATGGATTTTTCTCATTGTATAGTGAGTTCTTCAGTTATTGCACAATACAATCCTTGATAAACAATTGTGGAGTCCAGCATAATGTGGGCTTTACTACACTTTCAGCAAGTTGTAGATAATCCAGAGAGTCATTATTCTGGTACACATCCTACAGAAGACTCTTCAGAATGCCTAGTAATATAACTAAGGTCAAAAAGTGACTGGAATTAGAATTGGGAAAACAGTAATTGAAACTCATCCTACGTCTAATAAAGTTGGCTGTAACAGACATTTTTATTCCCACTGGGATTTTCTTAAATAAATTTTCTGGTGCCATGCTGTTTGCTGCACCAGGAAATCATCTCTTCTGAATGGAGCACGACTGCACACTGCCATAATGTCATAATCAATTGTGTTGCTATAGCTGTAATGGCTGTAATTTTGTTTTCTGTACTAGTGTACATATGTCTACCTGCATAAATGTCTTGGACTACCAGATGGAATATAGAATTGATATATTAAATTCTGACATTAACAATACTCAATAATAACTCAATTACTGATATACATAACAAAATGGAATTGTAAGAAAAGTGACTTGTCTTTTGATACTGTAGAAATCTAGAGGGTTGACTCCAGACAAATGTATTTATCTCATTGTTTTATTTGATACATACTTTGCTCCTGACTGTCATGTGGACCTTGAAATCATAATAGGATACAGTATAGGATGTCTTGGACTACCAGATGGAATATAGAATTGATATATTAAATTCTGACATTAACAATACTCAATAATAACTCAATTACTGATATACATAACAAAATGGAATTGTAAGAAAAGTGACTTGTCTTTTGATACTGTAGAAATCTAGAGGGTTGACTCCAGACAAATGTATTTATCTCATTGTTTTATTTGATACATACTTTGCTCCTGACTGTCATGTGGACCTTGAAATCATAATAGGATACAGTATTAGGGCTACAGCTTGAAGGAAAATTGACACATCCTCCTTTCTTCTTGTATGAGCTCTTCTGCAAATAGTGCAGGAGCTCACATAAGAGAATCTATAATTAATCTCCTGAATTTTTTTTCTTTCATTTATAATTGTTCCCTGGAAATTTGGAGTTAATGTCTTTTGTTTTCTTCGTATCAGTCCCTTAAGATACTCTAAATGTATTCTTTTGTCTACATCTTTCATTCCTGAACACAATATGTAAATTACAAACGAGATGAAGATGTCTTTTGAAATCATCCAAGCTGGAACAGATTGTTGCACACAACAAACAGGACATCCCAGTTGCCCGAAGCAGTAGGATGGGTCCGTGCCATTACTCCACACAACACTATTACATGGTACAAAAGTGTTCGGAGTAGGAATGCTGCCTGTGTTGAATGGAGCTGTGGGCGGAGCAAGGGGAGAAGAGATGTAATGAAGAAGCAGTTGCACACTATGTTCCAAACAAGACCCATCTAATGTTTGCATTTTCCCCCAACTTAAACTGAATTGTGTGGGATGACTAGGAGCTGTGGGATGGGTTGCACACACGTAGACACAGGTGGACATGAAGCTGAGTCAGACCATCAGTCAAGGTCACTATTATCTGCTCTGACTGGCAGCAGCTGGCATCTCAGACAGAGGTCCTTCGCATCCCAAACTGTTGCCAAGTAGGCCCCCTCCCCTGCTTTGAAGCCTGCTATGAACTGTGTTAAAGTTTCCTGCGTGGCTGTTTTACTGCTACACCCAAAGACTGCTTTGCACGTGTGTGTTCTGATACACGTGTCAGTTTCCTGCCTGCGCGCCAATTACCTTGCTGCTGCTATAGACTGTGTAGTTTACTGACTCCATGTTTGGTTGACTGCACAAAAAGGACTCTCTTCCTGGGCAAGCCCTGCCCTGGCCTATATCTGGAATTCCCTGTGTGCGTTTGGACTCTGTTACAAGTGTGCCCCGTGCCTGCATTGCCATCTGCCACGGACCGTGCCTGTTCCCTGCCTTGGACTGTGTTTTAAAGTGTTGTTCCCCCTGCCTCCATGGAAGCCTGCCTCATATGGGCCCAAGCCGCTGCTAGCAGCCGGGCGCCTGCCGGGGAAACCTCCAGCGAGCCTGGCTAGGCGCTCCCTGGTCAGTTCCCGCCTGGAGCCTCCCGCGAGCCGGTCGCCGAGCTTGCCCTCGCTACCGGGCAGCCTGCTATCCAGCCCCAGCTATGCCCAGCCGGCATCCATGTTCTTAGGCAGCCAGAAGACCCTGGGAAGAAGACTGCTTTGAGAAGCCATTTCGGCGAAGCGGGCACACCACGTCCGCAGCGAGAGCCCCTCGCCCCGCTCTGCATATCTTAGGAGCCGCCCCGGAGAAGGAACTAAGTGCCGACCATCCCAAGCACTTAGAGAATGCATCTCAAAGAAACCTCCGCATTCCAAAGCTGATGACATCAGGACAAGCCCTGTCCGCTGGAACATCCTTTCAGCCCACTTGGATTTCCCCCTCCCTCTTTTGTCCCCTCTTCCTGAGGTGTCACTTATCACAATCTGATTACCAAAGTGGCCCATCCAAGCCATTCAGTAGCCCATTAGACCCTTTGTTTTAATCTGTGAGAACCACCAAGTACAGCACCAGCCCCAGGGTACGTTTTGGGGTATTTAAGCTGGTCTCTCAGACCACTCGGTGCTCAGGCCATTCCTATCCAGACTTCCTTGCTGTCCGTCTGTGGTCCCAGTGCTGGCATTGGGCCACCTCGCTGTTGTGTCTCTGCTTCGCTCCAGGATAAGTGAGTATTTCCCTTACCATCGTTGGGAACCAGCTAATGCGAACGTCTCTGTATTTCCTACTCTGTATTTCTTAGACCTTGTATGTTCTTTGTATGATTGTGCAAGCTAGGCTTACGCTACACTCAATACACGTGTTTGGACCTGACTCGTTGTCTGCCTCTTTTTCACTAGAGTGTCTGGGATCAGGACCTCCGTATACATAGGTTATGATCCTCGCTTAATATTAATAGTTACAGACTGCTACAGCTAATTCCCCATTATAATAAAAGAGCAGTTCTGGTAACAGTTTACTGGTGGAGAATGCGGGCATAACCCAGTTCGTGTGAATGCACGTGAGTCGACACGCGTGTCTTCATCGAACTGACTTAGAGGAAAATTTTCCAGACCTCTGTGTAAAGAGTGCAATTTAGCTCAGGGAATTAAAAGTGTGATTGTGTGTGGCTCTAGCGAGCATTTCTATCTTGTGGGTTGGCTTTTCCCCATTTCCTCCTTCAGCCAGCTTTGGACTACTTGCCTTTTGTGGTGCACCGCGAGGCCCTCCAGCCGTTATAACCGGTGTACTGTGGGTGAGGACCTCTGAACTGGTGAAGCTCCTGGCCACCTTCCGGGCCGCCTAAACGCGTCTATGTGGGTGGGATCCCAGAAGCAGGCTCTATAGATATATATATACTGAAGCAGCACATATAAAACTCTTTTCCGCCCTCCCCCGTCTCTCCTAAGTCCGTCCAAACCCCCGTTCCTGCCAGCACTTAGGCTTCAATCCCCGCTCCGGAGGAAACGGGAAGGGATCGATAGTCCGTTCGTTCGTTCAGTCAGTTTAGCTTTGGGAATCTAAAGCCAGGTTCCTGAAGCCCCGCGGCAGCCGGCCGCACCGTGCTTAAGAGTTTTAAGTTAGACTCTTGGGCGCCTTTCCGCTTGCAAGTTTTAAGTCAGACTCGTGGGCGCACCTCGCTTGGGAGTCAGTGGGACTCTTGGGCACACTCTTGCTTGGGAGTTGTTTGAACTCTTGAGCGCACCTCGCTTGGGAGTACAGTAAGCTTTACTCCTGAGCAATTTTGCTTGGGGACGTGCAGAGGCAGTCCTTGAGCGCATTTAGTCTTTTGGTCGAGGCTTGGAGACAGTTTAACCGTTTGTCTCTGAGCGTGAGGCCTGGGGACACTTTGAGTTTAGTTCTTGGGCTTAGAGAGCTTGAGAGCATTTTGGCTTCTGAGCAGAGGCTTGGGAGCATTTCTGGTTGCCTGAGCAGAGGCTTGGGAGACCCCTTAATTGCGGCTTCTGAGCAGAGGCTTGGGAGCACTTCAGTTTCCGAGCAGAGGCTTGGGAACACTTTCTGGTTTTCTGAGCGCATAGGCTTGGGAGACCCCTGAGCTTTAGCTTCTGAGCAGAGGCTTGGAAGCACTGAGTGTTTTTGGTTCTTGGGCTAAGAGAGCTTGAGAGCACCCTCTGAGCCAGTAAACTTTTCCTGGTCCCGTGGCTTGTAGGCAAGCTTGAAACGGGAATAGGAATTTTCCCCTCTCCCCCAGAGGAGAAGGATTGAGCGTAGGACCCTAAAAATACCCTTGTGAACCTAAAAGTAGGACCTTAAAACCCCCTGGTAAAAACCCTTGAGGACCTGAGGGAAGGATAAACCTCCCAAAAGGGACATAGAGAGGAAGAAGTTGTTAAAACCCTTGAGCACCTTTAATCGCCCCACCCCTGGTGTCGCTGATCCACTCTTTAACCTCCCCCGAGATCAGCCTTAAACTAAAAAGGAAAATGTACCGGGCAGCCCCCACCGTGCCCCGCCTGGAGAAGTGGCTAGTTAAGAAGGGAGATTGCCCCTGGGAAGCCGGTTCCTTCAAGGGACCCGACCCGCTCCAGATAGTTAGAAGCGCCTTCCAAGATTTTTGCGAAAAAGAGAAACCTAGGTCCAGTAAGAAGGATAGGTATGGAGCCTGGGCACTTTTCACCGCCCTACAGGACAGCGTGTCCCTAATTAATAAGCTACAGATAGCTCAGGAAGAACAGGAACAGGAGATAGAAAAGCTAAGGAAAGAAAAGAAGGAACATGAGGAAAAAGCAGCCGAGTGGCGTTCAGAACGCGTTAACTTCATGCTGGAGAAGCAGGGACTAGCCGCTGCCCTCCAGGACGCCCAGCACAAGGCTGAAGTAGCCACCGCTCGTGCTGATATGGCTGAGCATGCAGTGATCGAGGGTCAGGAGAAAATTGCAAAATTAACCCATGCTGCCCAGTTCATGGCAGAGCAGAAAGTTGCAAAGATAACCGCAGCAGACCACTCCGCTTGTAAGAGGGAGCTAGAGGCCCTAAAGCAGCACCTGGGGATGCAGCAGGCCGTAATTTCCGCCGTGCATCCCGCAGCCCTCTTGGCCCTCCCCGAAGGTAGTACCGACGGTTGGTCACCTCCTTCGTCCCAGCCCGAGGAAGCTCCACAGCCCCTCCATCCGATAGCTACCAAAGAAATTGTCACCACAGACGATGATGGCAGGAAGACAGACCGAATAGTTAAGGAAACCCGCAATTGGAGGCCCGATGAGCTCCAAGCCATAGCGGACCGCATGGGACCCCTGAACCGAGATTCGGCTATACAATGGTTTGCACACGTGACCATGTCCCAGCCCTCTGCCAGTGGCTCCGATGTAGCTCAGCTGGCTCGCCATTGTGCCAGCCCCGAAATAGTCACCTCTCTTAACGCATATATTTCCAACCGGAGACTAGCCACTCGCAGTCAGTATGGTGCCATGAAAGAGTTGTGCGCCTTCCTGTGGCCCACCAAGAGTTTAAAGGCCCTATATATTGCAGAATCTCAAAAACCCGGAGAGGATCCAGAGGCATATTTAGCCAGGAAACAGCTCCTAGCCGAACTAGCAGACGAGGTAGATTTAGATTTAAGTGACATGCCGGACTTCGACGACTTGGAGTTCAGGAGAGCAGTCATAGATGGACTCAACAGCACCACTCGCCTAGCCCTAGCAGGAGTAGAGCCCGGGAGCATTACATGGGGAGAGCTGGAATCCCGCATCAGGAGCATTGCTGGCCTGTTGCGAGAGACCGGCGCCATCCGCCATGTGAAGTCCCCAGCCTCTCGTAGGAAGGAAAGCGAGCCGATTAGCGCGGTTACCTATGCCAATCATGGCCCTCACTCTCAGTACCGACCACAGGGACGCAGCCCGTATCCGGAGGCAAGGGGAGGAATCCTGAGGGGAAGGAGCAGCAGCTTTAACCGGGGAAGAGGACCAAGGGACTACCGCCCGGGAGTCTCCTTCGCACCCGCCCCGAGTTACAGTTCCTCCTCCCAGCAAGGACCCCACGAGCCCCGACTGCAGGATGTACCCATAGCCCCTTCTCACTCGCGAGCATCGCACCCGTACCACCATCAGGTCTACCCGCCTCCAGATCAGTCTAATGCTTGGGGAGCATCGCAGGGCGACCACGAGGGTTACCGGGACCGCGGCAGCACGCCCCAGTCCAGGGACTCCCTCCGTTGGGAACTATGGATGCGCCTCAAAAATATTGGAGCGAACATGGAGCTCTTCGACGGAAAGCCCACGTCCGTTCTAATGAAGGCGATCATGGAATGGGAAGACCAGCAGCAGCCCCCAGTACCTCCGTCGGCGCCCCCTTTGCCGCCAGACCCTCCCTTCTCGAGTCCCCCGATAGCTGCGGTTCGGGAACGCCCGAGCCCCAACAACCCCTTTAGAGGAAGCGCCGCTTCCACCGACCAGAGTGCAGGATCAGCATAGGGTTGCCCCGAGTCCCAGTCTCCTTCCGTGGGCATAGTTGCCAAACTAAAGCCGGACACATGGGGGAGACCGACAGTAAAGGCAGGGATCGGGACTCCCGGGGAAAAGAAGAAGCCTGCCACTCTCCTCATAGATACCGGAGCTTCACTTAATATACTCCGGCCCACCTTAGTCACAAAGGGAACGCAGACCCCCACAACCATGCAGCTCGCCGGTTTTGGAGGCGGCACGCAGGAATCCCCGGTCTGGCAGGATATCCCCCTCTCCGTTGGGAGCCTGGCCACCCAGATTTCGGCGTGCGCAAACCGGGGAGAAGACGATGGACTTTTGGGCATGCCATTTTTCCGTGCCGAGGGACTGACCATTGACTTAGCGAACGGGCTCCTGTGGTGCATCCCGGGAGGCCCAGACTTTGTTAATGCAGTCCATCGATGCGCAGCCCTCAAGGCCCCCCTTCCTCTCGCCCCCATCACAGGAGACCCCTGGGTTCAGGACTTTCCCGAAGTGTGGGTGACAGACAAGGCCGAGTGTGGGATAGTGAAGGGCGCCTGCGTCCTGATTGAAGGAAAGGACCCCCCTCCCCAAAGACAGTACAAGTACCCAGCAGAAGCTGAGGCAGGGATAGCCAAGACTATAGAAGGACTCCTTGAGTGGGACGTCATACTCCCGATGCAGTCCATCTGCAACGCCCCATTGTGGCCAGTTCTGAAAGCAGATGGAGTGACCTGGAGAATGACGGTCGACTTCCGTGCCCTGAATGCCACCACCCCTCCAGTTGCCCCGGTTGTGGCCAAGTATAATGAGATCCTAACGGCTATTGCCGCTGGGTCACGGTTCTACTCGGTCATAGACCTGGCCAATGCTTTCCACTCCATCCGGTTGCATGAGTCTTGCTGGTACAAGTTCGCGTTCACTTTCCGCGGCCAGCAATACGCATTCAAGCGGACCCCCCCAGGGATTCCACTCCAGCCCCAGCGTTTGTCATGCCCATGTAGTTCAGATGTGGGAACGCCTCCAACCCTCCTCGAGGCCCCACGTACTGAGCTACGTGGATGACATTTTAGTCCACGCCCCCACGGAAGAATTAGCCCGCCAAATCACCAGGGAAGTCCTGGAACTCCTCCGCGAGACTGGGTTCAAGGCAAGCAGGGAAAAGGCCCAATTGGTTCAGACCAGCGTCAAGTACCTGGGTCTGACCCTGGGACCCGAGGGTCGTACCCCGGACGCCCAGCGAATGGAGGTCATTTCCAAGCTGCCTGCACCCACCGATGTCCCCTCCCTCAGAGCCCTTTTAGGAACTTTTAACTTCTCACGAGACTTCATTGAGTCCTTTGCAGACAAAGCTCGCCCCCTTTATGCTCTCCTCAAGAAGAACACTCCCTGGGAGTGGGGACCGGAGCAACAGGCAGCCTTAGCCGAGCTAAAGCGCAGCCTGGCCGCAGCCCCGGCCCTAGCCCATCCAGATGTTACCCAGCCCTTCTTTATCCAGCTAGCAATATCAGACAAGAGCATAGGAGCCACGCTCACCCAGCAGCAAGCGGGGACCGCTAGAGTAGTAGCCTATGCCTCTCGCAACCTAACCGCAGTAGAAACTAAGTTTAGCCCATGCGAGAAGACATGCCTTGCCCTAGTTTGGAGTCTGACCCATTGGGAATTTATCATAGGAGGCTCCCGCACAATAGTTCAAACTACCCACACGCCTCTCAAATATATTCTGTCTGGCAAGATACAAGACGGACAAGTTTCAAACGCCCGCATAGCACAGTGGACCCTGGCCCTAGTCAACCGCGGAGTGGAATTTAAAAAGGAGACCACTGAGCCACCAGCCCCCTATGGCCTATTGGTAACCGGGACCGAGCACGAGTGCCCCCTGGACCCGCCACCACAGGTTGTCTGGCCAGTCACTTGGGGAGTCCCGCTAGAGGAAGCCCGACAGAACGGCTTCACATGCTGGTTCTGTGACGGCTCCTCCTTTCACGTTGGAGGCTCCCCTCGGACAGGCTACGGCGCCGTGCGAGTGAGCGACGCCCACACTCTCAAAGGTCCAGCCCGCCCCCATTCCAGCCAAGCGGCTGAGGTGCAAGCGCTTCTGGCAGTGCTTGAGTTTGAGCCCCCAGAAAGCCCACTTGCCATTTATACAGACTCGGATTGGACGGCCAAAGCCGCCACGGTCTGGCTCCCGGTGTGGCAGAATCAGGGGTGGAGAGCCAGCGATGGGAAACCCGTAGCCCACCTACAGCTATGGCAGCAGGTAGCAGCACTCCTCCAGTCCCGCTCAGGCCCAACACAGGTGACCCATGTCAAGGGACACCAGAAGACAAATTCAGAAACCGCTTATTGGAACGACCAGGCAGACCTTGCAGCCAAGGCAGCCGCCACTGAAAATGCTCCCCTACCGGAATCAGCCACCGATTGTCCCCTCCGCCCTGTCACAAGCCCGCAGCCAAGCTCAGGGAACCGCAGGAACACTAGACCTAGCACAACTGCAGCAATCTGACCCAGAAATAACTGACCTTCTAGCCGCAGGAAGGGATCAGACAGGGAGACTCATGATCAGAGAAGAGGAAGACATAGTTTGGGCAATAGATGCAGCCGGCGAACGCCATTGGGTAGTGCCATTGGAAGTTAGGGCTGACTTAATTCAGTTTGTCCACGAGCAGGGACACCGAGGCAAGGATCTGACTCTGGAAAGGGTAAAAGAGGTTGGTTGGTGGCCTGGCATGCGCACCGAAGTAGCGCAATGGGTGGACAACTGTCTGTCCTGCGCTATGGTCAATGCAGACCCCACCGGACCTAGAGCTCCCCTCCAGCATCAGAGAATTGATGGACCCTGGGCTCGCATACAGATTGACTTTATCGGCCCTCTCCCCCCCACTGCTCGCGGCAATCGCTACTGTCTCACTGTCATTGACCCCTTTAGCAAATGGGTCGAAGCGTTTCCGTGCAAGAGCAACAATGCAGCCACCACAGCCAAACTACTGTTCAATAATGTCTTTTCAAGATGGGGCATTGTGAGAGTCATGGACTCTGATTTAGGCTCACACTTCATCGGAGAAGTAACACAGGAGCTTTGTAAAGCACTGGGCATCCAGCAACGCTTCCACATAGCCAGCCACCCTCAAGCTTCAGGCGCCATAGAAAGAACCAACCGGACCCTCAAGGAGGCTCTCCGCAAGATGGTTCGCTCCTCCGGGAGAGACTGGGATGAAAAACTCCCCATAATCCTAATGGCCATTAGAGGCACTACCGCAGTTCACGGGCTCACACCCCATATGGTAATGACAGGGCGAAGAATGCAGCTCCCGGAGGCCTTCTGGCTAGATACGCAGCTCCCTTCCGATATGCAGCCTGTAGTAATTAATGACGCTTGGGTCCAGGACCTGCTCTCATCCATACACGCCGTCCACATGCAAGTGGCCCAGAAGTTGGGCACAGCTCAGAAGGATATGGACCGCAAATTGGGATGGGTCAGGAACCCCAGGCAGTGGGAGGAAGGACAGCTCGTTCTGTACAGGAAGTTTTCGCAAAAGGCGCATTCACTAGCAGCCAAATGGCAAGGCCCAGTCCCTATCACAAAAAAGAGTCTCCCCAGCTGTCTATCAGGTAGCCATCCAGAGAAAGACAGGAGGAACGTGGCTAAAATACTTTCATGCCTCTCAATTAAAAGAATGGAAAGGGAAGCCGCTGCAAACCGCCCCCCCTGTGTATGACCCTGGGGGAACCACCACCAGCCCAGCCCCCCTCTGCCCAGTGATTCGCCAGATATCACTCCACCCTGGGCCAGAGATACCGTGTGTCCCCTTAGACCAGACTTTTGTAGCTTTAGAATAAAAGAAACAATAGAATATGTAGATATCGGTGTAAATGTTAAAAGTTTTTCCAGTTCTATTCTTTAACTTCATTAGGCGGGCCCCACAGTTGGGACCCTAGGGGGAAACACGGCAACCAAAGCCAAATAGGACCACCACCGAAAGTGATTCTTAATTGGATTGTAAGCCGCATGTTCGGAAAAAAATTGCACAGGCAAAAGAGATTTGCTGTGTGGAGGTGGTTGGAGAGGCTTTAGCCCAGAAGTGAATGCAGTCTTCCAACGTTGAAACCACCAAATAAGGTGATTTCTTTGTTTGAAAACATTTCACCCGCCGTGCTGGTGAAGATCCCGCATCTACGTAGATTCGGGGTCTCACCTGCCGGACCCACGCTTTCGCATGATGGTCGGCTTTGGCTTTGAGGGCCGTGCCTCCCCTGGAAAAGGTCCCCCAGATAGCCCAACATCCCTCTTTTACTAATGTTCATATCCGTCACGGTGAGTTGCTATACGGCGCCACCAGCCAGTACGCTTTAGTGCAAAGGTAAAAGACCCGCCAGTATTTTGTAAATATGTTACCTCTGGAATGTGTTATTGGGGTGCGTTCGCCACGCACAAGGGGCAGCGTGCCTCATTTACATAGCCAGGATCCCCCGCGCCAAGATGACCCCCGATTCACCCAGACCCAGTGGCGCCGACAGATCTCGGCCGCCTCCGCCGCTTTTCGATAAACGCCGCCGAGCACCTTCGGCTCCATTTCGGCCCTTTCCGCCAGCAGCCGCCCGCCCCACGTAATCTTTTCCCTTGCCCGTACCGTATAAGGGAAAAGAAGGGGGGGAGACATATTGAAGTGATAATGAAGCCCTGCCAGGCCTTCCAAGTGAGGGCAACCTAAAAGTACCCCACACCCGTATACCTCTTGCTCCGTGTATTTTTCTTTTGGCTCAGAGCATTTTTCTTTTGCTCAGTGTATTTTTCTTTTTGCCCAGTGTACCTTTTTTTTTGAAACCAGAAGATGGGGCCTCCCGAGGGAGTCCCCCCCAAAAATTGGTTGTCCTGCAAACATATGACGAAGGCCTATTTTTGAAAAATTAAAACGAGGGCCCCCGTCTGCAGCAACCCTTATAGTTAATGGAAACCGCTCTTTAGTTTTTTTTCGTTTTAAAACGGCAAGGCCAGGCCGAGCCGGACTGACAGCTCTCAGCCCGCAAAATAAAAATAGCCCGCCACCGAGCAAGGGGCACCTGAAGGCCACATAGCCTAGGCACCCAGGGACCCCTGGGGCGAGTTTGCATAATCCCGCCTAACGCACAGCCGACCCTTGCTCGACGCAAAGACGTCCCCCCTGAAATATACATGCCTTAGAAAGAAACCTTCGCACAGGAGTTCCCCAGAGCAACAAGCTGGAAGGCTCGCTTAGTGCTCTGGGACTTCTCGTTCGAGCCCCAATCAGTAAGAGTGCTGGCAGAAAAACCCCCTCTCTTTTTCCCTACTTCACTTTATTTTATTTTGCTGCAACCAACTCAGGGAACCTGTACTTATATCCGCAGGTCTCCCCAGGATATTCTCACCACAAAAGGAAAAGAAGGCCAGGAGATGAGGCACCTGGCTACTCTGTGTTTGCTCGTGCTGGCAGGCACCCTAATAGAGGGACGCCCGTCCAAATTAATGCCCTACCCCCACTGGAGATGTATAAATACCCTGGCAGGAAATGAAATGATGGTCTGCAAAGTTGTGCAGCAGAGCAATATGACCACCCCCACGGATCGCACAAACTTCCGCAGTTGTGAAGAGCAGTGGATCCGACCCCCAGAGCTTGTTATTTTATGTGTGGGAGTAAAAACTCTGTCCCAAGAATTAGTATGTTACTCGCCTACCGATACAGTTTCACCACTTGCTCCGATTCCTTGTATGTTTCTTCCCCGTATAAGGCCAGCCCCCACCGCAGTCCCGGTGGTAGACAGATATACCACCCCTGCCAACTTCGAAACCTCGCCATTTGTCACTGAGGCTTTCGGACCATACTGTGAAGTTATTTTAGTGTCGGCCGCAGTATGGAAGGCAGGAGACCCCTTTAGAATGACCATCCTACTAGGCACCACTACCATTGAACCTGCATCAGTCACTATCACGCCCCCTTCAGGCACAGTTCTCTCCTTTGCTATAGAGCACTGGGAGAACCTGACATGGATTGTAAAAGAGGAAGACCTAGCCAAACACGGCCCACCCGATTGGATTCTGGTTCAACAGACGCCCGAATGCCAAACCAAGCCCCTAGTAGAGAAATTTCACCGGCTTGGGCTGCTCTTTGTAAATTTGACTCACGAACCAGGCAATTATTCCCTGCTGATCCGGACCCAGGAGACCCACACCCTCCAAATTGACCCTTTGATTGCTAGCAATGAACAATTAAGCCAAGGCGGCACGCATATAGTGGGCTCCCATGTTTTGAAGACTGACATTCGAGAGAGAGTTCTAGTCCGCCCGCAAATGTCTTTAAAAGAGATCCGCATAGACTTAGCTGAACTAAATGTAACCCAGAGGCTGCCGCAGTGCGCTCCCTATCTGGAGGCCGGTAGCAAGGGTTGGAATGCATGGCTACAACTGTGGATCGATCCCTCCCCCTCTCTCTCGCGTGCCAGACGAAGCATTGCCGACTGGACTGCTCCTGCAGCCGGAGGCTTAGCAATCATGGATTCGGTCAACATTGAGACTCTCGCTAATAAGTTTGCCCATGTCACGACTAGCATCTCTGACTTAGGTAAACCGGTGGTGCAGTCCCTAAATTCCATTTCGAATGGGCAACACGAGATCAGCTCCATTTTAGTCAACTGGGAGAGTCAAATTGAAAGAGATTTTTCTCTGCTGCTCAAAGGGACACAGTCTTTGGAACGCAACATGTCAATAGCCATGGCATGTATGCAAGCCCAACAATTAAATCAGGCTGTGGCCATGGGGCTAATTCGGCAAGCCACGGACGGGCATTTGCCCCTGGAAATTAAAAGATTGATTATGCCCAAATTGTCACCCATAGAACTGGAGCTTGAATCCTGGTGGTCTCTTGTAAATTCCTCATTCTCACCGACCACCCAGGAGCTTAAATTATTTTTATTAACGGCCAGTGCGCACGAGTCATTCCACGTGTATCCAGTCGTGCCTCTGGGACTCCAAGTCAGCGACACCGAAGTCCTCTACGCCCGCCACCCCGACCATTGGGCCCGCTTCACCCCGACCGGATGGCAGCTCGTCAGCCTCCAAGGGTGCCAGCATCGAGACCAGACCGGCTTCATTTGCCAGGACCAAGCCTTTGCACCTCACCACCCCTGTGTAGCCCCGCAAGTCGACGCCCTCAACGAATGCCCTTTCGAGGTCGTCCGGGAGAACAGCTCCGCTGTGGTCTACATTGGGAAAGGATGTGCCTGCGTGCGAACGGCCTGCGACTTTGTGGTCTTGAACTCGTTCCAGCTGAAGCCCGTGATCCCGGGAGTCAACCGCTGCTTCTGTAACCTGTCTTCGGTAGCAGCCTGCGACTTCACCTACACGGTACCGGTCTGGACCCAAGAAGAGATCTTGGTGGCACCCTCCATCTATCGACATGTGAAGCCCATCTCCCTCGGCATCGGTCTGGAGCTAATCCATGAGCTCCTGGCCCACCCGCAGCTCCACCGCACCCTCCAGAGCATCCAGAGGGATGGGGACACTACTGCTTTGGTTGTGTCCCACAACGGAAAGGAGATTTTGGATCTGGTCCAGCGGATTAAGACCACCGGCGAGCACTCGTGGTGGGAGACCCTCTTTGGTTGGAGCCCCACTGCCACTGGAATTTACAATTTGGCTTTGCACCCGATCGTTGTGATTTTGGCCTTTCAAGTCTTGTTATGTGCCTCATTACTTTATCTGGGCTGTTGGAGCCGCCGACAGCTCCAGCAACTCCAACTATCCCACCGCCTGGACCATTACAATCCAGACCTACTCTTGCCCTAATGGTTGTTCTTGGCGCCCTCCTTTAACCCTTGTTTGTTTTATTGCTTGTGCCGGTATGAACTATGATTATGTTTATTACTATGTGTATGGATCCTGAACCAGCCCCATGGACGCTCTGCTGCCGGACTCCGCTCCGAGGCCCTCTTGTGGACTAGGGGGGGACATATCTCTCTGCCTCCCAGCCCACGGTCCGTCTCCAGACGACCGCCAGCAGCGCCACTTCCATGAGGACTAGAACTGTGTGCCTGAAGCCCTTCTCGCCGCCTGCCGACCCTGCTCTGCGGATTGACACAGACAGCAAGGGGGGGTGGAAGTGTGTTTTGGAGCACATGAACTAAGCTTGCTTGTTCTTGTATATATGCAACCCAGTCCAGCAGCTGTACTGCGGACTGAGCCGTCTGTGATCTTTGTCACTCTATGGTCTTATGAATTTCTTGCCATTGCTTCTTATGAATTTTAACTCCCATGAATTTAGCCCCGAACTAGTCCCTCTCTCTATCTATTGCAAGTGCGCCCATGAACTTTATCCCTATGAATTTGATTTTAACCTTAGGAATTGCCTTTTTAACCTGACTCCCTCCGCCGAGGTAATTCTAGCATATCTATTATTTTATGAATTTGGTTTTAACCGGGACCCCTTCTGAACGGTCCCTTTTTAAAGGTTATTTTATTTCTGATTTTAAGCTCGATGAATTTGGTTTTAATCTGACTATATGAGTTGGTCTTTTAATTGCAGAGTTTATTTTTCTGACCCCCTATGAGCCCTTCCGCCGCTCACCCCTCATGAATTGTTTCTCCGCACTTGCTTTTATTGCTGCTATCTCTATGAATTGGTTTTAACTCCCTAGATCATTGCTTTTATCCTATATAGATATTTATGTTTTTACCTTGTATGAATTGCTTTTAATCCTGCATTCATGAATTGAACCATGAATTGTCTTTGCTTTTAAATCTTATGCTTATGAATTAATCCATGTATATTAATTGCTCCTGGTTTTTAGTGCTTTTAACCCATCATGAGTTCCATATGAATTACCTTCAATCATGAATTAATCAATGTACACAATTATGAATTATTGCTATTTATATGCATGAATTGATCATTGCTGCCTATTACTATGAATTACTATTGCTATGAATTATTACTATTTATTCTGACGATTGCACTTAGCACACCCCCTGGTGTGAACCCAGAGACCTGCAGCCCATTGGCTGATCTAAATTGCACTTATTCGGTTAGGTGGTTCTCCAAACTAAATTTTGAGTGACGCCTCCCCCTCCTTCCCTTCCCACTCCTTCTTCGCTCGAAGCTCGACCACCGGACATTGCCGACCACCTCGCCTTTGAAGTCAAGTTCGGAGACCCGCGCGCCTGACGTCCCGGGGTCTCCGAGGGGGGGAATTGTTGCCAAGTAGGCCCCCTCCCCTGCTTTGAAGCCTGCTATGAACTGTGTTAAAGTTTCCTGCGTGGCTGTTTTACTGCTACACCCAAAGACTGCTTTGCACGTGTGTGTTCTGATACACGTGTCAGTTTCCTGCCTGCGCGCCAATTACCTTGCTGCTGCTATAGACTGTGTAGTTTACTGACTCCATGTTTGGTTGACTGCACAAAAAGGACTCTCTTCCTGGGCAAGCCCTGCCCTGGCCTATATCTGGAATTCCCTGTGTGCGTTTGGACTCTGTTACAAGTGTGCCCCGTGCCTGCATTGCCATCTGCCACGGACCGTGCCTGTTCCCTGCCTTGGACTGTGTTTTAAAGTGTTGTTCCCCCTGCCTCCATGGAAGCCTGCCTCATATGGGCCCAAGCCGCTGCTAGCAGCCGGGCGCCTGCCGGGGAAACCTCCAGCGAGCCTGGCTAGGCGCTCCCTGGTCAGTTCCCGCCTGGAGCCTCCCGCGAGCCGGTCGCCGAGCTTGCCCTCGCTACCGGGCAGCCTGCTATCCAGCCCCAGCTATGCCCAGCCGGCATCCATGTTCTTAGGCAGCCAGAAGACCCTGGGAAGAAGACTGCTTTGAGAAGCCATTTCGGCGAAGCGGGCACACCACGTCCGCAGCGAGAGCCCCTCGCCCCGCTCTGCATATCTTAGGAGCCGCCCCGGAGAAGGAACTAAGTGCCGACCATCCCAAGCACTTAGAGAATGCATCTCAAAGAAACCTCCGCATTCCAAAGCTGATGACATCAGGACAAGCCCTGTCCGCTGGAACATCCTTTCAGCCCACTTGGATTTCCCCCTCCCTCTTTTGTCCCCTCTTCCTGAGGTGTCACTTATCACAATCTGATTACCAAAGTGGCCCATCCAAGCCATTCAGTAGCCCATTAGACCCTTTGTTTTAATCTGTGAGAACCACCAAGTACAGCACCAGCCCCAGGGTACGTTTTGGGGTATTTAAGCTGGTCTCTCAGACCACTCGGTGCTCAGGCCATTCCTATCCAGACTTCCTTGCTGTCCGTCTGTGGTCCCAGTGCTGGCATTGGGCCACCTCGCTGTTGTGTCTCTGCTTCGCTCCAGGATAAGTGAGTATTTCCCTTACCATCGTTGGGAACCAGCTAATGCGAACGTCTCTGTATTTCCTACTCTGTATTTCTTAGACCTTGTATGTTCTTTGTATGATTGTGCAAGCTAGGCTTACGCTACACTCAATACACGTGTTTGGACCTGACTCGTTGTCTGCCTCTTTTTCACTAGAGTGTCTGGGATCAGGACCTCCGTATACATAGGTTATGATCCTCGCTTAATATTAATAGTTACAGACTGCTACAGCTAATTCCCCATTATAATAAAAGAGCAGTTCTGGTAACAAAACTACCTAATCTTTACTTAAACTGGAGATGCCAGAGACTGAAACTGGGAACTTTTGCTTGCAAAGCAGATGTTTCCGCATTGGGCCACCGCCCTTCCCTGTTCATGCACACATGGATGGTCGTAGTAGGAAACCGACCCTAGTGTATGGGAGGCACCACTAAACTTTACTTAACTATTTGTTTTGTTTATATATTTATTAAAAACATTTATTAGCTACCTTTCAACTTAGAGGAGCTCAAGGTAGTTTACAATATAAAACAAAACATAAAATCACATTATAAACACAGTTAAAAACTAACCAAACATTAAAAATTGGCTAAACAAAACCCATCCTATATTTTTTAAAAAGTCTTCAACTGCCTCCTGAACACAGAGAAAGAAGGGGCCAGGTGCACTCCCTTGGGGGGATTGTTCATAATCCTGGGGCTGCCCTCAAAAAGGCCCTCTCTTGTGTGCCCACCAAATAAGCTTCTTTAGTTGACAGGACAGTCAGGAATGCCTCTCCCTGTGGTCTCAACTCCCGAGCTGAAACATATGGGAGAAGACAGCCCTTCAGATACCCTGATAGCCCTTCAGATACATAGGGCTTTGAGGGATAGAATCAACACCTTGAATTGGGCTTAGAAAAGGCTTGGTAGCCAGTACAATTGCTGTAATATAGGGGGTCACATGTTACTGGTAGCTGGCTTTGACAAGCAATTTAGCTGCAGCATTCTGCACTAGCTGCAACAACTAAACATACTTTAAGAGCGGCCCCAAGTACAGAGTGTTGTAACAGTCCTATTGAGGTGTAACTAAGGTATGAATTGCTATGGCTAGATCTGACCGAACCAGGAATGGGTCTAGCTGACACACTCTGAGCCACCACAGCCACCTGACTTTCTAAGAGCCGAACCAAACGTGACGAGTTACTAGAGTTCAACTCATGTCTGCTTACCTCAAGGTTTGATGTAGGAAATGTAGATCCTTGCAGCTTTAAGTTTAACATTTACAGAGCGGCAGGGAGGGAAGTCCAGGCATCAGGCTCTTGCTTGGCACCCCCTTCCCCTTCACTGGGCTATGCAGCTCTGGGCCGCATGGCTTTGGGCGGGGGCCAGGCAAGCGAGGGGGGAGATGCAGCGATGCTCCGGGTGCCTTTCCTCCCGCTTTCCCGGTGCATTGCTTCATCCCCCCTGCTTGCCCAGCCATCTCCTCATGGCCTGGAGCTGCATAGCCTAGTATCGCTCTGTGGGGGCCAAGCAAGCATGGGGGGGATGAAGTGACACTCTGCATGAGTGGGGAAAGGCAGAGCATGCTAGGCTATGTAGCTCCAGGCTGCATGGCTTTGGGCAGGGGCCAGGTGAGCATGGGGGAGATGCAGCGATGCTCTGTGCACCCTGTCTGCTGACCTCTTCGCCCGGCCCCCACCTGAAGCCGCACTAGCAGCTAGCAGCGTTCAGGTGCCCCGTCTGCTGTGCAGGGAAGGGGGAGCAGGAGAGGGGCCCTGAACACCCCCCCACACACACACAGCGAAGGGGAAGGGCGGTGCCCAGCAAGAGCCCCATGCCTGGACTGCCCTCCCTGCCGCTCTGTAAATGTTAAACTTAAAGCTGCAAGGACCTACACTTCCTACACTTCCCATCAAACCTTGAGGAAAGCAGACACGAGTTGAACTCTAGTAACTCATCACGTTTGGTTCGGCTCTAAGATGACTGCTGTGTCAAGCAGTTCTCCTAAGATGCAAACCTGACTTTTCAAGGGGAGTGTAACACCATCCAAAATAGGAGAAATCTCATGTTGCTGGTCAGCCTTTCTACTAGAGAAATATGTCTTGTTAGGGTTAAGTTCCAGCTTGTTCACCCTCATCAAGTTTATTACTAACTTCAAGCATCAGTTAAGATTGCCCCCTCAGAATTAGAGGAAAATGAAAGGTAGTGCTGGGTATTATCCACATATTGGTTCCCCTGCAGCCCACACACCTCCTAATGACCCGTCCCAGTGGTTTCATGTAAATATTAAATAGCATGGGGAATAAAACCAAGCTCTGTGGGATCCATAGGCTATTGGCCATGGGGCAGAGCAGGAATCCCCCCCAATACAACATTCTGAGATGGGTCACCCAGATAGGACTTGAACCACCATAACATGGTGCCCTTTAGTCTCAGAGCTGAGAGTTGACTCAGTAGGATACCATGGTTGGTGGTATCAAAGGCCACTGAGAGATCCAGCAAAACTAGCAAGGTCACACTCCCCCTATGTATTTCTTGTTAGAGGTCATCAAGCAAAGTGACCAGTGCTGTCTCAGTTCCAAATCCTGGCCTAAAGCCAGATTGAAATGAGTCCAGAAAATCAGTGGGAAAGTGAGTAACTAGTGAGAAAGATAGGACAGAAATGAGCATGTGGTAATTATCAAACCTAAAATGTTTTAAAAACCTAGTGCTTTAGTGATTCAGCATTATTAATACAAACAATATTCTTTTCTAAATGTCCATAGTTGAGCTGATTAACTATAGCAGGAAGTTTGCAGTGGGGAGGACATTTTACAAAAAATCTCCCCCCAGAGAACCTTAACAAGGTCTAAAAGCTGTCCTGAGGGGGGGAAAACACAAGGCTGGAATAAATACATTTTACTATATCATTTTTATAATTACATGTCTGCTGTGCCCTTGAGAAGGCTGTCTTCCATGTCTGTTTGCTTCCTCCTACACTTTCTTCTTTTACCCTTGAGCATTGTTTACTTTCCAAATGTTCTTTATTCCGGCCAGTGTTTATTTCTCTGGCACAGCCAAGTGTGGCACAAACAGTCTCCGCGTCTGTTTCTTTACATTCAAAGAGCCTATTATGTTCTGAAATACATCAGCCCTCACTTTTCCTTTCTGAGCTGTTTTATCATGACATTTGTTTTGAATGCTGATAAATATCCTGCTCTGTGATGCAGGGAAGTGACATTAGCAACAAACACACTCTGGCCTTGTTTATGGTGCCCACACTCGTGTCCTTCCTGCCACAATTGCTTTAGTTGGCTTCTTCAATATTAGTAGCAAATCTAGTTGTAGTAACAAACCAATCTGAGAGTCATTTTCATTCATTTCAATGGGAAACATATTTCCTGATACAACTCTTCCCCCACAATAGGGTTATATTTTTAGGGATTGCACACTCACTCAAAGGAATTTCCATCTTAGATTTCTGGCACATAGAAGAACACAATATTTAAAAGGCCAGAAAAATTATTACTTGCAGAATGGACACAGAGTGGTTTTTCTTCTCATACTGGAACTAGGTTAGAAAACTATGCTCCAGACAATGGAGTACAGCAACACAAGTTGATGGTAATAAGGTTAACTCACATTATCTGCAGGCTCTAGTTAGTCTGCTGTCCCTTGCTTGAAATGTGAATGAATGGAAAAGTATTACTGCACGTGCTAGATTTAGAAAGTTCTGGAACTTATCAACTCCCAGGCTTCCCAGACTGATAAGGAAGGGCTTCTATAGAACTGGATAGCACAGCTGTTACTCTAGCAAAAACCACAGCCACACTGAATCCCGTTTTTTATGCATGTTGTACAAAAGTGCCTTCCCCTTTGCCCCTCTGATTCGCTGAGCAAAAGAGATGAGACAGACAAGGGCTGATGTAAAAGAACAAAGTATATTTGCAAATATAGGGTACCAGCTACAAATTGAGCTCAGAGTGTACCCCAGAACAAAGGAGCACTTGGTATTTTTAAGGGCTCATGACATCATTTTGGAGAAACGAAAGTCACATTCAAAATGAAGCATCTGATCTCTTTTACACCTGTAGATTGGCTATTATTCATTTCTCAGTCTCGCGACAGCATCATTCAGTATCCTATCCCTGTTTATTCCCCTTCATGGTGGCATCTCTCTCCATTCCATAACTTGCTACTTTTCTACACACACTCTCTTCTCCAAGGGGAGGGGGGGAGGTTTGCACACACTCTCTTCTCTGCCTCTGCCTCTGCAGATGCGTCTCAGGAATGTCCATTTATCTATCTCCAAGGCCAGACATTCTGTCTTTCCATGTACAGCCAGGGAGAAAAGGGGGGGGGGGTCAAAGAGCAGGGACTAGTTATTTTAAAACATAAAGAATCCATCTTATGCCTCTTGCTAGCTTAATATCATGGCTACATGATTAATACAAAATCCTTACTAATATAAATTTGCTAATCCCACATGCATGACTGCTAGAAGACTGTCTGATCACTCCTCTTTCTGAAGCACCCTGTGCTGAATCAGAAGGCCTTGTATGGCTCCTCATCATGATAATTTTATTCTGGTTTCCCTGAAGCTGTTTTACTATATGGATTTTATGGCTGATTGATGAACTTTTAAAGGTTGCTGCTCTGTCAAACTGTACATCCATCCGTTGTCCAAACATCCATCACATTTATATCCCAGCATTCACCCATCAAGCTCACAGAAACATATGTGGTTTCCCCCTACTCTGTTTTTTATTCACTATAACCCCATGAGGAAGACAAGGCTAGGAAAGAGTGACTGGCCCAAGCTCACCCAATTTTATTGGAGCTTTTATTATTACTTTTCTTCATCTGTTATACTTTAAGATTTAAAAATTGGTTTATAATTTTATATTGGTTTAATCATATGTTGCCCTGACTTGGATAGTCCAGGTGAGCCTGATCTCATCAGATCTCAGAAGTTAAGCAGGGTCAGCCTTGGTTAGTAATTGGATGGGAGACCTCCAATGAAGACCAGGGTTGCAGAGGCAGGCAATGGCAAACCACCTCTGTTAGTCTCTTGCCATGAAAACTCCACCATGGGTTGCCATAAGTCAATTCTGACTCGAGGGCACTCCCCACCAATCTTATGTTATGAGTTGCCACTCTCTCAGAGCTTTTGAGAGGCCTGGGCTACTTCCAGCTTCTGAGGTTTTTATTATTATTTTTATTAAAATAAAAAAATAATACACGAAAACAAAAGGTGGGCATAAAAAAGTGGGACAATTTTAAAAACGTAATAAAGGCCACAAAATTTAACATATCTAAATTTGTGGCTCCTTTGAACCTAAAACCCAGGCCAAATGGCTCTTTCCCCCCTCCTCCATTGGCCCTGGTATCATTTGTATAAGAGAAAGGCAGGATATAAATCTTTGAAATTTTCAAACCTAACAATCAAAGAAACAAATATTCAGGCTGTGTCTTCACTAGATTTGTACTCTTGAGTATTTTATTAGGAATCAAACATACATATCCTGGAGGTCATCTCAACCTGAGTATTATGCCTTTACTGCTTCCAGTGTGGTACAGATCTCTTTAGTCATGGTAGCCTGGCAACAGTGATGAGATCATTGTATCCAGAAGTTTACCACTATTAACACAGATTGGGAGGGGGGCGGGCAGTGTTTTCACACTGTTAGCACTGATGGGGGGGGCAGTCCTAGGCGAAATGTTTCCTGTCTTGTCCATTGTATACTTCCAACTTGTTTGTCCTAATATTTTCCTAATTTTGTATTTTTTCTGTCCAGTCTCATTTTCTGCATAGGTGTAGTTGCACCAGATTGAAATATACTAACCCTTTCCCCTAGCTCAGATTCTGTAAGGATTCTGAGATCAGTTTTGTTAAGTGTTACAGCCCAGGCTTGCTCATTTATCTTTGTCTGTAATATTAATTTGTACATTGGCAGTATCTGACTTATTCTACTGTAACGGAGAACCATGGCAAGAAAGTCAGTGTTTTAATTGAATATTCACCACCCAGATAAAAGGTATGTAATGTGATATTGTTTCCTGTGGTCATTGTTCACTGTGAATGTCTCTTACTGCTGTGAAGCCCCATTCAATTGTGCTTTTAATCTGTAGTGACATTCTGGTGCCTATGTTTCTCTGTTCTGCTGAGTGACCATCTGCATTGCCATTCCGCAAGGATTTGCTTGCTGAAAACAGATTTACCAATTCAATGCGAGATTCTATTCTCAGACACTTCAAGGATGCCTTGAAAAGGTTTCTGTCATCCTTGAGGCAAAGCATCTGGAAAGTCAATAACCAAGCATAAAACATAAGCTTTTGATTATTTAGGCAACAAAGTCCAAGTAACAACACAGTAGTTTTTTTTTTTAAATTACAGTTGTTTTGAAGGATTTCAGTAAGCAATGGTAATAAAAAAAACCCTCTTCAGCACTTGGATGCTGTAAAATTGAGTTGTCAGGATCCATGCCGCCTGCGGCTTTCCAATAATGTTGTTGTGCATCCAGGGAAGTGACATAGCACCCCCACTGATGACATGGTGATGTGTCAGTGCATTCTAATGCTTGTTTAAATCAGAGCTGGGGCAGAGGTTCAGCACCATCAGGCAGGTGTCTCTGCTCAGTAGCAGTAGAACATGAGTTATTGTCTTCCAGAGAACAGAGGGCAAAAGCAGCAGCTACCTGCTGTCATTAAAGCTGGAACACCCCAATTGCTCCCTGGCCTGTTGCTACTCTTCAGGAAGGCAACTGGATGAGCAGGAGGCGAGAGAAGGGCAGCAGCAGATGCTTCCCCTAGACACCTGCGCATAAGTGACAGAGTGCGAGGGGCAGCCAGACTGATGCTTGTTCACATACCCGTCCTCTCAGGTGGGATGTTGGTGTCTCATGCCTCTAGGGGCCCTCCAAAAAGGGGGAGGGGCACTGGGAAGGGGGTCCCTCAGCATCCTGCTGGGGGCCTGGAACCAGCCCTAGCTGAACTTACCTCCCCTAGGAAGAATGAGGAGGAAGAACAAGTGCCAGAGACTGTGCAGGGTCCTGTTTGGAAGATCTTGCTGGAGCCAGTGGGGAGGCTATCTTCCCTTCCCTAAGAGAAGTGCCTCACTGCAGACGCTGAAGCAGAGCCAGTATCCATGAAGCTGTGTACTACCCACATGAAGAGACATGCAAAATCTACCAGATGAGACTCACTAAAAACTAGCAGACTTATTATTTATTATTGTCATTTGTAAGTCCAGCTTTCTCAGTGGGACCCAAGGTGGGTTTACAAGGACAATAAAAAAACCTTTCAGTCAATTAGTAAGTGAATTACAAAATATTTTAACATCTTATGTACCAAGTAGGCCATGTTTGTTTAGGTCTCTATCAGTCCAATGTTAAGTTTCACTCTTCTAAGCCAACTGACTTCAATGTCAAGGGTGTAACTCTGCTTAAGATTTTCTTGTATATCTGTTGAGAAGCTTCAGTGCAGCTTTGCCAATTCTCCAGATGTCAGTCTACTGTCATACAGTGCAATCTATTGGCTCTTCTTGCAAATGCCAGATTTCCAGGTGCCCTTCTCCATCTCTTGCCCCTTGCTAACCATTTAAATTTTTTGGACACAAAGAAACATATAACATGATTATACACAGCCCTAATATAAACAAATGAAATGTCTGTTCTTTGAGTGCTGAATGCAGTTCTGGTCTCACATCTCCCAAATATAAATCAGAAGCATAAAAAGTACACAGAAATATAAAAAGTACACAGCCAGTCAACAAAATGATCAAGGTTCTCCAAATCCCTGCAAGAAAAAGCTCTCAGTGAATAAAAGTACTTTGAGGACAGCAGCTTTTAATGTGTAAACCAGGAAGCCAGTCAAAGAAAGATTGCTACTGACTTAGCAAAACACATCAGAATGTGCCATATTTTACTAAAGTGACATCATTGTGTGGTCCTGAGTTCCACCACCTCTTTTCCCAGAAAAAAGCCCTGCTTAAATTGTAATGCAGTAAATTGCATTACATTTAAGCAGGGCTTTTTTTCTGGGAAAAGAGGTGGTGGAACTCAGGACCACACAATGATGTCACTTTGGGTGAGCTGGAGCAAGGGGGGGGTGTTAAAGTTTAAATCGCTCTTGGTGAAAATGGTCACATGGCCAGTGGCCCCGCCCCCTGATCTCCAGACAGAGGGCAATCTGAACTCCCTCTGTCTGGAGATCAGGGGGCGGGGCCACCGGCCATGTGACCATTTTCAAGAGGAGCCGGAACTCCATTCCACCACGTTCCAGCTGAAAAAAAGCCTTGCATTTAAGCTTCTCTTCACTAATTGTTTTCTAATCCATTACATTATGTAACGTTTTGCATGTAATGTATTTAATTTGGATTTTTTTTCTGTTTGCTGATGTGGTTTTTTAAAATAATTGTTACTGTGAGTTTAAATGCAGACCTCTGAGGAAAGAAGAGAGTGCTGGATGGGTGAGTGAGTCTGCTCTGATTGGATAATAGCTGTACCCTAGAAGGCAGAGTCAGGCAGAGTGCTGAGAAAAAGTGTTAATTCTTTCAAATTTGGTGAATCTGTGTGGAGTACTGAGAAATTCTAACCCAGGCAAACTGTGGGGAAAGTTCCACCACTGCCTGCTCAATCACCTTTCCCAGAAACGGGAGGTTCGAAACCAGGTGATAATTGACCAGGTCAGTGGGGTCCAGTGATGGGTTCTTTAAAAGAGGCCTCACCACAGCTTCCTTTAATGGCCCAGGAAAAACTCTGGAGCCTAAGGATAGGTTAACAATGGCCTCCAGCGAGGACCGCAACCCCTCAGCACCGGCCTTTACCAGCCACGATGGGCATGGGTACAAGGGACATGTGGTGGGCCTCACTGATCGCAGGGTCCTGTCAATCTCCTCCCCAAAGAGTGGGCTGAAATGATCAAATATCGGCCACAAAGATGGCCAAGGGGTCTCTAGCTCATTCACTGAATCAACTGTGGCTGGCAAGTCACGGTGGAAAGACAAGATTTTATCAGCAAAAAAGCTCCCAAAAGCCTCACAGCTAATATCTGAATTCAAAATTTGACGGCCTCCCTCTGGCAAGGATACCAATGACTGAAACACATTAAACAATTTTGCCTGGTGTGAGCTAGCTGACGTGATGGAGGCTGCATAAAACTCTTTCTTCACAGCCTTCACTGCCTCCTCATAGACTTTCATAAATGTCCTATAAGATGATTTTGCCTCTTCGTCCCGAGATCGTCGCCACACTCGATCAAGCCGTCTTAGCTCCCGCTTCTTCTGTCGGAGCTCCTCTGTATACCAGGGAGCCTGTATTGCACGGGGGCAAAGAGGGCAACAGGGGGCGATTTCATCAATAGCTTCAGAGAGCTGGCACTGCCAGTCCTCCACCAGCTCATCTAATGAACTGCCGTGGAGCACTGGATCCCGCAAAGCATTCTGGAACCCAATTGGGTCCATAAGTCTCCGCGGGCGAGCATAAATCAGCTCACCACCCTTGCGAGGGGTGGTGGTATCCCCAGCAAAGCCTTCAGGACCAAGTGGTCTGACCATGGCACCGGTTCCACCACTTCCAGATCCACATTTAACCCCATCCCAAAGATCAAATCTAGCGTGTGGCCTGCTTGATGTGTAGGGGTCGACACAAATTGGGAGAGTCCCAGTGCTGCCATGGAAGACACCATGTCCACAGCCTGCACAGAGAAGGCATCATCAACATGGATGTTGAAGTCCCCCAGCACCATCAGTCTGGAGTACTCCAAGGCCCACCCCGCTACCATCTCTAGCAGGCGCGACAGGGTATCTGCTGGTGCGCTAGGCGGTTGGTACACCAGACAGATAGCCAAACTCTCTTTGGCACCCCACACCAGGCCTATACATTCAATGCCAGAGATCTCAGGGGCAGGAAGCGGCCTGAAGGAGAAAGACTCTCGGGCAAGGATTGCCACCTCTCCCTCCAACCTCCTGTTCGGGACTGGTGGAGGACCGAATATCCTTGGGGGGGGGGTCAGTTCTCCCAGGGAAACTGTTTCACCCTCCCTCACCCAGGTTTCAGTCATGCATACCAGGTCCACATCACTCACCACAAAGGGATCTTGCAGTATTGTGTTCTTATTGTTTATGGACCTGGCATTGCACAACATCAGTGTTGAATGAAGGTTCTTTTTCCTAGCTCCATCACCAGCATTTCTCAGGATGGGACATAGGTTAGAAGGGCACCGAGCCATTCCATATCTCCGTGCCCTTCTCCACTGAGACCAGCTCCCACTGTCATACCTCCCACATCCCCAGAGGACTGGGATCCCTGACCCATGCTGGCCCTCCTCCCTATGTCCACCACCATCCAACTCACTCTCCATTCCCCACAACAACAGGCAAGCACAACATTAATTCAAGCAACTAAGGCACTTCAAGATGTTCTTAAAGTACCTCAGGCACAGAGAAGGGCGGGGCTGAGATGCTGGCTTCGAGGCTGGCTTCTCTCTCACAGGCAAGGCAGGTGTTTGCTGTTCTCCCTCTCTGGCAGCTCAGGCTCCTGCAGGCAACATTCTTAAAGTACCTCAGGCACAGAGAAGGGTGGGGCTGAGAGGCTGGCTTCTCTCTCACAGGCAGGTAGGCGGTTGCTCTTCTCCCTCCCTCTCTGGCAACACAGGCTCCTGGAGGCAGCTGTTGTCAAAGTACCTCAGGCACAGAGAAGGGTGGGGCTGAGAGGCTGGCTTCTCTCTCACAGGCAGGCAGGTGTGGCCTTTAGGAGTGGAGCCTTTGGAGTGGAGGAGGGGAAGGTACCTCAGGAGGGATGTGATGCCAAATAGTCCACCCTCCAAAGCAGCCATTTTCTCCAAGGGAATTGATATCTGTAGTCTGGAGATGAATTGTAATTCTGGGAGATCCCTGGTTTCTAGAGCAGGGTTCCCCAGCGTGGCACACTTGGCCACTATGTGCCCACCAGTACTTCCCTTGTGCCCATTGAGCTTTTCAGAAAGTGGGTGGGCCATTGTAAGGCAGGGTTTGTGCCCCTTTTCAAGCATGGTTCATTAAGCAAACTCTTGGGTTTCCATGTGGCTAACCCAAGTTCAGAACTCATTCAGAAGTCACTGTATCACAGACTAACCTTCCTCAGAGTTTTTGTGAGGTGAAAATCTTCTTTGAATCTTTGGCGAAAGGGTAGCATATAAACATAATAGAGGAGAAAAAGGAAGTTAAAGCCTATCCTGTCAATGGAACTAGCTAGATACAAACTCTTTTTTTCTTTTATTTGTTAGGCATGCTGATCACACAGCAACCAAAATGATCAAATGGTCTTCTAGCAACCTGAAACTTAAAGCCAAGTTTCTCCCCCTCCCCTGTATGTGTGTGTGTGTGTGTGAGAGAGAGAGAGAGGGAGGGAGGGAGGGAGGGAGGGAGGGAGGGAGACTTCCATTTGAATCTCTCAAATGAATTAAGATATATTATTACATGGGGCTAGTATAAACTTAATTTTTTTGTCAAAGGATTTGGAAGTGTCAGTATTAAAATTGCAGTAGGTGTAGTCATTTCAACATGGAAACAGTGTTGCAAATACTGATGTCATTTCCATCTGTAATCAAAATGAAGCATTGCCCAAATATTTTGGAATCTCTCGAGTTCCCACTTCTGGTCCGTTCCAGCTGATGCAAAAATAAATCATTTGGCAGAAATACGATGCTATTTTACAGTGATATAAATCCCATTATGATTGCATCACTGAGCCGAGGATCACAGTCTTTATCCTTTATTATGCAGGAGGGAATTGTCTTCCATTGCTTGTAGCAGTCTTGAACCACTGAGTATCTTCACCAGCTTCTTTTGGAAAAGGTGCATTCATTTCACTTACGGAAGGGTTAATTTGATTAGTAGAGGGATTTGGTGATGCAAGAACCATATTTTCTTATTTTTCTCCAATCAGAAAAGCTTTCCATTGCACTATTCAACTCTGCTGTTTCATTGTATTTTCAACCACACAGTGGCAGACTTCTCCATTACAGATTCCTGTTCTTGACATAACATCTCTTGTTTAGCAAATTTCAGAATAAACTGTGTGATATCTTTTAAGAATTTTTTTTTGATGATTTTGGTCACTGTTTTAGTTTGTTCCAGCTGATGTTGATATTATAATCCTTTTTACCTTAAGACACTTTCAACTTCGTGAGCATTTGCTAATCAAATTGCCTTATTCATATTACATACATATGTGCTGTGAAGCCACCCACAGCAAGGGGCTTTCAAGAGAAGTAAGAAACAGAGATGGTTTGCCATTGTCATCCTCTACAGTCTTTCTTGGCAGTCCCCCATCCAAATACTGACCCTGCTTAACTTCCAAGACCTGACATTATCAGACTATACCATGCTGCCTTCCCCCCTCTCATTCCTATGACATTAACCAAAAGTCTCCTCCATTCTAGGAATTTTAAGTAATGCTTACTCTCAAGAAACTGACTATGCCTAGTATGTTTCTTTGCCTTTTTCAAACATTGTTTCACGTTTCTCAATCTAATTAAAAGCAAAAAAAGGCCTTTTCTCTGGGAAAGTGCAGTCAGAAAGACACTGCAAGTTCCCAGGTAGATAAGGATGAGGATGGAACTAATCTCAGGTGCAGATCACAGAGCTTCAAGGACAGAAGTGAGAAGGGAGTTTCACATTCATATTCCATCTCATTACCGAAAGTGACATCATTGTGCAGAGCCTTGTGCTGCTCGTGGGAGTGCTCCTGCGCTCTGCAGCAGGCCGATTTGGGCGATTTGGGGACAAATTTGCCCTCTGAGGAGCACAGGAGCACTGCCGGGGCAGTGCAATGAGCCCTGGAGTGCTCCTGCACTTTGCAGCAGGCCAATTTTGGCCCCGAATGGGGGCCCGATTTGGCCCGCTGTGGAGCATGGGAGCACTGCTGGGAGGGCCCCAGAAACTCCTGCACTTCATAGAGGGAAAATTTAGGCCCCAAATGGGTCTGATTCAGCCCATTAGGATCCTAAATTGCCCCACTGCTGTGTGCAGGAGTGCGCCACATCGCCCAGGAGTGCACTCCAGGATGCACATTCCCCTGCCTCCCCCCTCCCGCCAGCCAGGTAAGCATGGGCAGGGGGTAGAGTTGCCAGCCTCCAGATGGTGGTTGGAGATATCCCGGAATTACAACTCGTCTCCAGGCCACAGAGATCAGTTCCCCTGGAGAAAATGGCTGCTTTAGAGGGTGGACTCTATGGAATTATACCATGCTGAAGTCCTTTCCCTCGCCAAACCCTGCCATCTCCAAGTTTCACCCCCTCCCCCAAATCTCCCAGAATTTCCCAACTTGGAGCATGAGGTCTGTTTATTTTGAACTGGGAAAGGAGGAGGGGGGAAAGCTGTTTGGAAGCTTTTGGGTTCTATTGCTGGAAAGGCCTCAGCTGAAGAAGCTGCAATGGTCCTATGACAAAAGAAATTTCTACTAAACTCACATTCAGAACTGTGTTGCTGGGCTCATTTCTTCTGGTGCAGGCTTTTCTTCCAGACCTCTCTTTCCTCAACTCACTTCCTGAACTGGAGGTTGGCTCCCAGGCTGTCTTGTTGTGGTGGTGGTGGTGGGTGGTGGTGGTTGATTACTCTTGGTGTGGGCCCTCTTAGTCTCTGCTCTTGAACTCACTTCCTGGGATCCTGAGATCCTGGTCCTGAGATCTTCTCTTCAGATTGGTGGTCTGGATTCTCTGGAACTCAGGAACTGCCTTGCACTACACATCTTGCAAGAAGACAGCACTTCCTGAACAGTGGCTGCAGGGCAACTACAGACATTATCTGAGACCTGCACTTTTAGGGGACTGTAAGCAAGACCCTAGCTTGATAGGCCATCATTCATTTTGGGACGCTGGGCCTTTGTGGGGAGGGGAGAGTTCCATATCCAGTCTTACAATAAATACAGTTTATTCTGTTCATCTGTTACAATAAATACAGTTTTGCTTATACCAAGGTGTGTGAGTAGAAAGCAGGGTACTTTAAGAAAGGAGACCCTTAACCATTTACTCACCCTTTATTCCAACACCTGGGTTACAAGTGAAGACCCTGTAACCAGCAAAGGCATCTCTTCCCTGACATGGAACAAGGACATGTATCATGGGTGTATATCGGTTCACACTAAAGCCCAGTTCAGTAAGAATCGCCTGTTTGGAGATGTCATTTTCTGGTGTGACGGGAGTGCATGGAAGGTAAGTACCCCACTCCCCCTCTACTTTGGCCCATGGCAACCCTAGTCTATGCATTGCCCTCTTTGAGGACTAGAAAATTAAGTGGTTCCCAAAACCTCCATTATAAAGAGATTTGTGGGATATGAAATATGGTTTCTAGGACTAGAGATGGTGTGTCCCCACATACTAGCATTCTCCTTTGACTGAACAAGCACCATCATATAATGCTTTTCTTCTTAAACCACTGACTACAGAAATATGATCCACTGCTGCCACAGTAGTCTTGTTTATCCCCAACAAACATATAGGGTTTTTTTTCTCATTCCTGGACTTCAGTATTCCATTTTCATGCTGCTCGGTCAGATCTGGTTTGCCCTTATCTCTCCATGCATTCTTCCATCTGAGGTTCTTGTGAATAACCATTCAAAGCTCTGCCACACAAGTGCATTATCTTTCTTTCCTGTCCATGTACCCTGGTCACACGAACTTAATGGCATGGACCCTTCCCCCCCTTTCCTTCTGCAATGTATACACAAAGGGTCTCCAACAGGTAGCTTGCCAGCTACTACAGAGAAGGTCAGACATCGCCAAAAGACTCAGGAAAATATTGTAAAAAGATCAGTTCTAGGCACTTTTTAAAAGCTCTTATTTCATAGGTTTGTCCTCTGTGCTGCTTCACTGATCGCTTGCTTTCTAGTGCTCTTATTAGTCCATGTTTTGTCTCTGTGACAGAATATAACTTGGTAACATGCAGGGGGGAGTAGCTCTCATTAAAGAGAAGGTTGGTGAGCACCCCCACACACTTCATAGTTTTTCTAAAGAAAACTCTGGCGCTTGAGCTGTTTGAAGTGTCTATAGGGCACAAACACATTAGCTTTCTCTATATATGTTGCATTTATCATGTGGAGACTGATTCAAATGGCTGTCCTTACCTTCAAGAGAAAATCTCTCTGTGTTTCCTTTTCTAGCTGCGTAACTGTTGACATGAGACCACTGTTGCTACTAATCTAAGCAGGGAATTGGACACAGTCCCTAACCACCTCTGTAACTGTCTGGAAGAAATCCAACTGTCCTGAATTGCTGCTATTAAATATAGCCATCTAGCCTTGTCAAGAGTATTGTCAGCATAAAGTAACAAGTCTACAGATGGATTGATAGTGGTGTCTGACACATTAAGTGAAATGTGTTGTGGGTGTGATCTGCCTCAAACTGGCCTGCTTTCTCACACAAAGTCGGGAATCACCTCACTGAATGAAGCCACCAAAGCTAATGGCTCAGGCTAACATCCTCTTGTGAAAGGAGAATAAACAGATGATAAACAAATACCACTACTTTTATCCCTTTCTGTAACATTTGGAAGTAAGTGAATGAAATCACTTGCTGAGGACTATTAATTGTTTATAAAAATATCTATGACTATACTATTTTCATGAACGAGATAAGGTTAGTGCATTTTTTTAAAAAAATCTGAGAGGTAATTGAGTACGGGAGGCTGCATTGGCAGTAGGGCCCAGCAGCACGAGTGAGTTCCAATGAGGACAAAGACAGAGGGAGAAAGCAAAGGCGGTGGAGAGCAGGGACACTATCTGAATTGGCATGCATCCTTCTATTATTGCATGTGCATAATAAAAATACAACACATGCTTCCAAGGGTGCAGCTACATAAGTGGACCATGTTTTCCAGTGAGAAGATGAAAAGTACCTTCTACATAGCAACCTCACCTATGTATACCTTCTTTTCTTCTAAGGGGCTCGGAGTGGTGTACATGTTTTTCTTCCTGCTATTTTAGCTTCACAACAACCCTACAGGGAAGTTAGGCTGAGGACCAAACTAGACATTATTGTGTCCATGGGCCCTGAGAAACTGTGGCTAACCCAAGGTTCCAGTGAGCCTCATGGCAGAGTGGAGATTGGAAGCCAGTCCTTGACTCTGACACTACATTGTCCTCCACAAAGCATTGGCCTGAAACAGAAATATATTTAGGGCTGAGGAAAGGGATGGGGGAATCATTGCACTATGACATAGGCACCAGCCTGTTGTTATAATTAACGACAGAGTTGCCAAGTCCCCTGGGGGAGAGAACGTTGGGATGGGGGGAGATGGGGGGGGGTTTATATTCCACCCTTCAGGATGACTTAATGCCCACTCAGAGCAGTTTACAAAATATGTTATTATCATCCCCACAACAATCACCTTGTGAGGTGAGCGGGGCTGAGAGAGCTCCAAGGAGCTGTGACTGCCCCAAGGCCACCCAGCTGGCTTCAAGCAGAGGAGTGAGGTATCAAACCTGGTTCTCCAGATTAGAGTCCTCCCACTCTGAACCACTACACCAAACTGACTCTCTGTAATGGGTTGTGCCAGGGCTGATTGAGTAACAATCAACCCTAAATGTTCCCAGTCGAATATGGGGGAGCTCTGGAGCATGCGAGAGTGCACTTTGTCCCCCACATTCTTGGGCCTCCCCTTTTGCCGGCCAGGTGAGAGGTGGAGGGAAATGAAAGCTGGATGAGGGGGGATCCCCTCCCCTACTGGGGGACTGGCAAGCCTAAGTAATGACCACTGTACAGAGGGTGGACCAAGGAGAGTGCAGGACTGTATTGAACCCCTTTAATACACCTTTAATAATGGTAAGAAAATGCCATTGAGACTGAATTTTAAAATGATCTTGTTTCTCTTTGATTTTCTCCATGTATGCCTTAAAAGAAGCTGCCTCAGCATTTAACATAGCTACCTTAAAAATCTGCTTGAATTTGGTTTCATTTTTCTTGTAATCCAGTTGAGCATTCACTTCAGAAACATTCCATAAGACAGCCTTAATATCCCCAGATAGCAGGCCTAACTTTGCTGTTAGCATATCTTGCAGCGCTATCATTTTTGGAGAGAGAGAGGATGTGATGCTGACCCAGCCACCATAGTTCCTTTTATTCTCTCCTTAGGTCAAGCCCCTTAGGCGCACTTGTTCTGTTTTGTTTTCTCAGAGGAGTCTGGTTTTCCTTTATGTAGCTCTGCTCCTGGCACATTTAAAGTACAACTGGCATTTTCCAAGGACAACATTCTCCATTTCTTCTTTCTTATCACACATACATTTGCTGTGGTCAGGCCTCTAGAAATGTTTCAGTGAATAATTTTCTCATCTTTCCAGCCTGAATGTGAGGATCTTATTTGTACCATACCACACAAATTCTTTTTCCATCCTCATTGTTTTTCTTTGGATGTACAGGACCTAGCTCTAGGGTTGCCAACCTCCAGGTGGTAGCTAGAGATCTTCTGGAATTACCTCTGATCTCGGGGCAACAGACATTTGTTCCCCTGGAGAAAATGGCTGCTTTGGAGGTGGACTCTATGGCATTATGTCCTACTGAGTCCCCTCCCTTTCCCACACCCTGCTCTCTCCAAGCCCCGCCCCCAATCTCTAGGAATTTCCCAATCCAGAGCTGGCAACTCGACCTAGCTCTCAAAGAATCATAGTGTTAGACAAGGTAGATATATGCATTCACTGATAATTCTTGATCATTTGATTGTTATTCCATGGTGCATGGACAAAAGGATACAAAATTCAGGAGTACAATGAATTTTAAATGAAGAGACAGAGGCAATATAGCTGATAAGGAATTTAACTTATTGTAACAGATGGTAACAGAAAGTCTGATCAGATGAGAGGTTCTAAACAACATATCAAGAAATAATTACCAAAAATATAAAAAATGCCAAAAGAACTAATATGGTTTCTAGCTACAGAAAATTTTCAGGAGGAAAAATATATTAAATCATCTTTTACCAAATTGTAATTCACAGAATTCTTTGCAGGAAGCTATGACTGTAAAAATGAAATAAAAGATGTCCTGTTTGTAAGCTGTATGTGCTCTGGTGTACTTTGGAATTCATAAATTGAGGAAAAATTTCTGCTTACTATTCAGTCCTCATTTCTCTGGAGGCTTAGCATATCGCTTTGTCATGCAACAAGCACAAACCACAGTGAAAGCAAGATGCACAAAAATCAATCATACATTAAGCTTTATTGAAACATCATTACCTTTTTGTAATAAACCCTTTTACAGCAAGTGTAAAATTGTAATGTTAATTTTGTTTTTAATCTTACAGGTTGTCTGTGTAAGCAAAAATACCTCTGGTTTTTGTTTGGCTTTTTTTTTTTTAAATTTCTACTTTAAAACACATAGCAAGGATTTGGACCACATAGCTCTGGCACCAAAGGTTAACAGGTTATGAAAGTCACAGTACAATTTTAAAACTCTTCAATTGGTCAATGATATTTAAAATGATAGCCACTTTTTAGGAAAGGTATAAATAAGAGGTCTGTAAACAAGGTGTGTTTACCTACAGAGCTATCAACTTGCAGCTACAATGACAGCAGTAATAGAAAGTCAATGCAAAACTGAGCTATGCCAGAAAATGAGTTCTTAATCAATAGTGCAGTACAGGGTAATACAATAGGTAAATTACAGTTTGGCACCTTATGCTGCATGTAATAATAATTTTAAAAAAAAGATCCAGGCAAAAATGAATTGAAATAAGTGCACTGTCTTTAAACCAAGATAAAACGAACCATTTTGCAGGTCGTTTCTACAAGTGAAAGCAATCAAATGAATCACGGCCTACACAAAGTCGAACCTCAGAAGTTACAGTTCTAGGAAAGCAAGAATATTAAATGCACACCCACAAGGATATTAAAGTATAAATCTCCACCCCCCTGGTTAGTAGAAATAATTTACAATCCACAAAGGGACTTCTGGCTGAACCACTAACTACAGACATTAATGGAATGTAGCTTAGTAGACTTGTTTCATATAGAAAGGCAGCATAACCCTGAAGAAAGTTTGGTCCTCTTACAACTCATTGCACTGCAGCCATCACAGTCAGTTCCATGACAGATCTGTTTAGGTATTTTTAAAATATGTCTTATAGACGTGGCATTTTTTGGAAAAAATTGGCCCTGTTTAGCTTTTATATGATCTTGGCAAGAGTCTGGAAGAACCATGTTGAGAGGCCATAAGGAAATCCTCATGTTTGTGATCCCACAACATCTCGTTTTGTGCAATTATTATTGATACTTTTCTGTTTTTTCCACCCCCCCTTTAGTTATCATCACAAGACAACAAACCCTCAGTCCCAATAACAGAAAAGACATTTCACTCTTTATTTACAAGCAAGTCACTTTGGCTAGAAGTTCCAAGCTCGTACCAAGTTATTTTTTGTGAATATCCTCATGACGTATGATTTTGTATGTAATCCAGTAAAATATGTTGAAGATGAGAAAGGCAAGTGGGAATGCAGCCCGGGATATTGTATCAATCCTTTTGGCACGGTCAACAAACTTCTTTTTGATGGAATCTGAATCCTTTGGCGGTGGGGGCAGTGGAGGATTTGGAGGTGGGGCCTTGACTGCGGCTCCATCCTTGACCTGTAGACAGTGACCCATCCCATAGCCAAAATTAAACCGGCTATCACGAGTAGCGTCTTCTTCCTAGAGTATGAGAAGGAGAAATAAGAAACAATCAGATATTTGCACAAATTTCCATTAAAATTTTGCTTTTGAGAACTTCAAGCTCTTGGCAAACCAATTAATAAACTCAATGGTTTTAGGTCTTAGCACTGCTTTTCAAAGTGCCATGGGACTTGGTATATATTTTTTGTTTGAGCGCACGAAAGGATACAATTGTACTCAATTCACTATGATGAGAGTGTGTGGTACAAAAAGTAGATAACTGCTGGATTTCAAGTTTGGCTCCGGTTTCTATCTAGTCATCATAAAGCTCACTAGGGGGCTTGGGTAGTGAATGTTTCTTAATCTAATCTATGTCACAGGATTACTGGGGCAGGGGAAGGACAATCTTTTTAGCACCTTCAGTAAAGACAGAAAACAAATAGTAATAATAGTAATAAGTTGTTTAACTGTCATGGCTTTCTCCAAAGAATTCTGGAAATTGTAACCAGGTGGTGTGGAGAATCCTCTGTTTGCAGATTCTAGCACCCCCAGTTTAGTATCAGTACACAACCTCAAGTATCAGTGATACAAATACATTTCCATTCATGATATACAGGCAGTCAATTTAAGTTGGAAGTTCACAGAGTCTTTTTGGGGGGGGAACATCTTCATTTGCTAGAACTACAGTTCCCAGGATTCCCCGAGGAGAAGGATTGGTTATTAAACCAGTTTAAGTTTGTGGTGTACATGTGCCCTGATTATTTATGTCACTCCAATGCAGAAAAGTAAATTAAAATAATTTTCTGTTTGACAATGTTAGTTCTGAAAAATGATGAAGAAGTGACTATTAGTTTTGCCTTTCCCATCGTACAGAAATGAAATGTGCCTAGTTAATTTGCACAGAACTGAATTTAGAGAGCTAGGTTCCTTTGGAAACCTTTAATGGCGCTTTGACAAGCATGCACAACAGCAGTGCTTCTAGGATGCTTTTTGTGTGGCTTCACACTGTATGCAGAGGGAATGCAAACTTAGGTCTGGGGGTTAATTAAAAGAGAACAGATTCTCAGCAGCCAATGTTTTGTATTTTGAATTTATTTGGAATCTTTTAAATATGCTAAGAGCCTATTATATGAGGTACTTGTCTGGCTGGCCAGCTCTTCCCAAATATAATGAGCTTCTGCTCTCCGCAGGAGTTCCTGATGAATTATGTGGTGGCTGCTATCCAAAGAGAATGGCATATGTGCAGTCATCATCACCCCCCCCCCCACAAGGAACATTTGGAGACCGCTTTTGAAACTCCTCCAGGCATTTCAAACTTGATGCAACTGTATGCTAGTTTAACTAATGACTTCTTCCAAATAATCCCAGGAATTGTGGAAAAGATGCTAAGAATCTGGTTAGAGATCTTATTCCCTCTTCCTAGAGTTTCCTATGGAGATTGAATGAGTGATAAACCAGCTTAATGCCTGCTCTATGAAGTACCTTGAAGACCTATACACATGACATATGCAGGCACAAATCAACTCACGTAAAGGGGGAACAGTAGCAAGCACACTGTCCCTGCATCCTCCTACATGTGTTTGTTCAAATATGGGCACTTCACTTACATATGTACGTACAAAAAGCAGGCACACTTGGTCATGAGTAAACAGCAAGGCCAGTAGAATTCTGGACTTTACCACATCAGAAACCGGCATCTTTTAAATGATTCCTCTAAGGGAAAAAATCAGGGAACTTCTCCCCCCCCCCCAAATATGTCTAATTGACTAAATGCTGGAAATATTTTTATGTGAGAAAGCACTCAAAGATAAGATACTCCCATCGTGTTCATTTCCCCCCCGTTCGTGCCCATCTCTAATCAGCTCCCCTTCCTATTTTGCTTTTTTTAAAAAAACCTTTTCACCTACAACATTAAGAGTTTTGCATCATTGCTGTAATAATTACCTCTTCCCCTCACACTTGTTAAATTAACCAGACAGTTTGGAAAGTTTTTTGGAAGGTGTTTTTTTTAGCATAGTGGGTATCTGGTGAATATAGGGCATTGCTAAAAGACACTCTGGTAAAAGAGACCTTTAGTTGGCATGGAGGTTGATTGCAAGGAATGGCCAATCCTTCAGGTATGTGGAACTTATTCATGAAAGGCGGTAAAGTAACTGATACCAGAAACAAATATGCACCATTGGGCAAACCTAGATTTAACTTCTGTGTCCTTTGGTTGGATCCAGCCAGTGTTTTTAGTTCAGTCTGGTCCAATTCTCTTCCTTACTTCCACAGGTTGCGCATGCTTTGCAAGTGTCCCATCATGCCCAGCAGAACCTGTCTGAGTGGTCAGAGGGAATCCCTCCTTCCTTTTAAACAGCAGAAAAACTGCTTTGCATCCAGCCTCTTAGCACACAGCAATATCCCATCTCAGTGCAAGTAAAACTATTCTTGTTGCTAATTATCACTGTAACTAATACTACTTGTTTCTTTTGCAGTTATTTCTTCATCTCATTCAATGAGAATTTAGTGGCCTTTATTCTAGCTATAGAACATAACCAGCGCACCCCCGTACTTGTCCCATTTCTGTCCAGGAGATTGGATTATCTAAATTTCTGGCATTGTGTAACACCTTTCAGTACAGTATGCTCGGCAATGCACTGTCTCAGATTAAATGACTCATTCTCAATATTGACTCAGTTTTGAAAAGAATGATGGTTTTGCACAGAGTTTATTCAACATAGCCCAAGTTTTATGGTTCATTCCTTCAAGTTTGCACTGATATAGTGAGCAAACAATTTAAAAGAATATATGGTATAATTAAATTTCAAGGACAAAAAAATACAAATGGCAATGTTTTTGCCAAAGAACTTCAGAGAAGCGTTCCTCTTAGGTTTCAGAATATTTTCTGCAAAGATGTGAGTACAAAATTCAAAACTCAGTGATAATATATATGATCTGTACTTTCTTGTCCTGAGCAAGATGTGCACCTAATTAAACTCTATAGTTCTCTTGTGAAGCTTTGATTCATTTAAATGAGTTTGCTCAAGATAAATTCTAGGTAAATTGCATCCTTAATTCTAAATAATAGAATCAATATGATCCACACAAAACCTGTCCTTTGTCTTTTAAAATGCTAATAACTAAGTGGGGGAGTTGGTTTCAGTTGGTAAAACTGTACTAAGGAGTCAGGCCCCCCTTTCCTCACGGTGGTGGGGGGAAAGTGCTGTCAAATCATAGCTGACTTATGGAGACCCCTGCTGGGATGTTCAAGGCAAGAGACTAACAGAGGTGGTTTGCCATTGCCGGCCTCTGCAACCTTGGTCTTCACTGGAGGTATCCCATCCAATTACTAACCAAGGCCGACCCTGCTCAGCTTCCGAGATTTTATGAGATCTGGCTATCCAGGGCTATCCAGGTCATGGCTTCTGTTAGGGACCCAATGCAAATTAAGGCTAGCTGGATGAAAATGCATGACGGCTTTTGGTCCCCACTTATACTTGTTTCTTTAGAGCAATGTCATGAGGATTTAGGCCAGGAGCAGCAGGAACCGGTACCAAAATAATGACACTGAAATGCTTATGTGTAGCAACAATAAGTATCATCATCACTACCACCATCACCTTCGGGACCAGAAGCTGCCAATAGTGCAACAGTGAGGAGAGAAAAGAACTCAAATAACCTGCTCTGCCCTCTTTTCTCAGCTCTTACGCTCTTCAGCTATGGGAACTGGCTGATTTTAGACCATCTGTTCCAGGCCTTGGGAACAGTAACTATTCTATGCAGACAGGGACTACCAAGTGTTGATTCAAGGGGAGGGGGAAGCTGTGCCTTTACAGGTGGGAATTGGGCAGTGATGACAGAGACAGCTCCAGCAGCCATGCAGGTCCATAGCTCCTAAATGGCCAGCAGAACCTGGTATGTGACGCGGGTGATGATGTCACTTGTTGGCCCCAGAGTTTTACTAGCCACTCAGTAATTAAACATTTGTGCTGAAGCTGGGGCCCCAGCAGTCCATTGCTGCTTCTCAATGTCCACCAGTAAGGGGCCACCTGCCATCACTCCCATCTGGGGTGGAGACAGGGATGATCTCTATGATCCATCCTGTGAACCATTATTGTTAACATGGTAATAGGCAGCAAATTCCAAAGGAAGTTACCGTCTTAGTATGTTGCAGCAAAAAACAAACAGAATACATTTGCCTTCCCGCTTACATTGTGTGCCTGGAAAATGTTTTCCTCCTTGGTTTAAGCTTCTTTGTGGGTATACCATTATGTGGTTCCCATAATGCAAGATTGGACCAAGAGTTGAGGAAAGCACTGAAACCTAATGCACTTTTCCAGGGTTGGGCTGAGATTCTGCAACCGGAAGACTTAATCCAAAGGTCATTTTCTACCAGCGGAAAAGAGTTTTGTACCTCCTGCTGCAGCACATTGAACTCTCTGAAATGTTGCTCCTAGGGGGACAGGGAACACTTGTGGGGGTCAGTAATGAGAGAATGGAATTGGTGGAAATCACTCTCTCCTTTTTGCAAATGGAAAATGACTTTTGAACCCAATCCAGAATTTTTTAGTACTTATACCTCCAGTGCCACCCCAATCTACATTCTGGAAATGTACTCATTCCTCTCTCCTCTTACCCTGTCTTGAACTAATCAGAAACTCATAAACTGTTTGCAAAGCAACATTTGAAAACTGATATAACTAGGTAATGAAAATCATTATATATATAATATTCTGCACTGGGTCCATCAAGTATTAAACAAAGAGATAGATATCATTTCTTTTTATATTCTGAATTCCATATTTTGTTCTTAACTATGCAAAATATGGGAGAATTAATGAAACAGGAATGATACAAACAGATGTTGTCCTAAAAGAAACTGCAGTTTCATCTGCCTTGTTCATGTCAGTCCTAAATTTAAAATTGGATGCTAGTCTTTCATGAACACTTGCTTGTCATCTGAACACCGGACATTTCCCATTTCAGCTATTTTGATAGCCAAGCATCCATACGCTTTAATACGCTTTAATGTTATCTTCACAGTCTTTTGACAGTAGAATTCTTTAAATTCTATTGCCTGATCATGTATATTAGCAACAAATGCCATCTGTCTATTTTCAGAGAAAGGCTTTGAAGTTGATTCAGCCTCTCTGCACTAACAAGGTATAATTGAAAGTTGATAGCATGATGAAGTAGATATATGTAAAGTAAATAAATTCATATAACACCTGTTATATTGGAGAGCATATAGAAAAATCCAGTGTAGAAATGGTAATGAATCTGTTGAGATAATGGCATGTAAATGTGTTGCAGCAAAATAGAAACATGTGGAGCCACCAACAATCTCTGAGTGCTTGTATAGGACCACATATATGACCACTCTGACAAATTGTAGGAAATGTTGTGTGGGAATAATATTCACAGACAAGTTTTTTGAGAGACAAAGTTTTCTTATTATGCATTGGAACAAGAAATGTAATGGAGTCTATTAGCATTTTAAAAGACGTTGTAAAGGCTGATGTTTGATAATGAAAAATGAACAATAAAGTAAATAAATCATATTCTCCGATCTCCTCAGCATTTGTATGCCCATTCGTGGGTTGTTCATCCCTGCTGTGACATCAGAGTAGTTAAACTAATGGGAATCAGACAGGTGCTGACATTTCTGAATTTGCATTTCTACAAAGCCCCATTGAGAAGCAGATCAGTGACAGCGCTGAGAGAATTAGCAACAGAGAGTTTAGAGGTCACAGAACAAACCACAAAGTAAAAAATCAGCTCAAATTGTCACTAGATGTATATTTTAGCATAGTTTTTAATTCCTGTTTGTCACAACACAAATATTGGATAAATGTTTGCTCACCAACCAAGTGTGCTTCCCATTCAAAGTGTAGACTTGAAATTATCCCCAAAGAGCGCTAGGCAAGGAAGGACACTTCAATGAACTCAGAGGCTTGATGAGAGTCATTCCATGGGGGAGTGTACTGGAAGGGAAAGGAGCAAGTGAAGGGTGGGCTCTTCTCAAAGATGAGCTTTTGCAAGCTCAATCCCTCACTATTCCAGCAAGACAGAAACATGGTAAGGACTCCAAGAAACCGAGAAAAAGGAAATGTTCAGGAAATGGAGAGAAGGACAGACCTCTAAAGAGGAATATATGAGAGTTACTAGGTACTGTAGATCAGCCATCAGAGAAGCCAAAAGCTCAGTATGAGCTGGGTCTGGCCAGGGGGGCTTGCTACAACAAGAAAAACTTCTACAGATATGTGAGAAACAAACACATGGTAAAAGAGGCAATTGGACCACTGTTGGGAGTGGGAGAAACTCTGATGGAGGACAGAGAAAAAGCAGACAGGCTTAATGCCTTTTTTGCCTCTGTTTTCTCCCTGAAGAACTTGAGCTCATCTAGAGATGGTAGTAGACATGACAGGACACCGGGGGTGGGGGGGCTAGTTGACATTGACAGAGAGGTTGTGGACTGGAGAGGCACCTGGCTGTACTGGACGAATACAAATCCCCTGGGACGGATGGTGTGCACGCAAGAGTGCTCAAAGAACTTTCTAGAGAACTTGAAGAGCCTCTGTCTATCATCTTCAAGGCCTCCTGGAGGACTGGGGATGTGCCACAAGATTGGAAAAGAACAAATGTTATCCCAATCTTTAAGAAAAGGAAGAAGGATGACCCGGGAAACTACAGGCCAGTCAGTCTGACTTCTGTTGCTGGGAAGATATTAGAGCAGATTTTAAAGGGATTGATCTGTAAGCATCTGAAGGACCACTTAGTGATCCAGGGAAGTCAACATGTTTTTGTCCCCAACAGATCTTGTCAGACCAACCTGGTTTCCTTCTTTGTTCGAGTGACAAGCTTACTGGATCATGGGAAATCTGTCGACATGATTTACCTGGATTTCAGTAAAGCTTTTGATAAGGTCTCCCATGACATTCTATTGGGTAAACTAGAAGATTGCAGACTGGACTATAGCACAGTTTGGTGGATAGGGAACTGGTTAGAGGACCGCACTCAAAGAATGGTGTTCAATGGTGTTTCATCAGATTGGAGGGAGGTGTCCAGTGGGGTGCCACAGGGCTCAGTTTTGGGTCTGGTACTTTTAAATATTTTTATCAATGATCTGGATGAAGGGGTAAATGGGCTACTCATTAAATTTGCTGATGTTACCAAATTGGGAGGAGTGGCAAATACCCAAGAAGAGAGAGTTCAAATTCAGCAAGACTTGAATACTCTGGAGAAGTGGGCAATTGTGAACAGGATGTAATTCAACATAGATAAGTGCACAGTATTATATCTGGGCCACAAAAATGTGAAGCACAAATACAGGATAGAGAATACACTTCTGGGTAGTAGTGTATGCGAAAGAGATCTTGGAGTAAGAGTGGACTGTAAACTAAATATGAGCAGATACAATGGCAAAAAAGGCAAACTCAGTCTTGGCTTGTATCAAAAGGGCCATTGCATTGAAATCGCAGAAGGTCATAGTCCCTCTCTATACTGCCTTGGTCAGGTCACACCTGGAGTATTGTGTGCAGTTCTGGAGGCCTCACTTCAAAAAGGATGTGGACAAAATTGAGAGGGTGCAGAAGAGAGCGATGAGAATGATCAGGGGTCTGGAGACAGCCCTACGAGGAAAGGCTGAGGGCCTTGGGAATGTTTAGTTTGGAGAAAAGGAGACTGAGGGGGGGACAAGATTGCTCTCTTTAAATATTTGAAAGGCTGTCATTTGGAGGAGGGCAAGGAGCTGTTCCAGTTGACAGCAGAGGATAGGACTCGAAGCAATGGGCTTAAATTACATGCAGAAAGGTACCGGCTGGATATTAGGAAAAACTTTTTCATGGTCAGAGTAGTTCAAAGGTGGAATCAGCTGCCTAGGGAGGTGGTGAGCTCCCGTTCACTGGCAGTTTTCAAGAAGAGGCTGGATGAATATTTGTCAGGGATGCTTTAGGCTCATCCTGCATTGGGCAGGGGGTTGGACTAGAAGGTCTGTATGGCCCCTTCCAACTCTGTGATTCTGTGATTCTGTGATAGTGCATGAGACTGAGACAGTGAGCTAAGATGGATAAGACAGAAAAGGTATGATGGACTGCTTTTCTAAAATAAGCAATATTAACAGCTGGAATAGGGTTACCATTCCCCCACCAGGGGCGGAGGATCCCCCGTTCCCACCCTTCTGCCCCCACACCCACTTACTTGGCTGGTGGGGGGAGCACTCCCCTGGGACGTGCCCCCTCCAGTGGTGGCGCGCAATGCCAAGATGCCCCCCAGGCCTGAGTGGGCCTGTTTTGGGGAGAATCATGTCCTGCAGGGCTCGATCCGGCCCTTGATGAGTGCAAGAGCGCTTCTGGCCGGCCTTTGACCCCCGGGAGATGACATCACTTCCAAAAGTGATATCATCGTGCAAGCTGCGAACAAAAAAGAAAAACCCCTGAACAGCAAGGTGAGTGCCAGGCTACCAATCTCCTGCTGGGGGAGTAAAGGGACCTGGCAAACCCCCGGTTTGTGCTCCAGGGGACCTGGCAACCCTAAGGAACCAAGAAAAAATTCCAGAGTTGTTATAACTAAGTCTGACTACGTATGAAGTGTTGCTTCACAAAACACTTTCCTGAATGTTTCAGAACATTGTGTGGTGTATGTACACCACACATACTAATCACATGTGAACCACTAGAGGCACAGGGGTAAATGTGGCTTCAGTATATAATGGTCCTTGAATGGAACTAACCTTGAGTTCAGTGATACTGCATTAAAAAAAGATACGTTAGGAAAACAAATCAGGATTTAAGCACAGCCACTTTACCACATGCCAGATTGAGAAGCAAGATCAACTCATACATTTCTACTCCCCTGCTTAAGTGGTTGCCCATTGACAAATGCTACATTCAACATGCTCTTGTACTGTTCTGAACCATGCATTAAGAAGACTGATATGTTCCAAGAAAAAAAATCATAGATTGGAAGAAAATGCAACACTGCTACAAGACTTCCACAGGTAGCCCATGAAATGAACAGCAAATACCTTATCATAAGTAAAGATTTATGATACTGTCATAACAGAGCAAAAACCAATGGAACAAAAACATCCTGTGATGTTACTTATGGCAAAAGTATACAACAGGAACCACAAGAGAAAATGGAGATCAAAGAGCAAACAAGAGAGGTGGGCAAGGTAAAGATGAATTACCTGCATCTAGCAATAGTATGAGTACTTCAAAAGTGCCACTTCATAATGTTCAGAAAGCCACCACAGTCCTTCTTTCTATAAGCCTATACACTTTTATTTGTAACAAGTAAGTTAGACATCATTTTCTTGGTCAACAAAGATAGCTGGCCTCAAATTCATAATACTTCTGTGTGCTTCCCCCTGCTGTCCATAGACAAAGCTGCATTATTGATTCCCACCGAATGAATATAATACAGACACAACATGAAGGAAGCAAACTGTGTATGTGGGGCAGGGAAACAAAAGTGCATTGCCTGAACTAAGAACAAAAAATTCTTGATGTTACAAAAATAAGAATGTTGTGTTTTTTTCTCTTGTTTTTGTGATTCAACGGGGAAAGTCATGTGGAACTAGGAATGGTTAATAGGGCAAAGAGGCCTTTATCTGATACATAAACCACAGCTCAACTAGTAAACAGTCTGGAAGTTCCAACTCATTATTCTGGGGCTTTTTGGACATCTTTTTCCAGACATCTGCTTCCTGGCATCTTTTTAAATTGATTAAAATGTACGATGTTGTTCCCTTTCCACTGCACTGCTACTTCTTTTAAAAACAAACAGCTGGGCAGGGGGGAGGAAGATGTCAGAAAAGAGTAAATGGGTATTATCGGGTATAAAAATGAAATCTGCCATCTTGAAATTCGACAGGCACTTGAACATATCAATCAATGTGTTCCCCCATACTCTACACAAACCCCTTTGAAACCTTATCATCTGAATCAAAGTGACAAACTGGAGAATTTCTTTGCCCTTCCTGCTGAATACCAGTTGCAGAGGTAGTGGTGGTTAGGGTTGCTGGGTCCAGGTTGGAAAATTCTTGGAGATTTGGGGGTTGAGCCTGGAGAGGGTGGAGTTTGAGGAGAACAGGCCTCAATGCGATATAATGCCACAGAGTTCACCCTTCAGAGCAGCCATCTTCTCCAGGGGTAATACAAACAAACTAGCTATCTGGAGTAAGCAGTGTATTACAAATGCATAACCATTTTAATAAGTATAAAGTGCGAAAGTGCTCAATGAAAATAGTCAAGTCAGTACAATTGTAAACATATCCAACTGGTGGGAAAATACAATGTCAAATTCATACAGTCTCTAGAATGCACGCAGGCATTCAGAAATGGTCTAGACAATGCTGACTTCTGCAGACGTATGCTACAGAGACTGTTTTCTACAATTCTTCCAATGAACCATTTCTGAATGCCTGCATGCATTCTAGAGACTGTATGAATTTGACATTGTATTTTCCCACTAGTTGGATATGTTTACAATTGTACTGACTTGACTATTTTCATTGAGCACTTTTGCACTTTATACTTATTAAAATGGTTATGCATTTGTAATACACTGCTTACTCCGGATAGCTAGTTTGTTTGTATTAGTTCTGTACTTCCGGAGCAGCTCTTGTGGTTGTTGATTTTCTTCAGGGGAACTGGTCTCTGTTGCCTGGATATCTGCTGTAATTCCGGGAGATCTCCAGCTACCACCTGGAGGTGGGGGCAGGATTTCCAGTCAGATTAAACCGCTCCCACTGAGTTCCATGGGACAGGGAAAACATGAGACACAGTTGGTGCATTTGAGGGAATTAACCTGGTGATTTTTGTTTTGTTTTGTTTTCAGTCTTTCCTTTTCCCACCTGCAGCAAATCTTGGAGTGTGTCTACAATAAAGTTTGCTTACTTTATCTTTGTTCTAACATTTCTGTCCCCCGCTTCTCAATCTGCAACACAATCTTATGAAAAATGGCTCTCTTTTCTTCTACACATCCAAGAGCTTCCCTCATGGATGTAGCACTTTTTAAATAGTAAAATTAATTACACCTTTGCCAATTTAAGGAAGACGCCAAACACTTCATTAACCTGTGTGTAGCATTGACTTACCCATATGTAAATAGCACTGCTCTGGATCAGTTTTGCCACACTGGGGAGAGACGCAGCTGCTGCTGCATAATTGGAGTACCAGTTTCAAGGCTCCAGTGTCTACCTCATTTGTAAAACCAAGACCGCTAAAAAGTGACGTCCCAGGCACTCAGAATAGGTAAGCCTCCTAGCCATGCATAATAATCGGAGGCCATCATTCATTTATCTCAAGCTGATAGGTGGGTTCTTTAACCTTGGTGCGAAATTTGAGAACAAGAGGTCTGTTTTAATATTGTTTTAAGATAGTTCTTCCCTCCTCCCACAAATGGACTTTATTAGATGTGATACACATGCCAGTTATTATTAATAATAAAAGAGGATATTTCATTTATACTGTAACAGGCATTAATTTTTTTAAAACCAGGAATTTGCATTAGTGTGATTAAAATCATTGCAAATTCTGTGGAGGAACCACTAACACACATGTACACAACCAAAATACAGTTCTACTCACAAGGTTGTGTTCTGAGCAGCAATCAATGTGGATTAATGCTATCTGTGTGGCTTTTGTCATGGATCTGCACTGGGAGAGGGCAGGAGCAGAAATGTTTGGTGGAGGGGCTTTGAGAATGGCATGGGGGTATACATGCTTAGGAAATAGCTCAAGAGCATGATGCTAGTAAGCTGCACAGATGGATTAACAGTTTCATGCATCTCTAGCCCTCAGTCTTTTAGCTCAATTGCTATGGCTGCGTCAAAGTTAGGCTAGCAGGAAGTTGCTCATCTGCACTTGAACCTGAGCAATACAATGCAAGATTAATTTTTTAAAAAATATATCTCCCTTATACTCCACGAGAGACGGTCTTTTATGGGGGTGGTTAGCCTTGGGGAGTGCATTCTTCATATATGTTTCAACCCTAATTCCCCTCCCCTGACAGTTCCAGAAGACTCTGATTGGTTAGGGTGCTGTCCTCCTTACAGTTTAAAGAATCCAGTGTTTAATGGGTACAGGGAAAGCACTATTCCTCTAATTCCAACAAATACTTTTTCAAGCACTATAACTTCCAAGTAGAAAGAGTTCTTCAAAACTTATAAACATCCTTCTCTCCAGAATGCTACAAACAGAAGCCATGGCTTCTGAGAGCTACCATGGGGCCCTGGAAAAATTTCTTCTGTCCCTCAAATGTTTAAAACATTTGTGTGTGTCTGTGTGCTTGTGCGCATGCGTGTGTGTGTGTGTGTGTGAGAGAGAGAGAGAGAGAGAGAGAACACAGGTACTATGAACACAGGAACACAGCAGGGAAAATACTTCCTATAAATTCCTAAGGCTGGGAGTCAACCCCACTGAATATATCAAAGTACAATATATACCTGGTTAGTAATAGTATTGCTCTCTAACTGTTGCTGAAACCAACACTTCCCCCTTGATCTTGCTGGCTTTCCCCTTGATCTTGCACAAGAATAAAATGAGGCAGGTAGATAACTTCTGCCCACTTCTCTAAAGATTTATGATTTTTTTGCCAATCTCTCTCTCTCTTTTTAAAATAATGAACGTTAGGGAAAACTTACAGTAGCGTCATGGGCTACATATAGAGAATGATCATGTGAGGGGTATGTTCTGTTTTGCTTTCTGTAAGGATTTTTGATTGCAACTCTGGATGGAGCCTTCACACATCCAGGGATAAGCATTATTTTACACCAGAACAACATTGAATATAATAGCTAGATGTGGTGCTGAAGTCTTTATGAGAAACAATCCATAGTTTTATGTATAAATCTTAGTAAACACACAACATGTAAGTTGCAGACAGCAACACCTGGCTTTTAGTTTTTAATGCATTCTAGTATAATTATTACTGGTTTTAATTACTCCTGGATGTGTGTGGCTTACCAATATATTTTATTGACTACTGAGGAAGGCCTTTTAGTGGCCGAAACGCGTATGGTCCTTTTGTTTTAGATAGTCCATCAATTGTCTATTTGATATTTACTATTTGGATACAATTGTTTTTGGTCATTTGATCCATCCTTGTATATGAAATACTTTAACTATGTATGTTTTTACCATGTTGTCTGATATCCAGACTTTTACCTTTTAAAAATTTTAATTGTTCTTGATGTGTACACTTTATAATAAATATATGTAATTTTGTTATTCGTTTGTAGTGTTAGCTTAACACTCTTATTCCACTCACTTTTTTGGGTTAAGTTCCCCCCTTTTTCTTCGTTTCTGTAAGGATGATCAGTGTGGTGCAATAGCATGTTTTTCTCTCACCATATTTGTTGGGGTGTTGGGTGACTCACTTCTGAGTAAGCATCTTTGGATGATCACACTTAAGTAGGAATAGTAAAAGGAAAAAATCTAAAGAGAGAGAGTCTGTGTGGACAAAAATACCTTTTTTTGAATGATCAGCTTGATTGAACTGTACATTTTTTCATGATATGAAAATGTTATTATTTATGTAGATCATGTACAGAGTTCTTTTTTACTTATTAAGTGCTAGTTTTTTTTTAACACAGCAGTGATCTCCAGTGTGGCGGCTTAGGGTACTGTAGTACCAACTGATGTGTTTCCAAATACCCACTTGCTTCTTGAGGATAAAATCCAAAAGTGTACTGAACAAAAGAGGCACTTTGGAATGCTCCGTACCAGATGACTGAATTATGAGGGATTCAACTCAGCCTGGGCAGGCCCACAGCAAAATTGCCCCTGCAAGCCCAATAAGGTTGGGGTCCTTGGATTACAGGGTAGGCAGTGGACCTTAATATGTACATTAAGCCTGTATCCTTACATTGTTGGATATTGCACTAAACTGTGGTATATTGCCTTTGGAAAAGGTAGTAGTATAGATGAGGGTCAATTAAATGAAGACTGAAGTGCTGTTGGTCAATTAGAAAGCCAGTCAAGGATCAAGGAATTCACGTGTCCTGGAGGGGGTTTCACACTCCCTGAATACACCATCGCCATTTTCACATGGCCACGTGCCCAGAAGATCACGCAAAACTCATGGCATAAAAGCATCTTCCTAGCGCAATTTCCCAGCATGATCCTGTTTAATAGTGCTTTTTCTGACATCATCAGGTCATTAAAGGGGATCATGCCAGGAGATCATGCTAGGAAGATGCTTCATGCCGCGAGTTTGCGCGATCTCCCGTGGCACGTGTGAAAACAGTCAACCCGATATACCATCTATGCAGGGCTGGCGTGCCCATTGAGGCCAGGTAGGCGGTGGCCTCAGGCGCAGGGAGCTGGAGGGAGCGCTGGAGGAGGCGCGGGGGGCGGGAGTGTGCACCACAGAGCTGCAGCCTCCTATCCCTCCTGCCTTGCACCGCTGCCGCCACCAGCACACGCCCCCGGCTGGGCGCAGCAGCCGCGGGCAGGCGTCTGTGGTGGTGCAGGCAACCGAGCGGGAAAGCTCAGAGGCTACCTGCGCACCGTCACAGCCGCCCGCCACTGCGATCGGGCCGGCGGCAGCACACGTGCTCCCGTGTTGACGTCACGTGTGACGTCATCACGCATGCTGGTGTGTGCGTGCGTATGCGCGCACGCGAGGGTGCCCGGCCGGCCACGAGTGCCAAAAACCCTGGCGCCACCCCTGCATCTACGGCTGTAGTTAGATTACTGTAATGTGCTCTATGTCAGGCTGTCTTTCATAATAGTCTGGAAATTTCAGTTGGTCCAAAATGCAGCAGTGAGGAGGTAATATTCAGTGGCAGATACATAATCTGTTTCCTGGCACTACTGAAAGTGCTGCTGGTTGTTACCCTTAAAGCCCTAAATGGCTTAAGGCCAGGGAACCTGAAGGGCCGCATCTTTCTGTACTGTCCAGCATACAAGTTCCTATCCTCCTCACAAACTCTGCTCTCTGTACCTCTGCTTACAGAGGTGAGGAAGGTGCAACCAGAGATCAGGTGCCTCACTTGAGTAGTGCATTCCGCCTGAGTCTCAGCTGGCACCAACTCTTCCAGATGTCAGGCCGAAACATTTTTTACCCAGGCTTTTAATTGAGGGTTTGAGCTTTTAAACATCGTTTTATACTCTGCTTCTAACTGAGAACTTGTTTTAAGTTGGTAAATGCACATGCCACATCTCAAGAGACCTGTTCAGGGTGGCTCTCAAATTTAAAAAAAATCACTCAATGAAACTACAAAAACAACATTATTATCAATATTAAAAACGAGACATTAAAATCAGCATGACACAAAAATGAGTAGCCTAGAAAAATCCATTAACATAGTCCCTGGGCTAGAAGTAGACTACAAAAGCTCATAAAATAGATATTACCCATCAGTTTAAAAGCCTGAGTAAAAATAAATGTTTTGGCTTGGTGCCAAAAAGATATAGAGTAGGTACAGATGCTGGGCCCACACTTGTGTTCCCCAGGAGCACTTTGAGAGTGGGGCCTGGGAGAGGAAAGGGTCCCTTGACACTTTGGCTTCACTTCCAGGTGAAACCTATTGATATTTGGTCCGTTCCTAGAGCATCATGGGGCAGTGATGTCAGCAGTGTTGCCTGCCCCTATTTTTCTCATACTCCTCCATAGAGTAATGACAAACAATGACTGGTGGGGCAGGAGTTACCCTGCCCTCAGTGGGCACCTGTTAACTATAAGAGTTGGCACCAGGCAAGCATCAAAGTATTCCAAAGGCTTCCAAGTTATTCCCCTACCACTAAAATGCAGGAGCACAAATAGCAGGGCTTGAGGCAAGGGCTGCTTCCACACATGTTGGATAATCCACTTTCAATACTTTTTAGTGAACATTTGAAACTGATTTTCCATGTGTGGAACAAAAAATCCACTTCTAAAGGATTACAAAAGTGCATTGAAAGTGCATTATTCAACATGTGTGGAAATGGCCATTATCTTAATTTATCATTCATTTGCAATTGGATTTTCTTGTGTGAACAAGACTGTCCTGTTGGGAATAATTACTACAGCAAAATGATGATGCAGTATCAAAAGACCATCTGAGTCCACCCCATCTCCAAAAGTTTTCTGTTGACTGCCTTGCTGCGTGAGTGGGTGTGTGTGTTTGTGTGCTCACTACAGATGGAGAGGAAGTGTTGTGTGTGTTTCTTCCGTATATCATGTTTGTGTATCAAAAGTGGGGTTGGATTGCTCCATGAAGGAAAGGTTCATCAATGGCCTACTAGCCACGGTGACTAAAGAAATCCTCCAAATCCAGGAGCAGCAAACCACTGAATTCTCGTGCTAAGAGGCAACATCAGGGAAAAGCCTTGCCATTTATGCCGTGTTTTTGCTCCCCAGGACAAGTGATTGGTTATTAAGTGAAATAGAGTGCTAGGCTAGATGGACCTCTGGTCTGAGCCAGTAGGGCTCTTCTGATGTCCTTGTAGGCCAGACTTAACTTAGCCTGTGGTCCATTTCTATATGTGCACTTCGATAATAGTTATTTATGTGCATTGAGAATATATACTCTGTTTTTTATGGTCAAATACCTTCTCAAAGTGGAAAACAAAAATAATTTTAAAAATTATAATAAATTACTAAATTGTACATTAAGCAGTTTGATGTCTCATAGACTAAAGGCAGGTCAGCAAAGGAGTTTTTAAACCAACTTTCCCCATTATTTTTTTCCTTTGACAAAACATCCCACAAAAAGATATATAGTTTGGTGGGAATGTAGGTACAAGGGGCATAATTTCAGTCAAGCTTACTATTCCCCCAGTTGGGGCAGAGGATCTCCACCACCAGCAGGCACTTCCTACAGCTGCTCAGCTGGCTGGAGGGACTGGCAGGAAATGTGGGCAATGTCAGCAGTGTTACAATGTGCTGACATCATTTCCTGTACACCCATAAGTGATGTCAGCATGTTGCTGGGGACTTTCTTGTATTATTGAACTATTGAGATTTGCCCAGATATGAGAGCATCCCAGGATACTGACATCATTTCTGAGCACATGGGAGTGACATCAATGCATTGCCAACAATGTGTTGATATTACCAGTCCACATGACCCACTAAGTCCCTCCCCACCTTCTGCTGGTTACCAAATGGTACTTGGCAACTCTAATTTCAGTATTTTGCACCCTCAGGATAAAGTTATTTACAACCTGCTTGCCATTATAACGTTTCTCACTACTATATCATAATGAAAGATGTTGTGTTTGTTGGCTATCACCTGGTCAGACAACCAAGAAAGGAAAGAACCTTGCATTAGGAAGATGTCAACCCTGGGCATTGCCCTACTGTATCTTTGATATAAGAATAAATTGTTTCATTTTTTGTACTGGGCCAACGCCTTATGATCTGAGGGTGAGAAAGCTCCTGTTAAAACTTATTTAAGGAGCATTTAGGACACACTAGTAAAGTTTTCACCAAGATGCATCACTTTACATCCACACCATTACAGATGAAAGATCTCTCGGTCTGGGGAAAGCAAAACAAAGGGGCAAAAAGGGTGGTGTGGCATATTTATCATGTACATTGCAGTCAAATAGTCTCCCCTCCCTGATACTTGTGTGAGTTGGTTTAGTATCAAGAGATGGAGTCCCTGCTTAGTTCTGTTTGTTACCTAGATGTGTAGATTGCATGCGCTCCCTTGTTGTGAAACCAGTTGCTTGTATCTCTGTATCTCCTAGTTTATAAACAGATGTTGTTTTGTACACACCCATCTCTGCTGTATCAACCTGACTGTGGGAATCTGAGTAAGTACTCTAATCCTAACCTACTTAAAATTCAAAAGTCTGGTAAATCTCTTATGAATACACCCTGCACTTACCATTCTTTCAGCTAGCTTTTCTTTCAGCAGATGAAGAGTGCAGAACACCAGGAGGTAACTCTGTTGCCACATCAGAAGGCACAACATTAAAAATGAATGAGTGACTCATTCTAGTAAATGGGCCCATTTTATAAAGACAGCTGAGTAACAATATGGGAAACTGCATGTGGAACCTGTAAAAGGAACTTAAATATTTCTGGCTTTCAACCATCCTAATGTGAGATACAGATCTTTCTGCATACTGTTATTACACTCACGTCTCAACTCCCTCATGGAATTCAAGGCAGTATAAATGAGGTTCCCATGAGGTTTCTCAGAACAGCTTGGTTTGCAGGAACACAGGCCTTCAGACCATATGCTGGGCATGCCTTTTATTTCTGAACAAAAACTATGAGATTTGTACTCTGATTTGCTCCAAAGTAGTTGCCATGTGACTAGGAGTGATACTGGGCATGAGGTACAGTTACCTCTTGGGAGATTTTTAGCTCATTGCTTGGCTTTTTAAGAATTATGTTCATTACAGATAATATTAAAGAGGGCAAATGTATTCCATGTGAAAATCTATTATCATGACCTGAACAGTCTCTTGAAAAATACTGGTTCAGTAGGCTGCAATATCATATGGCTACAGCTGTAGATCTAATTAAAATGTAGATCTAATAAAAAAACCTGGCCATTTCTTCTCCTATGGAGGTTTGGAACTAGAAAAAGGTTCATTTGCACTGGCAACTTATTTTTGATCATGTCTAGGGTTGCTAGCTCCAAGTTGGGAAATTCCTGGAGATCTGGCAGGTGAAACCTGGAGAAACCTGGAGAAAGTGGGGTTTGGGGAGGGAAAGGACCTTGGCATGGCATAATTCCATAGAGTCCACCCCCAAAAGTAGCCATTTTCTCCAGGTGAACTGATCTCTGTGGCCCGGAGACCAGTTGTAATTCCAGGAGATCTCCAGCCACTACCTGGAGGCTGGCAACCCTAATTATGAAAGCGGTGGATAAGTAATATAGTGGTACTATTCACTTAATGCTGTCTGATTTACAGCACATTTCTAGCAGAGTTACACCCTTCTAAGCCCAATGAGTGCAGTGGACTACATAGGGTGTTACTGAGGTTAGGATTGCGCAGGGCCAGATCCAACCAGCTCTCCTGCAGATGAAAAAGGAAGGAGTGGTCCCCACTGACAACAGAGAAAGGCTGTTTTGGGGATCATAGGACTTGCATACACAAAAGCCATGTGGGATGGAGGCTGCAGCAAGGAAGATTATTGAATGAGACTGAATGAAAACTCCAACCCACTGGCTGGATCCAACCCACTGTTAATAGTATTTGATTGTCATTGTTCTAGCAAGCCCTGAAAGAGAGAATGTGGGTGGTGTAGGAATAGCATTAACTACTTCCTGGGAAGTCATATATGGGCCGAATCCACACTTCCCTACCTTCCGCTTTTCATGTGCATTAATCGTGCTGGATTCTATCCCGCAATGTTCCAGTCTGTGTTCACATCCCTTCTCTTACTGCCGTTGCCTTGTGCCATACTTCGTCCACATCCCTGGTAGAATCGTGCAATATGGGGCGGGTTTAGATCCGACATCGCCGATGACAACATCACATTCATTTTTTAAAATTTTTTCATCAGATTTCCGCTATAGCATTTTTTTGCTAAATTGCTATGGTGAGGCCACACCCCTATGATGCCTGTGATTGGTTAATGTTATTCTATGCCTTCTTCTTTGAAATCCATTGGACCATTATTCTGGCGGTCTAATTTGAACTGATATTTAAGGTGGGGGTGATCCAAACTCTCCAAACGGGCAGGCTAATTATTTGACGCTTGAATGTAATGTTAGAATGACGGATTTCCGCTATAACGGTAATCTCAACAGTTTTAAAAAAATTAATTTTAACAGCCACCGATATTTCTGACTGTTCGGCATCCTAAAAATGACACGGAAATGGAAATAATGCCACCCCTCGATGTCTCCGCGGGGATTTTGGAGCACCCCGATTAAGATTTATGGCCGGGATTGTGCAACAATGCTGGGAAAGTCCCCTTTAAAAAAAAAGGGGGAAAGGGCGGGCAAGTAGGCATGCTGCGAAGAGAGTGGAAAAGCTTGATAATTCCACGGCAAAGAGGGATGGTGTTCTGGAAAGGCTGCAAACACGGAAGTGGGGTGGTTTGAAGGGAGCGGTCTCCTTGTGAAACGCTTCTATTTGTCCACATCCACGGTGAGAACCACGCAAGAGAAGCATTTGAACGCATGACAAATCCGTCTGTGGGCCAAGCTACACATGACGAATGACACTTGAATGGCAAGTGTATTTCTCCCTGTTCACTTGCCCTCCACTCAATCCACTTGCCGTTCAAGTGTCATTCGTCATGTGTAGCTTGGCCCTGAGGTGCAACGCGAAAGACACGAGAGAATGGCGGGATTGAGGTACGAGTATGTGAACAGCCCTCTGAGAAGTGAATAATGGGCGGGGGGAACAGCGGAAAACTTGAGACGTGTGGATTTGGCCATGGTTAGAAAGCCCTCCTCAAAAGCAGCATCCTCTTGCATTCTCACACAATGCAGCAAAAATATGGTATTATGGTGTAAATATTACTTTTTATCACAACTCAGAATCAAAGATGAACAGTAGTAAAATCCATCCCCACTGAAGTTGTCATACATCTACCGTAGAAGCACTCTTGTGTTGAACTTAACGTGGGTGTAAACATCACCTATGATTTCCATAGTGCTTGAAATGCACGAAGTGTTTTACTATAAATAATATCCAGAGCACTTCTAGGCTGCAAGTTTATAATCTAATAAACTGGCGATGAAAAGAATGGAGGGAGGAAAAGACTATATCAATGCTGGTCAAATAAGAATAAAATGATAAAGAAAGAGAAGATAATAGAGTTCCACTAGAGATGCCACTAGAGTTCACACTGTAGAACCTCACATGAGCTACAGCTGCTCATAGAGCTGCCTATAATGAAAGGCAAGTCAGGCCCCAGCCATATTCTCTGCCTTAGATGGTGGATCCAAGCCAGAACAGAATTCTCCCCTTTCCCTTCCAACTTGTTTTCTGCTGCAAGAACTGCAATAACTGGCCAACCAGAAGGAAGAAGCTCCCTCATTCATGATCCATTAGTGACTTGGGCAAAAAGTGCATACGGGAAACGCCAGGCATCCTGAGAACTTCATTTCCCAGTCTGGGAAGAAGGGGAAAGAATTTGGCCCATTGAAAGCCTGCCACCCACCTGCCAATTGCTGCTGTGGCAGAGCAGTAAGCTTTGACCTTCAGGAACTCTTTTGCATTCCTCGCAATGGGAGTTCCAAGAGTCCCCCTCAAGTAGTCATCATCAGGTTTGGGATAACCAGAGCTACTTGCTGAACAGCACATAGTTTGGTTTGTCCCGTTTTGAAGTGAGCCTGTGGGGATTTACCCAGCCCTACTAAGATCCAAAAACAAGCATATTGTAAAGCCACGATAAAAAAGATAGGATTTTAACCTTTTTTAAAAGAACAAGACAGCCAAATAAACATTAAAAGGAAGAGTGTCTAAAGTGTTACACTGAGAGCTATGGGGGGAACTAGGGATCTTCCCAAGAGTTCTCCAGGAAAACTCAGAAAGCTGAGCCCAGAGGTACACATCCCAGGTGACCCTTCCACTCCACTCCTTCCCCCAAAGCTTATACTGGTGTGGGGGCTTCAGCAGAATCAGTGAGTTAACCTTTAAGGTGCAGATGCTACTGTAGTGGCTCTGTTGCTGTCAGAGAGTCCTGGGAAATGGAATTGTCAGGATCTGCCTGCTGACGGGTGGCTCCGAGCACTCTGTTTTCTAGGTTCTCCTGCAGAAATGGATATGCCACAGGAGCTGGCTGCAAGCCCTCTGTGCTGCTATTCCCCTACTTCGACAGGGAAAGTTTTGTGAAAGGTGATGACCAGCAACAGGGAAGTCATTATGAGCCAAGCCTCAGAAGATGCTTAAACTTTATAAGACATAATCAGAGAAGGGAATAATAAAGGAGACGGTGGTGGCATGGTCAAAATACTTGCAACTGTGCAAATGGGCCCTTCTGAGTAAACACTTCCAAACAGTTTCATTTGGGAAGGTGCTTTTACAATGTGCTCCTTCTGGCCTTTAAGAAACAAAACCCATACTTTGTTTTCCAGCTCTTTTCTAGCTGCTCATGCCCTATTTTCAATTTTGTACTCTTTTCCAGGCACATTAAAGAATGGGAGTATTTGCACCCAGCAGGTGGGCTCTTTTCATCATTTGGAAAATGGCAAAGTACAGTTGTGGTGTGTTCCCTGCTGTTTATGAGCAAATTGTACGTCAAACCCAGTGAACTGAAGTGCAACCCTTTCCTTTCCTGATGAGAATCACTTTGGCACTTGTACAAAGTTCTACATTTTTTAAAAAAACCTCTCATGCTGTGCAGCAGTCGACAGTTGAACTAGAAATATGAATCTGATCCCAAGTGGATACATGAGATTAAACTGCAAATAAACCACAAAGCTCCATCACTGGCGTACTGCGGCTACTTGTCATGGATACCTGAAGGGTCTGCCTCGCCTAGCATTTGCCTGTAACTCTTTTGTGGCTTTCACATTAAAACAGTATTGATTATCTGGTATTTTCCTCTTTATACTTCTCTAACATCACCTGTCATAGATTTAGAATAGCTTTTACAGCTGTCCACTTACAATCTATACCAACAACCATGTTAATGGGCCATTACATGGAAAACCTGTCCCTGTGGAGCCAGAGAATTGGAGGACCTCCCCCATCATCAATCATCAGTATAGCTAATTGTCAACATGGACAAATTTGTGGATACTTATATCCAGAGATATCCACAAGATAGTTCTTTCTACAAACCTGAAAAAGGCACAGGTTTGCAGAAAAATCTGAAACATTAAAATAAATGTTAAAAACTTCCAAAATAATAGAGACAACACCTGTAACTTTAAGAAATGAATGCCTTTGGTGACAACCACAACGGTACTGACAGCCTTCAAGCCTCGTTTTCCGTCAGTAAAAGGCAGAGGCTCTTTTGGCCCTAGCGGACAACTTATTGACAGTAACTTCCAGTTGACTTGAAACTGTGGAAGCTGCATAACTCACCCATGACTGGCTCCTTGCTGCTGTTTGAAAGCAGCCCCACCCCCCGCACAAGCCAGTTTGGGGGAGTTGTAAGAGTTTCAAATTAGGATCTGGGAGATGTAGGTTCAAATCACCACTCTGCCTTAGAAACTCATTATATGACCTTGGGCCAGTTACACAGTCTCAAGCTAACCTACTTCACAGTGGTGTTGTGAGGATAAAATGGAGGAGAGGAGCATGTTGTCCTCATTATGGAGAAAGGCGCAGGTATAAAAGGAGTAAGTAAATACTAAATTAGCTAAAGATGGGGAGCAGATCAAAGCTAGCTTGGTGGGTTGGGTAGGAAGGAGAGAAGGAAACAAAGAAAGGTGAGGACACTGGGATTGCTAGATAGAAAAGAGTCCAGTAGCACCTTTAAGACTAACCAACTTTAATGTTGTATAAGCTTTTGAGAATCACAGTTCTCTTCGTTAGATGCATGGGATAGCTAGGAGGAAGAAAGGAGGAAATATTGTGTGGAGTAGGGTTGCCAGGTCCCTTGAGTCCCCCGGTGGCGGACTGGGAACCTGGCACGCACCCTCCATGCCCTTTTGTGTTTCTTCTTGTGTGCGTGGTATGTGCGTGCGCGCTCCCAGCGTGCATGATGACATCACTTCCAGGAAGTGACATCATCATGTGGGTCAAAGGGTGACCTGGCATGTGCTCTCATGCTCGCCAAAGGGCTGAATCACCCCCCGTGGGCCCAATTCAGCCCGAAATAGGCCCGTCATGGGACACGGGGGCGTGCCACGGTGGGGCGTGGGGGCGCACTGCACTGCCTAGAGGCATGCCATGCTGCTGGGGGGGCACCCCCATGGTGCGCCCCCACACTGGCCAGGTAAGTTGGGTCATGGGGGAGGAGGTGGGAACAGGGGATCCCCTGCCCCGGCGGGGGATTGGCAGCCCTAGTGGGGAGGGAGATACAGGAGAAAATGAGGTGTCTCCTATACATCCTGGGCTCAGCCCTCCCCAATCTTTGCAGGTCTCCCACTTATTTTTTTCTATTTTGTCATATTTCTTAAGAGCCCAGATCTAAATTTCTTGCAGCTATTTTAACAAGTCTCAATTTGCATCCAGTAGGGGAGAAAATTATTTTCCTTCTAGCTCAGGTAGATCTGTACTTCACTTACCTGATACCAGTATATGCACTGACCCTGAAAATTCAAGCTGGAGCTGTGCTTGATGCCTAACCCATTGTAGTATGTCTTAAGTGTTTGTATCTTCGGACTAGGGATTTCTATTTTATTTTTATCTCACTTTAATTTGTTTTCATTGTAATCTTTGTTACTTGCCTTATTTGGCTTGACTGTGCAATAGTAAAACTCTTGTTTATGACAGTCTTTGTTAGTTGGTTTTTCCAATGTCTAATTCTCACTTGGGTGGTAAAACTGTGTTTGTCTGTATTATGTCAAACTACAAGTGAGGCTTATATGATTGAATACAAAGCGGGTTTGCAGCTGGCACCTGGAGGGAGACTGGGGGCAGGGGAGACACCATTGCATCCAAGTGGTGATATCATTTCTGGGGCTTGATAGGGTGGCAGGGAGGAAAATAGCTCAAAAATAACTATTGTTTTAACAGCATGGTGTCATTTCTGGGGTAAAGCTGGAAGTGATGTAATGCTGTAAACGTGACACTTTAGCATTCACCAGAACCTCAGCTTTCCTGTCAGTTTTCCTTTTTTTATCCTTTTTCATTTTTTTAAAATATACCTTTAGTATGTGTTCCTTTCTTTTGTGATTTGGGTGGCCATTATGGTCTTCTCCCCTAAAGAGTTTGCTTCCCCCAAGGTATCATACAAAATATCCTGCATGATCTCTAGCAGCATTACAGAGAATGTTAGTTGACCATTCCTTTGTTAGATTGATGGTTTCTAATGGTTGATGTTTTTTCAGTGGGCTTTTAGTTGTTTGGAGATATTTCCCTGATGGTTCTGTTTAGTATGCAAGAGAGTGTGAGGAGGTGATACTCCTTCCCAGCTTAAGGGAATGGAGAGGAGTGTGTGTGTGTGTTTAAAAAGAACAGTTTTGAGTTTTTTGTTTTAAACTATTGCATTATATGCTATCTGTTATCTGGATTGTTTCATAATGTAAACAACAGTTTCACAAAGCAAAGCCTTTTTGGAAGGCAAAGGCAATTCTGTATGGTGTGGGCTGGGAAGACACAGCTTGCGTGATAGAAATAATATCCACTGGCACTGAGAATAAAGCAGAATGGACAGAATCTGCATAACAGGAAGAGAAAATCTGGTTTTCCCTAAGGAGGTAAACGTAAACAACAGAGCACAATGCCAGCCAGTTCTGGGAAATGAAAAAAATAAGATATTCACATTTGTACTTCACATAAAGGAATGTATTTTAATCAATGAAAAAACAGGTGGCTTAAAGCCAGTGGCTAAAAACAAAAGAAATGGATGACAAAAAACAAGCATTGTATTAGCACATGACCCAGATTCCAATTTTTGGCAAAAGAACTCAGGGTGGGTGAGACAGGGCTTCTTGAACATTAAAAAATGCCCAGGGAAGGGCATATATAGGTTTGTGAGGCATATTTCTTTTATCTGTTGTGGAATTAAGCTGGAAGGTTAAGTTTCCTAACTGAGGTATGGTTACATGGGGACCTCGGCCAGTCTGATACTTTTCTCACTGGGTAAACCAAGGAAGCCAGCAGAGCACGTAGTACCACAGCCTACTACTAGACATGGGCACGAATGGGGGGGGGGAACCAAACAAGCTGTTAGTTGTTTGTTGCCATCCACGAACAACGAACAACGAACAGTAACGAACATGACCCTGTTCACAAACGTTCATTGTTCGTGGCCCTTTAAAGATCCCTTTAAACTATCAGGTGGCAGGTGACAGTAACATAAACAAATTTCTCTAGTCACTTCAGTGGGAGAGGCTGTTCAGTGCATCCTGAGAGATTTATTCATGGAGTTGTTTCTCTCCACTGAAGTACACGGGAACACTCTCACCTGTGAATTAGGGGTTCCTTGTTCCTGGATGAGGCAAAGCAGGGAGTAGACACATTCCTACTCATACAGGGAGTAGGAACATCCCCACTGGGGACAACAGACCAAGGAGAGAGGCATTATATCCCCAATCTGTTCACTTTTCTCTGGGAAGTGCTAATATATCTGCCTTTCAGAAGAACAATCAATCACAGATCACCTTATACTTTATTCCATTATGTGAACATGTTTAAAAATGTGGGAGGAATAAACTCATTCAGATTTTGGCCCTCCTTTTTCACAATGAAATGTGTATGCTTGAACTTGCATTGCAAATGCTAAAAATAGCTCTGCAAAAAGGGTTTTCCTCCAGCACTTTCATTATTCACATGATATGGCACGTTGCATAAAACTGCACATTTTACCACAAAGTGCTATAAGCAAGGATGCAGGGAACAGGAACATTTTCCCTAGTGATAATAGTACTGAATGCTTTCAATACAACTCAGACATGGGGAAAATGAGTATTCTTCTGAACAAAAGAATGAGGAAATGAGAAAATTCATTTGAGAAATGAGAATTTCATTTCAGTGAAAATTCAGCAATAAAGCCAATAAATAGGCCCAGACTTTTGTTGTCTCTTTGCCAGATAGGAGAAGCACCCAATGCTCATCTTTTCAGACTGGATGGAAGAGGAGGGAGGGAAGAGTAGGAGGTCTCTGCAATCATCTGTCTATGGTAATACCATCCTGAACTTTCAGTGTACTGGATTTTCAGTGCTTAGTATGCTAATATTTTTACAAGCAGAAACTCAGCATTAAAAAAACCAGCTAGTCCAAGGAACTGATGCTTTGTATATTAAAAAAAACCCTGTTCACTGTAGCTGTAGCATTATTAGCGATATGATTGGGCTGAGGGTTGTTTTGTGCTTAAAACTTGCTGGTCAAGCCCTTTGTTCAGACCGTCAGTGACTGTGTGAAAACATAGATCCAGAGGAGTTAGCCATGTTAGTCTGTAGTAGCAAAATCGAAAAGAGTCCAGTAGCACCTTTAAGACTAACCAACTTTACTGTAGCATAAGCTTTCTGATGAAGAGAACTGAGATTCTCGAAAGCTTATGCTACAGTAAAGTTGTGTGAAAACAGGGGAGTATGGTTATGTGCGCAGTCCTCCCTCAAGGGGCCAGCAAAGGCATCCCATATTTAGATCAATGTCATATGTCTCTATGAGGCCTTTAGTGAATGCACAACCAGGTAGGAGAGAACCCCCACTCTACTATGGAACTTCACTGGGTGACCTTGGCCCAGTCATAATTTACCAAAAAAAAAGAGAGAGAGGCTATTTTGAGGATAAAATGGAGGAGGGGGACAGTTTGGGTTTCCCCTTCAAGCCACTTTGGGTTTCCATTGGGAAAAAGCGGGGAATAAACATCCTAATAAATAAATACTTAAGTGTTTTTTTCCCCCTTTTGGCTGTCTGTATGCCCCATAATAAGCTTCTTCAGCTCCTAGAAGTGCCACACTCATAGGTTATTAGTGAACTGGGGGCCAAGCTCCCAAAGGCAATCTGAGAAGCCATGTTTTTTTACTCAAACTTGACTGACACAATATGGATTCACCAGATTATTCCAAATTTTTGACATAATTTATCTTCAATTTAAAAACAAACAGAAGAGGTAAGTGTGCTTTTGTTGTACGTTTTCTGTTGACTGGAGCATCTGTTCCGTTGCACAGTTTCTTCCAGTCAGCATATTATAGCAACAGTGTGTAAACCAATTAATTCTATCTCCTACCTAGTTTGCTTCAGCCCTCTTGATCATATCAGTCTGTTGTATTAATGCAACACAAGCACCAACATGGGAATAAACATTGTCAACTCTCATAACCAAAGGTCAGCTCTCACTGTTGGGAGGCTGCTCAGCCTTTGGGGGAATGCACGGCATCCTGCTTAACTTACAGCATGTGACAATAGCCTTCTGAATTATTTAGGACAAGGCAGAATAAAGGCTTTGCAGTATAAACTGTGTTTCTATGCTTTGATCACAAAAACTTACATTTCCCTGATAATGCAGAAAATCCCTGGAAATGACATGTCATGGAAATAAGCATTTTATTATTTTTGTTATTGGCCTTGTCAGAGGCATAAAAAATAAGCTCCCAATAAATTAGGGATGAGCTCCAGAAGTTTTATTTTAATGGTAAGAGTTTCAGTATACCCAAAGTTCTCATTTTGATTTAATTTCATTCTGTATCACTGAGGGGCACCAGAATGTGTACGTTAGCTGCCAACATTGCTTCATAAGCAATATATTTGAAATCAAACATTCCTCCTGTACAGAATTACTGATGCTTCCCACATACTGTACTGTTTTCTTGTTTTCTGAGCTTCCTGTTTAACTGAAGCAGATGCAGACAACCTAATTTTGCTTTGCACTCATATTTTATGTAGGGTTTCCAAGTGTCTTAGTACAGCGAGAGATCTCCTATCCCCTACTCTTGCTGCCTGCCACCTCTCAGCTGAGTGGTGGGAGGAAATTTCCAGTTAAATGAAAACTGACCTGATTGGCATCCCTGGAGTGATGACTTTGCTTCCTATGTCAGGCAATACTCTAGCATTTGCCTTATGGTTAAACCATAGAGTTTTGATCAAATGCTAGAGTGTCACCGTCCCCAGCACAATGATATTATTTCTGGGATGTGCCAGAAGTGACATCATTGCACTGGCAACACTGATCACCTCCCCATCATAAATCCCTGACTCTTCTGTCTCCTGTTTGTTGCCAGGCCAAGCTGACAACCCTAATGCTATTGCTGTTAAAAAAAAAATCACAGTCCATTGTCCACGAGTGGAATTTGTGCCAGATTTCAGTGGTGTTTTCCCTTGGAAGCTGCCATGGAACACATAATGTAGACATGCACAACTTGGAATCCACCATGCCTAGCACAGCTCAGCATCCATGATTTCCAGTTTGCTGTGTGCAGGGCAGTGGCTTAGAGACAGAGCACATGTTTTGCATGTAAAAAGGGCCATGTTCAAGCTCTGGTATCTCTAGTTTAATTATTGCAGGTATAGGGAAAGAACTTTGTCTGCCTTACAGCTGTTATTAGAGCATACAATGAAAAGTGAGACCGATCTATGGTCTGACTTGGGATAAAGTAGCTTCATATGATCCTCTTCCACTGCCCATTTTTGCAATTCCAGGCATGGAATGGTAATAATAATAACCTTAGTGCTTTGGAATGAGCAAAGTCCAAAGTCTTTCACAAATATGATCATGTTGGATGCCTTTCAACAATCCTGTAAGATAGATCAGTATTGCTATACTCATAGTATAGACAGTGCTGAGGATCAGAGAGAGGGGTATTGAGTAGACTTATTTAGTGAGTACATGGCAAATGCAATACTTGAACCAGAGTCCTTGTAACCAGGGGTTTTTTTTCTGGGAAAAGAGGTGGTGGGACTCTCAAGAGGAAAATGAGGAAGAAACACATGGGATTCCTTGAAATCATATTATTTCCAAGCACTATTGCCGCGTATTTTCAAGAGGTGCCGGAACTCTGTTCCCCCAAGTTCCCCCTGAAAAAAAGCCCTGCTTGTAACTCATAAATTGACTTAAATGAATTTGGAATTCTACTGATATTCTCTTAGCCACGATGCTAGGGGAGGTTTTCTTTGTGGGCTTCCATATGTGGCTGAGTACACCTTGGGTCCTAAGGTGTGTTTGCCTGCCTTTAGTGATGATAGAGTACGCTCACTGTGTATAACAGAAACTTTGCAATGACATTTATTTTTAAACCTTAGATCTTACAGTTTTCTTTCTAAAATCATTGTCAGCCTTGTGTGTGAAAGAAGAATCCAGAGTGGAATTTCTAGAAAGAGAGGTATCAGATGTCAAGATTGACTGAAAATCATGTGGAGGACATGTGTCCTCCCAAATGTTTCCCATTCACTAATGAGGAACTACACAAAGGAGCCACACATTTAAGATTAGAGGGCATAATTTGCAATCAGTTTCGAATGCATCTGATATCCCTCTTGAAACTCTGCTCTGGATTGATCTTCTACACACAAGACTGAAAGTGGTCTTGGGGAAAAAACTGTAATGGATAAGGTTCGAAAATAAAGGCCATTTCAAAGTTTCTGTTACACAAAATGAGATTACTTTCACAAATTCCCTGCGGCAAATACACCGTGTGTACTCAACAATTCCATGAATTTTGCTTTGGCAACTTTTTCTAAGAATGTTTTGTTTGCCCACACATCACCATATGAAAATGGATGGGTTTATGCCATTCCTTCGCAGGGCAATTCTGACCACCCCAAAAATTGTTACTATATCTGTGTGTTTTTTAAAATGTACTGACAGGAAATGTCTTTATAGAGAAGAAAATATACAAAGGAATCATTCATGTTTCCAAGGAGTATGCAACATAATAATATGCTTTTGGGGGGAAAAAAACCATCAGAAAAGGAATACCTGGATTCACACTCTTTGAACGTTTCTAGGATACATAGTAGTACATGAATCTGGCCAAAAGCCAGACATATTTGTTGTTTTATATTTTGCTTTTAGCTGGTATATAGAAGCATGAGTGTCTCTTTCACTTGTGGGATTTGAGTCCAGTGGCACCTTAGAGACCAACAAGATTTTCAGGATATAAGCTTTTGATAGGCAAACCTCTCTTCTTAAGACAACATCCACAGTTGCCAAAATAGTATTACCTGGGAGATTGTCAACAGATTGAAAGTATGTGGTGCTTTGCACATAACTGGGAGTATTGATAGCTTCGGGTCTGGAAATGGAGTCCATGTAGCCAGACACCCCAAAAGAAGAAGTGAGCTTTGACTTTTGAAAGCTTATACCTTTAAAATCTTGTTGCTCTCTAAGGTGCCAGTGGACTCAAATCCTGCTGTTCTATTGCAGACCAACATGGCTACCCATGTGAAACTATCTTGCACCTGTGTAATTCAGAAAAAATGTGTAAATTTTTTGAGGGGTATTAAGCAAATGGTGCTAATCCTACATCCATATTACATTTTTCCCATGCTGGGGCATGATTATGACAGTGTCAAGTTTTTGCTTAAAGCCATTTCTAATGAACGTTGCTTACCACTATTGCCAAAGCCAGAGTAAGCTTCCCATATATATGTTTATCCATGGAGAAAGAGGCAGTGGTATAATGATGAAATATACTTTTGAAAAACTAAGAGGAACACAGGGTACAAGGGTTAGAAACATATAGCTGGATGTTTCCGCACTCAGAACAGTCTTCTGTCTGATACAAGAGTTTAACTAGTTTAACTATAGGTGATGTCATGAACGTTGGTCACATTGCCAATGTATGACATCATTTTCATACACTGTTTCTATCTTTTTCTATAATTTTACCCTGAAACTTGGATTGCAGATCTGATTCATTGTCCCGTATGCTGATGACTCTTTTATCCGTAAGCCATTCACGCGCCGTACCGACTCGACACTTTCATTCCCAACAGTCACAGTCTGTGCCTGTTCCCAGATTTGTCAGAACAGAGAGCAGCAGCAAGAATGGAAATGATGCAATGATAAATAAAACAAAACAAAAATAAGAATGGCACAGTTAGAGAAGAACATCAGGATGAGCTATGAGAAACAATTCAGACGGAAATCAGTTGGAATTGACTGTGAAAGTCAAATAGAAGCAAAGAAGAGCTGAAATAATATGGTATGGATGGCATTGCAAATACTGTTCCTAGCTGAGAAAGACAGGTGGTAATAGGAAATTTGAGAGAAAAAATATCTTCGAACAAATTAGGAGGACTCCAGGCAAGTTAAAAAAAAAAGTTTCAACCCATTACAATTGAAGGTATTTGAGCTACTAAATAGAAGTTCATACCATGGCTGCTAAAGCAGAATCTAGGGCTAGCTACCACCATTACTAGAATAAAACAATGCTATAAAGAAATAAACGAGGAGGGGTCGTAGCTACGGAATGTTTAAATTAAGGATGAAGTGAGTAGTCATATCAAACCTAAAAATTGTTAAATGTCATGGATTTGCATGGTTTATTGTGCATGTGTGAAAAACCTATTGGTTTTAGCTCAAATTGAGATAAAAGACAATGCTGGCAAATGAGCCATGTTTTAAATTCTTAACTCTTGACTGAATAAAAAAATTGAGGGCATAAAGACATGGGGGTTCTATATCAGGTGCAGTGAAGGAAAGAGATCAATTACGTAGAAAGACTTCCACAATCATGCTGAGGGGAAAGTGACGTACCTTGTTTTGCCTCCTTTGCCTTCTCCGAAGCCTCAGAAATTCTTTGTGTTGCCTTGACACAAAATTCACTGCTGCATATTCAAGCAGTGCAGCAAACACAAAGAGAAGACACACTGCCATCCAGATGTCAATTGCTTTTACATAGGAGACCTACGTGACAAAGGAAATAAGATAGAGATAAAAACTCTTGTAATGGGGGATGACTCAAGGTGAAGAAAGAAAACATTGACAAGTAGAAACAGAATTCCTGTATGTTTACCACCCAATCGTGTTGGATATTCTTCTCTTCCAAATTCATTTCCAAGGACTGCCTAAAAATTCTGCTCCCATCAAACATTTGTGTTGTTTCACTGCTGTGTGGCTTCTCTTTGACCCTTGAGCTCTTGCTTTTTCTCAGGGCCATTTTCACTTTCCCAGCCCTTGATCTAGTTTGTATACATGCTCATTGAATAAAATTGGCTATAGCAACACACATAATTTTGTTTATGGCCATCTGTGAAGCTGTACACATGTACACTCGATATGTGTGCAATACCACACTTCCCATATAGTATTACAACATCAGTGAAAATCATATTAGTCACTGCAGCTGAAATTAATTCATTTTAATGGCTAAAGGAGGCTGAGGCCAGAAGTGCGGTAGATAGCGCAATCTTATCTCTCATGTTATTCAACCTCTACGAGCAGGAGCATGAAACATCACTCCCATCCTACAGTCGCTCCACTGGCTACCCATCATTTACCATGCTCAGTTCAAGGTATTAGTTATTACATACAAAGTTCTTCATGGCTTTGGTCTGGCATACCTACAGGATCGCCTCTCTCCCTATGTTCCTCCACGGCAACTTCACTCATCTGAACAGGGTCTCCTGCAGGTGCCAGGCTGCACACAGGTGAAGTCAGCAGCAGCCTGTACAAGGGCTTTCTCTGTGGTGGCCCTGATGTGATGTGCCTGGGGAAGTCAGAAGAGCCCCCACTCTCCTGGCTTTCCATAAATGATGCAAAAACGAACTATTCAAAATGGCTTGTTACTCAAATGGGAGGGCTGTATTGTAGGGATGGAGTCTCAGGTGCTTCACTAACAAGTTGGGGATCATAGACTTCATCACTATTTTTGCCTTATATATTATCTGCTGCTTTAAATATGTACTCCTATGTACAACCAGCACTCAATGTTGTCTAATGTTAGTCCTAGAATTGATTATGTTTTGCTCCAGTATTTATTCTACTTTGTCTTGGATCCTTGCTAATGCTATGTCTTTAAATTTGTATCTGTTTACCTTATAGTATTGTATTGAAATGTACCTGATACTGATTGTATTAACCTCATACTGTGTAATCCGCCTTGAGTCTCAGTGAGAAAGGCAGACTAAAAATGATGTAAATAAAATAAAAATAAAATAAATATAAATGTGTATGCAATATGTGCTGAAAAATCACAGAAAGATGAAAGGCACTTTGAAACAAAAAAAAAGAATAGAAACTCAAGTAAGTGGTGTTGGCTTTCCAAATTTAAACATACTTCAACAGAAGTTTCCAACAGGTAAGGGGCAAGAGAACCACTGTGGTATAGTGGTTAGAGGATCTGGAAGACCAAGGTTTGAATCCCTACTCTGCCAGGTGACCCTGGGCCAATCACAAACTCTCAGCTTAACCTACCTCACAGACTTGTTGTGAAAATAAAATGGAGAAGGATTATGTAAGCCACCAGGGCTCTCTACTGGGAAGGTGGTGTACAAACGAAGTAAATAAATAAATAAACATCTAATGCCAGAAGGCATATGGGCCAGTGTGTCGTCACCTAAACCTACCATAATGTATACAATGGGACTGTTCAAAGTACTTAACTTTTGCAGGGCTGTAACTTTTGCAGCAGGATAGTATACAGGCTTGCATTAATACTTTCCCAACCCACTGACTTGTGAGCGCTACTAATGAAAAAAATGGAAAGAGAATAGAAGCAGGGCCACTCCAACACGTTCCTAATGGGACAGACTACCAATGGTACTCTGGTGGGTTACCGCACTCATTACACATGTCATTGTTTCCCATGTGCAAGCGGGCCATGATGATTCCAGTTTTTAAGCATTTTTATGAGACCGATTTTGGTCCGTGTTCATTTTTGATGCAGTTTCTCTGTGCGATTATCCTACCATATCAAAGCATGTGGGGGCTTTTGTGCACTTCAGAAGAGCTCTCCCACAAATCTCCCCTCTTCTCACCATTACCCCTCCTTTAAACATCACACGTGCATCTGGCTCACATGCACGATCATATAATTTCCCCCCACTTTTTACATTTTTAATGGTCATTGCGCTATTACGATATCTACATATACAAAGGGAATCACATTTGCTACACTGGATCACTCATCAATCAGAATATCAGTCTAGGAACAACATTGAGAAAGAAATGCCATTTCTGATTTTATTTTATATATGGAATCGTGCAATAGCGCTAATCTACTGTTCTCATATTTATTAAACAGTTTGCATTTAAAACTTTGAGTGGGAAATCAATGATAGAAAATGGAGTAATACGAACCAGCCTAAAGTTCGTGGTGGTTCATCAGAAATGGGATATGATGAACCGCTGGTTTGCAAACCACGAACAGGCCTGGTTCGTGCTTAATTTTGGTTTGTATTTCAGTTCGTGCCCTTCTCTAATAATCTTCCCTAATTAATGGTTGCAGATTTCAGCATTTTTATTCTGAACACAGGCACCATTATGACTGGATCAAATTCTGCAAGAATTTCAATAAGCTTCATTGTTTCCATTGTATTTCTTATACAGGTTATCACTGCAGCCTCTGAAAGCCTTTGAAAGTATTTTTCATACAAGTACTCACTGAAGCCTCTGAAAGCCAAGACCTGTTGAGCGGCATACTAAACTGCAGCTACAAGTCACTACACATCAATGCACAATATTTTTCCAGTGTTGTCTTTCTATTGATAAACAGTTTCCATTATGCAGCATCTATTGTTGCCTGGCTATCAAGACATGTTGATAACTTCACCCACTCTTGCTGTGCTTCCAAATGGCACTTTGAGTTTCCATGCTGGGAAAGGGGTTGTGAAATACAGCTCCAATCACTGTACTGTATTTGTGCTGAAAAGTCTGCAAAAACAAAAAACAAATTTCTCTGTCTTTTCTTAACAGAAGATGTCGGCCAAGTTTTGTTAGCCTTTTCACCAATGGATAGCCAATGTCTGAAGTGCCTGGAATAAGATGGAGATTAATGACATCTTTGAGGTATGTAACATTTTTCAATGGTGTTAATAGCTTTTCTGGATCTTTTTTTTTTGTATTAATGAGTCTGTAATAGTTTCTGGCCATTCTGTTTTGTCAACCAAATCCAATATTTTAAGTCTGGAATTCAGGATCTTCGCATAGAATTGGAAAGATTATGCTGCTCTCAAATTATATCACGCTCTTAGCTCAATTGTTGTATGGTTTGTTTATGGAGCTGCCCAGCTCATGCTCTGCACCACAAGAAAGAGTTCAATCTAAGTTCCTGAGAGCCATTTTACAAATAGCTAGGTATGTGTCAAATGCTAGGGTAAGACTGGAGACAGTCTGCCTGAAAGTCGACGCCTGGGTCTGTATTCTGTCTGTATATGTGTGGTTAAAGGGACATCTCAACCCATAAGGTCTATTCCCTCTGATATTTTGTGACAACTGTCAATCAAACTGGCTGAAGGCTGTTCAGAGATACCTGCTGAGAATTGGACTTTCTCCCCAAATGCTTCTTCTTTATGGAATAGAGCATGCAAAAAAACTAGTTAAGCAGAGAATCAAAGATATTGAATGCCAATCTGACTGCTCTAGTTTACAAAATATAAAGGTTGGGTTAACATCAAATACCCTGTGGAACCAGCAAACTATTTAACATCTTTGGAAGTAAAAAGGTTTAGAAGGGCCTTCACTTTAGCTAGGTGTTCCACTTTTCATTCTGCTGTACTTGAAGGCAAGTATAAGAATATCCCCTGTACTAAAAGGGTTTGTACTTGCCAGTCAAGTGAAGTGGAGATCATTGAACACATATTTTTTTTCATGCTCATACTATAAGGTGGCCCATAGTAAGTTAATCACCCTGTTGTTTGAAAAAAACTGCATCTCTCCAAAAAACTTAAACTTGAGTTTCTTTTAGCAGACAAAGGTCCAAAGATCACTTATGAAGTAGCCAATTTCTGTACTCAGGTTAAGAAAATTTTATGATACTTAGATGTTGTATCAATTTTAAACTGCTTTTAAAAATCTTTTCATCCAAATTGTGAAATTTCTTAAATATGTTTTTGTCCTGTATATCTGGTCTAAGGACTGCAATAATAAAATCTAATCTAATCTACACACTCCCTTTCAAAGAAGAATAGAATGCATTTCAAGTGTTTAATTAAGCACATTTCCTCAGTCATTATTACAGCAACCCTGTATGATAGACCAGTTCCATTATCTCAAGAGATGGGAGGGAAAGGCTGGGGGAAAAAATAGCGTGACTAAGGCAAGGGTGACTACAGAAGGAAGACCATATTCTTGAAATGGGCCACTGGCCACTTGACTCTTGCCTAGTGCTTGATGAAGTTGTTGCAAAGAATGATGCAATCATGGCAGGGCCTTCTTACATCCTTAATTTAGGGAGCAATCTTAAGCAGGTTTTATGATGACAGAGTAAAAAGAGGCAGCCACTTTGGCACTGTCTAGCCGAGCACTTTGACTGCCCTCGATTTATCAGTCACAGGTGGCAATAAAATATACTAACTAAACCATTCACATTACAGACAAAAACAAAAGAATATATAATACTCTCTGTGTGTGTATAAAGTGCCACCAAGTCATAGCCAACGTATGGTGACCCCCCCCCCCCGGTGGGGTTTTCAGGGCAAGAGACTATCAGAGGTGGTTTGCCATTGCCTGCCTCTGCACAATGACCCTCATATAACAACAACAACAACATTCGATTTATATACTGCCCTTCAGGCTTCTTAATGCCCACTCAGCGCCATTTACAAAGTATGTTATTATTATCCCCACAACAAACACCCTGTGAGATGGGTGGGGCTGAGAGAGCTCCAAAGAGCCGTGACTAGCCAAAGTCACCCAGCTGGGTGGAGGAGTGGGGAATCAAACCCAGCTCTCCAGATTAGAGTCCCATGCTGCTTAGCTTCTGAGATCTGACAGGATCAGGTTCACTTCAGCCATCCTGGTCAGAGTTAATGCTTTTTATTAGGAGCACCAAAATAACAAAAACAGCGATCAGACATGTTCTCCAAAACTCTTCATTAGACTGTTAAATAAAAAAGGAGGGAAAATGTTTCAGTGACTGATTATTTCCCCTTCTTTTCTTTTTTTAAAATAATCCAAACCCAAAACTAAAGCTACATAAAGCCTTATTATTGGGACCAGCCAAAATAACTCAAGTGGCAGGGTTATGTGGTTATGTGCAGGTGTGTGTAACCTCCAGAAGTCCTGATGAAGAGTTCTGGAGAATGTCCATACCTGCATATTGCCTTGTGTTACTTTGGCTGGTCCCAGTAATAAGGCTCTATGTGGCTTTAGTTTGTGGATACTTCTTTGGATCAACACAGGTACTTGCTAACACAGCGAAAACCCCACAAACTTCAGTTTGCTGGCTGCAGTTATGCATAGAACTACAAACTACTGGAAGCCAATGTGTTAAGTTAAATGAACAAATGTTCACATTCAGTAGCCCCAACTGTGGCAGCACATGCCAGGAAATTGGAGTACAACTTGTCCTCACAAGTAACAGCAATCTTTTAACACCTTTCCCCTTTCTACCTGCCACGCTGGCACGGAGAGAGGATCAAGTCCTGTGAGGCACCACCTTGTGCTCCCCCTTCTCCCACACCACTGTGCTGCATATGGATAGGAAACTTCTTTGTATGCTTAGCTGGTGTGGAGTGTTATGCCTCCCCTCACTCCAGCCTGAAGGTGCTGTTGCTGCTTCTACTATTCTTGGACATCTCTCCCTAGAGGCCAGGCCTCACCTAGGTGCCCAGGTGTCCACTGCTGGTGAGTGCATGTACAGCAGTGTTGCCAGTGTAGGACTGGGGAAGCAACTAGGGGAGGTTTCAGCCCCATCTGACAGTACACTTATACACTGTGTCACTGCTCCCATTGATGAGACACACCAAGCAGGCATTTGGGTGGGTCAGTTGTGGGGAAAGGGGGAGGAATGGCCCTGGACTGACACAGCAAGATACTTCTTACGTTCTTAAGCAAGAGTGCATATTCAGGAATAATTAAAAACCAATTAGTAATACCTCAAGAGAGCTGAATATGCACTTTTGCTTTGTAAATTTAAAATATATCAGTGGACTATGGGGACTGTATCTTGACCTGGATAGGCCAGGTGAGCCCAATCTCAGATCTTGGAAGCTAAGCAGGGTTGGCCTTGGTTAGTAATTGGATGGGAGACCACCAAGGAAGACCAGGGTCACTATGTAGAGGCAAGCAAAAGCAAACAACCTCTGTTAACCTCTTGCCTTGAAAACTCTAGCAGCGGTTGCCATGTTAGCTGCAACATGATGGCACTCTCCACCACCATGTGGATTGTGGGGGGAGGGGAGAGCAGATCATGCAAAACTGAAGTAAGCTCACGCTTGACACAAGGAACAGAATATTATACTGGCAGCCCTGGGAGAATTGGTGGGGTCCAGGGATAGACACACCAGCATTGCTCCAACAATCGTGACATTGAGGGCAACACTCAAGATTCCCCATAACTCTGGTTAAGCCACAGACAGTGCCAGCATATCTACCCCCCCTTTTCCCCCTTTTCTCTTGCTAGCCTTTGAGGTGCCATTGAGCAGGGAGGGAGATTGCTGGGATTTCTCCCATCATAGCAGGACACCTGGCATCCCTAGTTCAAACCCCTGCTCCACCAGTAAGTTGCTTTATCTAATATGGCTACTGTAGAATAAGAAAAGATAATACTAATTATGGCACCCTGAGTTGCTTGAAGGAGGGACGGGAAATGAACGTGATAAAAAGGTACCGCCCACTCCCACCATGGAGATGCCACATTGGGTGGTGGATGTTCTGGCCATGGTGAGAATCCCACTGGTCACTCAGCCAGGACCAACAGCGCATATATGCCCCAGCAGAATTACAGGGACTGGGAAGGCAGTTATGGAGTTTAAACAGGAAAGAAAAGGGTCAAAATATACCAACTAATAAGCTCTCCACCCTACTACAAGGGCCAGGAAGATATGAATGGCTCCACCTCCTCTTTAGGCTGCCCTTTAAAAGCCAGAGAGAAGCCAAGGGGTACACACTGGTCTTGGCTCTAGGCAACAGAGGAACTAGCTGGGGTGAGGGATAGAGGTGAAGCTCAAACCCTCTCCCCTTTTCAGAGCTGAAGCCTTAAAAGGAGTGGGCAAGTGGCCTGCTGGATAGGGCACTGGGCCTCCTGAGCATGGAATGTGTTAAAGGTATTCCTTGATCAGTCTTATAATTGAGTGATGGTCAAACTATGGCCGCTTTCCAGAATCAAAGCCTTTATCAATGATCTTGCCTTTGCAATATCAAAGGCCAGTTGGTCCCTGTTTCCTTCTCATGTTAAAGAATATAAGCGACTGTCCTATTTTTGATGACTGTGTCATACATGTCTGGAAATGTACAAGCGGCAGGTCTTGGTCCAAGGTGTCTTAGTCAAGAGAACTTTCACTAGCAGCTGCCAAACACTAAATCATCTGAAGGGTTTGAAAAGCACAATAATAAATTTTGTAAACCCCATCACCACCTTTTCAGAAGAAGCTTTTGTAAACAATAAGTGAAATATTTTCTTCAAAGAAGGATGGAAAGTACCTCTATATTGTCAAGATCTCTCCTAGCTGTGAAGCAGATGAGCTTTTTCTACTTTGCTTCTGCTCATGGGGAAGGACCAAAAATACTTGTGTCCTTCAGAAAGAAAAATGAAATTTGAGATTTAAAAAAATAAACATCTGGACTTCCCACCCACTTTAAAAATATTCAGAGACAACTTGTAATTATATACCGTCAAATATGACAGAAGAAGACAGAATCTTGCTTTGATGCAAAAGAGGACCAGCCAACATTGCTGCTTTTCATAACTAGTATTTTTTAACTCTCATGGAATTTCTTTTCCACAAGTGATTTTGAGGATTTTGTTTAAGCACAAAAGAAGCTAATAAAATAGTGATACTATGCAGTGTGATCTTTCCCATCTTGTAATTCTGAGACTTGGAAACAATCTTCTCATTTTGCAGATCAGCATCTAAAGGAGACATTCTTTTCTTTCTTTGCTACTATATTCTGCCCGTAAACTACACAACGTATTGTAGTCAACAAAAATGTACCCTTGATCAGAGCTTTTTTTGTTTTTTTTGTTTTGTTTTTTAAAAGGTGCTGGTACTCATAGATATGGTTGCACTGGTTTCCACCTATTCTCCCCTCAGGACTGAGAAGAGCCCCCAGAGGTGCTAGTAGTCAGTACTGGTGTGTACAACCACAAAGAAGCTCTGCCCTTGATCAAGGAAATGTTTTTTTTTTTTTGCTAGAAAAACAGTATTACTTTTTTTCTTCATTAAGAATTGTGCATTCATTCTGTATGGTATCTATGCTTGTGGGATGCTAATTCACATGGTATTAATAGAGGTGGCATTAAATGAATTTAACAAAAAAAATTGCTATGTTCCTATTCCAACTTACTATTTTAGTTGCAAAACAAATGATGCCTAAGAGGCAAGAAATTCATTGTCTGGTAGTTCATGCCACTCCCTTTCACCCCACATTCTGCCTCCCCAAATTGCCAGTTTATACCTGGTTTCAACACTTTTAACTTTAACTTTTCTTCACTCCCATGGTACTACTTTGACTTTCTAAGGCAAGGAGGCAGAAACAAGATAGTAATGGCTCAAGGCAATGTTTCAGAACTGATCAGTAGACTTCAGACAATATAGAGGCTTCTGTTTTGATCAGATAAAGCATTTCGTTCCTTCCTTTGCAGTAACCCAGGTTTTATATAATCTCCAAATGTTACAATATAATTGATTCAGGCAAAGGGCAGTTCAATAACAATGGCTTTTTGTGCAACTCTCATTGACTGAAATTCATCTACCACAGAATCGGCATTCAGTAGTTTGCATTCAAAGAATACAAGATTCTAAAACCTTTTATTGAACTGATTCTCATGGTATTTGGTAGTCAGTTGCTCATACTGACAGCACACTTCTGCTACCATGCACAAAACTTGTCGTGTGTATGTGTGTGGGGGCAATCACACATACAAAACTGTGTGAATCCACTCTGAGTATTCTCCTGCCAACAAGTTTGCAGGGCGTATAAAAGTCTGCAGGCACCATCATCCTTTATATATGACAGCTTCTGTTCATAGCACTCATTGCTTGCTGTCAGTGAGAGGAAACAGTTACCTTGCCCAGGAGGACTGGGCAATGGGTCCCTGAACCTAGGTAGAACAGATTGTCTGAACTCTTCACCATAAGCAAAGAGGATAATTTGAAACACTTCTGTTCAACTCACTTTAATTAAGTCTACAGCAGCATCCCAGAGATAATGAGGAAATTCATTGTATGACTGGTTCATCACTCTATGTTTGCTTTAAAAAGCAAAGTTTTAAAAAGTGGTCAGCCATCCACTAAGTTTTCATTTGAGCCCAAATAACCTCAGAACACCACTGCAGGAGGAGGAAGAGCTCCTGCCTCCCCCCTGCCCAAGCCATTTCCCATGTCAAAATAGCATGGGGGGAGGATATTTCCCTGTTTTTGCTGCCACATATGCAAAGAACACTCCACATAAAGCAGCAAAAACAGAGAGAGAGAAAACCCATACTCGTTAGGTTGGAAAATGACTTGAGGGGCCCTTCCTCCTTCTGTGGTGGCTTTGTGAGGCTGTTTGGGCTCTCTCTTATTTTTAACAGCATTCCCCACAGCTGCTGTACAGCTGCAGGGGACCCAAGTTGGGTTTGAGGACTGGACCCAACTCTAAAAACCTGCACATCTAAAACCTGCCTTTCACACTTTGCCACACTGTTATAATTTCATGTACAACTCTGTGAATCATATTTTACAAATTTAAGTTACCCTCTACAGGAGTAGATAAAACTTTTGTTCACTACCCAAAAAAGAATTATTCTTTTAAATAAATTCCATGTAGTGTTACTAAACGAGTGTGATTAGAGTGGGAAGGGTTAACTTTTACCATTTATTAAGTAGCACAGAGTTTGGATATACCTATTCACTAAAACCTTCCACAGTCACAATTCCCAAAGTGAATTTTCATGGCCTTTCCATCATACTTTCAGCCACAGCTGCCCTACATTCCAGATGAAGCTCAGAGGAAAATCATAGTATACAGTCCAGCGACATGGCCACAGCCTACCAAAGAGGGTCAGAACCTTGTAATAGTGAGGACTGGAAAATTTCTGTATGTTTCCATCCTTTTTACAACTGTGTTATTAGGTGCACCCTTTGCTTCCATTCACCCATGTGTCTCTTGGTGATGATAGTTGTTCTGCTGCTTTTTCTTACTTCCTTTGGCATCATGCCATATGCCTACACTGCAGGAACCAGCCTCTTTTTAGGAGTGTCTTGCAATATCCCCCTGCACATTCCTCATGTGATAGATATAAATGATCCAAAGCTACTAAGCAGCTAACCAATATGGAGTAAGAAAAGACACAGGGCTGCTTTCTGAACAGAAGACACTGACTAGAGGGTTAAGATAAATAGTTTGACATAGCTGGCATGTAATGACCTTGAGGAAAGTGCTTGTAAGATTTAATACAAAGCCCTGAAGAAGCTGCAATGTAAAATCCAGAATAGTCACGTCTTAAACATAAAGCACTTATGTTTATAAGCTGACGATTGCTGAGTAGCGATGAATCCAGGAAAGGAAATGAATTAAAGTACAAGAAACACAAAATGGCAGCAAGCCGCTAAAGATTTATTCATCTATTTTCTTCCACAAAGTAATTTCTTTTGGTCATTTTGTGAGACACGTTCATGTACATTCTGGCATTGTGAGCGGTCTAGTCTGTGTTTGAACTATGGCCAATTCATGTCAGAATTCTTCTTGAAGGTTGCCTAATATAGATTGGCTGACCATCTTTGTTTATTGATTTTTTATCCTACTCTTTATGCAAGGATACGCAATGTCATCCTATTTTATTTTCACAACAACTTTAGTTCTCACAACAGTCCTGAGAGAGTTAAGTTGAAAGATAATTGCTTGCCCACAGCCATGCAGCAAGATCCATAACTGAGCTGAAATCTAAACCCATTCCTCCCTGATTTAAGAACAACCAGAGAAATGGGGAAGGAAAAGGTCCAAAGCAGAACACTTTCCAATGCTTTATTTCTAAATGGGACATTTTTCATTTCTTAAGTTACATTGTTTCATAAAACTGATAACAAAGAACGGACAACATTGCCAATACAATAAAGCTTGGCACTATCTGATGAAAGGAGCTTTGACTCTCAAAAGCTCATAGCCTGGAAATCTAGTTGGTCTTTAAGGTGCTTCTGGATCTGAATCTTGCTCGTCTATTGTAAACCAACACAGCTACCCCCGAAGCTAGTTTCAAAGTAATTAATGTTCTCCACGTAGTTATCTCTAGGGGTTGTATGAGAAAGTACATGCATATTTTATTGATTTGTAGACCAAGAGTGAGTAGGATAAACCATGGGAGACCTTCTGCCTCTAGCCCCATTGCAGATCAGTGGAACAGCAGGAGCCAAATGAGGGTGAGGGGTCAGCACCACACCAACACTACTATGTCACTTCTGGCACAAACCTGGAAACAATGCCACTGCATCAATGCATTGCTCTAGGATTCATGCAGAACTCTATGGTTTTATGAGTTTCAGGTGAATCCCAGAGAGTTACCTGTGTCAACATATGCTGTGTCAACAATTCTGCCCTCCCTGGGTCTCCCAGGGGCTGCCAATGCTAGACTGTCAACCTTAGGGGCAGGGGATAAACAAATACATATAATAATCTAAATTTAAAAAGTCAAGTTATGAATTTTCCTAATTGGTTATGAATATTAAATCAAAATGAAAACTAAAATATTATTTATATATGTGGTAGAAAGGATGTAATAATCAACCGGATATGTTATTATTAACTAACCTGATATGCAGCTAGCAAATAATGTAAGTAATGAGATGCTCCACTTACCTCTATGGATGAGAGTTAAATTCTATTGAAACAGATGAGTGGACAACCACATCTGTAACATACCATGACAATTCTTTGGGGAGGCTAAAATCAGTGTGCCAACTATGGCCTTCATTTTTTCCCTTAAAGTCACACACTGTAAGAGGAGTATTTGCTTTATTAACTTTAATTTTTCACAAATCTTATTCCAATAAAAATAATTTCCACAGAAAGCTTTTAATTTGTTTGGATATAACATTGAACCAAGCTAGATTTAAAAAAAATTCTAATTGAATATTCAAACGTTTGTTCGTATTAACATGAGGCACTGTTAAAACCTTTTCATGCCATGTTAAGTATAAATAAATATGCTAAATCTAATTATGCTTTGTTTAGGACATTCAAAAATTCCTTATTCTAATTTTCTATCGAGTACAACTCTACACCGGTGCCTGGTATCCAGACAGCATGGGAAGGCATGGGTGTCTGTTAGGCAATGACTGGGAACAGTCAGCTTGTGATGAGAAAATTAGTTAGCTGTACTTGTGCACCCTGAGCCATTGCAGCACCATGTTAGCATGATCAGTCGACTATTTTATGTCAATTAAAATGACTTTCAATCAGCAAAATGATAAGCCCCAGATTACGTACCATATTTTCTATAGGAATGAAGGAATGCCAGAAAAAGCCAGAACAGGCCTACATAGAGTATTTTCCCTTGTCTTTGTGAACAATCTTACAATTTCATAAAAGAGCTGCACACCTGATGTGATCGTCTTTCAAAGCTTAACAATAAATAAAACTTGATAGGTGCCTTACTGTAACACATTTTCTTGACAGAAGGCAATTGAGAGACATCCATCATAGAGAGATAACATGCTCATTTATACAAAGTACAGCACCAAAGGGAATCTAATACAACAGTGCTGGTTTAAGGATGAGTCCCTGCACATCTGTGCTTTCAAACCCAAATCTAACAAGATAAATACCATTAGATATGTGTGTGTATGAGAGAGAGAGAGAGTGCACGTGCATGTCAGGAGAGTCACTCTGACATGTCCTCTGATTGCAAAGTTTTAAATAGCCTTTCCCATCTGCAACAAGCACTGCCCCTCCTCCCTACCCCCATCCTCAGGAGACTTCCAAGTCTTGCTTGTCCTTTGTTTTCCTGCTGCCGATGCCACATTTAGTCAGCCATCTGTGGGTCACTGCACCAGCCACCAGTACTGAAGCCTGAGCCATGTACAGGCATGTCTGCCTGGCCTTTGCATCTGGCCCATCTCAGCCCATGGCTTATTCATGTGGCTTAACATGTGGGGGAGTGGTCCCACCATTCGGCTGTTTGGTAGCAGTATCTTTGGAGCAGGGCCTGCTGCTCTAGACAATCTTGAAGCATTAGAAACTTTAAAAGCAGCAGAGTTGAATTACCCAGTTAATTACTAATTTTATACCTGGTATCTGAAGAAGTGAGCTGTGGCGCACGAAAGCTCATCATAACCTACCACAAATTTTGTTAGTCTTAGAGGTGCTACTGGACTTTTGTCTTTTTTCCAGTTAATTACTGAATGTGTTTATACATATCTTTATTACTTTTTCCATTGAGAACAATTAATAATTTCAGAATTATTGCTCATATGCATGTGACTCCAATACATTAAGAAAATACATTTTCCACAGTCATTTTAATAGTAGTTATAACTAAGCGAACCATTAAAAGAGATTCAGTTCACTGAACCAACTAAGTAGAACCTGAAATTAGAAAAAGTTTGCTTGAAGCTGTTGGATTAAAAAAAATTACATTTGATCTTCGCTGTTTGTGATTAGAACAAAAAAGTTTGCCTCCTGTATTTCATTTTCATCATTTGAATCCTTTATCCAAATGTGTAGATTTTTCTGACTTACTCCAAGGCACAATTATGACAGGAAGGTCACTTGTTTATTTCTTATGACTGACAGTCATTCTATATTCACAAAGAAAAAGAGTTTTTTGGTTAATGGCAATTGCCCTGTCAACACTATAAATGATATCAGACTAAATTATGGAATGTGAGCAAATTTTGTTATATTATACTCACCCCTGACCAAGCATCTATTCATCCTACTCTGGTTCTTGGAAACACCAGTGTCTTACAGGTTTGAATGGTAGAGTTTCTTACTCTAAAGGAATTATGCTATTGATTTTACATAATACATATATTTTGTACTAGAGATGGGCATGAACCAGAAAAAAAACGAACCACAAACTTTCACAAACCTGCACCAGTTTGCACACCAGTTCGTTTGGTTTGTGAAAACGTCACTTCCAGGTCAGCAAACTGTCACTTCTGGGTCAGTAAAAGGTCACTTCTGGGTCAGCAGAAGGTCACTTCAGGGTCAGCAGAAGGTCTGCAGAAAGCCCAACCCCCATTGCCTAGGAAACTGATTGATCAGTGCCAGGCTGTCTGCAGTGACAAAATGAAAAATGAACCAAATGAACTGGCCTAAAGTTCATGGTGGTTTGTCAGAAATTGGCTCTAACAAACCGCCAATTCGCAAACTATGAACCAGCCCAGTTCGTGTCGAACTTTGGTTTGTATTTCAGTTCGTGCCCATCTCTATTTTGTACACATCTATCTTCAAATACTTCCCTCTCCACTAAAGTGAAAGGACAAGTTCTTCATTGTGCACATACCACATGCATGTTGATGGACTAGCATAACAGCAAGCTTTTAATAAAAATTCTTGTATTGTAGCCACAAACTTTTTTCAAAGAAAGAAAGATGGGATTGCTTTTAGGTTTCAGGTTTTGTACCAACAGATATGTGCTAGCGTGCATGGACTATGGTTTGATCCATAAAATAGTACTCCTATGTATACCTCAGGTATACACTAACTTACATCTAAAAATTAAACAGGCCCAGTTTGACAGCCAAGAAAATTAAATGGAAAGAAAAAATATTAAGAAGCCGGGCTTTTTTTCAGCAGGAACGCAGTGGAACGGAGTTCTGGAACCTCTTGAAAATGGTCACATGGCTGGTGGCTCCGCCCCCTGATCTCCAGACAGGGAAGTTTAGATTGTCCTCCACACTGCCAAGCGGCGCAGGGGGCAGTCTAAACTCTCCTCTGTCTGGAGATCAGGGAGCGGGGCCACCAGCCATGTGACCATTTTCTCCGAGGGCAACCCACTGACTTCCACCACCTCTTTTCCCAGAAAAAAAGCCCTGTTAAGAAGTATCAAGACAAACAGATTCAGATCCCCAGTTCAGGTGCCAATCAGCCATATACACTACTCTGACAGCTCGAACTGAACTTTTCCTTCTTGATTTTTCCATTGTTGTTTCTAACTGAATTTGACAGCTTTGGTAGCCCAGGAATATTATATGCTGCTCCTAAATATTTCTCCAACTTCTCTGAGATGAGAAAAAGTTATTGCACATATTTTGAGCCTTGCATACACGTACAGTATGGATTACACTGTTATTGAAGCCTTTGTGATCCTTGAGGGAATTTTCCAAATTCTGATGAGTACCCCAGTCTGATTCAATACAGATTTTCCATGCACATCCTCCTCCTCAAGTATTTAGATACCCTATAAGAAGGATTTTTCCCCTTCCCACCTTTTCTCGTGCCTGACAAGTGTTTTTAGATAATGGGTGGGGTTAGATGGGGCTTTTGCTCAACAGGGCTTCTGACTGGCCACTGATTGGCTGTGCAGATTTTTATAAATATTTCTTTGACAACAGCTGCTAGCATAGGAAAAGGATCTTCACTGTGTGGCTGAAGGTAAGTTTGTGTATGTAAGAAAATATGATAAAATGTTCATTTTAAAAAGCATCCTATTAAACAGAACTTCTGCCTAAAATGTTGGTTACATTAGAGTTATATGTGATCCTCACCCCCCGACATTTTGTGATAGGCTCCACCTCTTGTGGCAGCCATTTTTTGGTTGTACCAACCACTGTGCCAGAGTTCTGAAGGTGCTCGCTGGCTCAAAAATTTGAGGTTGCCCTATAACGTCAAGCTAAAACGTGTGAATGTCATTTATTGGTACTGCCATTTATAAACACCAAGAAGACAGCGAAAATCCAAAGACATGCAACACCAACTTCGATGATATTTTTTTAACAGCTGGTGTTATTTTAGAAAACACTTGTTTCATGGTAGCAGTGTAAGAAGTGAAGAAAGAGGTTTGTTAGACTCCCTCAAACCAGGGCTTGAGTTTGGGGCTGTGGCCCCCCTCCAGTGTCATCTTCTCTAGCTTTGGGGTGAGTGATGAACTTCAGAATTGGGAGAGGAGTGGAATTCCTGCTACACTCAGCCCCCCCCTCTCTCTGGTACTTGGCATTCCCCTCAATGGAGTGGCCTGGCCCTTCCTCTTTGGCCAGGGAGAGGATCTACCCCATATTTCACCACCCACCCCAGGGGCAGCACTTTGGGCTGAGGCAAGTCTAGAGACCAGTGGGGTGCTCCACTGCCCCCCCGGCTCCTTTTACAGCTCCCAATCAGCCCTCATAGGCCTTGGGGCAGGGCCCAGGCTTGCCTCTCATCACCACTGCCACCCCAGACACTGCCTCCCCAGAGCTGTGCCTCCCTGAGCCTTCCTCTTGCTGATTCTGGAAAGGCTGGCCCTGGGCCCAAACAGGTCTCCATCTGCTGTCAGATGCCTCCTGGTAGGCATGCCAGCAGCATAGTCACTGGCAGCTCCATCACTACCTCCTTCATTGGCATCCAGGCAGAGCCATGTGTTGCTGGGCACTGTTGCTCCAGGCTTCTCTCTCTCTCTCTCTCTCTCTCTCTCTCAGGCTTCTCTCTCACTCCCACAGTTGCCCAAGCTTCAAGGACATTTGGAGGAGCCCCACAGGCTTCCTCTTGAGCCAGTGAATATGTGACAGGGGGCCGGGCTTGTCCTGGACAGGGTTGTTTAAACCTTCCTTCCTGGCTCATTTTCTATTGAAAATTGCTGCCTCCAGCTGCTTCTACCTCCACTGAGTAAAACCTGTGGGTATCCTACAATTTCCCAGTTCAGCCAAAAATCTTAAACATGGTAATTTTCAGTGGGGAAAATAGCACAGGGGCAAAAAAGTCCTTCCTTCTTTCCTTTTAAATTGCAGCTTTGGTGGATATATTATGTTAAAAAAATAGCAAAAAAGAATTACAGAAATAAATGTAATGCAAGTCCAACTGATGGATAAAATTTGATGAGCCAATCAGCTCCCATTCACTGCTTTGGTAACAGCATTTCCATGGAGTCTACAGCAGAAGGCACAGAATGCTTCTCTTAGGAACGTGAGTCATACAGAAAAACCTGTACTCTAAAGAAGTTCAGATTTCCTGGATTCCGAACAGCAGTATAAGCTCTGAATCCCTGCTCTGCCATGGAAGCTCACTGGGTGACCATGAGCCAGTCACACACTCTCACCTATGTCACAGAGTTGTTTGAAGATAAAATCTAGGAGAGGAGAATATTGTAAGCCCATCTGGAATGGATCCCCACTGAAGAAAAAAGGGGGATATAAAGTAAATAAACAAGTTCTTGTTTCATCAAGGTTTACAAGGTTTGAGGTTATTTGAAGGACACAAAGTAATTATTCTACTCTATTTGCAAATGAAAAAGGTTAGTTATTTGAATACTGAAGCAAAATTCACACAGAATTCACACACACATATTATCTTATATTTTCTGATAAATATCAAGATGTACCCTTAATTGCTGGACATGATGTAAGAAATCCATTATGCAGCCTAAGGTGTTTCTGAACACACCCAACAGGGCTGCTAATTTCTGTTTCTACAGTAATGTCCTGAGCAGCCAGGATGCTTTTTCAGGAGGTCACTGACCTTCAGGGGTGGCTTTTTGGAGAATGCTGGGCCTGCAATGAGCCTAAAAAGCCCAGGTACCTTCACAGAACATCTTGCACAGCCCTCTGGATTCATCTAATGCTACACTATAAGCTGGGAAATGCACAGCTGCTGTGATCCTGTATTGTGAAATTTCTTGGCACTATCTCATAGAATAAAATTGTATATGAGAGACCCCCATCTGTCAAGAAATAATGATACATCATTTTTCTTTCAAACCCAAGCAACGTTTTGGGAATACTTCATAAAGGCTTTTAATGAGGTCCTGGGATCAGGGAGGGTTACTGTTACAGCACTTGAGGAGTTAGCCGTGTTAGTCTGTAGTAGCAAAATCAAAAAGAGTCCAGTAGCACCTTTAAGACTAACCAATTTTATTATAGCATAAGCTTTCGAGAATCAAGTTCTCTTCATCAGATGCCTGATCAAAACTGGGCCAGTTTTGATCAGGCATCTGATGAAGAGAACTTGATTCTCGAAAGCTTATGCTATAATAAAATTGGTTAGTCTTAAAGGTGCTACTGGACTCTTTTTGATTTTGTTACAGCACTTGACACACTCATGAATAATTTTATGTCATATTTTGCATGGTTCATTCCATCATGAAATACTAATGGCAACAACAACATATTTATAAATATGCCACAACATCATTATATATCCTCAAGTAGGAACATCAACCAAACAGAATTTGACCTCTCCCCACCCTCGTACATTTCATCTGGTGCTTTTGTCTGAGCAGTCTATTGAGGTTTCATTTGTAATTGGTTCACCATTGGGTAATGGCAGGTGGAGATTAAGGGAAAGTCCGTTCTTAGTAATTGTTATGAAAATCCTGCATCCCACTGGTGGTACATATATCTAGGGTAGAACCACTGCTCTAGATAAATAGGGCAAAAAAGTTGCAATAAATCTGGCAAACCATTCTGTTTACAGTTTACTGCCTGTACTCCTTTGAAATTTGTTCTCAGAGACTGGTCAACAGTGGCAATATCTATTTGCCTAATGCCTCTTGGACACATGATGTAAAACTGTAGTAAGAGTGGAAAACACCTGCTAATACAAACTCACAAAACTAAATGATGGTTCTGTATGTACTGGCCGTCAAGAAAAGTAGATTTTCTGAAACATAAAAGAGCAATGCAGTTTGAAAAGTTACTCTTTGAGGATCTTTTATCATTATAATGTTTATTATTCCATTCTATATTGATTTTGTTTCATTACTTGAGTTACAGATACAATGAAACAGGTGGAAATGCGAGTTATTTTATAACTGCCTTATATTTTATATTTTATAACATATAGCTGCCTTATGTGTGCATATATATGAAAAATATTTATTAAAATGCTATGGAGGTGCTGGATTTTAAGAACCATTTATTAGGGTGCAGAGAAAGTAGAAGATTTCTTTGAGATCTGAAATGTTTTCAAGTTCTATTCATTTACAACATAAATATTTTGACAAAAAAACCCCCAGAAGTTAATGAATAAATGTGGCTTTCTCTTTATTTCTGGTATTTTAGTAAGCCATCAAGAGAAACTGATTTTCAAACCACTGTGATTAACATGAAGGTTGCAGAGCAGAAGATGTCACTTATCTTAAAGATTTGTCTATTAATCAAGATTATTGAACAACTTTCCTAAAGTGTCTTTAACTGCCCGTTAGCAGCATAAACTTTCCATTCCATCTTTCTTAAGATTCCAGTTGCCAGATCTCACCCACACACAATAGTATTGTTACATCAGCATGGCAGCAGGGTGTGGGGTGGGGAGGTGATCAGAAGCTAATTTCATCCTCAATCCATAGTGTGAATTCATAGCAACTTACTTTGTTGTACCGTTGGGCTTTTCAGGTAAATAATTCCCAATCCTTCACTGATCAGTGTTCATGTGATGGCTTATAAGAGTCTGATTTTGAAAGGCCGCCATATGTATTTATCCATATAATTAATTAATTGTTGTATTTTTTATTTAAAAGTCTGTTATGAAGTTCCTTTCCCTTCATTCGGTATTTGTATGAGCTCATTCACTTTGTTAGCTCGTGTGCAAACACAATGCAGCACTAGAAGTACAGTTTTAGATGTTTGAGAACTAAGAACTGAATTATTATGGACAATTCTTAGAGCCTCTTGACAGGCCTCCCATTCTCCTCTAGATCTCTCAGACTTAGGGTTGCCAGGTCCAGGTTGGGAAATTCCTGGAGATTTTGAGGATGGAGCCTGGAGAGGGTAGGGTTTGGGGAGGGGAGGGGATATAATGCTATAGAGTTCACCCTTCAGAGCAGTCATTTTCTCCAGGGGAACTGGTCTCTGTCACCTGGAGATCAAGTGTAATTTCGGGAGATCTCCAGCTACCACCTGGAGGCTGGCATCTCTACTCAGACCAAATCCTTAGGCAAATCCTTAGGCAGGACTGGCCCATTCATTATGCACTCCTAGATGATTGACTGTAGTGCCAGAGTTATATAACATATAACTACCCAGTAGGATCATACATGAAGCACGGGTAGCACATACTTAAGCAACAGACATAAAGCAACATAGTGGTGAAGTCTCTGGTTCCTAACCCACTAGTGAAGTAATAAAGCCTTCCTATCTGAGGAAAAAGCCCTTTTGAATAATTCAGTTTTGCATCCTTTCTTGGGGTGATTCCAGACAATTAGTGATTGTGTGGTGAGAATGATTACAGCACAACATGGAGACCATACAAGCCAATGGCCCTCATTCTGGGGTGGTGTGAGTGGGCACTGCAGCATTTGGGCAGTTAGATAAGGCCTGAGCAGCAGGGAAGCAGAAATATATTATCTATTGCAGATGCAACCGTACCAGTGCTCCTTGCCCTGCTACATTGTGGCAGCTCTATCTCCACTTTGAACACTCTTGCCCTATTTTGAAAGAGGAGAAGAATGCTTTTCACCTCTGTGAAAAAAGGTTAATGAAAAGTCTCTCCCCTATTTCAGCTATGGAAAGCACCCTCAGAGACTCTGCATTCATAAAATAGGTATTGAAACTACCTGCCCATTATTGACAAGTAGCTAGACAGAGGTCATAGAGGATAGGAGGGTTTCCCAAAAGTTTTTTTTTAAATTACCCTTGATGCGTCTTGATTTCTTAAAAGATGCTAGAAACTTCAGCACCATTTCAACCATCATTACTAATTAGAGCTACAATAATGTGTTTGCCTCATTGATGAACTGTTTGACACATAACCTGCTGAATTTCTTCATTCCACCTGTCACTGTGATTGTTGCTAGTGAAAAAGAAAGTAAATACAGATCAAACCATTAGACCCAGAAGATGAACAAGACAGATAAACTGTGGTGAGGAGGAGCTTCTGTATTGTTAATTAGGTATAGACCAGCTCCTTAAAGTAGAGGGCTAGGGAGCAACTTGCATTTCCTTAAGGTGCATCCAAACACTTGTTGGGGGTGGGGGTGGGGGTGGGGGGTGAGGCAGGAATATCTTACTTATACTTGTCAGGTCTGACCATAGCCTTCAAATTAGCTCTGGTTATTTTAAAAACAAATATAGGACATTTCATAGTGCTCAGAAGTAAACCCCATTGAGTTCAATACACCTCACCCTCAGGTAAGTGTGCATAACACTTGGGCCTTCCTTGCTTTCTCTTGAAAGAGTAAAAAGCAATTTTATAAGATTTCATACTATTTTGCTGCACAAAAATATTCATCTTTGATTTGGATTTAGCTGACTCGAGGTATTAAATCTCCGCAAGCCATAAGGCAACCATGCAGGCTCCTTTTAATCTACTTTGCACACCCAGGGATATTATATGATTGGTACAGTTACAGCAGTCCACACAGGTGAATGTTGCTCAAAATCCTGCACAATTTCATACAGCTTATTCCTTTCCAGGGATTTTCAATTCAGTTTCAAATTGCCAAACCTGCTGCAAAAGAAGCTCTCATTATATGTCCAAAGACATATAGAAATTAGTGTCAGGAGTTAGGAATATATCTAAGACCTTTCTTATTTCTATGTTTTAGCAGGGCCAGTGAGACGGGCACTGCAGCCGCCGAGAGGCCAGAGGGGGCACTGGAAAGGGTGCGGGGGGTGGAGGCATGCGCCATGGAGCTCGCGTGCCTGGCCCGCAGCTGCTGCTGCAGCCAGCCAGCCCCACACTGCTGCCGCTGCTGCCACACCAACACGCTCCTGGTTGGGCACAGCAGCCGCAGGACAGGCACGGCTGGCGGACGGGGTGGCGTGCGGAGCGTGGAGTGCTGGCAGCCTCCTCGCCCCAACCACCCTCCGGCCAATGGCCCCAGCCTTGTTGCATGATGATGTCATCAAGCGATGATGTCATCACGCAGTCCAGGGGTGCGTGTGCGCACAGTGTGCATGCAGACAGGAGAGTGGCCGCAGGCGCCAGAAACCCTGGCGCTGGCAGTGTGTTTTAGCAAGATTATCATTCCTTCCCATCATTCCTATTTCCCTATTATAGGATAGATTTTGTATATAGTTCTAAACCCCAAAAGAACATTAAACCTGGCCAATCATTTGCCAGTTGTTAAAGGAGATTTTCTAAAGGAAGGGAAGATTTAGACTAAAAACTGAGAAATGAGTGGAGCAAAAAGCCAATGTTGAGAAGGGAAAGAGAATGAAAAACAAAAAAGAGGCTCAGGAGAGAAAGGTATGTATTCCAGTTGAGGTAGCTGCCTTGCATAAAAAGAAACTTTATAGGGATACAAAGCTCCATTAAAATTAATGAAAGTTTCCTCATTGACTCCAATGGCTGCTATCGTGAAGATAGTGAAGTAAGTGCTGTTGGCAATCAGGATATCTAGGAGGCCATTTCTAAACATGTTTTAATATAAGTCCTTGTTTTTTGGATATTTTAAATCAAGTTGTCTGTGTCAAGAAAAGACAAAATATGTATTGTACCTTAGATGTAATGACTGCATATTAAAGGAATAGCAACAAAGCCTGTTGTGGGGAAAAATACAACGGGCTCTAGAAAGGGGAGGGCAGGCAGGCAGGCATTCCCTCCTCTGTCACTGATTCCGGCCAGATGAAGGCAGGGGGGGTGGGCATGGCCACCTGCTCTGCTCCTGATTCTGGCAGATTGAACAGGGGGCGGGCATGGCCTCCTGCTCCATGCCTGATCCAAGCTGGGTAAAGGGGTGGGCATTGTCACCTTCTGCTCTCCTGATCCCGGCTGGGTGAGGGGGGGTGGGCATTGCAATCTGCTCCACTCCTGATCCCTGCCAGGTGAAGTTGGGGGTGGGCATTACCTCCTGCTCTACACCTGATCCAGGCTGGGTGAAGAGGATGGGCATTGCCTCATGCTCCTCTCCTGATCCCAGCTGGGTTAAGGGGGGCAGGCATTGTCACCTACTCCATTCCTGATACCAGCTGGGTGAAGGCGGGAGGCAAGCATTGCCACCTGCTCCCCTCCTGATCCCAGCTGGATGAAGAGCAGGCGGGCATTGCCATCGGCTCTGGTCCTGATCCCAGCGTGGTGAAGATGGGGGGGAGCGGCATTGCCACCTGCTTTGCTCCTGATCTCAGTGGGGTGAAGATGGGGGTTGGGCATTGCCACCTGCTCTACTCCTGATTCCAGCTGGGTTAAGGCGGGGAGCAGGAATTGCCCCCTCTCTGCTCCTGAACCCTGTTGGTGAAGGCAGAAGGTGGGCATTGCCACCTGCTCTGCTCCTGATCCCAGCTGGGTGAAGGTGGGGGGTAGGCATTGTCACTTGCTCCGCGTCTGATTCCAGCCTGGGCTTCCCACTCTCTGGAGGTGTGACTGCCTCATCTGGGCTTCCCTCCACAGCAGCACCCTCTGGAAGTGCACCAGGGTAGGAAGTGAGTTGTCTTGAATAGAGATGGGCACGAACAGCAATACGAACAAAAAAAAGCCATGAACAGCCCAATCTGCTGTTCACGAACAAGCTGATTGTGAGGTCTCATTCTAAACGAACAGGTGGTCATTGCAAGCTTCATTCATCGCTGTTCGTCAAGCCAGACAGTCTGGCACCTGCAATTAATTCCCTTGGCAACTTAGGCAGGGATTGTCTGAACTCCTGCTGTTGCCCTGGAAACCCCAATCTAAGCCCAATTTAGCTTGATAGGCAGGTCTTCATTTCAAGTGTGGAGTTCCAAATTTGTTACAACAAGGAAAGACCAGGGGGAGGGGGGCTCCCAGCTCTGACTTTGCAGGCAGTGGAGAGGGAGAGAGACAATTGCTGTTGGCATTTTGATAGAGTGCATTGGAGCTTGAATTTTCTTTGTGTGTGGTGGGATAGGGATCTACCCCTTCAAGTTCCAGGGCTGCTGCCAGGCTCTGGGCCAAGCTATTATTTATTATTGGTACCTTTCCTGGTGCCTGCTCAGGTAAGGTTTCTGGGAATGGTGCAGTAGGGATCTTGACTTGGATGATGGCTGGAGGAGAGTCTGCTGGCCCCCACGAACAGCCAACCACAAACATGTTCAGGGCCATGAACAGGGCCATGTTCGTGGTTCATGGTTGTTTGTGAGTAGAGATGGGCACAAACCGAAATACGAACCAAAATTGAGCACGAACCAGGCAGGTTCGTGGTTCGCGAACCGCAGTTCATCAGTTCCCATTTCTGATGAACTGCCACGAACTTTTAGGCTGGTTCATTGTTTGGTTCGTCATTGCAGACAGCCTGGTGCCAATCAATCAGTTTCCTAGGCAACAGGGAATGGACTTCCTGCAGACCTTCTGCTAACCGAGAAGTGAACTTCTGCTGACCTGGAAGTGACCTTCTGCTGACCTGGAAGTGATGGTTTTCTGACCAGGATATGCCGTTTTCACGAACCAAATGAACCAGTTCGCGAACCAGGGGCAGATTCATGAAAGTTCATGGTTTGTGGTTCGTGAAATTTGACAAACCACGAACCACATGGTTTGGCTTTTTTTCAGTTCGTGCCCTTCTCTATTTGTAAGTCCCTGTTCGTGGATGGCAACAAACAACTAATATCATGTTTGGGTTTTTTTTTTCTGTTTGTGCCCATCTCTAGTCTTGAATACGCTTAGCCTTTTATGTAGTAGGATGAGGATTTGTTAGACATTCTCTTAATCAGGGTTTCTACAGATTAATATAACACAAAAGATGCATCATTATCCTGGACTACTTTTACCAGAAACTTATTTCTCAAGGCCCAGATACTGTCATGACTACTTGTGAGCAGATTAGCTTTTGAAAAACCCTGTTCATCTATTCCTTCTCTAGCAGTTATCTACTTTTCAGTTCATAGAAAAGATGGAGAGAAATTTACCAATTCCACCCTTTCTACTGAACTATTAGGCTGTACCACCAATTGATAAGTGATCAGAACCTTATCTGAAGACATCCATTTCCTTAATATAGTTATTGTAACAAATACAAATTGGAACACAAACTACATTCAGGAATAATAATTCATCCAAGAATTCTTGTATCTTGCTGCCACTGTTCTAGGGCCACAGGAGAGTGGGAAACCATGTACACTGAAGGGGGGTAGATTTTGCTTGCTGTCCTGTCTTTGACCTCAATACATTCACCATTCTTTTCAGGGTTCTCAGCAGCACACTGTTCATGTATAAGTTGCATGCACACAGATTCTGTGTACACTGAGCTGATGTATGCATACTGTTGAAGGCAGGGACACAGAGTGTAGTGATGTTCCATCCTCACATATTTATTGCACATTTGACTGTGTAAAATAGGACTATCATCAAATGTAAATTAGAGTACCCTCCTTGGAAGCATGGAAAATCAGATAATTGCAGAGAGAGATGGAAAAATAGGGATTCAATTCTAACTATTTTTAATACAGGAGATAATCACTGGTGATTTTTCATGCACTACACCTATTCCCTATTTAGCCAGTATGAATACTTACAAACTTATATAAGTCTTATACCACTTCTCTTATAGTTTTCACAAAAGAAGCCTAGCAGTTGAAGTTTGACATAGGTGTTAAGCATACTCTAATATCTCTAGCCTCGCCTGCCTTCAGTGTTACAGTTCTCAGGATTTGTGGGGATAGTGAATAACTTTAATCTGTTTATATCTATAGTATATCTATAGTATAGACATATGCTTGTATCTCTAGGCAACAGTAATTCCGCAAGTGTTGAACAGACTGTGGAGGAATATTATTTTCATAATTGTTGCTCTGCTTACAAACTAACATAATTGTATTAGCATGGTGTACTGGCAAAGTTAGTCAAGGTACCCCATAGCTACTTTCTATAGAATCTTAATGAGTGAGTGATACATTTTCAGCTTTCTCCATATTTTCACAATTTTTTTGCACATATTCCTGTTCCTCTCAGTTTTAGGGTTGGATCCAGACTAACAATCTAAGGCCAATCTAAGACCATTGAAATCAATGGGTTTAGACTGGAGTAACTCTGTTTAGGATTGCACTGTAAATTTTCAGGCACTTCTGTCTGTGGAACAGAACATTCCTGCCTCTCTCCTCCCCTCCACACTCTTTGCAGACCACAGATCTTGGACCCCCTCTGCAATTGATGGGGTCCAAGACAAGAACAGCACACGAGAGGCTGATCAGGGGTCTGAAGCACAAAGGGGAAACTAGTTGAAATTACCTCACCCCCTTCCATGAGTGGAAAATTTAGTCTGGCTCCAACGTTCAGCTTTTAACTAAAAGTCTCCAAGCACTTCAGTACAACTCAGTTTGGAAAGTACAAAGTGTAAAGTCATTTGCCACTTGGAGCAATGGTTAAAATGTTGGATTAAGATCTGGAAGACTTAGGATCAACACCCCCCCACCCCCGCAACAGTGCCATAAAGTTGCTAGATGACATTGGGCCATTCATTCTGCCTCAGCCTAACCTACCTCACAGGGTTATTGTTGCAAGAGACAAATGTGCACTGCCCTGGTTGTCAAAATATTATAGAGAGCAAATATCCTTTGGTAGAAGAACTACAGTGCAATCCCGCATGTGCTCATTTAGAAGCAAGCCCCACTTTGTTGAATCCAGTTTATGCCCAGGTAAGTGTGCCTAGGATTAGATTGCCAGTAGGAGACCTGTGTGAGTCAGCTGTAGAAGCAAAAGCCCTTTTCGGTTATTATGTCTCCTGCTTACCAGGGGAGCATGCTATGCATTATTTTCTCAATATATGGAATTGCCATTTTGTCTGAATCAGGCAACATGTGCATATTCCATCTTCCTTATGGACATTTTGAAAAATCAGGGTTTCTGAAGCAAGAACATATGCATGTTGCCCTATTCAGACAAAATGGTGCTCATGTGTATTGGAGTGATCATGTATCACTGCTTATAGACTTGGTAGGAATGCTGGAAATGTATGAACTGAAAAGGGCTAAGAAGAAAACGAATCCCACAGCACCTTAAAAATGAACAGATTTATTAAAGCATGAGATTTCATTGGCTCTAATTCACAACAGCTTATGCTTCGATACATCTGTGATTCTTTAAGGTGCCCACAGATCCTTTTTTTTTTCTTCATGTAGAAGACATTTTAACCTAGAACTTCTATTTAATAAACTGCACAGCTCAAATAAGATCAGTGCAATTAAAACAGTTTCCAGGAGGCTTTCAGAAGTGATATTTATAACAAAAGAATATAATTTAATAACAGGTTACACTATAGTAATGATCATATGTAAAGCTTTATAATTAATCAGAATTTTCATGACGTGTATGCAATTATTGAAATTGGTGCACCATAAACAAATAACCAGTACACTCTAATCTAATCTATTTGTGTGCACATAAGAGTGTTCAGAAGAACTGGATCTTACCATGTTATTGAGGGTTCTTTTTAGCATTTCTAGAATTTATTAATCTGTCCTACTTAATTAAAAACGGTGTTTTTGAACCATTGTTTGAATAAAAGCAAAGACAACTGCCATGTACTGCAGCAGATCGGATGGGAGGCCATGGTTAAAATCCCCAGTGAGCCCACCTTGGGCAAATTACTAGGTCTCTAACAGTGCAATCCTACAAAGCATTGGTTCAGTTCTAAACCCACAGATTTAAAGTTTAGACTGGAGAAACTGCTCAGTAATGCTGTAATCCTATGCAGTGAGCTCATTTACCTAGGAGTAAGTGCCATGAAAATCAGTGCCATTAACATGCAAACATCTTATATACTAATAGCCAAATTCCGCCCCCCCCCCCCTCTGCTGGTTACTTAAATCTGTGGATCAGAGCCACCTTGACACAAGTGAGATTTTTCTTCAAACATGGGGCCCTCCGGGCTTGCAGAAAAATCTGAAAGTGGAAAAACCACACCAAGGCCAGGAGAGCCCAAGAATCACAGCAAAGAACCACACCAAAGCTAAGAGAGGGTGGGCAATGGGAAGGATCTTTGGAAGTATTGGGGGAACCTTCCAAAGACCTTTCCCCTTTGCCATCGCCTTTCAAACATCTTTCTCCTTTGCCACCCTCCTTCCCCCAAACCTTTCTACTTTGCCATCCCCCTTCCTAAAAACTTTCCCCCTTTGCCCACACCAAACATCCTTCTACTTTGGTTCTCCTCCCTCCCCAACCTCCTTTGGAGTTTGTAAGGGAGGTGCAAAAGGGAAAGGCTCTGCCATTGAGGGGGTCCAGAAGCCCTCTGCAATTTTTGCGGGCCTCCACTTTTTCATTAATCTGTATGCACTGCTAACATACAAAGAGAGAAAAAACAAATTTTAACAAAACTATGAAGGAAATCTAGGGAATATGGGCGGGGGGGGGGGGGAGGACTCATACTCTAGCTAATAGCAAAGCACCAGAACTAACCTCAAAAAACAGCCAGTCTCAAAAGTAACAGAACTAGCTCAAACAGAACTAGCTCAAATGAACAGAAAAATTGGGGGGAATGACTGCTGTTTCTATAGCTTCAAGAAGGCCCTCCTCAAGCCTCAGAGACAGCAAGAGTTAGTGCAGACGCTGGAAAAAGTGGCTTAGCAGGAAATCTCTACAGTTGCAAAATGAGTTTGGCTGGGGGTGGGTCTCCAGTGACCCCTCCCTCCTTCCATAGCAGTCACAGGTCTCCTGGAAAGATCCTCTGCTTTCTCTCTCCCCCCACCACCAAGCTTCAGTGTGAGAGGGAAGAGGGTTTTAGGCACACTTCCTCCTCCTTTCTCAGCCTCTCCTCCTCTGAGCTCCTCCCAGTTTGTGAATGCAGCCTCAAAGACTGCACCTACGACTTCCATTTCACCCCCCTCAGAAGGCTTGAAGTGGCAAGCCCCAGCCTTTGCTTTAGGCTGCTATAGGCCACTGGTCTGCCCACTCCCCATGTTGTTGACCAGTTGTGTAGCCTCAAGGGGTTCCACTCCTGAGCCATCAACAACACCTAGTGATACATTGCTTGGCTGGCTGCCAGGATCTTTCTTCCCCTTCTTCCCACAACAGTAGCCAGTTGAGAATGAGGGTTTTGCACCTCCACAGACTTTGGTGCCTGGAAAGTTCGACATCATTTTCAGACCTCCTGATCTCCCCTGCCTCTTCCACCCTCCCTCTGACATGTTAAAACTCTCTGTGCCAGATTCAGACACCTGGGAAATGAATGAAACAAATAGCAGTCATTCATGTATTGAGGTTCCTATAAGTTTTCAATGAACATAACAGATGAAGCTTTAAGTTCAGTTTTCATTAGTTCAGAAATAAATTCACATCCTGAGCACACGTTGCAGTATGAGAAACTGACTGGGCAATGAAGGGAATGGACTGAACGGTATATGTGCAAGTTCCACTTACCACCTGTCATGAAGAACCTCGGTTGTCTTGAGTGAGGGTTGACTTTTTCAAATAAGAGACTGCAAAAAGTTATGAAGTCCCCACCAGTTCCTCCTCTGCCCTGGTCTTTCTGAACTGGGACTCAATGTGCAAAATGTTGCCTTGACAGCCGTATTAAAAAGATTAGGCTTTCTCTTAACTGACCTCAAATTTTCTGGTGAACAGCTCCCTGCAGTTCACTTCTCATCATCCTCACTGTCATTAGCAGACTCGTTCTCATTCATGTGGAACGGCAAAATCTCCCGTCTCCATTTCTTCCCTTAAGTAAATGTCACCATCCCTATGATTTGTGGTTAGTGATTGCTACCTACAATATCACAGTCATCTGAACTCAGGAGTGCAATGTAATGTGAATGTTTCAGGTCCTGCTAGGAGATGTGAAATAGCATTATGCTCTCTTGCCATCTGACATGACTTCTTGGTACTGTGGTAAAGTGCTCTATTTAACAGAAGGAAGATGCTTCTCCGGGCCATTCGACAAATTTTCTTTGTCGGTATCAACAGAAGTTCTGAAGAGTCCTTGGGCACCTCAAAAATTTACACATTTTTGGAGGCCTAAGCTGCCACAGGCAAGACTCTGCTGCATGAGAGGATTCCAACAGATTCATGATTTTATGGCTCACATAGGCCAGACCAGTAACATGAACAGGCTTGTCTTATGAATTTTGCCCCCTTTTTGATTACAATCCTGCTGCTTGGAAATTCGCTGTCACTAAAATCAGCAGAAATATCTCTCTAGCTAAAGGTTAGGATCAAGCAATTAGGAAAAAAATTGTTACAGTATTTCATATTTCAGCAGTTCCTGAGTTCATTGGTCCTCCTGCCTCACCCTAGCTGCCCCTATTGTTTGGTGAGCACCCAAAGGGCCTTCTGTACCCTACTCACTCATCTGCTTTGTCCAGGGTCTCCTCTCCTTTTTAAACTTAATAAGCAGCTGTTTATGCTTCACGCTGCCTTCTCAAACTCACGGGGCCCCTTTCCCATCCCTCTCCATGCATCAGCTGATGCATGGGCATCACTTATCTACTAGTAGCATCTGACCCTCTATCTGTTTTTCACCTCTTCTTCTCTTAAGTAGGACATATCATAACATAATGGGAAATTTCTAGGACTGCACCTACTCAATTATACTGAAACATTTGCCAATCATGATAATGCCATCCAATAAGGTCTTTATGCTTTATTGATATAAAAAAGTCTTGAATCATGCTCAAATCTACCACCACCACCTGCTATCTAGCACTATTCCCCCCTTTCCTTCAAGAACAAGAATGTAGGAGGAACTGACTTAGAAATTTTCATTGTTTACAGACAAGGGAAAAGGTTTTCAGCATTCTCTGTTCTTGTCAGTGTGGTCTTGAGAACAACTAGAAAACAGATCAGACCTGGATCACTTGGCTTAGATAACCTTTGGCTCTGCTGCGATGAATTCTTAGAGTAGTCATTTGTTTAACGTACAGAGGAACCTATTCATGCACTTCTGATCTTTTTAAGAAATAGATAAAATAAGACAAGCATCAGCAGTCAGCTAGATCAGGGACACTCCAGGTATGGTATTTCTGCATGTGTGAAAGCACCAAAAAGGCACTTCCAAAAAGCATCAATTGGTCTTGTAGTCCAACATATCAATGCATCTCATTGGGACAGAGGAGCACTACCTTCCAGTTTTCTGAAACATATTGAAACTGTCCATATCAACTGGAGCTACAAAGCTGCCTTCAGCTTCCTTTGAGAACAAGAACTAACAAAAGATTTCAGGCTCTTCCCCCACCCCCTTTCTGGTCACAGCTGGAGAGCCTAAGGAAAAAAGCACCTTTTATGGTATCTTGGCAACTCCAGTCTTGCAGAAAAGAATATGTGTGAAATGGGAGTGAGATGAACACACAGAGGGAGCTAGAAAAAAACCTTGTATGCAAGTCTTACATTACATATATTATTTTTTAGAGCCAAGTCACATTGGTGGGTTCTAACTTTGACAATCTATGGTTTGTCAGCAGTTGCGGCCAAATGTCCTAATACAGGCATGATTGCTTTTAATATTTACTGTGGAAGATAAAGAGGGTCTCAGTAATAGTCATCTTCCGCTGGCTCTTGAACCCAAATTCTTTTTTGCTGGGATTTCTAACAATCATAGTGGGCACATTCATATTTTTAGGTGTTAGTATCAAACAACAGTATTTGGAGTCCTCATTAAATTTATTTTAGTGACACAGAGGTCACTAAATACAAGTTTTTCCTGGCGAACTTCCCAGAACAGTACGTTGTTGTTTGAAACTACTCACGGTATGTTCATTTGTCAAATAAGGTTTACATTTGTTTATTCCAGTAACTAAATTTTCTACCTGTAGAGACTCTGAACTATACCAAGCAAATATGGGACTTTCCCCTATGCTCTTCTAAGTAGTGAAATATATCTAAGGACAACAAACTGCTACAACACCACCTACATTCTTGATGATTTACAGCTCTAGAAATGAGGGTGGAACAATAATATTGACCTGAGGAAAAAAAGGACAAAAAAATCAATAATCTGTTTTGTAGGATTAGACAAGGATGCATTTCTTAAGAAAATGGTCTTTTTGTTGCTTCAATAAATGTTGCTTTTTGCTTAAAATCATACAGTTGACAACCTCTTCTAATGAAAGCTGTTGGGCCTTTAATGGGGAGTACCTAAATACATGTTTTGTGCCAGGGAGTTGCACATGTGTTGGGCTGTATGACAGTTCACACAGTGTATAAATGGAACGAATGGGAAAATAATCATACCAGAAGGACAGCAGGACTGGAGTTTCATGGCATCTTAGAGACCAACAAGATTTTCAAGGTAAAAATTTGAGAGTCAAAGCTCCCTTCGTCAGATACCTGATATGGTATCTGAAGAAGGAAGCGTTGACCCTTGAAAGCTTAGTCCCTGATGATCTTGTCGGTCTCTAAGGTCCCACTGGACTTTAATCCTGCTGTTCTACTGCAAACCAACATGGCTACCTACCTGAAACATACCAGAAGGGTTTGTGAGAATCAGTACTAAATGTTTCACAGTCAGCATGTATGTGAATTTAGTTCACATTTGGAAGATTTCATTATCAAATCTAAAAGTTACTCATGCATATTTTTGGTGCTCTTGTTTAGTATTCATTAAATTCAATTACTCTGAAGGTGTAAGAAGCTACTTTAAAATTACCTGATGGATAAGGGGAAAGGCCAGTGTCTCAGATGTGCTTTATCAATACTTCTGAAGTACCCCACACACCATCTGCATGGATTCCCCCCTTGTTCATAGCAGGTGTGCAGAATAACAGGTCAATGGCGTAGCATGAGTTGGCACTCCTGGCACCACATGTGCGCCTGCATGCACTCCCAGGACTGCGCGATGATGTCACTTCATCACACAGGGTGTGACCACCCCCCTGGGAGCTCTCCCGCAATTTGAGCCACTTGTCTCCCTACCCCTTACCAGGCAGCCCTTCATGGCAGCTGCCTATGCCGCTGATACCAGCTCAGCGCACTCCTCGGCTGCAAGATGGCCAAGCCAGCTCAGCGCCCAGCAAGCCAGCCCCCCGTTGGCACAGCAGGTAACCAGGGCACCATGGGTGGCCTCCTGTGGATGCAGTGCAGGCTCTCTCTGGTGCGGTGTCCCCTAAAAACTATGTGCCTGGGGTGGCTGCCCCTCCGGCCCCCCACACTACGCCACTGTAACAGGTTGTGCATGGGCAACAAGACCTAACAGTGGAAGGACTAATAAGAGTTGTTCCATCAATTCCTTATATTTTTTTCTTGCAAGCAACAGAAAGCATTCTCTCAGTTTGGCTCAGGGCCTTGGAAGAGAACAGAAACTCACGTGCCAGACTTGTTAGAGCCTATTCTCTTCAACTGGCTCCATCTTGGTATCCTTTAATCCATTGAGTTTCTTTGCTGCCGCTTATATATGCGAATGTGCATGTGTATGTACAGCCATATTACTTCCAGGCTGACCTGTTTACTTCTAGCCAGGATGATCATGCCATAGAAGAATCAGTAGCTCCTTGACAGCACAGAACCCAAGAGGGTTGTACAAGAAATTGACAAATGTGTAATGGTGCATAATTCTGTCTCAGCTTCAATCCTAATTTGACTGCAAATTACGAGTAGCATCCTTGAACCATCTGGTTAATGGATGGACCACTTTTTTCTCTGATTACTGTAATTGAGGCCAACAGTATATTAGGATCTATGAAGATCACTTCTTATACTCTGTTACCAGAACTGCTCTTTATTATAATGGGGAATTAGCTATAGCAGTCTGTAACTTAAAATTAGCGCGGATCTTAACCTATGTTTACGGAGGTCCTGATTCCAGACACTCTAGTGAAAAAGAGGCAGACAATGAGTCAGGTCCAAACACGTGTATCAGGTGTGGCGTAAGCCTAGCTTGCACAATCATACAAGGAACATACAAGGTCTAAGAAATACAGAGTAGGAAATACAGAGACATTCGCATTAGCTGGTTCCCAACGATGATAGGGGAAATACTCACTTATCCTGGAGCGAAGCAGAGACACAGCAGCGAGGGTGGCCCAATGCCAGCACTGGAACCACAGACGGACAGCAAGGAAGTCTGGATAGGAATGGCCTAAGCCCCGAGTGGTCTGGGAGACCAGCTTAAATACCCCAAAACGTACCCTGGGGCTGGTGCTGTACTTGGTGGTTCTCACAGATTAAAACAAAGGGTCTAATGGGCTACTGAATGGCTTGGATGGGCCACTTTGGTAATCAGATTGTGATAAGTGACACCTCAGGAAGAGGGGACAAAAGAGGGAGGGGGAAATCCAAGTGGGCTGAAAGGATGTTCCAGCGGACAGGGCTTGTCCTGATGTCATCAGCTTTGGAATGCGGAGGTTTCTTTGAGATGCATTCTCTAAGTGCTTGGGATGGTCGGCACTTAGTTCCTTCTCCGGGGCGGCTCCTAAGATATGCAGAGCAGGGCGAGGGGCTCTCACTGCGGACGTGGTGTGCCCGCTTCGCCGAAATGGCTTCTCAAAGCAGTCTCTTCCTCTGGGTCTTCTGGGTGCCTGAGAACATGGATGCCGGCTGGGCATAGCTAAGGCTGGATAGCAGGCTGCCCGGTAGCGAGGGCAAGCTTGGCGACCGGCCCGCGGGAGGCTCCAGGCGGGAACTGACCAGGGAGCGCCTAGCCAGGCTCGCTGGAGGTTTCCCCGGCAGGCGCCCGGCTGCTAGCAGCGGCTTGGGCCCATATGAGGCAGGCTTCCATGGAGGCAGCGGGAACAACACTTTAAAACACAGTCCAAAGCAGGGAACAGGCACGGTCCGTGGTAGATGGTAGTGCAGGCACGGGGAACACTTGTAAGAAAGTCCAAACACACACTGGGAAATCCAGATACAGGTCTGGGCAGGGCTGCCCAGAAAGAGAGTCCTTTGTGCAGTTAACCAAACATGGAGTCAGTAAACTACACAGTCTATAGCAGCAGCAAGGCAAGTGACACGCAGGCAGGAAACTGACACGTGTATCAGAGCACACACGTGCAAAGCAGTCTTTGGGTGTAGCAGTAAAACAGCAACGCAGGAAACTTTAGCACAGTTCATAGCAGGCTTCAAAGCAGGGGAGGGGGCCTACTTGGCAACAATTCCCCCCCTCGGAGACCCTGGGACGTCAGGCGCGCGGGTCTCCGAACTTGACTTCAAAGGCGAGGTGGTCGGCAATGTCTGGTGGTCGAGCTTCGAGCGAAGAAGGAGTGGGAAGGGAAGGGGGAGGAGGCGTCACTCAAAAAAAAAAATTTAGTTTGGAGAACCACCTAACCGAATAAGTGCAATTTAGATCAGCCAATGGGCTGCAGGTCTCTGGGTTCACACCAGGGGGTGTGCTAAGTGCATCCGTCAGAATAAATAGTAATAATTCATAATAGGCAGCAATGATCAATTCATGCATATAAATAGCAATAATTCATAATTGTGTACATTGATTAATTCATGGATGAAGGTAATTCATATGGAATTCATGACGGGTTAAAAGCATTAAAAACCAGGAGCAATTCATATACATGGATTAATTCATAGACATAAGATTAAAAGCAAAGGCAATTCATGGATACAATTCATGAATGTAAGAATAAAAGCAGGCTACTTCATAGGAAGTTAAAACAAAGCTCATAGGTGAGAGAATAATTCATATAAGAAAGTGCAAGTCAGGCATAGATCAATTCATAGAGGGTAGAGCAATTCATAGATTGAACAATTCATAGATAATTAAAACCATAAATACATAAATACATAGGATTAAAAGCAATGATTCGGGAGGTTAAAACCAATAAAAGCAGCAAGAGTAAAAGCAAGTGCGTGGAAATAATTCATGAGGGGTAAGCGGCGGAAGGGCTCATAGGGGACAGAAAAATAAACTCTGCAATTAAAAACCAAATCAATATGGCTGGATTAAAATCAAATTCGTAGACTAGAACTGCCTCGGCGGAGGGAGTCGGGTTAAGAAGGCAATTCAAGGTTAAAATCAAATTCATAGGGATAAAGTTAATGGGCGCACTTGCAGTAGATAGAGGGAGGGACTAGTTCGGGGCTAAATTCATGGGAGTTAAAATTCATGAAAGCAATGGAAGGAAATTCATAAAACCATAGAGTAACAAAGATCACAGACGGCTCAGTCCGCAGTACAGCTGCTAGACTGGGTTGCATATTTACAGAAATGAGCAAGCTTAGTCCATGTGTTCCAAAACACACTTCCACCCCCCCTTGCTGTCTGCGTCAATCCGCAGAGCAGGGTCGGCAGGCGGCAAGAAGGGCTTCAGGCACACAGTTCTAGTCCTCATGGCGGTGGCGTTGCTGGCGGTCGTTTGGAGAAGGGCCGTGGGCTGGGAGGCAGGGAAATATGTCCCCCCCTAGTCCACAAGAGGGCCTCGGAGCGGCGTCCGGCAGCAAAGCGTCCATGGGGCTGGTGCAGGATCCGTACACATAGTAAAATACAAGCATAGTTCATACCAGCACAAGCAATAAAACAAACAAGGGTTAAAGGAGGGCGCCAGGAATCACCATTAGGGCAAGAGTGGGTCTGGATTGTAATGATCCAAACGGTAAGACAGCTGGAGTTGCTGGAGCTGTCGGCGGCTCCAGCAGCCCAAATAAAGTAGTGAGGCACATAGTAAAACTTGGAAGGCCAAAATAACGATGATCGGGTGCAAAGCCAAATTGTAAATTCCAGTGGCAGTGGGGCTCCAACCAAAGAGGGTTTCCCACCACGAATGCTCACCGGTGGTCTTAATCCGCTGGACCAGATCCAAAATCTCCTTTCCGTTGTGGGACACAACCAGAGCAGTGGTGTCCCCGTCCCTCTGGATGCTCTGGAGGGTGCGGTGAAGCTGCGGGTGGGTCAGGAGCTCGTGGATTAATTCCAGACCGATGCCAAGGGCGACAGGCTTCACATAACGATAGATGGAGGGTGCCACCAGGATCTCTTCTTGGGTCCAGACCGGTACCGTGTAGGTGAAGTCGCAGGCTGCCACCGAAGACAGGTTGCAAAAGCAGCGATTGACTCCCGGGATCACGGGCTTGAGCTGGAACGAGTTCAGGATCACAAAGTCGCAGGCCGTTCGCACGCAGGCACATCCTTTCCCAATGTAGACCACGGCGGAGCTGTTCTCCTGGACGACCTCGAAAGGGCACTCATTGAGGGCGTCGACTTGCGGGGCTACACAGGGGTGATGCGGTGCAAAGGCTTGGTCTTGACAAATGAAGCCGGTCTGGTCTCGATGCTGGCACCCTTGGAGGCTGACGAGCTGCCATCCGGTCGGGGTGAAGCGGGCCCAATGGTCGGGGTGTCTGGCGTAGAGGACTTCGGCGTCGCTGACTTGGAGTCCCAGAGGCACAACTGGGTACACATGGAATGACTCGTGCGCACTGGCCGTTAATAAAAATAATTTAAGTTCCTGGGTGGTCGGTGAGAATGAGGAATTTACAAGAGACCACCAGGATTCAAGCTCCAGTTCTATGGGTGACAATTTGGGCATAATCAATCTTTTGATTTCCAGGGGCAAGTGCCCGTCCGTGGCTTGCCGAATTAGCCCCATGGCCACAGCCTGATTTAATTGTTGGGCTTGCATACATGCCATAGCTATTGACACGTTGCGTTCAAAAGACTGTGTCCCTTTGAGCAGCAGAGAAAAATCTCTTTCAATTTGACTCTCCCAGTTAACTAAAATGGGGCTGATCTCGTGTTGCCCATTCGAAATGGAATTTAGGGACTGCACCACCGGTTTGCCTAAGTCAGAGATGCTAGTCGTAACATGGGCAAACTTATTAGCGAGAGTCTCAATGTTGACCGAATCCATGATTGCTAAGCCTCCGGCTGCAGGAGCAGTCCAGTCGGCAATGCTTCGTCTGGCACGCGAGAGAGAGGGGGAGGGATCGATCCACAGTTGTAGCCATGCATTCCAACCCTTGCTACCGGCCTCCAGATAGGGAGCGCACTGCGGCAGCCTCTGGGTTACATTTAGTTCAGCTAAGTCTATGCGGATCTCTTTTAAAGACATTTGCGGGCGGACTAGAACTCTCTCTCGAATGTCAGTTTTCAAAACATGGGAGCCCACTATATGCGTGCCGCCTTGGCTTAATTGCTTATTGCTAACAATCAAAGGGTCAATTTGGATGGTGTGGGTCTCCTGGGTCCGGATCAGCAGGGAATAATTGCCTGGTTCGTGAGTCAAATTTACAAAGAGCAGCCCAAGCCGGTGAAATTTCTCTACTAGGGGCTTGGTTTGGCATTCGGGCGTCTGTTGAACCAGTATCCAATCGGGTGGGCCATGTTTGGCTAGGTCTTCCTCTTTTACAATCCAGGTCAGGTTCTCCCAGCGTTTTATAGCAAAGGAGAGAACTGCGCCTGAAGGGGGCGTGACAGTGACCGATGCAGATTCAGTGGTAGTGGTGCCTAGTAGGATGGTCATTCTAAAGGGGTCTCCTGCCTTCCATACTGCGGCCGACACTAAAATAACTTCACAGTATGGTCCGAAAGTCTCAGTGACAAATGGCGAGGTTTCGAAGTTGGCAGGGGTGGTATTTTTGTCTACCACCGGGACTGCGGTGGGGGCTGGCCTGATACGGGGAAGAAACATACAAGGAATCGGAGCAAGTGGTGACACTGTGTCAGTAGGTGAATAGCACACTAGCTCTTGGGACAGAGTTTTGACTCCTACACATAAAATAACAAGCTCTGGGGGTCGGATCCACTGCTCTTCACAACTGCGGAAGTTAGTGCGATCCGTGGGGGTGGTCATATTGCTCTGCTGCACAACTTTGCAGACCATCATTTCATTTCCTGCCAGGGTGTTTATACATCTCCAGTGGGGGTAGGGCATTAATTTGGACGGGCGTCCCTCTATTAGGGTGCCTGCCAGCACGAGCAAACACAGAGTAGCCAGGTGCCTCATCTCCTGGCCTTCCTTTCCTTTCTGTGGCGAAAATATCCTGGGGAGACCTGCGGATATAAGTACAGGTTCCCTGAGTTTCTTGCAGCGAAATAAATGAGGTAAAGGGGGACAAAGAAAAAGGGAGAGCGTTTTTCTGCCAGCACTGTCTATTAGGTGGGGCTCGAACGAGAAGTCCCAGAGCACTAAGCGAGCCTTCCAGCTTGTTGCTCTGGGGAACTCCTGTGCGACGGTTTCTTTCTAAAGCGTGTATATTTCAGAGGGGAAACGTCTTTGCGTTGGGCAAGGGTCGGCTGTGCGTTAGGCGGGATTATGCAAACTCGCCCCAGGGGTCCCTGGGTGCCTGGACTATGTGGCCTTCATGTGCCCCTTGCTCGGTGGCGGGCTATTTTTATTTTGCGGGCTGAGAGCTATCGGTCCGGCTCGGCCTGGCCTTGCCGCTTTAAAAGGAAAAAAACTAGCGAGCGGTTTCCAGCAACTATAAGGGTTGCTGCAGACGGGGGCCCTCGCTTTAATTTTTCAAAAATAGGCCTTCGTCATATGTTTGCAGGACTAGCAATTTTTGGAGGGGACTCCCTCGGGAGGCCCCATCTTCTAGTTAAAAGAAAAAAGATACATCGGGCAAAAAGGAAAAATACACTGAGCAAAAGAAAAATGCACTGAGCAAAAAGAAAAATACACGGAGCTAGAGGCATACGGGTGTGGGGTACTTTCGGGTTGCTCTCACTTGGAAGGCCTGGCATGGCTTCATTATAACTTCAATATGTCTCCCCCCCTTCTTTTCCCTTATACGGTACGGGCAAGGGAAAAGATTACATTAGATGGGGCGGGCGGCTGCTGGCGGAAAGGGCCGAAGTGGCGCTGAAGGTGCTCGGCAGCGTTTATCGAAAAGCGGCAGAGGCGGCCGAGATCTGCCGGCGCCACTGGGTCTGGGTTATTCGGGGGTCATCTTGGCGCAGGGGATCCTGGCTATGTAAATGAGGCACGCTGCCCCTTGTGCGTGGCGAACGCACCTCAATAACACATTCCAGAGGGCACATATTTACAAAATACTGGCGGGTCTTTTACATTTGCACTAAAGCGTACTAAGTGGTGGCGCCGTATAGCAACTCACCATGACGAATATGAACATGAGTAAAAGAGGGATGTTGGGCTATCTGGGGATCTTTTTCCAGGGGAGGCACGGCCCTCAAAGCCAAAGCCGACCATCATGCGAAAAGCGTGGGTCTGGCAGGTGAGACCCCGAATCTACGTAGATGCGGGATCTTCACCAGCACGGCGGGTGAAATGTTTTCAAACAAAGAAATCACCTTATTTGGTGGTTTCAACGTTGGAAGACTGCATTCACTTCTGGGCTAAAGCCTCTCCAAACACTTTCACACACAGCAAATCTCTTTTGCCTGTGTAATTTTTTTCCGAACATGCGGCTTAAAAATCCAATTAAGAATCACTTTCGGTGGTGGTCCTATTTGTCTTTGGTTGCCGTGTTTCCCCCAAGGGTCCCAACTGTGGGGCCCGCCTAATGAAGTTAAAGAATAGAACTGACAAGAAATGGCAAAAACACTAAATGATTATATGAAGCCAAGTTGGCTTTTTACATCTAAATTCAAAAGGGAATTGGGCTTCAGGTTCACACACACATAAAGTTAAGACTGCACAACGAAAAGGGACGGGGGCTGCAGGGACTTGAACTCAAGTCTCCTTAAGGTGGCTTTTCTACTCCTGGTTCCAATCCCTTCCAAATCCTGACAGGGAACCAGTGATTACATTTATTTGGGCTTACTTCAGCCTGGGAGAGGACAAAAGGAAGAACTGGGAGGAGGTCAGAATCCTGGTCTGGCCAGTTTTTCCATTTCAATGAGGGGTGGGGGTATAGCGCTGAGTGGGAACAGTCTGTTTTAGATGCTGCTAGCAACTGGGATTCTTTCAGGAGTCTGCTCACTTGCATTATTACATTCCTGACTGCACTTACTGCTGGAGGCTCTACCTTTTCACTAAGTTTTGGGCTTGAGCCTTTTAAAACGTGGAAACAGATACACAAATGTCTTTGAATTAGCTCGAGCACTACTAAGCCACACAGGCACAACATTAGGTTTTCTTCAGGGGTGTTAGTCAGGGAAGGCTGAGAGAAAGCTATTTGGTGCGTAGTTGCAAGCACTGGATTCTCAAAGCAATTTAAATCTTTTAAAGGAACTGCATTTTTACTTTTGTTTACCTGTTCTTCAGGATCATTGCAAGAGGGCACAGTCACAGTGGGCTGTGTATAGCTTGGCTGGGGGCAGTCTATGGGAGCCAAGACAATTTCTTGGGGAATGACTTTTAAACTCTGCACATGCTCAGAGGTTAAAGTGAATTCTGGCTTCTTGGGCGTGGGGGCTGAGGCAGAAATTGGAGGCACAGGTGACTGACTACCTGTTTCACTGCCTTTGGCGGGGCGGGGTGCTGATTCAATCACTGATTGTTCCTCTAAAGTCTTTAATCTGGCCTCAGTGAGTCTCTGGGATTCCAGGAGATTTTGCATCAGGGTTTTTAAAGTGGCGGTTTCATTATTCTGGTTCTCCTGCAAAGTCTGCATGCTAAGGAATTTATTGTGGAGCTGCTCTTTCTCTATTGTGCAAGAATTTAGTTTTTCCTTTAATTCCTTATTCTCCTTATTAAGCTCATTTATTTTTAAATTCTGTTCCCTATTTACACTTATGAGTTCATGGATTTTATTTTGCAGCTCTGCCAGATTTCCTTTAGAGGTGTCTGGCAAAGTTGGTGCTGGGTTCTGGGTGCGAATCACCCTTTGGAATCTTTCCTTCTCTCTTTTAAGTTTCCAGCTATTTTTAGTTCCCGGAGGTCGAAGGCTAGCCTCAACCTTTGGTTTTCTCCCACGGGCAGTTAAGTGGGGAGAAGCATGTGTGACCCCCGGGCATCCCTATTGGAAAAAGGGGTTCCCAGCTGGTGGCGGCTCTCCTCTTACTGTAGCCACTGGCTGTGCATGTTGGGGAGGGCCTTTCCCAAGGGTGTCTAGAAGGGCAGAGAGAAGAACTGAAGTGGGCTGCTGGTGGAAGAGCTCCATGTCTGCCCCATGATCCTTGAGCCGCTTCCAGAGTTCCCAGCGGAGTGAGTCCCTGGCTGGCGGCAGGCCGCCTAGGTCAGAGGGCTCCTCATGGTCCTTTGGCTGCGGTCTCCAGGAGTCAGCCTGACTTGGGGGAGGGTAGACCTGGTGATTGTAGGGGTGAGGTGCCCGAGGGGGCGGGGGCGCCGAGGGCAGCGCAGGTCTCCAGGGCTCAGAGGGTCCCTGTGGGGAGGAAGGGTAGCGACTGGGGGTGGGCACAAAGGTTACTCCTGGATGAGAGTCCCTCTGGCTGCGGCCCCGAGTGAAGCTACCGCTTCTCCCACGCAAGATGCCACCTCTAGGCTCCGAGTACGAGCTATGCCCTTGGGGCCGATATTGGGAGTGGGGACCATGGTTGGCATATGTGACTGTGTTAATGGGCTCACTCTCTTTCCTATGGGAGGCTGGGGACTTCACATGGCGGATGGTGCCGGTTTCTCGCAACAGGCCAGCAATGCTTCTGATGCGAGCTTCCAGGTCTCCCCATGAGATGCTTCCGGGCTCCACTCCTGCTAGTGCTAGGCGGGTGGTACTATTGAGTCCATCTAAGACTGCTCTCCTGAATTCTAATTCGTCAAAGTCGGGTACATCGCTTGCATCCAGATCTACTTCATCTGCTAGCTCTGCAAGAAGCTGCTTTCTAGCTAAATATGCCTCTGGGTCCTCTCCAGGTTTTTGAGACTCTGCGATATACAGGGCTTTCAAACTCTTGGTGGGCCACAGGAATGCACAAATTTCTTTAATTGCTCCGTACTGACTGCGGGTGGCTAACTTTCGATTAGAAACATAGGCGTTAAGGGCTGTGACTATTTCAGGGCTGGCGCAGTGGCGGGCCAATTGGGCTACATCAGAACCACTGGCGGAGGGCTGGGAGGTGGTCACATGGGTGAACCACTGGATGGCCGTGTCTCGGTTTAGGGGTCCCATGCGATCTGCTATGGCTTGGAGCTCATCAGGCCTCCAATTGCGGGTTTCTTTAACGACCCGGTCTGTTTTCCTGCCATCCTCGTCCATGGATACAATTTCCTTGGTGGCTATTGGGTGGAGGGGCTGTGGGGCTTCCTCGGGTTGGGGCGATTGAGATGCCCAGCTATCCTTACTATCCTCTGGGAGGGCCAAGAGGGCTGAGGGGTGCACGGCGGAAATTACGGCCTGTTGCATCCCCAAGTGTCGCTTTAGGGCCTCTAGCTCCCTCTTACAAGCGGAGTGGTCCGCGGCTGCGGTTTTAGACTGGTTGTGGTCCGCCATGAACCGGGCGGCATGGGTGAGCTTAGTAATCTCTTCTTGTCCCTCCGTTACTGCATGCTCAGCCATGTCGGCACGAGCGGTGGCCGCTTCAGCCTTGTGCTGAGCGTCCTGGAGGGCGGTAGTTAGTCCTTGCTTCTCTAATATGAAATTGACGCGTTCAGCGCGCCACTCAACTGCCTTTTCCTCATGGTCTCTTTCCTGTTCGGCTAGTTTGGCCCTGAGACTCTGGATTTCTAGGTGCAGGGCGTCCTGTTCTCGCGCTGCCTTCTCCTCTAGCTCCTTCCTCTCTTTGTCCTGGGCTATTCTGAGCTTCTCTATTTCCTGCTCACTAACTTCCTGCGCAATATGTAATTTATTTATCAGGGACACGCCGTCCTGTAAGGCAGTAAAAAGTGCCCAAGCTCCGTATCTGTCCTTCTTGCTCGACTTGGGTTTCTCTTTCTCACAAAAATCTTGGAAGGCACTTCTAACTATCTGGAGTGGGTCGGGTCCCTTGAAGGAACCGGCTTCCCAAGGGCAATCTCCCTTCTTAACTAGCCACTTCTCCAGGCGGGGCACGGTGGGGTTTGCCCGGTACATTTTTCCTTTTGTTTAAGGCTGATCTCGGGGGAGGTTAAAGAGTAGATCAGCGACACCAGGGGTGGGGCGATTAAAGCTGCTCAAGGGTTTTAACAACTTCTTCCTCTCTATGTTCCTTTTGGGAGGTTTATCCTTCCCTCAGGTCCTCAAGGGTTTTTACCAGGGGGTTTTAAGGTTCTACCTTTAGGTTCACAAGGGTATTTCTAAGGGTCCTACACTCGGTTCTTCTCCACCGGGGGAGAAGGAGAAATTCCTATTCCCGTTTCAAGCTTGCCTACAAGCCACGGGACCAGGAAAAGTTTACTGGCTCAGAAGGTGCTCTCAAGCTCTCTAAGCCCAAGAACCAAAAACGCTCAGTGCTTCCAAGCCTCTGCTCAGAAGCTAAAGCTCAGGGGTCTCCCAAGCCTCTACTCGGAAAACCAAAGCTCAGGGGTCTCCCAAGCCTATGCGCTCAGAAAACCAAAAAGTGTTCCCAAGCCTCTGCTCGGAAACTGAAGTGCTCCCAAGCCTCTGCTCAGGAACTGCTACTAAGGGGGTCCTCCCAAGCCTCTGCTCAGGCAACCAGAAATGCTCCCAAGCCTCTGCTCAGAAGCTGCAACTGCTCTCAAGCTCTCTGCCCAAGAACCAAACTCCAAAAAGTCCCCAGGCCTCGTGCTCAGAGACAAACGGTTAAACTGTCTCCAAGCCTCGACCAAAAGACTGAAAGCGCTCAAGGACTGCCTCTGCAAGTCCCCAAGCAAAAGTGCTCAGGAGTAAAGCTTACTATACTCCCAAGCGAGGTGCGCTCAAGAGTTCTAACAACTCCCAAGCAGAAGTGTGCCCAAGAGTCCTACTGACTCCCAAGCGAGGTGTGCCCACGAGTCTAACTTAAAACTCGCAAGCGGAAAGGCGCCCAAGAGTCTAACTTAAAACTCTCAAGCACGGTGCGGCCGGCTGCCGCGGGGCTTCAGGAACCTGGCTTCAGATTCCCAAAGCTAAACTGACTGAACAACCAAACGGACTATCGATCCCTTCACGTTTCCTCCGGAGCGGGGATTGAAGCCTAAGTGCTGGCAGGAACGGGGGTTTGGACGGACTTAGGAGAGACGGGGGAGGGCGGAAGAGAATTTTATATGTGCTGCTTCAGGATGTATAAATCTATAGAGCCTACTTCTGGGATCCCACCCACATAGACGCGTTTAGGCGGCCCGGAAGGTGGCCAGGAACTTCACCAGTTCAGAGGTCCTCACCCACAGTACACCGGTTATAACGGCTGGAGGGCCTCGCGGTGCACCACAAAAGGCAAGTAGTCCAAAGCTGGCTGAAGGAGGAAATGGGGAAAAGCCAACCCACAAGATAGAATTGCTCGCTAGAGCCACACACAATCACACTTTTAATTCCCTGAGTTAAATTGCGCTTTTTACACTGAGGTCTGGAAAATTTTCCTCTAAGTCAGTTCGCCGAAAACACGCGTGTCGACTCACGTGTATTCACACGAACCGGGTTATGCCCGCATTCTCCACCAGTAAACTGTTACCAGAACTGCTCTTTATTATAATGGGGAATTAGCTATAGCAGTCTGTAACTTAAAATTAGCGCGGATCTTAACCTATGTTTACGGAGGTCCTGATTCCAGACACTCTAGTGAAAAAGAGGCAGACAATGAGTCAGGTCCAAACACGTGTATTAGGTGTGGCGTAAGCCTAGCTTGCACAATCATACAAGGAACATACAAGGTCTAAGAAATACAGAGTAGGAAATACAGAGACATTCGCATTAGCTGGTTCCCAACGATGATAGGGGAAATACTCACTTATCCTGGAGCGAAGCAGAGACACAGCAGCGAGGGTGGCCCAATGCCAGCACTGGAACCACAGACGGACAGCAAGGAAGTCTGGATAGGAATGGCCTAAGCCCCGAGTGGTCTGGGAGACCAGCTTAAATACCCCAAAACGTACCCTGGGGCTGGTGCTGTACTTGGTGGTTCTCACAGATTAAAACAAAGGGTCTAATGGGCTACTGAATGGCTTGGATGGGCCACTTTGGTAATCAGATTGTGATAAGTGACACCTCAGGAAGAGGGGACAAAAGAGGGAGGGGGAAATCCAAGTGGGCTGAAAGGATGTTCCAGCGGACAGGGCTTGTCCTGATGTCATCAGCTTTGGAATGCGGAGGTTTCTTTGAGATGCATTCTCTAAGTGCTTGGGATGGTCGGCACTTAGTTCCTTCTCCGGGGCGGCTCCTAAGATATGCAGAGCAGGGCGAGGGGCTCTCGCTGCGGACGTGGTGTGCCCGCTTCGCCGAAATGGCTTCTCAAAGCAGTCTCTTCCTCTGGGTCTTCTGGGTGCCTGAGAACATGGATGCCGGCTGGGCATAGCTAAGGCTGGATAGCAGGCTGCCCGGTAGCGAGGGCAAGCTTGGCGACCGGCCCGCGGGAGGCTCCAGGCGGGAACTGACCAGGGAGCGCCTAGCCAGGCTCGCTGGAGGTTTCCCCGGCAGGCGCCCGGCTGCTAGCAGCGGCTTGGGCCCATATGAGGCAGGCTTCCATGGAGGCAGCGGGAACAACACTTTAAAACACAGTCCAAAGCAGGGAACAGGCACGGTCCGTGGTAGATGGTAGTGCAGGCACGGGGAACACTTGTAAGAAAGTCCAAACACACACTGGGAAATCCAGATACAGGTCTGGGCAGGGCTGCCCAGAAAGAGAGTCCTTTGTGCAGTTAACCAAACATGGAGTCAGTAAACTACACAGTCTATAGCAGCAGCAAGGCAAGTGACACGCAGGCAGGAAACTGACACGTGTATCAGAGCACACACGTGCAAAGCAGTCTTTGGGTGTAGCAGTAAAACAGCAACGCAGGAAACTTTAGCACAGTTCATAGCAGGCTTCAAAGCAGGGGAGGGGGCCTACTTGGCAACAACTCCAGCTCTTTATCCATCCTGAAATCATGTAAGGATCACAATAATGACTATCTGATTCCCACTGTAAATCAGTCACTAACTCAGGGCACCTTTCCTCAGTCACTAAAGCAGTCATCCATCTGCTACTTTAAAAGCCACCACAAGAGAAGAAGTATGTGGCTGATTATTATCTAGTATCTAATTTGCCCTTTTCTGAGAAAGATGGAGAGAATGGTTGCTGAATAATTCCAGGTCTTCCTGGATTATTCATCTGCTCTAGACCCTTTCACTTTGGTTTCAGACCAGCCTATGGAACAAAGACAGCTCTAGTGGCTTTGGTTGATCTCCATTTGAATGTAATCAAGGGCTATGCTTCTTTGTTCTTTTACAGGACATTATGTCCCCTGCTGAATCAGACTCAGATTCATCAGAGGAAGACCCAGATGATGATGGAAAAGGTCCTTGGCTGAGGCAGATCTGAAGGCTCAAAGAATCCTCAGCAATATAGGGTTTCCTTCAGGCCCAGAACCTGTGACTCCTGGGGTCATGATCCAAGAGCCTGCAGGCAAGACCCCACCACTAGAGGCCCTGGAGCTCACTGCTGAAACCTCACCACCAAGAGACCTAACACTGGGATGTCCTAGAGGCAGTGAAAGCCATCCCGTGGGAGGGCTGGGCCTAGTCCAGGACAGTCAGCCCTCCAGGCTTTGCCATCACCCAGTAGAAGCACTGGAGATGGCAGGCCTGCACAGAAGCAGCCCAGCAGTGAGGCAGTGCCATGCTTGCAGCTCATGATCCAGCTCTTGGGCCATAACTCAGTGCCAGTGGACATAATATTTTGCAAGATTCTTGCTCAGCCAGGCATTGCCAATTGATCCCTAGGTGCTGCCTCCAGAGTAGGTGGGACTGTTTCCATCTTAGTCTATTTAAGCCTTGGGATGAGAAGGGAATCTCTAGCTTCAGGCCCTGTGATCCAGGCTCAGGCTAGCCAGTATGACCCTCCATACTGCTGCACCTGGAGTCAGAACACTGGATTGATCAGCAGCCTTTGATATTGTGGGCCATGCCATCTTGTGGAGGCTTTTAGAGGTAGAAGTAGGGATTAAGGGAGATTCTTTGGACTGGTTTAAGTAACTCATTCCTTATGGACAGGAGTCCGAGTGTTGCTGTCTGAGACCACTTGTCATCAGTGTAGAATTTGTCTCATGGGGTTCCACCAGGCTTGGTTTTATCCTCCATGAAAGATAGCTAGGGTAGTGCAGTGGTTAGAGTGTTGGACTAGGATCTGGTTGACTCAGGTTTGAATCACCGCTCTGCCATGGAAGAATGCTGGGTGACCTTGGGACAATCACACACAGTCAGCCCCACCTAACGCATCAGGTTCTTGTCAGACTAAAATACAGTACAGTAAGCTGCTGTGGGTCCCCACTGGGGAGGATATAAATGAAGTAAATCAATAAATAATGCCATTCTCTATGTAAAGGCCTTAGGAGAAATCATTTATGGATTTGGAGTCTGTTGCCATCAATATGCCGATGACTCTCAGTTCTATATTTCTTTATTCAAATTGCCCTGTGCTGCTACATAGGTCCTGATCCTGGATGTTGTGGGTAAATGGCTAAGTGTGAACAAGTTGAAACTGAATCCTGACAAGATGGTGATGCTGGTTGGGAGGGCTGAAGTCTTAAAGGACATTGTGCTGCCTACTTTTGATGGGGTCTAATTGGTGCTGACTCAGTGAAGAGCTTAGGGGTTATATGGACCCAGTATTATTACCTGAAACGCAAGTTAATTCACCTGCAAAAATGTTTTTCTTTATCCTCATTTAGCCTGGAAGAAGGTTCCCTAACTTGACCCCCCCCCCCCAGTTGATCTGGCCATACAGAGCAGTATCATGGTAATAATGATACGAAACTATCATAATCATGCTACATGGCTCTGCTGTTAAAATCAACTTGGAAATGTCAATTGGAACAAAACACAGTTCAGTTATGATCTGGAACTAGGAGAAGCATGCATATCACACCCAGGGCTTTTTTTCCGGCACCTCTTGAAAATGGTCACATGGCCAGTGGCCCCGTGTCCTGATCTCCAGACAGAGGGGAGTTTAGATTGCCCTCTGTCTGGAGATCAGGGGGTGGGACCACTGGCCATGTGACCACCTTCGCTGAGGGCGATTTAAATGTTTAAAAACTCCCCCCTTGTTCCAGATGACCCAAAGTGACATCATTGTGCAATCCTGAGTTCCACCACTGAGTTCCACCACCTCTTTTCCCAGAAAAAAAGCCCTGATCACACCCATTCTGCATTCACTCCATTGGTTACCGATAAGTTATTGGGTTCTGTTCAAGTTATTGGTCCTCACTTACAAACTGCTTCTCTCCTATTATGCTCTATCACATCAGCTTTTCTCATACAAGCAAAGGCTTATGAGGGTGTCATGTTGCAAATGGGTAGGATCAATGACTTCCTGTACTCATGCATTCTTTGTTGTGGCTCCCACCTTATGGAATGGCTTCCTTGAGGAAGACAGGAAGGCTCATACACTTATGTCATTCTGCAGAGTGTGCAAAACGGAAATGTTCAGGATGTTCCTGTGGTTCCTGTGCTCAGCATGGGGCCAACAGCAGTTATCAGTTGGCTTCCAGATACTATGGCAAATGCTGTTGACTGTGCAGGTGCAAGAGCAGCACATGCACTCAAAATAGAGAGAATTCCAAATTGTGGAAAAAACCATCAGGTTTGAGAGCATGGGGTGTTTGACTCAAAAGAAAATGAGCATCATACGCAAAAATAATTTAATTTTTAAACATGTTATTTGCAGTGGTTGCATACAGGTCTCATCACAAATTCTTTCTACATACTTCGCTTCCCAATGTGCAGCAGCATACTGAATCTGGAAGACTCCCCTTCCACACATTCCCTGGAGCATCTATCTAATACTTTACAATATGTGAATAGCATTTATATTTGTACATGCTTGAGATGAGTGTGGACAAAACATTTAAAACCTTGGAAATTACATGTGCAGAAACCACAGCTTTTTTGTTTCTTAAAAAGTTACCTGTACTTACCTATCTGGTTGCACTGATTTCTACCCCTCAGAACTTGGGCGATCCCTTTCACATATCGGTGAGTACTGATGCCCCCCCCCCCGAAAGGTGCCCTGCTAGAAACAGTCCAACCATCATTTGGTGGTGGAAAGTGCCATCATGCCATAGTCGACTTACAGCAACCCCGCTGAGCTTCTCCAGGCAAGAGACTAACAGAGGCTCTGCAATCCTAGTCTTCCTCAGAAGTAACCATCCAATTACTAACCAAGATTGACTCTGCTTAGTTTCCAAGATCAGACAAGATCAGGCTTGCCTGAGCTATCCAGGTCAGGGCAACTATCCTTTAATTCTGTTCAGTTCCTTACTAATCCTCAATAATAAGAAATATGGATAAATTGTGCTAGTCTCTTAGGTTAGAAGAGTTCCTGGCCAAGTTTCACACATCTGATTTTAGCTGTTTGCTCCCTCCTGGGGCCCTGGGATATCCAGAAACAAAAGAAGAAAAGCTCTTAAAATCACAAACCAGTTTGACCTTGCTGCCAGAACAGCATACATATTGGTAGTTTCAGTGCTTGCTTTATAAGTTATTTGCACATAAAACAACTCAATCCCACCCTCTTCCCTGTTTTTTTAAAGAATATACAGACATTTTAAAAAGACCTAAATCCTAGCCACTTTTCAACAATATGCATGGTTTGCACCCAGTGATGATGTTATATAAGTACCTGCCTGCCTAGTTGCATTTAGATATAAAATCATCAGAACAGGATGATGTGGATTGTTTTATATCTCCACATTTAAAAGAAAGATTAAAATTATAACCCAATAAATCTTGTGCATTCATTTCAGTGCAAATATTCTATTGTCAGGATGTGTACAAAACAACATACACAAGAGAGCTAATTGGTTGTAATTAATAATTTCTGTCATCCTTCTGTCATCCGTGCCATAAATTTTTCCTTTCCCCCCATTTTGTGTCAGTGTGTCAGCGCCAAAAACTTGTCACCATTAACATGCACCTATCTTTTTTTAAGAAATGGCAAGGCATTCATCTTAGCAATTGGGGCAGAACTGTGTGAGCATTCTATAGCGGCAGACTGTCTTGCACTGCAGCAGATGAAATCACTTCATAGGTACAGCCTGAAAAATGCACACAATAAAGTCATTGTGTTGACACCTCCGTGCTACTTAATGGCCAGAATTTTTCAAGGCTATCAATGCTAATGCTCAGGAGATGCAAGAGTACAAAATACTAAAGCAGAGATGCTACTCAGATAGTGGATTTTCTCCCTCCTAAATTCTGCCTGATGTTTACTACTTGAAAAATAATATTTGTGCCAGCACAGAGAAAAGCTCTGACTACTTCTTATTCTGAAGCAGCTTCACACAAACAGCTTTAATGTGGTGCCAGACCCTGCAGATTCTTTTTCCACTGGCAATTGCAATGGCTCAGAGAAAGCATGTTTACTTTCAAGCTCCCGAATGGGAGATACAGCAACTACAGCTTCTCCTACTGGACACTCTCCTTCTTCTTCCATGCCCCATTCTTTGATGCTCTCTTTCACCTACAGCAGCAGATAGGATATGATATTTCTCCTACTGCATACCTAGGAAGGAATACAAAGGAAAAGGCTGGGGAAAGAAACAGGTGAGATAACTCACGGTTACCATGCCTTCCATTTCACTAGGGACTTTACATGAACATGCATGTTCACCAAGTTGTGAACTGAAAACCCTAAATGGTGCCTATATGCTGACTGAATCTAACCTCATTCTCAGATATTGTTAACATGTCACCTGCTGACTAAACAGCACGTCTGAGAGTTTTATAAGCTGACAGTGTCCACTGCTGGTACTCATCTCTGTATTTCCTTCATAATATGCTACTCTCTAAACATTTAGGCAACAGTTCTTAGGATCTGAGCAAGCCCAGCACATGGTAATAATTTTCTACTCCTCTATTACCAGTGTGCGGAGGTAGCATCCATGCCTACTTTTGCCATAAGGGAACGACAGTGTGTTTCCACAACTTTCATTGCCACATCTGAGAGGTGTGTGTATGTGTGTGGGGGGGGGGGGGCAGAGTTCATCAGTTCTCAGACCATGTCCACTTGATAACCACATCTATTCCTTTAAGGAGCTGCTGCAAGTGCATTGAGAAAAATGCTGCTTTGGTGAGTAACATGTAATATGTGAGGGGATGGAAATCATTACATATTTTACACATTCACATGAGGTGACTACTGAGGTGCATTATGCACACGGATTGACTGTATATTGAGTTTTGACTGGTGGCGGTGGTGGAGACTGCCCTCAAATCAGAATTGCCTTGGTGACCCCTGGTGGGGGTTTTGTGGCAAGAGACTAACAGAGGTGGTTTGCCATTGCCTGCCTATTCAACCCTGGACTTCGTTGGAGGTCTCCCATTCAATTACTAATCAAGGCTGACCCTGTTTACCTTCTGATATCTGATGAGCTCAGGCTCACCTGGGCTATTCAGGACAAGACGAGTTTTGATTGAATTGAGTATTAATACAGTATTATCTAGTAGAAAGGTACTAATTTTAAACATTAAAGTTTAGAGTTGCCACTTGTGCCTTTGAAAAAAGCGGCCAAAGCACATGTTTTGCACATAAAAGTTCCCAGGTTCAATACTTAACATCTTTCACTAAAAAGAATTCAGATAAAGACCCACAGCTACAGCTTGCACCACAGCTACAGCTTGCACACATCACGAAGATCGGAGGACGAAGACTGCATAAAGCTAATAAGTCAGCTCATTTGTCCTTCTAGCTCTGTACTGAGTCTCTGGTTAGTAGTGGCTAATATAGTTGAATGACATTGTCATCCTTCTACTGGTTACATCAAGCAGCAAAGATTTAAATAGTCTTCTTCCCAGCTGTCTGGAGAAGAACCCAGTCAAAATGTTTTTGAACTGCGCTGAGATCAACAATTTTTATTAGGCCTGCTGTTCTTTAACTGAGAGGCAAACACATCTGGAGGAAGGCAGTCCTAATCATCCAAAGCTTGATCAAAATTGACCGAATGAACTCATGTTATAGTTCATTACACATCCCCAATGCCTTTAAATTAGATAAGCACTCACAACAATTTCTGTAAACTGTGAACAGCTTTTACAAAAACCTCATTAAAGTATAGAAGCTGTGAAGCTAATCAACTCTTAGAGCTGTGTTCACTTGGCGACTTCTACATGAACCAATTTGCTCAGCAGCAAGCTTTTTCACACAGACGGAATATACGTGGCTTTGCCAAAATTATAAAACATCCATTTTTGCCCCAGTCATCCTAAGAAAACATGAATATCTTTCTTGCCAAATACAAGCCATCAAAGAAAGAATAAACAGGCTGCAGATAACAACACAACAATAATATATTGCCCATGTCTCTTACTAGAGACAAGAGAGAAGGATGCAAGTAGCTGATACAATATGGAAACTAGGACACACCAAGATAAGGAAAAGACAATATTTCTTGTATACACATTCAACTATCCTACAAATAATATATTACTATACAAAGTTGCCTGAACCAGAATTTGGTTCCAGATATAGATCTACTGTCTTAGAAACCTCAGGCTTATCCAGAACACTATTTAATCTATGGCCAAAGGGGATCTCTCCTGTCCCTTTGATTTATGTCAGTTAAAGACATCATCAAAGGATTTCCCTTGCTTGGTACTGAATGTATATAATAATTGTAAAATGACTGCTTACATCTGTAGCCATATTTTCTTTGTGGCAGTTACAGCCTCTTTGACCTGATAAGAGAGGACTGCAGGCAGATAAAAGGGACAAAGGGAAGTAGTAAGTGATCATGTGGAGTCCGTAGTGATCTCTGGCTGGCGGTCATTGAAGACAGTGTTGGACTAAAACAGACCTTATTCAATCCAATTTACGAAAAGCAAGGAAGCATGATGCCACACATTTCAAACAGTGATGCCTGAACCCCCACATGCTTGACTTGAAACTGGGTTTGGTAAACCAAGTTATTTTGCTGAGAACCAGACTCTCAGCTCCCCCCACCCCCACAACTACTTGCTTGCTGCTGGCCATGGCTGTCTACTACCATAACAGTAGTAGACAGATTACAGATGGGGGGAGGAAGAAGTGGTGAGTGATGAGATTCTTCTCTGGCTTGGATAGACAAGCCAGACCATAGCTTAAGGATTGTTGTGCTTGCTGTAGTATTAAAGGTGAGTGTTCTAACTGCCTAGGTAGGTCTCTCAAGACTAGAGATGGGCACGATCCAAAAAAAAAATACCGATTAAGCCGTTCGTGGATCCGGGCTGCTGCTGAACCCAGGCCACCGATTCTAACCAATCAAGTCCCATTTCCGATCCGGAATCGGGAAGGCCAAAGCGGGAGGGCACCCCGCTGTTTCCAGTGATATAGGAATGGTGGTTGGTGGCAGTGGCTGCCAGGCCCAGCGGACAGGGGGAGGCGGCGATGAGCCGCCTCCCTTCAGGGAGGGAGGGGACATTCACACACACACACACACACATTTAGAGTAGAGGGGGGGGGAGTTTTTAACCCGGCAACGAGCCGCCTCCCCTCAGGGAGGGAACATTCCCAGGGCCGGATCTACGGTTGCCAGCGCCCAGGGCAACCGTAGTCAGGCTCTTGCACACGTGCGCGTGCTCCTGGGTGGCCCCTCCCACCCACGCAGCAAGCCGGCTGTCCCAGTGCGCTGCGGAGCTGGTGGCAGCGTTAGTGGCTCGGCGGCTGCCCGCATCATTCACCTGCCCCGCAAGACAAGGGGCGGCCGGCTTGCCCGCACGCCCCTTGTCCTGGGGAAAGGCGTATGGTGCAGGTGGCCTCCCAGCCTCCCGCGCTGCCTTTTGCCTTTCCCCAGGACAAGGGGTGGCCGGCTTGCCCGCACGCCCCTTGTCCTGGGGAAAGACGAATGGCGCGGGCAGCCTCCCAGCCTCCCGCGCTGCCTTTTGCCTTTCCTTTGTGCTCATGGCTTCAGAACACCCCCTTCCCCCTCCCTCCCGAGTTGCTGCTCCGTGGTTGGAAGGAAGCCTGCTAATCAAGGAAAGCTGGGCTTCCATTCGTGTTTCGAGGGCAACAGAAGGAGGGCAAACACAGCTCATTCCCCTGGCTCTGTTGCCCCGGGAATAAATTACTGGCGCAAGAGTGTCTGCAATTCCGAAAAGAAACCTATACATCCGATCAAGTCCCGAACAAGCAAACGCCCAACTGCTGGATCGGTTGCGGTGGACGGAACCGATTAGCTGTGTCACGATGGCGCAAATGCCAAAATCGGGGGGGGGGTTGAAATCGTAATTTAGATCGTGCCCGTGTCTACTCAAGACTCAGAAGTATAAACTTTGGTGACCCCTCTACAGGTAAGAGCTTCTTGATCAGAGGGTAGTATTTTCAGATGGACTCATCCCCATTTCTTGAAAATAAGCGCTGGAAACAGTGCAAAAATCCATCCCTTGGTCAAGTAGTGCCTGTGGGTGGGCCTGCAACAGATACTTGAGCTGGGAGAGAATGAGCTGGGAGAGTTCATGTTTTTCCTCCTGCTTATTGCTGAAGTTTAAGCTTCTGTCAAAGGCAGAGCTGCAGCAGAGGTTTGAAAAGTTTGGCAACCTCTCTTATTAAACCAAGACTGTGAACAAAATATAAAACAAAGTGTGTGTATCATTTATTAAGATGTTTATAGTGTTTTTCTTTTTTAAAAGAGGGAATAGTACCCATGATATCCTCCTTTCTTAGCCCAAGTCCCAAATGCCCAAGAGGTGCCGGTACTTTATACTGGTGTTTACTCCCTGGAAAAAAGCCCTGGATATTTATATCCCACTTTTATCCCTAATGGGGACCCAAAGTGGCTTACATCATCATTCTCTCCTCTACATACTTATCAGCACACAAAAGCCCTGTGCAGGGTTGCCAGCTGCCTGGGGGGAAAGGTCCTGTCCCTTTAATATAGGGTTGACCTGATGTTATTTGCTAGCTGATGTTACTTACTTTCAGGACATAAAAATCTTCATCTGCCCGTTTCCACACATTAAAAGGGCAGGACATTTATCTTTAAGCCTATTGACAGCCCTACCTGCCCAGTGGGTCATGCTGAGAGTGAGTAAATATGTCAGTGGCCCAGAACCACCCAGTAATCTTCTAGGGCAGAGCAGGGATTTAAATTTGGGTCTCCTAGGTCATAGTCTGATAGTCTAACCCCTGCACCATACTGGCTATATTCCCCGATGTGCTGATGTAGTGAGCAGCACCTCCTGCCCACTTTCCTGACATAGCAATGGTCTTTGTTTTACTATAACAATGTTTGGGATATAATTATCTCGGATCTTGAGATCTCAAATATGAAAATAGTCTTTAAAGAACCAAGGGATTTTGAAGAACATTCCTTTAAATAAAATATTCATTCCATCATTATCCCATAAGTAAGTGATGTGGTGAAGACTGGAAATTAATGTTAAAGAACGATAAGTGCTGGATGTTGCTATTCTCAGAAAAGATTCATGGCACTTTAGGGGAAACAGTGGTGCTGTTCACCCCTTGGAGAGTTACTAAAAGCTGTAGGAAGGCACTTGGAAGACAAGCAGGATAGCTCAACCAGTGCAGGAGACCACATGAGGATTTCAGAAAAGGGGAACTCTTAGCAAAGTCATTGCACCCACTTTTTTTTGTACTTACGATTGCATAGCATAAAATCTTTGGTAGTACAATAAATATTAACCTAAGGCAGCATTTAATTAAACATCTAGGGTTGCCAGGCTGCAAGATGGGGATTACTGTGAGCATTTCAATCTGCTGTTCAGTCACAAGACAGGAGGCTGCAGCTGTGCTCACCAGTTTTTCCCTTTCACCACCCCTTCCCACCCCATCTGCTGTCCGGCCTGCCTGGAATTCTGGTCATGACAGCAGGTGATAGAAGGTGGCAGAGCAAAGGACTGGGTAAAGGACTGATGGAAGGAACTATGAGTACCTTGTTCCTGTCTGAGTAGCAGCTTTACATGGAAAGAGAGAAACTCTGGGTTTCAACCTGGCCACCATAAAAACAATGGCTTGCACCCAGCAGTGCACAAGTGTTAACACTGACACACTTAGCAGTTTCACTTGCACAAGGTCTTGTGCAACACACAATGCTTTCCCCCCCATATAGTACAGTGCCCAGAAATTGGTTGCACAAAATCTCGTGCTAGCAGACACACAAGTGTGAATACAATAAGTATGCCTTCGCAAAAGCAGCAGCCCACCTTTCCTTCCATTTCTGCCTGCACAAAAGCTCTAGCACAAGCAGAAATTTTGCAATGAATTCAACCCATTGTAAGCATCAATCCCTACTAGATGGATGAGTTGTGTTCTTCATAAAACTGAACACATTTAAAATAGCCCTTAATTTCCTTCTTTCCTTCAAAGCTTTGTTTGGATAATGACAATAAAATCTCAACACAGTAAAACAGCCACAATTCATCTTTGAATCTCGTTGTACATTGGGTACTTCATCAGATTTCTGGGATTCAATCCACTAATAGAACAGAATATCCACTTTTTTCTATACTGGGGCTTCAGTTGATGTAAAAATCTTCCTAGTCTTCAGCTTTCCAATAATATGTATCATGATGACCATCAGATGGTAGTAGAAGAATGTGAAAGTAAAAGAGAAAGATGCATGGCAATTTTTTTTTGCCAAATTAGGCTTAATAATCAGCATACTGCAATTATGTGTTTTCCTCAAATGCAGCATTTCTGTGTGTTCTGGTTCCCAAATGGAGTATATCTTTAAAAACTGACATTTTGTTCTTTAATAACCTGAAGAAATTGCAGAGGGACTAACCAAATACCTAGTGACTGTGTTCCTTAACTTGGTAACTGAATACGAGGGAAAGAAATGACAGTTCAATCAAGTGTCTATTTCAACTATACATGGGCATGAACAGCATTACGAACAGAAAAAAACCACGAACAGCCCAATCTGCTTTCACGAACAAGCTGTTCGTGATGCCCCATCCTAAACGAACAGGTGGTTGTTGCAAGCCTCGTTCGTTACTTTCGGCAGTCATTCATAAAGTCAGACAGCCTGGCACCTGCAATCAATCCCCTTAGCAACCGGAGGCAGGGACTGAACTCTGTCTGAACTTCTTCTACCTTTCCTTCTGGCTTTAACCCTTCAAAGTACTTCCAGCAGAGAGTCCTGTTTTTGCCACTGTGAAGAGAAAATGACAGCCAATGGGGAGACCCATGGATCATGTCTTTCCTGGGGTGCAATCTCTCTGAAACTTGGGGGGTCTTCCGAGGACAGTGAGGACTATGTCCCCTGCAAATTTGGTTGGTATTGGACATTGGGAAGGTCAGTTGGTAACCCCTCAAAGTAGCTGCCAGCAGACACTGCTGTTTTTGCCAGGACAGGGCCCTTTAAACTATCAGCTGGCAGGTGGCGGGGGGGGGGGGGGAGAGAATCCCCCCTGCTGACTGGCAGCTGATAGTTTAAAGGGATCTTTAAAGGGCCAGGTAAGTGGGTTTGAGGGGAGGGAGGGGCTAAGCAGGGGGGTTGGGGGTGGTTCTGGCCCCCACAAACAATGAACAAAGAACATGTCCGTGAACAGTTCATGTTCATCCATGTTCATTGTTCGTTGTTCGTGGATGGCAACGAACAATGAACAGAGTTTGGGGTTTTTTTCCTGTTCGTGCCCATGTCTAATTTCAACCATGTAAAAATGTGGTATTGAATGCCATGGATGTGCAAGTGGAAAGGAGTTCACAGAAGAGCATTTTCCTTGTCTTTCCCTAAAAGTTTGCACAAAGATTCTGAAAAACCTCTGCTAAGGTTGGGAGAGTCTTGTGAATGTAATGCTTAGTCTCAGTAGAGGCTTTTCATTGGATGCACAGGGTTGTACATCGAATTATTAAAAATATTTCTCCAAAACTATCTTCATTCTAGAACAAGTTCACCAAACTTTGCTCAGACTGCAGATGTATTGCTAACATTTTTTGTAGATCTTACTATACTGAATGGGTCAAATGTCTACACTTTAAAACAATTCATGATGACTCACCTATTTTATGTGAAGCTCATGGTTCACACATACACGTATAGTAATGGACAAGTAAGTGAGATAAGTGAGTAATGTAAATAATCTCTACTAGCATATTAGTCCATGGAATGAAAACATTCATAGTGTACATTTCCTTAAAATCAAATGTTGCATCCTGCAGAAGTAGAAGCAGGAGGAGTTCACATAAGATGGTCTTTCATTTTCCTCAGTCATGCCTGGATCCAGTCTACCCTTTCTGCAGGCATAGGATTTCCACTTGTGGAATTCAACTTTCTCACCTCCCTTTCCCCCCTCAGCAGCCTGAAATGCCCCATGAAAGTTCCTGGGGGTTAGAGAAACTCTAATCTGGATTCAAGCCAATACATTATAACAACAACAACAACAACAACAACAACAACAACAACAACAACAACAACAACATTCAATTTATATACCGTCCTTTAGGACAACTTAACACCTACTCAGAGTGGTTTACAAAGTGTGTTATTATCATCCTCATGACAATCACCCTGTGAGGTGGGTGGAGCTGAGAGAGCTCCAGGAAGCTTTGACTGACCTAAGGTCACCCAGCTGGCTTCAAGCGGAGGAATGGGCAATCAAACCCATTTCTCCAGATTAGAGTCCTGCTACTCTTAACTGGCTTCAAGTTGAGGAGTGGGGGATCAAACCTGTTTTTCCAGATTAGAGTCTTGCCACTCTTAATTGTGTCAGGAGGTTATCTTAAGGAATCTATACAGACTGAAGAGCACACAACAACTACAATTTTAATTGTGAGAAAGTGACAAGATCATAAATTGAATCCAGTTTTGTCATTCAGAGAATTATATAAACAACAATCTTGACAATGGTCAGAGATGTTTTAAAAAGCTTGGACTAGGATCAGGGAAAGCCAGGTCTGAATCTCTGACTGCCATAGAGGCTCACTAGGTGACCGTGGGCCGAACACTCTTAGCCTAATCTACCTCATGGTGTGGTTGTGAGGATCAAATGAAGGAGAGGATGATGTGAGCTGCTTTAAGTCCCCACTGAAGAAAAAGGTGGGAAATAAATATAGTAAATAAATAAATACTATAGTAGGGTTAAATTGAATTTTTTTGAAACAGAAGTGATGATATTTTTTCTAATTACAAAAAGCAATCACTAGCAAGGCAATCTTTATCTGTCAGAAGGCAACACTTAGCCAACTGAAATCAATAGCAAACCTTGCACTAGTTTCTGTGGTTCAGTAAATAATTGTACCTAAAAAAAAAAATGATGGTTGAAAACTAAATTGGTCGGTTGTGATCCAAAAAACTCTCAAGATAACAGCACTGGTTTATTTGGAACAAACAAGCAAAGATTTTGGGCAAATCAACAACAGCAATTATATTGCCTGTAGGACAATACATTCAGTTTTAGTACAAAAGTAACACAGTAGAGCTATTTTTGTATTTTGCATTGTATAGAGCACATTTGGTTCCACTAAACCAGTTTTATTTTAGCTTTTGCCATAATGTAAAACAATTTTGTTCTGCAGGGATCCCACCGTAATATTCAAAAGCCCTTATCCCAAAGAAATACAAACACTACAGGTTACAATGGTCTGTAAAACAGTATTTTGTAAATAACAAGTACATCAATGTTTGGTTTCCTGACATGAATAAATATAGGGAAAAATTCTGATCAGTGCCTATTCCTTAAAATCGATATGGCTAAACATGGGCTAAATTAAAGCGACACAACTGTAGAACAAGGAACAATAGCGAAAGAAGACACAATGGCAAGATATAAGAATGACGTAAACGTCAAAGCCTCATGAATGTGTACAGAGATATTTGTAGTCTGCTCACAGTAGTCCCAGTATGAATGCAATTACACTGCAAAAGTCTAACTTTCAAAAAAGAGATTTAAAAATATTTAACCATTTATAAGAGAGCAATTGCTGACCTTTTCTGATGTACAAATATTATTTCAGTAGCCTTAAACACCTTGATGACAACATAGAAAAGGTTTCTTTGTAATCATATCACACAATATGTTAAAGAATAGGTTGAGGAGATGTTCTGCACAGTTTGATTATTATTGAAATAGCTATTCAGACTGCTACCCAGAGAAGTAACAAAAATGTCAATAGTTCCTAAACACTCATCTATCCCTCTATAAATTTAACAACATTAAGCAGCCTAAACAATACAACAGACTTCAGTGTAAAAGCAGACCACAAAATCAGCTTTAAAAGATGGATGGAACAATTCAGTTAAAAGCTGTTTGTCATTGGAAAATAATCTGAATGCTGCAAGGCCAGGGCTTTTTTTCTGGGAAAAGAGGTGGTGGAACTCAATGGGTTGCCCTCAGAGAAAATGGTCACATGGCTGGTGGCCCCGCCCCCTGATCTCCAGACACCAGCAATCTCAACTCCCCTCTGTCTGGAGATCAGGGGGCGGGGCCACCAGCCATGTGACCATTTTCAAGAGGTTCCGGAACTCCATTCCCCGCGTTCCCCCTGAAAAAAAGCCCTGTGCAAGGCTATGTTTATGGCTCAAAGACTAATTGAAAACAAATTAATTTATGTTCCTATCTTTATCAAGCAGAACAAAAATATTCAAGCACTTGGATAGCATCACTTATTTGTTCATAACATACCATATTCATTTTCCAACAGTCTCTTCCTAAAATTCCTCAACATATTACAAAATAACATGAAAGTATCAGATTAGGTAAAAGCATCCCTTAATTTGAAGAGGATGTTAAATATGGTTGGGGGTCAGCCACCATTTCCCAGGCGTTGCTTGAGGAGCACTTCACATATGCCCAATGCTCTGTATCTTCCTTATGAACTAGATGAATACATTCACATTCTAGTGAGTATTTGGCTAAAACCTTCCTAAAGTATCTATTAGAGCTTCTAGACAACATAAAAATATAATATAACATTTGGCGAAGGGACCTTGGAAACTCCTGTTGGTCTTTGGACTTGCTTTTCTCCAGCTGCAAAGCCATATCCCCTTTCTGGATTAGAAGATATTTAATCTTGTTTTCAATATTCATATTTCTTACAGGTGCTTTCTTTTTTTTTGACAGACATGATTGCCCCCATTCTTCAACAACAACCTTGTGACCTTGTCATCAGTAGTCACAAATTTAATCCCAACTGCATCCATTCCCCTTCCATTCAGAGTTAGACGCTGACTATGGATAAGGTCTTTCTTCAGAACATCAATCCGATAGCATGGACATTTCCAGCAATCAGTGCCCCCATTCATATAGTGGCAAGTGTCTGACCTGCTCATCAGGGCTGTTCTTATAGTTGCTGATGGTGGCCCTTGTGCACCAGCAACTTTATTTTCCCTGCTGCATGTTTTCTTTGCTTGGACAATTCTGCTTCCAGTGACCTTTCCCTTCATATTGTCAACAGATGTCATTTGGCATGGGACTCCCTTGAGGGAACTGCTGCTGCTTTTTCCCTCCAAAGCTGCTTGCAAATTGCTTACAAGTTGCCCTTTTCTAACTGCTCAGCCACCACTATGGCCAGATGTTCCTGGAAGGCTGCTGATGGCATGAAAGGGTCAGTAGAATTAACAGCAGATACAATTAAGGAAACGCTTATTTCTACTTCCACTCACTGTCCTGAGTATACAATATAGTCCATTGGTTTGTCTAAAATGCCATCATATTTAACAAGCAGGCTATGAAGCTCCCCTGTTAATCCATTTATAAACTGACTTTTCACTCACGACTCATTCATAGTCTGATAAGCCCCTCTCTGCATTGCCAGTTCCACATTTGGTTGGGCAGGAAGGACCAGCTTCATTTCAATCTGCACTTGGACAAGGAAGAGCAGGAAAAGCTCTATCAAATAGCCTTCTTAGAGCACATAAATATGGAAAAGTTCCCCCTCTTTCCTCCTCCATGCTTGCTGTTCCTTTCTGTATTTCAGAAGGGCAAGACCACCCTCATACAGGCTTTTAAAGTGCATGCTGCTTGTAGGAACCACATTCTGCACAGGGAAGCTGCAGGTACAGTGCCTTGGCATCCCATTCTAAAAACACTACCAGGTACTGTGCTGCCTTCTGACCCCCCCCCCCCCGCCTTGCTCACAGAGACCAAAAGTTAAAATTCAGCCAGGTACTCACTGATTCTGAGTGACTCACACATTTTTTCTTAGGCAAAAAGGTTTTTGCCATCTTGAAGCCACTGCCAACCATTGTAACACACTTGTTAAGGAACAAGCTTTAATAAAAAGATTCCAAGTGGTCTCCAGCATAGTGCAACAATTTCTACAGAACAACAACAATACAGAACCAACCCAAGCACTCAGATGTGAAAGATTATCACCCACTGGTAGGGATGGCTGCATACCCACTACAATATACATACATCCTAGCTCTGAACCATCTCCAATTCAGTATCATTACATCTCAAATAGTCATTCAAGTGTTTCTTGGTAGGTAAATTCCATAAGGCACTCCTTCAGACAAATTTGTGATCATGTGATCATTTGGTTGTGAGAGGAGCTGCTGAAGCAACAGCATTCTGCAGAATTATGCAACCACATGGAAGTTCAACAATGCATAACAGACATCTCAACAGAAGTAATAACCTGGAATGTCAGATGCGGGGCTGTTGCCAAAATGGCAAAAAAGAAGAGAAGTTTCTTGATGAAATGAAAAGCTGATTTGACACAACTTTTATGCAACATTTAATCCATTTCAATACTCTTATTAAAAAGAACACATCTTCTGTCTCTGCTAATCTGCTTACAAGTAGAGATGGGCACGAACCAGAAAAAAACTGAACCATGAAGTACGTGGTTCATCAAATTTCACGAACCACGAATTTTCACAAACCTGCCCCTGGTTCGCAAACTGGTTCGTTTGGTTCGTGAAAACGTTACATCCGGGTCAGAAAATCATCACTTCCGGGTCAGCAGAAGGTCTGCAGGAAGTCCATCCCCTGTTGCCTAGGAAACTGATTGATTGGCACCAGGCTGTCTGCAGTCATGAACCAAAAAATGAACCAAACGAACCAGCCTAAAGTTCATGGCAGTTTGTCAGAAACTGGATCTGATGAACCGCAGTTTGCAAACCACAAACCGGCCTGGTTCATGCTTAATTTTGGTTCGTATTTCGGTTCGTGCCCATCTCTACTTACGAGACAATTAATATAAAACTAATTACATATTCCCCATTTTACCAGATAAGTAGCCAAGCTTTTTAAAAAATATTTCAGAGAATCATTTGGAATGACAGGGTTTGATGGACCCCTCCCCCAGTTTTATTGGCAAGGAATGTAGGTAACCTGTTATACAGAAGAATTGTGCTAGATGCTGTGAAGAGCAATCAGCAGTACCTATGCCTAAAGAACTCAGCTATTCATGTAATGGAAAACTGTGCATCCTTTCCAACCATGTATAGAATCTTTAATGTAACCCATTAACCACATGACTAAATGCTCAAGCAAGTAGGTCCCAGTCATGAAAAGAAGGCCTTTTCTTGAGAATCAGCATGGTGTAGCACTTTATAGTATTAGACTCAAACGAGGAAGCCACATGGTCAAAATCTGCGTTCAGCTATGTAAGTCACAGAATGACTTTAGGATGCCACTCTCTCTCAGCCTAGCCAATTTCATAGGTTTGTTGGGAGAATCAGATGGAGAAGTATGCATTTTGCATTTATTTATTGATATCCGTCATTTCTCCCCAATAGGGACTTAAAGCGGCTTAGAACATTGGCTGAATCCACACTTACCGACATAGCGCTAAATAGTCAGAATGATAGCATCTTCCCAGCACTTTTTTGACGTCATCATGCCATGAGAGCGACATCATGGTGTGATGACATCATAAAACACGCCAGGAAGACACTTCATTCCAACTGTTTAGCACTATGCCAGTAAGTGTGGATTCAGCCATTGTTCTCCCCTCCTCTGTTATCTCAGAACAACAGGACTGTAGTCTGACACTGTCCATTACATCAGACTGGGGCAAACCATTAGGACTGCCATTTGCTCACTATCCCCCATTCTCACTGGTGTTCAGTTGGGTGGTGAGGGGGGAAATGGGGGGGGACAACATCAACAATGTTACTTCCAGTTGGAACTTGGAAGTGACATTGGTGACTCTCTAGAAATCTTCCTGAAATCTATGATTTTTACCATAGAGATCGTGCAAAATCACTTATGTCCTTTCCCCCATGCTCCGCTCCAAAAATCTCCCTGGGATTCCACACATGTGCTTGGCAACCCTAGGACTGAGCTCTGTGGAGGAAGATCAGGATTAAAATGTGACATAGATTATTTGCCTAGGCTCCAGTCCACATTAAAAGATTTGTGTACTGGGAGAAGAGCTTAGATGTCCAATAGTATATTATACATGTTTTGTGTATAATATATACATCAAGTAAGCATGAGAGCCAGCCCTTAGAGCCAAACTATATGAGATGCTGGAGCATGCATGATGGCTTTTATTTTATTTTAAAGCTACTGGCAGCTGTGAATCTGACCAGAGCAGTAGCAGGCAGGAGCAATATGAAGCCTTTTTCTCTCCGATGGTTTGTTTCCAATCAAAAGTTGCCCTCCCTAGTTGCTTTCCCATACATAGGGGAAAAGGTATGTGAACCCTGTAACTTTTCCCCTCATGGATGGTAATGGAGCTGGAAGAGTCTAGTTTTGACCTTTAAAAATGACCCCGAGGGAAAGATTTGTGTACTCCCACCCCCTACCGCTTTTCCAGCAATTGCATTTTTTAAAAATAAAACTGATCAAGATACTCATGATGCATCTCTCACTTCTTGTCTAGTTTGGCTTTTGGAAAATACAGAACAGGGATGTGGAAGAATTAGGGAACTGACAATCAGATACAGGGACTGGTGGTCAAATTACATGAGCCCCCTTTCCCCGCTGGTAACTGTTCCCCTCACGAACTATTATGTTCATTTGTTTTTTAATGTTTATTTTCTTTGTGTGCGTGGAATTCAAGGTGGCATACAGTTGAGAAAGCAACTGGGGTGGGGGGATTATGAATTTAGTTACAGTCCCTCTATTTCCCATAAGCATTGGATAGAGATTGTTGAGAGGAAGTTAGTCAGTGATGGAGGAATTGATACACTGAAGCTATGATCACTTAGAAAAAGCATTTTGACAGTGTTCAAATTATGTGGGGAAATGTTAATGCATCATGGCCAAATCACTCCCCCCCCCCCGCAATCTAATAAAAGAGGTAGCTGTAATGTGTATCCCTGTTTATTAAAGATTGGTCTTTTTAAAAAGAAACTTGTAGGTAGTCTGAGAAACAGAGAAATGGAAGAAGTTCCAGATATTGGGAGAAGCAAAGCAAAAGGTACTGAAACATGAGTGGGAGAAGGAGTTAGCAGATTACAAAAATAATTACTAATTGTACAATTGTTTTTAAATGTCCCTTTAAAACAACTGCTGCTTTTTAAAATAGTATTGAATGTTTCTCAACATTCACACAAATGAGCTGGATACAGAAATGGGGAAATAGTTACACGTGCTATAAGGAATGTTTCATGGCATTTACTGAATTAGTGTTTTCTCAGGCTAAGAACAGATGCCTATAATTATATTGCACACCTGTTGCTGTTAATGCCAGGTAGCATTTCCATGGAAACCAGACACAAAATCTCAGCTTCTCTTGTCTATATCTATCTCAGACACACATATACACACGTTTCAAAGGAGGTTGCCTATTTATTTGTCTCAGTCTTCTTTATAGGAGTTTAAATCAAGTTGAAAATTAAGCCTACTGTTGTATAAAGGAAATCAGGTAGATAGCGTGGACAGAAAAAGACACGCAAGGCATCACGGTTGGTGGGCACAAAGAGGGCAGGAGTTAGCATGCATGGGCTTGATGCAATTTTAATTGATTTTTACACCTAATCATATATCTACAATTGCTTTATTTTAAAATACAAAAAAATTGAGAAAACATACACAATATTTGGGTTCTGAAATGGCCTGCTTTATTAAATTACAACAACCAAACATAAACTACAGCAAGGGTCTAACTAGCAGTACAGGTCAGGCCCTGGGGTCACTCCTGGACCTCTGCCCTGACCTGTTTGGGCGAGACACCCGCTGCCCCGGGTGCGAGCCATTCATGGTATGGCTGGGGCCCGGCCTGGCCAGGTGAAGTGGTTCACCCCTTTAAAGCTCCCCCACCTGGCCATACAGCAGCAGGGGGAGACTGGCTTGTCCAGGGGTTCCCCACCAGGGCGTCTGTCCTCACAACTGGGCCATACAGCAGCCAGCCGCTCCTGACAGACCCCTATTCCCCACCAATGGGGAAGTGCCAAGGGTGCTCACCGGCCCACTCATTTTCCTCTGACTTCAATCCTGCCCCCAGGGAATGAACTCAGCCCCACCGTGCCAATTACCTCCCACTTCTCACAGTGCAAGGTAGGCGAAAAAACTCCCCGCCCAAGTGCCAATCAGGGACAAGTACAGAAAAAAATCCTACCTGGCCCCAATAAGGCGACTGGCTAATCCTGCACTGAAATAGGCATGAGGTGCAACTGAGCCGCCGAGGGGGCAGAAAAGCCTAATAAGGCTGCCGACTCCACCCCCTGGCAAAGGCCCGGGAGTGTGCTGCCTGCCTTGCCTTCCTCTGCGGAGGAGGCAAACTGCAGCCCCCGGCTTAAGTGGCTGTTGCCACTGGCCGGGAGGGCCAGATTGGCTGGCCAAACCCAGTCTTTTTACATAAAAATCAGTCTCTACAGAGACTGCATAACAAAGGAAAAGAGCATTACAGTGGCAAGCACCCCCCCACCCCCAAACTTGACACTCTATTTATTTATATTTTATTTAGATAGTTATACCTTGCTTGTTGGTCCAAAGAGGCTTAAAGTGTCATTCTCCCCTCCTCCATTTTATTCCAACAACAACCCTGTGAGGTAGGTTAGGCTGAGAGAGAGTGATTGAAGATGTGTAAGGTCCTACACATGTGAAAGTTACATGTTAGGCACCTCTCCACAGGATCAAGAACTCTAATAAAAACCATAGTCCTGATCATACCAAAAGAGCCCAACAGTACTGCTGTGTGTATAGGAACCATATATACCCTCAAGTGAATGTACATATTTTCAGGGTGATGTCTGTTTTTCCCTCCTCACTCCATATGTGTGTCTTGTTTTCAAGAAATGTTATGTGAAAAGATCTATAGAAATGCATATCTAATAAGCATTAGAATGGTTTACAATCCTACTGCAGAAATCCAAGTGTGATTGCGTACCAGTAGCCCTTCTTCACAGATGTTTTTAACAAAGAACATAAGTGAATCTGACATGTCATCAGGCTAGGATTCAACATATATGATCCAAACATTTTTCAGGTCAAGTTGTTTGAATTTAGGGACTTCTGATCAGCCTCTTGCATAAGTGAAATATGGTTTTCAGCAAGTCTAAGTAATGTAACAATTTTCTTTTGTTGCTCACATTTCAGTCAACAAAGGGACTTGGATCTTAGGCTACGTAAATAAACCAGAATATCTTGAAGTTTACTAATTCCCACAAATAACCATCTGAATAAACTGAATAAGTTGTCTTGATTTAACTACGTGCTACAACTTCGCCTGAGTAGTTGGGCTGCTGCTGAGTTGAATGGAGCATAGCCAAATTATGGCTGCGCTCTGAACACCAGCCCGACTTTGGAAAATAATGGCAAGCTTATTTATGCAAGTATAAAATTAGAACTGACACTAGAGTGAAGCAGTTGCAAGCAATTCTTTTGGAGGTTCGCTTTTCAGCTGCACCTAAAACATCATACCAACCAGGTTGACACTAGAATTAAGCATAGTACCTTCCATACTTCTTAAGAGGATAGCGATATGTACTAAGAAACCATCCATTCTGAACTGCAGGAGAAACGCAATGCCTAAACCAAAGAAACCTCTGACTGTATCCTTGACCAACCTGAAACAAAGCCCCACAGGCACATTCAGACTGAGAATCGATTAAGCAGTCCTCACTCCCACCCCAAACGAGGATGCAAGATTCATGAAACTGGTTAAACTGGGGTGAACAGTAATCTGCACATCTTATTAAACCCTTTAGCGCACGTTACCGTATCTAAGACTGGTCAGAGAGTTTGCCAGCATTTTGGGCAATCTCACCCTAGTCAGCCCAGCAATGCTGCCGCACTTTGCTTTCCCTTGCCTACACATAAGCAGCTGAACTCAATCACCAAGTCCCCCCATAGTGGTGAGCACCAGGGTTTAAATGAATGTAGCCCAACCCTGGAAGTGTTCCCTCCCCATCCCCCCTGGTCCAGTCAACCATGAGGCACTGTATGGGAAATGCCCCTCATCCACTGGCTTTCCAGTACACAACCCTCTCTATTCCTTCCCGACCATTGAACCAGCAAACCACCAGCCTCCATATTGAAGCAGGTAATAAAAGACCATTATGTAATGCCAATCTGAAAACTTCTCAGCCTTCAAGTGACCTGCTAAATCCAAATTCCCTGATGAAGGGCAGGGCCCAGGGAGGTGGACTGCACTAAATCCCATGCCTCATCTCCCCTGATTGGCTGGAATCCACAAGGAATCCCAGCTCACCTCTTATTCCCAGAATTCTGCATCTCTTTTCCACAGTGCGAGAGGAGAGCAAAAATGGCCACTGTGCCCTCTAAAAGAAAGCTTCTCTGCCAACACACGTCTAAACTACATGTTATAAATAAAATGCCCCCATGCCTTTGTGATGAAAATATCAAGCTAGAAGCCTCTGATTCTCACAGAGAGTGAGAAGTATATTGAAGTATATTATCTCCGAACAAAACAAAAATACATTTGAAGTATATCATTTCAAGTCCTTATAGAGAATCTACAATACACATCCAACCTAACTTGAAGTTAATATTAGATAGTGATAGCACAGTGTCATTGCTGGTCCTATATTTAAGCTATGTTCTTCTTTTTCCCCTACTTAACTTTACAACACGATCATTTCTAAATGCTATGATACAATCAACAATCTCTAACTTCTCAGGTTCTTTGAGATCTTCTGTCTTCTTGTATTAAACCATATAATACAACTAATTACCAGACAGGTATATGTACAGAGTCTCAAAAAACTGAGCAGGTCTAGGGAAGCCCAAGTGATGGGCTGGGAAAGAAGACCAAAAAAAGAAATTCTGCCCCACCCATAGACCTGTGATGTGGGTACACCTACCTAATTGCTACCCATATCCCCCAGCTTCTTGCATACAAAAAATTGAAGATTGTTACATATTCAACTTACTAACTGAAACATCCCCAAACTTCTCAGAGTTTAGAACTTAGAGTGCCTCTGTTTCTATTTCTCCATCTTCTGCTTCTTTGGTAACAAAACATTTGTTGCTTTTAGCTGAAGTCAATGGAGATTGAGTCTTTCTTTTTTCAGCTCTAGTTCCCACTTGCTCTAAAGCAGACAGTCCCAGTGCAGATAGTAGAGCTGCTCCAGAAGCATGGTCATATGCAATATATTGAGCTTGGTTATACTCCACAAACGTTTTGCGAGAGCGTAGCCAACGATATTTAACCCCAGCTGCCTGCAGTTTAGAAACAGTGGGTTTTAAGTCTCTACGAATCTTGAGCATTTCTGAAGGGAGGTCAGGAAATACAGATACCTTACTTCCTTGGATTTCCAAGCCATTCTGCTGGCGTGCTTCCATCAAGATTTTCCTCCTGGTCCGGTAATCAGCAGACTTCACAACTATATCTCTATTGGGAGAGACTGCCTCAGAAATATTTGTTGTTTTACCAACTTGGTAGGTTCTTACAATTAAAGACATCACCCTCTCCTCCAGTTTTAGCAAAGTAGCTAACCAGGACACCATAAAAATAGTGAGTTCCATTGCTGCTTCAGCATTTGATGAAAACTCATGAAATTTTAATTTTTTATCTCTCAAACGAGAATCCAATATCATGATTTTTCTCTGGACCAGCCATTTTGAGAAGTTATTCCAATCTTTTTTCCCAAGCCAGCAACTTTCTTTAAAGTTCCTTCTGCTTTTTGAGCAGTTTGCTTATGCTGAGTCTCTAGTTCATCCATACTGTGAGCTAAAGGGGTTATCATGTCCATTATATCTCGCTTTAATTCTTGATGCTGTATCTCCAAGGCTTCTAAAAAGAATGTTGTCGTTAGGAGCGAGCCTGCGTTGTTTATATCTCCATGGCTCAACGAGGCTATGGAGGTGCTAGCTGCTTCTGCTGAAGCAAAAAAGTCCTCTAACGAAGAAGCCCCTCCCCTGACATTCTTTAGTTTCTGTTTAGCCTTTGAAGCCTTGGGGGTCATTTTTCAAGACTAATTTGTTTTAAATTAATAAAGTTATTTTAAGAGTGAGAGACGTGGGAGCAACAGATAATGGCTTCTGCACGGCATACCGTGAAAGCCACACCCCTTTGTCTGTGCTGTTTTCAAAGTTTCTCCCAACATGCTCCATTGGAGTAGTTTACAGCATGTCAAAATATCAATAAATGAAGCTGAGAAGTACCTGCCCAAGTTTGAAAGCCTTGCTGGGAAGGTTGGTGAACAGTAGTACCTCTCCCTATTTGCCAAAAGGAGACATTTTCATAAATACAAGGCTCCCCAATCCTAGATCCCTTGGTTTACATTGACGGAAGTCCCATTTAGAGGTGGGCACGAACAGGAAAAAAAATGAACACGATGTTCGTTGTTTGTTGCCATCCACGCACAGAGAATCTTGAACAACCACGAACATGACCCTGTTCACGAACATGTTCGTGGTTGGCTGTTTGTGGGAAGGAGGGGGGAGACTCGGAAGGGAAGAAGGTACCCCTTGCCATTTGCAAACCGTGTGGGGAATCTCCTTCCCTTCAAAGTCTTCCTCCTTCCAGCTGGCTAGAGGGAGGGGGGGAGACTCTGAAGGGAAGAAGGTACCCCTTGCCATTTGCAAACCGTGTGGGGAACCTCCTTCCCTTCAAAGTCTTCCTCCTTCCAGCTGGCTAGAGGGAGGGGGGGGAGACTCTGAAGGGAAGAAGTTTCCCCATGCCGTTTGCAAACATTATGGGGAACATCCTTCCCTTCAAAGTCTCCCTCCTTCCAGCCGGCTGGAGGGAGGGGAGACTCTGAAGGGAAGAAAGTTCCCCATGCCATTTGCAAACCGTGTGGGGAATCTCCTTCCCTTCAAAGTCTTCCTCCTTCCAGCTGGCTAGAGGGAGGGGGGGAGACTCTGAAGGGAAGAAGTTTCCCCATGCCGTTTGCAAACGTTATGGGGAACATCCTTCCCTTCAAAGTCTCCCTCCTTCCAGCCGGTTGGAGGGAGGGGAGACTCTGAAGGGAAGAAAGTTCCCCATGCCATTTGCAAACAGCGTGGGGAACCTCCTTCCCTTCAAAGTCTCCCTCCTTCCAGCTGGCTAGAGGGAGGGAGGGGAGACTCTGAAGGGAAGAAGGTTCTCCATGCCATTTGCAAACAGTGTGGGGAAACTCCTTCCCTTCAAAGTCTCCCTCCTTCCAGCCAGCTGGAGGTGGGGGGGGACTTTGTCAGGAAACACCTGACAAGCGGCTGAGTCAGGGGTGAAGTGCCCCTCTCCCTGCTGTGCAGCAGCAGGGAGAAGGGCATTTCACCTCAGCAGGCTGCACTCAGCTGCTTGTCAGGGAGGTGAAGTGCCCCTGGGCTTAGATTGGGGTTTCCAGGGCAACAGGAGTTCAGACAGAGTTCTGAAAGTCCGTGCCTACTGTTGCCAAGGGAATAGATTGAAAGGCGTCAGACTGTCTAGCTTGACGAATGGCTAATGAACACCACAAACAGGGCTTGGAACGAACACATGTTCATCGGGAATGGGGCCTCATGAACAGCTTGCTCATGAACAGTTGATCGGGCTGTTCGTGGCTTTTTTTTGTTCATATTGCTGTTCATGCCCACCTCTAGTCCCATTGACTTCTATCAAGTTTACTTCCAAGTAAGCATAATAAACTGTACAAAAACTGTCTAGTATATGTCCCTGACAAATTTTAGATGTATCTCCATTAACAGAAGTCCAGGAGGCAATCTATCAGGAGACTGTTTTTTTGTGCATTTTGTTATATGCACATCAGTAGGAAGATCAGCAGAAGACATCAACTTCCATGCTTGTACACATGACTCCATTAGTTCAGAGATGGCTGCAACAATCAAGTACTTCATTGTGCCAAAATGCATAGTCAAGTCCTTCAGTCTTCTGTCCCTATGCTGGGCTAGCCTTTCTGCAGGCCACTCCTCTGGAACCTCAGGTGCACCAGGGAAAATATGAAGGCTAAGGTTCCTTTCACATTTCATCACAAGAGGGAACTCCATCCACCTTTCTCCTTTGCCTGCCTCGGTTGCTGGCTTATTTCCCCTGGACTTGACTCGGTTAGAGCAGTGAAAGAGCCTCCCTCCCACCCTAATTCAATGGCTACTGCCTTCTCCTGCCCTTTTATGTTATTTGTTTCACCTCTTTCACACCTTGATTGCTTCTCTCCATTCCCCCACACTAAGCTCATTATCCTTACTTATTGCTTCTGAGTCAGACTATGATCCAGTGAATGACATCATTTCTTGGGCCACCATTTGACCATGGCTGAGCCAGGTGGGCCTCTCTCTGGCACAGAACCAAGAGGCAACCAGTCAGTCCCCCAGCTGTCACATGCCCTTCCCACCCCAGTGTCTTGGCATTTATTAGGGGAAAAAACAATTCAAAAACAATGATGATAAGTTTTCTAGAAGCACATTGGGAGGAAGAGCTTCCAAGCCAAGATTCATTTTTTGGGAAGCGCTCAATAGGAAATCAGCAGAGCTTTACAACTCTCTTATGGTTGCCCTACCAACCCACTTGATTGGACAACATTCTGAAATAGGGCAGATGCTTGGGGATGATGAGATAGCTCCAGCTTCTTGTACTATACACATACAGCTTTAAGGTTTATCGGTCTCCTACAGCCACTAATTTGACTGTGATGAACAGAAAGAGGACAAATGTCTCACATCCTTTAAAGAGCATCATTTGTATGCACCAGTATTTGAGTATTTTTGGTTATACACAAAACATCAATACAAGTATTGACCAAAATCGCTTACATAAAACCTAAATGTTTGTTAGTAGGTAGTATAGCCCTAGACTGCTCCTTCCATATCTGTTTTTACAAAGATTGTAAGACATACCTACATTCACTCCTGTTGCCAAAGGGCTCCTCCACAAAAGAGCATTAGACTGGCCATTGAAATGCACCAACACAGAAGCTGATAGGAGATAGCATTCAGCTGCCTTCCAGTAATGAATGAGTTAAATGGACAATCCTTACTTTTGGAAGAGAAGCTCTGGAGCCTGAACTCTGAGTGGTCATTGTCAGGACTGTGGTGATGCCCAAGGCAACTCTGGCTGGAGCAGCATCCATGTTGATCCAGAAAGAAACCCAGGACAAAATGACGATCAGCAGGCTAGGAATGTACATCTGGATTAAATAATATCCCATCTGACGCTCCAAATGAAACTTTACTTCAATGCATGTAAATTTTCCTAGAACATGAAATTGCTTTTATAAATCATTTTGTACATTTTAATATTATTTTATTATGAGCATAAATTAACTGCCTGAGGCACATGGCTTTTGAAGCTTCTGACATTATTCATTCTAGATTCATTCCCTTATGAAGGACATAAACGAACCATACAAGTTTTTACCTCAGCTGACATTTTACTTTAGTGGAGCTGACCACTAGGGACTTAAGTCATTTGGCACAATTGACTCTAACATCTTGATTCTGTCCTTCAAAAACAGAAAGAGGGTTGAAAAATTATAATACTAGAAAACAGAGAGAAAACATAAGCACTTTTTTTCTTTATTAAAGAAGAGATCAGAGTATTCTGGAAGCAGGAAAGAGCTGCTGTTGAGAGGTGTTTTGAAATTTCAAGGACCTCTCTTTCTTTTTTTATTGCCCTTGCATTAGAGTGAAGAGCTCAATAACTGTGAAAATGAAGTGACCCAAGTCAAAGAAAAACTGAAGAAAGCCTCATTTGGGATTGTTAGGAGAAAGAAAAACAGAGAAGTGGCCCTCTTAATTCCTACGTAGAAGTAAGGGAAGGATGAGATCAAGGAAACTGAAACTGGACCCTGACAAGACAGTAGTGATGTGGGCTGTGAAGGCAGAGATTTTGAAGGACAATGTGCTCCCTGCTTTCTATGGGGTTCAGTTGATCCTTGCTGATTTGGTTAAGAAACTGGAGACTATACTGGATCCAGCACTAATGCTAGAGAAGTAAGTTAATGGAGCTGCAAAAAAGGCCTTCTCCTAATTCAGTCTAGCCTGGAAGATAGCCATCTTCCTTGATGTGGCTGATTGGGCCACCTGGATTCACACGATGGTAACATTGAAACTAGACTACTGTAATACACTCTACAGAAATTTCCCCTCAAATTCACCCTGGAGATTCCAGGTTGTACGGAATACCACAGTTCAATTGTTATCAGGATCTAGGTTGGGCATATATTTTACTCCTTTCTGCAGTCACTTCATTGGCTACCCATCAGTACTGGGCTCAGTTCAAGTTTTGGCTATCACATACAAAGCCTTTCATGGCCTTGGCCCTTCATATCTGCCGAACCACTTCTTCCCCTATGTTCGGCTATGGCAGCTTCATTAATCTGAACAAGACCTTCTATAGGTGCCACCCTGCAAATGGGTTAAATTAACAGCCACCCGTACACAAACCTTATAGGGGCCTGAAGAGATCAGGAAAGCTCCCACTCTCTTGGCCTTCTGCAAACTATGCAAAACTGAATTATTCAGGAGGGCTTTCTACTCAGGCAGTAGGGCTGTGCTGTAAGGACATGGTTAAAAGAGATGCTCTAGTAAAGGAACAGGAACTGTAGGCAGTGCTAGTGCGTACTGTCTGTTGATGTAAGTAGGCTTCTACTGGGTAGTTTCCACATTGTTTAATATGTCGAGTCAAATTGCTAATGTTTTTTAAATCAGTTTTTCATCTCTGTATTCCTTTACTCAAATGTATGTTTCTTTTCAAAATTCTGCAATGTATATCCTATTGAATTGTTCATTGAATGTCTCAGCACTTGGTCATGCTTTATCCTGTGCAATACACCTTGAAATTCAGTGAGAAAGGAATATAAATAACATAACTAAATAAATAAAAAATTAACTATGGGGGTCCCAAAGAAGAACTATGATAGAAAGAAAAGATAGAAAGATAGGAAACTACACTGTTATACCACTAGTCACTTCCAGCACTGCCAGTCAGCACAAGAGGTGGCACATGCAGCAGTGTCAGCCACATTCATATCTACTTAACAGTCCCAAATATTCTTATTCCAGATAAAATTCATAGTGTATAAAACAAGAAATATCTGGAAGAAATTGTCACCTTCTAGCAGTGGTTTATACCTCACTTAGGAGATCTTATTATATCCCTTGAAAACTAGAGCAGTACAGCAGTGGTCTTACTAATTCTAGGGCCACAGGCAAAAGTCCAGAATGGAACCCCATAATCACTGCCACCTCCTCACCATCCTGTGTCCCCACCATGGCTAAGAAAGAGATAGCCTTTGCCATGTGTGAGGTGGGCAGGAACTGCTACCACCAGAAGCCAGCTGCACAAGGCCAAGACAGATGAAGTGGGTGCCAGTGGTGAACCCCACAAGCCTGCTGCCCAACCCTCAGATAGGGTAGCTCTTCCTCCCCCCTTCTGGATAGCAGGGCCATGGCCCCTCCCAGCATGGGCCCCAGGGCTTTCCTGTGGCTAAGACCACCCTTGCAGCTGTAAACAGAACAGATACAATATTTCTAGGTCTCTTTAGGGCACATAAGAGATGCCCTGTTGGATCAGACCCACTTGTCCATCTAGCTCAGCATCCTGTTTCACACAGAGACCACCTAGTTGTCCTGGAGGGCCAAACAAGCAGGATGTAGAGGCTGAGGCCCTCCACAGCTGTCACCTCTTAGCACTGGTATTCAGAGGTTTGTTGCCACAGTATATGGAGGCTCCCTTAGTCACCATGGCTAGTTGCCATTGCTTGACCTTTCCTCCATGAATTGGTCTAACTCCCATTTAAAGCTATCTGTGGTTGTGGCCATCACTACCTCCACCAGCAGTGAATGCCACACTCTGATTATTCATTGAATAAACGTATTATCTGCCTTATCTGCTTTTTCAATAACTGAGTGTAATTAACTGTTCAAAAATGATAACAAGCAATCATGTTATTTAGAAATAATATTTGATTTCTTTTTGGTTCTGACATTTTCAAATTGCACCACGAAACAGCAAAGCATCACATTTGATGCTAATCAACTAGGAAAATCCCCAGACATGGTAGGAAGTCTCTTATTTAAGTTATATAACAACACACCCCATCTTATCCAATTTATAATTTCTCCTGTCATTTGTGGCAACGACTGTTAATTTAAAATAGAAAAGACAAATGCTTACCAGTATTGTAATGCTTCGTGCAATAGCCAAGTTCCTTCTCTTCTTTCAAAATAAACTGTGGCAGAGTTAACCCTTCTGCTACTTGCACTGGACCATCACTCATCCATTCAAAGATCAGGTCATTCATAGTGTAGCCAACTAGAAGAAGCAAATGCATAACAATGGAATGGCACCCTCTGAAGCCAAGGAAGGAAAATTATGGCAGAGTAAGCTTGGTTACTTTTTAATGGGAAAACAACAATGGCAGATACCTTAAATTGTCAGACAGCACTGTACACACTATCATTGTTTAAAAATATGTGACAATATACTAATGAATGTGCAACTCTGATATACATCTGGAAACCAATGGTGGTAACTACATAGCTTTCTGTGGTAATATCCTGAAACTCTGAGAGACCTGTGCTGTTATTAAGGAGACTATGGAATATTCTCTTCACTCACTTCAACTATTATTCTGCAGATGTTATGTGGCATTCCGTTCACCTTGAGTGGCTGCCAGCCACACATCTCAGGATCACACATGCAATTGCTGTATCATCTGAGCGCCCAATACACATGATAAGGCAATTGTGCAAATCTGGAATGTGTGGCTGGCGGGCTCCCACTCCATGTAAACAGAACTTGATAGAACATTTGCAGAGGGCTGACTGTATAAATAAGACAGAGAACATGCAATTCGCTTAATATGAACAGATAAGTAAGCTGCCTGATACTGAATCTGATTGTGGTTCTCTCTAGCTTTGTACTCTCTGCTCTGAGTGGTTCTTTCCTGGCTCTGCTTCCTGAAGTCCTTTTAACTGGAGATGCTGGGCATTTCCTTCTTGTATGTCTAACATGCATCCGGTGCATTTTCTGGATATGCTTCTGAAGTGACAAAGCATTAAAAATATAAAACAACAAAGAAGATTCAACCCTGAATATTATGAATGAAATGCTAGTGTTTTAACATGGAGCTATGGCTAGAGCCCAATGCTGTTCAAAGTCAAGAACTAGAAAACCTGATGTTTGAAAATTATTGACAGCCACCACCAAATGTGAGATAAGCTGTTTAAATGTTGCTAAATTCAGGTCATTTTTAAAAAGTTCATAGATAAAAAAGAGCTACTGATTACTTACAACTCTCTAGTTGCATTGTGCATGTTTGTACATCCATGGGGAAGTTCTTCAGGTCCATGGGACAAGATAAGGTCAGTGTTAGCCTAAAGGTATACAAAAAGATTGCACTATATTTAGTATACATGGAATTATAGACAAAAAGGGGCAAACAGGCTGTTATTAAACAACAAAGATCAATTGCTCTTTTATCTTCTCATATTGGTAGAGAAACAAGGTCAGTATGGCAGATATTGCTTATCTTAGTTGACTTTTTTCTAAAAATGCAAATGCTGTAGAATTTCATAGAAGAAGTACCTACTTCCAAAGTACTCCTCATTTAAAAAAAAATGTGTTCGATGTATAGATTTATGCAAATTACTTCCCAACTGCATAATGATGGGGTGTTTTTTTGGTTTTGGTTTGTACTATGCAAATTATATTTCCATGGGATCAAGCCCCATGCACATTTTCAACAGCCCTATCCTTACTCTTTCTCTTTCTTATCTTAGACACATACAGTCAAGTACACTAAGCTAACCTTAGAACATGGACAATCTAATACAAATGGAATTTTAGAAGTACATTAAAGGGGATTGGAGTTAAACCAAATCTGAACCCGGATCAAAAACTGGATGGAATTTACATTTTTTTAATAATCCAGAACAGAAGCCATTGTTATCTCAAAATCTCTGCTAAATCAAAACCCATTAAGGTTTACATATCATAATGGCTCACCTTATATGGTACTATACAAAGGTGGTTAGAAAATGAAAATCCTCAGATTTTAATGAATGCAAAAAGGCTGAGAATGCAGTACATGTTTTATATGCAAAGACTATGATTCAGCAATAATTAATTTGTCTGGTGGTCTAAACTATGTTTGTTTGTCTGGTTTACCTAGTTGCTCATATAGCAATAGATGTGGTAAATCAAGGAAGCTCAGTTTGAAAATATTCTAAGTAAACATGGTTTTTGTTATTTACATTCAGTGAACTTTTTATTCTGAAAGACATTGAGCTGTGATTTAGAAATTATGCTGGAATAAATTCTGTTAGTCTGTAAGGTTCTACTGTACTAAAAGAAAACAAGGCAGTTAAAATTTATTTAAATATGATGTGGTTAATGTATAACCATCACCCAATGTTGAACTGATCTTTATTTAATTCTTCTCATATTTTTGCAGTATGTAAGTCAGAGGCATGACATCCTCAAGTCACATTTGCAACAGGAAGCCATAAATCAGTGGTACTACAAAACTAGCATCTTTCTTTAGGCCCATATTTATGAGACAATTGAACAAGGGTACATGTTCTCCTCTTCCTCTTCATGAGGTCTGGCCTTTCAAAGGTAATGCATCGAAAAGGTTCCACAGTCTACAAGGAATATGCTTATCTGAAACATCCAAGCCCTTTGGAGAAAACTGGGCAGTAAATGCTGTGAAATAGCAGTGCAGCTCTAAGAACCCTTCCTTGGAAATAAGCCTTGAATGGCAGGTCTGACCTGTGGATGTTGCTGCCATTTTAAAGTGATTTAAAGTGTGATTTGAATTGTGGAGGCCAAAATTTGATTGGGCTTGCAGCATGGTGGGCTGAGGCACTCTTGTCCCCCCTGCACATTTTCAAGTACCAAAACAGCCAATGCAAGTTGGCATTTCAGCACTTGAAAAGGCACTAGGGGTGGGCAAACAAAAGCATGTCATCCGCCATGCAGTGGGCCCAATCAGGATTGAGCTCTCACAGCTGTTTCAAATCCCTTTAAAATAGTGGCAGCAGCCACACATCAGACCTGTTGGTTTCATCATATCTAGTTTGACCCTAAGTAGGCTTGCTTAGGATTGTTCAGTAAATTTACTTGGCCCAACTTAGATGAAGTATTCTCACATTTATAATGTTAGAATGCATTGACAACATTGGAAGAGCAATAAATGCAGACTAGGGTTGCCAGCCTCCAGGTAGTGGCTGGAGATCTCCCGGAATTACAACTGGTCTCCAGGCCACAGAGATCAGTTCACCTGGAGAAAATGGCTACTTTGGGGGGTGGACTCTATGGAATTATGCAATGCCAAGGTCCTTTCCCTCCCGAAACCCCACTTTCTCCAGGTTTCTCCAGGTTTCACCCCCCAGATCTCCAGGAATTTCCCAACTTGGAGCTGGCAACCCTATTGCAGACTCATTTTCAAATCTCCTGATCAGTGGATTGTTCTCCTTTGGCATGGATAAATGTAGCCAGATCAAGGAAGGAATGAAGCTGGAGAGCCAGCTGACGCTGACCAAAGGTACGACATGCCACAAAAGAGGTGTGATCCTCCACTTGTAACACAGATAGGGATAAATTTAGTCATTAGTAAAGTCAAATGACTTAACTCGCTGTTTTTTCTAGTGACATGACAATGTGCACTGGATGAGCTTGGCCTTACCCTGCTTGGCTACCTGGCTTGGCCTGGCATCTCCTGCTTGGGGCTGGCCAGGTAGGCTCTCCCTCACTCCGGGGAGGGGGCAAGGCAGGCTGTGGAAAGAGCCCTTTTCCAAGTCCATCCCCCCTCACCTGTGGGAAAAGGTTTAAACAATCATTTCCTTATGCAGCTGCTCTGATCAAATCTGGATCTTCCAAGTTGTTTTAAACCACAGACCTTCCACTTCACATCTGATTTGGCCCTGAACAGGCAGAAATCTGGTCCACTGATAGAAAGCCTCATTTGCAAGTGTCCTGAGATGAGGGAGGGGGTTGCAGCCCCAAACACCCTAAGACCACTTCACTTATTGTTTGAGACATACTACAGTCAGACAAAATTGTGACATATGACAGATATTCTATCACATGTGGGTGGCCCACCCACTCCCCAAATGTGTTCACAACAGTCCAAAAAAAATTGCAAAGGAAGTAAGATTCTCACTGGCTTTTGGAGACATAGATGTATAATTTTATAATGGTATATTTTGCATAGTTTGGTTCATTCATTTCACTTCTAAGGTTACATCTGTGTGTAATTGGATACTGTCCTACCACAATCATTATCCAAACAGAAAAATGCAGGACGTGAATGAATATATTCGTGCAATATACAATGGTGCTTGGATTCTGTTTACTATACAGACAAACCTACTATGTTTATTTGATTTGCAAAAGAATCCCTTGCCCTTATACCCCAAAATGGAGACACCAGGCAAAATGCATACATAGTGTTTATGGTTTAGCATAATAAAGCTGTGACCCAATGAATATCAAAGGCACCCATTCTCCCACTCTGAAGCAAAACCTTCTGTACCACATATTTGTTCAGCCTTTCCTTGAAAACCTACAGGGAAAGAAATTCCACAGATTCCCTAAAGTAGTTTGTTCCAGTGCTCAGTTAACTACTAGACATGTTTTTAAATGAGTTGGGTCCAGATTTTTCAGACCCATCTTTCTTTCCCTACAGCAGCACAGCAGCTGCAGGGAACAAATTTTAAAAGCACCACAGGGGCTTAATCTGGATTAGGACCATGGTGTGGGAAAGAGAGGCTTCTGCTTTTCCCAGGGAACCTAAATGGTCCTGGCATTCTGTATTTGCCATGTGCTGTGCCATGTGCCCCTTTCTTGTCATAGTCCCAACTGTTCCCCCCTCTTCTGTATGACATATGCTTGACTGTATGAATACTGACTTCCTACCTGCTTTTATCTCCTGTTTCTGTAGATCTGAAGTAGATTTCTTCTTATCCTCATAAGATTTTGCCCCTTTGTAGCTCTCCAATGAAACTTTTAAAACTTGTACATTTGGAGTGGGACACCCACCCAGAATGCAGGACACCTTTACAAAATACATCTTTGACTAATGAGCAAAGCACTACTGTTACTATTCAAGTCTGTTGCAATGCAGTGCTATAAAGGAATATTTTACATAGTATATAGATCACCATAGGCCACAACCTGTACATACCAGATGCAGCTACTGCTCCATAGGGTTCTTGTGTACACAGATGCATGCTTTGGCCTCTATCCAGTAAGCATTTTCCAAAATCCTATTAGCACTGATGATTTCCATAAGGAAGAGTCTGCCAATTTTTAAAATCTTCCTATCCAAGAATAACACTTTTCACATACAAAATTATATATAGGCTTTGCCAATATTTCTACCATTTTTAATTAAATATGGCATGCTCATTTTTGATAGAGATGATGCAAGGCGGATTTAAAGCACAAGCATTTTGAGTTCAGAAGGCAAGCTGTTATTTTCATTAATTCGTTTTTGCTGTTTTACAATAAGAGATGTGATTTAAAACACTGCAAGTACCATTTACAAAGCAAAGAATACCACTGGTAAATGTGTGAAGCTCAGCTAGTTTTTAAGATCTCCTTTCATGAAGGCAAACCTAAGAAAGACACAGGATCCATGTATAAATCAAATCCCTGCATGGTAGCCAGGTTTGTCAGCTGCAATCAAAACAACATAATCTTGCAACATCTTAAGGTTGAATTTATTGCGGCATAAGCTTTCATGAGCCAGAGTCCACTTCATTGGATACAATGAGCTGTTATCTTCAGTAGGCAGAGATATACATACCCAAAGTTACAAACAAGAAAAGGGCTGGAGAGAGGACCCTTACAAAGAGAGGCCAGAAGGTCAGTTTCCTTAGTATGTTACATAACATTGCAGAACTCAGATGAGAATAAGATGCAGTCAACAATAGGAAACAAATCAATCAGATTTGATTAATGAGAAAAAGAGAAAGAATCTGAACAGTGTACATAAAGCTATGAGGGCCCTTTACTTCTATAGTTAGCTTACCAGCCCAGTCCCTACTGAGTCCATGCCTAATAGTATAAACTGCACATGAATTTCAACTCGGCAGCTTTTTCCCTGGAGCCTCCTTCTGAAACTCTTCTGGTAAAGTGCTACAACTTTTAAGTCTGTTACTGAATATCCAGGGAGGTCGAATTACTCCACCACTCATTTCTGAGAGTTTTCATTTTTAATTTTTGAGTGATGTCCATTTATTCTTTTGCGCAGAGACTGTCCAGTTCGGTCAATGTAAATAGCAGAAGGATACTGCAGGCACATGATCAAGTCAGAGCTCGCGCAGATGAACAAATCCTTGATGGTATACTTGATACATTATGAATTGGTTACCATTGGGCAATTCATTATTTTTTTTAAAAAAATCGTAGTGGTTCTTGCACTTTTCCATTTTCTTTTAAGTATTGCAGTTTGAGCCCCTAGGGCTCCTCTATTTACTGTGTCCAAATTGAAAAAGCCCTTTATGCAGGGGAGCTACACTTCATGGGGGAAAACAGCAAAGATTCCTTCCAAGACACGACTGATGGCAGGTCTCAGGGGACAAACACATGATTCTTTCTCCAAACTATTCCCACTAAGACCTGGGGATCTTAATAAGTGATTTTGAGCCACTGACTCAGCATGAGTACAGCAGTTCATCAGATCAGGCCACTATCAGTTGATCTACACATGCACCTTCATCTCTTGATAGCTGAAACGTCAAATGACTAGCATGTGTAAATGAGCCAACTAATGTTTTGCCTTATAAATAGTTTGCATTTCGTTTCTGCCTGTTAATGTGGGGTTTTTGAACATTTGTTACTGTGGTTTGAAATTCAGACTTCTGGAATAAGGAGGAGGGGGGGCTGAATGGATGAGTGGAGTATGATGTAATTGGATGGTAGCTGCACCCTTGGAGTGAGCTGCAGTTTTGGTCAGAGTGCTAAAAAAAGTGTTCAGTCTAGTTCAGTGAGTCTGTGTGGAAGTCTGAGTGTTCTGCTTCATGGACGAACACAACATAAGTGGCAACAGAGGGAAAGTTTAGTCTGCCAGGAGAGAGTCCATCAAAATGTCTAGTTTAGTCAGCCTCTGTAGAAGTTTGAGTGATGAGCGGAGAGAGTTAATCTGTGAGTGAAGAACTGAGGGAAATAAATTTTTGTGACTGACTCTGTTTATTATTTCTGTAGAAAATTAATCTTTGTTACTGGCTCTGTGAATAAACATTTAAGGGTCTATATACCTAATTTGAAACCACCAAGCTTATGATCCTATTCTGAAATTAATACACTTATCCAGGGCTTTTTTGGGGGGAAAAGAGGTGGTGGAACTCAGTGGAAGAACTCAAGACCGCACAATGACATCACTTTGGGTCAGCTGGAACAAGGGGGGAGTTTTTTAAAGTTTAAATTGCCCTTGGAGAAAATGGTCACATGGCCGGTGGCCCCGCCCCCTGATCTCCAGACAGAGGGGAGTTTAGATTGCCCTCCACGCCACTTGGTGGTGTGGAGGGCAATCTAATCTCCCCTCTGTCTGGAGATCAGGGAATGGAGCCACCCGCTATGTGACCATTTTTAAGAGGTGCTGGAACTCTGTTCCACTGCGTTCCCACTGAAAAAAAGCCCTGCATTTATCAATACCCTGCAACCACCATGCGTTATGTACTTAAAAATAAATCCTGTTTCTAGTTAAGCAATATATAGGTCACACAAAGGGGGCAAAACACCACAAGTAGTGTTAGAGATGGAATTAAAACCTCAAAAGGAAGGTGTTCTTGAGGTAAAAAGCCTGGGTAAAGTATAGAACACCTGAAGCTCGGGGTGGGGGTGGGGGTGGGGATGTTGATTGTGAATAGGACCCTCCTGAGGTAAAGTAAGAAGATGCTGTAATAAAGATCCAAGGCAGGTTAAATAGAAATGTTACAAGTCATCATACAGATATAACACCATAGGCAGGATTTTCATTTTGGCTCTTGGAACTTACTTTTTAAAGGAATCAGTTCATAGACATTAGGGGTTAGTTTATACATTCTCACATGCATCTTCATAACATTCTAGCAACTGTGATAAGTTGCAAATATAACACCTCCGGGAACTTTTATATCACTTGAAATACATAGTTTTCCCATAGAGTAAATTGATATTTTTAACTAAGAGTCATCAGGAATATAGAGACAAAATATATTATGGACACATTAAGCCATATATATTTATATATATATTTTTCCCTGCCTTTATCCCCAGTAAGAACTCAAAGCATCTTAAAACATTGTAGGTTCGACTGAGAGAGAGTGAGTGACCCAAGGTCATCCAGTGAGCTTCCATGGTAGAGGTGGGATTCAAACCTGGTACTTCCAGATCCTAGTCCAGGCCAGTGTTAAACTAGGATCTGCAAGCACCAGGCTCAAAGTCCCACTCTGCCATAGAAGCTTGCTGAGTGATGTTGGGCCAGTCACGCACTCTCAACCTAACTTACTTCACAGGGTTGTTGTGAGGAAAAAATGAAGAAAAGGAGAATGTTCTAAGCCAATCTGGGTCACACTGAGGAGAATAGTGGAAAATAAATGAAGTTAGTTAACTGTCACCACTACACAATGCTGGTTCTCATCAGATGGAAACCTTGATGGCTGGCAATTGAACTGACTTCATAGCAAGTATGATTATACAAAAGTGTTAGTGATGGTGCTAGGTCTGTGGCTTTCCATCAGTCACTGAATGATAAACATGTACATGTGAATCTGGCCCAAGGATTCAAAGTGATGAAAATAATTCTGTAAACCACTCTTATGATACCTAGAAAAACTGCAATCTCCTTTTAAGGTATTCACCATGAATTAGCATTTTATGTATCTTCCACATTCTTTGAGTCTGTCCTTCATTAGTCTTGGAAACTATTTCAAGCCTTAGTGGAAAGCTTTATATTTTAAAAAATAATTCCAAAGAACAAGGAACTTCATATAATTTTGCCTGAGGATTATTACACCATTTTTCTTGTCCTGGGATTTTTTTTAAAAAAGGAGGGTGGGTCTCCTGGAAAAACATGATCTGATGTTCTTTCTAAAAAAAGAAAGTGTCATCAATGCATAACTGAAAGGAGGGAGAAACACATACAAAGGAGGCATTTTGCATAGCAAAGAATGACTTTCAGTCATGATAATGACCTCTGCCCTCTCATTTTGCTAATCTCTGCCATGATAAAGCAGTATAACTAGGGAAAGCCAAATCCTCTTAAAGCCCAACATTAGATTATAAAATATTACAGACTTCCAATTGAAGCATGGGGGGGGGGGGAAACAACAACCCAGAGCCACGACTATATTGCAGATCTAAGGAATATTATCTAGAGCTCTCTACAAAGCAAGTAGTGCTGGCAATCTCCAATGATATGCATTGATATCCAGTTTTCTTAGAAAAATCCCCTGGAATGACCAGAAACTAAGCAAAAGCATTCATTGCAATGGGGCTTACCAAAGAGAATTTGCTGATAGATTGAGCCCACTGTTATTTTAACATAAGGTACAGAAAGGCACAAGGTTTAGCTCTCATTGCCTTTCTGTCCCATTTTTGTTTACAAGTAACCCTTCCCCTACAGGCAGGCTCATGCCATTACATGAAGACCATGTACAGCTGTCCCTTAGGGTTATTCACTTTTAAAAGGTTATCTTTTTCCTGTGGCTAATAACATTAAAGACTCTCATAACCATGATTAGAGAAATCTCCAATGTGCATTAGAAAATCTCAACGAAAGCTTCAGTGTGCTTTTCCAGGAATGCCTTAATCGTGCAAATGCCAACCCAAGGAAGAAAACAAATTCCCTTGGTGTCTGAACTAGCATCCTAATAGTGAATTTAAGGAGCCATAGGGATGAATGTATGTGTGGCTCTTCTGCTCTCATATATTTAAACCAGCAGGGAAGCCCTAGCTCTTTTCTGGATTAGATTGGATAGCTCTTAGAGTAAAATCTTTCTGGCCAGAGATGCCAATAGGGATGCTTCATGCTGAATCTCCATAGGGATGTATTTCTGCTCAATAAAATACAACTAGAGATAATATGCTTTTGATTCAACACGAAACATTATTTATGCTTACTCTGTTTCAGGTTAACTTTCATTCGAGCTTCTCAGTTTTGCAAATCTAATATGACATCCTGAAATATTACTTTTGCATCATGGACAAATGTCAAGAAAATTATCCACTCTGTTTTCCAGATAGCACCCAGCTGCATTGTTGCCTCGAGTAAGATATGTCTGATGTCACTCAAGCATACAGAAGCATTCTGTTTCTTTCTGAGTGTAAACAGGTGATAACAACACTTGTTAAGTGACAGCATGTTTATTGTGTGCAATGGCAAGTTGCTAGTTCTAGACTCTTCTTTCTACATTCTTATATCTTGTTCTGCTGTTGAGATTTGCCAGTAAAACATTATCATATCCAGTAAATATTATGCCATTAGGTTGCTTTGCTTCTCCTGAAGGTAAGCTAACAATAGGTCAATAAGTTATTACTGCAAAAAGAATTTCCCGTTACAGAAAATAGCCAAAAATATATTAAAATATTGTAATTATTTCACACTCTAAAAAAACTATATGGTTTTAAGGTTCAACGATATGTGGGACATTTCCAGCCCTGACTTTAGAAACTGAATTAAGAGAACTTTAAAAATTATTCATAAGAATAATTTTTACATATAATGTATAGAGCTTTTACCTATCTTGATTAGAGATGGAAATGGCAATAAAGGGGAAAAGGGGGGGGGGTTGTTTCACTTCCACATAAATAGTACAACAGAAGAAAAAGAAGTGAGAGAGGCACAGTTGTAACAGTACTTGTAATTTACATATATTTCACAGTTTTACAAATACAAAATCCACAATCGCTACAATATTAGCGTTCAGAATCCCAGTCAGAATCAATCTTTCACCACAGTGGGTAAGTATATGGTTCACAAAGATTCAAGCTGTAGCATGATACGTTGTAGGCACTCGGAGCAAGTGGCTATACCAAAGCAACAGCAATACCATTCAGAGTTCCAGTTGAAATCAATCCTAGACCACAATGGGTAAATATACAATTCAAGTTGTGGCGTAACGCGTTGTCAAAAGGACAACGCTCAGAGCAGGTGAGTGGTAAAGTAGATAGATGGCAACGAGTACGAGCCGGCAGTCTTTCTTCGCTCGTTTCAGACCAAAATGTCTTTCTTCAGGCCACCATGTATCAAGAGGAAAATTAATTCAATTCGATCGCCATACCGCATTAGTAGCTCCATGATAATTTATGGAGCTACTAATGCGGTATGGCGATCGAATTGAATTAATTTTCCTCTTGATACATGGTGGCCTGAAGAAAGACATTTTGGTCTGAAACGAGCGAAGAAAGACTGCCGGCTCGTACTCGTTGCCATCTATCTACTTTACCACTCACCTGCTCTGAGCGTTGTCCTTTTGACAACGCGTTACGCCACAACTTGAATTGTATATTTACCCATTGTGGTCTAGGATTGATTTCAACTGGAACTCTGAATGGTATTGCTGTTGCTTTGGTATAGCCACTTGCTCCGAGTGCCTACAACGTATCATGCTACAGCTTGAATCTTTGTGAACCATATACTTACCCACTGTGGAGAAAGATTGATTCTGACTGGGATTCTGAACGCTAATATTGTAGCGATTGTGGATTTTGTATTTGTAAAACTGTGAAATATATGTAAATTACGAGTACTGTTACAACTGTGCCCCTCTCACTTCTTTTTCTTCTGTTGTACTAGAGATGGAAATGAACAGCAATACGAACAAAAAAAAGCCACAAACAGCCCAATCTGCTGTTTGCGAACAAGCTGTTTGTGAGGCCCCATTCTAAACAAACAGGTGGTTGTTGCAAGCCTAGTTCATTGCTGTTCGTCAAGCCAGACAGTCTGGCACGTGCAATCAATTTCCTTGGCAACTTAGGCAGGGATTGTCTGAACTCTGTCTGAACTCCTGCTGTTGCCCTGGAAATCCCAATCTAAGCCCAAATTAGCATGATAGGCAGGTCTTCCTTTCAAGTGTGGAGCTCCAAATTTGTTACAAGGAAGCAAAGAACAGGGGGGAGGGGAGCTCCTAGCTCTGGCTTATTTTACAGACAGTGGGGAGGGGTTAGAGACAGTTGCTGTTGGCATTTTGATAGAGAGAGTGCATTGGAGCTTGAATTTTCTTTGTGTGTGGTGGGATAGGGATCTACCTCTTCAAGTTCCAGGGCTGCTGCCAGGCTCTGGGCCAAGTCATTATTTATTATTGGTACCTTTCCTGCTGCCTGCTCAGGTAAGGTTTCTGGGAGTGGTGCGGTAGGGATCTACCCCTTCAAGTTCCAGAGCTGCTGACAGGCTCTGGGGCCAAGCTATTATTTATTATTGGTACCTTTCCTGGTGCCTGCTCAGGTCAGGGTCGAATCCACATTCACCCATTACCCGCATGTTTATCGGATATCTTCCGTTTGCCTCCAATCCGTGATTTTTTTCTCTTCGTTCACATCCCTGCTTCCAATTCGCCTTTCTCGCACGTCCCTCTGGTCACACGACCGCTCGAAAACTGCTTTTTTGGGCGGGACCTTTTTTCCCCGCCCATTTTTTAAAAATTTTTTTGAGCTCACTTTTCCGTTATTTCGATCTTGTGTTATAAAGAAACATCATTGAAGATAATGATGCCTCTCTTTCCCCCACTGACAGCACTGATGGCTCTTCCGTTTCTTTTTTGGACATTTTGAAGCATGCGGGAAGCTTTCGTGGGCATTTCCTATGCAGGACAGTTCAGTGCTCGAATTTTACTGAAGTTTCACAAAGCCAAGCTTTGGGCGGGTTCAGGCCGGTCAGTCACTTTGGATGAAGAGGCTGGTTTGAAAGGTGGTTTGAAAGGTGCAGTTTGAAAGGCTGGTTTGAAAGGTGCGGGTTGCATGTCTGTGCGAGTGGAGCATGCCGAGACGCCACCCAGCCGTCCGCTCCCCCTTCCCCCCTCTCCAAGACTGGAGCGGCAGCGCCTGCGGGGTCAAGCCGGCTTGGTGGCCAGAGGGCCGTTTACCCCAAGGGGGGAAGGCTGTGCCCCCTCCCCTCCCGCGGACCGCCGCGCTGATGGGCGACCTCGCAGGGGCAGGCGCCCCGCGAGCTGGGCCTCTGCGTGGCGAGCGCCTGAGCCGGAGTGCCCACAGTGGAGAGGGCGCCTCGCAGCGCAGCGCATCCTCGCCCCCCGGCAGCGCAGCACTGGCTCACTGCAGAGAGAGGCTTGGAGGGACGCGGCTGTCTCCTCGGCTGGCATCCCCGGCCCGCCGCCGCTTCTCTCGGCAGCAGTTTTTAAAATCCCTGTTCGTCTTCAGCCCCCCTCCGCGGATGTGCCAGCCCACGGGCCAAGCCACCTTTGCTGTCCCGGCAGCCCCCGCAAGCCCTGCCGTTCGGCTCAGCCGGGGATGCCTCGGCCAGTCCCTTCTCCGCTCTGAGCTGGGAGCCTCCAGCTGCGCCCGGGCTTCGACTCGGTCTGCCGGGCACCTTCTTGACCCCGGTGGGAGAGGAGGCGAGCGATTAGCCCGCCGGCTTCCCAGCGCCTCCAGCCCCGCCGCTGGGGCGGCCCTCAGCAGCGACTGTTTTCTTTATTTTGAATGATTGAGTCACTGTAATTTCGATATTACAGTAATATAAAATAAAAAAATAAAAAACAGTTAAAAAGGAAGTTTTGCGAGTCCGTTCTGATGATGGATTCACCCCAAAATGATTTTTCAAACTACCAGATTTGATTCAGAAACAGCATAATCAATAAATCCAATGCTATGAAGTCAAAAACAGTCTTTTGCAGACTACGGAGCACTTGCAAGTTGAATCAGCCAATAGGAACTCTCGGAACGGCCGGAGAGACAGGAAGGGGGGGTGGTTTTTAAAAAAACCGCCTAAATTGCGCATTGGACTGTTCACGGCCACCGTGAAACTCCCGTTGAAAAACTGTGACCACATATTCGGGAGAAATGCGAATGAAATGCGTCTGTTTAATGAGGTAATGTGACCGGCACTCAAGATTGCGGGGAGAATGCGGGGAAAACGCGGAAAAAAAGAAGTAATGTGGATTTGGCCCAGGTTTCTGGGAGTGGTGCAGTAGGGATCTTGACCAAACTTGGATGATGGCTGGAGGAGAGCCTGCTGGCCCCACGAACAGCCAACCATGAACATGTTTGTGAACAGGGCCATGTTCATGGTTGTTTGTGAGCCCCTGTTTATGGATGGCAACGAACAACGAATATCATGTTTGTTTGCTTTTCTGTTTGTGCCCATCTCTGATCATGATGCTATTTGTATTTGCTTAGTAAGCCACACTAAATTCAAAGACTTACTTCCTGTTCAGTGCACATAGTTTGCAATCATAATGTGCTAACAGTCCAATCCTATGCATGTTGACCCAAAAGTTGTACAATGAGGCTTACTTTCAAGTAAGTGTACATTAGAATTGCCATTTCAACCTTATTACATTTATCCTCATAATATCATCCTGTATAGATAGCTATGTACATTTTACATTGGGGGAACTGAAGCAGAGGGAGATTTGATTTAGGCTACTTCTCTCTCTTTAGAGGGAGACAATATTATAAGAAGCATGACAATGCGTGTCCTTTTCCTATATTCAGGAATGAACAAAGGATTACTTGCCCTATCTTATACCATACATGGGCCTGATTACATTATCAGTCATGTTGGAATAACAGCCTTTGAACCTATATATTTGTTGTTGTTGTTGTTGACTACATATACAAGAGGATATTCAGGGGGTGAAGTGAGTTGAAAGAAGAGAATGGATGGACTCTTGAAATACATTCCTTTCATGACAGGATAAATTATTCAAGAAATAGTAGTAAAGTTATTATTTTAGGGGTGAGCTCTCAATGGAATTACACTGAAAATCAGAAATTCTTTGTGGGGGGAAGCCATGAATCCTTTAATACACTTCAGACATATGTGTGCAGTCTCAGATAATAGCTGCAAACAGTTCACCAAACAATTAAGTAACTCATAGAAGGGAAAGAGGAACAGAATCAGAGAGGGAGGAATTTAAAAATTATGATTAATTTTCCCCATTAACACTAAGCGGACTTTTCATCTTCAACGGCTCATTGCAAGTATTAAGCCATTAATTACCCAATGAAGCGTGCTAACTATCATATGAAATGTATGCTGTGTAGATCATTTGTACAATGTATGCTTCTGCATTGCTACTTTAAGGCTCTTTACCATTCTGATTGTTTGCATGTGTTTTGATTAATTAAAGCTCATCAAAATGTACTGTAATAGCATATACTATGGTAGCCAGAGCCAGCCTCATCTAACACATGCTACTATGCATCACATTTTAAGATACATAAATAAATAAGTTGCCTAAGCTATGAAACCGGCTAGGCTCTTCTGAATCATGTTAAGATTGTAATCCTGTGTACACTTCTATGGAAGTAAGCAGTAGCACTGAAGTCAGTGGGACTTACCATTGAGTAGAATATTGGTAAGTCCAGTGGGAATGAGTGAGAGGATCAAGCCAGAGGTTCCACCAAAGAAACAAAGTCTCTGTTTAAGATGTTCCTCTGACATTCTAAACTCATGTTTCCTCTTTGCAATCAAAATTCATCTCTCACAGAAGAATAAGAGTTTCTCTACACAAGATGCCCAGGTTTGTGTCTTTCAAGTGCCCGGAGATGCAATGTTAGCTGGGTAGCGTAGTTTTAAAAGACAGAGCTGGCAGAGATTGCTCAAGAGGGGATGGATTCTCTCGTAGCCCTTTGCTGCATCTGGTGTGCCAGACTGTCTCCCCTTCCAGAGCCTTTGCCCTGCCACCCTTGCTGCTTAAAACTTTGAAGACTCAGGAAGGGGAGACAGTTCAGCACATCAGAGGCCATGGAGGGCTCTGAGACTATGCTTCCCGGTTAACATTGCATCTCCCAACACATGAAGATCACGTGTCACAAGTCTTGTGTTGAGAGACTCTAAGAGGGGCTAAAAAGTTATTACAAGAATAGATCTAATGTATGCATGTGTAAATTACTGCTGTAGATCAGTATGGGGTTACTGGACCTTTTATGTTTTTCATCAAAGCTAGTGAGTTTTACTTTTCCACTTTAATATCTAATTTGAGAACAGTATGAATTTTAGAAGGTGAAGGAAGCAGATCCCCCTTCCCACAACCCTGCTGTGTTTAGGCCTCATTAAACAAGAAAAAACAAAAATAGTATATTAGGTCATGTTCTGTTATACACAGAACATCAAAAAAATTAGGCACAACAGATACATATACAGGAGCAGGTTTACCTGATACTATACAGCACTTTCCCGTTCTTGGAAATTCTCAGAAGCTTGTTGTCTGTGGTAACATCATGGAAATTTGCTCCTTTTTCATTGGCGAAGAATAAATCAGGTTTCCAAATAGAGTCCAACATAGATGGATCCAAATCCAAGGAGTCGTCAGGGTATTCACTGTAGGCAAGACGTGAGTCGTTCCACTGCTGCCTCAAAAAAATGTTCACTCTGTAGTCCTACAGAAATGTCAGGCACACAGGTCATTAACCCACTGACCCAGGTTAAATGTCATAATGCCTTCAGACACTGACACTAATACTGACAACAGAGTTAGCTGGTGGAGTATCAACTTTACTTTTAAGGACAGGCATTATGGGGATGATTCAGACTTTGTTTTCCTGAGATTGTAAAGTATCGACAAGGTAACATTACCTCAGTTTTCTTTGAGGAATCATTTGTTTGAAACAGCGCCCAAGTGAAAATAAATTGTGCAAAATACTAGATTTAATGGATTGTTTTGAATGTCACATCTACCTGGAAAGTAAAGAGTCACACCTAGAGATTTTGTGACTATGTAAATGTCTATTAGAAGTCTGGGATGTGTCCCAGCCTCGGACAGATGAACTTCATCATCTTTTCATCCTACTGCAAGAGTCCCTCTGAGACCAGTGATGGATGGCAAGGGACAGCCCCCTCTACGTGTTCTGACAGGATTCTGATATATGTTCTGAATGCCATCTTTTTCAAACCGTTTCTGTCCTGCTGAGTGACACTGCTCTCCAGCCAGGTGTAATTCTCCCCAAGCAAGCTGCCTAGGGCTCCTCCTCATCCACTCCCTGTGCTCTTCTTTTGACTATTCTCCATCCGGATGAACCCCCATCCTTACTTTCCATCACCAGGCACTTCTACTTCTGGTTGACTCAAAACTTCAAAGTCTTCCTGGGAAATGCCATTTTCTAGGCACTGCCACCAAAGCTGAGTCAGGTGAGAGTCTCTTTCTCAGGAAAACTGTTAGTGGGCAACCTCATTCTTGGCTCTCAACTTAGTGGGCATTGTTCAGTTTTCTTTTTTCCCCTTCAGTATGGGTGCTGTTTCACCTAAAAGGCTCCTTTTGTGAAACTGAGATGGCAAAATCCATAAAATAATAATCCAGACTGGCTCTTTGAAAAGAATAACACAGCAACAAGAGGCAAGATCTACATTTTCCAAACCAAAATGATAAGTACATCTTATATTAATTCCAGCCATCCCATTAACTACTGTGAAGAACTAGCTTTACTTAGTAAATGGGCTTTTTATTTAGCTAATATCCAACTGCTAGGCTAAGATTTCCTAGCTTAGAGTGTAGCTTAACTGAGTGTTTTGATTCATAGGAGACAAGAAGGAAGCATCTTCTTTGTGGCAATTTGTGGTGGTACTACAGAGCTGCTGATGCCTTAAAGACTCTTTGCTTGTGTCAACTAATCAAGCATAACTATGTATGCTGACTTGAGCCAAATGAGGGCATAAATGTTGCACGCATTGATACCAGGCAAAAATCCTCCCAGCACAGGGAAGCATCAGCCCCTTGCCTGAGCAATGGAGATGCATTCCATCTTCCATCCACATTCATACTGAAGGCAATTGGGAGCTTCATTTGTACTCATGGATTTAATCATGTGGCCAAATTTAACTGGTTATATAGTACTACATACTTACCCTGTGAACTAAACCTGTTACAGTGAACGCGTGTCACACACAGTGCACACTTGATTTTTCTTTATATGTATGTTGAGTAATTTTTTCATTAAATTCAATGCATGTACAGCTGACTGTGGAATCTAAAAATTTGTCCAACCATTGGTCTTTGGTTTCAAGTTTAACATTTACAGGCATTGGCTCTTTCATGAAGCATATATGTATGTTCACTGTAATGTGTAAACAGGGCTGTCCAGAACCCTAGAGGGAAAGGGAAGAAATTTGCACATGTGATTTTGATGGGGAAATGGCAGGCAAGGAAATGGCTTTGCTCATTTGTATACCACCACCCCAAAAAATGCAGCATTCTAAGCTGCTTTTCATTAGGAAAAAAAAACCCCTGTCAGAATTTCAGTTCATATAATTTGTTTGACCAATGGAGTGCCAGTGTACTTAGGTGTAGTGCTTATAGTGTTGGAGTAGGATGTGGAAGGCCCAGATTCAGAACCCCACTACGTCATGGAAGCTTGCTGGATGACCTTGGGTTTGTTAGTATTTCTCAGCACAGCCTACCTCACAGAGTTGTTCTCGAGAAGGTACAATGGAAGAGGGGAGAATGATGTTGGAAGCCACTTTAGGTACCCAATGGGGAGAAAAGTATTGTATAAATGTCTACATAAATGTAGTTTGCCCCAAAGGCTATTGATTTCAACGGAACTGCGCAACCTGCTAAATTGTCTCTGAATTATGTCTTAATTTTTTTTATTTTTATTGTCAGATTTTTAAATATTTGGCAGTTGATTTGTCAACAGTTGTCAGAAATAGTGACCAGCTGCAAATATTTATTTTTTTTAGTATTTAAATTTCTGTCCTATGCCCAAGTCAAAATGAAGCCTTTTAAGTGGCTTGCATTCATACATCTCTTTCTCTCAATTTTGCAAAATAAAAAACCTAAAATTAAAAGAACAGACCACTGAAACATGAAAAGCAGCAAAAAGTATTTTTTTTTAAAAAAATACTCCATTTAAGAATTTTTAAAAACATTTAAAAACAACCCTCAAATTTATGTACAATTGACAGATTAAACGCAATCCTGGAAAGGAAGATCTTTGCAGAGATGGAGCTGAGATGCAAGAGGACATCCATTACTCTAATATAAGTTGAAAGAAGAATTATGATAGTTGTTGGGTTGAAGAATTCGGCCCACCCAGCCAGCAGTGTAGCTGCTTAAGTCTGGGGCTGCCTTTTGCTTCCCTGCAGGAAGAAGAGCTGACAGACAACTTCTCAGCCAATCGGGGATTAAGGAGAGGGCAGAGCCAAGACCCTTTTAAGGTGGCTCTGCCCCTGTTCCTCTGCTGTTGCTGAGCCTGGCCTGAGCAGAACACGCTTCAAGATGAGCTCCTCTGAGGCTGGTTTTATTGAAGGCCCTCAGGTCTAGGCAGCAGTAGCTGCCTTGGAGAAGCTGTGCTATTCCCCTGCTTGCTACTTCAAACTCCAGGATTGGAGCCAGGTCCCAGCGCCAGGCTCAGTGGTTTGGCAGGGACTTTTTTCTTATTTACATTTGGGGCCTGCTGTCTATCAGTCAAAAGGGCTAAAGCAGGGTGAGGCCCAGCCCCTATAGACCTCTGGCCTACCTAGGATCCCCACCACTGCTTTTCACTTTGTTGGAAGGGAGTACTTCCAAGAGCATCAGCAAGGGCTTTGCTATAGGTAGCAGGGGTGAATTGCAGCCATCTGAGAGGAGGATTACTTCATACATTATTGCTACTGGCCTAGCAGGGTGGATGCTGGTAGGATCCCCCTTTCCTGTTTAGACTTTTCCCTCCCTCTCCTCTTTTTACACTTACTTGGGAGGGAGTATTTACAGCAGCAATACCTCGGCCTAAGACCTTCAGGCAGCAGGAACCATTTTGTGGGAGGGCTTTGCAGTTTATTCAGTTGGGTGTGGCCATTTTGAGAGTGGCACCCAGTGGCCTGCTTAGCCTCCTGGCAGTGGTGGCCATGTTTTGGAGGCATCCACAATATGCATAGCAACGGGGTGGCCATTTTGAGTGTTGCATTTATGTGGTCTGAGTGGCCTTCTGTTTACTGGCAGTAGCAGCCATTTTGGTGAGGCTTTTGCAGCTTATCCTGTGCTGGGGGTGACCATTTTAAGAGTGGCACCTGGTGATCTGCTTAGTTTCCTGGCAATGATGGCCGTGCTGTGAAGGCATCTACAATATGCATAGCTAGGGTTGCCAGCTCCAAGTTGGGAAATTCCTGGAGATCTGGGAGGTAAAACCTGGAGAAACCTGGAGAAAGTAGAGTTTGGGGAGGAAAGGACCTTGGCATGGCATAATTCCATAGAGTCCACCCCCAAAGTAGCCATTTTCTCCAGATGAACTGATCTCTGTGGCCTGGAGACCAGTTGTAATTCTGTGAGATCTCCAGCCACTGCCTGGAGGCTGACAACCCTATGCACAGCTCCAGTGGTGGTCATTTTGAGTGTGGCATTTATGTGGCCTGATATGCCTCTTGCTTACTGGCAGTAGCAGCCATTTTGGTGGGGCTTTTGCAGTTTATCCTGTGCTGAGGGTGGCCATTTTGAGAGTGGCACCTGGTGGTCTGCTTAGCTTCCTGGCAATGGTGGCCATGTTGTGAAGGCATCTACAATATGCACAGCTCCAGGGGTGGCCATTTTGAGTGTGGACTTTTTGTGGTCTGATTTGCCTCCTGCTTACTGGTAGTAGTGGCCATTTTGGTAGGGCTTTGCAGCTTATCCTGTGCTGGGAGTTGCCATTTTGAGTGTGTCACATGGTGACCTGCTTAGCCTCTTGGCACTGGTGGCCATTTTATAGAGGCCTCTGCAGCCTACACAGTATTTAGGCTGCCATTTTGGGGGTGCTTTATTCCTATTGAGCTTTGAAGCTCAAAAAGCAGTCATTATACAGTATATTTCATTACATTACTGTACATTTCCATCATGCCACCCAAAAATGGTAGTAGCCCTTCTAAGGGCAAGTAGCCGGCTAACAGACCTCCTGCAATGTGGCCCTGCAGACCTATCCTTTGAGGATGATTAAGTGGCCAAGGGGAGGAGGGAAATACTGGGCTATCTGAGTCCATCAGTCAGGAGGGCTGAAGCAAGGTTAGATCCCGCATCTGCAGGCCTCCTGCCTATCTAGGCTCATTGTTTCACTTTATTTGGATAGAGTACTTACAACTAGAGATGGGCACGATCCGCATTACGATCGAAAAAAACCGACGATAATGGCGATTGCGCAATCGGGATCCGGCGGATTGTGATTGTCCACAGCCAACGATCCAGCGATCAGGAGCGGCCTGGATCAGGGCAATCGGGCTCGGATCGGGGATCCAGACACTCAGGCGCCAGCAATCTATTCCCCTGGCAACGGAGCCAGGGGAATGCCTGAGCTCTGTTTGCCCTCCTTCTTTCGCCCTGGAAACCCAAATGGAAACCCAGCTTTCCTTGATCAGCAAGGCTTCCTTCCAACCACGGAGCAGCAAAGTAGTCACCAGTTGGGAGAAGACATCTAGGGGAGGGAGGGGGAAGGGGGTGTTCTGTAGCCATGGGCACTCCAATCTCATCCCTGCAGACCCTGATAGGCAGCTCTGATGGCCAAACACAGACAGCCAAACACAAACACAGATGCCGCCAGCATCACCCACCGTTCCTGTATCACTGGGAACAGCGGGGTGCCCCTCCGCTTTTGCCTCCACGATCCACAATCCACGATCCACGGATCGGGAATGGGAGATGCTTGGTGTGGGTCGTTAAATCAAGATCGTCGCTGGCGCCAATCCACAATCAGCTTGATCGTTAATTTTTTTTGGATCGTGCCCATCTCTATTTACAACAGCAGCAGCAGTGAAGGCCCGGCTGAGGCTGGGCAGGGAGTCTTGCAGTCATCTGAAGGGAGGTTTGCTGCACACATTTTTTCTACTGGCTTAGCAAGGATGTACAGTCCCAGGGTGGTGGCTGGTTAAATCCCTCTCCCTTTTCCCTGCTCAGTTTTGCAGCTTCGTGGGCCTAAAGAGCTGTTTTTGTCACTCAGGCCACCTAATGGCATGCTGTGTTATTGCATCTGCTGAACTCTGCAAAGCTGTCACTCAGGGCACAGAAGTCTAAGATGTGATCTGATCTTTCTACCAGATTAGCACAATTGATGGCCGGTAGCGGATCTGGCCTATGCTGCGGTAATCTGGTCATGTTGAGGTGACAGTGGACCTCATTGACAAGGTAGGTAAGTCCACTGGTCCCTCGTGCCTGACTGTGGGGGCTCCGGGGGTCACGTGGCAGTCTCCAGGCTCCCATGATTCAACTCCTGGGTTATATCATCTTGGGTCTTGCCTCTGGGTTTTGCAGTTTAGCCACTGGGTTATTACTTAACTCAGTCCCCCAGGGACAGAGTCATAAAGGGAGCAGCATGTTGGGGGTTAACCCTCTTCTTCAGGAAGGGGAGGAGAAGGATGAGGCTGACCGGAGGAGAGAGACAAGTAAATGAGACTTAAGAAGGTTTACCTCACCTGGGCCAGGCAGCTGCTAGCTGGCCTCCTTTATGGGAGCTACAGCAGCTGATGGGGCACCGAGCCTTGTCTACAGTGTGTTGGCACCTAGAAGTGGAGTTTCCTTGGAGTTTCCACTACCTTGGGGCCCAGTGGCTTCCGGGTTTAGTTCAGGGGCACTGGTGGGCTAAGCAGTGGCCCGTTGACCAGTCAGAATGCAGGTCTGACAATAGACCTTATATATTTGGAATTTTCCAATCCTTGTGGCAGTTGGATTGTGGGCAAGGGAACTAGATAACCCCTCAGCCCTCTTCCCGTGGACGAATAGGCAGTGGTGCCCATACCTAACCCTCTTTCATCCAAGTGGAATAGGATTTTGAGACAGGTCCTGGAAACTGGTCCTGATGTTTATGTTTCAAGGCAACACCTGGTCTTGCCTGCATATGGAATGGTGCAGCTTGTCCCTTGGATTTCCTCTGAGATATGCTTGTGGGGAGGGCTGTGGCTGCTTGGCAACCAGGCACCATTGCCCCTAGCATGTAGTAAACTGATGACCAACTGGCCAGCAGTTTCTGGCTGGGGTGCAAGTTGGGCTGTAGGAGTTATGGCTGAGCTGGTGCTTCATTCCCTCAGTAATGGTGAGCAGAATGTTAAGAGGCTGGCCTCATATCCAGTGGCAGCCATCAGGTGGCTTAGGCACCTTTAGGTTTGCCAGTAAACCTCTCAGTTTGATGTAAGCCCAGGTGATTTCTGGGGCTGCACAATGTTAATGGTCGGCATGGGAGTTAGATCCTGAAGGTTAGTGTGGCGATGGCCCAAGCCTTTAAGGAAGGGTCTGGCAACTCTGCACTTTGCCCCTGGGCTGGTGATGGACAGGCTGCTGCTACTGTTTGGTGGGAGGTGGGGTCCCTTGTCTCACTCCTTGTAATCTACCTGGGGGTAATGGGCTGGTCTTCTCCAGGGCACGGCCCTTCCATTACAAGCCCCGATGACATGCATGCACACACAAGGTGGCTTGGTGCGCTTGGGGAGGAGCAGTCCGCCGCCTCACATTCTGGTCATTTACTTGTGCTGTAATGACCTTGGATCCAGGACATGGCCTTTCTGATATAGGCTCATGAAGACTTGCACACATAGGCAAAGTGGCCTTGTGAGCTGGAGGAGAGGTGCGGCCTCCGCCTCATGTTCAGGTTATTCAACTGGGTGGTAGGACCTTGTCTCACAGGGCATGGCCCTTTCTTTACAGGCTCACCCAGGCTTGCAGTGGCCAGGCAAGTAGTTGCCTAATGGTTTGAGGGTAGGTGAGGTCCTCTGCCTCAAGTTTTGGTCATTCACTGTGTGGTAATGACCATGGCTCACAGGGCATGGCCCTTTCCTTTCAGGCTCACACAGGCTTGCACCACCCATGCAAGTAGTGGCCTGATGGCTGAGGGGAGGTCCAGTCCTCTGTCTCATGTGTGGTCATTCACCTGGGTGGTAATGGCCTTGGTTCTAGTCTTTGCAGATGCACTTAGACTTGTAGTGATGGGCAAGTGATGGCCTAGTGTTTTGATCCAAAGGGCTAGGCGTGAGGCCAGTAGAGCCCTATTTAAGGCATTAGAGGATGGGCTAGGGATTTATCTGCCCCACCCGCAAATAAGGGCCAAATTTGCTGACCTCTACAGAGGGGATTGGGTTCACCTATCGGTGAAGGGCAGCAACATCTGCTTAGATAACCTGTTGCAAGGGCTTTGGTTGGCAGTAGGCCACCTTTGGGGTGCAAGGGCCTAAGCAGAGGCTTGGCCCTAGTGGTGGCAGGATTAGGAGGGGGAGAAATGAGTGGGCCAGTGAGCACCCTTGGCACATCCCCATTTAGGGGGGAATTGTGGTCTGTCAGGATCACTGTTACTGCTTTATGGCTGCCAGCTGAGAGGGCAGACTGCTGTGTGGATCCCCTAGACAAGTACAACCCTCTTGCTATACGGCTGTCCAACGGAGCCATAGTAAGCCCATTTGCCTATATTGGTTTAAGTTTCTAAAATCGTACAGGCCCAGTTTGGCCTGACACCCCAGGAGTGGAATGTGCAGCTCAGTAATTAATTGTACCTGGAGCTGGTGTCCTTGAGACACAAGGGAGTTTTGGCTCTGCATGTATGCCTTCTCAGCCTAGCAACACTGATTACAAGGTGCCTCTGATTGGCTGGCAATCTTTGAAAAGATGGCTCCTCGCTGTTAACGCGGAACTGTGCTACACACACACACTGAGATGTTGGTGAAGTATTCCATGCTATGTTAGCATGTGAGGGACTTTGCTCCAGGTCAGGCCTGAGATGACTACCTGCCTGGCATGGTTTATGGATTTGTGAGTATGAACCTCAAGCCTCTTCAGAAATGCAAGTTAGCAAGCTTATGTTTTTAGTTAGCTATAGTAAAGATTAGGCTAGCTGTTGTTTTATGCCTCTGGTTTGTGCCATCTGCATACTTGTTCCTGCCATCTGCATACACTCCTCCGAGTTAATAAAACATCTGTTTGTACAAGCCTTGGGTTTGACCATTCATGTGCAAAATCCTCCAGACTGAGAACCCAAGTAAATAAGGGTATTCAACTTTCTCCAGGAGCTGCCAGAGCTTGAGGGCTGTAACACTTGGAACCGTAGCTAAACGGGGGGGGGGGTGAACTCCTTGATAACAGTGAGGTGCTATAGGCTTGGAGTGGGGAACCATTTGCCTGGGCTATAGTAACACTTGGATCCGTAGCTAAACGGGGGGGTGAACTCCTTGATAACAGTGAGGTGCTATAGGCTTGGAGTGGGGAACCATTTGCCTGGGCAGCCATGCGTGTGGATGGCTCGTGCCCAGGGCAGCGGGGCTCGCCCAGACAGGTCAGGGCAGAGGTCCAGGGTGACTCCAGGGCCTGACCTGTACCGTTAGTTAGGCCCTTGCCTTGTATATATGTTCAATGATACATTGTTGCCAAATAAATATGGCCCATTAGTTCCCAACACTTGTGTCTATCTCTTCTTTCCATCTGGGGTGGCAAAGAGAAACCTCTGCTCTCTGATGCCCTTGGAATCTGTATTTTCTCTAGTTCTAATCAGGAATTCTAATTCTCTGATTCTAATTTGTAAATATGCTTGATTTGGCAGTGTGTCTTAATTCTTTTGGAACTGCCAGAAAAATAATTGCTCCTGATTTTTTTTAAAAAAAGATTAATTTCAAGGGAATAAACAAAATTTAACAGTTGGGAAGAATGGATATTTCATAAACTGTATTAAAGCTGGTTGTAAATGAAACATTTTGTATTGGCTTAGATGAATATAAAATGCATTTTTTTTCATTTTGATACCTTTGGAAATGCTTTTTCTTTAGCACTGTGTAACATCAGGTTATGTTAACAGCCATTGATCTCATCTGTTTCAGCTTCTAGCTTTGATTTTAAAAAACTAAAAGAAAAAAATACTCACACAACATTTTGTAAATATCTTTGCCTTTTCTTTGATGTGGAAAGAAATAAGGCAAGGATGAAAATGTAACCCAAAAAAAGCTGAACATAAGTTTTTAAAATCAGATTAATTCAAAATATGATAAACTGTGTGTCAAACCCCAAACCAAGGTCTTTCATATCAATTAATTATTTTTAAAATGTGGCCTTTGCATATGTCTAAAACCACACTATCAACATATTACAAAGTCTACCACAAATAAAAATGGCTGCAGAAATGGTTGCAGAAAAATGAGCCAGAAATATAGTTTCATATTTAAGGGAGGGGGAAATAATCTATACATGGAGTAAACTATCTGTAATTTCCCACTTGTTTTCCAACATCAGCACAAGTTCTCACAACTGTCCAGTCATATTCAAATTACTACATAATGCTGAGATGGACTCACAATATCTTCACATGGAATCTTGACACAGAAATATTGAATTCTTAATCTTAACTAAGACTTTTGTTTGTTTGGACATACACAATATTTTGAGAGTAGCCAGTGTAAGGTGACTTTAGCATCACTTCACCTCTTAAAATAATGTGTGTGTGAACTAACTCTATGTACTAAGGCAAGTTATGGAAAACAGCTAATTAGAATTTTGTCAAAGAGACTGGATTTACAACCCCACCTTTTGGTGGATTTGGAGATCATGACGTAGGGTTGGATCCTATCACTCCCTTCTGCTAAGTGAGGACTCAGGAGGAGCCTTGCTCTAATGGATGAAGTTTTTCTGGAGAAAACTCCAGGAAGGGAGGAGGAGGAAACCTTTTAAATTTCTTTTAAAATTAGAATTGTAAATAAAGTGCAAGACAAAATGATAATATTCATCTCACATTTTCAGTCACAATGTATTTAGCATATGCTTAGAGTTTGAGAATTTCACCACTTCTTGCGAAAATTGTTTTCATGACAGTTAAAAAATCTAAAACCATACAATAGGGGGAAGTCTTAACAAATTTGTTAATAAGAAGTAACAGTGTTCTTAGGTAATTTCATTCCTGTAATTCCATTGATATATCAAATAAATTTCTTCAAGTATTATTGAACAACAGGACAACTCTAAGAAAACTGCTGAGATTTGACTCCACTTCTAAAATTTATATTTACGACATATATATATATATATCCTATTAAATATGTGCGGGGTTAAGTGGCACAAAAATATATTCTGATAATTTCCTCTCATTGACTGGACCTGTGATAAAAAGAATATTTTCTAGCCCAAATCGTTAATACTTGTGCCTAATGTTTTCTCCCACTTGCACTTAATGTTGGTTCCTCCAGTAATTTTAGACAAATGGAGTCTTAGGTCTCTGTGTACAAGTTTGTTTTCAAATGTTACAAATACTTCTTCCTTTGAATATTCTAAAAAACATCTGTTGGATATTCTGCCTGGTCCTCTGACTTACACAGTGTGTTCCAAAGCAGAGGTATGCCCTTTGAAGCCCATTAAAATCAATTTAGCAGGTATAACTCCATTTAGGATAATTTACTATTGACTTGCAATCCAGTGAGTACACATGACATGAACTATATTTTGAAGCTCAGTCTTTTGCATCCAACCTGTCAAGAGCATTCTGCGAGGGCATCATAACTTCCAGAAAGTTATGATTTTGCATTACACAAGGATACAGTTCTGTTTATCACTTCATTAAAGTTCCTTTAGAAAGCAAAGCAGATGAGCAGCAATTCATGTCTGCCTTTAGAAGCATTTCATAAACATGTTTCAAAGCTACTCATTAAAGAGGTGACAACTTGAAGAAAGCTCACATTAGACATCAGAACAGCACTGAACTGAGCGGCACTCCTTCAGTGCTGTCTGCAGATACTATGAGAAAGCACACAAGGCAGCCAACAGCCTTTGTCTGAACTATTTCAATGTTTAGTCTTTTTTTGTTAGCAGAAATGCAGTAATGAACACTGAAAAGGTACACATTAACATATTCAGTAGACATTAAAACACAATGGGAGGACTTCATCAAAGCAATGGAGAACTCTGATTAATGCAATCAGCATCGGGTCGTGCAAATATTCTCATTGAATGCCATCTTGTAAAGTTAAGTGACATGCAGGACTTTCACTATTTCATATTGTGCCATTCCTTCTCTCTCCACAGGAAAGTCAACAGAAGGTTCTAGGGTATAACTGCAAAAATCTACAGCTAGGTTGACAGGGCTTTCTCCAGAGCAATCTATTACAGTGATCATTTACAAAATCTTTAAGGATGCAATATATAATTCTCAAAAGATTTCTCTTGTGTGAAGATTTGTATTTTGGGAGGAGATCACAGCTTTCAGATTGTAGATCAGTCCTTTTTCACATGACTGTTTTTGTGCTAGCATCTTATGTCCACAGTGTCCTATATTCAAATTTCTTCAACGAATTGTCAAGGAACTTGGGTTTTCTATTTTCTTGTGAACCTCTCTATTAGTGACTTTTCAGATGTTGGCTTCGATTCAGCAGAGCATTTCCATGGTGAAAGGATGTCTGTTTGCTGAGCAACTTTTTGACACCCCTCCCACTGAAACTCCAAATGCCACCCAAAACTCTTTCTTGGGGGGGGGGCAGAAAGAGCTTGGAGGCTGCAGCAGGAGTGGGGACATGAGAAAGCTGCTTTCTGCAGGAAGAAATCTTTCTGCCCATGGAAACACTGTGCCAGTGTATTCTCTGTGGAGCACCTTGAAGACCTCCAAGGAGAGTAAGTTTTGAATCTGAGGATTCAAAATCCAAGGATTCGTGAGTCTGAGGATTCATAACTTACTCCCCAAGGAGAGTAAGTTATGAATCCAGAAAGACTACTTGATAGTCCTGACATGTTATCCTCAGACAGAGGGCACAATTTAAGACCGTTCAAGAGCAACATAATGTGAAACTTTTAGCTGAGTTCTACTTGTTTAAATTCCCTGAAACTTTGACTGTGCTCTGTACTCTGATATTATTATTGGGTTTTGCTACCGACTATATGCTATTGGGGGATTATAACTGAAGCTCAGTACCTGTAAGAACTTGTTTAATGCTCACTGCCCCAGCCAGGCTAGAACAGGACAGGTTCTAATGGTTAGCCTAACATCTTGAATGATATATTGTCGAAGGCTTTCACGGCCGGAGAACGATGGTTGTTGTGGATTTTCCGGGCTGTATAGCCATGGTCTTGGCATTGTAGTTCCTGACGTTTCGCCAGCAGCTGTGGCTGGCATCTTCAGAGGTGTGGCACCAAAAGACAGAGGTCTCTCAGTGTTACTGTGACACTGAGAGATCTCTGTCTTTTGGTGCCACACCTCTGAAGATGCCAGTCACAGCTGCTGGCAAAACGTCAGGAACTACAATGCCAAGACGACGGCTATACAGCCCGGAAAATCCACAACAACCATCTTGAATGATGTCCCACCACCACAAGGCACTTCTTGAGCTCTAGTTCCCTCTAAGATCTAGAGGACAAGAACCATTCTAGATTGGTAAAGAAGAAACTTCATCATGCACTCCAAGGAAAGAACCACCCTCTCAACTACCTAAAAATGTACTTGTGAATATCCTTCCAATAGCACTTCAGAGAAAGGCTCTCTTGGTCCATCCCATATCTCATGGTGGTGATAGGCTTTTGAATGCACTTCAGTGGCATTCAAAATGTGCAGGCTATCAAGACTAGCAAAAGAATAAAAGCACCTTTGATCTATGCTTTGGTCTATGCTTACTTGACACTTCTATTTCTTTATCTTTTACATTTGAGGCCTCTCTACTTTAACACTTAAATTAAAAAGGAACCTGCTCTTTTAAAGTGCTGTTGATCTTGCATAAAAGCTGATAACAAAGCATAATTTAAACTGACATTTAAATCAACTAAACTGCACATCTGTTTTGTCAGAATACCATTTTCTCAAGCCCTACAGAAAAAAAAAATCTCATGAATCTGTATGGGGCTGAATGAGTAAAAATGTATGACACCAATTTTTCATGACAATACGTACCCTACTGAAAAGACATCTCGATGTACATTTACTACCTTATCTATATATGTGAAAGAATGGCAGCCTCTCGCACAATGTCTTGAAATGCCCTCTCCTTTTAATATGTATTTTGTATCATACAGCCTGATGAAGGGTTCTAGAGGACTCAAAAGCTTGCACACTGTGTCATTTGGTTGATCTCAATAAAAGGTACCGTTTGGATTAAGAGCCTGATCCACAGTGCAGGTTGAACAGAACCATAGTAGTCCCATTGACGACAATGGAATTTGCCATCAACACAAGGTACTCTGCTTTTAGTGAGTATACCCCTACTGTGGAAATATGTATTCTTCTTTATCATTAACAATAAAATATATCAGTGTAACAGGGATGTGGTATTGTAGACGCAATTTTAAATAGCTAACTCCATCTTGGAAAACAAAGTTGGAAAGGTTATACTGATGGAGGGAGGGGAGAGAGTAAAACTAGGCATGTTCCAGTATGTTTCTTTATATATTCTACCTAGAAAGAAACCACTTGTTACATGTTACATGCAGGGTATCCTGTATGGAGAAACCACATCTGTGTTAAATAAACTTCCAGGTTTGACTCCCCATTCCTCCACTTGAAGCCAGCTGGGTGACCTTGGGTCAGTCACAGCTTCTAGGAGCTCTCTCAACCCCACCCACCTCACAGGGTGATTGTTGTGAGCATAATAATAACATGCTTTGTAAACCGCTCTGAGTGGAAATTAAGTTGTCCTGAAGGGCAGTATATATATCAAATTTTATTATTATAATATTATTAAAAACATGCATTTTTTTAAAAAAAAGGTATTGATAATCTTTGTAGACTAGATTTTGTCATAGAAATGAAATGCATTTAAAGTTGTAGCAAAAATACACCTGCCCTTATGGGTGTGTTAAGGTAGGTGTGTTAAGGTAAGAAGGTGTTAAAATCCTACTTTGGTGCTCACAATTTTACAGGTCACATTTAGGTATTTTTTGAACTCAGTCTCAGTATCCCAAAACCATCATCATTCAATCATACAAACCAGATGCAAAACGTTTACACATATCTGCAACTCAGTACTGAAGATACCAAGACTGGGCCAAGACTCGCATAGAATAGCCTTTTCAATAGCCATCCCTCAGAATGTAAGTCCTCTGCAATCAGGATATTCACCATATGAATACAGTGCTAAAAGGCTTTTTAAAAAACTAATTTGCATGTTGCTTTTACCATTTAAAAGTTATGGAATTCATACTAGAAGTATGTCTTTAGTATGTGCCATTTTTTTTTTAAAAAAATCTAAGTTATATAATAGTGTATTGGATTCAGTGAGTAGAAGCAAAATAGCCATTAGCACTGCTCTGCAAATTCTTGTTCAGAGGCTTGTGCAAGATGTCATGCAATACTATAAAGAGTAGATCCTATAGCAGCTCTCATGTTGCTGCTTGTGTGAGAAGCTATAAAAGTTCTTGAACAACTTGCTGCATAAGCAGAACATCTTTAAATTTATTTTTCCCTTTCTTGCACAAAGCTCTAATGTGAGATGTAAAATAGCCCAGCATACAGAAAAATCCAACCAAGACACAACTATCTCCTCCTCCCCCCAAAGAAATAACTTTTGTTCCCATAAAATGGTGGTCTACCTTTAGTATGGATGCCACAAGTAGTACAAGGAAGTAGAAATCTGTGCTATATACAGAGAAACAGGAGTGTCCAAAGGCCTGGCTATGGCATCGGTCAGACCTGCACCCTCATTTGCTTCTCCTATAATGCACTATTATTTATTTCCTACCTCACTGTATCATAACAGAAGAGTATGCATAAGTAATATACTATTCACAAGAGGAACACTATATTATACTGATGGATTTGATGGGGTATATTAGCCAAAGAGGTTGGACATCATTGGTTTTAAGTCATGGTTAGAGTTAAATGAACACATCTTATTAAACCAAATTGTTACACTTGTGAATCCTAAATTATGTTCTATGATTGTCTTGAAGTTGACAGTGCACATTTCAAGTTTCCCTTGCAGCTGAGGCACTGACATCAGTAATACTTCCATTGCATCACACCCCTTCACAAGATGGCTTCAATGCTCATTCCCACTCACCATTGTAGTTTCTGCTATTGAACCAAAGCTGTTGATAAATATGTTGCAGGTAACATTTACAGGAGGACCTGCAAGTTGAACAATAAATAGAAAAAAAATAGACAGGTTGTGTTTATGACATACATTAAGGATTGTTGTTTCTGTGCCGGTGGCATTGCCACACTTACCATGGTGGTTTCTGTAACTGATCCAAAACTGTTGATAAAAATATTGCAAGTAACGTTTACTGGAGGACCTGTGGAATGCAATAAGAATGTTGCAATATAGGTCACAGCAAAGTTCTGCTCCGCCAACATCTACTGTATTTTTTTGTGAAATAAAAACTGGAAACATTTGCTACTGAAAATAGCAAAAGGTGAGATTCAGCAACTAATAATATTCACATTGATCAATTCATATAGACAATATTACTATTAACAAGCTTATTTTCCATGTCTTAAGTTATCTAATGTTTATGAGTTTATGACAAGTGCTAACATCACTGGCCCCAGTTGAACTCATCAGCTGAACTCAAATTGCACAAATCCTGATAGAGTAGCACATACATTAGCTCACCAACATCATTTTGAAAAACTTGTGTCCATTAAACAAAGCAAACACTCCCACCCCACAATTCCAATTTAACAGTACTGAATCTTTACCAACGTATTCAGGGCATCATACTCTGAGGTGGGGCATCTGCCAGGGCCCACTGCCACTGTCCTCACCTGCACACCTCCTCCACCTGTGCACCCTTCCCCTGCCTGCTCATTTGCAATGGCTTCCCCACCTGTGCTCCTGGCTGCTCATGTTGCTCAACACCACCACAGAAGAGTGTACGGGAAATGCAAGCAGTGCTCCTGAAGGCCACAGCAACAGCATTCAAAGCCACACGCTCACTGCCAAGTGCTGTTGAGGAAAAAGAGTGCGGCTGGCAGAGTGTGGGCAGGGGAAGGTTGTGAGCAGGCTGGGGGAGGATGTACAGGCAGGTGTTGGGTACATGGCTGAGAACAGGAAGGGATGTGCAAGCAGAGGTCAAAGTGGGCAGGGTAGGGGGTCCCCTGAACACTCTTGGCCATGGGCCTCTCAAAACCTGAAACCAGCTTGAATATATTTATAGGTAACAAAGGTATTGCTGTTCTGGTCATGTTAAATGGATCTAGCTCAAATGGTGGCGGTGTATATAAAAGGAAAGTAATCTCTGAGTTCCCTTTTCCCCAATAACCCTAGGCTGTAGCTGGGTGAGGGGAGGCAAATATAGGGAACCGGCTGCCTGTCTGGTGGAGCCTCTGAAAGAGGAGAGAGGGCTCCCTGTGAGGATGCGGGTCAGGGCTCTCTGCCTGCTATAGTGGAGGCTAGACAGGTGGCTTGTGGTGGACTCCCAGCCTTTACCTACCTGGGTGGCAAGGAATGTGAAACACTCTGTAAATATCTCCTCAATGGGCCTTGGCTGTCAGAAAATACCTTGATTTAAATATCTATCAAGTTTTGGGAGTAACTAGTTCGAGGGAGGGACCAGTCTGTGTAAAAGGAAATGTGGTTTTATATGCTGGAAGGGACAGAGAGAGAGAAGCAGATGGACACTGCTGTGTGTTGGGTAAAAAATCTCAGAGGGATGATTAGCATTTCTGTTCTGCTTTAGAATGTGCAAAGCACATCATATACATTGTCTCACTTGTGCAGATGATTTCCAATGTCACAGGTCTACTGAACAAGGCAAACACTCCCTCCCCACCATTCCAATGGTCATAATATTGAATGTTTTATTGAACAACATATTCCTAGGTAACAAGTGTACTGCTGTGCCCACCTGGGACATCTCCCCTTGGGACTGGGAGATTCTTGGCAGCCTGTCTAACAAACCCTCCAGTCATGAAGGGGAGTGGGTTGTACACCATGTTCCTCCTCCTTCCTAAGAATCTCCTTCCTCTTCCTCCTCTGTCTTATACTTTGAAAATCTTGTCGATCTCTATGGTGTCACTGGCCTCTGATCATGCTGTTCTACTGCAGACCATCATAGCTGTCTACCTGAAACCTACTCCTTCCTATAATTCTACTCATCTACTTCTCTCTCTCCTTGGGCTTGGAGAGGCAAGGGGGGTCCTGTCACTAGATTGGTGGGGCTTGTGGATGGTCCTTAGTTGTTCCTGTCAATGAACCTAGCCTGCTTCCCATTCTGCTGGCTGAGAGCATTGCAGCTGGTTGCAAAGGCAACAGCCCTGCATGATTGAAACAGATCTTGTTTTCCAGGTCAATGGATCTGTGAGTCCCCACATGGCTGTGCAATTATCCAGACTAGTGGAACAATACCAATTTGTACTGAAGATATTTACTACAGCTGCAAATTCTGCGCACTTCACTAATAATGTCAAGGAAAGCCCTTTAACCTGATAGAAACTTCCAGAAAAAATACTTTACAGTGAGATAACATTACAACACAGAAAACACATCTGGAACAACTCTAAGCAGGTCTACTTAGAAGTAAGCTATTCAATGATGCGTACTCCCAGGAATGTGTCATTAGGATTGTAGTCTTTATGGTGGTCTTGTTGCTCCTTTTGCTGTCACATCAGGCTAGTATGTTGGCTTTGCATATTGATAGGTCAATATGAATGTTTAGGATCAGGTAAGCCTCACAGGGCTATGAGAGGGTTTTTCCTTAGGCAGAATCTTCTGTCTCAAACTTTCTGAACAAACAAGACCTTTTCATTCACACATCGTACCATGCCACTTATAACAAGAAATCTGGTATCAGTCAAAGTGAACAAAGCCTGAGGGGACATGAGAAATGCTGCAGTGAGAGACTTCCAGATTTGATCACCCAGCCCACTTAGCCTATATCCCATTCCTGGCATCAATGTAATATTATTCCAGTGAAGATGGTGGCATAAGTATAAACACTTTCACTGAATTCAATGATAGTGAAAAACAAAGTCCTTTTGCCAGTCTCCCACCACACTTACTTTGCTATGGCACAGCTTAGGATACTAACTTAGTCCAGAGCCAATCAGTCTATAAACATGAAGATACTATAGCTCAGATGATAGGACATGTAGCACTGGCCTCAGCTCAGGCACATGTTATAGGTTTGCCAACCTCCAGGTGGTGGCTGGATATCTCCCAGAATTACAACTCATCTCCAGTCTACGGAGATCAGTCCCCCCTGGAGGAAATGGCTGCTTTGGAGGGTGGACTCTATGGCATTATACCATGCTGAAGAAGTATTTCTCAACCTGGAGTGGACAACTCTACATATGCAGAACACAAGCAGGGGGAACTTTGCCTGATGCAAAAGCTTGCCCTCCCCCCTCAAAATATGTATTAGTTCAGTACCTATTCATCATTCAACAGTTGTTGGGACTTGGGAGTGTCTCCCACATAGGGAGAACAAGGTAAGTGTATACAGTGCAGAAAGAAATGCCTCCTTTCAGATATGCTGGCATTATACCACCTCAGTGTGGGCACGACATCGTGCCAGTGGAACTGCGCATGCAATTAGGGGGAAACAGTGAGTACAACCAGTCCCTTGCTAGATAATCCACACTGCTAGATATGATGATTAAACAGCGAGGGCACTTAAAATCAAAAGAAGTTCTCCACATTTGGCTGGTCTGGATCTTTTCTGTATCTCAGATGGTTTCTAAGATAGATAAACCGTGGTTTACATGACAAAGTGGTTTTACGTCTGTTTGTCAAGGTTTTATCCAAAGAAACTTGGGAACTATAGTGAGGGGATGATTATATTAAACAGACTACTGAACCAGAGATTTCATTACTCTCTATCCTTCTCTTGACAACCTAGGTAATTATATGACATTAGGAAAATAACATATGAGTTCAGTAAGCAAATTATTCCTATCAAGAAGCCATGCAGGAAGCGAGGAAGAAAGAGGTGCTTATGTGCCAAGCTGGTTCACTGACACAATTAAGTATACCTACCCCAAACTCTCTGCTTACCTGACACTGAAATTAGTCTTCCTAAAAAGTTCGGCAAAAACTAAGACCAAATTTGGGCCTTTAAAAGTCGCTTAGGTTAAAATACAGACATTTTCTTCTAATTCAGCTTCCAAAGTGCATGGCTTTTTTGGTAGGTAAAGCCCATGTTCTAACTATTAGAGAATATAATATTTGAAGAAGGCAGATGTGGAATTTCATCATTTCCCACATTAGATCCTGGACAAGAATAAAATGGACAATGTTAAGAACGAAGACACAGGACAGTATATGGTTCTGCTGGCCTTTGAGAATCCAGGGGAGAGGGTGGGAATCTCAACTTGGTCCATACCCATATCTGCAGCAGGTTTCCAAGGTGAAAAATCTCTGGCCTGTTGGAACATTATATTAAATGTAGAACCCATATTTGAGCTTCAGAGTAGGCTAATTCTCCTTAAATGGCATTATGGCAACAATGATGACAGTTTGCATTTATGGAGTGTTAATATAGCCAGCCAATATGCAGCAATCAAAACACATTATGTAGAAAAGGTGGCTGTTAGAACAGGATGACATGATTAGAGTAAATTAATGGAAAGGAACAATGTCTATGACAATCAAAACCTCCAAATTACTACAAATCAAAAACATCTTTGTAACTGAAAGCTTATTTTTATCTTGGTATAGTATAATGTTCCATGGCAGTGTAAGGCTATCATTCTGCTTCACAGAATATTGTGCCTCATAAAAAGTGTAAACTTATTAAGCATCATTTTTGGAAACATTTTCCATATTGCAAGAATGGGACTTTAAAGTGCTTCACTTTGGTTGGCTTTTGCCTTAAATTCCTTAAGTGCATATTACTATTTACTGATAGCAATTTGGACTACTCACTAAACACAAACAATGACTCAAACTTGTAGGATCTTAAAAATATAGTAATTATATGACACTGTTTTGTGGTTCTCTAATTTCCTGGAATGCTCTAATAACCCCTCAAATTATTATTCTGCTTTATCAAGCTCAAACCAATATCTTCTTATATTGAATTCAGCATATAAATAGCAGACTATATATCTAATGACTCATGATAACAGCAGTAGCTGCTGATCTAGATTCTCATTGTAGGCTCAATTTACCAAGAATTTCTCCCACATGCCCCTGATTAAAGTTAACAGAAACCGTGCAAATGCAGAGCACGATTCATGCATATCCCATTTGCTTTAGGGGGCATTATTGGTGGGTGTTGCTTGCATTTTATAGATAAGCGGGTACAGACAGAAGCATTGTAGTACAGAATAAGATCAATTACCACTGATCACTTCAAATGAACTAATTCAGCAAAGACCCTACCTCATAATGCCCTGCTCCTAATCACTAATGCATATATGGTTGGGGTGAAACATTGGGTTGGATCCAGATTAAATTTTCTGCTAACAGAAAGGGTGGAGTTATTTCCACTAATTCCCTCTTCCCACTGCAGATCCTTCATTTGTCTTTCCTGCTGTTCTCGAGGACTTCTTTTTCCCATGAGCAGCATTTTAGGGAGGGAGGAATCTGTAGGCAGCAGTAGGAGGGGGAGAGGCAGGAATGTTATGCTCTCCTGACAAAAGTGCCTTTACTATATCTAAAAAGAAAATTAAGGAAAAGAAATACCACCACCACCCCCAACACACAACCCTAGTTTACAGTAAGTCCCTAGTTACCCATGTACTTATTGGCTGCCCTTGGGCAAGTCACTCCTTCCCAGGCTAACTACTGCATGGACTTACTCTGCATGAAATGATAAAATGAGCAGGTTTTCACAACCTGTTTTGGGCAACTCTAGGATACGAAAGAAATCAACAGAAGCTATTTTCCTAGGGGATGACTTTCCACATATAGCAACAGAAGCTGAAATCAGTACAGTAACTTCAGAACTTTTGTGCTGACTACCATATGGCCTGGCTGTGAGAATCAATCTGCAGTCTTTCAGTGAAAACCTCTCAGATCAAACAGTGTCATAACAACATGAGGGACAAACAGAAATGTTTAGTCTCATATTCTTCCCATCTTAGTCATCTTTCTGTTGACATGCAAAGAGGTCAAAATTCTGTACATTTCACCGGTGCTGCTGCAGTGGCATGGCCCCTTGTTGAGTTTAAAAGGGATCGTGAAGGTAAACCGAAAGCAGGTCAGAAATTCTAATGAGAAAAGAATCCCTGCACAAGGCCAAGCATCAAACACACCACTAAAAAAATTAAAAACCAAAGTCCTTTGATAAGTAAGTGGCACAGAATTGCTATTCCTGCTCCTCTAACAAAATAGTCAATGAAGCTTATGTAAACAGAGGAGATTATGAACTATATAACCGTAGCAGTTATAATGATATACTATATGAAAAATACAGAACTTTCTTAACTCAGGCTGAAAAATCATTAATTCACACACTTCCATGTGGTCCCAGCCACCTATGAATGGGATGACATCATGGGACTATGCAGCTACTCGTATTTGGCTTGGTGACAATGTCACTGATTTGTTTTTTATTTAGTATATTTATAGTCCACTTTTCTCACTGAGACTCGTGGCAGATTACACAGTGTATGCAAGCAACAGGATGAGACATCTATAAACCATAGGACCGAACTAGTATTATAGTAACCTGAAACAAAGCATTCACGGCAAATGAAACTGATTGAAAGAATGAGCATGAAGTTTCCAGCATCAGTCACAGTAGTGATCCCAGGCAACAGCATTACCAATGTCCCTGACTCTATATGTGGGAAGACTTTTGACCATTTTATTGGAGGTTGGACTAGATGGTCTGTAAGGCCGCTTCCAGTTCTATGATTCTGTTGCAATCCACCAAAAATGTTTAATATTGTTCCACGCAAGAGCCGTGGACCGGTGTCCCAGCCCAATCTAATGTTATCTACTTGACACAGAGCAAGGACCAGACAAGAGAGCAATTACATGTTGTTTTGCATCCCTGGAATTTAGTTTCACTTTTGCAGCCATCCCAGGTGGAAAGAGCAGAAAGGGGCTTTTTCTAGGACCTATGGAGCAGTGGCATAGTGTGGGGGGGGGCAAGAGGGGTGGTTGCCTCAGGTGTATAATTTGGGGGGGTTGTGGGGCAGTGCACCAAGGACAGCCTGCTCTCCACGTGGCACCCTGGCCACCTGCTGCGCCCATGGGGCGGCCGTCCTGCAGCTGAGGAGCGCGCTGAGCCAGTGGTGGCAGCGCAGGTGGATCCTGTGGAAGGCTGCCTGATGGGGACAGGAAGGCGAGTGGCCCGAATTGCAGGAGTGCTCCCAAGCCCTGCACGATGACATCACTTCCAGTGGCATCATCACGCAGTCCCAGGAGCGTGCGTGGAGCCCAGGAATTGCGCCAGGCACTCCAAACCCACGCTATGCCACTGCTATGGAGAACTAGGACAAATCAAAGAAAATAGAAGTTTTAACATATGGTTTCTGACTATAATTTCTACATACATTCTAGTCTAAGTATTGCTTATATCTAAGGTTACATATGTGTCTCTCAGGCAATCTGAGGGTCTATGCTTATTACCAGAATGGGGCAGAATTGAGTGTGTCCCACAATATACTTGCATATATGTTTCCAGTAGCATCAAGAAGCGCACACACCCTTTCAGCATAGACCTAATTATTATTACCTAGAAAGGATATAGGATTGCCTGGAAGCCAGTAAGTAAAGCTAGTGAGATTGGTGATAGTTTTTGTTTTTTATTACAGACAGCTGATACGATGCAGACATTGTAGTATGTACCCATACACTATCATTCCTCTTTACAAGTGTTGCAGGTATTTATAATGCTTAAGAAAAACCTGCAAAATCTCTTTAACCAGAAATGACAGTAGAACAAAAGAAATGAGTATGAATATTGCAAGTTCTGATGGCTCTATCATGCCACCTTTTTTAAAAATCATCTGTCACCAAATGACAGGTATACTTGATAATAAATAACTTGGGCCTGTTTGTCTCTGAATTTTCTAATCTGGTTTTTAAAAATATCAGCTTGTATATGCATGCTTTTCCTTTCCCATCACCACCATAGTGAGGTTTTATGAGATGTCACTGCTAGCACCATGCATGCCAAGCTACTGTTGCTTCCACTAATTCCCATGTGTTTAGCATGGTGACACTGAAAAAGCAGTGGAAACAGTGGCAACTTTCTAGTTGCCAAGGAAGAATTGACAGTTGGCAGGAAGTAGCAGGAGGCTTGAATAGGGATCAGATGTGTGCCCCAAGACAGCTGGTTCAGGGAATACATTACAAGCTCTTCCCCCATCTAAAGAGACCTGGACCCAAAGTCACTATTCCCAACACGTTTCTAGGGCTCCAGGTCCCTATAACTTCCCAGAATGCGCTGGCGGAGAGCTGTGATGATGACATCACTTCCGGGAAGTAACATCATCATGCCAGCCACAGGAGTGCTTTTGTGTTTCTCATGGGGCTAATTCTAGCCCATTCGAGCCATTTGCAAACAGGCAACCCCCCCTCCCCCGGCCAGGAGATTGCCCACCATCAACAAGCAACTGGTAAGCCTACCTGCCCCTCATACACAGTCCTACTGCAGAATGCCTGTAAGTTGACATAAATCACTACTGATCCACTTAATGAACTCATATCTAATTTGTTGTGCATGTTTCAAGTGCAGCACATGGAATGAGCCCTGTTAGATTTCCTTTCATCTTTCTCTTCCTATTCATCATTATCACATCATTGCCAGGCCTTTCAAATGGGTAAATCAATCTTCATTACTCCATTGGTGGCATAGCAATTGGAAGGTTTCAGTCCTTCCGTTTGGGAATTAGACTTGACTGGCATATGAATGGCTAGAAGTAGATTTCTTTCCCATAAAGATCACTCACAGGAATAGGAAGGCTTTTGCTCCATAAACTGACAATGAAGGCACAATGGGTGGGAGCTGTTTGCAGAGGCAAGTGTTTCATGCTATTTTATCAACTCAGTTGTTTTATAGTAATGTGGACAGGGGTTCTTATTTTTCACTGCATATCTGTCTTCTGTTCTGAAACCCAGGAAATTCCTTCACAGATCCAAATAAAAGGGTAATTGCATGTTATTTAGGGGATCTGTTCTCCATTACCTGATATTAAAAAATCCTTTCTGGGCTGCCGTATTTTCTGTATTAAGATGTACAAATGCAACATGATGCTGCAGAGTGGATAGACAAGCATTGACATAGAGGGATGGACAAAGGCAAGGAAGAACTTGGCAGATTTTGTGGGCACATACCTCAAAATTTAGTGAACATGTTCTGTACCAATTAATATGTAGTAATTTCGTGATACTACTTGAAGCATTATTTATATTTCTGCTTTATTTCTTAATACTACCAACTGTAGAATATAGTAAGCTAGCATGCTTAGCGCAGAATTTTGAATGTAGAGAAAATCTTGAAACATAATTCCTGGAACTTAGGGGTGCAGACTGGGGAGTATGAAGTTTGGGGAGCGAAAGGAGCTCAGCAGACATATCATGCCACAGAATTTCCAAAGCTTCCAATTCCTCCAGGGGAACTAATCTTTGTAATCTGGAGGTCATTTGTAATTCCAGAAGAACTCCTGGCCCCACCTAGAAATTGGCAACCCTAAGTGTCAGACCATGTTGTTCTGCTTCTAGATTATACCCGGAACCCCACCCCCTCTCACACAAGAATGACTCTATTTTTTATTTATGAAATGTTGTGATGTAGTTTTAAATGATAACTCACTGAATCAAAGTCTTGGTCTACACTTGCAGCAGTAGAACAAGAATTCTGAGATGGTATATACTAATAGCCAAATGACCCTGATCTAAGGATACTTAAATCTGGAGATTGGAGCCATGAATGGACAAGACAGATCTTCCTACACACCTAAAAATGCCCAGGTTTGTAGAAAAATCTGAAATCTTAAAAAAATTACATTGGAGGTTTTTAAAACCCAAAAATAATAAAAGGAGTGCATTTAACCAGATGCTCTCAGTAGCTATTGCTAGGCTTCCATAACAATTTAACCAGTATTCCAGACTCAGTTTCTATCAAGAAAAGGTGTGTGTGGGGGGGGTGACCCTTTCCAGAGCTGTTTTGGCCTTTGAGGGAGGACTCATTGGGGGCAGGCTCAGAAGCAACCACTGGCCAAGTTGAGCCCACAACAGTTGCATGGCTTAGCCAGGTCTGGCTGTAGGGATCCCAGGTGTCCCAGTGGGGATGGGGCATTCTCCGCTCTCACCTTCCACCCCCCCCACTCATGTGGCTGGTGGGGGAAAAGGTGGTGGAACAGGCTTCCCAGGTGTACTTATGGGGTTGCATGATCACATCACTCCCAGGAGTGACATTATTGTGCCACTCCAGGAATGCTCCTGTGCTCTGCAGCGGGCTGATTTGAGAGTCAAACAGGCTGATTCAGGCCCATTTGGAGCCCAAATCAGCCCACTGCAAAGCACAGGAAGCATGGGAGCACTTCTGGGCCTTGTGCGATGATGTCACTCCTGGGAATAATTTCAGTGTGTCACCCCAGTAGCACACATGTGCAAAGTGTGCATGTGAACATGTCAAGAAAGGTAAGTACCAGGTCCCCCCTTCCCTCCCACCAGGAGGGTAAAGGGACCAGGCAACCCTACTTGGCTGCTTGCAATTGTTCAACAGCACTCCCTTTCAACAAAAGCCAGAGTTTCAGAATAGGATCTGGGAATAGGATCTGGGAGACACAGGTAGAGATGGGCATGAACAGCAATACGAACTAAAAAAAGCCACGAACAGCCCAATCAGCTGTTCACAAGGCCCCATTCTAAATGAACTCTAAACGAACAGGTGGTCATTGCAAGCCTCGTTCGTTGCTGTTAGTCAAGCCAGACAGTCTGGCACCTGCAATCAATTCCCTTGGCAACCAGAGGCAGGGACTGCCTGAACTCTGTCTGAACTCCTGCTGTTGCCCTGGAAACCCCAATCTAAGCCCAATTTAGCTTGATAGGCTGGTCTTCCTTTCAAGTGTGGAGCTCTAAATTTGTTACAAGGAAGCAAAGAGCAGGGGGGAGGGGGGCTCCCAGCTCTGATTTTGCAGACAGTGGAGAGGGAGAGACATTTGTTGTTGGCATTTTGAGAGAGAGACAGGGAGAGTGCATTGGAGCTTAAATTTTCTTTGTATATGGTGGGATAGGGATCTACCTCTTCAAGTTCCAGGGCTGCTGCCAGGCTCTAGGCCAAGCTATTATTTACTACTGGTACCTTTCCTGCTGCCTGCTCAGGTCAGGTTTCTGGGAGTGGTGTGGTAGGGATCTTGATGGCTGGAGGAGAGCCTGCTGGCCCCCACGAACAATGAACAATGAACGTGTTCGTACAGGTCATGTTCATCAATGTTCATTGTTCGTTGTTTGTGGATGGCAATGAACAACTAACACCATGTTCGGGGTTTTCCTGTTCGTTCCCATGTCTAGACACAGGTTTAAATTATCATTCTGCTGTAGAAGCTCACTGGCTGACTTTGATCCAGTCACACATTCTCCATCTAACCTACCTCTCAGGGTTGTGAGGATAATATGGAGGCAAGAGGAATTATATAAGCTGCTTTAGTTCACTGTAGAGAAAGGCAGCATGTAAATAAAGTAAATTTATAAATATAGATGAAGATGGGGAAGATAAACAGTAAATTTCTTTAGTGGGTTTGAGAAGGGAGTAGTGAAAGGTGAATATGTGGGGGCTGCTAGGAGGATGGAAAAAGGAAATAATATGGGGAGGAGATACAGGGGAAAGTGAAGTACCTCCAGCAAGTCTTTGCAGGTTCCCCACCTTGCAACTGAGCCCAGCTTAGCCAGCACTACACAACTGGGCCATGGGGAGAAGCTGCCTGCAGAGCAGGAAGGGGAAATGGTGATGATGGAGTAAGGGGAGACAAAGGTGGGAGAGGAGGATAGAAGGAAGCAGGAAAAGGGGGAGAGACTACGAGGGGCAGGGAAGGGGAAAAGGGCATGGTAGCAGAGGGGGAAATTGGATGCCCATTGCATGTTCTTGCAGGTCCCCCACTTGTTGTCTATAATACTTGGTTGAGGATGGGGAATCATGTCTGTGAATATTCCCATGCAGCACCTTGCAAGTAACCCCTTGCAAGTCTGGTGTGCTACTTAATTTATTTTTAAACTATGGAATGTGTTCTTATATGGGAAGCATTCTGAAATGCCATTCCTCTTTAGCATTCTCTGAGGCATAGTGCCCAAAGTGAGTTTTTCTACTCTACTTCCAATTCACCCCTTCAGTCTGCTGTGCAGCAAAGTCACAGGAGATTCTGGTATCTTGCACAATAGATTTCTTTGTTGTGTTTATCTGAGAAAAGACATTTGCCAAGAGAGAAATCTCTAACACACACAACATCAAACATGACCTAAGTGAATCCTCTCCTGTACAGACCATGAGAGGGAAATAGAAAACTAGTTCTTGGAGGTTCACTTACAAGCTGTACACATATGCACACATTTTACTTTGCTGTGTGTGTACAGCAGGCCATAATAGAATGCTCTCTAGCATGATCACTGTCTATAAGTCTAGGCCAGCTACATTACTACCAACACAACTAATCCACACAATTTGACACACAAGGACTTTGACTAATATATAAAGGAGGGAGCGAAATGTGAGCTAGTGTTTTGCAGAATAGTATCTGCAAAGCAGCTGTCCCACTTATTTGAACCCAGATCTTTCCAATTGAATAAATGGGACTCAAGTACTTCCCTTCGGCTGGATTTCGCCTCAAAACTATCACATTTTAAAACTCAAAGTGATATATAAAGGAGGGAAATGTATCCAAATTGTCTGTTGTTTAACTTTTCACATTTCTTTTATCTATTAATGTTATGTTCATTTGGGGCCAAAAATAAAAGATCCTAGCTGAATACAGCTGCACAGATTATGGGATCAAATGTTGTTCTCAAATGCATGCAAGATTTGTGATGCTCAGTGATTTCAACACATTCAAATAAGAAACGTGCTTTGGCCTTCTTTTTGTCTTGCACTCTTTTGAGATTCATCTTGCTTTCTTCTTGACAATACCCTTCTACTATGACTGTCTGACATTCTCTTCAGATGAACAAATTTTTCTGCATGATACTATATCTCTATATGGGATCTACCACCACTGAACTCTCCTGCCATCTTTCCAGTGGCAATTAAAATTGGAATTCAAGTTTCAAAAGCTAAGAAGATAATCTGTGCCATCTAGCCACTGGGAAGTTTTCTGTATTTTTGGAAACTAGAAACGAATCATACAGAACGGAACACTTTCTGAAAATACACAGATTTCCCCGTTTACATCAGTATTTTATCCTCTGAGCTATACGAGTGCTAGTCATGAGCACAATAGTCTGTCCCATGCATATATGGCCAGAATAACTTTAATGTATTGGAGAGTTTGTTTTGCCACAGGAAAAAAAATCAAGATAAATGCTTGATCCCAAACAAGTAAATTTAGAAGTGGGAGAGGGAGAGAAAATAAGAAAAGGCAAAGTATGGTAGGGCATGGCTGTGGGGTAGAATGGTCTTGTTGGGGCTCACCCCTTTTTCTGTGTGATCCTAAACAGAGGTAAACCCTTCTAAGCCCATTGACGCCAATGGATTTAGAAGGCTGTAACAACTGTGGTTAGGATTGTACTGTTCACTTTTTAAAAAGATAACTTGAGTGCTCTATAACTTGAGAGGTTCTACAAGGGAACTCTCAAACTCTAAATAAGTTTGAAATATTTAGGACTTTTTCAAAAGATTGCAAAATGGCCGCAATGTGCTTGAGAGCATATGTGTGACTTGAGGGGGCAGTTGTAGTTGCAGCCCCAGCTGGGGTAAAGAGACAGACACAGGCTTGGAATTAAAGGGCCATTTATTAACATGACCATTAAACATAAACCACGGCAAGGGTCAACTAAGCGGTACAGGTCAAGCCACGGGATCATTCCCAGACCTCCGCCTTGACCTGTCTGGGTGAGCCCCACAACCCTGGGTGTAGGCCATCCATTGGAATGGCTGCAACCCGGCCAGCCAAGCAAATGGATCCCCCCATCAAGCACCTAACGCCCCACCCATACAGCATGAGGGAAGGCCTTGTCCCTGGGGATCCCTGCAGGTGTCTGCCTGTGCTATGGTAGCCATCAACGAGCATACTGCACTGTTGGCAGACCCTGTTCCCCAACCATGGAGAAGTGCCACTGAGTGCTCACCGGCCCACACCCTGTTCCCAAAACTCTCCTGCCAGTGACCTAACCAAACCGCACCACCCAGCCAATACCTCAAAACACTGCCATTAGTACAAGGTAGGCAAAAAGTTAAAAAAAAACCCTTCCCAAGGCCAATCAGGGAAAAGGGATAAACCTGGCTGTGGAAACAGCAGCCGGCTAATCCTGCACTAAAACAGGGTGAGGTGGCTGTGCTGAGCGTGCGAAGCAACTGAAGGCCTGGGAAAGCGGAGCCGCCTGCAAACGGTCCTTGGCTCTGCCCCTGGCCAAAGTGCCGGATGCCTGGGAAGGGAGCCTGTCTCTCCCTCTGGGCGGGGCTGCAAAGGACAGCTCCCGGTGTGACAGGTACGCTGCTGCCGGGTAAGCCGAATACTTTTCATAATGACTACCCACAAAATAAGTTATTTATTTATTTAAAACATCTATATGCCCCCTCCTCAGAGGCCTGCCTGAAGCTGCTCACAAAATAAAACAAGATAAAATCATAAACACATTCATTTTTATTTACTTCATGTCTACCTTGCCTTTTCCCATAATGGGGACCCAAATCATCTTACATCTTCTCCTCTCCTCCATTTTATCCTCACATGACCCTCTGAGGTTGGAAGTATGTGACTCATCCATTGTCATCCAGCAAGTTTCAAAGGCAGAGTGGAGATCTGAACCTTGGCCTCCCAGGATCTGGGACCCTAACCACTACACCATATTTATTATTGATTAAAAATCAGCCAATAAAATCCAGATCCAATGAAATCCACAAAAACTCATAAAAAAACAGAAGGCAGTCTAAACGATCTTTATTACAGTCCTCAGACTAGAAGCAGATTATAAAAACTATTATTAAAACATCAAACCCCTAGTTAAAAGACTGGCTAATAAGAAAAGTTTTGTCCTGGCACCTAAAAGAGAATAGTATAAATTCCATAGGTGGGCATTTGACAGCTGAGGTGCCACTCTGAAAAGCCCTGTCTCTGTCATTTCTGCAGGTGGGTTCAGAGAGATCAGGTCTTATTAGGAAGGTCTTCTGGTAGACTGGATAAGGATGTGGTCTTTCAGGTACCCTGTCCTAAACTATTTCAAGCTTTGTAGGGAAAAATAGCATGATCTGGTTGAGTGGAATAGGAAAGGTGTATGATGTGTGATCACCCTTACTTATATCAGTCGTTAGATTTAGCTGGTATTGAAAGGAACAATGTGATTTTGGGCTACCTTACACGATCCAATTCTCCTTTTGGTAAAATGAACCAGACTGGGGGGGGGCATTTTTTATGCTGCCATGGTAACATGAAACAGCAAGATTTATCCAACTGATACCTCTGACTTGATATCACTAATGCACAGAAGAAATTCCAGGAAGACTCTACTGATTTTTATTTCATTTCTTCCATGATTTTTTTTCTACATAGTTTTAGGTAGGAAAGCCTGATAAAACATTCACTGGATCTTCCAGTTCATGTGGAGATTGGACCAGCGCACCTCCAACTCTTCTGCCATGTTCATAACATTAAATATGAACTGGGATCCATGTAAAACCCAATTGCATGATTATTTTCTCCTCAGAAAAGGTATTGGAGCTTTTCTTCAATCAATTTGTTGCTCATGTTCACAGCGGAGGGACACACCACTTCTTCATCACTGCTTGTATGTGCATGGTGGAAGTGGGGGGTGGGGTACACCATGCAAACTGGAATGCCAGACCTATGAATTTTATAAATCAGGACTGTAATTCTGCAATTCATGTTCAGAGATCAATTTTTAATATAAATTGCAGTGTTCTTAAAAATAAAAGAATGGGTTTTTTAATTCGCTTGGCATACTACCCCTCTTACTACATGAAGAAATTGTTTTCATGCAGTGACTGTTTTCCCTGCTATTTACTTGTCATGTAATACTTTATTTTTTACTTTCTCTTTCTGAGTATTTTATGTTATCAATTCTTTCTCTGTGCAACTGGCAAATTACTAAGCGATAGGCTTCAACGTGGCAAAAAATTCCTGATGCCAGAAGGATAAAGTACAAAAGCCATTATTTGAAACTGTTGTCAGGGTAAATTATAAATAAGTGACCTAGTCCAGTGTGTTTATTATCCAGATTTAAACCCATTGACTCAGCATGAAAATGACATTACACTCAGAGATGAATTATAACCAGAAATGATTTATTCATAAGTGCATTCCTTGTGCGGCCAAACGGCAGCTTGCTAATATGGAGATAACTGTAACTTTCACATGTCCTTTCACATCAGAAGGAGCAACTTGGGGCACATTGTCATACTGGAACATGAAATAACAGCTCTGACACTACATTTTCTGGCAGTGAGGACACTATATATAGTGCAACCTCATTTATCCCAAAAGCCTGGAGGATATCAATGGTTATACAGAGAAAAGAGGATGCTGTTTACATAGAAATATAATCATGAATAATTGCAGTATAAGGACTGACCTATACATTCATACACATTAGGTGAACAGTTCTCCTGTGGCTGTACCATTTCAGCATGCTGGTGGAAAAATACTAAAAACAGCACTCTGGTGTGAAGCTAGGATGTCATCAGGAAACCTCCTCCCTGATCAGCTAATTTTTATACATGCAGAATTTTTTTATGTAGAGGACATTCAAAGATGTGATTTCTCACCTGCCTTCAAATATAATTCACTCTCATGTGGGTTGTACCACATCCTTCCTTTCACTGTTCAAATATTTACAGTGCATTCCTAAGCAGAATTATGTCCTTCACGGTCTCTTAAAGCAGCGGTACGCACCCTTTGGCTCTTGGAGAGCCACATTCACAATTACTATCAACCAAAAGTGCCACATGACTACTGAGTGCCTCATGCCTCCTACCAAGCACATACATAAAATAAAAAACGATTAATGTTAGATAAATAACTATAATTATGACCTTTTTGATTACCAGAGTACCATGAGCATGTAAAGTTGTTTACCCCCTGACACACTGTTGAACATTAGCCAGCCCTTGTATATCTGGTGTGAGGGGAAAAGAGCAAGAAGGCAGCGATAGAAAGGGCTTACCGGTTTCCCACTGCAGAAGCCTATTCGGGTCAAGCCATAAGCATTCCAAGCCAGCACTGTTTGCTAGCCCACACTAGACTCCAGAAGTGGGAAGCTTATGCACCCTTCACTTCCCTTTCTGCCTGTTTGCTCTATATCTCTCCACCCCATCATGAGTTAATAATATTAATAATAATAATAACATTCAATTTATATACCACCCTTCAGGACAACTTAATGCCCACTCAGAGCGGTTTACAAAGTATGCCAACAATCACCCTGTGAGGTAGGTGGGGCTGAGAGAGCTCCTAGAAACTGTGACTGACACAAGGAGCAGTGGGGAATCAAACTCGGTTCTCCAGATTAGAGTCCTGCCACTCGTAACCACTACACCAAACTGGTTCTCAGTTTCAGCTGTTCAGGTAAGTGTGTGAAATTGCTCGGAGAGCAGGCCAGGCAAGAAAGGGAAATAAAACCACCACTACTCCACTCTGGCCAGCTTGCTCTTTTCCTCAGCAGTTGCTGTGATGATGGTGATTTTACTTGCTTTTCTGTGTAGCTAGCTTGCTGTCCTCCTGCGAGCTGCCTGGATGCAGGGATGACAGCAGAGAGGTTGCAGAGAAGGGTAGTGGGATGCTGGAAAGGATAGACCCTTTACTTTTATCCCTGGCGTGAGGACCCCACCTCAGGGAGGCTTGCAGCTTACTTGTCCTCCAGCCCCTCCAGTGGCAGATGTTTAAAGGTTGGAACCATCAGGCAACCAGAAACCTCATTGGACGATGGCCTGATGGGCTTACCCACATTCCTGAAATGTAGGGTTAGGGGTTGCCATGGTGGGTCCTGGAGTTCTCCTGGAATTACAACTGATCTCCAGACTACAGAGATCAGTTCCCCTGGAGGAAATAGTAGCTTCAGAGAGAAAACTCAGTGGTATACCATAGATTCTAGCTAAAATCACTCTCCAAATTCCCCCTCAAATGACACTGTTCCCAAATAGCCAGGAATTTCCCAGATCAGAGTTGGCAACCCAAGGTGGGGAACATACTGGATAACAGTGCTCAGAAGAGTCATATGTTAAGGGGCCACATCTGTCTCTCAAGGTAATGAGCATGTATCACTTATTTACTTATTTATTACATATTTTATTGAAGAATTTATACCCTGCCCTTCCACATAGTAAAAGGTGGCTTCAAAATGATTTTTAAAATTCCAAATTAAAACCAAGATAACATCACCCCTTCCAAAAAGATGCTCGCCTTTCATACCCCCTCAAAAGCCCTGGTAAAAAAGCAAGGCTTGCAATGCCTCCAGAAGATTTCCAAGGAGGGGACAGCCAACAAAAGGCTGCCTGAGGTTCATAGTTGGCAACGTGGCACATTGGGACATTTGGAAAGAGACAGTCCTTCAAATATGTGGGTCCCAGGTTGTGAAGGTCATGCAAGAACCTTGAATTGAACTTGAAAATGGACTGACAACCAATGTAACTGTTTCAAAATGGAGAACATGTTCCTGGCAGCTAGCCCTTGACAATAGTCAAGCTGCCGTATTCTGGACCAGTTGTAGTTTCTGGGTTGCGTTCAGTTGTAGTGTGTCTTCCAGGTTGTCTTCAGTTGTAGTTTCCCCTAGCCAATCCCTCCATGGCTTGCTTCAGTAAGAACCAACCATCAGTTCCCATGCAGCTTCTAATCTATGTATTAGGCTAGTGCTCTATTTCACCCCGTTATGAGTAGGTGAAGGTAAGACCAGTAAGGCTCATTGATCATTGATGCTGATCAAATGGCACACAATTGCAGAAACTTTTTGCCTCCCTTAGTAATCGCAGCATCTTATTTGTTCCCATCATCCTTACTCTTGACTAAGGCTCTGTACAGTGAACAGTTGCATAAAAGGCAGAATTTCAACAGGTGCAAAACATAGTAATGTAGTGATGTAAAAGAGCACCTATTGTATTTTTGTCTGACATGCAACTACAGAAAGCACTGATATGCAAGCAAGTATTAAAGCACTTTTTCCCCCAGGAAAAAGGTCACAGCCTTACACAGAACATCCAGTTCCTCCTCAGCTCATGCATCTCAGCAGAATCCCTGCATTGACCTTCAAGGGCTAAAGAAACAAAAGGCAGGGTTTGAACATGATTTCATACATCATTCAGAAAGTGGATTGTGAGAACCATTGATCCACACATTCTACCATATATTTCATTATAGCCTTGCAACTGATATGTGGCACCATCCTTTTTTTACCACTCGCCAGAATAGTACAGGTGTCTAAGCCACCCTGTTCATCTGTATGGGCAACATGATGACCGGAACACAGAATAGAGTCATCACACCTCAAACTCAGACCTGGCTTTTATATCATTTCACATTGCATTTCTCTATGTGCATTACTTCTGCATGGAAGCAATTCTCACCTTTATCTGTGACGTATCAAGTAATAAACCTCCGGCTGATGGACAAACCAGTCCATCATGATTTGTACTGGCACCCAAACAGAATATTGCATTTGTAGTGCATTATTGACCTGCATGAACTGCCTTTTCATTATTTCTGTACAGTGAGGGGGGGGGGAACTCTGCGCAGAAAAGTCTAACTGTAGCCTGAAGCCTTACACAGGAAAAGGTATACCAGCTGCCACCAGCAGATGTACCAAAAAAGGAAAGAAAGAATCCAGCTGTGTTAACTGGATGTAAGTCTTTTGTCCATTTTGTATACATGCAAATTAACTGAATTCTGATCATTATGCTAAATTTACATCCAGTCAGGGTCACCCTACCATCTCAAGAATACACTTGTTCCCTCTTTTGCATGACACTATTCCCCCAAGAGACCTCCTCACCTTAGGGGTCATATTTCTTTCATATACTGAAGCTCTCATAGTAGGAAATACTAGCTGCCCAATTACTTTGGCTCTTTGCATTGCTTTTCACAGGAAATATCAACTGGCAGCACCTAGTCAGAGACAATCTTCATGCAAATTGCCGCTAAATGATTGTCAGGTACATGCACTCCTACAGCATTTGATGTGAAGGAAGATGGCTGGGGTTGAGATTTAGGGAAATAGTGTTTGGAAAATCCCGCCCCCCCCCAAACACACAAATGATTATAGAAATACTGACAAAGAAAACTTTCAGTGGGTCATGAAATTAAAAGCACCCAGCTCAGTGGTAGAGAATATGCTTTACATGCAGAAGGGTTCAGGGTTTGATCCCTACTGTTTCCAGTGGGAAAGGACCACAGCAAGATTAGATAAGACATCTGCTTGAGATCTTAGAGAACTGCTGCCAGTCAGAGCAGTAGGCTGCGGCCGTTTCCACATGTCTCCTCCCCCCACCGAAAAATAGCACAAGACTTACAGAATGACGCACCTTCATGGCGCGATTTCCCAACATGACTTTGCTTCGTGGTGCAATGACATCAGAAAACATGCCATGAAGCAACGTCATGATGGAAAATCGTACCATGAAGGCGCATCGTTCTGTAAGTTTTGCGCTATTTTTCGGGAGGGGGAGACGTGTGGAAACGGCCTGTGATAGACAAAATGAACCAATGGTCCAACTATAAGGCAGTTTCTTATGTTCTTAATGGAAGCATGATCATCATGCAAATATATGCCAAGTGTGTAACTGCAAGGATTTGCAGTGGGAGGGGCAAGTAGGAGATGGTGAATAAGGCAAGTGGGAGATGATGGAAGCTATAAAAAGAGGCTTGATGCCATCTTGGGGGGCTTGCATTCAACAAGTGAGTTATTAAATAGGATTTAACAGATTTTTATGTGATTCTGAAACTGGTATAGGTTCTGGAAAGGCTATATTTATTAGGGCTTTTCATTGGTCATGATTTCGGATTAGCATTTAGTGCTGTATTTTTAGTGGGTTGTACAGAATAATATTTTTGAGAAGTTGTGATGTCACTGTTATTGACAAAACACAAGCACTGACTGAATATAGAAACATTAACCAACTTTTTAAACAAAATGATATTCAAAGTAATAAATTTGCCCTATACCTAAATACTAATCCCATTAGATTTGCTTCTGGTTTTTGTAAAAAAAAAAAAATCCTCTTCTCATGCTTAAAATGCTCAAGAAATAGGATTGCCAACTCTGGGTTGGGAAATTCCTGGAGATTTGAGGGTGGAGCCTGGGGAGGATGAGGTTTCTGAGGAGAGTGTGAGGTTTGGGGAGGGACTTCAGCAGGGTTTAATGTCAGCCCCCCCTTGACTGTCATTTAATCCAGGGGAACTGATCTCTGTACTCTGAGGATGAGTTGTAATTCTGAGAGAACTCCAGACCCCACCTGGAAGTTGACAACCCTCCTGAGAATATTTTTATTTAAATATGCAGTTTTATTGTAATGTAACATTCCTTCATTAAGCAGTAATTAAACATTCTAAATGCTAATGTACACCTGCTAGTCTGTGTAGATTGCACTGAAAGTGCATAAGCAAGCTTGAAACAGATCTATGAGACAGAAGCCACAGATACCCTCTGCATCGCAGTCTTGCTGCCAGACTCTCCAAATGCCAACTTTTACAATTATTAGAATTTTAAAAGAACAAACACACTCTTTCCTACTCCATGCATGCCATCTAAAGATTAAGTGTGGGCAGCTGTTACCATCTTAGGTTCAGAGAACAATAATAGAAATAAAGTGGTATCCTTCATTACATCAAGTTCTATTGATAAAGGAGCATGTACGCTTTGGAGTTACAAGACTGTTTTTGTTCAGTGAAGAACATAAATGCTTTTAAACTAACAAAACTCAGTACAATTCAAAAAGTTGCCTTATATGTTTTGGTATTCTGAACAAAAAGAGGCTACATGAACAGAAGCGTCCTCCTTCCTTCCTTTCCCCTGTGAAAACACCCTTTAAAATCTCTAAAGGCCAATATGAGGCAAAAAACATAACAGTTTATAGGTATCAAAGAAAGGGCTCAATTTAGAATGAAAATCTACTCAAAAGTTTTCACACAATTTTGTTTTACCATGGGTTCTGAATACTTCCATCTTCAGTAATAAATACGTTTAATCCTGTTATAATAAGGAATCCAAATCCAAAGTTAAACATGTCCCCAGTGATTACTTGAAGGAGGACATACATAAGCCTTTTCTTGATTCCTCTATAATTATGAAATCTACAAGCCTTTCAGAGATCCTGCTCCTCCTCCTCCTCCAAGTTCAAGTCCATTCCCAAAGTCCTGTGTGAAAAATCAGCTCTTCACTTAAATGTAATTGAATTTTCCATATCTGTTCATATTTTATTCCTGTTATTTTTTTTAACTTTCTCGCAATAGCGTTCCTCAAAAGAATGAGTGGGGAACAAGCTAAAAGTCAATGGAAAGAGAAGATGCTGAACACCAGAATGAAGAATTCAGGAAGAGAACAGACTGGAAGATGCAGAGAAGCAGACTCCCCCAGCTACTTTCTCAAAGACAGCAACATGTTCAGTTTAGACCTTCTTGTAAAAGGAGGCAGTTTCATAGACACATGATTAAGGCACATCATAAGAGTACAAAAATAGAGGAAACGTCACTTTTTGGAGACAGAAATTCATTCCCAAATGCATCACGCCCAGAATGGCCTGATTTAAATGATAAAGTTCTAAATCATAACAACACTAGAAAACAGCACTGTATACAATATTAATTCACATCATCAATAAATGAAGATACCCTCTTTCCATAAATTTTATTAATATATAATATATAATACGTTGTGATGTGACGTCCCCCCATGGGTCAGTAATGACTCGGCGCTTGCACAGGGGGACTACCTTTACCTTACTTAATACCCTGATTTAGCAGTGGTATGCCTATAATCAGCAGCTTCCAAGTGGATTTGACAGAATTCCCATTATACTCTTCTGCAGATTAATCTGTAATTTAAAGATAAGGATGTCTCTCAGCTACACTAGATTAGATTAGTACCATTATATACCTGCTGAAACCAGTAGAACTCCACAGATAAAATCAGATCAAAGGGCATGTAAACCACTTGATATCACATCACTTGAGTACCTAATACTGCGAACTGGTTCTCAAAACATGTTCATCATTTGCTGACTGCAACATCAAGTGAAATTAGACATCACAGACTTAACACCACATATAAAGAATACCTCATCACCTGAGTTACTATGCTTTTCAATGAAATTAAGTCCACATACAACAGTCCTCAAGTGTATGGCAATGAAGTATAAAAAAACAAAGGACACACCTTGATATCTCATATCTGAATGTACAAAGTGATTCCATTGAAAAGTATTGTGCTTTGAATTTATGTAGTATTTCTGTCGTGTTTAAACTGTGATGGCTTCTCAACATATGCAAAGAATCATTTGAATAATCATGTGATCAACATGCTTCTGAGAACAGGGCCACAGAAAAGCCTAAAATTAAACTAATACACTTCCAGTGCAATCCTAAGCATAGTTACTCCAGTCTAAGCCAGTTGATTTCAATGGGTTTAGACTGAAGTAACTCTGCTTAGGATTGCATTGTTCAGAATCTCTGTGTAAATTTAACAGAGTTTGTATATTACAGATTCCCAATTAATTTAAATGGACTTACCTTTAAAATTTGGTCTTATTCGTGCATCATAACCTGATGTTCGTCCCATCAATTTGTCCAAAAAATCTGAAGGAGACAGCGTCTGTGAAGGGGATTTCCCAGATCTGGAATCATGTTCTTTACAGAAAGTCGTCCTAAACACATTATTAGCTAGCATTAGCATTTATTCAGCTTCCATTATACTCACATTGGTATTTTGTGTGGCAGTTTCCAAAAAACCAGACTTTGATTACGTGAATGATTATGTCCTGGTTATACCTATATAGTTCTCAAAAGCAACACACTTTTAAAGGAATTATATCAGAAATATGAATGATTTTAGGAGGTGTGCTCAATCCAGGCTTTCAAGTAATTATCCCGAGTATAGCTATTACAGCAGCCCATACTAGTGTGTGTCACATGCAGTCCATTATAAAATAACTCTGCACTATATGTTGAAGTTATAGTGGTGATGATTGGCAAAAACTTATTACGTACCAATTGTAAACCTTAGCTCTGTTAGTGTTCAAAACAATACACAAGCACCAAAGCTATAAAACCTTTATAGGCATTAATTAAGTGACTTGATTCTTCATCAATTCTGTTTATTTCCTCTGGGAAACAGTGAGATGTGAAGATTTTAATTCTCTATCAGCCTGCATCAAGCAAGGATAATAGCTCCTCCTCACAACATTCATATCAATTTAAATCTTATTAGGTATTAATTGTTCTCCCATGCTTTCAGAGCATTGTGCATACAGCATGTTAGGCATTTTCCCCCAAGACAAGGAACAAGAGGCACTTGAAATGAACAAATTGGATCCATAAGGAAATTAACATTTTCTCAGAATTTAAAATATTCTATTTTGTCAAAACAACTTACTTTATTTGGTGTAGTTTAATAATCCATCTAATAGGAATCAAGAGTAACAGTCTCAAAAGAGTCCCTTTATAACATGCTATGTTCCTATTCTATTTTAAATAAGTGATAAAACTGATCAAGTATGAAGAGAGATCAATGAAACAAACAAATATTGCTATATAGAATACAGAGAATATATACATATTGGATTGTCAGCACGACATTCCGCTTTCCTCCTGCAAAATGAAATGGCAATATGATCCAACCTCATTCACCTTTATAACATTCTGTACTTAGATTAAATATTGTTAAATAGAATATGACAACACTTTTAAACAATTAGAATGAAGGAGTTTGTGTATTTTAGAAAAGAGAAAGACTAACCGCTCATTACAGTCATTAGGAATAATCCTTCACAAGCCACCAATAGTTTCACTGAGATGCATCAGCTGTAACTTACATGGACATTTCAACTTGTTAATATAATTAATATTTCATGCTTGCTCTACATATTTTCTTCACCTGTAATACACATGTACCCCAAATAAATAATCATGTTTTGAAACTCAGCTAAAATGACAATATCTCAAACTTTTCTTTTTCATTTATAGTTTAATCAAACCAATATTTTAAGATGCCCTATCCCAAGAAAAATATCTATCTGCTCATCTTGCACTACATTCTTATGCTCTGGGGTAATTAATCCAGAGTGATTGCCACCCTCAGATTCCTGATTCGCAGCCTCTAATATAATCAGAATTACTATCTCACATACAAAGGAGTATGGAAACCCACCCTTTAGTTATTCTGATGATGAGTACATTGGGCAATGAACATTAAATGATAACTGGTCCACTTTAAGTTCTCTTTAGTGTATACGTTCAGACAAAAATGACTGCTTCCTGACAAACTGATTCCTCTATCCCACAGGAAATAGAGATGCTAATTGAAAGCTTTGGCATTGATGGGGAAAATATTTTTAGTTTCATCATGTATAAGCATTTCACTCTAGAGGAAAGTGTCCCTATGTCACTATTGCACAAACTTGTGCAGCATTTTTGTTACCAAGCAACAGCTCTTTTCATATGGAAAAACTGTCCCTTGCCAAATTTAAAATGAAACATTTACAGCCTCAGCAAAATAACTCAGTTCTAATGCCTATACTTTGAACAGCAGCTTTCCGAATATTAATGGTTCACCTACCTGAAGTAGTATGTCTCTACGAAAAAGGCAAACAAGGCTGTCAAAATGTTCACTAGCTGCCGGTTCATTCCTCCTGTTTTCTGCGTTGTATGTGGAAAAAATATCCCAGAAACGATTCCAGTCAACCAAGGGGAAGGGGAAGAGAAAGTACTATGTCTTGTCTAAATTCCCAAATCCAGCAGTAATTTAAATTTCTTTAAAAGCAGAAAGAGAAGAGCTGCATTTGTACCCATTGAAGATGGTAAAAAATCAGAAGTACCAGTCCTCGGAATCATTGTTAGGTTAAACCCAGGCTCATCCCGAGCAGCCAACACAGAAGATACAAAGCATCTGAACTGATGGTTCTCTGCTTTTACACAAACGCTGAATCCCCTCCTCCTCCCCCCAACCCCAAATGCCTCTCTACAACATTATGCAAAAGGGAATAACGCTGCACGTTGGTTTGTCTTCAACAGCTGATTTTATTTCCGTTGGAATTATAGACTGGTATTTGTACGAATCGTCGTTAAAATGGGGAGGGCTCTTTGCCTTCCCCTCCTTTTTTCTTATCAGCAAGTTGTAAATATCGTGAGGATATGATTGGTGTTGGGCTCAAGGAAAAGCTAAGCTCCCTGTGCCGGAATGAGAGGAAAGAGCTGTGATGTTACACTGACTATAAATTTCAGCACTTGGACAGCTCCGTGCTCAGCTTGTGCGCATGCTTCAGTAGCTCCATCAAACGTGACTGGAGTTCAGAGACGTTTCCTCCTCTAGAAACAGGGACTCAGCTATCCCGTCCCATCTTGTTTTTAATGCCATCTGTTTACATTAGCAACTATGAGAATAGAAATACTTTGGATAATAATGAGAATGCAACTGATCACACGTAGGGCATATTTTTACAGATACCTGCCACTGGGTTTGGGGAGGAAAGGAAAGATCGGAAGGAGGCACAAAGGGGTGGAGGGGGAAACTTTAGTCACTTAGGAAAAGAGGGTAAAAGGAATGAAAATATCAAATGCAAAAATTTAAAAATATAAAATAATTACTTCAGGGGAGGGACTGTGGCTCAGTAGTACAGCATTTGCTTTGCATGTAGAAAATCCCTGGTTCAATTCTCAGTATCTCCAGTTAAAAGGGTCAGGTAGCCAGTGGTGTGAAAAACCTCTTTCTGAGACTTCAGAAAGCCACTGCTAGTCAGAGTAAACAATGCTGGCCTTGATAGACCAATGGGCTCACTTAATATGAGGTGGCATCATGGGTACTGATTGGTATCCATGTGACTGAGATGTACCAGTTTTTCATGCTCCTGCCATTTCATTACAGCTTCTGCCAGAATGGAAGGAGCATAGCAAAAGGAGAGCCTGGGCTTCCTAGGGGGATAACTTGAAAGTTATGAGAAGTGTCTGCTTGATTGCGTGTGTTTCTCAATCTGGACGTATCCACTGTGTAAGCAGAGGAACAACAACACTCCCTGGATGTGGGTGAGGAAATTTCATAGCAACACTTGCTTAGGGGGGTGACTTGCCAACCACCGTCACCTAATCTGCTAAGAAACAAGATATTCCTTATTTGTTTGAAAAAGGATGTAAGAATAAAAATAAAAGATTGATAGTGGTAACAGATAGAAGTATGAACTCATCAGAATCCAGAGTACACATTAGATCTTCTCTGAGAGAAAACACAAAGGGCAACTTTTGAAATGGTTGAAGAGGAAGGAAGAGCCCCCACATGCCTGATGGGAAAGTGATATAGCACCTTCTTCCCTTTGAGATGTTGCTACCTAAATTTAGTCATATAATTCCAGTAAATTCAATTAGTTCTTTTTTTGTTCCAGCTGGAAATGAAAATATTGTGCAAGATGAAGCAGGGCAGACCCAGCAAGGATGGATGTTTAAACCAGGTAATCAAAATGCCCCATAACTTCTGCTTCTTCTGAAATCCACACACCTGCCGTCATGCCCTGAGCCTTCCTTAGAACAGCTGCCTTGCATTTTAATACTTGAGCAGAGCAATCCTGAGGGCTGCTGTGGTGGTGGCAGGCAGCTAGCAAGACAAAAGCAGTGATGCTTGTCTGTCCCCTTGATACATCCCACAGGAGGTAATAACAACACGTACCCCTCTGCAAAGCACCAACAGCATAACAAGCACACTGCTGTCCACAGCAACCCCTGCAGCATCCACCAATCCGACGATGGCAGCCAATGACACTCCTGTGAGTGGCACACTGGCACAGCAAATCACCACCTGCTGATCCAGCCACCACCCCTCAATGCCACTCCCCCCCATAGAGAGTCAGTGGATAGGGAGGAAACCTCTAGTGTCAGCATAACCCCAACTGAGGCATGTTGCCTGTGCAGCCCAGAGGGGATAGATACCCATGTGGTGAACAGGACACTCACCCATTCCCCAGGAAGGACCTGACTGGCAGCAAAAATGCTGCCCAAATGCAGCTACCGCTGCTTTAAGTCACACACACCCCTCAAAAGGTAAAAAAGAAAAAAGAAAGACAGAAAAAGACAGAGGCCCTACCCGCACACCCAGGACAACATCCCAACCAGTCTGCTAAGAGGGTAAGTTCAAAAGAGACATGCCATTAGGCATTAGCCACTCCGCTGCAGCCCTGGCCTCACCACCAGCCACATGGAGCCAGGCAGAGGCCACTGCACCGACAGGCATGGCTGAGTGGAAAGGCACTGGGACAACATGGCTGGAACTCCTAGCGAGAGGCAAGCAAAAGCCCTGGAGCTGACATTGTGCCCCGCAAACTGCAAAAAGGAGAATGAGGTGGCCCAGCTGGTGAATCACCCTGGAGACTCATCATTTTGGCCCCTCTCTGCTGAACCTGTGACAGCAGCTTCACTGGGTCCACCAAGGGTCCCTTGCTCCAAGCTGAATGGCTTATCAAATGCTAGCAGAGCTGTGTGGGACCCAAAGACTGTCCCTCCATGCCAGAGCAGCCATATACAGAGCATTGGACCACCCACCAGCCCAGTCTTGGTGAGAGCTGTTCACAGCAGGCAACAGAGTGTGTGTGTGGAAAGGAGGTGGGGACAGATTTGTGGGGTCACCCTTAAAGGTGCCACTGGACCCTTGCTATGTAGCTGAACAAAAAAAAGGTCAAGGGGCACCAGAAAGTGCAACAACAGCAATCTCAGCATGGGTATCACTTAGTCAGAGTCCAAACTCCTCAATGTGTAAAGGGGCAGCCCTAAGGGGAAGTCTCCAATAGGGGGAGGAGGTGGGGCAGGAAGGTGCATGGAGCCAGTCTCATCTGCTCATAATCAAACAGGCAGTTGTAGAACACGCCTGACTTTATTGAAAGGCATATGTTGAATGGGTCTGATGAACCGGGTTGCCACCTCCCTCTGCCTAGTATGGTGCCTATGCCTTTGCGGCTGCACTCAGGGACCACGGGGAGACAGGATCAGCATGTAACTGAGTGAGGCAGACTTTCTGGTTGGAAAGATCCCAGAAACAGGATGTTCCAGTAAGTAGACTTGAACCAATGACTGAGCAGAGTGGCAGGAACTGCACTGGTAATGCTCGTAGTTCTTACTGTTGAATCACCAAACACAGATACTAAACAGAAACATGTGTAGCAATGGCTAATGGTACAGATGCTGTGCCAGTCACATCCATGCCTGTGGGACCCTGGTAGGGTCTGGGCTTCCATACCCATGGGGAGGGGGTGTGAATTTGCCATGGAATCCCTCTGAGACACTTGCTGTAGCCCTCCAAATGACACTTACTGATCCAGTGAGGAAGTGCTCTGCAACTGCAACTGCTCCACCTGCTACTTCTGATATATAGGACTCCAGTCCTGCAAGGCAATGAATCCCATAGGTGCCTGGCTAGCTGATCCTCAGAGAGCAATGGGGCAGCTACCAGTCACCCCAAACCAAAGTTATGTTTGGGGAGTACCCTGGCAAAGGAATGTGCTAACAGCTGCCAACACCACCATCACCTTGTATTGTAGGCAGCTCAGCGGGGTACGCTTCCCTGCGGTTATTCCACATTGCACGAGAGCCAGTTTGGTGTAGTGGTTAAGAGCAGCAGGACTCTAATCTGGAAGACCACTTGAAGCCAGCTGGGTCAGTCACAACTCTTCCAGAGCTCTCTCAGCCCCACCCAACTCACAGGGTGATTGTCATGAGGATAATAATAACACACTTTGTAAAATGCTCTGAGTGGTTGTTAAGTTGTCCTGATGGGCAGTATATAAATTGAATGTTGTTGTTGTTATTGTTTGTTGTTTGTTGTTACTATTATAGTGCCAGGTGGATCTGGCCCAGGTCACCCCCATATGCGTGGACTGCTAGCCTCAGGAATGGGAGCCAGCATAGTTAAGGCAGTGCCCAGGCTTGTGCAAGGGGAACAGGGAAGCAGATGTAGAATCCTGGGTGTGAGCAGCTGAATCTCCACCCCTGCTTACTTGTCAGTGCATGGTCACCCTTTTGGGTTGAGCCTCTGGAAATAGAGTACCTGTTAAGTTTCTGAAATGAGACAAATTAGCCACATACCATGGACTTTGCTATCCCCCTTGAGTATAAGTGCTATGTGCCCTTCTGTGTCTCTCCTGCCACCAAAGTGCACTCTAAGTATGGACAGCAGAGACCTCTGAGACAGAGTCCCATGCCTTCTACCCTACCTACTGAGCTATAGAGCATTCTGGCTGGGGTTTAGGTAGTGCAGGGGGAAGGAGTTGGCTGTCGCTGGGGAGGATGTAATTGATTGCATCTATAATTGGCATCCTGTGCTTTGCCTGAGCTTTTGGGCAGACTCACACCGGAGGGAGATGTGTGCTTAGTTGTCCTATTGTATAGCATCTATAGCCTATACTATGATTTTTGCTGTTGTAACTTCCAGCTAGTTTGGGTGGATGTTCCCACAATGGAGTGGCTTAGGGAGTCAATGCCATGCCCCAGTGTCTGCCTCCTTCCTCACTGGGGCACCAGCTTGCACCAACATTGCTCCCTGTTATTGCTGTCATATCTCCGTGTTATGTCAAAGGAGTGCCTCATTGGCTCCCTGTGTGCTCCTTCCCTGGATATGCACTGTGGAAAAGATGTTCTTGCAGAATAACTGTTTATTTGTTGCCTTCTAGAACAAAATTCCAGAATATTTTTTATTATACTTGATTGTAGAAAGTGCATGAAGCAGTGAATATGTACTTAGCAGATGCAGGCTTTCATTCTGGCTCACCAATAGAACCAGTACTGTAATCTTGGACAAACTAATGCATTCTGTGGCTGAAATGGTCAGAGGTAAGAATATAAAAACAACTTTGTTGGATCATAACAATGTTTCATCCCTCATCCTCACAACTACACTTCTCAGCATCAGTGGTGCCAACATTCCCCATGACCACTGGTTCCTCCTACACACTACCTTCTAGCCTATCTAGAAGGCATGTAATGCCCACAGCCTTCACATCCTGCCATGCAAATTACTACATGGTGAAAATGTCCATCACAAAACCATTTCTCTACATCCTTAAGAATCAAATCTTTCACTTCCAAGAATCCTTCTCCCCCATCCCAAGAACATTAGAGAGTATCAGCTCTCTGTCTGAGGAATGAGTCTCTTCTGAGGAATCCAAGATCTTCATTCTCCATGGCAACAGATGAGTTATCACAGGTGCATGATTACTGTAGCAGGCCCATGGAAGACTCATCTTCAAACTTTGCTGCCCCTGACAGCTCCTCCAGGTCAAGAGATTCAGGCACTCACTGCTCTGAGCAAACACGCACAACGTTTGCCCATGCAACTCTCTATACCATGTACCAGAGGGCCCCCATGACACTTCTGGGTTTCTACTTCCTTGACTTTAATGTGAAGGTATTTATTTTAGGTTATGTAGTTAACACGTTGATGACAGATTTTAAAATATTTTGATATACATTATTACTGTGATATCCCATAAACAAAAGAAGCATTCCTGTTTAATTGACATTTTTCACACATGAGGATTTGGGTTGGGAAAGGGATATAAGAGAATCCTGAAGTAAAAAGTGATGTTTTCAGTGTATGGTTTTTTAAAATTTACATATTCATAAGGAAACTAGATATTTTAAGAATGACGTTTAAGAATTTGCAAAGCCCCATTTGAGTCATAACTAATATTAAATTCACTGCCACAGAGACATTTTTCCTATTACTTCTGCACCAGCTATTTCCTTCAGTTGATCAGATATGGGCACCTTTGCACTCTTCCCATTAGGAAATCATTCTAAGTGTCCCATCTTGGAGTTGTCCAGAGAAGGCTCTCATTTCCACTAGAGCTGAGCGGGCTTCTGGCTGGTGCTAGATTAGGAAAGAATGAAGAGTTCATTTCCTTTCAAGCACAACAGCACTTTTGCTCCTTCACATACTACACACAGCTTTATAATATGAAGTTGAATTCCTGGATTCCTAACAGTGCACTGTAGTTCGGTCATTCAATTTTAAGTAAATATCTTACCTACATTTAAAACCATCATCACACATTAGGGAATGCATCTATAGTAAAAACAAAATCTTCTTCCCCAGTCCCAAACTGTGTCTGACTCATTGTTTTCTAATGGGCCAGCCCCCGATTGGTCTACCTTGATACACTGTGAACCTGTGCCAGGGAGTCTGGTGGGATTTGCGGGCCCTTATCCTTCCTTCCAATATTGACATTAACCTGTGCTGTCCTTGGTTTTTCTTACTTCCTCCCTGTTGCATCAGTCCTTGTGCTTGCAGCAGTTGTGTCTTTTAAATGTTACCCCAGCCATTTGAGCCCTGCTTTGCCTATGAGTGGCTCCATACAGTTAACCATGTATATATGAAACAACTGTATGAGTGCAGATATGACACACTAATTTGAGATCATAGAATTCACATTCCACTAGAGGGGACTGTAGACACCATTGAAAAGACCCATGACCTGGCCCTTTCCCATTGGTTGGTCATGATGTTGACACCATGTTTTTTGTCCCTGCCACTGGCTGGACATTTAAACATGACCCCAGCTGCATAGACACCAGCTATAGAAAAGCAACTTCCACCCAACAGGAGTGGTATTCATAGGGCTCTTATGTCTGGAATGTATCTATGGCACTTTTTTGGAGATTCCTGTTGCCCTGGTTATTTCCAGTTGATCCTCTGGTTGATGGGTCTTTTGATGCTCCAGATGCTACATTTTGTGCACAAGACTCCTATACTTGAGAACAAGTGAACTAGCATCCTTATAAATTCTCCTGTTATGGATCATATAGGCCATGGATTTGGGTTCAGCAGTGAACTGTGCAAAACCCTGGGCTCATGGATTGGTTAAGAAGAATGGACAGTCTGAGGGTCAGCTGTGAAGCCCTGGGATTTGGGCCCAATGGCACCTTAGAGACCAACATGATTTTCAGAGTGTAAGCTTTTGAGAGTCAGGGCTCCCTTCTGCAGCCTTGCCCATGAGCTATCAGAGTTTTATTTCCTCATCTCTGTCCATAGAGTTGCCCTCTTATTCATACAGTGATCCCCATCCATTCTGCATTCTCCTAATAAAGTTTGCATTTTCAAAATCTGTTCGCAGGATCAGGAACAGCATTTGGTCTGGCAGTCACTGTCAGAAGCAGGGTCCGCCAGGAGCTGTAAAGTGCCATATTGCACATTTACAGGAACACATTTCCCCACTTCAACTCCTTATATATGCATAAAGCCTGGAGGAAGTATAGCATATGCATAAATCAACAAAACCCAAGTTACCCTGTGATAGTGCACATCTCAGTTTTGTAGTAAGTTTTCTCATCATCTTAGAAATGACAATATATCTGATGTTTTTGAGTTAAACATAAAATACAATATTCCTTCTTCTGATGATGAGACAACTGATAAAGTTTATGAAACATATAGAGGTAATTCAGATATAATAGCTAATTAATGTTGCTAGTTAACAGTGCAATTCTAAACAGAGTTGTACCCTTCTAAGCCCATTGACTATAATGGAAGGATGAAACTCTGCTTAGGGTTGCCCTGCTAATCAAGCACTTTTATTTAACTAACTGCTTTGTTATTCATTGTCAGCTTTGCAACTTATTATTCTGGCAAAAAAGTTAACAGAAATTGACTTTTTGTTCCCCACAAACTCCAGTGTTTCAAGAGACAACCAAAAAGAGGCTACAGCACTTCTCCCTCTCTCCATACTAAAGGGAAAAACTGCACATGTGTAGAGGGCAGCATGTTGGATGCACAACAATGCAACAGGCTATGGGAGAGCCATCTAAGGGCTTCTTTTCCTCCCAGTGGGGCATGCAGAGCCTCAGGTCCTATGCATATGCAGGGAGCATTGGCCAGGATAAGGAGCAAGTGCTGCTCTGGAGGGGGCTATGAAGCTGGACAGGATACTTTCCCCCTTGTTCTTCCATGTGTCTGGCTATCAAGCTGACATCATTGAGGGGCAAAAGAAATTATGAGTAGGAGACCAGAAGGGCTGGTTGACCCTGAGCCTTTGGGGATCCATTAAGCTTAGCCCTCTGCACATGTATTATGCTCTCACAGTGCCATCTTTAACAATGTGACACCCTCTGAAGGCCATTGACTTGAAGGTCGTAACCTTGCTTCAGATGGCACTGTCAGTGTAAGGAAAGGCTGTTCCTACTGGACAAAAAAAATTGTAACCATTTGCCATGCGTTTCAAAGACTTGGACTGATGTTTTAATTTACACCTCTCCCCTGTTATGCCAATGAGCTATCAGAGTTTTATTCCCTCATTAGTTTTATCCCCTCATCAGAGTTTTATTTCCTCATCAGTTTTATTCTCTCATCAGAGTTTTATTCCCACTTCTCCCGTTATGCCCATGAGCTATCAGAGTTTTACTCCCTCATCTCTGTCCATAGAGTAGCCCTCTTATTCATACAGTGATTCCTATCCATTCTGCATTCTCCTAATAAAATATTGCTTACAAATTACATTTAAACTCAGAGAGCTAAAATACACAAGTAACTTCAGTGGTGAAGCATAACTATTCCTGTCTCTATTTTGTCAGTCGCCTTCATTTAAGCAGTTCTTTACCAGCTTTAAGCAGTGTGGTATGAGACATGGGTCCAAATCCCCACTCAGTCATGAAATTCACTAGGGGGCTGTGGGCAGATGATTCTATTTCAGTCTAACCTACCTCACAGGGTTCTTACAAGGATAAAATGGAGGAGGCTCTGAGGCCCTGTGAGAAAGGGCAGAATGAAAATGCCATAGATCAGCATTCAATTTTACATAAGGTTTTGATAAACTGAAGAGAAATTAGCACTTCTCTCCAATCTCCCAATAGGCAAAATCACAAGTTGTCCACTAAAACAGGCAAAGAATGCCTAGCCGCAGAGCTTAATCTGAAATATGATTCAGGGCCTATACACAGAAAGTATTTTTCCAAGTGAGGACCCGTCTCCTGAACACCGTATTCAGTATTAACAAAGAAGAGAGGGTTGGGGACATGCACAGACACATACAGATTTGCCTGTGTCCCTCAATTGCTGTTTTCTGCCAGTGGGTGAATCCTTTTTTGTTTCATTTGGAATACTCCTAATCAGGGCTTTTTTTCTGGGAAAAGAGGTGGTGGAACTCAGTGGGTTGCCCCACCCCCTGATCTCCAGACAGAGGGGAATTTAGATTGCCCTCCCCACCGCTGGAACAATCTAAACTCCCCTCTGTCTGAAGATCAAGGGGCAGGGCCACCAGCCATTTGACCATTTTCAAGAGGTTCTGGAACTCCGTTCCACTGTGTTCCAGCTGAAAAAAAGCCCTGCTCCTAATAACTGTTATTGGCCCTTTTCCTCATTCTTGGGCTGCTTCCAGATGGCTTACCTGAAGCCGCTCCATGCCGCAATGTTGTGGATCATGCCACAACGATATTTCGCGTTTTCCCCAGCATGATCCACAACATTGCGACATGGAGCGGCTTCAGGTAAGCCATCTGGAAATGGCCTTGGTGTTTTATGTTCATGCGTTTCTACTGAATTGCATTTATACTACTTTAAATGTTGTTTTAAATTTTTAAATGTTTGCCCCCTTGGGGACCCTGTTTGGGTAGAAAGGTGGCATACAAGTGTTTTTAAATAAATAAATAAAAAAATACATTTACTTCTCCAAAGAGTAGCCACACTTATTTCTGAGAGCCAATTTGGTGTAGTGGTTAAGAGCGTGGGACTCTAATCTGGAGAACCGGGTTTCATTCCCCACTCCTCCGCTTGAAGCCAGCTGAGTGACCTTGGGGCAGTTACAGCTCTTCCAGAGCTCTCTCAGCCCCACCCACCTCACAAGGTGTTTGGTTGTGGGGATAATAATAACATACTTTGTAAACTGCTCTGAGTGGGTGTTAAGTCGTCCTGAAGGGCGGTATATAAATCGAATGTTATTATTATTATTAGATTGGGGTACAAGCTTCCAAGGCAGGAAGTTTGCATACGAGACAGCTGTGAGTGTGAACCTCTTGTTGTAGAAATTAAGCATTGTCTGTTTCTTCAACAACGACATACCTCCAACATTTCACAGATGAAAAAAAGAGAAGGTCATTCCTGGTCATTCCAAGGATCAGTGCCTGACCCTCATCACACCTTGCAGATGACTATGTTCCATTTGTTCTATGCTGTATTCCTTTATTCAAGAATAGCCTTTCCTGCACAATTTAAAAAAAAAATGTTTTGTTTTTGAACCAACAGATTTGCAGTTTGTTGTCATTAATAGTTCAAAATGTGCCTCACTGATGTGTGAAATGACAGCCGATGCCTTTATGCATTCACATATATGTACATTAGAGACAAGGTACATCTACTTTTCTACTCAAAGATTTAAACGCGATACACTTTACAGAGGGAGGCGAACCCATGAAAAATGACACATGAATGTAATTTTAAACAAAGTTTTCCCCAAAGACAAATATCAGGACAAAATAGGGACAGAGATTTACTAGGACTGTCCCTAGTAAATAATGACAGTTGGAGCTTGTGTAATAAATCCTCCAAATATGATATTTCATATGAGCAGTTTGGTTTCAGCAATCAGTCAGATGCTTGCCAGCAGATCCAAGCAATGGTAGAAACCAATAGCAGCCCTTGAATAAAATGACAAATTTTGAAGAAAAGAAAAAAAGCGCCAGTTACCCAGAGAGCCATTAATAAATATAGTAAAAAATGTAGTGGAATAGAAGGTAATTCAATGTGACGGTGAGTGGAGCTAGGGATAAAAAACATTGAATGTGGCCTGTTTTATGAACTGTATGATAAAAAGGGTAATTGAGCAAAATAATCTAAAATTAATATAAATTCATCTACCCAGCTTGTACCGAGCCGAGGAGGGAGGAATCAAAAGTATTAATTACAGTTCTATTTGCAAGGCCATTTAAGTCACATCCTGTTTAAATAGCAGGTTGTTTGGGGATCAGACAATGGCTAATTATTTAAATCCTTGATGCCTCCTCCTGTATTATTGTACCAAGTTGTAGATAACCACTACATGGTCCATACTGTGTTGTGGTTATCTACACAGTGGCTATTTGCAGTTGCAGTACCAAGAGAAGAGAAATAAAATTCTGTCTGGGACAATATGTGGCAGGCCTGATGTCACACAGCAGTTGACATTACGGAGCCCACACAGGGATTCATGCACTGGAAGGAGACCTGCCATAAACCAGAACTCCTCAAAACAGACTGCTGAGGATTACAGCCCCCAACACAACAAAGGAGCCATTCCAAAGACAGTCTTTCCAGTCTCTGATGTGCACTGAACTGGAGCAAACTTGAAAGCTTTCCAGCCTTCATTGCTTGCAGCCCTCCATGACTAGTTCCTCCCCTGTTCCTTTCCTTCTCTCTCCAAGCAAGAATGTATACTCATGAAGGCTACACATCCCACATCAGGCACTGTTGGACAGGCAGCCTGTTGGTGGCACGTGAGAGTGGTAGCAATCACCGTTCCATGGTGGGAGCTGAGTAGAGTTGCCAACTTTCAGGTGGGGCCTGTAGATCTCCTGGAATTACAACTGACCTTCAGACTACAAAAGCCAGTTCCCCTGGAGAAAATGCCTGCTTTGGATATTTTGTAGGACTGTACCCTCCTGATCCCTCCCCTCTGAAATACCTCCAGGCTCCACCACCTCCTGAATCTCCAAGTATTTCCCTACCTGGATCTGGCAACCCTAGAACTGAGCCAGGAGTATGTTAGTTGCAATGGCAATGGAAGCTTCCACACCTTTGTCCATTCACTACCAATCCAGCAGCATTATTCAGGGCTGAGACAGAACAGAAGACCAAAACTAGAACAAGGTGCTACAGAAATTGGGTGTGGAAATTTGAGGTTACTTTACAGCATTCCAGCATGCAAAACCAGTCCTAGAAAATGGGCCATGACTGAAGTGAAGGGGCATCGCCCCTTCCTGTGCCGTCTTTTCTCCTTTCCACCCACCAGCCAACTTACCTTTTAAGCCTCCAGTTTTTAGCTTCCCTCCCTGCAGCCTATCTCCTTTTCTTCTCTCCCAATCACCTATTTTTTCTCTTCTCCCACATCATCCATTTCTTCTCCTTCTCTTCTTTTTCTCTGCTTCCTTCCCACCCTTCTTTATATTTTTGGTTACCCCCTCCCAGGTTAGATTGGCTACTATGGGCACTGGAGAAAATCCAGCCAATTTGCACAAATTGCATGGTTAAAAGATGCCCAGTCATTTCAAACAATAGCTACCCCCAGGCCCAAATAAATTGTTTGGGTTGCAAGTAGCTTGGGTGAGTCATGCAGTGGCCACCACTGGGCCCAGCAACAACATGCAACAACGAGTTTCCTAATAGGCACCACTGGAACTGGCCAAGCTGTGCGAGCTGAGTGGTAGAAAGGTGCATAGGCAAGTTGTGCAGTGTCTGCCACTGGGCCCAGCCCAAGTGTGTCCTCCTTCCATCAAAATCAAAAAGAGTCCAGTAGCACCTTTAAGACTAACCAATTTTATTGTAGCATAAGCTTTCGAGAATTACAGTTCTCTTCGTCAGATGCATCTGATGAAAACAAAAACAAAGTAGCTGGCACTTCATTTGGGGGATCCCTAGATATGCCAAAAAATATGACTTTCTATATTAAAAAAATGCAGTGTAAGGATAAAATATGCTCCAGAAGGAACAGAGTATTGAAAGCAGTAGAACCTTTAGAGGAAGCTATATGGGAAAATGTGGGGGATATGGTATCAGCCTGCTCAAGAACTGAGAAGAACTTAGAGAATGCTAGAAGCATCAGTTTTGAGGAATGGGATAGGATTTACAGGTAATTCCTACCCTCATAATTTCTCACAGGCCCCATACTTGCGAGACACGTGGTGGTAAAAAGTAAAGGTTCTGTGCCTCCAATCATGCGGCTTATTCTGCTAATGAGGGGATGTAAGCTGTGTACTATGAATGAAAGGATGATGGATGTAAAAAGGCAATGGGGGGACAAACAGATAGTGAATCTCTTGCTTGGGTCAGATGCTTTCTTTTGATAGCTTGATTTCAAGAATACCAGTGGAGAACTTGACAGTGTTGTCTACACCAGCTTGCAAAATACCTCAAATAAGATTGGTCTTTATCTGTGCCTTTACACTTCCCTATGGTAGAGAGACTGTACAGATTAGTAGGGCATACTCCAAAAACAGCAACAGCGGCATGCTGCTGTTCCTGAACATATCAGCAGTTGGTGCTCCTTGTCCTTGCTGCTATACTCTGATTCATTTGATCCTCTGTCCTCTTCCTCTCTATGACAGAGCACGTGCACAAGGGGTGGGCAGCAGCCAGCCACCAACATGTGGCAGAGACAAGGAGGAGAAGTAGTAGCTACCACATGCACATTTATCTGCCTTCAGTTGATGATGGGCTGGGTTTGGCAGGTGCTCTTACCCTCCCAGTGGAAGGGGAGACCCAGCACTCACCTTTTTTGCTTCCTAGCACATTCACTTCACACTTCTGGCATGGCGTGAGGACAACACTCCTGGGAGTGACATCATCACAGTATGCTGGGAGCGCACCAGGAAAGCCCCCTACCTCCCCCCCCACCGGCCAGGTGAGTGGCATTGAGGGGCAGAGGGTGGGAGTGGGGGATCCCCCACCCTCACCAGGGGTCCTAGCAGTTCCTATGACAGGAGCAGTGGAAACCCTCTGTTGTGAGGGGAGAACATCACATTTTAGTATGGCCCACTGAACATGTTTTACCCATTTGTAATGTAGCTTCTTGTTAACTTCTTTAAAGTTAATTAAGGGAGAGGGCAATTCCTGTGCTAGCAAGGCCCACTGAACATGTTTTACCCAACAGCATCCAAATCCCTGAAATCAACACTGATTGTTAAAAATCGTTTGGATTTTACACAAGACTAATTTTATTTGGCCGGTACCTCACTAGGCTAAGTACTGTATTGCTTCTCAACACAAAGGAACAATCTATGTAATCACCTTTTCACCTTTTGTTTTATCAGGGTGGGACCATAACCGAGGAAAGGCACCTTTACATAAACTGTGAAACATCAAAGCCTAAGTAGGAATTCTGATGAGCAGGCACTCAGTTTTAATATTTCTGAAGCAAGATCTGAAGGAACAAATGACAGGAAATCATAGCAGAAAGGAACTGCACAAATGTAAGCCTGATTATGCAGCTAACAACAAGTTCTTTTGTTGTCAGGCTATTAAGATAATTTGCCAAGTGCATATTGGATTCCAAAATGTGTCTACAGGAAAAATTCTGTCACAGTTTTTGATTTCATTTCCAGTGATTACTTTGATCCAGATGGCTTACGTTTTCTTGCTTGAAGCCCTGCGTTGAATCACAGAGCCAAAAAACTATAGGGATGAAGGTAATCTATTCCAAAAGTAATCTCCCTATTTATAGGTTGGCTTGGTTGGTTAAAAGTTATCTAGGCCTGCTATAGGAGATACATGGAGTGTGTATAGGATTCATTCAACCAGTTTCCCAGTGTACTTCTCCCCCCCCCCCGCCCACCGCAATCCAATTTGGGTAAAATGGTCAGGCATAGTACTCAGCACTTCAAAGATCCTCCCTGGAAAATTTCAGAAAGATAGGATTAGGTGTCTCTGTTTGCTAGGCAATTTAATGTTTGCTTGGAGAGATGTAGTATTGGGATACAAATAGATTATTTGTATCCCAAGATGAAAACATTAGTGGATCGTGCAAGACGGATATGTGAGCCGCACTTTCTCAATGAGGAAATTAATAATCTAAACCACACACTTCAGGCAAATGGCTACTCCAGAAATGAAATCCGAAGAGCAATCAAACCCAGGATGAATCAAACAACCAAGGAAAAACAGTCTCCTACAGGAAAAGTGTTTTTGCCATATATCAAAGGAATTACTGATCAGATGGGAAAGCTTATGGAAAAGCATAACCTTCAAGCAGTATTCAGACCCACCCAAAAAATACAACAGATGCTACGATCAGCAAAAGACAGTAGAGACCCCCTCACCTCTGCAGGAGTATACCGTATACCCTGCAGCTGTGGACAAGTTTACATCGGGACCACAAAGCGTAGCATCCAGACAAGAATAAAAGAACATGAAAGACACTGCAGACTTGGACAACCTGAAAAATCAGCAGTGGCTGAACATAGCCTAACTCAAACAGGGCACAGTATCTTATTCCAGGACACCAAAATACTGGACAGCACTTCCAACTACTTTGTCAGACTGCACAGGGAAGCCATTGAAATTCACAAGCATAAGCAAAACTTCAACAGGAAAGAAGAAACCTTAAGAATGAACAGAGCATGGTTTCCAGTTCTGAAAAACACCAGGCTAACAAAACACTCTATACTCGACAATAGCCCTGCAGACAAGATTAGCACATCAAGCACCAATCCAGATGCAAAAGAACCTCCTCAGGATACAGTGAAGCCTCCCGCCATTAGCATTCCACACCCTGGGAAACTCTTACAGGATGACTCAGCTCAGCCCCACCCCTCCTGAGTAGATACAAATGACCTGCCAACATCTTTTCCACACTGTGACACTGAGAGATCTCTGTCTTTTGGTGCTACACCTCTGAAGATGCCAGCCACAGCTGCTGGCGAAACGTCAGGAACTACAATGCCAAGACCACGGCAATACAGCCCGGAAAACCCACAACAACCAAATAGATTATGTTTAATAAATAAGGGAAATTCTTTTGCATTTACAAGTCTAACCATTCTCATGCAAAGAAAATGCTGAAAGAAATGGTATGCAGATACATGATCAGGGAAGGGAGGCGCTGAGCTTCCTTTATCTCTATCCTGTGCTCAGGTTTGGTTTAAAAACAGACCCCGCCCCCTACTCCTCTTTGCCTGTGAATGGGTGGACTTGTAAACAATGAGTACTCCCTTTTCCCAATCATGCCTGATTTAGGCTTTAACTTTAAAAAAGACTGCCTGAATTGTTTCTTACTGGGCTAATAGAAGCTGCCTGGCATTGGTACTGGTAGAAGGAAAGCCTTCATTTCCTCCCCTGCCAGTGTGCAGTGGTGCCTGCCTAAATGACAGCTTGAACAAGCAAAACGTTAGCCCCTCGCAGGCACAACACCTGAAAGAACAGGCTAGTCAACTAACAGGAGCCACTGCTTATACAGAATCTGATCAAAGCCCTTCTTAAGTCTGAGCAATAGTGAGATTGATGGAAGCAGCGCATCAGAATTTCTTAGGTGGCAAGATTAGTAGCTTGGAGCCTACCACTATGTTCTTTTATGCACTTGGTTTTTATTTTCTGGATTGTTATTAGTTTGTTAATCATAATGGTTTTATCTTGTTTGTAAGGCACCCCTATGAAGAAATGGCATATATAATTTCTAAATAAATAAATACCACTCTGCTCAGCAAAGTTTAAAGCCTTCCTTCAGTCTAAGTAGCCATACTCCAACTTAAGTGGGAAGAAGGCTTCTTAGGCTTGAAGAAAGCTTCAGGCTTAGTGAAAGAGAGTGGTAGAATGCTGACCTATGTGTAAACTCTGGTGATTGGTGATAACCCTATATCACAGTTATTATAGATGTCTATTGAGGCTCTGTCCTTACTCTGTCTTTTCCTGTCCTTCTAAACTATTTGAACTTACTTAGCATTAGCATTAGCAAATGTGTCCACTAACCATATATCTAGTTTGACTGTCATGGTTACTCAAGAGTCAAGCCTTGGATCATATCACCTTGCCTTCACTGTTTGCTACCAACTGGAATACCATTTTGGGCAGATTTGTACTACTGGGTAGCTGTGGTGGTGAGTTTCATTTACTTTTGCCTTGTGGTACTTTTAACCTAAACAGTAGGGAAAATTAATCCCCCACACCATGGTAATGGTTGGGTAAGGTAAGTAACAAGCATAGAGCACTCTGTTTGCCCCTCTTCATGTCTGCATAGCAGGAAGGATCATTTAAATAACCAGCACCGGATATACTGCCTGCTGGCTGTTTATGAGAGCTATCTTGATCACAAGATTTATCACCAATGGTGATAGATGGGGCATGAATTTCTGCATACAGAGAGTACCTGTGCAGAAACAAACAAATCAATTTGAAATCAAGGAACTAGTGACATTAAAACTCTCTCCATTGCCTTTCATCCAACACAACCACCAATGAAGTGTCAGGAAAGAAAAGAACTTTTGGAATAACAAAGGTTGTGACAATTGCAACATTGCCACCTTTGCTAACTTTGGATCAGAACTGAAGAAAACTACACAACTGAAGAAAGTCCCTCTCCAACCTCATGACTGGAAGGGAACCTAAGACCAATGGAGGACTCAGCACAATGACTGGACAAAGAGGACCAAGGAGGACATGATGACCAGAGCAAGGTCATGTGAACTGACATCTCTAGCTCCAAGGAATAAGGGCCATATTCTCAGACAGAAGTTTCTTCCCAGAGAACAAGCACCTTTTGAGTGAGTAATTCTTCTCCTTCCTTTTCCATCAGCAAAATGCCCATGAGATCCAACCCTCTGTTTTAAATTATTTCTACAATCCACAGGTGCCTTCTGGCAGGTCAGCAAACCTGTAAAGACTCATGTCCCATTTGCATTTCATGTGGGAAAAATTACTGTTTCCATACAAGACTGTTATTTATACCATATCCTCCCCCACATACACACACACACACGAGAAACTTTACACAGCATTCCAGGATGCTTCTCCATAGATTCCATAGGCAAAATAAGTAGAGGATCAACTGATTAAAAAGGATTAATTTAATTACACTTTTTCAAAGGATAACATTCCCTGTACAATTAATAGACTCAATGAATTACTGAAGCTGTGTGAAGCAAAAATATCTTTAAACCACTCTTGGTTTTTCTATGTTAAATAGCAATCTCTGAAACAAAGAAACATTGTGTGGGTGACTGACCATAACATATCCCTTGCCAATATTCTAAAACTGAAAAGTGGACCATAAAAGGTAGTCTAAACATAAGTTTTGCACAAATTGCTGTCACATCTTAAACTTAGAAGTCACAAAGGACAGTCTCTCAGAGTACTTGAGGTCCTTCAGAGCTTCTGACAGGGTGGGTAGTGAGGCAAACTGATCTCTATGGCCTGGAGATCAGTTGTAATTCCAAAAGATCTCCAGCCACCACCTGGAGGCTAAATCACTCAGGGCAAGCCTCCCCAGACAGAAAAGCTTTAGCTTAACCACCTGAAGGCTGGCAACCCTAGCAAGCATCTGTTACACTTGAAGCTCATGGGATGACTTGAGCTAGTTACTGTCTCTCAGGGTAACTTACTTCACCAGGCTGTGGTCTGTGAGGGGGAAACCATGCAGGCCATCTGGAAGCCCTTGTGGAAAGAGTTAACTGTTAACTCATATTAAAACAGACAACATAAATGATGAAGAGTAATGGTAGTCTCTGTGATTCCTATAGTGCAAAAGGCCTGTAACACGGTCACAAGGGTGTGGGAAGAGTCCTGCCGTAACTGTTGTTTAGTGCCTGTAGAGAAGCTGGATAGCAACAGGAAGCACTGGGACACCTACCTCCAGGAAGAGGGCTTCCTCTTTTGTATCAGTACCATGCCGTTTTGTACCGTGATGGGATTCAACTTTGAGGAGTTGATCTTAAGATCCACTCTGCTACCAAATAAGATTTGCTAATGCATACCATGCAGTACAGTGGGAATGATTGCATCCTATCACAATGGATTAAAATTTCAAGTTAAGAGTATGTCCTCCTGAACATTAGGTTGAGTCAGTAGTAGCATCACTATGCTGGCACCAGAAGCAAGTTGTCGCATTCATTGTGCCATTATTCAAAGCTTTCAGACAGAGGGATGGAGATAAGAAGGAAACCTTCTGGGCATCACTCTGATTTAAAAGGCATTCTTTTAAATCACAACATATGCTCCTAAGCACTACTCCAATACTCATTAAGCAGTAGGATGCAGATAGTGTTATATGAATATTGATACAGAGCACGACAATTCTGTGTCACTTTCTTTGCTTGAACAGGTAATATAAATCTCTAGTTTTTAGTATCTGCATTTAAAAAAATTGGGGCACTGGAGCATACTAACAGACCCAATTCATTTCATTTTCTTCTCCTTTCCTTCTGTAATTGAATTTTGTGGCAAGCAAGCCACATACTGCTATATGCAATTATGCAAATAATTGGAGGGCTTGCTATAGTCTTCCAAGAAGTTGCTCCAGGTGCACACTGATAAGCCATTGGACCACAGTTAGGTGTAGTGGTTAAGAGCAGCAGGATTCTAATATGGAGAACCAGGTTTGATTCCCCACTCCTCTGCTTGAAGCCAGTTGGATAACCTTGGGTCAATCACAGCACTTCTAGAGCTCTCTCAGCCCCACCCACCTCCCAGGGTGATTGTTGTGGGGATAATAATAACATACTTTGCAAACCGCTCTAAATTATTCTGAAGGGTGGTATATAAATCAAATGTTACTATTATGGGCTCCTACAAATTTCTGTGAAGCCACAGTGCTTATTCCTCACAAACCAAACTGTCTCCCACACCTTGATTTCCACTGAGCAATAAATACATTCCTATATTTTAGTCATTGCTTAGCAGCAAATACCCTTGCATGGACCATGATGGCTCCAGTATACAATTCTGTATGTTTTTCTACCTGGAAGGCCCAAAATTATTTGGACACATCATATTTAAAGGACTGCTTTCTCTCTTAAATCCTAATACTCTTTTGAAGTGTAACAGGAAGAATATTCTTGAGTCTACCACATGAGCAGTATTAAACTAAAAGGCCAAATAGAGGAGCATTCTCAGTAGTTGCTCTTGCCCAAAGGCACAAACGACTAAGATATCCTATACCCCCTTAGTTGAAATTAAGATGCTTTGCACAAGGGTGCAGTTCCTGTTGTTTTCCATTATGTTTGTGCAGGAGAATTTCCTGGTTGCTTTTGTGCCAAATCCAGAACTCAGCTCCTCTTCAGTCTTACTTCAATCTAGTCCTCCTGAGCCTCTTCCAATGACACCAGAAAATTTATCTGGACAGGCTTTTGATAGCCTGGGACATACAAGAGTTTTAGTTTAACTGTACATTTTAATATTTATAGTTGTTAAAACTTATCTTTTAAAAATCTGTTTTGTGGAGGCTGCTATCTGGTCAGAACCCTTGAGGTTTGAGCAAGATCTAAATTTAAAGAAATTATGTTTTTTCTGTTTCCTAATAAAATCTGAACTACAGGTTTATATTTAAGCTAGGAAAGTAATTATTATTAATCCCATCAAACATGTTCTGAGATTTTCCTATGAAAAGTCTCAGCATCACAGTATTCAGAAACAATAAGCTCTTGTATTCTGCCACGGAGGGGGGCAGGTCTGTAGCATTTGTATTTGTGTGTTTGTGCATTCTGGTTTTTGGTCCAGAAGGGTGCTTCCGGGTCAAATATGTAGAAATCTGGTAAAGTTCATCTTAGCACCAGTTCTGAGTGGCCTGTGCACTTTATGCTTTATTCATGTGCGCTTTCCCCATGTACTTTTGGTTTATATTCTGGTCTGCTATAAGGGCGGGGGGCATAAACATTTTATATCCTTTAATTTGTAAAGGACAATTTTCAGTCTGGATTGTATCACCTTCCCCATTTGGATACATGGACTGTCATACAGATAATACCCCACTCTAATCCTTGTTCCATAATCTATTGAAGGATACTCTTCACCAGCCACCAGGCTAACTCTTTAAATGGACATTTAATAATTGAATGGCATGTTTGCTTTGTAGTGCCATCTGCCGGTAAACCTTTGTCAGCTCTAGTTTGGTAAATAAATCCCCCTTGACAATATTAAAAAGGAATCCGTGGCTTCAGGAAGGGTGTATTGATCCATCGCCTAAGAAAGGATTAGTTCGGCTTTGTAATTCCCATAAATTGGTTTGTACCATCTGTTTTACCTACAGCTCAAATCGGAGGGGGGGGGGAGGGAGAAGTTATCGCTTAAATCTCCATATACTCTTGTAGCTGTGTCAGTTGTTTATTTGAATAGAAAAGATTTTTATATATATATATTGTTTTGATAAACTGAATAACTGGATTAGACTTCTCAACTACAATGCTATTAGCAAATTTGTTCTGGGGTGAAATCGATTAAATACAATGTCTTTTTTTTTCTTTGCAGTTGAGTGAGTTACTTGGTTTAGCCTTTAATGTAATTCAGGCAAATTCTAGTTTAGGCTTCCCTAGCACAGTTCACACATACAGACAAAACGGGACTTGATTTGAGCCCCTTGATCACACATAATAGCACACCTTATGCTGAATCAGACCATTGGTCTGTCAAGGCCAGTATTGTCTACTCACACTGGCAGCAGCTCACCAAGGCAGAGGTCTTTCACGTCACCTAATGCCTGATCCCTTTTAGCTCGAGTTGGCAGGGATTGAACCTGGGACCTCCTGCATGCAAAGCAGAGGCTCTTCCAATAAGCCCCAGCCCTTCCTCTGCTCTGCCATGATATTGTACGGTTGCATTGTGGTCTAGCTAACCTCCACAATGGGATTTTGGAATGACTTCCTCCCCGCCTCCCATCAGACTGATGTGTGGCATTATTTATTAGCTTGAGGCATCTGGACCTGCTCAAGTGCATCCCAGAGGATAAAGGACTGAGCTATCAAACCTCATCTTGCCATTCACTCACACTCAGACAAGCCATTCTCATTCTCACACACTTCCCCTGCAATTGTCTATGATGCCCTTAGCCTATGGGGTTGAGTATGTGAAGTGTTTTGAACCACCAGGCAAGCAGTGCCACCCTACAGAGCTGTGCCCTTCTAAACTTACTGACTTCAATGGACTTAGGAAGGTGCAACTAACTTGGGCCTGCCCTGAATGCTTGCTAAGAATAGCCTGGGTAGGGCAAGGAATCCTCTTCTTTGGAGGTTCCAATGCAAAGGATGGACAGGAATTTTGTTTTAAGTACCCTGCCTTTTAACTGTTCCATTTGTATGCTCTAGATTAGTCTTCTAATCTACCTACCTACCTTGTTGTGAAGATAAAATGGAGGAGAATGATGTAAGTTGCTTTGAATCCCTAGCGTGGAAAAAGGCAGGGTATAAATGAAGTAAATAATAAATATAGCATAAAATGGGGAGCAGATCAAAGGAAGGTTAGTGGGTAGGTGGATTAGTTGGGAAGAAAAGGGAGTGAAGTTAATACTAGTGTGGGCTGGAGCATATATGAGAGAGTTAAATGGCCCCCACAAGCCTTTGCAGGTATCCACAGAGCAACTGGGCCTCGGCCTGGCAGTCAGCACCATGCAAATGGGCCAGGGTTTTCCTGGCTGATAAGGGGAGGGAAGGAGGGTAAGCTGAAAATGGGGGTGGGCTGGTGGGTAGGAAGGAATAACAACAATAACATTTGATTTATATACCACTAGAGATAGCCACGAACTGGAAAAAAATGAACCGTGCAGTTTGTGGTTCGTCACATTTCACGAACCATGAACTTTAATGAACCTGCCCCGGTTCACAAATTGGTTTGTTTTGGTTTGTGAAAATGTAACTTCTGGGCCAGCAAATCACCACTTCTGGGCCAGCAGAAGGCTACTTCTGGGTCAGCAGAAGGTCTGCAGGAAGTCCATCCCCTATTGCCTAGGAAACTGATTGATCAACGCCAGGCTGTCTGCAGTGACGAACCAAAAAAAAAGATCCAAACAAACCAGCCTAAAGTTCGTGGTGGTTTGTCCCCACAACAATCACCCTGTGAGGTGGGTGGGGCTGAGAGAGCTTCGGAGAGCTGTGACTGACCCAAGGTCACCCTGCTGGCTTCAAGTGGAGGAGTGGGGAATCAAACCCGGTTCTCTAAATTAGAGTCCCATCGCTACACCAAACTGGCTCGGGATCCAAAGGAAAGAAGAAAGCAGGAAAAGGGGCTGAAAACTGGGGGCTTTCAAGGAAGGGAAAGAGGAAATAGTGGGGGAGGGAAAATGAGATGCTCCCCACGTCCTTTTGGATCCCCCACTTGTCTCTACAATAATACACATACAGTGCAATCTAAGCAGAGTTACACTCTTCTAAATCCATTGACGTCAATAGCTTTAAAAGAGAGTAATTCTGCTTGTGACTGTATTGATACAGTAAATTTCTAAATATTACTAAATGGAATCCATGACATATGTTTCTGGCATGAAACATTTCCAAAAACTATTTGGCATGGACTGCAAAGGCTAATTTGTCAGACGGTGTGTCACAGATGGCTTTGCCTTGCCCAGGCTGGACTATTTAATTTGCTTCATAAATTTATTAGTTGCTTTTCAAATGTAAAAAGAATTCAAAGCAATTTACAAGCAAGATGAGTGTATCAACTCTGGTTAACGTTCTTCAGTATTCTAAGATGGGGTGACGTGCTGGTAGGGACTATACAACCGGTTCTTTTACTTCTATCATTGTATCTGGTTTAGACTCTCATTGTTGCAAAGCCTAGAACAGATAAAAAGATAGTATGTGGTACTCACTTTTCCACCAGGCTTTAGCCAGGCTTTTTTTGCACAGCTCCCAGTCACATCAATGGAGATTGTACTGGAGAACCTTTTTGATGGATTGTGCCTGGAGGAGGGGATGGGGGAAATGATCCTTGCAAACTTCTGACTTTCCTTTTAGTTTAATTGCAATGTGATTACAAAAGTTCCTCCCAAAGCCATCTTTTATTTTAACAATACATTTTAGCATTTCTTCTCAACATCTCATACTCATTTATACACATTCATGTTAATCTGTACAAAGCAATTCCTCATTCATAATAAATAACAGAAGGGTGTAACTCTGTCTCTGATGTCAATAAAATATACTACTGGTATTTTGCAAAGTTCCAAACCAGATGGAATAATATGATGGACATTCTGGCAGCATGTCTTTCCTGGGCTAAGATACAGCACTGATGAAAAAGCATATGTTTCAGTGCTATGCTTTCAACTCAGTCCCCTGAGTTTTCAAAAAAACAATCCTAATGTTTTCTAACTTTATCATCATAACCAGCATTTCTCTCTTGTAATGATACAGTGAGTGATTTCTTCCCAACCCACTGGCTCTCTCTACAGGTCTGTTAAAAATAATCGCTCATATTTGTAAATCCAAACAGTGTATCCAAACATCCATTATCATACCAAAGTGCCTTACTGTAGCTTTCAAATTAAGTAATTCTGCCCTGTGGAGGTACCAATTAGTTACAGTCAATTAAAAGCCAGTAAAATCCAGCCATGTTTTAAGTGTATGATCTGGGCCCGATCAATCAATTTTTCATGCACAAGACCCATTAAAAAGAATGGGAAATGTGCCTCTGAATCTCAGCTCAGACAACTCTGTCAATTTTTATTGCAGACAAAAACCGGTAACTTGGTTAATCATCCTCCTGTAGAAATGGCTGCACATTGGCAAAGGCTGTAACACCTGACTAAGAATATTGTTCACATTTTTAAAACTGGAATAGGATAGTCAGGTTGCACAAAATACAGCTGAGTCAAAAGTAAGCGCTTTTCACAAATTATTTGAGCAGCATTAAAAGAGGCAAAAAAGAAGAAGCAAAAATACCCATTGTAGAGACAATGCTTCCTGAAGGCTGCTTGAACAGAAGAACATCTGCCTTCTTTTGAGTTACCTTCATTCTGCTGGGTGGGCAGTGGGGGAAGTGACATGACTTTTCTCTTTACTGTTCCAGCCTTGCCCATTATCCAAAGATAGGAATGTCACAGGCAAGGAGCCCCTTCTAAGAGGAAGATAGATCCATCTGATGAAGAGAGCTGTGGTTCTCGAAAGCTTATGCTACAATAAAGTTGGTTAGTCTTAAAGGTGCTACTGGACTCTTTACTATTTTATTTCTAAGAGGAAGAAGCTCTTGATCAATTCAGCTTGTCATATTTATACAGTTTCAGAAACTTCTCCAAACAATAGCTATCTGTCCCACTTTAAAGGGGCACACATACTAACATTATCTCATAACTTCAAACACCAGACAAGATTACCCATATTTGAAGCATCTTCTTAAAATATATAAAATATTTAGTTCATTCTTGCTACCCCCTATCGTAACAAAGGCTAGTGATTACGAGTTTCTCATACATATGAATATTTTTTTGATTCTCAGCCAATACAGCCAGTTCTATTTCTAAATTCCATGAAGTTAGACATGCCTGCCATTCTCAGATACTCTCTGCACCTGGGTCTTAGTATATTGTACATATTGATACAAGGTGCTTCTAATATGTTACTCCTTTTTTTTTAATGCCCCTCGCCTAGGTTGTTCTATCCTCTAGATTCTGGGCCAAGCTACAAGTGACGAATGACACTTGAACAGCAAGTGGATTGAGTGGCGGGCAAGTGAACAGGGAGAAATACACTTGCCGTTCAAGTGTCATTCGTCACTTGTAGCTTGGCCCTCAGTTTGTGGCATGTCTAGTTATGGGCCCAGCTAGCCATATTTCTGGTGCAAAGGAAACTTCTATGACTTTTTGGGTCATATTCAGCTTCTGTTGTGCAATACACAAAAGTGTGTTGCATTAATTGGATTTCTGCATTCTCACATTGCCACCTGGAATGTAGTTCAATCCAGTCGCTTCTAAGCAAGCATGAGCATGATGAATGCTACTAACTGATGAATGCTGCTGACTGCACAGGTGCGAGGCTTGCTATCCCCCTGCCCCCTCCCACCTCCTGGCCCCTCTCACCTGGCTGGGGGGAGGGGAGGCATGGTGGAGAGAAGTGTGTGCATGGAATCCCAGTGCACGCTGAAGCAGAGCTGAATTAAAACCACCCCTTCGGAGGCAGTTTTCACTCAGCTCTACTTCGGCACTCACAGCAACTCCTCCTTGTCCATTGTTCTCATTTCCCAATGCGACAAAGGAGTTGTGGTATGTGCACGCTAAAGCCAAGCTGCCTCCAAAGGGCAGTCTTCACTCAGCTCTGCTTCATCGTGCACTGGGATTCCTCATTGCTCCAGAAAATGATGTCATTTTCTGGCATGGAGGGGGAGCTTGGGAACATGCGTGCTATGAGCGTACATGGGAGATGAGCACCCTGCTGTTCCCCAACCCCCTCTGCACCCCTGCTTTGGTGCCTGGGACCTCTGGCAACCCTAACAAATACAAAAAGGAGTGCATGCATTCCATCCCTGCTGCTTTAAAATGCTGCATGACTTTGACGATTCTGGGGCACACATAAATCAAGCAAGCCAGTAAATTGTAAATTATGAGCCTGCATCAGCTGCAAGTGCTCTGCCATCTGCCATGCTGAATGTGTGCAGATGCAAAACTCTTGTTTGTTCTGGATTGAGAGCAAATTGTTAAGGTGATCATAGGAGGTGTTTGACTGAACAAATGACAGGCATTGCAAGCAAGGTATGTTTAAATGCTTTTTGCAAAAGTTGCAGCATCTCTCCTATTCAGAGAATGTTCTAAGCTAGAGAAATGGCATTTAGGGCAACCAAGTTGTGTGTCTTAGAGTCACATTTACTCAGTTTTGTGATCTGCTCATTTCACAGGTGAAGACAGTTTCTAAAAACACATTCTTTTTTTTTTTGCTAGCATGAACTTTAGGGTTGCCTGAAATGAGATTTTTATTAGTAGTACCAGTCTACCTGGTATCCTGAGAGGCACTGGGTCTATGTGGCATATTATTAGTTTTGTTCTTTAGCAATTATTTTGGAGGATAGCAATTTGGTACATTCATAGCATCCAAAGAAGCCAAGAAATATGGCACATATACTTATCATAGTTACTTATATGCCCTTTAGAAACATCAGGTAGCTTGGGAATGACATTTTCTGTGATTCCCAGTGTGTCTACTCTAGTCATTGAAATTATTTACCGCCTATGGCCGAGACAGAGGAGCGGGAAGGTTCGCGCGGCAAATAACAGCACACACATACACATGGCTGGGTAAAAAATGGCCACAACTTTATTAACATAACAAAGAGACAGGAGTATTGGCGCGGCATGTGGATCGGATCCACCGGACTGCATCGGCTGACCCGCCTGCCAGCCGATGACCCCCCGCCCCCCTCAGGCGCCCGCTGAGGGAGGGGACCAGAGGAGTGGCATTGAGAAGGGGGGAGGTCACCTGGTGTACACCCTTGGTGATCCCCCTGCCACCTGGGAGGGAGGATGCCCCGGCAGCCCCCGAGCTGGGCGTGCCTTCATACTCCCTCCCAAGATTCCTTATGGGAATCCCCTGCCTGGGGAGCCTGCGCCCGAGGGCCTGGCTCCCCAACAAATGGGATCCGATCCAATGCCCAACCGCCCGAAGTTGTGACAGGTAACACAAGAAACAGGGAGCGGAGGGTGGGAGCACGCTCGCCGCCGCCGAAGTGGGCGGGGGCGTGTCCAGCAGCCGGTTAAATACCCGGCTGCCGGACCTTGGAGGGAACCGCCGCCCGGGCCGTGCGGCCGGCCCCGCCCACCGTCGGCTCGGCCCCGGGCCGCCGCGATTGGCTGGCCCGGGGTTTGAACCGATTGGTCGCTGGCTCGCCCGGGGCATGCCGGGCGAGCCAGCGAGCATGGCGGCCGACGCGGTTCCCGCTCCCCCGCCCGCCGGCGGCAACGGGGGGGCACAGGTAAGTCTGGGCCCCCCATTTACCGCCTATGGCCGAGACAGAGGAGCGGGAAGGTTCGCGCGGCAAATAACAGCACACACATACACATGGCTGGGTAAAAAATGGCCACAACTTTATTAACATAACAAAGAGACAGGAGTATTGGCGCGGCATGTGGATCGGATCCACCGGACTGCATCGGCTGACCCGCCTGCCAGCCGATGACCCCCCGCCCCCCTCAGGCGCCCGCTGAGGGAGGGGACCAGAGGAGTGGCATTGAGAAGGGGGGAGGTCACCTGGTGTACACCCTTGGTGATCCCCCTGCCACCTGGGAGGGAGGATGCCCCGGCAGCCCCCGAGCTGGGCGTGCCTTCATACTCCCTCCCAAGATTCCTTATGGGAATCCCCTGCCTGGGGAGCCTGCGCCCGAGGGCCTGGCTCCCCAACAAATGGGATCCGATCCAATGCCCAACCGCCACCAGAGCCACAAGTGGCTCCCGCCAACACTCCTACCGCTGAAGCCACTCCAGCAAGCCGTCACGCAGGTCCTGCAACCATATGTCATTGCCCCAGCTGGAAAGATGAACCCCGTCAGGACGAAACAGGGGGGCCACGCGATGTGAGATGTCCCAGTGCGCGATAAAGGAGCCTCCGACCGCCGCCACGTGCTGGCCCATGGCATGTGCCAGCTTCTGCCTGACAGTCTCCATCTTCCCGGGGGAGCGGGCCCCCCGCCAACAACACCTCTGGAGTAAGTCTGACCACAGGATAGCAGTCCGTGGAAAGAGACCCTGCAGGAATCCCAGGTCAGCACACATGGCTCGCTTGAGTTCCGGGCCCTCCCGCTTGCCCAGGTCGTTCTCGCCCAGCTGAATGACCAACGCGTCCGGCGGGCCAGACTGGCGTGCTTGCCGTTGCAGCATGGGGACCAGGGCCTCCCAGAGCATTCCTCGCACGCCGAGCCAGCGAAGGTTGAGGTGTTCCTCCAGCCCCACGTGCCGACCCCAGCCAGATGCCTCCGCGTACTTGCCAGCCCAGTGCACGATGCTGTGCCCAAAGATCCACACTGTCCTCCTTCGCCCTGTCACAGAAAACATAAGACTGTACATTAATGACCGGCTTCCCCCGAGGGGCGAATGTAAGTCCGGAACGCCCTGGACCGCCAACGCCCGATGGCCTTTATGGCCGCGGTGGGCAGACCCCGCTCATGCGCCTCCGTGGCGGCGCCAATGCGGAACGAATGAGTTCCGAAATCCTGGGGAGGGAACCCCAGGGCCCGTAAGCAGGAGCGCAAGACCGCCGCAAACTGGTAGCGGGTGAGAGGGGAGTGATCCCTGTGTATGAGGAATGGCCCGCGGAAGTCAGGCCGCAGACCCAGGTAGTCTCCCACTGCCCGGACTGGGCACAGGGCCCGGTTGCTAGAGGGCCGCAGGGTGACGGTGTGCCCCCTCCCCCGCTGGTCCGTCTTGGACTGGCGGACAGTAATGGATACCCGGCGGGGGGTCCAATCAATGTCACTGGCCCGCAGCGCCCGGGCACTGTCTCCCGACCGGGAGCCCGCGACCAGCTCGCCCACCCTGAATGCCCCAAAGAATGCTAATAAAAAGGCCGCGCGGAACAGCTGGGCCTCGAAGGGGGACCAACAGAGGTCTGGCACCACGCGGAGGATCCCCTTCAGCGTGGCTAAGGTAATAGGCCGCCTGCGGTCAGGAGGAGGGGGGGCCAGGCGCGCCCAACCCTCCACCGCTCTGCGCACCAAGAAGCCGCCGCAAGGGTCCGGGTGACCCGCTGCCTTACAGAAGAAGGCGATAGCTGCCAGGTCCCTCCGCATGGTCCTGGTGGATAGGCCCAGGTCGCGGAGGTGGGCCAAATACTGCAGCACCATATCTTGGGTCACGGGCCCCGCCGCCCCACCCCCGCAGCCCTCGGAAAAGGATTGAAATCTGGATGCCGCTGCGGTGTATGCTCGGAGGGTGGAAGGCGCCACCGAGCCCAGGACCCCCTGCATTATGGACTCCCTCCAAGCAGCCACAGCTCCTCCGGGAATGGGTCGGGCTCGCGACGAGCCTCCGGTGCCAGCGAGAAGAATCTCTCCATCTGGAAGCGAGATAATGCGTCTGCCAGGTCGTTGTTTACCCCTGCTATGTGTTGGGCAGAGAAGGTGATGTTAAAATCCAGACAGTATAATACAAAACGGCGGACCACTCGCATAACCCGCTCAGAGCGAGAAGACTGGCGGCGGATAACCTTCACTGCCGCCATGTTGTCACACCAGAATGTGACCCGCCTGTCCCGCAGGAGCTCCCCCCACATGGCCACGGCAACCAGGATGGGAAACAGTTCCAGGAAGGTCAGGTCCCGGAGTATTCCGGACCCTGCCCACGTGGCCGGCCAGCGCTGGGCGCACCAGCGGCCCCTGAAGTAGACCCCAAACCCCTGGCTGCCGGCGGCGTCGGAGTGGACTTGCAGGTCTGTCCCCAAGTCCAGCGGGTCCTGCCAGAGAGAGATCCCATTGAATTTGCCCAGGAAGTCGAGCCAGACCCGCAAATCGGCCCTGAGGCCTGCCGTGATCCGTATCCGATGGTGAGGGGAGGTGACCCCCCGGCACGCATGCGCCAGGCGGGCGCAGAAGGCCCGCCCCGGGGAGACCACCCTGCAAGCGAAGTTAAGATGGCCGATAACAGACTGCAGCTCCCTAAGGGTGCACTTGGAGCGGGGCAGGATGCTGGCAATCAGATCCCGAAGGCGCACAAGCTTGTCCTCGGGGAGCCGGGACAGCCCGGCCACCGAGTCCAGCTCGATCCCTAAATAGGTGAGCCGCGAGGCCGGGCCCTCGGTCTTTTCCCGGGCCAAGGGGACCCCCAGCTCGGCGGCCAGGGCCTGGAAGGTGCTGAGCCGGGCAGCGCAGCACGAACTGTTGGGCGGGGCCATGATGAGGAAGTCATCCAAGTAATGAGTAACAAACGGAGACCCCATGCGGTCCTTAGCCACCCATTCTAGGAATGTGCTAAAGGTCTCAAAGGCCGCGCAGGCGATGGAGCACCCCATGGGCATGGCCTTGTCCACATACCAGTGATCCTGAAACTTAAAACCCAGCAGGCAATGATCCCCTGGGTGTACTGGCAGCAAACGGAAAGCCGACTGGACATCGCACTTAGCCATGAGAGCCCCCTGTCCGCATGCCCTGACCAGGCGCACTGCCTGGTCGAACGATGCATACCTGACCGCGCACAATTCAGGGGGAATGGCCTCGTTGACCGAGGATCCCTTGGGATATGACAGATGGTGTATGAGCCGGAACTCCCCAGGGGCTTTTTTGGGGACGACCCCCAGGGGGGACACCCTCAGGTTGGGTAAGGGGGGGCTAGAGAAGGGGCCTGCCACCCGCCCAGCTGCTATCTCCTTAGCGATTTTGGCTGCGACCACCTCGGGGAGCTCCCTGGCGGATTTAAGATTCCCCGATGAGGAAGCCACCCGCGGGCCCGTGTAGGGGATGCGGAAGCCCACGGCGAACCCCTCCCGCAAAAACTTGGCGGCCTCTCTGTTAGGGTAGCGCGCCAGCAGGGGGAGCAGGGCCCGGAGCTGGACCGGGGTACGGGCCAGCCCCAACCCCTCGGAGGGGGAACTAATTACTGCTGGCGGGCTGCGCGGTGGATGAGGCCGATCCCCCGTCCTTGCGGGAATTGTTGGAGGACCGGCCCCCGCGAAAGGGGTGTGAAGGGTTCCCCCCCCGGGGGCAGGACGGGCGTGAGTGGGCCCCCCCACAGGCGTCACAATTGTGCTCGAAGCGGCATTTCGAGCGCTGGCACTTCCCCTGATTATATTCCCAGCACACGCCCCGAGCCCTGTCCCTGCGAGGCTGCCACCGGCCTGCCCGCAGGGAGTCACTCTTTCCCTTCATGTGGGGGCCTACCAGCCACAGCCAAAGCTTCTGGCTGATGAGGTCCCACCGGGCCCTGGGGTTGTGGGAGGCCCTCTTCCGGAAGGCCTCATCATAATCCATAGCAGCGGCTTCCCCCGCCAAGGCCCGAGCCCTCAGGACATTTCCCAGGTGGTTGGTCAGGTGCCATCCCCGCTCGGGGTACGCGGCCTGGATGACCCCCATATAGACCGTGAATCCTTCAAGCCAGTTGGCGAAAGACCGTTCCGCCACCTCCTTCTTGCCCCCCCGCTTATCCCTCTTGGACGGAGGTGCGCTCCTCCCATCTTCCGCCTCTGGGCGGAGCAGGGAAAGGACGTCTACATAGTAGCCGTCCAGTATGCGCTCCCTGACCCTGCGGGCCAAGTGAATCCCCGGGGGGTCCTCGTCGTCCGTGAAATGGGCCACCCGTGGGGGGGCTTCCTCGGACCCCCAAACCTCCCTGGGATCCCCCTCCCCTGGCCGCGGCCTGTCCCTCCTCCGCTGGGCCCAGCCTGGGAGGCCCGGGACTCTGGCTGCCACCTCCCAATAATCCTCCCCTTCTGCCCCTTCCTCTGCGGAGGAGGTCTCACCTGATGTCCAGTCGCTGTCTGTCTCCTCCCGGTGATGGCGGCGCCTCCCTTTTCGGCGAGATGTCCTGCTACGCTTGGAAGGCCTCCGGCGTTCCCCACTGCTGCTGCTCTCCGAGCTGGAGGGGGAACGGGCTTGCTGCCGCGGAGTGCCTCCGCGCCCCCTCTTTGCCCTCTCCTGCGGTTTACGCTGAGAGGCCATGCCCAGCTCGGCGGCGGGCTGAGCTGTCCCCGTCCCAGTGTTACCCAGGTGCTCCACCCGCTCAATCAGGCGCTCCAGTGCCCGGGAGATATCTAAAAGAGCACTGGGGCTGGCCTCCCCAGCCGTCCCCAGGCCCCTTGCCCTCCCCGCTGCCTGAGTTCTGGGCCCTCTGGCGGTGGCCCCTTTCTGGCTGCCTGGCCGCTTGCCCCTTGACACAGCCTCCCCCGCCCCCTGGCTGGGATGCGGCCCCCCCTTGCGAGAGGCCGCCCTCCTTGTGGACGAGGATGGGGAGGAGGGTGCTGGCCTGCTGCGGCCCTCCGCCGGCCCGGGCCTGCCGCCCATGTCGCCGCCCCTCTTCCGTGGGGCCTTTTTAGAAGCCCCTTTGGGCGCCCTTTGAGCCCCCGCGGGCGTGCCGCGTGCTCCGGCCCCCGCTGGGGCGCCTTTCCTGCTTGGTGCCATGGCCACCCCCCCACCAACCAGCACAGCCCGGGAGGGTCAGGGAAGCTGGGCAAGAGGAGAGGCCGGGAAAAAACGAGCTCCAGCTGCTGAGGCCCGCCCCGCTGGCTTCCTTGTGGGCAGCCGCGCCACCCCCACCCGGCCGCCGTCGACCGGTTGCGCCTCTTCCCCGGCGCCTCGTCTTCTGCCGGGCCCGCGGGGCCGAGACAGGAGCCGCGAGGGGCTCAGCTAAACCCCTCCAAGCAACCTGCTCCGCCGCGCGACTCGCCCGGGCTTCCGACGCCGCCGCCTCCTTCCTCTCTTCGCTCTTCCGTCTTCTGCGTGCGGAGCCGACTGCTCAGCACGCTCGCCGCCGCCGAAGTGGGCGGGGGCGTGTCCAGCAGCCGGTTAAATACCCGGCTGCCGGACCTTGGAGGGAACCGCCGCCCGGGCCGTGCAGCCGGCCCCGCCCACCGTCGGCTCGGCCCCGGGCCGCCGCGATTGGCTGGCCCGGGGTTTGAACCGATTGGTCGCTGGCTCGCCCGGGGCATGCCGGGCGAGCCAGCGAGCATGGCGGCCGACGCGGTTCCCGCTCCCCCGCCCGCCGGCGGCAACGGGGGGGCACAGGTAAGTCTGGGCCCCCCATTTATCGTAACATCTAGGAGCTGTCATGATCCAAATATTGTGAACCTACCCAGAGCCCCCACTAACTGCTACCATCATGTATCTTGGGAATGGGAATGGTCAGCAGGAAGAGTATTCATAAGCTGCAGAGTGATGGCTGAAGGACAGGATTCCCATGGCCATGTTACCAGGTTCCTGATGATACCATCAAGAGCATGATAAGCGTCGCTCAGGAGAGGCTTGAAGGGTAAATGATGTTTTTAGCATTAATTGAACATCACACATCAAATTATTTTATAAAAGGCTATTCCAAATTGGGCCCAGGATAGGTAGTTCACCCATCATTACCCCAGATAATCACATTTCACACTTTTCAAATGACCCAGCGTAGCATATTGCACTGGTCACATGTAATCCACATGTGAGTTTGGCTGGCCTGTATCAGGAATCTGATACACTGTACTCCACTGTCTACCCAAGTTTCACAGTTTCCATTTAGAACCACAGATTCTATCGTTGTGGACACATGCAACAAGACCTGAATACTCTGGAGAAGTGGGTGGTTGTGAACAGGATGCAGTTCAACATAGATAAGTGCACAGTATTACATCTGGGCCACAAAAATGTGAAGCACAAATACAGGATGGGGGATATACTTCTGGGTAGTAGTGTATAAGAAAGAGATCTTGGAGTAAGAGTGGACTGTAAACTAAATATGAGCAGTCACTGTGATGCGGTAACAAAAAAGGCAAACTCAGTCTTGGGTTGTATCAAAACGGCCATTGCATCGAAATCACGGGAGGTCATAGTCGCTCTCTATACTGCTATGGTCAGGCCACACCTGGAGTACTGTGTGCAGTTCTGGAGGCCTCACTACAAAACGGAAGTGGAGAAAATTGAGAGGGTGCAGAAAAGAGCGATGACAATGATGAGGGGTCTGGAGACTGAGTCCTTCGAGGAAAGACTGAGGGCCTTGGGAATGTTTAGTTTGGAGAAATGGATATTGAGGGGGGACATGATTGCTCTCTATAAATATTTGAAAGGTTGTCATTTAGAGGAAGGCAAGGAGCTGTTCCAGTTGGCAGCAGAGGATAGGACTCAAAGCAATGGGCTTAAATTACATGCAGAAAGGTACCAGCTGGATATTAGGAAAAACTTTTTCACGGACAGAGTAGTTCAAAGGTGGAATCAACTGCCTAGGGAGGTGGTGAGCTCCCCTTCACTGGCAGTTTTCAAGAAGAGGCTGGATGAATATTTATCAAGAATGCTTTAGGCTCATCCTGCATTGGGCAGGGGGTTGGACTAGAAGGTCTGTATGGCCCCTTCCAACTCTGTGATTCTGTGAACTAGTTCTGAATATCTGCTATGATGACTCATCCACCCCAGTTTGCTTTTATTACTCAGAAGCACTCTTCTGTCTGAATGATTGCTCCCAGAAAAAAAAATCAACATTCTCTTTATTCATGGAGTGCTGTCCTGAGCATGCTCGGTGGGTACCTCGGCTGAGGGCTCACATTGATTACTGATCAGGGCCTGATCTGTTCAGGTCTGTGGGAGTGGTGGGCTAGGGCTCTAGTCCCTCCTTCCCTTTGAAATCCAAGGCCTTCCCAAACTGCCCAACAACATCCATAATCATAATCTGCATTCAATGACCTAGCAAAGAAATAAGTGATTAAATTATTGGGGTTCCAAAAATGGTCTGCCTTGCTGACTCTTGAGCTACCATGTTGCAGATATGGAGCCATAATTTATCCATGATTAATTAATGATCTTCTACTTTTCCCTTAGAGCACTGAAAGAAATAACTGTAAGCAAGATGTTGTTATCAGTGTGTGATTGTAACTAACTCCCTTGCAATAAAATGGGTTTAGACTAGAGGAGGGCATGAACAGAGGGAAAAAAACCCCAAACATGATGTTCGTTGTTTGTTGCCATCCACGAACAGGGAATCACAAACAACCATGAACATGACCCTGTTCATGAACATGTTCATGGTTGGCTGTCATGGGAGGGAGGGGGGAGACTCTGAAGGGAAGAAGTTTCCCCATGCTGTTTGCAAACAGTGTGGGGAACCTCCTTCCCTTCAAAGTCTCCCTCCTTCCAGCTGGCTAGAGGGAAGGGGGGAGACTCTGAAGGGAAGAAGGTTCCCCATGCCGTTTGCAAATGGTGTGGGGAACCTCCTTCCCTTCAAAGTCTCCCTCCTTCCAGCCTGGTGGAGGGAGGGGGGGAGACTTTGTCTGGAAACCCCTGACAAGCACCTGAGTCAAGGGTGAAGTGCCCCTCTCCCTGCTGCTGTGCAGCAGCAGGGAAAAGGGCATTTCACCCCAGCAGGCTGCAGTCATCCGCTTGTCAGGGGTTTCCTTGACAAGCAGCTGAGTGGGGGATTTAAATGTCCCTCTTCCTGCACTGCGCAGCAGCAGGGAGAGGGAAATTTAAACCCCGGCAGGCTGCAATCAGCCCTTGTCAGGGTTTTCCCTGACAAGCAGCTGAGTCGGGGTGAAGTGCCCCTGGGCTTAGATTGGGGTTTCCAGGGCAACAGGAGTTCAGACAGAATTCAGAAAGTCCGTGCCTACTGTTGCCAAGGGAATAGATTGAAAGGCATCTGACAGTCTGGCGTGACGAACGGCTGATGAACACCATGAAAAGGGCTTGGAATGAACACATGTTCATCGGGAATGGGGCCTCACAAACAGCTTGCTCACGAACAGCTGATCGGGCAGTTTGTGGCTTTCTTTTGTTCATATTGCTGTTCGTGCCCATCTCTAGTTTAGACTATGCATTAGCTCCTTGAAAGAGGGATGAACTGAACAACTCTACTACTCCTATCAAGCCACCCTGTGCAGAGATAATGAACTGATATCCAACTGTTATCACTGCATGGCTCCCTGCATCTAGATCCCAATCCCCAATAATCCCTTCCCTATCTGTGCAGGGTCTGTTCTGACACAAGGTGTGAGGGTGGACGGGTCTCAAAGGTTACAAGCTACATTGAGTATGAGAGCCTCCCCCCACCAAGTCTTTGCAAAATAAAATACCAGTGAAAATTATTTTTAACCAGATTTAGTATCTTTTTAATATGATGCCTTGCTACAGTCTACGTAGTAGCATGCAAAAATAGAACTAGGCAACTAGACTCATAAAATGTTAACGAGTTATATGTAAGCAACATTTTGATTCTCTGCTTGGCAGCACAATTCTCAATGCACTGATCAGAAGACTTTAGGGCATGACGTTCCTAATGAAAGGATACCAGTCTTCAGTGAACTATCTGGCTATATCTTGAAGACTAATATGCCTTTCCAGACGAAGGCATTAAAATCTATTTGCTTGTTGCATTACAAAATATGGGCTGTGATAGTTAGGAAATACACAATATGTTAATAGAGACCATATGCACCTTGCACAATACTAAGTTCTATCAAAATTATTATTGGCTCTCTGAGAGTTAAAGACATTAGCAAACATTGCAAGTATTCTGTGAAGTGAATATTTTAGTGGGCTTTGGATCACCAGTGCTTCTTAATGAAGGCCCGAGTACCGTGGCTGCCCTAGCAATAAACAAATGCCGTTATGAGCCTGTAAAATGTGCAGATCTCATTTGCTGAGTTTTCATTTTTCTGTTTCCATATCTGCAATCTATTTGGAGGAACAAATATTTTCAAAATAAATACACCATATCTTTACCCCATTGTTTCACAAAGCTGGGATGAGTAGGGTTTCCTCATCAGCAATAGGGATACATGAATTCCTGCATTCAGCTCACGTCATACACACTAGTTGCAGTCATCCCCCGAAATGACCAACGTGATTGCCAGACTAGTCCTCTGAGTTTGCTGGATGACTGTACGTCTAACACAGCAGCACTCACTCACACATGATTGGCTATCATGCATGCATGCTTGGTGTGTCAGACATGTGGTTTAGCACACATTTTCACTATGGCCGCTTTCACAACAAGGATTTTTATCCATTTAGCTGCTCTGTTTCTGCCATAAAAACCTCCCCCGAAGTGATTTTTTTTCCTCCTGGGGGCTCAATTTCTGCAGCTCCCCCCTCCCCCCACTGTGCATCACTATGTTATGGGGGGAAGTAGCAAAAAAGCAGCACTATGCTGCACCAGTTTGCAAGGAAGTTTGCTGCACAAGCAAAGAAACCACAATCACTCACCTTGACAGACTCATTCACAGTGAAGTTTGCAACATCCTTAATCTAAAGAGATTCCTTCGAGAATTGGTTCTTGCCTTGGATCCCTTTTTAGGGATTAAGGTTTTGTCTGATGCTGGGCACCTTCAATCTAAATCATAACTGCACTGTCAAGAATCCATTCTACTTGTGAGAAGCCTCAAACATAGCTTCTTTTCACAACTGACTCTGAGGGAGATGTAATGATTGATACGAAGACCAGGCTGTTCCTTCACTCTTCTAGGAGCTTTGAATAAGGGCCAAGCTACACATGATGAAAGACACTTGCCTGACAAGTGGATTGAGTGGAGGGCAAGTGAACAGGGAGAAATACACTTCCCATTCAAGTGTCATTTGTCACTTGTAGCTTGGCTCTGAGTCTTTTGTTCAGTGTTATTCTGTGATTTAAAGATAACATTTCCTCTTTCTATTGCCAGAGCACTGCTTTGTGCCTGTTATTACCAATTTCTTCTCTGTTCTGATCGCTGGATTTCAGTGTTTGTGTTACCACCTATCCTGGGCTCATTTTTAGGTGATCTCCTGACCATAATGTTCAGCTTTCATTTTGCCACATATAACCACAGATTAATTTCTGATTGAATTAGAGCATGACCATGTACCATTCCTAAGGCTAAACATGTGCAGGGCAAACTTCTTGCTTACAGATATTGACTCCTGAACCAACGATTTCTAACATAGGTGGTACACACCCCCACTGAGCACAGCTCCAAGGGATCTGTCCAAGGGCCAATCTCTGGAGCTTGTTTGGGAGCAAAGTCCTCAGGATTGGTTCAGAGCCTTGGAGATGGATGGAACTTTGGTGTCGACTGTGACACCCTGTATCACATATATGCTTTCATCTACACAGATATATAGATCCAAATAAGCAAGCAATTGTTGACCAAGATAGAAATCACTACGTGGGCCACAATAGGGTTGCCAGGTGTCCAATATTCACCTGGACATTACAGTATTCTCTTGGACTGTCTGGGGAAAATGGGATTAAAATACTGGACAGATGAACCAGGAGGTGCCACCGCAACCTGGGCCAGCCTCACTCTGGTGCTCCACCCCTAAGTAAGGCCAGCCAGGCCAGAGAAGGAGGTGCTATTCCACGCCTTGGCCCCGTGAAGCCAGCCAGGTGGTGGAGGTGGCAGATGACATCACTTCCAGAAGTGACATCATCATGCCGGGCCTGGAAGCATATGCATGCACAAAACTTCTAAACTGGCAAGTCCCTTCTCCCCCCCCCCCCCCCCCGTATAATCTGTAACCCTAGGCACCAATAGGCAGGGTATGAAGGTGATGAAGAAGAATACTGCTCCCAAGGTTCAATGGACCTACTCTGAGGTTAGATTAAAATATAAAAATGTATGCATATACTCATTATTATCAGTAAGACACTTTCAAAATGAGCATACTGCACACTGAATAATAAACCTACTTGGTCTATATTCATGTAATGTTTTCATGTAGCACAAAATATTAATTTTATCAAGGTCCAATTCTCTTCAGGTTGCTGTGTTGTCTTCCTGACTATTCAAAATGTATTCTGTGCAAGTGAGGCCAATAAATATTCCTCACAGGTTCCTAGCTAATGTTTATTTATAACTAACTCTGCTGGGTATATAAGTGCTTGGTTATGCGCCTGCGAATTAATCAATGAGCAGGCAATCAAAATTAGTCTTTAAAATTCTGGCAGCTTTTATACTGTTTATACAGCTTTTATTCTCACTATTATAGAATACTAATTACATTTCAAAATGTTTCCACTGAGCTGAGTGTTTTTATTAATTTTGTCAATAAAAATATAGTAAATGGTCATACAGGAAGCTGCCTGTCACTCCTCCCAAACCCACTGAAACTTTTCATAGAGACAGATGTATTTCTTTTTTTCCTTCATTCCAGCTCTCTGTGCCTCAGTTGTAAGGCTGATCTGTTTAGATTTAAAGAGTACTAAAAACTGTACTTTTCCTTAAGGTCACTGACTATATTAACCAAGCTTCACATAACAATCACCCACTCTGAGAAAGGCACAGAGGCTGCTGTCGTGCTCCCGACTGGACTTAGGGGAGGCTGATGCTATTTGCGTGACTGTGGTAAATCAAAAACAGAAAAGACTGCAATCATGTAGATCTCAGCAACTACAAATATATCTTGCATGCAAGTGCCAGTCCTCAAAAACATTATCTCTGGAAGAGCGTGAGCCTGGTTGTAGTCTCTGCACAGTTCTCATAGTAGGAAAAACAAGCTTCATAGAATCAGAGAATCAGAGAGTTGGAAGGGGCCATACAGACCATCTAGTCCAGCCCCCTGCCCAGTGCAGGATGATCCTAAAGCATCTCTGACAAATATTCATCCAGCCTCTTCTTGAAAACTGTCAGTGAAGGGGAGCTCACCACCTCCCTAGGCAGTTGATTCCACTTTTGAACTACTCTGACTGTGAAAAAGTTCTTCCTAATATCCAGTCGGTACCTTTGTGCATGTAATTTAAACCCATTGTTTCAGATCCTACCCTCTGCTGCCAACTGGAACAGCTCCCTGCCCTCCTCCAAATGACAGCCTTTCAAATACTTAACGAGAGCAATCATGTCCCCCCTCAATCTCCTCTTCTCCAAACTAAACATTCCCAAGGCCCTCAGCCTTTCCTCATAGGGCTCAGTCCCCAGACCCCTGATCATCCTCATCGCTCTCCTCTGCACCCTCTCGATTTTGTCCACATCCTTTTTGAAGTGGGGCCTCCAGAACCGCACACAATACTCCAGGTGCGGCCTGACCAAGGCAGTATAGAGAGGGACTATGACCTCCTGCGAGGTCATATGCTTCATGTCATCTTGCTTGCCTTGTGTGAACAGCATAGGAATCATCACGAGATCAGGATAGCCTGACAGAGAGTGCTGAGATGGGGAAGTGACCCACATGGTTTCAGTGACGTAAATAGTTCCTGGAAGAAAAAACAGAATCATTAGGTGAAAGTTGGAGACCAGGGTATTAAAAGAAGCACTCTGAAGAAATGTGTGCGGCAATGCCACAAATGTGAAGAAGGGCAAAGAACCCTTTTCATCCAAAGGGTACATATATACCAAGTCTCCATCCAAGTGGATTTCATCTGAGACATCTGGTGATGCTGGGTGGGAATCAAAGTTTCCATCGATAGCAAAAGACAGTATAGCGACAGACATTGCATATTTATTCTCGTATCAACTGGGCATGAGAGGGCAGATCGCCTTTGCTGATTAGGGCACTTATTTCCAGTTGCAATCTTTGTAGACTGCTGCACTGTGAAATGCTTGTACTAATATATCAGTTTGCTGTTGCTGCCTCTTCAGTCTTTCATTTCCCAAAGTTGCTATTGTGTTGGTTTCCATACCGTAGTAGCTATTTAATACTCACTGTGTATGCTCAGTATGCTTAAAATGTCAGTAGAAAACTTGAAGGTGGTTGTAGTGCCAGTGTTGACGTATCATTTTAAAATGAAAGACAAGAACATTCCCTTATCATGTATATTGTAACAATTTCAGTCAGGTCACAGATGCCTGCTTCCCCCTTTTAAGTTGACTAATCAATCTCTGTGATCTGCTTGTTTATTCTTTATCATGTGTGCTGAACTTTCTTGCTTGTTCAAGCTAAATTGTCTCATCTATTATAATTAAAATGTGCATGAGAGTCACAAATAGAAGTAAATTCTGAAGAATCAGGTTGGGAATTCAGAAAACACTCCAAAGACAACATGAGATAAAGTTGCTGAATTACTCAGACAAAATGTGCAGCATTGAAGATTAAAAAGAAAACAAGCTTTTTACATTTGAAAGAAACTCTAATATGATTATGTGTCCAATTTTATATTACCAAATCTTTTGAGCTGTGTGTAGGAAGGGATCTTCTCAGTTAAGGTAAAAATAATCTTTATTATCCGTCATATTTTGAAAGTTCTCCTGTAAATAGATACCCTCATTTGTGATTTTTAAAGGCAAAATCTTTTTAAGAATAAACAAAATTTTGCTACTATTTTGCTACTACAGACTAACACAGCTAACTCCTCTGGATCTAAGAATAAACAACCATTGACTATCCTGGGAAGAGTTTTCTAGAGGCTAATGGATAGTCTACTCCGTTATGCTTATGTGTGCTTTGCTGCATCAAATTTGGCATGTTTATGACAGCATGATGATTTTCAATACAAACATTCATCCCATGGTTTGATATTCTCATTGTAGCGGGCAGAAGACTGCTAGCTTCAGTGGCAGAGGTCAGGAGGCAGGGTGCAGCAGAAAACAGGGAAAGAGACTGAGCGAAGGAAAGAGTAAATGTGAAAGAAGTGGAGAGAGGAAGGGAGAGAGGGAGGTGTGGGGATAAGTGGAGAAGAAATGGGTCAGCGAGACTGAGAAGCAGAAGGGAGTGATGGAGACAGGGCCAAGGCATGGCACTGATCAACTGAGCCAAGGAGGGCTGGAATAGTGCTTGGGTGACGGCAACCCTGGGCAGCTGTACTTTATTTGTGCCAGCAAAGGTGTTTCCATGGACTTCTCTGACTGGCAGTGAGTTTGCAGTGGAAGGTACCTTCAACATGCTCCTTCCTCAGGAGTTTTCAGAATGTGGTAGAATACAAGCCGCTATTAAGTATTTTGCTTTCTTAATACTCAGTTGAGTACTTTGCCTTTAATATCTTTTAAAAACTTTTTTCCTTTTCTTGGATCCATCTTCTTTTATTGGCCACTTGTCGGGTCTGTTACCCACAGCTCTTCCATATTGCTTGTCTGATATATTTTTCCAGTACTGTTTATGTTCACAGGAGCAGCCTGGTTCCCAAGACAGCCTTATCTAGGATGGCTCACCACAGAGAGACCTTGAGACAACCCCTTTTGCTTTCCCACCTTCTGTACTAGTTGGGTAGACACCGAGGGTGGGGGCTGGACGAAAGGGGTGATATACTGTAGCAAGCACTTACCACGTCATTCTCAACAAGAGATCTGTGTACAGCCAAAGCTTCTTTTAGCCTTTGGATTATCTATGGACACTTGTACTTTCTGAATATATATTCTCTCAATAAATAACCTTTGACTCAAGAGACCTTGGATTTCTTGCTGCAAGGGGTGGGAGATGAAATCAGAGTATCCTGCTTTCCATGGACTGATACCACTCCTCCTTTTGCTACTCTGGGATATCCAGATAGCCTCCTTGCCCTCATTCTTTAAGACACTAATGAAACCCACTGGTATTTTTGAACTTTTCTTAACCAACTTAATTAAACCCTCCCCCTAAAATCTTTGGTAACTATGGATGAGCATATGAAAGACAGATGCTTGCATTTTGCCCTTGTGGCACCCTGCCAACATGTGCATTAGGCTGAAAAATTCTGTAATTAGCTAATCTGATTGATATTTATTGTGATTGTGCCGCATTTTTGAACACACTGCTCATTAGATGCCTTACGAACAGTATTCTTTTGATGACATAATTTGTGCTTTTAAATATAGTAAAAATGATTGTGGTATGATCACAACTCTTCATAGTTTCAATACAGGATTTCTTAAGTTCATCTTTAAATGATGAAATATTTCAAGATTCTTGATCAAGTTTGGCTTCCATAATGTGGACAAGAAGTCTCTTTTCATTTATGTCATTGAACAAATAAAAGTCACAAGGCCCCCAAAATGTCTTTCATATCTGTGTCTCATAGAATCATGATAGATACAGACAGTTAGACAACTCATGACTTTGATCCCCAAAGTAAAGTCTCTTCCTGTCATCACTAAGCAATTTCTTAAGTAAGTCTAATGAAGGAAGCAGATGCCTGTTCTATTATTCCAAAAATGCATACCAGGTTAGTCAAGCATTTAGGGTTTTCCCCCTCTGTAGGCACAATCTCTTGAAAGTTCAACACAGGATTCACTGAAATAAATGAGAGCTATTAGAGAGTCACATAATATTGTATACAAAATAGAACAAGGACAAATGCTATGACTGATACAGTGGAAACGAATCAAAAGATTTCTATTGAGTTTGCTGTCTACTAGGGCATTTGTCCATTCTTTTGCAAATGTTTATACCAGTTAAATCTCATTCTGTGACTATAATCATTAAAATATGGCTACTTAGAATTTCAGACATCCTCAAAAGTAGCATAATTTTCATGATAGGGCTTTGGCTTAGTGATAGACCGTCTGCTTTGCATGTAACTGGCATCTCCAGTTAAGGGGGTCAGGGAGCAGGTGATGTGGAAGACCTCTACTGAATGCCTTGTATAGGTGCTGTCAGGCAAAATGGGCAATACTGACCTTAATAGACCAATGGTATAAATTACAGTTCTTCACTTTGTACAGGTCACTGATGCGGAGTTATCGAATAGCACCCAAGCCATGATTTTAAGTAAAAAATTAACATGCCTTGTACTCTTCATACAGGACAGAACTTAATACTTGGCTACATAATTCAGAAATACTTTGTCTCTGAAAAATGATGGCAATAGAAGTGTCATCAAATGTGTACTTTGCAATTTTGCCTATATGGTGCAGTGCATCAAGCATCTGAAAAACAAGAATACAGAAAGCAGCATCTAAAATGTCACCCCTAAGAGTATATGTGAAAGGAAAGAGAACTACTGCATGGTTTATCATGATAGAGGATCAAGGGAGTTCTATGTTCATCAAGAGCTAATTTGTAAAGGTAATCATGTTACTGTCTTTTGTTCTACAACTGATTGGTTCCAAAACCAGGTACACTGTTTCATCCTGAAAACCACTGCTTATTGCTGATATCAGGTCTGGCAAATGAACATGAAGTAATATTATTTGACTATTCTTAATTTAAGCTCCTTCCTTTTCTTTATCACCAGTATGCAGGTTTCCATAAGAAGTTGTTGTCAATCCAATACTAATTAAATCAGTGAGGGAAAAGACATCAAAGGCTTAGGTAAAAATAGTATTTTTTAAATAAAAAAAAATTCTTAGAACAAAATACAATCTCTCTCACCCACACAGAGTTTGCCCATGGCTGAAAATGTTATAGGCACTGTGTTTTAGATAGATACGGCTTTTTAACTAGGAGAGTTGCAAACTCAGCTGGCAAACAATATACACTGTAGGGTAGCTTCCTTTCCCAATACTGAAGGGCAAGAAAACTCCATTTACTTCCTTCTGTAGTCACTTGCTGAATGGAATTGTATGATACAAGTCAAAGTTCCATTCTTTGGCATCCATCATATCAACACTTAAGAATTATTCCTGCATTCAAGTAGATCACTGGATTTTTTAATCATTTGATGATGGTAGATACTATGTTGTAATTGGGAATAGTGTTTCCATGGTTAATTTCTCACACCTTGGCCATACTGCCTAGCAGAACTGAGTCTTAGGGGGTGGGGGAGGATGTGGTTGCACTTACTTGTGAGACTGGTATTCATTGAGTGGTCAATGGTGCTGTCACACTTGGAAAATGCACATGCACAAGGCAGCCACAGAACGTTCTGAAGATCGGGGTGTGTGTGTGCTCTGCCTCCATCCTCAGTGTTTTTTCCAACCTTCATATCATGTGAGGAGGGGTGTGTGTGCGTCATCTGAACTGCCACAGATAAGCACATGTTGAATATCTGTTGCAGGTAAGTTCAGCTCATGGTGTTTGTGTACAGGAGCTCACTAGACCTAACTAACTGAGTTAGAGTGTTGGCATCAGAATCTAAGTTGAACAAGCATTGTAACAGTTTTCCCCTCTTTGTGATTTGTTTCTAGAACTCACAGCAGTGTTTGATCAACATGATGTTGAGGGGCCACGTATTATCCTTACATGTATGTTATATGCAAGCATGAGAGCCATTGTGATGTAGTGAACAGACTGATGGACTAGGATCCAGGAAGGCATGAGTCTGACTCCCCACTTCTACCATGGAAGCTTGCTGGGTGACCTTGGACCCATGACAAACTCTCAGCCTGGTCTACCTCACAGGGTCATTGTTGTGTGAAAGTGAAGGAGGGGAGAATGAATTTGAATTTCCAACATGGGAGAAAAATGGGAAATAAATAAATAAATAAATAAATAAATAAATTTTCTAGCAACTCCCCTAAGGGAAAACAGCTGAAGAAACTTGTGCCCTTGTCAAGTGAGAATGGCTCTGTAATTGACATTTGGCTCCTACCACTCTTACAACATGTTTGTATCAGGAAAATTTTACAATGGGAGATAGATTGAGCAGATGTTCTCTCTCCTTTCATTTTCCCACCATAACAAATAACAGAAGTGGATAATTTCTGAACTCTCTCTCTCTCTCTCTCTTTTGCAAATAAAACATAAAGAGAGAATATGCTTTTTACATCTGCTGAATGTAACATTTTTTTCCTTGAGACCTTTAGGTTTAGGAGAGAAAAGTTTAATATAATATCTTGGTTAAAATGAAAGAAACAATCTTAGGTAAATATTCTAGGAAACTTCCCAAAACTATCCTTATGAAATTTCAAGAAATAAAGATTGTATATTAATATGCTTAATTCACTAACTTTGCATACAGAAAAAAACTAATAAAAGGAAGTCTTGAGTGTTAGAAACTGCAGAGTACAAGTAACTACTGGGTCAAAAAGTTGTTTTACTTCAATTTAAAAAGATCTTGAAACAAACTCCATTAATAGTACAATCCTATGGAGAATTATTCCAGTCTAATCAATAGGCTCAAACTGGAGTAACTCTCCATAGGATTGCACTATAAGAGACATAGCGTTCCACTGGAGGACAAAGACAAAAAGGGGGGGGGACCAATCTGAAATCAAGTCAGGAACCAAGGTTGAACAACAAGAAAATGGAATAAAATAAATATAACAATTGATTGCACAGTGCACAGATTCATAAACTTAAAAATACAATGTATGAAATACCTCTAAAAACTCAGAAATGGTATATGCCAATCACGACAAATCACAATATGTTTATACATACATATTGACCAAAAGACCAAATGTGTTTCGACCCCGAGGGCCCTTCTTCAGTGCTCAAAAATTATTTTCACACACACAAAAAACTACAGCTTTATCAGTTATATCCAATATTGATTAGGATATGCAAGATCTTTCAGCATAGAGTATATATAAGACCATACTCCCATTTGTTCAACTTCACCATATTCCTTTTCCCTTTTCCTTTATGTAGTTTCTATAGCCATTGTTCAACCTGTTTTTAGCCTCTTGTGAGCCCTATTATTTCACCTCACCCTGCACTCCATATACTGAATTTTTATGAGAAATTAATGTTTCCCATTTAGCTCAAATAGCAAACTTGGTTGAAGGTGTCCTTGCAATACAATGTGGTCACGTTTAAGTACCTTTTCAAGATTGCTGTGGTTTTCTATTACCATCAATCAATGCAACCCATACTAATTAAGTGCTTTGCTATGCTCTTGCATGATTTATTAGGTCTTCCTTCATTAATGTGTTTGATCAGAAAAGTAATTAAACAAGGAACAGTGGCAGCAACACATACTTTGCATTAATTATTAAAAGAAGGATTCCTAGAATAAAAATGAGATAATTAATATTAATGCTGTCATGTTTCACTTGACGTCAAATTATTTGAACTTCTAGTAGGGCTAATCCTGAGATTTACCATAAACAAACTGCATAAGAGAGCACTAAAATGAACTAGTTCATGTTTGTTTTTCATGTGGACACTTGAAATAATTTAATTCTGTTCTTTTTGAGAAAAGGAAGTCTTTCATACCTCTTGAATTGGTTCAAACAGAAGTTCTACAGAATGGAGGCTAAACCAAGGATTATCCCCGCTGCCAAGGAACTGTAGTTTGGTAAGAGTATCTAACAGAAGATTCTTGGATCCTCATTGTACTAGTTCAGGATTATTTTGGAGAAGTATAAAGCAGTATAAAAGAGATACAAGAATAACAGTTTATATAGCACCTAGCAAATTTTCAACCATTCATTCATTAATGAGTTCCAAAGTCTGCCAGAGAGAGACTGAAAACCACACACTGTTGCTGTGGCTTCACTCTACAACATCCCAGGTGGGACTTAAATTCTGTAGAATAAAGCCAGTGGGGATTAAGTATAATTCTCTTGGTCAGATTCTCCCTTCATGCTCCAGACCCTGCTCTTCTTGTTTCTGCCCCCCCCGCCCCACGCCCCCCCCCCCCCGGGCAGCATTTTGTGGAGCATTTCAGTGGGCTGCAGTGGGAGGGGAAGGCAGGAAAACTCTGTTCCACTGGGAAACGTTTAGTCTGGATCCAACCAGGCCTATGAAAATTTTTCATAGTGTGCTTACACTGTACTTTAAAAGCTGGAATACAACAAAGCTGCACGGTGTAGCTCTTAGTGGGACTTTACCGCTTCAGACTGCAGGTATGGCATTGTGTGTTTAAATGCTTAACCACACACATTCATACGCAGACTCACACACATACAGAATAGGACCACTGATTCAAACTAAGAGACTTAAAGGCGTATAAGGGAATGACAAATGGTTATATTCACTGTTATATTTTAAACATACTAATAAAGCCTCTTTTCACCAAGTTATGTCACTGAAGAAAAATCAAAGCAAAGGAACCATTTAATTTTGTTTGGGCAAAGGAATCCTGCCATCACTCAATACTTTCTGAAACATTGGTCTCTTCTTGAAATGTGACCACACATCCATGGCTGTTTCCACACGACTTACCCGCCTCTGGAGCATTGCGCAAAACACGCGGAAGATAGCATCTTCTCGCATGAAATCATGCCAGGAAGACGCTATTATCCAGGAGTTTTGCGCGACATTGCGTCTTCCTGGCACGATTTCACGTGAGAAGATGCTATCTTCCACATGTTTTACGCAATGCTCCGGAGGCCGGTGAGTTGTGTGGAAATGGCCCATTTCACTTTTAACTGTTTAAATGACAAACATCAGGAAACAATTAATTTTAATTTACACTTCTCACCAAATAATTTAAAAACTTATAAAAAGAACACCCTCTATGCCTTCTATAACAGCATTATAGATCAATTAAAATATAAATACAAACAGCTTAACAGCTGGAGATGCAAGGGATTAAACCTAGGACTATCTACATGCAAAGCAGATGTTCTACCACTGAACCATCTACTACCCCTGCCTATGTGTTATGTGCCATCAAGTTGTTTCCAGCATGGTGACCCTATGAATTCATGACTTCAAAACGACCCATCATCGACAACCTTATAAACTGAAGGCTGTGGTTTCCCTTATTGAGCCAGGACATCTCATGTTTGGTCTTCCTCTTTCCCTACTGCCTTCAGCTTTCCTACCATTGTTGCCACCCCTCTCCATTTTTACCTTTACACACCCCACTCCCAGCCTGAATGCACTTTTGAAGAAAAAGCCTTTTTGCAGAGAAACTGCACTAATGAAATCAAGCCCCACAAGTCTGGAAGACAAAGGAACCTCTCCAGGTATTGCCTGGCACATGGTAGGCAATCACTGACCATTAATGTAATCTGGACCTTAAGTGCTCTGTGATAGCTTGGGACCCCAATTCAAATCTTCCCATTGTTTCCAAAATTACTGCCACAGGAATGACTTGGTGTTGTACCTTCAGTCAACCCCAGAATTCTGTTCTGAGCTCTGGCTAGTTTTACTTGTTTCCTCAACCATACATTTGGTGAAAGATTTTCTCTGTGTGATTTCCTAGTGTTTTTTTTTAATGAGAATTACTTTACATTTAGGATTGGCTGTGCAGGCACACCTGATGATTATTTGATAAGTTTGATAAGAGTTTAATCATAAGCTTGATAGTTTTAGTTGTACAAATGGTTTTAGTACGATTTCTGTGGAGGCCTAATGGGGTTGCCAGGTACAGGTTGGGAAATTCCTGGAGATTTGGGGGGTGTATGTATGCTCGGCTGTAGCCCTGAAAGCAACCCTGAACATTATCCAAGTTTTCTGGTCGCCTCCATTCTCATGCCATGTGCTGTCTGAGATTGCAAGAGAGAGAGAGAGAATATGCTTGATACTAAACTGAGACATTAAGAGGCATTAAGATAAGAAAAGCTGACTCACTGAAAGGAAGGTAGTCATGTTCCTTGAGGGCCTGAAAACTCTCTTGACAATAGCTCCCAGCCTCTGTTTCCTTACCTGGCCAGCAGAGGGGGGCAAGGTGTGGGGAATGGACCTGGGAGCTCTGGACTACACTCCCATGAACTCCCGAGTCTTTGTTGTCATGCCAGGGATGACATTGGCCATTTTCACACTGCTTACTGGCCACGGAACATCACGCCAAGCTCCCAGAATGACAGCATCTTCTTAGTGCGATTTCACGCAAGAACTACCATTCTCATGTGAAATCACGCCAGGAAGATGCTGTCATTCCGGGAGCTCAGCATGATGTTCCATGGCCAGTACGCAGTGTGGAAATGGCCATTATTCCTAACACGATAATGAAGAGAAGGTCCCCACTCGGGGGTATTTTGCTTAAAATTGGCCAACAGAGAGGAAAGATCCTGTGACTGCAGTACCCCAACATAGGCACATGGCTCGAGAGGCCCCCTCCTCAGCTAGGAGGGAAAGCCCACTCCAGCAGCAGATAAGATGTCCACCCTGTCACTGGCAAGGGCCAGACTGGCAGCAAAAGTGCCGCCACTTGGAAACGCCTCCACTCTGAGTCACATACCCCCTTCAAGGGAAAAAGAGGCCAAGATTGACTCCCCCTGACACTCAGGACCAGCCCCCTAACCCCAGGGCTAGGAGAAGTTCCCAAGAGACATGCCAGAAGGCAGTAGACACCCCAATGTATCTCAGATGTCACCATCAACCACCTGGACCCAGCCAGAGATTATCATACAGATAAGCATGGCTCAGTGGAAAGGCATTGGGATAGGCATGGCTGGGTCCCTGGATTCAATCCCTATATGGAAAGAGAGAGGCAGGCTAAAGCCCTGAGTCCAGCTTTTTGCCCTGTGCAATGGCAGACCCTTTGGGTTGGACTCAAATCCTGCTGTTCTACTGCAGACCAACATGGCTACCCACCTAAAATTTATGATGATAAATTTGCACACAGGTATCTGTGGATCTATATTCATTCATGTAATAGATAAGCAAACAAAACAAATTTGTTTCTTCTAAGCAAATAGAAACACTAATTTTAAGAATAACTGAAATATATTAACATTAAGGAAATGAACTATACACCAACAGTGGGTGGACCAGAATTAAATAGGATTACAGTAGCTAACATCCTTAGAATCCTTCTGCAGATACCACCCTGCAGCTGGGCAAAATCAACACAAGCCTATACATATACTTACTGTACAATCTGCCTCAGGTCTCAGTGAGAAAGACAGACTAAAAATAATAGCAGAATCAACAGCAGCAGTATCTTATATACTAATTGCCAAGTGGCCCTGATCTGTGGATATTTAAATCTGGAGACTGAAGCCATGAACAGACAGATCTTCCTACACACCCAAAAATGCCCCAGGTTTGCAGAAAAATCTGAAAACTAAAAACAATGCTGGAGGAGGGCATAAACTAACCCAAATGATAAAAGGAACTCGTGTAGCTTTCAACAGATGTCCTCATTGGCTGTTGATAGGCAACCATAACAGTTTAACCAGTATTCCAGACTTCTATCAGGAAAAGGTGGGGGGGGGGGAGCAGGGCTTTCCTAGGGCTGTTTTGGCCTTTGAGGGAGGGCTCATTGTGGCCAGGCCCCAAAGCAACCACTGGGTGTTTCGAGACCACAAGACTTGCATGACTCAACTAGGCCTAGCTGCTTGCTACTGTTCAACAGAAACAGCTGCTGAAAAAGAGGAGCGAACCTCCGGGGGAGTTATGCAATAAAGCAACCATTCAATATAATAATACCAATAATTATAATTAAAGTGCAATAGTGCTTAAAGTTCCGCCTACCATATATAGTCCAATAAATACAATTAATGTTATGCATATATAGACCAATTACAAAAAAGTCAACGCAAAGGTAAGTGAATAAGTAAATAAGAGCACACCATCCAAAAAGATTCACCAGTTCGCGTTGACTTTCTCTGCATCCATAATTTGTTAAAGGAACAGTGACATGAACTGTTATACTATACAAGGACATATACTTACTGGTGTGCCTGGAAGAATTTTATGTAACAAAGACTATGGTTGTATTTATGTGTATATTTATTGAGGAGTTTTTGTAATTGGTCTATATATGCATATCATTAATTGTATTTATTGAACCATACATGGTAGGTACTTCAAGCACTATTGCACTTTGATTATAATTATTAGCATTATTATATTGACTGGTTGCTTTACTGCATAACTCCCCAGGAGGTTCGCTCCTCTTTTTCAGTAGCTATTTGTGTTTCTGGGGTACTGAGTACTTCTTGAGTACTGTTCAACAGAAGCCTGCTCCCCACAAAAGCATGTGTACTGTTGTGGTTAGAGTTTCAGAATAGGATCTTTAGTACCTATGTTTGAATCACTTCTCTGCTATGGAAGCTCATCGGGTGACTTTGATCTAGTCACATACTCTCAGCCTAACCTACCTGTTAGAGTTGTTGTGGGGATAATATGGAGGAGAGGAGAATTATGGAATCTCATGGTAGAGAAAGGCAGTATATAAAAGAAGTAAATCAAGTAATATAGGTAACGATGGGGGGCAGATAAAAGGTAAGTTGTTTAGTGGGTTGGAAGGAGAGAAGGAAACAGGGAAAGGTGAATATATGGGGGCTGCCAGAAGGAGTGAAAAAAGAAAATATGTGCAGAAGGGGGTACAGGGGAAAGTAAAGCACACACACACACACCCCACACACAAGTCCTTGCAGATTCCCCACTATTCAACTGGGGCCAGCTCAGCCAGCACCCGGCAACTGGGCCATAGGGGAGAGGCTGGGGGGGGGGGTTGATGTGAAGATGGGGCAGACAAATGTGGATGGGAAAAACAGAAGGAATCAGAAAAAGAAGGAGATGCTGGGGGGACAGGGAAGGGAAAGAAGACATGATGCAGAAGGGGAAAATAAGATGTCCCCCGCAAGACCTTCTGGGTCCCCCAATTGTGAAGTCTGTTTGTTCATGCTACTAAGTAGATATTTGAGCAGAAAACCTGTAACAGGTGCCCTCTGAACTGGATATCTTTCTATCCAGAATCCAACACTTGAGGCAGTTACCTGGTTTGCCTGTTCCTAAATTCTGTCCTGGAAAGCAATCTGTATTGGATTGACTAAATCGTAGGTTTTTTCTAGACTGGAGTACAAAACAGTGCCATCTGCTGCCCTTCAGGCTTCAGTTTCTCCAGCTCCTCTCTCAGGAACCTTGAACTGAAGAACAAATGTCTAAATACATGTGTGGCCATCTACAGACCTGGCTTGGATCTCACACTGATTACCTACCTACACTAGCTGACTGCTACTGTAAGCTTATTAAATATTGGTCTACCCACTATTAATGAATAGTTCATTTTCTTGATGTTAATATATTCCAATTGTTCTTAAAATTATCCTAACTCCAAATGGAAGTTACAAAAATTCAAATTAATATTTTCCTAATGTTATTGTTGTCAACATGTACAATTATGAATACTGATATACTTAGTGGAATTGGCAGGGGGGGGGAGTGATAACAGCATTATATTCTTAAACAATAAGATTTAAAATTGAGGATTTAAAAAAGAGAACACTGAAGTTCAAATACCAAAAGTTAAGATTTAGAAGACCTTAAATTTACACATGTTTAAAAATGCAAACTTTTAGCCAAAAATTGAATTGTGATGAATAGGTTTTTTTCCAGCTCCGTTTTCCTCTAGGTAGTTTCATGCTGCATAGATGTGCTCAACACTGGGCAGATGAATTCTCCTTGCAAGCCATACAAATCTTTGCATGTGAGAGATCACTGTTTTCTGGGATATGGCCACAACTCTTATCAGCACAGTAGTGAAAACTTCCGTCCCTTTATATCAGATTGGTAGCTTGCCCCTGAGAAGCTGAATAAGGGAAGTAAGGTCTTCTTAAAATGGATCCAGGGATGGATCCAGATTAAATTTCATATCAGCAGAACAGAACTTTCCTGCTTCCCCTCTTATCCTGCAGCCCACTGGTCGGGGAGGGAGAACTGATGGGCATTGCCAAGTTAATCTGACTCCAACTTTTTGTTTGTGCAGGGCTTTTATTTGGATTATGGATGCATGGAAAAGGGGCTTCTGCACAGCCCCAATCTGAATTGGACCCCATAAATCTGTAATAATTGCTGGGAAGATCTGATTATAGATCTCCAATTTTTCATCTGCTTATGCACTTGTTCCTATATATACCACATTCCCCAGAAAGTAATGATTTACCACATGTAAAGGGCAATGTGGTGACAACTTGAGTGACTCTTATAACATTTTGTATTTACAGTAAACAAATTAATAAATGAATTAAGTCTATAATTTTTCACAAGAGCAATGGATGAGACTTCTTTGCTAAAGGAGCTTATACTTCACCTGGGTGGATGCTTCGATAAATTATCAGTCTGTAGCCATCCGCCCCTTTAATTTAACAACATTTTCCCGTACAATGAATCAGAGAGTGGGAGAGCTAAATCAGTAGCAAACCAGGGCATGTGAACTTTGAAATCATCATAGAGTTTTATATATTATTACACTCTGAAAAAGAAGTTCTCGGTAAGCAGTATAAGTCAGCAAGCTTTTGATTTCAAAATAAATGATGATTAGAGTGACATAAATCTCTCTCTCTACTTTGGCTGAGAGCTGTACAAAAGCAATAAGGTATTTTACCTGATGCTTTTTAAACCATGTAACATAATTGATATATCCCTCATACAAAAAACACTCAGTATGGCTAGTCTTCAGGAATAGATGTATGAGCTGGAGTTAAGTATGTATATGATTCGCCACAAATGATGAATACCTTATTTAGATTCTGTTTAACCACACTGATTCATGCTACTGTAACCTCCAGATTGGACTTCTACAACCTTGTCTATGTGGAGCTGCCTTTGAAAACATCTCAGAAGCCCCAGTTGGTACAGAATGGAGTAGCAGGACTCCATCGCTGGGGTCAGTTGCTTGGAACATATAATGCCAGTGCTGTATCAATGGTATTGGTGGCCTGTCTTCCAGTCAAAATTGCTGGTTATCACTTTTAAAGCCTCAGAGGTCACATCTCCTGGTATGCTCCCATATGCCAGCTGTGCTCTTCAGACAAACTTCTCCTGGTGGTACCCTAACCTAGGATGGTCCATTTGTCAACAGTCCGGTCACAGCCATTCTCTGGGGCAGATCCATTCTTCTGGAATGACCTACCAGAGTGAGAGCAAGGGCTGCCACATGGCTCTCCTGCTGTATGGTGAGGTGCTGCAGACTTGGAGGGGGAACCATTTGCCTAGCTGCTGGGTACAGCCATTAATCGGATGGCTCACCCCTGGGGCAGTGGGAGCTCGCCCAGACAGGTCAGAGCGGATGTCCGAGGTGACCCCAGCACTTGACCTGTACTGCTAGTTAGTTTGCCGTAGTGACAAGTAGAGATGGCCCTATCTGAATTACGATTTCAACCCCCCCCCCCCGATTTTGGTGTTTGCGCCATCATGACTCAGCTAATCGGTTCTGTCCACGGCAACTGATCCAGCAGTTGGGAGTTTGCTTGTTCGGGACTTGACCGGATGGGTCAGTTTCTGTTCGAAATTGCAGACACTCTGGAGCCAGTAATTTATTCCTGGGGCAACAGAGTCAGGGGAAAGAGCTGTGTTTGCCCTCCTTCTGTCGCCCTCGAAACATGAATGGAAGCCCAGCTTTCCTTGATTAGCAGGCTTCCTTCCAACCACGGAGCAGCAACCCAGGGGAGGGAGGGGGAAGGGGGTGTTCTGAAGCCATGGGCACAAAGGAAAGGCAAAAGGCAGTGTGGGAGGCTGGGAGGCCACCCGGACCATTCGCCTTTCCCCAGGACAAGGGGCGTGTGAGCAAGCCAGCCGCCCCTTGTCCTGGGGAAAGGCAAAAGGCAGCGCGGGAGGCTGGGAGGCCACCTGCGCCGTTCGCCTTTCCCCAGGACAAGGGGCGCGTGGGCAAGCCAGCCGCCCCTTGTCTTGCAGGGCAGGTGAACGGCGCGGGCAGCCTCTGAGCCACTCGCGCTGCCGCCAGCTCCGCAGCGCACCGGAACAGCCAGCTTGCTGCGTGGGCGGGGGCAACTCAGGAGCGCTCGTGCAAGAGCCTGACTACAGTTACCCTGGGTGCTGGCCTCCCCGATTCCCGACCGGAAATGAGACTTGATCGGTTAGAATCGGTGACCTGCATTCGGCGGCAGCCCAGATCACGAACGGCTTAATCGGAATTTTTTTTGGGATCGTGCCCATGTCTAGTGACAAGTTTGTTGTAATCAATAAAGTGGCCCAATTTTAATCCCAAGCTTTGTGTCTGCCTTTCATTTCCACTGGGGGGGGGCAGTCTTCTGTTCCAGTGGCCATTCATTGAACAGTAAGCTGTTTTAGAGGTGTTGACTGGTTTTTAACTGTGTTTACTTGTGTTAGTTTTAACTTGCTTGACAATTAAGGTGTCTATGGGTTGAAGATTTTGTTGTTTTCTTAGCTGCTTTGAGTTTGTAGAGACAAGGTGGGGAATAGATATTTTAAATAAATAAAAATAAATGAATAGCTTGAGAGGAAGTGCACATTCCCTCCCTACTTGTGCCTCTTCTGCCCAGTTCCAACAAGATGCAGAGAAGCTCTCTGCAGCAGCCCCTGTAGTTGCTGAGGATGACAGCAGGAGGCATGCCCCCTCCACTTGCACCACTACCACCTTGCAAAAGTACAGGAGCATATGTCTCCCCATGCCATGCTGTTACCCAAATGGAGGGTCTCCTTGTGAGTTCGGGGAATTAGTGTGCAAAGAGAGGCAGTGAGAGGTGGGTAACTTAGTGAGATCTCAGCCTACAGTATATGAAGATTGTCCCTTCTAGAGAACTCTTTCAATAAAAAAACAGATGTTCAATCAAAAGAGGTTTTATTGAAAATAATAAAGGTCAATTGCACACAAAAACACACAGCGCAAACACCAAGCTAACTAGAAAGCAGCGAGGAAAACTGGATAGAGTTGAGGGATTGGGTGATAGTTACTATCCAAAAGAGGGCATCCATGAGAAAGAGCATTGAGCGACCAGCACACCAATGCAGGAACAGCTCAGATGGAAGTCTGAGGATGGATTCTGGGTCGAAGGGCATGAACACCATTATGGTGGAGGAGCAGTCCAACTATACTGTGGAATATACCCTGGGGCAAGATTACAACTTCTGCCCCCAAAACAATAATTTAATGGTTGTCTCCGAGATTAGACAAAGAACTAGAAGGCTGTCTCCAGGGTGAGATAAGTAAACTGGGAAGGTTTGCTAAATCCTTCCTGGGTGAAACTAAAGTTATCAGCAATGATTGACAACTCATGGTGGATGGGTGGGTAAGGCTATCTGAGCCCTGAATCGCCTGAAATGGGAGAGTGGATAAGGAAAGATTGGTGGGGTGTGTTAAGGTGATTAATTCAGGAACTCTGGGAAGACTCTATTGTCTAAGATCTTTGCATATCTCTGGGTTGTGGGGGCTGAAATCTGGTCTCACCTGGCATCTCACATGCTAGTAATTTTCTATCTCCTGGCTGGGATCTGGCTTCCATTTCCTGCCTGGCTAGGCAGCATTTCCCATTTTAAAACACATACAGAGAGGGGCTTATGATATTGCCTACGATATTGTTCATAAGCCTTTTTAATATCGTGAGGGCAAGTCTGACCACTAACAATGCCTCCATGTAGGAAAAGAGTTGAGGCAGCCCTGTTTGTGGCTGATGCTAGAAGTCTTTGCCAATGCATCAGTGCCAATAGGTACGTTAGATGTTATGCATGGGAATATATTCCAAATCATGTAATTACAAACATTGATGGGATCAGAAAACCTCCTGCAGTGCTTATGCAAAGAGGAAGTTTACAAATTAAGATTATTAGGTAGAAATATGAGTCATTATGGTTACAGAAACTGCTGCAGAATTTTATTGTAAAACAGTCTAGCAGTGGAAATTTATGAATTCGGGGAGGCAGCCAAGTAATGATTTTCAGGCCTCAGCTAAACAAGTTCTGAACACTTTGATTTCTCCTTTGAACAAACTTTAAAAAGTCCATAAAAAACTTATAAGCACTTTCAAAAATGTATTGCGATCACAGGTAAGCAATATGGAAAAAGGTTTCTCAAGCATGAAAGTGGAAGTAAAAATATCTTTAAAGGCGCTTGAGCTCTGAAGAATGTATGTACCTTGTCTCTTCCCCTAAACTGTCCTTTTTATCCTCATTTGTGGTTTCAGTAGGCTGCTTAGGCTTTTAAGGCACCAAGTGAATTATGATACAGTCAAGGGAGTGCCTTTCAGAACACTGATCAGAAGAAAACATCACTGACAGCCATGAATGAAAACGAGACAAAGCGACATTCAGAGGAAAAAAAGGTAACATAAATTGAACCCTGATATATTTTTAGATTCAGGGAACGCCTTGAAGGAACCATGATTCATAGAAGCAAGGGTTATTTTTCCACTGATAGTGATTTCAAGAGAGTAATGCCTTTTCTGTTATATCTGGGTGCCATATTGGTCTATATTGCAGAGTTCTGGTCTCTCAATCATGTCTAAGGCTTCTAGCCTTACCGGTCTCGTAGCGAGTAACAATTTCATTTAGATATCATACCAAGTCTGACTCAGGATCCAGGGGAAAATATTATTGTATAAGATCATGTCAGACAAACTACTAGTATTTGACATCAGGGAACCACAGTTGGTGCATGCTTATTGGTGCATGCTTATTGGCGGAGAAAAGATTAAATGAAATAAATGCAACTTTTTGTTGATATTGCACTTTTTGTCCATGATGCACTTTGCTTCTATCAATTTTAACTAATACTTCAGGATAAAGAAACAGTTGTTTCCATAATGGTGCTTGGGCTTCACAGAAGATTGTGGAAGTATCTGATGGCTGTCCTGTTGGATCATAAATATCTGTAGGAAAGAGAGAAATCTGTTCACCCTAGATCATGTTCTATCACTGAACAATGCTTCCGAGTCTTTTTTTTGGCTTGATATATTCAGTCCAACCCTTTTGTCTTATTACCCTACTGGCTACTCTGTCATTGCTATTTATTTATTTAGAAAATTAATATGCCAGAAACTTGCTTGGGGTAGCTCTCAAAATAAAAACAGTACAATGACATAATAAAGTAATATAAGAATTGTTGTTTTGATGGCATTATACTTTTGGCACCCCTGTGAAAAACCCAAGAATAATAGTAGAAATTAAAGCTAGCATAGCAACCCTGGCCACCCAGCCACTACCAAAGCATCTATGGCATTTCTACCACTACCCACCAATCACAACGTTGTGTACCATTGGCGCAATCGTTTTTGTGGATCATAGTATCTAACAGTCAATGTACAATGTCAGTTGAGCAACCCCATGATGCCATTATACCCACTGTATACCCAAGCTCTAGGATTCCTTTAAGCAGGAATTTCCTCCTAAATTCCCTCCTTCCGAGATTGCCCATTTCCCCCCTTTTCAGCAACAATATCTTGCCAGCACAATGGTACCTCTGTGCCAGTGGCAGTGCTTTCCATTGGCACAATACTGTGCTGTACCAGTGCAGAGATTTTATGGGTGATCCCACCCCTTGGGGATATGATTGCTGTGGCTGTCATCCATGTCACGTCTTCTGCTAAGGCAAATATATTCACTGTTTTATGTCATTTTATTGTCCCTTATTCTTCTCTTCTCTGCTGGTGCAGAGCTCATTTTACCCAGCTACCTCATGCTTCTGAGTGGATTCTGCATTTGAGGAACAACATAAAAGATTAGGAATTCAACAGTGATGTACAAAAAGGCCGCAATGGTAATAATTCTCCTATTATTTTGGCCTCTAAACATACCAGAAGCCACATCATGGCTAAAAGCTGCTAAGCAACTTACAATGTAGCTCTGCGTGGAACTGCACTGTTATCTTCCATGAATTTGTCTAATTGTTCTTTAAATGATCTAAACTAATGTCATTTCCACCACTAACCTTTCTGAGTTAAAAACAAAACTTTTAAGCTTCTCCTAGAAACTCAAAACCTTAGATCAAATCTCAAAAGAGTATCTTTTTTTGCATATATTTCTTTTAAGTTATAAGGACACACTACATGTATACAGAAGAAGGGGTTTAAATGATTTTTGGTTCATTCAGACTTTTGTCAAGAGTAACACAAAAGACTCTTTTGTTGGCAAAATGCTCACAGAAGAATAAAATGAATGAAGAAAATGGTCACTCATTAAAAGCTTCACAAAAATGGACAGACATCTAAAATGCAGCTCTTAGTAGAGTGAGTTAGCAAATTATTTTTAAAAATTAATGTTCCCCCTGATAGAGATGGCATTAAATCCATGTGGTATGTTTCTAAACAATACATTATTAATAAAAAACATCACAATATTGTACAACTTATCAAGAAAAAAGAATGGATATAGTTCATCAACACTATACATCTATCAATATGACATACGCTGTAAATCTACTTACAACTTAGCAGGATGATACACAGTGCTTACAGATGGATGAACATAATTGTCTGTTTTATCCCACTAAGTGGTTAAAAGGATTTTACCATACATCAGGTGCAAATACATGGCATGTAGCAAAATATGTTGTTTTCTGTAAGCTATCAGACAGCTAGTTTACCAAGTTAGTAAGCTTACCAAGTTGTTACCAAGTAAATTACTCTTTGGTGCATGGTTTTATCTATCCATCTTAAATTAATTTAAAGGAACTTAATTTGAAAGAAATGCATTTAGGATAATCTCAAAAAAGATAAAAACTTTGAACTTACTAGACACTGCTATAAGTAATAAAAGGGAATGACTAGCTGGGTGGAAGGAAGTGGTCCAAGCCAAATAAAAATTCTGGGACCTACAATGATAGCCTCATATCAGCATAATCAAGATTTGTATCCCAAACCAGAGAAATTCAGGGGTATTTGAACTTGACAGTGTCACCCTTCGCCCTTGGAGGGATACCACCTTTCACCTCAGATGTGGAAAGCAGGGCTGGGATGCTTCACCCTGCAGTTGCCCTGGCATCCCTGAGGCAGCTCTTAGCAGTGACTGCCTCTGTCTCCTCCCCAGCCAGGAGATGCAGCCCTCCTTTTATCCCCACTTCATTTCTGGGGGACACCCATGTCCACCCCCACATGCCCTCCCCCAGGGCAAAGCACAACATCTGGGCCACCAAAGTGCTCCATCCCATCGCCTGCCTCCCGTGTATGGCCTCCATCTGGCCTGTCCCTTCCCCCTTGTTAGAGCAATTGCTATCAGGAATGTTAGAAATGATACCTTGCATTCTTTGTATGTTGGCCTCTTAATACCTTCAAGCATTCATACCCCCCACCATGAGAAAGATAAAGCTTGAACTTAAGGCACATGGTAGCATGTTTTACAGTGCAATCCTAAGCAGGTCCACTTAAAATCCTACTGAAGTCTACTCAGTGGGAATTACTGTCAGGAAAATGTTCTTTGAGTTGCACTATGAAACCCCATAGTTTATTCAAAGAATTTTGACATTTCCTTAAATAATTACTGTCATGGTCAAATGGTTGTCATTATTTTGTTCGTTGTATAGCCTGCTAGGGCATTATCACTGCCTTTCTTTCCTCACAACTTTTTGAGGTATTTTTATCAGGTCTGCTGGCTGTGTCGTACAAATAAGGATCCCCCCCCTTTTCCTTTTCATATATGCATGTTGTGAGTGCTTTCGTCCTGCCTGTTTCATTGCTAGTTTTCCTCTTTCATTTGTTTCATTTATGATGTTTTTGTGCTATTTATATGTCATTTTTATTTTATTTAAATTTCTGTGCTTCCTTTCCACCCAACTCATGATCCCCAAGGTGGCAAATGTTAAAACATTTCAAACATTAAAACAGTGTTTAAAATACAAATATACACAAGCTATTTAAAACATTTAAAGAAAACATTTAAACACATAAATATACACACAAACGGGGTGCAGGGCTAATACGAATTAATGAGGGAATGCCAAACTTAAAAAAAAAAGGTTTTATGTTATTCTGCAGCTTTTAAAGATATTTATATGCCATGACATATACCAATTTAATGCAGAAACTTCATTTTAGTGCAGTTATAGAAGTTTGTGATTTTAATTGAGAACAAGATTACTGCAATTTTGTCCCAAGCACCAAGAAACCATAAAAGAAAATCCAGCTTTAGAACTGAACCAGAATAGTCACAAAATTCAGTAATGTTCCTAGTGTTGTGCACTCATTCCTGCTCAGAACAGGATTTTTCCAGCATAGCAGAATATAGCAAATATTAGCTTAGAGTCACCCTTGGCATGACTTGTGGTATCATCATAAGCAGAGTTATACCTTTTGATTTAAGTCATTAGGCTTCAGAGAGCATGACTCTGCTTAGGTTAGCAACTGGTGGTTACTAATAGTATATGTTGATTAATGTGTTGGGAGGTGAGTGTGTACTTACTTGTATAGTTAGCGGAGCCTGTGCAACCAGCTTGTCCCATGTAAATGTGTGTCATGATGACAAGTAGAATTTCCATTTGCTGCTGCCCAGCACAATTGTAAGTTTCTGAAGAAAAACAATTAAGGGTCTTAGGATCATTTAACTTGTAACCTGCCTAACTGCATTCATTTTCAAATATTCTAATCATGTACAATGAATGCATGTAGGGATGAAGAACATGATGTCATCGCCATCCTATGTATATTACGTATAACATATGCACAGAAGGGAGATTCATGGCATTAATGCCATGAATTAGCTTGCCCCAGGCCACACCAATGCAAATGGGGCAGAAGACATTACTGGTAGGGCTGTGCACCAAGAAAATTTCCATTTCAGTTTCAGTACTGGGGATTCTGTAATGATTCAGTTCCATTACTGGTGGGCCAATGTCATCTTGGATCTGATCTGTTTGGGGTTTTTTTTATTTCATGGGTTTCAGCCTGTTACGCATGTGCAAGGTGGGAGTTAGCTACATATACACAGGCGCACAGTGTTCTGTTCAGGGGGGCTGTGGAAATGAGGCTCCGGGGCTGCTGTTTTTGCAAGCAACAATACCAAAATTGCACAGAATACAGTTCTTCATCTAAACCATCGATCCACTGAGTTTGAGAGTACGCAAGAATGGAGTTGCATGTTTATGGACACTGAAGAATGTTTGGGGGAGGCATGCATCAAAACAACTGTGGTGCTGCTGTGCACAGGCACACAAACTGTTCTTTTTGGGTGGGTTGGGGAAACAAGGCTCTACTTGTGCTTAACCAAAAACTGCATCATCCAAAAACCCATCAATCCAATTAAATTCTCCTCAAGCACATGAAAACTCACACAACAATGGACCCCAAAGAAGGTCTCAGCAAGTGCACACAATGGTGGAAAACTTACTGTCAAAGCAGTGGCAGCATGGTGCACCAGCATGGTGCTCAAACAGAAAAACACTCCATTGCCAACCAGCATTGAATTTTTTTAAAAAATTCCTGCTTCAAGGACAAAGCCAATAAATTATTACCTTTGACAGTGCAATCCTACCCCCTACCCCGGTCACGCTGTTGCTCATGCACCGGTGTAAATGGGGTGGCACTGGACGGCAGCCTATGGACTTTTGCAGGACAGTCCTGCCGGTGCCCAAGCGTGGTAAGGCGAGATGCAGTGGCCCCTGGGAGGTCCCACCCACTGTTCCCCTGACAACCCCGCTCATACCAGCCAATGGCCACACCCCTTCCCTGGCATTCAGGCAAGGGGCAACCAGTGACGCAGCCAATGAGGAGGGCCAGGCTGGTGGCTGCAGCTTGGTGCACCTGCACATACCCGCTGCCGCTGCCACCACCAAAAGAAAAAGGTTCCCCCTCCCTGAAAAGTAGGGTCAGACAGTAAGGAGCTGATCTCTGTTGCCTGGAGATCAGTTGTAATTCTGGGAGATCTGCAGCTGCCACCTGGAGACTGGCAACCCTAATTAGTCCCCAGGTTCCTGAGAAGCAGGTGGGGGGGAGGCGGAACCAGCCATGAGTGACAGGAATGCCCATTGGAAACCACGTGGGAGGCCGGGAGGCTGTTTGGAAACAAGGGGAATGAAAAGCGCGCTCAGACTTGCAGTTGGCAATGTCAATGTATGGATACAACATTTTATCACATGTGAGGGACACGCAAGGAAGCACAAAGTATTAGATAAAGATAGATGAAGAGATGCAGAAGATTCTCAAGCTCAGGTTTGAGCTGAATAAGAAAAATCTGCTATTAAATATTTTACCAAATAATGTTGCAAAAGAACAGGGAGATCTTTTCCGGTATATGGTGACAGCCACAAGAGTACTATATACAGGAAAATGGAAAACAGATGTGTGTCCCAGCACACCTGAGTGGATAGACAAGCTGTACGAATATGCATCAATGGCTAAATTAACTTCCTATGTGTACAATAGACCAATATCAGAATTCTGGAAAAAAATGGAAAGATTTCTTTGAATATTTAGGTTGAAACTAAGATAAATTAAGGTAATTATATTATAGATATAAAATATAGAAGAGATGACTGATTAAAAATTACTGACATTGAAGTCTGTGTATAAGCAATTAAGGAGAGGGGGAAATTATTATATAATCTAGTTGTGCTTTTACATATTTTGAATATATTTTTCTGTTGTAGTTTAAATTTAACTCAAATGTAGTGCTTTGTATAAGTTTCTATGCACTTTCTACTGTTATTCCTATCTTTTCTTTTTAAATAAAACCTTTACTTAAAAAGAAAGAAAGAAAAGGACCTGAACAGGTGTTTTCACCTGAAGTAAGTAAAAGCGATCAACATATGACTAAAGGAAGGATTTGTAAAAAAAAATTAAAAGTAAAGGTGAGTGCCGGGTCCCTCTGCTTCTGCCTGGAGGGTAAGGGGACTTAGCAACCTTAAGGTACATGCATGTGCATATGTGCAATGCAGTTACTTGCTACCATCGTGTCATTTAATGCTGGGTTAACAGTTTTAATCAGAAAAGCCCCCAAAGCCACGCATTCTGGGCAGAATGAAATTCCTCCTGGTGCTCCTGACCCACTCTCTTCGGAAGACTTCCTTAGTGGTTGCCCTGGCACCATGATACCTAAGAGACGGTCAGCAGCAGCAGAAGGCACTGAATGAGCATGAGCCAGCGCCACATGCCAGGGACCTCCTCAGTATGGCTTTCCTTTAATAATTGCTTTCTCTTTCCAATTTTTCCCCTAATTTGCATAACATGAGCCTTTGTGGCAGTCAGAAACCCTCCATCCTCTAACCCATGTGTGCATGCCAGCATGGATGTTTCCGGCTTTTCCTTGCACTGTGCATAAAAACACACAGAAAGGTATGGCAGTGGTGATGCTGGTGCTGATGGCACTGTGCTGTCTGCTGCTCTCCTCCCCAGTGCAAAGCAAGCCTTTTGCAATTTGATCCCTAAGATCCTCTCTGTGCCAGTGCCAGTGCTCAGGAAGTGCTGAAGAAAAAATGCACTTATGTGAACTGCGCACACACCCTTCCTGCCAACAGAGTTAATGATAAGGACTCAAATTTCTCCTCTTTTGACCCAATTAGTTGTATGATGAGTGCAGAAAGACTTGCCGCTAAAGAAAACAAGATGCTGACTTCCGGTTTGGGATTCATGAAGGTCTAACGCAGCTCAGTGAGCTGGGCTGTCTGTGCCGCTGTTTGTGGAGGCTGGAGGGGCACAGACTGCCCGCAGCCCCCTGTTCTCAGGCGGAGAACAGGCAAGTATGCTCAAGAACCTGAGGGCGCGTTGATCTCGGGTGTGAGGGGGGTTCTACACAACGAGCCCCCTTCCACTCTTGAGGTCCCACCCGAAGAAAGGTTGCTAAAATCTCTGCAGCAGCTCTGGAGTCTTTTTCTGGCATAAGACCTACATGCCCAAGCTTCAGCAAATCAAGAAGGGAATCTTAAGCGATTGGACAATTGAAGCAGCGATTACAACCCAAGAGAAACGTCTAAGAAGGTAAAGATTGCTATCTCTCAATACGGGACAGATTATAAAAAGGAATAAAGAGATAAAGACGATTTAAAAACTGCAAGAGACTTGTTATATATAGGAGAGAATTCCGGCAAGTTAAATTTTTAAAAAGTGACATTGGAAAGAGAAATAAACGCGGAAAATTGATTATTGTTTACATACCTGCGGCTATGAGGAGATAGTGGACTGTGAGAAAGTTTTAATATTGCGAGGACTGCTGTGAAGATAGGAGGAACAGGAAGTGCATCAAAACCATAGAGAGATCGGTGAGAAGCGGCTTGTTAAAAACGGAAGTAGAAAGTCGCCATTTTGAAGAAGGGCAAAGCTGTGGCCTCAAAGAAAATAGAAGTAGGCCATCTTTGGTGAGGGTAAGGGCGATTCCTTCAATATAAAACAATAGAGAAAAGACGCCTGACATTTTGGACCGCGCAAGCACTAATTTTTAAAAAATAAACTGAATCGGGACATTTAAAAACAACAGAAAGGAGTAAATCAGTGCCGTGGAGTTGAGGAAAAGAGCGGACTCATGGGAGCGAAGTAGATCTAGCCCCACGATGTCAAAGAAGGAGTGCCAAATCGCGCTGGAAAATTTGGACAAAAAAGTTTCAGAAGGAAATAAAGAGCTCAAAGAAATGATGCAAGAGAATTTTAAAGACTTTAAAGAGGCACTCAAATTGGAGATGGCAGAACTCACAAAGAAAATTGATCAAGTACAGAATGAATTGCAAGCTACACAGCAGAGAGTTAATGTAGTAGAGAACACAGTTGACACCCTAGCAGACGTGCAGAGAACAGAGATGAGAGGAGTGAAGGGAAGAATGGCCGTAGCTGAATGTAAACAAATGGAAAAACAACTCAGATTTCACGCAATTCCGGAGACTACAGAAAAATCAGCCCAAGAGCAGATTTCAGAAATTTTGGCAGGTTACCTGGGGAGAGAGGAAGAGGAGATTGCAGCTCTCCTGGACGTGGCATACAGAATTAATTCAAAATTTGCAGCACAGAGGAAGTTACCAAGGGATATGATTGTGCAATTTACGACCAGAAATATAAGAGAGACAATTGTAAGCAAACAGTTCCAGGAACCATTAGAAGTCGATGGGAAAGTGGTAAGAATCATGAAAGAACTGCCCAGATTGGTGTTGGTGGAGCGGAAAAAATACAGAGAGCTGGTCCAGATGTTAAAGGATTAGAAAATCAGATACAGATGGGAAATACCGGAAGGACTGGCATTTGAATTCAGTGGAACAAGGAGGAATATTAGATCTGGCCATGAGATGGAAGTTTTTATTAGGGACAATGAAAAGGACTTACCAAAAAATACAAGAATGTAACCATGGAGTGTAAAAATATATCTTGGAATGTAAATGAACTAAATTCACCTTGTAAACATAAGGTTATTTTCCATTGGCTTTTAAAACAAAAATGTAACATAGTATGCTTGCAAGAGACACATATTAGAAAGCAGGACTTAAAGTATCTAAAATTGGCAAAATTGGGAAATGAATTTGCAGCTGCTTCCAAAAAGAAGAAGAGAGGAGTTTTATTGTACATAAAGGAGGAGCTGCAGCCAAAACTAGTTTTAAGCAATGTAGAAGCCAGATATCTAGCGGTGGAAATAATTTGGAACTCAAAAAAGATTTTGGTGATTGGAATTTATGCACCGAATGGCGCAAAAGAAAACTTTTTTAAGGATTTGCAAAAACAATTAGATGAGCTGACCTATGATCAAATAATTTTGGCAGGCGACTTTAATAGAGTTACAAGCTTGGAAGAAGACAAGAAATCTAAAACTGCACAGAAAAAAAGAGGACTTTTACCAAAGTCATTTTTTGCGATTAAGGAGCAGGAAAGTCTGGAGGATGTATGGAGGAGACAAAATCCTAAAAACAGACAATATACTTTTTATTCTGCAAGACATTTTACACTATCAAGAATTGACATGATCTGGGCTTCCAAAGAACTGACGTTGTGGACTAGAGATGTGGAGATTATGCCTAAGGTAAGCTCAGCTCACAACCCAATCATGTGGAGATTTGGAAAAAATATTAAGAAAAGAGGATGGAGGATAAATGAGGACTTGCTGCAGACAGAAGATAATATGGCGTTGCTGCGAAAGGAGACCAAGTTCTTTATACAACACAACATAAACAAGGATGTGTCAACTTATAAGGTATGGAACACTTATAAAGCGGTAATAAGAGGAATACTGATGGACTTAAATGGAAGAGATAGAAGGAGAAAAGAAGAAAAGAGAAAGGAAATAATGGAAAAAATTAAAGCCAAAGAGATGCAACTTAAGAAAAGACCAGGCAAGAAGCGAATATATCAGGATATAAAAATATTGCAGGAGCAACTGACGGCAATGAACAACAAAGAATTGGAGTGGAACTTAAAAAAAATGAATCAAAAAACATTCGAAGGTGCAAACAAACCTGGCAAATACTTAGCTTGGCAATTACAAAAGAAAAAAGAGAAGAAAACAATAATTAAAATCCGAGAAGAAGACACAACATTATTGGATCAAACAGCCATCAGTAAAGCCTTCTATAAATTTTATGCAAAACTGTACCAGAAAAAAGACGTGAACAGGGTCTCAATAGAGGAATACTTGGAGAAAATGAAACTACCAGTGATGTCGGAGGAATGGAAAGAAAAATTAAATAGGGAAGTGACAGAGGAAGAAATAAAAGAGGCCATCCAATCAACGAAATTGGGGAAAGCACCGGGACTGGATGGACTAACGGCAAAGTTCTATAAAGTGATGGCTAATGAACTGGCATCTTTTCTGAGAGAGGTAATGAATGAAGTTATGCAAGGCCAAAAAATTCCTGACTCATGGAACGAAGCTAATATATCACTGATTCCGAAAGATGGACTGGACTTGACCAATGTTAAAAACTATAGGCCAATTTCGTTATTGAATAATGACTACAAAATATTTGCAAAAGTTTTGGCAGAAAGGATAAAAGGATGGCTGGTAGAATTTATTGCAGAGGAACAGGCAGGATTTTTACCTAACAGACAAATTAAAGACAACTTAAGGACAGTAATAAATGCTATTGGATACTATGACGAGCACTGTGATAGGGAAGTTGGTTTCTTTTTCGTGGATGCAGAAAAAGCATTTGATAATTTGAACTGGGACTTTATGTTTGCCACTATGGAAAAGCTGCAAATGGGAGAAAGGTTCATACAAGCGGTTAGAGAAATTTATAGAGACCAAAGTGCAGCGATTGTAGTGAATGAGGATTTAACTAAAAAATTGAAAATAAACAAAGGAACAAGACAAGGTTGCCCTCTGTCTCCATTGTTGTTTATTCTGATTTTGGAAATATTGATGATTCAAATACGAGAGGACGACACAATCCGAGGTATAAAAATAAAGGAATTTTCCTACAAGGTCAGAGCATTTGCGGATGATATAATGTTAATAGTAGAAGATCCAATCGAAAATATGCCAAAGGTAATAGAGAAAATAAAGCAATTTGGAGATTTAGCTGGATTTTATGTGAATAAAAAGAAGTCAAAAATAATATGTAAGAATATGACTAAACAGAAGCAGCAAGAACTAATGGTGACAACGGACTGTGAGGTAACTAACAAAGTAAAATATCTGGGTATCGAACTGACTGTGAAAAACATAGACTTATTCAAAAACAACTATGAGAAACTGTGGATACAAATAGAGAGAGACTTGATAAAATGGAGTAAATTGAATTTATCATGGTTGGGAAGAATAGCAGCAGTAAAGATGAATGTTTTACCGTGTGTGATGTTCTTGTTGCAAACAATTCCAATTTTTCGAGACTCAAAACAATTTGACAAATGGCAAAGGAAAATCTCAGACTTTGTGTGGGCAGGCAAGAAACCACGTGTGAAAATGAAAGTATTACAGGATGCGAAGGAAAGAGGTGGCTTGCAACTGCCCAATATAAGACTATATTATGAAGCAATATGTCTGGTATGGCTAAAAGATTGGATAACGTTAAAAAAACGTAAATTGCTGGCCTTGGAGGGACATAAAAAATATTTGGATGGCATGCATACATGTGGTATGATAAAGTAAAAGCGGATTCGATGTTCTTGCACCATTACATTCGGAGAAGCCTCTTCACAGTCTGGAAAAAATACAAGGTTTATATGGAAGATGGAATTCCTTCATGGGTGGTTCCGTTTGAAGTAATAGATCCGAGAACTGTCGATAATGAGCAGCAATGTCTAACCTACAAGGAGATAACACAAGTACAACATTCAATGTTAAGAATAAAAACAGAAGAAGAGCTGTCTCCTTGTTGTGGATGGTTTCAATACAGGCAGATCAGAGATCTTTACAATTTGGACTGCTTAAAAGGAGGTATAAGAATGGAAAATTCCGAACTAGAAGAAGTGATGCTACAAGAAGGCAAGAAAGAAATATCTAAGATTTATAAACTACTTCTGAAATGGCATACGGAGGATGAAACAGTTAAAATCCAGATGGTGAAGTGGGCAATAAACTTTCACAAAGAAATAACAATGAAGGCGTGGGATCACCTGTGGAAAAATACAATGAAGATTTCAACTTGTACAAATATTAAAGAGAATGTATATAAAATGATTTACAGATGGTACTTAACACCAAAGAAAATAGCGCTAGGGAATACCAATATGTCAGAAAAATGCTGGAAATGCAAAAAGCATGAAGGATCACTGTATCATATGTGGTGGACTTGTGAGGTAGCCAAGCAATACTGGGGAGAAATAATTGAAGTAATCAGTGAGATTTTACAAATCCAAATAAATAAGAACCCAGAATTGTTGCTACTGAATTTGGGGATGGAAGTTGTTCCAATGCAGTATAGAACATTGTTATTCTATATGACTGCAGCAGCAAGACTTTTGTATGCGCCGAAGTGGAAAGTACAAGAAATAGGCACTCCCGGTGCGCGTGCGCGCGCGCGCTTACCCGGGTGCCTGGCTTTGCCCTCATGCACGGAGGGAGAGCGGCTGGCTTTCCCGGGCATCCGGGAGCCTGACGTGGGCGTGGTTTCAGAGCCGTTATTGGCTCTGCCCGCCTTCCCCCTCCGTGCAGTTGCTGGCTGGCTCGTGGGGGAGAGGACGTGCGGCCGCGTCTGCTGCGCTGCGCTGAGGCCGCACGCCGGGACGGACTTCGGCAGAGGAGGCTTTGCCGCGGCTTTCCTTTGAGGGAGAGGGCTGTCGGCTGTGAATCCGGTCGCGGGGACTGAGCGTTCGTTGCTCTAGCCCCCTCCCCCCCCGTTTTTTCTCCCAGGGCTCCGGGTTCTGGGCGGGTTGGGGGCGGTGGGGGTGGTTGTTCCCCCCCCTTACCTGGTTCCGTTTTTGCGACGCCGTTTCCGCGCCGCTGCAGTTGGGAACAGCGGCTCCTCGCCCTACAGGGTGGCTGCCCTCTGGGGTGGTCTTGTTGGCACCCTACCTCTTGCCCCACCCCCACCCCTTTCCCTCTGGTGGCCCTAGGGTGGCCTTTGCCTTTTCTTCTCTCCAAGATAGTATTTAAAAAAAAAAAGAGAGAGAGAGAGAGAGAGAGAGAGGGAGGGAGACTGAGAGTGTGGGGGGGAGAGTGTGGGGGAGAGGCTAGGTTGGGAGGAGGTTTAATCGGCTGTATCTAGTAGCATACGCTGGGAATTTTATCCGGCCGTGACCTTAGGGCACGATTTGCATTACTGGCCCTGGTATTATTTGTGTTGCTGGTGAGGGCCTAGTGCCTGGTGTGTCGGTTGGCATCTGCCCCCCTCCCCTTGTCATCATGCCTCCAAAAAAAGGGGTCGGCAACAGCAAAGGTAAGCAGCCTGCTAAGCGCCCCAAAGTCAGTGGGCCTCCCCCTGATTCGTCCTCTGATGAGGAGGATTCAGGGTCGCTCCGGCAGGAAATTTTGGCCAAGTTGGCCTTATTGGAACGGGCAAAAGGGGTTTCTTCTGGTCAGGTAGTTCCCGGCAGGGCTGGTAGGGCTTCTAAGAAGGTTTCCCGGGCCACTTTTCAGCGCGATGTCCTCACGCGTCTTTCTGTTCTGGAAAGTTCTACAGGTGGTGAGATGAGCGGTGCGGGCGTGCTTCAGGAAGATCTGGACCGAGCTGGGCCTTCGGCACGGGCAGAGGATGACACAGCCGAGGTGTCGGAGGTTCCTCCAGTAGCGGTGGCAGTGGATCAAGTGGAGCCCGAGGGTAAGTCCGCTTTGACACAGACATCTCAGACATGGCCATGGGGGCCTATAGGGTCATCATGTGGTCCCACTAGCTGGGGATCTCAGTTGCCACATTCTTCCTATTCTAGTCATCCGGCTTGGCCAGGTATTCCCGGGCAGCTGCAACCGGTAGGTGTTGGGCCATGGCAGCCTTGGGGTCAGGCGCCTGTCCCGGCTCAGCAAGGGCTGGGGGGACTGGGTCCGGTCCCTGTTACGCCTGGTTCCATACCCGCTGCACCTGCTTCTTCAGCCACTGCGGGGGGTAGCCCACAACCGTTTGGGCAACCGGCAGCTTTCTGGCCTCCCTATCTAGGGGGTCTTTATTATCAGCCCACCACCTTGGGGTCGTTGCCCTACCGGGCCATGCCGTTTGGTGACGCGGCCCTCCCTTTGGGAGACCACCTGACCCCTGCCACCAGGGACAAGATATTGCGTGGTGAGTTCGTCGACGTCTTTACTCTTCTTTTCCGGGAACTGGAAAAGAAGGATAAAGAGGACATGGATGAACGCGATAAGGAGAGGATGAAGAGGCGTAAGGTGGATCGTTCCTGGTCCAATTGGCTGCCGGGTATGTTGATCTATGCCGGGGTTCTTGCCCGCGCGCAGCCTCACAGGGCTGCCCCCCTGTTTCAATATATTGATATTATATACAGGGGATATACGGATTTCGTTGGTGCTGCTTGGATGCAGTACGACGAAGAGTTCCGTATGCGTGCAGCTTCTGATCCTACCTTGCCGTGGGACCGTATACATCAGCAGCTTTGGCTGCAGTTGATGGCCCCCGCCAAACCCAATTTGGGCGATAGGGCTGACAGTGGGCATTTGTTGCATAGGCCTGCCTCCACCTCTGGTACCCGCGCCTCAGCGGGGCAGCCGGTTCAGCCCCGGCTGCTTTGTTGGGACTTTGCCTATCAGGGCGTGTGTTCCAGAAAAGGGTGCGGGTTTAAGCATGAGTGCCCACGATGTAAGGGCCCCCATTCATTTCCGGCCTGCCCCCGCCCCAAGCCTCGTGGTGGCGGGTATAGGCGCCCAGGAGGCGGCTCCGGACAAGTTGCTCCTGACAAAGGGTCCTTCTCCCATAAAGCTGAGGGTTCTGGCTGAGGCCTTGCGGAATTATCCTGACAGAGTTTCTGCACGGTTTTTGTTAGACGGCTTCACTTATGGTTTTAAAATTCCGTTTCAGGGTCCTCGGGCCCCTTTCATGTCCCAAAATTTGCGTTCAGTTAAGGGTTTGGAGGACGTAGTTAGGCGTAAGATAGACAAGGAATGTGCTGAAGGGCGCGTCTTGGGCCCATTTGCAGCCCCTCCGGTGCCCAATTTGAGGGTTTCCCCCCTGGGAGTTGTGCCTAAGAAGGCAGCGGGTGAGTATCGGCTGATACATCACTTGTCTTTCCCCAAGGGGGATTCCGTTAATGACGCCATTCCGGAGCATTTGTGTTCCGTCAGGTATACGTCATTTGACGAGGCGGTTAGTATGGTTAAGAGGAATGGTTGGGGTGCGGAAATGGCGAAATGCGACATAAAGTCAGCATTTCGCCTTCTCCCTGTGCACCCGGGGGACTTTGAGTTGTTGGGGTTCTCCTTTGAGGGCCGGATTTACATGGACAGGGCGCTCCCAATGGGTTGCTCTGTGTCCTGTGCGGCCTTTGAGAAGTTTAGTTCCTTTTTGGAGTGGGCCTTGCGTCAGAGGCTGCGAAGCCGTGACTCCGCCCACTACCTTGATGATTTTATTTTTTGTGGTCCCCGGGGGTCTGGACAATGTGCCCGCCTGTTGGTGGGTTTTATGGCGTTGGCGGAGGAACTCGGTGTTCCGCTGGCGCATGAGAAGACCGAGGGGCCCACGCAGGTGTTGACGTACCTAGGGATCGAGATTGATACGGTGGCGCAGACATTTCGTCTCCCAGCAGCCAAAGTGGCCGATTTGCGTGAGCGGTTGATTGCCATGCGTGGTAAACACAAGGTTACGCTACGTGAGCTGCAACAGCTCGTGGGTCACCTGAATTTCGCTTGCAAGGCTGTGGCACCTGGGCGCGCCTTTTTGCGACGCCTGTGTGAGGTTATGGCAGGCTTGCGTTTGCCCCATCATAAGGTTAGGTTGTCTGTAGGTGTTAGGGAGGACCTTCAGGTGTGGGAGGACTTTCTTGCCTCATTCAATGGAGTGACTTTATGGCGGGAGGAATTGCTCCTGGAGGCTGAATTGCGGGTGGCTTCAGACGCTTCCGGGGCTTGGGGCTTCGGTGTCTTTTTTCGGGGACACTGGTGTGCGGAGCCTTGGCTGGCTGGTTGGCGCACTACGGGCGTCACTAGGGATCTCACGTTTTTGGAATTTTTTCCAATCCTGGTTGCGCTTTGGTTGTGGGGGGATGAGCTCGCCAACCATGTTGTCCACTTTTGGTGCGACAACATGGCAGTGGTGCACGTGATCAATTCCCTCTCTGCCAGATCTCCCAGGGTCATGGGGTTGGTCAGGCCATTTACGCTCCGCTGCCTTCGCCTGAACATTTTGTTCAGGGCTAGGCACGTCCCTGGTATTGACAATGGGGTGGCGGACGCTCTGTCTCGCCAGCAGATGGAGCGCTTTCGCCTGCTTGCACCCGGCGCAGACCCCTCGCCATCTCTGATGCCTGTGGAGTTGTGGAGTCTTGGAGGGACGAAGTTCACAGAGCCATCCGTCTAGCCATCGCACCCAGCACGAGGAGAGCGTATGATCGCGCTGTGCGGAAGTTCATGAGCTTCCGTATTGAGGCTGGTTTGGAGCAGTGCTGGCCCATTCCGGCTGAGCACCTTATGCAATTCTGTGTTGCGAGAAGGGCTGGTGGCCTATCCGTTAAGTCCATTCGGGGGCTCTTGGCTGCCCTGGCCTTTATTAGCAAGGCTAGGGGAGTTCCAGAGATGACCGGCGACTTCAGGATTCGTAAGATGCTTGAGGGTTGGTCCCGGGAGGCTGGCGCACGGCAGGATGCTAGGCAACCTATTTCGCCAGCCATACTGAAAGGATTGGTGGGCGCCTGGCAGTCGGTTTGCCTATCGGGCTATGAAGCGGCGCTCTTCCACGCGGCGGCGCTTACGGCCTTCTTTGGGGCTCTCAGGGTTGGTGAGTTGGTGGCTCAGTCTCGCTTGGACCTCTCTCAGCGGGCGTTGCTACTTCAGGATGTTCGGTTTGTGGGAGAGAAAGTCTCTTTAAGGATCCGGTCGTCCAAGACTGACCAGCATCGTAAAGGGTCGACTGTTTGGTTGGGCTCTTGCGCTGACGCCGAGTTGTGCCCGGTTAGGGGCTTGCGGGTGTATCTCGAGAAGAGGGGGGATGGCGAGGGTCTTCTCTTTCGCCATTGCGATGAGTCCCCTCTCACCAGGTATCAGTTCTGGTCTGTCACTGGGCGGGCCTTGGCTAAGTTGGGCCTGGAGGGCTTCAAGTTTGGTACCCATTCTTTCAGAATTGGGGCGGCTTCTACCGCCGCTGCCATGGGATACACTGATGCGGCTATTCGCAGGGTTGGGCGGTGGCGTTCGGCGGCTTACCGGGGGTATGTCCGCCCTCTGCCTGCCCCGAAGTGAGCTGTGTTGACTGTTCTTTCTTTTAGGTGCTGTGGTTCGCCGTGGGAGGTGTCGGATCCTCATCTGCGGGCACAGCATGGTCTTCTGGGCCGCCCATCAGGCCAAGAGGACCCACCTCGGATCCCAGCTTGGCCTCAGCCGTTGGGCCCAGATTGAGTGGCAGGGCCGTCGGGGCCTGCGTTGGCCGGGCCTGTTGCCTCTCCTGTTTGAGGGAAGGTCTGCCCCTCCGCCTCATTTTTTAGTTATACATTTAGGGGGTAATGACTTAGGTTGGGTCAAGGGGAAGGCTCTTACGCTGCAAGCGCAAGCTGACCTTCGGTTTATTTTGAGCCGGTGGCCGGGCGTTCTTATTATCTATTCGGCCATCCTCCCTCGGCGTGTATGGAAGGAGGCTTTGGATCATGATGCTGTCGAACGGACTAGGCGTAAGGCCAATAAGGCCATGTTTAAGGCTTTGGGTGAGGGCCTGGGGGTTTATTTACCCCATCCTCAAATTAGGGACACGTACGCCGACCTCTTTAGGGGGGATGGTGTTCACCTGTCCTTTAAAGGTAATGAGATCTTTCTTACGGATTTGCGGCAAGGGTTGAGGTTGGCCCTGCAGGAGATGTGGGGTGTTAGGGCCTAAGCAGAGGCTTGGCCCTAACGGTGGCAGGTTAGCTGGGGTAGGCAGAGTGGGCTGGTGAGCACCCGGTGGCACATCCCCATTGGTGGGGAATGGGGGTCTGTCTCGGATCGGCTGGCGGGCCTTACGGTTGCCAGCTGAGAGGGCAGACTGCCCTTGGGACCCCCCGGAAAAGGCATTACCTCGGGCCTTACGGCTGGGGTGTATGGCGCTTTAAAGGGGGGAACCATTAGCCTGGTCGGCTGGGTTATAGCCATGCAGTGGATGGCTTGCGCCTAGGGCAGGGGGTGCTCGCCCATGCAGTACGAGGAGCTGGTCACAGTGACCCCCTTGCTCGAACTGTACCGCTAGTTTCACCCTTGCCGTTAGTTAAGTCCTAGTTCAAGTGTTCAGGTTGAATTGGTCAATAAAAGGCCCTGTTTCACCCAAGCCTTGTGTCCGTCTCTTCTTTCCGAATATGTGGGCAAATAGGCACTCCCGGTGCGCGTGCGCGCGCGCGCTTACCCGGGTGCCTGGCTTTGCCCTCATGCACGGAGGGAGAGCGGCTGGCTTTCCCGGGCATCCGGGAGCCTGACGTGGGCGTGGTTTCAGAGCCGTTATTGGCTCTGCCCGCCTTCCCCCTCCGTGCAGTTGCTGGCTGGCTCGTCCCACCCTCCTCACCCTTGGATTGGCAGTACAGGTACAGCCGGTCGCCGTTTTGGGGCCAGGTAGGAATTTTTTCACCCCTCACTGGATTGGCAGTTTGTGGGGGGTGTTTTTCGCCTACCTTGTACTGCCTGGGTTTAGGTGTAGGTTTTGTTGTTGGCAGGTTAGCTGGGGTAGGCAGAGCGGGCTGGTGAGCACCCGGTGGCACATCCCCATTGGTGGGGAATGGGGGTCTGTCTCGGATCGGCTGGCGGGCCTTACGGTTGCCAGCTGAGAGGGCAGACTGCCCTTGGGACCCCCCGGAAAAGGCATTACCTCGGGCCTTACGGCTGGGGTGTATGGCGCTTTAAAGGGGGGAACCATTAGCCTGGTCGGCTGGGTTATAGCCATGCAGTGGATGGCTTGCGCCTAGGGCAGGGGGTGCTCGCCCATGCAGTACGAGGAGCTGGTCACAGTGACCCCCTTGCTCGAACTGTACCGCTAGTTTCACCCTTGCCGTTAGTTAAGTCCTAGTTCAAGTGTTCAGGTTGAATTGGTCAATAAAAGGCCCTGTTTCACCCAAGCCTTGTGTCCGTCTCTTCTTTCCGAATATGTGGGCAAATACCAACCATAGAAGACTGGATAAATTGCTGTACATGGCAGAAATGGATAAAATGACAAGGAAACTTAAAGATCTTGACCTAGGACAATATATTGCTGATTGGGGGAAACTGAAACAATACTTAGAGAAAAAATGGGACGTGAAAGGAGAACTGTGGCAGTTTGAGAATTTTTAAAGTGTGATGTTGTAAATAGAAGAGAGAAGTGACTTTACCATCAAGGGGGAAATTTAATTATTACAATCTAAGCTAGTATTATGTTTAAGAAAATCTGATTTATAACATATAGTTTAACAAAGGAAGAGTAAAATGGATATATTAGAGGATGTATACTATATATTATATACAACGTACTATGGTGTATGGTGTTAGTACATCATACAGCATACTATATTGGGCTGTTTTGTTATGTTATATTATAATGTATGCTATGCTATATTGTATGGTATAGTATACAAAAAATACTATATTGATAGTATATTTGATAGAGTATATGTATAAAAGAACTAGAATATGCTTAGAGTAAGAGATATTATGATATATGTTGTAGAAAAATACAAGTGAAATAGAGCTAAGTAATAAGAGGGGGTAAGGGTTGGAAAGCTGTTGGAAGTCAATAGGGAGGGGGGAGGAAAGGGTGGGGATTAGAATAAATGAGATATAAGGGGAATGTATGTATTAAATTGGAAATTTAAACTCACCAATAAAATTTTTTAAAAAAGAAAAGAAAACAAGATGCTGCTGGACAGCCCACCACTGCCTAGCTTGCCTGTGTGGTCGCTGTGTAATAAGAACAGATATGAAACACAAAAATTTTGGCCAGGGGGAGTCATTACAGCCTTGTTTCCTGAATTTGTTCCACCATTCCAGATGTCCTTTCAATGAGCTGAACTAGTGATTTATGTGTGTATTTTTGGCTCATTTCCCTCATTATGCACACCCCTAATGACTGGTGTGGCCTAAGGGGTCTCAGCCCACAGTGTAGCCCTTTTTTGCCTGCTCAATGCTGTGTCTGGATTGAGATGCACTAAAAATAGGGCCTGTTTGTAATACTTGTCAGGCTACAAATAGTAAGGGTGTGAAAAACAAAACACTCCAGCCAAAGATATACACAAAAATTGCTCTTTCGTATAATTACCTTGATTAACTGGAATGGTGATACAAATCCAAGATGCTTGCAACAACGAAACCCCCTCCCTGAAAAAATCAGTTGTTTTTTCTGCTTCCTAGCCATGCAATATGAACACATATTTTCTCTTTATTGATTTCCTGGAAATAGCATCTCTTCCTTCCAATCAAACTCTTACAAGGATGGAGCAAAGAGCACGCCCAGCCAATCTAAACTGCAGAGAACTGCCATTCTCGTTCCCCTCTTTCTCCTTCTTTCTCCCTTCTATCTCCTTGTGGGTTGAAGATTTTTTCCTTTTAAAGTAGAAAAGACTTGGCTTGCTCAGGTGCCCATAGAGTTCAAACTTCCCTTCACACAGGCCTCTCTTTCAGCCCTAAGCCTTTTGCTTGTACAGGTTGTAATTGAGCTTGCTGAACTGAGCTATGCTTTGCAGTGGCTGAAATAAGCTTAGTTGAAGCTGAGGTATGCTTTGCAGAGAGTTGATTCATTGCAGAGACCAGGTAACTTAGCAACCTCTGGACCTTGCGAATTACTTTCTTGTACTTGATTTGATCTGAAACTGGTCAGGTCTTTGCAAACAGTCTACTTTTCTTCTATGGTTGTGCTCCTCCTCCTCCCTTCCCCTGTGATTTTTCCACTTCCAGTCTAGTTCCCTTCCAATCAGATCATTGCAAGGAGGAGCAAAGATTACTCCCACCCAATCCTAAGCTTCCATTCTCCTTCTCCCTTCCTTCTGGGCCGGAAAAAGACTTTTTTTTCTTATAAAAGTAATGTGCAGTTGCATAAAGGGGCCTACTTTGGGGGTCTTTAAAATCAACATATGGTGCCATTATCTTTATAGCTTCCCAGACCCTTGAATAGACCTCAAAAAGGTCAGCTTAAAAAGTTAGGAAGCCAAGGTCAAGGTCATCCAGCAGATGCCCCTTCCTGTTGGTGTATTGATTGTGACTTCACTAACCAATGGTTAGTACTAACCACATTCTCTTGTAACTAAGGCTTGCAAACTCACTTCAAACCATGATTTCATACTCTGGTTATAAAGGCAATCTTACATTGTATTAACCATGATGCAGACAGCATTTGATAAAGAAACCCATGCCAAAAAGAGGGAAAGTTACACTGGAAACCACCACCAACCCAGGTAGGGTGGGCCTTTATCTCAGCTGCCAAGAGGGAACACGTGACTATAGACCATGCCTAGCAAGACATTTATTGGTGGAGGTGTAGTTTCTGAGGGTATGTGATTTCTGGAAGCTCTTTATTAAGTGTTCCTCTTTACCTGACAAATTGTTAAGGATTGCCAACCTCCAAATGGCAGCTGGAGATCTCCTAGAATTACAACTGACCTCCCAGTGACAGAGATCAGTTCCCCTGGAGAAAATGGCTGCCTTGGAACCTTGGCTGTATGGCAATACAAACAGCTAAGGTCCTTCTCCTCTCCAAACTCCACCTTCCCCAGACACCACTCCCAAAATCTCCAGGAATTTAAATCCCCATAGCTTGTAAACCCAGGCCTGAACACCTTCCTTGAACATGCACAAAGCTCAGTAGGAAGGAACAGCCTGCAGCATTGTACCAGTTAGAGTTCTGGGCAACTGGATGGAAACAAAGAGACTACTTGGGAGGGGTCCCTGGGGGGCTGAGTTTTGAAGCTACTCTCCCTTTTTGCTTCCCTGCTTGCCTCTCTCCTTTTTTACCTTGACAGGACTTTATTTCTCTTTTGTCCATCCCCCCCTCCCCCATTTGCCTTTTGCTCCTTGGGGCTGCCCACTCAGGACAAGACATGAGATGGAGAGGGAGAGGTATTAACCAGAAAGGAGACAAAATGCAGCATTATTAGGAATCCCAATCCCCTGGTGGGGGATCCCCCACTCCCAGCCTCTGTCACCCCCACCTCTCACCTGGTCTGCTAGTGGAAAAGGTGCAGAGAACAGGCCTGCGAGGCAAAAAACCTCCAGGGCAAGCATGTAGTGGGCATGTTCCTCAAGTGATGCCATCATGCCAGTGGCGGGCATGCTCCTGAGATTCACAGGGGCCAATTCCCCCCCCCCCGGGCAGAATTGGCCCCATGCAAAGTGTGGGAGCACACCTGCTACTGGCGTGATGACACTTCTTCTGGGAGTGACATCATTGTGTTGGCACTGGGAGCATACATACACGAAGAGGAACCTTTCAGCAAGTACTAGGTCCTCCTCTCCCACTGGTAGGATATAGGAACCTGGTAGTCCTAAGCACTATAGCTAAAGAACACAATGGAAGAGGGGGAAATGTTACATGGGGAAAGAGAGGGCAAGTTGGGAAGATGCACACTACTAATATTCTAACCATAGATAGGACTGGCTTGGGAGGGTTATGTCTGTCTTAAGGGAGGCCTTAAGGTTCTTGGGCCTTAAGGATGGAAATATTCTGTGGAATATTTTCACTTATGCTTTGTTTTTGTTTATTGCCAGAATTTAGCAATGATTATCTCTTACTTTCTCTAATTATTTCAGAATTTTCATTGTGTCCCTTTTTCATTTGTGTAAACTAGTACTAATAAAGAATGCAGTATTCTGGGTTTTGATGTAGCCTCAAGATGAGAGGGACATGTTGGTTTAATAAAACAAGAATGAGAACTATACTATATTTAACAGGATGCATTTCTCTAGAACATTTTTAAAAATAATATAACACAAAGACATTTAAATAAACTGACTTTAGGTATCATTTAAATTCTACTGAGATCACTGTTAAAACACCCATTGATTTTAGTGGACCTGGGTTGCAACTATTTTTCTTCAGTATTAATCACCTTTTCAGGCAAAAAAGATATTCCTTTGACAATGCTGTAATGTTTGGGACATTTGGCCATTATTACTCAGTATGGTTACTGCTTCTATTTTTATCCCCAGAAGAACTAGAAACTGAGAATACAAAATTTGCCTAAAGTGTGATTCACCTCCAGGTTTCTCAGAATAGTTTTTCTCCTTAACTAATCACGTGGAAAAAAATAAATTTATGCCTAACTATGCCCATCTTACATCTAGATAAGCAATATTATTGCCTGACAAATATGTCTGTCTTCAGTCAACATTCTCCAAAAAATTGCATATTGTACTATAGGACATGTGACACAGCTACTGAAAGATTATATGTATAATCACAGATTAATTCACTTTTCAGACAAAAGAAGCAAAAAGATTATATTATATGTGTCTACTATTTTTTGAACCTCTGAACATAAACTGAGCTCTATGATTAAGAATGTTATTCAAGGCTATTGAAGCCAATTAAAGAGACAACAGTTCAGTTCTGCTGCTCGTTTGGATTCAATGCTTGTTCATGCAACCTTAAAATTTCATTACCACTAATATTTTAATGATTAGTTACTAGTGCCACTATTACTTTAAGCAGCAATGACCAGTTCAGCTTACAGAACTTCACTAAAGGACCACAGTTGAATGGCAGCGCTCATGCTCCTTGTTAATAAGGTTCCCAGTTCAGCCCATAGCACTGTCAATTAAAAAAAAAACCTCAGGTAACTAAGATGGGAAAGAACACTGCATTATACTCAGGTGAGCTGTTACCAGGTCATTAGTTTGAGTCATTATAAGACACTATAGTTTTTTTAAAAATAACTTTTGAATGAGCAATATGATTTTAAAAGCTGAAGTACTATAATATATATATATATATTTAAAATGTCAGGGAATAAAAAGAAGGAGAAGGAAAAAAATAATTAACGTCTCTAGCAGTCAATAGCCTATGAAATCTCCCTATTGCTTAAGTTTTGGCAGATTTGTGGATATCTACAGGAGCATCTCCTGTTGTTTCAAAGTATAAAGAAATGCAATACAATCATGGGGTTGTAAGGCCTGAAAGAGCCTATAGACAATCCAATGCCATCTCCATTTAGCCATTATTAGCCCATTTTCATCTAGACGTGTTAGGAAACTGAAGAGTGAAATTAACCATGTCATCTGTTACAGAAGAAATGGGTAAACTCCCAAGATTCACTAGCCAATTTGTCTAGAAAAAATCTCCTCTATTTATCAGGGGACCGACATCAAGTAAAGATGCACCAAAACTCACATTCTCCTCCTCGGAGAGCACAACATAAAACCTTCCCCAAGAATATTGTGGGATGCATCCAGACTGAATTATCTTAAGCAGACATGAGTATAACCATTATCATGAAGAACAGGCATGCATGCTGACCGCTGTGAAATAAAGACTATTGTTTTCTGTCAAGGTATGCTGTGTTTCAGCGTAGCTCTACAGAGTCTGTGTACAAAAATTACCTTTATCAGTGACGTGCTCATCCAAGGCATTCCTAGCCACAGTGTGGCAGTGTATCTTCTCAAAGACAGACCAGCATCAGGCAGCACAACTGTGTGTTTAACACTGCTAAGACCCTGTTATCAAACATAATGTGTGTGTGTGTGTGTGTGTGTGTGTATTGACAGGACCACATCAGCTCAAAAATATGTAAAATCCAGGAGAATTTAATAATGAAGTGGATACATATGACACAGAGCATTTAAACATCGTTTTTTTTCCCCTGTGGGATTGATATCCATACAAAAGCCTATTCAGAGAAAAGCACAAGAAAACAGCTAGGGTATGTATAAGATACAAATTTAAACCTATGCTTGTACATGGGTGATTAGTAAATCCCTGTGGTTCCTGTCAGAGTTTCAAAAGCCAGTACTGCTCCTCTCTGTAGGTGCAGCGGAAGTTCCAAAGAAGTTTGCTAATCCTTGAAAAGTATCCAGTTTTCCCTCTAATGACATCCTTCATGTCGTTTAAAGGTACTGCCAGGTCCTAGTGTTCTGCTGACGAGCAGAACATTACTTTTTAAGATTCTGAAGCCCTCAACATCCCCTTCCTCTTCAAATATTCATATTCTCCCCAGGGTGGAACAGGCCACTGCAGCTCCCTGCTTATGCTTATCAGCTGGGCCTGTACCCTGTGTCTTTTTAAAAATTAAAACATTTTTACTCTACCCTTCCTCATGGTTCAAGGTGGTTTATAATAATAGATTTAAAACTTTTACCGTTATAACTTTTTAACATGCCCAAATCCCTCCTCCCCCGCCCCTTAAAAGATGCTTGTCATCTTAAAACTCCCTAGCAGTGCCTCCCAAAGATTTCCAAGGTGGAAGCTCCTCTCGCCTCTTCAGAGAGCCCATTCCACAGATGGAAAAGGCCCAGGCTCTGGTTGCTGCCAGATGGGATTGCCAACAGATGGCTGAAGACTGTAGCTGGTACACAGGAACATATGGAAGGAAACAGTCCTTCAAATATATGGGTCCCAGATTGTGAAGGCCTTTAAAGGTCATAACCAGCACCTTGAAATGAGCTTTGAAAACAGGCAACATATGCCCCTGGAATCTAGTCCCTAACAATAGTCTGGCTGCAGCATTCAGAACCAGTTGTAGTTTCTGGATTGTTTTCAAGGGCAGTCCCACATAGAGCACATTGCAGTAATCCAACCAAGGGGTTACGGAAACATGGATCAGCATGGCTAGTTTGGTTGAGTCTAGGTAATAAGAGAGAGGGAGCACCAGATGTAGCTGATAGAAGGTGCTTCTGGCAACCAGGGCAACCTGATTTCTAAGCAGCAAGGCAGGGTCCATGAGAACCACCAAGCTCTTCACCTGCTCTTTAAAAGGCAACTTCACTCCATCCAGGACAAGTGAATTTAATCCCTCTAGAGTAGGGGTGTGCAATTCGGTTTTTGGCAAACCTGAAAAAACCCGAATCACCTCGATTCGGATTGATTTGGAGAAATCTGAATCGATTCAGAGAAATCCAAATCGATTCGGGTTTTCCGAATCACCATAACCCGAATCGATTCGGAATGATTCGGATTGGTTCGGGTTTTTCAATGGGAAAATGCCTCCGTCTTCCCGGACGCCTGGGGGAGGCATTTTCGCACCGAATCAAGCCCAAATTGGTGGGGACCTTCCTCTAACTCCCCTCTAACAACTCCCCAAGTTTCAGACCGATTGGGCTTTGGGGGGCCATATTATGACCCCCCAAACCAGGTCCCCCTATCCTCGCATAAGAAAGGGAAGGGTGAGCATATTGTTAGCTTGATGCTGCTCATCTTCTTCTTCATTATTTCCTATGGGGAAAAACGAAGAGGCAGGCTTCCTTTGCCAGGGGTGGCATTTCGCATGCAAAATGCCCCCCAACCCTCAGGGGCCCTTCTCCCACCTTTCCTTCCACCCCCCACCAAGGCTCAGCCTGCTCCCACTTGGGGGGGCATTTCATGGCCTCCCCAAGTAGGTGCTCTTTTCTCTACTACAGCTGGGGGAGGCTTGTCTTGCCAGGGGTGGCATTTTGCATGCAAAATGCCCCCCTACCCTCAGGGGCCCTTCTCCCACCTTTCCTCCCACCCGCCTCCAAGGCTCAGCCTGCTCCCACTTGGGGGGGCATTTCATGAAATGGTCCCCCCAAGTGGGAGCAGGCTAAGCCTTGGTGGGGGGTGGGAGGAAAGGTGGGAGAAGGGCCCCTGAAGGTAGGGGGGCATTTTGCATGCAAAATGCCATCCCTGGCAAGACAAGCCTCCCCCAGCTGAAAGTGGTAGAGATAAGAGCACCTACTTGGGGTGGCCATGAAATGCCCCCCCCAAGTGGGAGCAGTCTGAGCCTTGGTGGGGGTGGGAGTAGAGGTGGGAGAAGGGCCCCTGAGGGTAGGGGGGCATTTTGCATGCAAAATGCCACCTCTGGCAAAGGAAGCCTTCCTCTTCATTTTTTCCCCATAGGAAAAAATGAATGAAGATGAGCAGCAGCAACCTAAAGCTATGGCTTTTTTAAGGAGAGGATAGGGGGACCTGGTTTTGGGGGCCATAACATGGCCCCCCCAAAGTCCAAACGTTCTGAAACTTGGGGGGTTGTTAGAGGGGAGTTAGAGGAAGGCCCCCACCAAATTTGGGGTGATTCGGTGGGAAAATGCCTCCCCCAGGCTTCAGAGAAGCCTGGGGGAGGCTTTTTCCCATTGAAAAAACACCCGAATTGATCTGAATCGGTAAACCCGAATCGGCTGGGCAATTCGGATTTCTGCTAAATCCGAATCGGCCTCTCGATTCGGATTTAGCAGATTCGGAAAAAACGAATCAGGGTGCCTTTGCACACCCCTACTCTAGAGAAAACTTCAACATCATTTAAGTTCTGAAGCAAATTACCCTCATTCCCAGAACAAGAAATGGGCATGGTCTAATTATTTATCTAATTTATTGATTTCCAAACACAGGGTAGCTTTCACTCTTGCCCTCCTCAATTTTCTTGCATCTGCTTTATAAGAAGGACGATACCATGGAGTGCTGCTTCATGAATGATTATGCCTTTGTCCTAATGGGGAAACTGAAATGGTTAGCCATGTGTTGCTGTATAGACACAAATTGATCTCATCTCTCCTCCAAAAACTCCAGGGAAGATCAGAGGAATGGTATACCTCTTGCCCTTGTTAGCTGATCTTGATCCTGGAATCTCCGATAGAATGTCTAGATTCTGTACTGCTGCCAGGGTCTTCCTAAGTACAGTGTTTATTTAATGTTATATATTAGCTACTTTAAAAATATTTTTATATATACATTTCTATAACTTTTATATATATACATTTCTATAACTATTCTGTTTATGTATGTTTTTCTGGTCTTTGGCCATAAATAAAATATCTCTCTTTTCCTCTAGAATATCATCCTTTCCAACCAGCATTACCTCTGTTTTGTTTGGATTCAACTTCAGCTTGTTCTACTTTAGCCACTTGATTACAGCCTCAAAGCACTGGTTCCAAAACAAGAAGGACAGATCTGGAGGCTGGGATAATGAAATCTAGATCTGGGTGTCATCTGCATATTGGTGGCACCAACCCCAAAGCTCTGGACAATCTCATTCAGCAGCCACATACACGTACACATACACACGTGTCTGTGTGTGTGTGAGAGAGAGAGAGAGAGAGCGGGGGGATAGAACGCTGTGGCACTCCTCAAGACAAATCGCATCCAGTTGATTCTGCATCTCCAGTGAAGACTGTTTGTGTCCAGTCAGGCAGAAAGGAATGAAACCACTGAAGGGCTATGCTCTTTTCATCAATGCCATATTCAGTCCAGGAATGATAATGGAGTTGTCAACTGTGTCAAAGGCTGTGTAAAGATCTAGCAGTATCAACAGGGAAGATTGTCCTCTGTCCAACCTCAAATAAAGATCATCTATGAGTGCACTGAAGCTGTCTCTGAGGTGAAACCAGCTGGAAATGGGTCACAGGGGATGTTTCATACAGGAAGCCCTGGAGCTCCTCTGCCCCCAGAAAAGGTAACTTGGAGACTGGTCTGTAATTAGCCATCTTATTCCTAGCAAATGAAGGTTTTTGGAGCAGAGGTCTAATAACTGTGTCCATCAAAGGTTTAGAGAGAACCCCCTCTATCAGGAAGGAATTGATGATTGTCACTAATGGCTATATCTTTTCCTGGCAAAGTTTTAAAAGCCTGGATGAACATGGGTCCAGAGTACAAGTGGTGACCCTCACAATCCCCAAAACCGTGTCAGCATCCATAGGCAGGATCAGTCTGAAACTAATAATAACAACAGGACAAGCAGGTGCTTCTGGCACCTCAGGTATTGGATCTGTTCCCAAGTTGGCCTCCAAATAGGAATGGATGGGAGATTGGAGATTTTGTCAACAAAGAACCCTGCAGAAACATCAGAGCTCAGAGTAAAATTCTTATCACTGACAAGGTCAGACTGGGTCACAAACTGCTTTAATCAATCGAGCTTGACAAGATTCTGCTGAAGCAATGGTGGAAGAGAAGAAAGTTTTCTTTGCTGCTATTACCACCACCTCATAGGCCTACAAATGAGCTCTATGACATGCTCGGTCAGATTTGTCCTGAGTCTTCTGCCAGCATTGCTCTAGACATCTTCCAGTTCACTTCATATAGTCCAGTTCCCATGAAGCTACCAGGGCCTCCACAGAGTCACTGGGAAAGCTCTCAGAATCTCTTAGAGCCACCTGGAAATCAAAAAGATACATTAATCTCCAAGGGCAGACTATTCACATTGGTCCACCACCCCTGCAAGGAGGAGTCAGCAAGCTCAATGGTGCCTTCAGAAGCTCTGACCACAACAACGGCAGAACCGCCAGCTCTCTAATCGGTGCAGAAAAGAAGACCCAGCATATGTCCTTTTTCATATGTTGGACCCATTACATGGTTGTCATGGCAGCAATGAAGCCCTGAGTTTGATCTGACAAGGCATCCTTGGCATGTATGTTGAAATCACCAAGAACCTCAGCACCAGATCTCAGACCGCCTCTATCACCTCAATCAGAGATCTTGCTGGTAAACTAGGTGGATGCTACATCCGCAGGATCCCTAACCTGTACCTGGTGCCCAAGACCAGGTACATACATTCAAAGCCAGACTCTGTACCAACAATCTAGTGATAGAAAAAAAGAATCATGGAAAATAATGTTACTGCACCCTCATCCTCCAGTTTGAGGCTAGTGAAGGACTTTATGCCCAGCCAGTGCCAGTTTTGTAATTTTTTTTCTTGCACATTAAGAAGGCGCACTTTTGCCTTGCAGGAGGAATCATTTTTCATGACATTTTGTTCCCCACTAACTTTAGCTAGAGAAAAGAAAAAGCAACTCTGAGAGGCTGTTTCAGAAGATCAGATTGTGTTGATGCAGTTCTCTCTCTCCTCACCCAAGCATCCTCTTTCCCATTGATTGACTCTAATTAATATGCTTGTGCTCAGACTCTATAAACCAGGCTTGTCGATTTCATTCCTTGTCAATTTGGATCGCAGCCTCTTCTCACCCAGCTGCTGCTCCCAAAAGCGGATTTGTGGCTCAGATTGCAAAGCAAGGTATTTATCCTCGACTTGACTCTTTTCTCTCTCCTCTCTCTTATAGTATCACAGCTCTGATTTTCTTCCCACTGTGCCTATAAGGCTGAAAATACAGTCGAGAACACATAAGCCACTAAACAAATTTAAATTTAATTGTTTCAAGAAATGGAGCCTCTCTCTGGAAAAAGGAATGGCAAAGACACTGTCTGTGAAATTAAATGCAGATTTACACAGAAGAGCTGAGAATACTGATGCTAGGCAATATGAACATTAATGCAAATTATTTCTTTCAAGCAACACTAGCAGCCTGTTATGTTTTTAGTTTTGCTTATTGCTCTTAAAGAGCTAATTGGCATCTGTGTAAAAATACATCGTTTCTTATTTTTCAGTTTTGCTATAAAATGAATCAATTGGCATCTGTATACAAGTATATACATTTTAATTTTGGATTGCATGTCAAAAATAGTAACAAAGTTGGGACAAGTCAAACTCTTTGCAGGAGTTCAGCTTGTCCTGCCATTTCTACCATCACTGAGCAGATTTCTTCTTTGCTATTTTAACTGAAATGCTAGCAATGACCAATATTTCCACTGGAGGCAGCATCAGGAAGTACTGAGCCATAGCAACAGCAGGTTACAAGGAGCCATTTCTGAATCTCCAGAGCACTTATTATTTGTACCTACAAACACACAGTGTATGCACCTACATACACTACAATGGTAGTGATTAGCATCGGTGATCATAGCAGGAGGCTATTAAAACAATACATGATTGGCCATCAGTGTCAGAGACATCCAGGCAACTTCAAACCAGTTCCGTCAGCATATTTGGTGTTTAGGATTCAACCCATAAACTGGTTATTATCAGGGTCATAGAATATTTTTTCATTTACGTTTAGTTTTGATTCTCTAAATATTTGTGATATAGAGGACTGTAGCTCAAGTCTCTGACACTCTGTTCCAAAACCTACTTGATAATTCCACTCACAAAAAAAGCTTGTGAAGGTTGGAAGAAGGGTGCAAAAATTGGATTAATAAATTCAGCTTTATGCTGTCTTCTCAAGCACTAGCTCTTGGGGAATGAGAGTAAAATGACCTTTCCAAATGTGACGTGGTGCTTTATCTCTTGTTATATGCTCAAAAACTGCCTCTCTGCTTTAAAACCATTGATATATAGGTTCAGTTGTGGTTTTCAGCAAGGCTACACACTTTGGAAAAGAAGCCCAGTTGATGTCTGTTAATGAACCCAGGGCATGCACAAACTCCATTGTATTCTGGTCCGCTTGCCAAAGGCTAAATAAGTTAAAAGGAAGCCCTGTAGGCACAAAAAGATCAGGAAAACCACTTGGTAGCAACTCCATTTGGAAAACTGCCTGTCAGCCCTAGAAAGTGATATGGAGCCTCATTGTGCTGAAAGATGGATTAATGTAATATCTTCTGCCCTCTAAATGTTCCAATCAGGAAATTTTTGTGGCTCTGTCAAAGGAGTCAGTCATTCAACCCTAGGCAGCCTTTTTTTTGGAACATTGAAAAAGAAGGTGACCTTGAATATTGTTATTTATAAAGGCAGCTGAGTCATTTAGCATGTTAAGCAGGCCATTGCTCATAAACTACAGATTAACCTACATCTGGGAAGATAAATCTTACAGCAATAGTTAGAGGTAACATGTTCAATGAACGTTTTTCTATGATGCAATCAACTGAAACAGCCCTTTAAATGTGAGAGCAATCATTTTATATGGACCATAGCTATGACTTATTATGTTGGCATAGAAATTAAATCCCACTGACAATACAACAGTCCTCATTACAGTTGCTCATAAGAGTGGGTGCTTATTTAAACTTCCTTAACAAGTTTTGCAACCTTTTGTGTCTCCTGTATCCCACCTTCCTTGTCAGTCAGCACTATGGATGTGTTTTAAAGGTAACTTTCAGAGGGAGGAAATGTTCTTAATGTATTTCTTCCTTATTCCCCCTTTGATCAGCAGTTTCCAGATAGTTCATTTACTTATTCTATTTATTGAAAATATTTCTATACGGTCTTTCCACCCAACATAGGGTCCCCAAGGTTGCCAACAATGAAATCCTTTAAAACAAGCTTCAAAAACAGATATTATAAAAACAATTGTAAACAACAATTAAACAAACACAAAAACAATTAAACACATGAGTAGAAAGCAGGATCAGTGAGAGAATGTCAAATGAAACAGGCCAGTCTTCACTTAATACAATCATAGAGGCAAACAGATCAGTCTCCCTGGGCAAGGTATTTCGTAACTTTACAAAAGCAGAGTTGTTACAACCCTCTTTATTTTCAGTTAGATTTTGCCTTTAACCCTCTTCTTACACCCTCTGGGTAGATTGCTACCACCAGGAATAATATTCCAAAATAGTAAATTTAAATTTCCCCTTTAATAATGTGCCCAAGTGTCAGGATCCTTTGTGGGACTATGTAGCCCTAAGGAAAGGAATGGGATAAAGGAATAACATATACTCTGGGGTGAACAAAAAAAACCCTCTTATTTTTACACTATCTATATCAAGTGCAGCATAAGTGGAGCGCAAGTGAACTGAGAGGAATACATGTGAGTCTGTTCACTTGCCGTTCAAGTGTCATTCGTCACTTGTAGCTTGGCCCAAAGATAGTTATCAGTTCTTAAAGTTTCTTTTCATAGGCTCAGGCACACATATATACATAAACTTTCTCTCTCAGGCGCACATCACATGAGTTCTTTCCATTACTTGGGGGCACAGCTCCACACCTGAATGTCACCTCTAGTTTTAGGTCTAATTGCAACCTCTGGTTGGCAGCCAACCACGACTGTTATGGGGCCTATTGACACCTATGTTCTGAAGCTGTTCAGGCCCAAAAGAGCTGCATACATTCCTTTCATGTTTTGGTTTTAACCAATTTGTTATCCATTGCTGCCCCAAATTCATGTAAAGTGATGGGATGGTGGTTTCAAGCGGCATTTACATCCATTTATGAACCTTATATGAATCGCTGTGGCCATTTCAGTCAGCACTGCTTATTCTGGTACTGGAGTAGCTACCCCCCTGGCACTGGAGTACAGGGCTTTTGCCTTTCTTTAAAATGATCAGCACAAAAATATTGCTATAGCCCTATAGAGTAGATGCAGCAGGTTCTGTGAATTCCCAGCTTTCATTTTTTAAAAGTAATTCTCTACCCCCTTCCCTTGTGGAAATATAAGTAAAAAGACAACGCTATAGTACTAATCTATGTACATTTTTTAAAAGAACATCCTGGAATTGAGCAGAAAATAGAAAGGTGGCACTGTTGAAAGCACTATGGACATTTCAAGCAGTACTCTGCCACAGATGGGAAGCACATTGAAAACTAGGGAACAGGAAAAACAGATTTCAACAAAACAAAAAGACTCAATCCTGCATTGCAAATGGGACACAAGCAACTTTGTCTGAAAAAGTTTCAAACATCCATTAGCCACCAGCAGCCAAACCAGTTGTATCTGAAAATCTGCTAGCAACTGGCAGACAAAATATACAAAGGTTGTGTGAAAAGGGATTCTGCTGGTCATTTTGTTTGGCATTAGCTCAGCATGCAGTTTGTGGGCACAAGTTTGTGGAAATCTCTGGCATCTTACCCAGGAGCACAGATTTTTTTCCCCTTTCTTTTCTTTTTTTCCTACTTATTTTGTTTAAATTAGTATTTTTAAATAAGTATTTTACTTATTATAAGGTTCTATATGTGATATCCTGCATATATTCAGTGATAAGGGAAGAGAGCTTTATATGCTATTGGATATAGTATTTTATGAGTTTATGTTCAACATGATATCATGGAATGTTAAGAGAATGAGAGATGCTACCAAATGCAAAAAGATTGTCTCCAAATTGAAAAATCTTAATGCTGACATGGCTTTTTTAAAGAAGCTCATATAATGGCAAATGATAAAAACAAGTTGCATAGAGACTGGGTTGGAGAGGTATATGTTACAGATACGTCTACTCAGTCTTAGCTATGGCTATATTAATACATAAATGTGTCTCTTTTCAGATTCAAGAAGTAATAACAGATCCAAAGGGCCACTTTATTATTTTGATAGTGAAAAACTTTGATTCTGTTATAATTAATGTGTATGGTCCAAATGTGGATTCTCCAGATAGGTTTCATCAATGTTTCAGTAACTTGGTAGATCTTAGATATGATTATTTGTTAGTGGGGGGGGGGAGATTTTAATGAAATACTAAATACAAGTTGGTGCAGGTGTTCCTTCCATGTTTGGAAAACCAGCAGTAGAAGGATAGTTGATTCAGTTGGCACAACAAATGCACACTGCAGTTTGGACACACACACCCTACATACACACACCACAAAATCACCAGCTCATGTTAGCACAAATTTCTGCAAATAATTGAGAAAAGAGACCCAGAAATGTTGTTCTCTTACCACTGGAGTCAGAGACACCTTAGGGAAAGTAGAGAATGATACACCATGTGTCACACAGGGAAACCCACAGAAATGCCCAAATGAAGCTACAGAATGTTGTTGTGTAATATTGTGTATGTAATGTGTTGTTCTAAATTAAATTTCCTCATTGAAGGGGTGGGAGGGATGGCCAATGTGATATATTGTTCTAACATTAACTTAAACTTTTTTCATTGCAGGGTTGGGAGGAGGCAGATGATGAAGGCTGTTGCAGAGAAAGGATCACTTTGGTTTCCCAAGTGCCTCACTGACACTTTCAGCCTGAGGCCATGTGGGTGGGATCCATCTTATGCAACTGTGCTTGTTTGCCATTGCCTTGTGCTGGGTACTGGTTGATTCTGTTCTGTACTGTCCCTCTAGTAGCTGAACCCAGTGCTGGGCTGCTGTGAATGACACTGGTTCTGTTGAGCTAAGTTGCAAGAGTGTCCTTTGCTTCAGTTTAATTTTGGTGGAATTCTTGCCCAAATGGGAGGTCTCCTTGTGAGTTGGGGGAATTAGCAGGCAAGGAGAGGCAGTGAGAGGCATGTAACTGCGAGATCTCTACCTATGTATATGAGAATTGTCCCTTCTAGAGAATTCTTTCAATAAAGAAGCAGATGTTCAATCAAAAAGGGGTTTTGTTTAAAATAATAAAAGATCAATTACACACAAAACTTACAACATGCATACAGAGCTAGCTAGAAAGCAGTGAGGAAAACTGGATAGAGTTGAGGGATTGGGTGATAGTTACCATGCAGAACAGGGTGTCCCTGAGGGAGAGCATTGAGCGACCAGCGCGCCAATGCAGAAGAGTTCCAACAGAGGTCCGAGGGTGGATGCTGGATCTGAGAGCATGCTCACAGCTATCTTGGAGGGGTAGTTCAATTATACTATAGAACATTCCCTGGGGCAGGATTGCGTCTTCTGCCCCCAAAACAATAATGTAATGGTTGTCTCCGGGGTGAGACCAAGAACTGGAAGGCTGTCTCTGGGATGAGACAATACATTGGAAATCTCTCTCTGGGTTGAGATAATAAAACTGGGAAGGTTTTATTAAGCCTTCCTGAACAAAACTAAAGTTACCAACAATGATTGCCAACCCGTGATGGCTGGATGGGTGAGGCTACCAGAGCCCTAAATAGCCTAGAATGGGAGAGTGGATAAGGGAAGATCGGTAGGGTGTGTTAAGGAGATTAATTCAGGAACTCCTAGAAGACCCTATATGCTAGTAATTTTCCAGCTCCCGGCTGAGATCTAAAGCCAAAGGAGAGAGAAAAACTCTCACTGAGGGAACAAAAACCAATTACTATATGTATAAATATTTATAAAGTGCTCTAGTGCCAAAGTGCTAATAAATATCAATAAATATCATAGTTATAACAATGCAGAATCTCATATCGATAAGTACACAATCTAAGCAGACCAATAAATTATGTCTGTAAACAGTAAACAGTATATATAAAGCAGCCAAACAATGCAAAATATTCTAAACACATCAAAGACACAATGTCACAGTCCATAGGATACCAAAGGATGCGGTCTTTGTCTTTACTTCTTGCAGGTGCAGCGAGACAAAGAAGGGAACTTCATCCATCTCAGGTAAGTATATAAAGCTTGTTAACCTCTTGGATGTGTTTTCTTCATAGGTGGAACCAACATGCCAGGGAACAAGCCCAACGACCCTACAAGAGGCCGGCTAATCAAGTACTTCATATGTATGCTTCATCAGGAGTCATGCAATAAGTCCACAATATATCTATAATACAAATAATTGCTCAATAAAAAGATTCAAAACACAATGGTATGTTCATTCAATGACCAACATTACCACAACCATTTACCTATCCAAAACTCACCCACACAAACATAGTAATTCTCTTGTCTGTCTAGGCACACCTCAGTAATCGGCCATGTGCAAAGCTGCACATCAAGGGCAGGGTTTAAAAGAGACTTCATTAAAGAAACAACATACTTACAGAAAACATGAGAAGCTAAGTTCATTATTGAGCCCTGATGGTCTTATACTATTCAGAGAATAAATCCAAAAAGCCTCTTTCTGTGCTAGTTCCCTAGTGACCTGCAGTGGAGAACCCTTTCTTGCCACAAATAAGACAGTGAACTTAAAATCGTTTTTACCAAATTTGCTCTGTCTTCCTGAACCAAACTAGAAAATCATTTTGTCATTTGGGGAATGCCAAATTTTTTCCTGTTCAGTATTACCGAACTGAATTTATCATTTTTTTTCCTGTGCACACCTGTAGCTTTAAGAAATGAACGTTGCTAGGTAACTACAACAGTATTGCCAGCTTTGGTTTTTATCAGTAAAAGTCAGGCTGTGGAGAAAAGTCCCTTTTCTGTGCTGTTTTTGCCTCTATGGAAGGATTCATTGAGTCCAGGCCTGGCAGCAACCACCAGGTGACTTACTACAACATAACTGTATGACTCACCCAGGACTAGCTGCTTCCTACTATTCAACAGCCAGTGTAGTTGTGTAGTGATTAGAGTTTCAGCCAAGGATCCCAGAGACTTAGATTCAAATCTCCACTCTGCCATGGAAGCTCGCTGGATGACCTTGGGCCAATCTCAGCCCAACCTACCTCACAAGATTGTTGTGAAGATAAAATTAAGGATAATTATGTAAACTGTTTTTGGTCCCCATTATGGAGAAAGGCATGGTGTAAATGCAGTAAATAAATAATAAATACAGCATAAAATGAGTGGGGGGCAGATAAAAGGTAGGTTGGTGGGTTGGATCAGCGAGTGGGAAGAGAATGAAGCAGGGAATGGGGGGGGGGGCAGATATGGATGCTGCCAGGAGAAGAGAAAAAGGAAACAGTGTGGAAAAGGGCATACAGAGGAAAATAAAGTGACCTCCACAAGTCCATGCAGGTTTCAATTCACTTCTAAACTGAGGCAAGGCCAAATTTTTAGAACAAAATTGTGCATGAGTGAATCACTGTCAACCTTACTTCTCTCCTACCCTTGATCTTTCACTTCAAACACTCTTCTCCTATGCACAAGTGAGCTGGAGCATAAGCAAAAATGTATTTGTTGCTGCATCAGCTGTAGTAAAGTGCTTCAATGGACAGAGCACAATAAGGTAATGCTGGAGAATAAGAAAGCTTCCCTTAGATATGCACCCATTCTATGTAAAAAGTAGACCTCCAACTATATATGTGTCTAGGCAGACATAGAGTGATTCCGCACACGTTGGATAATGCACTTCCAATTCTCTTTATAGATCATTTGGAATGAATTTTTTCGTGTGCAGAACAAAAAATCCACCTCAAACGATTGATAAAGTGCATTTAAAGTGCATTATCCAACGTGTGCAGAATCAGCCACTCATAAACAAACCACACCACCATTACTTCTAAGTTAGTCTTAAAGCAATATGGCATTTCAAAAGACCTTCTTACTTTCTACATATTAAGGGTTTTTTTTTAAAAAAGGATAAAACGTTGTGGGTCTTTGGAAAGCCAGTGTTTTTACAATATGAAAGTAAGGTTGATATGATCTACAAAATGAGGGTAATTGACCAGTTTGCTTATTAAACCATTATTTGTTCAAATGAAAAAGCCTGCTAGAAGAGAGCGCAGAGAAGCGAATAGGTTCCTGCAGCCTCCCCTGACTGGCAGAGATGTTTTAATCCACACCAGTAATGTCTCTTGCCGCATTTGCATTGTTGAGGGCTGGGGCAAAAACAAACCCACAGTGTTAAAGCCATGAATCTCACTTCTCCCAGTTTTGTTTTCTTAAATCCATGTTGCTTGAATTTGCAAGAGGGCATGAAACTGGAAGGGGCCTAATTGCCTTTTGCACAGCTTGATGAACTCTCTCCATAGGTAATTTAGCAAATTGCTTGTCTACTCATTGCTTTTTAAAGTTTGTGTATGGGATTTCTCTGTAGAAGAGGTATAAAAATATAACTAGTATGCACTAGGCCTCATGTTTATTTCTTTGAAGGAAATTGCTTTACAAGAAAATACTCTCCTTTTCAATATACAAACCAAAGTATTCACACCTGTAAGAAAACTTTGTTATCATAATTTGTTTAGCACCCCCTTCCTTTTCATGCTGCTGTTCTATGCAAGGGACCATGGGATGGAGATAAACAGAGTGGATTAGGTCCAGAATAAATTGCAATTTCCACCAGTTGCCCGTCCTGCTTCCTGCTTCAGATCCTCCTCTTGTCAATCATCAGGGCCCCTTATCCCCCAGAAGCAACATTTTGTGGAGATTAGTGCACTCTGGTGGGAGGAGAGAGACAGGAAAATCCCATTCTGCTACTGGAAAATGAAGTCTGAATCCAGCATAGTGTATATAATTCAACAGAACATTTAGTGCAGTTCAGCCCACTGATGTTAATAGGTAGAAATTTCTACATGGACCATTTTGAAAAGACAGCTCTAGAATCGGCACCCCAAAAACCTACAGTCTGGTTCCGGTTCGTGGATGATACCTTTATCATTTGGAGCCATGGGGAGGAAGAATTGATGGAATTTTTAAACCACCTCAACAATATCCACCTGAACATACAATTCACCATGGAGAAAGAAATCGAGGCTAAAATTCCATTTCTAGATACCTTGGTCATCCGCAAAGCAAACTTTCAGTTAGGTCACAAGGTCTACAGGAAACCAACTCACACGGATCAGTACTTACAAAAAAACTCCAATCACCACCCTCGACAGAAAAGAGGCATAATAAAAACATTAGTAGACCATACAAGACGGATATGTGAACTGCACTTTCTCAACGAGGAAACTAATCATCTAAACCACGCACTTCAAGCAAATGGCTACTCCAGAAATGAAATCAGAAGAGCAATTAAACCAAGGATAAATCAAACAACTAAGGAAAAACAGTCTCCTACAGGAAAAGTGTTTTTGCCATATATCAAAGGAAACACTGATCAGATGGGAAAGCTTATGAAAAAGCACAACTTACAAACAGTATTCAGACCCACCAGAAAAATACAACAGATGCTACGATCAGCAAAAGACAGTAGAGACCCCCTCACCTCTGCAGGAGTATACAGCATACCCTGCAGCTGTGGACAAGTTTACTTCGGCACCACAAAGCGTAGCATCCAGACAAGAATAAAAGAACATGAAAGAACATAAAAGAACTGCAGACTTGGCCATCCGGAAAAATCAGCAGTGGCTGAACATAGCCTAACTCAAACAGGACACAGTATCCTATTCCAGGATACTAAAATACTGGACAATACATCCAACTACTTTGTCAGACTGCACAGGGAAGCCATTGAAATTCATAAGCATAAGTACAATTTCAACAGGAAAGAAGAGACCTTAAGAATGAATAGAGCATGGTTTCCAGTCCTGAAAAACACCAGACTAACAAAATACTCTACACCCTACAATAGCTCTGCAGAGAAGATTAGCATATCAAGCACCAATCCATATGCAAAAGAACCTCCTCAGGATACAGTGAAGCCTCCCTCCATGAGCATTCCACACCCTGGGAAACTCTTACAGGATGACTCATCCCAAACCCACCTTCCTGAGTAGATATAAATTACCTGCCAACATCTTCTCCACACTGTGACACTGAGAGATCTCTGTCTTTTGGTGCTACACCTCTGAAGATGCCAGTCACAGCTGCTGGCGAAACGTCAGGAACTATAATGCCAAGACCACGGCTATACAGCCTGAAAAATCCACAACAACCATCGTTCTCTGGCCATGAAAGCCTTTGACAAGGAAGTTGAATGTTTGTGTGTGTGTTACTTCCCCTCAGCCAATAACTTCCAGTCAGCCAGGGTTAAACAGGGAAAAAATCGTTTATTTACAAGATTTATAACATAGGAGTGATTTAAACACAGAGACAGATTGTTGTTAAGAGTTGAACTTACAATACACACTCTTATAACAGTGGATGGTTATAATATAACAGATATCAACAGCCAGCTATATATGCCGCTTCCATTCAGCAACCTAAGATCCTTCTTCCCTTCTCACTAACTGGAATAATGGATTTCAACTGTCACCAGCCCAGCATTCCACCAATTTTCATTGATGGTTCCCTCAGAGTGGCAGAACTACAGCTAGTTTGGTGTAGTGGTTAAGAGCACGGGACTCTAATCTGGAGAACCAGGTTTGATTCCCCACTCCTCCACTTGAAGCCAGCTAAGTGTCCTTGGGTCAGTCACAGCTTCTAGGAGCTCTCTCAGCCCCACCCACCTCACAGGGGGTTTGTTGTGGGGATAATGATAACATATTTTGCTCTAACATAACATAAACTACTCTGAGTGGGCGTTAAGTTGTCATGAAGGGTGGGATACAGGGCTTTTTTTCAGGGGGAACGCAGGGGAACGGAGTTCCGGAACCTCTTGAAAATGGTCACATGACTGGTGGCCCCACCCCGATCTCCAGACAGACGGGAGTTTAGATTGCCCTGCGCGCCGCCAAGCGGCGTGGAGGGCAATCTAAACGCCCCTCTGTCTGGAGATCAGGGGGCGGGGCCACCAGCCATGTGACCATTTTCTCCGAGGGCAATCCACTGAGTTCCACTACCTCTTTTCCCAGAAAAAAAGCCCTGGTGATATATAAATCAAATGTTGTTGTTGTTGTTAGAACTGGACCTGTCTGTAACTATTACTTTATAGGATCTCATGGCAATCAATGGGGTGGATTGAAAATGGGGCTCCCTCACCCAATTCTCTATATGGAAAAACTTTTAATTAATAGCATTTGAGAAGAATACATAAACTAATATACACATAGCTGAGATATTATTTCCTATCTTATCTTCATACTCAGAAGGCTCATAAATTTCAGGGGAATTTATAGCTCAAGCATGAATAGGATTGCATATGCCACTGCAGATTCTATCCCACTGAACCCCTCTCCTCCCCAGACTCCACCCTCGCCAAGCATTGGCCCCATATCTCCAGGAATATTCCAAGCTGAAGTTGGCAACCCTGGTGCTAGTGTGGCCACTGTTTAAGAGGAGGTCTTCATTTCACAGATATTGAGGAACAACAAAAAAATAATAGTGAATCTAAACAGCAGTCTAGATTACTTGCTAGGAAGAGATTTGAAGACAATCTCATGGAAGGAATTTCCAGTGCAGTGCAGTGCAGCGATAATGCAATGGCTTTCTCTCTTGTGGTCACCCATCATATATCTAGCAATGGAGGCAGCCAAAACATTATGTTTTGGGGAGAAGTGGGAGAGTAGCATAGATAGTTAGGATAACCAAACCAAAAAGACACATTCTGTACCATAACAGTGCAAGAAAAAGAAAATCTACTACCATAATTTCTATGAAAGTGGAAGTACATCTACAAACAAACACCATTATGCAATATGCCTCCAGAAGTAAGACCACAGGGAAATCTTAAATCAGGGCTGTCTCACATCATGAGTTTGGACAAGCCAGGTGAGAAACACACAAAAGTGCAAGCCCCAAATGTTGTGTGATCTCTTCCTCCCCTCACTTAAACAGAAGATCAAAACCTGCATATCAAAAACATGGAATATGCCACACACACTTGAGGGACAGAGAGAATGATGTCACTCACTCTACACTACAACGAAATCTGGCAGTGGCATATTCTTATGGCTTAATCCAGTTCATAGTTTGTACAACGTTTTACTAGCATAGCAAAACTGCTCACTTGTGCTGGATGACGTAAGACAAATCCTGCTCTATAATACTGGTACAATAAAATCTAACAACACACACACATGGCCTGTGAACACCCCTGAAAGGTCCAACTGACATCTCTAAATGACAAGCAGCTAGAGGTCATTCATTTTGCCTAATTAATGTCCAATTTTTCTTTATTTGATCCTGACATAAACCTTGGATTTTGTTTGATAAAGGATGTGTAATTTAACTGATGCGGAATCTACTAGTTCTTTTGTATAAGATATGTTAGATGGTTGATACAAAATTGCAGTCCATTAAATGGGTTTATTCCCTATCTGCTCCCTTGGCCCAGCTAGGCAATATGCTCTAACTATTGATGCCAGAGGGCATCTCCTAGTGCCTCAATTCCTCTTTTGAATCAAGAACAGTGAGCAGTATAGAAAATATATCCTCAGCTCATCTTCAGGCCTCATATTTCTCTGTTAATGCAGGTTTACTTGCATTTGTCACCTCTGAAGACCCAAACAAAGATGGAAGGCCAGCCTAACCTAGTAAATGCAAGCCGTGCTTTTTATAAACTCTTTTGATACCCTACTTAAATGAGTTCCTCCTGACACAGCATCTTATCAAAGAGTTCAGAAACTGTCATAGCTTTCTTCCAAACCTGTTAGCACTGTTACTCAAAGCATTCTTATAGAATTGCCAGCAGAAGGCGGGCAACAGGCAGGAGATTCGGTGCTGGCAGAGGGCCTTGCTGGCAACAAGATTACATTACTAGTGACTCAGTGATTAAGGGTGTGCACTAAACAAAAAAATCAGAATTTTTCAGATTTGGGTATCAGTCTTAATGCGAACCACACCAAAATCAGCAGAGCGAGGGCTGGCTGTCCTCTAAAGACCGCCTCCCCCCCATGTTTTAAGAAGTTTGGAGCAAGGAGTCCAAATCTACAGCTCCCTAAACAAGGTCCCCCACAGCTACTCTTAATTGTATCCTATGGGAGAGGGGGGAATCCCATGCTTTCTCCAGGACAGAAAATCCTTAGACAAACATACAAGAGCAAGCGCTAACCCAAAGCCTCCCCCAAAAGAACTAAGAAAGCTCAACAGAACTGGAGACTCCTAGCAAAAACAACCTGGCAGAAAACAAATTCAAAAATGCAGCGTCAAAAATGCTCAGGAGGACTTAATAGCAGAGGGTTCTGCAGTCTGGGGAACCTTTCTGTGAACATTTTAAGACAAATCAGTTAAGATCCTTCCTTATTTAGGAGCTGTTAGAAACCTGAAGGGAGTCCCACAGATTCAGGAAAACCTGGAATCTTGAAAAAGAAGAGGGAGGGAGTAAAAATTACAGAAACAATTTCTGTAGCTTTAAAAAAGAATGCCCAGAGAAATATCAGTGGGGTTTGCCAGACAATCACGTCAATATAGCCAAGCCTTACAAGCTTTGGTTTCTGTAAAGCAAGGATGGAGGGGGAGCAGGAGTGGACTGGGAGGCCATAACAGCCCTAGAAAATGTCTCACCCACCCCATACTGTTATATCCCTGATGGAAGAGGACTTGCTGGGACAGACTATTGGAAAGTCACTACCCACCCTCTTGGCATGGCTTAATAGTGGCAGCCACTGCACCACTGAGCTCAGCCCTGTACTGGCAGCCACTGTGCAATTCAGCCAGATTTTTCCTGGAAGAGGCAGGCTGCCAGGGTAGAGAAGGAAGACAGGGACACATAAAGGTAGGTTGGCTGGTGGATAGGAAGGAGAAAAAGAACAATCAAAATGGGGAGAGGATATGGATGCTTTCAGGGAAAGATGAATATATTGAATATAAATGAGATGGCCCCTCAAGTTCTTGCAAGTCCCCCACCTGCTGTTTTCTAATTTTGTAATCCAGCATTATTGTACAATTTTATTTTATGTATTGCCAACACTGGCTTGGGAAATTCCTGGAGATTTAGAGATAGATCCCAGGGAAAGTGGAGTGGGAGGGGTCGTCCGTGGGATTGTGATGTCATAGAGGCCACCCTTTAGAGTTGCCATTTCCTCCAACTGAAACGGAGTTAAAGTAAATGTCTGCACTGAAATCATGACTAGACATGGGCAAGAACAACATTACGAACGGAAAAAACCCATGAACAGCCCATTTGTCTGTTTGCAAACAAGCCGTTCATGAGGCTCCATTCTAAACGAACAAGTGGTTCTTCCAAGCCTCGTTCGTAGCCTTCGTCAGCCGTTCATCAAGCCAGACAGTCTGGGGCCTTTCAATCAATTCCCCCTGGCAACGGCAGGGACTGAACTCTGTCTGAACTCCTTCTGGCTTTCCTTCTGGCATTAACCATTCAAAGTACTCGGGAAGGTCAGTTCGTAACCCTTCAAAGTAGCTGCCTTCCACCAGAGAGTCCCATTTTTGCCACTGTGAAGAGAAAATGACAGCAAAGGGGGGGACACACATGGATCATGCCTTTCCCGGGGTGCAATCTCTCTGAAACTTGGGGGGTCTTTGAAGGACAGTGAGGACTATGTCCCCTGCGAATTTGGTAGGTATTGGACAATGGGAAGGTCAGTTTATGGGGTTTTTAAAGGGCCGTGCCCCTTGCACATGTCAGGAAAGGGCCCTTTAAACTATCAGCTGGCAGGTGGCAGGGGGGAATTCCCCCTGCCACCTGCCAGCTGATAGTTTAAAGGGATCTTTAAGGGGCCACTAACAACGAACATGTTTGTGAACAGGGTCATGTTCATTACTGTCTGTTGTTCGTTGTTCATGGATGGCAATGAACAACGAACAGCTTGTTCATTTTTTTTTCCGTTTGTGCCCATTTCTAACCATGACTCATGAAGCTTCTTAAAAGATTTCTGTTCAATCTGGAATTTTAAAAACTGTTATGTATCATAAAACAGATACATATTTAAATGTGTGACCGCCCATACAAATGAGTTAAACAACTTGGTTAGCAGCTCTTGTTTTAGAAAACCATGCAAGAACTTGTTTCCCTATTGTATAATAGCAGTGCTTTTGTTTTCCTGTTCTAGGAGTATAGCCGAAAGGCAAAAGCCAAAGTAGTCAGCCAGTCCATTGAATCTAGGACTGGTCCAAGATGTGGTTAGTTATTTTGTTTGTAATTTTGCTTTACATATATTGTATTTTTGTACATTGTAAGCTACTTTAGACCCCACTGTGGAGAAAAGTGGAGGATATATATCTGAAAAAAATTAAAATGCTGTAAAAATGTGCTTTTATTGTGAAAATTCTAACCTTCTAGGAAAAGTTGAAAGTAGATCATACAAAAGCAGTGATGATGACTTCCATTATTTAACATAAAACATATGTAGATATAAGATACTACTACGGTTGCCAACCACTGGCTGTAAATCAGTGGTGGAGAAAGGGGGTGGGGATGGGGGTATGATGTCATGCCATTGTCATGACATCACTTGTGGTAAATACCAGGAAGTGGCATCATCTTGGGTACATGACATCAATGCCATAGAGATTTGTCTGAATCCCAGAATGTTATGGCAGCATCACATCATTGACATGATGGCATGATGCCACTTTTGGGGACATTTTCCTCCCATTGGTCTCAAGCATATCTTTTATCCCTAGATACCACAGAATACAGAATTAGTTTTGGTACCTTATAGTTCCTGCTAGGGTCTGATCCACCATTTTAATAGGTATGTGTGCCTGCATACAACTATTCCAGAGACTCTTGCTGTATTGACTGAAGCGTAAATGATTAAGCTAAAGGATGGCAGATTGCAACAGGGAAGTCATGGATTTGTTTTGATGCTTGCCCATGTGGATAATTCATAGTTATGGTCAAATCCTAATATGTGTTTAAGGCTCTGTGATTATTTTAAGTGTGTATGTGTCTTTAAATGCTTGGTAGGGTACAGATGAAGAGTGGGGGGTGAAAGAGAGGGATGAGTGAATGAGATGATTGGTTGATGACTGAGAGTGTGGCCGGAGTGAACTGCAGTTTCTAGTTACAGAGCAGAGAGAGAACATTCAGCCTGGGCAGAGTAGGCAACCTGTGCGTGTCTGTGAGAGAACATTCATCCTGTTTTTTTATTTTGACAGGCAAACTGTGTGTGCGCCTGAGAGAGAAAGTTTATGAAGATCTATGTGATTGAGCCTATGTGAGGAAACTTTAAGAACTGAGAACTATCTTTGAAACTACCAAGCTTAAGTACTACAGCCAGTTTGGTGTAGTGGTTAAGAGTGTGGGACTCTTATCTGGACAACTGGGTTTGATTCTCCATTCCTCCACTCGAAGCCAGCTGGGTGACGTTGGGTCAGTCACAGCTTCTAGGAACTCTCTCAGCCCCACCTACCTCACAGGGTGTTTTGTTGTGGGGATAATAATAACATACTTTGTAAACCACTCTGAGTGGGTGTTAAGTTGTCCTGAAGGGCAGTATATAAATCAAACGTTATTGTTATTATTACTAGCGTGAAACTGATACACTTCTTGTAAAAATAAAAGTTTATTATTATTTTTTTATCCCAGGATATCTGTCATTCCTATATATTCCATTCCTATCCTTAGGACCATGTAGTCCCACGAAGGAGCCTGACGCTTGGGCATGTTATTAAAAGGGAAATTTAAATTACTTATTTTGGAATATAATTCCTGGTGGCAGCAATCTACCCAGTGGATATAAGAAGAGGGTTAAAGGAAAAATCTAACTGAGAAAGAAAGGGGCTCATAACAGGCTCCTTTGCAAATATATTGAAAATGAGTTCTGAGTTAGAATTTTATTTTGTTTGAAAGAGATTTTAATGATAGATATAGTATATCTAAATAATTATGGATAATTATAGATAAAGTAATCTTAAATTCTAGATAAGATTATCTAGAACGGGGGAACTCTGTTGACGTGATTTATCTGGATTTCAGTAAAGCTTTTGATAAGGTCCCCAATGACATTCTGATTGGCAAACTGGAAGACTGTGGACTGGACTATAGGACAGTTCGGTGGATAGGACAGTTCGGTGAATAGGGAACTGGTTAGAGGACTGCACCCAAAGAGTGGTGGTCAATAGCGTTTCATCAGATTGGAGGGAGGTGTCCAGTGGGGTGCTGCAGGGCTCAGTTTTGGGTCCGGTACTTTCAATATTTTTATCAATAATCTGGATGAAGAAGTGGAAGCGCTGCTCATTAAATTTGCTGATGATACCAAATTGGGAGGAGTAGCAAACACCCAAGAAGATAGAATTAAAATTCAACAAGACCTGAATACTCTGGAGAAGTGGGCAGCTGTGAATAGGATGCAATTCAACAAAGACAAGTGCACGGTATTACATCTGGGCCACAAAAATGGGAAGCACAAATACTGAATGGGGGATTCACTTCTGGGCAGTAGTATATGTGAAAGAGATCTTTGGGTAAGAGTGGACTGTAAACTAAATATGAGCAGTCAGTGTGATGCGGTGGCAAAAAAGGCCAATTCAGTCCTGGGTTGTATCAAAGGGGCCATAGCATCAAAATCGCAGGAGGTCATAGCCCCTCTCTATACTGCCTTGGTCAGGCCGCACCTGGAGTATTGTGTGCAGTTCTGGAGGCCTCACTTCAAAAAGGATGTGGACCAAATCGAGAGGGCGCAGAGGAGAGCGACGAGGATGATGAAGGGTCTGGAGACTGAGCCCTATGAGGAAAGGCTGAGGGCCTTGGGAATGTTTAGTTTGGAGAAGAGGAGATTGAGGGAGGACATGATTGCTCTCGTTAAGTATTTGAAAGGCTGTCATTTGGAGGAGGGCAGGGAGCTGTTCCAGTTGGCAGCAGAGGGTAGGACCCGAAACAATTGGCTTAAATTACATGCACAAAGGTACCGACTGGATATTAGGAAGAACTTTTTCACGGTCAGAGTAGTTCAAAAGTGGAATCAGCTGCCTAGGGAGGTGGTGAGCTCCCCTTCACTGATAGTTTTCAAGAAGAGGCTGGATGAATATTTGTCAGAGATGCTTTAGGCTCATCCTGCACTGGGCAGGGGGTTGGACTAGATGATCTGTATGGCCCCTTCCAACTCTATGATTCTATTATTCTATAAATGCGCCGGGGTTGGTGGTGCCTGGGAAAGGCAGAGCGTTCAGCGGGGATGTGATGCTGTACAGGCCACCCTCCAAAGCTGCCGTTTCCTCCAGGGGAACCAATTTCTGTAGTCTGGAGATCAGTTGTAATTCCAGAAGAGGTCCAGGCCTCACCTTACACCATTATGGGAGTAAAAGTAGCACAGTAGATACAAAGTTTGTTGAGTGTTGATTAGACATGGGCACGAACCAAAAAAAAAACTGAACCAGAGGATCGTGGTTCGGTGCAGACCACGATCCCGAATTCCCAAAAAGCAACTAACATCTCCCGTTCCCGAACCCGAACCGTGGATCGTGGATCGTGGAGGCCACAACGGAGGGGCACCCCGCTGTTCCCAGCAATACAGGAACTGTGGGTGATGCCGGCAGCATCTGTGTTTGTGTTTGGCCGTCTGTGTTTGGCCATCAGACCTGCCTATCAGGGTTTGCAGGGATGAGATTGGAGTGCCCATGGCTACAGAACACCCCCTTCCCCCTCCCTCCCCTGGGTGTCTTCTCCCAACTTGTAACTGCTTTGCTGCTCCATGGTTGGAAGGAAGCCCTGCTGATCAAGGAAAGCTGAGCTTCCATTTGGGTGTCCAGGGCGACAGAAGGAGGGCAAACAGAGCTCAGGCATTCCCCTGGCTCCGTTGCCAGGGGAATAGATTGCTGGCGCCTGAGTGTCTGGATTCCCGAACCGAGCCTGAATGCCACGATCCAGGCCTCTCCCGACCGCTGGATCGTTGTCCATGGACGATCACGATCTGCCAGGTCACGATCATGCGATCGCCATTTTCATGGGTTTTTTACGTTTGTAATGCGGATCGTGCCCATCTCTAGTGTTGATCTTCAGTCTTGTATGGCATTAGTTTGCAGCAGAAAATACACTTGAAAGAACAAACAAAACAGCTAAGTCAAAAGGAAAAGTTAAATTCTCTACAAAAGTTCATGTTTGAAGAAAATGCTTCAGATAATTTGACAGAATTGATATAAGGATTTGAATTGCTGGTGAAGCTGTTGATAACACAGTTTAGAAGCTTCAGTCAATCCTTCATCTAGTTGATGAACAAAGAAAGGGGTTTGCTGGGGATTGGACCCAGGATTTAAGATGTCATCCATTCTGGATGGAGTTGCGCTCCCTTTGAAGGAATGGGTCAGTACTTCAGAGGTATTGCCAAACCTACTGGCAACTGTGGAAAAGAATGCCTTTTATCAGCTTTGACTGGTTAATCAGCTGTGGCCTTTCTTGGCCAGAAAACATGTGGCCACTGTGGTGCATGCCCTGGTTACATCTAGAATATATTACTTCAATACACTTGAAAAGTGTTTGGAAACTTCAGTTGGTGCAAAACGTTTCAGCGTTCACTGGAATGGGTTATAGAAACCATACCACTCCATTCTTGACCCATCTAAACTGCCTCCCAGTATTCTTCTGGGAACAATTTCAAAGTGTTGATGTTGACCTTTAAAGTCCTGCATGGTTTGGGACCAACATACCTAAAAGACTGCCTATTCCTTTATGAACCCACCCCACCACCGCAGTCATCTTTCAAGATCCTGCTTTGGAGCCCCCACTTTCTGAGATTACATGGGTGGCAACCAGTGCTTTTTTTCTAAAAAAATGTTTAGGCGTACTCTCAGTTTGACTCAAGAAAATCACCATTTTATAGTTCAAATCGGAAAAAATAAATGCAGTCAATGGACAAAATTACCAAGAACATGTTCACTCTTCATGTGGTCAACAGAAAACGGGGCCGTGTGCCCAGTCTCCACGTGGTCTACAGCAGACGCTGTATCACACAACACCGTTGTCGCATCTTTTGTTTTTACAGAGTCATCATCCACTTTACACTTCTTTGCTGGCTGTGGTGATGTAAAATAGTTAGTAATTTTCCTACTCATATTGAAATACTGCCAGGTTATAGGCCAAACTTTCATCAGTAAAACACCACACTACTTCACAGATTAAACACTTGCTTCCATCTGAGACTCAGGAAACACCGTGAAAGGAAATGACGTCAGAAGACTGTCGGTGATGAGAATTATGGGTATTGCCAACCAAGCCCCTCTATAGAGACACATGCGCACAACCAAAGAGTTTTGGTATAGACAAACTCTTTGTACTCTTTGCGCAAAATGTACACAAATACACAAATTGGTCACTGCCATCAGGGGTAGCAACAAGACTGACCAATCACCATGCTAGATTCCAACTACCAGAGCTCCAAGTGGCTTAGAGAAGACTTGTTTGTATTTGTCTGCACCCTAACGATCACTGATTATGGCATGTTCAATGCTCAAAGACAGTCCATTTTTTGTAAGACGAACAGCGCTCCTAGTGAGTTTAAATATAACTAAATATCTTTGTTGCCAACATATGCTACATAAAACTTAACAAATCACATAAATATCCATAATACGTTTGGAGTTGGTTTAGCGGGAATTCCAACATTTTAAAATTTTTACTTTCTCCCGTTAGATTCACAAAATGTTTAGGGGTATGCGTACCCCTGCGTACTCCCAGAAAAAAAGCACTGGTGGCAACGCTGGAGAGGGCCTTCTTGGTTGTGGCACCAAAAACTCTGGAACTCTCTCCCCAGAGAAACTTGTTTGTCCCCTTCTGTTTCCATCTTCCACTAATGGGTGAAGACTTTTTTGTTTCGACTGCCATTCCCTCAGTGATCTCTCCTTCCTGCCCAATGTTTTAATTGTTGTTTTTATGTTTTGTATGCATTTTAGCTTTGGTTTTAATGGTTTAAATGATATGCTTTTTGTTTGTTTTAATGGGGTTTTATGTGATTTTATTATATGTGTTTTTTGATGGCTCTAGTGAGGGGAGAAACGCGGGGTATAAATTTTATGAAATAAAACTAAAATCAATTTAATATTTTAGTCTGATAATAGTGCTAATAAGAGGGGAAATACAAGTTTTGATTAATATATGCATCTTGTGAACCTGGAAGAAAGGTGCACAAGGTATGAAAAATGAAAATTCTTCATTTGCATTCAGAGTTCTGATGAAGTGGCAGCATGCCGCCATTCCAGATAGCGGTCTTTTCTGCCAAGCAGGGCTAATAGCAGCTTTGAGAGGTAAGAGAAGTTTGATTGGGGAAAGTGGAGGAGAGACAATAAAGAACACTCTATTTGTTAACATATAGACCTTGGATTTCCTTTATTCTTTTTTTGTATTTTTCTGCATTTTTTCTGATAGACCCCCCCCCAAATTCCCTCAGTTATTGTAAAAAGCTTCTACATAGTAGTTTACTGTCTGTATGACAAAAGCAACTTTCAAATTTTTCCTTTTAATTTTCATCTCCCCCCCAAATATCTTTATAGCCCTCAAATACAGACAGTTATTAATTCCTGGTGTCTTAATTCAAAGCATATTTAAAATTGGTTTGTTCAGTCTTTTGTCCACGTTCCCTCCTTTTCCTTGGTTACAAGAATAACTTTGCTTATGTTTTGTGGCACTGCTTATAGACTTCTACTGCTTTATGTCATATATTTATACACTGCTTTTCTTTCTTTCTTTCTTTCTTTCTTTCTTTCTTTCTTTCTTTCTTTCTTTCTTTCTTTCTTTCTTTCTTTCTTTCTTTCTTTCTTTCTTTCACAATCTTTTTTTAAATTGTAAGAGAATGTCTTAGTAAGAATAGCAAGTTGTAGGTAGCCAATAATGCTGCAGCCAGGCTAAGGGGCACAAGGTGTTTTACCTCTCCCCTTCAGTCTTACGAAGTCTTCAGCCACGTGCAAATCTGCCTGTTTTTTTCCTCTGACAACATTTTATTTATTCATTGAAGACATTTCTATCCTGCCTTTTAATCTTCTTTTCCCAAGCTAACATACAACAGCAACTTTTAAACATCTAACATACAATAAAACAGTCTCACCCCAGCTAATAATAATATTCAGTGCCCTCCCCCCTCATTCTTTTTTCACACACCTTTCCCTGTGTTTATTGGAATATTATCCGTGCTTGGTAACTGAATTTAAATTGAACATCCATGCTTTTCCCCCTTATATCACTCATTGCCTTTGATTTATATGTTTGGGAGAGAGGTTGGGTCTGTCAGTGACAATCCTTCTATATTTCTATTTTTGAACCCAGTTATTGAGTTCATTTTATTAACTTTCTAAATTGCTGTTCCTTCAGTCTACAAAGACACTGCTGTCAACATATTTTCCCCACATAACTTCTGTTTTTGCACTCAAAGATAGATCTTTCATAGCTTTTTATTTGAATAATCATCCTAAGCCCCAACCCAAAGGGCTTTGGATGATGGCCCCCAGGAGGGTGCATCTTGTAGATACACTGACATATCCCAAAGATATGCTATACTGACACTAAGCCTCACTGGAAGTGGGTCGTTGCTATGCTGTCATAAATGTTATGCCAGTGTAGACTGGACAGCACTTGGGGAATGCTATGGACTAGTGTTGCCAACCTCCAGGTGGGGGGTCTGATGGAGCTGGGAATAGGGGAAAGGATATACGGAGAATCTACCCACAGGGAGTGTAGCAGAGGGGGTAGGGAACGGGGACAGGGACCGACAACTGGATGGAGACAGCTGTCGTGGAAGGCAGCTGGGACTATGTCAGGTTGAAGGGACCTGCAGGTGGACTGAGAGGGTGTGAGGGTGAGGTATGCCCCCCCTCCTTCCACAGAGCGGGCTCCTGCATATTCCCTGAAGGTCCTTTAAGGCTGAAGTCAGGCATACTGGCATCTCACAGGGTGGCACCCATGGCAGAACTTGACAGTAACATCAAAATTACTCGACACTTGCATAAATGAATCCTATGCCTACTTACTTGACAGTAAGTACAATGAACATACTAGGACTTGCTTCTGATTGTTTGATGAGCCACCATGTCATTCCAAACAGCATTTGCAATTCCAGTTCTTCCCACAGGGTGGTGAATCTTCATTGCTATTGACCATCCTCAATAGTCAATGTGAATAAGGACTATTGAGTGGACATGGTGGCCCTGGAAGGAAAAAAACCCCTTTAATTCCCTTTCTTCCATTTACTTATTATGAAACAACACATCTGGTTCTTTTCTATCAAATGTTCAAGATAAGCACCATGGGATAGAGAACCTGTGAGGAACAGCGTGTTAAAGGATGCTGTTCCATCACAAAAGTCACTGCTATAGTTTATCTAGTATCTACTATATTTTCACCCTGCCCTTTCTCAAAAGGCTCAGGGTGGATTACATCATTCTCCCCGCCTCCATTCTATCATCATAACAACCCTGTGAGGTAGGTTAGACTGAGAATAACTGGGCCAAGGTCTTCCAGCAAGCTTCATATAACTCCCTATTGTCTATCTTTACTAGACAATCATCAAGAAACTCAAGGGAAAAAACATTTTTTCTTCTGCATCAAGAAAAAAATAATAATACTTTCATATCTGGGGTTGGGGGGTGTTATTGCTTATGCTTGTGTAGGACATTGCCGGTTTGGGGTTCAAAGCCATGTGGTTTTTTAGGTTCTGGAGCTTTGGGACCATTACTTTCAATGGGGAATCTATTGAAGGGTCTAGTGTAGCTGTTTTTAAAGATAATGGTACTAAATTTGCATTGAACACAGTCCTCTCTTTAATATAAAGTCCCCACCACCAAAATTTTAGTGAATAGGACATACGAGTTCGATTTTACAAACCCCAAAATTAGGTGATTCATGCCATAGGTTCAATTCTCTCCACTAACTCGTATTGGGGTGGGGGGCTGGCTCCAGCCACCAGCATTAAAAAAAACCTGTCTGCATTTATTTCATTTTCTTTCTCTTACGGTGACTGATAACAATAAAAAAATTACCTGTCCATTGAAATCTCTGTTTGCCATTCTTCCTTTTTTTGGTCTGTTTGATTCACAAAGTGAGGAAGGAGAATAGCAGCTTTACAATTATTCCCTATGGGGATTTGGAAAGGGGAGGTGTTATTCAACCAAGTGACACCAAAAGTGCTCATACTGCCTGTCCACAAAAGAACTTCAAAGTTTCATGCAAATTAGATAAAGGATTCCAGTTCTATAGGCCACTGAACAAGGTGCCCCAGCAACTACTTGCAGAGAAAAAAGACTCTGCCCCCACAAAGGTGGAAGGGGAAGAAGGAACAAGCAAGAACCTCAGCTTTACAATTATTCCTTTTGGGGTACTTTCTCAGGAATGAGGGGGCTGTTTTTCAATCTGGTTACACCAAAATTTGCATAAAACTAGGGCTGCCTATCCACTATCCTCTAAATAAACCCCAAGTTTCAGGCAAAATTGAACTGAAATTTCCAATTCTATGGGCCATCGAACAAGATGCCTGTAGCATCCAAATGTGATTGGCTGGGACAGCCATGTACTCTTCCCTTGCAAGGACACGATTGGAAGAAAGAAATGCAATTGCCCAAGAAATCAGTAGAATCAAAGAAAAACATGAGCTCATTCTGCATTGCTGGTAAGCACCCAAACTTGGGGGCCAGGGGGTGGATTTTGTGGGGAGGGGGTTTCATAATTCCCAAGAATCTTCAATTTGTGTTGCCATTCTGGAAAATTGCAGAAATGACCCAAAACAACAATTTCCATGTATGTCTTGGACTTGGGGATTTCAGAATGCCCACCCCTAATCTTTACTTCTTGCTGTGATATGGAGATGTGACAAGTGAGGCAGAGAGAACAAGGAGAATGGACTAGTGAGGGTAGACTTGCCCCTTTAGAGTAACTCCCTATCACAAGGCCCAAAGAGTGGTGAAAAATCTTCTAGCATTGATATTGACCAAATGATGAAGGGGAGGGGGGAGGCTTCTGTGTGCATTTGAGGGACAGACCATGTATGCCTGCACAGAAGAAGGGAAAAGATTGTTATGTAAATTTTGAAGGGGTTATGTGGCACAATTAAAAGATTTATGCAATTGTCACACTGTCTGTGGAGAACTCAGAACACCAGTTAAAGTCACAAACAGGAAAGTCATTTTATTCCATGTGGGAGCGGGCTTCTGACAGTGAAAATGTAGATCTATAAGTACCTTAGTAAGTTTTTGACCACCTCCACCTGTGCCAAGGTGTGTTTGCATCATTGAATTAAACTGTAAATTACCTATTGACTTCTAGAAATTCAATTTTATTTCTCTCCATTGGGAAAGGGAAATCTTTAAAGAATTTAAACATTCTAGGCAAATGATCTCTTCAGGGTTTTGATATTTTCAGTATGCATATTTTGTATTGATTTTTTTTAATGCAACATAAAAATCCTTGCCTTTAAATTATCTGGAGGTGACAATATAAATGATGCCTCCTACTGATACACAGTAGTAAATCACATAGTGGAAATGCCCTTCATAATGCATATATTTGTTCTTTTCACACTTCTCAATTTGTAACTCCATAGATATAGATTTATATATCGGTAGGTTATTTACAGCTGATATATGGCAAGGACATTTAGATGGTGACAGGTTTTCTGTGACTCTTTTGCCCTCCTTTTTCATTAAAGCTAGTCAAAGAAAGAAAGCAATTCTATGCAGAGGCTTTCCTATCCTCCTAATGGCTTTAACTGCGTAATCATCAGAATGCGGCATTTCCTACTTGCTCTCTGTATTAATTATGTTCATATTTGCATTCAGAAAGAAATCTTATCTAAATCCAGTTCAAATTATTATTTTTGAATAGTAAAGGGTATTTCACCTAGTTATTTTCAAAAATGTCTCTTGAGTAGGAAATATATTCCCTTCTGTATATTTTATTCAAAGGACGCCATGCTCCTGGAAGTGCTTCCAAAATAAATGGAACTTGGGATTTTTGCTATTGAACTTTCTGGTGGATTGTAACTAATATTTTGTAACTGCACCCTTTTTGAGCCACACATATTTTTAGAAAAAAAATATTAATTTATATATTGCCTTTCTCCCCAATGGGAACCCATAGCAGCTTACAGCATTCTCCTCTAGATATATCCTAAGAACAACCCTGTAAGATAGGTTAGGCTGAAAGGAAACCCAGTGAGCTTCCATGGCATATGCCTTATTCACATGTGAGAGCATGTATATCCTGCATGTACTTGTGTACATCTGTTTGTAAGAAAATGGTGTTCACATTCACTTTACAAATGAAACTGGAGATGAGAACCTGGATAAATGTTGGGTTTAAATCACATGTTCGGCTGTACATGGGCGGGAAGGCTGCATGGTATAGCCACATCTCTCCAGCTCTTAGAAACTAAATAGTGTTGGTATTCAGATGCTGGACCACCAAGGAAGACTCTGCAGAGGAAGACAATGGCAAACCCTTCTGCTTCTCACTTGCCTTGAAAGCCCCTTGCTGGAGTCTTCATAAATCAGACTCAATGGCACATATATATATTTACATATTATGCATACAGTTTACATATTATGCATACACATTTAAGTATACATAAGATACCACAACAAACAGTATGTGTGCAAGCAAGTTGACTCAAATCAGGCAACATGCATCTCAAGAAGCTACTGAGAGCTTCTTCCAGTATCAGTCAGGAACCTCATTCTCCAGGACAGGTTGTATGTTTTTATTATCACACCTACACACACATACCACTAGGATTTTTAGGTTCCTTAGGATCATTAGGCTCATCAAACTAAGTTAATACTAGCAATGTGTGTCATATAAGTAAGCCTGAATCACTTCAACATAGAGTGTGTGAATGATATCATTCCCCTATTTTGTTATGTATTCGTTGTAGTGTACTTCCTGGTTTGTATTTTCAGAACCATCCCCCTGTTTGTCTATTTGGTAGCAATAAAGCCTTATTACCACTCGAAAGTGCAGTTTGACATTCCCCTGTACTGAATAATAATCTGCCAGCATGCTTGCTGTGCAATTTATATGACTGTATTATATATAAGAAAAGACCTTGAAAATTATTAAGTTGGTGCAGCTCTGTACTCTGAACATGCTCAGAGGTGTGCTTCTGAGGCCAGAGGATAGATATGTGTAGCCATTATGGTAAAAATGTGGGTCACAATTTTAACACCTTAGGACAATCATATGATAATCTTTCTTCATTTTAACTTACTGAAACTTTGATTTAAATGCAATCAAAACTAATTTTTATAACATGCCCCCTAAAATGTCTCTCTCTGTGTGTGCTTGTGTGTGTACATGTGCCATCAAGTTGCAATCGACTTATGACAGCCAGTTTGGTGTAGTGGTTAAGAGTGTGGGACTCTAATCTGGAGAGCTGGGTTTGATTCCCCACTCCTCCACTTGAAGCCAGATGGGTGACCTTGGGCTAGTCGCAGTTCTCTGGAGCTCTCTCAGCTCCATCCACCTCACAGGGTGTTTGTTGTGGGGATAATAATGACATACTTTGTAAACTGCTCTGAGTGGGCATTAAGTTGTTCTGAAGGGTGGTGTATAAATTGAATGTTGTTGTTGTTGTTGTTGTTGTTGTTACTGTTGTGATGGTGATGGTGATGGAGGTGGTGATTTTGATGATGATGATGATGATGATGATGATGATGATGATGATGACGACGACGACAACCACGACGATGACAACGATGACGATGACCCCAGCAAGGGGCTTTCAAGGCAAGTGAGAAGCAGAGGTGGTTTGCCAGTACCTTCCTCTGCAGAGTCTTCCTTCGTGTCACTCTTCCAAGTACTGACCCTGCTTAGCTTCCGAGCTGTGATGAGATTGGGCAATACCACACTGTCTCCTCTCCCTTAAAATCTAAAATATATTTTAAAATACAAATCAGATCTATTAATAAGTATAAACCAAGATGCCAACTCTGTCCCTATATTCACTCCAACATGACAGTCACTGGACCTAGCAGCACTAGCTATACCAACTCAGACTCATTCACTTGTTCATCTTCCGACATTATGTATGTCATCAAGTGTCAGCAATGCCCTTCAGCTCTCTGTATTGAACAAGCAAGTCAGTCTTATTGCAAAAGAATGAAAGGACATAAATCTGTATCAGAAATCACAACATTAAAAAAACAAGTGGGAGAATATTTCAGACTGCCATAACATTCCATCACTGACTTCAGAGTAGCAGTTCTTAAGCAGAGAAACTTCAAAGGAAAATTACAAAGCAAGATTACTGAAATTGAGTTTATTTGAGAATTTGAAACTATAGACCCCGCCCCCCCCCCAGGGTTGAATCTGGACATAGGATTTTTCTCACATTATAGATGTTAATTTTCTGTACTTCACATCCAGGCTTTATCAAGCTAACTACAACATGTATTGTAGCAAGCTTCCTGACACTCTAATTTACAATGCCCCTTCCACTCTCTGCCTGGGTTAAAGACTCCTTCCTTTTTCCACTCCTCATATCCTCTGACTCTCAAAAGCTCATACCCTGGGAATTTAGTTGTTCTTTAAGATACTACTGGACCCAAATCTTGCTCTTCTGTTTGTACAAGTGGTCTTCTTTAAAGTTATTAAGCCAAAATTGGGAGGGGGGGGGAGAATAGACTGCAGTATAAAAACCAATGAATACCAAAGTCAAGAAAAAACATTTATTCAGCTACAATAAAAATAGTAGCTGGTGACACTAAAATATACATATACAAATTCATTCTTGCATTCCCTAAAATCTTATATCCCAAATATGTTTTCTCATACACAGATTGCAATTGTCTTAGTTTTCCCCATACCTGCATTTTCTTCCTCATACAGTTCTCAGGTTTAAGACTATTTAATGTCAACTAGTTTGTTCGGGAATGGTGCCCCGGCCCCAAGCAAGATGTGCCCCCACCTGCGGCCAGCCCAGAGGGCATGTACCTGAGGCTGCGGGAAGCAACAGGGCCCACCAGCAGCACTGATGTGGGCCGACAGCAAGGAAGGGCCCAAGAGGCACCCCCCGAGACACCACTCCCAGCTGCTGTGCTCTCCGGTGGCGATGGGAGAGGAGACCTGGTGGCAGCTGCAGCAACCGCGGAGTGCGGCAGGGATGGTGGAAGATGAGCTCAGCCCTGACAGGTACAGCTCACGGCACCGCGGTGCTGCGCCAGGACCAACCAGGCCCTCCTGGGCCAGCCGGCCAAGGGGAAGCCAGATGCCAGGCCCTGGAAGGGCGGGGCCAGAGACAGGAAGCACGAATGGCTGGGTCCTGCCCCTGCAGGGCGAGGAGAGGCTGGAACCACCTGGGGGAGGTGCAAGCCCCACTGGGGATTGGGAGGCAGAGATGATTGAGGGAGACAGCCCCCTTGGCAGACTAGGGAACAGGTGTGCCTGCAACTGGCCCAGGTGGTGGGGCTCATACTGGGTGTGGGAGGATGGGAGGCGGGGTGGGGTTGGCCTTAGAGGGAGAGGGAGGGGATAAAAAGGGGGCTCAGACTCCCGACCAGGGAGGAGGAGAGAGGTCTGCACCTGCAGCTAAGGGCAGCCTCTCTGGCAGGACGCAGGGCACGGACACTACCCAACCTGGTCCTAGCCATTCTGAGGTCGCAAGGGAGGAGCGGGGCATGGACAACAGGGCTGGCTGGGTGGCCCTTGCTGAGGAAGAGCCGGCAGGGCAGCCAGTCATCACAATGCCATGGTGGAGGCTCATGTGCCGCAGCAGGTGGAGCCTAAGTGTGACATAGTTCCATAAAACTATTAACTCTATTTGGGGGAGGGGGCCTTCATTCAGTGGTAGAGCATCTACTTTGCATGCAGGAAGTTCAGGTTCGATCCCTGGCATCTTCAGTTAAAAGGATCAGGTAGGGGATGATGGGAAAGCCCTTGTGATGGATTCAGCTTCAGATGTTGAGATTGCCAGACAGTAAGAGTATGATTGACATGTGTGTCCCCCTATGTGGCTAGCCTGAAATGGCAGTTGGGGATGGAATGTTGAGGGGGCTGGCAGTTGGAGAGTAAACTGCAGAATGAAAGGGAGTTGGAGTCTGGCTTTTGATCAGAGAGGGTCAGCCAGAGAATCCTCTGTGTGAGGAAGTAATGTTTGTGAAGCACTTTTAGTCCTTGGACTAAAGTGGGGAAAACCCAGCACTAATCCTGCTTAGACTTTAGAGATCTGGGAATTAGAGTAGGCCAAGGAAGTGGGTAGAAAGAAGTCTCCCCTTCAGCGCCAGGAACAGGGTTATAGCTCATAACTGTAACACCTGCCTAGTATCTAGTAAGGGTTTGACTTAGTGGAGCATCCTAAAGTCTGGAGAGGAGGGAAAGTCGTACTGTGTCTGTGCTTTAAAAGTAGAGCATTTGTAAAGCAGTGTCAACCTCTGAAAGAAGCCACCAACCTAGTGTTATACCAAGTGTCGTGTGCCTCACACCAGAGAAGTTTCTGTATAAAAACCTTTCTGTTCCTTCAGTTTTAACATCTGCCTACCTGCCTTCTGACTTTACCTACTGTAAATAAACCTTCTGTTACATTTTGACCTCCCCAAGCTTTGTGTGCTAGTTTCTGCTAAAGGGAAGCACAAATCCCTGATCAGTCCCCTACTAAGACTTGGCTGGGTAACCATACTACTTTTATGTTACTGAAGGGTGGGTCAAGAAAGAAAGTTGAAGCTTAACATCAGCTACGCTACCCGAGGCTTCCCGGCCCAATATACAGCTTCATAGGCTTAGAGAGGAGAAGTTTTACCTCAGGGTAGGGGAAGATCAGCTCAAGCCTGAGTTGGACGTGGGTTTGTGACAGCCCTCTGCCTGAGACCCTGGAGAGCCGCTACCAGTCTGAATAGACAATACTGGTCTTGATAGACTGATGGTCTGATTCAGTATAAGGCAGCTTCATGTGTTCAACTGTTGTTTCAGATTTAGACTGGTTAAAAAGTGATAGTCTCTAGCCCTGAAACAAGAAACTGAATTCTGTAGATTATTTTAATTACTCAGCTTTTTGTTGAGAAGTGGCAATGAGATGCTTTACATGAACACATAAATAAATAATACACATTGTGTGGTTAGCTTGCAGAAACATCTGTCATACTTATCAGTGCAATAATTCCTTGTTCTTCTCTGAGTTCCCCCACCCCCTTAGTCTCCTGTTCTTAATGTGTCTTTGGTATATAGTGTGTAAATCACTAAGACGCTGAAAGAACAAAATGGCAAATAAATATTATGGTTATTATTTTGAGGAATTAAATACGATCCCAAGACATGCCATGGTAATTATCTCTTCAGTGTTCTTTACTTGATAATTAAGGAGCTGGTAATAAATCTGTTAAAGTCAATGTCAAAACTCCCTCTCCATATGAGAGAAAATCCAGACACATTGATTTTATTTGTTTGCTGATGACTTAGGGCCAAGCTACACGTGACGAATGACACTTGAACGGCAAGTGGATTGAGTGGAGGGCAAGTGAACAGGGAGAAATACACTTGCCGTTCAAGTGTCATTTGTCACTTGTAGCTTGGCCCTTAGAAGTACAAATATTTCAAGGTACAGGCTCTCAATTTCTTCATTAATATAAGTGGCTGTTATTTCAGATTACCATTATATATCTATATTATAGGAGAAATAATACTGGCAAGAATGTCATCACAAGTCTACATCTTTTTTCTGAGGTGTATAACACAAATGTTAATCTTTGACCCATTTTCAGTGAGAGCTAAAGTTAAGAAAAGGGTCCTGGGCAAGAGGCCTTTGTTTCCCAAGCAGAGTTATACCCTTCTAAGTCCATTAAAGTCACTCAGTTTACATAACTCTGTTTAGGATTGCACACAGACAGACAGACATACACTACCTGAAGCAATTGAACAGACTTATTTATTTCCAATATCTGTAGCTTTTTCCTACCCCTTCACAAGGAGGGTATCTGTCACATAATGGCACTACAACAAACTTCATCCAAAGTAGCAATGTTACTTTGTGACCTACATTTCATTGGCAGTTGCAACCATTTTAGAAAATGTCTTCTGTTTATTGCATTGTTCCTTGACATTCACTGTCTAAATGATGTTTTTGGTATATTATTTTGTTTTTATTAGAATTCCTACAATATGTTTGATTTCCATGAAACGTAACATGTTTTCCTCTTTGATAAAATGTGTCCTTAAAGGAAAAAAGCATATTGAATCATTATGCTAGAGAAGCCAGTGCCAATTAGGAACTAAGCATCAGTATATGTGACCCCATAAAAACATATAGAAATATTTTCAGTTAATTAAGGATTTAATACTCAAGAGCTAAAGTACTTTCTGAAATCGATGTAACTGTATCACACTTGAATTGTTAATATGGCAATTAGACCAGATACACAGCCTATAAAGTAATTTCTAACATAGTTAATAAGGACTGTCTTAATAAATGATCATACTCCTTTCCTTTTTGCTGGTTTGTAAGATAAGTTGAACAAATAGGTTTTTTTAAAAAGCCAGTTTAGTGTTGTGGTTAAGAGTGTGGGACTCTAATCTAGAGAACTGGATTTGATTCCCCTCTGCTTTAAGCCAGCTGGGTGACCTTGGGTCAGTCAGAGCTTCTCACAGCTCTCTCAGCCCCACCTACTTCACAGGGTGATTGTCGTGAGGATGATAATAACACACTTTGTAAACCACTCTAAGTGGGACTTAAGTTGTCCTGAAGGGTGGTATATAAATAGAATGTTGTTGTTATTTAAAATGTTTAAGTATTTTTAATATCCCAAGAAAATACTTCTGGCATTCCCAAGAGCTCAGCATTTTTTACCTTTTTCTTTTGGAAAGTAGAACCACCACTATCATCCATCTTCATACAATAAATTGCTTCAAAACATCCTATTTTTTCAAAAGTAGATGACATGAGGAAAGATGCTGCAAGCCAAAAGTACCTGAGATGTACAGAAGCAGTTAAACAGTTATTTGGGTCACAGGAAGCTACCATGTTGTTGTTTTTTTCCTTTAGCTTTATTTAATTATTCAACTAAACACTAGGACAGAGAAATGTCTGGAATACAAACCTTACAGACTGAAACTAACGTGTCAGACATCACAATCCTCACATATTGTGGTAATTCAGCTTTGGAGGGGAAACTATGAAGGAACGTCCTCCATGTAATCAGTACAGGGGAATCAGGAAAGGAGGATGTGGTGTGCAATGGCCTCTTCAGAGGAGTAGTACTATAAACTATAAAGAGCTGTCATCAAAAGTCTTTGGGAGGATGCTGGGAGTTGGTGGAAAGGGATAGAGGCTTGTAAAGTTTGTAGGAGTCCAAGTAATAGAAGTTAAGGAGTTTGTAGAACACGATTTTGGAGACACCTGCTTGTGCATCACTTACAATGCAATCTTATACAAAATTATTCCAATCTAAACCCACTGTCAATCTCTCATCACATAAATACTTAACACTTCAGTGAACCAATATAACATTGAAAGATCTCCACTAGACAATGAAAAGTGATGAAAATAAATGTGAATAACAATGAATGAATGAGTGCCGTTCATTTCCTTCTGTTTTATCTTTAATTGCCTGCAAAACTGGTATCCTTTATCTGTCTGAAGTTTAACAGAAAACATCCTTTTGATGTGGAGTAAAATCACAGTGAACTTTTCAAAGCTGTTATAGTTTTGCCGTTAATTACCGATAAAGCTGGAACCCTTTTTTCTAGCTGTCTGAAACTGGCAACTTCCCTTGGGGAAGGGCTATAATGTGTAAAACTGTCATCCAGATTAGATGGAAAATGAAGCATTACCAGAAATATTTCCCATGTAAACAAAAAGGGGGCAGTAAAAACAAAAAGAAATGAACATAACAAGTATGTTATTCCCTCGTCCCCCAAGCAAGGCATACACTGTGAAGGGCAAGGGGGCTTGTTGTCGTTTCTCTGATTCCCTGTGCTTGAAAGCCAGAGGAACTCCTTGTCTCCATAATAAACCCTGGCAAAGCTGCCAGATAACCTCCTTTGGGTTCCAAGGTGGTTTTACTCACAAGGTGGTTTTACTCACAAGACTCCTGTATGAAAATATATCTTTATTAAGTTTTCAAGTTAGTAATTCATTAAAAGCAAAGCAGTACAAGTCTCAGCAGATCTGAAGCATTGAAAAATAGGAAAGCTACTTAGTCTAGCTGTTACAGATGGCACCAGGAGCTGAGAGCCAAGCTACAAGTGATGCCTTACACAGGTTGGACACTTGTCAGCTTCCCTCAAGTTTTGATGGGAAATGTAGGCGTCCTGGTTTTACAGCTTGGCTCTCCATTACAGCTGCAAAACCAAGATGCCTACATTTCCCATCAAAACTTGAGGGAAGCTGACAAGTGTGTGTAAGGCGTCACTTGTAGTTTGGCTCTGAGTTGGAATTTCACTCCAAAACACACAGATGGTTGAGTAGCAGCAGGGCTTTCCAGGCCAGCAGCCTATAGCTTTTTGGTAGAGTTACAGTAGGTGTCTGACACACATCTGTAAGCGACCGCACAAGGCCTCACCACATGGGATCAGCATAGGAAACACAAAGGCACAAAAGCATCCAGCCAAAGCTCAACGGCACCTACCAAATGGGTGTGGAAGCACACCTAACCTGGGACCCTAGGCCACTTATAGATTTCTGGATTGCTCTACCATCTGACCAATGTTGACCAATAAGAAACCCAGTTTCTGCTAACTTTTTATAGCTTTCACGTTTAGTGCTCATTTGTCTCTCCTCCCAGCTCTGGAATTAATTAGTGCTGATCTCCTTGTTGAATGGCCTTAACTAGATAACTGGAAGAGTGCGTCTCAGTGCAGGTGCACCAGATTGGAGATGGGCACGAACAGCAATGCGAACCAAAAAAGCCACGAACAGCCCAATCTGCTGTTCGTGAACAAGCTGTTCGTGAGGCCCCATTCTAAACAAACAGGTGGTTGTTGCAAGCCTTGTTCATTGCTGTTCGTCAAGCCAGACAGTCTGGCACCGGCAATCAATTCCCTTGGCAACTTAGGCAGGGATTGTCTGAACTCTGTCTGAACTCCTGCTGTTGCCCTGGAAACCCAAATTTAAGCCCAATTTAGCTTGATAGGCAAGTCTTCCTTTCAAGTGTGGAGCTTCAAATTTATTACAACAAGGGAGCAAAGACCATGGGGGAAGGGGGGCTCCCAGCTCTAGCTTAGTTTGCAGACAGTGGAGAGGGAGAGACAGTTGTTGGCATTTTGATAGAGTGCATTGGAGCTTGAATTTTCTTTGTGTGTGGTGGGATAGGGATCTACCTCTTCAAGTTCCAGGGCTGCTGCCAGGCTCTGGGCCAAGCTATTATTTATTATTGGTACCTTTCTTGGTGCCTGCTCAGGTCAGGTTTCTGGGAGTGGTGCAGTAGAGATCTACCCCTTTAAGTTCCAGGGCTGCTGCCAGGCTCTGGGGCCAAGCTATTATTTATTATTGGTACCTTTCCTGGTGCCTGCTCAGGTCAGGTTTCTGGGAGTGGTACAGTAGGGATCTTGACCAAACTTGGATGATGGCTGGAGGAGAGCCTGCTGGCCCCTATGAACAGCCAACCACAAACATGTTCGTGAACAGGGCCGTGCTCATAGTTGTTCGCAAGTCCCTGTTCCTGGATGGTAACGAACAACGAACATCATCTTTGGGTTTTTTTCTGTTTGTGCCCATCTCTACACCAGATTGGCAGAACAGAGCCATTAATTGTTCTGTTCAACCATGATGGAACAGGACTGTATTGTATCACAATGTGGAATATCGAAGATATTTGGGAAATGGAGATGGGCGGGGGGAAGCCAGTTTGCACATCCCCAGTCATTGCTTCATGCTGCAGACTTCAAGTGATGATTATCTAGAACTGAAATAGAACTATACCACAGCAGTTCTATTCTGACCATCTGGTTTTATCACTGTTTCCTTGACTTTTGAACTTTTCACAATGCTACAGTGGAGAATATATTGCATTTTAGCCTTGGAAGCACAGGTTTAAATTGTTGCTGTACCAGGAAACTGCTATACTAGGTTACATGAGTTACTATTGCTGTTAAATAAGTTACTATATAATCTACCTCCTAAGGCTGTTGTGGGAACAAATGGAAAAGAATAATACATTTTGGATACTTGAAGAAAGAGCACGAATTTTATATCAATTTGTCATAGAAGTGTTATTTATTTATTTTTAAAAAATATGCCATCACTCTAGAGACCTGCTCAAGGTGGGCTTACCGCTAAGACAAATACTATTGAAAACAAAGACATTTAAAATTACCATATAAATATGCCCAGTAAAGCACAGCTAAGAAAAACTGGCTAATGCCATTAAAACAGCCAAGGCATCAGCTAGGTAAACCTTTTGTTCCTTAGACTAGCTGCATCAACATATCATTGGATAATTTGCTCTCGTTAAGCTATACTATCATTTGTGACTGGATTTTCCTCTGTGGACAAGTTGCAAATGGCTGCTATAGCATAAGGAGAGTACAATATCAAATGATATGTGTGGATGCAGCCACTATAATATTCTTGATACTTAGATACATATCACTCTAGCAAAGACATGGAGAGGCGGGCAGTTATCCATTTTATAGCTTACATAGGCATGTATTTCATTCAACCATGGAGATCACTTCATACTCCATACTTTCATGGAGATCACATGGATATCAAGATAAAATTAACAGCCATTAAAATCTCAGCCAGTAAAATGTCAGAAGAATAAAACATTTGGCAGCTTAAATGATTCTTGTAACAGTCCTCAGGCACATTGTAAAAACCATTAAAAAGATAAATCCCCTACTGAAAAGCTGCAGTACAAAGAAATGTTTTGGGTTGGCACCTAAAAACAGTAGGGCAATACTACTCTTTCTGGCCATTTCCAGTGGCAGGACTAGCAAGTCTGAAGATCCATTCTTTGGTAATCAACCACAGCAGAACCAAATGTAAGATGACTACCTCCTATCACCAGAGATTCAGAAGTGGAGATTCTGACAATGGGATTCAGGTGCCTCACTCTCTTTTTCAAGATCTCAGGGACTTTCCCCAATGTACACTGATACTATCAGCAGATAAACATGCATGAATGAAATCAACCTTCTTGTAAAGTCACAGTGCAGTTCTATCACTGAAATTTTCTTAAAGGCTGCTCTGCACTAAGTGGTTTGGGGAGAACTCTTGACTGCTATGTACAAGGAGAAGAAATGCACATCTGTAATCTTGCCCTCTTTAACCCAGCTTGATATTTCTAATGGAGAAGTCCTGCTAATTAAAATAACTTGGTGTACTCTATCATTCAAATGAAATTAAGATTGAAGTATAGAAAGGAAACAGATACAAGATATTCCAACATTGAGTATTTCAAGTGGTAACCCTAAAGTCATTTCTAACAAATTCCAAGAGACAATGGAAAGTTCAAAGCACTTAAATGTGACCTTTAAGGATGAAAGATGAGAACAGTGGCAAAGAAACAACGGAATTTGTAGATTGCTACAAAGTGTTGAAGGTGATGACCTTGTATAAACTTTTTTATCTGCGTTTCTACATTTACATTTGAACATAGTGGAAACTTTGGAAAAACAAAGGCCCTGGAAGACAGAAGGAAGCAAACCATCCAAAGCTAGCTCTTGCCCTCTTGCATTAAGAGATTAAAGGCCTTGACTCTCATTTTTCTAAAAGCCTAAAAATCCCCTTTCTACTGTTCAATTGTGAATAATATATTATCCTATATAGACCTGATTCATTAGCCCAGGAATTCTTCACATTTAATCCACTACTGCTCCCGAAGTATAGAACATAATCACTGATTGCCAACCTAAGAAAGAAATTGGGACAATGGCTGCTTCCACACATGTTGGATAATCCACTTTCAATACACTTTAGTGAACATTTATAACTGATTTTCCATATGTGGAACAAAAAAATCCACTTCTAAAGAATAACTAAAGTGCATTGAAAGTGCATTATTCAACGTGTGTGGAAATGGCCATTAAAAAAACATTCCAGACAAAATAACTTTATTTATATAGATACATTCATGATATATACATAATATATACATTCAATGGGACCCTTGTGCCTGATGGTCATAATCAACCAGCTCCTTCATGTTAGTTTTGATTCTTGTTTGCTGAGTGCCATTTTTATAGACCTGAGAGAAATTTTGTATCTTCAATTTTATCCTCAGGGCAGAGTGAAAAGTATAAAACAATTTTCTTCAGCTAGCAGTCAGAATCTTTTGCTAATGAGGAGAAGGGACTAGGAATGTGCACCTGAAAAAACCTGGTATTTTGGGGTGGGGGGGGTCAAGGTGGCCATAAATACAGTATTCTGGGTTATTCAGGCCCTGCCATACTGTTTCAGTATTTGGATTCTTTTTTTTCCCCAGAATTTTTTTGAAGTCCATTATTCCCTATGGCGGAATATTTCCAGTAGTCTGGAATGGCTGTTTTTCAAGCAAATTATACCAGCATTGCAGGGTATGTAGCATTGCTTGTTGACTAAAGATCCCCCACATTGCAAGTAAATTAGTTCATTAGGTCCAATATTAAGGGCACTTGAACAAGGTTCCCCCAGCTTTCTTACTTGTCTCCATTGTTTCCTATGGGTGGGGGGCATGATTTCATGATTTTTTCCAGGGCAGAGAAGCCATAGCAAAAAAACACAAAAGTAACCACTGGCCAAAAGCCTCCAAATACTAACAGAACCAACAAACCTAACAGAACCAATAACAAATATCTAGCAGAACCAAATGAAATAAGGGACACTGTGGAAAGCCCCACACAATCAATGTCAAACCAGAGAATCCCAGTAGAACTTGGCAAGCCCAACAGAACCAACAGCCTTTAATCACTGGTGTACCTGTTCCCTCCCACCCCTGTAATGAAGAAACACAACAGCAATACAGCATGCATGAGCTTCATTTCAGATGCTTTTGTGGGATCTGCTTGTGCTTGTTTTAAATTGAGATACTCATCTACTTTCCTAACATCTCTTGTTCCAATGCCATTTGTGGGGACATTCTTTATGAAGGCAGCAAGAAAAACATTTTTGACGCCATCTTTATTTTCTGCACAGAAGTGCTCCAACCCCAACCTCTGATCCAATTGCCTTGGGAGAGCTGCCTCCTTCAGTCTCCTTCCCCTTGCCAGGAAAACTAATAAAATGGAAGAAAACCAGACCAGGGGGCCTTGAAATGCCAACCTCAAATATATTTGGATATACCTGAATACTTCCAGAATTTGGGGGGAATCAATACCTGGGATTCTCAAGAATCTTGAATATCAGCCAGATACCTGAATCCCAGGTATCAGCCAGATACCAGGTATCAGCCAGATATCCAGAATCCCAGATACCCAAAAATACTGATGATACGGTATTTTCCCGATTATAAAGCTATGTCATAAGAAATAGCTCAAAGAGATGCCTTGGTTAAAGACAGGGTCTATACACTACACTATTGGGTACTGTCTGCTGATGTAGATATGTGCCTATTAGAGAGTTTCCACATTGCTAAACATGGCTTAGTTGTGCTTTGTTTCAGAAAGATTTCATTTCTGTGTTTGACTTTATGCTTGTTTTCAAATTTTCTGCTACCATATCCTATTGTATCTGTTTCACCAAATGTCATAACTGTTGTTCATTATTTACTCAGTGACTGTCTTAGCTGTTGATTATATTGTATTTCTCTTGCACTGTGTAATCTGCCTTGGATCTCAGTGAGAAAGGCAGAACAGCAGCAACAACAACAACAACAACATCCAGACAGAAAATATTGAAATGCATATCCCTAGAAGGGACTGCCTAAAAGCCAAAATGCATCCACCCCTAAAGTTCTGAACACCCCCCAGATTTGTAGATCATCTTTGCCACATTTTTCTGCTCAAAGCTCTGCATCTTTAACAGCATTTGTGACACTCAGAGAAACAATTGGACTCCAGTATCAGAGAATGATATATGTATTAAGATCCAACAAACACATCCCAGTAAGGTCTCTGTCCTGGATTAAGATAATCTTTGCCACATTTTTCTGCTCAAAGCTCTGCATCTTTAACAGCATTTGTGACATTCAGAGAAACAATTGGACTCCAGTATCAGAGAATGATATATGTATTAAGATCCAACAAACACATCCCAGTAAGGTCTCTGTCCTGGATTAAGGGTCGATTTATCAGTTCAAGATAAATCCTGTTTGATAGTATATTTGCACCAATCTTCTCCCTGATTAATCAGATGGTGATATCCCTCCCATCTGGAAGTATTCTGTAATTGTTCCAATCTTTAAAAAGGGCAACAGGCTTGATCCTGCTAATTATCACCCAATTAACTTTTGGTAGGGAAATTATACTCTTCCCTTTTACATCAAAAATTACTGGAATGGATTGAGACCAACAAGATCTTAGGTTGGGAACAAATTGGCTTTAGGAGATGCTTTGGGATTCAGGTGATTATATAACTTTGGTATGCTCCGTAAAGATTCGGGAATCTTTACGGAGCACACCAAAGCTCATAGAAATTCTTTTCTTGCTGCTTGCAAGTGGCACAAAAGGGTGGCTTTCAGTTTCCAACCCCCCTCCTGCTTCCTTCACCCAATGGAAGGAACTCATTCTCAGTAGGAACTCATCTCAGTGAGATAGGATTTACTGAGCATATGCCTTGAGTATTTCCGTGTTTGACTCCAGCAAATATATGGTGATGTACTCATGTTTGTCACTGTGTCATATGTAAAACAGCCCACAGATAATATCCCCCAAAATATGTGAATTTTTTTGCAGTTGCATGCTTGTCAAAAGTTCTCCTCCACAGTCCAACAGTTCAGAAGCATATTTTAATCTTCTGTGTCTACTTTTTTTTCATCTACTGTGATTTCTTTTTTAAAAAAAATATGATAAATTATGTAGGCAGAATGTTCTAATTCTATTTGTCCTTGGTGGGTCTGTTGGTAAGAATGCCTTTGGCATTTGAAATCATTTTCCTAAGTTCTGTTGAGCATATGCTTTATCAACTTTTCTAATACATGTAATGCAATAAAACAGGCAAAGGCATATCCTCATAAAGGGTAGGAAGAGCCACCCTTGTTTCAGCCTCAGGGAACCACAGTTCGTTCTCATCTAAAAGAAGCAGAAATGGCTTTCTTTCTCCTAGGTGAAATTTTCAAGGAATGCAACGAATAGTAAAATTTGCTGTCTTTCGTTTCTAATTTTTGCCATTAGTCATTTGAAAAATGCAAAAGTCCTTTGAAAGTATTCAGTGAGCCAAATGTAAGTCTGTTGCATAATATAAATGTATTTATGTCTATGGAGTATAAAGCCAAACTGTGTCATTGCTGCCATTTCAAATTAGCACTAGTAGGGAGCAGGAACAAGGGCAATGAAACAGATTATTTAGAGCAGATATGGCATGGGGGCAGCTTCCATTTAACACCATGCTGGCCTCTAGGAAGACAAATGCATAAGAAATGGTTTCTGGTGTGATTGGGCTTTTGCTTTGCCTTGAACAAAAACGGACAAATATGAGATGGGGAGAGGAGAGAGCTCTGTGAAGTGAATACTTAACCATAACAAATAAAGGACCATAAGAAGCTCTGTCTGTGTGCGTGCATGTGTGTGTGTTTGAGAGAGAGAGAGAGAGAGACTGCCATCTATTATTTCAAGAAAAGAACATTCAAGCAGCCCAGTCCAGTCAGATCATCTAGTCCAGCACCCTGTTTCCACAGTAGCCTGCCAGATGTCTTTGGGAAGCCTTCCTATAGGGGCTTTCCCTGCTGTTTGTAATCAACATTGTTATCAACAAAAATATTTAATAAGACAACTTATTGAACTAAAACGAACACTTACAAAGTAGCTGCAGAAGCAATTTAGTAAGGATGAAAGAAATCTCAAGGGAGTCTATCTTGTCAGACTGTGGCTAAATAAGGCTCTCACTACAGGGTTCCCTTTAGAAACAAACACCAGTCCATTGTTTGAATAAGGAAACTTTACTGCAGAAAAGGTCCATTATAGTCCACTGTCCTGAATAGGAGACTCAGGATGGTACATGATCATTGTTACCAATGAAGGGCAAAGCATGCGGTACAGAGTAACAATACCCATCTGGATTTGCCTCCCCCCACAGTTCTCAAAACAACATCTTTCAGTCCTGGGAAGCTGCTCTCCTTCAAGGCCAATGCTTGGTGGAACGGTGTTAGACAAAACAGTTGCCTCCAGTGGGAATGCTGCCTGGGAACTGGTGCACCTGGGAAGAAAGCACTTGAACACTAGAAGCATTAGAAAATGGAGTCAGTACAGTTTAGATATACACTGGACCTGACATTCTGCCCCCCTTAAAACAGATCCCCCCCTGGCTTATATGGGTAACGAGTATGAAAAGCTTTGGTTAATTTAGGAGCATGAACATGTACAGCATTCACCCACTTATCGTACCCAGAATCAAAGTCCTTCCATCTAATGAGGTAAAAAAGCTGATTTCGTTTGAGTTTAGAGTCCAATATTTGTTGTACCTCATAGTGGATTTGGTCGTCAATTAGAGTGGGAATGGGTGGAGCTTTGATGTGCCACTTGTCATCGGTAGGAGCTCTTTTCAAAAGACTGACATGGAACGTATCATGAACATGGCGTAAGTTCTTGGGCAAAGTTACAGCAACAGTCACTTTATTTATTATCTTGCGCACAGGGAAAGGTCCCAGAAATTTCAGAGCGAGTTTGCGGCTTGTCTGAGCTAGTTTCAGGTTTTTTGTGGAAATATACACATGATCTCCAGGTTGTAAATCCCATTCGGCCACACGATGGCGATCTGCGTATTTTTTGTAATCCAGTTTGGCTTTTTCAAGATGTTTTTTAATCAGAGTCCACTGTTGTGCCGCCTCCCCCCACCAAGAAGATACATCTGGCAAATTAGAGGAATGGAGAGGGGGAGCGTCCAACGGGAAGGGGTTGAAGTGAGCTCCATAGACAATTTTAAAAGGGGCCTCTCCAGTTGAAGCGTGTACACTATTGTTATATGAGAACTCGGCCAGAGGGAGAAGGTCCACCCAATTATCTTGCTGGAAATTGATGTAGCAACGAAGAAATTGTTCTAATATCTGGTTTGTTTTTTCGGATTGTCCGTCGGTTTGTGGGTGATGGCTTGAACTGATGCCTTGCTCAATATTCAACATTTTCAAAAGCTCCCGCCAGAAGTTGGCAACGAACTGTCTGCCGCGATCCGAAATCAACTTGGACGGAAAAGAATGTAATTTTACGATGTGTTTTAAAAATAAATCTGCCAGTTTTCGAGCGGTGGGTATAGCAGTACAGGGAATAAAATGAGCTTGTTTGGAGAACAGATCTACCACGACTAAAATACAATTATGTCCGACTTCCGGTTTGGGATTCATGGAGGTCTAACGCAGCTCCATTTGCGGAGCTGACCGGATTGCCGTTTTAACCGGCCGGAGGGGTGAAAATAACCCGCGGCCGACTGCTCTCAGACGGGGAGCAGGCAAAGAACGCTCAAGACCCTAGGGTGAGCTAGATCTCGGACGAGGGGGGGCTCTACACAAGGAGTCTCCCCCCGATCCTTGAGGTCCCACCTTGCGACGGGTCGGCTATAATCTCTGCGGCAATTTTGGGGCCAATTCGGCTGGCATAAGACCTACATACCCAAGCTTCGATCGGGGAGGGAAGTCGAGAGGAGAATTTAAGATCGAAACAGCGATTACAACCCGAGAAAGTTGAAGAGAAGGTAAAGATCGCTATCTCTTGAAACGGGACAGATTGACAAAAACAGAGAAGAAAGAAAGTAGATTTTTAAACTGCAACAGACTAGTGAAAAGGAGGTGAAGACTCGGCAGGAGTTATATTCTAAAAGAGACTAAGTTTAAAGAAGTTATTACAAAAATCGGACTATTGTTTTGAATACCTGTGGTTTTGGAGCTGTGGGAAAAAGACACCATCGCGAGACCTGCTGTGGGAAGACGGGAGACAGGAAGTGCGTAACAACAATAGAGTGGCTGGAGGGAAGCGGCCCTTGCCAAGGGACAGGAAGTGGGGAATCGCCATTTTTGAAAGTGGAAGGGTCGTGGCTTCAGCGGAAGAGGAAGTAGGCCATCTTGGATTATAATAACATAGAGAAACCATAGAGAAAAGACGCCCGACATTTTGGATATAAAAAATTAATTTTGGCAAAGATTGGGACATTTGAAAAAAAGGAAAACGTTTAATTATACGCCACGGAGCTGAGGAAGAGAGCGGATTCGTGGGAGCGAGCTAAAGCAAGCCCCACGATGTCGAAAAAAGAGTGGCAATCGGCAATAGAAAATTTGGACAAAAAACTTATAGACATGATGAAAGAACTTAAGGACACGAAATTGGAGCTTATTAAAGAGGTCAAAGAAGTTACACAGACAGTAAAGTCGGAGCTGTCAGAAGTGAAAAAAGGCGTGGAAACGATTAGCAGTGAATTACAAGGAACGAAACAGAGAGTCAAAACAGTAGAAGACGCGATGGAGAATTTAATAGAAACGCAACAAACAGAGATGAGATTGGTAAAGGGGAGGATGTCAGTTGCAGAAACTAAACACATGGAGAAGCAGCTTCGTTTTCGTGGTCTGCCAGAAGTCGAAGGGAAGTCAGCGCAAGAACAGATGACTGAGGTGTTGGCTGAATACCTGGGGAAGGAGGAGGAGGAAATTGTGGCTATCCTAGATGTGGCGTATCGTGTGAACTCGAGAATTGCAACCCAGAGGAAACTACCAAGGGATGTGATCGTGCAGTTTACAACCAGAAATATGAAAGAGAGGATTGTGACAAAACAATTTCAAGATCCATTGGAGATTGATGGCAAGACGATTATCATAATGAAGGAATTGCCCAGATCAGTGTTACTGGACAGGAAAAAATATAGAGTGCTAATTCAGACTTTGAAGGACATGAACATTAGGTACAGATGGGAGTTACCGGAAGGAGTGTCCTTTGAGTTTGGAGGGGCAAAAAAGCGTATCAGATCTGAGCGGGAGATGGAGAGATTTATTAAGGACAATGAAAAAGACTTACCAACAAAATCATGAATATGGAGTGTAAAGTATTATCTTGGAATGTAAATGGACTAAACTCATCGAATAAGAGGAAAAATATTTTTCATTGGCTACTAAAACAAAAATGTGATATTGTTTGTTTGCAGGAGACCCATATTAGAAAACAGGATGTAAAATATTTAAAATCTGGAAAATTGGGCAAAGAATTTGTAGCGGCTTCCAACAAGAAAAAAAGAGGAGTGGTGTTGTATATAAAAGAGGAGCTGCAGCCAAAATTTGTTATGAGAGATGTGGAAGCTAGATTTGTAGCAGTGGAATGTAATTGGAACTTAAAGAGAGTGTTGGTAGTCGGACTTTATGCACCTAACGGTGCAAAGGAAAGCTTCTTTGAGGACTTAAGGAAGCACCTAGACGATCTTGTATATGACCAGATAATTCTTGCTGGAGATTTCAATGGAGTGACAGATTTGGAACTAGACAAAAAGACTACAAAAGCACAAAAGAAAAGAGGACTATTGCCAAAGCTTTTTTTTGAGTTGATTCAACAAGAGACTCTCGAAGACGTATGGAGGAGAGAATATCCTAAAACTAGACCGTTTACTTTTTATTCTGCAAGGCATCTTACATTATCAAGAATTGATATGATCTGGGCCTCAAAGGACTTAGCGTTATGGACTAAGGAGGTAGAAATAATGCCGATGGTAGGCTCAGATCACAACCCAATTATGTGGAAATTTGGAAAAAGGAGAAAAAGGAAAGCCTGGAGAATAAATGAGGACTTGTTACAGGAAAGTGAGAATATGGAAATATTGAGAAGAGAGACTAAGTTTTTTATACAATACAACGTGAATAAAGAAGTACCAACCAGTAAAGTTTGGGACGCGTATAAGGCGGTTGTAAGGGGCATACTAATGGACTTAAATGGTAGAGCAAGGAAAAAGAAAGAGGAGAAAAGACAAGAGATTGAGGAGAAAATAAAGGCCAAAGAAGTACTGTTAAAAAAGAGACCAGGGAAAAAGAAAATACATCAGGAAATCAAAATTCTTCAAGAACAGTTAACAGCAATGAGTAATAAAGAATTGGAGTGGAACCTTAAAAGACTGAATCAAAAAGCTTTTGAGGGTGCTAATAAACCTGGGAAATATTTGGCATGGCAATTAAAGAAGAAAAGGGAAAAGAAAATAATAAATAAAATTTGTGAAGAAAACAAAACGTATTTGGAGCAGACTACCATTAGCAGAGCCTTTTATAAATTTTACGCTAAGCTGTATAATAAAAAAGAAGTAAACAAAGAATCAATAGCATCATATTTGGAGAAAACCAAACTTCCAGAGATCTCGGAAGCTTGGAGAAATAAGTTGAACAGTGAAGTAACTGACGAGGAAATAAATATGGCAATACAATCCGCAAATCTAGGAAAGGCGCCAGGGCCAGATGGACTTACGGCTAAATTTTATAAGACAATGGCCAACGAACTGGCACCATTCCTAAAAGAGGTGATGAACGGAGTTTTTAGGGATCAAAGAATTCCAGACACTTGGAGCGAAGCGAATATATCATTGATCCCAAAAGAGGGCCAAGATCTGACTAGCGTGAAAAATTACAGGCCTATATCATTGCTTAACAATGATTATAAAATTTTTGCAAAGATATTGGCGGAGAGACTGAAGGGGTGGCTCTCGGAAGTTATAGAGGAAGAACAAGCAGGTTTTTTGCCAGACAGACAAATAAGAGACAATTTAAGGACAGTGATCAATGCTATTGAATATTATGATAAGCGTTGCGACAAAGAGGTTGGTTTCTTCTTTGTAGACGCTGAAAAAGCGTTTGACAATTTAAACTGGGATTTTTTGTTTGCCACTATGGAAAAGCTACAATTGGGAGAAAGATTCATCAGAGCAATTAAAGAAATTTATAGAGACCAGACTGCAGCAATTGTAGTGAATGATGAACTGACCAAGAAGTTGACGATTAGTAAAGGAACAAGACAAGGTTGCCCGTTATCTCCATTGTTGTTCATATTAGTATTGGAGATTCTGATGATACAAATACGACAAGACGAGGAAATACGAGGAATAAAAATAAAGGACTATTCATACAAGGTTAGAGCATTTGCAGATGACATAATGTTAATTGTAGAAGATCCATTGGAGAACATGCCAAAAGTGATAGATAAGATCAAGGAGTTTGGTGACTTGGCAGGTTTCTTCATTAATAAAAAGAAGTCAAAGATACTATGTAAAAACATGACTAAGCAGAAACAACAATTGTTAATGGAAACAACGGACTGTGAAGTAACTAGTAAGGTGAAATATTTGGGAGTTGAGCTGACTGCAAAAAATATAGATTTGTTCAAGAATAATTATGAAAAATTATGGACTCAGATAGAGAGAGACTTGATCAAATGGAATAGACTGAATTTGTCATGGTTGGGCAGGATTGCAGCAGTTAAGATGAATGTGTTACCAAGAGTAATGTTTTTGTTACAGACAATACCAATCATCAGAGACTCTAAACAATTTGAAAAATGGCAGAGGAAAATATCAGATTTTGTTTGGGCAGGCAAGAAGCCTCGAGTGAAAGTAAAAGTTCTACAAGATGCAAAGGAGAGAGGCGGAATGCAACTGCCCAATCTGAGACTTTATCATGATGCAATCTGCCTAGTTTGGCTAAAAGAGTGGATGACATTAAAGAATAAGAAACTATTAGCCCTAGAGGGATATAAAAAAATTTTTGGATGGCACGCATACCTATGGCATGACAAAGTAAAGGTCAACTCGATGTTCCTGCATCATTTTGTAAGGAGAAGTCTATATACAATCTGGAAGAAGTACAGAACTTACCTACAAGAAGGAACCCCCTTGTGGGTGGTTCCATATGAGGTGATAGATCCGAGAGCTGTGGATAGTGAACAACAATGTTTAACGTACAAAGAAATAACTAAGATTGAAGTATCTAAACTTAGAATAAAGACGCAAGAGGAACTATCACCTAACTATGATTGGTTCCAGTATAGACAGATTAGAGACTTATACAACTCGGACTTTGCAAAAGGGGGCATACGAACAGAGAACTCGGAACTAGAGCAGACCCTTCTTAAAGAAGACAAGAAAAGAATATCCAAGGTATACCAAGTACTGTTGAAATGGTATACTGAGGATGAGATAGTTAAAACACAGATGGTGAAATGGGCTATAAATTTCAATAAAGAAATAACAATGGAGGCATGGGAATACTTGTGGAAAACTACAATGAAGACAACGACATGCATTAATATTAAAGAGAACATTTTCAAAATGATCTATCGTTGGTACATGACACCAAAGAAGATTGCGCTAGGGAACTTGAATACTTCTAATAAATGCTGGAAATGTAAGAAACATGAGGGCTCCCTCTATCATATGTGGTGGTCGTGTGAGGTAGCTAGGCAGTTCTGGGGAGAAATAATAAGAGAAATGAGTGAAATTTTACAGTTTCAAATAAATAAGAACCCAGAACTCCTGCTGCTAAACTTGGGAATGGAGGGAATTCCAGCCCATCATAGGACGTTGATTTTTTATATGACTGCAGCAGCTAGACTTTTGTATGCGCAGAAATGGAAAGTACAAGAAGTGCCAACTATTGAAGATTGGATCTACAAATTGCTGTATATGGCTGAAATGGACAAGATGACAAGAAAACTGAGAGATCTGGACTCAGGGCAGTTTAACACAGACTGGGAGAAGCTGAAACAATATCTGGAGAAGAAATGGGAGGTGGGAGGAAAACTGTGGCAGTTTGAGAACTACTGAAGTATAATAAAAGTATAAAAGAGAGGGGTGACTTTACCGGGGGAGGAAGAGAAATGTGAATTTATAAGCAGTTAGATTAATTGATTGAGATATATATAGATACGTATAGGTTAACTGATAGAACATTGATAGAGAATAATTAATGATAAGGTTTAAACATGAGGATTGAGTAAATAACAATATTTTCTTTCTTTGATAAGATTTATATGCACCAAACTGAATGTACAGAAGAGTTAAATTGATTGATTATGCGAGGAGTTATATAGAATTACCATAAAAAGTTGAAATGAGTAATATATAGAGAACAAATCAAATTGTTTGATTTAAATGTGGGAAATTTTTATGGTTTATGATATATAGGTTTATATAGAAATATTCAAAACTGGAAAATGGGATAAATTGTTTATCTAAAGACGTATAGTTTGGGTGTATAATAATAAGTAAAGGAGTTAAAGATGTACTGCTTAATATAATGGAGAATGTATATCTGTTTTAGACAGAGGAATTTAATAGAAGTAAGGGAAAAGGGACAGAGGGTGGGAAAGCTGTTGGAAGTCAACAAAAGGGGGGGAAAGGGAGGGGGTTAGAAACGAAAAACTAGGGGGAAATTGACGGTAATGTAAAAATAAAAATGTTCTAACCCAATAAAAAATTTTTCAAAAAAAAAAATAAAATACAATTATGTCCTTTTGAAATAGGTAGATCTGTGATAAAGTCCATAGATATTATTTCCCAAGGTTTGTTGGGTGTTTCCAATGGTTGCAGGAGACCTGGAGGTTTTCCTTTTCTGGTTTTGGCGCTCAGGCAAACGGGGCAGGAACTAACATATTGGGAAATGTCTTTGCGCATGCCCGGCCACCAGAATTGCCTTTGGACTAGATGCAATGTTTTCAGATACCCATAATGTCCAGCAGTGGGAGCATCATGACAGCGCTGCAAGACCTCCAGCCTGAGGCTGTCTGGGACATAAAACTTGCTCCCAGCTAGCCAATCCCCTTGTGGGGATTGGACGAGTTTGTTTTGCGGAGCTTTATCCCCCTCCTTTTCCACTTCAACCTTAAGTTTCGATTTCCACTCCTGGTTGGCCGGGAGGGGCTGCTTGGCTCGACTGCGGGTAGTCACCACGCCCCCAAGTTGCGTAGGCGAGAAGACCGTGTCGACAGTCTCCTCCCGTTTGCTCCTGTGTTGGGGCATGCGCGATAGAGCGTCCGCCAAAAAGTTAGTTTTGCCCGGGAGATAATTTAAAGTGAAGTTGAATTTGGAAAAGAATTCCGCCCATCGCAATTGCTTGGCATTCAGTCTGCGTGGGCTTCGGAGGGCCTCCAGATTTTTATGATCTGTCCAGACCTCGAAGGGGTACCGCGCTCCCTCCAGCCAATGTCTCCAGTTAGTAAGGGCTGCTTTTACTGCAAAAGCCTCCTTCTCCCACACATTCCAATTTCTTTCCGCCTCCGAAAATTTTCTAGACAAGAACGCACAAGGCCGCAGCTTTCCATCCTCCCCCTTCTGCAGCAAAACTCCCCCTATTGCTGTATCGCTGGCGTCGACCTGCACTATGAAAGGGGACTGTTCGTTGGGGTGGGAGAGGATGGGTTCCGTTACAAATTGCTTTTTTAGGCATTCGAAAGCAGTTTGGCAATCGGAGGTCCATTGTAGTTTGGAGGAGGGTTTTTTGGCTTGGTCCCCTTTATCTTTTGTTTCCAGCAATTCTGTTAAGGGGAGCGTGATTTGGGCGAAATTAGCTATAAAGTCTCTATAGAAGTTGGCAAAACCCAGGAAGGATTGCAGTTCTTTACGGGTGGTGGGGGTTTGCCATTCTTGGATCGCTTGTATTTTGGTTGGATCCATTTTTAAACCCTCTTGGGAGATGCAATACCCAAGGTAAGTGAGTTCGGTTTTATGGAATTCACATTTGGACAATTTGATGGGCAGTTTATTATTCATCAAAGTGGCCAGGACCTTTTGTACCATTTGAATATGTTCTTCCTCTGTGTCCGAATAAATTAAAACATCATCAAGGTACACCACCACCCCTTTGTACAGAAATTCATGTAGAACTTCGTTTATCATGGACATAAATACCGACGGGGCTCCCGTCAATCCAAAGGGCATAACTAGGTATTCATATTGTCCGAGGGGCGTATTAAACGCGGTTTTCCACTCATCCCCTGCCTTGATACGGACGTGGAAGTAAGCATCTTTTAAGTCTAATTTTGTAAAGATCTTACCTTGGGCCACGACGTTGAGAAGGTCCCGGATGAGTGGTATAGGATAGGCGTTGTTGGTGGACACTGCATTAAGTCCTCAAAAGTCCGTGCACAGTCGTAGTCCCCCATCCTTCTTTTTCACGAAGAGAACCGGCGCGGCGTGGGGGCTGTTGGCTGGGCGGATAAACCCTCGTTGGAGGTTGGTGTCGATGAATTTCCGGAGCTCTTCTCGTTCATGGAGACTCATAGGATAGAGTCGTCCTTTGGGCAGTGAGGCTCCGGGTAGAATTTCTACCGCACAGTCTGTTCGTCGGTGCAGGGGTAGAGTATCAGCTTCCTCCTCGGAAAAAGCGTTTAGAAAGGGCCAATACGGTTCGGGTATTTGATTGATTTCTTCTTGAGTGAGGAGGGCCTTTTCAGTATGAGTTGGATCATCACCCCAGTTTTGGTTCCAACGGTGATTTTTACAGTTGGCATGACTGAAGGTGATACATCCTTGCGCCCAGTCTATGTAGGGATTGTGATCACATAGCCACTTGCTGCCTAGAATTAACGGGTATTTGGCAGTAGAGCTGATGACAAAAGACCTCTTTTCCCAATGTTGTCCCATGCCTGTGATCACTGGGATGGTCTCAGTGGTAACGGGGTTCATATTGGTGCCATCCATTTGTTCAAAGATTACTGGGTTCTGTAATTCTCGAGTTGGTAAGACTAGTCCATTGACTAGGGCTGGCGCGATGATGTCTCTCGAACAGCCAGAGTCGATAAGGGCTTGCACTCGAATGTGCATTTTCCTTTCTTGGTTGATTAGAGTCACTGGCATGAATAAAATGGACCCAGGCGGCCGGTTCCGTGCAGGGACTGGCTTGGGGCTGATCTGTCGTTTGGGCCCTTTTACGACAGATCCATCTCGTTTCCCGACTGAGGGCTTTCTGGATTGACTTCTGCATTTGGGGAAGCGGGGTCGTACTCCATAACTTCTTCCGCTTCCAGCCCTCTCTCTGAGGCGGGCCTTTGGGAAGCGCCGCGGCCTCTATTCGTTCGTGGCGCGGGAATCGGGCGTTGCAGAGTAGGAAACGGAGCAAGGGTTGGGCGCCGTAGTTGAAGCGGAGGTCTTTGCACAGGCCGGTAGGGGCATTGTGCCGCAAAGTGACCGGCTTGTCCGCATTGCAAACACAGCCCTTGTTGCCATCTAGCATCTCTCGCTCCACGGGTGGCGTATCCAGCTCCCCGTCCTCCCTTCTGTAGAGTTAAGGGTCTTCTTTGTCCCGTTTGTTGTTGTTGTTCAACCAAACGGACTTCCAAAATGCGATTCTCCACTTCGCATGCAAGTTGGATCCAACCTAACAACGTGGGGGGATTGTCTTGCATGAGGGCTCTGTCCAACAGTCTCGGGTTTAGTCCTTGCTTGAACAGAATAATCTTGGTGGACTCCTCACACCTAGGGCACTTGGCTGCCAATTGCCGGAATTTTGTGACATAGTCTCTTGCTGACATGCTGCCTTGTTTAATGGCTTGCAGCTCTGTTCGGGCCCTGGTTTCCTCTAAGGGGTCTTCATATTGCGCTCGGATAGCATCCACCAACCCCTGGAGAGTATCAAGTTCTGGGGCCCCAACATTGTATAGCCCTACATACCAGTCCGCTGCCTTGCCCTGCAATCGGGATCCAAGATGTTCAATTTGACTGGCCTCGCTGCCGAAGAGGTGTCCCCACCGGTTGAAAAATTGCACCACTTGCACCAGGAAAAATCCTAGTTTGGAGGGATCCCCATCGAAAGTGGCTTCCAGTTTCACCCAGCCCATCGGGAGTTCTTGTCTCGGAGCCGGTGCTGGGTAGAAGTCCATCGGCAGTCTTAATTGCGCCTGGGGTGCGGGAGGAGGTAACTGGGGCCCCGGTTGGGGCAATGGTGGTGGTTGTATTGGCGGCGGCAACACCGGCGGCGCTGGCAGAGGTTGCCGTGGCTGGGCTGCAGGAGGTAATCCCGGTTGGGCCGGAGGCTGCTGTGGCGGACGAGCAGGTGGCTGCAGTCTTGGTCTGGCTGGTAACACGGGAGGCGTTGGCGGTAGCTGTCGAGGTGGAGGAGGCTGAGGTGGTTGAGTGAGGATTGGCCGCGGAGGGGGGGGTTGGTGGTGTCTTAGTGGTGTAGGCCCTCCCGGTTGATTCGGGGGTGGTACGGCGGTCTGATCCTGTGGCCAACGGATCGGCTGCTGCAATGGTATGGGCTGCGGACGAGGCGGGAGGGGCCGCAGCGGCGAAGGCCGAATGGGTGGAAGGCCGCGCGGGCTTGCCCCTCCAGGCGTCGTTATTCTGGGAGGCAAAGGCTGGTCTCGTGGCGCCGGTAGACCGTCCCTCGGAGTTTGCCCGACGGGAACAATTTCCAGCGGTTGACGAGGCGCCCCCTCCACAGGTGGAGCCGGGCGCTCTTCCGATTGGTCCGGGCGGACCGTTATTGGAGAAGTATGAGGGGGTCTCACCGGTGTCTCGCTTGGCTTTTCTTCCCCTTCCGTAGGCCGCTCAGCGGGAGTCTCAGCTGGAGTCTCGTCCGGCGGCAGATCCCCTCCCGATTTAGGAGGTTCAGTTGGGGTGTCTCCAGGTGGCTCAACCGGGGTATCCCCTCTCGGTGGAATTTCGTGCTGTCTGGGAAAGTCCGTGGGCTGTTCTCCCGATTCTCCAGGGCAGGCTTCACCCTCTCCCGTAGGTGACGACTGTTGCCGGACTCCCTCCACCGGATACGAGATGACACTTTGGAGGGTAGCTATTTGCACCGCCATCTCTTCGGGTGACAGTCTCTCTCCTGCCCCCATTGCAGAGATTAAATGAATGGCATGAGCCAAACTTTCTTCCATATCCATCAGTCTAGCTTCTAACTGTTGCATTCGACTTGGCCCCGGTTGCTCCATCATGGAACCTCCGTTAGCTGCACTCACCGGGGAAAATGGGCCCCAAGGCGGAGGGTCTCCTTGGACGACTCGCGACCTTGCTGCTAAAATTCCTTTGGCCAGGCCCGTCACTGCCGAGATGCCGGAATCTACGGCATGGGTGCGACTTTGCATTTGCACCCAACTTTGTTCAGGAACTTCCGTTGGCTCTTTCCACGGAGCAAGTTCTGAATAATCCCAACTCAGGGCGCCGCGGTGGGATGTGTCCCCCTCCGTTTGTTCGGACGTCCTGTTCCAATATCGCCATGGTTGGCTGCTATCTAGCTCAGGTACGGTTTCCAGGCTTCGGCGCCCGTCCATCGAAACTCGTGGATGGAGTCCACCGGCCCGGCGCTCTCTCGTTTCTCGGGGTCTGGCTCCCCACTCCGACGGGGTGGGTAACGAGATTAAGGGGAGAGCGGCCGCCGTCGGCCTTGTCCCTTCAGCACCGAGGTCGATGAGAGGCGGGGTAGAAGCGGAGGCTCCGTTCCCGGTCCCGGCTGGTCTCAGCTCCTGGGAGTCTTGAGCTTGCACGGGTTGACTGTCGGGAGACGCATACGGATCAAACAAAGGATCCCTGTCCGGGACAACCTTGGATTCCGCTGGGCCCGACTCAGGCATCATTGGTAACAAAATGTCAGACTGTGGCTAAATAAGGCTCTCACTACAGGGTTCCCTTTAGAAACAAACACCAGTCCATTGTTTGAATAAGGAAACTTTACTGCAGAAAAGGTCCATTATAGTCCACTGTCCTGAATAGGAGACTCAGGATGGTACATGATCATTGTTACCAATGAAGGGCAAAGCATGCGGTACAGAGTAACAATACCCATCTGGATTTGCCTCCCCCCACAGTTCTCAAAACAACATCTTTCAGTCCTGGGAAGCTGCTCTCCTTCAAGGCCAATGCTTGGTGGAACGGTGTTAGACAAAACAGTCGCCTCCAGTGGGAATGCTGCCTGGGAACTGGTGCACCTGGGAAGAAAGCACTTGAACACTAGAAGCATTCGAAAATGGAGTCAGTACAGTTTAAACACACACTGGACCTGACATATCTGAGGTCAGTAATAAATGTATTACACCATATTTTATGCCAAAATATTAAAATTATTCATATGCTTATGGAGAATCAATAAGGGTTTTTTTTTAGTATGCTGCTTTTTTAAAAGAAGATTATGGAACTATGTGGACATGGCTGCCAACTTTAGGTCATGAAAGTTGTTTGTCTTCCTTCCTGTGTCAGGTATTTAAAATCTTGTGTATGGCCTGAGATACAAGCCTCTTGGGGCAAGTCGAAGGGCAAAAGCCAAAGGGCTTTTGGTCTTTGACTGTTAGCCACAACCCTCATACCCTCTGGCTATATTTTTGACAACTCTGAATTTTTTTCTTGTTTTTTTTGGGGGGGGGTGAATCAATATTGTTTGACACAAATAAATGTTATATGAATAAGAAATAATGTCCCAAACATCCTGGCATCTAGTATTCATATATATTTATTTTGGGAAGGGGCTGTGACTCAGTGGTAGAGCATCTGCTTTGCATGCAGAAGGTCCCAGGTTCAGTCCCTAGCATCTCCAGTTAAAAGGGACCAGGGTCAACAGAAGACCCTGGAGAGCCACTATCTGAGTAGACAGTACTGACTTTGCTGGGCCAATGGTCGGAGCCTGTATAGGGCAGCATCATGCTTCTACATGTTTCATGATCTGATTTAGGGACAAAGCAAAAGCCAAATGGCAAGCTGTGGATCCTAGCATTCAAAATGCAAAACAACTTCCTTCCCAGGTTACTTTATAACACTAGCAACTGACAGTTTTCATTGGGCATCCCCATTGCTGGGGCACCTTTATTGATTGGAGCTGGGAGCAGACATTGCTAAACATCTAGTCTGATACATATATTCAGAATCCAATGCCTGTATGATCAATAATCAGGAATAGGACAATATGTGAATTCAACTCAGCAGCATGCACTAAAAGTAATAGCAGTGCCATGCTTTTTAAAAAATGTGCAGGGGTACAAATGTCCGAGTTATGAGTGATGATTTCAAGACAAGTAATTATGTGTGTTAATTCTTTTCAAACCAGGAACTGATGATATATTCCTTTAGAGGCATAGCTAGGATCAAAGAATTACTCTGACCTGCAGGCTTGGTCTAATTTTTTTTCTTGCTTTATGAGGCACTAATATAATGTGTTTCCTGACAAATATTTAGTTTGGGAATTCCACCCTGCTGTGATTTTGGCTTTAATTACTTGTTCTATGTGCATACTGTGAAAAAGACTCCCAAAAACTAATGAGGTAATTTGTATACCTGTCAGCATCAAACTTCAAAATCAATACAGAATAGAAACTCAGGGATAATGGGAGATTAGAATTACAAGGGCAGCTGCTATTTCCTAAGAGATGAAGCCATGCCTCCACATCAAGTTTCTGTCTGAAGCTTGTCTTGGATGAGCTTTGGTTTGGATTTCAGATGAGGAAGGCAGATTGATCGATGGGTCATGCGTGAGTAGATGGATAGCACTGCCTTAGTGCAGAGGAGGCAAACTAAATGGCCTTTGGGCCACCTCCCAGTTCTGCTGTCCCAGAGTCATTTTTGTATTCTTTAGTATGAATTTCTCACATTTTCTCTCTGATCTTCACTAGGATTCTCTCAGACTGTCTCTTCTTGGAGACCATCTGCAACAACATCTGGATCCTGCAATGTCCTGCAGAAATTTAGCTTGTAATAAAATGATACCATGACCCAAATCCTCTATTCTGAATGCAGAGAATTAGTACTGCTATCGTAAAGGAAGTCGAAGTTATAAACTGGTGAGAATTCTGGTAAAGTCATTTTGAGGGAACTGTTTGCAGCCAAGTGTTTCTTAATGAAAAAAAAATGCTCTGAATTAAAATGTATAGGTTGTCATATGCTGTGCACCTCATGGTTGGTTGTCACCTTGGAAAATGGCTGCAGATTTTCAGAATGTGTTGTGGATGTTAATGACATTTGACAACAAAACTGGTGGCAATCAGTTGTTTCTTAATGAAAAAATGTGCTGAATTCAAAAATATAGATTTCTATATTTTATACTTCACAGTCTGGCTGCTATTCACATCAAGACTAAGAACTTCCTGTTTTTAAGATTACTTAGATGTTTAATGCTTACTATTATAAAATATGACATGCATCTAATTCTTTTACAAAACCTATTTGATAGGTTTCTAGAATAGCAAATTATCCATTAATAGCTTGCAGACTTCTGGTTTCCTTGTGAATTTATTCTATGTAGAATTTTGTTTTTTTTTAAATTACTATACAGCTTACATAATTACAATTTTGCCAGCTGACATACATATAATACCTAAAATTTCTTACAAAAATACAAATAAAGGTAAGCTACAATGTTTACATTATAAATTTTTCATAAATATACTTCTTATAAAATATTCTACTCCCCCCCTCCAAGTTTTCCATGTGGAATTAATTAATAAAACCATATTTTCTGAAAACTTGGGAGTCCCCTAAGTAAACAGAGATGCTTGTCTTGTGTGTGGGTGACTTTGCCTCTGGTTTTGATGCTTTCATTACCCACATTGGAAGACAGCCAGTTTACTACTAAACAAAGTGATATAAATGGCCTTTCGTCCTTCATATCAGATTGTCCTCTATAGGTGCATGTGTGTGCACTGAAAGTGAATTCAACAGGAAAAAGTAAAAGGAGAATCTACATAGAAATTATGCAAAGGGGTTATGTGGCATTCAGACAATTTGTAATACTGTGATCATGATTTTTAGATTAGTCTTTTACAATTGCTCCCAAAAAGCACTTTAAAATTTGTAACCTTAGCTGATTTACACAGGGCAGCATGCATTAGTTGCACTATCCACTTTTGGGCCTTTATTCCATCTCACTATCAAAAGGCTGTATATCAAGAAACTACTATACAGTCTCCTGAAAAGATAATCTTCATGTTTCAAGTTTACCATAACTTATCTCCTACTGACAACTTGCCACCATAAAAAGGAGGGTGTTCTTAGGTCTCAGGAAATGTGACACCTTTATTAGCCATAGAATTTCTTACTCAATTAAGATAATACATTCTGACATTATTTTTGTAACTGTAACCCTGTTAGCAGGGTTTTTTTCCTGGGAAAAGAGGTAGTGGAACTCAGGACCACACAATGATGTCACTTTGGGTCAGCTGGAACAAGGGGGGAGTTTTTAAAAGTTTAAGTCACCCTTGGTGAAAATGGTCACATGGCTGGTGGCCCCACCAGTGGTGCAGAGGGCAATCTAAACTCCCCTCTGTCTGGAGATCAGGGAGCGGGGCCACTGGCCATGTGACCATTTTCAAGAGGTGTCAGAACTCCGTTCCACAGCATTCCAGCTGAAAAAAAGCCCTGCCTGTTAGCCAATTAAATGCCTCTATGTTTTGGAGAAAATAAAAGCCAAAGAAATACAGTTAAAAAAGAGACCATGGAAAAAGAAATTATACCAGGAAATCAAAATACTTCAAGAACAGCTGACAGCAATGAATAATAAAGAATTGGAGTGGAACCTTAAAAGACTGAATCAGAAAGTGTTTGAAGGAGCAAATAAACCTGGAAAGTATTTGGCATGGCAACTAAAAAAGAGAAGGGAAAAGAAAATAATAAACAAAATATGTGAGGACAATAAAACGTATCTGGAACAAACTACCATTAGTAGAGCCTTTTATAAATTTTACGCTAAGTTATACAATAAGAAAGAGGTGAATAAAGAATCAATAGCGACATATTTGGAGAAAATGAAACTCCCAGTAATTTCGGAAGCTTGGAGAAATAGACTGAATAATGAAGTAACGGATGAGGAAATAAGTAAGGCAATACAATCTGTAAATTTGGGAAAGGCGCCAGGGCCAGATGGACTTACGGCTAAATTTTACAAGACAATGGCCAATGAACTGGCACCATTCCTAAAAGAGGTGATTAACGGAGTTTTAAAGGATCAACGGATACCAGGTACCTGGAATGAAGCGAATATATCACTGATCCCTAAAGAAGGCCAAGACTTGACAAACGTGAAAAATTACAGACCTATATCGTTACTTAATAATGACTATAAAATCTTTGCGAAGATACTGGCGGAGAGACTGAAGGGGTGGCTTTCGGAAGTTATTGAGGAGGAACAAGCAGGCTTTTTGCCAGATAGACAAATCAGAGACAACTTGAGGACAGTGATAAATGCTATTGAATACTATGATAAGCGTTGTGATAAGGAGGTTGGTTTCTTCTTTGTTGATGCTGAAAAGGCGTTTGATAATTTAAACTGGGACTTTATGTTTGCCACTATGGAAAAGCTACAAATGGGAGAAAGATTCATTAGAGCAATTAAGGAAATTTACAGAGACCAGACTGCAGCAATTGTGGTGAATGATGAAGTGACTAAGAAATTAGCTATAAGTAAAGGAACAAGACAAGGTTGCTCGCTGTCTCCGCTGTTGTTCATTTTGGTATTGGAGATCCTGATGATACAAATACGACAAGATGAAGAAATCCGTGGAATAAAAATAAAGGATTATTCTTATAAGGTCAGAGCATTTGCGGATGACATAATGCTAATTGTAGAAGACCCAATGGAGAACATGCCAAAAGTGATAGAGAAGATTAAGGAGTTTGGGGATCTGGCAGGTTTTTATATCAATAAAAAGAAATCAAAGGTATTATGCAAAAACATGACTAAGCAAAAACAACAATCGCTAATGGAAATAATGGAATGTGAAGTAACAAATAAGGTGAAATATTTGGGAATTGAACTGACTGCAAAGAACATAGACTTATTTAAAAACAACTATGAAAAACTATGGACTCAGATAGAGAGAGATCTGATCAAATGGAACAGACTGAATTTGTCATGGTTGGGAAGGATTGCAGCAGTGAAGATGAATGTGTTACCAAGAGTAATGTTTTTGCTACAGACAATACCAATCATCAGAGACTCTAAGCAATTCAAAAAATGGCAGAGGAAAATATCAGACTTTGTATGGGCAGGCAAGAAGCCTCGAGTGAAAATGAAAGTTTTACAAGATGCAAAAGAAAGAGGCGGAATGCAACTGCCCAATCTAAGACTTTACCATGACGCAATTTGCCTAGTATGGTTGAAAGATTGGATGACGTTAAAGAATAAGAAACTACTAGCTCTAGAGGGATATAAAAAAACTTTTGGATGGCACGCATACCTATGGCATGATAAAGTAAAGGCGAACTCGATGTTCCTGCATCATTATATACGGAGAAGTTTATATATAATCTGGAAGAAGTACAGAATCTATTTACAAGAAGGAACCCCTTTGTGGGTAGTTCCATATGAGGTGATAGACCCGCGAGCTGTTGATAATGAGCAACAATGTTTAACTTACAAAGAAATAACTAGAATTGAAGCATCTAAACTCAGAATAAAGACTCAGGAGGAACTATCACCTTACTATGATTGGTTCCAGTACAGACAGATTAGAGATTTATATAACTCGGACTCTGTAAAGGGAGGTATACGAACAGAGAATTCGGAACTAGAGCAGACCCTTTTTAAAGAGGACAAGAAAAGAATATCCAAGGTATACCAAGTACTGTTGAAATGGTATACTGAGGATGAAATAGTTAAAGTACAAATGGTGAAATGGGCCATAAACTTCAATAAAGAAATAACAATGGAGGCATGGGAATACTTGTGGAAGACTACAATGAAGATAACGACATGCATCAGCATTAAAGAGAATATTTATAAAATGATTTATCGTTGGTACATGACACCAAAGAAGATTGCGCTAGGGAATTTGAATACTTCTAATAAATGCTGGAAATGCAGGAAGCATGAGGGCTCCCTCTATCATATGTGGTGGACGTGTGAGGTAGCTAGGCAGTACTGGGGGGAAATAATAAGAGAAATGAGTGAGATTTTACAATTTCAAGTAAATAAGAACCCAGAACTCCTGCTACTAAACCTGGGAATGGAGGGAATTCCAGCCCATCATAGGACGTTGATATTTTACATGACGGCTGCAGCTAGACTTTTGTACGCGCAAAAATGGAAAGTACAAGAAGTGCCAACTATTGAAGATTGGATTTACAAATTGCTGTATATGGCAGAAATGGAAAAAATGACAAGAAAACTGAGAAATCTGGACCCAGGACAGTTTAACACAGATTGGGAGAAGCTGAAACAATATTTGGAGAAGAAATGGGAGGTGGGAGGAGAACTGTTGCAGTTCGAGAACTATTGAAGTATAATAAAGTGCAGAGGGGGGTGACTTTACCGGGGGGGAGAAGAGGTAAAAATGAACTTCTAAGCAGCTATGTTATTAGATTGATATATATAGAGTAATAAATAGAATATTGATAGAATATAATTAATCATAAGGGTTAACTATAAGGATTGACTAACTAATAATATTTTCTTTCTGATTTTGTACAATATATCAAATGGAATACGTTTATATGAAAGTATATATGAGTCAAATTGATTGATATCATATATAGATCTATGATTGAAGGGAATAGAAATATCAATGTAAACAAATATAACTAAAACAGAAAGAAGAAGATAGAATGAATAACATATAGAGTATAAGTTAAGTTGGTTGATTTATATGATCGTATGGCTTATATAGTTTACATAGTTTACATTATACAGAAATATTTGAAAACGGAATTATGGGATAAATTGTTTATCCATTATGGGTACAGAGCATTAAAAATAGTTAAAGAAGTATTGCTTAGAATAAAAGGAGAATATACATTTGATTAGATAGAGGAATATATAAAGAGTAAGGGAAAAGGGACAAAGGGTTGGAAAACTGTTGGAAGTCAACAAAAAAGGGGGGGAAAGGAAGGGGGTTAGAAATTGGGAAATGGGAAAATTGACTGTGATGTGTAAATATATGATCCTAACCCAATAAAAAAATTTTCAAAAAAAAATGCCTCTATGTTTTATAATTCTTCTAGCAAAGAATTATGAAGCCACATTCAAGTGTTCATTGGACATGAATGGAAAATATTCAAGAGCCTCAGGGCAAGTTATAAGTTAACCTAAAAATAAATTAATGGCCAATCAAGACTCATCATCCTTTGCTACTAAGAATAGAATACAATCCTGTTCATTTCCAAACTCATTAGATGGAACCATCCAACATACTAGCCCTGTTCAGAAATTACAGGGAACACATGTACAATCCTTGGAAAAGTGGAAGGCAGTAGGAAAAAAGGAAGACCTAAACAAGATGGCTTGACTCAATAAAAGAAGCCACACCCTCCAGTTTGAAAGATCTGAGCAAGTCTGTTAACAATAGGACATTCTGGAGGTCTTTCATTCATAGGGTTACCATAGATCGGAGGCAACTTGACATCACATAGCACCCACACATGTACAATCCATTCACAATATATATTTTTCTTTACACATGCATTAGGGTTTTTCTTTACACATGCATTAGCAGAAGTCTGGGTGGGGGGCAGAAACATGAGTGGTAGCATTGGCACAATGACATTCTGTCACTTCCAGAGAAAACACAGAAGAGATGTCACACCACTCTAGGAAATCACAGGAAACTTTGGAAAAACCATTAAGTTTCCAATGTTGTCCCTTCTGGGTTTTCCCTGGAAATGACATAACACCCTCATGCTGATGACATTTTTTTCTGCTCCAGCCACTGAATCAATGGTGGGCAATAGGTGCTAGGGTCAGGAGTTCTCCCTAACATTCATCGAATAATTATCATATTACATTCAATGCATAAAAAACTGAATGGGTTATTGCAGCCTTACATTTATCTAGGTCTGGTCTCCAGTTTCATTTATAATGAATACCCATTGGCTCTTTCTTACAAACAGATGTACACATGTACATGAAAGAGTGTAAATGCCTTCATTCTAATGTGTGAACAGGGCTACAATTTATTTATTTATTTAGAGTCTGCCTTTTTCACTGAGACTGAAGATGGATTACACCGTATAAATAAATACGATCAATGGCTGGGACATTCAATAAACAATACAATAGAATTGCAGAAATTTGAAAACAAGCATAATTCCATATACAGAGATGAAATTTTGCTGAAGCAAAACATAAGTAATTTGACATATTAAACAATATGGAAAGTTTATCATCATAATAGTACAGAAGAGACATAAAAAACAACCTGTACATGTTTGCTCATAAGTAAGTGCCACTGAATTGCAAAGCCTGCAATTATATAGCTTCCTGTATCCTATGGAATATGTTTAGCAAACATAAGAGCCAGTTTGGTGTAGTGGTTAAGAGTGCGGGACTCTAATCTGGAGAACCAGGTTTGATTCCTCACTCCTCCTCTTGAAGCCAGCTAGGTGACCTTGGGTCATTCACAGCTTCTAGGAGCTCTCTCAGCCCCACCCAACTCACAGGGTGTTTTGTTGTGGAGATAATAATAGCGTACTTTGTAAACTGCTCTGAGTGGGTGTTATCTTGAAGGGCGGTATATAAATCGAATGCTATTATTATTTATTATAATATACTCCTATTCATATATTCACAGAGAGATACTATTTTCAGGTTATGCCCACTGGAGAGAATATCACACTGGAGGCTCCTAGCAGACCCTATGCTCTCAAGAATACAATCAAATATGGCCAGAGCCATCTTTTCTATTACTGCCCCATTGCTGTGGAACTGCCTCCCAGAAGGCTTGAGACAGGTGCCCATGCATTTAACCTTCAGCATAGTTTAAGAAAGTTTATGGGGTATCTTGACGATTATTTATTAGTTTAATGATGTATTTTAATTATTTTAATATATTATTATTGTTATTATTTGTTATTCCTATGTGTCTTAGGTCCCAAATGTGTCAGGAGAAAAGCAAGGTATATAAATACCCTAAATAAATAAAATGTCATCACTTGTAAGTCTCTTGTATTACATAATGCTACAACAGCATCAAAAATGCACAATAGAATAGTGATGACCTTGCACTGGAGGGATACTATAAACTAGCCCTAACACAAGCAGGGCAGAGAACAAAAAATAAGCATAACAGAGGTATGAATAGCGCTAAAAAGGAATCTGATGGACACTCTGATGTACTAGTGCCTGCACATTATGCTGGAAAATGAGACAATTAAATTAAACTATTCTCATTTAACTCAATGGAGGACCAAAAGCCACTGCCCTTCCCTTCTCTTTCTCCCCTTCTGCCTTTGCAGACACAATGGAGGATAAAATTCCAACTAAGACAGCCAGAGCATATAATCTGGGGTCTCTGAGACCCAGCAACATCTGGCTGCTGCTTAGATTTGGTTTTTGCTATTGTAGCTGGATAAATAAGTTACTTAGAAATTGATAGTGTTCTAATATATGACAGTAACAGCCTTTCCCAAGTATTTCTTGGAACTATTTCCTTACAGCACAGTTATTACCTGTGTATGAAAGCCCTCCTGAATAATTTTTTTTTCAGGGTTTGCAGAAAGCCAGGAGAATGGGAATTTTCCTGACCTCTTCAGGCAAGGCCATTCCATACGGTGGGGGTTACCACTGAGAATGCACCTGTTGATTTTGCCCATTTGCAGGATGGCACCTGCAGAAGGCCATGTTCATATGAGCGAAGTTGTGGCGGAGCATATGGTACTCCCATATATATGAGGAAAAAGGCCATGGAGGGCTTCATATGTGATAGTCAAAACCTTGAATAGACTGTGGTAACTAATGACTGCCCTGATAATAACTGAGCTGCAGCATTCTGCACCAACTGGAGTCTCTGAATTGACTTTGAAGGGAGACCTATGTAGAGTACATTATAGAAGTTTACTCTTGATGTTACCATGCTATGGATTTAGGTGGCCAGATTGGCCATGTCAAGGTAGGGGGACAACTTATGAGATAAACTGAGTTTGTAGAAAGCATTTTCTGCAACTGTGTTAACTTGCTTCTATTGAATGTCCCAGCTGTTGATCATATTGAATTGCAGTGTGTAATCTGCCCAGAATCTCAGTGAGAAAGGAGGACTATAAATAATGTCAATAAAGAAATAAATAAAATGATAAAGTACATTTTGAGTTCGTAGATTACCTTGTAAAATATATTTATTATCCCTTTCTTATAGTCTTTTAGTTTTTTGTAATTGCAGCATTACAAATGATAGTGCTCAGCTCGGTCATTTATACGCAATATGCTCTTCCATGTGTTCTTTTTGGCATATTGTTGTTGTTTCTTTATAAGATCTATGGTTGTATACAAATAAAGACTGACTGGGTCTAAGGCATATTGAACCCATTCTCATACACCAAGCTGCATGACTCTAGAAGCTGCATTGAGATGTATAACGATAGGTGGAACATGCAGACATGGGGAATGACAAGTTTGGCCAGCTCTCCCACTTCCACACCCCAGAGGTGCACTAAGGATCCTGATACAATACGGCCTTCCCAGAGTTCCCAAATTAATCAGCACCACATACCCTATCAATCTCTCTTTAACCACTTTCCTATTCTTAGGTGATTCAGGGAACTGATAGACTCACCTATCCACCTCATGGGTCGTTAATCATAATTGATAACTTTAGTTCCACCCAGAAAGACCTAATCAAACCTTCCTAGTTCATTGTCACACCCTGGAGACAGTTTGCCGATTCATTGTCCCACCTCAAAGACAGTTCATCAGCTCTTTGTCTCACCCTGGAGACAACTTCTCAATCCTTTGTCCCACCCTGGGAACAACCATTTAAGTTTTTGTTTTGGGAGCAGAAGATGCCAACTTGCCCCTGGGTAGAATCTGTAGTATAAATTAGAGTGCCCCTCTTCCATAAGCTGTCTGCATGCTTTGGACCCATCATCAACCCTTGAATCTCTGTTCGAGTCCTTCTGCCTTGATGCTCAGGTTACTCAACTCTCTCTATTCTGGAAGCAGCTAGGAAAGATGCTGGCTTCCAGGTAGCTCTAACGCGCTGCCTCTTTCAACCCAGATTTAAAGGAATCCTTACTTACAGTTAGAGCCAGTGAACGACACATGGTTCAATCAGAAGCAAGATACATCTTTATTGGTTCAGATTTATTTGTAGACTAGCGATGAATTCATGATAGCTTCTGCATCCTTGCTTGAGGGGGTAAGATCCAAACAAAGGGAGGAAGAGGACCATCAACTTTTAACACCTTCACAGGAAGCCTACAATAAACTTCTATATTGGAGGGGGGGGACTACAATTCCCATGAGTACCAATTGTTAAAGGGACAGCACATAGTTCTGACTACACAGATACTGAGGCTTTCTAAGCTGTGGTTACAGTACACTCTCTCTCTCTCAGACATCCTCTTCTGGATGGTAAATATCACCCAATCCCTTTCTACCCAGCTTTCACTACTGCTTCCTAGTTAGCTCTGAGTACATATTGTATGTGTTTTGTGTGCTGTTGATCTTTGTTATTTTCAATAAAAATTCCTTTTTTTGGTTGAAACATCTGTCTGGTCATTGAAAGAGTTCTCTAACTGGGACAATCCTTGTATACATTGATGAAGATTCCTCAGTTATCCCCTCTCACTGCTTTCTACTTGCTGCTAATTCCTCCCCAACTCACAAGAAGACCTTCCCTTTGGATAACCAGGGCTAAACCAAACTGCAGAGAAATTAAAGGAAGAATATAATTCTCTTGACTGACTTACTTAATCTTTACATATATCTCAAGGCTACAAGTATTACGTTTGCAGCAGGGCATGCAAATGTACTAACTAGCTCCAAATTAGATATCTCTGAAGGATAAGAATGAGCTGCCCAATGCTAATGGCACTTGTTATGCAATATATGTGAATCAAGCTCATTGCGATAGCTTTCGGCACTTAAAAAAATGACTGTTCCTTCTACTACATTGTCCATATGGTGGACAACATCACCCTCTATAAACTTTATAAACACAATCTTATTTTTAAAATATAACTTCATTTCTTGAAACTAAGTGGCAGCACAATTATATCAATTTTATGAGATAGACAAATGAATAAACATATTTTCTTCAAGCATGAAATAAATCAGAATTGAAGCTCTGGTTTGGTTGCCATTATTCATGGTAAATGGAAGAGATTAATGAGCTCTTTAGGCATTATCCCCCTGAATGTAAATAATAGTTTCTTCCCAGAAATCAAGTGGGCTTAGTGTTTGGCATTCATTTATTTTAAAACAGCCCTCAGCTGTAGCAGAATTTCCAAGGCAGTCTGTGCATTAAATAGGATGACCAGTTGCAATGGAAGGCAGAGCTCAAGCAAGCACTTTTAATAAATATTCAGATTAAGGAATTTCATCAGGAGGCATTTATCTCAATCTGCAGCAATGTGACATGACTAACAGAAACATTAATTTAGGAGGTGCTGTCTTTTTGAATGTATATTTGCTTAAACAGCGACAACTGTCAATATGGTATTGATCTGCATACTGACCATAGGCATAAAAGAAAGAATCCAGCCACAGATATAAAATTTGCATCTGAAGTCAAGATCAAAGGAGCCAAGATTACAGTAGGGGGGAATCTTTCTTAAGTTTAATTTATTTCCTTGTTTACTATTGATCTGGCAAACCACCTCCGTAAAAAGTCTGCCAAGAAAACGTTGTGATGTGACATCCCCCCATGGGTCAGCAATGGCTCGGTGCTTGCACAGCAGACTACCTTTACTTTTTTTACTATTGATCACCATCTGCTGACTAATTGCTCTGTTTTTGAGGCTGCAAGGCAGGGAGATCTTTTCTGAAGATTTTATATAAACGCTTCTACACAGAGAGGGACCATGATCTTTAGTAAGTTACAATTTGATTTCCATTTTGCTGCATGATTCCCTGTTCCTACTTGAAGCAGAAAGATAGTCCACTGGTCTGTCTCATATGAGTGTAAGGCTTTCAGTGCTGCAACATAAGAGTCAAGCATCAGAGACATGCAAGCATATACTGGAAAAAAGTCAAAACAAAGCATTTGTTACCCCAAGTGAGGAATACCTGTTGCCTTCTCCTGTGGCTTGGAGCAAGCCAAACCCAAATGCCACCGGTAGCACCGACAAGGGCTTATATTAGAGCCAGTTGGTGGTAGAAAAGGTCCAATGGTATTGACAGTCATAGACTACACCTCCTGGGCTTCTACCAGCCAGAAGCAAACTGAGCCTCAGGAGTCCTGTTGGGGCTCAGCTCTGAATCTGATCAGTGACTCTCAAACCTAGCTAGAAGTGGCACAGGCATAGTAGGCAATGCCTATTGTCTCCCATGCTGTCACCATCCATGATCAAGCCAAGGTCCTGTAGTGCTCTTCCCTGTACTGCTCCAAGAAGTCACTTCAGTGGTTTTGTCAAATAAATGTTCCTGCAGAGGAGGAAAATAACAGTTATATTAGTGCACAGAACAATGAATATGACATGAGGACAATTAAACCAGTAGGCTGATGAGGTTTGCCCAGGGGTGGCGCAAGGGTTTGTGGTGCTCGTGGCCAGCCGGCTGGGCACCCCCCCCCCCCGAGCACATGCGGAAGTGTGCGGGCACCGGCCTGCGTGATGATGTCACATGTGACATCATGGGAGTGTGCGCGCCGCAGCTGCCACCCCAAACACTGCGGCGGGCAGCCTCTGAGCTCTCCCGCTCGGTTGCCTGTGCTGCCGTAGATGCCTGCCCATGGCGGCTGTGCCCGGCCGGGGGCTTGTGCTGGTGGCGGCGGTGGTGGCGGCGGTGTGGGGTGGGAGGGATAGGAGGCTGCTGCTTTGTGGAGCGTGCTCTCACCCCGCGCGCCTCCTCCGGCGCTCTCCTCTGGCACTCCGCGCCTGAGGCCACCACCTACCTGGCCTCTATAGGCGCTCCGGCCCTGGGTTTGCCATATATGCTTTAACAGCAACATCTTGCCATGTGTTACTTGCAGAATAATCAGTAACTTATTTGTTGACACACTCACATAACCATTATCAGACTTCAGATAAAGGAACCTAGTGGACTGGAATGTTGGGATCTAGTAGGATCTTCATACTCATGCTTCCAGAAATTGTTGCACATTTTGCTTTAATTATATTGTTTTTAAACCAAGAATCTGTGAAACTTGATTTATATAATTGTATGCATATATCATTAATTCTAATAATAAACCGGCTAGCTCCTGTGAAGTTGGCAAAACCATCAGACAAGGCAGTGACAGACAAGGGAAGAGCCTCTATCTACTCAAAGGAACTCTCCAAGTGTACAGAAAAACATGACTTTATAAAGTAGCCAAAAGTAAAATAGAATCCATAAAAGACACAATATTGTCTGAATATGTTCCTGAAGGGACAGAGTATCAAAAACATCTCAGTATCAATGATCAGCTAAAGGAAAGTGGGGAGGAGAAAGCAGCTCGCTGTGCCCCCTGAGAGCATAGAAGTGGAAAGTTGAAGATATGAGGCGGCATTTCTAACTGGTTCCCCTGTCAAAAATCTGTTTCCAGTTCTCTACAGTTACATCAGCCATCCTAAGCAGAATTACACCCTTCTAATCCATTTGACTTCAGTGGACCAAGAAGAGTGTAATACTGCATAGGATGGCACTGTAAATAAACCAAGTTTTCAACTTGTTATTTTTTTTTATTTTTTTTTCATAACTACAAGACACTACACCAGACTATCACAAGGAAAGGGGAGAGGGAAGGGACAAAGGGGGGTGGAGAAAGAAAAGGGGGGGAATGAACTACAAACACTAAACACTACACTTCAATGTTTCCCTTCATACTGTCATAATACAAAAATAGCTCCATAGAGTAATGATGGAGTGGTTAATCATACAGAGAATAAACATTTCAAATTCTGATTAAACTTTCCTCCCCCTTCTAGGTCCCGGACGCAGTTCTCTCTGTGCAACTGCTGTTGCGATACTCTCCTCCTCCTCCCCCCCCTCCGGCTCCTCCTTTTCTTCGTTCTTGGTGCAGCAGAGTTCTGGGTTTTTATTCTCAAAATCCTTTAGTTGATCTTCTGATAATATCTTATAGGCCTGATCTTTATATCTGAACCATATTCCTTCCGGGAATAACCATTTGTACTTTATTCCATGGTCCCTCAGAAGAGCTGCAAACTTTTTATATTTAAAACGCCGTTTCCGGACTAGAAATGGAACGTCCTTCAAAATCTTGACTTTCAAACCCATAAAGTCCAAATCCGCATTGTATGAGTTATATAGGATGGTGTACCGAATCTTTTTAGATGAAAAGTCAATAATGATCTCACGAGGCAACTGTCGCTTTGTTGCATATTTTGAAGAAGCCCGACGGATCTCCAAAATGGCGCTTTTAACCTCTTCTTTAGTCGTCCTCGCGGGTGTCGCCAGTAGTTCCGAGACCAAATCCCACAGATCCTCATTTTCCTCCTCTTTCACGTTTTGGAGACGCAAAATTGTCTGCGTTCGTTCCACCTGTAGCCCGATCAGCTGGTTCTCCACCAACTTCAGCTCCTTTTTTGTAGCCTTCACAAGTGACGCACTTTCCAGAGCAGACTTTTCTGCCCCCCCCCGCTGCTGCCTTAATGGTTTTCACCTCGCTTTCAATTAAGCCCACCCTTTGATCAGTTTCGTTCAGCTTGTCAACAAAGGGTTTTATGGCTTCCACCACCGCCCTGCGCACCAACTCTTCGAGCGACTCCCCCTTCAAAGTAGCCGAGATTGACTTACCGAGAGCGGGACTTTGCTTCTTTGCTGCCATTTGGGGGGGGGGGGCGCCAACAAAATTCTGGAACTCAACGAAGGGGAAGAGCGAGTCTTCTTCAGATCAACCTCTCCTTCACAAACGCTTGTAAAACAGAAGGGATTCGCTTGTTTACAGGCTTCCGCCTGTTTCTTTTACTTGCCGTTTCTCGTTGCCCGGCGGCACTCGAGGCGCCGCGCACATCTGCCGGCCTCCATAGGGACAAACGGGCAATTCCCCCCCCGCATTGATTTCGGGGAGTTCTTCCCGCCGCGTCCCGTACCCTGGCTCCCTCCCTGGGAGTCCTGGGGGCTAATCCTTGCGGATCAGCCGCCCGGTCAGGGTGCCCGGTCGTTTCCTCCTGGACCAGCCGAGAGGAGCGTCCGGCATGGCTGAGAAAACGAAACCGAATTCCAACCAAGTTTTCAACTTGTGTAGCGTCTGGCTAGAGTGATGATCTGAACAACCCAGGTTTGATTCCCTGTTGTACCATGGAAATGCGCTGGGTACCTTAGGCCAGTCACAAACTCTCAGCCGTACCTACCTCACAGGATTTGTTGTGAGGAAATAATGGAGGAGAGAAAAATTATGTAAGCCTCTTTGAGTTCTCATCGAGGAGAAAGGTGGGAGTATAAATGAAGTAAAGTTTTTAAAAAGTAGAAAGTAAAAACCTACAGCATGGAAAGTAGGTATGTGTGTAGTTTCATAAAGGAGAATCTTGGAAAGCTGTCACTTACACTGATTGAGACCCAAGGCTTGTCATACATTTTATGCCAAGGAACAGAAACCAACAATGAACAGTGAGGTCAAACTACAAGGGGATGTTACTTGTCAGAGTCTGATGGCCACAGAGGTGTCACCTGCCTGTATCCGTCAACCACATAATTAGGCCAAGGCTGAAGCTCTGGCCTTGACTTAAGTGGAATCATGATGTCTAAATGATAGGTACTTTCTGTTTATAATATTAAGATTAATATGCTTCACTGTCTGCCTTACAGATAAAACCATTCCAGTGAAAAAACAAAATGACCTTTCACAAGATGTTTCATTGACAGGCAAGGTCACACCATTGGTTGAAATGCAAGCAAGCCAAAAATTACTACAAGGAACAAAATGACAGGGCTGTTCTATCAAGCATGTTGTCTGCAGCATGAGCAGAACTGTTGGCAATCAATGTGCTTCTCTTTCTTGCAGTCTCCCACTTCCATCAACTTCAGTCTTCAACAGTGGTAGAAGTAAATGCTGGATGAGACAAGAATATTCACACTGACTCTGAAAGTTCATGTGAAACAACCCTTCCGCTTCCTCATGGTGGTGGAGAGTGCCCTCAAGTCCTAGAAAAGAGTCCAGTAGCACCTTTAAGACTAACCAACTTTACTGTAGCGTAGGCTTTTGAGAATCACAGTTCTCTTTGTCAGATGCATGGAGTCATAGCTGACTTATGGTGACCCCTGGGGGGGGGGTCATGGCAAAGGACTAGCAGAGGTGGTTTGCCTTTGCCTGCTCGTAGGGACTAATTAAGACTAGCTGCACTTCTGGAAGCAGAAAACACTTTCCTCTATTTGCCATTTTATGAATTCTCTTCCCCCAAAATATGCCAAAGCTACACAAAGTATTTTAACAGCACTTTTAAAATTGAATTTAGATGCAATTCCCTGCTGTACCATGGAAGCTCGCTGGTTACCTTAGGCCAGTCACAAATTCTCAGCCAAACCTACCTCATAGCCAAACCTACCTCATTACAATGAACAGTGAGGTCAAACAATAAATGTGAGCAGTCAAGGAGGAACTTTTGTCAAATGTTTGAATGTACTTGCATGGAGCAAATGGAAGTGTGACTGTGCGTGTGAGTGCATAGAAAATGGAAGGGGGAACACATAAGAACATAAGAACATAAGCAAAGCCATGTTGGATCAGGCCAGTGGCCCATCCAGTCCAACATTCTGTCACACACAGTGGCTAGAAATCCAGTGCCATCTAAAGGACTGTCAGTGAGGCCAGGACACCAGAAGCCCTCCCACTGCCTTCCTTCCAGCACCAAGACAACAGAGCACCACCTCCCCACAAAGAGAATACCATCTATCTCCTGTGGCTAATAGCCACTGATGGACCTCTGGTCAAACTACAAGGGGATGTTACTTGTCAGAGTCTGATGGCCACAGAGATGTCACCTGCCTGCATCCGTCAACCACATAATTACGCCAAGGCAGTGAGCAGAAGCTCTGGCCTTGACTTAAGTGGCATCACAGCTTCTTGTATGGCCATCTTGCAAGGTTCATAATGAAGGCAATAACTGCAATAAACAAAACATGAACTGAACAGCAGAAAGCATACTGAGCAACCTCGTTTTTGCAGAAGGGTTGGACAAAATGTTGAAATAGTCTTTCACTTCACAAACGCAAGAGTTTCTATCTGTAAGGATTCAAATGCACAAAATGAAGAGAGAGGAGCTTATTTAGAGTTGTGACATACAGCATCCCATTCAGCAATGAGACACTCAAGTTTATCTGCTCTGAGAAACAATGTACCTGAGAGTGGAAATACACGTTACTAAGTACCGGGGATGCTCATGTGCAAGATTTTATGTGTGGTCCTCAATTCACATGCACACTGTTCTTGCTGGTCGCTTTCCCCAGAGCTCCCTTTGTGTGATTGCAACTGTAAGTGATTCCGGAGGGCAAAGCACCAATTCAGCTCTGTTTTCATTACAAGAACAAGTACTGTAAGCTCCTTTGACTTGCTGATTTGCATTTCTTTAAGATGTAAGAAAGTGTTGAGATCTGTATTTCAATGAATGGATGTGGGAGGTGGAGAAACCTGGGGTTTTGTCATAGCCAGAGCTGTTTCGTTATAGAAATGTAATGCAACAGTTTGCATCAATTTCAAACCACATTGTTATCAGAAAGAAAAAATGGAAAACACATGAAATGAGGTTTACTTGAGCACTCCTAGGTAATTAGTAATGTGTATTTCCACCCTTAGTGGATTGTCTTGGGTACTTTAATGTCTTCATCCTGCTATCTGCACACCATTGTGCAATTCTCATACAAGCATTCGCACAGTATGGTAGAACAACACACCGATTGGCTTGTTTGGATTTAGTCCTGGAAGTTCTGAGACACCTATTGGTATAATAAATGTAAACATGAAGACGGATCATTTGGCAGAAGTCTTTTCCCACTGCAGTCCCAAGAATGCTTCTCTTGTGGTTCAAGGACCCTCAGAGATGGGGTGCAATAAAGAGCAAGAGAGCTGAAGTGGGAAATCCATATAAATTGCTCCCTCCTCTTGTGCAAGCATAAGTACATTCATACAAGTGAGGAGTGGAAAAACAGAGCAAGCTTCAGAGACACAGAGAGACAGATTCATTCTCCACAACGAAAGGTAACAACAGCACAGTTTTCCATGGAAACGAATGATTGCATAGAAAAATCTTTAACCACGTTCTTCAAATTAGTTGCTACAGTCTTAGTCTATTTATGTCCGTTAGTCTAAATGAGGTTGTACCCAAATAAGAAACTAGTACTGCCATCCTAAGCAGAGTAGAGTTACACCTTTTAAGCCAATTGCTGCTGTAAATTTGTGTTTTTATATGCTGTATTTTCTCTATATTGTTGGAAGGATGTCAGTTGTACTGCCTGGGGTCTTTTGTCTCAAGTACTAAGAGAGATAATCTTTGCCTTGTTTGCATTTTTTAATCCCACTCACCATCAGCTCAGCTTTTTAAAGACGAGTGTTATGAAAAGATATAAATGATAAGTGATTTAAGCATGTCAGGTGTTTTTTGTTACCTGTTTTTAGTTCTTCACCTATTAGAGTGCCGTCCTGCTGTGCACCCACTGACATCTCTCATGCATTTTGTAAATCTCTCTCTCGTTCCCTGTTACAAAGAGTGTCACCTTGTACCTCGGGTCTTCCGTTTCTTGTTTTCTCCTTGCACGTCCTTTTCTCCTTGTACAGCGCTTGTCATTTTTACTCTTCAGTATCTCCCACAATGTTGAGTGTTTTTTTACGTCAAGCTTTTTTTTAAAAAAAGAAAAAGAAAAAACAGACACGGGTTGCCCTTACTGTGCTTCAGCTTTTCCATCTTGTTTTCCCTTTAATCAGAATTATTTTTTGCTTAGTTGTTGGATAAAAATCATTGTGCTGGCCAAATAAAGCTGCGCTGCACTGTTTAAAGTTATTTGTCACATATACTGTATCTTCCAATTTCTGACAAGTCTTTGCCAATGACAGCAGACCTTAATTGTTTCCTTTGTTCCAGATTTTCTCATTGGACTGCTAGCAGCCAATAGGGAAATTTAGCTCAACTTCTGGAATCCCATCAAGGCTAATACTGTCTACTCAAACTGGCAATGGCTCTGCAGGGTCTCCAGTAGGGGGTCTTTCACCTGATTTCTTTTTAAAAAATGAGATGCCAGGGAGTGAACCAGTGACCTTTTATATGCAAAGCAGAGGCTCTTCCACTGAGCCCCCTCCTCAAGCACTTCTTCGTACATTGCCGATCACTATTAATTATATGAAATATTTTTACCACCACTCCTGTGCTATGAATATGTGGAATCACATATGCCCCAGAAATTTTGCTAGTCTTAGCCACAACCGTTTTTGCTTTCCTCAAAATTCCTTGGATATTTTGTCTGAACTGGATTGTATAGATTCACACATCCCTGTCATCAATTATCTTTTTTTAAAAAAAAAACTAACAAAAACCAGATGGTACAATTCTCCGAGCATGAATGGTCCCCCATATGAGAAATGCCCTGTTTATTTGCAGCTGCTGTAGCCTATTTGTTAGGTATCTATTTCATAAAAGATAGTTTCAAGTGGGTAGCCATGTTGGTCTGCAGTCAAAGAACAAGATCAGAGTCCAATAGTACCTTAAAGATGAACTAGATTTCCAAGCTTTCCAGATTTCTCTGATGAATGGAGCTTTGACTCTCCAAAGTCCATATCTTGGAAATCAAAGTTGGTCTTTAAGGTGCTATTGGAACTAGATCTTGCTCTTCTATTTCTGAGAAAGCTCTTTGACATTAACAAGATTTGTATCTATCCACACATGGGGAACCCTGTTTTGTTATCCAAAAAGAAGCAATGAAATCCTAAGCAAAGTTATACCCTTCTAATTCTCCTTAGGATTACCCAGTAAATTAATGTAAGAGTTAGTTGAAGCATGTTGGAGGAGCAGGATTTCTTTGTCTGGGGTCGCAGACCTGTTGCCCTGTAGGAGTGCCTCTGTGTCTCGATCTATATTCTACCTGGTTATTTGTAAATAAACAAATACTACTTGTTAAAAGTGAGTAAGAATATTGTATGGGTAGGCTTCCCTATAAAAGATATATAGTTGTCGTATTGGTCAAGAAAGTCTTTCAGATACTTTTTTTTGTTTTCTTTGGTATTTTTATAAAGGTAAGAGAGTAAACCTGAGAGAAAAGGTGAGGGGAAGATGGGAAGATGTGGAATATTACTATTTTCATGCATTTTGTTAAACTTAATCAAAATGAAATAGTGTTTTATATCCTATTTGGAGGTTTTATATATAATAATTGAAATTAAAATTGGCTTTCAACTGTGAGGTTTTATTAGGCCTTTAATTATGCTCTGTGTGTGTCTCTGGCAGCACATTATCTTCATGGTATTCATTCTATTGCCATACATAGTATTCATTGCCTTGAAGGTATGGCTAGTGACACAGCATTGCTAGCAAGAAATTATGTGATTTGGTGGAGGGTGGGACAGTTTCCAGACATGCTGAGGAAGACTCTGTCAGTGTTGCTTCATTAGTTTTGTTTCAATATCTGTGGTAATATTGACTGTGCTGCTGTAAGTTCATAGTATTGCATCTACCTTACATCCTATGTTAAGATTTTCCAGAATTACAAGTGTTCTCCAGACTACAGAGACCATTTCCCCTGGAGAAAATGGTTGCTCTGGAGGGTGGACTCTGTGCTATTATGCCCTGCTGTAGTCTTTCCCCTCCCAAACCCTGCTGTTCTCAGGATCTGTCCCCCAAATCTCTAGGAATTTCCCATCCTGTTGTTTTCCTCAAATGCTGATAATAGCTGAACTCCTTGTATCTCCAGCAGAAAGATTTAGCTGAAGTTTATCCAGGCAATTATGCTTGCATAGGAATCAATGCCAAAAGGAAAGCTTAGCAATAAAAATAAAAAACACCAATACGGTGAGAGACACTAACTCTCACTCAAATGGTATAAAACTTAGATTTTTTTATTACTCTTAAAAGTAGCTCTTAAGAAAAAAATGGGCAGGAGGGCTCTGTCATATTTCTTTGTTTAGGGGAGTGGAATAACTAGATATGCTTCATTGAAGCATGAAAATGATGAGGTGCTGAGCGGGGCAAGCAAATGGAAGTTCTGTTGCAAAGGCCTGCTTGGATTTCTTCATAGTGAAAGGAACAAAGCTGCAGAGTAAACAATATTAAGGAAAACAAATGTTTGTCCGGCCTTCAAATCTGATTTTGGCACTCTTATAAAATGGCTACAGGGCTCAGATATCAGCCAAAACAAATACCTGTAGATTCCTTATACCTTTGGCCCAAGGTCTGGTAGGAGGAGAGTCAGTTGGGAATTGAAGTTGCCTTTCTCCTCCATCTGTCTAGTTAGTTAGAATGTTATCTCATAGGGTTAGGAATGTGGGCTCTCAGTGCCTTTCTTTTACAGCTGCCTTTTTTCTTGTTAGTCAGAAAAGCGCTGCTTATTTATCCCTCTGGGAAGGAACTTGAATCTGATTCTTCTGCTTCCCATTGGAGAATTAAACTAGCTCAACAGATCACCCCTTGAGAACAAGCAGTTGTAGCGTCTATTCTTCCTTGCCAACATGGGACCCATTCTCTTTCCCTTACAAAAACAAAAATTGTTCACAAAGTGAGATTCAAACCATTCACCTTGGAGGCCTCCACTCATGCCTCCTACCAACCGGATCATGGAGCTGACTGACTGCTGTGATTGGAATCGTTTCTATAGACTCCTTCCCACCCCTGTTCAGCCAGTCTCTGGATACAAGTTAATATAAGCAAGTTTTTTACTGTTTCTAGTGCAAAAATCACTTCCAATTAAGAGATGAGATTAATTACAACTTAAAGCAGGGCCTTTTGAATTTTGACCCAATAGAATCAGCTCCCTGAGACCTGATCTAAATATTTCTTTAAAAACTTGCTTCTATGTGGTTCTTGCCATATTGTTTTGAAAACACTGGAACATGGAGGCCTTCACGGGGTATGCACAACTTGGCACATGCTTTGAAAGGGGGCTGTCCACTGCATGAGAGGTGCCGGTGGGGGAGAAAGGGCAGACTTGGAAAAGGAGTCTGTGAAAAGAAAACTATCAAAATAGGTTTCCTGAGTTAAAGTCTGAGGATTATATTGCTTAAAGCATAAAATCCCTGTCTACAGAAGCACAAGCGCTTAAGGGTACAGTTTTCAGCTGATAATCATTGAATGATGTCATTAGCTCACCTGGAGCATGCTTCTGATTTTTGTGCTGAAAAGAGAATAGATGACGTAATAATACCTGAATGTTTCTGTCTTTGTCACGAGGCCTTTTGTACATAGGTAATGTGGGGCATCAAAGGAAGAAACAAAGAATTAATGGGTGTTTCAGGTGTGTTAGTTTGTAATAGAACAAGATTTGGGTCCAGTAGCACCCTAAAGACCAACTAAGTTTCCAGTGTATGAGTTGGTGTTTAAGGTGTTACTGGACGCAAATCTTGCTCAATTACACTGGGCACAGGTTTTCTAGAAACTTTTGAGAGTGACCTTCATCATTGGTATGACAGTTGAGCTGTCGTTTTCTCTTCCAATGTTGTTGGCTGCTGCTGGAAGAACATACAGTGCAAAGTTACTCCAGTCTATGCCCATTGATTTCTATAGGCTTAGACCAGAGTAACTTTGCATAGGATTGCACTGATAGGATATTATCTAGGTCCTATGGTATAAGCTCCAACACAACAGCAGCTACCTTTGTTGGGTCATCATAGAATTCTCCTTTTAGACTCAGAAAGTATTGCCTTCAGCCTGCACATGTACAGGCCAGTGTCAGCTGAATTTCAGCACTATCTATAATAATGTTCCATAAATATGTTATTATTATATAGTATAACATATAAAAATAATGAATTCTTTCCCTTTCAGCCTGCAGCATATCCAAGCCCATTAAGTTCATAGAGGTGCAGGATGATACAATTCTCTCTGCAGCTCCAGAACTTCTGTGTGTGTTCTTTATTACTGTTATAGCATGATTGGGAAATTGCCTGAGGAAACATAAGAGCAGCCACCCACGAAGCAAAAACCCTGGGCCCTAAAAGTGTTTCTTTCTCCTGAAAACACTGCAGGTCTGATTTCAGAATGGAAGAGGTGGTGCTGGAGGAGACAACTACACTTCCATTTGGTTTGCATCAATACCCAACCATGTCCCCATGAGTTCAAAGACAGCGTTTTGAATTTCATTCTTTTTATCTTCTAGGGGAAAAAAACAAGTACTAGACATAAATAGCTGCAATGCTCTTACATTTAAAACTGAATAGGGGAAGTTAAATAACAGAGAAAGATTATAAACCATCCCTTGCTTCAGATGAACTAAACATCTCTTCACATTAAGAAGGCATTTAATAAACAATTTCTTAGGGCTATGGAGAAAGGTGAAATATCTCAGACACAGAATTTTATGCCAACAGCAGCATGGAGCCAAGAATCTGGTGGCCTTTTAACACAGTTAACAACAACAACAAAAATCAATATTTTTTCATTAAATTACTATCAGCAAAGTGGAAGCATGAGGTATGTTTTCCATTTACTTTTCAGAATTGTCTCTCTAAAAAGCAAACAAGTAATTGCATATACAATTGCACTCTACAAATGGCCCTAATGTCTTTTTTTTTCTTAGTTGGTTTACCTAATGCATGTTCCTCCAGTAGCCAGGAAAGAAGGGAAGTGAAAAAATGTTACTCCCTAATTAATTTACTGCCTAATAAACATCACCATGCACACTTAAAGCTGAAATTGAAATGAACTTCTCCTGGCTTGCTTCTTTCAGAAAGCCTGTTGAGACTCAAACCATTTCACTTCATTCAGCAAACCAGAATGAAGAGGTAAAAGAAAAGAGAGGGATAATGAATAGGAACCCTTTTTATTCCAACAAGAAGAGCTCATAATCTGATATCCCCCAAAAGCACTCTTTGCAGGATAAATCAGTAAGTCTGAGATTCCATTTAGAATACTCAATTGTTATTTCCCACATTCTTCCCAATAGCCTCATAGTTTGTCTTATTGCCCACTTATTTGTAGCCAATAAAACACACAGGTACGGTAATGGTAGGCATGTAAGAGTCTAGGACGTACATTAGCTTCACTGATTTGCCTAAGCAAAAGTGGAATGATATTTTTGCCAAATAAAAAATATGAGGTTGCCCACGTATTCCCTCTGAAGGCCTTCATGGGAACCTTAAATCACTGAAGGCAGGCCCATTAGGGCAAATAGGGCAGTGCCCCACCAACTCAGGCTGCCCTCCTAGCCAGGGCCAGCACATTCATGGAGGCAGGTCCAGCAGCCGCCTCGAGCGCTGAGGCGCTGGAGGGGGCACCGGAGGCAGGGGCGCGCACCGCAGAGCTGACAGCAGTAGCACTGGTGGCTGAGCAGGAGGGCTGGCAGTGGGCTTTGCTTCACCTTTAAGACTCATCCACCCTCGTGCATTAATTCATTGGACAGGGAGCTGAACTTTGTAGCTACCCTCATGTCCCTGATTGGTCAATGGATTCATTAGAATCCATTGAAAAGGTCTCCTGTTCTGTCTCCTTCCAAAGGGTAGAGGAAAGGGGGGGACAATCAGGGACTCTCTTTGATGGAGAAATTTATAGCTAACCAAGCTAGCCTTGCTATTTGCTTGGCCACAGGTGGCAAACTCCCACTTATCCACCATATTCTGCACTCACTCAATGGAGCAGTGGGAGAAAAATGGGGAGGGGCTACACCACATCACACAACAATCTAGAAATTCTCAGAATGTCATGTGATGCAGTGACATCACTTCTGGGTGTGCCATCACTGCATTGTGCAATGCTCCTCTTCCCCATAACTTCCCCAAACCTCCTAGGATTGCCAGGTCTAGCCTTGGCAACCCTAAAAATAAGTCCGTGAATTGTCTCCTTAATTCCTCCATTCCTCTGCCCCAATTCAGAATCAGGTCTATACAATAGATAGAATTTAAAATATATATATATTGGGTGAGTAAAAATTAATATTACAAATTTTCAATTAAAACCCTCACTTCCCTGTTCTCCCACCCTTTCCCCTCCCCCCTTAATCTAAGACTTCCAACAGTTTTCCAACCTGCTGTCTGAATCTACTACTTATATCCCCTTTTCTATTCTTAACTCTCTTAACACACTAGTAAGATAGATAATATATATTAGATTAAACAAAACCTAACATCAAACTATCAGTTACATTGTGTTTCTAACTTATCTCCTCTCTTCTCTTGTAAAGATCAGTATCTCCTCCTTTCTGCAAAATTAATAGTTATCTAACAACCATAATTGTCCCTTTACGTCCCACTTCTTTTCCAAATACTGTTTTAGTTTACCCCAGTCATTAAGAAATTCTTCTGGATTCTGTTCTCTCAACTTTCTCGTCATTTTATCCATTTCTGCCATGTACAGCAATTTTTGTATCCAATTTTCAATAGATGGTGTCCGGGGTCAGCAGCCCAGCCCCCGGACTTGCTGGCAGACAGCGGCAGGGGGCAGCCGGGAGACAGCAGTTCAGCTGCTCTGTCTGGCAAACAGAGCCAGACCCTGCCTACTCCAGGGGGAAGGGGCAAAAGGCCAAAGCCTCAGAAGGCTGGAGGGAGCAGGGAGAAGCCAGCTAGTCCCACCCACCATGGGGGAGAAAGGGGGCTAAGCAGGCTAGAGGAAAAGGGCCAAGGCAAGGGGAACAGGGACACAGCAACAGCCCAGACAGAGCCCTTACCTTCCAAGGAGGAGAAGCAGCCACCACAGCCCAGAGCCACACCCTGGCTAGAGGACAGCAGCCTGGCTCAGGAGGTGCTAGGAGCCAAGCCCCTCCAGGTGGAGCTGCCACAGGCATTCTGGGGGAGGAGATGGGTAGCCCCTCCCAGCATCAATGAACAGGCAGCACAGAAGCTGGCCAGGGCAGCTCCTCGCGAGCAAGGCCAGACAGGCTCAGCAGCACAAAAGCTGGCCAGGGCAGCTCCTCGCGAGCAAGGCCAGGCAGGCTCAGCAGCACAGAAGCCGGCTGGGGCAGCTCCTCGTGAGCAAGGCCGAGGAGACCTCAGCTGGGGATGGCTCACATTCAACCCCACCCTGCCAGCAAGGCAAGGAAGCCAAGAAGGGATTAGTGGTAGGAGGGAAACACCTGAGGGAAGGCACAGCTGGGCCAAGTCAGGAGAGGGAACAAGCCTAGAAGGAGGGCAGGGCGGGGAAAGGAAGCCCTATATAAGGTGGCTAGGAAGAGCTCTGAGGTGGTGGGTGTGAGTGAGGAGTGATGATGTGGAGTGAGAGCAGTAGGATGCAAGGGTGGTGGCTTGGAGGAGAGTTCTGGAAGGAGATGAAGGAGGATGCAGAGGGTAAGCAGGCCAGGTTGAGCAGGCCAGCGAGTGGACTGAGAGGGAGTCTGGGTGAGGTATACTGCCCCTCCTTCCACAGAGCAGGGTCCTGCAGAGTCCCTGGCTCCCCTGTGACGTCAGGAGCAGACTGCCCAGTGCCACGCCCAGTGGCAGCCGCAGTAAGCCCTGACAAGTTGGTGGCCCGTACGGGGAAGGTCGTTCCAACGCAGGCGCCAGGCGAGGGGATGCATCCCAATGCCACTGCAGAGCTCAGACCATGGCTAGAGGCACACCTGGACGAGGTGTGGAGGAAGCTGGAGGCAACCTTCCAAGCAGCTCAGGTGAAGCTAGCACAGGCGGTGGAACACCAGATACAAGCCTGCACCCCCACAGCCACTCCACCAGTGGTATGCGCATTCGCGTGGGAAATTAACCCACCAGCCGGCAAGGCGGTGCAGGGGCTGTGCGCCACCGTGAGAATAGGACGGCAGACCCTACAAGCCCTATTGGACTCAGGGAGCGCAGTATCAGCAATTCGTTCCCAACTTATCCCAGCTGACACCCCAGTGCATCGCTGGGTCCCGGTGACAGACGTGATGGGCCGCACCCAGCCGTACCCTATGGTCTGGATCACAGTGGAATACCTGGGAGCGCTCCGCCGCCTGGAAGTGGCCAAGGTAGCCCACTTACCGCTCCCTATGCTGCTGGGGAGAGATGCCCCGGGGTTCTCCAGGCTACTTAGGGAGGCAGCCGAGGGACTGGCAAACCCACAGGTTGCCCCAGCGCTGCAAGTGGAGGAGGCCCCCGACCCGGATGAGGGTCCCTCTACCAGACCAGGAGCAGGCCCGCAGGCCAAGGAACCAGCGGGACCCCTGGCTGACCGCCCCTTCTGTGAGGCCCAAGGGGCAGATGAGTCCTTACAGCGCTTGCGGGAGACAGCAGCTCGTGAAGAGGACCGAGTGCAGGATGAGCGGAGGTCCCAACGGCTTCCCCGCATTGAGAAGCAAGGAGGGGTGTGGGTCCGCCTAGCCCGTGCCCCAAACGGCCAGGGAGAGATCCGCCAGCTACTGGTGCCGGCAGCTTACCGGGCAGAAGTCCTCCGCACGGCCCATGAACACGCTTGGGCCGGGCATCTGGGGCACCACAAGACCCTGAAGAAGATCCTCGAGCAGTTCTTCTGGCCCTCTGTGAACGGGGACGTGAAGGCCCACTGCCGCTCGTGCCCCACCTGTCAGCGGGTGGCAGCCCGGCGCCCACCAAAGGCCCCCCTCTCCCCGCTGCCCATCATGGAGATGCCCTTCCAGCGCATCGCGATGGACTTTATCGGCCCACTGCCACGTACGCCCCGGGGCCACCGCTTTGCCCTGGTGATTGTGGACTATGCTACACGATTCCCTGAGGTCATCCCGCTTAAGACGATGCAGACCCCGGGGATGATACGAGCCCTGTCCAAGCTTTTTGCCATGGTGGGACTGCCTGATGAAATCTTGACAGACCGGGGGGGGGGCCGTTCCGGGCCAAAGCCATGCGTCAACTCTGCCAGAATTTGGGGATCCGGCAGGTGTTCACCTCGGCATATCACCCTCAGACTGACGGTTTGGCAGAGCGTCTGAACCAGACCGTCAAGGAAGCCTTGAGGAAGATGACACGGGACAAGCCTCGACAGTGGGACCTATACATCGACCCCCTCATGTTCGCCCTTAGGGAGACCCCGCAGGTGTCCACTGGCTTTAGCCCCTTTGAACTGCTGTACGGGCGCAAGCCGCGGGGGATGCTCTCTCGGCTGGCGGAACAGTGGGGTCCCCGCACCAGCAGCCCTGCTCCCCCCATACCGGAGTACATGAGCCAGCTCCGTGGGCGGGTGCAGCAGTCCCAGGCTGAGGCCAACCGCCAGCTGACCCACGCCCAGACAAAGCAGAAGGCGGCCTATGACCGGGGCGCAAGGATGAGGACCTTCCAAGTCGGAGAGAAGGTCCTGGTACACCACTCGGTGTTCCCACAGGAGGAGGGGGACCCATGGAGGGGCCCTTACCAAATTCGGAGGGTGCTGGGCCCCACCACCTATGAGCTGCAGTGCGGGCCAGGCCGATGCCGACGGAGAACCCTGCACGTGAACCTGCTCAAGCGGTGGCATGAGCGGCCAGAGGATGGGTGCGCCTTGGCCGAAGACCCCTTAGACCTCCCAGACAGCGAGCTGCCATGGACCGCTGACGCCCCGGAGTTCGAGGAGCCGAAGGTGGATCCATAGCTCAACCCTGCACAGAAGGCCCAGCTACAGGCCCTGTGGAAGCAAGCGCCCGGGGTCTTTTCAAGACGCCCCGGGGTCACGAACCTGGTGCACCATGCCATCCCCACCCAGCCAGGGCAATCTGCACGGGCAACCTGGCGACCCATCCCCCGGAAGCAGTGGGAGGCGGTGGATCGGGAGACGGAGGAAATGCTGCGCCTGGGGGTGATTGAACCGTCCCGAAGTGAATGGCGCAGCCCCATCGTGTTGGTGCCAAAGCCAGACGGGTCGACTTGCTTCTGCATCGACTACCGGGAACTGAACAAAGTGGCCAAGTTCGACGCATACCCCATGCCGCGGGCGGACGTCCTAGTGGGGCAACTGGGGCCGGCCCGGTACTTGTCCGCCCTAGACCTGACGAAAGGGTACTGGCAGGTACCAGTGCGCCTGGAGGACCGGGAGAAGACGGCCTTCGCCACTCCCCGGGGCCTCTTCCAGTTCCGTCGCATGCCCTTTGGCCTCCACGGGGCAGCGGCTACCTTCCAGCGGCTGGTGGATCAAGTCCTGGGGGACTGTCGGGACTTTGCAATGGCTTACATTGATGACATCGTCATCTTCAGTCCCGACTGGCCCTCCCACCTACAGCACCTGGAGAAAGTCCTCACCTCACTCCAGAAGGCAGGGCTGAAGGCCAACCCCAAGAAGAGCCACTTGGGATTCCAGGAGCTCAAGTACCTGGGATTTGTCATCGGAGGTGGACAGATCCGACCCCCGCCTGAAAAGGTGGCCTCCATAGGGGATGTGCCCCAACCACAGACCAAGCGTCAGCTCAGGAGGTTTCTGGGGCTTCTTGGCTACTACGGGCGCTTCATCCCCCATTTTGCGACCCGCTCAGCCCCCCTGACGGACTGTCTGAAGAAGGGCAGCCCTAGTCGCCTCAGCTGGACGCCGGAGCGGGAGGCTGCCTTCCAGGACTTACGCACTGCACTATCGGACACCACCAAGCTCTGGAATCCGGACTTTGAGAAACCCTTCGTACTGGCAACTGATGCATCGGCCTCAGGCCTGGGGGCGGTCCTGTTGCAGGAGCAAGATGGAGGGAGGGTGCCCGTCTTGTTCCTGAGCCGCAAGCTCCAGCCAGCGGAGCAGAAGTATGCAACCATTGAGAGGGAGGCCCTTGCCATCAAATGGGCCGTGGGGGCTTTGCGGTATTATCTGGCGAATAACCATTTTACATTGGTGACAGACCATGCACCCCTCCAATGGATGCACCGGATGAAAGAGCACAACCCTCGCATCCTGAGGTGGTACCTGTCTCTACTGCCATACCGGTTCACCATTACCTACCGCCGGGGGACCAGCCATAGGGATGCGGACTTCATGTCACGGCTCTTCGAGCCAGACCCCCCCCGAGCCAGCGTCCAGGCTAAGAGGGGGGGGTGTCCGGGGTCAGCAGCCCAGCCCCCGGACTTGCTGGCAGACAGCGGCAGGGGGCAGCCGGGAGACAGCAGTTCAGCTGCTCTGTCTGGCAAACAGAGCCAGACCCTGCCTACTCCAGGGGGAAGGGGCAAAAGGCCAAAGCCTCAGAAGGCTGGAGGGAGCAGGGAGAAGCCAGCTAGTCCCACCCACCATGGGGGAGAAAGGGGGCTAAGCAGGCTAGAGGAAAAGGGCCAAGGCAAGGGGAACAGGGACACAGCAACAGCCCAGACAGAGCCCTTACCTTCCAAGGAGGAGAAGCAGCCACCACAGCCCAGAGCCACACCCTGGCTAGAGGACAGCAGCCTGGCTCAGGAGGTGCTAGGAGCCAAGCCCCTCCAGGTGGAGCTGCCACAGGCATTCTGGGGGAGGAGATGGGTAGCCCCTCCCAGCATCAATGAACAGGCAGCACAGAAGCTGGCCAGGGCAGCTCCTCGCGAGCAAGGCCAGACAGGCTCAGCAGCACAAAAGCTGGCCAGGGCAGCTCCTCGCGAGCAAGGCCAGGCAGGCTCAGCAGCACAGAAGCCGGCTGGGGCAGCTCCTCGTGAGCAAGGCCGAGGAGACCTCAGCTGGGGATGGCTCGCATTCAACCCCACCCTGCCAGCAAGGCAAGGAAGCCAAGAAGGGATTAGTGGTAGGAGGGAAACACCTGAGGGAAGGCACAGCTGGGCCAAGTCAGGAGAGGGAACAAGCCTAGAAGGAGGGCAGGGCGGGGAAAGGAAGCCCTATATAAGGTGGCTAGGAAGAGCTCTGAGGTGGTGGGTGTGAGTGAGGAGTGATGATGTGGAGTGAGAGCAGTAGGATGCAAGGGTGGTGGCTTGGAGGAGAGTTCTGGAAGGTGATGAAGGAGGATGCAGAGGGTAAGCAGGCCAGGTTGAGCAGGCCAGCGAGTGGACTGAGAGGGAGTCTGGGTGAGGTATACCGCCCCTCCTTCCACAGAGCAGGGTCCTGCAGAGTCCCTGGCCCCCCTGTGACGTCAGGAGCAGACTGCCCAGTGCCACGCCCAGTGGCAGCCGCAGTAAGCCCTGACAGATGGTACTTCTTGCATCTTCCATTTCTGAGCATATAAAATTCTTGCCGCTGTTGTCATATAGAATAATAAAGTTCTTTGTTGCCTGGGAATCTCTTCTAATTTCAGATTTAGCAACAACAGTTCTGGGTTCTTATTTATTGGGATTTGTAAAATTTCAGTCATAACTTCTGTAATATCTCCCCAGAACTGCTTTGCTACCTCACAAGTCCACCACATATGATATAATGAACCTTCATGGTTTTTACATTTCCAACACTTGTCTGACATTTTGTTGTTCCCATATGCTATTTTCTTCGGCATTAAATACCATCTATATATCATCTTATAAACATTTTCTTTAATATTGGTACAAGTCGATATCTTCAATGTATTTTTCCACAAATATTCCCATGCCTCCATTGTTATGTCTATTACAATTTATGGCCCACTTCACCATCTGGACTTTAACACTTTCATCTTCTGTATACCATTTTAACAAAATCTTATAGACTTTAGAAATCTTTTTCTTGCCTTCTTGTAGTATACTTTCTTCCAATTCAGAGTTTTTCCATTTAAATCCCGATTTTAAATGATCCTTGTCATATAAGTCTTTAATCTGTCTGTATTGGAACCATCCATAGTGAGAGGATAATTCGTCTCCTGTTTTAAGTTTAATCATATTTTGCTCCATTTTCAACACCTCCTTATATGACAAACATTCCTCTCTGTTGTAAATTGTTCTCGGGTCAATAACTTCCAGTGGCACCACCCACGTCGAGATACCCTCATCCAAATATTTTTTATATTTTTGCCAGACCGTGTAGAGGCTTCGTCTAATGTAATGATGCAGGAACATAGAGTCCACTTTAATTTTATCATACCATAAATACGCATGCCAACCAAAGAGTTTCTTGTATCCTTCAAGTGTTAAAAGTTTAAGATTCTCTAACGACATCCATTCCCTGAGCCACACCAAACATATTGCTTCATGATATAGTCTTATATTTGGTAATTGTAGTCCCCCTCTTTCTTTGGCATCACATAACACTTTCATCTTCACTCGAGGCTTCTTCCCTGCCCATACAAAGTCCGATATTTTCCTTTGCCACTTATCAAATTGTTTATTGTCTCTTATTGGTATTGTTTGCAATAAAAACATAAACTGTGGTAGTACATTCATTTTAATTGCTGCTATTCTTCCCAGCCATGACAAATTCAACTTATTCCATTTGATTAAGTCTCTGTCTATTTGTTGCCATAACATTTCATAATTGTTCTTGAATAAGTCAATATTTTTAGCAGTAAGTTCTATTCCTAAATATTTTACTTTATGTGTTACCTCACAATTGGTAACTTCCATTAAATCTTCTTGTCTTTGTTTCACCATATTCTTGCACAATAGCTTAGATTTTCTTTTATTAACATAAAATCCAGCCAAACCTCCAAATTCTTTTATCTTATTCAACAATCTTGGCATGTTTTGAATTGGATCTTCTACAATAACCATTACATCATCTGCAAAGGCTCTGACTTTTAATGTAAATCCCTTAATCTTCATGCCTCTTATGGCATCATCCTCTCGTATTTGCATCAATAAAATTTCCAATATCATGACAAACAACAGTGGAGACAATGGGCAACCCTGCCTTGTGCCCTTCCATATTTCCAATTTCTTAGTTAATTCATCATTTACTACAATTGCTGCACATTGGTCTTTATATATAGTTCTTACCACTTGAATGAACTCTTTCCCCATCTGTAACTTCTCCATTGTGGCGAACATAAAATTCCAATTTAAATTGTCAAAAGCCTTCTCTGCATCCACAAAAAAGGAATCGACTTCTTTTTCACAATGTCTATCATAGTACTCTATTGCATTTATTACCGTCCTTAAATTGTCTTTAATCTGTCTGTTTGGTAGAAATCTTGCTTGTTCTTCTGCAGTAAATTCAACCAGCCATTCTTTGAGCCTCTCCGCCAATATTTTCACAAATATCTTATAGTCATTATTTAACAATGATATAGGTCGATAGTTTTTGACATTGCATAAATCCTGCTCTTCTTTTGGAATCAATGATATGTTAGCCTCATTCCAGGTTTCAGGAATCTTTTGTTCCTTTAAAATCCCATTCATCACTTTTTTCAGGAAAGGCACCACTTCTTTTGCCATTACTTTATAAAATTTAGCCGTTATTCCATCAGGTCCTGGTGCCTTCCCCAATTTGGTCGATTGTATTGCATCCATAATTTTTGTTTCTGTTATTTCACCATTTAACTTTTCCTTCCACTTCTCAGATATCATTGGTAAATTAATTTTGTCCAAATATCGATCAATAGCGTTCACATCCACCCTTTTACTCTGATATAATTTAGCATAAAATTTATAAAACGCTCTACTTATAGCTGGTTGATCCGTTAACATTTTGTCGTTCTCCACAATCTCGGTTATCATTCTCTTTTCTCTCCTTTTTTTCAATTGCCAAGCTAAATATTTCCCCGGTTTATTGGCCCCTTCAAATGTCTTTTGTTTCAATTTTTTCAATTCCCACTCCAATTCTTTGTTCTCCATAGCTCTTATTTGCTCTTGTAACATCCGTATCTCCTAATGTAATTTCTTTTTTCCTGGTCTTTTCTTTAATTGCATCTCTTTGACTTTTATTTTTTCTTGAATTTCTTTCTGTTTTTCCTCCTTTCTTTTCTTGTTTCTTGCATTTAAGTCCATTAAAATGCCTCTCATGACAGCTTTATAAGTATCCCATACCTTAGGTGTTGGTACCGATTTGTCTAAGTTATATTGTATAAAAAATCTGGTTTCTTTCTGTAACACATCTAAGTTGCTCTGATGCGTTAATAAGTCTTCATTCATTCTCCACCTGTACTTTTTCACGCCTTTTCCAAATCTCCACATAATTGGTTTATGATCTGAGCTCACTTTAGGCATTAGTTCAACCTCCTTAGTCCATACTGTTAAGTCTTTTGAGGCCCAGATCATATCTATTCTCGATAACGAAGAGTGCCTTGCAGAATAGAAAGTATATTGCCTGGTCTTTGGGTTGCTTCTTCTTCAAACATCTTCTAAATTCTCCTGATTTTGTATTTCAAAAAACAATTTTGGCAATAGTCCCCTTTTCTTTTGTATTCCCTTCATTTTTTTTTGTCTGCTTGCAAATTTGCTACTCCATTAAAATCGCCCGCCAATCCCAATTTAAAAGAACTTATAAAATTGAACCACCTCAAACTGACAAACCAAATTAAATCAGACGTAACCAATTGGAATAAATTAAAACTCATGTGGTATGACAGATTTCATTTAATAAAAGCATTCATATTACCAAAATTTCTTTTTATGTTCAGAGCGATCCCTCTTACTATAAATAGATCACAAATATCTCAAAGAGGTTAAACAGACAGTAAAATCGGAGCTGTCGGAAGTAAAATCGGAGCTGTCAGAAGTGAAGAAAGGTATGGAAACAATACAAAGTGAATTACAAGGGACGCAGCAGAGAGTTAAAACAGTAGAAGGAGCGATGGAGAACTTAGCAGATACGCAACAAACAGAGATGAGGCTGATGAGGGGAAGGATGGCGGTTGCGGAAAGTAGACATATGGAGAAGCAGCTGAGATTTCGCGGCCTGCCGAAAATGGAAGGAAAGACAGTGCAAGAGCAGATGACGGAGGTGTTAGCTGAATACCTGGGGAAGGAGGAGGAAGATGTTGTGGCTATCCTAGATGTGGCATATCGTGTGAACTCGAGAATTGCAACCCAGAGGAAAGTACCAAGAGATGTGATTGTACAATTTACAACAAGAAATATGAAAGAGAAGATTGTGACTAAACAGTTTCAAGATCCATTGGAGATCGATGGCAAGACAATCATTATAATGAAGGAACTACCCAGATCAGTGTTACTAGATCGGAAAAAATATAAAGCGCTAATCCAGATGTTGAAGGACATGAAAATCAGGTATAGATGGGAGCTCCCAGAGGGTTTGTCCTTTGAATTTGGAGGTGCCAAAAAGCGTATCAGATCTGAGCGGGAGATGGAGCGATTTATAAGGGACAATGAAAAAGACTTACCAACAAGATTATGAATATGGAGTGTAAAGTATTATCTTGGAATGTAAATGGACTAAATTCACCGAATAAGAGAAAAAATATTTTTCACTGGCTACTAAAACAAAAATGTGATATTGTTTGTTTGCAAGAGACTCATATTCGAAAACAGGATGTAAAATATTTAAAACTGGGAAAATTGGGCAAGGACTTTGTAGCGGCCTCAAGTAAGAAAAAAAGAGGAGTGGTGTATGTAAAAGAGGAGCTACAACCAAAATTTATAATGAAAGATGTGGAAGCCAGATTTGTAGCAGTGGAATGTATTTGGAACCTAAAGAGAGTGTTGGTAGTCGGAATTTACGCACCTAATGGTGCAAAAGAGAGCTTCTTTGAGGATTTGAGGAAGCATTTAGACGATCTTTCATATGATCAGATAATTCTTGCTGGAGACTTCAATGGAGTGACAGACTTGGAATTGGATAAAAAGACTACAATGGCGCAAAAGAAAAGAGGACTATTACCAAAGCTCTTTTTTGAGCTGATTCAACAAGAGACTCTTGAAGATGTATGGAGGAGAGAATATCCTAAAAGCAGACAGTTTACTTTTTATTCTGCAAGGCACTCCACATTATCAAGAATTGACATGATCTGGGCCTCAAAAGATTTGGCGCTATGGACTAAAGAGGTAGAAATAATGCCGATGGTAGGCTCAGATCATAACCCAATTATGTGGAAATTAGGGAAAAGGAGAAAAAGGAAAGCATGGAGAATAAATGAGGACTTGCTACAGGAAAAAGAGAATATGGAAATATTGAGAAGAGAGACAAAGTTTTTCATACAATACAACATGAATAAAGAAGTACCAACTGATAAAGTTTGGGATGCTTACAAGGCGGTTATAAGGGGCATACTAATGGACTTAAATGGTAGAGCAAGAAAGAAGAAAGAGGAGAAGAGACAAGAGATTGAGGAGAAAATAAAAGCTAAGGAAATACAGTTAAAAAAGAGACCAGGGAAAAAGAAATTATACCAGGAAATTAAAATATTGCAAGAACAGCTAACAGCAATGAGTAATAAAGAATTGGAGTGGAATCTCAAAAGGCTGAATCAGAAAGCGTTTGAGGGTGCAAATAAACCTGGGAAGTACCTGGCATGGCAACTGAAGAAGAGAAGGGAAAAGAAAACAATAAACAAAATTTGTGAAGATGACAAAACGTATTTGGAACAGACTACCATTAGTAGAGCCTTTTATAAATTCTACGCTAAACTGTACAACAAGAAAGAAGTAAATAAAGACTCAATAGCGTCATATCTGGAGAAAATGACGCTACCAGAAATCTCGGACGCTTGGAGAAATGAACTGAATAGTGAAGTAACGGATGAGGAAATAAGTAAGGCAATACAATCTGCAAATCTAGGAAAGGCGCCAGGGCCAGATGGACTTACAGCTAAATTTTATAAGACTATGGCCAAGGAGCTGGCACCATTCCTAAAGGAGGTGATCAATGGAGTTCTAAGGGATCAAAGGATTCCAGACACTTGGTCTGAAGCGAACATATCATTGATCCCAAAAGAGGGCCAAGATTTGACTAATGTGAAAAATTACAGACCTATATCGTTACTTAACAATGACTATAAAATTTTTGCGAAGATACTGGTGGAGAGACTGAAGGGGTGGCTTTCGGAAGTTATAGAGGAGGAGCAAGCAGGCTTTTTGCCAGACAGACAAATAAGAGACAATTTAAGGACAGTGATTGATGCTATTGAATATTATGATAAGCGTTGTGATAAAGAGGTTGGCTTCTTCTTTGTAGACGCTGAAAAAGCGTTTGACAATTTAAACTGGGACTTTATGTTTGCCACTATGGAAAAGCTACAATTAGGAGAAAGATTCATCAGAGCAATTAAGGAAATCTACAGAGACCAGACTGCAGCAATTGTGGTGAATGATGAATTGACTAAGAAATTGATTATAAGTAAAGGAACAAGACAAGGTTGCCCGTTGTCTCCACTGCTGTTCATTTTAGTATTGGAGATTCTGATGATACAAATACGACAAGATGAGGAAATTCGAGGAATAAAAATAAAGGACTATTCATATAAGGTCAGAGCATTCGCGGATGATTTAATGTTAATTGTAGAGGACCCATTGGAGAACATGCCAAAAGTGATAGATAAGATTAAGGAGTTTGGAGACTTGGCAGGTTTCTATATCAACAAAAAGAAGTCAAAGATATTATGCAAAAATATGACTAAGCAGAAACAACAACTGTTAATGGAAACAACGGACTGTGAAGTAACAAGTAAGGTGAAATATTTGGGAATTGAACTGACTGCAAAGAATATAGATTTATTCAAGAACAATTATGAAAAACTATGGACTCAGATTGAGAGAGACTTGATTAAATGGAATAGGCTCAATCTGTCATGGTTGGGTAGGATTGCAGCAGTTAAAATGAATGTGTTACCAAGAGTGATGTTTTTGCTACAGACAATACCAATCATCAGAGACTCTAAACAATTCGAAAAATGGCAGAGGAAAATATCAGACTTTGTATGGGCAGGCAAGAAGCCTCGAGTGAAAATCAAAGTTTTACAAGATGCAAAGGAAAGAGGTGGAATGCAACTGCCCAACCTGAGACTTTACCATGATGCAATCTGCCTAGTTTGGCTGAAAGAGTGGATGACATTAAAGAACAAGAAACTATTAGCCCTAGAGGGATACAAAAAAATATTTGGATGGCACGCATACCTATGGCATGACAAAGTAAAGGTCAACTCGATGTTCCTGCACCATTTTGTACGGAGAAGTCTATATACAATCTGGAAGAAGTACAGAATTTATCTACAAGAAGGAACTCCTTGGTGGGTGGTTCCATATGAGGTGATAGACCCGAGAGCTGTTGATAATGAACGACAATGTTTGACATATAAAGAAATAATTAAAGTAGAAGCATCTAAACTCAGAATAAAGACGCAAGAGGAACTATCACCTAATTACGATTGGTTCCAGTATAGACAGATCAGAGATTTGTATAACTCGGACTCTGTAAAAGGAGGTATACGAATAGAGAATTCGGAACTAGAGCAGACCCTTCTTAAAGAGGACAAGAAAAGAATATCCAAGGTATACCAAGTACTGTTGAAATGGTATACTGAGGATGAGACAGTTAAAACACAAATGGTGAAATGGGCTATAAACTTTAACAAAGAAATAACAATGGAGGCATGTGAATACTTGTGGAAGACTACAATGAAAACAACGACATGTATAAATATCAAAGAAAACATCTATAAAATGATCTATCGTTGGTACATGACACCAAAGAAGATTGCGCTAGGGAATTTGAACACTTCTAATAAATGCTGGAAATGCAGGAAGCATGAGGGCTCCCTCTATCATATGTGGTGGCCGTGTGAGGTAGCCAGGCAGTACTGGGAGGTAATAATAAGAGAAATGAGTGAAATTTTACAATTTCAAATTAATAAGAACCCAGAACTCCTGCTACTGAACTTGGGAATGGAGGGAATTCCAGCCCATCATAGGACGCTGATATTTTATATGACGGCAGCAGCTAGACTTTTGTATGCGCAAAAATGGAACGTACAAGAAGTGCCAACTATCGAAGATTGGATCTACAAATTGCTGTACATGGCTGAAATGGACAAGATGACAAGAAAACTGAGAAATCTGGACTCAGGGCAGTTTAACACAGATTGGGAGAAGCTGAAACAATATCTGGAGAAGAAATGGGAGGTGGGAGGAAAACTGTGGCAGTTTGAGAACTACTGAAGTATAATAAAATGTAGAGGGGGGTGACTTTACCGGGGGGAGAAGAGATAAATGTGAATTTATAAGCAGTTAGATTAACAGATTGACATATATATAGATATATATAGGTTAATAAATAGAATATTGACAGAAAATAATTAACTATAAGGATTAAATATAAGGATTGAGTAATCAACAATATTTTCTTTCTTTGATAAGATTTGTATAATGCACCAAACTGAATGTCTGAAGGTATAGACGAGTCAAATTGATTGACTATGTGACGAAGTAATATATAGAGAATAAGTCAAATTGGTTGATTTAAATGTGTAAGGTTTTTATGGTTTATGATATATAGAAATATTTAAAATTGGAAAATGGGATAAATTGCTTATCTAAGATGGAATAAAGACTTACAGTTTGGGTATATAATAAGAAAAATAGTTAAGGATGTACTGCTTAGTATAATGGAGAATATATATTTGTTTTAGATAGAGGAATTTAATAGAAGTAAGGGAAAAGGGACAAAGGGTTGGAAAACTGTTGGAAGTCAACAAAAGGGGGGGAAAGGGAGGGGGTTAGAAATGAAAAATTTGGGGAAAATTGAATGTAAATGTAAAAATAATGGATTCTAACCCAATAAAAAATTTTTCAAAAAAAAAAAAACAAATAGCTCAATGGCAAATATTGATTAACAAATTTCTATGGCTAAATAAACATCTGAGAATCGTGTTTACCACTATGAGGAGGAAATCAGCAAATGGAGGTTTTAATTACCCAGATTTATTCTTATATCAATCAGCGGCAAGACTGGTCAACCTCTTGCAAATGACTTCAAATTATTCTCAGCCAGATTGGATTAAGATCATACAACCCCCTTCAAAATACTGCGACATTACAGACATAATTTGGAATAGACCAAATAATAGACCACAAAGTATCAAAAACAGTTTCGTGATATCGTCCATATTAAAGACGTGGGATCAAATCAAGATCAAAATTGTCCCAAAATTGTCCAGATTCTCTACGTTTATTAATCAAGAATGGTTTTCACCGGGGTGGGATCAATCACTTATCCTAACTTTACGACAGGCAAAAGTAACTAGATTAGTTGACATCACCACAAAGTCAGGTCTATTAGAGAAAGTAGATATAGAGGAAAAATTGGAACAAAAACTACATTGGTTTAGTTACTTACAACTTTCACACATGGCAGAGAAAATAAAACTAAGGAATATCATGAAAGAATCTCTGACAGAATTTGAACAAATTTTAAATTTACCTTTACAACAAAAAAAGGGATGATAGCTAAATTGTATAAATTACTTCTAAACACTATGGAGAACAAACAATTAAGCTGCCAAAATAGCTGTGGCAAGGACTGTTCAACTGAACAGTCCTCAGAGGTTTGGAAAGATATATGGACATCCGGCATATTCAATTCAAAAGTCATTGTAACTAAACTACAAACATTTAAAGTGATACACAGATGGTACCTAACTCCCAAAAAGCTAGCACTAATATCAGCTAGATCATCCCCAAAATGCTGGAAAAATTGTGGTGAGGAGGGAACCTTTGCCCACTGTTGGTGGGAATGTAAAAGAATTAGACAATTTTGGGAGGAGGTATTAATGAAAATTAAGGACATCACTAAGTATGAAATTCCTTTTGACCCGAAAATGATCTTTTTAGACCTATGGGAAAATCTACACATCCCCAAACTCAGAAAAGAACTCGTTGCCTCACTCTTTATAGCAGCTAAGAGTACCATAGTGACAGTATGGAAATCAAAGAGACTACCAACAATTGAGACTTGGTTTTCTAAAGTCTGGAACCATTTTATATTAGAAAAAATAAGCAATGATATACAAAATGCAGAACATTTCACAGAGAATACTGGTTTTATTGATAAGTGGCTCCCATTTCTAGAATACATAGAAGAAAATAATCTGCAGCCTAACTCAAAAAATTTTCAAGTTATAACAAACAATGGTTACCTCTCGTTCTATTAAACTAGCAGCATAATTGTGTTATCATATGGATATATTAATGCTATTCTTCAGGAATACAAGGCTAACAATGTATTGTATACTGGATTTTTGACTAGATTTGAAGTGATGTTTATTGCTTGTATGTTATTTGTTGCAACAAATGTTCAATAAAATATTATTAAAAACTAAAAAAAAATTAAAATCACCCGCCAAAATTATTTGAGCATATGTCACTAGATCTAGTTGATTCATCAATTCTTTAAAAAAAATGTCCTTGGCCCCATTTGGTGCATAGATTCCCACTATCAATATTTTTTGAAAGTTCCAAATAAATTCCACCACCACGTATCTGCCTTCCAAATCATTAAATATCAATTTAGGTTGTAACTCTTCTTTAACATACAAAACAACTCCTCTTTTCTTTTGTTTAGTTGCAGTCACAAATTCTCTACCCAATTTACTATATTTTAAATACTTTAGATTTTGTTTTTTAACATGGGTCTCTTGTAAACAAGTTACACTGCATTGTTGTTTAGATAGCCAACGAAAAATAGCCTTGCGTTTGGAAGGTGAATTTAGTCCGTTTACATTCCATGAAATTACTTTGCACTCCATAATTATGTTTTGGGTCTCTTAGGTAAGTCTTTTTCATTGTTAAAAAAGAACATCTCCATCTCATGTCGTGATCTGATGGTTCTTCTGGTTGATTTAAATTCAAAGCTCACACTTTCTGGTATCTCCCATCTGTATCTTATATTTAACTCCTTCAGAACCTGAGTAAGTTCTCTGTATTTTTTCCTTTCCACCAAAACTCTCTTGGGTAGCTCTTTCATTATTCTCACCTTTTCCCCATCCATTACCAGTGGATTTTGGAAATGCCTGCTAAGAATTTCTTCTTTCATTCTCTTTGTAATAACCTGCACAATCATATCTCTGGGTAGATTTTTTTGAGCTGCAAATCTTGAGTTAATTCTGTACGCCACATCCATGTTGCTTGCAATCTCCTCCAGTGTTTTATTCAAGAATCCTGTCAAAATCTCCAAAATCTGTTCTTAGGCGGTTTTTCCTTCCTCCTCCAGGACGCCTCTAAAACAAAGTTGTCTGTCCATGTATTTACACTCCATCACAGCCATTCTGTCGCTTAGCACTGAAGTTTCCACTTTGAGAGAGGTAGCCAATTTTTCTGTTTTTTCTTCAACTTCTTTAACATTTTGCTGCATCGTTTGTAATTCCTTCTTAATATCTTTCATATTCTTCGCCACCTCCGATTTAATTGTTTCCTTAAGATCTTTCAACATCTCTTGCATAGTTTATTTTAACTCTTTATTACCTTCCACCATCTTTTTATCCAAGTTATCAAATGCTGATTGCCAATCTTTTTTCGACATCGTGGGGCTTGATTTACTCCGCTCCCACGAGTCTGCTTTCTTCCTCAAATCCGTGATTTAAATATTTTATTTCCGCTATTTTAATCAGTTAAAATTCGATTTTTTTTCTGTGATGCGTTTTATATAATCCAAAATGCCAGGCGTCTTTTCTCTATGGTTTTAAGGTTGAAGTCTTGCCCTTTCCCTTCTTCAAAATGGAGCACTTCCTTTTACATTGAAGTCATGCCCTTTCCCTCTTCCAAAATGGCGATTTTCTACTTCCTTCTCCTCTAAGTGGTCCCTCTGTCGCCTTAGCTCGATGGTTAATGACGCACTTCCTGTCCTTCTCCCGTCTCACAGCTACCTTCTCGTGATGCTTCCTCCGTTCCCACAGTTCGTTATCTCTCAAAACCGCAAGTATATAAACAATAGTCTCTTTTCTCCTCTAATAGCTTTAAAAAGTCTTATCATTATTTCCTTTCCGGAGTGAACTTAATTAGCTCTTTACTCAATTTCAAAGCCTGATTTCCACTTTTACTTTATTTTTCCAGTCCAAATCTAGCATCATAGAAGAGATATCGATCTTTACCTTTTTGGCTCTTTTCTGGGTTGTAATCACTGTTTCTGATGTTCAAATTAGTTCATTGGTGTTACTGAAGCTTGGGTACGGTGGTCCTATGCCAATTCAATGACTCCAAAGCTGCTGCAGAGATTACAGCCACCCGTCTTAGAGCGGGACCTCAAGGCTGAAAGGGAGTCCTTTATTCAGAACCCCCCTCAGCCAAGATCTACTCACTCTCTGGGTCTCAAGTGTTCTTGCCTGCTCTCCGCCTGAAAGCAGGGGACTGCGGGTGATCTTGCACCCCACCAGCCCAGACAAACAGCAACTTGGACAGCCCAGCTCCCTGAGCTGCTTCAGACCTCCATGATCCCCCAGCCGGAAGTCACAATAGATAGAATTTATGGTGGTATTTTAATAACAACAACAACAACAACCACATTGGATTTATTCACCATGCTTCAGGACAACTTAATGCCCACTCAGAGTGGTTTACAAAGTGTGTTATTATTATCCTCACAACAATCACCCTGTGAGGTGGTTGGAGCTGAGAGAGCTCTGAGAAACTGTGACTGACCCAAGGTCTCCCAGTTGGCTTCAAGCGGAGGAGTGAGGAATCAAACTCGGTTCTCCAGATTAGAGTCCTGCTGCTCTTAACCACTACATCAAACAAATGCCCATTTCATTCAGGACATTTAGTACTGTCCCTTTAAACTGTTGTGGTTCATGGCACACCACCAAGAGTAAAATAATCTCCAGGAAATGTACATAGGACAAATATATCAAGGAATGCAACATGAAGCAACATAGCTTATGTCAGGGCTTTTTTCTGGGAAAAGAGGTTGTGGAACTCAGTGGGTGGCCCTTGGAGAAAATGGTCACATGGCCAGTGGCCCCGCCCCCTGATCTCCAGACAGAGGGGAGTTTAGATTGCCCTCCGTGCCGCCAGGCGGCGCAGAGGGCAATCTCAACTCCCCTCTGTCTGGAGATCAGGGGACGGGGCCAGCAGCCATGTGACCATTTTCAAGAGGTTCCGGAACTCTGTTCCCCCTGAAAAAAAGCCCTGGCTTATGTCTACAGAACTAGAATGTCACTGAAGAGTGGTGATGGGACACATAGAACAAACAACATAATGTCTCAAAAATGGAGGTGGATCGATAACACTTTTCCTCTGAAGACACTTGCAGGTTCTCTACCTCAGAAAGGCAATGTGGTGTAGTGGTCCATGTGCTGAATCAGGATTGGAAAGAAATTCCCACTCTGCCATGAAGGTCACTGGGTGACATTGGGCCAATCACCCTTTCTTAACCTAACATACCTCACAAAGTTGTTAAAGAGATTAAAATGGGAAAGAGGAGACCAATAATGCTATCTTGGAGGAAGGATGGGAATAAAAATGTGCAAGGTAAATTCAACTCCAGAAACAAATATCAGAACCTCAATTCCAAACAGTGCTGCAAGAATAAGGGTCTCACCAAAGGGGGAAGACCAAAGCTACAGTTCTACAAAGGACCCATCATATATGTGAGTGAGAGCCCTGGTAATGATCCACCTTGTAGGTAAGAACGTTCTCCCTGGAAATATGAGTTCTTCTAAACATCTCATGTTTTCCAAAACAAAAGTGGTTTGCAATCATTAGTGTTCCAGGAAAAAACTAATTGCTCATACCAAATATGATCCGCTACTACTCTCTTGCCTTATCTCGGGCAAGCAGCTCCAAACCTTGCTTACCTATGACCACAGAGATACAGATGACAGAAAAACTCATGGTAATTTGAGTCTTCCTTGAGTTTCCATGGAAACTATGTTTATAGCATTTCTGTTTTATTGGTAGGGGAAAAAAGGTTATAAATAATGAAGAGACTAATGTTGTTTCCCTTGGTCTTGCTGAACTGCTGCAGGCATCAAGACAGATGAAGTCAATAGTAATGGGAGGCAGCAGCTGTAAGAGCACAGTTTAGTATCTTCCATACTTTATTACTGAGAAGCTATCATTAGCATAAAAGCTTCATAAAATGCTGCTGTTGGGCTACCTTTTATTAACAAATGAACCACTAAAGGGCCAGCCCTCTGCTGAAATGACTGGCAGTGCTCATCTAATTAAATAACTCCACGACACTCATTTGTTTGTTTGTTTCCTGTTTTTAATAAGACTGTCAAAATATCATTAGGGCTTTGGGATTTCTTAATATTACTCTCATGTAAATTCTACAGGCATTATACAGAATATCTCAATTGTGGCTACTCTGCACAACCTCTCATTTTTCCTTCTTTCTCTGGAGAAAGGCTGGTTTACCTGCAAAGAGAAAAATCACTCTCCATTTGGGACAGGCAGCTTTATTTTATTATCATAAACAAATTGCTCAAACCCATTAAAATCTTATCTGAAAAAAGAGTTCCAAAAATCAAAAGAAGTCAGGACCAGTGGATTCTCGGTAAATATTAAAGTGGGACAAAATCCAGTTGGATATGTATGGGCCAAAAGTCTACTTGAATCCAATGCAGCTGAGAATTCTTAAGATTTATTTACATAATTATATCAGCTCTGGATATACCCAAATTTCATATGGACAGCAGTGTATATCTGTCCATCTGTCTACAAAATGTATATGCTACCTCTGTAGAGACCCAGGTGAAACAGCTAATGATTAAACAAGTAAAACAATTTAAAATTAAAATTAATACAGCAATAAAACTAACCTCACTGGCAATAAAATCATCCCATGGTCGTAAAACCAACATCCAAAAAACCCACCAATGTACCAACAGCATAAAGCAATGTAAGTGCAATTCAGAAGAATCATGAAACATACATGATAAAGACCATAAGACCATTGAAAAATCTACACAACTAATTCTAGGGTTACTTCAGCCACTTCCTTTTGGTGTTTTGAGTTATTCATAGGAAACTGGTGGCTTTATCTACACAGGGGTTTTTTGTCAATTCTGGCCTCATACAGCTTCGATGTGTTCCCTGAGTTCTGCACACATGGTCAAAATACCTTGGTTCAGTCTTCAATTTGCTTGCCATACTCTTTTGAGTTCCACATGGTGAAAAGCTGCATCTGCTGCAGAATAGATTTCCCCCCCTGGGTTTCTGGAGTTTTTCTCCCTGAACATATACCCCATTTTTTAAAAAAATAGTAAAGTTAAAAGAGGACTTGTTTTGAAGTGCAGAATGTTTTCTTCAGAGTAAGTTCTGGCCCTGCTTTTCACCCTCCCCTTCAATTTTATGCTCCAACTACCGTTGCTGAGATGGATGAAATAGAAAACTTTTACACAAGCATCCAAGAAGAAATTGACCATACACCTAAACAATACATGCTGATAACCATAGGTGACTGGAATGCAAAAGTAGGTGATAAAGCAGAATCAAACATAGTTGGAAAATTTGGGTTAGGATCACGAAATGAAGCAGGAGAGTGGCTAATAGAATTTTGTGAAGCCTACAACCTGTTCATTGCTAATACATGCTTCAGGCAACCAAAACCATGATTGTATACATGGAAATCACTGGGTGACCAATACAGGAACCAAATAGATTACATAATTGGAAGCAGAAGATGGAGAAGCTCTATTCTCTCAGCTAAAACAAGACCAGGAGCTGATTGTGTGATACAGATAATCAATTGCTAATATGAAAAATTAGAATAAAGCTGAAGAGAAACACTAAAAGAAACATAGTACCAAAATACAATTTAAATAATATTCCTGAAGAATTTAAAGACCAGGTAAGGAACAGATTTGCAGTACTAAGTTTAATTGATTGTGAGCCAGAAGAACTATGGGTTGAAACCAGAGATATTATCAAGGAAGAATGTGCAAATACTATTCCTGTAGCTAAAAGAAAGGAGAAGCCTAAATGGATGACTGAGGAATCTCTTAAAATTGCTAAAGGTAAAGCAAAAGCAGACAGAAATAGGGTCAAAACTCTAAATGCAGCTTTTCAGCGGCTTGCACGCAGAGACAAATCTATTATAATAACCAGTGCAAAGAAATAGAAGAGAACAACAAAAAAGGAAGAACAAGAGCCTTGTTCCAAAAGATCCAAGAAATCAAAGGGAAATTCAAGCCATGGCTTGGGATGCTGAAAGATCAACATGGAAATACAGTATCTGATCAGAACAAAATAAAGGAAAGATGGAAACAATACACTGAAGAACTATTCAAAAGAGATGGAAGGATGATAGACACTTTTGACGAAGAACCAGAAATCCTAGAAAGCAAAGTAAAAGATGCACTCAAAGCAATTGAGAGAAACAAAGCACCTGGAGTAGATGGAATACCAATAGAGCTATTTCAAGACACAGAAATGGAGTCCATCTGAATCTTAACAAGAATCTGTAAACAAATATGGAAAACAAAACAATGGCCCACAGACTGGAAACGCTCAGTCTACATTCCAATCCCCCCAAAAGGGTATGCCAAGGAGTGCAACAACTATCGGACAATCGCATTAATTTCCCATGCAAGCAAAATGATGCTCAAAATTATACAGCAAAGGCTCTTACCATATATGGAACGAGAAATGCCAGATGTTCGAGCTGCATTCAGAAAAGGAAGAGGCACCAGAGATCACATTGCAAATTCACGATGGCTAATGGAACACACCAGGGAATTTCAGAAGAAAATCAGCCTGTGTTTCATAGATTACAGCAATTGACTATGTAGATCATGAAAAGCTATGGAGAGTCTTGAAAGAAATGGGGGTGCCACAACATCTGATTGTTTTGATGTGCAACCTGTACTCTGGACAAGAGGCTACTGTCAGGACAGAATATGGGGAAAGAGAGGTTTCAGACAAGGATGTCAGACAAGAGTGCATATTATCTCCATACCTGTTAAACCTCTATACAGAGTATATCATAAGGAAAGCTGGATTAGCTCTAGAAGAAAGTGGAGTGAAAATTGGTGGGAGGAACATTAACAATTTGAGATATGCAGATGACGGACTTCCTGTTTGGGATCCATGGAGGTCTAACGCAGCTCCACTTGCGGAGCTGACCGGACTGCCGTTTTAACCGGCCGGCGGGGTGAAAATAGCCCGCGGCCGACTGCTCTCAGGCGGGGAGCAGGCAAAGAACGCTCAAGACCCTAGGGTGAGCTAGATCTCGGACGAGGGGGGGCTCTATACAACGAGTCTCCCCCCGATCCTTGAGGTCCCACCTTGCGACGGGTCGGCTATAATCTCTGCGGCAGTTTTGGGGCCAATTCGGCTGGCATAAGACCTACATACCCAAGCATCGATTGGGGGAAGAAGCTGAGAGGAGAACTTAAAATCGAAACAGCGATTACAACCCGAGAAAAGTGAAGAGAAGGTAAAGATCATTATCTTCTGAGACGGGACAGATTGATAAAAACAGAGAGGAAAAAAAGTAGATTTTTAAACTGCAACAGACTAGTGAAAAGGAGGGGAAGACTCGGCAGGAATCGAATTTAAAAAGAGACTAAGTTTAAAGAAGTTATTAAAGAAATGGGACTATTGTTTTGAATACCTGTGGCTTTGGAGCTGTGAGAAAAAGACACCATCGCGAGATCTGCTGTGGGAAGACGGGAGACAGGAAGTGCGTAATAACAATAGAGTGGCTGGAGAGAAGCGGCCCTTGCTGGAGGGCAGGAAGTAGGGAATCGCCATTTTTGAAAGGGGAAGGGTCGCGGCTTCAGCGGAAGAGGAAGTAGGCCATCTTGGATTACAAAATCATAGAGAAACCATAGAGAAAAGACGCCCGACATTTTGGACTCTTTAAAATTTAATTTCTATAAGAAGACCGGGACATTTAAAATAGAAAAACGTTAAATTTTACGCCACGGAGTTAAGGAAGAGAGCGGATTCGTGGGAGCGAGCTAAAGCAAGCCCCACGATGTCAAAAAAAGAGTGGCAATCGGCAATAGAAAACCTGGATAAAAACCTGGACAAAAAACTTTTAGATATGATTAAAGAACTTAAGGACACGAAATTGGAGCTGATAAAAGAGGTTAAAGAGGTTACACAGACAGTAAAATCGGAGCTGTCAGAAGTGAAAAAAGGTATGGAAACAATACGAAGTGAATTACAAGTTAAAACAGTAGAAGACGCGATGGAGAATTTAGCAGACACGCAACAAACAGAGATGAGATTGGTGAAGGGGAGAATGTCAGTTGCAGAAACTAAACATATGGAGAAGCAGCTACGTTTTCGTGGCTTGCCAGAAGTGGAAGGAAAGTCAGCGCAAGAACAGATGACTGAGGTGTTGGCTGAGTACCTGGGGAAGGAGGAGGAGGAAGTTGTGGCTATCCTAGATGTGGCATACCGTGTGAATTCGAGAATAGCAACCCAGAGGAAACTACCAAGAGATGTGATTGTGCAGTTTACAACACGAAATATGAAAGAGAGGATTGTGACAAAACAGTTTCAAGATCCATTGGAGATTGATGGCAAGACGATTATTATAATGAAGGAACTGCCCAGATCAGTGTTACTGGACCGGAAAAAATATAAAGTGCTAATTCAGATTTTGAAGGACATGAAAATCAGGTACAGATGGGAGTTACCGGAAGGAGTGTCCTTTGAGTTTGGAGGGGCCAAAAAACGCATCAGATCTGAGCGAGAGATGGAGCGATTTATTAAGGACAATGAAAAAGACTTACCAACAAGATCATGAGTATGGAGTGTAAAGTATTATCTTGGAATGTAAATGGACTAAACTCACCGAATAAGAGGAAAAATACTTTTCACTGGCTACTAAAACAAAAATGTGACATTGTTTGTTTGCAAGAGACCCATATCAGAAAGCAGGATGTAAAATATTTAAAATCTGGAAAATTGGGCAAAGAATATGTAGCGGCCTCCAACAAGAAAAAAAGAGGAGTGGTGTTGTACATAAAAGAGGAGCTACAGCCAAAATTTGTTATGAGAGATGTGGAAGCTAGATTTGTAGCAGTGGAATGTATTTGGAATTTAAAGAGAGTGTTGGTAGTCGGACTTTATGCACCTAACGGTGCAAAAGAAAGCTTCTTTGAGGATTTAAGGAAGCATTTAGACGATCTTGCATACGACCAGATAATTCTTGCTGGAGACTTCAATGGAGTGACAGACTTGGAACTAGACAAAAAGACTACAACGGCACAAAAGAAAAGAGGACTATTACCAACGCTTTTTTTTGAGTTGATTCAACAAGAGACTCTTGAAGATGTATGGAGGAGAGAATATCCTAAAAGCAGACAGTTTACTTTTTATTCTGCAAGGCATTCTACATTATCAAGAATTGATATGATCTGGGCCTCAAAAGACTTAGCATTATGGACTAAGGAGGTAGAAATAATGCCTATGGTAGGCTCAGATCACAACCCAATTATGTGGAAATTTGGAAAAAAGAGAAAAAGGAAAGCATGGAGAATAAATGAGGACTTGTTACAGGAAAGTGAGAATATGGAAATACTGAGAAGAGAGACAAAGTTTTTTATACAATACAACGTGAATAAAGAAGTACCAACCAATAAAGTTTGGGATGCTTACAAGGCGGTTGTAAGGGGCATACTAATGGACTTAAATGGTAGAGCAAGAAAGAAGAAAGAGGAGAAAAGACAAGAGATTGAGGAGAAAATAAAAGCCAAAGAAATACAGCTAAAAAAGAGACCAGGGAAAAAGAAGGTATACCAGGAAATTAAAATACTTCAAGAACAGCTAACAGCAATGAGCAATAAAGAATTGGAGTGGAATCTCAAAAGACTGAATCAAAAAGCGTTTGAGGGTGCTAATAAACCTGGGAAGTACCTGGCATGGCAATTGAAGAAGAAAAGGGAAAAGAAGATAATAAATAAAATTTGCGAAGATAACAAAACGTATTTGGAGCAGGCTACCATTAGTAGAGCCTTTTATAAATTTTACGCTAAGCTGTATAATAAAAAAGAAGTAAACAAAGAATCAATAGCGTCATATTTGGAGAAAACCAAACTTCCAGAAATCTCGGAAGCTTGGAGAAATAAGTTGAATAGTGAAGTAACTGACGAGGAAATAAGTAAGGCAATACAATCTGCAAATCTAGGAAAGGCGCCAGGGCCAGATGGACTTACGGCTAAATTCTATAAGACAATGGCTAATGAACTGGCACCATTCCTAAAAGAGGTGATGAATGGGGTTTTAAGGGATCAAAGGATTCCAGAAACTTGGAGTGAAGCGAATATATCATTGATCCCAAAAGAGGGCCAAGACCTGACTAATGTGAAAAATTATAGACCTATATCGCTACTCAACAATGACTATAACATTTTTGCGAAGATATTGGCGGAGAGATTGAAGGGGTGGCTCTCGGAAGTCATAGAGGAGGAACAAGCAGGCTTTTTGCCAGACAGACAAATAAGAGACAACTTAAGGACAGTGATCAATGCTATTGAATATTATGACAAGCGTTGTGACAAAGAGGTTGGTTTCTTCTTTGTTGACGCTGAAAAAGCGTTTGACAATTTAAACTGGGACTTTATGTTTGCCACTATGGAAAAGCTACAATTGGGAGAAAGATTCATCAGAGCAATTAAGGAAATTTATAGAGACCAGACTGCAGCAATTGTGGTGAATGATGAATTGACCAAGAAATTGACGATAAGTAAAGGAACAAGACAAGGTTGCCCGTTATCTCCATTGTTGTTCATTTTAGTATTGGAGATTCTGATGATACAAATACGTCAAGATGATGAAATTCGTGGAATAAAAATAAAGGACTATTCATACAAGGTCAGAGCATTTGCGGATGACATAATGTTAATTGTAGAGGACCCATTGGAGAACATGCCAAGAGTGATAGATAAGATCAAGGAGTTTGGAGACTTGGCAGGTTTCTTCATTAACAAAAAGAAGTCAAAGATATTATGCAAAAATATGACTAAGCAGAAACAACAATTGTTAATGGAAACAACGGATTGTGAAGTAACAAGTAAAGTGAAATATTTGGGAGTCGAATTAACTGCAAAGAACATAGATCTATTCAAAAACAATTATGAAAAACTATGGACTCAGATAGAGAGAGACTTGATTAAATGGAATAGATTGAATTTGTCATGGTTGGGCAGGATTGCAGCAGTTAAGATGAATGTGTTACCAAGAGTAATGTTTTTGCTACAGACAATACCAATCATCAGAGACTCCAAACAATTTGAAAAATGGCAGAGGAAAATATCAGATTTTGTTTGGGCAGGCAAGAAGCCTCGAGTGAAAGTGAAAGTTTTACAAGATGCAAAGGAAAGAGGCGGAATGCAACTGCCCAATCTGAGACTTTATCATGATGCAATCTGCCTAGTTTGGTTGAAAGAATGGATGACATTAAAGAACAAGAAACTATTAGCCCTAGAGGGATATAAAAAAATATTTGGATGGCACGCATATTTATGGCATGACAAAGTAAAGGTCAACTCGATGTTCCTGCATCACTTTGTTCGGAGAAGTCTATACATAATCTGGAAGAAGTACAGAATTTATCTACAAGAAGGAACCCCTTTGTGGGTGGTTCCATATGAGGTGATAGACCCGAGAGCTGTTGATAATGAACAACAATGTTTAACGTATAAAGAAATAACTAAAACTGAAGCATCCAAACTTAGAATAAAGACACAAGAGGAACTATCACCTAACTACGATTGGTTCCAGTATAGACAGATCAGAGACTTATATAATTCGGACTCGGTAAAGGGAGGTATACGAATAGAGAATTCGGAACTAGAGCAGACCCTTCTTAAAGAAGATAAGAAAAGAATATCCAAGGTATACCAAGTACTGTTGAAGTGGTATACCGAGGATGAGATAGTTAAAACACAAATGGTGAAATGGGCTATAAACTTTAATAAAGAAATAACAATGGAGGCATGGGAATACTTGTGGAAAACTACAATGAAGACAACGACATGTATTAATATCAAAGAGAACATTTATAAAATGATCTATCGTTGGTACATGACACCAAAGAAGATTGCGCTAGGGAATTTGAATACTTCTAATAAATGCTGGAAATGTAAGAAGCATGAGGGCTCCCTCTATCATATGTGGTGGTCGTGTGAGGTAGCCAGGCAGTACTGGGGGGAAATAATAAGAGAAATGAGTGAAATTTTACAATTTCAAATTAATAGGAACCCAGAACTCCTGCTACTGAACTTGGGAATGGAGGGAATTCCAGCCCAACACAGGACGTTGATATTTTATATGACAGCAGCAGCTAGACTTTTGTATGCGCAAAAATGGAAAGTACAAGAAGTGCCAACTATTGAAGATTGGACTTACAAATTGCTGTATATGGCTGAAATGGACAAGATGACAAGAAAATTGAGAGATCTGGACTCAGGGCAGTTCAACACAGACTGGGAGAAGCTGAAACAATACCTGGAGAAGAAATGGGAGGTGGGAGGAAAACTGTGGCAGTTTGAGAACTACTGAAGTATTGAAGTAGAGGGGGGAGACTTTACCGGGGGGAGAAGAGATAAATGTGAATTAATAAGCAGTCAGATTAATAGATTGACATATATATAGATATATATAGGTTAACAAACAGAACATAGAGAAAATAATTAATTATAAGGACTAAATATAAGGAGCGATTAACTAACAATATTTTCTTTTTTTTCTGACAAGTTTTGTACCAAACTGAATGTCTGAAGATATAGATGGGTCAAATTGATTGACTACGTGAGGAGAGATATATAGAACTATTATAAAAAGATAGAATGAGTAATATATATAGAGAATAAGTCAAATTGTTTGATATAAACGAATGTATGATCTATATGGTTTATGATATATAGAAATACCTGAAATTGAAAAATTGGGATAAATTGTTTATCTAAGATGGAAACAAAGGCTTACAGTTTGGGCATATAATGTTAAAAATAGTTAAGGATGTACTGCTTAGAATAATGGAGAATATATATTTGTTTTAGATAGAGGAAGCTAATAAAAGTAAGGGAAAGGGGACAAAGGGTTGGAAAGCTGCTGGAAGTCAACAAAAAGGGGGGGGAAAGGGAGGGGGTTAGAGATGAAAAAATTGGGGAAAATTGAATGTAAATGTGGAAATAATGGATTCTAACCCAATAAAAATTTTTCAAAAAAAAAAAAGAGATATGCAGATGACACCACATTACTAGCAGAAAATAGTGAAGACTTGAAACAACTACTGATGAAGGTTAAAGGAGAAAGCACCAAAGCAGGATTACAACTGAACATCAAGAAGACAAAAGTAATGACTACGAGGAATTACACAATTTTAAAGTTGACAATCTGGAAATTGAAGTTGTTCAAGATTTTCTATTTCTCGGCTCAATCATCAACCAACAGGGATGCTGCAATGAAGAAATCAGAAGACCGAGAGACTTGGAAGAGCAGCTATGAGGGAGCTAGATAAGATCCTTAAAGATAAAGTTGTCTCTCTGGGGACCAAGATCAAGATAATCCAAACAATGGTATTCCCCATTGCCATGTATGGATGTGAAAGTTGGATGGTAAAGAAAGCTGACAGGAAGAAAATTGATTCATTTGAAATGTGGTGCTGGAGGAGAGTTTTGCGGATACCATGGATAGCCAAAAGACAAATAAGTGGGTACTAGATCAAATCAAGCCTGAATTCTCCTTAGAAGCTAAAATGACAAGACTAAAGCTATCATACTTTGGTCACATTATGAGAAGACAAGATTCTCTGGAAAAGTCAATAATACTAGGAAAAGTGGAAGGCAGCTGGAAAAGAGGCAGACCTAAAACGAGATGGCTTGACTCAATAAAAGAAGTCATGTCCTCCAGTTTGCAGGATCTGAGCAAATCTGTTAAAGATAGGACATTTTGAAAATCTTTCATTCATAGGTCATTCATAGGTCAGAGACGATGGCACATAACACACACATAAGGATTGGAAAATGAAATGAGTGCAGACAGGGTTTGGGTTTTTTTGTTTTTAATGCCAATGGCCAGCACCATTCCCACCCCTCATAGAAATCAATGGAGAGTGCAACTGTGCTCAGGGGCACCTATTTCAGAGGTCTGTAAAATCAAATTTCTTGGTCCGATTTTCTGGAAACTTGCCAGGAGGGCTGAGAGTGTTGAGGAACTCCATGGGGTAGTGGACTGTGCCATCCATTTACACCATTGAGTCCACAGATCTGTACTCCATTTCTGCCCCTTCGAGGGAGTTGTAGTGTTTTATTAATGATGACAGCCTTCTCGTTCTTGGGGGTCAGATGGCACACTTGCCCAGCCAGTCCATGGACTTCTCCGTGTTAGTGGCGATATCAGAGTATATCATGGCTGTTAGGTCTGTTATGGTCATCACTACTGTGTCCAGGTTTGAATAAAGCGATGCCAAAAACTGATGAAGTGAATTTTGAAATGTAACATTTATTGAAGAGATTTTCAAAAGGAAAAGATACTAGTGCAATAAATAAAGTGAAAAATACATACAACCAATTTTTTCTACTGAAGGACCTCTTTGTAGACCTCTTTAGTGGTTTTCCCCTCCAGTGACAGGATCACCAGGCTGCTGGGTAAGCTCACTCTGGAGCAGGCCACGTAGAAATGCCCATGTAAGAAGCAGTCCTCCCTCAAGTCAATTCCTGTCACCTTCAGTGTCTGACCCTGGGACTTGCTGATTGTCATGTTGCCAAGTAGCCCCCCCCCTCCTTCTCTAAGGCCTGCCATGAACTGTGTTTGGGTTCCTGCGTCGCTGTTTTACTGCTACACCAGAGACTGCCTTGCACGTGTGCACTTTAATACACGTGTCTGTTTCCTGCCTGTTTATTATCTACCACGGACTATGCCTGTCTCCTATCTCTGCTATGGACTGTGTTGTACGTGCTGTTTCCTGCCTCCATGGAAGACTGCCTCACCCGGAGAAGAAGCTAAGTGCTGACCATCCCAAGCACTTAGAGAATGCATCTCAAAGCAGTCTCCGCATTCCAGAGATGATGACATTGGGACAAGCCCTGTCCGCTGGAACAGCCATTCAACATGCCCTGATCTCCCCCTCCCTCCTTTGTCCCCTCTTCCCAAGGTGTCACAATAATATAATCAGATTCCTAAAGTGGCTCATCTAGGGTAGTTGTAGAGCCATTAAAACCTTTGTTTCACCCATGAGAACCACTGGGAACTGCACCATCCCCAGGGTACGTTTTGGGGTATTTAAGCTGGTCTCCCAGGCCACATGGTGCACATGCCATTCCTATCCAGACTCCTTACTGTCACTCTATATCGGATCTAGTGCAGGCATTAGACCACCTCATCTCGCTGCTACGTCTTTGCTCCACGTCGGGATTGTGAGTATACCCAACTTCATCGCTCTCAAGTGGGCTACCCCACTAATGCAACCATCTCTACTTTCCTACTCTGTTTTCCTAGCTCTTGTGTGTAATCTTGTATGCGTGTGCTAGTTCAGGCATACGCCAAATTATTTAGTAAAACACGTTGTATCGTTATTTAGTCTGCCTCTTTATTGCATGAGCATCTGGAGAGGGACCCCGGTATATATTGGTTAAAAGATCCGCGCTAAATCTAGTTCCAGACTGCTAGCTAATTCCCCATTCAAATTGAGCAGTTCTGGTAACAGTCATAGCAAAGCAGACCTTGGGGGATACCTGCAGTCTTTTGAATTCGAAGAGGTTATCTGATGGTATGAGTGGTATGCATGGTATGAACACTGACTCCCCCCACCCCCCGAGTACAGCCGGTGAACAGTGTGGCCTCGAAGACGTTCCTGTGGAGGGCTTTCACTCGCAGTCTGGTGCCATTACAGAGGTTGGGTGGGTTGAGGTTCTGGAGCAGCATCACTGGAGCCCCTACTTTGAGGAGAACCTTGTGGGCTGGGAAGCCAGGAGGGTTGAACTTGTTGAGGAACCACTGAGTCTACAGATCTGTACTCCATTTCTGCCCCTTTGAGGGAGTTAAGTTGTGTTTTATTAACTTTGTTTTTCTTGGGGGTCAGAATGGCACTCTTGCACAGCCAATCCATGGATTTCTCTGTGATAATGGTGATATCAGGGTATATCGTGGCTGTTAGGTCTGCTGGGGTCATAACTACTGTGCCCAGGCCTGCAGGGATGGTCACCTTTTCCCTTGGACTCGGGAGACTCTCTGTCCCCTATTTTTAGTAGGAGTTCAGAGAATTCCCCAGCGGACACCTCACCTCTCAAGTGGACCCTCATGTTCTTTCTTAGTGAGAGTTTCCTGATGAGGAGCCACAGATATGACGCCTTGACACACATGGTAACCTTGTTAGCTCAAGTTCCCCTTGGGACTACTGGCAGAGTCTGCCGGAAGTCTCCAGCCAGCAACACGATGACTCCACCCATCAGTCTCTCGTTGCCCCTGACATCTTTGAGGGTTATGCTCAGTGCCTCAAAACACCCCTTGTGCACCATGGTGCTCTCATCTCAAACAATGAGCTTACAGTTCTGCAGCACTTGGGTCATGTTGCTGTGTTTTGAGATGCTGAACAGGGGTGTTTCTGCATGGATGAGGTTAAGAGACAGTGAAGGATCATATGCCTGAGAGAGCCTTGACCTTCCATGGAAGTGAGTGGCTCTCTACTCATCTTCCAAGATTGCTTTGCTCATAGAGAGACACTGCCGCTCTGTGCACCTCAGGGTGGTCTTGCTTGGTGCTTGGTGCACTGCAGGAATAGGATGTGCATATTTCTTTGCCACATCTCTAAGTTGCTTCCTCCTTTTAGCATCGATGTACCTTGCATGACATCTGCCAGAAGGCTTCTTGGCGGCAATAAGAGGCGATGGCTGCAAGAGGTGTGAGGTGGAGTTGGACTGAGGGAGGGGTTGTATGGTGGGCCCTTTGGCAGGTTCATGTGAGAGGTTCACATTGAAATAGCCCCTAGAAAGGTCGTGCACCATCTCCCCAGTAACATTTAAAAATTCAGTTGCCATACTGAATTTTATATAAAATCCCTTTTCAGGAGTCTTGTACTGTCTTTCTTCAACTGTCTGCAGTTCTATATGGTGCTGCCTTTGGAGACTAAACATTTCAGGTACTTCAAAATACGGTAATCAGTGTACTGGCAGGAGAGACCCTACAGTAGAGTATACCACTGGTAAGAATTACAGTGTCTCCCAAGCTGTTGCAAAACATTATTCAAAGCTTGATTCATTATGATATCAAATAGTGATTTGTTTTTTATTAAAGAAATTGAGTACAAAGGAAGGAAACTCCAAGTGTTCAAAACTTCTAAAGACATAAATGACCTTGGTCCAGGTTGCCATAAGAACTGCCATCTCCTATACGAATTTCTCCAAACACCAAGATCATATGAAGAGGCCTACTACTCTGAATCCTTTGGCTGCCAGATTAATAGCTACAAGATTCTTCCCTAATAAGCACACAAATCCAGCTTTGTTTATGACTTTTGAAAAGTGGTGCGACTATTCTTCCTCCAGGCATTTGAGAAATGAGATGTCCGGGTTGTATACCTGAAGACAATTTATGTGCTCGTGTTAAACTTGATTTTTTTGGTGTGGTGAAAAGTTGGTCTTTAAGTTATTTGTATTCATTCTGCGGGTGTTTTATCACCGGTCAGGTTTTGTGGCCACGTTTGGTGGGATATATTGAACAAATAAAAGATCAGAAGAGGCATTTGTTCATAACTTGATATGTTTCTATGGAGAATTGTATGTGCATCTGTATGTTACATTGTACACACACACACACATGGATATAGATGTCCAGAATAAATTAACATGAGTTACCACCTCATGATATTAGACTACAAACTTTCAGAAGTGTAATACTTGCTAGGAACTTACATTTAAGACCTGACCAACAATTTTTATCAAGATAAAATGTGAACATCAAGATAAAATGTGAATCTACCTTTCTGCACAACCTTTACCTGTCATTGTTCTTCTGTCAAAATCAAATTAGGAGGACTTCATCTAAATAGGAATGAGCTGCCCAGGATTCCTTGGGATGCTGAACAAAGGAATTCTTTTATCTTAGTTGCTTAGGGAAAGTCTCCCATCAGTTTTGTTGCACTGAACCCATTACAACTGTAAGTAGCTAATGAGAGGTACACTATCAGAGGATTGCTTGAACAGAGTAATGTAACAGCAGATCTGAAAACAAGTAAATGCAAAGAGATAGGAGGAGAGAGTAATTTTATGAAAATCATTAAAAGCTTATGCCTGACTTAAAAACTAAAAGGCACTCCCAGTGCGCGCCTGCACGCTTACCCGGGTGCCTCCATTTGCCCTCATGCACGGAGGGGAGCGGACAGCTTTCCCGGGCATCCGGGTGCCTGTCGGGGGCGGGGCTTGTAGCCGTTATAGGCTTCCCCGCCTTTCCTCCTCCGTGCAGTCCTTGGGCAAGCTCGTGGACGGAGGACGTGCAGCCGCGACTGTTAGCATCGGGCCTGCACGCCTGGCCGGCAGCCCTCGCTCGCTGTTTGCGGCGACTCGGCTGCTCCGGCTTGGGCCAGCGGGCTTTGGGGCTGCTCTGCTGGGCGCTGGTGCTTTAGCACGGCAGCGACAGCTGGTTCCCCTGCGGGCTTCCCTCTTGGCGGCGGCGGCGGCTGGGTTTTTCGGTGGAGCCTTCCAGCAGCGGGGCAGCGTCAGGGCAGGAGCCTCCTTTGGGGCAGCGCTGCTTTTCCCGGCGGCATTGCCTCCGGACCTCACGCTGTCGCGCCGCACCTTCTCCGGGCCTGTAGAGGCTTACGGAGTCATGATAAGTGGGGCATTTGAGGGAAGGGGGAGAGGTTTCCGCGTTTGTGGCGCCTGAAGGGGGTACTTTTCTTAGAGTTTGTTTCTGCCTGGTCGCCCCCCCCCCTTTTCCCCAGGCCTGATACTCTTCCCAGGGGTTGCTTGCTGGTTTACCCCCCCCCCTTCCTTTGGGTAGGGAGTTGGTTCCTGGCGGGGCTGGCTGTTATTTAAGGGGTGGTTTATTGATTTCAGCGGCCCTGAGTATTTTAGGGGCTTTAAGGGTCCTCGTTTCTCTGCAGCCTCAGTTGGTAGGCTAGGGGCAATTTAGGTTTCTGGGACTCCTTTGGGCTTCCCTGCAAGTATGCCTCACAAGAAGGGTGTGGGAACTAGCAAGGGCAAGCAGCCTGCTAGGCGCCCTGCTGCCAAGCAGCCATTGCCTGCGCCTTCCTTGGATGAGGAGGACGTGGAGGCTGCTAGGCAGGAGATCTTGGCCAAGTTGGCCGCTCTTGAGAATGCTGGAGGTGGCTCGTCTAGGCAGGTGGCTGGGTATCGGGCTGGCCGGGCGTCTAAAAGAGTTTCCCAGGCCACTTTTCAACGGGAGGTCCTCACACGTCTCTCTGCTTTGGAAGGCTCGGCAGGTGGCAACTCTGGTGAAGGGAGGAAGCAGCACGAAGACCAGGTGGCCATGGGGACCACTGCGCAAGTGGAGGAGGAGGAGGTCGCTGAGGTGGCTGAGATGCCTCCAATAGCGGTTGCAGTGGATCCGTCTGATCAGGAGGGTAAGTCTCCCGCACCACATGCATCACACTCTTGGCCCTGGGGGCCTATTGGTTCAGCTGCCAATCCAGTTGGTTGGGGATCCCAGTTTGTACACGCCCCGGCTGCTGGGTCGGCTATTTGGCCTGGACCCTCCTACCAGCAGCAGCCGGTTGGGATGGGCCAATTGCAGCCCTGGGGTCAACAGACCCTATCAGTGCAGCAGGGGTTTTCTCCTTGTTCAGCTCCGGCCACAGCCGCGCCCTCAGCTAATGCTGTTTGCGGCGTTAAACCCTTTGGGCAACCCCAAGGCTTTTGGCCTCCCTATCAAGTGGGGCCTTACTATCAACCTACTCCCCTTGGGGCTTTGCCATACAGGGCTACTCCGTTTTGGGATGCAGCACTCCCCTTGGGAGACCATTTGACACCGGCTACCAGGGATAAGATCCTGCGTGGCGAGTTTGTTGATGTCTTTACCCTTCTTTTCCGGGAGTTGGAAAAGAAGGATAAGGAGGAGATGGATGAACGCGACAAGGAGAGGCTTAAAAGACGCAAAGTTGACCGTACCTGGGCTAATTGGCTCCCTGGTATGCTGATTTATGCCGGTGTTATTGCCCGGGCTCAGCCTCAGAGGGCATCCTCCTTGTTTCAATATATTGATATTGTGTACAGGGGATATACGGACTTCGTCGGTGCTGCTTGGATGCAGTACAACGAAGAATTCCGTATGCGAGCCGCTGCCGATCCCACGCTACCTTGGGATCGGATCCATCAGCAGCTCTGGCTTCAGTTGATGGCCCCAGCCAAGCCCAATTTGGGTGATAGGGCGGATAGTGGTCATTTGTTGCAGAGACTTAGCACCCCTTCTGGTACCCGCGCCTCAGCGGGGCAGTCGGTTCAGCCCCAGCTGCTTTGTTGGGAATTTGCATACCAAGGCGTGTGTGCTAGGAAGGGGTGTGGGTTCAAGCACGAGTGCCCGCATTGCAGGGGTTCCCATTCCTTCTCTGCCTGCCCCCGCCCCAAGCCTCGGGGGGGGAGGTAGGCGCCCGGGGGTGGGTCAGCTCAGTCTGCTGCTGACAAGGGGTCCTACCCCCATAAATCTGAGAACACTGGCTAATCTTTTGCGGGGGTACCCCGATCGCGCAGCGGCGCAGTACCTGTTGGATGGTTTTACACACGGTTTCCGCATTCCCTTTCAGGGCCCTCGGGCCCCTTTCTTGTCGTCAAATTTACGTTCAGTGAGCGGCATGGAAGATATTGTTAGTCATAAGATTGCCAAAGAATGTGCTGAAGGGCGGGTTTTAGGCCCTTTCGCGGCTCCTCCGGTGCCTAACTTGAGGGTGTCCCCTCTGGGTGTCGTGCCTAAGAAGGCAGCGGGTGAGTATCGCTTGATACATCACCTGTCCTTTCCCAGGGGGGACTCCATCAATGATGCCATTCCGGAGCATTTGTGTACCGTTCGGTACACGTCTTTTGACGAGGCAGTTAGGATGGTTCGGCGCAATGGTCTGGGTGCGGAGATGGCAAAATGTGACATTAAGTCTGCCTTTCGCCTTCTTCCAGTTCACCCTGGGGACTTTGAGTTGTTAGGTTTTTCCTTCAATGGCCAATTTTATATGGATAGGGCACTCCCTATGGGGTGCTCGGTTTCCTGCTCGGCCTTTGAAAAATTTAGCTCCTTTTTGGAGTGGGCCTTCCGTCAGAGGCTGCGATGCCGTGACTCCGCCCACTACCTTGATGATTTTATTTTTTGTGGTCCCTGTGGAACGGGCCAATGCGCCCGGTTATTGGTGGGCTTTATGGCCTTAGCTGAAGAGCTGGGAGTCCCCCTGGCCCAAGAAAAAAACTGAGGGTCCAGCTCAGGTCCTTACGTACCTGGGGATTGAGATAGATACTGTGGTGCAGACTTTTCGTCTGCCGTTTGCTAAGGTGGCTGATTTACGTGCGCGCTTGGGGGCGCTCTTGGGCAAGCAGAAGGCTTCTCTCCGCGAGCTGCAGCAGCTTGTGGGCCACCTGAACTTCGCATGTAAGGCCGTTGCGCCAGGATGTGCCTTTTTGAGGCGCCTGTGCGAAGCTATGTCTGGTCTACGTCTGCCCCATCATAGGGTTAGGCTGTTGCAGGGGGTCAGGGAGGACCTCAAAGTTTGGGAGGACTTTCTCTCGTCATTTAATGGCGTTACAATGTGGCGGGAGGAGTTGCTGTTAGAGACCGAGTTGCGGGTGGCTTCGGATACCTCTGGGGCTACGGGCTTCGGTGTCTTTTTCCAGGGTCACTGGTGCGCTGAATCCTGACCGGCAGTTTGGCACACTGAAGGTATTACCAAGGATTTGACATTTTTGGAATTTTTTCCAATCTTGGTAGCGCTCTGGCTGTGGGGGGAGGAGCTTGCCAATCATGCGGTCCACTTTTGGTGCGACAACATGGCTGTTGTGCATGTGATCAATTCCCTCTCAGCCAGATCGCCCAGGGTTATGAGACTGGTCAGGCCATTCACGCTCCGGTGCCTTCGGCTGAACATTATGTTCAGGGCGAGACATGTCCCCGGCATTGATAATGGTGTGGCAGATGCTCTGTCTCGCCAGCAGATGGAGCGGTTTCATCAGCTCGCCCCCGGGGCCGATGCCTTGCCATCCCCGATGCCACAGGAGTTGTGGAGTCTTGGAGGGACGAAGTCCGCAGAGCCATCCATTTAGTCATCGCTCCTAGCACAAGAAGGTCGTATGATCGCGCTGTGCGGCAGTTTGCGAGCTTCCGAATGGAGGCTGGGTTGGAGCAGAGTTGGCCCATTCCAGCAGAACATCTCATGCAATTTTGTGTTAACAGGAAGTTAGGTGGCCTGTCTGTAAAGTCCATTAGGGGGCTTTTGGCTGCCCTAGCCTTTGCTAGCAAGGCACGTGGATTTCAGGATGTGACTGGGGATTTCAGGGTGCGAAAGATGCTGGAGGGTTGGTCTCGGGAGGCTGGCTCTCGGTCTGACACCAGGCAACCTATTTCTCCGTCCATCCTTAAGGGTTTGGGTGGCACCTGGCAGTCGGTATGCTCTTCGGACTATGAAGCCGTGCTTTTCCACACTGCGGCGCTTACGGCCTTCTTTGGAGCCCTTAGAATTGGGGAGTTGGTGGCTCAGTCCTGCACTGATTTGTCGCATCGTGCGCTGCTTGTTCAGGACATGCAGTTTGCAGGGGACGGAGTTTCGCTACGGATTAGGGGGTCCAAAACTGATCAGCGCCACAAGGGGGCATTTGTTCGGCTTGGCTCCTGCGCTGATGCTGAGTTATGCCCGGTACGCGGGTTGCATTTGTATCTCAAGAAGAGGGGCTCTGGCGAGGGTCTCTTATTTCGCCATTGTGATGAGTCCCCGTTAACTCAGTACCAGTTCTGGTCGGTTAACGGGAGGGCCTTGGCCAAGCTGGGTCTTGTGGGTTTCAAGTTTGGCACCCACTCATTTAGAATAGGGGCGGCTTCCACGGCTGCTGCAATGGGCTACCCAGAAGCGGCCATTCGCAGTGTGGGACGGTGGCGATCGGCGGCTTACCGGGGGTATGTCCGTCCTCTGCCGGCCCCATTATGATCTGTGGCTGATTGTCTTTTCTTCTTCAGGTGCTGTTGTTCACCGTGGGAGGTGTCGGATCCTCATCTGCGGACACAGCATGATCTTCTGGGCCGCTCATCAAGCCAAGAGGACCCATCTGGGGTCCCAGCTTGGCCTCAGTCGTTGGGCTCAGATCAAGTGGCAGGGCCGTCGGGGCCTACGTTGGCCGGGCCTGTTGCCTCTCTTGTTTGAGGGAAGGTGTGCCCCTCCTCCGCATTTTTTGTTATTACATTTAGGTGGAAATGATTTAGGTTGGATCAAGGGCAAGGCCCTCACGCTGCAAGCGCAGGCTGATTTGAAGCTTATCGCTCAGCGTTGGCCGGGGGTCCTAATAATGTGGTCTGCCATCCTCCCACGTCATGTTTGGAGGGAGGCTTTGGTTCACGAGGGAGTCGAACGGGCGAGGCGTAAGGCCAATAAGGCCATGTTCAAGGCTTTGGGTGCCGGGCTGTGGGTTTACTTACCCCATCCCCAGATTAGGGACACGTACGCTGACCTCTACAGAGGTGATGGCGTCCACCTGTCCTTTAAGGGCAATGAGATCTTTTTGACTGATTTGCGGGAAGGGTTGTGGTTGGCCCTGCAGGAGATGTAGGGCGTTAGGGCCTAAACAGAGGTTTGGCCCTAACGGTGGCAGGTTAGCTGGGGTAGGCAGAGCGGGCTGGTGAGCACCCGGTGGCACATCCCCATTGGTGGGGAATGGGGGTCTGTCTCGGATCGGCTGGCGGGCTTTACAGCTGCCAGCTGAGAGGGCAGACTGCCCTGGGACCCCCTGGAAAAGGCCTTCCCTCGGGCTTTACGGCTGGTGTGTATGGCGCTTTAAAGGGGGGAACCATTCGCCTGGCTGGCTGGGTTACAGCCATGCACTGTATGACTCGCGCCTAGGGCAGGGGGTTGCTCGCCCATGCAGTACGAGGAGCTGGTCAGAGTGACCCCCTCGCTCGAACTGTACCGCTAGTTACGCCCTTGCCGTGTTTAAGTTCCTAGTTCAAGCTTAGAGGTTATTTGGTCAATAAATGGCCCTATTTTATCCAAGCCTCATGTCCATCTCTTCTTTCCGAATATGGGGGCAAAAAGGCACTCCCGGTGCGCGCCTGCACGCTTACCCGGGTGCCTCCATTTGCCCTCATGCACGGAGGGGAGCGGACAGCTTTCCCGGGCATCCGGGTGCCTGTCGGGGGCGGGGCTTGTAGCCGTTATAGGCTTCCCCGCCTTTCCTCCTCCGTGCAGTCCTCGGGCAAGCTCGTCCTGCCCTCCACGCCCTTGTTCTGGCAGTACAGGTATAGCCGGTCGCTGGTTACAGGGCCAGGTAGGAATTTTTTCACCTCTCACCAGATTGGCTTGGGTGAGCAGTGTTTTTCGCCTACCTTGTACTGCCAAGTTTGTGGGAGGTTGTTGTTTTATTGTTGTGTTGGCAGGTTAGCTGGGGTAGGCAGAGCGGGCTGGTGAGCACCCGGTGGCACATCCCCATTGGTGGGGAATGGGGGTCAGTCTCGGATCGGCTGGCAGGCTTTACGGCTGCCAGCTGAGAGGGCAGACTGCCCTGGGACCCCCTGGAAAAGGCCTTCCCTCGGGCTTTACGGCTGCGGTTTATGGCGCTTTAAAGGGGGGAACCATTCGCCTGGCCGGCTGGGTTACAGCCATGCACTGTATGGCTCGCGCCTAGGGCAGGGGGTTGCTCGCCCATGCAGTACGAGGAGCTGGTCAGAGTGACCCCCTCGCTCGAACTGTACCGCTAGTTACGCCCTTGCCGTGTTTAAGTTCCTAGTTCAAGCTTAGAGGTTATTTGGTCAATAAATGGCCCTATTTTACCCAAGCCTTGTGTCCGTCTCTTCTTTCCGAATATGGGGGCAAATAACAGACTAGTAACAGAGACAACGCTCATTGCTCAATGTGTAGCTTTCAAACTTAGCAGTGGTAAAATTATGCACACAAAGGAACAGAGTTTGAAACAAAGGAATATGACACACACACCCCTGTGTAATATTTATTTAATAGAAAAATGACTGCTCTAGATTTCTTCTTCTTAAAAAAAACCATTCTAAAACTGATTCTATCAATGCAATTCATTTATTACCTGAGCCAGATACACTTCACATCATATCTACAGTATCATTCAAAACATGGCAAAAAGACCATACACCCTAACTGCAAAAATTGTTTTGGAGGAGTCATTGACCAGTGTCAACTAAAAAAAAAAAAAGCTGCTCTTGGTATTAATCCAGTGGCACTTTAGAGACTAACAAGATTTTTGAAGTGTAAGCTTTCAAGAGTCAGAACTCCCTTCTTCAAATACCAATTGGTATTATTAATTCTCACATATGGCAATGCATCTATGCAGGTCACTTCCTTCACTGGAATCCAAACCCCCTGTCTTTCCATAAGGCAAAGATTCCATAAAGATGGGGGGAAGAGGAATTGACATCAGCAGCAGGGCAAAGAGAAGGGAAAGAGAGTGACTGTGGGTGGCAGGCAACCTGACCAAATGGGCGGTAGATAGCTGAATGAGGAGAAACTTCTAGGCAGCGGAGTCAGTGAGGGAGTGAGGGAGAGCAAGAAGAGTAAAGTACAGAAGTACCAGGTAATAAATCTAGCAGTGCAGGGTCCAGTGATTCTGGAGGATAAGTCCATCAATGGATACTGGCTATGGTGACTAAATGGCACCTCCACATTCACAGGCAATAAATCTCTGAACACCAGTGCTAAGAGGCATCCTCAGGGAGAGGCATTCACCTCTGTATTGCACTATACAGATCATGGGTTAGACCCAGAAAGGCTGTTCTTATGTATAGCAAGACAGGCTCACAGCAAGGAACAGACAGGAATTCCTTCTCACTTGTCCTACTTTCCCCTTCCTCCACTCAAGAGGTCTGTTTGATGCTCCCCAGACCACTCCCAAAGTGGACCCAACACAATGTATGCTGTTACCAGGTAGAGCTGAGGGACCATTATTATATTCACACCTGTAAGGGATGACAATGGTAAAGCAGAGGAAACAGTGGCTATCAGGAAAAATATCAGCAGGTGACATGGTGCCCATGGGTTCCATGCTGGTGATCATAACTAATGAAAATAGTCACCTCAGAATTCACACTCAAGTTTACCCATAGATTTTAATGGGCATGATAAGAAACCCAGGAATAAGCTGGTATACCTGAGTCATATGCAGATATGGAATGATGTCCTTTGATAGTACTGTTTTCATTAGAGGAGTGATTAGTATGTCTAATCACACAAATTATAATTGCTCAAATGGAGAGCATGTGGAGAAAATGGGTCATGTTTATGAGCAGCATGATATCAAGCATCCATGTTACTGACACCTGAGATCCTCCTACTAGACCAATGGGACAAATATCAGGGACACATACCCATGATTAGAAAAGACCTTATAGCCACATTATGAGTGGCCACAAAGAGTGCGATAGCTGCACTCTGGAAATCGAAAGCACCCCCCTCAATTGACAACTGGTATGCAAAAATTTGGAACCACTTTATTTCGGAGAAATTATATGATAAAGCGTATCAGGTAGAGCACTTCCCAGGAACTACAAACTTTATGGAGAAATAGTTTCCACTTTTTGAGTACCTTGAAAATAATAGTACCCTACCAGGTTTGAAATTCTTTCATATATACGCAAAGTTATCTCCTCTCTCTAAATAAATATTGTATTACTGTGTTAAGGTTATTTATGACAGACATCATACAGTACATCCACTATGTAATCTATAATCAACTAGTTATAACCTCTTGTAATTCAATGTGCCATACACTGTTTCATTGCTGTTTGTATTCATTGTTTGTTTCATTGTTTCATTGTTGTTGGTATTCAATATTATACGAGCTCTAGTGTTTATTGTATGTTTGTATTTTGTATAGTTTCAATAATAAAAAATGTAATTAAAAAAAGCATCCATGTTTTCTGCTTCCCTTTTCCTTATGATGATTGTTAAACATACATTGAATTCTGAATTAAGCCGTATACTATACCAGCATGATTTATGAAGCTTTTCCTAGGCTATGTTGGTATATCCCCACCATCTGAAGTGAGGTAAGTGCCAACCAGGGGTGGGGATTTTCCAGTACTGGCACCCCCTTTAGGGAATGTCTTTGTCATGGGTCAGCCAGGCATGGACGGTCCCAAAGAGGCAGACAGCTAGGGGAAGAGGAAGGAGTAGTCTCAGCAAAGCCCTACCCACCTTCAGCTGCGAGCAACCTGCTGCTAGAAGTCACAACAACTCTACTCAGTAGGGAACCACTGCCTGACAGTGGTGGCCTGTCCATCTTGGACAAGGACATGTCAACCAGTTCCTCACTACCTCATTACTCTAGTCTCCAACTAGCACCCCACTACCGCCTTGCCTTCCCCATCTCCATAGCCGCTGGAGCATAGACCAAAGAGGGTCCAACACGAACTGCTGCAGAAGAGGTGAAGTGCACAATTAGTGGCTTAGTGGGAGCAGGGAGAGTGCACGCACTGGCCAGGTGCAGCTCAGCAGCAAAACGAGCACCTTGGTGTTGAAAGACAGAGAAGGAGAGAGACTTGTTGTGGAAGCAATGAGTCAATTCATCCTCAACTCCGCCACCACTGATCCTGACTCTGCCTAGCTCCTGCAACCTTGGACTGTCTTGGACTATGACCCAGACCTGTCCCAGTCGCAACTGATCCTGACTCTGACTTGCTCTTATTACCTCAGATTGCTCAGGACTCTGACTCGGAATCTCATACATGATCCATGGATGACCATGTTCTAGCTTGCCCCATGTTCTCCTCTTGCCTGTACGGATGAAAGATGGCTCCACACTGCCTGGCACCCAGGAGGACCCATGACAGACCTTCATACAAAGGTGTACCTAGCTTACTGTCCTTCAGACACCAGAAAAAGACTGTTCTGTTTGCTTTGGCTTTTACTGTCAGTTTCTATGAGACAAAGTTCATGTTTCCTACTGAGTCTAGCAATATTGGCTGCTGTTTTGGAAATTGTCACCCCACCCTAAAAGCAGGTAGAATACCTCTGTGTTTTCCTCTCACACCCACCGACTTTGATCTGAGGTCTTCCAGAGCCAAGTCAATACTATCACTATTATACCACTATTATGGCAGTTCATTTGCCTAAGGTACTTTAGCACCTCATCAGCTTTGTCCTCCCAAGGAGTATGACATTGCATGGCCTTGTTACAGCTTTGCTTAACAACCCATTTATAATACAAATTAACTGCACGCATCCTCAGAATTACACTAACTGGAAAAAAGTTACTTTTATAACTGGTCAAACATGGATAAACTATTTTTGCATACTCACTTAAAAATGAAAAGTAGAAATGGAGATGTGTGTGTGTGTTATGTGCCTTCAAGTTGCCTCCAATCTATGACGATCCTATGAAGGAAAGACTTCCAAAATGTCCTATCATTAACAGACTTGCTCAGATCTTGCAAACTGGAGAACATGGTTTCTTTTATTGAGTTAAGACATCTCGTTTTAGGTCTTCCTCTTTTCCTGCTGCCTTCCACTTTTCCAAGCATTATTGACTTTTCCAGAGAATCTTGTCTTCTCATGATGTGACCAAAGTACAGTAGCCTCAGTCTTGTCATTTTAGCTTCTAGGAAGAATTCAGGCTTGATTTGATCTAGTACCTACTTATTTGCCTCTTTGGCTGTCCATGGAAATGGAGATAAAAGTTAGCAATCTTATGTGTGCAGACTCCTATGTTATCAAAGCTGAGCACAAAGTCTAGGTATGTTCTTATAATAAAATAAACACTGTAGCTGCAAGCGTTTTCGCACTGGTTTCCCCCATCAGTTCTGGCCCCATACTTCTTTAATTTATATACTGAATTTCACATGCATTTATTTGTGTTTAGTTTTCACTTTGAGCCCCCCCCCCCTTTTCTGGATTTTATGACACCACTTTTATTTTCTGGAAGCTGATTTTGAGTCATTTTTTTTTCATGTTCCTTGTGTTTTTGTTTGTCTCACCCATTCCTACCCACCTCCAACCCACTTTTTGATTACTGGATGTTCATCATCGTGGAAGCACTCCTACCCCTGCCTTCCTTTCCTGGTTTTGTTTTGATCTTTTTAAATTGTTAATTTCATACTGATAAATTGACTTACCATTGTAATAATTGGTGCAGCAGGTTCTCTGATTTCCCAGCTTTCATTTTTTTTTTAAAAAAAGGAGTTCTCTAAGACCTTTCCTTGTGGAAATATAAGGGGAAAGGGAAAGAGAATTACTTTTTTTTAAAAAAAACGAAAGCTGGGAATTCAGAGAAGGGGCTGCTCCTTTTATAACAATGTTAGGTCAATCTATCGACAAAAAAAAACATGATTTTTTTTTTAAATGCAAAAGGCCTGGTGACTCAGGGGAGCGGGGGATCCTGCTGATGCCAGAAAAAGCAGCATGGTTTGAAAAGCACACAGCCGCTATGCTCTGGGCTCCCTCTAACATAGCTTGATATGACCTGCTGGTGCTGGCTTCTGCCTCCTGGCTCTGGGTCAGCCTAGACAGGATCCTCTGGTTTGAACTGTGGAGGGAGGTGGTGGTTAGGGAGGAATGGTGGAGATGCTCCCCTTTTAGGTTTCCCCATGCAAAGTCTTCCCCATGTGTTCATTTTCAATCTTTTTTAAAATTCAGCCCTCGTATCTATCTATTGATATAATAAGCATGTGAAAAAAGGCATGTATGTGCTGTGATTTCACTGATGATGCCGCCAATGATGACATCACCCTTACTTGAAAATCCTGATATCTAAGGCACATGCAAAACAAAACGAACCCTCTCCACAACTGTAAAAATACAGAGGGAGGGCAGAGTTGCCATAATTGATTCCAATGCTTGGACACTGACAAAAAAGAAAATCAGGAATAAATTGAGTGGGCGGAAAAGCCTAAGAAACAGGCACAGACTTTGGGTGGATAGTCATATATCTGGGGATAGGATTTTGGAATAAGAGAGGACATGGGTCATGCTTTGTAACCAGTTGTCCTCCTTCCATAGCAGCCTCTTACACTGGAAGCTTGCAAAAACGCAATCTCTGCAGGTGCACATGCAATGATTCCTGTCCTCCTGCACTGCAGATATGGAGGAAAGTTGGATTGGTTCCTTGATTTGGTTGTCTTTGCCATTTGGTTTCCATTTACCAAAAAAGGGAACAAGTTGGGCCTTGAGCAGCCACAGGAAGGGGTTGTAAGTAATCCATGTCGGTGGTTAAGCTGAGGGAGTGTAATTGTGACTCATCTTTCTCAGGTGAGCTCAACGCTTTGTTAGTCCCCAAATGAGCTCAGTGCTATGATGGTAACCAGCTAAAGGTCCCTTTTTTCCTGGTTCACCCTTTGGATTTCATTCCCAAGAATCAAGGAGCCAGAAGGTGCCAGGAAACACATCTGGAGGCACTATGTTGGGAATCACTGCCATAGATTGATTCCATGTATGCAGACCCTTCCTTTTCCTTCGTAGAAGTCAAAGGAACTGGAGAAAAAGTGAAGGTCTGGAAATCAAGAGGCCCATTTTGGAGACACAGTTTGCAATAGTTCCCTGCCTGGATTCCTGTCATCTAAAGGGCTATACTTTGTAGGGAGCAGCATGTATGATGGAAAAATAGGTTCCAGTTGCTCCGGATTAAGGAACAGCAAGGGCAGAGGAAAGAAAACACAGCAAACACTGAAAATAAGAAAGAAACCTGGGCCGATTCCACACGGCTTACCTGAAGCTGGGACGTTGCGGAACATGCCGGCAAAACCGCGAAAGATTGCTTTTTCTCGCGTGAGTTTTGTGCAACATCGCACAAAACTCATGCGAGAAAACGCAATCTTTCGCGGTTTTGCCGGCATGTTCCGCATCATCCCGCAACATTCTGGCTTCAGATAAGCCATGCGGAATCGGCCCTGGTGTGAACTGTAGGAATATTTCAGGGTATTTTGAACATCCTTTGGAGCAATGATGGCACTAATCTAGGAAATACAATTCTAAGTACTACAAAGAAGTGTGACTTCTTGTTGCTGACTTTAGAGCTACTGCATCTGTTTGATATAATGGTAGCAATGCCAGATGTGCATTGGGACAAATGAGGGACAGATATTCTGTAATGGCATTTCAGAGTTTATTAGAGGGAGGAACAAGATTCAACATTACATCCTTTATTTCTAACATATTTTGATATTATTATGAACAGATCTGAATTACTTGAATATCCATCTAATTTTATAAAGAGAAGTTAATAGCTGCTTGGGTCTTCTGCTTTCAAAGAAATCTGGTTTTATTCCTGCAGCTGTATGTGAGCTGAACAAATATGAATCTTCACCCTCTGTTGTTTTATGTGAATCCATAACACTACTAGTTCAGTGTAGAAACAATCAAGCCAGGCGATCATATATAATTAAATTTTTTAATGAGGGAACAATTCTGAGCCTTTTTACCTCAGACAGAAAAACTTTTTTCATTGATTAACTTTTTTTTACTTCACCTTCATGTACAAATAGGAGGAATCTCTGAATAACATAACAGCATAATCCTTGGCCTTTTCCCATTGCAATAAAGAAGGTTTTTAAATATTGTTCAGTTTCCATTTACAAAAAAAGGGACAAGTTGGGCCTTGAGCAGCAGTTCATAAATGAGAGTTTGCCTTCCAGCTACCTGAACAGCTAAGCTTCCTTGATAATTGACAAATGTCAGCAGACTCCCTTGTGGAGCAGGAATACAACTCCATCTTGACCTCCCTCCTAGTGTCATCTACATTGCTTCCAAAGTACAATTGCCTTCCAAACCAGTCCACTCCACCTTTTTTCCTGAAATCAATGCTTCATCACACAATTAGCAGCACTGCAATAGACTATAATGTAACTCGTAAACAAGGTGATCTTTGTAGTTTCTGTCTTTTACCAATCATTTGAACAAAATAGCCACATTTTATTTATTTATTGTATAAGAAGGAATTTTTAACACTTAAATATTCTGGAAAACTCTTGGCTCAGGTTTTTCCAAACCTTGAGATTCATAGGATGGGACCTGGTGATGTCATGGGCTGAAATCTGGTGATGTTCTATTGAACATCAGTACTAATGGAGTACTTGTATGCACCTTTAGCAGTTGTGCCGTACCGTATCTAGGAACATTTTAGTCTCCAAGTCTGTTGCAATGTATAACCACAATCATGTGGCTTTGAAGATACAAACTATTCACTTAGAGTTGCCAGGGGCCCCAAGGGCCAAAATGGGGGTGCAGAGGGCATGGTGTACCCATGCTCCCCCATCATGTTGGAAAATGGCTTTGTTTGTTTGTTTGTTTGTTTGTTTGTTTGTTTGTTTGTTTGTTTGTTTGTTTGTTTGTTTGTTTGTTTGTTTGTTTGTTTGTTTGTTTGTTTGTTTGTTTGTTTGTTTGTTTGTTTGTTTGTTTGTTTGTTTGTTTGTTTGTTTGTTTGTTTGTTTGTTTGTAGTCCACCTTTCTCACTGAGACTCAAGGCGGATTACACAGTATGAGATTAGTACAATCAGTAACAAGTACATTTCAATAGAGTATCAAGGGCATTTCCATAAACAATGCCATAGGATAAATAGATACAGGTTTATTAGCAAGAATCCAATGCAGAGTAGAAAAAATACTGAAGCAGAACATAATCAATTCTAGGACTAGCATTAGACATCATAGAGCACTGGTGGTACATGGGAGTACATATTTAAAGCAGCAGATAATACGTAAGGTAATATTTTCCAGTGTGACCGAGGAGCCGCATGGTGTGCTGAAGGCCAGTTCAGTAAAAATCACCTCCAAATGGGTGATTTTTATTGAACTGGGTTTCAGCAGGACCTGTGGCTCCCTTGTTATGCTGGAAAATAGAGGAGCTGTGAGGTATGCTGAAGCCCGTTTTAGTAAAAAACACCCATTTGGAGGTAATTTTTACTGAACTAGGCTTCAGCATGCCCTGTGGCTCCTCTATTGCACTGGAAAATGATGTCATTATCTGGTGTGATGGGAGTGCGGGAGCATGCACATGCGCTTCTCTCTTCATGCTTCCCCTCCTCCAGCCAGATGAGTGGGGCCAGGGGATGCAGGCAAGGATTCCCCACCCCACATAGGGCAATGGAAAATTTATATTCATGCACACAATGAAAGAAAGGAAATAAGAACTATGTGTTAAATGTAAACTGCAGGTGAGCTGTACATGTCAATATTTTGCCTCTCAGATGTAATCTGCATGTTCCCAGAAGCAGGAATACCTAGCATTCATTAAAAAGCCATCAAATGTGCTGAGTTAACTGATGGCCCTGAGAGTTCATCCTGCCATCCTGAGGATTCCCCCCTGCCGCCTACCAGCTGATAGTTTAAAGGGCCCTTTCCTGTCACATGCAAGGGGCAGGGCCCTTTAAACACCCCACAAACTGACCTTCCCAATGTCCAATACACACCAAATTTGCAGGGGACATAGTCCTCACTGTCCTCTGAAGACCCCCCCCCCCAAGTTTCAAAGAGATCGCACCCCGGGAAAGGCATGATCCACAGGTCTCCCCATTGGCTGTCATTTTCTCTTCACAGAGGCAAAAACAGGACTCTCTGCTGGAAGTACTTTGAAGAGTTAAAGCCAGAAGGAAAGGTAGAAGAAGTTCAGACAGAGTTCAGTCCCTCCTTGCCTCCGGTTGCCAAGGGGATTGATTGCAGTAGGTGCCAGACATAACTCAGTTGCACAAATGGCCTGCCCCACACAGGTCACATTGGGTTGTAACCTTTGAAGTTTCACAAATCAAGATCTACAAAATGTCTCTCAGTCTTGGCAGCTTGCATAGCAAATTGTGCAACATGAGAATAACATATTTATCACTCTTCAATTTTTTTAAAAAAAATGAACATAGGATGAGAAGCTTCTTTGACAAAGTGCATACTGAACAAGACCTCACTGTAATTTTTTTGCTTATGATATTTGTACTTCTTCGCTCCATCTTTAAAATACAATTTTCAATAAAAGGGGGAAGTAAAGCTTCTTTCTATAGCTTTTATTCCTATAACAAAATGTAATAGATTTTCAAACCATCCTTAGTTGACTCTATTGGTTGGAAAGCTTGCTTTAAGGTGAAGGGAATTAATTTCCATCATATAAGTCACTTGATTCAGGGTCTAATTAAGGACCTCCCCACACCAACAGCACCTGGCTTGCTGCTAGTTTGTCTCGCAGCTTAATATTTAGCCATCCAGTTTTAAGAAAGTTTTTGACTTATAATTAAGTGATTTTGCTTGGAAAAGACCTAAAAGTTGCCTTTGTGAGCCAAGAATGATTGCACAGCAATTGTGAGAAGCCAATTCCTTTAAATATAATTCTGTATAGTTCTGGAGTTTGGGTACAAAGTATTTCAGAGGACATTGATTCTTTTCTCTTAAATTTTTGAGAAAAATAACCAGATTGCCTAAATGTGTATCTGGTATAGCATTCTGGCAACACTTGCAATTCCTTCCTTAGAATCTTCAGCTTGGCTATATGAATTTAGATTCTTTTTAATTATAGATCTAGACTTCTTCTCAGGTTATGAGACCATTCCTTCCTGAGGGACTGGAGAAGGTTGGTAAATCAAATATTAAAACAGTTGGACTTTACTTTTGATCTCTTACTATCAAAGGGGAATGATAAAATAGCATTAGTTCAGGTTAAAAAACAGCTGGGTGACCTTGGGTCAGTCACAGCTCTTCCAGAGCTCTCTCATAGGGTAATTGTGAGGAAAATAATAACACAATTTATAAACTGCTCTGAGTGGGCGTTGTTGTCCAGAAGGGTGGTATATAAATCAAATGTTGTTGCTGTTGTTGTTAGTACAGATTTGTTAGCTAAAGAGTTCTCTCTTCTATTATGTATTAGAACCTCTGTTGACCACCTCTACATATATAAAATCTTTGACTACCTCCAGATATTATAATATTTTTCTGGCTGCTAGAATAAATGCTGTGCCATTGCTTGAAGTTTTGTTTTGAAGGAAATCCTTTTTCAGGGTGTTGGTACTTTTACAGTACAGGGAAGATAGGCACTTTGGCTTGTTTGGATCTGGAATGTCCTTTATTTAATAAAGATAGAGAGAAATGGATAACCCCATCTATGAATAACGGCCAGAGGTTATCTTTTCTTTTGCACAATATTGACCCAAGCATTACTAACTCCCTGGCTTCTTATCTTTTAGTAATTTAGCATAAAATTAAAATTTTAAAATCAGGATGGTTTTTTTTAAAAAAAATCAGTGTGGTTAGGCCAATAAAGTTGAACCATTAAAAAGAAAGGAAATATAATTCTAGAATTGCAATGCCTGCCAATAATTTAAAATAACAAATCCAATTCTGGTTGAGAATGTATGTATTGGTTTCCATCAGTAGCTAAATGTTGTGAATTTTGGAAAGGGGGAAGGGGAGGAGGAGAATTGCCTGAAGACGAAGCGATCTGAGGATTTAAGGAACAGTTTCACTACACAATCAGTTACAAGTGCTCCAAACCTGAGCACTATGTGACAGTTGGCCAGATACATGTTTCAAAAACTCTTAAAGCAGCTTAGAACAAAAAGTATATTTTATTTCTAAAAAACAATAACAAATGGAAGCCTTGGAGCTGGTAGAAAGCTAAGCCTAATTTGATTTCCCCATGCCTTGGAATTTCAGTTAGCAGAATAATAAATACCAAGATATTTGAATGCATCAACTGGATCAATTGAGTGCCATTATTTAGCATTGTCTAATTATAACATGGAGGAGGTTTATGTGCAAAAAACATAATTTTCATTTCTACAAAAATAATAGCTCCTCTGCCAGCAAAAAAGGAGAGAGTGGGCAAACCAAATACAGGACGGGGAAAGACAAGGTCAAAGCAAAACAAAAATGCTACCATCGAGGTTAGGATTTTAATCTCACAACTTTTGGCTTTGCCCTTCCTTATTCTTAGATCTTCTACCCAACATCAATCACTACATTTTGTTAGTCTTTGTAACCCTACTTGATTTTGTGCCAGTAGGATCATGTTGCTTATGTAAACCAGATAATTTATTATCTTCCATTTTAACCAGAAGGAACAGTTTCCTTTTGTCACAGAAACCACATAGTGGACTGAAAGCCTGAGAAAGGGGGAGCCAAGACGGTTGCCTGACTCCACTGTAGCAGGACTAGGGATTTGCCCAAGGACTTGAAACCAAACAGAATCTCAAGAAGGAAAATTTATTAAGCCGGCTGGCTCAGATGTGATATCATATCACTTCAAAATCTCTGAGCCCCGAATAGAGAGAGTTCAGATGCTGAAATAGTCAAGCTTGCTTACATCACATAGCATGTGGTACATAGTTGATTACAAGCTTACAATATTTTAGCCTCATCATCAAGATCATTGCCCCAGACATGACCTTTTCTTTGTGCAGCATAAATCCAGACAAATTTTCTTAAATCATCAGTTTTATCTTTCAAGCAGTCTATTCTGAGATATACAATGCTGTATACTTCTTCTTTTCTCAGGCTACAAGTTTCCTGTTCCAACAGTATCTAGCTGACTTGACAGCTATATTTTACTCTGAAGAAGGATTTTATTTAATCTTTCTAAATGTTAGTTAATCAGAACAATATTATAACAGTATTAATCAGAACAATATTATATCCAGTAAAAGACACTATTGCACTGATTAATCAGATTTTCCCAGAGGATGTAACAGCCTTATTCCATCATTGTCTGACAACCAGTTACTTCCAATGGGACAACGAATTCTATGAACAGATGGATGGGGTGGCCATGGGGAGCCCACTCAGCCCAGTTATAGCAAACTTCTACATGGAACATTTTGAAAAAACAGCTCTAGAATCAGCACCCCACAAACCCAGTGTATGGTTCCGGTTTGTGGATGATACATTCATCATTTGGAGCCATGGGGAGGAAGAATTGAGGGAGTTTTTGAATCATCTCAACAACATCCACCTGAACATACAATTCACAATGGAGAAAGAAAGTGAGGGAAAACTCTCATTCCTGGATACCTTGGTCATCCGCAAAGCAAACTTTCAGTTAGGTCACAAGGTCTACAGGAAACCAACTCACACTGATCGGTACTTACACAAAAACTCCAATCACCACCCCCGACAGAAAAGAGGCATAATGAAAACATTAGTGGATCGTGCAAGACGGATATGTGAGCCGCGCTTTCTCAATGAGGAAATTAATCATCTAAACCACGCACTTCAGGCAAATGGCTACTCCAGAAATGAAATCCGAAGAGCAATCAAACCCAGGATGAATCAAACAACCAAGGAAAAACAGTCACCTACAGGAAAAGTGTTTTTGCCATATATCAAAGGAATTACTGATCAGATGGGAAAGCTTATGGAAAAGCATAACCTTCAAGCAGTATTCAGACCCACCCGAAAAATACAACAGATGCTACGATCAGCAAAAGACAGCAGAGACCCCCTCACCTCTGCAGGAGTATACCGTATACCCTGCAGCTGTGGACAAGTTTACATCGGGACCACAAAGCGTAGCATCCAGACAAGAATAAAAGAACATGAAAGACACTGCAGACTTGGACAGCCTGAAAAATCAGCAGTGGCTGAACATAGCCTAACTCAAACAGGGCACAGTATCTTATTCCAGGACACCAAAATACTGGACAACACTTCCAACTACTTTGTCAGACTGCACAGGGAAGCCATTGAAATTCACAAGCATAAGCAAAACTTCAACAGGAAAGAAGAAACCTTAAGAATGAACAGAGCATGGGCTCCAGTTCTGAAAAACACCAGGCCAACAAAACACTCCACACCCGACAATAGCCCTGCAGAGAAGATTAGCACATCAAGCACCAATCCATATGCAAAAGAACCTCCTCAGGTTACAGTGAAGCCTCCCGCCATTAGCATTCCACACCCTGGGAAACTCTTACAGAATGACTCAGCTCAACCCCACCCCTCCTGAGTAGATACAAATGACCTACATCTTTTCCACACTGTGACACTGAGAGTTCTCTGTCTTTTGGTGCTACACCTCTGAAGATGCCAGCCACAGCTGCTGGCGAAACGTCAGGAACTACAATGCCAAGACCACGGCAATACAGCCCGGAAAACCCCCAACAACCAATATTATAACACTTATTAGTTAATAATCAATATAATAGAAAACATTTTCCTTGATGCTTGCTACACCACCATAATTGCTAGTAGACAAACCAACTGACTACCAAATACAGATCAATAGGAGCTGTGGCTCAGTAGTAGAGCTGTGCAGAAGGTCCCAGGTTCAATCCCTGGCAGCTCCAGTTAAAAGGATCAGGTACTCAGTGAGGTGAAAGAACTCAGCCTGAGACCCTAGACAGTCAGGAGGACAACAGTTAATTCTTCTGAAAGACCAAATGATGCGGCACACATAACTGGTTTTCCTGTAGTAAATTTATGAATAATATGTATTGTGTATAGTATTGTGATTCTGGATCACTCTTTTGTACTAAACTCTCTTATTCATAAAATTTTTAAGTAGAAACAGAGCTTAACTGAATGTTCATCAGGTTCATTTTTTTGCAGCAAGGATAATGTTGCAGGCATGACCTATACTCTGAAAGAGCAGCATTCTTCCTTAGGTGAAAAAATTACTTTTTGCTACAAAATCAAGTCCCTTCCCATTCTCTTATAAAATCACTTGCCAAGAAAGGGAAAATTGTGCTGGGCATTTTCCAGCAGGTTTCTGCAATAGTCACTTTAAAGGCAGTGATCACACAGCATGGTTTCCCTTCTCTCTTGGCAAACAGCATACCCTTTGCCCTTCCTTCCCATCCAGAAAACCCGTTCCATAGCACACTGTGCCAGAGGAGGTGATTCATCTCTCTTGCGCTAAGTGAAGGAGGATTGGGCTCTGCAGATTGTTGCAGATTGCTTCCCAATCTTGAAGTGGATGTCACTGGTAATTTAAAAGAGACAACTGGCAGCAATATACAAGACATGATCTTCCTCCTCTAGCTTGCCAATGTGAGGACTATCATATATTGGATGGTAGTTACCCCATCACAGAAAGCAAACATTTTAAAACTCTACTTTGTGTCCCCTCACTTGTGGCCCTGAATGGAAAGGGCCCTTTTCACTGTTAGGTAAAAAATATCCCCCCACCCCTGCTCCCGGTTTTGGATTGGCACTAAGCACAAATCAGTCATTGACTGTTGATCCAACCTCTCCCAGAAGTCAGCTTGCTTTTCAATTGGGGTGCTATCTGCAACTGATCCTCCTTCACTCACGGCAAGAGAAAAGATGAATCACCTCCACCAGCATGGTGTGCTATGGAACGGGTTCTCCTTTGAAGCAACTACTTTAAAGGAAGGGTATGCTGTTTGCCAAGTGTCTTTTGCAGCAATATGCTGTATCATAATGGCTGGAATGTGAATCAGCATTCTGCTGGTTCAAATCCCACTACTGCCATGAGCTCAGCAGGCAACCTTGGGTAAGCCACTCCTCTCAGCCCCCACTTCCCAGGTGTATTGTGGGGATAATAACAACATTGATTTTGTTCACTCCTCCGAGTGGGTACAAATCTGTCTAGAAGAGTGGTATATAAGCACAGTTATTATTGAGTCTTCAAGATTCAATGAGGTTAAGCAGGTGATAGTCTCTTGGGTATGATCTCTCCCATATTTAAAAAAGGGAACAATATTTCATCATTTTTTCAACAGCCAGTTTTATTTAGTGGTAGCATTAGAAATGGCACAGAAGTAAAGAACAGGATACATCCCGTCATCCCTTGATGAATGCTGATTTTGATAAATACAATGCTGAAGAGTCCTGATTTCAAGAGAGCAGATTAGGAAGTAATACAGAAGCTTCTGGTTTAGTGTTAGGATTTTAATTAAGCAATAGTTCTGAGACCAGAGCTGTTTCCACACGGTTTACCTTGTTCCGGAAAACAGCGAAATCTCACACAAAATCGCGCGAGAAGACGCTGTTATCGTGCAAAATCGCGCAAGAAGACGCTGTTATCGCGCAAAATCGTGCAAGAAGACACTATTATCACGCAAGAAGACGCAATAACAGCATCTTCTCGTGAGATTTCACTGTTTTCCGGGACGAGGTAAGCCGTGTGGAAATGGCCCAGCTGAAAAGGCTGAGGTAACTAACGGTTTGATCACATTTTCAGTTACCCTGGGACAATAACTTTTAAACTAATATCAGCCTGTGATTCAACTGGAAGAGTCTTTTATAAGACTTAGCTCACCTCACTTCCATCTTGAAATTAAAACTGAAGAACAGTCATTCCTAGATAATAGTTCCAAAGGAAGATATATTGCTCAGTTATCAGTCAGGTTTTCCTGGGCTAGAGCTCACTTTGTCAGATTCATTGTGTAGCAGGGTTTCGTGTTCCCAAGAATTGAGACCAAACAGAATCTTCAGGAAGGAATGATGTTTATTGCCGGCAGAGCCCAGTGTGGCTATCACCACAAAGAACTGAGCTCCAGTATAAGGAAGCAACCTCTCTGATATAGCACAGCTTACAGTTACGTCACAGAAGGTGGTCATTCACTAGCTAACGGTTATAATTTGTTTATCATTATCTAGCTCCATCATCAAGATCATTGCCCCAGACATGACCTTTTCTGAGTGTGGCATAAATTCAAACAAATTCTCCTAAATCATCAGTCTTATCTTTCAAGCAGTCTATTCTGAGATACACAATGCTGTAACTTCCTCTTTTCCCGAGCTACAAGCTTCCTGTTTCAACAGTATCTAGCTGAGTCAACCTCACAGCTATATTTTACTTTGAAGAAGGATTTTATTTAATCTTTCTAAATGTTAGTTAATCAGAACAATATTATAACACTTATTAGTTAATAATCAATTTCCTCGGTCCTAAAACAACTTCCTTGGTCTACATAAATTCAATTAGTTAAGAATAACAGACAGTGTTAAATTTAAGCAAAAGACAAGCTGTTTGAAGCAAGCTGAAAGTGATTAGAGAGACCATTGTTCATAACTATTGGCTATGTGTTAAATTTACCAATTTCCTCGGCTACAATTGCACACATACATGGAGCTTTTTTTTTCAGGGAGTACATGCCAGTATGGAGTACTGGCATCTCTTTAAAGAGTACTGCACCTCTTTATGGAGTACTGGCACCTCTTGGGCTGCGAGGGGAGGACATCACGAGAACTGGCACCCTTTTTTAAAGAAAAAAAAGCACATAGATATGCGCATACACATATGAGAAAAAAGAGTTGTAAATAAGGTCAAAGGGCCATGAAATGTAGGTGATATAGTCAGAAATGTAATGATATAAAATTCAAATTTAATTAAGCAAGTACACGTATCATTCATAATGCATTTACAGCTGTAATGAGTTATTTCTCTAGTTTTGCTACCAGCTAACAGGTTTTAATAAGTAAGTCAACAACTATAATAAGTAAGGAACTCCAAATCCTTATTCAGCCTTTATGAGAGGAAGAGAATATTGAACCAAACGCTTTTGATGAATTGTAATTGAGATCCTCCCTTTGAAATTCTTTTGAGAAAGAACAGTGACTAAGGTGTGTGCTGAAAAAGAAGGGCTGTAATTTTAGATCCAAGCTTTAGAAAGGAAATTTTGGTGTACTGGTTAAGAGTGGCAAGACTCTAATCTGAATACCCAGATTCGATACCCCATTCCTCCACCTGAAGCCAACTGGGTGACCTTGGGTCAGTCAAAGCTTCTCAGAGCCCTCTCAGCCCCACCCATCTTAGGTCATTATTATTACTATGATTGATAGGATATTAACGGTGCAGGATTCACAGCTGTATAGTTTTTTGGGGTTCTGGACGCTTGGGACCATTACTTTCAATGATGAATCTATTGGAGGTTCTGGGACATTTGTTTATAAAAATAGCACCAAATTTGCACATATTTGTCCTCCCTCTAAAGACCCCAGCCCACAAGCTTCTCCTCAGAGTGGGGGCTCTAGTGATGCTGCTCTGGAACCTCAACCCACCCAAACTCTTTGAATTTAAGAGACTGCAATTCCCCTCAAGGCCTGTTTTGCTATGACAATCAACAAGTCCCAGGGGACTTGGCAGGAATTGACTTGAGGGAGGATTGCTTCTCACATGGGCAGTTCTATGTGGCCTGCTCCAGAGTGAGCTCACCTAGCAGACTGATGATCTGGAGCAATGTGGTCTACAAAGAGGTCCTTCAGTAGAAAAAAAAACGGTTGTACATATTTGTCACTTTATTTATTGCACTGCAATCTTTTCCTTTTAAAAATCTCTTAAATAACTGTTATATTTCGAATTTCACTTCATCAGTTTTCAGCATCAACGCACTTCGCTTTATTCAAATACTTTTGTGAAGCTTGGGTACTATGCTATTATACTACAAAACCAACTTTTTAAAAACCCACAAACCAAAAAATGTTACATACCCATAAATATTATAACTGGATTTAAAGTAGTTAAATACTGTAGCAAAGCATGGGCATTAAGCTAGTCTATATATATATAAAGACAAGTGTCTTGACTGACTCATCAACCCAACCCCCTGGACCTAGAAGCGTGAAATCTGGGGAGAGCATTCCTTTTGTGGTGTAGAGGCTCACTAAGAAGGGATTTTAAGACATTCACCCTCTAAGGGGGTAAAAAGGGGTAAAATATGTTTTTCCATAGGGATACAGGCTGGGAGGCTGCTCATCTCCCCACCAAAAAATGTTACATACCCATAAGTATTATAACTGGATTTAAAGTAGTTAAATACCATAGCGAAGCATAGGTATCAAGCTAGTCTACAATAATTTATTCAGAAACACAAGTTCACATAGGCAGAACATAAGATGGACCTACAGGGCTGACACATGACAAAAACCACACTTTAGTTCCCATCCTGAACATCAGTGTCCATCTACTGCTACAATAGAAAAGGGCAGCAGTTATTACAGGCCAAAAAAACCCTAATATCATTAAAAGGTCCTTTCTCAAAGTTATATTCTACTTTCGTTTCTACATTAATTTTCTGGCATGAAATGTGTTATATCACAATATTCAAGCCATTTAGAGTTGGAGAAATACTGCACAGATTGGCCACAATTACAGCTCTAGGTAGTTATTCCATCTGTGTGGAGGCAAAGAAGCTCGGCATTAGCAACATGTGCAGGAATAATGATTTATTTTTATGAATGAAAATGAAGATCTCTTGAAACTGAAGAGAAGTGCCAGTGTTCAGAATGCTTAACAGGTGGGTTTGTTAAACAGACACTTGGCAGCTTGTCTGAGTGCTGCTGTTCAATAATACTATTTTTTCCATTTATTTTTTTCTCATTTTCATCCCATTTATCCAACTGGCCTAACATTCAGTCTGAGAAATTAAATGCTCCCCAATAGCATAATGTTTACCTTGTGCTGCCTCCTGACATGATATAAAGTGACATAATGTAGGCACTGCCGTCACATCTGATGTCTTAAAATAACTTAAATGGGATGTGTCATGACATGAAATCATAGGAAATGACGCATTGCAAATTAATATTTTTTTTTTAAAGCAGCAGATGGGCCTGCAGTGCCTTCTTCAGTGGCGCTCGTACTTTTGGTGGAACCTGTCAAATATCAGCAGAATTGCATGCTGATTTCCTTGTGTTGTAAACTAGAGGAATTTAACATATCTCCTCTTGGGGGTTGGGAGAAGATTGGTTGTGGTGCAGTTTTTAAGACCTTAACTGAATCTGTACACTGAGACTCTCTAAATTAGTAGTATGTCTGGGAGATAACCATGCAACATTTTCAGATGTTTTCAGTTTCCAGACGTTAATATATCCACAGTCAAATGGTTAATAGTTAATACTTTATGATATACTTATCCACAGTTGGTCTCACATGCATGTCATGTTTTACTGGTTGTATACTGGTATTGCCATATACAGCCTATGTTATAGTAATTATTATATTAATTATAGTAATCTTGATTCATGACTAAGTCATCTGCTACCAAAGCAATGTGGGATCCACTTCTATGTATTCAGATTTGTTTAATCTCTTGCCCAGTTTCCAGAAGAAGATCACTCCAGCATCAGAAAGAACTACAGTATCGAGTAGACCTGTATGGTTCCTTCCTACATGCATTACCAGAGTCTACACACATTACCAGAGCTGCATGAGATTAAACCACATACATGTGGGTCAGACAACACTCATGAAGTGTGTGCAGTTCTTATAGCTAACTCTTTTCATAAGTGTAAAAACAACCAAGTAGATCTAAAGTTGATGGTAGTAGTAGTTGGAGTTACTATAGAGCACATGGAAGAGCAATTCCATTACCAAAGGTGATCACAGTCCACAGGCAAGAAAGGAACAGCTCTTTGTAATTACCAGGGATGTTATGTAGTTGTTTGAGTATGGAAAACTGTCCATAATAAACTTGTTGGAGGAACCGTACAATTTTTTTAAAAAGGTATTTTACATTCTTTTAGGTATCTATCAACTACTGGCATTAGCCTTCCTTACCCAGCATGTAGAAACCTGTTTCTTCTGTCCCCCATATCCAATTAGAAAACACTTTGCTTTCCAAGCCCATGGAATATGCTAGGTGATTAAGTGAAGAGAGAACTATGTAGTGACCACAAATGATAAACCAACCTAACTTCTGTGGATGCACGTATATATTGGTGGCATTAAACACTTTTCTATTTCTATGATTTGTGGGGTGTTGTAGTGCCTTCCATTTCGTTCATATGATGCACCATAAAACTTTATGGAATATTATCTTGCCCTTGTTCTTTCTTTTTTGGGCTGTCCCATCCATTAGGGGATATCCTGCCCCCAGTGGGCACATCACGCATCAGCCTGGAAGTCATCCTAAATATCTTTGTTTACAAAAGTTCAGCAAAGTGTTAGCCTTCCTGACCCATTCAGATCTGATCTAACTAACACAATCATCACACAGAAACATATCCAAAGAGGTGGACCTGCAAGTATGTGGTTCTACTTCCTTCCTGTCCAAGGAGGGTTTTTTTAAACAGAGGATGATTCATTGCTTCCTTCTATGAACAATACCATCAATCAGAGAAGAATTAGTAAATCTCCATTAATGGCTCTCTTACCATGTCTCAGCAAGATTTAATGAGTCATGATGGACAGAGATACAGTTCACAAATAGTGGATCCAGCAGAGATTCTGCCAAAGATTTTAGTAGACCATAACCCAACAGAACTAAACTGGAAGAATGGAAGTAAGAAAGAAAGAAGATGGGGGATTAAATGATACACTATTATTACAAGATGAGATAACACAGAAATGCAAGAGAGATTTGATAGAATATTGTAGAATTCACTGATACTACTGTGACAACAATATGGGAAGCCAGCAAGGCTTACATCAGAGGAACTCTGTCGGCAATAGCTGCAAGAAAGAAAAAAGAGAAACAAGATTAAGATAAAAAGAAAACAGATAAAATGAAGACATTAGAGCAAGACTGTAAAATTACAGGCAACAAGTAGAAATTGAAGGAATTGAAACAATTTTAAAAAATCAATTGGACTGGTAAGAAGTAGAAAAAATACAGAACACGTTAAAACATTTAAAGCAAAGAAATTTTGAATGTGCAAATAAGCCTGGAAGATATCTAGCACACTGTCTAAGAAAAGAAAGAGAAAAAAGAAGGGTACCTGAGATTTGGAAAGGAAATCAAGTAGTTTATGCAGAGCAAGACGTATAAGAAAAAATAAAGAACTTTTTACAGAATCTTTATAAAGAAGACTTTATAGATGTGACAGGAATGGAGAAATATTTATTAGAAGTACCAATTAAAAGATTTACACCAGAGCTTAGAAGAATATATATTTTAATGCAAGTTCTACAAAATATGAATTGTAGAATAGAATTTTTAAATTGGATGCAAAATATCTACATAAGTCAAGAAGCAAGAATTTTAATAGTTTTTAATGGAAAAAAATTAAAATAGCAAAAGGAATGTGACAAGGTTGTCCAATATCATTGTTATTATTTATTTCAACAATGGAAATATTGGCTGTTGTTGGATTAAAAAAAAGATAAAGAAGAATATAAGGTGAAAAGTTGTATCAGTAATTAAACCAAATATTTCTCTGAAATATACAATGGAACAAATAATTAGATTTGGAATATATTCTGGATGTAAATTAAATAAAAAGAGGATAAAGATAATGTTATTAGTGACAACCAAAGTAGAAGAAGAAGAGACAGAAAAAATAACTGAACATGTTGTTACTAAAAAACTAATAAAATATTTAGGAATATATGTAACAGGACAAAATTGACAATTTTTATAAAGACAGTTATCAAAAAGATTGAGCAAACATTACTGAAGATTTACAAAGAGGGGAAAGGTTGAAAATTTAATGGTTAGGAAGAATTTCTGCAGTCAAAATGAATATATTACAAAAGATGAGCTTTTGTTTCAAATGTTACCTATCTATATAGATAAAAAGATATTTTAAAAATGGCTGAAAATGATAAACAATTTTGTAAGGAGTGGAAAGAAGCCAAGAATAAGGTTTAACATATTACAGGGTGGAAAAAAAGAGGTTTAGCTGTACCAAATATTAAATTGTATTGCCAAGCAGCTGCATTAGTCTGGGTGTCAGATTGAATTATAAATTCAAATCAAAAGAATGTTAAATTGGAGATAATCAATATTAAATAAGAAAAACATAAATATCTTTGGATTAAGAAATCACTAAAAACAATTCAAAACCAAGATGATAATTATTTTTTGAGACATGGCCTACTAAGAATATGGTTTCAATGTAGAAATAGGATGTCTGCCAATCTCATAATTGACATCCCCAGTTGACGTTTATTGTGATAAGTATAACAAAGAAAATTAGCCATATAACCTATGAGAATATGATGGATAGGCAAGTAAAAATAAAATCTTGGCAAACAGTTCAAGATGAAGGAAAAAACATTCCATGGTTATTATGTTAAAGTGTTATTACAATATGACACTGAAACAGAGCAAGCAAAAAATGTATGGCAAATATTTGGAGAAAATATACACTTGAGTCAGTGGGAAAATCTTTGGTCTAAAAATGTAAGTTTACTGAATGTTAAATATTAAATATTAAATATTAAGGGAGAACTGGTATAAAATGTTTTATAGATGGTATATTGACCCCTAAAGACATAACAAAAGCAAACAAAGAATATAATGAAAAGTGTTGGAAATGTCAGAACACAGATGAAACATTTTATCATATGTAGTGGACATGTAAAAAAAGTAAGAAAATATTGGATAGAGATACATGAAGAAATACAAAGGATATTAAAAGTTTGCGATGTATCTTAAAAATATTCTATTAAATATCTTACCAAGCAATATTATAAAAATACCACAGTGAATTATTTAAGTATATGGTGACGGCAGCAAGAGTAATATTCGCAGCAAAATGGAAGGCAGTGAAATGTCCAAATCTGAAGGAATGGAAGAATAAACTGAATGAATATGTGACGATGACAAAATTAACATCTTTTATACACAATAGACTGATCTCAGAATTCCAAGAAAAATTGAAAGTTTTTTTATTATATATTTGAAAATATTATAATTAAATGAAAACAGAGAATGACAGAAAGATAGACTTGGGTAATGCATATCAATAGATATGAAGATATATAGGAAAGATAAGATTCAGAAAAGGAAGAGACACTAGAGATCAAATCACAAATTTACAATGGCTAATGGAACGCATCAAGGAATTTCAGAAGAAAATCAGCATGTATTTTATAGCTTACAGCAACGCTTTTGATTGTGTGGATCATGAAAAGTTATGGATAGTGTTAAAAGAAATGGGGGTGCCACAACATCTGATTGATTTGATGTGCAACCTGTACTCTGGACAAGAGGCTACTGTTAGGATAGAATATGGGGGAACAGAATGGTTTACAATTGGCAAGGGTGTCAGAGAAGGATGCATATTATCTCCCTACCTGTTCAACCTCTATGCAGAGCATATCATAAGGAAAGCTGGATTAGATCTAGAAGACGCTGGAGTAAAAATTGGCAGAAGAACATTAACAATTTGAGATATGCTGATGACACCACATTACTAGCAGAAAATAGTGAAGACTTGAAATGACTACTGATGAAGGTTAAAGGAGAAAGTGCCAAAGCAGGATACATCTGAACATCAAGAAGCCAAAAGTAATGACTACTAAGGAGTTACACAATTTTAAAGCTGACAATGAGGAAATTGTCCAAGATTTTCTATTCCATGGCTCAATCATCAACCAACAGGGAGACTGCAACGAGGAAATCAGAAGGAGATTAAGACTTGGAAGAGCAGCTGTGAGGGAGCTAGATAAGATCCTTAAATATGTCTCTCTGGGGACCAAGATCAAGATAATCCAAACAATAGTATTCCCCATTACGATGTATGGATGTGAAAGTTGGACAGTGAAGAAAGCTGACAGGAAGAACATTGATTTATTTGAAATGTGGTGCTGGAGGATACCACGGACAGCCAAAAAGACAAATAAGTGGGTACTAGATCAAATCAAGCCAGAATTCTCCCTAGAAACTAAAATGATAAAACTGAGGCTATTGTACTTTGGTTACATTATGAGAAGACAAGTTTCTCTGGAAAAGTGGAAGGCAGTAGGAAAAGAGGAAAACCTAACATGAGATGGCTTGACTCAATAAAAGAAACCACGGCCTCCAGTTTGCAAGATCTGAGCAAGTCGGTTAATGATTGGATGTTTTGGAGGTCTTTCATTCATAGCGTCGCCATAGGTCGGAAGTGACTTGATGGCACATAAAACACACACAGAATAAAGGTATTTAAATAGAAGTGAAATAAATTTAAGTAAATTCTATAATGTATTATTTGATTATAAAAGATTATAGATTATGAATTTTATGTTTGTAAAATGAAATTTTTTAAAAATGTAAAAAATAAAATACAAATAATGGATCTGGTCAATGTTCTACAGGAATCCCAAGCTGAAGCTATTCAATAAGGGATCGGATGGTGCTGTCACATCACTGCTACCCAATCTGTTCTACAGTTAGACATCTAGATCTTTTTGCTTTTGACTTTTTCCAGACTTTTTTATAGTTGTGCATTGTGTATATAAACTGCTGGTTCCCTCAAACTGTTCTATACAGTTTCTATATTTAAATCTGTTGTTACTGCCTTTTTCATAACAGAGTTTCAAATTTTGCTTCAGTCTATCATGCAGTATTTCATTTAGCTCTATTCCTCCTTATGTCTATTTTTATCACACACATATCATTATATTTTGAAATACTATTATCAAATTCTATTCTTAAGTTTACTCACCTAGCTTTATAGCTTGCTATTCAAATCCACTGGTGATGCAGTAGAAGTCTTAAGCTGCTGCCTGACAGTGATGGTCAAATGGCTGAAGGTGAACAAATTGAAATGGAACCCTCACAAGATGGAAATGATGCTGGTTAGGAAGGCAGATACGCTGAAGGACATTGTACTCCCCGCTTTTGATAGAGTTGGCCTGACCCTGGCACACTCAGTTAAGAGCCTAGCGGTTCTACTGAAACCAGCACTACTAATAGAAAAGCAACTTAAGGCAGCTGAAAAATATGCTTTCTACAAACCCACTGTAGCCTGGAAGACGGCCCCCTATCTTAACACAGCCAATCTGGGCATCTGGATCCATACCCTGGTGACTTTGAGGCTAGACTTCTGTAATACACTCTACATAGGTCTCCCCTCAAAATCAACTCAGAGACTCCAGCTGGTGCAGAATACCACAGCTTATTTATTATCAGGCGCTAGGCAAAGCATGCATATTACTCCCATTCTGCAGTCACTCCATTGGCTACCCATCAATTTCCAGGCAATCACATACAAATCTCTTCATGGTCCTGGTCCCTCATATCTATGGGACCACCTTTCTACCTCTGACTCACAACAGCAGCAGTTCAACTCAACTCAACAGGGCCTTCTGCACTGCAGAAGTCACCCTACAAATGGGCAAAAGCAACATAAGCATGCAGTCTCTGTGGTGGTACTCACCTTGTGGAATGGCCTGCCTGAGGAGGTAATGAAAGTTCCCATTCTCCTGGCTTTCTGCAATATATGCAAAACTATATTATTCAGAAGGGCTTTTTACACAGGTAAAAGAACTGCACTGTAAGGAAATGGTTCAGAGAGATGCATTGGTAAAAGGAAAGGAACTGTTGATGATACAACTGTGTACTGTCTTTTGCTGTGATTATGCTCCTACTGGATAGCTTCTCTGTGTTATTTAATATGTCCTGTCAATTTGTTTATGCTTTGTTTCAGAATTGTTTCGACTCTGTATTGGATTCCTGTTGTTTTCAAATATCTATTGTATTATTTATGGAATGTCCAAGCCGTTGATTGTATTGACTGACTCTGTGCAATCCACCTTGAATCTCAGTGAGATAGGCGGACCATAAATAAATAAAATTAATAAAAATAAAGTAATAGAAAACCACTTTTTTTACTTCCCAATGGCTTTGATTCACGTTCCAGTCTTTTTTTATTCTGAGACAAATGTTTTGTATGCTACCTGGCTTCCTCAGAAATTTTTATGATGTTTTTTTTAATATATTTCCTTTATTTTTCTTTACATTACTGCATCAATTTTCTAGTTTAGTATCAATCTTCATTAAGTATTTCAAATGCATATCTTTTAAAAATAGGTATTACATTAGCTACCTACTAATCCGTCAATAAGGTATCTGTTGTCAGTAATATTGCATATTGTTGTTAAAAGATCAACAATTTCATAAATATGAAGCTCTCCAAAGTGAGTGTTTGCTTTAACTCAGAGTGGGTGGATATACTAGTCTCAACAGTTAATTTTTACCAATATGTGGAAAATCATCAAATTTCAATGTAAACTGAGAAATGTGTGTGTGGAGAGTGCCCTCAAGTCATAGCTGACTTATGGCGATCCCTGGTGGGTTTTTTATGGCAACTGACTAACAGAGGTGGTTTCCCATTGCCTGCCTCTGCAACACTGGTCTTAATTGGAGATCTCCCATCCAATTATTAACCAAGGCCAACCCTGAATGTGATAATACCTGTAAGGATCATGCCAAGACACATTTCCACAAGTCTCCACAAAATTTGCAAAGCTTTATTAAACAAGTCTAGTATCATAATCTTACAATGGACATCTTTGTTCAAAATAAGCATAGATACATAAATCCCTCCCAGGCTAGCATCCATCCACTCCTTACTACTGGGAACGCTGCGTACAGGGCCTTGAAGCCTCCAAGGCTACAGAGTCTCCTTTCCCAATGCTAGGAGCAGGTTAGTGAAAACAGTCAGCTCATGGGAACCTCCCCTGTCCCCCTTCCGGCATGGCAATGGCAGATGCTAGCCTCTGACAATATCTTTACATATTGTGTTGTTGAGATTGCAGGATAAATTCACGGAAAACCTGGCTTCCTAAAACAATCTTAGTTTGTGCCAACCTGCCACACTATATGAAACCTGTAACCACTTGCTGATGGTCTAGCTACCTAGCAAGAGAAAAAAATGATCTGATTCTAATGTAGTTAGATACCTTCTGACAGTACGTGATGGCATCTTTACACCATTCTATCTTAGTAGACAGAGAGCTATCAAGTAAAAACGGGTTGTGCAAGCTCAGAGCCTCTACGCAGTGGGAACAGGTCAGATGCTGTCACATTTTGTTAAGTACTGCCTCATGCTTGGGTACCAATACTGACATACTTTTATGTTAAACTGTTCCAGTTTCAAATTGTTCTGATAGTTCAGACACTTTGTGAATGCTGACATTACTGTAATTTATTCTGAAATGCTTTTTGATGGGGGAACAGGAAAGGAGGGGTGAGCAGTTTAGTATGGACGTATGGGAGGGGGGAGACAGCTACCTAGAAAGATTTACTTAATATCAAACAGGGGGAACTGTTGCATTACGAGTCTTTCAGTAGACTGCCCTGCTGTCATTAAATAACCCTAATAAGTGCTGTTGACCTATAGGCAAATCTAAAAATCAAAAGCAGATACTGGGTAAAGGTATGATTAGCTCACTGACTTTAAAGAAGAGGTTTAAAGACTACAGATAAAAGCCAGAACCGGTGAGCTATTTAACCAGGACAGTAACTACACAGATGATTTCAGTGACAATTCCTGGTGGTTTTCCAATCAACCCCTAATGCCTAGGATTTATTGTAGTAACAGTGTTTCAAAGTTCCAAAATCATATTCACTACCAAGCACAGAGGAATAGTGATGATCATATTCCATACATTATGATATTTTTAAGGGATAATTTTCTTTTGGTACACTCATCAAAACTTTTTCCACGAAGAATCTGAGAGGCTATTCCCTGAATGTGATGTAATAGATAAAGGGTATTACATTTTTCTGAAAGAAGCCTATTTTGACTTAATAGAATCAAGGTTTCACAGGTATTAAGACAAGGGGTTGAAGCCAACCAGATTTTCCACTGGTGAAAAAAGGAAGAGAGGGTCTCCTCTGACTATCAAAAAACTTATGTTGGGGATCATGGGACCTGCATGGACAAAACGCATGTGCAGCAGCAGCTGGAGTAAGTGATGGATATAGATTTGAAGAAAAGGATTTTATATATTACTTTTATATATCACTTATATGCCTTGCACTTTTTTCCTATGCTCAGGAGCAAATGTAGTACTTGTAATGCAACCTGTAAGAATATGACACTTGAAACAAGAAGATCAAGAGAAGTATGCTGAAACTGCAAGAACTGAGAACTAATAATATACTGCTTGTAGAGCTGCACTTATGAAGTATTATGCATATGTTATATTATTCTATAAGATTCCAAAAGGAACCAGTTCCAGAGAGCCTTTTGTAGAAAACTGATTTGATGCAGCAAGCTGGTTTTGGCTTCCTGTGGCCTATTTTCCTTAAGGCCGAGAAGGAACTGGAGGAAAGGGCATAGAGAGAGAAAAAAAAGAAAACATCCCTTCTTACCAACAGACTTCAGTTATCACAGGGTACCAAGGTTGCCAGATTGAGACGCATTGGCGCTATTATGCCCAGAAGAAAGTAGGTGAGAGGTTAGAGGATATTCTTCTAAATTGAGGACAAGATAAGGGGATTGCAGGATTTGGAATTCTCCCAAGTAGAAGCGCCAACCCAGAATTGCATCTTCAAATCAGAACTAACCCTAGATACTTTACAAGCCAATAAGATAACAGATATTAGAATATTGTAATATTGTTATGATTATCTGAAAGTATTAATTGTTTGATTTCGGGAGGGGAAAGCATGTCAGAGAGGAAAGAAGAGAGGGGCCCTGGGGGAAAGGATAGGGAGAAATCTAGACGGGAGGAGGGGAGAGGGAGGGGGACTGCTGCGGCAGCCCCCCCATCTGAGCGGAGGAGGCCCTCCCCTGCGCTGCTGCCGTTCACCAGCCTGGCTTCTGGTGACAGGAAGAGGGTGCGCAAGGCTCTCTTTCCTGAGGCAGCTGCTGGAGGGCCACCCCCAAACCAGGTGTCTCAGGCAGGGGCTGGCACTGGGCAGGGGCCTGCTGCTGAGGCTCCTCCTCTTCCAGTGGTTGCGAGCCAGCTGCTGGAGGAGGGGCTGCATGTGGTGTCTCCTGGGATGGACGTGGGGCATGTGACTTTTCCATCCCTCACGATCACCCCAGGAACCCGGAGGATGTTGGAGGAAATGCCCGTGAGACCCCCCCCTGGGGCGGTCCACCCCAGTTTCCTCTGAGGCCAGCAGCAGGCCTCTCGCGGCTGTGCAGGAGGGGAGGATGCAGGGGGTCGGTTTCGTTTTCTCAGCCATGCCGGACGCTCCTCTCGGCTGGTCCGGGAGGAAACGACCGGGCACCCTGACCGGGCGGCTGATCTGCAAGGATTAGCCCCCAGGACTCCCAGGGAGGGAGCCAGGGTCCGGGACGCGGCGGGAAGAACTCCCCGAAATCAATGCGGGGAGGGAATTGCCCGTTTGTCCCTATGGAGGCCGGCAGATGTGCGCGGCGCCTCGAGTGCCGCCGGGCAACGAGAAACGGCAAGTAAAAGAAACAGGCGGAAGCCTGTAAACAAGCGAATCCCTTCTGTTCTACAAGCGTTTGTGAAGGAGAGGTTGATCTGAAGAAGACTCGCTCTTCCCCTTCGTGGAGTTCCAGAATTTTGTTGGCGCCCCCCCCCCCCCACAAAATGGCAGCAAAGAAGCAAAGTCCCGCTCTCGGTAAGTCAATCTCGGCCACCTTGCAGAAAGGGGAGTCGCTTGAAGAATTGGTGCGCAGGGCGGTGGTGGAAGCTATAAAACCCTTTGTTGACAAGCTGAACGAAACTGATCAAAGGGTGGGCTTAATTGAAAGCGAGGTGAAAACCATTAAGGCAGCAGCGGGGGGGGCAGAAAAGTCTGCTCTGGAAAGTGCGTCACTTGTGAAGGCTACAAAAAAGGAGTTGAAGTTGGTGGAGAACCAACTGATCGGGCTACAAGTGGAACGAACGCAGACAATTTTGCGTCTCCAAAACGTGAAAGAGGAGGAAAATGAGGATCTGTGGGATTTGGTCTCGGAACTACTGGCGACACCCGCGAGGACGACTAAAGAAGAGGTTAAAAGCGCCATTTTGGAGGTCCGTCGGGCTTCTTCAAAATATGCAACAAAGCGACAGTTGCCTCGTGAGATCATTATTGACTTTTCAACTAAAAAGATTCGGGACACCATCCTATATAACTCATATAATGCGGATTTGGACTTTATGGGTTTGAAAGTCAAGATTTTGAAGGACGTTCCATTTCTAGTCCGGAAACGGCGTTTTAAATATAAAAAGTTTGCAGCTCTTCTGAGGGACCATGGAATAAAGTACAAATGGTTATTCCCGGAAGGAATATGGTTCAGATATAAAGATCAGGCCTATAAGATATTATCAGAAGATCAACTAAAGGATTTTGAGAATAAAAACCCAGAATTCTGCTGCACCAAGAACGAAGAAAAGGAGGAGCCGGAGGGGGGGGGGAGAGGAGAGCATTGCAACAGCAGTTGCACAGAGAGAATTGCGTCCGGGACCCAGAAGGGGGAGGAAAGTTTAATCAGAATTTGAAATGTTTATTCTCTGTATGATTAACCACTCCATCATTATTCTATGGAGCTATTTTTGTATTATGACAGTATGAAGGGAAACATTGAAGTGTAGTGTTTAGTGTTTGTAGTTCATTCCCCCCCCTTTTTCTTTTTCCACTCCCCTTTGTCCCTTCCCTCTTCCCTTTCCTTGTGATAGTCTGGTGTAGTGTTTTGTAGTTATGAAAAATAAAAAAATTTATAAAAAAAAAAAAAGGAGGGGAGGATGCAGGAGGAAGAGGCAGAGACTGTGCTGGAAGAGCCCACATCTCTGCCCTTTCAGCCTCGTCCATCCCCACCTGCCCGGCCGAGAGTGGGACACGGTGTGTCCGGCCAGAGCACCTCACAGGGGGGTGCCTCAGGGTGGTCCCGAAAGCGCTTCTCCTGGGAAGCGTGGGATGCCCTTTTCCTCCGAAATCTGGAGGCACTTCCAGAGAACGGAGGATCCCCGAGCAGCCCAGTGCCTGCATTGTAGGCAGCACGTCAGCCGTGGCAGAGATGTGCGGCATCTCTCCACGTCTGGGATGAGGTACCATATGAAGAGGCACCACCAGGCGGTGCTTCTTCGGGAGGAGGGTTCAAGTGGCGCCGCACGGCCACCAGCTAGCCAGAAGGAGGCAGGCTCCTCTGGTGCTCTCCCCCCAAGGGTACCTGCAGGGAAGGGACGCCAAGCCTCTTTCCCGGAGATGCTTGGTATGCAGGGCACTAGTGTGCCCAGAGAGGGGATCTGGAGGGCGAGCTGGTGCCTCCCGCGCCACATCGTCAACATGGTAGCGGTGGATGGGAGACCATTTTCCATAGTAGAAGACTTCGGCTTCTCAGGGCTGCTCCACGATTTCATTCCCCGGTACGCCGTCCCTGCTCGCACGACGTTGAGCAGATCAGTGGTGCCCTCGTTTTACAGGGCTGCCAGGGACCATGTGAAGGCACAGCTGTCCCGGGTTGCCGGGAGAACTGTGCACTTCACATCCGACATCTGGACCTGCCCAAGTGTGCAGCAAGCGTACCTCTCACTTACTGCTCACTGGTGGGAACCTGAGGCGGTTGTAGGTGGGGGCCGGGGGGAGGTGCCTAGCACAGCTAGCCAGGGAAGGATGGGAGACCGCCGGGCCGGCTACTGCAAGGCCTTGCTTCACGCCGAGGTGCTCGACGTGTCCCACACGGCGGAGAACATCGCTGCCACCTTAAGGAGACAGTTGGAAGAGTGGATAGGCCAGGGACCCGCCACCGTGGGATGCATGGTGACAGACAGTGGCAAGAACATGAGGGCGGCAGCGCGTCTAGTGAGCCGAGAGTGCGTCTACTGTGTGGCTCACAAGCTTCACCTAGTGGTGAGAGACGCGCTGGGGTTGGGCTCCTCGAAAGAACCCTTTGATACCCGGACCCGTGAACTCCAGTTACTGATCCAGAAATGTTGGAGGCTCACGGGTCACTTCTCGCGCAGCGTGAAGGCCACGCACGAACTGCGCCAGACACAGGTCAGGACAGGTGTGCCAGAGTACGCTCTGATCACTGACGTTAGCACTCGCTGGAACTCCACCTGCGCCATGCTTGAGCGCTTGGTGGAGCAGCAGGCCGCACTCCACGCGTGGCTCTCCGAGAGCCACAGTGCGAATCAGGTGGGTGAGTTCAGCCGGGAGGATTGGCTCACCATCACCCAGACAGTGGAGGTCCTGAAGCCCTTCAAGGACTTCACTGTGGCGGTCTCGTCAGACACGGCGATCCTCGGTCTGGTCATTCCCCTGGTGCACACGCTCCAGAGGAATCTGGCCACCCTTGCAGACCGGGTCGTGCCCCGTGCTGACCTTGTTCCAGCGGTGAGCGCATTAGAGAGAAGGCTGCAGCAGGGCATAGCTGCCAGGCTAACTCCTCTCACTAAGGAAGAGTCATACATGTTGGCGACCATGTGTGACCCGTGCATAAAGGGCACTTTTGCCGAGCGGGACAGGAACCTCACCCAAGCCAGAGACGGGCTCTGCTCTTGGGTGAGGCGCAGGCAGGCCAAAAGGGGACGCCTGTTGACAGGGGGGACGCAAGAGGGGCCCTGCCGTGCGGGTCCCTCTGACGCCCCCTCTGCGCAGGCCCCCCCACGGCCACCACCGAAGTACCGATGGAGATGGAGCTGCTCCGGTGGGCCCTCGTCCCCTCTGGGGTCGTGAGGACCGTGAGAGAGGATCCGGCGGAGGCAATGGTCAGGGACTACCTCACAGAGCCCTGCGAGTTGCTCTCCACCGATCTGCTCAGCTACTGGGCCAGGAAGGAGTCGTTCTGGCCGGACCTCTCCCTCGAGGCGCAGCGGCTGCTCTCATGCCCTCCGACAAGCGTGGAGAGCGAGCGCATCTTTTCACATGCGGGTGACATTGTCGGCCCACATCGCACTAGCCTTCTCCCATGGAGAGTCGAGCAGTTGACCTTCCTGAAGGTCAACTTCCTGAAGGTCAACTCTCGCCTCTTCGATTTCTCAGGACTGGACTTCCAGAGTGACTGAGGTGAGCCCAACTGGTGGCCTGCTTCCTCTGTGAGTCCAATCCTTTGGAATCGCGCTCTCCCCTGCATAAAACCCTGTAGACGCAGTTAAAACCGGCCAGTAGAGGGAGGGTGGTTAGGAACCAGTGGCAAAGGGAACCCCCCCCAGCAATTTGAACCCCCCCCCCCCCCAAGGGAATTAAAAACCTCTCCCAGCACTGAGACAGACCCAGTGGGACCAAATTTATTCAGAAAAATAATGCCCCAGAAACATGGATTGCCACTGGAGGGAGAAATAGGTTAGATAGGGATTGCTTAGGTGGGGATTAGGGAATGGGAAAAAATCATATGTTTTTCACTGTTTTTCACTGTTGAAATCTTTGTAAAAAAAAAAAAACAAAAAAATGTTGTGGTTATGTTTTTTCAAAGTTGATGAAATGTTCATGTTTTAAAAAAAAAAACCAAAAAAAAATTGTGGTTATGTTTTTTCAAAGTTGATGAAATGTTCATGTTTAAAAAAAAATTGTTGTAATGTTAATGTTTGGTTTGCTGGGGCGGGGGATGCGGGAAGAGTTGTGGATGGGCACCAGCCAATGATGATCTCTCGCAGATGTTTCCAGGTAAATGCTGAGGCTGGTGTGGGGGTGGGGGGAAACCTCTGCAACACTGCTCCAGAAATACCAGTGTCCAGTGCCTTGGCAGTGCCCAGTCCAGCTTTTTGTGCCTGAACTGAAAGCATAGCCGCAGGAAATGACATAGGTTCTGCTGGACCCTGTTGCAGTGGTTTCCCCCCATCAAGTTGGGTTATGGAGGGAGAGTGGTTTTAAGCTGGTAGTTATGATAATCTTGTCTAGTGTGGGCTTCTTTTTCCATGCCCAGTTGTGCCCTCCTACTATGTAACCTGAATATGTTCTAAAATTTAGAGTTTGTCCTTTTCAAAAAAAAAAAAATTAAGATTCTCTGATGTGTAGTTAATTGTGTAGTGCTTTTGAGTGGGGGACAATTAGCGTGATATGTTGTGATTTGTTGACCTATTGTAATTTGAAAGTGATAAAATAAAGTTTTTTAAAACTTGAATCATTGTGTGTGTGTTCCCTTCTTTGATGTGAGGTTGGTTCCCATCATTGGGAACAATGAGCCAGGCTGGCCAGCCTTCTCTGTAGGTGGACGTGGGGGGTCAGGGGGTGGTTGTCTGTGTGCCAAGTCAGGTGCTCTTTCCCAGGGATGAGTTGGCACTCAGGACAGGAGTGTTCCCATTGTGGAACCCCTGGGCTATGCGGATTTGCCCTGGGAACGAGAGTTAGGAACTTCCCAAAGGGGGAGGGCTGGCCAGCCTGTTCCTGGGGTTATGGGTGTGGGGCAGCTGGGGGTGGATTTGGGTCTGTGAGGGGCTACTGGGGGGATTTGGGTCTTTGTTTGGCAGATGGGGGTGGAATTGGGTTTGTATGGGGCTGTAAGGAGTGGACTTTGGGGGATGAGAGCACCTACTTGGGGACTTTATTCTCTGGTAGCCCTTTGTTCCCAATTAGGCCCTGGCTACTGTCTTGGTGAGGGCTTCCATGCCTCTGTCAGTTGCTGGCCCTCCTTTGCCATCTTTATCAGAAATTGGCCTAGGGCTGCCAAACTCCAGATAGGGCCTGGAGTTCAGGTTACAGAGAGTGGTTCCCTGGAGAAAATGGCAGCTTCCAAGGGCAAACTCTTTAGAGGGCAAAAGTTGCCCATGGATTCTAGGGGAAATCCCTACTCAGATTTCCGTTTCAACAAGTCCCACCCCCAAATTGCCAGGAACTTCCAAGGCCAGAGTTTGCAACCCTACAGAGATCCCATTTCCACACTCCATAGCCTTGGCACGGTAGGTGTAGCCCCCATGGAACATTTTCAGGTTCCTGATTCCAAATTCAATGACGCCAATGTAAGACAAGCCAGACCATCATCAAAAATGGGTTTTAAACAGCAGTGGCATTGGGCTGTATTTTACTCGTTCACTTGTCTAGTTGTACCCAAACATGTTGCTTATGTTTTTAAAATCAAAGAATTTTAAGTGTGGCACTAAAGACTTTTTAAAATGGTTTTTAAAATATATTTTTTATTTTGTAGTAATTAATGTGGCATTGCTCAAGGCCTTTTGGCCAAATGAGCAGTTTCATTAAAGTAAAAGTTGGACAAAGCTGACAGGAAGAAAATGCATTCAAACTGTGGTGTAGGAAAGTTTTAGTTTACATATAACATGGACTCCCAAAAAGACATGTAAGTGTCTTCTAGACCAAATCAAGCCTGAATTCTCCCTTGAAGATAAAATGATTGTGCTTTGGACACATCATGAGAAGACAAGACTCACTAGAAAAGACAATAATGCTAGGAAAAATTGAAGGCAGTAGGGAAAAGAAGAAGACCCTAAATGTGGTGGATTGACTTCAGTTTGCAATACATGAACAAGGTTGTTGGGATATTTTGGAGCTCATTAATTCTTAAGTTCACCATAAGTGATTTGAATGCATAAAACATACACACATACACATAATATATATATATCAGTGCATATATAACCACCACCACCCCACCCACCCATTTATTAGTTTATCTTATGCCCTGGTTTTCTCCCCCCAGAAACCTATAGTGGTTTACACACTATTGTTCTCCCTTGCTTTGTTTTAACATCATCATAACAAACAGGGTAACAATAGACAGCTGCTCCATGCCCCACATTGGGAGTGACTTCAGCCGCCGATGGCCTTCTTAGTAGTTGAAGGGGGTGGAGGGGAGGAGAGGGAGACAACACACTCCAGCCTACTCAATCTGGGGTCTAGGTAACAAAATGGAAAATGGCAGCAGCAGGAGCTCCTGCCCACTCCACATAGGGCAAGGGCCACCCATTGCTTGGCCTTGGCAAGGAGCCAGTGGTGGGGCAGCACTGATTCTGGGGCCCCGTCCTGCACATTTGTCCAGGGCCCCAGGATCAATAAGACTGCCTCTGAAAAAAACAATCAGTGTGATTGTTTGAAATGCCATGTACTTCTTTCCTACCTGAGCTTGCTTAAAATTTGAAGGATGGTGGCCTTTTATTTTTAAATAATGAAGACAATCCTCCAAAAATGTGCTCAAATATCTCCCATTAAATCATTAGAATTCAAAAGTGTGTCCAAAGCACATCCTCAATGTGGTTACCTATTCAATAAACAAAGAATGTTCTTATGAATGTTCTGTTCTGATGTAATAAAACATGCTTTGGTATTCTGAAATTTATGGCAGGAATGTAAATGTATCTAGATTGTATTTTGCAGACAGCTTGTTTCAATCAAGAGGTGACTCATCCAGAGCCAGTAAATAACATCTGATACCATCACTGGCAAATGAAAGTGCACACACGCACAAATCCTTCAAATGACAAAGGCAAGTAAAATATATGGACCTGATTTCCAGCTGACCAGGACTATAAGCAATGACTAAAGCATGAACTGTAAATGTCTGAATAAGAGGTCTTTTCATATACTCAAAGTGCATTGCAGATGGACAAGATTAGCACCTGGCTGTACATGTGCATTATCTGTTTTCACTCCCACCTTGTGGAATGACTTGCCTGCAGAATGTACAAAACAGAAATATTCAGAAGGGCATTTTTATAACGAGATTAGAATCATAAAAGTTCAGTTTGAGTTTTTTGTTTAGAGAATAGATAATATTGTAATTTAGTGCAATGTTATTGTAGGGTGTTGCTTTTACTACACTGTTTTTATCTTTCTAATCTACTTTCTGCATTATGATATGTCAGTTTCTTGTTTTCTAATTCTGTAATCCTAGTGCTATTACATTGTTTATTGTATGGCAATAGGAAAGTTGCCGGCGTTAGACATGTGTCTAACGACCCCCACTGAAATCAATGGAACTTAAATTTCCTCAGTTTGGGGTGGATTATACCCCAGAGTTTGTTTTTTGACATTATATTACTAGTAACCCCAATCCAGCACCAGTATGATGCTATTCTATCCCCCACATATGGATGGAAAGGTAATTTTGTTTTATGCTGTGGAAGGAGGATAACGCATTCATGTTCTTTTTTTTCACTTTAGTCAGATTTGGAGCAGCTCTTTTAAATGCCCTTTCTCTGCTACTCATTCAATAAAATGTATTTATTTCTCCAAAAAAATAAAATCAAAATATAATTTGCAAATGTTCATGCAAATATTCTCCAAATATTATTTTCATATTCAAATATATATTGAATGTTCCAAAAGCCCTTTCAATCTCACTCAGGAAGTTATGTGTAATATATTCCAGAAGCTTTGGAAAAGTCCAGTGTCCTTTAGGACCTCATTATTCAGTATTATATCAAGATTTTTTTTAAAAAAAATGCAGCAAAGGGGGCACTTTGCATCATAGAATTAGAGATGCCAAGAATTTCACAGCAAATGTATTCATCATTTGAATTTACCTGCTTCAACAGCTGCAATCTGAGCAAGTCAATTCCCAGATTTGTTTGGTTCAGTGACAAACAGCTGGGATGGCAGGTGAACGTGTCTGCAGCTGCTTGCTAGCTGTGTTTGCTACTTTCTTTAATTTGCTTGAGCATGTGAAGCCAGCAATCAGATCAGCCCCTGCTCATGACACACTTGGTTGCCTAGCAGAAAGTGCAAGGAAGGGCTTTCTTCAGGGCAGCCTGTCCTTCATTACAGGGAGCACATTGCAGGTTTTGTTGCTCAGCTCAGTCATGGTGTGCTTGCTATCAAAATGTTCTTTTTCTTTTGGGGGTGCTTCTTACTGTGCTGCAAAATTATTTTGAATTTTTTACTTCAATTTTTAGGGCACCAAAACCAAATTATTATTTATTATCATTTATTTATAACCTGCCCATCTCCCCAGTGAGGACCCAAAGTCCTCTCCTCTGTTTTATCTTCGCAAGAACCCTGAGGCTGAGAGTGCGTGATCAGTCCAAGATCACTCAGCAAGCTTCCATGCCAGAGTGGGGATTTGAACCTGGGTCTCCCTGATTCTAGTCTGACACTCTAACCACTATACCACACTGGCAATGGTGCTTTGAAAAATTGCACACATGTGAAAACATTCCCAATCCAAACAGATCAGCAGGCCTTACTATTGCTGAATAATACAGAAGGGAAAAGCAAATGGTGGTACTTTTAAAAAGTAAAGCATTGATTTGCCAGTACGTTTTATGCTCAGTGATTGATTTAACTCAGCTTTAGTGCTGCTGAGAGAAGTGGCATACAGTAATGATTAAAGGGGGAGCACCACTAGGCTATGGCCATCGTCATACGGCCATAAATTTAGCGCCAAACTAGCGATTTCGCCATTCTCCCCAATTCATGCCTTGTGACTCTTTATGTCGTCTTTATCCACTTCCATGTGAATGCCCTGGATCGACTATGAATGCTTTGCAACACCAGAACGCTCACTCTCCCAGATCATCTGTCTCACCTAACACTGATTCTCCTGCCCTACACTCCCACAAGCCCCAGCGCAACCCGCAATTAAGCCTCAAAGTATTTTTTTTAAAAAAAAACATCAGTCTTATAGCAGTATAGCGCTATAGCAATATTCTGCCATGGGCGGGAAACCTCTGCTACCTACGACGGTTGGCTTTTGGGTTGGCCCAGCACAACATTGGTATAATAGAAGAACGATATAGCGCAAATATGCGGAAAAAAATTTTTTTAAGGGGGGCAGGATTTTTAGGGCCCCATTTCCAGAGACACTTTGACTGACTGTCGAATTGCACTTTCCCCTTTTAATGTGACTGACTGGAAGCACAAGCAGTCATCAAAAGATGGGAGAATCCATCCTAATAATGGTAACAGAAGAAACGATTTCTAGTGCAAAACTGACGAAATAAGGGCCTGTGTGACGATGGCCTATGTGGCCACAGTACATCACAAAGGGGTACATGTTAGTCTGTTGTAGCAAAATAAATGACACCTAAAAACTAAGTACATTTATTTTAGCACGAGTTGAAGAAGTGAGCAGAGACTCACGCAACTTCATATTGAAATAAATATAGTTAGCCTTCAAGGGGCCACTGGATTTTTGTTTTATATTTACAACAGTACTGCAACCCTTTGGATAGCCACAAATAGGTTGTGTGCAGTTGAGTCAAACATTTAAAAAATGGTTGCTTAATTACAACTGTCATGTGTGAAAACTGATTGTGCTGGACTGTGCAGTGTTGGAATGGAGTACAATAACCGCAGACAGGTCACACAAGCAGTCAAATCACAGGATAGTATGCTTCAAACAACCAGTTAAAAGGTATTTTTAAGGTTACAAAATGATGTGGTTGAGAGCAGGGGGGCTGATTTCCTTCCACCAAATAGCACAAAGCATAGTGGTCTTCCATTTGGCAAATGATCTTGGATTTTAACATACACTCAACTATAGAGTTTTACTAGGTTTTTCATAGGCTCACTAAATGACCTGGGAACAATGTAGTAATATTGTTGGAGTTAAGCATCTGGCAACTTGATTAATGCCTGAATGGGAGATCAGTAGGAGTCCCTTTGAAGAGAAGTGTCACAACAAATATATTTTATTACATATGCAGCATTACCTATGCCTCCTTCCATTTTCATTAAAAATTAGATGACAATAATTTGTTTCTAGACAGCACTGTCAAATTTATTTTGATTGGCACATTGAATATTACTCACACAGATCTTTCTATTCTGTCTTTTTGGAGTAATCATTCTGTTTATTTGTCTATCGACAGTGTTGCCATATGTCTTCCTTCAAGAGGCCCTGCACTACAGATGTTAGGTATCAGTCTTGTATTTAAAGCCAATGGACATATTCTACTCACCAGGGGATGTTCAACAACAGAGCAGCTGTGCCCAATTGGAAAGTAACTGGAATACTGATGGCAATAATGTGCCTCTAGTCTGTATGGCTAATGCAGTTGAGGACAAAGAGCGTGGTATAAGAGATTCATGAAGGCAGGAGAAGTCAAATGAAATCATTTTCATTGAATGTGATGGACAGGAAACTCAGTTGGTATAATGTTGTTTGTAACTTCCCTGAAGAAAACAGCTTGGTCAAAATGTTTGAGTGACTACTTTTCTGAAATGCAATTTCTTTTTTGTTTATACCCTTGTTTATACACAGAGCCCCATGGCACAGAGTGGTAAGCTGCAGTACTGCAGCCCAAGCTCTGCTCATGACCTGAGTTCGATCCTGGAGGAAGTCAGGTTCAAATAGCCACAACACTGAAAAGCACCATGACCAACTTAGTATCTCAGGGCCAAGCTACACATGACGAAAGACACTTGCCTGGCAAGTGGATTGAGTGGAGGGCAAGTGAACAGGGAGAAATACACTTGCCATTCAAGTGTCATTTGTCACTTGTAGCTTGGCCCACAGTCTCCAAGAGTACAATAAAGCCAGAATCTTTTTATGTATGTTCAATCAAAAATAAAGAGGCAAAAAAGTCTACAATAGCCAGTGAATAGCATCCACATATCTTGCTTTTTGAAACATTGCTTTTTGAATCACAGCAGGGGGGTTCCAAATTAGTCTGGAGTAACTGTGCATAGGATTGCACTGAAAACTATGAAAGGCAGCTTGAGAAGGATATAGGAGACCAAGAGAATAAGAACTGGGTTGTGAAACATGCCTTTTTAAAAGGCTGTTGTAAAGAAGCCTGGAAGGGCTGTACACACACATTTGCAGGTCTGTTAAGGGTTAATCTCTCTCACAGTCAGAGAGCTTTGAATGGCAGGCTACTCCAAGGCTTTGAATTGGGTAGCCTGGGCTGGAGAGAGGAGGGTTTTGTTGTTGTCCTCGTCGATGATGATTTTGTTGTTGTTGTTGCAGAGAGAGATGAAGTGTGAAGGAGGTGAGGGTCAGAGCCCTAACAGAGAGAGCAGTTTTAACACCCACAGGAGAACTGGGAAAAGATGGCAAGGAAGTTTGGAAACTGAGTGCAGACACCCAAACAGACCAAGGAAAAGGATCTTCTAAGGAGAGGAGATTTTTCCCCACTCAGTCAAACAGGGAGGTAGCTCTGGAAACTGCCTGTGGAGACCTTCAGATTCAGTTAACTACTGAAGAAAATGATTGGTGTTTGTAGAGAAGGGGATTAGGGTACTAGAAAGTGGGTACCAGCATTCCTAACTCCAAAAGTGACAGAGAATACTTTAAAAAGTATATTAGAGCATTTTGGGAAAACCAAGGGAAGAAAAGCCTTAGCACATAAGCATTTAAGTATCTGTAGAGAGCATCATAACTGAAATCTGTGCATGTTCTGATTTTCACCTCAAAGATATATTTGTTGAATTACCTCATACATTTTCAGCTCCTAATTTCATATGACCTTTCCCTTCCAAAATAAACTAGTTAATTGATGGTTGTTGTGGGTTTTCCGGGCTGTATTGCCGTGATCTTGGCATTGTAGTTCCTGACGTTTCGCCAGCAGCTGTGGCTGGCATCTTCAGAGGTGTAGCACCAAAAGACGGAGATCTCTCAGTGTCACAGTGGTTTGGTGCTACACCTCTGAAGATGCCAGCCACAGCTGCTGGCAAAATGTCAGGAACTACAATGCCAAGACCACAGCAATACAGCCCAGAAAACCCACAACAACCATCGTTCTCCGGCCGTGAAAGCCTTTGACAAAACTAGTTAATTGTTTTTGAATTTTAAAGCTTCTCTGGTGCCATTTCTGCATTTAAGGATGAGGGAACATCATAGCTGCATTACTTTGTGGGATCACTAGCTATGTCTAAGTCAAGTCCTTGTAGTGTTGCCACAAGTCTCAGCTTGTATTAGCTCACCAGTAGCACAAGAGGATACTTTGCTTGGGGGAAACAAACAAACAAACAAAACACCTTGAAACTGCCTTCCATGATGTTTCCCCTTGGCTTGGCAAATCTACCTTCTCTTTCTCCACAAAACATCTGATTTGCTCCTTCTTCCTTTGCTTTGGGCTTCTGATTTTGCCATGGTATCAAGCCTCATAACAATCTTTCTTATATGAGGCTAGCGTGGTATAGCTTCCCTGAAGCTATGCACGGTGACAGTTTTTTTCCTGCCATACAAGCTGTAGGATAATTTACTCCTTTCTTTTTCAAATGTCAGCTGCTCTGTTTTCTATGGAGGTAGAAAACAATTCATAGAGACTTTCAGGGCTTTTTTTCTGGGAAAAGAGGTGGTGGAACTCAGTGGGTTGCCCTCGGAGAAAATGGTCATGTGGCTGGTGGCCCCGCCCCCTGATCTCCAGACAGAGGGGAGTTTAGATTGCCCTCTTTGCCACCAAGCGGCGTGGAGGGCAATCTAAACTCCCCTCTGTCTGGAGATCAGGGGGCAGGGTCACCAGCCATGTGACCATTTTCAAGAGGTTCCGGAACTCCATTCCACCGCGTTCCAGCTGAAAAAAAGCCCTGGAGACTTTATTGTTCAACTAGATGGCTTTCTCAAGAAGTAGCTTTTCTCTTGTCCACATTTCCATTTCTCTTCACTGGTGAAGAAACTGTCATGACCAAGAATGCCGAAAGTTAAATACACAATTCAGTCCTAAGCAGAGCTATACCACGATAAATTTATTGAAGTCAAGTTTAGGATTGCCCTGTTAATTTCATTGGGAGCCAGCATGGTGTAGCGCTTACCATGTTGGATTAGGATCTAGGAAACTGGTTTGAATTGCTACTTTGCTACGGGCCAATCACGCATTCTCAGCTTAGTCTACATCATAATGTTGTGAGGATACAATGTAAGAGAAAAGAACAATGCAAGCTGCTTTGGACCCCCATTGGGGAGAAAGGCAGAGTACAAATAAATAAACTAATTAACGTATTAATAACATGGATTTCCTAGGTCTTAAACAGATTGATTCTGTACTAGATTGTGATAACATTTTAGAAACAAAAACAGCTGTTAGTGGTAGCTCTGTAAACAAAAAGTCCACTAACATGTCCACTGAACATAATATTTCAAGACTATCCAGTTTGTAACACTGATCTAATTCTGTGGAAAATAAATCTTGTTTTCTGTTTACAAAGTCAAGTGAAAATAGAATTTACAGAAGAAGAACAAGTTACAGTAAATACTTTATACTGTTCTTAATGTACATATATTTTAAGAACTGGAAATATTTAGCCATTCTGCTTAAAAAATAACTATTACTTTAAATGTTTTGTGAATTATTTAATAACTTTTTTATTTTAAGGACAGTGACTTTTATGTGGGACTTTCTCTTTGCGACTGAAAAGGTAATTACTTTTCAGCGCAAAACATTTCAAACCAGATACCATAAGGTGAGTGACAACCAGGACAATTAATTTTATGTTCCCGTAACAGCAAATTAGGAAAGCAGCACACCAGACAACTGACCCACATGCCTGTCTTTTCAACAACTTTCAAATTGAGGCACATGAAGACTTTAAAAAGAACTACATTTCATCTCAAATTCTTTCAGGAGAGTCTTGGTAGAACTACCCACCTCTAAAGCAGAAAATGCATGTCTTGTCTTTATTTAAATGTCTTTCAATTATCTTATTTTGCTGTTTGAATCTTTTCCCCATTGATAAATATACCAGTTGCAGAATTTGCACTGCATGGAAAAATCCGTCAAGTTTTCTTGAGTAAGAGAACATAAAGGATGTTTAAAATGTGAACATAAGAACCTAAGAACAGCCAGGCTGGATCAGACTAGTGATCCATCTAGTCTTCTCTGAACCTGATACATCAGACAGACAGTACACTAGAGCTAATGCAGACCCAATCCTTCGCTCAAGCAACAACCCAATCAGATGTGCAGCAATAGCTGCAAAATAACATGGCAACATTGACAGCTTCATACTTTCCCTAGAAACTGCAACAACACCTCAGGGTTTCCAGGTCCCCTTACCTTAAAGTGAAGGGATTTGTGTCCCAGTGGAGTGGGGCGCACTGGTCTTCTCTTGTGTTTTCACTATGTTTTGTGCCAATTCCTAAATAATCGGCCCTGTGAGACCCCATTGCTTCTGGGTTGCACTGGGGATGTCATTGGGCCCCACCACATTTTGCCATGTGCCTGTGATTTGCCTCCACACCTTCCCCCCTGTCAGTTAGGTGAACAGTGGCAGGGAAGGTGGCTGGGGGCAGCTCCCAAGGAGACCATCTGACCAGGCACAGCACATATATTATCCATGCACAGAAGGCACCAACCAACACATGGTTACAGCCAAACAAACCCATTAAATCACATAACTCAATCTACACACACCCTGAACACAATCAGCTATTTCAAAAGACCTATCAAGCTGAGGCTTTGTAGTCTTAAGAGCCATGTTCATGACACTCTCTTTCCCTGTCCCATGTGTGAACAGCTCTTGGTTGTATCTGGACCAGCATTTGCTCCTTTTTCCTTCTATGCCACCTTTTGAATGACAATAGGCATCCAAAGAAGCTGAGAAAAATGAAAACACAATACATGTAAGAAAATATGCTCACAAGGTAAATAGTAAAAAGAAAAAGACAACCATTTGCAAAAATCATCTTTTGAAGATGATTCAGGGGTAGGGTTGCTCAAACACCCAGCAGTTCAGCTCACAGCTGTTCACTGATCATGAACAGGGACCTGATTTTTTGATGATTAGTTAAACTGTTTATCAACCTGTTTGTGGTTGCTTGGCAGGTGGCTGCACTGTAATCCTTCCTAACCATGCTGTATAGTGCAATTGGCTTTTCTAAGCATGTTGAGTTCTACTTTCCCCCATCTTTGCTGCATGACTGCCCTGCCCTGCCCTGTTCAGCAGGAATTGTTTACATAATCAGTTAAATCAGTCAAAAATCACATAAATCAAATGCCTACCCTTTGATGTTCATCTAAATTGTCTATAGTGATTGTAGTGCCTAATGATTGGTTTGAATCAGTAGTATTTTTTCAAATAATTGTTAAGGAAAAATTTTTTAAAGGTACTCTATGTTCAGATTATGTTTCCGAATAGCCATCACTAGTAATCAAGACACCAAAAATTGTGATCCATAAAGAATTAATGAGCTTTATTTACAATAAAACGCAGATGCAGTGCCATGTTCTGACAGATGCATAAAGATCAGCCATAAGCAGAGAATCTTATATACTTTCCAAAGTTCATTGTTTAAAGAAAAGAAATTAAAATTGTTATACAAAACTAGATACAAACAATTCTTCAGAAACAAATTCTTCAGGAGACATGGAACCATAACAGGCCTGATTGACAAGATAGTAAACTCTCTCTGTAATATAAACATGCAACATGTCTGGTGCCTTCCCGAAAGGAACCTTATCCAAGGAATATCCTTGAGTACAAAGACAGAACAAGAGGTCTTCCTGACTTGCAGTGTTCAGTTTTAAACTGCGTGAGAAGAAATCTGCTTACAAGCAAAAGCTTTTGCCTTCTGTGCGAAACGTCAGCTCCAATAAATGCTTATACATAGGTCTTTTAGAATAAGGGTCATAGAAATTCCATAACGGTAACGGTAACAATAACAATAACTGTGCTTATATACTGCTCTTCTAGACAGATTAGTGCCTCACTCAGAGCAGTGAACAAGTTAAGTGTTGTTATTATCCCCACAATACAGCTGGGGAGCTGGGGCTGAGAGGAGTGGCTTAACCAAGGCCACGTACTGAGCTTATGGCAGTAGTGGGATTCAAACCAGAAGAATGCTGATTCGCAGACCAACCACTTCACCACGATGCTACATACAATTTTGTAAAAACCCTCTGCGACCTTTTTGGGCAGGGATTAATGTCTGATTGCCCAAACCCTTCAGTCCAGGTCATTTACTCATGTCTGATCAATACCTTTGAATGTGGTATGTTTGGCTCTTGAATATATCTGTGATGAAATCTGCAGTATCTCTTTTCAGGGGTGATGAACCAGAACTGATTAACACCTACAGCAGAAGCCACAGAGGAAATAATACCAGAAATAATTCCTAACTAGCAATCATGAACTCCTGGTGGCATGAGAGTTTTGTGACTAGTGATACAGCTTTTCTTCATCAGCCAGCTGGACAATTATTGAACCAACCAAACATATTTGCTCCAGAATGTCCTACACATAGGACATTCCATCCAGTCTCCCTTTCACCCAGGATCATTAGGATGGTTGCCAGAGTCTTCTAGTTATTGTCACAAGATGTCTTATCTTTCATCTGCTGGATTAGGTGAGTATATCATGATGACAACATTACTAATCAGGGAGAGGGAGGAGTCAAGCGAAGAGTGAGCTGCTAAAACCTCTGTTGGTCCCCAGATTGCTAAGGTATTGAATAATAGAAGTGTACAGCGAGAAAAAAATTGTTATAATTTTGGATCCGGACTTCAAGGGTGGAGGTACTGTGATTGCTTATTTCAATTCCTACATATGATCCTTGGAGTCCCTCAATGTATTCCAAATGTCCTTCTTAGATTGGAAACTGGGCTGATCCCCTTGGAGATTCATATGCATCCACCTACTGGTTAAAACTCATTTTTAATACGGTGGGCCTAGTATGCCTGATCCTTGTCGATAGTCACCAAAGAGCAGTTGAGGGGAAATTCCAAGAGCATGGCCTCTCCCCCCTACTCTATTTTGGCTATGCAAAAGAAACAATTAAACAGCGGCTTTGGGATTAAAAACAGATAGGACATGGATACAGAAATATCCAATTATTCTGCAGTATGCTAAATGTTTTTAATCAGCAGTTTATCTTAGATCCCTTGAGATCTCCAAATATCAAAGAATCTTTACCCTTGCACACAGGGCTTTTTTTCTGGGAAAAGAGGTGGTGGAACTCAGTGGGTTGCCCTCAGAGAAAATGATCACATGGCTGGTGGCCCCGCCCCCTGATCTCCAAACAGAGGGGAGTTTAGATTGCCTTCCGCGCTGCTCAGCGGCGTGGAGGGCAATCTAAACTCCCCTCTGTCTGGAGATCAGGGGGCAGGGCCACCAGCCATGTGACCATTTTCAAGAGGTTCTGGAACTCCGTTCCCCCACGTTCCCCCTGAAAAAAAGCCCTGCTTGCACGCCTCCTGGAAGGCAGATACCAACGCATCCTACTCCCCCGGCGGCTCTGTCCATGTCGTACAAGGAAAGTAGAGTCTACTGAACATGTTCTGCTGCACTGCACTTTCTATAGCAACATCTGATCTCAATATATAGCCCCAATCCTGTCAACTTTACCAGGAAGATCTGGACAACTTTGTCTCCCTCCTTCTTGCAGATTCTTCCCAGGAGATAACTAATAAAAGTAAAATTATTGAAGCTCTTTGTTGGAGGCAAGTACTATCTCTCTGTCTCCCACAATTTGAGCTCATTGTTTTGGACTCACTCCATTGTATGACCCTCCCTTATTTTATTTGGTTTTGTTTTACTTCTCCGTCATTTCTATTTTTATAATTATTGTTGATTCTCCGGAGCTGATTTTGTATCAAAATAAATTTTGATTGATTGATTCCTTATTTCTAGGTAGGATATTACTGGTTCAGGAGTCAAATCCATGTGGATTTTTAGGTTCTGGAATATCGGGACCCCTATCAGGGGAAAATCTACCGATTTTGTCTTGGACAGCTGTTTATAAAGATATTGGCACCACGTTTGGCCAGAATACAGTACTCTATATAATCTAAAGACATCTTAAATTTTAAGCAATAGAAAAAAGAGGGTCAGTTTTACAGACCCCCAGCGTAGGTCCTTCTCTGTGTCAGAATCTGCCATATTCAGGATCTGATCTTCAGAGTTCCCCACCTGAACAATGTGATTTCTTTCTTATGCATCATGCCTGGAGTTTGCTATGTTAAACTGTATACCTGTCTAGTCTATTTCCTTTACCATATCTAACATACTGAACAATAGTTACGCCATGCTAATGTGTTAGTTGTTAGCCTTTCCTTTCTTCCAGGTTGAAGGCCAGACGCCTCCTTTCGTGGGAGAGAATGCAAGTTTATCTTATGTCTGCAGCTCTGACCTTGAGACTCCCGCTTCCTCATCTCCGAATGCTCAGCACTGAGAACTCTGAGGGGAGGAGGATGGGAACCAAGGAATTGAAATGTAATTGCTTTCATCAGGTACCTCATTCCTAGCTTCGTCTGTGATCAACCAGGACTGTCTAAAGTTCTGGAATGTGGACCCAGACCCTGTTTGCTGTCTTCCTAAATAAACCTTTTGAAATCAAGAGACTCTGTCATCTTGCAGAAGGGAGTAGGGCAGAAGCAGCCGACTGGAATGCAACAGTCTGACACTCTGCACAGCTGTACTTCTCTCTACTGATTCATAAAATGGCAGCAGCCTAGCAGGAGAGTTTCAGCCATCCATTAGCTTTAAAAAAAACCCTGCCTGCATTCATTTCACTTTCCTAATCTTACAGTGACTAACAAGAAATGTTTAAGTTTCCACTGAAATCTCTGCAATTGCCATGCTTTCTTTCTGTGGTCTATTTATTTAACAATGTGAGGAAGGGAATAATGGAAAAACTGCCAATCTACTATGGGGACTTGGGGGGGGCACAGTTTTTCTACCAAATGACACCTTTCTGCCTTGTGCACTTCATTAAAACTGCCCTTACCAAAATCACTGGCAATCTCCTTGCTACCAGATCCACAGGAACCGATACTCTCCTCATCCAGGGCTTTTTTTCAGTGGGAATGCGGTGGAACGGAGTTCCAGCACCTCTTAAAAATGGTCACATGGCCGGTGGCCCTTCCCCCTGTTCTCCAGACAGAGGGGAGTTTAGATTGCCCTCTGTGCCACCAAGTGGTGCGGAGGGCAATCAAAACTCCCCTCTGTCTGGAGATCAGGGGGCAGGGCCTCTGGCCATGTGACCATTTTCGCCAAGGGCAATTTAAACTTTAAAAAACTCCCCCCCTTGTTCCAGCTGACCCAAAGTTATGTCATTGTGCAGTCTTGAGTTCCACCACTGAGTTCCGCCCCCTTTTTTCCCAGAAAAAAAAGCCCTGTACTCATCCACTGTATCGATTAGTTGTCTTCTGTTGGACTCCCTTTGACCTGAACTACTTTCTCTCTTCTTTTGAATCTCTCCTTAAGATTGATGCTTTATGTGAAACTTTTGGCACAATCCTTCAGCAATCCTCATCTGATGAAACTAAGTACATGCAAACAAAATGAATGCATGTAATTCCCTTCATTATCCCAGCCTCCATTTTCTTTTCTATCCTTTTTGTTTTTTCTCAATTTTTAATTTGAAAGCTACTCAGAGGAGGGTTGTGTATTCTGTAAAGTGCCAAGGACATAGATAGTACTGTATAAATATTGTAATGAAATTATCTTTTTTTTAAAAAAGTACCTCTATAAACACCCTGCAAAGAATCTATCCAAACAACCTGGAATTCAGAGTTCCTAAATATGTTTCTGAGGGCCAAGCTACAAGTGACAAATGACACTTGAATGGCAAGTGTATTTCTCCCTGTTCACTTGCCCTCCACTCAATCCACTTGCCAGGCAAGTGTCTTTCGTCATGTGTAGCTTGGCCCTGAGAAATTCTCCAACAGGAAAATGAAATGTGTAAATGAGACTTAACACATTTCTACCAGTGGCCCCAGGGTTCATATTGGCTTTACACAATGCCAGTTGGCCTTAATTCATAAAGATTACCCAGACAGCAAAGGCTGATAATAGAAAGATGAAGCAAAAAAGGCTATTCTGAAAAAAATAGTTTGCTAGCCTTTTTAGATTTTATCACAAAATATAATTCCCAGGGACGGTCTGTACTTCTAACAGATCACGCATTTTGCTAAAACCATGCTTGCATTATTTAGAGCCAAACTGAAACAGGAAAAAACCTGGGAATCAGCCAGGAAATCACTGATGTAAAGAGAAGCTCCAAAGGATAGAAAAGAAAAGCCTCTATCAGATTATTATCTGGAGCTATGGGATTTGATAGCATTTTCTCAGTTTTAATGAGGTGAATACAAAATTCTGGAGTCTCTGGGCAATATTTTCAAAACCTGCTAAATGTCTCAAAAACTAAAGTCAAAATAGTTACTTTGAAACAGTAAATGGATGTAGGATTCCAGGTTCCTGCTATTAGCAAACCACTCATTTTGGAGTAATCTTATAGACTTTTATCACACTACAATAAAGTAGTTTATTTCCTTTATTTATACTCTGCCTTTCTTACTGAGATTTAAGGTGGATTGATTAGAACATATTAAAAACAATGCAATGAGGCCGCATAAGACACCTAATAAACAATGCAAAAGTAGTAGGATTACAACATTAGAAAACAATGCACACAAACAAAATGATAAGATTACGACATACCATAAACAATGCAGAGAATGGATCAAAAAAGTAGAAGGCAATGTAGTTAGAGCAAGATAATACATAAAATAAATGGTGCAATCGACTATTGCCTTTGTAAAAATGCTTTCTGAGCGCTTCTGTTTTACACATTCTGCAGAATGATAGAACTATAGGAGCCCTCCTGACCTCAGACAGACCATTCCATATGGTGGGAGCCAAAATAGAGAATGCATGTGTATAGGCAGTTGCTGATATTACTCATCTGCAGCATGGCTCCTTCAGAATGTTTGCTCAAACATGGGACTCTTCTGTCCCATGGCCTGTGGTCCATCAATTTTCATGGACCACGGATCACGAACTTTTCATAGACCAGCCCCATTCATGGATCGGTCCATCAGTCCGTCACTTCTGGCAGCCCTGGCTCCACCCCTTCACACTCAGAAAGCCCAAACTCACAGAGAATCTTCAGCAGCCTCTCCTCCCGTGGCTCTCCAAGTTTGGTCAAGATTACATTTCGGACGTCCCAGTTACAGACCCCAAAGTGGCTGCCCCCAGGAAACTTCCAGTAGATATGGGAGCAATGCCAGTTGACTTGCATTGGCTAGCAGCACCAAAAAGTTGCAATGGAAGGTCATGATTTACAGTTAGGATGGCACACATTTGTATGGTATGGAAAAACAACTGGTCATAAATACTTCAAAAATCATTGGATTAGGAAATCTCTTATAACAACATGGAAAGGAGTTGCTCCGCTAACATATTCCAAGATCCCACAATGGGTTTCACCACTATAAGCATTCTCTCAGCCAAATATATTTTCTCCAGATAAGATTAATAGATATAAAGATCTCTTGGATGATAAAGGAGTATTAAAAACTAAAGAGGAATTACAGAGACAAGGTATTAATCTAGATCGGTGGTCAAGGGTTCAGATTGAATCTAGATATAATAAAGATTAAAAGTGGGAGGTTTCTATCTAAAACAAAAGGATTTTGAAAAATTGTTACATGACTCTGATGAAAAATTGATTAAGAAAATGTACTTATTTTTGATGCAAAGGAAGACAAATGAGGGGGTGGAAAGATGTAAGACTCTATGGTCACAGAATCTAGGCTATACTATTGATCCAGTACAATGGAATAAGACATGGAAAGTGAATGTTAAAATAACTAAGTCTGTCACATTTAAAGAGAACTTATATAAGATGTTTTATAGATGGTATCTAACACCAGATAGGCTTGCTAAAATGTATAAAAACATGTCAAATAAGCATTGGAAATGTGGGAAGCATACAGGGACATTTTACCATATGTGGTGGACTTGTAAAGAGGTGCACAAATTTTGGACAATGGTACACACACTTTTACAAACTATCTTACAAGTTTCAATTCCCTTTAAACCAGAGTTATTTTTGTTAAATTGTATGCCAGATGTACTGAACAAAGAACAGAAATACCATATAGTACATGTAGTAACAGCGGCGAGAATTTTATTAGCGTCGTACTGAAAACGCCCAACAATACCCCTGCAAGAGGATCTAATAACAAAGATAATGGAAAACGAGGAAATGGACAAATTAACTTCATTAATGAAAGGACAAATGGAAGAAGACTTTTCTGTCCTTCTACAACTAGATTAAAATTAAATATAAAGACTAGAATGTAGCAAATATATCAAGGCACTATTGTAACTTATTGCCAGTAACCACAGTCGAACACTTAGTAGGAAAAATATGATGTATAGATAACTAGAACGTTGATGTAAGCAGTTCAGGGGCCTGTAGAATTTAAATTCTTTGTCCATGTTGCTTGAAAATTGGGGGGTCCTTGGTGGACAAGCAGAAGAAGCTCTGCTGTAATTTTGAAAACATTTGGTTGAAAAAAACCCTAATTTCCCTCTAAAAAAGTCCCTCAAAGTGGGGGGCAGGAAAGGACCTTTCTTACTTTGTGAAAGAAAACAAATGCAAGAGCACAGCAGGAAAGCAAATGCACAGTTTTCAGCAGAGAGAAAATTGCCAGTCAGTCACTGTAAAAGTAGGAAAATGAAATTAATGCAACAGGTTTTTTTATGCTAGTGTCTGGCAGGAGCAATCCTGCTCACTGTTGCTTGACAGCCAGTTATAGAAATCAGTAAGAGAACTTAGTGTGGCTGCGTAGTGAGGAACCTACTTGGGGTGGGGGTGTCTGTAAAATCACCCCCTTTGTTCAATCTGAGGGGGAGGGGCGGGTTAGATTAGAAGGACCACGATCAGCTATGCTGATCATCACAACTGACAGACTGCATCCAAACTGGTGAGTGATTTAACAGTCCAGGCCTGGATATCTGATATTGGCAACTGATCTCTTCCACAATGGTGCAGCTAGATCTGATTAACATATGCAGTGGAAAGAGAGATTAATGTGATGGTAGAATGAAATTTACCATCACAGGTATCACATCTTTTATCCTTTCTCTGTGTGAACAATCCCTAAAAGCAGAAAACTAGTACTACTTAGAGGTTGCTGGACTAGAATGTGTTTTGCTCATGTGTCATTTATTTCCTTGCTGGGTTTCTTTTTAGGGCATTCAGAATGGCATCCCCCACATGCTGTCTGAAAGGATACAGTCAGTCTGTGTACTGCTTCAGAATCTATTCCTTTGCATAGGTTCCATTCTTTGGCATCTGGATGCCCACTATACATAGATAGTGCTCCAGATTCTGTGCAGGATACAATATAGAAAGTCTAGCAGCAGAACTGACTCTGCTTTCACTGAAAGAAAAAGTTTTACATATTATGAGATGAAGAAATGTTGTTTGGAAGCTGATAACTCTACTGAAAGGTGCCAAGACAGCAGCAGGAGGAAAGGTCAAGAGATGAGGTCAGCCTTCATGCTGATGTTCTATTCAATGGTTGCTACTATGGTGGTTTCAATTAAAATGTCAGCATCTAACTTTTGCTGGAGGACATCAGTGTAAGTGGCAAGTTATCACCAGGATATTAAAATAATATTAGAGCCTGCTGAAATGGCCTGAGCCCACTCTCTGTGTTATTTCCCCCTATTTTCATTTTAGGAACTAAAACATAGCTCCCTTGAACACATCTTAAAACATTTTCTCACAACGGATGTTTTAGAAATTACTTAGGAGCAGCAGTACAGTCCATGTAAAGGTATACTCCTTCCATCTCTACTCCTCTATAAAATAAAATGTTGCAAACCTACATGTATTGGTTTGGATCTCACAGAGTATTTCTACTGAAGGAAGAGGGGTGTTGTTCACCAGTTCCTCCCTCCCACTGCAGACCTCCAACTCCCTTCCATCTGTCCCCCAGGAGCAGCATTTCAGGGGGCATTTGGGGATGCAGTGGGTGACAGGAGATGAAGTCATGCTCCACAGATAGAAATTGTTCCATCGGCGGAGATGTTCGACAATTTCCAAGCCTCTTTGACAAGATGACAAACATTATAGGGACAACTCACATACAGACTTACAGTCTCTAAAGTCTCCTAACTCATTAAACAAACTCAAGTTTGCTTTGGATGAAACCCCAACTCTATTTGTATTTAATATGTGAGTCACTGTAAGCTTACCTTTAAAACAGTGAGGGTACTGCGCAAATAATCTCCCATGCATGTGCAGAGGCAGGAGGTGAGTGTTCAACCTCTCCATTAATCCCCACATGCTTTTAACTAGCCAAGAAAGGCCATCACTGGTGGTTCCACATGTCTGCCAATAATCTTCCTGTATAGTTTCTTCACAGCTGGGCAGACAGGTGGAATCATTAGTAATGCAAATAGCCCTCTACCCCACAGCCTTTCTCAGCTAGTTAAAGCATGAGGGGTGAAAGGAGGGTTGAAGACTCTCTTTCTGTCTCCATGCATGCACAGGAGGCGTTAAACAGAAAGCAGTATGTATAATGTGTGAGGAAGCACTAAATGTCCACCTGTAATAAACTTAAACTCTATGATAGATATAAAACACAGTTTCCTAACAATGTTAATCATTATGTTATATAACTAGAGATGGGCATGAACAGCAAAACGAACTAAAAAAAGCCACAAACATCCCAATCTGCTGTTCGCGAACAAGCTGTTCATGAGGCCCCATTCTAAATGAACAGGTGGTTGTTGCAAGCCTCGTTCGTTGCTGTTTGTCAAGCCAGACAGTCTGGCACCTGCAATCAATTCCCTTGGCAACTTAGGCAGGGATTGTCTGAACTCTGTCTGAACTCCTGCTGTTGCCCTGGAAACCCCAATCTAAGCCCAATTTAGCTTGATAGGCAGGTCTGCAAAGACTAGGGGGGAGGGGGGCTCCCAGCTCTGGCTTAGTTTGCAGACAGTGGAGAGGGAGACAGTTGCTGTTGGCATTTTGATAGAGTGCATTGGAGCTTGAATTTTCTTTGTGTATGGTGGGATAGCGATCTACTCCTTCAAGTTCCAGGGCTGCTGCCAGGCTCTGGCCCAAGCTATTATTTATTATCGGTATCTTTCCTGGTGCCTGCTCAGGTCAGGTTTCTGGGAGTGGTGCAGTAGGGATCTTGACTTGGATGGTTGCTGAAGGAGAGCCTGCTGGTCCCCATGAACAGCCAACCATGCATGTGTTCGCGAACAGGGCCATGTTCATAGTTCTTCATGGGTCCCTGTTCATAGATGGCAATGAACAAGAAACATCATGTTTGTTTGTTTTTTTCTGTTCGTGCCCATCTCCACTTATAAGTGATGTTCTATTGAAACACAAGGTGATCTTGGTCAAGGAAGTTCTCTGCAAAGATAATTGTTTCCATATTTTATATATAGCTAAAGGTTCTTCAAGGTTCTGTGAATGATCTTGTAGAAATTACCATTACTGGTGGACTGTTTTGCATGGCCTGTTGTGATTCAAATCATCTGTCTTGCTCTTGACATGTAAGTCTTTCCAAAAACTATCAGCTTGACAAGAATAATAAGACATTTGACCCGCAATTTGAAAGACTGAAGTGTAGAAACCACACAGAGGTTTATTCAAAATTAGAGCAATTTTCATCTACTTCAAGACAATCATATCTTTAAAAATATAGTAGGTGTTTATGCTTTATTTTAAAAATAACGAATCACAAACTGAACAGAAAAAGAATGTATAATATTATATATTTGTTGATAGCTATAACAGTTAAATTTTAAATTAAAATAGTTAGATTTCAACATTTGAACAGGCTGGGGGGGTGCTTTGAAAAGACTTTTTGAAAAGCTAGATATTGGGTGAAGCATAGCCAGTGGCCACAATAGGCATACATGTATAACATCATTTGGAGAAGGGGGCTTTGGCTAATGATAATTTCCAATTGTCCCTTTGCAAATCAAATTAATGTGATGGCAGTTTCTTACTATCCGTCACACACCTTCCCCCCCCCCCCGGCTAATGTGGTCTTATAAAACAATTAAATTGCCTTAACAACATTCTCACCTAGATTGTTTTCAAAACTGCAGGTTTTTCCCTACCATAACTAATTATTTTGCAGCATGCAAAAATGTTAGTAATAATTCTTGCTTTCTACATAATGATAAATGTGGAATGTTTAATAAGCTTCTAATATTATATTATCTTGCAAGTATCATACCATAAATTCCATATGATCTGAAAGAATATATTTATCTGATAGTAACATTGTACATACAACATATAAACAAACAAATGAGACCGGAGTGGGAAGAGAGTGAGCACACGGGCCTTGGCCCCCCTCCTGCAACCAAAGCCAACAACCCTGCAACTTCTTATACATGTTTGCCCATAGACTGCATTTTTACATGCATGTATAGTTCATACACAGATAGAGGTGCTATGCCCACATTTAGGTAAATGTTTACAGGAGGCAGGGGGCAGCATCAGACTATGCTCGATTGAATATTTAACAGTGTAGTCAACACAGTTGGAAACCATTGTGGAAAAATCAATTCAGTCTATAAAATGCAGGAATCTTTTGTAACCTTTGGGGAGACTGAAATTATATATGCTTCTCATCCGTTAAGTTGTTAATACTCAACATTCAAGAAAAGTTCTCCTGGTGGATTTATCAAAAGCTATCCCCAAATTTTTGAGAAAATTCATAAGTCAGCCCATGTGGGAAGGTTAAATCTGGAGGAAATTTAAATATCCAAATGAAGTCCTAAACCCAGTTTGGAAATTGCTTTGGAGGCTTAAGTGTTAGACCTAAAGCCATTTCTGCTGCCTTAATTCTCACAAATAGCCATGTAATACCAAAATAAATTCACAATTGATTAATAACCACAGTTTGATTTTTTTTAAAAAAAGAAACAATAGAATTTTATGACAGTTCCTCATGCTGGGCTGCCAGAGAAGTCCTGGAACCCTGGTGAAATGTCATCATTTGTTGCTGCACTGTTAATACCAGTTGGTACTCTTAATTTTTTGGTATCAAAATATTTTAATGCTCTTTTTTATATTACATTGTGGATTTTTTATGCCCATACCTTCTGCATCTGAATTCCTTCATTCATTACTTTACTACTATTTTATTAACATGGCAAAATATGCAGCAGCAATAAGCTTAACACAAGCGCTGCCCAGAGGAATAGTTACGGAGAGCTTTAGTCAAACCTATTTGAGAAACAGGATGTGAACTATGAAAAGACAATGCATTGTCTACAATTTCTTATAGCTCCTGAAAAATGCAATATCCTATTAAAATAAAGAAAATTCTCTCTTTTTTTTTATAAATTTTTTATTTTTAATTACTAACATCAAAAACTACAAAAGGGAAAAAGGGAACAGGGGGAAAGGAAAGAAACAACATATGAAAAACACACACTACATCTACAAGTATTGCATTCCCTTCATAATACAATTATTTAAAGTTAAACTTTCTAATATGCTATTAGATTGGTAGATCTTATAAAATACGAACTACAGTCAGGATCAGGTCTTCTTCCCCCCCCCCCTCCGTCTCGGTCGCAGCTCTCTCTGAACAGCTACAGTGGCTGCGCTCACTCCCTCCTCCCCATTCCCCCCTTCAGATTCTAAATCCTCTCCTTGCTGAAACTCTTGATGATTAAACACAAAGTCCCTCCTTTGTACTTCCGATGTTATCTTGTAGGCTTGGTCTTTATAACTGAACCAGATACCTTCCGGAAATAGCCATTTGTATTTTATTTCACGCTTCCTCAGAACAGCTGCAAACATTTTATATTTGAATCTTCTTTTCCAAGCTAAAAATGGAACATCCTTCAATATCTTAACCTTGTTACCCAGAAAGTCCAAGTCAACATTGTACGAATTATATAAGATGGTGTCCCGAGTCTTTTTAGATGAAAAATCGATAATAATCTCGCGAGGCAGCTGACGCTTCGTTGCATATTTTGAAGATGTCCGGCGGACTTCCAGAATATCGCTTATTAACTCTTCTTTAGTTGCCTTTGCGAATGACGCCAAAAGTTCCAACACCAAATCCTTTAAATTTTCACTTTCCTCCTCCTTCACATTCTGAAGACGCAATACCGTCTGAGCACGATCCACTTGTAACCCTATCAATTGATTCTCCAAAAGCTTTACTTCTTTGTTTGTTGCTTTCATGAGTACTGCATTTTCCCGAGCAGACTGCTCTGCCCCAGACGCTACGTCTTTAATGGTTTTCACTTCGTTCTCAACTGAGTCAACCCTTTGACCGATTTCATTTAGCTTATCAACAAAGGGCTTCATAGCTTCAGCAACCGACCGTTTAACCACCTCTTCAAGAGACTCTCCTTTCCCCTGCAAAGCAGCCGAAACAGATTTGCTCACAGCAGGGCTCTGCTTTTTTGTCGCCATCTTAGGGGGGGGGAGTCCGCCAACTAGGTTCCAAAACTCAATGAAGGGGAAGATATCCGAACCTTCTTAGCTTCAACTGCCACCTATCCTCGCATACGCTTGGAATGACAGAAGGGATTCGCTACTTACAGGTTTTCACTTTAAATCTGCTTGTTGCCGTTCTCCATGGCCCGGCAGCACGCGATGTGCTGCGCAAGTCTGCCGGCCTCCGTAGGAGCAAACGGGCGATTTACCCCCTGCATCGACTTCAGGAGGCTCTTCCCGCAGCGCTCCGGACCCTGACCCCCTCACTGGGAGTCCTGGGGGTTAACTCTCGCAGGTCAACCTCCCGGTCAGGCTGCTCGGGCGCTTCCTCCCGGACCTGCGGAGAGGAGCGTCCGACACGGCCGGGAAAATGAAACCGAATCAAAATAAAAAAATTCTCAGTGGAAGAAAAAAATAAGGAGAACATGGTGGTTGAAAAGAAAGTTATGCCATCATAGTGATTTGGAATTTGCATAATCACCATGGATGGAAAGCGTTATGGCATTTATAAGATGTATTCAACATACTGCAACCATCACTGCTACTAATGCTGCTGTCATTATTTCTACTATGGCTGTTTCCTCATCTTCACTATAATTGGTGTGAGGCGGGTTCTCCTCAAGTTCTCCAGCACAGAAAGTGGAGGTCCAGCATGGTTATTTGAATGCCACTCAACCTTCTGTTCTGCTCATGTTCTCTTTCCCCAATTCACCAATGGAAAAAAAGAAAAGAAAGTGTAGGTTTACTCACAGATGATAATCATTTTGTTTTCTCACAATGAATCTTGGGAACTTCTCTAAAATGACATTTCAATGATGTTATGATGTTCCCTCATCCTTAAACAACAGAAATAGCATCAGAGGTGTTTTTAAAATTACAAAAATAACTATCTGGTTTATTCACTTTAGAAGGGAAAGGTCAGGTGAAATCAGGAATTCAACATGTTACTCTCTCTCTCTCTGAGGTAAAATCAGAACATGCACAGACTTCAGTCCTTATACACTTCACAGATACTGAAAGGCTTCTGTTTAGAGGCTTTGTTCCCTTGTTTTTCCCCAAGCACTCTAGGATACGTTCTTTTAGTATTCTCTTTCTCTTCTGGAGCAAGGAATGCTGGTAACCACCTTGTATTAACCTAATCCCCTTTCTTCACTCACCAGTGCTTTTCTTCAGTTTTTGGCTGAATCTTGAGGTCTCCAAAAGGCAGTTTCCAACTTTCCAACCACGCTCAACCAGGGATCTCTTCACTCTCCAGAGCTACCTCCTGGTTGTCTGGTTAGGGAAAGTCTCCTCTCCTTAGAAGATCCCCTTTCTTGGCCCATTGGGAGTCTGCACCTACTTCCCAAACCTCCTTGCCAACTTTCCCCAGTTTTTCTGCTGGAGTTAAAACTGCTCTTCGTTAGGAATCCCTCTCCCAACTCTTCACACTTCATCTCCCTCTGCTAGAACTGAAAACAGCCCCTCCTCTTTCCAGATCATGCTACCCAATCAGATCCCTTAGAGTTGCCTGTCACCCAAAGCGGTTTGATTCTGTGAGGGATTAACCCTTAATAGTTCTGCTGTTGTATGTACAGCCCTTCAAGGCTTTTTAAAAATATGTGCAGTCAGTCACAGATCTCTTTAATGAACCAGTTCAACTATCTGCAGAGCAGGGTGGTTGTTAAAGACAAAGATTACTTTATTGATGCAAAAAACCTTCTGGTACAGCAATGAGAAAAGCTGAATTGATTAAATCTGCTCCTCCTAGTCCATGGTAAATAGGCCATGTTTACCTGCTTCCTTTCCAGAATCTTCTGAAAAACAGTGAGTCTGAAATCCCACCCAGAGCTAAAGTCTGTGTGCAGATCATATGGCCACCATAGGAAAAGAACAAATACAGAAAAGGCACTCAAGTGCTTAGCAGCAGAGATGTCAGGCCTGCACATGTGCTCCCCAGGTGATGTTTTGGGATGGGAGGAGAAAGCATCACTGATAGGTGGAGCTCCAGAAGAGATATTATTGCCCTCCCTTGTGATGCCCTAGGAATCTCCCAAACTCTATGGTAAATATAGCAAACTCTGTGGGAGGCACAGTAGGGGTGCCAGATGGAGTCCAGAGAAATAATGAACCCGAAGGAGAGGATGGTGGCACTCACCTCTTGAAAAGTAGTAGCACATGCAAAGTACGTGCTCTGACCCCGCGGCTTGATGATATCACTACCGGAGTGATGTCATCATACCACACCACTTCCAGGGCATGTGGCTGGCCAGCCACTCCTGGGCAGCGCTGCGCAGGTGCCTGGACAAGTGGGGTGGGCAGCCAGTCACTTCCCTGGTGCGCAGGTGCCTGGGCGAGTGGGCTGGAAGCAGGGAGGAGTTGGCACTAGAGATGGGCACGAACAGCAATACGAACAAAAAAAAGCCACGAACATGCCAATCTGCTGTTCGTGAAAAAGCTGTTCATGAGGTCCCATTCTAAATGAACAGGTGGTCGTTGCAAGCCTCGTTGCTGTTTGTCAAGCCAGACAGTCTGGCACCTGCAATCAATTCCCTTGGCAACTTAGGCAGGGATTGTCTGAACTCTGTCTGAACTCCTGCTGTTGCCCTGGAAACCCCAATCTAAGCCCAATTTAGCTTGATAGGCAGGTCTTCCTTTCAAGTGTGGCACTCCAAATTTGTTACAACAAAGGAGCAAAGACCAGGGGGGAGGGGGGCTCCCAGCTCTGACTTTGCAGACAGTGGAGAGGGAGAGACAGTTGCTGTTGGCATTTTGATAGAGAGACTGCATTGGAGCTTGGATTTTCTTTGTGTGTGGTGGGATAGGGATCTACTCCTTCATGTTCCAGGGCTGCTGCCAGGCTCTGGACCAAGCTATTATTTATTATTGGTACCTTTCCTGATGCCTGCTCAGGTCAGGTTTCTGGGAGTGGTGCAGTAGGGATCTTGACTTGGATGGTGGCTGGAGGAGAGCCTGCTGTCCCCCACAAACAGCCAACCACAAACATGTCCGTGAACAGGGCCATGTTCGTGGTTGTTCGTGAGTCCCTATTCGTGGATGGCAACAAACAACGAACATCATGTTTGTATTTTTTTTCTGTCCGTGCCCATCTCTAGTTGGCACAGGAAGCTGGGTGAGCCTGCCAGCCACTCCCTGGGAGTGTTTCCAGCAACGGGGAGGGGGCAGCAGTAGCATAGGAAGGCTTACTGGCCCTGCCACCAGCTCTTGCAGGTCTGTGGCCAGCCACTCCTCCCCCAGAAAAAAAATACTGGACATTTATATTTCTGGTATTTTAACCACTTTCCCCCCAGACAGTTTGATTTTAAAAAAAACCCCAGACTTTCCGGTGAAAAATTGGACACCTGGCAACCCTAGACAACAGTGATGTCACTTCCAGATCTATGGAAAGAAGGGAGAGTAAAACATGAGTGATGTGGTCTTCCTCATTTTCTTTCTGCAGCCCACTGAACCAAGGAGAGACAACAGAGGGTGGGGGCGAAAGCTGGCAACCATAATCTATAGCATGATTACTCAGGAAATATTCAGACATTAAGTTTTGGTGACTGAAAGACCATAGCTTTGGGAACTTTCTTTAGAGCCAATATGATCACCTGTAATTGCCATCTATGTATATTGTTGCTATTCAGATTTTTAAAATCACAAAGCACCCCAATTAGATACTCTGAACCTCAAGGAATCATGTGAATTAGCAGAAGATGGATGCATCTACAATATCTAATTAGTGCTTTGGGAACTCATGTCACTTCTACTTAACTTCAGCTACTTAAAAAATAGTACACTTTCTGTTTTTCTCCCTCAGGTCCCTACATCCTGTAAATTCCTGACTCTTAAAGGAAACAGTCCCGTTTTCTTTCCTATGAACCTCACTGAAATCCATGACATTTTAAAAACTACCTAAATGACTTTCAGCTTGGTACGCTACATGTTTGCTTAGAAGGATGGCCCGCTGAGTTCAACGAGGGTTACTTCCTGATATGTGCTCAGCATGTCAATCTTCAGACTATGCATCCCGTCGAAAAAGCAATGGTGTTTCCACTGTTAAATCACTCTGAAACACATGTATGAACTAGGGAACTTACCTTGAAAGCTCTCCATTGCCCTGAACTATTGCAAGGGGGGGGGAGGAGGCGTCTGCTTTCCTCCCCATGGTGGCCCTGTTTGTCCCTTGCTCTGGTTCAGCGTGGCCCATATGAAGCTTCCTTATAGTGAGTCAGACCATTGGTTCTCCCAGCCCAGCGCTGTCTGCTCTGACTGGCAGTGGATTTCAGGATCTCACCTATCCATCATTCACAGCCTTGCTACCACGGTATCCGCTTAGGGACCTTCTGCATCGAAAGCAAATGTGCTCCACCCCCAGATAAAACTGGTAACTACAAACAGCAGACTTTTCTGCACTGGTACCTGTACCCCAGTTGCAGAAATTCCTCCAAAAGGTCAAAAACAACTTGCTTTTTGCTTTTAGAAAGTTATCTGAGGTCTTTGAGTGGGAGGTTAGGCCAAGAAAACAAGCTGGCTTGTGTGTCCTGTACATTTTTGCAGATGGATTGTTACTTTTGTTAATACATGTGATATTAAATTGATGTTGATGTGTATTGATTTTTCATTGGTTTTATGCTTTGGTTAGCGACCCTAAAAGTACCATGTAATCATGATTGGAAAGATATAAATCTAACAAGTGGAAAGCAAAAAGGAAGGCAAAAGTAATCCAAATCCCACTAAAACAATGAGAAAAATGCACTTCAGTAGAATTTTGATCCGATGTTTAGTCCTTAGCACAAATGTTGTTTTTGTTGGTTGTCAAATCCGCCCCACTCAACATTTGTGTGACTTAGATTACTATTGGAATAATACAAAACTCAGCATTCATTTTTTAAAAAAATGTTTTAATCCTCAAGGTAAGAAAATTATGCTCACTAGAGCTTGTCCAGGAAATCATCTTTACAGCAAAAATTCAGTTCTGGCAATTGTGTAGTACAATGGCCTCTTAGCTTATGCAGAGTTTCTTTTCTTCACTATCTATTCCCAATGTTTAGCCCCAGACACAATCAACAAGGTGACATCCAACAGACAATATAAAAAGATTTCCCTTGTAGAAATCTGGAACCAACCTGAAATCTGAAACAAAGGTGAAGCAAAGCATTTGTATGACATATTAAACAATGCAAAAATTATATAATACAAACCTACTCACAGCAACAGATAGTATGAACTATGCTCAGTAGTATAGTCTACAGTCCCTAACCCTTTACCCCAATGGTTCTTTCTGAATCTTTTGGGTACAGTACAGCCCTATTTTCCTGTGCAAAAAGCCCTCTTGAATAATTCAGTTTTGCATAGTTTGTGCTGTTAGAAGGCCTGACATCACAAAGGTTGTGAATTGCAGGCAGGCTTCAGACCTGGCATTTTGATTTTAGAAATTCAACTATGGGTTGGTCTCCTCCATCTTTCTCATCTGATGTCAGTTCCTGAATCTGTGCAACATTAGCAAACTCTGACTGCAATTTCCTCTGAGTACCCCAAGACTTAAGAATTCAGGAGTGCTTGGAGAGAGTGGGGAAAATAGTTGGCCATCTGAATTATAACTCGGCTGGTTCTCCTTCTGTGAGGGCCAGTGTCAGGGTAACAAATAGCACGCATTTCTATCAAAGCCTATAATCTGAAGGAACACTCTGGCTGAAACAATATTACTAACATTACTGGAGAAAGGAGAAATTGAGTCAATCAATCACTTTAGCAATAAGCAAAATAAAACAACCATAGACACTCAAAATAGGCAAATAGATTGAAATTTATGAACATGCATAATGCATTTATTGCAAGGTTATTCATTCTCCCAGCATAAATACGTTGTGTATGTCTATAAATTTCATTTGCTTCATCAATGTATTTCCTGGTGTGTCTAACAGCTGTTTGTGTTATCTGATGTATGTGATCATAGCTCATAATATCAAACATTCGGGGGCACATATGAGCCTTGAAATACAACCAAAATATATAAAATCAAACCTTGCTTTGGAATTATACAGTTTAATGTTGTACTACAGCATAAATGCTATAGTGAAATCCTAAGCAGAGTTACACACTTCTAAGACCAGGGCTTTTTTTCAGCTGGAACGTGGTGGAACGGAGTTCCGGAACCTCTTGAAAATGGACACATGGCTGGTGGCCCCGCCCCCTGATCTCCAGACAGAGGCGAGTTTAGATCGACCTCCATTCTGCTCCAGCAGCGCGGAGGGCAGTCTAAACTCCCCTCTGTCTGGAGATCAGGGGGTGGGGCCACCAGCCATGTGACCATTTTTGCCGAGGGCAATTTAAACTTTTAAAAACTCCCCCTTGTTCTAGCTGACCCAAAGTGATGTCATTGGCCCTGAGAACGTGCCCGCACTTTGCGCGTGCACATGTGGTACCAGGGGCACCACATCCTGCCAAGAGTTGCCCCCTGTGTTGGCAACGCACTGAGTTCCACCACCTCTTTTCCCAGAAAAAAACCTCTTAAGCCCATTGACTTCAATGAACTTAGAAGAGTGTAACTCTGTATTCTCCTTAGTATTGCACAGCTAGAGTACTGTAGTGGTCATGATCTTGAGGTCTAAGTTAGAAAAAAAAAATTCTGCTTCAAAGTCAGCTCAGTCATAAACTCATAAACTCACAGAGCAGCCTTGAGGACACTGCCCAACCCTCAGCTCTTTGTGGATAATACAATTACGATGATCTCATCATCATGATTATCACTGTATCTAATGATAAAGTTGGTGTCATGAGCCAATAAAGAATGCAGCAAAATCAGGTTACCCAAACACAGAGTTGCCAGGCATGCAGAAAAATATAACTGTATAAAATAACAAAAAGAAAAAAGGAATAACCCCAGAAAAATAGCCTTCAGCTTTTTCCATCTAACAGAAAATTTGATACTTAAATGACTTTCACAAAAGCTGTGAAAAAGACCTACTTGCAGACAAAGTTGGATTTTTTGCACAGTTAAGAAATGATTTTACATTATAAATTAAAAAATAATTCTTCACTTAAAAACAGTCTGAGGAGGACTGAGCTTGTTCGCTGAGGCACCAAAACGTTGAGCATCAGTTGAAGGGGAGGAAACAGGGCCGTATTAACCCATGGCCGGGCCCCTAGGTTTTCAGGTATTTTGGGCCCTCTACAGCACTTCAGTCTTTCACCCCACTACAGCTGACAGCCTGACCTTGGTAAGGTAGGTACTAGACTGCAGTACATAGCCCTATATCCATTTTGAGGGTCTCCTGAAGAATTCTATTCATATAGACTTATGAGAGTATATATATGGATAAATATACATGTCTACGTATTGCTACAGTGCAGAGTGTAAAGTGCCTGGTAACGACTGGAGCCCTAGGGCACAGGTAACAGTGTCTCAGCAAAAAAAAAAAAAGACAGGCCCCTAGTCCCTGCAGGGCCCCTAGGCTTCAGCCTAGTCAGCCGTATGAATAATACTGCCCTGGGGAAGAAAATTGCCCTCTTGAAGGGGGAGATTTGCGTGTAATAGATGTAATTTCCATTTATTTATCTCTAGCCTGCTGATTCCTCATGGGCCACAAATTTGTACAAATAATAATACTAACATGCCTTGAAGGGTTGCTATAAGGCTTATTGAGATAAAGCCACTGAAGTTCTTTGAACATGTAGTATTTTGTGTATTGGTTAGAGTATTAGATTAGAGCCAGGGAGACCCAAGGTCTCCTGCTCCCATAATACTAGAACTGCAAACACCCAGTGAAGTTGATAGTCACCAGATTCAGGACAAAGGAAATACTTCTTTAGCCACTGATTAATTACATTTTGGAATTTACATTTTGGAATTTACTGCTATGGAATGTAGTGATGACCACAAACATAGCTTGCTTTCAAAGGGTGGGTTGACAGATACATGGGGGATAGCAGCTACTAGCAATAGAGACTAAAGGGAATCTGCAGCTCCAGAAGCAGAAAACCTCTGAATACCAGTGCCAGAAAGCAAATCAGGGAAAAGCCTTGGCCTCTGTGCTCTGTTTGTTGGCCCTCCAGGTATTAATGTCAATCTCTGCTCGTACTGATGATGGAGAAACCACAGTTCTGATCCTGCTGTTCCACTTTTGTTCAGGATTGGAACCAGGGTTGCCAACCTCCAGATGAGACCTTCCAGACTACAGAGATTAGCTCTGCTGGAGAAAATGGCTACTTTGGAGGGTGGACCCTGTGACATTGTGGTCCCTCCCCTCTCCCAAGCCCACTCTTCCCAGGCTCCACCTCCAAATCTCCAGATATTTCCTATCCTGGAATCGGCAGTCTTCATTGGAGCTTGAACAGTAATTTACAGTACAATCCTAAACAGAGTGGTTGGAGTGCCAGACTGAGATCTGTCTGTTCAAATCACCTCTTACTGAGTGACCTTGATGTTGGGTTTAGTTAAGGATGGCTGGACCCATCAGACACCCCTTCCTTTCCTTATTAACAGAGTGCTCCTCCTGAGCTTCAGCACAGCAGCATGGCCTAAATGAATATTTACCACACTATCTTACAAATTGTACACAGAGAGCCTCTCCCTCAAGTTAAAGAACTAGTAATGGTCTATTTATTTATAGAAGTACATTAACTTAAGTATAGGGGAGAGAAAAGGTGACTAACTAATTTAGCTAACTAGGATGGCTTCAGTAGCCATCTGCTTCATTTGTCCAAGGAGGAGACAGCATGCTGCTTCTCCTGGTGCATGCAGGGAAGAGAGAGGGTGGAGGAAGAAGAAGAAGGAAGTTCCCTTAGAGTACATTCTACCAATCAGAGAAAGTGAGTGATAGTAGAGTAGAAAGGAAGGAGACTGATACTAGCCTATCTATCTGTCTAACTCTATGGTTCTTGTCTTAAAGGTTTGAGCCAGAGACATCGCCAGTTCCTTTTTCTAATATTTGGGCCAGTCAAACACATGATGCCGCCTTCTACTGTATCAGACTCTTGGTCCATCAAGGTCAGTAATATCTTCTCAAAACTAGCAGAAGCTCTCTAAAGTTTCAGGTAGATCCCTTTCACATCACCTACTACCTGATCCTTTTAAATGGAGACTCTGGGGACTGAAGCTGGGATCTTCTGCTTCCAAAGCCGAGGCTCTTCCACTGAGCTGCAGCCCCTCCAGTCATTCTCTCCTAAGTGAAAGCCACGTACGTTGCCCTGAGCTTCCTGGTGAAGGAGAACGTTATAGATTCAGTTGGTAAAAATGCAGAAAGAAGACTGCGGGCTGAGATCCTGGTTAAGAAATGAAGGTTCAGAAAACCTGATATATATTTGGAAGCACTCTGCTTGGCACACTGAATGAATCCTCATCAGTGCCAATATTAGCTTTCATTCTGACTCATATGCCTGTAAAATACGCATTTTTATGTTTATGCTTCTTCGGAGTATTAATACTAGGAGACTTCTAAAATATGCTGAACTTTATCCGGGGCTGTCTCCTGAGATCCTTAGCATAAATTTAAATTGAAAACAGGGTAACAGCTGGTTAGACAAAGCATAGTCCAGCTGCAGAGTCTTTATTCTTACTTAGAACAAATCCCTTTTGATTCAATCCTTTTTGTAATTTCCCCCCATCTTTTAAAATCAGCTTTCTTATGGGATTTATTGTTTGTGATTTTGCACCAACTGAGCCAGCTCCGTTCACATGAGTATAAGGTCTTGAGAATTTGTCACACAGCATGAGGATAACTCCATCCTGGGAAACCATTCTGACCTCATGGCCCCTCTACACCCAGTTTTTTCCAGGGAGTCACTTCCACGGTTTTTGTTAATGGTATATTTTCTCAAGACTTACAATGTTGGCAACAGGCTGATAGATCCAATTCTTTGTAACTTACAAAGCCAACTAGCGTTTGAGAAACTCACTTAACGTAGGTCTGGATGTTAAACATGGAGTTATCTAACAATTCAAGATAGAAAGGAACACATTATGACCAAAACCACACGTACTTTGTAAAGCACAATTGAAATGCAATTATAAATCAGCTTACCTGCTTGGCAAATCAATTCAGAAAGCCAATATAAGCATTTAAAACTGCTTTCTGTCCTTCACACATCAGAAAACCTGTTACTTGAACATTTAAAATTGGCTTTCTGTTTTTCATGCATGTGCATCAATAGTGAGAGCAGAGCTAAGAAATGTTTCAATTGACACATGCAAATGTGGCCTTTATTAAGGCAAAAGGAAAGCAAAGTATTCTCAAGCATGTAAGAAGATTTAAAGCAAACAAGAATGGAATTATACTTGCTCCTTTACAGTACAAACAGAGGGCTGAACTTCATAATTAAAATGCTGATTTATATCATTGATTTCTGCAAAATGTCTTTATGTTTGCCATTTGTAAGGAGAAGGTCATATTAATTTTCATCCTTCTCTTGCCTTTGTCATTTTCTTGTTTTTCAGAGGAACAAAATGCACCCCATCTCCTGAAATCTGATGCAACAAAACTTTGAAATGCATTGGAATCACATATGCCCCGTTTTTGTCAACTCATTTATTTTCCCATCCCTTTCTGTCACCTTTCCCACTGCAAGAAATCCAAACAGGTCCTGTGTAATGGCTGTTTGTCAAGAGTGTGTTAATGATGACAATGCTGCCATCTTTCGGTGAGGGAATGAATATTTGACCGCTGCATACTTTACAGAGCATTAATATCTCTGTACCTATTTGCTCTGCTGTGACATAAAGCAACCCTTAAAACTTGCTTGCAGTAATTGCTTGCAGACTATTTGGTGGCCCACAATCCTGCCCTTATTAGGTTGGAATGCCAGTAGCTATATGAGCATCATATGAAATGAGCGCAGATGAAACTATAGAACAGTAAGACTTCAGGCCAGTGTCGTTACTTTTCTCATAGACATTTAAGACCTAATTATGGATGTGTTTACACAAAATATTTTTCCACAGAGCAAACCTTCCCAGCATGCACAATATTCTCAGAAAATTGTGATGTGTACCTTTTCCTGCTTTTCCCTTCCCCAACACAGCAGAAACAATGGCTAGTTATGTGACAAATTCCAAAATCCTCCAGTATGGATTCTTTGATTAGAAAAGTTGATAGTCAACAGATTTTATTTTATTTATTTACTCCATTTATATGCTGCTTTTCTCCCCAGTAGGGACCTAAAGCAGCTTACATCCTCTTCCTCTCCTCCATTTTATCCTCACAACAATGCTGTGAGATAGGTTAGGCTGAGCCGCGACCCCCGGGGGCCCCCGGCCCGCCGGAGGCGGGGCGGGGGGCGTCGGGGGGAGCGGCGCAGCCGCGACCCCCGGGGGCCCCCGGCCCGCCGGAGGCGGGGCGGGGGGCGTCGGGGGGGAGCGGCGCAGCCGCGACCCCCGGGGGCCCCCGGCCCGCCGGAGGCGGGGCGGGGGGCGTCGGGGGGAGCGGCGCAGCCGCGACCCCCGGGGGCCCCCGGCCCGCCGGAGGCGGGGCGGGGGGCGTCGGGGGGAGCGGCGCAGCCGCGACCCCCGGGGGCCCCCGGCCCGCCGGAGGCGGGGCGGGGGGCGTCGGGGGGAGCGGCGCAGCCGCGACCCCCGGGGGCCCCCGGCCCGCCGGAGGCGGGGCGGGGGGCGTCGGGGGGAGCGGCGCAGCCGCGACCCCCGGGGGCCCCCGGCCCGCCGGAGGCGGGGCGGGGGGCGTCGGGGGGAGCGGCGCAGCCGCGACCCCCGGGGGCCCCCGGCCCGCCGGAGGCGGGGCGGGGGGCGTCGGGGGGAGCGGCGCAGCCGCGACCCCCGGGGGCCCCCGGCCCGCCGGAGGCGGGGCGGGGGGCGTCGGGGGGAGCGGCGCAGCCGCGACCCCCGGGGGCCCCCGGCCCGCCGGAGGCGGGGCGGGGGGCGTCGGGGGGAGCGGCGCAGCCGCGACCCCCGGGGGCCCCCGGCCCGCCGGAGGCGGGGCGGGGGGGCGTCGGGGGGAGCGGCGCAGCCGCGACCCCCGGGGGCCCCCGGCCCGCCGGAGGCGGGGCGGGGGGCGTCGGGGGGAGCGGCGCAGCCGCGACCCCCGGGGGCCCCCGGCCCGCCGGAGGCGGGGCGGGGGGCGTCGGGGGGAGCGGCGCAGCCGCGACCCCCGGGGGCCCGGCTGTCTTTGTCTTTGTCTTTGTCTTTGTCTTTGTCTTTGTCTTTGTCTTTGTCTTTGTCTTTGTCTTTGTCTTTGTCTTTGTCTTTGTCTTTGTCTTTGTCTTTGTCTTTGTCTTTGTCTTTGTCTTTGTCTTTGTCTTTGTCTTTGTCTTTGTCTTTGTCTTTGTCTTTGTCTTTGTCTTTGTCTTTGTCTTTGTCTTTGTCTTTGTCTTTGTCTTTGTCTTTGTCTTTGTCTTTGTCTTTGTCTTTGTCTTTGTCTTTGTCTTTGTCTTTGTCTTTGTCTTTGTCTTTGTCTTTGTCTTTGTCTTTGTCTTTGTCTTTGTCTTTGTCTTTGTCTTTGTCTTTGTCTTTGTCTTTGTCTTTGTCTTTGTCTTTGTCTTTGTCTTTGTCTTTGTCTTTGTCTTTGTCTTTGTCTTTGTCTTTGTCTTTGTCTTTGTCTTTGTCTTTGTCTTTGTCTTTGTCTTTGTCTTTGTCTTTGTCTTTGTCTTTGTCTTTGTCTTTGTCTTTGTCTTTGTCTTTGTCTTTGTCTTTGTCTTTGTCTTTGTCTTTGTCTTTGTCTTTGTCTTTGTCTTTGTCTTTGTCTTTGTCTTTGTCTTTGTCTTTGTCTTTGTCTTTGTCTTTGTCTTTGTCTTTGTCTTCGTCTTCGTCTTCGTCTTCGTCTTCGTCTTCGTCTTCGTCTTCGTCTTCGTCTTCGTCTTCGTCTTCGTCTTCGTCTTCGTCTTCGTCTTCGTCTTCGTCTTCGTCTTCGTCTTCGTCTTCGTCTTCGTCTTCGTCTTCGTCTTCGTCTTCGTCTTCGTCTTCGTCTTCGTCTTCGTCTTCGTCTTCGTCTTCGTCTTCGTCTTCGTCTTCGTCTTCGTCTTCGTCTTCGTCTTCGTCTTCGTCTTCGTCTTCGTCTTCGTCTTCGTCTTCGTCTTCGTCTTCGTCTTCGTCTTCGTCTTCGTCTTCGCCGCCCGCCGCCCGCCGCCCGCCGCCCGCCGCCCGCCGCCCGCCGCCCGCCGCCCGCCGCCCGCCGCCCGCCGCCCGCCGCCCGCCGCCCGCCGCCCGCCGCCCGCCGCCCGCCGCCCGCCGCCCGCCGCCCGCCGCCCGCCGCCCGCCGCCCGCCGCCCGCCGCCCGCCGCCCGCCGCCCGCCGCCCGCCGCCCGCCGCCCGCCGCCCGCCGCCCGCCGCCCGCCGCCCGCCGCCCGCCGCCCGCCGCCCAGATGGCAATGGCGAAATTTATTTTTGCCAACCTCTTCTACATGCAAAACTTAAAACTTTTGTCATACAAAGTTGTAATGTTATAAAATGGTAAAAAAATCATAAAATTGTAATTTTACTAACAATCCAACTCAAATAAGTGTATAGATAATTCAAACACTATAGCTTCTATAATCATATTGGGCATAAATATTAAACATAACTTTTAAACATTAAGTAAAAAGTATTAAATACTCAGTAGAGATGGGTTGAAGTTTTATCTTAAATCCTGAGCAGCTTGAAACCTTCAAGTGAGAACTGAAAACACGTTTCTCTGTTTTAGAGAAACTGTTTGTCAGTACCAAATAAATGGGATGGATGTTTTTGTTGCACTCTCCCAACCAGGAGACAGACGCCTCCTAAGATTTTAATGGCTTCTTTCATTAACAAATGCTAGTCTTTTTCATTAAGTGAGGTATCAAAATATAAATGTTTATTTAAATAAAACATATAAAAATAGAACTGATGAACACAACAAGAATTAAGTTTCCTAACATTTCTTAATGAAATCTAACTCAGTCAGATTAACGATGAAATGCATTCAAGTTACCGTAGCATGTATTACAAGGGTAAGTTCCCTGCCTAGATCTTCATGAGATTTCTTTTGGCCAAAACCCTCATCTGCTATTTGGATTACCATTTTTATATATTATCTTATGCAGAAATCTAAGATCTTTTCATATGATAACATAGATAAATATCAAACCAATCATAATTTAATTCTTTTTTACTATTTCCAATCATGTGACAATCTACCTAGCCAAAAGTACCACTATGCCCAGCTGCAAGATAAGAGAGATGGGTAGTAAAAATGACAGGAAAAGTTACATGACCAGATCATCCTTGGTCTCTCCTAACAATTACAGAACATTTATCTGATACTGTTCACTATTTTTAATTGGCTGTCTAAGATAAAGAAGCACCAGTTATACACCATACTAGAAAAAGAACTACAGTGAAGTTCATACAGCGTTATTTAGAATGCATGTGTTTCACTAAGTATGTGTTCTAAACCATAATCAGCAGTCTACTGGTTTGAATCCCACTACTGACATGAGCTCAGTAGGTGGCCTTGGGTCAGCCACTCCTCTCAGCCCCAGCTCCATTGTGGGGATAAAAATAACACTAACTTCTTCACTGCTCTGGGCGAGGCACTAATATGTGTAGAAGAGCGGTATATAATCACAGTTATTATTATTATTTATATTTCCATGACACCATCCCTTGACCTGTGAAATTAAGTATTTTGATAAATATGAAAGTGATACAAAATATTAATGCATTGCATAATGTGTGAGTGTACATATACAAACTTTAAAAATTGTATTGGATGATACCATAAAGCATGATTACTGAGAAAGCTGCTTTCACTGTTTTCACTGTGGAGAGCTGCTTGTAGATCAAAACAACCTAGCGAGCTGTCTTCATGCAGAGTGCACTTGATTCTCTTGGCTTTCAATTCTGCTTTCGTTCAGCATGGGTAAATCAATGTGTCAGAAGTAAACATTTGTATCTGCAGTATTTGTATTTGCAGTAAACATTGTTCTCTGGCCGTGAAAGCCTTCGACAATACATTTGTATCACTCCTCTCAGAATGACCATTTAAATTTTACTGCCTATCATGTCAAAGCAATTAAAATTAACAATACAGTTACTAAGCTGCTAAGATCAATTAATGGCTCTTAGGCTTTATCTATTGATCTAGTGACATCTTCAAAACCCACTGGTAACAGACTATACATACTTCTCTTCTATCCACAATATATACACAAGGATTGATTACATATTCTTATCTTCTAAATTTCATATTTAAATGACATATTCTTATCTCCTAAATTAATTAGTCAAACTCTTTACATCAAGGATTGGTGACAAGTTGTTGACAGACTATGCTTGGACAGAATGTACACTGATAATAAATGACGTCAACAGAAACAAATAAACTATGTGGCATTCCTCAAATCCATGTATAGGATGCTATGGAAGTGGTACTTAGAGGGAAATTAATCTCCATTGCCTCCTGTCATGAAGAGCAAAAAGAAAACATTAGAAATGAAATGATATCTAGAATAAGAAAACTAGAAGATGAACATAAAAAAGGCCGCCCAATCTATAAACTTACTTGCTTGAAAATTAAAGGAAAAAACCTCCTCAAATTCTATACAAGCTATTAAAGGCACCCAGGAAAAACTCAAACTAATTCTGTAAAATTAGCCGATGTATTTGCTGAATACTACCAAACTACATCAGACAATCCTGACACTAAACATATTTTAAATTATTTATCATCACAGGAAATTATTTGGAAAAAAATCATAAGAACATAATATCTGGACCAACCAATCACAACAGAAGATGTTACAGTCACTATCAAATCCTTGAAAAAAATAACAAAGCTTTAGACAGGGATGGATTCCCTGCCAAATTTTTACAAAAAAACACATTCACCTACTTTCAACTCCACTAACTGCCACATGCAACTCTGTTATGATAGGAGGTAGCATCCCTCTATCTTGGTCAGAGGCTGAAATAGTAGTTACTCCAAAAAAGGACAACGATATTACAAATACTAACTTCCCTTACTGAATCAAGATCAAAAGATCTTTACAAGCCTATTTGCCAAAAGATTGTCTGAATTTAAATAACCAACTACAGTCACCTTGACTTTATGCCAATAAGGAATGCTTTATGCCAATAAGGAATCTTTTTGACAATACACGTAACACTTTAACTATAATTAATTTCTGTGAAGCATACAAAACCCCTGCATTACTTCTGGACTTTGATATAGAGAAGGCATTTAATACCATATCTAAAACTTTTACTTCAAAAAATGGGCGACCAATTCTAAAATGTCATTAATGCTCTTTATCTTTCTCCAAAAGCTACAGTTAGGACTAAGAATGTATATTCAATAGATATCCATATAGCAAGGGGAACTAGACAAGGCTGTCCCCTTTCCCCATTTCTGTTTGCCATAACTATACACAGGGCCAGTGCTACTATTAGACGAACTAGGCAGCCTCAAGAGGGGCATAGTTTTATACAGATTACTTTCTTGAAAAAAATGCAACTGAGAAAACCTATTGAGCACCCTCTAAACGTTCCTGTCCACAGACATCAAGCAGCTCAAAAGCTCACCATAACATTTTTATTTATTTATTTATTTATTTATTTATTTGATTTATACCCTGCCCTCCCCATAGATGGGCTAAGGGTGGCTAACAACATTAAAAAATACATTAAAATCACAGAAACATAAAATCAATATTTTTTAAAAAATGATTAAAATACTCCAAGAGCAGGCTATTTAAACAAATATTGGGAGTCCGTATATAGCCATGGCAGATGGCTGAAGGCAGCTCCGGAAGAAATGGTGGTCTTAGATGGAAGAAGAAGGACACTCGCTGGCACTCAGCCAAAGGCCCAGCAGAACATCTCCGTTTTACAAGCCCTGCAAAACTGTAACAGGTCTCACAGGGCCCAGATCTCCAGAGGGAGAGCATTCCACCAGGCCAGGGCCAGGGCAGAAAAAGCCCTCGCCCTGGTTGAGGCCAGATGGATGTCCTTTGGGCCAGGGACCACCAGGAGTTGCTTGTATGCAGAGCGCAACACCCTGCAGGGGACGTAGTGGAAGAGGTGGTCCCGCAGGTATGGAGGTCCCAGTCCATGAAGGGCTTTAAATACCAACGTTAACACCTTGAACTGGATCTGGAACTCCACTGGAAGCCAGTGCTGTTGGCACAGCACATGATGAATGTGCGCTTGGATGGGCGTTCCGGTAAGGACACGTGCCACTGCATTCTGGATCAGCTGTAACTTCCGGGTCAGGCCCAAGGGCACACCAGGATAGAGTGAGTTGCAGTAGTCTAGCCTGGAGGTGACCGTTGCATGGATTACTGTGGCCAGGTCCTGGGGTGAAAGATAGGGCGCCAGTTGCCTGCCCTGTCGAAGATGAAAAAAGGCAGACCTGGCAACAGTCATGACCTGGGCCTCCACTGAAAGTGTGGCATCCAAGGTCACACCCAGACTCCTCACCATCAGTGAAGGTTTCAATTGTACCCCATTGAGGGCTGGGAGCCAGTTCCCAGCTCGATTGCCCCATGATCCAGACACAGAACCTCTGTCTTCAGGGGATTCAATTTCAGGTGACTCTGATGTAACCATACCGTCACAGCCTCAAGACCTTTGACCAAGGAATCCAAAGCAAGATCGGACTGGCCATCTGTAATGATTCCAAGTAAATGTGTGCATGTATCTTTAAATGCTTGATGAGATAGGTGAAGAGTGGGGGGTGAAGGAGATGGATGAGTGGGTGATATGATTGGCTGAGGACTGAGAGGATGGGTGGAGTGAAGGCAGTTTGAGACTGAGAGTAGAGAGAAAATTTTTAGTCAGAAGAAAGCAGGCTAGCTGTGTGCTGCCTGAATATGTTGAAGTGTTTATGAGAGAAATATAACCTGTGTGGAACCTGAACTGAGCATGTTTGTGAAAGGACACTCAGTCAGGGAAAGAGAGGCCAGCTGTGTGAATGAAAGTAAATGAAGTAACTTTAAGAACCGAGAACTACGTTTATGAAACCGATACACTTCTTGACTAAATAAAAGTTTATTTTTGTTTTGTTATATCCCAGTGTAGCTGTCATTGCTATATCCCATTCCTATCTTCAGGGCCACATAGAACCATGAAGGAGCCTGATGCCTAGGAACATTACCAAAGGGAAAATTTAAGTAAAATATCTTGGAATAAAATATTCCTGGTGGCAGCAAACTACCCAGAGGGTTAAGGGATAGATTAAAAGAAAAATCTACCATAAAGAAAGTAAAAGTCATAACAAGTGGAGGCATAGCGGTGGGATCTCAAACATCCTGAGGAGAAGAAAATATTTAAGTGGGATATAATAGCCTGGGAGGAGGGAACATTCTGAGAGAAAAGCATTCTGAGGGGACAGTTAGCCAAAGAGACCGAGTGTTCAGTTAAATCCTATGAGGAATATAGAACTGTTATAAAGGAAAGACACAGAAGAACTAGTAGGATTTATAAGAGAGAACAATCTGGTGAAGTTTAGTAAAATTGTAGATGGAAATGCAAGTAAAAGAGAAAATGGCAGAGTTTATGGGGATGAAAAAGGAGGCTCTGATTCAGAAGTGCAATGAGTTAAATTTACCTCATGAGGGAAAAAGTGTAGAAGAACTGAGAGTTATACTAATACAAAGCAGTGTGGAGCCAAGTAGAACTGCAGAGGAGAGAAACCCTGAGGGAATGTACAACCCTAGTCCAGAATATTTAGAATTTCTGAGGGAAAAGTTGAAAGTTGAAGCAGTACTTAGAACTCAAGAAATAGAACAAAAACAAAGGGAAAAGGAATCTGAAAGGGAAGCTGAAATAGAACAAAAACAGTTTGAGAGGGAAAAGTGGAAAGCTGAAATGGAACTTAGAGTTCAAGAGATGGAAAGACACACCAGTTTGGAAGCAGAAAGATTACAATTAGAAAGAGAGCGACTTAAGAATGGGGACAAAAAGGAGGGAAACTCTGAACCCAGAGCTGATTTACCTCGAGTTACCCCAAAACATTTCATGGTGTATGTGTCAGGAAAAGATCCACTAATTTTCCTGTCCACTTTTGAGCGATCTGCTCAGAACTGGGAAATACCAGATACACAATATATGAAGTATTTACCCAGCTTAATTAGAGGGGAATTGGCTGAGATCTACAACACATTTCCCTCAGATAAACCTGTTGTTTATGCTGAATACAAAGAGGCAGTATATGACAGATTTAGGCTAGGTGCTGATTGCCCCCCCAGTTGGAATAAGAGGCAGACACAAGGCTTGGGTAATAAAGGGCCACTTTTATTTAGGCAACAACATGAATTGCAACAACTAAAAAACCCTGGCAAGGGCCTAACCAGTGGTACAGGTCAAGCCCTTGGGTCACTCCCCTGGACCCCGCCTTGACCTGTCTGGGCGAGACCCACTGCCCCGGATGCGAGCCATCCACATGCATGGCTGGGATCTGGCCGGCCTGGCGGATGGTTTCCCCCTTAAAGCTCCAAGCACCTCCGCCGCAGAGCATGAGGGAAGGACTTGTCCAGGAGATCCCACCAGGCAGCCTGCCCTCTCAACTGGCCACCGCAAAGCATGCCAGCCGATCCTGACAGGCCCCCAATATCCCCACCAATGGGGATGTGCCAAGGGTACTCACCGTCCCGCTAACATCCCCCCAACTAAATCCTGCCATTGATGGCCTATACAGCACCACCGTAGTCCAATAGCCACAGCTCCAGCAAGCAGTACAAGGTAGGCAAAAAACTTCCTTCCCCAACGCCAATCAGGGAAAGAAAGGAAAAATTCCTGCCTGGCCGCACAAAAGGCAACCGGTCAAAAACCTGCACTGCTACTGGGTGGGCGGGTGGGCCAAGCACGAGGCAACAAGTGCTGATGCAGAGGCAGGGCTGTCCTGTTAAGGCACTTAGCCCCGCCCCCTTCCCATGTGACCCTGAGAGGCCGGAGAAACACTGCCATTTATCCTCCGCAGCGGCAAATGTGGCCCCTGGCCTCAAGCCCTTGGCTGCCGGCCGGGTGGGGGCCGAATTGCCCCCCCTGTCGGAATAAGAGGCAGACGCAAGGCTTGGGTAATAAAGGGCCACTTTTATTTAGGCAACAACATGAACTGCAACAACTAAAAAACCCTGGCAAGAGCCTAACCAGTGGTACAGGTCAAGCCCTGGGTTCACTCCCCTGGACCCCGCCTTGACCTGTCTGGGCGAGAACCGCTGCCCCGGATGCGAGCCATCCACATGCATGGCTGGGATCCGGCCGGCCTGGTGGATGGTTTCCCCCTTAAAGCTCCAAGCACCTCCGCCGCAGAGCATGAGGGAAGGACTTGTCCAGGAGATCCCACCAGGCAGCCTGCCCTCTCAACTGGCCGCCGCAAAGCATGCCAGCCGATCCTGACAGGCCCCCAATATCCCCACCAATGGGGATGTGCCAAGGGTACTCACTGTCCTGCTAACATCCCCCCAACTAAATCCTGCCAACGCTAAGGCCGAGCCCCTGCTCAGGCCTTCGCGCCCCACAGGTGACTTACTGTAAGCCATAGCCCTTGCTTCAGGTCATCTAACTATGTTGTTGCCCGCCACCAAAAGGTCATCCCCATCGCCTCGGTAGAGGTTGGCCAAGCGGGCCTTAATCCTGAGTTGGGGGAGATAAATGACCAACCCATTCCCCCAAGCTAACTGAACTATCTCCAACCAAATAGTTAAGATGCCAGGCCACAGCTTGCTAATCCACTGCAAGTCAGCCTGCACCTGCAAAACAAGGGGCCATACCCTTTACAAGCCCAGGTCATTACCTCACAGGTGAATGACCAATATGTCAAGCGGAGGACCACTCCTCCCCTCAAACAGCAAAGTCAGCAGCCCTGGCCACCTTAGGTCTCATCAGAACTGCCACTCAACCATGGCCCACTCGCTTAGCCCAAGTTGGGACCCAATGGCCATCCTCTTGGCTTGGTGGGCCACCCAAAACCATGCTGTGTCCACATATAAGGATCTACAGCCTTCCTGGCGAAACACAGCACCTGAAGAAAAAAACAAGTAAGTTGAGGTTCCCAGCACCCAGTGGGCGAATGTAAACCAATAAGCCTTGGACCTCCACCAGTCCACCCGCTGAATAACCTAATAACACATGGCAGCTATCAAGGCTGCCCTAGTCAGGAAGGAATGGGTGCCACTTTTAATGTTCTGCAGACTCAATCTTGTCAGAGGCCATCCAATGACTGTCCCACACTGGTGCCTAGTCAAGGGGGGGGCTCCATCGATGTGACAAAACTAGAACCCCCCCGTCTTCCCCTAGGCTCCCCTCAAAGCACAATATACTCAAATATACCCCTCAAAGCGCAATATACTACTTCAGAGCCGACACCAGGCACCACTCTATATCTGCCCATGGACCCAGCTGGATAACATACCCCAGCTGTAAGTGATCCGTCTTAGAACATCTAATCCTATAACATCTAATCCTTAAAGTAGCATTATGATTCACACACTTTTTATGTTCTAGGCCAGTAAGGCCCTACCTGACTCAGCCTTGAGAGGATGGGCCACCCATTCACTTAGCCTAAGTACCCCAAAAAAAGGCTGTCCACGCAGCTGCCTAAACTAGAGTCAACCCCAGGACCAGAGCAATGCACTGGATGGCTGGAGTAACAGGCTCCCTATTATGCCTTGGTCTGGCTGCCTCTCGGGGTCTGGCTATTACCCTTTGGTCTGGTCTGGCTGCCTCTTGGGACCAACCCTCTAACCTCTTCACTAATGTGAACATTCCCAATGGTTACTGCAAACCCGTGGGCTCTGCTGGTAAATGCATTGCTAATGCTGCCAGCTGTTACCTAATAGAGTTACCGCTAAGCCCCTAGCCTGGAGCCGAACACGACTGCCTAGGTGCTATCCCACCCTGGGATGTGCTTGGCCAAGAACACAATGTGGCACGGTATGCTTGGCAAGGTCTCGTCCCCTGAGGCCCTACTCAACCCAATCTGATGGCCACTGCTCGGCACACCAGTGCCCTCAGAAGAACACCCCAAATCCAAGAGAGCAGGAGGCATCAGAGTGCCCATGCAACTCTGCTTCCAGCAAAAGACCACCCCTCAAAAGGAAATGCCATTAAATTCCTGTAAAATTCCTCCCAAACGATAAGTTCCTCCCTGAATCTAGCATCCATCCTGAACAGCCATCCTGAGCCTGTGATGGGGAAGCCTTAATTTGTCCATGGCATCACAGAGGCACCTTAAGAAAGCCCGTTCAGGAACCACCACTCTAAAAACAAAGTTTAAGTGTCCTACAAGCTGCTGCAACTCAATCAGAGATGCTCTATTCCACTCATTAAATGAGGCAAGCTACACCCTGAGGTTGGCTAGCTTTCCCAGTGGCAGCCTGGAGGTTTTGTGGACCGTGTCCAACTCAGCAGGGCCCTGGGCCAAGTGGATCACCAATTGCCCTGCTAGATTAATGAAGGCCCCTTGAAAAGGAAAACGGCACCCAGATAATGAACAGTGTCCAAACAACCTTTTCCCTAACAATCCCTTCCATACTTGCCACTGATTGAAGATTGGCTGCCATGAAAGGAGTCCAAGGTCCCTGGAAAGGAATCCTGAGCCCACAGTTAAACCCACTGGACATGAACAAAGCGTCTTCACGCTTAGGATAGCCATCCAAGAGGTACTTAAGTTCCCTCAGTTTTATTGGGCTGGGTCCTTATCCAGCTTGCTGTGGGAAGTTACCACCGGCCCCACCCACACGTTTACCCCAACCTCCTCTATGGCACCTAGGGCAAAAGTTAAAGGAGTGGGAACCCCCACATGTTGGGCATTCATGCTTGTACCTGCAAGGTTTCCTTGTGCATGTTCCCTGGTTCGCCAAATCCCAGCACAACTGGGTGTGGTGGAGAACCACTGTACTAAATGGCCGCTGTCAGAGCAGTCAGTAAGATTAGCCTTAGCAGAGCCATCACCTGCAGTCAAGGTTGCTGCAGAATCTGCAGCCAAGGTTGCTGCAGAATCTTATCCCACGGCAAATCAGGGTTCATTGCCGCCTGCATCCGAAATTCTTCATTGAACTGCATCCCCGACGAAGTCTGAGTACCCTTTGTATATAATGTCCAGGTACTGTAAAAGAGATCAGCCCTCCATGGCTGTGCCCTACTATTATTCCCACATAAATCAGGAACCCAAGGAGCCTAACTGGACCAGGCAGATGATGGGCCAGGCAGTGACTGACCCTCGAAACCCTGCCACCTAGCCCTGCTCATCTGTCCCTTAACACCTGGGTCAGCAGCAGCATACTGAGCACCCCATGCCTGATTACTCTTACTCTGAGCTGGCACAGCCCCATAAACTGGGGTCTCCATAGCCAGCCATCACCCTGCTTCGTAAGAGAAGACTTACCATCCCACACCGGGTCCACAGCCACCACCACAGGTTCAACATCAGCCATCCAGCCTGGATTGCCACTTGAAGGTTCAAAACTGCCTGCTGTCCTCCTTGTTTTGGTTCTCAGCCATCACAGTGTCTGTTGAAACAGAAGGCCCCTCAAGGGCAGAAAGCCGGTTAAGAACCTCAGCCGGAAAAGCAGCAGCTGACGTCAGTTGAACAGGCCTACCATGCTTTGCTTGCTCCAAGGCCGCTATGTGGCTCAAAATAGCCTGGTGACTAGCGCTTTCATCCTTGTCTAAAGATGAAAAAGTGGGTGGAGGCCTCTTAGGCAGGGCCTCTTAGCTGGTTGTTTTCCTTTGGCAGGGGCAGACCCCTCTCTGGGAGGCATGGTTACGTATTTATTTTGTCTTAATAATAATATCAAGAACAAGTATTGTTGCTATTAGTATTACTATTACTATACTCTTATTATTATTGGTAAGATCACCTATTCAAACCATTAATGCTGCTGCATGTGAAGAAAGGGATCACTCCTTTTGATTGTATCTTGAGTAACCACATTGCTAAACATGCTACCTAGATTGCTACCTCTGCCAAGTTGCAATCTAGTTATCTGAAAGGGAGAATAACCAGATCATCATTTTGCATTGTCACTTCTAATCAAAGAACACTCTGTGACTTTCTAGTACCCTCATCATGTCACTCTTTTAAAACGCACATTGGTTTAGAGATGCATTATGAAGGAAAGTCATTTTAGCCAAATAACAAATTAATGATGAATTATATTTCTAAACAGCTGCATCTTACCAACCTGTATTGTTTCATCAAGCCTTTGAATAATGCCACCTTACAAACCATAACCATAGACACTGATAGCCCAGTATTTCCTTACTCCCTATGGCCACTTCATCATCCTCAAAGGTTAACTATGCAGGTAAGGCTGCTTTGCAGGATATGTATTGGGTGGCTATTTGCCCTTAGCAGAGCTGCTAGCATTTTTTTTTTAATAGTGGCATGATGTAAGTTGCAGAGGCCTCTATAAAATGGCTGCCAGTGCTAGGAGGCTAAGCAGGCCACAGGGTGACACATCCTAGCACAGCAGAAGCTGTAAAAGCCCCACCAAAATGGCCTCCACTGCCAGTAAGCAGGAGGCAAATCAGACCATATAAAACCCACATTCAAACTGGCTGCTGTTGGAGCTGTGCATATTGTAGATGCCTTCTCAGTAAGGCTGCACTGCCAGGAGGCAAAGCAGGCCACTGGTGCCACACTCAAAATGGCTGCACCCAACTGAATCAAATGCTAAGCCTTTTCACAAAATGCACCCCCTGCTGCCTGAAGGCCTTAAGCCAAGCTATTGCTACTAGAAATACGCCTGAAGGCCTTAAGCCGAGCTATTGCTACTAGACATACTCCCTCCTAAGTAAGTATAAACAGGGGTGGGGGGTGGCAGGGAAGCCTAGACAGAGACGAGGCCTACCAGCAGCCACCCTGCTAAGCCAATAGCTGTAATGTAATCCACCCCTCAGATGGCTGCAATTCACCCCTGCGGCCTACGGAAAAGCCTATTGCTGTGTCTGCTGAAAGTATTCCCTTCCAACAAAATAAGGGGGAGGGGAGAAGAGCCTAATTAGGCCAGAGGCCTGCAAGGACTGAATATAACCCTGCTTTAGCCCTCCAGACTGATAGACAACATTCCCCAAATGTTAATTAGAAGGGGATAATAATAATAATGATGATGATGATGATGATGATGATGATGATGATGATGATGATGATAATAAATCTCTGCCAAACCACTGAGCCTGGTGCTGGGCCCTGGCTCTCCTCCAGTTGTTTGAAGGTATCAAGCAGCGGAATATCACAGCTTTCCCCACGGCAGCTATAGCCACCTAGCCCTGAGGGCCTTCAGTAAAAATGGCCTCAGAGGAGCTCAGCTGAGAGAGCCTGATATATGCTTGAGGGGGCAAGTGAAGGCCCCTAGAAAAGGGGGGAAAGGCCTCCACATAATGAACCCGAGCATGAGGCAACAAGTGCTGATGCAGAGGCAGGGCTGTCCTGTTAAGGCTCTTAGCCCCACCCCCTTCCCATGTGACCCAGAGGCCGGGGAAACGCTGCCATTTATCCTCCGCAGCGGCAAATGCAGCCCCTGGCCTCAAGCCCTTGGCTGCCGGCCAGGTGGGGGCCGAATTACTTCAGAAAGAAGTTTAGAAGCCTAGTGCCTCAGAAAGAGAAGTCATTTAAGTCTTTTAGTGCCAAACTGACAGACTATTTTGATAAATGGATTTCATCTGCCAAAGCTAACTCTAAAAGAGGGAATAAGGGATCTAATGATTTTGGATCAGTTTTTATTTCAACTTCCTTCAGAGATCAGACTTCTAGTTAAAGATAAACTTCCAGAGAATATCAACCAAGCATCAGAGTGGACAGATTAACACTTAATAGAGGAGGTTTGGATCGCCGTGAAAAGAAAGACTATTCCTACAAACCAGAGTTTAAATCAAATAAAAGAACATATGAGAGAGCTCAGATTATAAAAGTTCGGGATAAAAATATAGAGAGAAACCAAGATGGATACTGGAATGATAAAAGATGTTTTGTATGTGGTCTGAAAGGACATTTAGCTTACAAATGTCAAAAGAACCAACTCAAACAAACAACACTAAAGCATGTAAGGAGGGTCACTAGAACTGACTCAGATGATCAGAATGATGAAGATGATAGAAACTCCAAAAGCTCAACAAACACAAATGAATCACCCAGTAAAAACACTACCTTACCCATAGACACTGAAGAAACAGTCTACTTGTGTGGGGTAAAGATAGAGAAGGTCGCTCAGGATACTGAACTGAGAGAGGTGGTACAAATAAATGGGAGAGATACTTTAGCCATTCTAGACACAGGAGCCTCAGTAACACTTGTCAGGGCGGATTTTGTTGATAAGAAAAACCTGATTCCAGATAAGCAAATATCCTTGCAAGGTGTCTGGGGAAATTCTAAAAGAGTGCCACTAGCCCAGCTAAAAATTAACTGGAGAGGGGAAGAAGAATATGTTCCTGTAGCAGTTATTAAAGAACAGAAAATACCAGTAATATTAGGAAGAGATGTAATGGGAGCAAAGGCAAGAATTCAAATATGCACTGACTCCAATGATTTTCCACAGATTGAAGCCAAGGGAGCAGAAGACAAGCCCCTAGGTATCTTAGCAACAGACACAATTGATATATTGCAGGAGAGAAAAAGAGAGACACAAACTCTTATCAGTAGTATTACTGCTGAAATGTCCCAAGAAATAGGAGCCACCATAAATAAAAACTCTGAGGAGTTTAAAAGAGAAATTATGACAGATTGTGAGTTAAAAGACGTAAGAGAGAAAGCCAGGCAGAATGAAATGAACACAGAAAGACATTTTTGTGTGGGAAAGTGAGCTAATTTACAGGATCTGGAAACCAAAGGGGACCAAGTCAAACTGGGAACCTGAAAAACAGCTGGTTATTCCAAAAATATACAGACAATCCTTGATTGAACTGGCACATGACATTCCATGTGCCGGTCATTTAGGAATTAGCAAAACCAAGAAGAGGTTAAGGAAAGAATATTACTGGCCTAGAATTTCACAAGATGTGAAAGAGTACTGCCAAAGCTGTGAGATTTGCCAAAGGGTAGGGAAACAAGGGCATAAAGCAAAAGCTCCTCTCAATCCCTTACCCATAATTGGAGAAGCCTTCTATAGAGTGGGAATTGACATAGTGGGACCACTCCCTAAACCCACCAGAAAGGGACACAGATATATTCTAACCTTGATAGACTTTGCAACTAAATACCCAGAAGCAGAGACACTATCTTCTGTGGATGTAAAATCAGTTGCAGAAGCACTTTTAAAGATTTTTCTGAGATTAGGATTCCCTGCAGAAATACTATCTGATCAAGGTACAGTGTTTCTGTCTGAAATTATGCAAGCTATATGGGAATGCTGTGGCATAAAGCATTTGAAGAATACTGCATTTCATCCTCAGACCAATGGTCTTGTGGAGAAGTTCAATGGCAGTTTAAAAAGCATGATTAAGGCATATGTGCAAGATCACCCAAAAGATTGGGATGACAAGCTTCCCTATTTTCTCTTCGCATATAAGGAGGTACCTCAAGAATCCACAGGGTTCTCCCCATTTGAATTAATGTATGGGTGTTATCCTTGGGGACCCCTTAGTCTAGTGAAGGAGGAATGGGAAGGAAAGATATCAGAAAGAAAAACATCTGTAGTGGATTATGTATTAAGTCTCAGGGGAAAAATGGAAGACATGATGAGGCAGGTACAGCGCAATATGGCAAGTGCACAGGCAAAGCAGAAACTCTGGTATGACAGGAATGCCAGGCAAAGAACTTTTGAAGTAGGAGAGCAAGTGATGGTATTTTTACCTGTAAAAACCAATAAGTTAAAAGCAGCCTGGGAAGGACCATTTATAGTAAGGGATAGGCAAGACCTGCTCACATATGCTATCTCTAGGAATAAAAATGACCAGAGGTGGAAGACTGTACATGTGAATATGTTGAAGCCTTATTACTCCAGGGAGGATGGCACCTTACAGATAGTTCGACAGGTGGAGGTGGAGGAAGTCACCCTTATGGACTTGTTAGAAGAAACCAGGGGGGACAATATCCTTCAACAGCTGATGTGGAAATATCCTATAGCACCTAACATCAAAGAAAAAAATCTATATGCTCCTAGAGAAATTTCAGAGTTTGTTCTCTTCTAAACCTGGCAGGACACACTTAGCTGAGCATCACATAGACACAGGAGATCACCCACCTATTAGAATGCCACCTTATAAGGCAAATGGGGAAGTGCTGAACAACATACGAAGGGAGGTGAAAGAGATGCTAGCAGTAGGAATTATACAGCCTTCTGTTAGTCCATGGACATCACCAGTGGTACTAGTGCTGAAGCCAGATCACACTATCCGTTTCTGTGTAGATTATAGGAAGTTGAATGCAATCACAAAGTCAGATGCTTATCAAATGCCTAGAGTGGATACATTATTGGAAACCTTAGGAGCAGCTAAGATTATATCCACCATAGATCTGTGTAAAGGGTTTTGGCAACTAGGAATGGAGAAGGGGTCCCAATGCAAAACAGCCTTCATAACCCCTAATGGTTTATACGAGTTTAACATTTTGCCTTTTGGTTTGAAGAATTCTCCAGCCTCATTCCAAAGACTAATTAATTCACTGTTAAATGAAATTAATGAGTTTGCAGTCACTTACATTGATGATATTACTATTTTTAGCCAGACCCTGGAGGAACATATACAACATTTGGAAGTAGTGCTTACTAGAATAAAGGAGGCAGCGCTTATACGATCAAGGTCAACAAATGCCACTTTGGGTTGCCAGAAGTTACTTATTTGAGTCACAGAGTAGGGAATGGAAAAGTATCACCATTGTGGGATAGGGTGGAAGCTATCCAGAAACTAGATATTCCCCAGACAAAGAAACAAGTAAGAAGCTTTCTTGGAATGGTGAACTATTATAGAAGGTTTATTCCTAATTTTGGGGAACTAGCAATACCCTTACATGAGCTGACCAAGAAACAGAACCCAGATAAAATAGTTTGGAATGAAAAATGCCAAGAAGCATTTAACTCTCTAAAACAAGCACTCACATCAAAGCCTATTTTAAGAGCACCAAACTACAAGAAAAGTTTTTACATCACCACAGACGCTTCACAATTAGCATTAGGTGCAGTGTTACTGCAAGAGGATAATGCTATAAAACACCCAGTGGCTTATCTAAGCAGGAAATTAACAGACAGGGAGAAGAACTACTCCTCAGTGCAGAAAGAATGTCTAGGAATAGTGTGGGCACTATGGGGACAAGAATTCACGCTATTAACAGACCATCACTCTTTGACGTGGCTTCAATCAATGAAAAATACCAATACACAATTGCAAAGGTGGTTCAGGAATTCAATATTAACATCCAGTATATCAAAGGCAAAGATAGCGTAGTAGCAGATACCTTATCCAGATGTGAAGCCAGGTTGGAACAGAATATTGATACTGAAACAACCAGAAGAAGCCAACAATGACCTAGGAGAGAAGGCCAAAGCCGAGATGACCTCAGCCCAGCAGTGGAACATCCCAGAGAGGAAGATGACCTCAGCCCAGCAGTGGAACATCCCAGAGAGTAAGATGACACCCCAGCAGAGGAGGAATGCAAAATAAAGAAACACAAGACTTTAAAACAAAAAAAACCCACAGAAGAGTGAGAAATGGACCTAACTGGAACTGCAGAGACAATAAAACATTCCCTAAGCCAGAGGAAGCTGCACACAACTCTTCTGGAAAAGAGATGTGTTCCGCTTAAGGAGAAGGGGGGGATTTGTAATGATTCCAAGTAAATGTGTGCATGTATCTTTAAATGCTTGATGAGATGGGTGAAGAGTGGGGGGTGAAGGAGATGGATGAGTGAGTGATATGATTGGTTGAGGACTGAGAGGGTGGGCAGAGTGAATGCAGTTTGAGACTGAGAGTAGAGAGAAAATTTTTAGTCAGAAGAAAGCAGGCTAGCTGTGTGCTGCCTGAATATGTTGAAGTGTTTATGAGAGAAATATAACCTATGTGGAACCTGAACTGAGCATGTTTGTGAAAGGACACTCAGTCAGGGAAAGAGAGGCCAGCTGTGTGAATGAGAGTAAATGAAGTAACTTTAAGAACCGAGAACTATGTTTATGAAACTGATACGTTTCTTGACTAAATAAAAGTTTATTTTTGTTTTGTTATATCCCAGTGTAGCTGTCATTGCTATATCCTATTCCTATCTTCAGGGCCACAAAGAACCACGAAGGAACCTGACGCTTAGGAACGTTACCAAAGGGAAAATTTAAATAAAATATCTTGGAATAAAATATTCCTGGTGGCAGCAGACTACCCAGAGGGTTAAGGGATAGATTAAAAGAAAAATCTACCCTAAAGAAAGTAAAGGTCATAACACCATCCATCAGCAGATAGAGCTGAGTGTCATCCGCATACCGGTGACAACCTAGCCCAAAGCAGCGGGCCAACCGGGCAAGGGGGCACATGTAGACGTTAAATAGCATTGGGGAAAGAATCGCCCCCTGAGGGATGCCACATACCAAAGAATGGTAAGCAGACATCTGTTCCCGGAGTGCCACCCTCTGTCCTAGATTGTGAAGGAAGGAGTTCAGCCACTGCAGGGCTGTTCCACGAATCCCCACATTGGCAAGGCAGTGGGTCAGAAGATTATGATTGACCATTTCAAATGCTGCTGTAAGATCTAAAAGTATCAGCAGTGCCGACCCACTCCGGTCCAGGTGTCGCCGCAGATCATCTGTGAGGGCAACCAGAGCCGTCTCTGTACCATGGCCAGGCTTGAAGCTGGACTGGAATGGATCCAGGATAGAGCCATCACCCAGGTATACCTGCAGCTGTTCCGCTACCGCCCTCTCAATTACCTTACCCAGGAACGGAATATTTGAAACTGGGCGATAATTGGCTGGATCAGAAGGATCCAGTGATGGTTTCTTTAATAAGGACCACACCACTGCCTCTTTCAGTGAGTCTGGGAAAAAACCCAGAACTCAGAGAAAGATTAATGATGTCAGCTAATGGTGCCCAAATCCCATCACCACCACTTTTCACCAGCCATGATGGGCATGGGTCCAGTGGGCACGTGGTAGGTTTCACAGCATGCAGGACCCTGCCCACCTCCTCCTGGGAGAGTAGCCTGAATTGATCTAATATCAACCCTGAGGACAACCAAGGGGCCTCCAGTACACATACTGCATCAACTGTGGTGGACAGATCCCAGCGGAGTGACAAGATCTTATCCGCAAAATAGTCTCCAAAAGCCTCACAGCTTATTACCGAATTTACATTTTTATTTGTTCCATGTGTGAGGGTCGTTAAAGATCAAATCACTCTGGAAAGCTGTGCTGGGTGAGAACTAGTGGACGCAGTGGAAGCTTCATAGTAGTCTCTCTTTGCAGCTTTCAGTGCCATCTCATAGGCCTTCATAAACATCCTATAAGATGTTCTTGTCACTTCATCATGGAGTTGCCGCCACACTCGCTCTAGCCATCTCAGCTCCCATTTGATTTGTCATAGCTCATCAGTCTACCAAGGAGCTACTCTAGTTCGGGGGCGGAGAGAGTGATGGGGAGCGATCTCATCAATAGCTTCAGAGAAACTGGCATTCCAGTCCTCTATCAGCTCATCCAATGAGCCACCAGGGGGCATCGGATCCTGCAGAGCGTTCTGCAATTCAATTGGATCCATTTGACTCCACGGGCGAGCATTACTCAGCTCATCGCCCAAGCAGGAGGGGGTCATGGTGCCCAGACAAGCCCTCAGGATGAGGTGGTCTGACCATGGCACTGCAATAGCTTCATCCAGATCCACCTGTATCCCGAACCCAAAGATCAAATCCAGTGTGTGTCCTGCTCGATGTGTGGGCATTGATACAAACTGGGAGAGTCCTAATGCTGCCATGGAGGCTATCATGTCCATGGCCTGTGAGGAGGTAGCATCATCAGCATGGACATTGATGTCCCCTAAGACCAGAAGCCTGGGGTACTCCAAGGCCCAGCTAGCCACCGCCTCTAACAGGCCAGGCACAGCATCTGCTGGTGCGCTGGGTGATCGGTACACCAGACAGATGGCTATACTCTCCTCGGCATCCCACACCAGGCCCACACAATCAATGCCAGCAATCTTTGGCAAGGGGAGCAGCCTGATGGAGAAAGACTCTCAAATGAGCACTACTACCCCAACAAGACATTTCCCAATATGTAAAACAAATATGAGAAACCTGTCAGGGCTTGCCGCCGTTGCCGCTGGGCGTGGCACTGGGCGGTCTGCTCCTGACATCATAGGGGGGCCAGGGATGCTGCAGGACCCTGCTCTGTGAAAGGAGGGGCGGTATACCTCACCCAGACTCCCTCTCAGTCCACTCGCTGGCCTGCTCAACCTGGCCTGCTTGCCGCCTGTGTCCTTCTTCATCCCCTCCTTCCAGAACTCTCCTCCAAACCTCCACTCTTGCATTGCACCGCTCTCACTCCACATTATCACTCCTTACTCACATCCACCACCCCAGGGCTCTTCCCAGCCAGCTTTTATAGGGCTTCCTTCTACTGTCCCACCCCTCTTCCAGCCCGGTCTTGGGCTGCACCAAGCAGTTGCAGCTGGGGTAGCTGATCTGGCCCCACTGACCAGCACCAGCTGTGCCTTGTTCCCTGGCTGCCCAGCCTCCCTGCCTTGGCTGATTGCTGAAGGCCTGTCCAGCTGCAGTCCCCTGGCTAGCAGCTCGGCCTCCCTGGCTGAGCTGATGGCTGAAGGTGGGTCCAGCTGCGGCTCCTTGGCTTGTTGCCCAGGGCTTCCTGCAGAGTGCCTCCAATAGCCCCACCTGGAGTGGCTTGGCTTTTGGCAACTCCTGGGCCAGGCTACTATTTTCTAGCTGGGGCGTGGCTTTGGGCTGTTGGGGCTGCTGCTGCTTCTCCTCCTTAGGTAAGGTCTTTGGGTGGGTGACTGCTGGGCCCCCAATCCCTCTGCCCTTGCCCCCTTCTGCCTTGCTTAGTCCCCTTTCCTTCCCCAGGGGAGTGGGACTCGCTGGCTTCTCTCTGTCTCCCCCTGACTCCTGAGGCCCTGGGCCTTTGCCCCTTGCCCCTGGCGCTGGCAGGTTCTGGCTCCATTTGCCCGTGGGAGGGGATGACCTGCTGTCCCCCAGCTGCCCCCTCTGCTTGCCAGTCAGACCGGTTGACCTACTGTCTGCTGGCTGACCGGTTGACCTGCTGTCAGCTGGCTGACCAGTTGACCTGCTGGCTGCTGGCTGCCCCCTCTGTTTGCCCATCAGCCCGGTTGACCTGCTGTTCCCTCTTGTCAAGTCTGGGGGCTGGGGCTCAGACCCCGGACACAACCTGTACCATAAATGTGTTGAAATATATGTGTGTTGCAAGGTCTGAGATTCAGTCATTATGGGGTTAATGTGTTTACCTACCATGCTATTGTTTAGATTGACCTGGAAGGGGAACCTGGCTCAAAGCCAATAATCTGCAAGTCCGGGAAACTTGTGAGTGTTTGTAAACTGTTATTGGTCAACAGGTCAGGTGATTTTCTTTCAGGGTCAAGAAGACAGAGGAAGAAGAAGATTCTCCATTCAGTTATCCCAGCTCTTTGTTTGTAACCAGTAGTGAGAATGTAGCTCCAGGCATTTGTTATTTTGTAGGCAATCCTGTTAACCTTTTTTCCTTTAGAAGTAAATGATTTTAAAAGCTAAACTCGTGTGCTGACTCTCTATTGATTCAAGATCCATTGCACCTCTGAAGAAAAGCTATTTTTTAACCTTTCCCCCCAACAAAGTTGGCCAGTTGAAGTAATTATTAAGGTGAAAAAGATGCTAGCGATTCGTGTATATTATTCTTTGAATAACAGCAGTATGGTATGGCTTTGGATAGGCAATACGAGATCATTAACTCTCAAAAAAGGCAAACCTTATGAGTTATATCATCCTGCTTTCAGATAATACTGCCAGTCATTGCTGCATCTCAAAATAGTCTAGGAGACTCAAAGTTATCTCAGAAGTCTCAGTCAACTTGAGAGGAACAATCCTTACTGAAAATACTTTTTAGCTCTCCAGAGAGCCAGCTAAAAAGAAGAAAGCAAACAAACTAAGTAACTGCAGACAAAAGTATCTCCTTTTCAAGTACAACATAATTCTCTCTCTCATTGTCTCACAGCAAACATGAGAAGGGGGTGGGAGTAGAAGACACTCTGTTCTGCCAGCCTGGAAAAAGGTGGGAAAATAGCTTCCAATGCTACAAAAAGAAACTTTTCAGCAACTTGAGGAAGCCAAGCAAGAAGTGAGAAGGAAAACAAAAGGGAAAAGGTGGGAAACTGCCTCCAGAGCTAAGAAAAAACCCCACTTCATAGAGCAAACTGTATCCAAGCAACACCAAGAGAAGAGGCAGAGTGGAGAACACTAAAATCTTCACAGCTATTCTGCTGTGTCTGGAAAGAAATGGGCAGAAAATCAGCTTCATGGCTGCAATAAAAGGGAGGAAAGTAGGGAAATTCTGCTGTAGCAATGCGCAGAGCATACTTGCTGCAGAGGAACAAGTGCAGGGAAAAATACCTCTGCACTAGAACCTACAACTATATAGTCAAGCTTTTAAGGTTTCCTCAAAATCTGAAAATCCTTTAAAGAGTTATGATGACCTCGTCCAATCCTTAAGTCCACTTTTGGTAGGTGCTCGAGAGGGAAGACTGGTCAAGACCAATTTGTCATCTAAACCTTGGTTTGATCAAAGCTGTATTTGTGCTAAAAATGCTTTAATCTATGCCTATAAGCTAGCACTGAGAGCTGATGAAAAGACCAGACAGGATGCATATCGTTCTCTTTCATTTTTAAAAAAGAAATATAAATCACTGGTTGCCCGCTGTAAGAAAGAACATACCAGAAAACTGTGGGCCAATATAATTGAAGTAGCTACGAGCAAAAACTCAGTGGTGTTCTGGAAACTAGTGTCAAACCGTGCCTCCACAGCCGCCTCCCCCTTGGCTTCCTGTATCCCCCCAGATAAATGGACTTCTTTTTTCCAAAAAATGTATGATGATCCTATTCAACCCCCTCCTGCCCTAACAATAGAAAATCTGGCCAAATGCCCCCCAGTTCATGCCGAAGAGGTAAAAGCTTATATTAGCCAGTTAAAGAATGCAAAAGCCCCTGGGCTTGATGGAATATCTCCAGAATTACTAAAAACAAATAAGGACTGGTGGGCAACGTTCCTAGCCTCCCTATTTACTTATATTGATGAAACCGGCTACATCCCCAATGATTGGGGAATGGCTATAGTAGTCCCCTTCCATAAGAAGGGAAAGAAGGAGGATCCATCCAATTATAGACCAATCAGCTTACTAAGCATTGTAAGCAAGTTGTCTACAAAACATCTGCTGGAGAAATTTTTAGACTGGCTAGAACAGGAGGATATAATTGCTGATGAGCAAGCTGGGTTTAGAGCTGGCAGGTCAACAATAGATCACTGCCTAGTAATGCAACGCCTTGTAGAGAAATACACTGCCTAGTAATGCAACACCTTGTAGAGAAATACGCTACAGGAGACCAAGCATCACTTTACCGGACATTTGTTGATTTAAAAGCAGCTTTTGACACAGTCTCTAGAAATAGACTTTGGAGGAAACTGCAGGCCTCCTCTATTGATAGGCGACTGCTGTTCCTTTTTGGGGCTATGCACAAGCAAACTGCCCTGAGTAAGGTGCAGCCGAATTGGGCATTTGACTGACCCCATTCAAACTTACAGGCAGGTGTGCCTTCTAGCCCCCTTTCTGTTTATCTTCTACATCAACAATTTGGTAAACCTTTTGAATGACCCTGGATTGCACCCTCTCAAATTAGCAAATAGGCACATTCACGTACTGCTCTATGCAGATGATGCTGTATTACTTTTTAGGACCCCCAAAGGGCTGAAACAAGCCCTAAAAAAATCCTCCAAGTTCTGTGATAATGAACACCTTCTAACTAATTACCAAAAAACTAAGATCCTGGCTTTCAGTAAAAATCCAAAGATCAGACAATGGGAGCTTCAGGGGCATCAGTTATAACAAGTTACCAGCTTCAAATATTTGGGTGTAGTTTTGCAAGCCTCAGGTACCAAAACAACACATAGCAGCTTCATTGCTGATGTGGGAGAAAAAATAGAGCACGGTATGCTGAAATTCTATTGATCACAAGGGGGGCAGTATGTACCAGCTGCACTCAGATTGTTTAAAGCCAAACCATTGGCCCAATTAGTATACGGATCATTCTTGGGGCTGCCATCCTCCTCTTTCTCTCAACTTGAGAGAGTGCAGTCCAAATTCCTTAGAGCCCTATTACAAGTGCCCAAATGCATGCCTAACTCATGGGTTAGACTGGAAACAGGAATGTTAAGGGTAGAGGCCAGAATCACCATCCTTTCAATTTTCAAATGGCTGTCAGGACGTCTAAACCCGCAAGGTCTGCTCCCTCTGTTATTCCAAGACAAATTTCAATCTAATTGGCAAAAGGCAACTCTGAAATCCCTGGGAAAATTGGGTCTTTCCCCTCAAAGTTTGCTAGTCATGGGGTTAGACCGAGCAAAATCACTCATTAAGCAGAGAGTGACAGACATTGAAAGACAAACAGATTTACTTAGAGCACCAGGTTTTATTTCTTCAGATATTACTAAATATATTGCCGCTCCTGCAGCCTATTTTTACTTTCTTGAATCCAGTAACTTCAGAAGGGCATTTAGTTTAGCTAGAAGTTCAACTCTACCCTCTGCCGTTCTGGAAGGAAAGTTTAAAGCTGTCCATTACTCTCTTAGGCTTTGCTCCTATCCCCTAAGAGAAATTGACTCGAGCACATCTTCTTTAACTGCCCAAGTCATAGTAAAATTAGAGCGGAAACCATCAGTCCATTAGTAGAAAGATTCCCTGAAAGTTCAAATAAAATCAAACTTGATTATCTTTTGTCTGATCGGAATCACCAGACAACACATCAAGTAGCAAGATTCTGTGCCCAGGTCTACAAGCAACGTAAATCGCATAAGGCAGACTGAATGTATTTTAACCTTTTAAACAACTAATTTATGATGATCTTATTTTTTTACTCTTATATTTATTCATCGTTCTTTCCCTGTATCCAGTCTCAACTGTTTTTAAACTGATTTGCAAATGGTTTTATATGTACTGGTCGCAGACTGTAATAATAAACTTGACTTGACTACCTCTGCACTAAGAACAACAGAAATACCTGAACCTACTTCATGGGATGAATTATCCTAGCTACCACCAGAAGAAGCTGAGAAATGGAGAAAAGCGGAGGGTGTGGTGTTGGTGTTGAAGAGAATGATAGCACATTGAAAGAGCTCCGTCTCTCCCATGCCTGAAATTTAAAATTTATGTTGGAAGGGTAAAGTAAAAATATTTACCCTTCCAACGTAAAGATACACTAAGAGATCTGAAAGGCAGATTCATATTTATTAAAGGCACTATAGAAAACCAAACTTACACATTTGGCTCAATTTATGCCCCAAACCAAGACAGCCTAATGAAATTCTAAAACAAAGTTCATTAGAATACACATGTATCACTTAGTATAATGTGCTCTAAACCATATTTTCATGACAAACCCACAGAAACAGCAGCAACATAATCTAAGAGTATAATGGAAAGCAACAAATAGAAACAGAAGGATTAAAAGTATCCTACTCACTATGTTGGAGGCAAGTTCTGACGACAACAGGGCCAACAACAAAGATTCTCAGGTCAAACTCCATGGTCAAGTAACAGATTCCAAAATCAAGGACTGTGACCCACCAAGGCTCAGGCAGCCAGAACCTAAGAGCTCACCAACAGCCAAGTCCAGAATACCACAATTGTGACTAGCTAATCCCATGTTAGCTGCGGCCTTATAAAGGGAGTTTCTCCTACAGGTGAGGCTGGGTTCATTAAGCTTCTTTCTCCAAGCTGGCTCATCTCTGCTACTCAGGAGGAGTAGATCAGATCCTGTACTGGCTCTTCTGACATTTCCTCAGCAGGGGGAAGGCCGTGGGCTGCCAGGCATGCGCTCCTGTGCTTGGTCCATGCCTCTGCCCTTACCCTCAGCCTTCGCTGCTCCTGGGGTTCTTTGGGAGACAGTGGCAGGTCTGGCAGCAGGCAGGTCCATGCTAAGGCCGCCTGGCTTGATGACACTGTGGTTGCCAACCAACCATCCTGGAGATCCCCACAAATTACAACTGATCTCCAAATGACAGATTTTAACATTCTCCGAGACATGGAGGCTTCTTAGGCTGGCCTATGTGGAATTATACCCCACATAGGTACTACCTGACAATTGATGCCAACCCACCTAGAGAACTCTGAGAGTTACAAATGACTTTCAAATGACAAGTTTTAATTATCTCAAACGGAATGGTGGCTTTGGAGTGTGGCTTCTGTGGAATTATACCCCACTGAGGACCCTCCATATTATGATTGCCGTACCTGGAGATCTCCTTCCATTTCAGCTGAACTCCGTATGTCCTGTTTTACCTAAATTGGAGACAATGGTGGTATTGGGTATTGGCAACTGGGGTGTCTGAAGCACCTCCTTACAGTAGTTGCCAACCCGCCTGGAGATCTGTTTCCGTTACAACTGAACTCCATCTGGTGACGTTATCTATCTTGGAGACAGTGGTGTCATTGGAGGTCAGTGCCTGTGGCATTATACCCCTCCGAATCCCATCTTACTGTGCTTCCTAATATCCAGCTGGTATCATCTGGCCCATAATTTAAACCCTATCCGCTGCTGCCAACAGGAACAGCTCCCTGCCCTCCTCTACGTGACAGCCCTTCAAATACTTAAAGAGAGCAATCATGTCCCCCTATGACATCATGCAATTTGGATGTTATGCCTCTGTTGATAGACCCCAAGATCGCACTCACCTTTTTTGTCACTTCATCACACTGGCTGCTCATATTTAACTTACGTTCCATCTGAACCCCAAGATCTTGTTCACACACACTGCTAACCAGAAGTGTATCCCCCATCCACTATGTGTGTTCCTCAGTTTTGCTACCCAGATGTAGAACTTGGCACTTATCCTTGTTAAATTGCATCTTGTTCACATCCACCCACTTTTCCAATGTGTTCCGATCTCATTGAATTGTATCCCTATCTACTGATTTTGTTTGCTGCTTCTCCCAATTCGATGTCATCTGCAAATTTAATGCATAGCCCCTCCATACCCTCATCCAGATCATTTATAAAAATATTGAAAAGTACCAGGCCCAGGACCGAGCTCTGTGGCACCCCACTGGGCACCTTCCTCCATTCAGATGAAATGCATTGACATCTACTCTTTGAGTGCGGTTCTCCAACCTGTTCCCTATCCACCTAACTATCCTAGAGTCCAGTCCACAGTCCTCTAGTTTACTCATCAGAACATCATGAGGAACCTTGCCAAAAGCTTTACTGAAATCCAGATAAACTACATCAATTCTCACGATCCAGTAAGCCTGTCACTTGATAATAGAAGGAGATGAGGCTGGTCTAGCAGGACCCATTGAGGACAAATCCATGCTGATTTCCGCATATCACTATGTTGTCCATCAGATGCTTGCATACAGACGTGTTTAATATCTGTTCCAATATAAATTTTTTTGTCACTGCATCACTCTGGCTGCTCATATTTAACTTACGTTCCATCTGAACCCCAAGATCAGCTGTAATTCAAGGAGAACTCTAGGCCCCATCTGGAGGTTGGCAATCTTATCCAGTCTCCCGCTCTTCAAATCAGCTCTGCTGTTCTCCTCTATATGCTTGAATCATCTCTCTCCATACACTTACTGACGCTTTAGTCAAATCCCTCTCCAAATACCCACGCTTCGTGCAGCTTTCTGACCGACATGTCGCCAAGTTTTGTTCACATTCATCCACTGTTCATTGTTCACACACAGCCCCTTTCCATTATTGTTGCATTCACCTTCATTTTGACCCACTGACTGAATTGATCTATGGAGAAGCAGTTTCCTTTGTTTGGTTGATTATATATATTAACTAGCTTGATGCCCATGCTTCGCTATGGTATTTAACTACTTAAAATCCAGTTATAATATTTATGGGTAAGTAACGTTTTTGGTTTGGGGGGGGCGGGTTGAGTTGGTTTTGTAGTATAATAGCATAGTACCCGAGCTTCACAAAAGTGTTTGAATAAAGCGAAGCGTGTTGATGCCTAAAACTGATGAAGTGAATTTCGAAATGTAACATTTATTGAAGAGATTTTTAAAAGGAAAAGATTGTAGTGCAAGAAATAAAGTGAAAAATACGTACAACCTTATTTTTCTACTGAAGGACCTCTTTATAAACCTCATTGGTGGTTTTCTCCCACTTTGGAGCCCCCACTTTGAGGAGAAGCTTGTGGGCTTGGAAGTCAGGAGGGTTGAGCATGTTGAGGAACTCCACAGGGAGTCATTGAATGTGTCCTGAGTACTGTTTAGAATGTTGGGATGATGACCAATCAAGGCCACATATGCAAATGACCTCAGGGCACAGCGGCTGAGTTGGCAGTTGGCAGGGGGAGTGGGATGAGCAGCCTCCCAGCCACACAGGGAAGCTGTATCCCTATGGGAAAACACATTTTATCCCTTTTTACCTCCTTAGGGGCCAAATTTCTTAAAATCCCTTCTTAGTGAGCCTCTACACCACAAAAGGAACGTTCTCCCCAAATTTCATGCTTTTAGGATCAGGTGTTTGGGCTGGGCATTGATGAGTCAGTCAGGACACTTGTCTTGATAGATAGATAGGTAGGTAGGTAGGTAGGTAGGTAGGTAGGTAGGTAGGTAGGTAGGACGGACATCTCTTTTTGATTGTTTGTTGGAGCCTCCAGCCAGGCAACCGGTATTGGCTTGAAGCCATATTTTAAGCCCCAGGCTAACTCCAGACAATGGGGAGGGGGTTTGAAAACCTGATCTGGGTGCACATAAAGCCCCGAGCCACTGCAGAAAACCCTGCTGTCTGCTGTTCTTTTTTTTTTTTTTTGAACTTTTTATTTTCTGGTTTTCTGGAATACATAACAATTTAAACAAAAATTTTACACATAACATTCAAAAAACATAAACAGTGAACCTTGGAACAGTCAATAAAAGATCAGCTATCACTGAAAAGTACATTATTGTTAGAGAAGGTACAATACTAGAGAAGACTCATAAGATTGCCAAAAAGCTGAAAGTGTTCATATCTGCATTCGGCAGTTGATTGGTAGCATGAAGATGGTTCAAAAAAGGCATCCATTGTGTAAAGAACGTTGAATGGTGCTGTGGATTATCAGTAGAGTGAAGATAATCTGCTATTTTCTCCATGGTGAAGATATCCCACACTTTCTGGTACCACTGCTGCAATTTTGGAAGTCTGTCTTGTTTCCAGTATCACGCAAGAAGCATTTTCGCTGCAGCTAATAACAAGAGTATTCAGTTTCTCCTGATCGTTGGTACTGTTGGGTCTTCCCAGAGACCCAGCAGGATTGTCTCAGAATTTTTAGGTACATCATAGCCTGTGATCTCTGTAACAGACCTCAAGATTAAGTCCCAGAATGACTGGATTTTAGGGCACGTCCACCAGAGATGAATATAATCTCCAATTTGGCCGCATTGCTTCCAACAAAGCGGGGCTATAGTAGGATTAAGGTGATGGAGGGAACTAGGTGTCATGTACCATCTCAACATTATTTTAAAAGATGACATTTTAATATTGATTGCTTTAGTTTTTAGGTGTCTGCCTGACCAAATCAGGGCCCATTGATTGTCTGTTAGTATGTTCTTGCAATCCCTATTCCATTTCATTTGGTATTTTAAGGGTGGATGTTCATTTTTTTAGGTTTAAAATGGAATAAATTCTTGCTATAAGTCCCTTACATTGAGATGATATTTGTTTTAGCAGGAACTCAAAGTCTGTTAGCTCACGTTTCAAAGCATTTGCAATTGGTTGGCTGCTTATAAGGTGTGACAGTTGTAAGTATTGGTACCATGGCAAGGTATCAGCCGCATCTTTTTCAATTTGCCCTTTACTTAGGATGGCCCCTTGTTTGGTTATATCCATAATTCTACTTTTCTTAAGTATCTTCCATTTCTAGAATGAGATTAAATCCTTTCCAGGTGGAAACCAAGATTAGTCCAGGAAGGATGATAACGGAGAAGGAGAGGGGGCTAGATACTGCCTTACCCTGTCCCAAGTTATTAGAGTAGATTTCAGAAAAGGATTGGTAAATGTTTGAACTGGTCTGCTTTTATGATCTGTCCAGATTATATCTTTTATGTCATGTGGGGAAATGTGTGTTGTTTCAGCATAGCTCCAGTCTAAATTTTCTGTAGGATTTAACAAAAGCACTATATTAGCTAATTGAGCAGCCATGTAATAATGTTTTAAATCAGGTATAGCCAATCCACCTCTATTGGAGGCATGCTTCATGGTTGAGAAGTTGATTCTAGGGCGTTTGTTAGCCCAGATAAATTTATTTATGAGACTTTGCCATGACTGGATATCTTGATCCGTGAGATGAATAGGCAGCAGACGAAAGTTAAATAAGAAAAGAGGTAAAATCATGGATTTGACTAGCAGTATTTTTTCAGCCCAGGACAAATTTAACTTGTCCCAATCCTTAAACTTATTTTTAACCCTTTTAGATTGGCTAAATTTAAGGGAATCATGATACCTAAATAGTCCCAATTATTACAAATCCAGTGGTATTCAAAAGTAGAAGCTATATGTGAACGTATGGCTGGGGTTAGATTAATAGGGTAAATTTCAGACTTGGATTTATTAATTTTGAGGCCTGATAGTTGCCCAAATTTATACAAGATATTTTCCAGGGGAGTTAATGAGGCAAGTGGGTTAAAAATATAGAGTACCATGTCATCCACAAAGAGGGAGACTTTATATTCGTGTTTTTTTATTCTAACACCTGAAATCTCAGATGTTTGTCTTATGGTTTCTGCCAACGGTTCGATAGAGAGGGCAAACAATAATGGGGAGAGGGGACATCCTTGCCAGGTCCCTCTAGTTAGCTTGATGCTCTTTGATATCATTTCATTTATTTTCAGTTGAGCCGTAGGGTTGGCATAAAGCAAATTGATCAAGCGTATAAAGGATGGGCCAAAACTCATTTTTGACAGGAGTCTCAAAAGAAAATTAGTTTCTAAGCTGTCAAAAGCCTTTTCTGTGTCCAATGCCAATAACAGTGCCTCAATTTGGTTAGTATTACAGTAGTTGATAATATTAAGAGACTTACGTACATTATCTGTGATGTTTCTATTCAGGATGAAGCCAGTTTGGTCAGAGTGGACATACTGGTTTACGATTTTGTTCAATCTATTGGCTAGTATTGCTATAAAGATTTTTGTATCCTGATTTAACAGGGAAATTGGACAATAGGATGCTGGCAAGGTGGCATCTTTCCCTTTTTTGGGAATCACAATGACCAAAGCTTCATACCAGGACTGGGGAAGGATACCCTGTGAAAGAACTGTGTTGCAGGTCAGTCTCAATGGTTCCACTAGAATGTGCTTAAAACTTGTATAAAATTCTGCAGGGAAACCATCCCTGCCCAGGGTTTTATTAAGTTTGAGCTTTTTAATGATCCCTGTGATTTCCTGAGTGGAAATGGGAGAGTCTAAAAATTCCCTATGTGCTATAGTGAGTTGTTTTAAAGAAGTACAGGAAGCTAGAAAATTGTCCATTTCTGATGGAAGGGGATTTGTGGTTTTATAAAGATTAGAGTAAAAAGCATGGAATACTTCCAAAATGTCTCTATTGTTGGAAGTATAAGCCTTGTTGCTTTTTTTGATTAGGTGAATTTGTTGAGAGGAGGCTTTTCTTTTAACCTTCCAAGCAAGCAAACGCAGTGTCTTAGAATTGCTGTGCCAGTATTTCTGTTTCAAAAAAAGTAAATTCTTTTTTATATTGGAGGACTCCAGTGTTTCAAGCTTTTTCCGTTTTAGCAATAATTGTTTATAAGCCTTTTTACTATTGTATTTTTTGTGTTTGTATTCTAATACTTGGATTTTATTTAGGATCTCTAATCTAAATTTTCTCTTTCTTTTTTATAGAATGAAGCTAAAGAAATAATCTTCCCTCTAGCCACTGCCTTCATGGCATCCCAAATTGTTGCCTGAGAGACTTCTCCTGCAACATTTTCCTTAAAATAATTCACAAGCATTTTCTCTATTTCTTTGTGGATAGTTGGATTCAATAAAAGGGATTTATTTAACAGCCAATGTGATTCATGTCTCGTTTTTTCTGCCAAACCTAGTTGACTTTCCACCCATGCATGATCTGACCAAATTTTACTGCCTATACTAGAGGAGGTAAGGTTTTGATAAATTTTACACGAGGCCAAAATAAAATCAATTCTTGTGTGAACCTGGTGGCGAGCAGAAAAGAAGGTGAAATCTTTTTCTTGCCTGTGTTGATTACGCCATACATCTTTAAGAGCAAACTTATCAAATAGATATTGCAGGTTTGATTGATGTGGTTTTTTCCTAAGACGACTCCTATCATTCTGGGACCGGTCTAAATTAAAATCTGCAATACAGTTAAAATTTCCCCTTCCGCAAACATGCATAAGCTGGATATGGTTTCATGAAGAAAATCAAGTTGTTTATCATTTGGCGCATATATAGAGGCTAAAGTTATCTTTGTTTCTTCCAGAGTCCCCTTAATAAATATAAATCTTCCTCTTGGGTCAACTTTGGAGTCTAGCCACTGAAATTTAACATTTCTCGAAAACAAAATTGCAAACCCCCCTAGCGTTTGATGAGCCGGGGGCTTGGAATTGCATATTAAACCTGTTAGATCTCAGTATCTGAGGCATTTCCTTTTTATAATGGGTCTCCTGCAGAAATAATATGTCTGCATTCTGTTTTGCTAGCGCTGTGGAGACACGCTTGAGTTTTAGGCGTTGTTTAAACCTCTGCAGTTAAAAGTAATAATTTTAATTCTGTCCATCATAGTGTATTAGCATTTAAAAGAATTTCACTGTTAAACAAAAATTGTAGAGTCAACCCCAAGAAACGAAGCATTTGTAATGTTAGAGATGCACCTCCCTTAGCTTTACATAACTGAACAGAAGTGTCTGAAAATAAACGATCGTTCCAAGGATTAACCTCAACAATACAATCCAGTACCCAACTCCCCCCAACAAACAACATCACAAACTTAACTGTCATAACCCTCTGCTCACTTAAAACAAGGAGCAATCACTCCAAAGGCACAAAGTTAGACACTCTGTGCAATGGGTAGAGAGGAGAAGAGACTCTCCCTCTCTATGTCTGGAGGTCCCTAAGAAAAACTGGGAACAGTAATGAGAACCAGGTGATTCCCCCCTCCCCCCACCGACCATAGGACTAATAGTAAAGCATAGAGCTGCAGATAAAGGTAAAGGAGATAAGTCACATAGTGATAGTAGGAAAGGAAAGGGTGAGAACAGAAGAAAAGAAGAAAGCAGCATTAGCACAGCCAGTAGCTGTCTCAGACACTGTACAGAGAAGATCAATACTGGCTGAAGATGTTGAAAAGTGATATCCGTTCATCAGCAGTGAGATCAATGAGCCCATTGAGATCAATGAGGCCATAGCTCATCGCTTTCAAAGGAGACAAGAAAATATCGCTGTCTGTCTCAGGTGGTCGGTTTCGCAGGGATTGTGGTCCAGCTTGACCGAGATGACGGGTTCTGAATGATATCGTCATTTGTAGGTTTAACGACCACGTCCAGTGGAGGCAGGTTCAGCTCCTTGAGTAGGGTTGTGCCAGATAGAAGATCCGTCGCATGGAGGGCTTTTCCCTGATGAATTACTTGGAGTTTGGAAGAGGCAACCCATTTATATCTAATGTTAGCATTATTTAGGTGAGTGATTATGGGTTTAAGCTCTCTTCTCTGCAAAAGGGTTTCACTAGACAGATCTGGAAAAACATGGATTCTCTTTCCTTGGAAGAGGAAAAAGCCCCTTTTCCTTGCCTCTTGGAGAATTTTCTCTCTAGTGCATGTGTCCATGAATTTGACAATAATATCTCTGGAAATGTTCTTTCTTAAGTTGCGGAGGGAGCCCATTCTATAAGCAGACACTATATTTGGCGCCACACCATCCTCCAATTGCAACTCCTATGCTAACCACCCAGCCAAGAAAGCTGTTAAATCAGTGAAGCCTTCCTCAGATTCAGCAAATCCGCGAAATTTTAAATTATTATATTTCCATTTATTCTCCAAGTCCATGATTTTATTTCTCATCCAGCTCTCATTGGCCTGCAGGGTGCGTGTTTCTTGCTGTAGAGACAAACTGAGCTCTAAAGCAGAATCTGCAGTATGAGTCACTTGTTGGAGTGTTTCAGTGATTACTTTTAACTGATCACTCACGGGCTTCAAAGGTCTCTCCATTCTGCTAGCAATTTTATCCTCTAATTGGTCAATTTTATGATTAATATTGGGTTCCTGTACCTGGGTTGCTTCATCAGATGTCTCCACAGTAGTAGCGGTGGCCATCTTAGTTGTGAGACATGATTCTGCTGCAGCTCCCTTTCTGGGCTCTCCTGCTGAGAAGTAAGTTTTAACCGACTGTGGAGTCGGCTCCACGGCTTTATTTTTGCTGCCTCCTGTCTTACCATCTTTATGGCATAAAAAGATCAGGCTAGAAAGCTTTTAAAATGATCGGGGGTGGTGGTAGAGCCAGGAGCTTGATCCTCTATGCGTCTGGGATACATGCTCACGACGTCCCGCCCCCCTGTCTGCTGTTCTGATCCCACTCTCTATTGTTCTCACCTCCTGAAAATCTGGCAAACTCGCCTTTCCAGAATTCACCTGTAGCTCATCCGAACCTTTCTATGGAACCTGGCAACCCCATATATCAGACAGTATTTGTGCAAGGTCTGAGCAAGTGGAAGACTTGATGGCTAGTTTAGATGGATTGCAAGTTTGCAACCTCCATGTTTAGTTCAAGATTTTTCTGTGAACAAGGGCACATGTGATATTTCTAGAAACTACTAGCATTTATTTAATGCCCATACCGGCCTGTTCCGTGGTGTTCCAGGAGATTTTGGCAGGGAAAGGGTTAATAAAAGCACAATATTTTCCTGTTTTCCTTTCAAAAATATTGCTCCCTGGTGTCTTTAATGCTTCCCACTGTTTTTTCTGGTACTGGCATTTCTTTAGTGCCCATTCCGGCCCATTCCATGGTGTTCCAGGACCACTTTGGCAGATAACGGGTTAATAAAAGCATGCCACTTCAATGTTTTCATTTCTAAAAACTGATTCTCTGGTGTCTGCAATGCTTCCCACTTCTTTTTGTGGTAGTAGCATTTCTTTAGTGTCTGTTCTGTGGTGTTCCAGAAGCCTTTTGGCAGGGAAAGGGATAATAAAAGTGTATCATTTCAGTGTTTTCACTTCTAAAATCTTTTTTTCTGCAGTGTCTGTATTGCTTCCCACTGTTTTTTGTGGTACTGGTGTTTCTTTAGTGCCTGTTTCAGCCTGTTTTCTTCTGTTCCAGGAGCATTTTGGCAGGGAAAGGGTTAATAAAGGCATACTACTTCAGTGTTTTCTAAAATATTTTTCTGGAGTGTCTTTAACACAATCCACTGCTTTTTGTGGTAACAGCATTTCTTTAGTGCCCTTTCCGGCCCGTTCCATGGTGTTCTGGAAGACTTTTGGCAGGGAAAGTGTTAATAAAAGTGTGCCACTTCAGTGTTTTCATGTCTAAAATCTTGTTCTGCACTGTCTTTAATACTTCCCACTGGTTTTTTTTTTGGTGGTACTCGCATTTCTTTAGTGTCCGTTCCAGCTTGTTCTGTGCTGTTCCGGGAGCATTTTGGCAGAGAAAGGGTTAATAAAAGCATGCCACTTCAGTGTTTTCCTTTGTAAAACCTTGTTCTCTGGTGTCCATAATGCTTCTCACTGTGTTTTGTGGTACAGACATTTCTTTAACATCCCTTCTGGCCTGTTTTGTGTTCTTCCAGTAGCATTTCGGCAGGGAAAGAGTTAATAAAAGCATGCTACTTCCGTGTTTTCATTTATACAATCTTGTTTTCCAGTGTCTGTTATGCTTCCCTCTGTTTTTTGTGGTATTGGCATTTCTTTAGTGCCCGTTCCAGTCCATTTTGTAGTGTTCTGGAAGACTTTTGGCAGGGATGCTGTTAATAAAAGTGTGCCACTTCAGTGTTTTCACTTCTGAAATCTTGTACTGCATTGTTTGTAATGCTTCCCACTGTTTTCTGTGGTATCGGCATTTCTTGAGTTCCCATTCCGGACTTTGTGCTGTTCTAGGGGCATTTTGGTAGGGAAAGGGTTAATAAAAGCAAGCGACTAGTGTTTTCTCTTCCAAAATTTTGTTCTCCAGCTTCTTTAACACATTCCATTGCTTTTTGTGGTAATAGCTTTTCTTTAGTGCCTGTTCCGGCCCGTTCTGTGGTGTTCCAAGACCCTTTTGGCAGGGAAAGGGTTAATAAAGGCATGCCAGTTCAGTGTTTTCATGTCTAAAATTTTGTTCTGCGTTTTCTGTAATGCTTTCCACTGTTTTTTGTGGTACTGGTGTAACCTGTTTTGTTCCAGGGCAATATCAAATAAATACATTTATCTAATTTGAGAATTGGGAGAGTTCATGTCTATGACAATGTGATCGCACCTTGTGACACTTGCATTTATAAAAGATTAACAACAAACAAACTTGAGGTAAAAAAACATCTTATTTGGAACAAAACAATAATAAAACATATAACAACAATCATGTAACAAAACAGGCCTGTTTTACTCAAGCAGACCCAGGTCTCAGTCTTTCTGACTTCTGTATGGTGGTCAGTCCCTTAAATTGCAGCAACTTGTAGCTGTGCTCTACTTTGAGATGCCTTCTGTTCTTCACAGGAGTCCTATAATATTAATACAGAGTTCACAGAAAGGAGTGTTTCTGAGGAGAGAGTGCTTCTCCCTGCAGCTTCAGGCCCTGCAGACTCTCAGGGAAAATCATACATATAATATACGAAGCTGAAGTTGGTCCCCTACAAGAGGACATGTGCTGGTGCTGATGCAGTCTCTGGTTCTGGACTTAAGGCCTCGAATGTGGCCATCCTCCAAGCACCCTGTATTAGACATGGCTTTGAATAAGGAAGTGGTGAAAATATAAACCCTCTGCAATCCCAAATAATATTTGGATCACCCCAAATCACACACCCCTGAACTCCAGAGACTGTCCCCTACAAGAGGACATGTGCTGGTGCTCATCCAGTCACTGGTTCTGGACATAAGGCCTCGAATGTGGCCATCCTCCAAGCACCCTGTATTAGACATGGCTTTGAATAAGGAAGTGGTGAAAATATAAGCCCTCTGAAACCCAAAACAATCTTTGGATCGATGTATTGTCGAAGGCTTTCACGGCCGGAGAACGATGGTTTTTGTGGGTTTTCCGGGCTGTATTGTATTGTATTCCGGGCTGGCACCCGGGGGTGGGGGGGCTGGAGGGGAGGGTGCTGCAGCCTGGGGCGGCACCTCGAGCAGCTCTGTCGACGAGGTGTCCTGAACCAGCGGAATCCCAGCGCCACCTTCACCCTCCACCGACACAGGGTAGCCGAGCAATTGCAGGAGAGCCGCTCCGGCCGCAGAGGTCCTCCTGGAGGGTGGCAGCTCGCGCAGCTAGGCAATCACATCCCCGCCTATCTCCAGGAGCCTGGTCCCTGACGGAGAGAGATGTGGGTGGGAAGAGGGCACAGGGAGGGAAGAGCAGCAGCCCAACATGGGCTGCCACAGGTCACCGAGCCGGGCCAGGCACACCCATCCCAGCCGCGCGCGCAGCCCCCCGTCTCGAGACCAGCCGGTGCCACGAGGGGCCTGGGATGCATGGCCGAGGCCCGTGGCCAAGCTGGTCCCTGGACCCACCAGCAGCAGGGCTACAGACACATACCATGCTCTGGATCCATGCCCCCCGACGGGCCCGGTTGAGGCTCCTCGTCGCTGACAGCAGGGGCTTGCTGCAGCGGAGAAAGGGCTGCCTGTTCCTGGGACCCACTCTCTGCCAGGAGGGGCACAGACCCTGCTGCCTCTGCCTCCGCCTGGCTTGGGTCTGGACCCTCAGGGGCTGTGCCTACCCACGGGAGAGGCCCTGTCACACATGTGCCAGGATCCATGCGTTCCCTCCCCCCCCTTACCTCCCTGAATCCGCAAATACTAACCGGGCAGGACCTCGACGCCCAGGCCGCCCACCACCGCCTCCAGGATGACCGCTCGCATGACCGCCTCTGGGCCTGGGAGCCCCTCGTCGAGGGCCCGCTCATAAGGAACCCCCTGAGACATGAGGAGGCGCACTCGTTTGCGCGCGGGCCCGAAAGAATCATTCCAGTGCTTCATTGTGGAGTGAGCAGTGCGGGGCGCGTTGCCCACGGCTGAGACCCTCTCAGCTGCCATCTGCCAGAATGCCCGTCATCGAGACCGGGACGAGGCACCCCTGTTCGTGCTCAGGGCGACCTCCGCATTCTCCACCACGAGCCCAAAAAGCAGCACTCTCTCAGCCTCCATCCAGTTTGCCTGGCGCTGGCTCCCGCCGCCACTAGTGCTCAGAGCAGACATGGGGGCAGTGCCCGCTGGAATGTCCTGTCCCCAAGATAAGTGGTGGGAATCGGCCACCTAGTCATGTGCCCACCCACCCCCTTGGCAAGATGGAGGAGGGCACAGGGGGCGCGGGACCAGGAAGGGTGGCTGGGACGGCCCATGCACCAGACAGAGGACCCACTCCCGAGCACCACTCACAACGGGCCACTGAGACTGGTAGGCCTGCTGCTTCCAGGTGGGGGGGGTTCAGGGTGCTGGAACTTAACCTGCGCTCCTTCCAGGCAGGACCCCAGTCATCCCCGCCTGGTGCCCGCCACTGCCGCCGCGGCTCCCAGCCATCCGGACCAGCCACCTCCTGCCAGCTGTGTATGTCCAGGTGGCCCTCAGGTGGCGCCGCCTCAGATGCCGCCGCCGGTTCCAGGCCAGGGTGCCATTCCTGCTCCTGGGCGACATGACTTGCCTGGACCGCTTTCGCCTGGACAGGGCAGCCATACAGGCTCTGTGCGAGGAGCTCGCGCCCGCCCTTCAGGGGCAAGCTGCGGCTCCCCGGGGCATTCCCGTCCTCCAGAGGGTCCTGCTATACCTCCGCTACCTCGCAACCGGCTCCTTCCAGGGAGTGATGGCTGAGGCCTTGGAGGTCTCCCAGTCATCTGCCAGCCGCTGCCTGCATGCCTTCCTGGACGCCCTAGTTGGTCGGATCCGCGAGCACATCCAGTTTCCCACCTCGGAGGCAGAGTTGGCACCCATCCGGGCAGGCTTCTCCTCCCTTGCAGGCTTCCCCAATGTGATTGGCGCAGTCGACTGCACGCATGTGGCCATGTGTGCTCCCAGAGATGAGCCACAGGTCTACAGGAATCGGCACCGGTTCTACAGTATCAACTTCCAGGTGGCCTGTGACCACCAGGGGATCTTCACGGACCTCATTGCCAAGATCCCGGGAAGCGTCCACAATGCACAGATCTTCACCACCTCCGGCCTGAACAGGCTCCTGTCATCATGGCCTGAGGGGAGAGGCTGGCTCCTAGGAGTTGGAGGGGGAGCCGTGGGGGTACGGGAATGGGAAGGGAGATCCTAATGCCGCCTCCCCTTGCAGGTGACCGTGGCTATCCATTGCTGCCCTACCTCCTGACGCCCTACCCTGCGGATGAGCCCGCCGACAGAGCCAACTACAACCAGGCCCACCAGCGCACAAGGATGGTGATCGAATGTGCTTTCGGCCAGCTGAAAATGCGCTTCAGATGTCTCCATCACACGGGTGGCCGCCTGGCCATGCAGCCGTTCACTGTGGCCAAGCTCGTGGCTGCCTGTGTCATGTTGCACAATATCGCTGTGTGCCAGCAGCTCCCCTTGCCAGCCACGGAGGGCCCCGGCGAGGATCCCTGGCTGCCTCCTGCCGGCCGCCTTTCCCCTGACGCCCCTGAAGAGCCCCAGGAGCATCACCAAGTTGTGCGACACAGGGTCACGGAGCACCTGTGGCATGCTGCGCGCTGAGGGCCATGCCTGGCCTTGGGGGGCTCGGCCGGCCAGACACTCGCCCTTTACACCCCCATGGTGTCCCAGGAGGCCCCTCCAAGTGCCCGCTCCCTTGACCCCTGCATGTAGAGAGCATGGAAAAGCTGCCCCGGCCGGCAGCCACCGCCCTCATGGACAGGCTGCACTGGAAGAGCAGTTAACAAACTTGACTTTATTCCCAATCATTTCCAGGGCTGCATCGGGCACCCAGGGAGCAGCTTGCCAACCCAGAACCCCGGCCTCAGCAGCCAGGAGGGTGAGGGCTAGGTAGCGCGCTGGAGCAGGGGGAGGCAAGTGGCCCCGCCACGGTGTCCCTGTTACAGGACAGGGGCCCAGCTGGGGTCCCAGATGCCTGTGGCTGGGATGGCATATCGTCAGCTGCCTGGCCCTCCGCGGGGACAGGATCCAGCTTCGGCCACTTCCTGCCAGGCCCCTCCACTGGGTTGCCCTCCGGGTCTTCAGCAGGTGGCGGGTAGCAAGGTGGAGACTAGGCGGTGAAGCCCCTCCCAAGTTCCTCTTTATCTGGCGAGGGGCTCCGGGTGGGCGCCGCTGTGGGAGCAAGAGGTGGGGGATGTGGGCGTCTGGGCCCCTGTGGGCTCTGGGGCTTTCGTCGTGGCCGCAGTCTGCCCTGCCCCATACGCCCATGCCCCCCTTGTTGTCGAGACTCACATGGTGCCGCTGCCCGGGCCTGCTGGAATGCCCCGTGAACCCGGTCCATGGCGGCCATCCACCTGTCATTGATGGTCCCTGCAGAGGGGGGAGGGAGGGAGGGCACCTGTTTCTGGCAGCCTGGCATGTGCTGCAAGCACCTGCAACCTGCGCTTCGACAGAAGCGGCTGGGATGCCTCCGGGCCCTTATGGCCTGCCCTCCGTGACAGCGGAGTAGGCCCCCCAGATGGCGCTGAGGCCCGTCCGGTGTAGAGGGACCCCAACTTACTGCGCGCGGGGCCCGCAGCCACCTCCTCTTCCAGGAGGTCATGCTCCACCTCACACAGCGCCGCATCTAACCACGCTCGCACGAGGCGGGCCTCTTCCGCATGGCCCGGGAAGAGCTCCTCCAGGTAAACTGGGCGCCCTGTCATCGCACCCTCATCTTCCAGGAGGTCATTCTCGGCTGCCTTGGCAATAAGCTGGGCCCCGAGCCTGGCTGCCCACTGCTCCCGCCACCCGTCGCCCTCCATGCAGCTGGGACCGCTGTGGGTATTGTGTTTCGGTGCTGCCCACCAAACTACACCGCTCGCCGGCATGACCTTGGAGGGTCTGAGATGTAACAATTCCTTATCTTCTGTCTGGCAGCTGCATAGGCCAGGGATAGGTTCAGCAGAGGTCTCCCGGCTCGGACCTGGATCTCCGCCATCCAGGAGGATGCAAATAGTCGAGGGCAGCAGCAACCAGCTGATGCATGACAGTCTGGCGAGGATGCACTTGGCCTTGGCAAGCCTTTACCTTTACGCGAGGGAATGAGCTGGTCATAACAAACACCTGGTCACATGTGGTTTTCGAGGCACCTGCCTGTGAGGCAGCCAGGGGCGGCCATGGTCGCCCCCCACCCCTCCTGGGCCTCACCCAAAGCGGCAAGTGAGCGGGTGGGTTCAGGTGAATGGGCGGTTTGCACTAATCTGCGGAACGGCCCCCCCCTCCCCTACCTCCTCTTCACCTGTCAGCGCTCTGTCAGTCATCACCAGGCAGGAGCTCCAGAGTCAGGGTACCTGCAAGGAAACAGGAGAGGCTGCGGTTAGTTCTCCAAGTGTCATTCCCTTCTGTCACGGAAGGGTTAATTTGTTTGTGCTTAGTTAGAAGCAACTAGCTTGCATGAGTCCAGTTAGATGTTGAGTCGTTCTTCCTGTCAGAGTAAAACGGGAGTTAGCCAGACATTTGCACTTCTTCCCTTTTACGGGAAGTGCCCCCACTTTTTCACAAAGTCCCCTGAGTGCATTCCGTGCCTGCCACCGTGAATGCCCTCACCCCCCTTCGGTGTTCAAAGGGGCAACGCCACGCAGTACATGGACAGAGGGACAGAGCCTCCGGCCAAGTGCTCACTTACCTGAGGGGTTTGGTTGGCACTGGCCGGATGTTTTGTAGGGCGTGGTCGCAGATGATTGGGTGCGGAGAAGGGGGCTCATTCATGCCAGGTGAGCACGCTGATTGGTCCCCGAGATAGTTCTCATCCTATGCTCCTTTGGGCCACGGAGGCGGGGCTGGGCGCTCAGAGAGGGGGCTGGTTTTTCTCCGTTCCATGGGCGCCTATGGGCTATGCCTTCTTCTTCCGTGGCGTAGGTTTTTTGCGCCGCTGTGGGCGTTCCCGCTTCTGGAGGGGCTTAGGGAGCAGACTAACTCTGGCCCCACCCTCCCCCACGCCCCCCCCCACGCCGGCACAGGGCTCTACGCCGCTCCTCCACCTTCACCCAGCCGCCTGAGGTTTGTGCTGGTGCCGGCAGGCCAGCACCACGTCCCAGCGTGGGCGGAGGGCAACTTACGCGGGCATAAAGACCAGATACACTGTCGCAAGCCTTAGTTCGGTTCCTATTCACTTTCCCCACCCCTCTTAGGATTGGGCTGTTAGTGATTCATATAGATTTCTTAATCAAAAAGAGTCCAGTAGCACCTTTAAGACTAACCAATTTTATTGTAGCATAAGCTTTCGAGAATCAAGTTCTCTTCATCAGACACATGATACAGAGACTTGGTTAGTCTTAAAGGTGCTACTGGACTCTTTTTGATTTTGCTACCACAGACTAACACGGCTAACTCCTCTGCATCTATGACCATAGATTTCTTAGTAACATATATAGTTTAGATTTGTTATCTGTTAAGCAGTAGATTTATAAGGACAAACATTAAATATAACAACTGTCTTTGATTTTTGAAGCTTGTTTGTGAGGTTTGATAATAAGCTATTTATATATATTAAAGTTACTTACAGTTTTTCATTACTAATTACACTATACTTACAGTGCAATCCTATGGAGAGTTACACCAGTCTAAGGCCATTGACTTCAATGGACTTAGACTGGAGTAACTCTGCATAGGATTGCACTGCAAGTGACCCATTTAGACTCATTATAAAAAAGATCAAATTAAAAAATAGTGGGGTTTTTTTTACAGTTAACTGTTTATATAGGCTAAGGTAAATTAATATATTAATAGTTGCCAACATTGCTATTGTTAGAGAGTTGATAGGTTTTGAATATTTAATTTGTACTGAAATTTACAAACACTGATATACCTTTTTATTTTTCTCTTATAAACAAAATGACTATATCCAAAATAAAGGTACTCTCACAAAATGTTTGTGGTCTCAACAACCCAGTGAAACGAAAAAGGGTTCTGACCTCTCTTGTAAAGACATCTCCAAATATAATTTTACTTCAAGAAACCCACCTCCACGCTAAGGTTGAAGAAGAACTAAAATCGTCATGGCTCAAACACCAATTCCACGCAAAAGGTAGTTCTAAAGCTAGAGGAGTTGCAATACTTCTTTCTAAAAATATTGCATTCATATATAAAGATGTCTTAAAAGATCCAAGAGGCAGACTCATATTTTTGAAAGGTCAAATAGAAGGGCAAACTTATACACTAGCATCTATCTGTGCTCCCAATGACGATCAGTTGTGTTTCCTTGAGGACACATTAAAACAGCTGCAACTATTCCAGGAAGGGTCGGTAATAATAGGAGGAGACCTTAACTATATTTCTAATTACAAATTAGATAAAACAAACTCCACTAGCAGAAAAACCAAAAATAATAGAGATGGCACCCCTTTGCCAACATTATTAAAGAAATTCCAACTGACTGATATTTGGAGGGTCTTACATGACACAGAAAGGGACTATACATACTATTTGATGAGACATAAAGTATACACCAGAATAGATTATGTTTTGCTTTCATCAGATCTCATAGAAAAGACACTGAATGCTGAAATTGGATTGATCAACTATTCTGACCCTGCATGGGTAGAATGCATGGTCTCCACCAATGAGGCAACAAAGAAATCGAGACACTGGACTTTTGACAAAAATTTAATTTTCAATCTCAGTGCAGTTAATCAAATTAATCAACATATAAGTCAATACTTGACAGACAACCAAAATTCTGACACAACACCAAATGTGATATGGGACGCATTAAAAGCGGTACTACAGGGGCAAATAATTGCCTTATCAGCCCATATAAATAAAAACAAAAATGCTCAAAGGCAAGATATCCTAATCAGAATACAACAATTAGAGAAGCAACATAAAGAAACAGGAAACAGGAAAATATATAGACAGCTATTAAATGAGCGCAAACTACTAGAGACTTTAGAAATTAATAAAGTATATAGAAATCTCCTATTCATGAAACAGAAATTTTGGATTAAATCCCCTAGAAACCTAAGACACTTAGCATGGAAAGTAAAGAAAAAAAAGCATCCAAAGATATTAAAATAATAAGAGACAACAAAGACCAAGTTCATATTAAAGCTCTAGATATAGCAAAGATATTTAAAGACTTCTACTCCAAATTATATGCAACTACTAACCCCAATCTTGATGATATTAAACAATATTTACAGAATCATGAAGGCCTTAAGAAAATTAATAATATGCATCAGGCAATAATGGAAAAACCAATAACAGGACAGGAAGTATTAGACTCAATAAAATATCTAAATAACAATAAGGCATCTGGGCCTGATGGCTTTTCGCCAGAATTTTACAAAAAATTTGCTAATTCCTTAGTTCACCCTTTGGTAAACGCTTGTAATAATATTATATCTTCTGGCATTTTGCCTTTATCTTGGTATGAAGCAACAATCTCACTAATCCCTAAACAAAACAACGACAAATCCAATCCTAGTTCTTATCGCCCTATTTCGTTGCTAAACACTGATTATAAAATATTTACAGGCATATTGGCTAGACGCCTCAATACCATTATTGGGGAATATATTCAATATCAGCAAGCTGGTTTTATCCCCCAAAGGGACCTAACTGATAATGTTTTCGAAACTTTAACTGTGCAATCCTATGGCCGGCCCCAATGCCGGCGTGCCTGCACAGACGGAGCAGTGGCGCCGCCAGGCCGTATCCTGTGCCAGCAAAGTGCAGCGGCGCCAGCCCTGGCAGCAGCGCAGAGATGCAAATTGGGAGAACCAGAAAGCGTTGTGGGCGGGCCTGATGCACGGCCACCGCCGGGCGCAGCCAAAGGGCGCTGTTCCCCACAAGCAGCAGGGGGAGGGGCCAGGATAGGCGCAGCCAATGGGCAGCACGCGATCCCGGCCAGGCCCCAGAGCAGCAGGCAAATCGCGCCCATACCGGCAGACCACCCCGGCTCGTGCATTGGGCGGGGCTCGCAGTCGGGAAGGAGAGGGGTGGGCGTGGCCTGAGGAGCCTCTCCCTCGTTTGCCCAATGCAGCGCCAAGTCTGTGGCGGCCGCGTCCAGAGAGGTTGGCATGGGACTGCCAGGCGCCCTGCCATGAGGAATCCAGGGCAGCAGCCAGTCCCAGCAGTAGGGAACAGCCACCAAGTCACGCCGAAGGGGAGGGTTGGCCTGAGGCCACCACCAAGAGGCAGACACAGCGGGCCCGCCCCCGTCCCCAACCCAAGGCAAAGACCACAGACACCTGTTGCACAGAAATCAGCCTTTATTATTATACCATCCCACCTCCCCCAGCAGACGTGAGGAAGGGGAGGTGTGTAGGAGAGGGTGGGTGTCGAGGGACCATGGGGAGGCAGGGCTGGGCAGAGCCCATTTGGAAGGACAGGCAGCCAGGGGCCCGTCGACGGCCCGGGCGCTGCCTTGCCAGCCCCCCCCCGCTCGCCCCCTGCGTTGTCCGGTGCCTGTGCGAGTGCATGGTAAGAAGCAGCTGCCCCTCCACCCAGCCTTCCCGGCTGCGGTGACCAGGTCACGTGGCCAAGCCCCGCTTCGCTGCCACTGCCCCCCCAGAACCCTTCCCCCTTGTCCCCAGCAGCTGTATTACACCCTGGGCTGCAGCCCCGCCTGTCCAGCAGAACACCCCACCCCCCAGAAGGTAGCAGCGGGGCTCACCGGCGAGGCCGGCGGCCAGACCCTCTTTGTCACGGGCTGGGCCAGCCCCAGCAGGGTGGTTCAAGTCCAAACCTTAATGGCAGAGTCTGAGGGGAGTTCCAAGAGCAAAAGCCAGGTCAAACCGGTGGTCAGAGCACAAGATAACGCCAGGAGTGAGTCCAGAGTCCAAGAGCAAGGTCAGGTGCAATCCAAGGTCATTTACCGGTAGTGTCAGGTCCAAAAGCAGGCACAGGCACAGGCAAGGTTCACAGAACACGGAGTGGTTGCAGGCAATAGACACGTTGCTTCCACGCCCGGCAGTTCCTCCAGACTGGCTCTTATAGCCAGGCGTGATTTTCAGCCAGCTGCTGGGGCTCCATCCTGACACTACTCATCATCACTCTCCAGCAGCTGGCGTTGGCTCAAGAGGCGAGCACTGCGCCGTCTCTCCTGCAGTTCCAGTCTCTGGCACTGCCTGCGGCGTTCCTTGGGCGTGGGTGAGCCTGGGGGGTGGAGGCTCTTGGCTGCTCTGCACCTGTAGAAGTCCCTGGCTGAGCTTCCCCTGTGGTGTAGGGGCTAGAGGGTGCTGGTGTCTCAGCTGCTGGCTGCAAGCTCTGATCAGCCAGCAGCTGTTGCTCCTGATTGCTGGCTTCTGCTGAATCAGGGCTAGGGCTGGCTACACAGGGCTCCTCTTCTCCTGAGGAGTCCTGGCTGGCTACACGAGGCTCCTCTCCTCCAGAGGAGACCTCACTCTCAGACTGGGCCATGACACCATCCCCCCTCCCAAGGCCCCCCCTCCTCTGTGGTCCAGGCAGCCCCGGTTTCTGCGGATAGGCCTGATGGAATTGTCGGACTAGGCGGGGGGCATGGATGTTCACAGCAGGCTCCCAAGAGCGGTCCTCCGGCCCATACCCCTTCCAGTCCACCAAGTACTGTACTTGCCCCCGCCGGCGACGGGAGTGTAGAATCTGGGCAACCTCATATTCTTCGTGCCCCTCGATGGTAATTGGAGGCGGAGGGGGCGGTGGCCCGGGATGGTGCGGGTCTGGCGGAGAAGCTGGGACTAGAAGGGACCGGTGAAACACAGGATGGATTGGGAGGGTTGGTGGTAGTTGCAGGCGATAGGCCACAGGATTCACCTGGTCTGTGATTACGAAGGGTCCGAGGAACCGGGCATCCAGCTTTTTGGAGGGCCGTTGGCTGCGGATATGGCGGGTGGATAACCAGACCTGATCGCCCACGGACAGGGGAACACCAGGTTGCCGTTTCCGATCCGCAGCCTCCTTGTAGCTTTCCTTGGCAAGCTGGAGTTGCTCCCGTAACAGCTCATGCATGGATTGGAGTTCCTGGAGGTGATCATCAGCGGCTGGGATTCCCGACAAGGTTGCTGCGGTAGGGAAGAAACGAGGGTGGTGACCATAGTTTGCCATGAAGGGGGTCTGCTGGGTGGAGGAATGCACTGCATTATTATATGCAAACTCGGCCAAAGGCAGTAGAGCTAGCCAGTCATCCTGTTGATGGTTTGTGTAGCATCTCAGATACTGCTCCAGGGTCGCATTGGTGCGCTCTGTCTGCCCGTCAGATTGGGGGTGGTGTGCTGAGGATAGGTGAACTTGGGTGCCAAGGAGGGAGTGCAGGGCCCGCCAGAACCGAGAGGTGAATTGAACTCCCCGATCAGAAATTATATGATCTGGACGTCCGTGGAGTCGAAAGACATGCTGAAGGTACAGGTGTGCTGTTTCCTGAGCAGTGGGGGGTCCAGAACAGGGAATGAAATGAGCCATCTTTGTGAACAAGTCCACCACCACTAGGATGCAGGTGTGGCCTTTGGAGCAGGGCAGGTCTGTAATGAAATCCATGGAAATAGTCCTCCATGGGCCAGTGGGTGTGGGGAGTGGATGCAAGAGACCAGAAGGTTTGCCGGGGACGTCTTTGGCCCGTCTACATGTTTCACAGGCTGCCACATACCGGGCCACATCCGATTGCACCCGGGGCCACCAGAAGTCACGGGTCAAGAGGTGGGTTGTCTTGTGGCGGCCGAAGTGCCTGGCAGGTCTAGAATTGTGGACCAGCTGCAGTACCTTTGTTCGTAATGAGCCTGGGGGTACATAAATCCGGCCTTGGTGGGTCAGTAGCCCCTCTTCCTCTGCAAATTCATCTGCCTGGGGCTGGGGAGACCCCCGGACGTTCTGGAGATATTTCTGGGCAACTGGGTCCAGTGACTGTTGAGTCTGTATCTCCTCCACCAGCCCCGGAGGGGGTTGCGTGGCGGCGAAAGTTTCTGGAGCCAGGATGGTCATCGGAGGTGGTTCCAGGTCGGGGGATGTGTTGTACTCCGGCTTCCGGGACAGAGCATCGGCCTTCTTATTCTGGGAGCTGGGAACGTAGGTGATCCTGAAATCAAAACGGGAGAAGAACAACGACCAGCGAATCTGTCTCTGGTTGAGGCGGCGGGCAGTTTGGAGGTGTTCAAGGTTCCGGTGGTCAGTGAGCACTTGGACTGGGTACCGAGCCCCCTCCAGATGATGCCGCCAAACCTCGAAGGCTGCCTTTATTGCCAGCAGCTCCCGCTCCCAGATGGTGTAGTTCCTTTCGGCGGGGGTCAGCTGGCGAGAGTAGTAAGCGCAAGGCTGTGGAGTGCTAGAGGGGGTTGCCCGTTGGGAGAGCACTGCTCTGATGCATCTGCTTCGACTAGAAAGGGTAGCTGGGGATCCGGGTATCGCAGGACTGGTTGCGTGGTGAAGCGAGTCTTTAGGGTCAGGAATGCCTCGCTGGCTTCCGGTGTCCAACGGAAAGGTTCTCGAGGCCGGAGAAGTCGAGTGAGAGGGACGGCTATGGATGCAAACTGGGGGATGAATTGCCGGTAGTAATTGGCAAACCCCAGAAACCGCTGTACATCCTTCCGAGAACGGGGGGCTTGCCAAGTCTGTACAGCCTCGACTTTAGCTGGGTCCATTCGGATTCCGTGGGGTGATAATACATGGCCAAGGAATTCCACAGTAGGCCGGTGGAATGCACACTTTTCCAATTTGGCGAACAGGCCATGCTGCCGGAGTCTTTGCAGCACCGTGCGCACATGCCGAGTATGTTGCGACGCGTCACGTGAATAAATTAATATGTCATCCAGATAAACGATGACGAACTGATCCAGGATATCTCGAAAGATGTCGTTCATCAGTCTCTGGAACACAGCTGGTGCATTAGTCAGGCCAAAGGGCATTACCAGATACTCGTATTGCCCATATCTGGTACTGAAGGCGGTTTTCCATTCATCACCTTCCCGGATGCGCACTAGGTTGTAGGCTCCCCTGAGATCCAGCTTGGTGTAGATCTGGGCTCCTTTGACTTGTTCCAAGAGGTCAGGGATCAGAGGCAGCGGATACCGGTCTCGGATGGAGATTTTGTTCAGGGCCCGGTAATCATTACACAGCCGGAGTTCCCCGTTTTTCTTTTTAACGAAGAGGACTGGGGCAGAGGTAGGTGAGGTAGAGGGGCGGATGAACCCTCGCCGCAGGTTGGTGGTGAGAAAGTCCCGGAGTGCTGCCAACTCTGGCTCAGACAACAAGTACAGGCGTCCCACCGGCAGAGGGGCGCCGGGAATCAAGTCAATGGTGCAGTCATATGGCCGATGAGGGGGGAGTTGGTCTGCTCCTTTTTCCTCGAACACATCTCTCAGATCCACGTATTCCTCTGGCAGTGCCGAAACCTCCGGTGCAGCGGCCACCATAGGCCTTGGGCACGGATTTTCATGTGGGCATGGTTCCCGGAAACGAAGGTCTAACTGGCCCCACCGAACAATCGGATCATGGCGGCAGAGCCAGGAAAGTCCCAAGACCAGCGGAAACTGGGGAATGCCCACCACATCAAAACAGAGCCGCTCCTGGTGCCGCTGGATCTGCAACAGGAGGTCCTGGGTTTCCTCAACCACTGGCCCAGAACGCAGGGGCCGCCCATCGATGGCCTCAACAACAGTGGGATTCTTCTTTGCCCGCAAGGGAATCTGGTGTTGTGCAGCGAACTTGGCATCCATGAAGCAGCGGGAGGCCCCCGAGTCTATCATGGCATACACGAATAGCCAACGTCCATCAGGCAGGCACAACTTGACTGGCACGAGGAACGGTTCTGGGGGGTCACCGGAGGCACTGGCTGTTCCCACAAGTGGTTTAGGGTGCGCCGACTCCAGGCTTATGGCTAGGGTCCTTCTTTTGGCAGGGCAGCCATCAGCATAATGGCCCACCCCACCACAATACCAGCAGAGGTTGTGGTTTCGGCGCCTCTCCTTTTCCTCTGGGGGCAAGCGGTTACAAGGTACCCCCACTGGCGTGGGCTCAGCCAGCTTTTCAGGCAAGGACCAGGGTGGGGGTGGATGCCTTAGCGCACGCGCTTGTCTCCGGCTCTCCAGCCGTCCATCTATGCGGAGACATAGAAGAATGAGCGCTTGCAGTCCTCTTGGCCGTTCGGATCGGGCCACTTCATCCAACACTTCATCAGACAGCCCTTCCAGGTACTGGTCAACCAGGGCCGCTTCATTCCAGTCCAAGTCCTGTGCCAGTAACTGAAATTCGGTGGTATATTGGGCTACAGTCCCATCCCCCTGGGTGAGGGCACGGATCCTCTGGTTAGCTTTGATGGCTTTCAGGGGGTTAGCAAAGGCAGCAGTGATGTGAGCCACAAAGCTTGGAAAATCCCCTAGCAGAGGGGATTTGGCCAGTAACAAGGGTGTGGCCCATCTTGCTGCCTGCCCCTTTAACAGACTGAGGATGAAGCAGACTTTGACTTTATCCGTGGGGAAGTCTCTGGCCCGGAGTTCAATATATAGCTGGCATTGGGCGAGAAATGCTGGGAATTCCTCCACATCACCCTCAAAGCTGTCAGGAGGCTTCACTGGGAACTTTACAGGCAGAGGTGCAGCAGGTGCAGCAATCTGCTGCTGCAGAGTCACCAGTGCTTGAGTTAGTTGCAGTACCTGGTCCTGCAGCAGTGCCAGGCTCCCCGGGGTGGGCGTTGCCGCATCCATGCCGGGAAGTTTGGGTGGAAGCAATCTGTCACGGGCTGGGCCAGCCCCAGCAGGGTGGTTCAAGTCCAAACCTTAATGGCAGAGTCTGAGGGGAGTTCCAAGAGCAAAAGCCAGGTCAAACCGGTGGTCAGAGCACAAGATAACGCCAGGAGTGAGTCCAGAGTCCAAGAGCAAGGTCAGGTGCAATCCAAGGTCATTTACCGGTAGTGTCAGGTCCAAAAGCAGGCACAGTCACGGGCAAGGTTCACAGAACACGGAGTGGTTGCAGGCAATAGACACGTTGCTTCCACGCCCGGCAGTTCCTCCAGACTGGCTCTTATAGCCAGGCGTGGTTTTCAGCCAGCTGCTGGGGCTCCATCCTGACACTACTCATCATCACTCTCCAGCAGCTGGCGTTGGCTCAAGAGGCGAGCACTGCGCCGTCTCTCCTGCAGTTCCAGTCTCTGGTGCTGCCTGCGGCGTTCCTTGGGCGTGGGTGAGCCTGGGGGGGTGGAGGCTCTTGGCTGCGCTGCACCTGTAGAAGTCCCTGGCTGAGCTTCCCCTGTGGTGTAGGGGCTAGAGGGTGCTGGTGTCTCAGCTGCTGGCTGCAAGCTCTGATCAGCCAGCAGCTGTTGCTCCTGATTGCTGGCTTCTGCTGAATCAGGGCTAGGGCTGGCTACACAGGGCTCCTCTTCTCCTGAGGAGTCCTGGCTGGCTACACGAGGCTCCTCTCCTCCAGAGGAGACCTCACTCTCAGACTGGGCCATGACACTCTTGGCCATCCACGGGCCCAGCCTCTTGCATGCAACTGGGCCCGAGGGAGGGGCACCTCTGGGGCAGCTGGAGCTGCTGCAGCAGGCGGGGCCGGTGGGTCCAGGATGGTGACAAGCCACCCAAGCAGGGCTTCGGCATGGGCTTGAGAGGCATGGAGCCCCTCTCCCACCTCCAGTACCACGGCCATGAACTCCCGCCCGCGGTTGTTCGCCTCCTCCCATGCGGCGTGCACCTCTAACCGCTCCCTCTCGATCGCCGCCCACATCGTGGCCAGTGTCAGGGGAAGCTGCTGGGCAGTGCAGGGGCCGCGAGCCCGTGCGCCTGGAAGGACCCCCTCCATGGGCCCCTCCCTGTCAGAGGCGGAGCCAGGTCCTTCCCGCACACGGCCCATAGCACTTGGGAGTGGGGGGGCTGGAGGGGAGGGTGCTGCAGCCTGGGGTGGCTCCTCGGACAGCTCTGTCGATGAGGTGTCCTGAACCAGCGGAGTCCCAGCGCCACCTTCACCCTCCACCGACACGGGGAAGCCGAGCGACTGCAGGAGAGCCGTCCGGCCGCAGAGGTCCTCCTGGAGGGTGGCAGCTCGCGCAGCTGGACAATCACATCCCCTCCTCTCTCCAGGCGCATGGTCCCTGCCGGAGAGAGACGTGGGTGGGAAGAGGGCCCAGGGAAGGAAGAGCAGCGGCCCGACATGGGCCGCCACAGGTCACCGAGCCAGGCCAGGCACACCCATCCCAGCTGCACGCGCAACCCCCCGTGAGACCGGCTGGCACCACGAGGAGCTTGGGATGCATGGCCGAGGCCCATGGCCAAGCTGCTCCCTGGCCCCACCAGCAGCAGGGCCACAGATACATACCATGTTCCAGATCCATGACCCCCGATGGGCCCAGTTGAGGCTCCTCGTCACTGGCAGCAGGGGCTTGCTGCGGCGGAGAAAGGGCTGCCTGTTCCTGGGACCCGCTCTCTGCCAGGAGGGGCACAGACCCTGCTGCCTCTGCCTCCGCCTGGCTTGGGTCCGGACCCTCAGGGGCTGTGCCTACCCACCGGAGAGGCCCTGTCACACATGCGCCACGATCCATGCTTTCCCCCCCTCCCCTCGCCTCCCTGAATCCGCAAATACTAACCGGGCAGGACCTTGACGCCCAAGCCGCCCACCAGCGCCTCTGGGATGACCGCTCGCATGACCGCCTCTGGGCCTGGGAGCCCCTCGTCGAGGGCCCGCTCATAAGGAACCCTCTGAGACATGAGGAGGCGCACTCATTTGCGCGCAGGCCCGAAAGAATCATTCCAGTGCTTTATTGTGGAGTGAGCAGTGCGGGGCGCGTTGCCCACGGCAGAGACCCTCTCAGCTGCCATCTGCCAGAATGCCCGTCGTCGAGACCGGGACGAGGCGCCCCTGTTCATGCTCACGGCGACCTCCGCATTCTCCACCACGAGCCCAAAAAGCAGCACTCTCTCAGCCTCCGTCCAGTTTGCCTGGCGCTGGCTCCCGCCGCCACTGGTACTCACAGCAGACATGGGGGCAGTGCCCGCTGGAATGTCCGGTCCCTGAGATAAGTGGTGGGAATCGGCCACCTAGTCATGTGCTCACCCACCCCCTTGGCAAGATGGAGGAGGGCACAGGGAGTGCAGGACCAGGAAGGGTGGCTGGGACGGCCCATGCAGCGGACAGAGGACCCGCTCCAGAGCGCCACTCACAACGGGCTGCTGAGACTGGTAGACCTGCTGCTTCCAGGTGGGGGGGGGTTCGGGGTGCTTGAACTTAATCTGCGCTCCTTCCAGGCAGGACCCCGGTCATCCCCGCCTGGTGCCCGCCACTGCCGCCGCAGCTCCCAGCCATCCGGACCAGCCACATCCTGCCGGCCGTGTATGTCCAAGTGGCCCTCAGGCAGCGCCGCCTCAGATGCCGCCGCCGGTTCCAGGCCAGGGTACCATCCCTGCTCCTGGGCGGCATGACTTGCCTGGACCGCTTTCGCCTGGACAGGGCAGCCATACAGGCTCTGTGCGAGGAGCTCGCGCCCGCCCTTCAGGGGCAACCTGCGGCTCCTCGGGGCATCCCCGTCCTCCAGAGGGTCCTGCTGTCCCTCCGCTACCTCGCGACCGGCTCCTTCCAGGGAGTGATGGCTGAGGCCTTGGAGGTCTCCCAGTCATCTGCCAGCCGCTGCCTGCATGCCTTCCTGGACGCCCTAGTTGGTCGGATCCGCGAGCACATCCACTTTCCCACCTCGGAGGCAGAGTTGGCACCCATCTGAGCAGGCTTCTCCTCCCTTGCGGGCTTTCTCAATGTGATTGGCGCAGTCGACTGCACGCATGTGGCCATGTGTGCTCCCAGTGAGGAGCCACAGGTCTACAGGAATCGGCACCGGTTCTACAGTATCAACGTCCAGGCGGCCTGTGACCACCAGGGGATCTTCACGGACCTCGTTGCCAAGTTCCCGGGAAGCGTCCACGATGCACAGATCTTCACCACCTCCGGCCTGAACAAGCTCCTGTCATCATGGCCTGAGGGGAGAGGCTGGCTCCTAGGTCAGGAGTTGGAGGGGGAGCCGTGGGGGTATGGGAATGGGAAGGGAGATCCTAATGCCACCTCCCCTTGCAGGTGACCGTGGCTATCCATTGCTGCCCTACCTCCTGACGCCCTATCCTGCGGATGAGCCCACCGACAGAGCCAACTACAACCAGGCCCACCGGCGCACGAGGATGGTGATCGAATGTGCTTTTGGCCAGCTGAAAATGCACTTCAGATGTCTCCACCACACGGGCGGCCGCCTGGCCATGCAGCCGTTCACTGTGGCCAAGCTCGTGGCTGCCTGTGTCATGTTGCACAATATCGCCGTGCGCCAGCAGCTCCCCTTGCCAGCCACGGAGGGCCCCGGCGAGGACCCCTGGCTGCCTCCTGCCGGCCGCCTTTCCCCTGACGCCCCTGAAGAGCCCCAGGAGCATCACCAAGCTGTGCGAGACAGCGTCGCGGAGCACCTGTGGCATGCTGCGCGCTGAGGGCCATGCCTGGCCTTGGGGGGTTCGTCCGGCCAGACACTTGCCCTTTGCACCCCCATGGTGTCCCAGGAGGCCCCTCCAAGTGCCCGCTCCCGTGACCCCTGCATGTTGTGAGCATGGGAAACCCGCCCCGGCCAGCAGCCACCGCCCCCATGGACAGGCTACACTGGAAGAGCAGTTAATGAACTTGACTTTATTCCTAATCGTTTCCAGGGCCGCATCAGGCACCCAGAGAGCAGCTTGCCAACCCAGAACCCCGACCTCAGCAGCCAGGAGGGTGAGGGCTAGGTAGCGCGCTGGAGCAGGGGGAGGCAAGTGGCCCCGCCACGGTGTCCCTGTTACAGGACAGGGGCCCAGCTGGGGTCCCAGATGCCTGAGGCTGGGACAGCATATCGGCAGCTGCCTGGCCCTCCATGGGGACAGGCTCCAGCTTCGGCCGCTTCCTGCCAGGCTCCTCCACTGGGTTGCCCTCCGGGTCTTCAGCAGGTGGTGGGTAGCAGGGTGGAGACCAGGCGGTGAAGACCCTCCCTAGTTCCTCCTCATCTGGCGAGGGGCTCCGGGCGGGCGCCACTGTGGAAGCAAGAAGTGGGGGAAGGGGGCATCAGGGCCCCTGTGGGCTCTGGGGCTTCCCTCATGGCCGCAGTCTGCCCCACCCCATACGCCCATGCTCCCCTTGTTGTCGAGACTCACATGGTGCCGCTGCTCGGGCCTGCTGGAATGCCCCGTGAACCCGGTCCATGGCGGCCATCCACCTGTCATTGATGGTCCCTGCAGAGGGGGGAGGGAGAGAGGGCACCCGTTGGTGGCAGCCCGGCATGTGCTGCAAGCACCTGCAACCTGCGCCTTGACGGAAGCGGCTGGGATGACTCCGGGCCCTTATGGCCTGCCCTCCGCAACAGCGGAGGAGGCCCCCCAGATGGTGCTGAGGCCCGTCCGGTGTAGAGGGACCCCAACTTACTGCGCGCCGGGCCCGCAGCCACCTCCTCTTCCAGGAGGTCATGCTCCACCTCGCACAGCGCCGCGTCTAATCACGCTCGTACGAGGCGGGCCTCTTCCGCACGGCCCGGGAAGAGCTCCTCCAGGTAAACTGGGCGTGCTGTCATCGCACCCTCATCTGCCAGGAGGTCATTCCCGGCTGCCTTGGCAATGAGCTGGGCCCCGAGCCTGGCTGCCCACTGCTCCCGCCACCTGTCGCCCTCCATGCTGCCGGGACCACTGTGGGTATTGTGAATCTGTGCTGCCCACCGAACTACACCGCTCGCTGGCATGACCTTGGAGGGTCTGAGATGTAACAATTCCCTATCTTCTGTCTGGCAGCTGCATAGGCCAGGGATAGGCTCATCAGAGGCCTCCTGGCTCGGACCTGTGGGTTGGAGGGGAGGGGGCCGCGGTGGTTGGCTTCCTATGGCCCCAGGGCCCTCGTCCCTTTTGAGGATGCTGCGCTGCTCAGGTGCATCCTTGCCACATGCCAACCCTTGGGCCTCACCCTATGGCGCAGTGCGGGTCTGGGAATAAAGCTTATCTGCCCATGGACCCGTGTCTGCCTGCAATAATTCGGAGATCTGCCAGCCATATCCTGTTCTGGCACCATGAGCCCATGACCAGGCCCGCGCTGACAGCGCATCCCTTCCGAAAGTGGGGGGAAGAGAAGGATGCACAAGGACTGGCCAGGGGCCGCTCTGGCATGTCTTCCATATCGCTCTGACGCACCTGCCGTGCCTGGCATGCCGCCCTGAGCTGGGGTGCTCGCGCAACTTGCCATTGGGGGGGCCCTCCCGGGGTCTGGGGTGGCCAGTCAGCCTGCATAGCCAGGGCGGGGGGGGAAGCACTGTGGCAGCCAGCCGGGGGGCCCCGGGCTCCTGCGTTTCGGCCACTTTGTGCTGGTGGCGTACTCCACCACTGCCCCTGTGGGCGGGGCCAGTGGCCTCCCCTGCAGGATTGGTGGGGCTGTCAGCCTAGGAGTGGGTCCCACCCCCCCGCAAGGCAACGCAAGCGGCCACAGATGCTGAAAGCAGGAGACGTCGCGGGGCCAGGGCGGAGCCATGCGCAGCATCGGACACACCCCACCCCTCCCAACAACCATGGCATGTTGGCGTGGGAGGCTGGCAACTGCCCCGCAGGATTGGATGCAAGGCGTGGCACCGCGGGGCGGAGGGTGTTGGAATGGCCAATGGGGCTGCCGCAGGCACCCGAGGGGCCGGACCCGCTCTGGGGGGAGGCCGCTCATGGGACTGTGTTGCTTCAGCTGCGGCTGCGACGGGAGTGACCCTCCTCTGGCGCGCGGGACCTCCTGCCCGGGATATAGCATCCGCCTGCCTCTAGCCTAGTTTCTTTGCTGATGGGGCTAGGGTTTAGGAGAGCGGACCATTTCCCCTGCCATCTCCCGCCCCCCTGCAGCAGCACCCCTGGCAACCCTCTCCCTGGCTTATCAGGTGCCAGCTGCTCGCTCTACCAGGGATTGATGGCCTTCGGTGGCTCCCCCCTCCCCGCTGACATGCCCTGCCCCAACCCTCTACCTGACGTTACTGTGAGGGGAGGGGGGGCAGGGAGGCAGAACGGGGTCTGTCAGATACATTTGTGGCGATGTGCAGGTGGAGATATGTGACGGGAGTGTTGGGGGAGGGGCAGAGGACGAAGTCAGGCTCGCAGACACAGAAGGTAGTTGTTTTACAACTTGTTTTATTGCACTGGAACAAGCGGGCTTGTTTTTAGGCTAGCAAGAGAGCCGGGGAATTCTTCACAGCCCTCTTTCCCGCTCGGCGGGGCGGGGCTGAGATGCAGGCTGCGGTGCAAAAGTGCTTCCTGGGCTGCAGCCAACCGTCCGTCAGAGATGTTTGGAGAGGGCGGGATGCAGGGGAGCAGCCCTGCCCTGGACGTGCCTGTGGGGGGAAAAGACACATGTGGGCTTTGCCTCGTTCCACTGGCGAGGCATGTCCCACACTCCGCCATCCGGGAGGATGCACATAGTCGAGGGCTGCAGCGACCCGCTGATGCATGACGGTCTGGCAAGGATGCACTCGGCCTTGGCAAGCCTTTACCTTTAAGGGAGGGAATGAGCTGGTCATAACAAACACCTGGTCGCATGTGGTTTTCGGGGCACCTGCCTCTGAGGTGGCCAGGGGCGGCCATGGTCGCCCCCCACCCCTGCTGGGCCTCACCCGAAGCGGCAAGTGAGCGGGTGGGGTCAGGTGAATGGGCGGTTTGCACTAATCTACGGAACGGGTCACCCCTCCCCTACCTCCTCCTCACCTGTCAGCGCTAGGGGTGTGCACGGGAAAAATTTTCGGTATTCTCGTTTTGGCTTTAGCCGAAACCAGAATCTCTACCGGCTATGCTCTACCGGCTAGCCGTTTCGGCTTTCAGCTTTCGGCTTACTTTCGGCTTTCGTGATTCGGCTTTTTTCAGTGGGAAAATGCCTCAGCGTATTTCCGGACGCCTGGGGGAGGCATTTTCCCACCGAATCAAGCCAAAATTGGTGGGGACCTTCCTCTAACCCCTCTCTAAAACCCCCCCAAGTTTCAGACGGATTGGACTTTCGGGGGCCATGTTATGGCCCCCCAAACCAGGTCCCCCTATCCTCATCTTCTTCTTCATTATTTCCTATGGGGGGAAAATGAAGAGGCAGGCTTCCTTTGCCAGGGGTGGCATTTTGCATGCAAAATGCCCCCCAACCCTCTGGGGCCCTTCTCCCACCCTTCCTCCCACCCCCCACCAAGGCTCAGCCTACTCCCCCTAGGGGGGGCCATTTCATGGCCTCCCCAAGTAGGTGGTGCTCTTATCTCCTCTACCACTGACAGCTGGGGGAGGCTTCCTTTGCCAGGGGTGGCATTTTGCATGCAAAATGCCCCCCAACCCTCTGGGGCCCTTCTCCCACCCTTCCTCCCACCCCCCACCAAGGCTCAGCCTGCTCCCCCTTGGGGGGGCATTTCATGGCCTCCCCAAGTAGGTGCTCTCAGCCCCCAAAGTCCACCCCCTACTGCCCCATACAAACCCATTTCCCCCCCATCTGCCAAACACAGACCCAAATCCCCACATTAGCCCCTCACAGACCCAAATCCACCCCCAGCTGCCCCACACCCACCATAACCCCAGGGACAGGCTGGCCAGCCCTCCCCCTTTGAGAACTCCTAATCCTAAACTCTCTTTTCCAGGGCAATTCCCCACAGCCCAGGGGTGCCACAATGGTGGGCACACTCCTGAGTGCCAACTTATCCCTGGGAAAGAGCACCTGACACACAACCACCCCCTGACACCCCCCCTCCACCTACAGAGAAGGCTGCCTAGCCTGCCCCATTGTTCCCAATGATGGGAACCAACCTCGCATCAAAGAAGGGAACACAGACACACAATGATTCAAGTTAGAAAAAAACTTTATTTTGTGACTTTGAAAGTACAATATAACATATCACAATAACTGTCGCCCACACAAAAGAACAGAATTAACTACACATCAGAGAATCTTTAAAAAATTTTTTTTAAAAAAGTTAGAAAAAACTTTATTTTGTCACTTTCAAAGTGCAATATAGGTCAACAAATCACAACATATCATAATAACTGTCGCCCACACAAAAGAACAACACAATTAACTACACATCAGAGAATCTTAAAAAAAAATTTTTTTAAAGGACAAACTCTAAATTTTAGAACATATTCAGGTAACATAGTAGGAGGGCACAACAGGGCATGGAAAAAGAAGCCCACTAGACAAGATTATCATAACTACCAGCTTCACACAACTCTTCCGCCACACAGTTTGATTGCATTTTCTTCCTGTCAGCTTTGCAAGGCAAAGCACAGAATTCCCTTCCCTCCTTTGCAAGAGGGGTGGGGGGTGACAGAAGGAGTGAGTGATTCACTCCTTCTCCCCCCTCCCCTCTTCTTAGAGCCTGCAGGAAACCTTAGCTTCCAGCAGGATTTTGCTAGGCGCTTGCTAAGGCAAACGCCTAGCAAAAAGAAAATGGCGATTCTCGAATGCCGAAAGAAAGCCGAAAAAGCCGAAAATTATCGGCTTGCTTTCTTTCGGATACCCAAAACGTTTCGGCTGACCCCGAAACGTTTCGGGTACCCCGAAAGAAGCCGAAAGAGGTTTCTTTCGGCTTTCTTTCGGCATTCGGAATGCCGAATTGCACACCCCTAGTCAGCGCTCCGTCAGTCAACACCAGGCGGGAATACCGGAGTCAGGGTACCTGCAAGGAAACGGGAGAGGCTGCTGTAAGTTCGCCAAGTGTCACTCCCTTCTCTCACAGAAGGGTTAATTTGTTTGTGCTTAGTTAGAAGCAACTAGCTTGCATGAGTCCAGTTAGATGTTGAGTTGTTCTTCCTGTCGGGGTAAAAAGGGGGTTAGCCAGACATTTGCACTTCTTCCCTTTTACGGGAAGTGCCCCCACTTTTTCACAAAGTCCCCCGAGTGCATTTTGTGCCTGCCACCGTGAATTCCCTCACCCCCGTTCGGTGTTCAAAGGGGCAACGCCACGCAGCACACGGACAGAGCCTCCGGCGACATGCTCACTTACCTGAGAGTTTTGGCCAGCGCTGGCCGGATGTTTTGAAGGGCGCGGTCGCAGGTGATTGGGTGCGGAGAGGGGGGCTCGTCCACGCCAGGCGCGCACGCTGATTGGTCCTCGGGATAGTTCTCATCCTATGCTCCTTCGGGCCATGGAGGTGGGGCTGGGCGCTCGTATAGGAGGCCGGTTTTTCGCCGTTCCATGGGCGCCTATGGGCTATGCCTTCTTTTTCCGTGGCATAGCTTTTTTGCGCTGCTGTGGGTGTTCCCGCTTCTGGAGGGGCTTAGGTAGCAGACTATCTCCGACCCTGCCCAGTTCCTCGCCCCCCTGCACCAGCGTGGGGCTCTACGCCACTCCTCCGCCGCCGCCTGGGCGCCTGTGGTTTGCGCCGGTGCCGGCCCGCCGGCGGGCCAGCGCCGCGTCCCAGTGCGGGCGGAGGGCGACTTACACGGGCCTAAAGCCCAGATACGCCGTCGCAAGCCTTAGTTCGGTTCCTATTCACTTTCCCCGCCCCTCTTAGGATTGGGCTGTAAATATAGTATCATACTGTAAACAAAATCACCTAAACTCACTACTACTTTGTCTTGACATAGAGAAAGCGTTTGATTTGCTTGAGATCTCATACCTCTTAGAACTCTTAAAACACATGAGTTTCGGGCACAATTTTCTTCAAATCATTAAAGCTATATACGCTAAACCCACAGCTAAAATTAAAACAAATGGTGTTGTCTCAGACTCAATTAAACTGTACAGAGGCATGCAGCAGGGCTGCCCACTGTCACCAGTACTTTTTGTTATAGCAATGGAACCCCTCGCAGATGCAATTTGAAGAAACAAGTATATTAAAGGTATACAAATTAACCAAGAAACCCATAAGATAAGCTTATTTGCAGACGATTTCTTATTGTATATTACACAACCAATTAGCTCTTTAAAACATTGGGATGTTGAACTATTTAAATTTTAAAAAATAGCAGGTTTAGTAGTAAATCAAGTCAAATCTATCATTCTCCCAATCAATTTGACAGAAACGCAAAGAGTGCTAATTGGGCAATACCATAAATATCAATGGGCTCATCCATATTTAACATATCTTGGAGTAAAAATTACAGTAAATCTGAACCTGTTAATACAGTATAACCATTTAAGTAAAATTAAAAAAATTAAAAGAGACATAAATACTTGGGAAAAGCAAAACCTTAGTTGGTTTGAACGATACAACCTGATAAAGTCATTTATCTTGCCTAAATTACTATTTTTGTTTAGATGGCTTCCCATTCATATACCCAGAAGGCTGCTAAAGCAATGGCAATCAATCCTTAATCAATTTCTTAGGCAACATAAGACTCCAAGGATAGCTTTCAAAACATTAAGGAGGAAAAGAACACAGGGGGGATTTAACTACCCAGACTTGGAAATCTACAATACCACTGCAAGACTAGTTAATCTAACACAAATAATCCAAGACAAAGAACAAACAGACTGGATTAAAACTGTTAACAAACTGTTAACAACAGGAAAGTACAATTCAAGACATGATATGGAAAAGAGCAAATCAAAGGCCTGCAGATATTTGTCACAACCCTTTTTTTTTAACAATTCTTGAAACCTGGGACAAGTACAGAATTAAACTAGTACCAACTATTTCACGCTTTGCTACTATTTTTTCACAAGAGGGACCTCCAAGTTTCTCTTTGATTAACAAATCAGGAAACAGTGATCAACTTAATAATCTCCGCCTAATAGATATTGCATCTAAGACGGGTCTAAAGGAGAAGCATAAGTTGGAAGAAACTATAGGAAAAAATATACCTTGGTTTCTTTACTTTCAATTAGTTTATTTTGCTAAAGATATTAAATTAAAAGTATGAATGAGTAAACAGAAAACTGATTTTGAACAGCTTTTGGCTACACAAGGATTTGTGCGTAAGGGTCTAATCTCTAAGATCTATAATCTACTACTTCATGCATTAGACACTAAAGGCCCAAGTCCACACTTAAGATGGCAGAAAGAATGGAATATTAATATTTCAGAAAGCGATTGGAAACAAATTTGAAACTCAAGATTATTTAATTCTAAGGCTATTATTACTACATATGAAATACCTCTAAAACCAGAAACTATTTTTTTAGAAATCTGGAATGATCAAAGTATACCTTCCATTAGAAGAGACCTAATTTTCACATTGCTTCAAGCAGCGAAAACCTCATTAGCCCTATACTAAAAGAAATCCCTATGATCAACACCTGGTTTAACAAAATTTGGGATCTACTTTTAATGGAAAAAATCACAGAAAAATTGTATCTCCAAATTAACCCCATGGGTATCTCAGACTTCTATACTAAATGGGAACCTTTTTTAAAATTCCTTTCTAAAAATGAGCTTTTGTTAACAAAATTGCCCTATCAAGATATCCTAGATATGGAAATGTGGGGTTTGTGGTAGTCTTACCCAGATAAAGTTCTATTTAATACTGCTTTTGCTATAATAACATTTTACTTGTTAATTTAATGTAAGTTAATAACTCATAATATGGTTACAATGAACTGTTTAAAATATCTGTCGAAGTTTGTTAATGTTATGTTTTGTGTGTTATAAGTTGTAACCTAATTCAAAATTAATAAAAAAATTAAAAGAAAAAGAAAATGTCTTGGAAAACTAGACTGTCTGATCCATCTTTTGAGGTCAGAATCATTGGTGCGTTCATAGAATATCATCCTTATCTACAGAAAGGAGATTATCGAAAGCCCACATCCATTTGGGGACAATTTGCAAGTAAGCTATATGCCACATAAGAGGCCTCAGCTCCAAAACTAGAGACTGGATCAGAACCAGCACATGAGCTGTGGTGGGGGACAGTCTCTGGAGTTCAGGGGTGTGTGATTTGTGGTGATCCAAAGATTATTTGGGGTTGCAGGGGGCTTATATTTTCACCACTTCCTTATTCAAAGCCATGTCTAATACAGGGTGCTTGGAATCAGGCCACATTCGAGGCCTTATGTCCAGAACCAGTGACTGGATCAGCACCAGTACATGTCCTCTTGTAGGGGACAGTCTCTGGAGTTTAGGGGTGTGTGATTTGGAGTGATCCAAAGATTGTTTTTTGTTTCAGAGGGCTTATATTTTCACCATTTCCTTATTCAAAGCCATGTCTAATACAGGGTGCTTGGAGGATGGCCACATTCGAGGCCTTAGGTCCAGAACCAGAGACTGGATCAGCACCAGCACATGTCCTCTTGTAGGGGACAGTCTCTGGAGTTCAGGGTTGTGTTATTTGGGGTGATCCAAAGATTATTTGGGGTTGCAGGGGGCTTATATTTTCACCACTCCCTTATTCAAAGCCATGTCTAATACTGGGTGCTTGGAGACGGGCCACATTCGAGGCCTTAGGTCCAGAACCAAAGACTGCATCAGCACCAGCACATGTCCTCTTGTAGGGGACAGTCTGGAGTTCAGGAGTGTGTGATTTGGAGTGATCCAAAGATTGTTTTGTGTTTCAGGGGGCTTATATTTTCACCACTTCCTTATTTTTCACCACTTCCTTATTCAAAACCATGTCTAATATAGGGTGCTTGGAGGATGGCCACATTTGAGGCCTTAGGTCCAGAACCAGAGACTGGATCAGCACCAGCACATGTCCTCTTGTAGGGGACAGTCTCTGGAGTTCAGGGGTGTGTGATTTGGAGTGATCCAAAGATTGTTTTGGGTTTCAGAGGGCTTATATTTTCACCACTTCCTTATTCAAAGCCGTGTCTAATACAGGGTGCTTGGAGACACGCCACATTCGAGGCCTTAGGTCCAGAACCAGAGACTGCATCAGCACCAGCACATGTCCTCTTGTAGGGGACAGTCTCTGGAGTTCAGGGGTGTGTGATTTGGGATGATCCAAAGTAGTTTTCTGCTGCAGCTGCCGCCCCTTTCTTCTTATTGAAATGTTCTGAGGGCATCCTATTTTGAAGCTGTTTACTCAAGATCTGGGTTTTGTAGGATGACCCAGTATAGGTCCACTTAGAGTGCTGAGTCTTCTGAATATCGAGGTGTATAATATGTGCCCCTGCAAACTTCATTTTGGAGTTATAGCTTTTCAGTTTTCCCACAATATTTTTCTTTGGCTTTGCGAATAACAAATAAGGAATAAGGAACTGCGAATAAGGAACGGGGAACCAACTTCACCTTCGTTCACTATGGCATCAGAAGGAGACACCACAAAAAGTGGCAGCAGAGTTTTTGTGTAGGATACCTCACGGGAAATGATCTTGCGTTTGGGAAACAGAATTCTCTGTTGGCCTCATATCTAGTAGAACAGAACTGCAAATAAAGTGAGCTCTTGGGAGGTAGGGGTGTGTGTGTGTGTGTGTGTGTGTGTGTGTGTGTGTGTGTGTGTGTGTGTGTGTGTGTGTGTGTGTGTGTGTGTGTGTGTGTGTGTGTGTGTGTGTGTGTGTGTGTGTGTGTGTGTGTGTGTGTGTGTGTGTGTGTGTGTGTGTGTGTGTGTGTGTGTGTGTGTGTGTGTGTGTGTGTGTGTGTGTGTGTGTGTGTGTGTGTGTGTGTGTGTTTTTTACACCCATCCCAAGAAAAGGTGGAAAGGCAGGAAGGGCAGGTTTCTCACTACCTTGTGGCCACTTTGGAGAATGGATGTTCTTTGCAAATGAAAAGACTGCTTGTTTCCCTTTGTACAGTCACATCATACATAAGTACATTCCTCATTAGCTGTGCAATCCTAAACAAAGTTAAACCCTTTTAAATTAAAGTCAACGAACTTAGAAGGGGGTACCTCTGCTCACAGTTGCATAATTTCTTAACCGCTGTCCCCCTTTTTTGGATATGTTGCTGGTTTTGACAGCCAACAGAAAGATAAATCATATTCTATTCATGCTGGTTCGTGAGTCTTTATTTATTTATTTTTACCATAAACAGTAGTTTTTCTGCGTCTTCCCCTTATTTAGCCTTATTTTTTGTCTACCTTTCAAATTAGGGCAAAAAAAAAGGGCAAACGGCTTCATTTCCTGCAACTGAACATGCTCCATCATCTTTGAGCATGCTCAGTGGCATTTAGCAAGAGCTGCCTGCGCTTTAGACCTGAGCTCCGCCTCTTCTCCGCAGGAAGGAAGAACGTTCAGGCGCTGGTTTGAGCGGTGAGTGCTGCAAACGACGTGAGTGTGCTGCGACTCTTGGCGGTTTGTGTTTGAGTAGCGTAAGGAGAGGCGAGGGGGAGCGGTTCGTTCTCGGGCTGTGCTGCTGTTTTTTGGGGGGCTTTAGGGACAGAAAAGCGAGGGGGCTACAGTCGCTCTCTCTTGATTCCCCCCAAAACTTCCTGCAAAAGCGGAGAAAGCATGTAGGTCAGGGTGTCTGCCAGGTATTAGCTGTCCTGAATGGCAGCGAGCAGGCACTCCTGGAAGCGTGACTTAAAGAATTCGCTGTTGGGAAGGGAAGGTTAGCATTTAGAGAGGCCAGTGGTTTTGTGCTCGGAGGCTCTGTGCGTTTTCTTAGAAAAGATTTAAAACCAATGAGTTTGCAGTGCAGGGAGTGGGGAAACCTGGTGAATTTTTGCTTCCTGACACTGTAGACATAGAATCCCTGCTCACAAGTTACAGTGAATGCATGTGCAATTAGTGAACCCTTGAATATCTGAAGAAGTGAGCTGTGACTTTCGAAAGCCCATACCCTATCATAAATTTTGTTAGTTACCCCACTCTTGCTGGTTTTCTACTGTGACAGACTAACACAGCTACCCATCTTGATTTTTTAATATGCGTATGAAATTTTATCCAGGTTCTGGTCAGGAGATGTATTTGTAAAGTAAATGCTTGTTGGCACTTTCTGCAAACAAACGTATGCCTCTGCATGCAGGATGTATGCGCATTCACTGTAACATGTCAACAGGGCTGGAGTCTGCCAAGAGCTACCCTTGAAGAGTGTTCAGAAGCTGCAGCTAGACTGCTAGTTGGGGCCAGCTAATGGGAGCATGTGACCTCAACATTACAGCAATTATGCTGGCTACCAATCTGTCCCCAAGCACAATACAAGATGTTGGTTTTGGCTTGGGACCAGGTATTTGAAGGACCGGCTTCTCCCATAAGTTCTTGCCCAGTAATTCAGATCACAAGGAGAGGCTCTCCTGACTTCAACTAAAGAAGCTCACCGGGTGGGTTCATGATTATGGTACAGTATCCCCAGGGAGGTAAGCCTGATCCCCTTACTGTTGATCTTCAGGAGGCAATTAAAGACATTTTTATTTAGGACTGCTTTTAATTAACTTTGTTTCTTTGAGTGATTCCGCACATGTTGGATAATGCCCTTCCAATCCTCTTTATAGATCATTTGGAACTGATTTTTTTTGTGTGCGGAACAAAAAATCCACCTCAAACGATTGATAAAGTGCATTGAAAGTGCGTTATGCAACGTGTGCGGAATCAACCACTGTTTACTGACAGTTCATTTTAGATTATTTCATTTGTATTGTAAACTGCCTTGAGTTTCTGCAGTGCAGAAAGGTGGCTAATAATTGTTTAAAATAATTAACTAAACAATGTGTCCACTCTCCACTGTGCTACTTGTGTATATCAGAAAATAAACAGTTGTCCTGTGGCCTCTTAAAAGGCTAACAAAGTTTATTCCAGTATAAGCTTTCAGAGACTAGATTTTCTTCAGCTTATGCTAGAATATTATTTTGTTAGTTTTTTAGGTTCCACAAAACTGCTTATTTATCTGCATCAGACAGAATGATTATCAGAAAGTGATGCTGCTGTACATACACTTGACACACGGGTCCAGGAGAGGGCATCCTAACTTAACTTTATGATAAACATTTTTTTAGACTATGTACAGATAAACTAGGTGCTGCTCTATATTATGTGCTTCTTTCCAATATTGCCTATTGAAACACAGTTGAAATTCTTTGTTGTTTATTTGCTCAAGAATTCAGAATGCAGGAAATGGTACATTGTATGTTTCTTGCTGCTTTGAGCCATTTATCCCTCCCCCGTTAGTCTCCTCTGTTTAAGTCTTGGGGACAACTGAACTCTTCTTTAATCTGAAAGTTGGAATGGAATGTATATGAAACAGTCTGCATGGATGTGTTAGCTCTTGATATCACATGATGGTATCAGAACATACTTAGTTACTGATATTCTTATCTTCTGTTTGTGGGTCCTTATTCCTCATCAAAAGGTCCAGAATCCTTAAGGGATCCTTTAGGGATCTAAATCCTCATCAAAAGGTCCAAAATCCTTTAGGGATCTAAAGGATAGAGCTTAATTTCTCAAATAATGGTTGGCTTTTTCTCTTACTCTCTGTGGTTCTTTAGATCTTTCACCAGACTTACAGTGAGTACAAATGTTTAATAGCCTAGAGCAAAACCTTCCCAGCCTGCCCTCATATACAATTAGCATGCCAGCAATAATACCCCTTGTTGCAGATCTGAACTTTATAGGAAGTGAGATACTTTTCAGGTTGAGTTAATTTAAGGAAATCAATAGCAATGAATGGCACCATTCACAGAAATGTTAGTGTACTTCACATGCTGTAAATAGATGAGGAAGGGGAGGCAGATGTCTCTGCATCAGAAGTTCTGCCACACCTTCTTCACTAAAAGAAGAATTGCAATTAGGGAAAGTATGATATGGATGCGTATCCTGTCCTTGACCTCTTTTTTTTTTGTCCTGTTCACTCTGTTGTTTATGCAGAAGGAAAGGAAGTGAAGTCATAAAAAGGAGTGGAAGGCACTTGTTCATACTCCAGCTGGCAGGAATAGCATTGACTGGGGCAGTCTGCTATTCCTAGAGGAAAGGAGAGTATAAGGAACAGGATATAGGGGAATATATTTTAGGCTGCCATGGGAGGAAGGAGCAAGAAAGTTGCACTTCATGCACAGATGGCCTTGTGGCTACAAAAGTTCTGTGCTGGATCCATCCCGCTGAGTTCCTATAGAAGTCAACATTTTTCAGTACAGAACTTACTCTGAGCTAAGAGGAGAGGCAGAGTATAAATCTATATATATAAAGACAAGGGTCTTGACTGACTCATCAACGCCCAGCTCAAACCCCTGGACCTAGAAGCGTGAAATTTGGGGAGGACATTCCTTTTCTGGTGTAGGGGCTCACTAAGAAGGGATTTTGGCCATTTCCACATGTTGTTAAAGCAATGGGCTACTTACTCAATGCTGGCGGGTTTTTTTACAGATTCCAGATGCCTCCGATTTCAAAGCGGAGGCAGGCAGTTTGTCTTTCGTCTGATCAGCATCTGATCAGGGGTAAAATGTGTTTTCCCATAGGGATACAGTTTCCTTGTGTGGCTGGCAGGCTGCTCATCCCCCTCCCCCCCACCAACTGCCACTCTGCCCTGAGGTGATTTGCATATGCGCTCTTGATTGGCCATCATCCCAACATTCTAAAGAGTATGCAGGACACATGCAGTACTCAGGACACATTCAATGACTCCCAGTCATTGGACATGTCCTGGGGTAAAAATACACCTCCCCTCTAGGGTTGCCAATCTCCCTGTGGGGCCTGGCTTTCCTGTGTGGCTGGCAGGCTGATGGGTCAGTTCTGAAACTGTGTTCTGAGGTAAAAATTAGGTCAAGGAAACTGCAGATAGTTGAAGAAAGACAGTACAAGACTCCTGAAAAGGGATTTTATATAAAAGTCAGTATGGCAGCTGAGTTTTTAAATGTTCATGGGGAGATGGTGCACGACCTTTCAAGAGGTCATTTCAATGCGATCCTCTCACATGAACCTGCTGAAGGGCCCACCATACCACTCCTCACTCAGTTCAACTCCACCTCACACCTCTTGCAGCCATCACCTCTTACTGCCCCCAAGAAGCCTCCTGGCAGACGTGCAAAATATACCAATGCTAAAAGGAGGAAGCAACTTAGAGATGCGGCAAAGAAATATGCACATCGTACTCCTGCAGTGCACTGAACAGCAGTGGGCAAGTACCAGCAAGTCCTGAGTCCAAGGGAAAGGTGACCATCCCTGCAGGCCTGGGCACAGTACTGACAACCCTAGCAGACCGAACAGCCACGATATACCCTGATATCGTCACTATCATGAAGAAGTCCATGGACAAGTTGTGCAAGTGGACCACTCTGACCCCCAAGAAAGACAAGGCTGCCATCATTAATGAAACACAACTTAACTCCCTCAAAGGGGCAGAAATGGAGTACAGATCTGTGGACTCAGTGGTGCAAATGGATGATGCAGTCCACTACCCTGTGGAGTTTCTCAACATGCTCAACCCTCCTGGCTTCCAAGCCCACAAGCTTCTCCTCAAAGTGGGGGAAACCACCAATGATGTCTACAAAGAGGTCCTTCAGTAGAAAAATAAGGTTGTATGTATTTTTCACTTTATTTCTTGTATTACAATCTTTTCCTTTTAAAAATCTCTTCAATAAATGTTACATTTCGAAATTCACTTCATTAGTTTTAGGCATCAACATGTTTTGCTTTATTCAAACGCTTTTGTGAAGCTCGGGTACTATGCTATTATACTATAAAATCAACTCAACCCATCCCTCCAAACCAAAAATGTTACTTACCATAAATATTATAACTGGATTTAAAGTATTTAAATACCGTAGAGAAGCATGGGCATCAAGCTAGTCTATATATACAAAGACAAGTGTTCTGACTGACTCATCAACACGCAGCCCAAACCCCTGGACCTAGAAACCTGAAATTTGGGCAGAACATTCCTTTTGTGATGTAGAAGCTCACTAAGAAGGGATTTTAAGAAATTCGCCCCCTAAGGCAGTATGAAGGGGTAAAATATGTTTTCCCATAGGGATACAGCTTCCCTGTGTGGCTGGCAGGGTCCTCCCCCCACCAACTGCCACTCTTCCCTGAGGTCATTTGCATATGCGGCCTTGATTGGCCATCTCTCCAACATTCTAAAGAGTATATACTTGCTATTGGGAGTCACTGAATTTGTCCTCAAGTAAAAATACACCTCCCAGTCTAGGGTTGTCAATCTCCTTGTGGGGCCTGGCTTTCTTATGTGGCTGATGGGTCAGCTGTGGAACTCTGTGTTCTGAGGTAAAAATCAGGCAAAGAAAACTGCAGACCGTTGAATAAAGACAGTACAAGACTCCTGAATAGGGATTTTATATAAAAGTCAATATGGCAACTGCGTTTTTATATGTTCATGGGGAGATGGAGCACGACCTTTCTAGAGGCCATTTCAATGCAAACCTCTCACTTGAACCTGCCGAAGTGCCCACCACACAATCCCTCCCTCAGTCCAACTCCATTTCCCACCTCTTGCAGCCATCACCTCTTACTACTGCCAAGAAGCCTTCTGGCAGATTCCGTGCAAGATACTCCGATGCTAAAAAGAGTAAGCAACTTAGAGATGCGGCAAGGAAATATGTACGTCCTGCTCCTGCGGTGCACCAAGCAGCAGTGGCCAAGTACCAGCAAGATCACCCCAAGGTGCACAGAGCGATAGAGTCTCTCTATGAGCAAAGCAATCCTGGAAGGCAAGTAGAGAACTGCTCACTTCCGTGGAAGGTCAAGGCTTACTCAGTCATGGCATATGATCCTTCACTACCTTCAAGATACCTCTTAACCTCATCCATGCAGAAACACCCCTGTTCAGCATCTCAAAACAAAGCAATATGACCCAAGTGCTGTGGAACTGTAAGCTCATTGTTTGGAATGAGAGCACCATGGTGCTTAAGAGGTGTTTTGAGGCACTGAGCATAATCCTCAAAGATGTCAAGGGCAATGAGAGAGCAATGTGGGGAGTCACAGTGCTGCTGGCTGGAGACTTCTGGCAGACCCTGCCAGCAGTGCCAAGGGGAACTCAAGCTGACAAGGTTACCGTATGTGTCAAGGCGTCATATGTGTGGCCCCTCATCAGGAAACCCTCACTAAGAGCGGAACTACAAGTGACAAAAGGCACAGGTTGGACACTTGTCAACTTCCCTCAAGTTTTGATGGGAAATGTAGACAGCTTGGCGGAATGATGGACAAGTGACAGTTGAAAAGTCCATTGGACAGCAGTCAGAGAGCCAAGCTGCAAGACTAGGATGCCTACATTTCCCATCAAAACTTGAGGGAAGCTGACAAGTGTCCAACCTGTACCTTTTGTCACTTGTAGTTCTCTAAGAAAGAACGTGAGGGTCAACTTGAGAGGCAAGATGTCTGCTGGGGAATTCTCTGAACTCTTACTAAAAATAGGGGACAGAACATCTCCCGAGTCCAAAGGAAAGGTGACCATCCCTGCAGGCCTCGGCATAGTAGTGACAACCCTAGCAGACATAACAGCCATGATATACCCTGATATCGTCACTATCATGGAGAAGTCCATGGATTGGTTCTCCCAATTTGTTTCAGCTCCTACGCATCAAGAGGGCCATACACTGGATTTGATCTTTGGGGCAGGGATTCAGGGTGACCTGGATGCTATTAAAGCGGTGCTATGGCCGGACCACCATGTCCTGAGGGCTTGTCTGGGTGTGCTGGCCCACTCCTACACGGGCATTGAGCAGATTTATGCTCGCCTGCGGAGACTTAGGGATCCAATTGGCTTCCAGAATGCCTTGCAGGATCCAATCGCCCCTGGCGGTTCATTGGATGAGCTGGTGGGGGACTGGCATCACCGTCTCTCAAAAGCCATCAATGAAATCGCTCCCCGTCACCTTTGTCCCTGCGTCAGACTGGCTCCCTGGTATACAGAGGAGCTATGTCTGATGAAGTGGGAACTGAGACAACTAGAGTGAGTTAGGCGGCGAATTGGGGCAAAGAGGCGAGAGCATCTTACAGAGCGTTTATGAAAACCTATGAGGTGGCTGTGAAGGTGACAAAGAAGGAATACTTTGCCGCCTCCATAGTGTCTGCAAGCTCATGCCCAGCAAAACTGTTCCAGGTAGTTCGGTCCTTGGTTTCCCTATCGCAGGGAGACCGTCAGATTGGAAATTTGGCTATTAGCTGTGAGGCTTTGGGGAGCTTTTTTGCAGATAAAATCTCGTCCTGCCGTCGTGATCTGCGGGCCGCGATTGATACAGTAAGGGAACTGGAGGCCCCTTGGCCGTCTTCCAGCCCATTTTTGGATCACTTCAGCCTGGTTTCCCGGGAAGAGGTGGACACGATCCTGCGGCTGGTGAGGGCCACTACATGCTCCGTGGACTCTTGTCTGTCGTGGCTGGTGAAAGCCAGTGCCAATGGGTTGGGGGCCCAATTGGAGGTCATTATTAATACATCATTGAGCTCCAGGGTTTTTCCCGGGGCGCTAAAGGAAGCCGTAGTAAGGCCTCTTTTGAAAAAAAACATCTTTGGACCCCAATGACCCATCAAGTTACCGCCCGGTATCGAACTCTCGTTCTTGGGAAAGGTGATTGAGTGGGTGGTGGGGGGATCAGCTACAGACCTCTGCCCTGGACTCATACCAGTCCGGGTTCCATACAGGTCATGGGGCGGAGACAGTGTTGGTTGCTCTCACGGACGATCTCCGTAGGCACCTGGATCGGGGCGGGGCGGCACTGCTCATCTTGTTAGACCTGAGTTGTTGGCCCACCGCCTTGCCGATGTGGGGATTCGTGGGACGGCTTCGCAGTGGCTTGTCTCTTTTCTCCACAGTTGGGGACGGAGGGTGGCGCTGGGGGAGAGACTGTCCACACGCCAACGGTTGGAGTGTAGCATCCCACAGAAGGTGATACTCTCTCCCCTGTTGTTCAATCTTTATGTGCGCCCCCTTTTCCAGTTGGTGCGGAGTTTCGGACTGGATTGTCATCAATATGCAGATGACACCCAGTTGTATCTGTTGATGGGTGGCCGACCTGATTCTGCCCCTGACACCCTGTTGAGAGCTCTGGAGGCTGTGTCTGGGTGGGTAGAACAGAGCAGGCTGAAGTTGAATCCCACGAAGACGGAGGTCCTGTACTTGGGCCGTTGACTGTCGGAGGCAGGGATTCTTCTCCCAACCTTTGGGGGGGCACCACTTGTGCCCGTACCATCGGTTAGGAGTTTGGGCGTGATTCTGGATTCCTCCTTGTCTGTGGAGGGCCAGATCGCGGCTGTGGCTTGGGCGGCCTTTTTCCGCCTTTGGCAGGCCCGGAACTGGCACCCCACCTCTCGGCCCAGGATCTAATGACAGTGCTCCATGCAAAGGTCACCTCCAGGTTAGACTACTGTAACTCGTTCAATGCAGGGCTGCCCTTGGGCGTGATCCGGAAACTTCAATGGGTCCAGAATGCTGCTGCGCGTGTCCTAACTGGAGCTTCGTGTAGGACACACATTACGCCTATCTTGCAGCAGCTTCACTGGCTCCCGGTAGAATTCCGGATCCGGTTCAAGGTGTTGGTTTTGATCTATACAGCCCTAAACGGACTGGGACCAGCATACCTAAGGGACCGTCTTTCCCTGTACGTGCCCCAGAGAGCACTTCGTTCAACTGGAAAATATCTACTGGTGATCCCTGGCCCTAGGGAGGCTTGGCTGGCCTGTATCAGAGCCAGGGCCTTTTCGGTCCTGGCCCCAACCTGGTGGAACTCTCTGTCTGAGGACACTCAGGCCTGCCAGGATCTTGTATCATTTAGGCAGGCCTGTAAGACAGAGATGTTCCACCAGGCATATGGTGGAGGCTAATTTTTAGCCTATCATTGCTGAGCCTTCCACCGGTCTCCCTCCACAAGGGGTATGGAGAGTCCACTCCCACTGGTTGCCCCGAAAGGGGCACAGTGTTTTATCTGTTTTTTAATTGATTTTAAGTTGTATTTTAACCAATGTTGTACCTTGCCCTGAGTCTGCTTGCGGGGAGGGCGGGTTAAAAATAAAATAAATAAATAAATAAGCGTGCCATTCTGACCCTCCAGATCGACAAGGCTGCCATCATTAATGAAACACAACTTAACTCACTTGAAATGGAGTACAGATCTGTGGACTCAGTGGTGCAAATGGATGACGTAGTCCACTACTTTGTGGAGTTCCTCAGGATGCTCAACCCTCCCGGCTTCCCAGCCCACAAGCTTCTCCTCAAAGTGGGGGCTCCAGTGATGCTGGCCCAGAACCGCAGCTCACCCAAACTCTGCATTGGCACCAGACTATGAGTGAAAGCCCTTCACAGGAACATAATTGAGGCCACATTGTTCACTGGCAGTGCTCGGGGGGTGGGGGGAGTCGGTGTTCATACCACGCATATACCATTCGTACCATCAGATAACCTCTTCAAATTCAAGAGACTGCAGTTCTCCCTTAAGGTCTGCTTTGCTATGACGATCAACAAGTCCCAGGGGCAGATACTGAAGGTGGCAGGAACTGACTTGAGGGAGGACTGCTTCTCACATGGGCAGTTCTATGTGGCCTGCTCCAGAGTGAGCTCACCCAGCTGCCTGGTGATCCTGAAGGGAAAATGACCAATGAGGTCTACAAAAAGGTCCTTAAGTAGAAAGAAAGGCTGTATGTACTTTTCACTTTATTTATTGCACTACAATCTTTTCCTTTTAAAAATATCTTCAATAAATGTCACATTTCAAAATTCACTTCATCAATTTAAGGCACAACATGCTTCGCATTATTTGAACACTTTTGTGAAGCTTGGGTACTATGCTATTATACTACAAAACCAAATCAACCCCTCCCCCCAACCAAAAAATGTTACATACCCATAAATATTATAACTGAATTTAAAGTAGTTAAATACTGTAGCGAAGCATGGGCATCAAGCTAGTATTTTAATACAATAAAACTCGGTGACATTTGTATTGTCGAAGGCTTTCACGGCCGGAGAACGATGGTTGTTGTGGGTTTTCCGGGCTGTATTGCCGTGGTCTTGGCATTGTAGTTCCTGACGTTTCGCCAGCAGCTGTGGCTGGCATCTTCAGAGGTGTAGCACCAAAAGACAGAGATCTCTCAGTGTCACAGTGTGGAAAAGATGTAGGTCATTTGTATCTACTCAGGAGGGGTGGGGTTGAGCTGAGTCATCCTGTAAGAGTTTCCCAGGGTGTGGAATGCTAATGGCGGGAGGCTTCACTGTATCCTGAGGAAGTAACTGGTTGTCAGACAATGGTGGAATAAGGCTGTTACATCCTCTGGGAAAATCTGATTAATAAGTGCAATAGTAGCATCCAGACAAGACAAGAATAAAAGAACATGAAAGACACTGCAGACTTGGAAAACCTGAAAAATCAGCAGTGGCTGAACATAGCCTAACGCAAACAGGGCACAGTATCTTATTCCAGGACACCAAAATACTGGACAACACTTCCAACTACTTTGTTAGACTGCACCGGGAAGCCATTGAAATTCACAAGCATAAGCAAAACTTCAACAGGAAAGAAGAAACCTTAAGAATGAACAGAGCATGGTTTCCAGTTCTGAAAAACACCAGGCTAACAAAACATTCTATCCCCGACAATAGCCCTGCAGAGAAGATTAGCACATCAAGTACCAATCCATATGCAAAAGAACCTCCTCAGGATACAGTGAAGCCTCCCGCTATTAGCATTCCACACCCTGGGAAACTCTTACAGGATGACTCAGCTCAACCCCACCCCTCCTGAGTAGATACAAATGACCTACATCTTTTCCACACTGTGACACTGAGAGATCTCTGTCTTTTGGTGCTACACCTCTGAAGATGCCAGCCACAGCTGCTGGCGAAACGTCAGGAACTACAATGCCAAGACCACGGCAATACAGCCCGGAAAACCCACAACAACCATCGTTCTCCGGCCGTGAAAGCCTTCGACAATACAAATGTCACCGAGTTTTATTTTATTAAAATACTAGCTTGATGCCCGTGCTTCGCTACAGTATTTAACTACTTTAAATTCAGTTATAATATTTATGGGTATGTAACATTTTTTGGTTGGGGGAGGGGTTGATTTGGTTTTGTAGTATAATAGCATAGTACCCAAGCTTCACAAAAGTGTTCAAATAATGCGAAGCATGTTGTGCCTTAAACTGATGAAGTCAGATTTCATTATAAGCTAAATAACAAGCTCTAAATGTAAACTCAGTGTTTGTGTGAGGAAGACTAATATTCAGCTACAATCATTGTAGTAACTAGTTGGAATACAAATTAGAGCTCTAGTCATTTATGGTGATGGATTAAATGGCTGGCCTTCCCATGTTTGCTGCTTGGTCTTTATGAGAGGCAAACATTTGTTGTGGAACCCTTTCCCTCAATTAGCTGGGATGGAGAATGGAAAACATTCATTTCCTCATGAGTGTATGTTCTAAAAGAAAAGTTGTAATTACTTGCGTTTTTAAAACTGCAGGGCTTTTTCCTATGCACTGATCTAATCTCCTAAAATTCAGTCATACTGTTCACATTAGGGATTTTATGCAGTAGTAAAGTTCTATTTTCTGTAGTCTGTGCTACTCCCCCTACAATTTGTTCCCCATTTACTGCCCTTCATTTACATCCAGGGCCCCTTCTTCTTTTCTTATACCATCTTGGCTGAGCAGGAGTTGGCATCCTGGACCCTTTCCTTCCGTGTGCTGCCATTAGTTCAGCCTTGCCCACAGTTACACTGCTTGGAAATGTGTGTTCCTCCATGAAGCTTTGGGACCTGTTCTCTTGCCAAGATCACAAAGTCCCATACTGATTTTGTGGTTTTGCAACTATAGCAAGAGGGTGAGAAGGAAAGGCAGCGTGAAAAAATATTTAGTGTATAAATTGAGTAGAACTCAATTCTTCTCATACAAGAACTAGAATTTTTAAAGCTCTTATATGACAATGATGATTAAGACTTTGAGGGCTGTAGCAGATGAAGGCTGTGGCCACCTAAATGTCCAAACTGGATATAGGGGTTCAACATACCCCTTAGTTTATGGGATTCAGAAATACATAGACAGTTTTGTGCAATGGTTAGACTGTCAGACTAGGATCTCAGCGACCCAATTTCAAATTCCCACTCTGCCAAAGAAACTTGGTGGGTGACCTTGGGCCAGTCACAGCTTAACCTACCTCACAGGATTGTTGTGTGAATAAAATAGAGGAGAGAAAAATGATGCAAACCATTTTGGGTCTCTAGTGGGAAGAAAAGGCAGGATATGAATAAAGTACAATGAAATAAAAATATTTTTCTTCCAGAGTCCCTGGAGCTTTGCTGCCACCATGTGGTGAAAATTACATTCGTTTAGATGGTATAATGGGAACAGTTAATGAAGAAGGGGACAACTGGTATCTGCCTTTGGATTGTCCAATGCCAGTCGTTATTATGAATATACCATTAAATCTGAGTTAGAACTGTTCTGTATTTGCTTTCCTGCAAAGAACTAATGTCTGCTTATCCCCTAGACAATTCAAGTTCCGTTAGATGAACAGTTGAGGCAGGCAGAATGTAAATGTAGATTTTTTTCTAATTATAGGCAGGAAACCGGAAAGGCAAATACAAAAGACTTTGTGTTCCAAATGTGAGAAAAGAACCTTTATGTTTCGAACTGTGACCTTGCCAGAGCCCAGATGTGTTATGTTAAAGGAATTAAATGAGCATGCATAAACTGAGAGAAGTGAACAAACTTTAAAAGGATTAGAGCATGGGAAATTGAATGTTTGAGATGAACAAGAGTCTGGTCTGGAGCATGGGAATTTGAATGTTTGGGAAGAGATCTGGTCTGCAGACTAGAAAAACTACAAGTCTCTGCAGTGTTCTGTTAATTACAACATCAGTTTGGTATTGCCCCGTGTTTCATTTCTGCTCCCTCTTGAAAAGTAGAGGGAAAGGAGAGAATGAATTCTTTATCTCCCCACCCATCCTTGAGCCTGAGATATTTCAGATCTTTACCCATGTGAGTAGTCTGACAACACATGGATCTCGTAACCTCTTTGGGAGAAGAGTGTTAGTCAGAAAAGATCGAGCTCTCTCTCAGCTGTACAATTGTGCTAGCTGTGCCTTTGTGTTGCCTTGTGGTAGTTTCATCATTTGCATTTCAGATGAATGGAGGCCATCCTGATATCACCCATCTCCTTTCATTCCTATCCGCTGTCCTAAGAGACGGAAAATTCCTGCTGTGGAAGGGAGTTGGGAGTTCCGACTTGCACGGCCTTAATGGGGGGTGCTCCTCTTTGTTTAAAATGCTAGCAAAGATGTATTGGATTTAAATGCTGAGCATCAAAACACTTGCCCTTCTGATGATTCCCATTAATGAAAGCCCTCGATATTAACATTTATGTAGGACCAGCTGTACAGAATGCTAAATTGGCACAGACTCTACTCAGCAGCATTAGAACAATGTAGTCTTAAATAACGTGATTGAACTCTTTCAGTAATACAATGCAGTCATTAAAACAAATTATTTGTATTTGTACATGTTGGGTTAACAGAATTCTTTCAACATCTTTTCTTTCAAGTTAGCAATAAATCTCCTGTGTAAAGTTCAACTGCAGTTAAAACTGGATGGGCAGCCGCTATTCTAGTTTTTAATTATAAATAACAATTACTATTAACTGAAAGCGTCAGGCTGTAAAGAAAATTAATTCATACTAGATGCCTTGTGAAACACAAATGTTTTCAGTTGCTCTACAAATAAGTGAAGACTGTTGACCTGGCTGGTCTCTTTCGTGAGGGAATTCTACAGACTGACGTCACCAGGCAAACAGCGCTGTGGCTCATCTTGCTCACAGGGAGCAGGACAGAAGCTCATGAGATGATCTGGGAGGCCGTGACAGGAGAACGCACTCCTGGTAATCTAATGGGCTGGATCTTATGGATTTATTCCATTAATGATCACCTCTTGTGTTGGGGAAAAGCATCTTGTGCCAGGGGAAGGCACTCTCATTAATGGGACAGATCCATAGAAGCCAGCCTCTTGGTTACAAGCCACGTTGGCTTTATGAGTTAAAACTAGAATTGGACTCAGGAGCCAACGAGCATGATTTGTATTCATATGTATATTAACTTTTGGTATTTTCCCTCTCTTTTTTGTTGTTTTAGTTTGTATTCATCACCAGTGCAAATTTCCACAGATAATGGTAAGATTCATCCTTATATTTAACAATAATATTTGGTATGTTAAAGCAGAATCAGGAAGTAAATTGTACTTCTGAGTGTCTAGCCTGCGTTTAAATTATGATTCAAGTGTAGTGAGAAAGAGCTACCTTGTCAAAGATCTCTATGATTGGGAAAAGATAGAGAAGGCACAATGATCTGCGGATGTTGCCACCATCCAGGGGCTCCATTGGAGGTGGATACTCCCAACCATCATAGGTGTGTAGACCAGGTAGAGGAAATGAAGAATCACCTTGTAGCACCTTGAAGGCTAGCTAATTTTTATTCCAGCATAAGCTTTCATAAAAAGCAAGAGGGTCAGAGAATGCTCTGATTCAACTGAGGTTTTTTTCTTTCTTTCCTCGCTCTTTTCCCCTCACTCAGACTCCAGGGCATTTTGCACATTATGGAGGACAAACTCAGAGTCTCTCTACACAAGACATCTCAGGATCAAAACACACAAGACAAAATGTACTTGAATTACACTCAGATACACTCGAATTACAAAATACACTCTATTTACCTGTGTAATTTGAGTGTATTTTGTCTTGTGTGGTAAGTCCCTTACACGGGGAAGCTCAAGTGAAAGATCTTACACTTGTTCTCCCATTGTGAATATACATACGCTGCTAGGGAGACACTTGAATACAAGACCACAAAGAAAGGAAGTCACTTTAGCATCCCCATGTAAGATGTTTTATGTAGAAATGCTCTCAGGTTTGCCTCTGCCTGTACACTTGACAAGAAGTTTCAGATAATCACGGTGCTCTGTTGAATAACCATGTTTGCGAACACATTCGCTGTGTTGACAGTCCACATTTTAGATGTGCAACAAACAAAAAAAGTAATATGTGAACAGACCTGTAGTGGGAGATGGATGAGAAGGGAGTAGCTAGGAACAGGCGTAGAACCCAACAAGTATCTCAACATGAAAACCGGTGTTTTTACACCATTCTTGAGCTCCACTTGTGCACAGCTTAAGAGATGAGAGTCTAGATTGACATCACAGAAATGTTGTAAGTATCCCTTAGCTTCACAGCTGCTGTTTGCTTGACAAAGTGTGCTCTCTGATTTCCACACTATGGAACTTGAGGCATATGCTTGTGTTTCTGTAGCATAGTGGTTAAGTGGTTGGATTGTGAATCAGCTCTCTCTGCTGGTTCAAATCCCACTACTGCCATGAGCTCAGTAGGTAAGCCGCTCCTCCCAGCCTCATCTCCCTAGCTGTATAGTGAGAATAACAACAACACTGACTTTGTTCACCATTCTGAGTGGGGCACTAATCTGTCTAGAGGAACGGTATATAAGTGCAGTTTTTGTTACTGACAGTTGTCTAACTTATTCACCTGGATTTTGTAATTTTTTCCTGTTTTATTTTAAATGCTTAAAAACCTCTATCTGATTTTACTTGCAGTATTCAGTGTAACTTAAAGGATTCTCAGGGACATTTCTACCCCTTTTTTGTCTATTCCCCCTCCCCAAAGTATTTGGCTATGCACCAGAATCACAATTCGGACTACTTGAAACGCTCCTCTGTGTTTTTCTCCTAAATTAACAACAGCTAGGCAAATCAGCCAGCTGTATTCCACTTTTCAAGTGAAGTCGCCACCAAGATCCGCTTGAGAAACATTTTGGCTAAAAAAAGCAGCTGATAAAATTTTGCATTTCAAAATTGTCTTAGGAAAAACAGAAGGCTTGCAGTTTCACAACTGTTTAAACTATTTGCTGATGCTCCCTAAACACATGAATAGAGGAACATGTTGTTAAGATAGCTTATTATGCTGCAGTTTTTCGAAATAGTCCTGCACAATGCCTTTTGACTTGACTCTGCATGGCATTCATTGTATAATCAAAGGCTGCAATCGCATGCATACTTAAAAGGCAGCCTTTCCATAGAATTTGGTCTGATTTACTGATGAGATAAACTGGTTTAAGATGGGGCTGAAGGGGACATCTCAGCTGTTGAGAGCAAATATGGATCTAACATCTCCCCCCATCTCACTTTTATAACAAGGCATGTTGAAAACATTGATTGATTTAACAAGGCATGTAGCCTGATCTTAAAGAGTTTGTGGTGAATACCACCATATTCAGATGTTATCTATGGTACAGCATCATAAAACTTGGCTTTCTAATCCTTGCAAAAAAGATCCCCCCCCCCCTGCAAGGTTAGGACTTCTCCTTATGAAGAGTAATAATAGGATTCTATAAAACTGTGAATTGGAAAGAATATGTAGAGAGAGTTTTTTGTTTTGTAGTACTAAAATTCTAGTAGCGCAGTCAGTTGCAGGGTTGCCCTGACCTGAGCCCATTGATTTTAGCGGGCTTACACTGGAACAACTCTGGGTTTCCATGTGGATCAGCCAATGAAATTGACGGGGAGTAAGGTTCAGGAGAGAAAAATAAAATTATTGCACTCCATGGATAATTCATTGCCACAGAAGTGATGATAACTACTTGCTCAGTTTGTTTTCCTTTTCTGAAATCTCGGGGTTCAGAAGCAATATGGGTTGGATCCTCAGAACTTATGAAGGATATCTTCCAACTTCCCCTTTCCTACTGCAGCTCGCTATGCTTGCTGGAATGTAGCTCATGGGGGTAGAGGTGTCGGTGTATCCTTGGAGAGGATGCAGCATGGAGTCTGCAATGGAGGGGAGCATTGGTGCTCTCTTGTGCAATCAAATGTTCCCTTCTGTTCGCAGACGGTGACGTAGGCTCCAACCCCGTCTCCTTATTATCAGGTACTATTTGGCAAAATAAATGAGAAAACTGTTACAATCTTGCTGTGCTTGTGTGCTTCCCTGAAGCATCTGGTTGGCCACTCCTGGGACCCTGTCTGATCCAACAAGGCCATTATTTTATTATTTAGTTATTCTATTTTTATTCTGCCCTCCCCACATCAGCAGACTCAGGGCGGATTCCAGTTAATACAATAATATAAAATACAAATACCTTTAAAACCAATAAAATATCTTAAATATTTTTAAAAAGAACACACACAACAAGCAATACAGCAGCAGATTTTAAAAGACATATGGCAGCAGATTTCACCAGCAACCACCACCCAACCACCTCCAGAAATATATGGCAAGGGCTAGGTGGTAGATACCCTTTGTAGGGGCATGGCTATCTCTAGGTGGCCGGCAGGGAGGCCCAGAGCGTCAACCATATGCCTGGTGGAACAGCTCTGTCTTACAGGCCCAGTGGAAGGATAGCAAATACAGCCGGGCCCTGATCTCTTTAGACAGAGCGTTCCACCAGGTTGGAGCCAGGACTGAAAAGGCCCTGGCTCTGGTCGACACTAAACGGGCCTCCCTGGGGCCAGGGGCCAGTAGCAGCTGTTTATCACTGGATCAAAGCATCCTCCGGGGCTCATACGGGATCATCTTCAAATGTATGCGAGGGAGGGTAAGTTTGACAATGCCACCAAGTCTTATTTCTGTCATTCATGGGAATCAAGCATGTCATAGAAAAGGCTAGGCACCTTTTGTTTGGGACTCTTCCAAATGAAAAGTTACCAGCATGCATTCTGAGGTACTGTAATCATGGAAGAGGAGTGTGCCAACAAGACTGGAACTGCTTGGACTAGTGCAGTCTGCACTGAGTGTACTGTTTACGTTCAGAATGTGGTATATCAGGCCCCGTGACACAGAGTGGTAAGCTGCAGTACTGCAGCCCAAGCTCTGCTCACGACCTGAGTTCGATTCTGGCGGAAGCCGGGTTCAGGTAGCCGGCTCAAGGTTGACTCAGCCTTCCATCCTTCCGAGGTTGGTAAAATGAGTACCCCCAGTTTCCTGGGGGTAAAGTGTAGATGACTGGGGAAGGCAATGGCAAACCACCCCGTAACAAGAAGTCTGCCAAGAAAACGTGGGGATACGATGTCCTTCATGGGTCAGTAATGACTCAGTGCTTGCACAGGGGACTACCTTTACATTTTTTATATATATCAAGCCTGAAACTGAATTTCACATCCTTATTAGCAAATAAATTGATTTATTGTTTTTTTGAAAAATCAAGTGTATAGCACCATAAAGGATGTCTATAAAGAGGGTAGATGAAATATCAAAGCACAGTATTAGGATCAATTTGTTCTTGTAGCCAGAGAAAGTTGACTTCAAAAGGATATGGGGTACAGCCCAATGCTGTTAAGATCATGGCAGTGTTGCTATTTAGTAGAATACAGATTGAACCCTTTGTTCATCCCCCCCTCCCCCAACACTATTCAGGGGTGGGATGAGGAGATTTTTTTTACTTGTATTCAAGTATGTCTGAGACACAAAAAAACCCCTGTGTCCTAGTAGCCCATGGGAACTAGGGAGTAAAATAGCCACATACAAAAGAAGACTGACCTCTTAAGACTCATTGTCAGACTTAAATAGAAAGAGTAAATACAATTAGGTTTGGGGAATTCACTCATTCTTAATAGTTTAGGATGGCAGGCTCACCCGGCAGAAGTCAATCCAGTAGTGCTATCATTTTGCCATCTGAGTGCATATCATAAGCATGAGTAAGGAAAGAAACTTTAATTGCATTAAGTTTCTCGACAGTCTCTTCACAGTGTAATAAAAGTGCAGTACTTCTCACTGGAGCCGCAAAATCAGAAATGTTCAGGTGGTCATTAATCCTTCACATAATGGGACTTATTTATGAGGAGACATGCCTAGAACTGTGCAGTAAGAAGCAGCGGCAGGCAGGGTCCTTCTGGGCAATACCAGTGCAGCGTCTTGATCTGGGAAAGCTTTGGCAGAGTTTGATGCCCACACCCATAGAGCCATCCTTGTGCCCTGCCCCCAAGCTGGTGTCTCAATTACCAGAAGCACAACCTGTTGTGCAGTCTGCTGGAGAATGCCTTCCTGAAGTACCTCCCTCAATTCTTTACAAAGCAATTAAAAATACGTTGACCATGATTATTAGAACTATTTTTTTCTTTCAAAGTCATGTTGTTTTCTGTTATTCAACTTCTTTACTCCCCTTTCCCATTTAACCTTCTATACAATCCAGCTCTGCCTCCTCAAAGACTCACCTTATAGTCTCTAAGGATATAATGTCCCTCTGCCTCCATTTTTGTGTTTCCCATATCCATTGTTTCTCTTCTTCCCTCATTAGTCTTTGGTTATTTGATCCCACTCTCAGAGCTTTGACTGCTGCTTCCCTAATAACTAGCCTACTCCTAATACCCATTTGCTTCATTCTGAACTTCCCATCAAAGCCCTTCACTCTCCTTTTATGCTTTCGTGCCCTGTATTTTTTTAGTTCTGTCAGCGGCTGCCCTAAGAGACGCTGAGTAGCCATACAGGTCAGGTGGGGGTGGGGGGTGGAGAGGAGAGGAGAGAATAGCTTTTTTTGCTCTTCCGTGAGTGGAGCTGAGCTCATGCAAGAGGCAGAAGAGGTGACCGCAGTCCATTGCAATTACCATGCCTGTGTGCGGATCCCAGGATCAGAAATGGTTACTGGGGGGAAGGGACAGCAGGGAAGATGCCACGTCTTTGGCACCTTCCAGTGGTGGTTTTTGAGACCCAGCCCACTGCTTTCCTGAGTTTGAGATGAAGAGAAGGTTATTGGTGCTTTGGTTCACAAGTTAGCTTGTACTTTCTCATGGTTTCCTCTCCCTCCATACGCATTACATCGTCTTGCTCCCTTTAAAAAGAGGAGGAAAAATTGTATGATTGGGGCCTCTGTACATGCAAGGCCTTCACCTAGAGACTAAAAAGGAGGGAGGTGGGCTACTTTTCCATTATGTGCAAATCTCAGAAAACATGAATTGTATCCAACAGCAGGTCCCTTTAGGGCCTTTTAGTGCCGTTTCGGGATACAAATGAAACCCTGTCCCAGAAATACTTGGAAGTCTCTTCATACAGTTCTTGCTTCCAACAGCTTTGCTGTGACTTCCTGGGCTGCCCTTTGTTTCTAATGAAAACGAAATGATCAGCCGTATATGCAGTATCAGTGATGAAATGTTAACTTATTATTAAATTTTGTGCATATTAAATTACTGAGGTTTGGATCCCAATCTTAACTGAAGCCTTACGTGAGGACATCTTAATCTGCCAGGGCAGACACTTCAGCATTCATCACGGAGATAACACTGCTTAAACAAGAACAACATGTGCCAAAGCTCTCTGTGCTTTCATCACATAAGATGTGCCGATTATAGCTTGTCACACAGGTGTCCAGAAGGCTCATCTCAAATCCAGTGTGGTGCACATGTGAAGCTATCCTGTGCTTGTAAAATTACTTATCAGCGTTTCATGACTCGGATGAAAGGGCGGAAAGAATCCTTAGCAGATTTGCAGATGACCTATAACCAAGACAAATAGCTGAAGAGGGAAATAAAATTCAGAAGGACCTCAAAGGGTTGGAGACTTGCTCTGAAATTAGCAAATAAAATTCAGTAGTGACAAATCACAGTTCCACAGTTCCACATTTAGTCAAAAAGGAATCGGATACAAGCTGAGCTGAACATGAGTGCGATACAGCTGCAAAAAAAAAGCTAATACAATTTTAGGCTCCCTCACTAGAAGACTAGCATCTAAGTTGCAAGGAATAGTAGTCCCACAGTATTCCATGCTACTCAGACCTTATTTGGCACACAGTGTCAAGACAAGCTGCAACAGGTTCAGAGTTGGGAAATGAAGATGGTCAGTGGTCTGCAGAAGAGAAGACTGAGGGAAGCATAATCATACCTTTCAAATACATACATGTCACTATGATGAAAGGAAAGACTTGTGCTCTGGTCCTCCATATTTCAATCCTGGATTCAATAGGTTTAAGCAAAAGGTAGGAGCAGTTCAACAATGTTTCTGGGTGGGGGCATTATCCACCACTGAAGATCTTCATGCAGAAGCTGGAGAATCTTGCTTTGGGTTTCCTCGACCAGCAGGTTGGACTAGATAATGTAGAAGGTGTAAGCGAGAGTCCAGTAGCACCTATAAGACTAACAAAATTTGTGGTAGAGTATGAGCTTTCGTGACTCACAGCTCACTTCTCACAGCTCACTGAAGGTGCCTTCAGTCTGTAAGACTGTAAATGCACTGCCATCTGCGTGTCCACGTGTGGTGGTCTGTAAACAATTTGAAGTGGCTGTTATGCTCATGGGAGAAAGTTGTGTGATTCAGTCCATGACATCTGACCTTAGTTCAGATTCCAAGGCCTTGTTAAGTTGGTGTCTCAAGTTGTAGCTTAAACAACAACAAGTTGTTGCTTAAATGGAAAACGTAGAATTTGTTTTATGGGTACATCTTTCCCTTCTGACAAACCTCCTAAGGAAAAGATGATTCATGACCAAAGCCTACTGGTTCACATCAGCAGAGCAATGCAGCAGTGCAACATCCATCTTACTAAAGCAATCTCTGTTCTTCTCTCAGCCTCCCAATGTCTCCAGCTCACTATTGTTAGCAAATGGGAGTCAGCCTGAATCCTCCTTTGTGGACTTTTGAGATGCTCTGTAAGAGGAATCGTTAGTGTGATTTTCATATGCTTTAGAGAAGCAGGAATTTCCAGGTGTGTAGGGGAATCTGACAGAATCCCCATGTTTGAGATCTAACAGTAGGCAAAAGGCTGTAACTAACTCATTGGGGTTTGAGTAAGTGACAGGAAGGAACTGCAAAATGTGATTTTGTTGTTTGCATACCTCATGTGTTCAGACTTCCATAGCGAGTCGGTTCCATCTTAATAAGGCTTCTTCTGTTGTAGATCCAGAGGAGTTAGCCGTGTTAGTCTGTAGTAGCAAAATCAAAAAGAGTCCAGTAGCACCTTTAAGACTAACCAATTTTATTGTAGCATAAGCTTTCGAGAATCAAGTTCTCTTCGTCAGATGCATAGTACTATGCATCTGACGAAGAGAACTTGATTCTCGAAAGCTTATGCTACAATAAAATTGGTTAGTCTTAAAAGTGCTACTGGACTCTTTTTGATTCTGTTGTAGAGTTTGTGCTTGCATCTATTGAATTTTTGTTCCTTTGCTCTCATTTTCAGGAGAGCTCAGTGTCTGAAGACATAGGACCATGGTATTCACAAAAAATATATGCAAGATACTGGACTCATTACAACCAAGCTATGCAGTGGATGCACAGGCACAAAATTGCTTACAGAAGGGCAATGGAATCCTTTTATCAACAGTCTGTCTGCCCTTCTCAAAATCGTTCCAGTAGACGTTACTCTGACTGGGATGAAGATAAGCCCTTGAGAGAGGGACCCTTTTCTGTCTACAGCCAAAGTGGCAGGCGTTGGCATCCTCCGAGGCCTCAACTTGTATCTCATAAAAAAAACACAGCGATGGAGAGGGGTTCCAAGGCAGTAAATGAGTCTGAAGATGACGAGGCTATTGAGTATGATCTAAGCAACATGGAAATCACAGAAGAACTCCGCCAGTATTTTGAACAGACCGAGAGACATAGGGAAGAGCTCCGTAAGTGCCCTGTTCTAAGACAGATTGTTTCATATTAGGTGGTTCTAATATTACCTATCTCCTTATTTATCACATTTGTACCACACCTTTCTTTCAAGGACTTTGTAGGGGTGTTAAATATGTGCTGTGGTTTAAAACCTTCAGTTCTGTGTATGATGAATACTTGATTATTTTTTTATATGTACATCGAGCAATTCTCATGTTGCAGTCCATGCATGTACAACTGAACATATGATTGGAACCTCACATTTATCCAAGTACTGGTTCTCTGTTTCATTTGTAAAGTGAATGCTTGCTGCCTGTTTCTTACAAACAGATAATGTCCGTGTACAGGCAGGATTTATGTGCATTACTGTAACATGTGAACATGGCAACTGGCATATGTAAAAGCTATTATGACTAAATGAGAATGCGACAGTTCTGCAATTAAATCTAAGAATGAATCCACATTATCTTACCCAAGCCTGTGCAGAAAAGGCACCCTTACTGAATCCAGATCTGAGAGGTTTGTATGTCACATAATACTGGGAACTTTTATAGAATGTGTGAAAGTTGTGTTTCTGAGCTCTTTTTCATGAGCTTATTCTGATTGTACAAGGGATATATACCTTCCCAAGTTATATCCAAAATCATGGGTAAAAAATGGTTTACTGATTTAAAACTTTTTATAGACACAGAGCTCCTGTTATGTTTTCTCCCCAATGAATCCTGGTTTAGTGGTAGCAGCACTAGTTTTCTAATTTCTCCTCCAAAACTAAATTTTGAGTTGCTCCAAAAAATTTTCCTTTCCTGACCTTTAAACTTACACTAAGTGTGTACAATTGAATTGGTGCATAGTTTGTTTTTTGTTCGAGACTTCTGCAGTTAAATTCAAGAGCATCTTGGAGTAGCCCAAAGGAAATTTGTAGCTGTATTGCTGAAATCAGAGGGAAGCTCTGACATAGGTGATAATATAGGTTGGCCATTTGCTTTCTTTTCTGCTAGTTTAGTCCAGCTGTGTCTGTTCCAAGACTTCTCTGTCCCTTTGGGTACTTCTAGTTTAATGCAGTGCAGGAAGTTATCTTTTTCCCCTTTTATGATTAGAACTGAACTCTAATTTTAAGAGGCTTCGGGGAAATCAATAGTATCTTCCTCCCAGTGTAATTCTTTATTGAAATGACTTGGGCTTGGAAGTGCTTTTATGGATTTTATTTGATTGGTGCAGTTCACAGTATGAAGAAAATCATTACTCCTGTGTGAGTTTTTTATATTGAGGCATTTGCAAAGCATACAGTCTATGTTGTAGGATAACGCAGCTTGTCACTCGGCAAGAATCTCAGCTGCCAGAGGGTTTCGTATGAATAGAAGAAACAAGGGATTGATATTTTTCCAACTCTAACTTGGAAAGTGGTTGTGCAGACTGTCCCTTGAGACATAGTGTGGAAGCAATACACTAGCTCTGTGTTTAATTACAAGGAGCTATTGATTTTACTGGGTACAGTTTTGAGGCAAAACAAAATTTCAGGATGAAGTTTGATTAAGCTGACTGCAGAGATGGCATCTTTCATTCTCAGCAGAAAATCCTGGTATACTGAAGGAACTGTAGATCTTTTGAATATATATGCATGCCAGATGTTATTGAATTCTCCGTCTTGAATCATTCTACCATATAATCTACAATGGTAAGACACTGGTTGGTTTTTTGGCCTCGTGACTGTGCAAGAGAACAATCTAGCACATAGTAATAACAATGAAAAGGAGTAAAGTGTTTTATTTGTTTGTTTATATCTCTCTTTTCTCACTAATGGAGAATTAAAGTGGTACATTACATAGTTCTCCACTCATCCTCTCTATCCTCACAAGAACAACTCTATGATGTAGGTTAGACTGAGAGAGTATGATGAGCCCATAGTCATCTTGTGAGCTCCCAAGATGAAGCAGGAATTCAAACGTTGTTGGAGCCATGAACAGACAGACAGATCTTCCTACACACATTTGGGGGGCTTTAACTAGATGCCCTCAGTGGCTGTTGCTAGCCAGTATTTCAAGCTTGGTCTGTTAGTAAAAGGCACTGGGAGGACTCTTTCCAGGGCTGTTTTGGCCTTTGAGGGAGGACACTTTGGGGCCAGGCCTAGAAACAATCGCTGGATGACCTGCTACCACACGACTTGCATGACTCACCCAGGCCTGGCTGCTTGCTACTGTTCAACAGCACCACCACCATGATTTGAAGCCTTATGTTTTTCTTTCTTCTAAGGGCTGGTGTGGTGTAGTGATCAGAATCAGACTAAGGGCCAAACTACAAGTGACAAATGACACAGGTTGGACACTTGTCAGCTTCCCTCAAGTTTTGATGGGAAATGTAGGCAGTTTGGTGGAATGTTGGACAAGTGACAGTTGAAAAGTCCATTGGACAGCAGTCGGAGAACCAGCTGCAAGACCAGGATGCCTACATTTCCCATCAAAACTTGAGGGAAGCTGACAAGTGTCCAACCTGTGTCATTCACCCTAGGAACTAAGACAACCAGGTTCAAATTCCTCGCTCAGCTTGAATCCCTCTGTCCTTTCAAACATGGAAGCCTGCTGGGTGATCTTGGGCTCATCACAATCTCTCAACCTTAACTTCCCCTAACAAGGTTGTTCTTTAATGATACTTCTCATTTGGGCCACAGGCCTTGAGCAATGCCATACGAAATACTACAAAAATAAAAAATGTAAAAAATAAACCATTTTTAAAAGCCCTGACATTACCATACTTTAAATCCTTTTAATTTAAAAACACAAGCAAATAATTTGACTTCAGCCAGTGTTTCTCCTAACCTCACAAGGTTGTTATTGTGAGAATTAAGCAGATGAAGGGGAATCGTCAAGAAGAAAAGCAGGATATAAATAAAAATAAATAATATTTTTTTTACATCCTTTTCACTCTCTCCCTGATATCCTGAATCCTTGGGCCATCCATTCAGCTCAATCCCGTCTCATCATTCTCTGCCCTTATGATTACTCCGAGCTTTTTGAAGTAACATACTGGATGCAAATGGCCATTCCTAACTGACAACCACAATGTATTGTAAAATTCAACTCTTGGTTGTTTTCAACTAGTTTAGCAAGGGATTGTATGCATGCTAGCTTGAGTGGTGATTAGAGTACCTCTCTACAATTTTTTCAATGCCAACCTTCCTCTAAGGAGCTCAGGCAGCTTATGTAGCTCTCTTCCTCCATAAATCTTCACAACAACCCCGAAGGGTATATTAGGCCAAAGGTCATTCAGTTAGTTTCATGACTGATTAAAGATTTGAGCTCAGGTCCAGTTCCAGCACTCTAACCACTATGCCACTCCTACTGTCACAGTCTCTGAAATGGGCAAGTATGAACCAGCATGGACACATTTTGACCAGCATCTGCAGCAGCATCCTAGATCTCCATCCCTGGTTTGGTGTTTCCGGGCTCCATTCTTACCCTCTTCCTTTGCCCCAGTAAGGAGCGCTGCACAAAGTGGCGACTGTTTTCGAAAGCTTTGGGGGTGCCATACCAGGAACTGCAGCCCCTACTCCTGACCTACAGTGATAATGATGCCATTACATTGAGGAGAAGGGCCTGATTAGTGCCATTCCAAACACGGAGTTTGCTGGACATCCATATAGTGAGGAAATGAATCTGTTTATTCCATATTATTTCCCAAATAGACTTAATGGACAAATGTGCTTACTACCCCTAAGTTTGCTACTTAGTATGTTGTCATCTGTCTTTGCCCATAAAATGCTGTGGGAAATCCGGAGCAGTTATGAGATAGGCTCAAGCTTGGATTAAATATAATACTTGCATCAGGCCCTTCTGGTCATTATTAAAGGGTAGAGAAAATAATAGCTGTTAAATATATTTTATTCTTTCTTTCCTTGCTTTCTGCCCTCACTCTGGGAACGGCTGAGATTCTGACAATCTGTGGGTTTCTGTACACTTCATTTTTGGCATCATGCGTTGCTGCAACTCTAACTTTGACAGTGAAGCATTGAAAACTGGCAACTCCTGAAGCTCCATGCCCGATTTAACACTCCAATAAGGATGGAGGGTTTTTTTTCATTAAGCCCACTCTCTCAGAAAGCTTTCTTTTCTTTTCATTTCTTCTTGAGTGCTCTCCAACTCTTTGTAATTCACATCATGTGCCAGGCTCCTAGATGGCCTCAACCTAGCTGTGTGAACAGCGCTTAACTGAGCTTTTATAATATGCCAGGTTGTTTACATCATTATACTTACATGTTAGCTGCCCCAGGTAAAGTATGGCACAGCCATTTTTTAAGAAAAACATTACAAAATACCCTTTTTCCTTTCCTGCCGACATCATCCACTTTCCCACTTTCCTTCAGTAAAGGAGTTCAGAGAGCTTTCATTCTGTGATACTTTTCCAGTGATCATAATTATTAAGTTTAATAATTTATGGTTTTAATGCTTCACAGTGGATGTTCTTTCTCTTTGTTCCTTGTGGAACTAGTTCTAAGCAGTGGGAGGTGTTTTGGGGTTGTGTTTAAATGACTTCCAAGAGGCCATGTATAAAAAAATATGAAGTCAATTTTTGTTTGTCAATGCACCTGTCAGAGGTATGAAGCATTCTCTTGTGAATCTCTTCAGGAATCCTCGTTATAAAGAACATGAGACAGCAGAGGAAGTCTTTTAAATCTGCAGAAAACTCTTTTTCAAATGAAAATAATAGAATAAACATTCTGGCAAAAATGTGCAGTTCTGTAATTGTTGATTGTTTACACTATGCATTGTCGGCTTCAGAATTTTTCTCGGATCTGCTTTTTATTTTTCTTTGAATTAAATAGTGTGAATAAAGAGAGGAGACAAGTAGAGAGCTGCTGCTTCATTCCTGAAAAATGGAGAGGCTCCTGCTTATAAAAGAATAGCTGGAATTTGCCCTTTTAACAAAACTGTAAATATGAAACGAACATCAAAGGGAATCAGCATCATATCCGTTTTCAGGATTCTTGTCTGTTAGGACTGTATTTAGTTCTCTGTCCTGATCGTAAGATCAAGCCTCCCACACACACACACACACACACACATACTCCTGTCTGTCGTATTTTCCCAAAACAATTCAAACTGGCAATTCTCAGGAAAAAGTTTTTCAGCTGGAAAGAGCTCCATTTGGATAATCCAATAATGTGCTTATCACATGTTAAGAGTCTGAAACAGTTGTAATTTGTTGCAATACCCTTTGCCAAATTTCTGTTTTGCATTCTGATGAAGAATACATAATTTATCTTTTTGAAGCTTGTTGGGCTTAAACAGGAATTGGTTGGTTGTGGTTTCAAAAGTCTGTTGGTATTAATTCTTTGGCATAGGCCTGCAGGGGGACCCAAACTTCCTTTACAATATATGCCAGATTTCATTCTTTGTGGATCAGTTTCTTTGAAAAAAAATTAGTATCACATTCATATATGCCAAGAACATGGGGCCACAGGGCACATACCATGTTTTTTTTAAAACACTTGTGCTTGCTACTATTCTGGATATTCAGACCATGGGCGTCAATCAGAAATAGCCCGATCAATTCAAGAACTATTTTGTAGAGACTATATTGTTGTTTTTAACCTCAGTCTTATATGGAAAAGCTGGTAAGGTAGATTGTCAAGATCCACTGATACTGGATGAATGAGGGTGCACAGCTGTCTCTCAGAGCACACTGGAAAAATCAGGAAAAAAATTGTGCATCTTTTTGTTCCACATGTCTTTCCTGACAACCTCTTGCCCTACGTCTTCCACCCTGAGCCCCATATCTTAATGCCCATGATTTCTCATAGTGATTCCTGTTAAGTAGTTAGGAGAATCCCTGTGCTGATCCAAAGAAAAATCTGAAAACAAAATGTATGCAATACATTTTATTAAGACCAACCAAAATGACACAAAACAATATATGACTTATTCAGACTTCTGGGTCTCTTCATCTGAGACCTCAAAAGATTGGTTTGTTTTAATTACATGATTTCTGTTAAGCAGTGTATCAGCTAAGAAATTAAACTGCTACTCAGATGTAACATAACAGATACATATAACAGTTCTACCCAAAGCAAAATACTTTGCAAAGGGAAAGTTATGCTGCAAGAGAAGTAATACTGATTGATGGGGAGAATATGTCCACACTTTGTGTGTGGGTGTGTGGAAGGAAGTGGACTTGAATCAAATATTGTAGAGGAGTAAGGCTATCAGATCAACATTTCAAGGAGAAAGAGCACACTAGAACAGATTTGTTTGAAACAAATGACATTGGTAGTGTTTTTTAATTTATTTATTTAAAACGTTTCTATGCTTTCCAGGGTTCCAAAGCTGGCAAACATTAAAACATTTCAAAAAGCATTTAAAACACAACTTTATAAAATATTTAAAACAATTCAATAAAACATAATCAAAGCACATAAAATCACACAAATGGGAAGGAGGACTTATAAGTGTTAATAAGGAAACGCCAAACCCAACAAAAAAGTCTTCACTCGCTGGTGGAAGACAATGATAGGAGACAGACTTCCTAGGGAAGGAGTTCCAGAGTTTCGGCACCATGACCAAGAAGGCCCTTTCTTGGGTTGCCATCCATCTAAACTTAGATGGTGAGCACATCCAAAGCAGACCATCCAAAAACAAATGGAGTGGTTGGGTAGATTCATATGGGAGTGGGTGGTCCTTCAGCTGTGTTGGTCCAAGATATATAGGTCACCTTGAATTGGGCTCAGATTTAAATCAGGAGCCAGTGTAGATGAAACAAGAATTGAGTGATTCCCTCCAATCATTGTTCTGGCCACAGCATTCTGTACCAGCTGTAGAATCTTTGCTTCCATTTTTATCCTTTTATTACAATAGAAGTGTTTGCATCTTGAACATTGGGAAACTCAAAAAAAAAACTCATCCGTTACTGCTACATAGATAATTAAAGGAGAGCACCTACATGAGTCAATTAAAATATCCAAAAGTAAGGTCACAAGCAAGGAACCTCTTCTAAGAGGAAACTGCTAATCAATTCAGGCTCCTATATTGATAGGTTTTTTAAAATCATTTTCCAACAATAGCTAGCTGTCCCACTTGATAAGGGTCACTTTCTTAGTTAACTAATTATCTTGTAACTTCAAACACTCTACAAAAGTATCAGTTCATTCTTGCTAATGTTTATTATAAGAAAGTACATTTTAGGGTATTCATATATATGAATATCTGTTTGCCTTCAGTACACCCCATCTTTGAACTATATCTACTATATCTTCACTTGTGTAGTTGGACATTCTTGCCATTCTCAGATGGTTCTTGTGCCTGTGCCCCACCACGTAATAGACCACCTCTAATCTACAAAAGGCCATGTTATTGTATTAATCTTTCCCCTCTCCAAGGCTATTCTATTCTGGGTCTCCAGACTTCTTGTTTGGCATGTTTAGCTGGGAATCCAGGCCATCTCTGTTTCTGGCCTGCAGAAACATACTCTATGATCTTTTTTGGTCAAGACCAGAAGCTGTTCCCTGTATTCCTGGCCACATCCATGATTCCAAAAAGCAGTTCAGAAGGATACCATAATCAATGAGAGGTCAAGGAAAATTAACAGGGTAGCACTCCTCGTAACTTTATCCTCCTGGTACAGGTCATCCGCTAGGGCAGCCCATGTCCTGGAACTGGGATATAAGTAACTCCTGGTAAAATAGAGCCATTGACAACAAGGAGAATTGGACAATTGTGTGAAGATAGCTGCTATATCTAGGAACTGGGGGAGCTTATTATAGATTGTTTAGAAACAGTTTTCCTCTTGATTTTGGACTTTCCACCATAAGTGGTCCTCCTAAACTGGGCCTTCTTATGGCCTTATTCTATTAGAGTCTGATGTTGCCTTTAATGGCTTCTGTAATTTTTCTTCTTTCCCATTTTTTTTCTCTCTGGAGAAGTCTGTGAGAACAGCTGCTGGAGACAGAAACAAGTAATTTTACTACCAGGAACACCTCCCAGGAAAACTCATTTCCTGCCTTGTGTGACATCTTGTCAGAGCACCCCCACCCCATCCCATGACCTTGGATTTCTGTTTAGGTTTCCTGTACTTGCTGTTTTCCCAGGAATGTCTGTCTTTCTCTAAATCTTCTTATTTACTGTATTTCGTTTTGGGGGAGGGGACATAGGACCACCTCCCTGGTCTCTCCCCAAACTCTAGCTCCTAGATTAGAATGTGATTGCTAAGTCCTTTTCACATTATTAGAGATGTGCAATTTGGTATGTGGTTAAAATCTGGTTTAAAATATACCTGAAAAATACATTTTCAGTATTATTTGAATATAACTGGCTTATTCAGGTATATTTGAATAAACTGGTATTTACATTCTTGAATAATCCAGGTATATTTGGGAATATCTGGGAATTGCATTTTAAAGGTTGCAGCAGCTTGTTTTTCCCACTCTGCAGTTTCTCCATGCAACAAGAGGAGGAGGGAAGGAGGCAGCATTACTCTGTATGTGTGTGTGTGTGTGTGTGTGTGTGTGTGTGTGTGTGTGTGTGTGTGTGTGTGTGTGTGTGTGTCTATGTCAGTGTTGGCCATAGCCAAGTCTGGCTGGCTGCCATAAAACTACTGGATTGCTAGATTGGGTGCTGGGATCTTCTAGTTTGATGTTCTGTTGGGCTTGTAACAGCGTTCCTTGTTTTAGTTTGGTTCTGCTAGTGTTCTCTGGTTTTGTGTTGGTTTTGATGAAATTATCTGGTTTGATGTTGTAGTTCATTCTGTGGTTTGATATTGTTCTGTTGGGTTTTATTGGTTCTGCTTGTATTGGGAAGCTTTTGGTTGGTTGCTGTTGTGTGTTTGTGTAAGGCTTCCTGGATCCTCAAGAAAGGCTCGGATCCCCCCTCTGTCATAAGAAACAATTGAGAGTGGCTGGGTGCACACATCTTTTTATTATTATTATAAGTCATTTCATACACCCCCTTTGTCTCTTGGTTTGCAAGTGAATGGCCAGATAGCAGCACACTCTCCCAAAGGAAGATGAATGTGGTCAGAGGCCATTATTTTCTGTCTCTGTCCTATATTTATAACATTATGGCTAAACTACATGTGACACTAAAGTGATTGGAACTCCAGATGTGCAGCATGGTTGTAAGAAGCAGCTGTGGTAGTTATGATCTGAAATTACATAGCACTGCGGAAGGGGGTTTAATATCTTACCAAGTGTACATGCCCTCCACCGACAGGCTAATTTAAGGTTTAGTAGGGGAAAATATAGCTATCCTTAGTCTTTTCCCTCAGTAGGGCTTAAAGCAGTGGGGAGAAGTGGAATAGCAAGAGAGAGAGTTGACTCCTTCCCTTTCCCCAACATGATGTCCTAATGCAAATTGGCCCCTCAAAGGTTGTGGTTGTTCTTTTTAATAACAGGCCTAATTTACACTTTGGGAATTCTACTTCCAGAACTCCAAAATTGTTTCCACTCACTTGTGTGCTTAAAAGCCATTGAGGCTAACTTTACTTGGGCTCACAACTGTGGGATGAGTTAGCATGAGAAAACATGGAATATGTTACAGAACAGAGGACACTAAGCAGCCACAGCCCCATTAGGAATCCAATCATATCTCGTGTGTGTGAGTGAGAGAGAGATCTGCATGCCAAGATTTGTCTTAATTATCTGATTTTAACTATCCTGCCAGAAAATTGTTTGAGTATATTTTATTGCATTTCCTCTGATACCCTTTAATTTTATAAAGCACAAATGTTTTCTCTTAATTTCCAAGCACAAATGGCTTTTTTATGAGCCATTTGCATGTTCATATATTAATAAGGTTTTCAACTGACCTGTGAAATGAAAACAGTTTTAAAGCACTGAATTCTGTTGGGGATACTTCTGCTACAAAAAAATGAAAGGATTTTGTGGCGCTAATTAAATGAGTGGCTGAGCTTCTGTGATGTCATAGAATTTCATGAGCATTCCAGTTGCTAAGAGAACGTAGCTCTAAACAAAATATTGTTTCCAAGTGGACCAACTGCTATGAGGTAATTGAAGACTAGTTTTGTCAAGCCAAGGACAAAAGCAATGAACATTAGACTGGTAGGTGGCAATTGAAGCAGAGAACCTAAGCAACAGGCCACGCAAATGCTGAAGGAATACCGAAACATAGCAGTGGCCTTTAAAATGCATTTCCATAGAGAGAGCAGAAGGAGGCAACAGAGGAGAAGATGGAGAGAAGATGATTGATTACATAGGAAACCTGCACAGTGCCTAAGGACAAGAAAAAGTATGTTTTGTGTAAGGCATTTGAATACGGGACAGATGAGCGCTGGGTAGGCAGCAAGGAGGCCTTTGGAGTGTTGAGGGGGCTGAAGATCAGGAACAGAGTAAGCAGTGTAATATAAAGCACAAATTTTAAACAGTAGGATGCAGGAAAGGAATGGCTGAAGTTCTCCAGGCATGGAAGTATATTCTTAGAAGACCAAGAGACATGATCCTTTGATTTACAGTACTAGTAAAAGTCCGTAACAGGAAAAGCCCACTAAATTCAATTTCCCCTTTCGCCATAACACTGTTCGAAAATCACAGCAGGTTGATTCCTCTTTTGTGTCACTTTTTTAAAGGTATAACGACCCTCTCAGGGCTGGAACTTGGGAAGTTCTACAGGGCAGTAAAATAGTAGACAAATAGGAGGGTCCCACTCTTCCCTCCTCCAACATTTCTTCTTTCCTTTCCCTGAAAGCCCCCGTAGCCTTTCCCTTTTTCCTGATTCCTTCTCTCCTTCCCAATCCACCAGTATATCTACCTTTTATCTGCCTCACCCCACCCCAATCTCCAGCTTTCCTTCCTTCCCCCAGCAGCCTGTACTCAGGAAAACTATGGCCCAGTTCTGTGGTGCTGACTGCAAGGCTGGGCCCAGCTGCATGGTGGAAACCCTCAAGAACTTGTGAAGACGTCTCATTTTTACCTGAATCCCCCCCTCCACACAATATTTCTTCATTTATTCCTCCTAGCAACCCCTATCCACTCACCTTTCCCTGCTTCCTTGTCTCCGTTCCACCCACAAATCAACCTACCTTTTATCTGGCCTCCATCTTCAGCTATATTTATCATTTATTTTACTTCATTTAGACTGCATCTTTCTCCACACTGTGGCCCAGAATAGATTACATATTTCTTCTCTCCACCATTTTAAATTTAGAACAACTCTGTGAGAGAAGTTAGGCTGAAAATGTGTAACTAATTCCAAGGTCACCCACTGAGCTTCCACAGCAGAATGGTGATTTGAACCTTGGTTTCCCAGATCTTTGTCTGGGAACCCCAGCTGTAACAGTACACTGCAGTGACTTTCATGGGGTGGCTGTGGTTTACCAATAGCAAGCAGCCAGTCCTGTGTGAGCCATGCAAGTTATGTGGTAGCATATTACCTAGTGGTTGTTGCTGGGCCTGGCCCTGATGAGGTCTCCCTCAAAGGCCAAAACAACCCAGAAAGAGCCTTACCCTTTCTCCCTGCATTTTACGGAGTGAAACCAAGACTTGAAGGCTGACATTACTGTTATGGTTGTCTAGCAACAAACACTGAGGGCATTAAGATTTCAAATTTTTCTGCATTTTTCGGCTGTGTAGAAAGATCTGTCTTGTCTGTTTGTGGTTCCACTCTTCAGGTTTAAGTATCTACAAATTTGGCCATGTTAAGAATTACATATATAGATAGACTTCTACTTTACTAACTAGCAGCTTCTCTAGTTGTATTCTTGTAAAACTTCTATATTTGTCTTTATAATTGTGCCAAAAATGAAATGGGCTTTGGATGACCTTGCTGAAGTAAAACACTTTGTATGTAGGCTTTGCATGTTTTTTGACTAACACACTCTAGAAAGTTAACTTTCTTTTACTCACTGAGGTCTCTGTCATGTTTGTGACAAGTCATTCTGTCTGCCAAATGACTATTCCCTGCCTATACTTCTGGTCCGTTGCATAAGTACACCTGCATGAGGGAAATTGTTGTAATTCTAGTCTCCTGGGGAGGTTTTGTGATGGAATATGGTTAGAGATCAGTAAATTAATCAGACATACGAAAACACGTTAGCAATATTTGAAAAAGTTCCAGTGAAACTGTCCACTTAGTGATAAAAATGTCACTTAGAATAATTTGATCTTCATGCCACAGCTGGATAGCTCCACAGCTGGCCAAGTTATATTGACATTGTTAAAAGCTGCTGCATAATTGCATTGTATAGACTGAAGCACTTCAGCTGCTCAGTGGGAACTCTTATCTTTCGTTCTTCTCAGGGATATTTCTGCAACTATGATCAGTTCCCTTTTTAAAAAAATAAAAAGTCCTACTGGTGTGTTAAATCAGATAAAAGTTCTCGCAATCCATAAAATGTTATGGATCGCTGTCAACTTTGGGGTGGGTTTTACCCCAAGAAATACACATTTGCAGAACACTGTTTTGTACCTTGTTGACCCCTTTAAAAGTGTTCTTTTTAAATCACCATGGGGTGGCACCTATGGCTTTTGATTGGTCCAAATCTTAGTGTTGCCCAAGTCCACATGGGGACTGAAGTTTTGGTGTGGGATTTTATTATTATTATCTTAGAAAAAAACAATACTGCCTCTCCAGGGAACCCACCTGAGTTTTGGGGCTTGTAACCCCATAAGATGACCCATTACTACTGGGGAACGGATATTTCAAAGCAGGGATGGATGGGTGGGGCTGTCATCCAGGCCTGTAGGAAGAAGGACTATTTTCCAGGATTGGCTGTAGATCAGAAATTCTTGTACTGGATTATAAAAACGGTTCAGGGGAGGTTACTCATGAAGCTATCAAATTGGTATTCATTAGCTTATTTCACACAAGAGGATCTGATCTCTGCAAATCATGAGAATGACCAGCTTACTGTGGAAAGAAATTGTCCCTCCTTAGCTGTTCATTTTCACTACTAATCTTGCTATGCCTGTTTAGCAGTCTCTAGTGATGAAGCAGGTCACACCCATACCAACTGGATCTTTGTCCAAGCATCTAAGGAAGTAGGCTATAGTCTATGAAAAGGTATTTCGATAAATAAAGTACAACATGCCCATTGAAATTTTCAAAGTGCTTCATGTAAACTTAGTCATTTTTATTATTAATAATAAGATGGCCATCAACATACATGGTACTATACAGGGTACAAGAAAACAAGAATCTTTATTGAGAAGTTTGCAGTCTAAAATTTGACATAATTGAGATACTAAAGTGAAGGGAAGGAGCAAGTACATTGTCCAGTAACACCAGTAACACAGTCTAGGCTTAGTTTCAGTTGGGATGGGAAGCTAGGAGGTTGTGACCAAGACTTCATTGAAAAATCTTATAGGGTGGTTGTAAGTCATAATTCTTGTATCCATAATACAGATGGGAAGGGCTGAGCCTGAGGAAGAATGAGGTTTGTCTGAGGTGGTCTAGTGATTTAATGGCAGAGCAAAATTTGAATCATGAGACTTCCTGCTTGGTAACTGTCTTCAGAGTTTCCTCTCAGAGCTGAGCCAAAAGGAAGCAAATGGGGTTCAGGGGATTAAACCAGCATCCTAGATAAATGATGGAGGCCCTGCCTGATTTGGTTCAGGAATGAGACTGAGTGGATGTGACATTAAGTAAATGTTGCTTTGGCCTTCTCTGCCTCCCAAGAAAATGTTATGTCATGTTTGGGCCTCAGAGGGAAGTTGTCCAGAGATGGGGAAGAATCAGGACCTGTGCAGAATGAATGTGCCGAGTGGCCTGCTAATCAGCAATTAGGCCAGCATATTCAAAGACAGAAATTGCACTTTAAAATTGCATCAGTGAACTGTGACTGACTTTTAAATCCTTTTTGTGAAAAAACTGGAAGTGGCTAAGAGCCAAACTAAAAGTGACATCTTACACAGGTTGGACACTAGTCGGCTTCCCTCAAGTTTTGATGGGAAATGTAGGCATCCTGGTCTTGCAGCTGTAATGGAGAGCCAAGCTGTAAAACCAGGGCACCTACATTTCCCATCAAAACTTGAGGGAAGCCGACTAGTGTCCAACCTGTGTAAGACGTCACTTCTAGTTTGGCTCTGATTCTGCAACTTGCAGACTTAAGGAAGACTTGCTATAAAGCATTTCAGATGCTTTTTTGGGGGGAGATAGTCTAGCTGGCCCTTAACTGAGAATGTTCTCTCTTAGAGTTTGTGTCAGTGCTTGATGCCTGGGCCTGTAGACAGCCAGGACACACGTGTGTGCGTGCGTGTGCGTGCGTGTCCCCGCCTTCCTTCCTACCATTCCATTTTCTGGACAGCAGAGTTTCTGTTTTCATGAGCAGAAATTATGTTGCTTCCAGCTACATGGCTTTGTAGCCCATCTTACTGCTGTATCATTTAAATAAGTCTCGGGCCTCAACACCATGACCCCATGAGTTACTCTCTTGGTAAGAGAATTGTTTGCATTAATGCATAGATTATCTTTGGTAATGAACAGCCTATGATACTTCAAAAAACTTGCCAGCTAAGAATATCCTGGTATTAAAGGCCACTGCAAGGCAGTGGACAGTGAAACTGTACGTGCATTCCTACCAAAGTCGTACACTTTAATTGCACGCTCTTAAGGGGTCCCTCTTGCAAACATATGAGCAGAATGGCCTGCTGTGTTGCCAAGAAGCATAGAAACAATTTTTGTTTTTACTTCCTGAGAGAAGCTTCGTTCCAATCAGTGGAACTTTTTATCCTTTGTGTCTGTACCAATAGTTACTCTGACAACTGCTAGACAGCTGGAGATACTATTCTTGGTATTAACATACTTGGTGGGATTTTTTTTTTAATAAAATTTTACTTGACAATCACATACTGCTTTTAACACTTAAAACTTTTTACTGGAAAAAATAAGTGATGCTCTTCATCATATTTCTGTCCCATTTAAAACCTCGCTTTGTAACAAGCTTTGGTCAAGAATAACATCACTTTTATTTGTTCTCTCTCTCTCTCTCTCTCTCTCTCTCTCTCTCTCTCTTTCCCCCTCCCTCCCTCCCTCCCTCCCTCGTATTCATCAGTTTGTGGCTGTGTGTAGAATAGTTGCCTATATAGTATACCACAGTACACTTACTTCCAGGTATGTCTGAGGATCTGGCAGTGGGTGATATGAGACCCTGGAGAGCTGCTGCACGTTAGCGTAGACATTCCTGACCTTGATAGACCAAAGATCTGACTCAGGAGAAGGAACTTCATATGAAATGTACTTGTACTTACACTGTAGTGGTAGTTGATTCCTTTTTCAGACTGCAGGCCAAAATGATTGACCAAAGAGGGTGGGGGAAGGATTTTCAAGTGTCTTTTGATTTGACAATTTATCCTCAATTTAGCATATAGTGTGTCAAAGTGTAATCTTCCTTTAAATGTAGCTACTGGGCTTTGTTTGGTGTCCACACTGTCACCTGAGACAGATTGTGGGAGAAGGGAATGTCGTCATTTTAATTGCTGTAGACTTCGTCTTCTCTTCAAACCAGCTACCAGTGCCTGGTCATTGAAGAAGCAGTCAGTCATCTTCTAATTTTACAGAAGATCTGGAATTTACCCATGATGCAAATGCCACAGTAATGTCTGTGGTTCTCCAGTGCCTCTCTTGGACAGGGGCCTACAAGTTTCACAGTTTGCAACAGATGCTTCTGACCAGAGGGGGGCGGGGTTGGGAAAAGAGGGAAATGAGGAAGAAAGAGGGAAATGAGGAAGAAACACACGGGATTCTTTGAAATATTATTTTCACACACTATTGCCGAGTATTTTCAAGAGGTGCCGGAACTCTGTTCCACCGAGTTCCCACTGAAAAAAAACCCTGCTTCTGACCCTTAAGACAGATGGATGTTTCAGACTCCTAGCAGGACAGACAAGAAGCAAATGTCCCTTTTAAACCACAACCATCAGCCCCCTTCTTTATTATGGTCCATCTCTTTCTGCTTTTTGCTGGTTTTATCTGGGAAAGAGTAGTCTGGATTGCCAATTATTGCCTAGCCTACATTGCTCTCAACAGTCTTATTTTCTACTTCCATTGTGCACCCTGTTGCTTGTCTGTTTGTCTCAAGCATACATACATACATACATACATTATCACTCCTCCTTCCATCTCCTACAGTACTATAGGATCCCCAGTTTGGGGTCTCTTTCACAGAGCGGAACTACAAGTGACAAAAGGCACAAATTGGACACTTGTCAGCTTCTCTCAAGTTTTGATGGGAAATGTAGGCAGCTTGGCGGAATGTTGGACAAGTGACAGTTGAAAAGTCCATTGGACAGCAGTCAGAGAGCCAAGCTGCAAGACTAGGATGCCTACATTTCCCATCAAAACTTGCGGGAAGCTGACAAGTGTCCAACCTGTGCCTTTTGTCACTTGTAGTTCCGCTCACAGTTAATCAGATAAGAAATCATAGTGCTTAGGAACTTTTGTGAAGAGTTTTCTGGCCTATACAACTGGCACAGAGCTAAAGGGAGTTAGCTCTGTGCCAGTTGTATATAGTTGTATACAGTTGTATATAGAAAGCCCTGATGCACTGTTTTTGACTCAGAAGATGGAGGGTTTTTTTACCCCATAGATGTGGGTTACACACAGCTTTGGTTGTCTCGTTTGTTTTCATGCTCAGTTCAAGGAGTTGGTTCTGCCCTATAATGCCTTATATGGCCTGCTTCGTGTTCTATCCACCTTCAGAAGTGAGGTGGATGGCCGCAAGGATAGGAACTGCTTGATGGTATGGTCCTTTATTTGAATACCCTCTGCACTCTTTTTTCCTAGCTCTGGTTTTGTACATCTGTATTATATTTTATATATTTATTTATCATTTCTCCCCAATGTGGAGCCAAAATGGCATACATCCTTCTTCTCTCCTCCATTTTATTCTTACAACACCCCTGTGAGATAGGCTAGTGATTGGCCCAACGTCACCCAGCAAACTTCCATGGCAGAGTTGGAATTCAAACCAATGTGCAACCATTGTACAACTGAGAGATTGGAAATGAGCCACTGGTTTCTTGAGATGCGTCTCTATAAAGAAGAAAATTGTAGTGGAAAACTTTTTTTTTCTTTCACAAAAAAACTGTTTCTGTTGCTCATTTTTAAGCCCAAAGGTTTCTAAAATGACTTTCTGCTGTTAGTTTATTAATCCTTTCTAAGACCCTGTGAGGTGGAAAGTAGTACTCATTGTACAGATCAATAGGCACAATGAGGCCCAGAGATGCAGAGCTGTTGTCGGTTCCTTTCTGGATTATTGAACACTAGAAACATCAATGATGCTAGGAATGGTGAGTGGAATGAGGAAGAGAGGAAGACCAAAAACCCGCTGGCTGGATACCATCATGAAAGACACTGGACTGAACATGAAGGAATTGAAAGAAGCAGTCAGAGATAGAAAGGCCTGGAGGGATACGATCTACAGAGTAGCCAAGGATCGGACACGATTAAATGGCTAGGATTGGATTGGATATCAATATATCAAGGAGTACCATCTCTGTAGCAGTTGCCCTTGATTTCTATTGTTGCCTGACTTCCTCTAGAAAACACTTAATGTAAGAGATGTGTTGGTAGTCAGCACTTGGGAAATCAGTTATGTCTTTGCCATAATAAATTGCCTAATTCAACTATGCCCTTCTTTCTTTTTTTCTTTTTTTTTTTTTGCAAGTTGCCTGTAATATTTAAAAAATGTTTCCTACTGGCCTGTCCAGCAAGACTCTCAATCAGGCCAACTGCTGGTTTTATGAGGGAATGTTTTCTGTTTCTCATTTAGACATTTTTTTTTCTTTTTTCATTTGGATTTCCACCCTGGGAACAGCAGTGTTCAGAAATACCAAAATAATGGCTATTATGGCTGTTTTTGGTATAAATGTCTTTGTTTATAAAAAAAGGAAATGGCAGATCTTTGGAAGAGGTGTATTTCTAGTCCTCCTGATCATTTTAACTTCATCGTAATGGTCTTGCCTGATGAGGTCAGGAAGGCTCCCACTCTCCTGGCGTTTTGCAAACTATGCAAAAGTGAAAGTTTGCAGACTGTCCTACTGTGTACAGTCTGTACTGTCTGTTTGCTGTATGTATTATCCTATTATGTAACATCTGCATACTTTAATATGCCATGTTTATACAGATGCTTTTTTAAGCTTTGTTCCAGATTTTACTTTATTTTAATTTCCATATCATTATCCTATTACATTGCTTATTGGCTGTCCCATTCTATTGACTGCATTGATGTACACTGTATAATCCACCTTGAGTCTCAGTGATAAAGGTGGACTATAATTTAATGTAAATACATAAATAGTGGTTGGCTGCTATTGAAGTACCCTTGCAATTCTCGACTGCCCATCTATTGAACTATGCCCCTGTTCCTGCCTTCACATTTACTGTTGGCCTTTCTTCTGGAGACATGGCCTAACTCTGGTATTTTGAGTGTGGTTGCCCTCAGCTTAGTTTACGTGAAAGGGAAGTAGGTAGAATAAACATGTCCTAAACATTCCTGGAAGTGCCATGCAGCATATGTTTATACTTCTTCTCCTACCATGCAAAATCTCACTGGAGTTTAGCCATTTTCAATAGTAGGAAATGTGGCATATACCATTGTATAGCCCATCCTTGACCATCACATTGTCATGGTTTGAATGAAATGTCACATCATGGATTGCTGCCATATAAATAATGCTGAGAAATCCTCAGGCTTCTTTATGCTCTGCCTGCTTTGTATGTGGACAACTAAGTTTCTGCATTTACCACGAGCTGCATAGCCATTATATTGAAACTATGGTTGATACTCTTACATATATATTATAAGGCGAAACAAGCCATTTTATTTGCCAGTTTTGATGTAATAGCAAACTGGTTTGCTGAAAATCCAGAAATAACTGTCTCACAACATATGGGGAAGGAGCGCATGAACATTTGTGGGGGGAGGAGGTAACGTGAGCCCCCAAGCTCATTCATGTAATAACAACAACAACATTTGATTTATATACCGCCCTTCAGGACAACTTAATGCCCACTCAGAGCGGTTTACAAAGTATGTCACTATTATCCCCACAACAAAACACCCTGTGAGCTAGGTGAGGCAGAGAGAGCTCCGGAGAGCTGTGACTAGCCCAAGGTCACCCAGCTGGTTTCAAATGGAGGAGTGGGGAATCAAACCCTGTTCTCCAGATTAGAGTCCCGTGCTCTTAACCACTACACCAAACTGGCTCTGTAGCAAAAAATCCCATGGTTTGTTGTCATGTTTAATTTATGCATTTTGAAATAAGTCTCAATTTTAGCCCCATCATGTATGTTCAAGACAGTTATCCTAACATGGACATTGACCCTATGCTCCTAATACTAGCCTGAGAAACGGTGAGTGGCCTAAGGTCACAATGACATTCTCAGCTTCCTCTAAGTCCAATAGACTGTCAAATGGCCAGTAGATAATTTCCTTGGCATTCAAAACCATAGATTCTAACCCAGAAAAAAAATTATTCCTATAGCCCTTACCTTAGTTGCTATTATTTAAAGCTTATTTTGTGTTAAAGTGTTATTTTAATTTGTGTAGTCTTAAAGTCTTGATACTGTGTATCTGGAATCTAAATGCTTGAAAGGAAATCTTATTTTCTAATAATGAATTGTTATTGTTGTGTCATTATTATTATTTGTATAGCTGGCCTGGATAGCCAGGCAAGCCCGTTCTTGTCAGATCTCGGAAGCTAAGCAGGATCATCCTTGGTTAGTATTTGGATGGGAGACCTCCAAAGAAGACCAGGGTTGCTGAGGCAGACAGTGGCAAGCAACCTCTGTTAGTATTTTGCCATGAAAACCCCACCAGGGGTCACCATAAGTCAGCTATGACTTGACAGCACTTTCTGCCACCACCTTGCCATTTAATGGACGCTACTGCTGAAATGGCTCATCCCAAGAGAGGGCCACATTCAGTGAAAAAGAGCACAAGCTTGGTATGCGGAATTTCCCAGGTTCAGTCCTTGGCATCTCCAATTAAAAGATCTCCGATAGCAGTTTCTGAGCCTGAGACACTGGAAGGCTGCTGCCAATCAGAGTATACAACACAGAGATAGGTGAATCAGTGGTCTCACTTGGTGTAAACCTGCTCCATATGGATTCATGAGTTTTATTTCTGTGAAGCGAAGTTTAAAAAGGCAAATCTGATGCTAAATGCGCAAATGGTTTATTTATTTCATCCTTGTAGTTAGATACTGCAGGTGGCTTGTGCATGTAAAGCTTTCTGGAAATACAATGTCCTTGAAATTGACTGTACTAATCTTACACTGTGTAATCTGCCTTGAGTCTCAGTGAGAAAGGCGGACCACAAATGACATAAATAAAAAAAAATTAAAAAAATTGAAGTTTCAAAGTGCTTAATTCTAGTGTTTTATATTTTTCTTTATGCTGGGAACTTTAAGCTAAGAAGTCCTGCTGACTAATGTGTTGGTTCATTTTGCGTGCTCTGGTGGAACGTTTGTTTTATGGTGCCAGTTCATAGTGAAGTCATTGCATGTATTGTGACTTTAAAGAATCTGTAAAAACTTATTTTTATGTTGCCGCGTGGCTATATAGTAGTTTATGATAGCATTGATTAGAAAAATAGCAGGGTTTTTTTTTTTACTTTAAACCTTTTCTGCACAGAACAAAAATAGATGCTGAGAAAAAAAGAATACTCCAGTGAAAGACTCCTTAGTTGCTGTCAGCAGTAGTCGCTGAATATTTGAAGAGTCCTGAATACACATACCATATGCAATTTTATCCCAGAGCTGTCTAGACTTGCGGGAAACCTGGCCTGCCCCAAATAAAGTTCAGCCATCCAGAAATCATTTAGATACTTTATTATACTGAAGGTTGTTAGCTGGCACATTTTTATGTAGTTCTGGAGGGGCTGCATTAAGAGCAGGACAAAGTAAGAAAAGCAATCACACAGGATGAAAATCAAAAGTCTCGTCTTCCCTACCCTACACCCCTTTCCACACCTCCATCAACAATCCTACTTGCTTAGGCTGGTGAAAAGGGGGGGAAATGGCAAGATTTACAGTGCAATCCTATGCAGAGTTACACCGGTCTAAGCCCATTGAAGTCAATGGCCTTAGACCGGAGTAACTCTCCATAGGATTGCACTGTTAGTGGTGAGACAAGACTTTCTGTCCACAAGCTTTGCAACACATGCCAAAAATTGAAGTTCCAAATTGTACAGTTTAAGTATCTGTTTTCCATGAATGAGGTATGAGGTATAATTTATTTCTGTGAGCCAGACAGATCGTCAGTGGGCTGCTACAGATGTGTGTGGTTCCCCCTCCCCCTTTAAAATATGCTGCAGATATTTTGAACTAGATATGGCAAGATGTTTAACTTTGGTCTGTGGTCTGCAGATGGTTTCAGTGGTATGTGTCTGAATGGATCTGAAGAATTCACACCCCAGCCAAAACTGCAAAGGGGCACACTCAGTAAATCCTTGCACCCTCTTGGAACCTGATGTGTATTCCAAGTTCAAATATGGCTTGGGAGGTAGCATCCACTGGGTCAGCCATATCTGCCTGTAATCATCTCTTGAATATCTGTTGGAAGTAAAGGGTAGTGGTAAGGGACTGACCTGTGAATCAAGAAGTCCTTTGTTAGGGTCCCGACTCCACTGTGATTTAGTTTAGGGAAGCCGCTGTATGTCTCAGCCTCCCAAGTGCTGTACATGGATAAAGGAACTGACAGGGTGTTCATAAGTGAGATGATGTTTGTGAAGCACTGAGGATGTCTTAAAAGTGCTACATAAATGCTGATTACCATTACTTTTATTGTGATGTATTAGCTATGTTAATCATACGTTGTACTGCAAGTGTAGCAAATGGTTTCTCTACTTAACCTATGCAACGGCCTATATCCAACTACTCTGATCAGCAAAGTTTGGAGCCTCTTTCCTGCCTAAGGAGTGTTTCGCCAATTTAAGTGGCCCTTCCTCCTGTTAATAACTGCTTGTATGTGTAGCTATAGGAAGTCTACTATCAATTCCCAGTCCTTCCCATTTCACCCTCTCTCACTGAAATAGAATAGAAATATCTATAATCTTGGAAAGCAGGAATTTTCCTCCTTTCCCATGACACAGTACTATGCTAAGCAAGACATATGAATTTGGTCGGAAGATAGCCTTTTATTTCATGCTGTTATTTGCAGCACTTAATGCGCATGTAGATGAACTACCATGAAGTTCAGCCTGTGGACACTGGTTACTTGGTCTGTTCTTATGATTAAAGCAACATGCATTTTTGTCTATGCCTTGCTCATACTGTTGTCATGGAAAGTGGTAATCTTCCCTGTTGCAGGTAGTACACATAAGTATTGGCTGATGGGGCTGAAGTCATGTGCACTTCTTGCTAAAGAAGGTCTACAGTCTACTTTTTTCCTGCAAAAACTGACATTTGGCAAAACTCTCCAAGCCAATAAAACCAGCAGGCTTGTGACTTCTGATATCTACATTTTTGACAAAGAAATATATCTTTTAAAAAATTAATATGTATATTTTTACATTGTTAGCAGCATCCTTCAGTTATGTATTAAGCTTGCTTCTTTAGTATTCTGTAGGTCTTCCAGAATGTCTTTTTACAATTACCAAATTAACCCTCTACTTTCCACCTACTAAAAAAGTCTGCATTCATCTGACTTCACTGAGTGATTTGTGGGACCGCCAGAGAAAATTTAACCATAACCTCTTTCTATGGTGTGCAAAACCTAAATATTTAATAATGTTAACTGGAAATTAAAGTCAGCCAGGCAGTAAGGAGCCAAGGTTTATGTGCCTAAATACCAGTAATGGCTGTTTATCACACTGCTCTTCTACCTTGAGGAAAAATTATGAGTGTCTATGCAAGCATTCAAGAGTGTGTAAATTTGGCAGGCTTGTGTATACACAATGCCAACAGCTGTGCTTCATGAGGCAAACTTAGTTTGGACATTTGTGGCAGGCTGAGGCTTATGCCTTCTCTTCCAGTGGAAAGTATCAGCCGTTTTCATTGGCAGCTGTTCATCTACTTACATTGTCCTCTTTTATCATTTCATCACCACAGCTGCAAAACAACTTAGGCCAGTTGGTTCCATTTTCTAGGGAAAGACAAAGTGAATTTAACTTTTATGCATGTCCAATAGATTGATTTTTTCTGTGCAAAATCTGCTCCATTATTTTGTAAATTTTAATACAATGCATTTTGTGCTCCTCCTCCTCCTCCTCCAGAGCAACACTGTATATTTTAACAGCTGTTGTTCTGTATCGTGTAGTTAAGTGCACTAATGGCTTATTTATTTCTATATTATATGTGAATTGCTTTGTGTTTACAGCATGACACTTAATGGCATACATTGCCTACAAACTGTATTCTTCTAAATGGCTGTGGGAAAGGATCCAGCACCTTTATAAGGCTCATTTCTTATCTGAATGAGGTTTTTGTTTTAGAGTTTACATATATTGTTAAGAATATGCATATGTCCCATGTAACTTGCATAATTTTATTTATTTATTGAGAAAACATTTTTTCCCTGATGAGGATTTAAAGCAGCTTATAAAAACACCTAGATATAATATAAATGAACAGCAATTTAAGCAAACAAAATACAAAGCAAGAAAACAAATACAAGGCATCTTGAGCAGATGCTGAGCCCATTGGGCAGCTCACGCAATCAGGGCCAGATCGAGGGGGGCAGGGGGGGCAGCCTGCCCCCAGCGCCACCAAAGAGGGGGAGCCGGGGGCAGCTGTGGCTTGCCGTGTGGGAGACCAAGCGCAGGGTTGGGAAGTCCTCGCCAGCCCTGCCAATGGGGCGGCTGGCTTGCCATGCGCGTAGGACCTCCCACCCCTGCGCTCAGCCACCCGCATGGCAAGCCAGCTTCCCCAGCATACGCCGCTGCTGCCACCAACTCCGCAGCGCACCGTGTGCTGGGGCAGTCGGCTTGCCACGCAGGCAGCACAGGGTAGTGGGGCACGTGAACCACACAGAGGGCCTGCTAGCCCTGCGTTCAGCCGGTCATGCAGCAAGCCAGCCACCCCAGCACACCGTGCACCACGGAGCTGGTGGCGGCGGGGGTGGCGGCGGCGGGTGCTGGGGCAGCTGGCTTGCCACGCGGCCGGCTGAGCGCAGGGCTAGTAGGCCCTCCATGCAGCAAGCCAGCCAGCCACCCAAGCATATGCCCACGCCGCTGCCAGCTCCACTGCTAACTGGGCGCTGGGGCAGCCGGCTTGTCGCGCAGGCAGGCATGCCTCCCGCCCTGTGTGATAACGTCATGAAAGTGACATCATCATGCAGCGCTGGGAGCACGCGCACACAGAGACCCAGGCAAGATCCAGGCGCCCGCACCCCTAGATCCAGCTCTGCACACAATAGCTGTAGGTTGCAAGAACCGTTTGGCTCACACCATGAGGCTTGCATACCTTTAGACAAAAAGGAGGCAGAAAATCAGCAAAATGTTACAAAGCTAGCCAGATGTTCCTCAAAACTCACTCCCTCTGTGGATGTTTGAAGCATGGCTGTTGCTGTTCATTTCCCAATAACTTCTGAAGAATTGTGTGTGTTTGATTTTGTAGGAAAGCAGCAGCAGCTTGAGGCAGAACACCATGACCTGTATGTCAAAGCGGACCATGACCTTCACCCATCAGTTGGCCGATCAGCACAGCCCCCACTTGAAAAGCCTGGTGAGAGGAGGCTGGCTGAAATGAAGAAGCTTTATGGAGTGGGTGCCAACAAAATCCAAGCTATGGAGACCACCATGCAACTCGGCTTTGATAGGAACTGTGATAAAAAGCAGCCCAAGTACTGGCCAGTTATTCCGCTGAAACTCTGAGCTGTGTGTCTCTTGATCCTTTTTAGGAGACTCAGGGCTGCATATCTTGATGCTCAACCAAGCAGAAGGATTAAGTGAATGAATCAAGAGTCAGCAAAAAAAGTGCTTTTATTTTCCTTTCCTCTTTCCAACTTTGCTTGGAATCTGTCAGCCAGCTTCCAAGACTCCATTCCAGCTCAACAGGAAGAGCTGAATTGGTCATTTGTACTGTAGGGAATACAAAAAATTCACTTCTTCTGAAAAATGTATATTTCAATTAATTTGAATGTTGGCTTGCGTTAGCTTTACAAGAAATAGAGTAGCATTTGTTTTCACTTAATTGTGCTAGGGAACAAATTAAAGCATACATCAACAGTTATTAATAGTTAGAAATAGTTTGAGGTTTTTCATGTTTATACTATTTTTGTCATTACCTTGATTTTTAAAAAATGTTGCCTCATGAGCCACGTTTACTGATATTGTGGAGGCAGCTTGATGTAGTTGGCAAAGCTATAAAGTATTCAATAAGTGTAGTACAGCTCTTTGGGTTATTCCTCTTTCTTTTGAATAGTACAAGAAATTTCTCTTTTAGACTGAAATGTGGCCTGTAAGGTTTCAGTTTAGAACCACCTTTTTCCATATTGATTTTTCTATCTTTGTAACTAATTAATAAACATTTATGAGATTAATAGTGTGTTTGACTCACTGCCAAGCTGCATTATGCTGATTAGGAAGCAAAGTAGTCTAAATAGTATATTTTGTTAAAAAAATTGATTTCTTTGAGTAAGGTCAATGACTACTGCTCAAAAGAGCAACAGAAAATGCCCTGTGAAACTGGAAAAAAACCCACTATATATCATGGATACTTATGGTTCATAATGTTTGTGTCTCATGCTCCAAGGTGTGTATGCATGCCCTGGAACTTATGAACTTCAATGCTTTCTGTAGAAAATATTTTGCTAAAAGCACCTGTTTTCAAATCAGGAACTTCATAGGCATGCCTGCTGGATAGGGCTTGCTGGTATGTGATTCACTTAAATATACATTTGGCCCTGTGTCATGCAGATATTTATCACGCTAACTAGCTGGTTGGCAACCACCCTAATATTATGTGAACTCATGTATTCTTTTAAAGTGTGTATTCTATTTCTATGCTAACTCATCATGGATTCCAATAAAGGACACTCTTCCGTACAAACTTCACTTTGGAAGCCTGGTTTTTAGAGAAGAGAACAAACTATAGTTTGATTCATGCAAAACCCACATGATGGGTTTCTGCAAAGTGGAAGCTTTTCATTATCAAACCCATGATAATGAGAGGTATGAATCCCAGGATCCTGCAGCCTTCTCTCCCAGAATGACAAGACATTGTTGTTAGGACATGTAAATCATGCTTTAGATTGTATGGAAGGAGAAGCTGGAAAAGGTAATAAAATTGATAGTTATGTTATGGAAATTGATACTACTTTTATTTGTTTTAATAAGTGTCAACCAGTATGTAATGGCAAATGTGACTGTTTCTATTTGCTGCCTTTTCTGGCTTATGACTTTTATCATTTAACAGCCCTTTTTTGTTTTCCATATATTCGCCCTAGCACAGCCTAGGACAAGGTTCATTTTATAGATGCTGGTGGAGGCGAGTGTGCAATACAAGTTGCCTTCAGTAGCTCAGAAAACTCTGCTATAGATTTGGAGCCAGGTCATACGAACCAATGTGTAATCATGCAAAGTTTCTCCATGCAAACTGACTGAATAAATTGTCAGATTTTTCATAGTTGTCTCCAGCTATATGATAAAGACCTCATTTATCAGTTGTCACACTATATTCAGTGTTGCAGAGCTGAGAAATGCCTACCAACTATGTACATAAATACATTTTTATAAGTTCTATTAATAGAATTTTCATCTTTTTTTAAAAAAAACAATCTGTTAAAGATGTTTGCTTGGCCGTGCTGCTCACAAGAGTAATGTTCTACTGCTTCTGTGCACTACTCCATTATAATTCCTCAGCCAGCTCCATAATGCTCAGTCTGTATGAAAATCACTTTCCCCCCGAAAATTATCAAACGAAAAAAACCTGTTCTCTTGAAAATTTTTCTCTTCTGTTTCTTAACCCTTTTATCATTTGAAGAGCCAGCTGTGTTTTGCAGCAAATACCAGTCTTGTGATTTGTTTCAGAGCAGCAAACTTTGTGGTCCTGCTTTCCCAACAACAGAGTGAGTCTAATATAAGCAATACATTATAAAATCCCTGCATGTAGAACGTATCTATCTTCAAACCCATTAACAGAGTTATTGCTGCAACAGTTATCTTTAGAAGCAGTCAAATAAAGGTATATAATTAGTGGCAGGAATGTATGTAACAATTTACATTTTCCACAATGATTCTCTTGTTACATTTGCCATATTCTTTCATCATAAATGTGGCAGATATGGAATGAGGGGAGCTAAAGCTATTAGGCAGGATAATTAAAGGACTAGCTTTATTTTTTCTTATTTACATTATTTGTAGTCTGCCTTTCTCGTTGAGGCCAAGGTGGATTCACAGTGTAAGTCAATATCCCAACAGCTGGGATGTTCAAAAAACAATGTTTTATTTTTTCCCCTTCATTTTTACCCTGACTTTCTCCACAACTGCAGCTTACATCATTCTCCTGTCCTTTAGTTTATCCTCACAACAACGCTGTGAAGTAGATTAGACTGAGTGTATGTAACTGGCCTAGGGTCACCCAGTGAGCTTTCGTGGTAAAGTGAGGATTCAAACCCAGGTCTCCCAGATTCTAGTCCAGTGTTCTAACCACTGTGCCACACTGGCCACCAATACAATAATGGTATGGATTGCAGAAAGCTAAAAACAAACAGAAGTCTGATACAGAGCTGAAACAATACTGGAACAAAACATAACATGACACATTAAGCAATGTGAAAACTACGCAATAGGAGCACTTGCAGCAACAGACAGAACACAGTAGTATAGTCCACAATCCCTATCCCTTTACCAAAGCATCTCAACCATTTCCTTACACCTTAGCCCTCTTACCTGTGTAAAAAAGCCCTCCTGAATAATTCAGTTTTGTATCATTTGTGGAAAGTCAGGATAGTGGGAGCTTTCCTGACTTCTTCAGGTAGGTTGTTCCATATGGTGGGGGCCACAACAGAGAATGTGTGTATGGGCAACTGTTGATTTTGCCCATTTGCAAGGTGGAACCTGCAGGAGGTCCTTTAGATATGAGTGAGCAATACCATGAAGGGCTTTATATGTGAGAGGCAAAACTCTGAATTATTGTTGCTATTACTATTCTGTCTCATTGAAATCCAAGGTGGATTACACAGTGCAAGTGAAAATACAGTATAATCAACACATGGGACATTCACTGAGAAAAGCACAATTAGGAACAATAGTTAGGAGGTTCTGGGTAACAGATATAATAGGGTATGGTAGAAGAAAAATTTTAAACAAGCATGAAGCCGAGCACAGAGATGGAAACCTACCTGAAATGAAGCATACAAATTTCCATGGTGTGTTTAGCAGCATGGAAATTTCCTAGTAGGCACATATTTAATGTATTGTCGAAGGCTTTCACGGCCGGAGAACGATGGTTGTTGTGGGTTTTCCGGGCTGTATTGCCGTGGTCTTGGCATTGTAGTTCCTGACGTTTCGCCAGCAGCTGTTGCTGCATCTTGAGAGGTGTAGCACCAAAAGACAGAGATCTCTCAGTGTCACAGTGTAATAAGCACACTGTGACACTGAGAGATCTCTGTCTTTTGGTGCTACACCTCTGAAGATGCCAGCCACAGCTGCTGGCAAAACGTCAGGAACGACAATGCCAAGACCACAGCAATACAGCCTGGAAAACCCACAACAACCATCAGGCACATATTTACTTTGGCAGACAGTAACCAATGTATAGCATTTAGTCCCCATCCCTACCAAGGCATCTCACTGAGCTTTCTTATGACACAGTCCTGTAATCTGGGTAGAAAACCCTCCTGAATAATTCCAATTTGCTTAGTTTCTGGAAAGCCAAGAGAGTGGGATCTTTCCTGACCACCTCAGGCAGGCCATTCCATAAGGTGGGGGCTACGACAGAGAAAGCACATGTGCAGGCAGCTGCTGATTTTGCCCAACTGCAGGGTGATATCTGCAGAAGACTCTGACCAGATGAGTAAAGCTGCCATAGCAGACCATAAAGGGAGAGGCTGTCGCACAGATATAAGGGGCCAAGGTCATGAAGATCTTTGAATGTCATGACCTTGAATTGAGCTCCATAACTGATGGAAAGCTAATGGAATAACTGCAGAGTGGGGTGACATGCATGCTCCATCTAGCTCCTGAGAATAAATGAGCTGCAGCATTCTGTACCAACTGAAGTCTCCTAGTCAACTTTGAGCAGAGACCTATGTAGAGCGTATTACAGTGGTCTAGTCTCAATTTTATCATGCCATGAATCCAGGTGGCCAGATAGGCCATGTCAAGGTAGGGGGCAATCTTCCAAGCTAGTCTGTGTTGTGAGATGGGTAGCCAGTGAAGTGACCGCTGAAGTAATAAGCATGCTCCCCATAATAAGTGAGCTGCAGTATTCTGCACCAACTGGAGTTTTACTTTGAGGACAGACTTATGTAGAGGGTATTATAGTAACCTAGACTTGATGCTGAATCATGGCATGGATTCAGGTAGCCAGATTGGCCATGTCAAGGTTGAGGGACATCTGGGCTAGACTGACTTGGAAGAAGACTTTTTTTTGCATCTGACCGTCAACTTATTTCCCCCATTGTAAATAATGGCTTTGAAAGGGAAAAAAATAGTTTTGAACCCCAAACTGGTACTGTCTTACCCCCAAATCAGGAATAATGTTAAAGTTAATGTCCCCACATACAAAAATAAAATGAAACTTTATTTCCCTAATATTATCCCTAATATATGCTGTTCAACCAATTTTACGTGCACGGTTATTGGCAGAGTGGGAGACTGGCTCACTCCTTGATTCCCACTCACCCCCTTGCCCTGACCAATCCCTGCTGCATATTTCCAACATCGTCGTTACCATCCTCAGAAAGTTGCCCTCCATCACACTTGCAAAGGCAAGGCAAGCAATTCTTGGTGTACAATCCAAGCACCACTCACCCAAAATAGACCAATCCACACGGCACTGCACACTGCATTTTGTGGCGAGAGTACTCTCAATAAGCCTGGGGTGTGAGGAACTCCTCCACCCTCTCCATTGCGCTGCATTTGCCTCTATCACCAAGATATCCTAAAACTGGGCCCTCAAGAAGTCCAGGCAGGCCAATGGCTGCAGTTGTCAGTTTCAACCATGCTGAGGCTCACAGGCTGTGAAGAAGTACCAGAAGCAGTTGTTCCCACATCCTGCTTCTCTTTCCAAGCCAAATGATCAGCTGATGCCTAATGTATAACCGAAGCTAGTGCTGGCCACCTTACTGCTTGCTCAAAGTAACTTTGACCACTGATGATGACACCTGTGGCTGACTCCTATGAGCTGTGCCTGGAAGGACAATGTGTCAGTAATGATATAGCCAGGTAACTAGGCTATGTAGCCCCCCCCCACACACACAAGGCAATTTCTGGGTAGCTGTGCCTCCACACTTCTTGTAGCAGGGGCATCCACCATAATGGTCAAACATAGCGCCTGAAAACATGAGACCATCCATGACCCATCCCCAAAAAGAGCTACTGAAGAGACTGCCACAATGCAACATGCATCTTTCCCAGTACAAAAGGGCCATGGTCTAATTGATAGCAAGCATAAAGAGAAACCATACTTTGTGTGTAAATTAAGATAAACGGGAAATGTGCCTTGAGGCTAATGCTGTCCACAGAGATCTCAGCCATGTGTGTAGGGAACATTCATGCTTAAGCAGAAGTTATATAGATGATTAGATAGAAAGCAGCTCCTTCATAGAAAAGAACTACAGATGACTTGAGCAAATTAGTCAGTCCATACATTACAGCCCCATCCATAGCAATCCTAAGCAGGTCTACTAAGAAACCTATCTAGTGTGGCCTGCCCCCAGGAAGGTGTTGTTCCAGTTGCACCATTACACTTACTCGTATTAATAGTTCTGGTGATTTTGCTAGCCACCAGTGGATTACAACAATAGCTTTTGAAGCATGAAGTTAGAGAGATTAAGCACCCGACAGGGATTTATAAAAAGTGCTGAAGAGAAATGGATTCGGTAAGACCCTCGGAACTAGGCTTTATTTTTTCTCTGTTTTAAATTTTGAACTTCTACTCACTGGGCTTCAGCTGTGGGAGTCACAGTCTGATGTGTTCCCTTACTGTGCATGGAGCTTTTGAACCTTTCTAGAAATTGTCCAACATTTGTTTTCTCAAGAAGGAGAAGCAAGAGAAGACAGGAAGAAAGGAATAAGGAAGAGGAGTAATGTTTTCACTGGATTCTGATGGGTTGGAACTGAAAGGATCCAGAGAACTGAACTGAACTTGTACTGATTCTCAGTATCTTCTGAGATTTTATTGAGGAATTTAAGTCTAAATGGGCCATATATGTGCTAGAGACAGCCAGCCTGGGGGGAGGGGGGTGTCTCAGCTCAAAGCTGACCTTTCTTCTGGGTGCCCCAGCTCAAAGCAGACCTTTATTTTCTTCTGAATCTCCAGTTACCCTTACAGTTCTTTTTTTTGATGTCTGAGACATCTCCAGTCATTCCAGAGACAGACTCCGTAACAACCTGGTGGCTGGCTGTGGAGTGGAGAGGAATTCATGTAGAATGCTGGGCTGCTGATACCTTCAAATTCTGGTATTTCATGACTGGTCTCTACAGCCCTAGAGGTGAAATGGTTTCAGCTTTCCAGTTGTCTCCCTATGGCACTGGAAACCCTCCTTCATGCTGCTAACTTTTCATTGCTTATTATTACATGAAATGATTTTAGGAGCTAGTTGGAATAGGCTGGAAATTTTTTTGGATAATTTAATATCAGTCCACCCTGAAGTTCCCCACCTATTGTGCAGGGGTTTTAATGCCAGATTTAGGTCAAAGGCGAAGACTTGTTGGGTTCTTCATTCTGGAAAGATGAGGTGGACTGGGTTCTCCTTTTCTATATAGGTGACAGTAAGGTAGGTGTCAGGCTGGCCGAACTTTTCTGGAGAGAGAGTTTGTTCATTCTTAATGGCTGAGAGGGATTAGATGACCAAAGGGATTATACTTTTTTACTAATTGATTATTGGATATGCTCTAGTAATCCATTCTGGTTTGTGCGAGTTTTGAGGAAGGAGAATTTTATGGCAATGCATGTCCCCCTTCACCTGGTGCTAGATTTTCTCTAAACAGTTTGTCCCATTAGACCTATGAGTCCTTCAGTGAAAATGAGAGGAAGGAAGATTAAGCCAATCAGACAGACTCAAGTGCATTCTGATTGGGCTACAACTCTCCTCCCAATCCTGCTGACAGCTGAATGCTAATGTTATTGCAGCCCCTACAGTAGAATTGGGGTTGCAGAATGTTGTGGTGTTTTTGAATGTTTTGCAGCCTCTATATAATAGGGTCTCAACATCTTCCTTTCCCAGTGCTTTCAAGTGGAACAAGGGATTGTTTGATGACAAGTGCTGGCAAGCAGAGAGGGAGGTGCAGATTGCCTACTGACATTTGCAGCTGATCAAGTCTACCATTGTGTTGCATAAATTATTCTCGGTGAAAAGAACCTGCAAGGCCTTTATTTCCTCTAAGAAAAGGCAGCACTGTAGTAACAAGTAGTGGCAGCTTATTATAGCATCCTGTAATAATGATTCTGCCCTGACCTGGATTGCCCAGGCAAGCCCAATCTTGACAGATCTTGGCTGCTAAGCAGGGTCAGCCTTGGTTAGTAATTGGATGGGAGATCTCCAAAGAAGATGAGGGTTGCAGAGACAGGCAATAGCAAACCACCTCTGCTAGTCTCTTGCCATGAAAACCCCTCTAGGGGTCACCATAAGTCAGCTATGACTTGACCGCACTCTCAACCAACAATAATAACTACATCTTTGTGGATCATCATTTCTGATTTTCTTGCCCCTGTTCAGGCTCCGTACTCTTGTATACCAGCAGAAACTTAGGAAGATCACTTGTCTGCCCTGTTAATGTTACCAGGTCCAGCAGGACTCTTTTCCCATTGCCCTTAATCTCTCTTACTAGTTCCTTGCCAACTTGGCCTCTGGTATCAATCAGAGCAGGAGGTAAGAGGTTTGATACAGTGCCTTAAAGCCGGTCAAGCTCCTGAATCAGACTTTCTGCCAGCAGACCTACTAAAGTCCTTTCCAGATTGGTGGGCACCACTTTTAGCTGCTCTGTTCACCACAATAAACAACTTCCTGAATCTTGGCTCCAGGCTTCGTACCAGTTTATAAGAAGGGTCGTAGATCAGATCCATCTAACTTCTATCCTATTAGTTTTCTTTCTTCTGTTGGGAAGCTTTATGTCTCTTATTTGTACAATAAACTAGTATCATGGTTGGAGACTGAGGGAATTCTGGGGACAGGGCAGGCTAGCTGCCATATTGGATCACTGCCTGCCTGGTCCTTTCCCATCTAGCAGAGCATTTTCCAGCCCTTCCTTTGTGTAGCCTTTATAGATTTAAAATATACATTTTATAGTTAGAGAGCACCCGTGCGCTACATTGTACACATTTTCCGTTGATTGCAGACTTTTATACTTAATATAACAACTATGTAACAATCCGACTGCCCATGTCCATCGTGGCCTCGAGGGGCAATTAATTGTCAAGCAGAGTGAAGCAGGGCTACCTATTGCCCCCCTCCTTTTCAATCTTGATATCAATGACTTTGCTAGGGCACTATCAGTGGTGAACTCTCATGCCCATTCTAGCTACTCCCCAGATCCCAGAGCTGGTAGGTCTGTGTAGGTTGTTGAAGGTGTTTCAAAACCATTGCACTGCTGAGCGTCTGGTAATTAACTATGAAAAATCTACTATAAAGCCATGTTTTTTTAAAGATTCCCCTCAGATCAGTCGAACACCACACTGGTAAGTTGGTTTTCCAGCTTTACCTGAAGGTTTTGTTTTCTAGCTAAGCTTCTAGTTTCCTTCCTTTTCTGTATTCTGATGGTTATGTTTCACAATGGAAACTCATCCTTGAATCTAAACTCCATATTTTGGGGCTATCCCTTGCATTTCTGTTATTTGTTGGCCCTCAGGCTGCAAGGATATCTCTTGGGAGGTCATCATCAGTCAGCCTTGCTAGAGCGCATAAAGTGTGCTCTACATTATTTTTTTGGCATTGTGCCTCCTTCTACCCTACCGTCTTACTTTAATCGACTGACCATCCCTAAATATCAATGGGTTTTTCTTTTGGCCAGGTTAAATGCTTTTCCCTCTGCTGTTTTGCTTGGCGGGTTCCTAGGAGTAGCATATTTAGATAGATTGTGTCTTTGTGGATGTGGTGCAATTGAAACGCTGACTCATATTTTCTTTGAGTGTTTCTGTTGGTCCCTTTGAGAGATCTCTGGATTCCACCAATTATTGCATCTGGTCCTTCTTCCATTTCTCCAGCTCTTTTGCTAACTGGTACAGATTTTGGTATAACACTGGCTGTGGCAAAATTTCTTGCTTGCTGTGGCGGCTTCAAGGTGAGGTTGAAATTGTTACTGTGATCTATGTTGTATCCAAGACCGTTGAGTCATTTGATCATTTGAAGTAAAAGATAAAGGCTTACTTACTAATTCTATGTTCTAGAGGTATAGGTTTATGTTTGACCATTCTAAATTTCAAGCAGTGATATTCACAAAATTTTCTCTTACATCCTTTGTCTTTCTGTCTGCAAATTCATTGCCTGTAATGCATTTCCCAAAACAGATCATGAGTCCATGACCACCATATATGCAGTCACACATAAAATGTCATAATGCATAGTGAAACAAAAAATGTATTTGGATTATGAACATTGTATACCTGTGCATTGAGTCAGTCTTCAAGGTCTTATTGAAGGGTCCTGTCGAATATCTTCAAACTCATTAACAGAAGTAGGTATTGCTGCATCTTTGGTGGCAGACAAAGCAATGCAAATAATTAGTGGCAGGAATGTTTTTAATGATCTACTGTGAAAGTCCCTTGTTACAGTTGCTGCACCACATCATCATAATTTTGTTTCTCCTGTCTATGGAAGATCTGCTACACAAGTTTTCTAAACTGTTAGTTATCCTTCATCTTCATGTACAGAACTGCCTTTGGAGAAAAATACTGCAACTTTCTTTCCATAAATAATTAAATCTTATATAGAAGAACACAATGGTCATAATTTTCCGCTGTTATCATGGTTTCAGACCACTGTGGTATGCAGAACGTAGCTCACACAGCCATCTCCACAGAGCCACCATTGTTAAATTATCTTCAATACAATACTTCATTGATTGTGGACAGTGTTAGGCAAAATGACCCTATTGGACAAAGCTTGCTTGCTTTCCTTGCACTACCCACCTTCAGTTAACCAAAACAATCTGCATGGCTACAGCAAGCCTGATTTAATCAGAGATGCTGTAACATCCCACGCATGTAATTTTGCAAGGATGAAAAACAGCTTTACAATCCAGTATGAAATCACTAATGCAACACAGCTTTGACTTGTAAAATTAGCTGACATCATGCCATCCTTTTAAAACTGACATTACACAAAACGGGTTTGAAGACACATTTTCCCAGGAATCAGCGAGCTGCAACTATTTTTTGTTATCTTTAAAGACAGAACTGGTTAGCTACAGACTGTAGAAACGTAACACGCCAAAAACAAACATGATAGAATCCCATAATGGCATAATGTGATAGACTGAAAGGTATGGATGCGGGCATCTTTGGGGGTGGATGGAAGGCAACAATGGCAACTTTGCCGAAACTAAGCAGGTCCAGGTCTAATATTGAGGCACTCTGGCATGTTTGGTGTATACATAGGATATGCCACCTGGAACTTCATGATGAATTTAAGGCTGGATATAATTGTAACAAATAATTAAACTTGATCAACTTGTTGGAGGAAACACAGAATGAAATCTTTGGGGATTCTTTTGCAGGTAAAAAGAAAAAAAATACAAAAGTAGCATTTTACTTGGTGAAAAATTCTCTGAAATTCCTCTAACATTGAGTTAGTCCAGTAAGGATACTATCTTCATTTCCAGTGTATGATATTTCATGTTATTAGGCCAATAGTCAGAGAAAACTATTTTTAGATCTGATGGACAATGTGATTTAATTATAAAAATCTAATGTCTGTACACTAATATTAACTCAGTTGACCCATATTGCAATTCACTCCCACATCAGTAGTCTTTTAAGAGGAACAGAAAAACAACCTTGTCAACATGAATTTGACATTAACTGACTTATGAAATATGAATGTATTCAGCCCCCTTGTTGCTTTAATAATGGGACAGTCGATCAGGGATTGTGTTGAGTCCAGGACTGAGGATATTAGGGCTGTCAAACATCTCCAGGTAAATATTTGTCTTTGCAAGTGCTGGATCCCTCATTGTGTACTCAGTCTTCTGTGAATGACTCCAGCTGGAAAACATGTGCTCTTTGATTATATGTATTTTATATATTTATACTTGTATTATGTATTTGAGAGGGGGATTCCATAAAATATTTGGCTACCATTACCCCCTTTTAAAATGCCAATTAAGTGACAACTCTATATACTTCAGGGCCTATGTAAATAAAAAGACTAGCAGCATAATCTAAAACATTTAAACAAATTCTACCATTAAATTGTCTAATTGGTAAGTACTTATAAGAATGCAATATACTTCTAAGGAAAATTAATTTGGAAATAAATCTCATGAGAATCAATGGGCTTCCAAGTAAATACGGTCAATATTGGATCAGAAAGTAGAAACAAGGGCTGCTTCCACACACGTTGGATAATCCACTTTCAATACTCTTTAGTGAACATTTGGAACTGCTTTTCCATGTGTGGAACAAAAAATCCACTTCCAAAGGATTGCTAAAGTGCATTAAAAGTGCATTATTTAACGTGTGTGGAAATGGCCACGGTTATGATTTCCTTTTAATAATCACTATATTTCTACAATCTATAGCTTTGCAACATAAAATTATTTTTGCAATTCTTATTCCAGACACAACTTAGACCAAAATGATATACGTAAAACACAGGAAGGTTACTAAATATGACAAATCAACTTTCCTGAATAGTTTTCAGTGGATTCAGAAATCTGTTCAAGCGCACCTAAAAACTGTCTTTCTGTTGTCTAAAGGAAGCAGTCTGAGACTTGCCTGTGTAGAACTGTCTTTTTGTTTTTCAAGCATGCACAGCTTGAAGTATGTTGAGTAGCATGTGTGAATTCAGCAACAGAAACTAGTCTGCTCTGCCTTTAAAAGGAAGACAGCTGCAGCAGGAAAGTTATGCATTTTAGTGGAAACAACATTTAGCATTGGCTGAATAGTAAGAAAAAAAATCAGTGGAAGGAATGCCATCTCCTAAGCAAAAACAGAAGAGTAGGTAATTTCATTTGTATGTAGAAGGAGAACAAAAATAAATGAAAGCTTACGTTTAAGAGGGTTTGCAGCTGCATTTTCCCCTTACAAACCCAGTTCAATCAAGGCTACAGAAATACACCATAAGCAAACTCTTCCGGCATATCCACCACTCAAATGCTGAATCAGCTGTCAAGTTGATTACATATGCTATATATCCATTTTTTCCTCTGTATGGTTCTTCTGTTGTTGTTTTTTAAAAATAATTGCTAGTCCAAATTTACTGTTGGAATGCTTGTTCCAGACAATTTACAAAGCAGTAGAGAATGAGAGTCGGGAAGGGAAAGAAGAGAGTCGGAAAAATAATTCAAATTTGGAGGAAGAGGTAAATTGAATAGCAGGAAGCAATTAACAACATTCTTCCAGAGTTGGTATCACAACCACTGTAAAGAAAAAGACTCTCTTTCTTTAGTTTTGCTTATTTTCAAGTGCCCATTCATCGAACCAAACAGGAGCTGCTTCTCCATAATCGGCCCAGAACAGCTTGGAGAATGTTTAAATGACCAAGCTATGTGGGCGGGAGCTGGTTGTGTGGGTCGTTCCCACAGAATTGGCACCAGATTCTGTGGGGAAAAGGGATGCATTCACTTCTACCCATATGGCTGGGCTATGTAAATTATATCCCAGCTGTGCTGGAGCTGCTCGTAGAAAAACAATTTTCATATCATTTGGAGAACATCTAAAGAGCTTCTAAATTTGAATGTTCATCACAACACTTGACACATGGAATTTACAGTAAGATGCCCTGACTAAAGTTGGTTCTTGGATTTTACAAAATTGCTCTTGGGCCAACTTGCCTATATTTGTTGATTGTGAATAACTTAGCTGGAGAAAGTAACTGAAGGCTAGCCCATGATCAATGGAAATTGTACTGAGCTTCATTAGATGTTACCATATAGCATACACATTTAGCTTCATAGTTACAAGTTCTGTATTTTTTGGCAAACACACAGCTTTCTATATGCATACTGCAGGCAGAAAAGAAAATATAAAAAGTGCATCAAAATGGAACGAAATGTGGTGTATTTTAGAAGGGCTGAACAATTCTGATAGGAAAGAATTTATTTTTAAATCATAATCAACAATTACATTTATTTAGTCTAATAAATAACCTTTGTAAGCCTTGAAACTTGCCTTTTACTGAGCCAGACCATTGGTCCATTAGTCAGTATTGTCTATACTTACTGTGGCAATCTAAGAGAATGTTTTACTCTTAAAATAGTAAGCAGAAACAACCCTCTAACCCTTCTAGTTTCTTTCATTTGTCATAACCTCCACTAATTTGTATCTATCACCATATATTTAATAAACAACACAAAGGGTAACATGTGAACCAAAATGTCTGTATTTATTATATATTTATATTGCTTTCGTCCCAAATTGGGTTCCACAGGCATCAAAGATCCATGAAAAAGACCATTAAAATTTAATACACATTTCCTTGACTAGGAGGTTGTTAGCTAGGTCAAGTCTTAAGGAGGAATGCCTGCTCTCTCTGATGTTGCAGCAATGAACATAAGAACATACCATAAGATCAGATCATAATAACGTGAGTATACATAAATTAATCTACATAGAGTGCAGTGAAGATAGTTTTCAAATGTCAGTTTAACCTAACTATAATTGTATTTATTTGAAATATTTATATCTCACCTTTCCTATTTATCCCAAGGCAGATATGAGCATATATGTGCCAGGCAGAACAGTTTGTTCATTTATTTATTCAGTTCATTTATACCCTTGCCCTCTCCCCCTAAAGCAGTTTACATCATTCTCCTCTGTTTTATCCTCACAACAGCCCTGTGAAGTAGGTTAGGCTGAGTACGTGTGACTGGCCCAAGGTCACCCAACAAACTTCCATGGCAGAGTGGAAGTTTGAACTTGAGTCTCCCAGATCCTAGTCTGACACTCTAACCAATACACAACACAGGCTCCAGTTGTAGTGTATGTAACAAAGATTGATTCTTTTTCAGATACACATTTTTTATAACTGTTTGAGATACAAAGACATTATTACCATACAAACTGTCAATAATGCAAAGTGGAAAGATAAGGGCATGCCACTTATTAGCGGCAATCTAGTTAGCAGGCTGTAATTAACTTTGAAATAGTACTCACTAATTTCCAGATAACATTAACTATGGTTCATTGGGGAAGAAATTATGCACTCTGCTTAATGTGCAATTATAATTATTTTAAGCAGTCATTGCTCATGCTCACATTTACATACTGAACAATGATTGAAGGAAACATAACCTGAGACTGTTTTCATGGGTAGTTATTTAATTCATTATTTCAACCATCAACTTTACTGGCAGATGGTTCTTCAGCTTTTCTTTTTTTAATCTATTCTGAGGCATGATTGATGTTTCCAAAGACGTTTTAGAGATAGGCCAGTTATTTACTATGTAAACACCAAAAGCAGGTATGACCTTCATTCTAAGAACACTTGAATGATGATACCCAGTAGCTGGAACCTAAAATACTAAGTAGCTGGAATCCAAACCTTCCCATGGAAAGTACAAATGTTAAGGAAAGCCTCAATTAGACAACTAACAGTGCAATCCTAAACAAACCCTTCCTAAACCCATTGACTTCAGTAGACTGAGAAGGGTGTAATTCTGTCACAGATTGCATTATTAATCTCAACTGTGATGCAGAGTTAGCACAAAATAGAAATATAGTTGTATCCCAAATGATAAAAGTGGCCTCTTTTGTGCAAGTTTTTAAAGCTCAGAAATATTGTGGTTCTGGATAAGGACTATGGATAGACTTCTCACATGATACTAATTGTATTCCATGTGCTTTTATGACGTGTCTTACAGATCAGCCACTATTTATATGTCTGGTGAACTTGGACCATATCGGTATTCACGTGGGATTTTAAGCTTCAGTGGAATGAAGACATATCCAGATTGTTTGTGTTTTATGGTTTAGCATCACTGTGGAAAAGTTTTTTCCTCCATTGAATGTAAATCAAGCTTTCTTGGCACTTCAAGCAGCCGATGAAGTAGAATGTAGCTACTAAAAAAATGTTCATGCTGTAGGACTTATTACAATTTTGACCAAAAAGTGCTGGCAATTGTCTATATTTGTAAAATAATAGGTTTGTAATCAATCATGTAGATGAAGTATGGATAAAGAGAGAGTGTTGGTCCAGGAACTGAACAAAATTTCTGAGTGCATCCCTGTTTTTGTTATATTGATGTGAAGGTGGAAATCCGTTTTATGGTAATCTGCCCTGGCCTGTTTGTGTGGTCATTGTGGTGTTCTGTGGATGCTCCATGAAGATGAATGTGAATATGATTATTACTGTTGTGTGAAAAGATCACACAACATTCTTGTTATCATGAATTTTAACTGTCCTTGCTAGTTGTATAGAAAAATTATAGGGCTAGAATTACAAAGAAAGCTCAATAATGTGTGAACTGCAGACCAGAATTAAAAGCTGTGTATTTGTCACTCCAGTTGCAACAATAACATCTGCCTCCATAAGACCTTAATTTGAAAAAGAAATCTTATTGCTCGTATTACAAAGTGAAAATCTCTCCCTCCTCTCACTCAATTGACTTCTTGCTTAAGAGTTGGACTGCGGTACCATCAGCTTTTCTCTCAAAGATATCACTTAATCTAAACTTGGACATCTCTGGGCTTGTTGAATTACAATCCATATTTGAACAGCTGTTCTTCATTCTCCCCTTTAGGAAGTTAAAAGAAGTTCCATTTTGGTGGCTGAGAGAAAACACACATAGAGCCCAGGATGCTCTGGTCCCACTGAATGAAGAGATGCATACTTATATCCCTTTACTGTATATTGAAGCGACAAGCAATTGTAGGACTCTAAATTTAATCACACAAAGAGCCCATTTGCTCCACTGTCCATTTTGGTGAATTGTTTTGTGTAAATCAACATCCATCAGTGTCTTGTCCTGCAATCCTAAGCAGAGCTATATCCTTCTAAGTCAGACACTGACGGGTGTAATCCTGCTTAGGCTGCACTGATAGTGTCAACAAGAACCAGACCTTATTTGCTCTGTTGTTCTGTGTCAGTTTCCATGCTATGAGCAGCATGCTAGTCAAAGTAATCAATTCTTTATTTTATTTTTAAAAGGAAATAAATTGATCATCTTCCTATAACATTAAAAATAAAACCAAATGCAGTAAGATTTTTTCTGCATTGCTTTCCATACTTGTACTTTGGTTAACATCTGGATAACAGTCATGCACTCTTAACTATCTATGATTATTATTCCTAGTCTTTTTCCAACATATAATACTCAGCTGTAATTTTCAGAAAGGAATGGAAAACATTGCAAATGATCAGTCTCAAAGTTGGCTTTCTTTACTTTTCTCAGTAAAAGGTGGTTTTATCAGTTTTATTAGTTTCAAAAATTATATTGCACACTTAATTTAACATGCTAGCACTATTCAGAATCTACTTGTGTACTGTACAGGGCAGTAAACAGTCACATTTTCATACAATTGATTTGCAGAAGTAAAAACAATCTAAACACGTAAAAGAAAATATATCCCCAGTCTTGAAACCAGGTAAAACAATATTTGTGTGAAACTGCATGCATAGCACTTTCACTCAGAAATAATTCTCATTAATTTCACTAGGACTTTCACTCATGCTAGTGTCAGTAAGATTGCAACCTTTGTGTTACAGATTAAATATTAAAACACAGTTATCACTGTATAAGATCTTGGAGATGATTCTCCATAACTCCTATCCTATCAGCCTGACAACTGCCCTGCACTCTCTGGGAGCGAGTCTAAACAAGTCTACTTGGAAGTAATTTCCATTTTATTCAATGGGCCTTACTCCTAGGGAAGTGTTTTTAGGATTGCAGCCTCCAAGTCAGATAAGCTATTCTATCATGTGTGAGCCAGTACACCATGACTGAATTAGTGGGTAACCCAAAGCCATCATGGGTTGAGCCATGGCCCAGCATATGTTTACCTGTGGGAAGTATGAGGTTCATTTCATAGCATCTCCAGTTACAGGATCTCAGGTAGCAGGTGTTTGGATGTACCTTTCTCTACCTAAGACCCTACACAGCTGCTGCCAATCACAATATATGAGTCTAACTAGGTGGATCAATTGTCTGATTTGGTATAAGGCAGCTTCATATGGTTTTACGTCCAGTTTACAGTCAGTAGACCATGTACCTATGGAAGACTCTACACTATAGTTTTAGGTGGACCTTACTGGAATACCAGAATTTAAACCTCTCCCTTTAAAAATGCACTCTCAGCTGCTATACTGTTACCCAAATAGGGGTCTCCTTGCAAATTTGAGGGAATTAGCACACAAAGAGAGGCAGCCAGAGGGGGTAAGAGGCGAGTACTTTCACCTGTGTATAAGGCTATTGTTCCTCTAGAGAACTCTTTGATAAATAAGTGGATGTTTAACCAAAAGAGTTTTTATCAGAAAATAATAAAGACCAATTGCACAAAATACACACAGCATACACACACACATTCAGAACTAACTAGAAAAATGGAGGAAAAGTGAAAAGGAGTGCAGATTGGGTGATAATTATCAGTCTAGAAAAGAAGACATCCATGAGAGAGTAGCTTTGAGCAACCAGTGCTTTGTGGCGGGAAATGAGAAGCTCAGACACGCATCTGAGGGTGGGTGTTGGATCCAAAGAACACATACACAGCTATGGAGGATGGTTGCCCAATTATACTGTGGAACATACCCTGGGGCACCATTCCACCTTCTGTTCAGAAACAATAACTTAATGGCTGTCTCTGGGGTGAGATAATAACATTGGGAAAAGTTTGAATAAACCTTCCTGGGTGTTACTAAATGTAAAAGCGTGCTTGATGACCTGCAGTGGCTGGGACAGTTGAGGCTTATCAGATCCCTGAATAGCCCAGAATGGTAGACCAGGTAAGGTGAAGATCGGTAGGATGTGGAGGTGATTAATTCAGGAACTCCTGGAAGACCCTATTGTCTAAGGATCTCTGTACGTCTCCAGAGGTGTGGGGCTAAAAGCTCGTCTCACCTGATGACTCACATGCCAGTAATTTTCCAAATCCTGGCTTGGAGCTGGCAGCTATTTCATTCTTGTCATGAGGAGAGGGGCTTATGGTATAGCCATATTCATAAGTTTCCTTATTAAGTGTGAGGACAGATTCGACTGCTAACAATACAGAACTCCAATGCTGAAAAAATTAGGAAAAACAGAGGAGGACAAATAAATCCAATTGCTGTTAAGAGCTATTTACTGTCAGAATCAGACAGCTGGAACATGTGCTGTGTAATGAAGCATGAGAATCTATCTAGCTACACAGGTAGAACTTAGGGAATAGAGGAAGAGTTGCTATAACAAAATTTCACAACTGAAAGATACTGCCAAGTCCATAGACTTCAGATGAGGTTGCCTGCTCTGAATTAAAGAACAACTCCTATATTCTGTAGAATTAAGATATATGTTGAGTAAAGTAAAGACATCAAGTACACCCCAAAGAACCTGAACCATCAAGTATACCCCAAAGAACCAATTTATTTTTGGAAAAGACACACAGAGGCAATGGGCAGAAGCTGGCATTATGGAAAACCCAGAAATGATGCTGAAAACAGCAGTTCTTCTCTTTGGTCCAATAGTAACATGTAACACAGTGAAATCCTAAGCAGAGTTACTCCAGTTTAAGCCCATTGGGTCCATTAGGCTTAGAATGGGGAGTAACTGCTTAGGATTTCATAGTTACCTATGGTGTGATATTCTCTATTTTGGCACTCCACATTATCATCTGCTACTGTTGAGGGCAGGAAATATGCAACACAGAGTGTTATACATTTAGTGTATTCATTTAGTGTAGTGGTTTATAGGTAAGCCACTAAAATACCAAAGATAAAAATCACAAAACCCGTAACAATACAGTAATACTTTAACATATTTCAGCTCATTAAATATACATGTAGTTTGACATATGTTCAGCAGCACTGCAGCTACTCAGACTTAAAAGATTTAGGATAGTTATTAGGAAAACTTCCCTAACTATAAGACCAATTTCATAATGAAATGGATTGCCCAGAGGAGGAGAAAAATCTTCATTCATAAAGGTTGTTGATGGAATCTTAGAGAGACTTGTTGGGGACACTTTAGGGGGTCATTTTACAGGGTCATACCAACCTGGTCCAACAGTTGTCAACCAGAAGCCCTTTGAACTCTCATAAGCAGTGAATGATTGAAACAGCCATTCCTTGCAGTTTATTTTCAGCAGCTAATAACTAGAGATGTTCCTGCTTCTGAGAAGTTCCATTCTCAGACCCAATTCACATGTGCTATTTAAAAGTGATTTACAAGACCAGTTCTTGGCATGTACTTTGAAAGGTGGTTTTTATTGATTCAGGCTTCTGAGTTATTTGATGGCCATGCAAAACGATACACAATTGCATTTCATGCACTTTAGATGTATGTAGGATTTTAATCTTAGCTATTACAGCTGCTACTGACATATGTGCAGCCCAATTCTGTGTCAGTTTATTTGGGAGTAAGTCTCATTGAATTAAATGTAGTTTACTACCAAGTAAAAGTGTATAGGACTACAGCCCTAATCTCTGTTTTATGTGTCCTATGGATCTAGCAGCAATGACCACTTCTAACTGGCATTGGCACACACAAGGATATGTTTTGTCCATCTGTGCCAGTAGCCATCATAACATGCATCAGTTCTTTCAAGCTCTTAAGATTTGGTCCTGATTTACACATGCAAAGACTGAAGATGGTGGTGATAATATGTTGTGCTGGCATAAGGGATTCTACCACTTCAGGTTACAGCTAAAGAATCACTTTTGTAGCATTCCTATGTTTAACACTCCCTGCAAATAACAAAAACAGCACAGCAAACAAAGGGAGTTTTCTGGTACCATAATAGTCAATCTGTGAATACTTAAATCGAGACACTGGAGCCACCGACAGAGATCTTTCTACAATTTTGAGAAAACCCAAAACTTTCCAGAAAAATGGCCACACTCAAGCTTCTTACTGCTGGCATGGGTGCAAGTGGTGCCCCACCGAGGGCTGGGAGCTGGATCCCAGAACCTGACAACCCGCAGCCCAGGTGCAGGGGTAATTGTGTTAGTAGAGGGCAACAGAAAGCCCTCCACTGTGTAAGTTCATGTGGGTTACTTATTGCACAACTGGTCTGTCCCAGCAGCTGTAACTGTACAGAGTTTTTCCAGGGAGAGGCTGCCAGGGGGAGGGAAGGAGGAAAGCGGGGGGCAGGTAAAACTAGGTTGGCTGGTGTCCTAGGAGGGGAGGAAGCAGGAAAAGGGAGAGGCTAGGGGGGCTTTTGGGAAAGGGAAAGAGTAACTAGTGAGAGAAGAGGAAATGAAATACAGGTCCTTCGCTCGTTCTTTTCTATTTGTATAGAGTTCTTAAAACAATGAAAATTCAACATCCCAAACTGGAATCCTTCACCTGTAATCCGACCTGGCGAAAGCCATTTCACTACCACCTCCACTTGGCAAACTAATCTCATGCCACACATCCTTTGCCGTGTCTTCAAGGGATACTGCCATTGCCCAAACGCAATGATGAAGATAAGATTTCTGCCGGCCGCTTTGCTCGTAAGGGCGCAAGCGGCGGGCAACCGCGAGCCACTTTTATTCGCTCCTCTGAGCCACAACAAGGATGAAGACGGAGGCCGTTCCACACACACACACATCCCCTGCCCTTGAGCCAGGCGCCTTCCTCCACCGTGGCGAGAAAAGCCCGCTCCCCTCAGCCGCAGAGGAAGCGCGGCTCTTCCCTGCCCTCTCGGGGGTGCTCCGCGCACGCCCCGCCCCCGTCTGCTGTAGCCGGCCCGGCCGAGCAGGGGTGGGACGCGGCCAGGCAGGGCTTGGAGCGGAGCGTGGAGAACGCCGGGAGTTTGCGGTCTCGCTGCTCAGACCCGGGAAAGCCAAGCTTGAAGGGCGAGAGGAAGGAGCCAGCCGACGCCACCTGCACGCCCGGACGAGGCCATGGGTAAGTGAGGCAGCCGCCCCTGGCCGGCGTCGCCCTCGCTCTTCCGGGCGTCAATCCTCTTCTCTCGAAGCGAGCGGGAGCCCAGCTGAGCGTGCCGGTCGCTTCGGCAGCCGAGAGGTGCCCCGGCACCCGCGGACTGGGAAAGCCTCCTGGAAGCGGGGCTGATGCTCGGAGGCGCTGTGCGCTTCGAGGGTTGGGCACGGGAAAAGAAGTTGCGTGAGTGCTGGAGGAAGGCGCGTCCTGGCCCCGAGGAAGCCCCCGGGGGTGCTCCGGTTTGAGTGGAGGAGGGGGAACCCAGCAGGCGCGGGGACGGCGCGCCAAGCTGCGCTGATGCCAAGGAGGCCACTTTGCCTGAGTTCTTCCGACGGCCGGTTGAGCTCTGCTTGCCACAAGAGGCTTCCCTGCTGTGGGATTTATACCCTGCTCAAAGCCTATGATCCTTGCTCACGTAGAAGATGGTCTGCAGCTGTCTGCAGCTACTTGTGACACAGCCCCTCTGCTGCTGCTGTATGTGTATTTCCCAAACAGTCCCTGCCCGCATCTAATTTTCTTTTTTTTAAAAATCAAATTTTAGCATAGTTTCAGTCCAACATTTCTTTCAACATAGCTAGGTTTTGAAAGTGAAGGGCTCAGGAATTTGAAGCTAAAACTGGTACAGCATTAACTTTTTAAGATACTTTTGCCTACTGAACAGAATTAAGTGGTCATACTTGGCAATAAGTCATCAGTCCAGACTTGCCTATTGGTTGAGGCTAGTTTGGCTTCAAGGCTTCTTCATTAAAGACGCAGCCAATTGATCTACTCTGCAAGTCAAGGACCCGCTGGGTGTCCTTGTGAGAGAGGCTGCGCTTGGATCTTTGAGCAAATGACGTTCTCACTCCCCCCACCCTTCTCACATTTAAAAACAATATTTAACTATCATTAATGCTCCTGGGATATTTGAATAACTGTGTGCTGTAGTTTAACATTTATATTTAAGAGAAAATGGCAAGGACTTTCCTAATTTATTCCAGCTGTAGAAGACACACACACACACTCCAGTACTTCATGGCGTGTTATGAGGATCAGATACAGTATAGGTACACCCACACATTTCAAACTTGAATAGTCAGCAAAAATGTCTAAGACCCTGCCAGAGACTTTGCTTTACTATAAATGATCATCAAATAAATGTCCAGATTTGGTGACTAATCTGTTAATCTGTACAAAACAGTTCTAGACTGAGGGTCTGTTCATCTTTGGGATGAATGCTTCAGACCCGGTCATCTCTCAGGCTACATAAGAATACAAATTTAGCTTAGATGGAGGACTCTAAGATGTGAGTGACATTAGCAGGTGTCAAATAACTAATTCTGCTACTTTAAATGTATAGTGCAGTTCTATCACAATAGATTATGTGACAAAAGTTGCATAGGTATCCTAACTGGAATTTATTTTGGATTTTTTTTTAATGCCTGTATGAATTTTCTTTTTTTTAAATGGTGTTTAGTGTCCAAACAAAGCAGGAACTCAATACAATATATGTATTTAAAAGGATGAAATTCTGGAGGTAAATAATAGCAATCAGTTTAAGCGGGTTTCTGGAGTGTGTACTTAGAACTCAGAAAGTTAAGAACTGACATAGCTCATGTTTGCAAACTGGGGGCAGGGGGCAAAATTATCGTGAACTTTATTTGTTGCATACTGTGATCATACTTATCCTTTTTTACATTCAGTAAGACAATAAGATCTCTTTTCTCTAAAATATGCAGTATTCTTATTACAAAATAATTGGGATCCGGCGTACAGATGAATCTCTGACTATTGTACAGTTTTTGGATTTACAAGGGTAAAATAATTCTATTAGGTTCTGAGTAAAGCAAAAATTTAACAGGAAAAAAACATTTATAAAGTGTTATTGGAATTCTTAGGCACCTTGCCTTAAACAGAAAACTAAGGCTGTCATCCTGTCTACACTTATGTGGGAGTAACCACCACAGAATTCACTGGGAATGTTTACATTCAAGTAAACATGGACAGGAGTGAGCTGTAAGTCTACAATCCTAAGTGTACTTACTAGGCAGGGAGAACTTAATGGGACTTGCTTCTGAATAGATATGACAAGGATTGCTCTCTGTTTTATATTGTGTTACCTGGGAGGATTGTAAGTACTAATGGCCACAATACTTTTTATCTGTTCCTATACCTATGTTAATATGCACACTGCTATGCTTGTCATCTGTGTCTTGCTTTATTTTAAAATTGTATACATCCTACTTGGCCAAAGCGACCATGAAATCAGCTAACTTTAAGGTTTATTCCATTTTTTGTATTTGTCCTGAATTGTAATATGATTAAAAGAAAATCTCTCTTTTAATTGGCTGGTGGATGCAGTCTCCATCCCAGTGAAGTCTATGATAAAAGTGTCATTTTATGCTCATTGAGTTGTTGTGCATTTGCTGGCCTCTGTCCAGTTCTATATCCATATTTTTTTAAAATGCACCCAGCCTGCCTAATGAGGCTTGGGATAAACATTATGGTTGGATATGTCCATGTGATTTGGCTGTGTGTGCTGAAGAGAATGTTTAAGAATGACTTTCCCTTGCTAGATCTCTGTGTCTGTACTCTTTTTACAAGAAACGTTCTTAATAATTTTATATAGCTTTATGGGCACTCAGCAAAACATATTGTCAGCAATCTTGGGATAGTGTTTAGTTCTTTGCAGCTGTAGAGCAGAAATGGACAATTTAAAAAGCGAAGAAATCTTGGAAATGTTCATCCGCAGCCTGAAGCAGAGTTAGACCATTCTAAAGTTCTAAACCCATTTTGTTTGATGGATTTATTTATTGAAAATACTTATATGCCTCCTTTCAACCCAAATAGAGTCTCCAAGGTAGTGAACATTAAGACATTAAAAACATTTAAACAGCATTTAAAATGTATTTGCAAATATTTAACAATGCAGTAAAAACAAACACAGTAAAAAATCTTAACATATTGGTGAAAGACAGTGAGAGAGGGTGACAGATAAAAGTCCCTGAGGAGGTAGTTCCCACATTTTGGTGCCATGACCAAGAAGGCCCTATCTCAGGTTGCTACCCGTCTCAAATGCAGGGAGCACCTGAAGCAGGGCCTCCTAAAATGACTGGAGTGGATTAGTAGAGTCATACGGGAGAAGGCTTTAAAAGTCAATACCGGCATTTTGAATTGAGCCCAGAAGCAAAGCAAATTGAGATCTAGTGTGGATGGAACAAGACCAGATATGGCCCCTGTAACTCACTCCAGTCAGCATCCTGGCTGCTACATTCTGTACCAACTGTAGCTTTCAGACAGTCTTCAAAGACAGGCTCATGCTTTGCAGTAATCTAAATTGGATGTTACCTGGGCATGGACCACAGTGGGCAAGATCTTTCTCACCCAAGAAGGGCTGCAGCTGGGTGAGAAAGGGCTGGGTGAAAGACGCCCCAGCAACCACTGCTACCTGTTTATCCAAGAGGAGGCCATGGCCCAGTAGCACTATGAACCTTCTTTTTAGGGTTAGAGTGCAGCCCATCCAGAACAGGAGACCTCTCCATTTCTAGGTTGAGCCTACACCCCGCCCCCTCCAAGAAGCACCTTTATTTTGTTGGGATTAATTTGTTAGCCCTCATCCATTCCAAATATGCCTCCAGGCACCTGTTCATGGTTTCCAGAGCCTCCCTGGGGTCTAATAGGAGTGCAAGCTAGAGCTGAGTGTCATCTACATATTGGTGATAACTCAGCCTAAATATCTGGATTATCTCTGCCAGTGGCTTTACGCAGATGTCCCCCATGTTTTTCAACAAGATAGAACCTTGCGGAGTCCCACAGGCCAGAGGCCAAAGAGTAGCAGTCCCCCAGCACCACACTATGAAACCTGCCTTTGAGGTAGGGCCAAGACTACTTCCTAGTCCCAACCCTGAAAGGCAGTGCAGAAGGATCCCATGATTGATGGTATCCAAAGCTGCCAAGAGATCCAGGAGAATTAACAGAGTTGCACTCCCCCCATCCATCTCCCTCACAAGTCATTCACTAGGGCAACCAATGCCATTTCAGTCCTGTGCCCAGGCTTAAACCACATTGGAATGGATCCAGACAATCCACTTCATTCAGGAATCCCTGAAGTTCGCCAGCCACCACTCATTCAGTTGCCTTGCTCAAGTAGTTATGCAGCTCTCCTGAGTCCAGAGTAAGTTTTTTCAGGAGTGGATGCAACACTGCTCTCTTCGAAGCAGAGGCAACTACCTCCTCTCTCAGGGAGTTATTTACTTCTCCCAGACGCAATCTGCCAAAACCTCCCTTCCCAACAGATTTAAGCAGCAAGGAGGGGCAAGGTATACAAGCAGGTGCTAGGTCTCACACTTCCAAGGATCTTGTCCACTTCCACAGACTGAACAAGCTGAAAGATATCCCATGCAAGTGGACAAATGTGGCTCTATGGGACCATCCAATTCTGTCACTGCTAATATAGAATCTAAATTGGAGCGAATATGAGAGATTTTATCTTCAAATTGTTTAGCAAAGTAATCACAGCCATAGGCCAGAACCAAGGAGGCTCTTGATCACATGGAAGGGTTCCATGGGTCTACACTGTGTGGATGCAATGATAGCATAGAAATATTGTTTCTTTGTTTCCATGACTGCCACGGAGTAGGCTTTAAAATGAGCCCTTGATTGTGCCTTGTCAGATTTATCCTAAGTCCTTCTCTAGTTGTCTCCTGCCTTTTCATTGTCTCCATCAGTAAACCAAGGGGCTGCCCGGGCTCTTAGACAGGAGAGAGGGTGCCTAGGAAAAATCATGTCAATTGTCTGGGTCATTTCCTCCTTCCATAAACCAACTATCAACAGGAGTGCTGACCATATCAACAGGAAAATCCTCTAATGCCCTCTGAAAACCAGTCAGATCCATCAGGCTATGGGGGCAGATCATCTTAATCAAACCCCCCACTCACTTCTGTGTCTAAATCCTAGTAAGTAGTGATCTGTGCAGTCCTATGCAGTGTTAACACAGTTTAAAGTAATTGTTTTCACTGAGCTTAGACAAGGGATTCTGCAAATTTTGCAGTCAAACTTGCTGTGTTCAGAGGTGGTGATCGGTCCATGTGGTTCATGCCAACCAGCTGCCAATGCCTGATGAAACAGTTTGCATCTTTTTTCTCTTTTTGTTGCAAAATTGCACATGTGAAAAGATTCGGCTGATTCAGGTTCAGATTGATCAGCAGCCATTAACATCAATAAAAACTACTTGCAATAAGACACCAAAGGGTAGGGTTTGAAACACAGCATTTATTTGTGACTGATTTATATGATCTAATTGTCAACTTATACAATTGCCTGCAAGGCTGAGCAGTTATGCAGCATGAACAGGCAGTAGAACTCAACTGGGCTGTTTGAGAATGCACATACACAAAAAACGTGTTGTGTTGTACTGCATAGTAGGAAAGAATGCAGCAAAGCAACATGCTGAACGCTTGTGAACTGATCAACAAGCAGTTGGACCAATTGCTCAAAAATCAAGAACTGTTGCAAGCTGGTGAACACAATGCAAGCCAAACCAAACCAGTTGGAATTCAAGCATTCCCGACTTAACTAGAATAACACTGCACAGGGATGCATTGCAAGGTTATTGGAGTTGAGTAACTGCTACCAGATCAACTACGTATATTTCATTGCCTAAGACAGAAATATTGGTAGGCATGCTATTAAGAATGTAGGATGCATTTTTTAAATTGAAGGCCTATGATAACTGCTTAATTGCTTCCACACAGGGTTTGAAACTGATTAATTGTTATGGATTTCGGGAGGCCATTTGTTCTATTAAGATGCATTAATGCTGTAAAATAAGAAGATGCTTTAAATGTTTATTGACTAAATTAAATCACTGAACTGGGGTAGTAGGGAAGAATATTGATTAAAATGTAGAGAGAAGGCTCCATAAAGGGTACCATCATGAGGAAAGGAGGGAAGGCGTGACTGATTGTGGTATGTTTCTCAGATATTCTTCTAGTTAGTTCTGGTATTGAAGTGTAGATATATTATGTTTTCAGTGTACATTTGTTTAGCTTTAATGGTTGAAAACAATTACATATGAAATGAGAGGAAAAAAGATTCACTAAATAAAATTATCTAATTTTCTTAGCCATTTAGAGTCATTTACCCAGAAATGGTTTATGAATATGACATATGTAGAATAAGATTCTTACAGAGCTTAGCCTTCCGCATGAATAGTCTAACTTTTATAACTTATATCCATCAGTACCATTGATGTACACTTAGGATTTGAGAATGCTTATAGCAATGATGGTTATGTTTTCTATATCTTTCAAGTTTACACTTTTTAAAAGTGATAAATGCAACCAGGGGAATTCAAGCAATGGTTTCTCATTTAGCCAGTGAATACTGATTATTTATTCAATTTTTTTTGCATATGACTTCTATTTGTTGATCTACAGATGCTGTTTGTTGACCTAACATGGGGCCAAACTAGATGTGATAGCATCTATGAGTCTGACCTGTGAATGCCACCACCATTTTAAAGCAATAATAAAAATGCTGCAAGGGCTGAACCTGAAATTAGATTATATATAGACAGGTTGTGTCAGGGATTTGCACTCTGGGCAAAAATCCATGTGAGTTGGAGGTTCTCCTCAATTCCTGCATGTGTGGTGCTTGAATCAGAATGGGGCAATGGTGCATGTGAAGAAGAGTGTGTAGTCTCCAGCTCTCCTCACCATTTTCCTCACCGGAAACAGTCTGGCAAGCACAGTCCCTGGGATACAATTGGATTTCCCCAGCAACGCAAGTATTTCAGGTTAGGAAAACATCATGGGGGAAAGCTGAAGCCCTTTCTCCACTTGCTCTATGATCCTGATCTGAATCAGCATGAGGCACATGGAAAATGAGGAGAACCTCCAACTTACTGGACTGTTACGCAGGGTGGGGTTCCCAGACCCAACCTGTGTGGACCATAATGTGTGGATCAACTGCCAGTGGGCACTGATCCAGTACTAGTTATGGGCAGCTAATTGCATATAGATACAACTAGTAGCTCTAGAGGAGGAAGTGTGTTCCCAAGCACACTGAGGCACAATCAGCCAATTCATTGGGGCCGTGATGAGCATCCAGAAGTGCCTGTTTATTGGCTGTGCATGGCTGTAATCCTTCCATGTATACTACAGTGTACTCAGTGATATATTTTTAGAGATAAAAGTTCCTAAAAGCACCCAGTCTAGTCCTAAAGAGAAATCCAGTTGCTTGAATATTTGCAATTCCTGTGCATTTGATTTCATTTGGTTAATCTTCACGCTTAGAATTTGGACAGAGATTTCTTATGAGTCTCTTCATTAAATGTTTTGTTGAGCTGTTTCACATTCTTGTGGAGTATTTCTACTGTGTGTAGTGGAGTAAGAAGCAGGGTACTGTTGCTAGCTTATGCCCTCAAGACTGTCCTTGCTTAAACAGTTCTAGGTCAGATAAACAGGCAGCATATGGGAGCCATACTACAGCAGTCTGGTTGTTCACTGTGAGGCGAAACTGGAGCCTTGCCTGTACTAGAAAGCATGGAGAGAGGATGATACTGTTGTCTGTTACAGGGTGGAGATCACTATTCACATGTTATTACTGTGAAAGAAACCATTTTAAAGAAGGAGGCCCTTCTGTCTTACTATAAAATGCTTACTAATAATTTTCCTTATGCCTCAGACAGATGGAAATGACCGTTTTGACCAGGATGTACAAATAAAGCTGTAGTCAGCAGTTAAGTTACAGAATTTCTACTGTTTTTAGAATTCCAAGCCACTTAACTCATATATCCATGATTGTTGCCAACCTCTAGGTGTAGTCTGGTGATCTCTTGGACTTATAGCTGATCCCCAAATGACAGAGAAAATGGCTGCTTTAGAGGGTGGACTCTGTGGTATTATACACCACGAATGCCCTTTTCTTCTCTAAACCCTGCCCCATCCAAGACTTTTCCAACCTAGACTTGGTAATCCTTTGTATTCTCTTTGTACTAAATAAGTCAGGTTTTGTTAGAATTGATTGGGGAGACAAGGAAGGTTATGCAAGTTAAGTTTTCTTAGCAGTATTCATTAGCGATATTGATGCCAGTGCTTAACCAAAGGAAGTTTCACCAGCAAATCACATTAATGGAAACTGTCCAATTACAGCAAATGTTGGATCAGAGCCAAAACATTAATGGTTCAGAAGACACAACAGTATAAAAAAACCATCCATCTTTAAACTTTACATTGTGATGACCAGATGAAATGTTGCGCTGTACAGATCTTTCTTAGAGGACAAGAACGACTTTTCTAACTGAAGCTTCAGGGTGCAAGATTGTCATCTTAGTTCTGGTAACTATTTCTATACCTTATATGAATACTATTAGGTTAGGAAATTAGTTGATGGGCATGACAGACTGTGCTTTTTAAGAGCCTGGAAGTGCTGTACACACAGCTGCAGGACTGTTAAGAGTTAATTCCTTACACAATCAGAGCTTTGAGTGACAGGCTACTCCAATGAATCTGATGGGTAGCATACTCTGGAAAGAGGAGGGGCTGTTTTCAGCCCTCATTGAGAGGAATCCAGTGTGAAGAGTGGTGAGATGCAGTCCTAACTGAAAGCAGTTTAACACTGACAAGAGAACTGGGGAAAAAGTTGGCAAGGAAGATTGGGAAGTATGTGCAAACTCCCATTCGGGCCAAAGAAAGGGGATAGATCTTCTAAGGAGAGGAGACTTTCCCTACCCAGTTAAATAGGGAAGTAACTCTAGAGAATGAAGAGATCTCTTGTTGGGTGTGGTTGGAAACTGCCTTTTGGAGGCCTTAAGATTCAGTCAAAAACTAAAGGAAAGCACTGGTGTGTGAAGAGAAGGGGACTGGGGTACTAAAAAGTGGGTACCAGCATTCTTAAATCCAAAAGAAAAAGAGGATCCTAAAAGAAAGTGTACTAGAGTACTTGGGGAAAACCCAGGAACAAAAGCCTCTAAACATAAGAATTTAAGTATCTGTAAAGAGCATAAGAACTAAAGTCTGTGCATGTACTGATTTTACCTCAGAACATAGAGATTTCTATGTTGAATTACCTCAGAAATTTTCAACCCCTAATTTCCTCTTACCTTTTCCCTCAAAAATAAACATAATAGTTACTTTTATATTTTAAAAATGCCTCTGGTGCCATTTCTTCTGTTTAAGGACAAAGAAGAGAGAAAGAGGAGGAGGGAATGCCATAATGGGAGAATTGTACTTTGTCAGTTCTGAGTCTCACTTTTGCTGTTGGTTATTTTTTTTTAGTAAGAGATCAGTCAAGCCACCATTCTCTTTTGAAATAACAGTGCATCTGAAATGATGTTGGTCTGCTGTCCAAGGTTTGGGGTCAGTATTATACCAGCACTGATCTCAGTAGACCTCTTCTTCTATAACTTCCAGAAATTTAGGTGTGGAACAGAATTTATGAGATGTCCTGGAGGGCATCCATATTTTTCTCATCTGTGCATATCCTCTGTGTCTCTTAAAATCAGAAAAGACCCCAAGAGCTAATTAAAGTAACGATTAGTAAATATTCTGCCCGTGCCCTGGGGCACTAGGGTCCTTGTATTGTTCACGAAAGCACACTAAATTGATTAAGGACTGCACAACAAACCTTCTTCTTAAGTGTTACAGTGGGAGACTGTATTCCTGGGTAACAGTTGGATCTGGCTGCTCAATAGCTGTTTCTGACCTCCCTTCTTCCACCTTCTTTCTCAGACTAAACCTTATTGCAAGCATGAGAAACAATATTGTAGCCACATCCTTGGCATGGGAATTATTAAAGGGAATGGGAGCCAGAATAGTGGAGGAAATGGGCAAGCCAGACTGCCCCCCCTCCAATTCTAAGGAACATAGCTGGGGAATACTAGAGGAAAGCTGATTATACAAACATTAGCTGTCTGCATCACTGTCTTTGCTTAATAAGGTTAATGGCACTTTTTAAAAGAAAAGATGACAGGCATTCCTTAACAAGCACTTGAAAAAATAACTTAAAGTATATAATGGTGACAAATTTTAGATAACTGCCTGTTGCCAAAAACACACACACAGTCATTTGTCACCTTTTCAAGAGTAACAATTTATTGTGGCATAAGCTTGCATGACTAGAGTCCACTGCATTAGATATATGAGATTTTGCTCTCATTCATAGTAAGAGTTAGTGGTTATGTTAGTGACTGCGTTGATGAGTTAGTGACTATTTCTGCACACAGCTGTTGGGGAATATATTTCTAATTTTCTAGAATAAGAGTTTCTGTGTGTAATTTAGACTGGGAAAGGAGAGACAACTGTGTTTGTGTTTAAACTGTCCTTTCTTCTTCTGAACAGCTGGAGGCAAATCCTGAAAGAAAAGCAGCCCTCTTTCTTCCTATTCAACTGTACATTTTGTCTGGGCAGGATTAAAAACCCTTTGTGAGACACAGTAATGGTAAAATCTGATTAGTATTGGTCATTAAAGTTGGCTACATTTCAATTGTGAATTCTTTGGTCCATTCCTCTCTAAATCTTCTGTTGTTATATGTGTGTTGATTTTTTGATCTGTATGAAAAATATTGTTTGTCCCGTTAGGATGAAAAAATATTCAGTAAGCTTGAAGTTTTATTATGTCTTTAGTGCAAGTCTTTCAACTCTCATTTGAAGTATAAAGTTATTGTAATTTGCTTTCTCTTGTTGGTGTTATAACTCTTTAAGAATTGGGACTGAAAAGTAAAGGGTCCGTTCATGCTTCTTACTGTCCTTCCTTTCTGTATTATTGCAGAACAGCCACCATACACTTTTGGCATGGAGTCCAAACCTATTAGGCAGGCACTCTGTTGTTTCCATGTTGGAACTAATAATCGATAGTTTGCAGTGCAATGAGTTGTGATACCCTTTTACGTTAAGGATAAAAACATGCTGGACTATAGAGTTGAATGTCCTGAGGAGAGGTTTCACTGGCTTTGATCAAATGTTACTTAAATCAGTTGACTGTTGTTTTTAAAGCTGTTTCTGAAGTTGGATATGACAATTCTACCTATCAATTTTTAAGACTTTTAAAACAAAATGTATATGTAAAAGTTGTAGTTTGCACTTTATGTATTCTAATTTCTTGCTGCATTAGTTATAAAACCATTATGTATCATTCTGCTGGGTTTAAAAGTTTGTACACTAAATCAAAAATACATTATGCTCAATAAATCATTTCTGAAATCATAGAATCTAGAAATCTTTGCATTAAGCTTCAGCACTGTCACAAAGTCACTCATTCCTGGGTAGCTGGCCATTCTGGGGCCCAGTACACCTGTGAAGGATGATGTTTCTCTGGACTTTTGCCCCTTTCTTGCCTGTGGTACATCCTGGAAGAAGAAAATGATTTTGTATGTACTATGTATGTCCATTAGACTGACAAAATAGAAAATGAGTGGAACACAGTAGTGAGATACATTTCACTTCTAAATATGGCAAAATTGTGATGTGAGGTCACCTTAATAAGGTACAAATACTCAGACTGTGATTTAGGAGCGCAAATAAAATTACAATATAAAATAAACTCCAGCTTTATCCTTGTTGACTTAATATGTTCCATTGAACATAGCTGGCTTCCAAGCAAGAATGCTTAGGATTGCAGGCTTAATTTATATGCTGTTTTGTAGTTGGCATGTGTGCGTGGTCCCTGCATGTGGACTTCTCTGTGGCCTCTGGCACTACCGGAAACAAGATGCTTGACTAGATGGACTGTTGGCCTGATCCAGCAGAACTCTTTATGTTCTTATGGCTAAAAACTCATTTTCAGCATTTGGAAGCCTTTTTTGGAAAAAAAAATCAGTGCCAAAATGAAGCAAAGTTTGTATTGCTGTAAGTGAACAGACTGTGAGTAAAGAAGATCAGGCTGTTTCACACAGAGAACTACAAATAAATACAATGATTCATTGTAAGCCTTTTAGTAAAGATGTAGAGTGTTTTATTCAAAAAATATAGTAGTGCCCAGATACGATCAATTAGCTGACAAGAAATCAGTTCAAAGGAAAGGTACACTGGATGAGATTCTTAACTTGCTGTCTTGTATATCTGACAAATATTGATTTTAGTAATGTTGTTTAGAAGTAAACATATTGATGAGATCACGTCTTTTTACAATGCCTCCCGTCTTGTTTGCTCAGGGAGATTAGCAATTCCTTTGACAGGTAGGCTGCCATGCTTACTGCTGAGGCACCATTTTGACTTCCGTGTGCAGTAGACTAGGCTGTAAGTTTTTGTTAGATCATATCGCTTACATTTGTGATGGCGTTGGCAAGGCATGAGTTGCCATGCTAATTCTTCCCCCGCTCTATGATGAAAACTCATACCAAAGGAATTATTTCCCTCTGTGATACCTTCGTATATGATGTCTTTATTTATTAAATTATTTCTATGCTGCCTTTTATATTGAGTTGGGAGAAAAGGCCTGTCAAAAATTTGTGGTAGTGGTGGGATTTGAACCTACACCATCAAAATGATGGTAGCCTAAATTCAATATTCTGTGCATGTGGAGCAGCAAGATTTGGGAAATAACTCTTCCCTGGCATTGTTTCAAGCAGGAAAATGTTTGGGGGAGAGGTAGCAGGAGCCCTTTCTTCCCCCCTCCCTGCGCTAGTGTTCTGTTTGGGCTCTCCTTTAGTTTTTAAAAGCCATTCTCCACAGCTGCTGTCTGACTGTGGGGAACCGGAGTTGAGTTGGGAACCCAGACCCAACTTGTTAAAACCCTGAATGTGTGGTTTGGCTCTAAAGATACACACTGTAAGATAGGATAGAGCGTAGCAGTTTGAAGTTGTCTTTCTTTAGCATTAAGTATAGTTACACTTTTGCTTTTAGAAAACAAACGCGTTTATACTTTGAACTTTCATAAGTATAACAAATTGTACAATTTTATATTCTAACTAAATTATAAACGATGCATTTTATGTTGTTAAAACAGTAAAATAACTTCAGGCTTGATAAGAAAGTAAAGACTTCATATATTCCAGTTTATCTCCAAATTTCTGCCACCCTAGTTACCCCCCCAACCATATTGTGAACATTTCTAGAAATTTTACATCTCTATTGCTGCTCAAGGTCTTTACATGTATTTATGGACATAAGGGGGCAGGGACTGCATTTAACCATGTTGTGGTATATAATTGCAGGTGATGTTCGGCAGCTGGTTCAGGTTCCTCATGATAGTGCATTCAACATAAGCCTATTAATATTAGCGTACAAATATACATCACACATGTACATCATTTATGAAACAGCTGTTAGATATAGTTTGACTAAGCCTCATCTTTCTCTTGTTATTCTGTTTAAAAATCAATAACATAATAATAATATTCTATTTATATACTGCCCTTCAGGACAACTTAACGCCCACGCAGAGCGGTTTACAAAGTATGTTATTATTATCCTCTCAACAAACACCCTGTGAGGTGGGTGGGGCTGAGAGAGCTCTGAAAAAGCTGTGAGTGACCCAAGATCACCCAGCTAGCTTCACACGGAGGAGTGGGGACTCAAACCCGGCTATCTGGGTTAGTGTTCTGCCGCACAGACTGGCTTTCTTGACTTAAGAGAACATTATTATGAACAGAAAAGTTATCGGAGGAAGTGGCCCCAGTTTTCTCAGTAAAAAAGTTCATGAAATTGTCATATAATCTTTTCTAGGATTTTATTTTTATCATGTGTACTTCTACACTACTAATTCTTGCACTGATTTTTAAAAAGTTTTAATGGAAAACACAAATTAACTTTCAAAATCTTTTAGGAGTACCATATAAGATTTTGTTTAAAGGGTTGCAGGATTTGAATCTTGTGGCACCTTTCAAACCAACAAGATTTTCAGATTCAAAGGAGAATTGGAGGAGATCCCTGAGCCCTTTTAAAGGACTGAATTCCTGCAATTCCACCACATTTGAAAATTACCCTTAGGTGAAAAGCACAATTTAAGTTAATAGAAGGTGACCTATAATGGTTTAACACCAAGAACCTGCTTTACAAAGATGAACTTCATATGGCTTCTCGAGTGGGAGTCCTAATGGATGTTTGCACAAGCTACATTTCCAACCCAGTGTGTGTACTACCAAATGCAAAAAGAAGCAAGGTTAAGGGATTTGTAAAGGAGAGGACAAGACTAGGGAGTATCCTGCCTTCTGGTGACTGTTTTTACCTAACCTTGGGTTCTGAGATTTTTTTTGCTGATGTAAGTGTGAAAAGTAGTTGGGGGAACAGTAACAGAGGAAGAGCAGTGAGCAGGGTAAGATTTAAGTTCTCACTGCTTTCTCCCTAAATTTCTTCACTGTTGACATACATAATTCTGTGTTGGCTGCCAGATATGTGGTGTTATAATTTGGTTCTGTTGCATGAAATAGGTAAGTGCAGGAGACCATGGGTAGGAAACACTTATTGGTAATTGTTCTCTTTCTACTACATCTTCAGGTATATTTAATTCCTATTTGTTCTGCAAATTGTAGTTTTCGCAAATGATCGCAGTATATTAAATTACAAAACAAACATCTTTAACAACATAAATTTTGCAAAGTAACGTTTACAAGAAAATATCCTGATTCACTTTTTCAGTGTATTTTTGTATACTTGTGGTTGTGGAATTATATGAATTACAAATCAATCAATTAGAATGCTCACCTGTGCAGTCAGAAGGACATAGATTTTGGCTCTGTAGAAGGCATTGCAAAATTTGCCAGCTGTTCTTATGTCTAGTTCTATCCAATTTATTTTCTATTGGAGGAGAAGAGAGTAACTTGTGGATAGATGCACAAATTTCTGCAGAAGTTAGGAGTAAAGAACAGGTGGGATCCATTTCAAAATATAAATGCCAAGGTGGATGTCTGCCAGTGCTGCAGTTCTCCAAATGGAAAGGGCATTGTCATGCCCAACTCGTTTCATATAATGACAAGCAACTCGAGGTCCATTGGGACATATACAGACACAAGCCAGTGTGTAGCTCAAAGAAGCAAAACTGTTGATATTTTTGATTATGCTCTATAAGCAAGTGCTTGCAGTTCCTTCTCTCCTTCCCAAATGTTGGATGTGCTTGTCATCAAGGCAAGACAGCAAAAGTGAATAGAAATTGTAGCCTAACTAGCAATATAGTCCATGTAGAAGGTCAACAGGCATGAGCTGGTTCTCCTATAATGTGCATCCATTGCCATCTTCCACCAGCAGGTGAAGACCTTTTTGTTTGGTTTGGTGTTCCCTTGTTGGCCATTGTTCCTGTTTATGCTTTTCATTGTTAATATGCATGTATTATTTTAAAGTTGGTTTTAATAATTTTTAATGTTCGCCACCTTCAAGGACCTCATTGGGTAGAAAAGCAGGATAACAAATAAAATAGATTTTGGTACATCCTTTTTCAGGCAGAAAATGAAGGACCTCCCCCCTGCCCCCTATATTGTATAGGCTTTCTGCAGATATCCAAAAGTGTGTAGAGGTAAACCTCTCTAGAAATAAAAGAATTTTATACCAGTGATCATTGGGGTTAGGATATTAACCAACTATTGGTTAATGGATAACAACTGATTAACTCACCTACCTTCCCACCCCTGTAAAACAAAAGTTGTCTTAGCTGTCTGAAATGCTGAACCGCAGAAATAAAGCTTTGCTGCCTGCAATGTTTGGCACTTTTTAACGTCAATGTGACCAGAAATGTTCTACTGAGAAGCCTTGACTTATACATATGAACCATAGCCACAGGCAAAAGGAGAGAGAGTAAGAGCTTTTCCGTCTGCTTGCCCTTCTCAGCTGTCATTCATCCCTCTGTTACTGACCAGACACTCTGCAGGAGGGGAACGGGAGGGAGTCTCTTAAATTGGTTTGCTTTCACCATTTTTGTATTTTGTGTTTCTTCATGAGACATCTTGGCTTATCTGTCTTTTTCTAAGAAAGGAAGATGGGGATATAAATATAACCCAATGTGTCATATTGATAGTGTTCGAAAACTAATTCTCTGTTGTCAGTTTTCCCCTCTATGATTACAAGTTTTCACAAACATGTATTGTAATCTTGGCCACATCTTTGTATCTAAAACTGCGAAGGATCTTCTAGGATTGTATATTTGTGACATAAATAGCTGTTGATGAGACTCTGGTTAGGCAATTACTACTTTTTGTGAATTATCTCTTGAAGGTATAATAAGGGGATGTTGTGCTTTAAACAGCATCGGGCAATGAAACACAGCTGGGATACAGTGTTAATTTTTGCTGTATGGGTGTAAGTTCAGAAGTCAAGTGCAGGACAGTATTTTATGCCTCTTGAATGAGTCTCCTTTAAAATGGTACAGTATCTATTTACTCAAACTAGCTGTGACTCTGGGACATCTACAACTAGTCTTGGTGGTGGCATTTTAAAACTAATTCCATTCAGGGCCATGAAGGGGCAAGAGGACTCTGTTCCCCAGTACAAGTTTGTCACTTAATTTTAGGGCTGTTACAAAACAAAGGTAGCAGTTTTGATCAATGAAATCTTAAGGGGGGGAGGGGGCAGCTGGTTTCCATCACATGAAAGAAGGTAATATTTAATTGCATCATGGAGAGGGAGTCTACGCAAAATCTGAGTTTGGGCACTGCTGTCCACACATGCAGATCATTAATTAATTGCTTCTGTATGTGCGGCAAACAATAGTTTGTTAATAAGACTGAATCATTTATTCTCTTCTTTCCAAATTCTGGTTTTAAAAGTAAATCAAAGTTCATTGATAAGGGCTTTTAGAAAAAATTACTTCTCTCAATGGTGGTATCAGTTATATTATGTTTAAATCTGTGCATGGATATGAAACGGGTCTTCCTTCTAGAAGAAATCTATCATATCATAACTTTGCATGTGGTTCAAAGATCAGCATCAAAATACACGAGCTGCAAATTGTTTTTGTTTGCTTATATTTTCCCTCTGCCTAAGGCTTTTGTCTACTACTCTTCTTGAAGAGGCTGGTAAATAGATTCTTCATGTGCTTGACTTATTCTTTCTAGAAATGCATATCACTTAATTGATGCTATGCTCTACTATGGCCCTACCATGAGTTGCCAGGGGACTGCTGGATAGCAATAGAATCATAGGGTTGGAAGGAATCTCTAGGGTCATCTAGTCCAACCCCCTGCACAATTCAGGAAATTCACAACTACCCCCCCTCCAAACTGCCCCAGTGACTCCTGCTTCATGCCCAGTAGATGGCAAAACACCTCCAGGATCCCTAGCAAAACTGGTCTGGGAAAAATTGCTACCTGACCCCAAGGTGGCGATTGGCATTACCCTGGGCATGTAAGAAGGTCCATGAGAACTAAGCACTGATGTAACCCATTTTGCCCTTGCCCTCATGATTTGCCCAAGTTCACAGAATCAGCATTGCTATTAGATGGCCATCTAGCCTCTGCTTAAAAACCTCCAAAGAAGGAGAGCCCATGACATCCCGAGGAAGCCTCTTTCACTAAGGGACCTCTCTAACTGTCAGCAGGTTCTTCCTAATGTTTAGCCAAAAACTCTTTTAATTTAATTTCAAGCCCTTGGTTCTGGTCCAACCTTCTGGGGCAGCAGAAAACAACTCTGCACCATCCTCTATATAACAGCCCTTCAGGTACTTGAAGATGGTTATCATATCACCTCTCAGTCATCTCCTCTCCAGGCTAAACATTCCAGTAGTTGGATGATTTGATGTACGTTGTAGTTGTTTTAGTGCTGATCTATGGAACTGCAATATTGTAAATGTGAATCTAGAAGAGCTAAATAATCTGGGTTTTTTTTTTTACTGAAAAGTGTCTACTTCACCTTCCAACCCACAGGATTCTCAAGGTCATTGCAAATAATTGAAGAATATACTATAGGACCTAAAATGTATTAATATTAAATCCAAACAAACAACAAACCAGCACTTGGTAAAAGGAAACTGCCTGGGTGACTAAAAACAAGTTTTTGCTTGATGCCTGAAGCTCAGGGAGTGAATGCCTCTGATGAGGGGGCTACAACAAAAGAATGCCCTTTCTTCTGTAGTTACTCATGTTGCTTCTAATAGTGAGGTCACACAGGACAAAGATTCTGAAGCTTTGCAGGAGTGCTGCCTATTGCAAGAACGTTATTGATGAAAGTACGTGTTTGTGGATATATATGGAAATTTTAAGAGATTCATTTATGCCTGTCGTTAGTTTGACCCTCCTATATAATTCTCTTCATTCTCATTGCCAGCCTAATTTCCCCCATAATTTTTCTTGTTATGTTTCAGGATTAGCTCTGCCCACTTGTTTACAGGCCTTACAAATAGTTTAGGTCCTTTCCCAACTATACTAGGATTACCAATAGCAGACTGGGAAATTCCTAGAGATGTGGTGGTGAAACCTGGGGAGGGCAGTATTTGAGGAGGGACCTCAGCAGGATAGAATGCCATAGACTCCCACCTCCAAAGAAGCCAATTTATCCAGGGGAACTGATATTTGTTACTTGGAGATTAGTTGTAAATCCAGAAGATCTTCAGGTCCTACCTTGAGGTTTACAACTCTAAACTGTATGTTACACAATAGTACTAGACGTCTATCTGAACTAATGGTGTGATGGATTTATGAATATCTACTGAGTGGGTCAATTCAACCTGTTATTGTGTACCCTGATGGGCACTATATTCTTAAAATCTGGGGCAGAAGGCTTTCTGAGCCCTGCTTCCTGCAGTGTACGCACAGAAGAAGATGCGGATTAAATCTGGTTTATTCAGTATGTGAGCTTTGGCCTTTCCCCGTATAACCAATGTCCTATAGTACCTTCATATGAATAGCCTAATCAGTGTTTCAACAGGGTAAGGAAATTTTGTGTTATCTGTGTTCTGTTGGACTAGAATGTATGTCTTATTTGTTTTTTTAATCACTATTGCTTGTTTTTATAGCAGTTAAGAAGTTGACATTGGCTTAAGTTCCCAAAGTGCAATGGTTGGAATTTAAGCAAATAGATAAACAAAATTATTATCCAATTTATCTTCTCACTGAATTGACAAGGAATTATAAAATCATCTGAATAGTAACTCAGTAGCAAGATTTGCCAGTCCATTCTCTTTTTAATGATAAACTACTAACTCTGGTACTTAGTTTTTCCCATGCTTTTATTGTGAGGTTATTTCTTTATGCAAATATAATAGCTATGAAAGCTCTGTACATTTACAGATGTTTACAATCTGCCAGCAAGAAAACATCTTCCTCACTTAACTTTTTCCTAAAGGACTATACCATGTGGGCTTTGCCATAACTCTCTCATCAACTCTCATCTGCTGTTCAACTCCCTAAATATTTTGTTTAAAGACTCTGGATCATGTTGACATTGAGCTAACATTTCCGGTTAGTTTCATGGTTGAGACTTCTGAAGACCTTTTGTGGAAGGTTTCTTGTCAGGTCCAGAATGTGAGTCTAGTCCCATCCCATCAGATATTCAGTGTAAACTTGGTAATATTTCTTTTATTTGTATTTATTACGGGCCCAGGGCCAGCGAGCACTTTTCCTTCCTCTCTATCTCTTAGGTTTGGCTGCTTTTTCATACTCTTCCCTCCTTCCAACCCCAGAGAAAAGCAGTTGAGCCAAAGAGGACAAGGAAGCAAAATAGTCTGGCAGCATCCATTTCCTGCTGCTTAAGACAAAGTGAGTGCTGCTTGGAGGATGATCAAGGGCCGGAAGGGAAGGGGGAACTTCAAGTACAGCTACCACCAGCAGCTGTCAGGGCTGATAGCTGCTACAGGTGCAACTGGTATGTGTATATGAAGTATGAGAGTTAGAACTGTGTCACAGTGCTGCATGTCACAATGATTCTGAGTAAATACGTCTTTTTAAAGCTAAATGTTTTGAAAGAAGTTAAGCCTGGTGCAGAGATTTGTGTGAACAATATCTGGCTGTTTGTAAAGTAGACAACTGGATCTTAAAATAATCTCTGAGGCAGGGAAGAAGGGTGTCTAGATTTAATTAAAGTTAGTGGTGCCATCCCAGTGGGCATCTGTTGGGCAGGAACACCGCATGTAGAAATGTCCTGCAGGATGTGGGAGTCTTCCTGCCTGTTTTGGTTTTCAGGTCCAGAAGAGCTATATATATATATATATATGACATTTTGTTCCATAAATTGACCTTACTGAATGATGGTTTAGATAATAGAATCATAGAGTTGGAAGGGACCTCCAGGGTCATGTAGTCCAACCCTTTGCACAATGCAGGAAATTCACAACCACCTCCCCCGCCAACACCCCCATGCCCATGCCCAGAAGATGGCAAAACACCTCCAGGTTCCCTAGCCAAACTGATCTGGGGGGGAAATTGCTTCCTGACCCCAAAGTGGTGATTGGCGTTACCCTGGCATGTAAGAAGGGGCCACAAGAACTAAGTACTGATGTAACCCTTCCTGCCCTCCCTCTCATGATCTGCCTAGGTTCACAGAATCAGCATTGCTGTCAGATGGCCATCTAGCCTCTGCTAAAAAACTTCCAAAGAAGGAAAGCCCACCACCTCCCAAGGAAGCCTGTTCAACTGAGGGACTGCAGTCTCAGGAAGTTCTTCTTAATGTTTAGCCAAAAACTCTTGATTTAATTTTAACCTGTTGGTTCTGGTCCAACCTTCTAGGGGAACGGAAAACAACTCTGCACCATTCTCTATATGACAGCCCTTCAGGTACTTGAAGATGGTTATCATATCACCTCTCAGTTGTCTCCTCTCCAGTCTAAATGTACCAGGCTCCTTCAACCGTTCCTCATACGTCTTGATCTCCAGTCCCCTCACCATCTTCATTGCCCTCCTCTGGACACATTTATCCTTGGAATAAAATGTCATCCCAGTATGGAAATCTGCCTGTTTGCAGCCCATAATGTCATGTTCCATGTAGTCAATGGGCTATATGTGATTTTTATGGAAAATTAACTTAAATTCTTTTTAAAAATTATGCAGTTGGCTGAATGTACTTTAATTTAGGGAATTTATCTAAGCATTCACATTTTTTAAAAAAAACCCAGGATTAACGCTGTTTCTGGTTGCAAGTATGTATTGAGACAACTGCTGTTGCAAGCCATATTGTATAAAGTGGTAACTGCTTTCAGAATCAGCAGTAGCAGAAATAATTGAGTAGGTAGATTTTTTTTTGCAAACAATCATAATTTTTAGAAATACTAGGAAGTGAGGAGGGGCTTTCATACAAAGTAATGTCATAGGGTTGAAGTAGATGTTACTGACTCAAGTGTCCTCCATGAAGTCTTATTACATTATTGTTACTGAATGTAACAATGATTAAGAGAATAGTAGCAGACCAACTCCAGTTATTCTTGGATAACTCTGGTGATCTGGATCCTTTTCACTCTGGTTTCAGGCTGGGCTATAGGATGGAGGCAGCTCTGCTAGCTTTAGTAGATGACCTCTGTCTGAATGTAGACAAAGGCTATGCTTCTTTGTTGCTCCTCCTGGATCTATTCGCAGCTTTTGATACAGTAGATCATGCCATCTTGTTGAAGCATTTGGAGGCAGAAATAGGCATCAAGGGATGTGCCTCAGATTGATTTAAATTGTTCCTCATGAAACAGACTCAGAGGGCTGCTGGAGAAGACCAGCTACCTTCAGTATCTCAATTATCTTGCATGGTTCCATAGGGCGCAATCTTATCCCACATGTTATTCAACTTCTGTGTAAAGCTCTTATGAGAAATAAATTGTAGCTATGGAACTGCATGTCATCAGTATGTGGATGACACCCAACTCTATATCTCACTATCCAAATCCCCTGGTGATGCAGTAGAGAGGTTTTGAGTCATTGCCTGACAGCTGCTCAGATGGCTGAAAGTGAACAAACCGAAACTGAATGCAGACAAAAGGAAGTGATGCTGGTTGGGAAGGCAGAGTTCTTGAAGGACATTGTGCTCCCCAGGTTCAATTGGGTTTAGCTGGGCCCTTGCAGACTCAATAAAGAGCCTTGGGGTTATACTGGATCCAGCATTGCTGCTAGAGAAGCAGGTTAATTCATCTGCCAAAAAAGCCTTCTTCCAACACAGTGTAGTCTTAACATGGCTGATCTGGCCACCTGGATCCATGCCACAGTAACATGAAGACTAGGCTACTGTAATGCACTCTATATAGGTTTCCCATCAAAGTCAACATGGAGAATCCAGTTCGTACAGAACACCACAGATTGGTTATTATTGGTGGTTATTATTGGGTGCTAGGTGGAGCATGCATAGTCATTCCATTGGCTTCCTATCAGTTATCAGGCTCAATTAAAGGTATTGGCTATCACATACAAAGCCCTTCATGACCTTGGTCCCTCATATCTGTGGAACTGCCTCTTCCCCTATGCTCTGCCATGGCAGCTTCACTGATCTGCACAGGGCCTTCTACAGGTGCTACCTTGTAAATGGGAAAAATCAACAGCTGCCTGTATACATATATTCTCTGGGGAACAGCCTGCCTGAAGAGGTTATGAGGGTTTCTACTCTCCTGGCTTTCTGCAAACTGTACATAACTGAATTTTACAGGCTTTTTTACTCAGGTAGGAGTGCTGTACTGTAAGGATATAGTTCAGAGAGATGCATTGGTAAAGAAATAGGGACTATAGACCATACTACTGCAAACTGTCTGTTGCTCTAATAGATCATGTTTAATTACTTACTGTTTCAGCTCTGTATTGGATTTCTGCTTGTTTTCAAATTTCTGCAAATTTTGTATTTGCCTGCCCTATTGCATTGTTCATTGAATGTTGCAGCTATTGGTTGTATTGGCTTACACTTCATAACCCACCTTGATTCTCAGTGAGAAAAGAGGACTATAAATAATATAAATAAATAAAATGTTATCATGTGTGATGGAATGTACTTTAAAGAAGATTTCCTAAGTGCAGCAATCAGAGCTGGAAGGGAAACAGTTAACAATTGCCTGGAATGAGAACTTGATTGACAGGCTGCTCCTTCTTCTCTGATTGGCCAGTGAGAATCGGCCTTCAGGCTGTTGGTTGCTGACAGGATACTGTTTTTTCAGAGAGAGCATGTGTGAGAGTCTGACAGGGAAGTTCAGAAAGGTTCCCCTCTGGATTGAATTGTAACATCATTGTCCTGAAAAAGAATTCTCATTAAGAATCCTTAGTATAAGTGCCAGCATAAGCTGAAGCCTGCTTGACACAGACACCATAGAACTAGTGGTGTGTTTTTGGCCAGAGTGATTGGGTAATAAGTGGAGACTCCCTTTCAAGCCAAGTGAAGGGTTATATCTTCTTTGGACTCTGGGCCTGTTGTGTAGGGAAACAGTTTTAAACTAACTCCAGGAAACCTGAGTTGCCCAAGGGACCTCTGTGAAGAAACATGGTTGCTTTAACTAAAGAATTAAGTAAAATACCTCTTAATATTAAGAACCATGGACATAAACTAAGCTTAAAGGAAAATATTTTGCCTATTATTCATAGTGTAATCTTTACTAACAAACAAATTCAACCTCAGCACTTTCATTTCCTGACTATACTTAGGGCCGAACCACAAGAGACAAATTACACGTGTCTGTGTGAGTGAATATAATCATGTCTGTTCCTACCTGTCAGTGTCCATCTTCCCCGAGGTGAGCATGTGTCCTGTAGCCCTAGTCCATGTACTTATGGGCTATACATATAATCGCAGTGGCGAGTATCTGCGGGCAGCATCAGCGATTCACTGCTGTAGAGTGGCCACTTTTGTCTGCTTCCGCTTCCCAACCAGGAGAAAGTGGGGGAAGGGAAAAGGGATGCTTGGCAAAGTGGAGGTCTGAAGAGAAATGCAAAGGCAGGGGGGAAGAGGGTGCATGGATGGGGATGAAGGAGGGGAAAGGGCTGCTTGGCAAAGTGGAGGTGCATGATGAGATAGCATCCTGTGTCATGGAGGAATGCTGAAGAAACCAGTGCCAGCCTGAGCCAGAATGAACATGGGGATGCATGCAGTGTGGCCACACTGTGTGAGTGGACAGGAGAGCAATGGGGAAACACATGTAAGTGCATTCCTGTGCCATTTGTCTCATGTGGTCCTGCTCTTATTCCATCCCTGCCTGATCAATAAAGTTGCTATTTTTAAAAAATGTTATATAGTCTCCAGTGTCATTTCCAGCACAGAAGAAGAGGGCTTTCCTCCCATCAAGTTTCTGGGCTGGGCTAAAAAGCCAAAATTATAACTACATATCAGGGAGGGAGAAACAGACTTTAAAACCACAAATAGAGACACACTCTACATGGGGTTGGTCAGCCAAAACAGGCAAACTTGAATATTGGCAGGAAAATCTGCCTCATAGTGGGGGAGTGAAGGGGGTGTCTGTCATATCATGCTAAGCATTTCCCCACCATCTTTGAGTACTGCTTTCAAGAAGCAGGGACTATTGGATACCATTATATTATGTCACACCTTTATTTTGCTAGCTGTTACTAAGCACTCATTCATCCTAAGGTTGCCAGGTACCCCCTGGCAACTGAGAGAAGGTTTGGGGGAATTTACTAGGTTGGGAACTCACTAATGAGGCCATTACATCACCGGTGACTTTCTGATGCCACTCTCCATGCACCCAGAAGTTACTAGAAGACAGTCTCGTATTTGGGCAAAACTCTATGATTAAATCATAGAGTTGGAGGGAGGGAGGGAGGGAGATCCACCACCACCAGCAGGGTCTTGGCAAGCCTAATTCTTGCTAATATATAGCTAGACCAATGGTTGATCCATGGCACAGGTTGCTGATTTATCCTATCCAGGGGAAGTAAATTTAGAAAGAAAGGAAACATGCAAGAGTTTTCGCTATTAACAGTTTATTTTATAAATGAGATGGTTTTTCTTTACTAGCCTAATTGTAAAACTTGTAAGACTATAGAGAGTCTTCCAAGATTACTTTTAATTGGGCAAATATGTTGTAAATCTTGTTTTATTCCTCTATGATCAGTGGAAGCCATAAGTCAGAGAGGGTGACACCATTGCTTGTTTTCTTCCTTGCATTTTAATTAATGTCTTTGTTTAATATCTGTTTAAGGCAGGAGAAGACCTTAATTCAACCCTGCCTTGTTCAGAAACATGCAGTTTTTTCATTAGAACTGCCAGTTATTGGATGGATGCCTAAGATAGTTTGGATGCAGCTCATCTTGTATTTCAGAGGAAGAAGCTTAGAATGATGTGTAATATTCGGAGAAAAATTGCATAAGGCTGCAAGGGTGAAAGAAAGTTGTTAAAACAGATTTTACTTTTGGCGGAGAAGTAAGTTGGTGTTAGTGGATTTTTTAAACCTCCAATCAAGCTGTTTGAGTAATTTTTAGTTTAAAAATGTTATAGTCTCAAATAATCTACAAAGTAACTTTTGATGTCTGTAAATTCTGGACCGCACAGGTCGTATCTCTGAATTTAGCTTGATGTTGGCAGCTATTGTGATCAAAGGAATCAGTGTCATTGATTTAAGTGGAAGTCGTACTGCAGTCATCACCCGTGTTATTTAATATCTACATGAAATTGCTTGGAGAGGTCATCTGTGGATTGCAGTGAGGTGCCACCAATACGCACATGACATTTATCTCTGTTTCACCCTAATAGCTCAGTCAGGTGGGTCTGTGGAAATCCTAAGCAATTGCTTGGAGAAGATAATGGGGAGGATAAGGGCCAGTGACCTGAAGCTCAGTCAAGACAAGACTGAGGCACTATTGATCAGTGACAACCACTTGCGATCTGATAAATCATCCAATTACTTAATATTAATTTATGAAAATTTTAAAAGGATACTGATTTAAAGAGTTTTTTAAGAAAGAAAAACAGGGAAACCACAAAATCCTGTCCTTGTGTGAAAATACACCGCACATTGATTTCATTCATTTTAATCAAAGAAGAATTTTAGACCTGCAAGTATGATTACTTGATTTCAGTGGTATAAGGCATATATAGTGGCCTCTCCTATATCATATACAATATTGTGGGAATTATATACATGATACAGAAATCTGTGAGCAGATAGCATGTCCTTCTGTTACACTTGTTCACTCCTGTAAGTTGTCCATGGCTAGAGTTCTCTTTGCAAGGTGTCTACTTTTCCTTTCCTGCTAATAATCCATTTGGCTGATGAATGAGTACAGTTAAGAGATCTCTGCTTCAGGGTACAACTATGAAATCTTAACACTTTCACGTACTTGCCAGGAGCAGTCAATGATGGTGAAGTTCTGTTAGGGTCATAATTTACAGGCCAGTGTGTTTTCTCTTGCATCTCTCTCTCCACAAGTGGATGCCCATCGGGTGAAATAAGTGGTGGGGCAGGAAGTTTGTTGGTGTGCTCCAAATCTTTATGGAGCATACTGAAGTGTGTTAATAAGCAATTTCCGAAGCAGCTTGCTACTTCAGTAATAGCTTATTTCCAACTCTTTTTCCCGCTTTGGAAATTCCGAAGCGGGAAACCTGAATCTTTTTTTTGTTGTTGCACACCTCTAGTGGACATATTTCCTTTCTAGGCCGTTAGGCCTTTTCATTTTTTAAAAAATTGTCAATCAAATATTAATATAACATTATTTCCACATATCTAACAGGTTCTCTGAATTCTCAGCTTTCATTTTTTTTAGAAGTAACTTACTAGCACCTTATTTATTATTTACAATATTTATACCCTACCTTTCTGCACTCGTAAGGGTCATCTAGGCAACTAACAAGTTAAAAACATAACATGGTTGGCATCCACTTGTGGAAGATGGCAATAGGGCAGGAGTGGGGGTGGGGGGAGAGAGCATTGCATAATGGAGAAGACTAGGAGCCAGAAGACTCTGGCTTCAATCTCCATTTCTATCATAGAAGCTTGCTGGGTGACTTTGAGCCCCTCATGAACTCTCAGCTCTGCCTGCTTCAAAGGGTCATTGTTGTGGGGAAATGAAGGAGTTGAGAGTGATGTTCTAAGCCGGTCTGAGAGCCAACTGGAGAGAAAAGTTGGATATATAAAAAAGTATAATAAAATCACGTCTTAAAAACCATTACAATCAACAAAAATATTAAAACAATTAAAACCAGAGCTAAATTCACATACAAAAACATAAGCAATAATCAAAACATTGGGTAGGAAGGAGGAAGCAATGAGAGAGAATGCCAAATGAAACAAAATAGCCTTCACCCACTGATGAATAATGGCAATAGGACAGGAGGGAGAGGGGCAGGGCCATATTATTCATAAGGCTGACTAGGCTGAAGCCTAGGGGTGCCGCAGGGACTAGGGGCCCGTCAATTTTTTTTCTGAGGCACAGTTACCAGCGCCCTTGGGCTCAAATGGTTAAAGGCACTTTATACTCTGTGTCGTAGCAATATGTGTACATATATTTATCCATATATATACTCTCATATATGAATAGAATTCTTCAGGAGACCCTCAAAATGGATATAGGGCTATTTACTGTGGTCTAGTCCCTACCATACCAGGGTCAGGCTGTCAGCTGTAGTGGGGTGAAAGATTGAAGTGCCAGAGGGGGCCTGAAATACCTGACAGTCTAGGGGCCCAGCCATGGGTTAATACAGCCCTGGGGAGGCAGAGTAAGAGTTGGTGCCAGAGCAGAAAAGCCCTCTCTTGGATGGTAACCTGCCTAATCTCCAAAGTGGGGGGGGGGGGTAACCCAGAGCAAGTCCTATGAGATGACTGCAGTGGTTGAGTAGGTTTATAAGGGAGTAGGTGGTCCTTCAGGTATGCTGGTCCCAAGCTGTATACGGATTTAAAGGTCAACAATGGCCCCATGAATAGTGCCCAGAAACCAATTGGGAGATGGTGTTGATGGGCCAAGACTGAGGGATATGATCCCAATGGTGCAGTATTGTGCACCATTTTCCAGGGCACCCTGTGTGTTAAAGTAATCTAATCTAGATGTAATTAGGGAATGTACCACAGTGACCAGATCTTTTTTGTTCGGGAAGGGCCACAGCTGCCTAACCAGCAAAAGTTGATAAAAGGCTCTCCTGGCTGCAGCTAGCACCTGCTTATCCAGCAGTAGGCCTGGGTCCAAGAGCACCCCCAGACTTCGGACCTGTTCCTTCAAAGGGAATGCAACCTCATCTGGACACCTTAAATCCTAGGTCAGACCAGCTCATCAGTAGCCCTTTCATCTTGTTGGAATTAAGCTTCAACTCCAAAATGGCCTCTAGGTACTAGTTCCGGGTTCCCACAGCCTCTGTGGGATCAGACAGAAGTGAAAAATAGAGCTGAGTGTCATCCACATATTGGTGACAATGCAGTCGAAATCTCCAGATGACATCACCCAGCAGTTTCATGTAGATGTTAAAGAGTATAAGCCTTTCCACATATCTCTGCAATGGAAAGCAGCGCCGGATCCAGGCGCGCGGACGCCCGGGGCAAACCTTATCCGGGTGCTCCATGCGCGCATAGCGCGTGCACAGCGCGCGCACACTCCCGGCGCTGCATGATGATGTCACTTTTGTGATGTCATCACGCAGGGCAGGAGCCATGTGCGACAAGCCGGCTGCTCCAGCACCCGGTGAGCTATGGAACTGGCGGCGGCATGTGCACGCGTGTGCTGGGGCAGCTGGCTGGCTTGCTGCGCAGGACCTCCCAGCCCTGCGCTCAGCCACCCTGCGCAGCAAGCCAGCTGCCCCAGCGCATGCTCTCGCTGCCGACAGCTCCACAGCTCACCAGGTGCTGGGGTAGCCGGCTTGCTATGCGGCCAGCTGAGCGCAGGGCTAGGAGGCCCTCCGCGCAGTTAGCGTGCCCCGCTGCCCTGTGCTGCCCACACGGCAAGCCAGCCGCCCCAGCACACGGTGACCCATGGAGCTGGCGGCGGCGAAGGCATGCACTGGGGCAGCTGGCTTGCCGCACTGGTGGCTGAGCGCAGGGCTGGGAGGTCCTGCGCGGCAAGCCAGCCAGCTGCCCCATCGGCAGGGCTGGCAAGGGTCTCCCAACCCTGCACTCAGCCTCCCCGGCAGCTGGCAGCCGCGCCCGGCGCCCCCTCTTTGGTGGGGCCGGGGGCAGGCTACCCCCCCTGCCCCCCCCGATCCAGCCCTGATGGAAGGGTATAGAAGAAATGTACTTTAAAAAATGAACTTTTTAGTTATATTGCCGTCTTTTTCTGGTTGAACAGCCTCTTGGCTTTAAGATCTAGATGGGATACATAAATGCATATTGATATAATAATCTGAAATTGCCAATTTTTTAGAAAAACAAAACTGCTACTGGTGTGTGTGTGTGTGTGTGTGAGGGGAGGTGAAATGGCTGCCATGGAGACAGTTTCAGGGAAAGGTGCTGCCACATGAGTCGTGGGGGGGGGATTTACCTACCCACTAGGGTTGCCAACCCTAGTGGGTTGCTCACAAATCCTGAGAGAATTTTGGAAGCAGAGCTTGGAGAGAGGGAGCGTCCCAACTGTCATGTCACTTTCAGTGATGAGGGTGGTATTGACATCACAGTGTTAATGACACTGCTCACTGCTATAGAAATTTGGGGAATTCCTAAAGCCTCACCAGCGCTGTGATATGACTTCCACCAACTTAGCTGGAAGTGATGTCACTGGTACACAAAGCAGAGGAACCCCCACGTCAATACTGAATTCTCAAAAGTAGAAACCTCTACAAGTGAAGGAAAGCCCAGTCAAAAATTATAGTAAGTTAATTAATTAATTAATTGAATTGAATTAATTGAATTTAAATTTAAATTAAAAAAATTACAGAAGTTTCTGAATGATTCACAAGTTGAACAAAAGGAGCCATGAAGTTAAAACTTTAACATACTGATATATAAGTTACAGTATGTTGTAGATTTAAACCATGATTCTGTATCCTAAATCTGTCAGTAGTCCTACAATTACTACTATTATAACTACTGGACTAGTACTATGTAACTATTCATGGTGCTAATTTTAGGTGGATAACCATGTTGTTCTTCAGTAGAATAGTAGGATTTGAGTCCAGTGGCACCTTAGAGACAAGCAAGATTATCAGGGTATGAGCTTTCAAGAGTTTCAGCTCCCCTCTTCAGATACCTTATTCAGTGTCTGAAGAAGGGAGCTTTGACTGTCAAAAGTTCATACCCTGAAAACCTTGTTGGTCTCTAAGGTGCCACTGGACTCAAATCCTACAATTTAAGGTACATTTATGAAACAGTTAAGCTTCATTTTGTCTGTCTTTTTTTTTTGAACGACTAAAGACATAAAAATATGTTGCTTTCCAGTATGAAACTCATATTTTCCTCTTTGGATGCTTGAAAGACATTGTGTTCTAGCAGCAGATACAGAATTACTATATTCTGTTGTAGCTCTGAGAAACTGATGGGGATCTTTGGAATTAAATTTGGCAATTTGCCTGGGTATATTCAGATTTTAACAAGTACTGCTTTGTTTGTTAGCACCCCCACGCCTCCCACCCACCCACCCCACATTGGTAGCTGAGGAGGGCAACAAACAAAAAAAACAGCTGCTAGAAAGAAAACGGGGGAGAAGGAATGGAAAGAGCTCAAGAATGAGAGAATTATTTTACAGCAGCTGTTAAAAGCTATCAAAAGATGGAGGCACTGTTGTTAATTCAACATTAGCTTCAAAACTGGAAGTTCTTTAACTTTGAATGAAGAAGGGGGGAAGTGCAATACAGACATTTTATCCTATTCTATTTCCCACTGTCAGCTGAGCACATTGTAGCCATTAAACCAATACTAGAATTTGAGGTGTCTAAAGTGACGTAAGCTTAAGATACATAACTGAAACAGATTTCACTTCTGGAATTTCATTTTTCCCCTTTATCTTTGTTATGAATACAGTTTCCTTTTCAGTACAGGAGAAAAACATGGAAAATATTGCAGAGATGTAACAATCCTAATTCATACAAGCAAAATTCATTAAAGAATGGGATATTACTGGAAGTATCAACAAGTTTTTTCTCCTTAGATATAGCATTAGTCAGTGCCATAGTTATCTAAACAAAAACAGCAAAAAATCTTGAGGCACCTTGACCACCATTAGAACTATTATAGTATATGCTTTCAATGACTCAAGTTGACTTCTCAGAAGTATTGCGTCCTCTAAGGGTCAGACTACTTGTGATATAGGTGTACCATCTGAGTAATTTGGACCTAAAAACAGCCAGTGGGCCAGTCTGAATTGGGGCCATGTGGTACTGATGCAGTTTCCCCAACCAGAAATACACCCTCCCCTATTTTAAGCCCCAGTAGGGAAAGACAGATACCCATTAATAGAACTACAGCATGGTATGTAGTATGTTTTCACATCCACAATACTTTTGTTTTGTTTTTGTCATAACAGATAGCTACACCTCTGGAATTTCAAACTACAGCGCATGCTGTCTTTAGCAGGATGTTCAGTTTTTATAAAATCCTCCTGGCTGAAGTAAACACCATTTTGCCATGTGGCAATGGTATACCATATCTACAAAGATGTTGCTTTCATTTAGGGGTTTGGAGACTGATTTTGGATATTTGGCGGATAATCCTCTTCTATCCTTAAGGATTCATTATGTGCTTTTGGACCACTTTAATAACATAATAGTAACATTCGATTTACATGTCAAAGCCCCTGTTTGACTTAAAGTTTAAACTAGGCTGCTGTTTATTCAGTTACACCCTACCTTTCTTCCCAGTGGGGACCCAAAGCAGCTTATATCATTCTCCTTGCTGCAACTTTATCCCCACAAGAACCCTGTGAGGTAGGTTAAGCTGAGATGGTGTGAGTAGCCCAAAACTTTTGGGCTACTTTTTCAGCTTTCCGAGGCTAGCACAGCTTATTGTTGGTTTTTTGCTTCCTGGCCAGTGTCGTTTAATGCTTGTTTTTCCTGCCCTTGGTCCTGCTTCTGTAGCCCAGCTATCTTCCTTAACACTTTTTTCTATCAGTCTTGCACGAAAAGCCATTTTAAATGGAGCATGTTGATGATGTGTTTAAAAAGTGGAAGTGGGTTATTTATCTTCTCCACTCTGTAAAAGATACAAGCAGTCTGGAGGAGGCTGGGTAGGCAATTATTACATAGACAACCAGATGTTCAAAGACTGGGGGATCAAGTTTATTTTCCTTTTGTAATTTAATGCTAAAAATATCATTTGTGGTACAATAGTAATAAACTGCTTGAACCAAATTGGATCACTGAACTGCAGGCTGTCAACTGGACAAATACCTTCCTGTTCTGACTAAATCTTCATTCTTTATAAAATGCAAGAGATAGAAAAGATGCTTCTTGTGGAAACAAATAAACAAGGAGGCAATGTGAAAGAGTTTTCAGTTTAGGAAAAAGAAGTCTGGGAGAGGGATGTGTGATAAAGGTTTATAAAATTATACAGAGGGTAGAGAAGGTGAATGGAGACAATTTTTTCTCCTTCTTCTAAAATACTAGAACTCAGTGGCGCCCCATACAGTTGATGGTAACAGGAACAGGATAGACAAAACGAACTATTTCTTTGCTCAACAAGTAATTAAATTGTGCTATTCACTTCCAGATGTCATAGTAATGACCACAAGCATAGATGGCTATAGACAGGAGTTAGATAGTTTCATGGAGTAGAAGTCCATCAATGACTATTAGCCTTGGTGGGTAAAAGGAACCTCCATATAGAGAAGAAGCAGACCTCTGAATATCAATGCTGGGGGGAAATGATGGGAAACCCGTGGGAAATTCATTAATTGAAAGTGGACATAGTGCTTCTTATTGTTCCGTATGTGAGAAAAGCACTTATCCCTATAATATAATGTTCTTCAACTACAGAAGAATTACAGGGGAATGTTGCCACTTGGAGATGTTCCCAAGTAAAATTGTTTATATAAACTTAATCTCAAAAGTTCATCACTTGATTGCAGCTATGTCAAATATGGCCTGCAAGCAGTTGTAATGGATATAATTTCCATATTGCTTCAAATACAGCCCTTTTCAAGGGATGCTGTTCACATGTTGACAGAGAAGTCCATGAGTTACAGGGAAATTAGCTACCAAGTGCTGTATTCCCCTTTATCTTCAGTGTCTGAAAGTTAGCTCTGTTGAGCTACAGGAAGAGAGGCATGTGAGTGCTTCCTCTTTGATCAGCTCCTCTTCCGTCAGTAATTTTATATCACCATTGAGCTTTTATTTTTGCAGTGTTCCCATCTCTTTCACTGGATTCTTGAAAAGTACACTGTCTGCATGTTAACTGTTAGAACACTGCATTTTTACATTATCACTGATAATTTCCCCACTTCCATCTCCTTGTAGCAGTATGAGTTCTGTGTGACTAAGAACATCTGGCCATGTTCTGGAAGGCATGTTCATGAATATGATATGCAGCTGAAAAGTTAAAAACATATATGGTGTAGCTTGAATAAGATAATTCCTTTGTGAAAGATCTTAAAGAATCTTATGTTTAAGCTTGTGCTCTTTAAAACTTTAACCCATCATTTTTATGCTTGGTTTTTGACAGTGGAAATCCTAGTGACAGAATTCCATGTGTACATATATGCACCTGCCATCTCCGTCAGGGCAAGAGCCTTTGTTGGTTTATACTGAACAAAGATGCAAATCAACACTGTTTGTGTGGCTTCTCTTTTGCATTCTAGCTTTCATTGATCAATTACATAAATGGCATGAATAGCATGAGAGATATAGATTAGATTGGATTAGCTACATTACATCAGCCTCCAATAGAAAAAATAAGACTTCAACCAATTAAAAGGAAAGAGGTGACAGTTATGTAAACACTGATGTTGCAGGATTTTACTCAAACCTGGCGTTTCTGAAACATCCACAAAAATGGAAAGATAGTATCTTCAAGAAGGTTTCCATATCCTTGGAGACAGATGAAGAAATGACAGTGTTCCAGCTTCTTTTTCCCAATGTAGTAGATGAGACAACATTACCAGAATTGCAATTATAACTCTCCTAAATCTCGTGCTCAGGTGAAGTATAGCTGTGTGGCTAGACTTTCTCCTCAGTCCTCTTTTAGGCTGCAAGTTTGTCATATATTTAATTACATATTCTTATTACTTATTTCTCCAAGGAGCTTACAGTTGCTGACATGTGGTACTAAGGTGGTCTCCAGGAAGGTCCAAGGACTAGCCTTGCTTTACTGCAGCAATACAGCCATGTCCTATGCCTTCAGACTATTCTTTTGGTTTTGCTTAGCTGTCTTCCTGACTATTGTCTCTCCTTCTTTAGCCTGAAAAGAAAGCATGCAACTCTTCAGATTTCTTCTTTTGGCACAGGAGAATAACTTCATCTACAACTAAGAGTTACTAGGAAGTATGAAAATACGGTTCTCTCTTTTTGATAGATGCTAGTCAGTTGATGAGCTTTAGAAGTTTTAATTGAAGTGCCTGGAAGATCAGTAGTTGTTCTTGGGAACGGAATTACACTACAAGTACAAAAATCATCCTTGTGAAAAGATCAGGTTCCTGATTGTCACCTTGATCCTGAATATTTATGCTGGCATACCTGCCTGCAACACTGGTGTAAGATTGAGGCAAACACTAGTAAAATACATTTTGTCATAGTAATTTTAACACCCTATTTCAATGTTCATGTGCTACTATAGTTAATAGGATGATGCCGTAAAGTATCCTTTTGATTTGTTTGAGTTTTTAACAATTAGAATATGGACCTGTGTGATATTATGGCTGTAAGCCTTTTGTTTTTAGCATGTGCTAGGAAAGGTATAAAATGGAAGGGAATGAGAAATAAGTAACTGCTGTCTCCTTTGAGATAACAGCTAAGGATGTTTACTGTCTGCTGTCCATGTATGCAATCTGTTAAGCTGCGTGTCCTATTCATCCTATTTCTCTGCTCGATTTGGAGCCTTACTGGCAGGGAGAGGGCAGAGCACATTCTGTTCCAGTAGCCCTAATGTTCTAAGTCATCTAAATGGTGTCGAATGCAACAACTAAATTATTCTTTCTTGGCTAGAGCACTTGGACAAGTATAGAACTGTATTTTCTCATAAACAGTTCAGAGGGTAAAGGGCCTTCTTCACATGTCAAAGATCTCTGCTTCTGTCTCTGGTCTCTCCAGTTGAAAGGGATCTCATGGAGCAAGGCTGGGATGATCTGCCGGAAACCAGAGAGAGCTGCTTCCAGTCAGTACTGGCTGGATGGACCATTAGTCTTGCTCAGCAGTCACTGGAGAGAGATTTATCCTTGTACTGTATTTTACTACTTTTGTTATAAAAGTATACAAAATGCTTACTAGGTGGCACAGTGGGTTGATGTTACCAAAAAAAGGTAATACTATATAAGTATGTCATAGTTGCCTGTCGTCCTCCCCTCCTTGAAAACTTCCCACAGTCATTGGTTTGGAATACTCATCATCACACCTGTCTGCTCAAAGTGAGTCATCTGTACAGTCCCGTGGCTGCTGTAAGGAAGCGGAACATCTGAATTTAGCAATGGAAGCATTCCAGTGCAATATCAGGGGAAAGCATGGGCTGTGTGTGCTGCTAGGGTGAAAAAGATCTGAGGAGGTTAGGAAACAGAGCCCTGGCTGAAGTTTGGGGAGCCAGGTGCAGCAGGGTGGGTGTATACATAAATGCAAAGTATGGTTTCGTACTATGGGACTGAACTTTGCACCATCAGTTAGATTAATTTGGTGCTCTCTACAGTGGGCTGCCGTTAAAGACTGTTTGAAACATCAGTTAGTTGAGTGCAGTATGAGCACATTTCCCCCCCCATCTCACACTTTAGAAATCATGACAAAAGTGCTTTTATGTCTTTGCTTAGTTTCCAGTGTATTCACCAAGTGTAGGCACTGGGGAGAAGCCTTTCAGAGGGCCCTGTGTTCATCTTTTATAATGAACAAATCACGACCAAAGCCCATCCAAGGATTCAGATTCTCTGTTTCAAATTAGGTGATTCTCTGCTGTGCAATGAATTTATGGTCACATTAGGATATATGTGCTGACATTAGGAAGCCTTAACAAAATCATAGGGGTTCTTTTCCCCGCAGTCTTTAAATTGTGAGATTGTGGAAGTTCATGCCTGTGGCGCTTACATATTCTCCCACTGAACACTGGGGTTCTGCTCCTTGATGTTTGTGAAGTCAGGTGGAATGAATCCTGAATAGCAGAAAGCTGGAGGAATCCAGTCAGGTGTCGTCTGGATTATTTGACTGTTAACTGTGGTTATGTGAAAAGTGTATTCTCAGAATCAGTAGTTTATAGGGGTAGACTACTCTATGATCAGCTGCAGGGTTTTAAACAATCTGTGAAGCCCACAGAAAGTGCCCATTTTAAGGTTGTTTTTAGGGTTTACCGTTATATTTATTTATTATTTTAATTTATAAACTGCCCATCCTCAGGGGCTCTGGGCGGTGAACAACAGTTAAAATCAATAAAAACAAGAAAAAAATAATTCTAAAATCAACATACAATAAGCAATAATAAAGTAAATTAACCAAGTACATTAAAGTGCAATGGTGGGGAGAACCCCCTCCCCAAAGGTGAGAGGCTGACATGGCACCGCCCCCTAATAATAGTCTGCATGTCAATTTTTGTATTGTATCGTATGGCTGATATACAGAATACTACTATACATGTGGAGAAACCGACAACTAAGGTAGGAAAACCACTTCTGGCCTGTTTCAGGACAAGGTAATACCAGCATGTTCCTCACTTGATGTTTAGAGCCTCAAGTGACATTTGTGTGTGTTTATGTGCGTGTGAGAACTAGCCTTCAGAATTCGAACTGTTTTGCATTATCTTGGAACATTATTTTTCTATAGTCGCAGTTTATACATTTGCCTACAAGTTATGGAATTATAAGACACTCACAGTGTCATCCTAAGAGGGTGGGAGCTTTTTAAAGGTGAAATATTAAAGGCACAATCACAAATGATTCCTATGAGAAGGAAAAATGGGAGGAACCTAAAGAAGCCAAGGTGGCTCCATAAACAGCTTTTTATTTAATGAATTTAGAAATAAAAAAGACTAATTTAGGAAATGGAAGGAGGGCCTTATAACTGAGGATGACTATAAACAAATAACCAATGCTTGTAGGGAGAGCATTAGAAAAGCTAACGCTCAGTATGAGCTTAGGTTAGCAAGAGATGCTAAAAACAACAAAAAAGGATCTTATGTTAATTAAGAAAAAGAACAAGGATATGGTAGGCCCATTGCAAGGACTGGAAAGTGAAATTGTAACAGGCGATGAAGAGAGGGCAGAACTGCTGAATTCCTACTTTTCCTCAGTCTCCTCCTGCGAGGAAAATGGTGTTCAACATGACAAAAACAGAATGATGGGGAAAGGGAGTTACAGCCTAGGATTGACATAGGGGTAGTACATTAGGGTTGTCAATCCCCTGCCCAGGGCAGGGAGATCCCCTGTTTCCACCTCCTCCCCCCAACCCCACCTACCTGGTCAGCAGGGGACGTGCCCCCCGGGGTGCCCACTGGTGGGGAGACACCCCCCCGCGCCCCGCAACATGCCAGTTTCAGCCTGAACCGGGCCTGCTGGGGGGATGGTTCAGACCTTTGGCGAGCACAGGAGCACATGCCAGGCTGCCCTTTGACCCACATGATGATGTCAGTTCCTGGAAGTGATGTCATCACGCACACCAGGAGCGCGCGGGTGGGACACTGATCACTGTGGGGGGTGAGTGCTGGGTTCCCAGTCCCCTGCTGGGGGACTAAAGGAACCTGGCAACCCTATACTACATAAACACCTAGTGTCTTTAAATGAAACTAAGTCCTCAAGCCCAGATAAATTGCATCCAAGGGTACTAAAAGAACCTGCAGATGTAATTTCTGAGCCTCTGTCCATTATTTTTGAGAATTTTTGGAGAACAGGCAAGGTGCCAGAAGAGTGGAGGTAGGCAAAGTTGTCCCCATCTTCAAGAAGGGGAAAAAGGAGGATCCGGGTAACTACCGACCAGTCAGCTTGACGTCTGTACCAGGAAAAGTTTTAGAACAAATCATCAAACAATCTGTCCTTGAGCATTTGGAAAGGATGGCTGTGATTACTAAGAGCCAGCATGGATTTCTTAAGGACAAGTCATGCCAGACTAAACTTACCTCTTTTTTTGGAGAAAGTTACTACCTTGCTGGATCAGGAGAATGCCGTAGACGTAGTTTATCTCGATTTCAGTAATGCTTTTGATAAGATTCCATATAATCCTTTATGACAAGTTGGTAAAATGTGGTTTGGATCCTATTACTGTTAGGTGGATCTGTAATTGGTTGACAGATCACACCCGAAGAGTTCTTGTTAGTGGTTCTTCATCCTCAGAGGAGAATGAAAAGTGGAGTGACTCAGGGATCAGTCCTGATTTGGATGAAGGAAGGGAGAGAATGCTTATTAAATTTACAGATGATACTAAATTGGGAGGGGTAGCAAATAAAGTCAAAGACAGAGTCAGGATACAGGATGATCTTGGCAGGCTGGAAAACGGCTAAAACGAACAAAATGAATTTAAACAGAATTAAATGCAAAGTTCTGCATTTAGGTAGGAAAAATCAAATGCATAATTATAAGATGGGGGAGACTTGTCTTAGCAGTAATATGTGCAAAAAGGATCTAGGGGTCTTAGTAGACCATACACTGAACATGAGTCAGCAGTGTGGTGTGGTAGCTAAAAAAGGCAAATGCAATTTTGAGCTGTGTCAACAGAAGTATAGTGTCCAGATCACGCAAAGTGATGGTATCAATCTACTCTGCTCTGGTTAGACCTCACCTATAGTATTGTGTTCAGTTTTGGGCACCACAATTTCAGAAGGATTTAGACAAGCTGGAATGTGTCAAAAGGAGGGCAACAAAGATGATGAGGGGTCTGGAGACCAAGTCCTGTGAGGAAAGGTTGAAGGAGCTTGGTATGTTTAGCTTGGAGAGGAGACGACTGAGAGGTGATACAATAACCATCTTCAAGTACTTGGAAGGAGTGTCATATAGACGATAGCGTGGAGTTGTTTTCCACTGCCCCAGAAGGTCGGACCAGAACCAACAGGTTGAAATTAAATCAAAAGAGTTTTCCGCTAAACATTAGGAAGAATTTTCTGACAGAGCAGTTCCTCAGTTGAACAGGCTTCCTTGGGAGGTGGTGGGCTCTCCTTCTTTGGATGTTTTTAAGCACAGGCTAGATGGCCATCTGACAGCAATGCTTATTCTATGCACCTAGGCAGATCATGAGAGAGAGGGCAGGAAGGGTTACATCAGTGCTTAGTTCTCATGGCCCCTTCCTTCATGCCCAGGGAAAGGCCAATCACAACCTTGGGGTCAGGTAGCAATTTTTCCCAGGCCAGTTTGGCTAGGGATCCTGATGGAGTTTTGCCACCTTCTGGACATGGAGTAAGGGTCATTATGTGTGTGTGGGGGGCGGTATTTGAGAATTTCCTGCATTTTGCAGGGGGTTGGACTAGATGACCCTAGAGTTTCCTTCCAACCCTGTGAGACTATGATTCTTAAGGATAGCTTAATAAGCTGTTTCAATTTACAATTGAATGTTTAGCCAATGATAAAACATCTGTCTACCACCTTCCAAGCTGTCGAGGGTTTCCTTTTGACAACCATGGTCTCCGAAAGGCCACATCAGCTGCAGCACTCACATGATTGTGTGGGGACCCTGTGTGTCATAATGAACCTAGTTTTCTGGTTAGGTAGAAAAGTTTGGACAATATTCCTTTTTCATTTTAATCTCCTTTGGAAATGCTTCACATTTTATGAGAATTTAACTCTTTTTAAAGGAAGCAATATCATATACGTTGGTCTTGTTTGGAAGCTTCTTGGCATTCCTGCTATTGGCACAGAAAAGTTCATTATTTATTTACTTTATTCATTTATTACTTTATTACTATTATTCATTTATTACTTTATTTACTTTATTCTCTTGCTGACACACACAAGGTGGGTTACAGAATTAGTAAACAGTGCAATAAATATCAGTATAAGATGTACCATAAACAATGTAAAAATTTCATTACAAAAATTAGAAAATAATTTTTCTAAGTAATAAAAAAGGATAACATAGTGATAAACTGCAACCCTGTTCCCTTTTAAGAAATACCCACTTGAACAATTCTATTTGCGTATGGTAGAGACCCAACAAAGAGCAAGCAGTGGAAAAAATAAGAATGCCAAAGTGCTTTGAAGGGATGTATAAAGGACTGTGAACTGCCATTGGCTATGATCCAACCATACTACAGAGGGACTTGAAGAGAATTTGGAATGCAAAAAAAGTAAGGGGTGCAGGATTAATATTAAATGATACAGTGTTCAATATTAACAGTTACGAAGAGTTTCATTCACTGAGTAGAGTCTCAGCACAACTTTGAGCCACCAGGCCAAGGGTAAATTGTAGCCTGTCAGGAGCCTGAAAAGCACCCACTTTTTTTTTTTAGCTGTTGAAGGCAAATAGCAAAACTAGGAAATTAACCAAGTGTCTAATAGGCTGCCATTCATGGCAAGTGGACCATGTTCAGTGTGGTGACTCACAGTTTATACATACATAGTCTATAGTATGTATTCAGTTGGGTATTCTCTACAGATTAGTGCTGCTCCTCTGTTATCTTATGATTTTCTTGAATTATATCCTTGGGATAGATGATTGCCTGTTGTGTGAAACTCATAGCTTTTGAGATACTGTAATATGTGAAGGTACACCAGTAGGGGCCCCCATACACCTGCTTAATGCTAACCATCAGGAATAAGTTCTCTTAAATGTAGAGATGTTTGCAGGAAACTTTCTAAATAATTTGGAGTTAAACCTTTTACAACCAAAATATGCCAAATATTTCTCTTTTGAAGCTCTCTGCAGAGTTCTGTGTTACCATATGAACTGCTGTGTGCTTTTCATGTGTTTGTCAGGATTTCTTTCTTTTTTATTTCTCTTCTTACTTTTTAAAAGAATTTCAGTGAATACAAGCAGAGGACCTCAGGTGAGGGTGGGGGTGCCCCAATTTTCTCTCCTCTGATATTTCCTCTTTTTTTCCCCTTGAAGGCCCTATAGCTACTCCCCTTTTCTGCTTCCTACTCTCCTTCCCACCCACCAGCTATCCTACCTTCTGTTTTTCCTTTGTCCCAACCCCTGGCAGCCTCTCCCTGTAAAAAATCTGGCCAAACTGCTGCTGTGCCAGCTACTGGGCTGGGCTTAGTTATGTAGTGAAGGATTTGCATAAGGCCACCTGATTTCCCCCTCTTCACACTATATCCTTTTTATGTCCTCCTGGTAACGTCCATATTTTCACCTTTCTCTGCTTCATTCTCTACTTCCCATCCTCAGCCAATCTATCTTTTATCTGCCCACCCATTTTCAGATATACTTATTGTTTTCATTTATAGCCCACCTTTCTCCACAATGAGGACCCAAAGCAGCTTACATCATTCTCCTTGCCTCCATATTATCCTCATAACAACCCTGAAAGGTAGGTTAGGCTGAGAGTGTCTGACTGGTTCAAAAGCATCCAGTGAGCTTCCACAGAAGACTGGAGATTCAAACCTGGGTCTCCCACATCTTACTCTGAAACTCTAACCACTACACAACACTTTGTAAGGTGACTGCTGTTGAACAGCAGGAAGCAGCAAGGTGTTGGTGAGTCATGCAACTCTGGGGGTAGCAAGTCACCTTGTGGTTGCTGCTGGGCCTGACTTCTATGAGTCCTCCCTCAAAAGCCAAAACAACATTGGCAAGGATCCTCCCTAGGATTCCCTGGGGTTTTGCCAGTGGAGGGCAAAACTCCACTGGGTTTTTGCCAGTGGAGGGCAAAGGCCTGGGGATTTGCCCCCTTGCCCCTCAATCTGCCAGCAATCCGTGGGAGGTAGCAGGCACTCCAGGAACACACGTGGTACATGCAGTCCCGGTGGGGCATGACAACATCACTTCTGGGAGTGATATCATCATGCTAGCCAAGGGAGTGTTCCTGCACTTCATTTGGGGCCAAAGCCTACAATATTACATACCACTAGTGAAGTGGCCCTGATCTATGGATACTTAAATCTGTAGACTGGAGCTCTAAACACACATGACAGATCTTCCTATATATCTGAAAAATGCCCCAGGTTTGCAGAAAAATCTGAAATCTAAAAAAATACATTTTTTTAAATTAAAGCAGCTCCTGTAGCTTTTACCAGATGTTCTTAGTGGCTGTTGCTGGGCAACCAAGTAACAGGTCAGTATTGCAGGCTTGGTTTCTGTCAGGAAAAGGCAGGAGGGAAAGGGGCAGGGCCCTTTCCAGGGCTGTTTTGGCCTCTAAGGGAGGACTTGATACCATGTGACTTTCATGACTTATCCATACCTGGCTATTTGCTACTGCTCAACAGCAGTCCACCCCTCCCCAAGCCAGTGTAGTGCAGTGGTTAGAGTTTCAGAGGAGGATATGGTAAAACCAGGTTCAAATCATCACTCTTTGTGGAAGCTCACTGGGTGACTTTCATCCAGTCAGACATTTTCAGCCTAACCTACCTCTCAAGATTGTTGTGAAGATAACATAGATAGAGGCAAGGGGAATTATGTGAGCTGCTTTGGGTCCCCAATGTAGAGAAAGGCAGTATATAAATAAATTAAGAAATATAGGTGAAGATGGGGGGCAGATAAAATGTAAACTGTTTAGTAGGTTTGAAGGAGAAAAGGACATAGAAAAGGTGAGCATATGAGGACTGCCAGGAGGAAGGAAAGAGGAAATACTGTGGGGAAGGGGATAGAGGGAAAAGTGAGTGGCTGCCTGGGGTAGAAAGGGGAAAAGATGAAAACGGGGACAGACAAGAATGGGTGAGAAAGAGAAAAGGAATCAGGAAAAGGGAAGAGGCTATGGGGGACAGGGAAGGGAAAGAGGACATGATATGGGAGGGGAAAATGAGATGCCCCTGCAAGTCCTTATATTCTCTGTTCTCTAAACCAGTGTGACTTAGAGCCAAAATGTCACATATAGGAAGTGGAGAAGTTATCTAGAAAGTGCTTAGTTGCTCTGTTTGGCTCTGATGTGCTATTGGGGGGGGGGAGATTCCACTGATGAAAACAGCCAGAAGGGAAACTGGAAGCCCCTCCTCTCCCCCCTTGCAGTGCTCCAGAGCCAAGCAGAGTGCTTTCAAGGTAAGTTCCCTGATGTGACCATGTCATGATCTGGTAGGGTTCCCAACCCCCCGCTTGGGGCAGGGGATCTCCCGATCCCTCCCTCCTCTGTGCCCACTTACCTGGCTGGCGGGGGGCATGCTCCCTGGGGTGCCCCCTCCCTGGGTGGCGCAGCGTGCCCCTGGGTTAGGGGGGTGCTCCTGCACCGCGAGAGTAGGTGGCGGCAGAGAGAAAGCAGGCGGTGGTTGCAAGAGTATGCCGCTCTCACTGCCACCGCTGCGGCCCGCTTTCTCTCTGTGGCCGCGGCCACACCTGTGCAGCCGGCATCAGCAGGGACAAGGGGAGTGGCGGTGGCAGCGGCGGCGAGAGAGCAAGCTGCGATGGCCATGGCCTGCTCTCTCTCTCGCTGCCGCGCCCCTTGTCCCTGCCAGCACCGGCTGCACAGGGGCAGCTGTGGCTGTGGCAAGAGAGCAGGCCGTGGCCACCGCAGCTCTCTCTCTCGCCACCACCGCTGCTCCCCTTGTCCTGGCCGGCACCAGCTGCACAGGGGCAGCTGCGGCTGCAGCGAGAGAGCAGGCCATGGCCACCGCAGCTCTCTCTCTCACCACGGCCGCCGCTGCCCCTGTGCTGCCTGTGCTGGGAGAGACAACGGGAATGGCGGTGGCGAGAGAGGGAGAGAGCTGCTCACTCTCTCTGCCCTCCCCGGCGCGCGTGACATGTCATCATGCAAACCGGGAGCACATGTGTGCACGCTTTGCGTGCGTGGGGTCGCAATAAGAAAAGCACCGAGGAGGTAGGAGCCAGCGTCCCAGTCTCCCTCTGGGAGACGTGAGGGACCTAGCAACCCTATGATCTGAATGTGCAAGAAAGGCCTAGCAAGGCCTCAGAAGCCTGTTAGCAGTGGGAGTCGGCCTGCCTATAATTCCCAGGAGTCCCTGGGCTGTTTTGGCGCCCTTTTTGGCCAACACGGGGCTGGTACTATAGAAGTCTGGGAGGAAACAAGCCTGTGTTCTTTCTCCCAGGGAGCAGGCTAGAGCTGGTTTCTGCTAGGGAGAGAGGCCCTCATCCAGGTAGGGTGAGAAGACAGGCCTGGCAGACAGAAAGACAGTGAGTTCAGTCGCGCTAGGGCCTTTTGTTTATTTTGCTTTCACTCATCTATTGTTGCTAATGCACTGTTGCTTGCTTGTTTGATATTAACTGGCCTCCTTGTAAATAAACGTTTTTGTTTGTTGTTACACTGCTGGGTCCTTACGCCTGTTTATTGGCCAAGCTATGGAGGTCAGAAGGGTTGGGAGGGTACTCTGGGCCTTCCCAAGGGACCCTAAATCCCAGAGTGGTGGCAGCATAAGGTGGCTCACCCCACCTGAGGCATGATAGACCACAAGTTGGATCAGGCACCCTTGTTCAGACACCATGTCAACCTTCTAATTTAGCTCTTAAACCCCCTTTTCAGAAGGATATACAGAAAACATTTGTCTTCGTGTTAGCTTGGGGTAATGGAATGACTGGCCCAAAGTAATCTAGCAACTTTCCATAGTGGAGTGTGGATTTAAACCTGGATCTCACAGATATATTCTGATGCTATACCACAGTAGATCTCATTTAAAAATATGCCCATGCAATAATAGGGAACTAGAGTCATTTGCTCATATTTTGCTCTGATGCAAATTTTATATCCAAATATGGGAGTGTTAATTAATCCTATTTTGTGTAACAGGCATAGCCTGCCAGAAGTGAGGCTTGTTTCTTTTCTTTTATTGGACCAGTGTCCCCATATTACCCTTTCAGTAGCAAGATTTCTTTTAATTACTATGAGAATTAGGGACTATAAGATATAAGTTCCGATTCTGTTTTGTATGTCGAAATATAGGCTTGTTTAATTTTATTTTATGCAAATAAAGGTATTGACTGACTGACGTTTAAAAATAGGAACATTGTGGTGGAACATATGTCTCAAACTCATTCTTTGGCCTGTACTTAATGATATAGGCTGTTAAAATAAAGGAACTCTGCAATAAAAGTTTTGATATGAACGTTACTGTCAGACAGCAGAAGGTGGATCCCCCTTGTTGCATGACACGTATTGCATGTCTTCAAGTATAACTTGTCTTCTTCACCTAATATCCATTGTCATTGAATGGTCATTGAACTGGTCTATGTTCAGAAACTTCATTAATGTATCATCTTAGTAATTGAGTGTGTCTGTTTTTCTGTGCCTTCATACAGCTGGGACCTGGCAAAGGAGAAAATCCAATTAGAGGCTGCCCCTACGATGTGTGAGAGAATTGTGTTTTGCTGTGCTTTGCAGTGTTTCTGCAGGTGTCCTCATTGTATTTTGTTCTGTGTAAACTGTTGTGTGTAAGTTGCATTGTGTCCCAAGAAGCTACTTAGACATAGACACCTCATCCTGTTCTTTATGAAGCAAAACACACACACATTATTGCACATGTGGACTGCACAGCACTTTCAGCATGTTAGCATTGGAAACTTGGAATTGTTGACAGTTCTCACAGATCCATTCAGATAATTATAAAAATCTGTTGTTTAACATAAAAAAAAGAATGTACAGCTTAAACCTCCATTAAAGTGATAAGTTCTGGCCTTATCTTGTAATCACTGTATAGTTCCTGGCTGTTCTTGGCCAAATTAATGAGGTGTGTTTATAACTGATAACAGGTGTGTGTATGGGATGGAAGGGATGGAAGATGAGTAAAATGCAGTGACTCAGTAGCTATCACGCCGGGCTTGTTTTGTCTGGTATCTACCGTATTCTGTTAGTGTTAGACTGGGTTGAGATCCCCACATAGCAATGAGTGACTTTGACCACTCATTGTGTCTGGGTTTGCTAACTTTTAAACTGGTTCCTCTATCTGTCCCATAATATTGGTTTGAGCTGCCTCAAATACTAGGTGATGGGCTTGACCTCCATGCTATGAAACACTTGAACAGCCCATTTCCACATACATTCAGCCTCTTTTAAATGGCCAGGTCATATTTCTCCTGGCCAGTGGGCAGCTCTAATTTTGTCTCAATCAAACCTACTCACATCGGGGTTGTGAGGATAAAATGTTGCCCTATATGCCACTCTGTATGGGGAAGTGGGGTGACCTAATAGCCCAGACAAGCCTGATCTTGTCAGAGCTCAGAAGCTGAGCAGGGCCAGTACTTGAATAGGAGACCATCAAGGAAGATGGAGGCTGCTATGCAGAGGGAAATCAATGACAAACAACTTTTGTTCATCTTTTGCCTTGAAAATCCTATAAGGTGAACTTCATGGGGTTGCTATGAATGGGTAGACACTTGATGGCACACTTTATGGGGTAGCAGCTTCATCTTTTTTTTTTTTAACTCTCTGCTGCCATTGTCTTCCTTTCTCTGTTTGGAGGTAACTGAAGTAACTCCTCTGCCAACAAAATAATCAACAAAGTACTACATGCTTTTACACCAATCACTAGAGAATCGAATGTTTATTCAGCTGAGAACTATAACCCAATTCTGTATAACATTTCTCCTGGGATCTACAGCTGTGCAGCAGAGCTAACAATGTTAAAAGATGGTCAGGTCATTAGAGATGAAGTATTTATTGCTTCTCCACTAGGACCTGGGATAATATATTTTTTTTTAAAGTGTGTGATGAGAAACACTAGAAACTCAAATATAAATGCCAGAAGTTTCCCATAATGCATATATTACAAAAGACTCCAGCATAGTTGTTGCATCCGAGGGAAGCAAATGGTACCAGCACTGGGAAACTTTCCTTGGGTTGTTCTGTTGATACCAACTGATTGTGGTTATGCTTCTTTGAAGGGAGGGGAGGCTGAGCAGAGAGGATGTAGCATGAGCCTTTTCTGCATGGAAATGCATTCTTATGGCAGCCACAGTGATGCCGCAGCTGCTGATGCAGCACAGCTACAGTGGGGCTTCCAGATGTCAGCTTTCCCCTCATTTTCCCTGCCCCATTTTGGGCCACTTGTGGGTGGGGTCTTTAAAAAAACCAATAATGGACATACTGATACAGTATTATATTAATATGACAATTGCATTTTTTTAAATCCCTTATATAACCCCCCCCCCTCCTTATGGCATGCAGGAGAGAGAATGACTGGAGCAGGGGAAAGGGCTACTAGAGTTTCCCACCCGCTTGGCAGTAGAGATGGGCACGAACCATGCAGTTCATGGCTCGCCAAATTTCACAAAGCACGAACTTTCACGAACCTGCACCTGGTTCACAAAAATGTCACATCCGGGTCAGAAAACCATCACTTCCGAGACAGCAGAAGGTCTGCAGGAAGTTCATCCCCTGTTGCCTAGGAAACTGATTGGCACCAGGCTGTCTGCAGTCACGAACCAAAAAACGAACCAAACGAACTAGCCTAAAGTTTGTGGCGTTTCTTCAGAAATGGGATCTGACGAACCACGGTTCGCGAACCACGAACCGGCCTGGTTTGTGCTTAATTTTGGTTCGTATTTCGGTTCGTGCCCATCTCTACTTGGCAGCCAGCCTGACTCTGGTGTAATCTGAGAGGTCTGCAAATGATAGCAGAAATGTTGAGGAAAGCTCAAGTGGTACGCAGAAGCATCATGATGCTGTGGGAAGCCAGAGAAAAAAAACCATTTCCCAACAACATGAATCAGGCATGGCCCAGAATGCTAGCTTATTATCAGTATACAGATAATTATCGTTCTTTTTGTTTAAAAATACGAGTTTTGCTAATCAGTACTGAAATTTTCAGTAACTTTTTATAAAGTCATATCATTGTGGGTTTTTTTTAATTGAAAAAGATGCCATTGATGAAATTGTTTTGCAGCTTTCCAGTAAATGTGGTATCCCAAAACTAGTGAGCACTTAAAACTAGCTGCTTGCAGAAGGAGTGTATGGTACTTTGCAAGTGGAAAATGCTGCTTCTAGAAGTTGACAAGGCTGCATTGTAAAACCAGAAGCTGCTCAAATTGTCCATTGTTCCCGTTTTAGTTTGGCAGTCAGATGCTAATTCATTGTGTTGTGATTGGGTGCGTTTTAAAATTGTTTCATGTCATGAGTACAGAGAAGCTTTCATCTCCTTAGTCTTTAACCCCTCGTTGCTTCTTCTCAAATAGCAAGCATTAGATGTTCTTGTAATTGCATGATGTTTAGACAATACTGGAATTTAATAAACTTATTTACAGTTAAGTAATTTAGGTTGGCATTTGATGAATATGGTAAAGGGGTGGTGGTGCATAATGTTTACCATCCATACATTACATTTTCTATCTCAGTAGTTTGTATTGTATCCAAACTATCTATATAAAAATTTATATTTTGGAATCTAGAAAAATCATGTTTTATATAGTTTTTGAAATATATCAATATGCACAGTTTGTCCCTAAATATCTGTGTATAATCTATTCAGTTAACAGTTTCCTTTATAACTAGGGTTGTCAGGTGTCTGGTTTTCACCCAGATAGTCTGGTATTTGGGGGGAGACTGTCTGGAAAAAACATCCCCCAAATACTGGACTCCTGACTAGCTCCTCCCTTTAGTGGCTGCTCTGCCTCCATCGCCCAGCCCAGCCCAAGCACCCAACCATACTGCTGCGACTGCACTGCACTGCCCAGGAGTGGCCATCTAGACCAGGTCCCCAGCTGGTCTCCTGCAGCAGCATGGTGCAGCCCAGGAGTTGACGGGCTGGCCACCTGGGTCCCTGCATGGTGCCATCTGGGAGTAGCTGGCCAACTGCCTGGCCTCTGCAGCACTGCTGGGAGTGGCTGGCCAGGCCTCCCGCCCTGGAAGCAACATTATCATGCTGGGGGAGGGGGGAGGAGTCCTTACTCTTTGCTTACATGTTACTACTTTTTAAGAGGTGCATGCTGCCACCCCCTCTCCTAGGGGTCCAGTATTTCTCTGAATACCATATGGCAACCCTATGTATAACCGTGCAGTCACACATCCCTATGAAGGACTCTCAGGGGAGTCTGGAGGCATTATTTTTCAATCAGATGTCACCAAAATTGCAGCAGAGTATCTTCTAGGAGTGTACACTGGGAAAAAATGTTTCAGTTTCAAATCCAGGTTTTCCAAACAAGTTCTATTCCGCTATTGGTTTTTTTGGGGGTGGGGCATTGCCAGTTCTAATCTGTTTTTTTCATTATCATGAGTTTTGGCCCTGTTCTTTGCAATGATGGCTTCCAGGCTCTTTGGGGCAGCTATTTTGCAGTCAGTGGCACCAAGACCACATAGAACACAGTCCTCCCTTTAATCCATCAATTCACTGAGTTTGAGCACATACAACAATGGGTTTTGGTGTTTACAGATCCTGAAGAATGCTTTGGGAAAGGCATAAAGGTGAATGTTGGACAGCTGTGCACGTGCACACTATTCTTTCCAGGGAGGGGTTGGAGAAATTAGTTCTATTTGTGCTTAACCCAAAACTGCATCAACCATTAGTTCCTCTCCTAGTCTAAACCATTGATCCACCAAGTTTTTCCTCAAGCACAAGAAAAAAAATTGACACAACAATGGACCCCAAAGAAGGCAAGTGTCAGAGGGCACACACTGTGAAGGGAAACTGACTGGCAAAGTGATAGCTGCAATGCGGCAGTGGAGCAGCACTTAAGCAGAAGAGCACTCCAACAAGCACAGTGCAGCGAATCCATTAAATAAAAATCCAGCATTATGTTCCCTTTTTTCCTTTTCCAGGTGATGATGTATGATAGTACCAATAAATTATTCTTACCTTTACATCATTCTGCTGTGTTTTGCTGCCATGTTTCCTTGTGTTTTGAGGGGCAGCCTGTGAATCTTTCCTTTTAATGCTTAGCATTCCCCTGCAAAATGGGGTGTTCTTGCCTTAATTTCTGCTAACCTCCATCACCCAAGTGCAAGCAAGCAGGCAGCATGAGTTCCCTCCACCCCCTGTACAAACAGACTTATGTTTTCCCATAAGTTTTCGTTTTGCTGTGTGGGCAGGCAAGGGCAGAGTAGTCCCATAGCTCACAGGCAGACTATGTAGAGAATTGGCTTTTTTAAAGTAGTGTTTTGACAAATGCTGGATGGGGGTGGGGTTCGTAGAAACCAGAAGTTAAAATTACATTTGTTAATATGTAGGTGGGAACTGTGAATTTTCATTGGGGTGTACATTTGCCATTTACACTGAAAGAGAGCCTCAAAAGATTAGATTGAAGTCTTCTAGGGCTTTTTTCAAGTTTGACTGAGTGAACACAAGCCACTTTCAAGCCTCCCAGTGGCACTATTCGTCATAGTGACCAACTCATTGTTCAAGTGCTCTGATGGGGGTGGGGGAGACATACCAGTGCATTTCTCTGGCCAACCTGTGTCTTCCCTTCAGGAGACGTTCATTCCAAGGCGACCAGTCCCTTTCCCTTTGATTTTTTCAGGCAACAATTTCTCCCTTCATTTGCATAAATGATACTTTGTGCTTACCCTAGAGGATTTCTAAGTTTCTGTTTTTAAGTTAACTATAATTGGAGGAAGGGAAAGGAACCGGTGGGATCAATAGTCAGCTCCGTCCTCAGCTCTGATCTTTAAACTCTGGAATTTGAAAGTGAAGTGTAGTTCCAATCCAAAGGTCTTATTCACAGTGGCATCATTACTGTCACGGGCTGGTTGGACAGACCTGTAGAAGGAAGTAACTGATGGACCGACTGACTGACACTTAACTTGGTGCCTGTGTCCGGGGTCTGGGTCCCAGCCCCCAGACTTGGTAGGAGGGAACAGCAGGTCAGCCGGGCTGACGGGCAAACAGAGGGGGCAGCCAGCAGACAGCAGGTCAACTGGTCAGCCAGCTGACAGCAGGTCAACTGGTCAGCCAGCTGACAGCAGGTCAACCGGTCTGACTGGCAGGCAGAGGGGGCAGCTGGGGGACAGCAGGTCAACCCCTCCCACAGGCAAATGGAGCCAGAACCTGCCAGTGCCAGGGGCAAGGGGCAAAAGCCCAGGGCCCCAGGAGGCAGGGGGAGACAGAGAGAGGCCAGCGAGTCCCACTCCCCTAGGGAGGGAAAGGGGGCTAGGCAAGGCGGAAGGGGGCAAGGGCAGAGGGATTGGGAGCCCAGCAGTCACCCACCCAAAGACCTTACCTGATGAGGAGAAGCAGCAGCAGCCCCAACAACCCACAGCCACGCCCCAGCTAGAAAATAGTAGCCTGGCCCAGGGGTTGCCAAAAGCCAAGCCACTCCAGGTGGGGCTATTGGAGGCACTCTGCAGGAAGCCCTGGGCAACCAGCCAAGGAGCCGCAGCTGGACCCACCTTCAGCCATCAGCTCAGCCAGGGAGGCCGGGCTGCTAGCCAGGGGACTGCAGCTGGACAGGCCTTCAGCAATCAGCCAAGGCAGGGAGGCTGGGCAGCCAGGGAACAAGGCACAGCTGGTGCTGGTCAGTGGGGCCAGATCAGCTACCCCAGCTGCAACTGCTTGGTGCAGCCCAAGGCCAGGCTGGAAGAGGGGTGGGGCAGTAGAAGGAAGCCCTATAAAAGCTGGCTGGGAAGAGCCCTGTGGTGGTGGGTGTGAGTGAGGAGTGATGATGTGGAGTGAGAGCAGTAAGATGCAAGGGTGGAGGCTTGGAGGAGAGTTCTGGAAGGAGGAGATGAAGGAGGACGCAGAGGGTAATCAGGCCAGGTTGAGCAGGCCAGCGAGTGGACTGAGAGGGAGTCTGGGTGAGGTATACCGCCCGTCCTTCCACAGAGCAGGGTCCTGCAGAATCCCTGGCCCCCCTGTGATGTCAGGAGCAGACTGCCCAGTGCCACGCCCAGCGGCAGCGGCGGCAAGCCCTGACAGCCTTCTGCCTCTGATTGCCTATGGGTTCTTCAAAAGCTATTATATGTGTATTTGACCAAACAATAGATCACAATTGTGCATACTATGTTCCTTTGCATTGGGCCCTCAATCTGTTCCTTTTGACTTAATGACAAGGCCATACTGTAATGTTTCATGCCATACCCTAAATATGATAGAGTCCTCTGACAGACTGGTGCAGTCAGATCTGACAGGGAAGAGTAGGTGGGGGTGAGGGATCTTTGGTTTTCAAGTAGAGGGATGACCCTATTTCTTTTCTCTGTTTTTTTACTGGTAAAAGTGGGAGACTAGACAGGTTGCCCAGTCACCCTTTTCCCAACTAAAACTGTTAACCCAGTACTGAATGGAGAAGGAGGAAGTGTTGACTTCAGTTGCATTCAAGCCAAAGCCACAGCCTGATTAAAGAAAATATATTTAACCAGATCAGTCCTTTCACATGGGATACTGATCTGGAAACATTTGGGTGTGTGCAATGGAACGGCGCACAGCCCTTATACCTCCATTCTCTCTGTCCTTTAAACCTTGGTTAACAGTTTTGTCATCTTTTCCTTCCAGGCAAGATGAAGTTCTGGTGGTCCTCATCCTCTTATCTTAGGAAGACTTCCTTAGTCACAGTGGTGGCAGTGATAGCTAAGCAAAGGACAGCAGTAGGTGGGCACTGAACGGGCAACCTGGTCCACTTGCCAGCCTGTGTCCCCTTGCAGTTTCCCTTTAAAAATCATTTATTTATTTCAAATGTTCACACTTATCTACATAATGTGAGCCTTTGTGTCAGCCCGGGACTCGGACGCTAGACCCTGTCCCTTCTCTAACCCATGATGATAAGCCCGCATAAAGGTTGGTTGGTTGCCAGCCTTTCCTTGCATTGTGCACAGAAAGGGATTGACTAGCATCGTCTGCTGTTCCCCTCCACAGCACAAGGCAAACATTTTGTGATCCCATCTATGAGTCTGATTCTAAAACTTCGGGTGGGGGGGGTGACCTGTACCTGGGCAATGGAGTCCAGAACACTTAGTCCCACAGAAGCTACGGGTGAGAGAGACTTTTTCTTATTGTTGGAACGGGAGGCATTAGGAGGTAGTCCATTTTTCCCATTCCCCCCCACCCCTTTTCCATCATTGTACTGACAGGAGGGAGAAGGTGTGGCTGTGCAACTTCTTGCTTGAGTTAACCCAAAGGTAGAGTGGAGATACTTGGGGAAAAAACCCACATGATCTGTAGAGATCCAAGCTGTGAATACACATGCCGACCCAATCCACTATTCCCTGTAAAAGAACAGAATAAAAATCATTCCAATTCTTGCAGTTTGCACCAAAGTTACACCCAAACTCAACCAGCCGGCAGCCCCTGCCGTTACACAACATACAGTGGGAAATCAGTAAAAAGATTTAGAAGAAATCACCATAGAGCAGAGAAGCCGAGCACCCTAAAACTTTTAGCCCCTCCCCCGGTTTCACATATCCTGCAGTTGAATATGCAGCAGCCTCTCTCACTCCCATTGCTGCTCACTCACTCACTCAAGGGATGCGCCAGTCCCTCATGGGAGTTAAATTAGGGGAACATTTCTAAAGCTGATTGACAAGGAGAAAATGCCATTGCCCAGGTAGCGCTGAAAACAAAAAGATGCACTCAGCTGCTGCTACCTGCTTCAGCGGGATCTTTATACCCCCCCCACATTAGAGTGGATTACTTGATCTGATTTAATAGCTATTGATAGAAGATACAATCACTTAGTGTTTAAGGAAATCAGCTAGTTTGACCATTTCTTGTTCTTTCATCAAGCTCCCATGCTTGGTTTGCTTCTTGATGACATCATATATGTTGGACTGAAAAGCAGAGATCTTGAAGGGCATTGTGCTTTTATGGAGTTCAGTTGATGATGAACCTTTGGTGGGGTTCACTTGACCCTAACTCACTCAGTTAAGAGCCTAGGAGTTATACTGGATCCAGCGCTGCTGCTAGAGAAACAAGTAAATGCAGCTGCAAGAAAGGCCTTCTCACAGTTGGAACTACAATGGCTTGTGTACAGAGAAGGCAGAAGACACAGTACCTGCAGGGGGCAGCAAATCTGACAGATAGACAGCAGGTAAGATCCTTCTTTCTGCCTCTGTCCTTCTTGCATGTCTCCTGATTGGTATTCTTAGGCTACTTCCTGCTTCTTCCCGGAAGTCCCTCTCTCCCAGTTTATTGAGGTAATAAGTATCTTTTCTGTTTCTCTGCTTTCTGTCAAAGTTGTAGGTCCTGAATAAATTCATTCATACCTTAATCAGACTCAAGAGCATTCTAAGATATACCAGAGCCTACACTCAGAACTCATCCTGGAAGATGCCCCCCTACCTTGACATGGTTGATCTGGCCCCCTAGATTCATGGCACAGTAACATCAAGCTAGAATACTGTAATGCAATCTATACAGGCCTCCTCTCAAAACTGACTAGAAGACTCCAGCTGGTGCAGAACTCTGCAGCTCATTTACTGTCAGGAGCTAGATGGAGCATGTATATCACCCCCATTCTGCAGTAACTCCATTGGCTTCCCATCAATTACTGGGCTTAATTCAAGGTCTTAACTATTGCATTCAAAGCCCTTCATGGCCTTGGCTCTAATATCTATGCAATCTTTTCTCTCCCTATGTTTCTCCATGGGAGCTTTGGTCATCTGGACAGGGCCTTCTGCAGATGCTGCCCTGCAGTTGGGCAAAATCAACAGCTTGCCCACACACGTTCTTTCCCTGTGGTAGCCCCCACCGTAAGGAATGGCCTGCCTGAGGAAGTCAGGAAAGCTCCCGGTCTCCTGATTTTCCACAAACTATGCAAAACTGAATTATTCAGGAGCGCTTTCTACCCAGATTATAGGGCTGTGTTGTAAGAAGTAACTAAGAGAGATGCCTTAATAGAAACAAGGACTATATGCTACTCAGCTAGATATTGTCTGTTGATGTAGACATATAGAGAGTTTTCAATGATTCTAAACATGCCATGTAAATTAGTTATGCTATGTTTCAAAAACATCTCTATGCTTCGGTTTATGCTTGTATTTGCTAATTTTCTGCTACCATACCCTATTGTATCTCTTTCACTGAATATCCTATCATTGTTCATTATTGTACTTTGCTTCAGTGAATATCCTAGTTGTTGATTATTTTGTTTTTTCACTTGCCGCCTTGGATCTCAATGAAAAAGGTGGACTATAAATGAGTGAGTGAGTGAGTGAGTGAGTGAGTGTTCCCTGTCACATACAGACAACATCTGGCGTAAGTATTGCCATTAATGACTCAAAACATAGATTTCTGATATGTATGCATAAATGATAGCTGTCTCTACCCATTAAAAACTGTGGTCTTAGATGTGGTTAAAAACATATGCCTAAAATGCATCTTCCTCTCATAATGCAATTTGCAGCTAGTGGTAGAGAAGTTTAGGAAAATACTTTCTGCTGCTCCTTGAGTAGAACCAGCTGCTAGCTTGATTCTGCCTGAGGAGCGCTACCAACAGTGGACTGGATACGTCTGGCTTTTTCGCCAAGTATCAGAAATCTTGTCTTGTTTTTTGTTTTGTTTTGTATCTCTTATCCTACCCAGTATGTCACAATTGCAGTCAGGCTATCTTCCTATCTTCCAAGAATTTCTGAACTCTGTTAAATATGCAGCATATTCTCATAGAGCACTCATAATATTAATAATAATCTCTTTTGATAATCTGTGTTGTGAGCCCAAATGTCCTAATTTTAGCCTTTTACTCATATGAAAATTCAGCTGTCAGACCCGTAAAGATAATGCCATACTGTTCTCGCATCATATCCATTCCATGGTTACATTTCTTCTTTGCAAAACAAAATGTTCTCAATGAAAGGCTGAAACATTTGAGATATTTCAACACACAAGAAGTTGGAAATGTTTCCAAAAATGTTCTGAAATGTTATTTGTTCAATGATGGACAGTAATTTTGAACTACATTTGGGGAAATAAGAACTCTTTCTAGATTAGCCTTTGCATGAAATAATATTCTAAAATGCAGACAGAGAATATTATGGAACACTTCTCAAGCTGTATATTAAGAATGAACAGTAATAGAATTCTGTTTCATGACCTACTTCATGTTTCAATCCCTGACCAGAAGAGATCTTTATACAGCCAAGTCCTATGTAAGTTAAATTGGAAAGAAGATGAACTGAATTTATTTTCAGTCAACTGCATGTAGGATTGCAGGTTCAGATCCTCATTCCGTGTGGTTCAACTCTAGGGCTCTCATTTCCCTGCCTGGAGCGGGGGATCCCACAATCCCACCCTTTCCCCCCAGTGCCCACTTTCTTGGCCGGCAGGAGGGCACACTCCTGCGCCGCGAAAGTGGGCCATAGTGGCGGCAAGAGTGGGGCGCAGCGATGGCAAGAGTGGGCTGCTGTTGCCATCGCCACTGCCCGCTCTCACCGCTGCCACCGCCCCTTTGCACTAAACGAGAGTGGGCCGCTGCGGTGGTGGAGAGAGTGGGCTGTGGCCATGGCGAGAGCAGCCCACGCCAGTGAGGACAAGGGCCCTCTTTGACCCAGGGGCTCCCTTTGACCCCCACATGATGTCACTCCCGGAAGTGACATCATCACACGAGCCAGGGACCCGGGCCTCTCCAGTTGAGGGACTCCAGGTCCCTGGCAACCCTACTCTGCCCCCCCCCCTCTTTTCATTAAACTGCCTGATCTGCTCTTGAGAAAAGAATGATGTCTGCTGCCATTTTGCCTTAGTTATTTGAACTGGTTCCAACAGTTTCTGTGAATTTGGGAAACATGCCACTATAAAAAACTGAAAAATCTTGACCCAATATATTAACTGCTATTTTAATAGCCATCTTTTCCTACATTATCAGTGGAACCTCATAAATTTTCTGTACTCTAATAAGGATAGACTTGATTACCTGGTATTTTTACCAGAGTATGAAGCTGATGCTCATTGCCATATGTGCATCCTGGGCTTCAAATATTATGACTCATAAATGTCATCTGCTCATGCTAAGTATTGCTATGTGTTACTGGCAGCTAGCTTCAGTTATTTTTAAAAATTCCAGATTTGATGCAGAGTTATGTAACTCTGATGCCATATGGGAATATTTTTACTCTCATCATCTAGCTTTTTGTTCAAAATTGCATTTTCCAAAGAGACTCGTAGTTTCAATGACATTAGGACTGCACGTAGAGTTCTTTCACAGGTTTCCCTTGGCTCAGTGGAAACCATTAGAGGTGGAGATGTTAGCTTGAATGGAGTGTCTCTTCTCACATCTTAATATTTTACTGCAAGCTTTTCTTTGTTATCCGTACGTTTGTTTAGGGGCATTTATGGAGGGAAGGAATGAAAGAAGTTGTGTTGCATTAATGTTTTTAACGGTCTTGCATGGTATTTGGATTTGTTAGGTCATAACTCCCTCACTTTTTTCTTTCACTTTATATTTCAAAACATAAATATTTTGTCAGTGTATTCTCAGTGTGGCCAAATCTGTTGATAGTTAGAAATGATGAACTTATCAATAAGTTCAGTACTCTTTAAAATAGTTACTTTTAACAGAATATCAAAGATGCAGAACATCATAATCTATTGTGGGAAGAGCAATGTATAGGAGTAGAAAGGCACAAAAGTAGCAAGTGAGTGTTTTTATTTAACAGCCTCCACAGTGAAACCAAGATACTTGCTGTTTATCTAGATTTTTAAATATCTATTTATAGATTTGTATTAGTGTAAACAAGGAAGCAGATAGGATCCCAACAGTATCTGTAACTTCATGCAAAATGTGTCTGGATTTTAAAGCATGTCTGTGATGGCAGTACAGACACCCTGCTGATTTGATTGTGTTGTAACCATATGGTGGCGGTACCTGTAAGTCATCATAAATTCACATCACATTGATGTTAATGACTTTGTGATAAAAATGCTGGAGTTCTCTGTATCCCCAGAGCTCCTTATTAATTTAATTTCCATTAATTCATAGTATCTCTGTCTGCATAAGATGTGTTGAAAACCATGATAAATGAAACAAAATTAATTTCCATTAAGGTATAGCAATAGAAAGTTAAATTATGTTTTCCTGTATCAAATCCTACAGAGATGGATGACAGTCTAGATGTGCTTTGAAAAACTGGCAAAAGAGCCTTTCTTAAGCAGAAGGCAAATGTAGTAGCTAAAAATCAAAGCCTTCTTGTTAATGGTAAGAAGAATTCAGATTACTGAATCGGGGAGCATATAAAAATAACAAAGAAGTTTATTTATGTAAAGGCTGTTTTTAAAAGAACAGATCAGCAGCCCAGGTCTCCTAACATTCAAAGGAAAAACCTGGTCAAGGCACATAAATTTAAATTAGTTATGGCTTCATATTGTGATTTTAATTCCCTTTAATGCTTTCAAGTACAAACAGGATTTCACTGCCTAGCCACCAGGTTAGAACTTTTCACACCCACAGGGTTCCACCTGCACCAGCCTGCCCTTTCCCCAGAGACAGTCCTCATAACTCTGTCCCCTCCCTGTGTGTGTGTATTATATGCTGTCAAGTAGCTTCTGACTTATCGTGACTGTATGAATTAACATCCTCCAAAATATCCTATCATTAACAGCCTTGCTCAGATCTTACAAACTAGAAGATGTGGTGTCCTTTATTGAGTCAAGTCATATCTTTTGGGGTTTTCCTCTTACCTTCCATCTTTCATAGAATTACTGTTTTTTCCAGTGAATCTTGTGACGAAAGTATGACAACCTCAATTCAGTATTTTTAGCTTCTAGGGAGAGTTCAGGCTTGATTTGGTCTAGAACCCACTAATGAGTCTTTTTGGCTATCCATGATATCTGTAAAACTCTCCTCCAGCATCACATTTCAAATGAATCAACTTTCTTCCTGTCAGCTTTTTTCATTGTCCAACTTTCACATCCGTACATAGTAATGAGGAATAGCATAGTATGAATTGTCTTGATCTTGCTCCCAATGTCTCATTCTTATCAAGGATCTTTTTTAGTTCCTTCGTGGCTGCCCTTCCAAATCTCAATCTCCTTCTGATTTCTTGGCTGAAGTCTCCCATTTCATTGATGATTGAGCCAAGGATTAGAAAATCTTCAGCAACTTCAATTTCTACATTATCAACCTTAAAATTTTGTAATTCCTCAGTAGTCATTACTTTTATCCTCTTGATGTTCAGCTGTAATCCTGCTTTGGCATTTTCTCTATTAACGTTCCTCAGTAGTCATTTCAAGTCTGTCTAATGTGGTATCATTTGTATATTTCAAATTGCTAATGATCTTTCCGCCAATTTTCACTCCACCATCTAAATCTAATCCAGCTTTCATTATATGTTCAGAATATAGGTTAAAAAGATAGAGATAATATAAATCCTTGACTGACATTTTGCCAATTGGAAACCATTCTGTTTTTCCATATTCTGTCCTAACAGCAGCCTCTTGTCCAGAGTACAGGTTGCACATCAACAGAATCGGATGTTGTGCCACATTTCTCATTCCATATATGATGAAAATCTTTGTTGAAGAATATTGAGTAAGCTTGTGTGAGAAATCAGTGCAATGGTCTGATAATGGCTGCATTTTTAGCATCCCCTCTTTTGGAATTGGAATGTAGATTGAGCAACTCCAGTTTTTGGGCCATTGTTTTGTTTTCCATATTTGTTGACAGAATCTCATTAAAATTTTGATGGACTCAGTTTCTGTAGCTTGAAATAGCTCTATTGATATCGCTTCTACTCCAGGTGATTTGTTTCTGACAATTACTTTGAGTGCAGCTTTCGCTTCACTTTCTAAAATAGTAGGCTCTTCGTTGAAAGATGCTTCTTTGAAAAAATCTATCATCTTTTCATCTCTTTTGTATAGTTCTTCAGTGCATTGTTTCCATCTTTATTTTATCCTGATAAGATACTATATTTGATCTTTTAGCATCCATAGCTGTGGTTTTAATTTTTTCTTTGATTTCCTGGATCTTGTGGAACTGGTCTGTTGTTCTTCCTTTTTGTTATTTTCTTCTATTTCTCTGCTGGTTATTATAATAGTTCTCTTTGTATGCAAGACACTGAAAAGCTGTGTTGAGAATTGTGATTGTCACCTTTTACTTTTGCTTCTCATCTATTTTTAGCAATTTTTAAGAGTTTCATCAATCATCCATCTAGGCGTCTCCTTTCTTTTGGCTACAGGAATAGTCTTTGTATATTCTTCCTTAATAATGTGTCTCTTTTCAGCTCACAGTTCTTCCAGTTCCCAGTCAATTAAACTTAGTAATGTAAATTTTTTCTTGGGCTGTCTCATTATGGGGTTTTCAAGGTAAGAGATCAGAAGTGCATCAGCAATTCTACTGGAGCAGGCAGTATTGAAACCAGCCCTATCACAGCAATGTGTATCCTTATAACCATCCATACCAGACAGGGAAAGGAGGCTTCACTAAGAGGAATCAAAGCCACAAATCCAGACACGGATCTCAATCCCAGCCTAGCAAGGATTCACAGCAACACAGTCAGAAGCAATTCTGACTAGGATGGGACAGTGAGCCACCATTTGGTGACAGGCTCAGTGCTTATTATTCTGCCTGGTGTCTTATAACCACAGATATGTGGGTACTTGAAATAATTAAGTTTGGTTATAAAGTTGAATTTGATTACTTACCATATTTGCATCTTCCTGGTAAGCCCGATGACAACCCTCGACCAGAACTGGACAAACTGAAGGCTCTTGTAGTCATGGGAGCTGTCCAGCAGGTGCTCTCTAGTGATGAGGCTCTAGGATTTTATTCCAAATTCTTTTTAGTAGAGAAAAAGGATGGGGGTTTCAGGCCCATACTGGACCTCAGTAACCTTAATAAGTTTATCAAATTATAGAAATTTAGAATGACCGCACTAAATGTGGTATTGACAGTACTGCCCCCCGACTCTTGGTTTGTAGTAATTGACTTAAAAGATGCATGGAACTCCACACCAGTGGAGTACCAGATCAGATTCAAGGTTCTGGTATTGACCTATAAGGCCCTGTGCGGACTGGGACCAGCGTATCTACGGGACCGTCTCTCCCCATATATTCCCCAGAGGACACTCCAATCAGGGGACAAACAGCTGTTGGTGGTCCCTGGCCCCAAGGAGGCCTGCCTAGCCTCGACTAGAGCCAGGGCCTTTTTGGTCCTGGCTCCCACCTGATGGAACGCTCTGTCTGCTGAAATCAGGGCCCGGCAGGACCTACTATCTTTTTGCAGGGCCTGCAAGACAGAGTTGTTCCACCAGGCATATGGCTGAGGCTGGGCCTCTGCCGGCCTGGAGAAAGGGGTGTATAAATCTTAACCCTCCCTGTTTTAAATGTGTTGTTTTTAATGTACATGAATGTTTTAATTGTTTTTTTAATATATTGTTATCCTCCCTGAGCCCACTTGTGGGGAGGGCAGTTTTGAAATAAATAAATAAATAAATAAAAATATATATCAATACCAGAGTGTTTACCAAAATGTATAGCAGTTGTTGTTGCCCATATGAGGACTTTGGGTTGTTCAATATATCTATATCCGGACAACTGGCTGATTACAGCTTTGTCAGAAGAAGACCTGTCTAGACAGGTTGAATTAACCTTAGACACCTGTTCAGAGCTGGGCCTGATTGTAAATCACAAAAAGTCCAGAGTGAGCTCTGGGAGACGTGTGCAGTTTATTGGACTGTATTGGACACCTCCCTAAATAGGATGTTCTTACCTGTGGAAAGGGCACAGAAAATCAAGGGCATGGTTAGACTGTTCCTGAGACACAGGTTCCAATCTTCTAGGCAGATCCAGACACTATTGGGCCTTATGACCTCTACCACAGCAATCATACCCCTGGTCAGGTTACGTATGAGGGAACTACAGCTATGGTTTATATCTGTTTACTGTGCTGTAGAACATCCTCAGGAGAAGAAATTTAATATTCCCAGGTCAGTCCTCAAGAGCCTTCACTGATGGCTGGTGAATGACAATCTAATGACAGCCTTACCATTTGGTTCAATCTGTACAGAAGTGACCGTTACTGCAGACACCTCCACATCGGGGTGGAGGGCATGCTGTGGAAGCCTTTCAGCCCACGGCATGTGGATGGAGGACAAAATTTCTCTGCACCTTAACACACTTGAGTTAAGGGTGATACGTTCTGCCTTAATCTCCTCAGATGTGGTCAGGGGCAAGAACGTGCAAGTACTAACAGACAACAGCACAGCCATGTTCTATGTGAACAAACAAGGGGGAACAACATCACACTCTGTGCCTAGAGGCCATAGCTCTATGGGAGTGGGCTGTAGAACACGGTGTTTACGTACAGGCAGTGCATATACCAATTGTAGAAAACATCTCTGTAGATAGGCTGAGCAGGGTGTGCATTAAGGTGTGCATTCAAGTGGGAGCCTCTCTGAGGGCCAAGCTACACATGACGAATGACACTTGAATGGCAAGTGTATTTCTCCCTGTTCACTTGCCCTCCACTCAATCCACTTGCCGTTCAAGTGTCATTCGTCATGTGTAGCTTGGCCCTGTGAGGTAGAGTTGAACCATTACGTCTCAATTCCAAGCAGAACTTTACACAAAACTGCCTGCTGAGGCAGCCATGAACTGAACTACTGATGCATTTCCCTTCAACATCCCATCCTGTCTCTGAAAGGTGTTTGGATGCTGGGGCTGTACTCCCATAGGTTCAGGGATGAAACAGCTGAGGCTGTTTTACCTTTTAGGATCAGGACAGCCTCCTGTCTGTCACAGCCTTTATCAGTTCATACTTGCTTACCATAGTAACCCAGTCTTTTCTTTGTGAATAAATGGATGTCTGCTGACATTCAGGCTTGATGTAATGTAAAAGAAGTAATTTGCTTTACCACATGCTCAGCTAGCAAATTAGACCATGTTTGATAATTCATCATTTGAAAGTTGTTTTTGCCGTGTCCCAGTAAATGTGGGCTTATTTGCAAGCTGTTACTGATAAATAAACAACTGCATGACTAATCCGTCATGTGCTGAAGTTCACATTCACCTTAAGTCCATAGTTTAAGATCACCATGAAGTCCAGAGCTGGCTTGGTTCCACTGACCCGTCTTGACCAATGTGAATACACACCCTTGACAGTGGGGGCTGGCAAGATTCTCTGCAACTCAGCATTTTTGCACTGACATGAAGAAGAAGAAGGGGGTGGGTCAGCATCAGCAGCAAACAGTATGAGGACAGTGTATGGATGGCATCCACACGCACCTCTGTCTCAGCTGCTGCTGCTTTTCCAACTGGGGCTGAAAAAGCCACCCCCAGTGTGAAAGCTGCAGCCTGTGTGTGGAACGTGCTGATACATTCTCAGGATAAATTCCCTAAGGTCAGACTCTTTATTGCAACAAAATGCATGCTTGCACACACTCTAGTATCTTTTATGGCATGTCGCATAAACCAATTATATCTATACTTCATAAACAGGGCTTTTTAAATCCAGGTTTCCAAGACCATAATTCAAATCCTGGTTCATCCAACAGCATGCTGGGTATTAATTTGCAAGCTGTCCTGTTTGGTCTCATTTGTTTGGTCTCATTTATTTCCTTGGCTTTTTAAAAAAAAATTAGACTCCATGTAAATATTTTTGACCCTAAAAGTATTGCAACATGTACAAAGTGAGCTCTGGCCCATGGAAGTTTCACCATAATGCACTTGTTAGACTTTTTAAGGTGCCTCAATTCTCTTGTTCTCGTGACCAGGGCTCTCCTTTTGGAATTTATACTTCCCTGATCTGCAGCACTCTCTCTTTCTCAAATGGAACTGATGGTGATTTTTTTTCTCACAGGGTGAGAGAGAAAAATGTTGTTAAGCAAGCTTGATCCCTGGGGATAGGGCAAAATACAATGAAGAACTAGGAAGATATCTTCTAAATAGATATTAAAATAATCCAGTATCTCTAAAAGAAAAAAAAAAACCCTGTTCTTACCCATGGCAACTTCATCCATGTTGCTTAGCAGCAGCATTTAAAATAACTACATTACTCAGTAGCATCGACCCACGCATCAGTGTGCTAAATGGCACTTTCTGGTTTTGCCATATTGTGAAGGCGATAACTGAATGCCTGAAATGCATCTTGAGACTTTACTAGTGAATTTTGATGTGGCGTAGCTCTGAGGGCTATGTGCTGCACACCTGTGCGCAGAAAGTGCTGCTCCCTGTGGTGCACAGGGCAATCAACCAGCTGCTTGGCTGTGTCAGTACACTAACATGTCAGTTTGATCCAGACGTAAAGCCCCTGAAAGCAACAAGCCCTGCTTGAGAAGCTAACCTAAATAATTGTGCTTCATGTAGCCCAATCTCATGGGATTGCTCCTGAGCCCATGATGGCGTTGCTGACAACCAGCTGACTGAAATACATAGATTTATGAGGCACTTTCTGAATGGGTTTCCTTGTTGGCCCTCTGGTCATCTACACTTGTCTTCAAAGAAGCTGCAAAAGTATCTTGGTTTGTATTCTTATTTCTACCTGTAAACTACTGAAGGTATCCATGAATGGCTCATTTGAAACCGCAATATAAAAGGATGATGAGTAGATAAAACTGCTGCAAGATGATGTGAAAAGTGTACCGGCTAGAGTATCTCACACCCTTAACTAAGTGTGAGATGTGCAGATGACCACCGAATGCACCCTCAGTTCTTTAGATCTGAAAGATAGAACAAGGCATGACTTACTGACCTGTGTGTGCTGAAGTACATGTGTCATTGTGGGGATAATCATGCCAAAGCTGCATCTGACTGCTGTAGTTGATGCATTGCTTTTCTCCTAGTTATGGTACTGTTATATAATTACTATCAATAAAGTTGAAAAGAGGTATCCTTTCTGTTGGTGACTGGAGTGTATTAATTGCACAACTGGAACCTTAATTGTCAAGCTATTTAGAAGGGTTTCAGAATATACTACCTTAAACATTCTCTGTGCATCCTGGAAAATCTGGAACTTCCTACTTGGTGTGGGACAGAGAATAAAACTATAGCCATTGTTGTTCTCTAGATTGTCAGAAAATGTGTGTGGGCTGCACATGGATTCTTCAGGGATAGCACATGACCTGCAAGCTGCCTAATGGCCAAGCTTGCTCTAAAGTAGAAGCACTTGGCATTGTAACACACACACATTTCAGTCTCTACTGAAGTATTAGAGCTTGAAGAACTGCTGTAATTAATATTCTAACTTTACCAGTGACCTTGTACCAATCCTAACTCTTTTCTAATAAAAATAAACTGCCTGTATTTTAAGGGTTATCTAAGCAAAATAGAGACTGACTTATAGATATAGATATAAAGGAAAACAGCCCCCCTCCCCATTCATATTCTTTGAAGAGCTCAGTGCCGTCTTTGAAATTTCTGGAATAAGTATCAACTATTCAGTCACAGTTGAAGCAAAGTTAGCCTGTATTTTCTAAAATAATTTTTTCTTCTACAAAACTATAAATGTTTGTTTGAAGCAAGGAATGCCATTTCTTCAAGATAAAGATGCATCCCAGCATCCTTGTGCTTTGCCTGTTGGCATTTCAGGTTGTGTTGGGAGGAAAACAAGGAGGACATTGGATTGTATTCCAGCATCACACTGGAATGCTGATACCTCTTCTAGAGTTTACAAAACTTTATGGTAAAACCATAGACTAGGGGTGTGCAATCTGGCACTCATATACTGGTTGTATAGCCGGATTTATGCCAATCTGATGTAATCCAGCTATGCTGGTTCAAATTAGAGGATCCTGGTTCAGATTCAGGAAACTGGATACTGATGGGCCAGATTAAATTGAGTTTATTTGGTTTAATCTGGCAAATGCTGCAGGCTGGCTTTTCTAAGCTTTTTTCCTTCTGTCCAGGCATGGGGAGTGGGGAAGCAAGACTGTCTGCCTTGGCCCGTGCCTTCAGGGCTCCCGTGCTTCCTATTGGCTCCTCTCCCTACCTCTCTGCCTGCTGCCTCCTGTCCCTCACCCACCTTATGCCTCTCTCCTGCAGTGGCTCTTGCCTCAGTGTTTTGAGCCATTTTGTACCATTGTCCTGCTGCTGCTCCACCTCTGCTGCTTGTTTTTTGTTACATGGGTCATGTCCTAAGCGCCAAAAGAGCCTTTGAAGCCACCACTGGTCACCTTCTTGAAAACACAGCTTGTCTGGTGACTCAGTGCCCCTATTCCCCCTTGCTTCAGTTTGAGAGGATTCTCTGGTTTGACATTGGTACTCCTACTGTACTTTAGTTCTATTGGGCTTTGTTGTTTCAGCTTTCATGGGGAATGGGGCTTGCACTTAGCACTGGCTTTTGGCCAGTGAGTGCCTTTGCTTAAGGTTTCTCTTTGCCTGGAAAGCCTTGTAAATGTTTCTCTATAGGAAACAATGGAGAGTGGTTGGGGGCATTTTGTTCAGGGGCCCATAGAATTGGATCCCTATGTCCAGTTTCCTGAAACTTGGTGGACAGGAAGCAGGAGGCTCCCTGAAAATTTGGAGGGTTTTTTTTAACAAAAATGCCTCTCAGCTCCCCTGGATAGTTTTCCTATAGGGAATATTGGCCAGATAAATTTGGGATTCTCTAACCTTCCTGAACTGGATTAGAGACTCTGACCTAGATTTCAGGGATACCAATTTTTAATGATATTCTTGATACTCAGATCTAGATTAAATGAAAAATTTTATTGGCTTACACCTCTACCATAGAGTCCTTGTAAATTCTAGAGCATCTAATGACATCCAGTTTTAACCAGAAGTAACACCAGCATACCTTACCCCCCACCCCCAGTTTGTTCCAAGGGGTTGCTGGCTTCAGCCTGGTAACCCTAAGGAAAAATTATTGAAGATCCATCAAGCTCAACTACCATGACCTGCACATTGCTTCATCCCACCTGCAGTGCCACAATGCATACCCTCTGCCCAGAGATGATATAAATTCTGCTGCCCGGCACTAGGAAGGAAGGGAGTGCTACTACCTTGTTTTGTTGGGTTTTTTTGCAGGTATAGTATCCCTTCCCCTTTAGTTAGGATTTTGAGTGAGCATATTCTTATTTATCATTTTTGTGACTTCAGTGTTTGTAAGCTGCTTTGAGTCCTGTGTTACAGAAGAAAAATAGTATATTAATATAAATAAAGGTCTTGATACCCAAAAGTGCTACAAATCCTATAGTGACTGTATGTCAGTCAAAATAATACACTTTTTGTTACTTGTGTTTTTTCCCTCTTGGATGGCAAAGATGCTGACTAGCATGTTGTGAGGTATCATAAAATCCAGCAGTCTGCATCTTTCTCTCTCTGCCTCTCTGCCTGTCATATCTGGAGAAGGGAGCTTTGACTCCCAAAAATCTTATTAGTCTCTTAAGATGCCACCAGACTCAAATCCTGCTGTTCTACTGCAGAGCAACATGGCTAGCTACCTGAAACTATCTTTCTGCAGTATTGGCTATATTCACAATTTTCCAGGTAAAACAGGCATTTAGACTTCTGATTTCATAAATACCCCAAAGAGTACAATTGTATATGCTAAAATTTTAATGGTACACTTCGTTATTCATGCGGTAAAAATAAGTTCAGTTTTGATATGAAAATACTGCATATAATTAAGATCCCTCCCACACACAGACTTTCTGGTATTCTCCTTGAAAAAAGGAAACTTCTTTCCTTGTAGTTTCAAAATTCCCAGAAATGTTACACCTCTAAAAGTACAGGAAGACCTGACTCTTATCCTTCACCTGCTGTCAAAAGTGGCACAGCAGTCCTCCTTACAGATAATAAAAGCAAAGTCTTTACTTCAGATATGAAGGTTCTACTGAGGGCTGGAGTAACTGAGGGCAGCTCTGATTCAGTCATCATAACTCCCTAACTCTGCCTTTTCCAAGGGCAAGCAAAGCATTTGCCTTCTCCTGTGAAGGGTGTCATGGGTTATATAAAATGAGAGTAACCCCCAAGCCAGTGAACTAGTATTGTGACTGGCACCTGTGAACAGAATTTCACTCTGAGATAGTGCTATGCATTGCGAACATGGTCTAAGGGTTGTGGTTGCAAGGTGTGACTATCAGGCTTTCTTCTACTGAATCATTTTCACTTTTCTGTGAGGGACGAGACTACCAAGTCTCCTACCTGGGAGCCCTTGTCCTTTACTGCAGATTGGTAGGGTAGCAAGGGAACAAGTGCAGAGAAAATCATCATTGCTGTGCTAGTGTAATGTCATGGTACAAACCCAGAAGTGATGTCATTGGGTCAGGCAAGGCTCTAGAATCTCATTGAAAATATATGGTAAAACCATAGAGTTTTGTTGGAGTCCTAGATCATGCCCCTGAGGGTAACATCTCTTCCAAGTTCATACCAGAAGTGATGTCATGCCCCCTTGAGCTTCCTGCCTGGAGTGGACTTGAATGCTAAAATGGCCCTGGAAAGGGCCCTGCCCTCCCATTGATAGAGGGGGGAAAGAACAAAAGCTAGTTTTATCGTGGTGGTGGCTGCTCGCCTGCTCCGCATGGGTCTGTGGAAAGTGGCACACCAAATTGGGAGCGGCAAGAGCTGTTGGCTTGCCTTGCTGGTACTTACAAGAATTTCCTTGAATGAGACAAAGGCTGCTCCTTTCTTGGGGTTGGGGTGGCTAGGCCATTGGTCCACTAGGACTCTTGCTGGTGGTCTCAATGGCCAATCTGCCCCTACTTCCACCAGTTGCCAGTGACCAGCCGGTTGTCTAAGTGAGAGAAGCTAATTATATTTTTTTGGTTGGAAGAGCTTTTCCTTCTGTAAATATGCCATCCATTAAATTTATGATATTTCTGCTTTGCTGGCTGATCTGGAAGCTTTGGTATTTTTCAGGAAAAATCAGTCAAGTTGAAAGCAGTTGTTCAATCCAGAAAGAAGCTTAAAAGATTAAATGGAATTGACATTTTGACATTAACTAGGAGAGACTGGCCCAAGGACTACTTTGGTGCAACTGCATGATCTTTCTTTCATCATGTCTGAAGGACATAACGGTGCTGAAATCAGGATGCAAAATAAACAAAAAATGTCTGCAATGTTCCCCCTTCTACTTCCAGAAAGAGCAATTCTCTATTAATTTGGTGATGAGGAGACTCACCCCTTTGATTATGTGAAATGGCTTTTCAACAGCTTCCACAGGGACTGTGTTTTCAGGGTAGTAGATCAGCTTACCTTTGTGAAAGCTTTTATTTTCAGATGGCAAATAGTAAATAAACATCCCTTAGAAAATCCTCTTGGAATCCAATTCATGCAATGCATACATGAAGCTCTAAAATTATGGTATTAAATATGCGTACTCCATCTCTTTAAACCCTGAGCTATCAGTCACATGTTGCTTGCTTTCTATTTTAAATGTTGAATGTAATCTCTTCCTCCCCCATCCCTGTTCTAAAAAAATGCATTTAAGCAAGAAAATGGAGACGTATGAGAAAACACTGACGTATGTCCTGTGGATTATAAATAGCATATCTCTTTATGTTGCTGTGTGAACTCTTTATGTTAAAGACTGTGAGCCCAGCATCATATGATAAGTTCTCCAGTGAATAGAGATCAGATGTTCTGTTTGTAAGAAGACATGCAGAATTGCATGAGCATAATTCAACATGCTTTGTTGCCATGGAACTTCACACTGCGACTTGAGAAAGAGAATTTCCCAGAGTATTATGGCTGTTCAAAATATTCCATAAATTTTAAGCGCAATTTATTTGAGGTCTATGAAACACAGGAGCTAAATACACAATGATGCATTACAGTTGAAATACAAAGTTCTGTTAAAGATTCCAAAATACCATCTTTGCCTATATAAACCCCTGTGTCTGGATAGGCTACGACCATGTAACTCAACTGCCAGAAGCAATGCTGATTTATGATATAACTTATTTATAGCCCACCTTTATTGTTGATACTCAAGGCATCAGCTAGGGCTACCAGGTAGGCTTGCCCAGTCCAGGTTGGGAAATTTCTGGAGATTTTGAGGGGTAGAGCCAGGGGCAGAGTTGGGAGACAGCCCTCAGCAGGGTATAATGCCATAGAGTCCACCTTCCAAAGCAGCCATTTTTTCCAGGGGAACTGATCTCTGTAGTCTGGAGATCAGTTGTAATTCCAGGATATCTCCAGGTCCCATTTGGAGGCTGGCAACTCTACTTCCAAGTCTCCTGCTGTGGTAAAACCTAAGAGTTTGTGGGAAATCCTCAAGCATCACACCAATGTGATGGGATGATATAACTTCTGAATGCTACATACATAGGGTTGCCAGGTCCAGGTTGGAAAATTCCTGGAGATTTGGGGCGGAGCCTGAAGAGGATGGGGTTTGGTGAGGGGAAGGGTCTCAGGGAGGTATAATTCCATAGAGTTCACCCTTCAAAGCAGCCATTTTCTCTAGGGGAACTGATCTCTATTGCCTGGAGATCAGTTGTAATTTTGGGAGATCTCCAGCCACCACCTGGAGACTGGCAAGCCTATACATACATGTCCCTACCCCACAACTGCTTCCTGCTAGTTGTCAGTGTTCAGCCAGCAACTTTACACTTAATTAGGGTTCGGTGCCCTAGGAACAAGTCTCTTGCTCATGCACTCCCAGCCTCTGTACCACAGTGGTTAAGTGTTTGGGTTGCGAATCAGCACTCTGCTGGTTAGAATCCCACTACTGCTATGAGCTTGGAAGGTGGTCTTGGGTAAGTCTCAGCTTCAGCTCCCCAACTGTATTGTGGGGATAATAATAATACTGACCTTGTTATCCATTCTAAATGGGGCACTAATCTGTCTAGAAGTGGTATATAAGTATACTGTTGTTATTTTGTACAAAGCAGGCTTGTAGTTCTAGTTTTGGGTGCAAACACAAACCATAGTTTGTTGGTTCAAATATAATGGCAACACCTGATTTGCACTAAACAAGAAAAATAATTTAATTGAAGCATACAATGGAAGGAAGGTAGAGGAAAATACATGCAACAGTGAGGTGTCATTCAAACATGGCTTGATGTTGCTGAATAGATGTTCTTGTGGTTCAGATGTTTTTATGGCTGATTGGACCATTGGTCTGGGTTTTCCCATCTGTAACAAATATTCTAACCACTTTGTCACATGGCTATTCATTTTTCATAATAACTTCATTTCAGGTAAACATTCTGTCCTGATGGAACTGCATTTAATGGCCTTCAATTTCTGTGATATACTCAATACAGTATTTTAGAAAGGCAAATATCTTTTCTAACTCTATATTCCTAAAGCAAATACTGTGGTTTTAGTTCAAGATGGGTAGCCATGGTAGTTTGTCTGTAGCAGTAGAAAAGAGCAAGAGTCCAGTAACACCTTTAAGACTAACAAAATTTGTGGTAGAGTATGAGCTTTTATGAGCCACAGCTCACTTCTTCAGATACAGGCTGTATCTGAAGAAGTGAGCTGTGGCTCACGAAAGCTCATATCCTACCACAATTTTTTTTCATCTTATAGGTGCTACTGGATTCTTGCTGTACTGTGGTTCTATTGTGGTTTTAGTAGTGCTGCTTATTTTTCTACTTTATCCCCATAATATGGCCTGAAAAAACAGTCAGCTCCTGCTTCAAATTCATTCTGTTACTTTTAAAGCAATTTTAAATCAATATTTCCTATCCTGCTGCCTGGCATTCAAATAATGAATGAGTTCTTTATCATTGAAGCTCATTTGTTTGCTGGTCTAAGAGATAAAGATGTGTCTGCAAAAGTCTATTATGTTGAATAGGGTGGTTTGTTCTTCTTTATCTGCCATTTGGCTTCCTGGGCAGATAAACTTTACATGAAAATGTCAAATATTTACGAAAACATAAGTAAAAGCTGCCCTTCCTGAGTCAGCTGTAACTTATTAGTGGATTTGATGCATCATGAAGTTTTACATGAAGTTAAGGACTAAGATGACTTACTTATGTATTTGGGGCTTTTGGAGTTAGTCTGATCAAAACCAAACACTTCATCTCTAGTTTCCGGAGCTTTTGCCAGAAGAGTTGACCTTTGTTGTCTTTGATCCCCAAAACGTACACTTGTCATACTGGAAAATATTCTCCGTCTCCTCTAGTGGGATAGTTAACTGGGGTATTTACAGTTAAGAATAATGGGCCTGTGAATGACTTCTACAGAAAAGTTGTGTCTTTAAAGCACAATTTCTCTGTGTTTGGGGGTATTATTCTCAAAAATACGGCTTGGCTTTAGAAATGCTTTTCCACCTGTGGGAAGGCTTCCTTCTTACAGCTTGCACTAACGTACGGAGAGAAACTACAAAAATGACCTGCTTGAGTAAGAACTTGTGAAAGCATGAGAACTGCTACAGAATCCATCTTTTGGAGCACTGCATGAACATTTGCACAAGTGTTTACAGATAACACAACTATTTTCCTTCCCCTCACGGTTCTTTGAAACTACTCCAGCTGTATGAATGTTAGTCTTTGAACGTACATCTGGTGCTTACTTGGGGGTGAAGCAATTAGACAAAACAATTGTCAGTTTGTGTATTTTCCTAATGTTCCACTGACTACTGGTCATTTTCAGCTAAACAATAGCTTAGAGGTTAGCCTTCTTTGGTTTCTTTAAAGGTGTATTTCCACTCTCAGTGGATTAGGTCATTCTGTATGTGAACAACTTTCAAAGATAACTGCAGTGAAAAAAACAAGGAAAGGTGTACTAAGTAGCAACATAGATAATGTGTTTCCTTTTACTTTGTTAATTCTTCCGTGAATACTAAAGGAACCTGGAAAACTGAAATAGTTGAGTCCAAAATGCTTTGTGTTGCTAATTGTACTGCTATTTCTATTTAGCATTATACTTCTGGAAATTTTCTCAGCGCACACTCCTGTTGCCCATGCACTTTTCCTCTTTCACCCAAAATCCTGTGTGTGAGAATATTCATCCACAGTATCTGGGTGATACCGTGTCAGATGCATTTCAGTGCCTGTAAATTCCTCTCATTTCATGATCTCCTATGAAAGTCCAGTTGACACACAAGTAATCTGCCTTCTGGAAGTTGGTGGAGTTGTCTGTTACTATGTCTGTTACTATGGGTTAACATTGTCCAAAGAGTTGTCCTGAAAAACATCATGGGTTGGATCCAGACTAAACTTTGATTTCCACTACAGACTCCTGCACCACCACCACCACCACCACCACCACCACCACCACGGTTGTGCCATTTGTATCCTCCACTTGAGGCATTTCATGGATATCAATGCATTGCAAGGGAGAGGACCCATAAAAACTACTATGCTAGATCAAACCTCAAGAATGTCTAGTTTTTTAAGTACTCAGTCAGATGCCTCTGTGAGCTCACTTGCAGGGCATAGTGAAAGGGATGGCTGTTGTTTCCCCCTAACACTTGGTACTTGCATGGTAGGGAAACTATTGCTGCTACTCCTCTTAGGCTGTAACTAACTTGGCTTTTTAATTGCCTACTCAATTTTTAATGTTGCTGGTTTAGACAACAAACAAGACAGGAGCCTAAGACGGTTTAAGCGTCACCCAGTCCTAAGTAACATTAGTGATACGAAATAAAGAATCACCATTGCTGCACTGCACTCACTGCCACGCACTCTCATCAGTGAATGAGAAGGGAAAATTGGGTTGACTCTCAAGTGTACAGCTCCACCCCAGTAATCTGTAGTGAAGTACAAGGACATAGGAAGCTGCCTGAGACAGAATCAGACCACTGGTCTGTCAAGGTCAGTATTGTGTACTCAGACTCACAGCAGGTCTCGAGGGTCTCAGGTAGAGATCTTTCACTTCAACTCCTTCCATATACATTTTAACTGGAAATGCTGAGTGATTAAACCTAGGACCTTCTGCATGCCAAGCAGATTCTCTACCACTGAACCACAGCCCCTCCACATTGTTCTTCCTGAGCTGCACTATTAGTTTGGTGCATTTTCTACTCCCTCATAAGTGTATTACTGGAACAATATGCTAGTAATTCTTCAATGGTGGTAAATTTGGTAAGAGTTCCCTGTAAGAGGTAACATTGTGCAGGGGGTTGGTTTAGATGGGTTCCCTCCAGCTCTATGTATTTATGTTTCTATTCCACTGTAAATCAGCATGATGAAGGTTGTGTAAACATTCCCATTTAATGACACATCTCCTATTGTGACGCAGAACGCCTGCATCACAACAGGAACATCTTCATTTTTCAGGTGTCCTGTGAATCATGTGATACATTAAGAACTGGTGAACAAATACTTTTAAGCAATAACTTGGAACAGTTACTAATTTGGTAATCAAGCGTAAAGTCTTTACTGAATAGCATTGGAGAAATAAGCTAGACAACCAATTCTGTAGATAGATAAAATGGACGATTTAATTAATCTAAGGATATACCAAGAAATAGTTCTGAAGTCCAGTGGTTCATATCAAATTCTCTTCTTGGGTTTCAGCTGTTTAAAAAGATCTTGCTAAGGCTCAATCCATTTTTAAGAAAGTTACCTGATTTTCTTATCCCTTCCCATCTCTCTTGTAGCTTTACTTTTTAAATTGTTGGTCATTTCTCCTTTGATAACTGACTTCGGGAAACTAGTTTACCGACTTCCGGTTTGGGATTTATGGAGGTCTGACGCAGCTCCACTTGCGGAGCTGACCGGACTGCCGTTTTAAGCGGCCGGCGGGGGCAAATCAGCCCGCGGCCGACTGCTCTCAGGCGGAGAGCAGGCAAAGAACGCTCAAGACCTCAGGGCGCGTCGATCTCGGGCGAGGGGGGGTTCTGCGCAACGGACCCTCTCCCGACCCTTGAGGTCCCACCCTGCGACAGGTCGGCTACGATCTCTGCGGCAGTTTCGGGGCCAATGCGGTTGGCATAAGACCTACGTACCCAAGCTTCAATAGGGGAAAGAAGAGTAGAGGAGAAACCAAGATTGAAACAGTGATTACAACCCAAGGAAAGTGAATGAGAAGGTAAAGATCACTATCTTCTGATACGGGACAGATTGTTAAAAGTAAGGAAGAATAAAAGTAGATTTTCAAACTGCAACAGGCTAATTACAAGGAGGGGAAGACTCGGCAAGAGTTGTATTAGAAAAAAGACTAAGTTTAAAGAAGTTATTAAAGAAATTGGACTATTGTTTTGAATACTTGCGGTTATGGAGCTGTGAGAAAATTTTACCATCGCGAGAGCTACTGTGGGAAGTCGGGAAACAGGAAGTACATAATAACAATAGAGTTGCTGGAGAGAAGTGGCTCCTGCCGGAGGGCAGGAAGAAGGGAATCGCCATCTTTAAAAGGGGAGGAGTCGCGGCTTCAGCGGAAGAGGAAGTAAGCCATTTTGGATTACAAAAATCATAGAAGAACCATAGAGAAAAGACGCCCGACATTTTGGATTTTCTAAAAGTTTTTTTTGCAAGAAGACCGGGACATTTAAATTAAAAGGACATTAAATTTTACGCCACGGAGTTAAGGAAGAGAGCGGACTCGTGGGAGCGAGCCAAAGCAAGCCCCACGATGTCGAAAAAAGAGTGGCAATTGGCAATAGAAAATCTAGACAAAAAACTCCTAGAAGTGATTAAAGAACTTAAGGACATGAAACCGGAGCTGATCAAAGAGGTTAAACAGACAGTGAAAAGTGAGCTGTCAGAAGTGAAGAAAGGTATGGAAACAATGCAAAATGAATTGCAAGGAACACAGCAGAGAGTCAAAGCAGTGGAAGGCGCGGTGGAGAATCTAGCTGATACGCAACAAACAGAGATGAGATTGATGAGGGGAAGAATGGCGGTTGCGGAAAGTAAACACATGGAGAAACAGCTGAGATTTCGCGGCTTGCCGGAAGTGGAAGGAAAGACAGCGCAAGAACAGATTACTGAGGTGTTAGCTGAATACCTGGGAAAGGAGGAGGAGGAAGTTGTGGCTATCCTGGAAGTGGTATATCGCGTAAATTCAAGAATTGCGACCCAGAGGAAATTACCAAGAGACGTGATTGTGCAGTTCACGACTCGAAATATGAAAGAGAAGATTGTGACTAAACAGTTTCAAGATCCATTGGAGATTGATGGCAAGACGATTATCATTATGAAGGAATTACCCAGATCGGTGTTACTAGATCGGAAAAAATACAAAGCGCTAATTCAGATTCTGAAGGACATGAAAATCAGGTATAGATGGGAATTACCAGAAGGAGTGTCCTTTGAATTTGGAGGGGCCAAAAAGCGTATCAGATCTGAACGAGAGATGGAGCTTTTTTTAAGGGACAATGAAAAGGACTTACCAGCAACAAGATTATGATTATGGAGTGTAAAGTCTTATCTTGGAATGTAAATGGACTTAATTCACCGAATAAGAGAAAAAGCATTTTCCACTGGCTAGTAAAACAAAAATGTGATATTGTATGTTTGCAAGAGACCCATATTCGAAAACAGGACGTAAAATATTTAAAATTGGGTAATGATTTTGCAGCGGCCTCTAATAAGAAAAAAAGAGGAGTGGTGTTGTATATAAAAGAGGAGCTGCAGCCAAAGTAGGTAATGAAGGATGTGGAAGCCAGATTTATAGCAGTGGAATGTATATGGAATTTAAAGAGAGTGCTGGTAGTCGGAATGTATGCACCTAATGGAGCAAAAGAAAGCTTCTTTGAGGATTTGAGGAAGCAACTAGATGAACTTTCATATGACCAGATAATTCTTGCTGGAGATTTCAATGGAGTGACAAATTTGGAACTAGATAAAAAATCACCAACTGCACAAAAGAAAAGAGGACTGTTACCAAAGTTGTTTTTTGAATTGACACAACAGGAAACCTTAGAAGATGTATGGAGAAGACAAAACCCTAAAAGTAGACAATTCACGTTCTTCTCCGCAAGACATTCTACACTATCGAGAATTGACATGATCTGGGCCTCAAAAGACTTAGCGTTATGGACTAAGGAGGTGGAAATAATGCCGATGGTAGGCTCGGATCACAATCCAATTATGTGGAAATTGGGGAGAAGGAGCAAAAGGAAAGGATGGAGAATAAATGAGGACTTGTTACAAGAGGGAGAGAACATGGAGATGCTGAGAAGAGAGACAAAGTTCTTCACACAATACAACATGAATAAAGAAGTACCAACCAACAAGGTTTGGGACACCTACAAGGCGGTAATTAGGGGCATACTAATGGACTTAAATGGAAGAGCCAGAAAAAAGAAAGAGGAGAAGAGACAGGAGATTATGGAGAAAATAAAAGCCAAAGAAATACAGTTAAAGAAGAGATCAGGGAAAAAGAAAATTTATCAGGACATTAAAATACTTCAAGAACAGCTGACAGCAATGAATAACAAAGAATTGGAGTGGAATCTTAAAAGGTTGAACCAAAAAGCGTTTGAAGGTGCAAACAAACCTGGGAAATATTTGGCATAGCAATTGAAAAAGAGAAAGGAAAAGAAAACAATAAATAAAATTTGTGAAGATAACAAAACGTATTTGGAACAGACAGCCATTAGTAGAGCCTTCTATAAATTTTATGCTAAATTGTATAATAAGAAAGAGGTGAACAAAGAATCAATAGCGACATATTTGGAGAAAATGAAGCTCCCAGTAATTTCGGAAGCTTGGAGAGATAGATTGAATAACGAAGTAATGGATGAGGAAATAAGAAAGGCAATACAGTCAACAAATCTGGGAAAGGCGCCAGGGCCAGATGGACTTACAGCTAAATTTTATAAGGTAATGGCTGTCAGGCCACCACCGCCAGCCCAGCCGAGGCCACCACCGCCAGCTCAGCCGGTGATGCCGCCGCCAGCGCAACCAGCGCCGCTACCACAACCGGGTCCCCAACCACTTCCCCTCGTACCTCAAGTGCCATTGATGCTTCCGACGGACTTCTACCCAGCACCGGCTCCGAGACAAGACCTCCCGATGGGCTGGGTGAAACTGGAAGCTACTTTTGATGGGGATCCCTCCAAACTGGGATTTTTCCTAGTGCAAGTCGTGCAATTCTTCAACCGGTGGGGACACCTCTTCGGCAGCGAGGCCAGTCAAATTGAGCATCTTGGCTCCCGCTTACAAGGCAAAGCAGCGGACTGGTATGTAGGTCTATACAATATCGGGGCCCCGGAACTCAATACTCTCCAGGGGTTGGTGGATGCTATTCGAGCACAATATGAAGACCCCTTAGAGGAAACCAGGGCCCGAACAGAATTGCAAGCCATTAAACAAGGCAGCATGTCGGCAAGGGACTATATTACGAAATTCCGACAATTAGCTGCCAAATGCCCTAGGTGTGAGGAGTCCACCAAAATCATCCTGTTCAAGCAAGGGCTAAACCCGAGACTTCTGGACAGAGCCCTTATGCAGGACAATCCTCCTACGTTGTTAGGTTGGATCCAACTTGCATGCGAAGTCGAAAATCGCATTTTGGAAGTCCGTTTGGTTGAACAACAACAACAAACGGGACAAAGAAGACCCTTGACTTTACAGAAGGGAGGACGGGGAGCTGGATACGCCACTCGTGGAGCGAGAGATGCTAGATGGCAACAAGGGCTGTGTTTGCAATGCGGACAAGCCGGTCACTTTGCAGCACAATGCCCCTACCGGCCTGTGCAAAGACCTCCGCTTCAACTACGGCGTCCAACCCTTGCTCCATTTCCTACTCTCCAACGCCCGATTCCCGCGCCACGAGCGAACAGAGGCCGCGGCGCTTCCCAAAGGCCCGCCTCAGAAAGAGGGCTGGAAGCGGAAGAAGTTATGGAATACGACCCCGCTTCCCCAAACGCAGAGGTAAATCCAGAAAGCCCCCAGTCGGGAAACGAGATGGATCTGTCGTAAAAGGGCCCAAACGACAGATCCACCCCAAGCCCGTCCCTGCGCGGGACCGGCCACCTGGGTCCATCTTATTCATGCCAGTGACTTTACTTAACCCGGAGAGGAAGATGCACATCCGAGTGCAAGCCCTCATCGACTCGGGCTGCTCAAGAGACATCATCGCCCCAGCCCTAGTCAACGGACTAGTTCTACCAACTCGTGAATTGCAAAATCCAGTAATTTTTGAACAAATGGATGGCACCAATATGAACCCTGTTACCACCGAAACCATTCCAGTAATCACCGGCATGGGCCAACACTGGGAGAAAAAGGCCTTTGGCATCAGCTCCACTGCCAAATACCCGTTAATTCTAGGCAGCAAGTGGCTAGGTGATCACAATCCCTACATAAATTGGGCAGAAGGATGCGTCACTTTCAGTCACGCCAACTGTAAAAACCATCGCTGGAACCAAAACTGGGGTAGTGATCCAACTCACACCGAGAAGGCTCTTCTCACCCAAGAAGAAATAAACCAAATACCCGAACCGTACTGGCCCTTTCTGAATGCTTTCTCCGAAGAAGAAGCTGATACTTTACCCCCGCACCGACGAACTGACTGTGCGGTGGAAATTGTACCTGGAGCCTCATTGCCCAAAGGACGACTCTATCCCATGAGTCTCCATGAACGAGAGGAGCTCCGAAAATTCATCGACACCAATCTTCAAAGAGGGTTCATCCGCCCAGCCAATAGCCCCCATGCCGCTCCGGTACTCTTCGTGAAGAAAAAAGATGGGGGACTTTGGCTGTGCACGGACTTTAGAGGACTTAATGCTGTGTCCACCAACAACGCCTATCCCATCCCGCTCATCCGAGATCTTCTCAACGATTTAGGAATGGTGGTGGCTGTCAATTATGTCCTTTCGAAAGGGGTAAATCAGCTAATATATCATTGATCCCCAAAGAGGGCCAAGATCTGACTAATGTGAAAAATTACAGACCTATATCGTTACTTAATAATGACTATAAAATCTTTGCGAAGATACTGGCGGAGAGAGTGAAGGGATGGCTTTCGGAAGTTATCAAGGAGGAACAAGCAGGCTTTTTGCCAGATAGACAAATCAGAGATAACCTAAGGACAGTGATCAATGCTATTGAATATTATGATAAGTGTTGTGATAAAGAGGTTGGTTTCTTCTTTGTTGATGCTGAAAAAGCGTTTGACAACCTGAACTGGGACTTTATGTTTGCCACTATGGAAAAGCTACAAATGGGAGAAAGATTCATAAGAGCAATTAAAGAAATCTAAAGAGACCAGAATGCAGCAATTGTGGTGAATGACGAGGCTACTAAGAAACTGACCATAAGTAAAGGAACAAGACAAGGTTGCCCGTTGTCTCCGCTGTTATTTATTCTGGTATTGGAGATTCTGATGATACAAATACGACAAGATGAAGAAATTCGTGGAATAAAAATAAAGGACTTTTCTTATAAGGTCAGAGCATTTGCGGACGATATAATGTTAATTGTAGAAGACCCAACGGAGAACATGCCAAAAGTGATAGAGAAGATTAAGGAGTTTGGAGATTTGGCAGGGTTTTATATTAACAAAAAGAAGTCAAAGATATTATGTAAAAATATGACTAAGCAAAAACAACAACTGTTAATGGAAATAACAGACTGTGAAGTAACAAGTAAGGTGAAATATCTGGGAATTGAACTGACTGCAAAGAACATAGATCTATTCAAAAATAATTATGAAAAATTATGGACTCAGATAGAGCAAGATCTGATTAAATGGAATAGATTGAACTTGTCGTGGTTGGGAAGGATTGCAGCAGTTAAGATGAATGTGTTACCAAGAGTAATGTTTTTGCTACAGACAATACCAATTATCCGAGACTCTAAGCAGTTTGAAAAATGGCAGAGGAAAATATCAGATTTTGTTTGGGCAGGCAAGAAGCCTCGAGTGAAAATGAAAGTTTTACAAGATGCAAAAGAAAGAGGTGGAATGCAACTGCCCAATCTAAGACTTTACTACAATGCAATCTGCCTAGTGTGGTTGAAAGACTGGATGATGCTGAAGAATAAGAAATTATTGGCCCTAGAGGGATATAAAAAATATTTGGATGGCATGCATACCTATTGTATGATAAAGTAAAAGCGAACTCTCTGTTCTTGCATCATTACATACGGAGAAGCCTATATGCAACTTGGAAGAAGTACAGAGACTATCTACAAGAAGGAACCCCCCTATGGGTGGTTCCATATGAGGTAATAGATCCGAGAGCTGTCGATACTGAGCAACAGTGTTTAACGTATAAGGAGATAACCCGAATAGAATCTTCTAAACTTAAAATAAAGACACAGGACGAGTTATCACCAAACTATGCTTGGTTTCAGTACAGACAGATCAGAGATCTCTACAATTCGGACTGTGCAAAGGGAGGCATAAGAACAGAGAACTCGGAACTAGAGCAGACACTTTTAAAAGAGGACAAGAAGGAAATTTCCAAGGTATACCAAGTACTGCTGAAATGGTATACTGAAGATGAAACAGTTAAAGTACAAATGGTGAAGTGGGCCATAAATTTCAACAAAGAAATAACAATGGAGGCATGGGAATACTTGTGGAAGAATACAATGAAGACTACGACATGTACTAATATTAAAGAGAACATTTACAAAATGATTTATCATTGGTACATGACACCAAAGAAGATTGCGCTAGGGAATCTGAACACTTCTAACAAATGCTGGAAATGTAAAAAACATGAGGGTTCCCTGTATCATATGTGGTGGACGTGTGAGGTAGCTAGGCAGTACTGGGGGGAAATAATAAGAGTAATAAGTGAGATTTTACAATTTCAAATTAATAAGAACCCAGAACTCCTGCTACTGAACTTGGGAATGGAGGACATTCCAGCTCAACACAGGACATTGTTATTTTACATGACAGCAGCGGCTAGACTTTTGTATGCGCAAAAATGGAAAGTACAAGAAGTGCCAACTATTGAGGATTGGATTTACAAATTGCTGTATATGGCGGAAATGGACAAAATGACAAGAAAATTGAGAAACCTTGACCCAGGACAGTTCAACACAGATTGGGAGAAGCTGAAACAATATTTGGTGAAGAAATGGGAGGTGGGAGGAGAACTGTGGCAGTTCGAGAACTATTGAAACATAATAAAATGCAGAGGGGGGTGACTTTACAGGGGGGTGGAGAGGCAAATGAGAATTTCTAAGCAGTTACTTTGTTAGATTATTATATATAGAACAATATATAGAATATTGATAGAAAATAATTAATTATAAGGACTGACTAACTAATATTACCTTTGGTAAAAATTGTATAATGTACTAAATTGAATAAGTCTTCCTGAAGATATATATGGGTCAAATTGATTGATAACTTTTGATGATAGTTATATAGATGTATAATCAAAATAGAATAAAAATAATAATATAATTAAATATAACTAAAGCAGAATGAAGATAAGATATGTAGAAAAAGTAACATATAGAGTATAAGTTAAATTGGTTGACTTATATGAATGTATGGTTTATATGGTTTATGGTTTATAGAAATATTTGAAATTATGAAAAATGGGACAAATTGTTTGTCTAATATGGAAGAAGGGACTTAAAGATAGGGTACAGAGTATTAAAAATAGTTAAAGAATTATTGCTTAGAATAAAGGGAAAGTATATGTTTGTTAGATAGATGAATTTAAAATGAGTAAGGGAAAAGGGACAAAGCGTTGGAAAACTGTTGGAAGTCTACAAAAAGGGGGGGAAAGGGAGGGGGTTAGAAATTGGGAAATGGGGGAATTGACTGTAATGTGAAATTAAATGATTCTAATCCAATAAAAATTTTATTAAAAAAAAAAGGAAACTAGTTTACCAAACAAAGTGGATTCTGCACATATTGCAGCACAGAAGAGGTGGCGGGTGGGGGAGGTTTACAATACATGTATTCAGACTTATGTGAATGTTTAAGTGGGAGAAACAATGTGGAAATAGTAGAGTGGGCTAATGCATATCGTGCTCAAGCAAAACATTTTTCTATTTGACACTGAAAAGGGAAGAGAAGACAAGTTGGTTGACCTAGAGAAGTAGAAGCCTAGAGAGGCACTAATGAGTGAGTATTATCCCTGAGCAGAATAAGGACCTTTTATGATGATCTTGGTAGATTGGTTAATATACATGAATTACAACTTTTCTTCAATTTATTCTCATGGAGTTGCTTCATGTTTTTTTCAGTTAAGAGATGTAATTATTTATTTCATTGCTTAGCATAATTGTAATTCCCAGTATGCCCTGACCCAGCTATCCCAGGCAAGCCTGATCTCATCAGATCTTGGAAGCTAAGCAGGGTCGGCCTTGGTTAGTAATTGGATGGAAGACCTCAAACAAAGACCAGGATATGAAGCAGGCAGTGGCAAACCCCCACTGTTAGTCTCTTGCCATGAAAACCCCACCGGGGGGGGGGTCACCATAAGTCAGCTATGACTTGATGGCACTCTCCACTACCAATTCCCAGTATGGATGGTATCTGCATGTGCGTTGATGTTATGGATGCTTATACTATAGAGTATCATGAAGCAAAAGTGACTAGAACTGATGACCTTCACTTTCCATTCATCCTTGATCCTTCTGTTCTTCCATTTTGTGGATTAGATGGACTCCTTACAGACAATAATTACATTTCTGATATTAATATTTGCAGATGATCCATCAGTTGCTTAAACTCACTAATATAGCGTATGCCTCAGAAAGTTTATGCAGGTTCTTAGAAGTTGTTTGCTTTCTTATGCCTCTAAGGAGAGAAGGCTTTTTAAAAAAGAATGCATCCAAATCAGGTCTATTGTGAAGGGGATAGTAGAGATACCTACCTGTGCCCTCTTTTCTACTTTTAGTCTATATAAATAAGAAGCACAGATAGATTTATGGTGTTTGTCTAAATGTGAATATATGTATATGTTTCAAGATTCCTATTCCAAGAGGCCCAGCAGATAAGGGAATACTTGCTGGTGGGAATATTCTCCGCAGATTTTGTAACAAATATGTCCAGAAGGGAGGATTTTATATTTCAGTTAGGTTGAACAAGAGATTGTTAATTTTAGCTGGTTATACTCAAGGAAAATTATCTAGTTTCTTGACATTATAGGAATACTATGACTAGCATGTCCCTTAAAACAAAACAAAAAAGTTTCTATGTAGCGCAGTTTCTGAATGTCCTGTCGTGCTTCTCTGCTGATTAGACCCTTCAGTCACTATAGGAAGGCAAAGTGCCTCATCCTCCCAATTCCATAAATAAATGTGTTTCTGCTCTGGGAGAATATTTTTACATCAAGTCAGGATTCGTTTCATATTGAAAAGTACACCAATCAGTCATTCATCCATTAACTTTCAAGATGAGGTGAAGTGTAGCAAGAATGCATTTCATTTTTGGATTTAGTAATTTTTCTCTCTTCTTTGAAACTTGCTTTTTAAATATGAATTCTGTTCTCCACCCCACTTCCCTTCTGAAGTTATCAGTTCTGTTATGCTGCTGGCCTTTTGCAACCAACAATACCAGGGGTATAGCAGGCTCTCTTAGTGTATCTAACCAAATGTTCTGCCTTCCTAACTTTTTGCATGAAAAAGCCAGCCCATCAGCATTCAGGAGCAAACTCCTCTAAGCATTATAATCTGATGTTAGACTTTCTTGTTCTTCTTAAGTCTAAGTGTAAAAAAAAAAATGAATTGACTTCACATTCAGAATGTTATTCTGAAATAGTAACATGCTTTGACAAAAATCATCCTACAAATAGAGCAAAGTTTTTTTTTACTGAGATGAACACACTATGTTTATTGTCCTAGAGTTTTCTAATAATAATTTTTTGTATCTCCCCTCTCCTCTTTTAAAGTAAAAACTGGTTAGATAGATAATTAAACTTCAAACACTGTTGCTTTAAAAAGTCTGGTTGCTTTTTGTTTAGGCTTTCGAAATACAGCAGCTTAATGCCTCTATTGTATTGAGGGGAAATATGCTAATTTGAAGCACATTTCCCATCAGAATCCCTTTCAGTCATGTCATAGTTGAGATATGAATGATGATAAAAGAGGGAAGAATGAAGAGGCCTATATGAGGAGAGCGCTGCTGTTTTGTTGTTATGCATTGAGCAGAGGGATGAATAGAACTGAAGAGTTCAGTCACCCATGAAGACCCATGGCCTGTTGGCTGCTGAGGGATGAGCGGGTTCTCAGGGACTTAGTCTGCTCATCCTCTGCGACTGGCTTTTCTGGAAATCTTTCCTCCTCCATAGCCTATATTGGGGGCCTCCACACTCTTCTCTGAAATACAGCAGGCCACATACCATTAACTCGTTAAGTTTATGCGAGGTGGGAGTCAAAAGAAGAGATCTAATCTCAGCCACTGGCTTATTGGCTTTCCCTAGCAAATGAAAAGGGTTCATATCCAGATTCAATCAAAGGGTTACATCAAGTCAAGTTTTAAGCAGGTTCTCATATATCAACTGTAAAAGTCACGTAATACCTTTTGTTGTAGCCAGCTAACACAGAATAGGATGCAAGGTTTTGGGCTCTGCAACACTCTTCATAAGGCTGGATGGCTTTTTAAAAAGTTGCCTGCCACCACACAGAGCGTGAGTCTCCCCCTCCCCACCATGGCAGCCCAAAATGCCCCTCCGGAATCCTGTTCCTAAGGGTATTTGGGGGCTGCCATGGGGGAGTGGGGGAGGTGGGAGAATCACACTCTCTTCTGATGGAAGTCCTTGCACCATGCTAGCATGGATCCAAGCCCCTGTTGTATTAAGATCACTCGAAAGAATGAATGTAATTTATGTATTATTTTATGTACTTTATGTTATAGTAGTAGTTCTTGCTACTAATAGTTTTCATTAACATTAAAAAAAAAGGTGTTTTGAATATCAGGGCTTGGCTACCTCACAGAAAGTGACCTGACTGTGCGCTTTAAAAGTAAGATAAAAGCAGCTTCCTTCTGATCACAGAGAAGGAGAAAAGATGTATAGTTGCTATGGTTTCATGCTGTAGAAATAGTTCCATTTTTAAAGTAAAAACATGATATATATCCTAGAATTGGGCAAAGCCTCACACGTATTGTAGTGACCAGCATTCCTGCAGCAAGCTTCCAGTTCCACTTGTGTTTAGATTAACTCTTTGTTCGAGGGCTTTTCTCATTTGGAATGTGCAGTGATATTTGTCAGTGGGAATAGGTGGGGAAGGAATTAATTGTGTGATGGTGCCAGCTTACATCCTGAGTTCTAAATGAAATAGCCAGGGACTGGTAAACTTCCCATAGGGAAACTTCTTACTACTCTGGGTACAATGCAGAGTCTGGGGGTCAAAACTAGACATGGGTACAAACTGAAAAAAAATGAACCACATGATTCATGGTTCGTCAAGTTCCACAAACCAAGAACCAGGAATGCCATGAATTTTTCCCAGTTCACGACTTGGTTTGTGGTTCGTGGCATTTTAGACACCCCGCACTGGCTGCTGAAACCGACATGGGGTGTTTGAAACTGACAGCCCCCTTCTCCTGTCCCCAGGAAGTGGCAGGATAAGGCTGTCAGTTTCAAAATTCCCCACCCTGGCTTAATCCAATCTGGAGAAGCCAGCGCGGGCCCGTTTGAAAGTCGCAGCCCTCCCCTGTTGCTTGCAAGCGGCAGGGGAAGGCTGTCAGTTTCAAAACACCCCACTCTGGCTTCATCTGATCGGGTGAAACTGGCGCAGGGTGTTTGAAACAGACAGCCCCCTTCTCCTGCCGCTTGCACATCCTCATGATCCAGATGGAGTTTAAAGGGCGCTCTGGCTGCCGCTTGCAATGCAAGTGGCAGTCAGAGCCCTCTTCCACTCTCTGCCTGGATAGCGGGGAGGTGGCGGGGATCGCCCCTCTCCCTGCAATCCAGGAAGAGTTTAAAAAGTGCTCTGGCCACCGCTTGCAAGCAATGGCCAGAGCGCCCTTATACTCCCCCTGGGTTGCAGGAAGGGGATCTCCCCCCCCTCCCCACAGTCCAGGGGGAGTTTGAAAAGTGCTGTGGTTGCTGCTTGCAAGCGGTGGCCAGAGCGCCCTTCCACGCTCCGCCTGGATTGCAGGGAGGGGAGCAGAGGGCGAAGGGAATGGCAGCGGCAGGGCTGTTGCAGCCCCACCATTGCTGTTCCCTTTGCCCAGTGCAGAAGCAGTCTGGGCAAATGGAGCGCCCGGTGGCAGCGGGGCTGTGGGCTTAAGCCTGCAGCCCCCCCTCCCCCGCCGTTCTCTTTGTCCTCTGCAGAAGTGGCCAGAGGATTCCCTGGTTGCTTCCGCGGTGGGCGAATGGAGCACTTTCAGCGACAGGAGAGTGGGGCTGTCAGTTTACCGGTCACAACTCTCACAAACCGGGCAGGAAAAGTTGTGGAGTTTGTGGAAAATGCGGCCCCACGAACTGCATTTTCACGAACCACGAATCGGCCCGCTTCATGCGTTTTTTTGCTTCGTAATGCGATTTGTGCCCATCTCTAGTCAAAACAGACTTGGGTAAAAAAATTCCACAAATGGGCTATTATATTTAAAAAATACATTAACCAAGCACATTGGCTGATTTTCTGTGTGGCATTAGGTCATCAGTGATTATTAGCCCCGTAGGTTGTGGCACTGATATGGAAATGCTATGTGCAAATGCACTAGTACATCCTAAATGCATTTGATTGCGATGAAGTATTTACAAGGATGAGTGCTTTACCTGTGAGCATTGTACAGATCTATTTCTCCCCCCCTTACTCCCCGCAATCACTGGCTCACAAGCATGACTTCCACAGGAGAAGGAAGTGTCAGCACATATGCTCCCTCCCCATGATCAGCGATACTGCTTTCTGAACATTGCTTATCATGGGGAGTGGAGTGTACACACAGATACTTTCTCCACATGATTGCACCATGTAGCCGACATGGTGATCATGCAGAAGTGGTGGGGCAGGGCCAGAGCACTTGTGCCCAGTATCCCTCTCTGCATATTCAGTCAATGCGTGTGCCTTAGCTAACTCAGATGTCAGGAACAGGCAGCCAGTGAGACAAAACCAGCCATTAGAAGGATACTACTTAAATTAATGACATGGCAACAAAGTAAGGAAAGAATGGTTGCTTTAGCATGGCATTTGTCAAAGAGCCACTTGTAGACAAGGGGAAGATTCCCTACTCATTGGTGCTCTGCAAAGTTAGTTGCCTAAAAGCAGGAAAACATTGATGAGAACATAACAGTTCTGAAAATAAACAGCATAAATCTCTTCAAGCTACTATTTGTAAGATATCTGTTTATTAGGGTCAAAGGGTACTCCTATGGGTAGAATAAACCACGTTTCAGAATAGCAGTTTTTTGCATTCAGACAGAATGAACATAAGTCAGTAACTATTTTCCCCTTGAATTTTATCGGAGGTTGCATGCACCTAAAATACAACTAAAAGTGATGTGCCACTTGAATGCAAATGCAGTTTTTCTCTTCTCTTGGTTAGAATACTGAGTTTCTCAAGGGAGGAGATGGCAACTCATGTCTACAGTAGACAAAATGTTAGAAGTAAGTAAGCACTAATCCTACTCTGGCAAGGCTGTTTACTGGACAGCCAATCTGTGGGTGCAGAATGGAGGCTCTACAGTTGCCCTCAACTCACCCTCCAGTGCTTTTGTGTTCAGGTTCATTGTGTATGTGAGATCCCCTGTTGTTCTGAGATTTGCCAATGCAACTGCATCTCAGACTTAAGCTTGCGTATGTCTTTGCTCCCATCACTTTAAATGGCGCAATATTAAACAGTAGATTGTAAAATTTACTTTGAGCTCCCAAGGAGCATGCTTAACTTCTTTGCATGGCACCATGGCAGTGGGAGTTAAAAAGAACTGTTGAAGGCTTTGGCTGTCATTGTTGAGTTTCTCTGAACTGCTTTTTCAAGACCATTGTGAAGTGTAGAAAGAACCAGTACTTTCTGCATGTGCAGGATTCCAATAGAGGCAGGTCTTGAGCCTGGATTTCTTTTGCTGGAGGCAGGCGGGCGGAAGAGGGGAGAATGAAAGCTTAGGAGATCTGCCTCCCTCAGAGTTGCCTGGCGCACATTGGAAGCAGATGAACTAATTGGGAACTTGTAGAACTTGCTAATATCTTGGATTCCTCTTAATGAGAAAAATTGGTGCTGGTGGGAAATACAGTGAAATGGGGAGTTCTACTACTTTAATAGAGAATTTGGGAAGTGACTAAAACTGTACCTTCAAATTGAGCAGCAATTTAGTGTGCAGCAAACCCCTTAATTTTGTTTTTGTGATAACTAAATCATATTTACTGGAAAAGTGGCATACAAGAATCTGAAATCAGTACTGAGAAACATGTTACTCCTCTAGGCCAGGGACTTTAAGTTGTTACAGTTTTAAAAACTTGCAATCCTGAAAAGCAAAGCTCTGCAAGATAAATGGAGCAAATTGTGCAATTGGTGTTTGATAAAATCATGTGGGTTTTCCATTCATTATTAGCAAAATCAGTAACTGCATGTGTAAGACAGTAGAACAGGTAAATAGCACAAAGGAATTATAGGTCAGGCGACACTAGAGTAGGAATTTGTGGGGAGGAACAAATGACCATAAAGTTTAACCACTTCATATCCTGGCTGTTGGAAGGTGCTTTCACGTGCTGTCTAGTCCAAGCCTTTTCCTAGTAGGGTTGCCAGGTCCCTAGAAGGCCAAGCTGAGGGATGGGAGGCACGGAAGGAGTCCCTTGGGGGACACTTACCTTGCATGCACTCCCAAGTGCTCCGTGTTTGCACTAGCAACGCTGTTATTCCTGGCACAACACGGAAGTAATGGGTTGTGCCAGGGGCCAATTGAGTAAAAATCAGCCCCAAACACTAATTTGAGGGCTGATTTTTACTTAATTGGCCCCGGCACAACCCATTACTTCCGTATTGTGCCAGGAATAACATCATTCCAGGTACAACATGGGGGGGGTGCAAGAACATGCTTCGTTCCCTCCCCTGTCCACATTTTTTTCTTCCTGCCAGCCAAGTGAGAGGAGGCAGAACTTGGGGGCTTCGTTCCCTCCCCCCTCCCACATTTTTTTTCTTCTTGCCAGCCAGGTGAGGGGAGGCAGAACTTGGGGGCAGGGGACTGACAAGCCGATTAGTAGACATTACTTTTACCTGTTGAAGATGAACTCCACAACCATCTGGACTGAAAAAATTATATTTACAGTGAAAGAGAAGAAAAATGAAAACAATTGTATTTACTGAGTGTAACCGTCCTAACTGCTTATGCAGCCAAACAGAAAACTACTGGCCTGGCTCAAGGTATTTTGAGTGATTTCTTCTGTGTCTGTATTTTTGACTGACACTAAATTAGCTGCTGTATAAATTAATTGTAGAGTGTCTACTAAAGCTTCTAGTTCAGACCATAGTATTACAGAAATTTTTTTTGAGGAATGATTGTTGGCCTAGATGCCTTTCTAAATTAACAACATTCTGGTTCTCACAATTCTGTATTCCCTTTCCCACTATTTATTTCAGGTTATTTGGAAACTCACGTTTTATGTTTTGACCCAATTAATGGGGTGGGCAACACAAACTTGGTTCACATGACTTTCAAAATCATGACAGGATTGAAACTGAACTGTGGGCTTGAGGACCCTGTCCTGCATGTAGGAAGTGGGAGCAGAAAGTCCCGTGGCCTTTTCAGTGTCCTCCGTGGATAATCATCTGGATTAAGCCACTGTATCGTATTTAAAACATTTCCATTGGATGCCATGTAATTCAGAGCCAAGCTACAAGTGACGCCTGACACAGGTAGAACACTTGTCAGCTTCCCTCAAGTTTTGATGGGAAATGCAGGCATCCTGGTCTTGCGGCTGTAATGGAGAGCCAAGCTGTAAAACCAGGACACCTACATTTCCCATCAAAACTTGAGGGAAGCTGACAAGTGTCCAATCTGTGTAAGGCGTCACTTGTAGCTTGGCTCATAGTCTTCTTAATGTACAATTTTGAAGTCTGGGTGGTAAAAATGCTTTGCTGGGCAAGGGCTAGTTTGTATCTGCTAGCCTTTATAATGTGGGAATGGTAGAATATTAGTTAAAAGGCTAGTAACAATAAACAATGAAGAGGGAGTAACTGATTCATGCCAGTTTAGTGCTCATGGTTACATGTGTATAAGCAGTGATTCTCATGTAAACTCTGGAAGATATATCATAGCATCTAACTGTTTAAGAAATTAGGCTGAAATCTCAGAGATTTCCTAAAAGGGGTTCACAAGAGATTCCATGTTGTTCTCTCCTATATTCCTACAATTTGGTTTATTCTTCCTTTTCTTAGACTTGACACTTGACTACTGCAGGTATATTTATAACTTACTGATTACAGTATTTATTGATGAATTAGGACTTGACACTTTTCCTCTGATTCAGTTTGATGAGGGATATTGTATTGACTATTGTATGTATATTTATATCTTATTGACTATCATATTTATTGATGAATTAGCACTTTGCACTTTGCCTTTGATCGAATGAAACATTGCGATTGAAATTAACATCCAGGCACGGTGCACTTTAATGTCATAGATGCTTGTAACTGTTTTTTCCCTCCGCGGAAGGTCTTTGATCTTCCTTTTCACTAGTATTTCTGTGGTGCCCTTTAACTGTATTAGCCCCCCCCCCACTGGGGACAGGGGATCCTCATCCCCACCTTTCATCCCCCTGCTCTCTTGGCCAATGTAGGAGGAGGAGTGGGGAGGCGGGCCCAGAGCCACTGGAGCACACGGTGAAATGGCATGTGCATGTGCTTCTGGTTGAAAACTGGAAGCTAGAAGGTTTTAGTGGAGTCAAATTGGCCCCAAACATAGTGAAAATGCTATGCTTGGGGCTGATTTTGGCCTTGAGACCCCGTAGCTTCCAGTTTTCAACCAGAAGTGATGTAATTGGGCTTCTAGAGCGTGCATGAGATGGCAGGATTGGGATCCTTCCCGTCTGACAACCTGTCATGGCCCAGTCTGAGAGTGAGGTCTCCTCTGGAGGAGAGGAGCCTTGTGTAGCCAGCCAGGACTCCTCAGGAGAAGAGGAGCCCTGTGTAGCCAGCCCTAGCTTTGATTCAGCAGAAGCCAGCAATCAGGAGCAACAGCTGCTGGCTGATCAGAGCTTACAGCCAGCAGCTGAGGCACCAGCACCCTCTAGCTCCAATACTACAGAGGAAGCTCAGCCAGGGACTTCTACAGGTGCAGCGCAGCCAAGAGCCTTCACCCCCCCAGGTTCACCCACGCCCAAGGAACGCCGCAAGCAGCGCCAGAGACTGGAACTGCAGGAGAGACGGTGCAGTGCTCGCCTCTTGAGCCAACGCCAGCTGCTGGAGAGTGACAATGAGTAGTGGCAGGATAGAGCCCCAGCAGCTGGCTGAAAACCACTCCTGGCTATAAGAGCCAGTCTGGAGGAACTGCTGGGCGTGGAAGCAATGTGTCTACTGCTTGCAACCACTCTGTGTTTTGTGAACCTTGCCCGTGCCTACTTTTGGATGTGACACTATCGGTGACTGACCTTGGACTGTGCCTGACCTTGCTTTTGGACTCTGGACTCACTCCTGGCTTTATCTCAGAGCACTCCTGGCTCTGACCACCGGTTTGACTTGGCTTTTGCTCTTGGAACTCCCCTTTGACTTTGGCTTTAAGGTTTGGACTTGAACCACCTGCTTGGGCTGGCCCAGCCCGTGACACAACCCCTATCCCCCACTTTAGAAGTAAGGGGGGGCTAGAAGCCCTACTGGGTAACCTTGAGCCAGTCACACTGAGAGCGGAACTACAAGTGACAAAAGGCACAGGTTGGACATTTGTCAGTTTCACTCAAGTTTTGATGGGAAATATAGGCATCCTGGTCTTGCAGCTTGGCTCTCCGACTGCTGTCCAATGGACTTTTCAACTGGCACTCGTCCAACATTCCGCCAAGCTGCCTACATTTCCCATCAAAACTTGAGGGAAGCTGACAAGTGTCCAACCTGTGCCTTTTGTCATTTGTAGTTCCGCTCTCAGCCTAACCTACCGCATAGGGTTATTGTGAGGATAAAATGGAGGAGAAGAGACCATATAAATTGGGGGGAAAGGGCAGGGTTTAAATGAAATAAATTTAAAAACTATTTCTAGCACAGAAGACTTCAGTGAGAAGCTACATTATATTAAATAATGTTATACTCTGACTTCTGCCTAAAACACGGAAGATCGCGTTTTCTCGCATGAGATTTGCACGACATCACATGACGTCGCACAAATCTCACGTGAGAAAACGTGATCTTCTGTGTTTTTTTCATGATATTCCAGGTTGTTACGAGCAGCGGGGAGCCGTGTGAAAACGGCCCAGGTTTTCCACATCTCCTTCAAAAACACACAAGTCTTTTCCAGTCATTATGTTTTTGGTGCTCCTAGCTCACACGCTGCAGGAGGGTGTTACCTGTGATCCCCGTTATATGTGTGAATGCATTTTTATATGAATAAGACAACATGTATTTTTATGCTTCAGTGTGTGCCTGCAACAACCTATATTTCCGATCATGTGTCCTAAATCTGTAAAATATATGCATTGCCCTATGCACATAAAACAGTGATTGCACATACTGGGAGAAACTCATGTAGCATGCTACTTTGATACGCAAGGTAGGAGCACTCTAAAGGTAATGACTAGAAATGGCCACATATGCACGCACACCTATATCTGTTCTGGGAAGGGAAGGTGAGATGTTTTGTGCTTGGGTACCGAAAAGCGGGACCCCAATCAATTCTCACTCTCAGGAATTTTGAAAGGGAAAAAATGCTATGGGATTATATTACCACAAAACACAGGAGGGAGAATGCTCTCCTGCCCTCCCCTTCCATTCTTCCCTTATCCAAAGACAAAAATGCTGAAGAGGCTTCCAAGAGCCCTGGGACAAAATTTCCAGGGCCCAAAGTCAGCTTGAGAGCCCCGAGGTGGAGCTCTCTGACAGGGCACAACTTAGCTTCTCTGGATTGCCTTTGTTCACCTCTGCCCTTTCAGTGGCTGCTGGAGTGCTATGATCTCTCTCTCTCTCTCTCTCTCTCTCACACACACACACTCACTCACACACACACACACACACACACAGATGGATACTGGGGGTTGGCTCAGCTTCCCTTGCCTCCCCCCATCCTGAGCCTGCCTAGCCAGCCAGCCTCACATGCTGAGCTGCACACAGGAAGGCAACGCACGCTCCTTCTCTCTCATACGATGATCTGCTAATCCCCCTCCTTGCACCTGCCTTTAGAAAAGCCCACCATCTGCTGCTTGTTCCCTGCCCCATTTCCTCAGCTGTCTGGAGAGGCTTCTGTACCCCAAGAACAGAATTGTCATCTGGTAAATGACCCCCTATCTAGAGGAAGTGGAGAGAAGGAGGAGTCGTAAGTTATCTCATGCTCTAGAGAAGAATGAGATGGAGGGGGCAGGGCTGTGAAATCTCATACTGTGATGCTGGATAGGCAAAAGGTTTCCAGGCAGTTGCTCAGGATGAGTATCAGGACCAAGGAAATACAGACTGGTGTCTGAAAAGCAGTGGGAGTTCCAGATGGGGTTGCCAGCTGACCAAGAAAGCGGCTTAGTTTGCTCCTCTGCCTTTAATGGAAGCCTGGTCTACAGAAATCAGGAAGTGGAACTTCTAACAAAACAGCAAATGCTTATTATTGGCTCATTCCTGTAGTTCAAGCTGCTGTAAAAGTCACAGTAGGAGCCAGTAAGAAAAAAGTTGGCAACCCCCAGATCTGGGTAAAGTCAATTGCTGGGGAGGGGGGTGGGTTGTGAGAGTTACATTTGGTGTTGGTGAATGGAAATGAATTGATGCAGGATGTATTTTGCAGTGCAAGGATCAGGGAGAAGCAGCAAGGGACAATTTAAGGTTGCAGTCCTCTTGTGCATATTTACATGCAAGTAAGCCCCACCTCCCTCAGTCATATTTTACATAAACAAAGACAGGATCTGGCTAACTGGAGCAAGCTCTAAGAGGGGGAATGTGCTTGATTTTGTAAAAATCAGAAATCTCACTCTAACTGGGAGGGGAGGATGGGGCGGTCTCTCTTCTTCTGCACTCTCCTTTCTTTTTCTTTATATTTAAGGAGGCAGCAGTAGAAGGGAAGGGAAGGAAGAACTAGAGTCAGGTGGATTTCAGCATCCAGGGGCTGGAGTTGCTTTCTAAAGATCATGCAGATGCAGGAAGACACCACCATCTTGGGACTCAGATCACCTGTCTCTTCCCCATGGAGGATAAGATAGACTTTTTACATGTCCTCTATTTTCCTTCCCTTGTTAAGTATCTTTCCATCTTGTGTCTCACTTTATTCTATGGGGCTTCTTTCCCATACTAATTTCTGTCTTATGTATATTTTATTTATAGTGCGTGGCAGTGTTCTAGGATCCTTGGCTGGGGTGTCTTACTGATTCTGCTTGCTCATTTTTTTCTCTCTGCACACTGTAATTTTTGCTATTGTTTCCATTGGTCAGTATGAGTGCATCCTTCAGGCACCGAGAAGACACCTCCTGTGTTGTTTTAAAGCACCTGTTCCTGGAGGGTGGGGAAAGCCAGGGCTCATTCTTTGCTTTAGAGAAAGGATACTTTCTAGAATAAGAAAGTGGTTGCCAAGCAACACACCTATGGGTGCCATGGTGTTCATGGGTGCCAGTTGCAAAAATCAATAAACCTATTACCTCTTCTCCATTCATTTCCTATGCAAGACAGTGATACAGACTGAAGGAAAGTAAGAAATAATAGATCCTGAAAGAACAGATCGCCACCACAAATATTTTATTGCAATGTGCAATGTGTAAATAAAGTAAAATCTGATTTTTAACAATCCTGTCCCTTTTCCTTTAACAATCCATACCTAATGAACTCATTTGAAATGTGATGCTGGAGGAGAGTTTTGCAGATACCATGGATGGCCAAAAAGAAAAGAAGTGGGTTCTAGTTCAAATCAGAGCCCCGTGGTGCAGAGTGGTAAGCTGCAGTACTGCAGCCCAAGCTCTGCTCACGACCTGAGTTCGATCCTGGTGGAAGCCGGGTTCAGGTAGCCGGCTCAAGGTTGGCTCAGCTTCCCATCCTTCTGAGGTGGGGGAAATGAGTACCCAGTTTCCTGGGGGTAAAGTGTGGGGAAGACTGGGGAAGGCAATGGCAAACCACCCCATAAAAAGTCTGCCAAGAAAACGTTGTGATGCGACGTCCCCCCATGGGTCATTAATGACTCAGTGCTTGCACAGGGGACTACCTTTACCTTTAGTTCAAATCAAGCCTGAATTCTCCCTAGAAGCTAAAATGACAAAACTGAAGCTATCAGTTTTGATCACATTATGAGAAGACAAGATTTTCTGGAAAAGTCAATAATGCTAGGAAAAGTGGAAAGCAGTAGGAAAAGAGGAATACCCAAAATGAGATGGCTTGACTCAGTAAAGGAAGCCACAGCCTCCAGTTTGCAAGATCTGAGCAGGAAGCCTGTTAAGGATAGGACATTTTGGAGGTCTCTCATTCATAGGAGCACCATAGGTTGGAGGCAACTTGACAGCACATAACACACACACCTGCCTAATGAACAACTACTATGTTCATAATATTATTATTATGCTCATAATATAACTCATGGCAAGCCAGTTATATTTCATTTTGATCACACGATCAAAACAAAATATAACTGGCTTTCTATTACCATGAGTAACACATGGGGTGGGGGGCAGATGGAATCTTTGTCTGGGGCCCATCGTGGCAGTCCTGACGAAGAGGAAATGGAAGGTGAAGTCTTGGCTATTTTTGCACAGAACTAATAGATGTTGAGATGAAGCAGGAGGGGATGTAAATGGTTCTCTCGCTCTTCTCTGCTCTTGCTGAGGAGACCAAAGTGCTGCTTTTTCCTGGTGACTAGTGTCTACTAAAAGCAGAAGGCTGTTTGCTTCTTGTTTTTGACTTGGTTATCAATGACAGTTATGCTTCACTAAGTTTGGAAAAATTGTTTAGATCTTTTTATAAAAGACAAGGTTTCCACAGTCGTCATAGGAATGTGTCACCTTGGAACGTAGATAAGGCATTGCCGGTTGCAACGCTCTTAGCCCTCCAACTCCCCCATGGCAGAGAGAGTCAGTTTGTGGAGAGCAAGCAGGCTGACGGGAAGAATGCTTTCCGTCAGTCCTTCTCCCTGTTCAGCTGTCTTTCTGCATGCAGGAGGCTTTGGACATGGCGAGTGCTTTCATATATTATCTTTGAAGCTTAAATAACAATTTAGTTTAGCAGGTCTACCAGCAAAAATGGCGCTCAGTGCTAAATAACAAAAACAAAAAACCCACAAGGAAAATATATGTGCTTGAAAAATACTTCAATCCTATGTTATTACATGGACTTAACTAATTATATCCTTTTCTTTTGTCAGCTCATGCTACATCTTGTATTTGACTATTTTATTCCTGCACCAAAGCCTGAAATTGCAAGTTATCTGCCCTCTTAAGTACCACCCCCCTGAAAACTAGGCATTTTGTTTGGATGCAGATTATATTGTATCAATACTGAAATAATTCTGCAGTTTTTAGTCATGCATTTAAAGGAATGTTTGTACCAGGAAAAGATGCAACTAACAGATAAGGCCAACTATATCTGGTGTATTTTTATCCTGCACTTTCTCTGATAAGCTTGCGGTGGTGTACATGGTTTCCCCTTCCCTGTTCTATCCTGACAACTACTCTGTGAGTCTGAGAGGGAATAATAGGAAATCTAAGGTTAACCAATATGTTTCATGGCAAAGTCGAACCCTGACTTCCCAGGGTCCTACTTTGACATGAAGCCTGTCATGTTAGCCTGCATTTTTTATCCATTGTTTTTTGGGTTGAATCTGTATGCTATTAGCAACTGAACCTTCCTCTAGTGCAAGGATCCTACTCCAGCAGGACAGAAGAGGCATACTCTGCCAGACAAGGGCCCCATTGCTAGCAGAATGGACCCACCACTTAGACTTCATAATGTTTAATTATAAAGAAGCATGAAAAGATTTTTTGATCCTGTTACATACTAACTACTAACACTGCTACTAACACTGCTCAAATATTGTATATTTGTGTACGTCTCCACGTTAACTCTTTAAAATTTGAATCCCACATAACCCTTTGAAAATCAAGAGCTAAACAGCAACAGACTAGCACATCCTGCTGAATTTGATGTCCTGCGTGAGAATGGGAGGGCATATGGAATAAATCAAATTGCAGGCGTAATAATAGGGTCCCATGGGAAAGGGAACCCTGTTATTGTGTGATGACATGGACTCTCCTTGGAGATGGTGTAGGGAGAGGGGCTAGTGTCCTCGCTGAGTCATGCAACGGGAGGGGGCTCCTTTCCCTCCCTCTGATGCAGCCCCTCTTCTGATGTCACAAATCTATTCCTCGCCTGAGAATTGATTAACATTCATAGAGAGAGAAGGAAGGTGGTGAACACGCAAAAGAAAAGGGAGGCAAGCTGATTCAAGTTCCCACTGCAAATACATCGTGAGCAGGGAGACAATCAAGCACAGAATGGCTATTTTATAACTGGGGTCTCTGACGTATGGCTGAGTGTTTCCTGGCACAGATCTTTATGGACCAGTAGGCAGATCGCAACTGAAGCTGACAAGACTTTGTGCATTTTGGAAAGGAGTGTAATCTACTGTAGTGAGGAACAGAGCCACTCAATCACTGCAGCGGTAAATAACAGACAGAAGTGAAGGAAGAAAGAAGGAAGAGAGAAAGTCTTTGCCGGGGGCGGGGAGCGAAAGCATTTTTGGTGGATGGTATAAAGCCAGCCATGGAAACTGCAGCCGAGGAAAATACAGAACAAAGCCAAGAGAAAAAAGGTACCCAGAAGTCCAAACAATAGACTGTTTAAATCTTTTTAAGAACCTCCAGTGAATAGATTTAGACTGTGTTTGTCATTCTCCTTAGAGCAGCATATAAACGAACATTATTGCATTTTCTAGTTTCTAGTGATTTTATTCTGTATGACTTGACAGCAGATTAATGGAACAGGAATCTGTCCCGATCTCTTGGTTGGCATTTCAGCCATCTCCTACACTCTTCCCCCTGCAGAAGTCTGTAATGTATTTATAGCATTTTAGAGAGAATTAACTGGGGTGTATGTGCTCTTGTGTACATGCATCACTTATTTAAGCATTTTGAGTCTCAGACAGGGATTTAGGCAATGCTGCACGCTGTATTAGGGTAGCACGAAGCTTTCTGCCCGTGCAGAGTTAGCATTCTATTGAATTACCTTTTTTATTTTCTTTTTGTTGTTGTTGAATAGTACCTATCTCTTATGGCTGTGTAAGGCAAGGGGAAGGGGTCTACAAGTGCAGTCATGGTTTGCAAACACACATCACAATGGCAGGGAAGGCACAGACTTAGATACAGGAAAGTGGTAAGTAGTCTGGAACAAGAAAGAGAATTAACATTGCTAGTGATTATTCAGAAGTTCCACACCATCCAGGATAAACTTACCTAGTTAAAAACTTCAGATGTGGTATCTGACTGCCTTCCACCATAGCAAACTTTTGTGTTGAAAATTTGCAGCCATCTACATCTGTCTAAATCCACGGACTTGAAAGGGAATAAGCATATGCTATCAGAAGCAGGATTACTGCCAACACAAGTAATTGCTTCTGTATGATGCAGTTCAAAAAACCTGGAGGGGCATAACTATATTATTATATTTTTAACACTGGCTATTTTAATTTTGCCTTTAAAAAGAGCTGGGATGCTTTGAAGGGGTCCTTTACATTTTCAATGAATATATTAAGATCTAACTGTTTCTCTGTATGGAACACTTAATCCATAAAATACAAGAACAGCTTCATGGAATATGTGGGATTCAGTAAAGTGAAATTCAGCAGGCGTGTGGAGATTGTGGCGTAACATTAACTCAAACATTACCGTGTCGAGAGATTAAACATTCTGTGTCTCGAGCAGTCACTGAAGATTTTTGCTTTGTTTTTTTAAAACAAAGTTGTGTTTCAGGTACCTATTACAGCACAAAATTGTGGAAAGATTGTATTAGCACTGGTATACTGGACATACATTCCTTATTTTTGCCCTCTCCTACTCTACCCATTGAAAGTTAATGGCTGAGATCTAAAGAAGCCACTTTGTCTTCCTCAAGTGCTTTACATTAGGCCAATATAATTTTTGTTGCATTAACAACTGACCTCTGTGCCCTATTACATACTGCTTTTGAAGCTTCCCTGTATTTCAAAAGCAGTGCCCTTCATTTGGGGTGGCTTCTGTTTGAGAAACACAATTCAGCTCACTGAACTTTTTTCATTAGATTGTTCAACTTTAGTATGGACTTCTATTTAGTTTATTTGATTGAATATCTTTTATTCAATATTTTTCCAGTTGTTTATAAGTATGTCACTTAGGAAGTGGGAAGTAATACACATTAAAATGTCTTTTCTGGAGCTGATCATTATACTAAAACAATTAAATACGAGAAATCATTTATTAATTATTTCATTTATACCCTGCCTTTCTCCCAGTAGGGACCCAAGCAGCCCACAGTTATCTTCTTTCTCAAATAAATTTCAGACCAGTCTCTGATGTCTAAATTAAAGAGGAAGCCAGGAGAATCATGCTTCTATTTGCAACCCTAAATTACATGACCAATAAAAAGCATGCCTAAGTCCAATTGAAAGCAACTGGACCTGGAGTCAATGATTTAGAAGGGTGAAACTTTCCTTAGAAGGGCTCTGTCAATCACTTCAGCATGCGTTAAAGTCCCACTGATTTCTGTAGGATTTTGGCACATATATTACACTTTCCTGGATTGTTCCCTGGATTTTTTTCAAAAGCATTAATGAATACTGCTTGTATGTTGTATATGTTCATAGTATTATTTACTGGTCACACTGCATTCCTCGTAACATTGGTGTTTCAGTGTCTATCTCTAACACAACAGGAGACTCAACATGGGATAAAAGATCCAAAGGAGTTAGCTGTGTTAGTCTGCAGTAGCAAAATAGAAAAGAGTCCAGTAGCACCTTTAAGACTAACCAACTTTACTGTAGCATAAGCTTTCGAGAACCACAGTTCTCTTTGTCAGATGCATGATCTGATAACACTGTGGTTCTCAAAAGCTTATGCTACAGTAAAGTTGGTTAGTCTTAAAGGTGCTACTGGACTCTTTTCTATTTTGCATGGGATAAAAGTGTACATTATTTTATACTGTCAAATTTGAACTGAATTTCCAAGAATGCAATGCAAATATTTCCCTAGTGTTAAGATTTTGTTAGAAAGAGACATTTGACAATTACATTTTAATAATCTGCCTGAGCTGTGGCTTAATTTTTTATTCTTTTTAAATCAGTTTACTGTAGTGAGTGAACCTGTTGTTGCTGTGTAACTGAATGCTAGATGATAAACCGGGGAAGCATCTAGTAGTCAGTAATCATCACTGACTAATTATGTAGTTCTATATATTTTAAACATCCACTTGTATGCTAAAACTGCTTGTGCATTTGGGGGTAATCTTGCTCTGTTCACGCTACTGGGATTTCTACTATTGATTTAAATAGGAGGTAGATGGAGCCTCTATTGCTTTGGTGTGTTTCTGTGGAACACACAGCAATGTTGTTATAAAACTGGTTTATTAAACTGTTGAAAAACACGGCGATGAAAATGGTGATTTTTCCTTCTTACATATATATGGTATGTTGCACAGAGTCTAGTTACTCATTCCAATTTAATATCAAGCATCTATAAATACTAAGACATTGCAGATTATCTTAATTTTTGATGACTACATTCTGAAAATGTGCTTATAATGTATTGTGTTCATAGAAATCTCAGCTGTGGGTTGGTAGGAAAATATTAAAAGCACTACTAAACTTCCTTTAAGCAAAGATATACAGTTGTTTGATTTTCATCATACTTAAGGCTTCTTTTTCTCTCAAGATATTTCCATGTTCTCTTTGAGAAAACTGGACCACCTTCATGCAAACAGATCACTTTATTCCAAATATTAAATGTTTTTACCAGAGGAATAGTTCATGAACATACTGTCTGTGGGATTGTTTGTCAGGTATTTTGTAGAGCTGCAAACCAGATTGGATGCATTTAAAGCTGAGGGTTTATAAATCATTGTAAATGACAGGGTTTATCTTGCAGGCATGAAATTAACAACTGGGGGGGGGGAGGTGAAGTTGCTGAGATGGAACAAATGGGTAAAATGAATGCCATTTTATATCAGCAGTTGAAGAAATACATCCTGATACATAATAACACAGACAAGATGTTTGCATTCAGTTTAGGGGGGGAACCTACCCAGTAAATAAAATACATTTTAAAAATACCCCTCAAATTGCTTGGGAGCATCAAAAGTAAAATATTAGATTATAGATATTTAACAACACAGAAAATGTTGTTGCATTTGAACATTAATAATAAACTTGTTATTGTTCAATACAGTAATATTCAGCAGACATTTGTGTGTGGAGGCGGGGCCACAGTTGTTTGAAATGGAATTTCAGTTAAGGAACTGAGAGGTTTCGGATTAGAAGTTTTTAATGATGCATGAATTAAAATGAAGCAAACTCGATATAGTGATTACATATGGGTTGTATCTTAATTCCTCTTCCATTTGTGTAAGTATATTTTCCACTTGCATGGCAGACTTTTGCCTACTGACCCCCATCGTGCACCCCGTGTCAAACCTGAGAGTTCATAAATTCATAATCAACTGAGCGTTGTTCCTGTGCAAATATCTGTACATTTCCATGAGACCTGCATAGAAACAATACACCTGTTACCAAAACTAGTTGAAAGTATAAATCCAAACATATATGCAAGGGGGATTAGTGTGAGGAAATGCGCTTCTGAGAGCAGAACACAGTTTCGGAAATATGCAGGAACAAAATGTCCCCAGACAGAAATGTGCAGAAAACATTGTGTGCAGTAGGCTGCCTACAGGGATCTTCTTTGCCAAACAGAAGGCTGGCCATATCCAATATGGTGGTGCAGATTGCTTGTTGGACAGGGATTCAGATCCCTTCACTAAATAGCTGATTGACTCTGTCACCATCTTTGGCTGTGAAGGAGCTCTACCTTCTAGATATGGGTTTTCCCTGGTGCTAGATATGGGTATATGAGTTTTCCCTAAACGTCACCAGAAGGCAATTCCTAATGAGTAGATTGCTCTTTCCTAAATCAGGATAAATATGAAATATCAAAGAATTTAAGATGAGAGAGGTAAATGAAGATGTATTCACATTATCTGACAAAGGGCCAAGCTACACATGACGAATGACACTTGAACGGCAAGTGGATTGAGTGGAGGGCAAGTGAACAGGGACAAATACATTTGCCGTTCAAGTGTCATTTGTCATGTGTAGCTTGGCCCAAAGAGAACTGTGATTCTCGAAAGCTTTGACTTACAGTGAAATCCTAAACAGAGTTATTCCTGTCCGAGCCCATTGATTTCAATGAGCTTAAATTGGAGTAACTCTGCTTAGGATTGCACTGTTAGACGGATGGAACTCTGTTTAGGATTGCACTGTGTGTTAAATTACACAGCCCCCAGACCATCCCGTAAAGAGAATGATCCTTGACAATGCTGTACTAAGCTGTCTGATAGTAATTTTTTCCTCCAAGGAAAAAGAGCAGTTGTTTGGAGTGTGTTATAAGATTCACTTAAAGCTAAGAAAGCATAGTTACAAAGCATCCTGTGTTTGAAAAAGGCAAACCTTTTTTCCCCCAAAAGGGATCCTAGATAACTAACAAAAATGTGGTAAAACCTATTCATTCTATGAATTGCCCACTTGCCCTTTATTTTAATTTGAGCTCATCCTCAGTTTCTTTGGCATCCATTGTGGCACATGGTGTGTGCAAAGAGGACTGATTGTGCAGCAGACAAAAATGAAATCACAACTGAATTAATTGGAAAAATAGATACATTCGCAAATCTTCTCAAAATGGAATCTTTTTGTTGTTGTCTAAGTAGAAAGATAATGTGCATGAACTGGAATAATTCAGCTGATGTTTGTATTTCTGCCCCATGTCTCCAGTTGTTCAATTCCTTTAACAACAAAAACAACAGCAGCAGCATTCAGTTTATATACTGCCCTTCAGGACAACTTAACATCCACTCTGAATGATTTACAAAGTATGTTATTATTATTCCCACAACAGTCACCCTGTGAGGTAAGTGGGGCTGAGAGAGCTCTGGAAAAACGTTGACTGCCCCAAGGTCACCCAGCTTGCTTAAGTGGGGGAGTAGGGAATCAAACCTGGTTCTACAGATTACAGTCCTACCGCTCTTAATCACTATACCAAACTGGCTCTCAGAGACTCAATGGAAAAGTGTTTGGTATTATGAAAGGATTATGGTCAGAGCTGCCACTGGATTGCTTTTAATGTAGTTCTCTCATGAGCATAGGTGGAAATCTGCTATAGTTGAATTATGTTGGTTTTTAAGGCAACTAAAGATTAATTTCTAAGAAAACTAGAAATGCCTGAAGGGAACATTAGGTTATATTTCACTAAGCTTACTGCTGATTTACATCCTTCATTTGAATGGAATTTCCACCCAAACCCCATAGAATTTGACAGAGGCTTTGCAGAAGCTTTGGCATCCTTTTCTTACAATCTGTGTTACAGATTCCTCAAAGAAAATTTATTGTACAAATATAAAGAAGCGATACTGAAGAAGAGAAACTGCCAGTTTATTCCATGGAATGATCTATTTTGGCAATACATAATTATTTCAAGGACACGCAAATAAAAGTGACATGATGTTATTTGCCAGACGGTGTCTTTGCAGCATTTAGGGCCAGTTTGGCTCTGAAATGCCTCATTGAGTAGGTGGCAAACAGTTACTTTGTGATTAGCTACTGTATGTTGTTGATGAACTTTCTTAATAGATTTAAGACATAGGAAGACATGGGCTATCAAAAATATCAAATAAAAATATTGTTTGCCTTGTAAAATATAAATACAATTGAATGACCAGCAGAACATGCTTAAAGAGATCCTTGGTTGCATGCAACAATCTGGCACCAGTGTTCTACCAGGGCCTTTAAAAAAACAAAAAAAACCCTTATCTACGTTCCTGTAGGCATTAACTATCTGATACTGTGATAACTAAAATTATGCTTTTAATTTTTCTATCTTGAATCTGGAAATGATTATCTTGCTTGGTTGGGTTGGAAAAAAGTTATAAATAGCTAAAGTGGTTTCCCACATTACATTACTCTTTCTTCCCTATCAGTTATGGAAGGGCTAACTGGCAGTAGAGAAAGTGTGTGTGTGTGCCTAGGGGGTGGGGGAACGAGAGAGAGATGTGTTAGAGGGTAGAAATGCAGTAAAAATGAACTCATTATGATCTACCAAGGATGGAAAACTGAGAATATATGAAAATAAAAATCTAGTAAGCTTTCTAACTGTTTAGTATCTGTAATGCCTTAGCCCCCCAAAATACAATGCTAATGCTTTCCCCTTCTTCTGGTAAGTTCATGGATGTGACTATTTCAGTTTTGAAAGCTCACAGATTTCTCTGTTCTTCTCCTCTCCACGTTTTGATATTAAAACTGAATTGAATATATTAGTGCTAAAGTAAAACTGAACTTTGCTGGAGACACTGACTTTTTACCACCTAAAATTGGCAGTGATCACCAGACCAGAAATGGAAATTGGCAGGTACCAATGGATGTACAGGAATTCAAGGCTACACCAGTACCATCATGTGCCAGCATTGAGAGGCAATGTTGGCCCTTTGGGGAATCAAGGTAAATAAAGGGCTTAAATCTGTTAGTACTGTAATTCTCATTTGTAGTAGTTGTAGCAACATGTTTCTAAACGTGCTTTGTTGATGTGTCTTTTAACTGTGTTAGAGACTGAATTCCCTCACATTAAGAACTACTTCTTAAGACCTTTTATCTACCACTTTCATAGAAGCCAGCATAATGGTTAAAATTCCTGTATATAAGAAAATGCCAGATGTATCCTTTGCAGGTCAGCTGTTGGACTTCAGTAACTTCTGAGGGAACAGTATACAGTTGTTCTCATTCCTAAATTCTTGAACTGAAAGCTTTCATGTTGCTTCATTGGCTGGTGGCATCATATTATGACTGAAACAGAAATGTCCTTTAAAGGTGTTTTTCAGTACCTTTTAAAGGCATTTTTAATATGGAACTAAGTCCTGCTTCTTCCTAAAAGAGAGCTAAACCTTATTAAATAATTTGCACCATGTACAGTATAAAGAGTGGCTCTTATAACTTTGTCTAGATTATTAAATAATCTGTAGTAAGAAAGAGGACCTGAAGACTAGGATATCCGTTTTCTTTAGTGATATTATGCTAGTTGCTGTACCAGCCAATCTACTTTTTAAAAAGATTTTGTGAAACAGACATCCTTGATTGTTAATTATAGTTTACACTAGTGGGAAAATATGGAAGATAATCATGGTTGCGAACAACTTGGAGAAAAAAAGTCTTGCCCCTTTAATACAGGCAATGTGTGGAAATGGACAGTTAAATATTTTTGTGTCATGGAGATGTTCACCTGTGATAGAATTCGGCCTGCACGGCCAGCAGCATAGCTGTTTAAGGCCAGGGGAAGAAGAGCCACCCCATAGGAAAGAAGAGCTACCAGACAGCTCAACATACGGGGATCAGGAGGGGGTGGAACCAAATGCCTTATAAGGCAGCTCCACCCCTGCTCCCCAGCAGTTGCCTTGATGTATCCTTTGCAGGTCGACTGTTGGACTTCAGTAACTTCTGAGGGAACAGTATACAGTTATTCTCATTTCTAAATTCTTGAACTGAAACCCCACCCACCTGCCCTGCAGTACTACAGGATTAGCTGGCTGCTGTTACCAGGGCCAGGTGGGAATTTTTTTCCTCCTTTCTCCATTTCGGCTTCGGAGATAGAATTTTTTTGCCTACCTTGCACTTCTTGCATGGGTTACGGTAATTGGAAGTCCCCTGGCAGGATTAGGATGGGGAGAAATGAGTGGACGGTGAGCACCCTTGGCACATCTCCATTTGAGGGGGGGGAATCGGGGTCTGTCAGGATCACTGGTATTCCTTGACGGCTGCCAGCTGAGAGGGCAGGCTACCGTGTGCAAGCAAGGCCCTCCTGCTATATGGCAGGAGGTGCTATAGGCTTGGAGGGGGGGACCATTTGCCTGGCCAGCTGGGTCCCAGCCATGTGCTGGGATGGCTTGCACCTGGGGCAGTGGGGCTCACCCAGACAGGTCAGGGCGGAGGTCCAGGGTGGCCCCAGGGCCTGACCTGTACCACTAGTTAGGCACTTGCCGCGTAGATATGTTCAGTGATATGTTGTTGCCAAATAAATATGGCCCATTAGTTCCCAACACTTGTGTCTGTCTCTTCTTTCCGTCTGGGGTGGCAATATCCATTTAAGCCTCTGTTAAAGGGGCAGAACATTTTTCTCCAGGTTGCTGTCAACCCTATTCTGAATATTGTGCTCCATGGTAAAAGTGACATGATAAAAATGAGGCTATTAATTTGACAATCTTCTAATGAAGTTATGTTATGCTTAGGCTGGCCCTCTAAATAGATTACAGTCCACAAGGGCCAAACTTATGTACAGTTCAGCCAGTATTTTCATTTATTGCAACAGAAGCTAAAAGCTCACCTCTACATATTATTCCCTCCCTTAGTCATAAGAACAGCATAGTCTATATTTTTAAAACTTTGAAAATAATTCCATTGTTGTATATGCTTAGTGTAGAAATTTTATAATTTTGTTATTAATATCTTTGACCATCAGATCACTGCCTCTGCTGGGCATTGATTCCCTGGATCAGGGGTTCCTAATGATGGCACCTTTCTTGGCACTTGCAAGTTTTTTCGAAAGTGGGGCTTTTTCCCAGCAGGGCTTCTGATTGGCCATTGGAGATCTGATAAATAATATTTTTGTTTAAAAAGGCATCCTGTTAAACAGAGCTTCTGCCTGAAATAGTGAAGAGTTGTTAATGTTATATATAGTCTTACCCCCTTGCATTTTGTGGTTGGCTGTGCCTCCTGTGACAGCCATTTTGTGGTTGTTTCCATTACCCTGTGTTGCATTTCCAAAGGTGTCCACAGACTGAAAAGGGATTGGGAACCCCTGCTGTAGATTGTCTACTTTGTGTGCTACCTTTGGACAACAGGCTACAGAAAAGGACTAGAGAGCATGTGATGGGAAGAACCAATTTTGCATTTCTCTGTCATACAAATTGTGTTCACTGTACTCTAGAGAGGGGCTGATACTGCATAACTTGCTCTCTGTAAAATTTGGCTCAGTTTTGCTTGTATGTTTCAAAATAGGCTTGTGTGGAGATTGTTCACGTTGGTTGATTGGTTAGTTCCTGTGCTGGTGCAGGAAATATGCTCTCTTCCTCCTGGGCCATAGTACAGCCTTGGGGGTTGACCCTGATTCTTATCCAGTTCCAATCTTTACAACAGATTTGGTGAACAAGAGAAATGACTGACTGCAGTTGTAAACATTTAGTTATATCATATTATGCAGATCAGTTTTACAGATTGTGGTCTATTTTGAACCAATGTCTCTCACTGATACCTACTGTAAGTTGATTTCTAGATGCTCCGTTGTGTTGTCTTGAGCACTAAGTCAGTGGCAAATAATGTCAAAATAGCTCTGAAGTGGTTTTAGACATGATTTTGATTACAAAATATTTGACATAGTTGGTAATTAAGAACTTTTAAATTATTTAACTTGTAAAGATTATTTCCTTTTTTATAGACTCAACGTTTAGTCATAAACACGAATAATTTCTTTTATATTCTGGATTTCTTGCTAGGCTAAAGAAACTCTTGGGTCTTTCACAAAGGATCTTCTTGATCTTCTTTCAAATACATTTTAAAATAGGTTAGAAAGACAGCTCAAAAGATATTAGAAAGAAAATTGTGAGTAAGTACTTATTTAACCCTTTCCCCTGCTCTTTAATGAGTTTGAATATGTAACTTGGGAAGAGGGACAAACTCATCCACATCTGTGGAATGATACTGACTCTAAATAATTTTCCTACATGCCATTATTGGAAACAGACGCCTATGTGTCTCTTTCCAAGTTTTACTTCCATAAACTAAAGAGACTAGTATGTATACTCATATTTTCTAAAAGTAATGTTAAGAAATGTTCCTGAGTGAAATATCAGGTCTAAAGGCATCTTATAAACTCTACTAGATTAATATAGGAGCAATAATACTCAGTCATCGCATGTTACAATTGTTGTCTCTGCATGTTATTGTTGTGGAGGAAGGGAAGAGTACCCAGTGTTAATTTTGTAAATGTTGGTGTCTGTGTCATATTTCTGATTTAAAGTCAGCTATATAATAGACCTAACCCAAATCATTCCTTTTCATTTTTTATGGGGGGAGGGGGTGGTTGAACTTAAATTCTGCCTTATGTGATGATAGTATTGATGTTGTGCAATAATATGCACACAGTTGGGAACTCCCAAGACCTTTGCTAGGAAGAAGGATCCTTGCAACCTAACCCAATCAACTGCAAAATATCTAGCACTTTAGAATAATCGTAAACTTGAATTTCTGAATTTAATATTTGAACTGATCTATATATCTTGCTCACATCCCTTGTTTCTATTATATATGTCACACAGCTTTGGGCATTCCTTTAGCATCTATTCGCATTAGCAACTGGACGTCCTTTAATCTGGAAGTGACTTGATGGCATGTAACACACTGACACTGGTGGGGGGACTTCCCATCTATCTTCTCTGGGATGACTCTTTTTATCTACGAATAATGCACTCAAAGATCACAGCCGTTTTCATAGAAGCAACCCAGCCCCCTCCCCTTCAAAAATTACAGTTTTGCTCTTCAGGATTATTTATAAAAGCATGTTGATTCCCTCAGGCAGTTCTTTCAGTATGTCAGGCTTCAGCTTCCTGTATACAACCAAATAATAGTAAAAGCTATGCAGTCGAGCTCCCTTTTGGGCAAGTCATATGCCAAGGAGATCCATCCCTAGCAGCAATGAGAAATCAAAGAAACAGGGAGGCTGAGAGGTACTGATGATACTCCTTAACCTCTGGACAGGTTACAGATTGTTGTCTGTTCATATAGTTCTAAGTGTGTGACTCCTGGTTGTTAGCTTCCTTTTCTGCTTTCCCCTCTGCCAATGTTTTGGTACTGTTAAAATATTGTGTTTTAAATTTAACATCCATCAATTTAAAGCAGTCTCTTCTCTCCCTCTCTGAGGATGGGTGAAGAAGTAAATGGCTCTTGACAAGAGGTTGGTTAGAGACATCACTGTTAAAGATTTTTTTAGCTAGTGGTGAAGGCCATTTTGACAGCCAGTACTAGTAGGCACTGTTAAATATTTGATTCAAGCCTGCCATGAACAGGTTGCTGTGGCAGTTATCCATACAGGGATCCCCGCAAACCTGTGCTGTGTTTAAAGGGTTCTTAACCCACATGATAGCCTCTAGGAGTGCAGTATGTGCACACTGGCATATGAGCACTCCTTTAAAGGTGAGGCTGAGCAAGCAAAAGCTAAGCAAACCTAGCCATCATATATACATTGGGACTGAGCTACTGTTACTGAGATTCTGTTCAAATGTCATAATAAGCCATGGCTTGCCCAAAAAAGTCTGTTTGGGTTACCAAACATAATGAATAAATCCTGGCTTTTATGCAAACCTTAGCTTGCTGCTATTTGCCTATCTTTTACCTTTTTTCAGGGACACTATATTCATTATACAGCTGGCCTTGTGTCCAAGTGATCATGGGTACTGTGAATTCAGCACATCGTGCTTCTTGAATTCAAACATCAAACCAAACCACAATTAATACCAACGGTAGTTAACAAGCCCTGGTTTGATTTCAGCTAACACATCCTGCTTCAGTAGACAATCTACACTTGTCTATCACAACTAAATGGGGTTTGATCAAACCATGGTTTAATAAACACTGTCTCATTGTGCTATCTGTATGCGTCCTCTAAGAGTTTTGAATAAAAACTACCTACAAGTATTGTGAACCAAAACAAAAGCCTTGTTGCAATCCCATCCACCACCCACCCTGGAGGGAAACATATGAGAAATAAAAAAGGCTTTTGGGGGAGACAGGAAACTAATACTCAGGTTTCAAACTAACAGTATGAGCTCAAGTCTTTCTGGATTGCTCGTTTAGGCCTCATCTTTCTAATGCTCTAGATTGATTTTAATCTTGCCTTCTCTGGCAACCTGTTGGGAAGCATGGGAAAATATGGATGGAAAATAAGGAGACATCTTGCTCTCAACCTGCTTCTCCAAATGAGTAGCACTGCAATTTCTGTGCTAAGCCCTATGTCTCATGCACATTCTCAACCATTGGCATGGCAAAATTAACAATGATAATTGGACCTTGGCAGAATGGGGCTGTTTAACAAGCTATTCCTGTTTTCTTTCTTCAGAAAAAAGTTCATTCTTGCACAATATGCAAATATGCATACTGAATCTATGCCATTAATTTCTGTGTTGAATGGAATTGAGATGGAAAATCCCTTCGTGAATGTTTATAAGTGTGTTGGCAACCATAGTCTGCAAAAGACCCTTTTTGTCTCTCTCTGCATCATTTCCTCAGCCCTAGGCTAGTGGCTTAGCAGGCTATGCTAGAAGGAGGCCTTGGCACAAGCATAGAAGAGTTATGAAATGAGGATGGAGCAGCTGTGATGAGTGAATATAAAGATCAGAAGACGTAATGAAGAGAGTGGGTGATAAAGACTGAAGGTATAAAATGGAGGGGATAATCTGTCCCTTTTGGACAGATTAGTGCCACACTAGGAATCCCATTCCTGCAGTGGGGCAGGAGATCCCCGCTTTCACCCCCCACCCCCACCTCCACTTACCTGGCCGGTGGGGGAGGAAGGCTCGGGAATGGGCCTCCTGGGCATGGCACGACAATGTCACTGATGTTATCACACTGCCCCAAAAGCACTCCTGTGCTTCACCACAGGATGATTTGGGCCAAACAGGCTGAATTGGGCCCATTTGAACCCCGAATCGGCCTGCTGAGAACTGCAGGAGCGCCTGCACCTGCGCAGTGATGTCACCAGAAGTGCCTGTCACCAGAAATGTCATCATTGCACAGCCACAGTGCAAATAATAATTGAAGAGCAGAAGAAGAAAGTAGGAGCAAGGTCTCCTCCCCTCCCGCTGGGAGGGTAAGGGGACCTGGCAACTTTATGCCACACTCAGAGTGGTGAACAAAGTCAGTGTTGTCATTAGCCCAACAATAAAGATGCAGACCTGGGGCTGAGATGAGTGGCTTACTTAAGGCCAGCTACTGAGCTCATGGCAGAAGTTGGAATCGAACTAGCAGAGTGCTGATTGGTAGCCCAGTCACTTAACTACTATGCTACACTAAAGGAAAAATGATGGAAGGAATGGAGTAAGTTTATGAGATCTGTAGAATGGAGGAGTAAAAGAGTTCTAGTAATTGGTGTGTAGGATGGATGAATATAGTATTTCTCCTTTTGAAGTATCTTGAAGATGTAAAGGAGATGGAAATGAAGGCAGTAAAATGGAGGATGGTAGTCTGTTCATGAGAAAGTACTGGTCAGGAAAGTGGATGGGTCCTGTGTGTAAATGGGGAGGTTAGGGAAGGTATGGTATGAGGTGAAATACAAAGAGACCAGGCAAGCCCTTGATTTGGATCCAGAAGTAGCTGAGGTAGAAGAAAACTGTATGAACATAATTAACTGAGAGGATGTGTTAGATATCGGAGGAAGACAATGCTAATTACTGTCATTTTATGAAACCCTGCAGTATTGATATATTATGTGTGGGCTAGGGATGCACACTTCTAAATGCCATGCGGTCAAAACCCCTTAATCAGTTCCCAACAATCAGCCTATGTGTTAAGCATTGGAACAGGTTTGCCTCTGAAATGTCTGTTTCCAGTGGAATTGTTTTAGTCTAATTATTCCTTTTCACTAGATTAACAACTCTATGTGCAAGAGCTATATAAGAGTCCAGGAAAAAATAACTCCATAATGTAAAATATGAGAACAATAGAAGTGAATTCCAAAATTAAACAGTGATTATACTAATTTAGTGCTCAGAAACTTTTTTTTAAGAAAAGCTTCTGTAGCAATTACTTCTGAAATGGTATGCTAGAAACTGAATTTATTAGAAGAAAAGTGAGCAGAAACATTCCCTACAATGTTCATTATTTATTTTAGATTAGTTCTGATTCATTTGTCTACTAAAAGAGCACTCAGGGTCACTTATAATACGAGTTTTCAAACAATAAAATTAATATAATACAAAGGACTAAAATCCTAAACAAGTAGAGCAGCTCAAAAGACCATCATAAAAAGCAATAATTTTTAAAGTAATAAAACCCTTAATCAGCAACAGTTGTAAGTAAATACATCAGAAAAATGACTTCAGCACTATGTCAATTCAACCTGTGCCACATGTCTTCCAAAACAAAACTGTTCCCACCCATTTTCTAGAAGCTGAGAAATGAAAGGACAAGATGAAATTCTTGGGGTAAGACATTCAAAAGTCTTGAACGTTAGCGTTGGAGTGGCCCAGTCATAAATGCCCACCAATCAAATTTCATTGAACATGGATGTGCAAAACTGGCACTGGTAGCTGATCTTTGTTCACAGGCAGGCTCATATGAGCAAAGGCGACCGCTCAAGTACCCCAGTTCTAAGCTATTTAGAATGTATATCAATGCTTTGCTTGGGCAAAAAAATGAATAGACAGTTAATACAGTTGGTATAGCACTGCTGAGGTATCGTCATTGTTGAGGAACATAGTTAGAACCTTTGCAGCCACATTTTGCACCAATTGAAATTTCTGAGCAGTCTTCAAAGTCAGTCCCTTTTAGATTCGGGTAGGTAGCCATGTTGGCCTGCAATGTGAGTCCCATGGCACCTTAGAGACCAACAAGATTTTGAGAGTCAAAGCTCCCTAAGGGTCTCTTGGGGACTCCAAGGTACCTCTGGACTAAAATCCTGCAGTCCCATGTATAACTCATTATGGTAATTAGATCTGGATATTTTGAAGGAGTTAATTATTCTGGTCAAAACTGTCCTTCCCAGAAAAGCTACTGCTGGCAAACCTGATAAAATATACGCCTGTCCTCCATACTCTGCTTCTTATTAGAACTGGATCTAGAAGTAAACTGGAGATGATGAATCTGATCCCTTAGGAGTGGTGCAACCCTATCCCAAACTGTCTGTAAAACTAGCTTGGTTTATTACTATGACCATTCTGCCTCCATTTTGTTGGGCTTAGTCTTTACCTCTTTGGTCTGCGACCAACACATTCATCCCACAAACTTCTGTCTGAAATTTGTTTCAGAAGTTGTTTGCAGAAGAAAAGAAGACAAATTGAACAGGAAAATAGGCAGAGGCAGACCGTTTTGCAAGATTAAAATCAATCTCTAGCTATAATGGCCAATGAACTTGGTGACAGAAAGGTGTGGTCCTGATACAAAAAAGTGATGCAGAGAGAAATTGCTCTGTAGGATGCAGTCAGTTCTGTAACTTATTCTAAACATTTTGATCTATTCAAGGTGCAATTTACAATTCCCTGTTGTTTTTCCTAGAATAAAGGGCCTCCAATGATCTCAGCCTGTAGCTATAGGAGAGTATTCCAAGACATGCCCTAAACTTTCTTTTTCCTGCTGCCCTTTTTGCCAGAACCTTAAAAATCCCACCTCTAAACCTCCAGTCTTTCTCCCCTCCAAGTCAGTCCAGAAACTTACTTCTTACTTCTCTCTGCCTGGGCAAATCAAACTTTTGTTTTTGTTATTCTCTGCCTCTTTTGACAAGATTTGCTTTTGCTCAGCTTCAGATCAGGTTTGCATACCCTGAGAGTCTAAATTCACTTACCCCTCAGTCCTGCTCCATTTGCTGTCCTCTCTGGACTTCCCTAGTATCTGCTGCCTGAATCTGTCACCCAGATTCCCATTTGCTTTCTTTGCCAGGTTCTCTTTTTGGGAATTCCAAACCTTTGGGTTTGTGTAAGTCTGTGATCTGTTTGGACTGTCAGATACCTCCACACTGTAAGCCCTGACAAATGGCATCCCCACGCAAAAGATATGTAATATCTGCCTTTTCCTCCTACCTCTCACTAATCCTCCATTCTCATTCATGCTGTACAGAGTAAATAAATATTGTGTAAGTTTGGAGATTATTGGTGCTCTCCTTGTTCTTTTGGTACTGTAATATACTTGGATTTCCTGACCTAGATAGCCCAGGTGAGCCTGATCTCATCAGATCTCAGAAGCTAAACAGGGTTGATCTTGATTAGTAATTGGATGGAAGACCGCCAACGAAGACCAGAGTTATAGAGCCAGGCAATGGCAAACAACCTCTCTTAGTCTCTTGTCATTAAAACCCCACCAGGGGTCACCATAAGTCAACTCTGACTTGAGGGCTCTCGCCACCACCAGTATACTTGAATATAACGTTGATTGCATGATTGTACTTTGGTTGTTCTCAATAAACTTTTCTGATTATTCTGCTAAATTCCCACTTTAGTTTTTCTTTCAGTCTTGTATGAGAGGTCTATCATTTTGTCTTTGATCCCTGAAATAGAATGTGGTGGTCTGAATCCTGGTCAGTAATTTACTGTATCTAGCCAGGGTCAAATCCACATTACTCATTCTAAATCGCATGTTCCCCGCATTCCCCACGCAATCCCAAGTGCCGGTCACATTACCTCATTAAACAGAAGCATTTCATTCGCATTTCTCCCGAATATGTGGTCACAGGTTTTCAACAGGAGTTTCACGGTGGCCGTGAACGGGCCAATGCGCAATTTACACATTTTTTTTAAAAACCACCCCCCTTCCTGTCTCTCCGGCCATTCCAAGAGTTCCTATTGGCTGATTCAACTTGCAAGTGCTCCGTAGTCTGCAAAAGACTGTTTTTGACTTCATAGCATTGGATTTATTGATTATGCTGTTTCTGAATCAAATCTGGTAGTTTGAAAAATCATTTTGGGGTGAATCCATCCTCAGAACGGACTCGCGAAACTTCCTTTTTAACTGTTTTTTTTTATTTTATATTACTGTAATATCAAAATTACGAAATATCGAAATAATGACACTCCGAAGAAGTGAAACTTCAGTAAAATTCAGGCACTGAACTGTCCTGCATAGGAAATGCCCACGAAAGCTTCCCACATGCTTCCAAATTTCCAAAAAAGAAACGGGAGAGAGCCATCAGTGCTGTCAGTGGGGGAAAGAGAGGCATCATTATCTTCAATGATGTTTCTTTATAAGGCAAGATCGAAATAATGGAAAAGTGCGCTAAAAAAAATTGAAAAAATGGGCGGGGAAAAAAGGTCCCGCCCAAAAAAGCGGTTTTCAAGCGGCCATGTGACCGGAGGGATGCACAAGAAAGATGGATTGGAAGCAGGAATGTGAATGAAGAGGAAAAAATCGCGGATTGGAGGCAAACAGAAGATATCTGATAAACATGCGGGTAATGGGTGAATGTGGATTCAACCCAGGTGTTAAAACCTGTCCCAGCAGGAGCTACTGAGTTGGGAAATAATGTCACGGAGATAGTTTTGTTCACTATAATTGGCTGTTTTGTGTAACTCTTGAGTTCACTTTGGGAAGTGGATTCATTCACAAGAAACCTGTCAAATTGACATTTGTACAAATCACACACAGTAACATGCTATACTTCCAACCAACAAAATTCCCCTCTTGTCTGTATTATTTCTGTTTGTTTGCCCACATCAAGTCTTCTGCCACTTTTTTTTAAATACATTTTTATTAAAACTGTAAAACACAACTATAAACCGTTAAACAATAAGCACAGAAAATTTAAAAATATGCATAAAGTCAAAGCATGTAATAAGTAACAATTAAATATACAAACATTTATAACTCACAAGAAGTCTGTTAATAATGAGTAGTAATTATACTAAGTAATGCTTATTACAGTATAAGTAATTATAGTTGATTTAGTAAAGAGAGGAAATTCTGTCTTTTAAGAGATATTTTATATATTTGCATATGTATGAAAAATTTTTAGGCCGGGTATGGAGCTGTTATATTCCAGATATTCAAAAAATGGAAACCATTTCTCCATAAAATTAGTTGTTCTTGGGAAGTGTTCTACTTGATAGATTATATTATACAACTTTTCCGATATAATAATTGTCCCAAATTTTTTTTTGCAAGTTGTCAATTGAGGGGATAGCCTTAGAGCCTCGCTACAAGTGGCATCTTCCACGCGAAGGGCACTTGATCATTTTCGCAAGTCTTTCTGGGTACTGAAGTCCCTCTCCCACACCCCTTTTCCTTCTGTTCCTTCCCGTCTCCGTTAGCACGGCTGGCTGAAGAGACGGAGAAAGCCTACGAGAGCAGCTTTTGCAAATCGTCTTGCTGGGGGGTGGGGAATGCTCTAGAGAAAGCTGACATGTGAAGTCCTCCCCTCTCTGTTAGAACTGTTAGGATCGCTGCCTTAAAAGTCAGAGAAAGCCTGCGTTTGCAAATCGTTTCTCTAGTCGCAAGCCTGCTCTCAATGATCTTTGGGGGCGGGCAGCTGCAACTTTCTAAGCTTTCTCTAGAGTATTTCCCCCCTCCCCGAGCAAGACGATTAGCAAAGTTGCAGCGGGCAGCTCGGGGAGGGGGGGAATACTCTAGAGAAAGCTTAGAAAGTTGCAGCTGCCCGCCCCCAAAGATCATTGAGAGCAGGCTTGCGACTAGAGAAACGATTTGCAAACGCAGGCTTTCTCTGACTTTTAAGGCAGCGATCCTAACAGTTCTAACAGAGAGGGGAGGACTTCACATGTCAGCTTTCTCTAGAGCATTCCCCACCCCCCAGCAAGACGATTTGCAAAAGCTGCTCTCGTAGGCTTTCTCCGTCTCTTCAGGCAGCCATGCTAACGGAGAGGGGGAGGAACAGAAGGAAAAAGGGTGTGGGAGAGGGACTTCAGTACCCAGAAAGACTTGCGAAAATGATCAAGTGCCCTTCGCGTGGAAGATGTCACTTGTAGCGAGGCTCTTAGATTTCCAAAGTGTAGCTATTACACTCTTTGCAGCTACCAGTAAGGTGGTTATTAGGTTTCTCCTTAACGTGGGAATATGGGTCTGCCAATTATCCCATTGATCTAACAGGATAATTTCTGGTGCCAGAGAAATTTCATATCCTGTTATTTTCTGGATTTCCTTTAGCACTTCTTTCCAAAATGTTTCTGTATGCTTGCACCTCCACCAGCAGTGGGCAAAATCTCCTTCTTCTCCACAGTCTTTCCAGCAATTAGGGGAGGATGAGGAAGAGATCAGGGATATTTTCTTTGGAGTTATATACCATCTGTTAACTATTTTGTAAGTTTGCATCTTAGTGACAATTGACTTTGAAGTATAGCCATTAGAAGACCAAATTTTTCCCCATCTTTCTGTAGACTGCTCTATTTGACAATCCTTGTTCCATTGGGCTTGAAATTTCTATGATTTATGTTTTTGGATGGACAGCATTATATTGTAAATTTTGGATAACAAACCTTTTTTATGAAGAGGAGAGGCTAATAGGCATTCAAACTCTGTTTTGGGGGAGGTAATTATTTTTGATAAATTGATGTGATCAGCAAAATTTTGTAATTGGGAGTACCTAAACCAGTCGATTTTATGATTCATGATATTCTCTATTTCCAACTTTTCTGCTAATCCTTTATGTGTGGTTATATCCATTAATCTAGTTATTTTTTCTCGGCTCCAAAATTCTGAAAAGGGTTTATCATGACTCTGAGGTAACCAATGTTGGTGCGTGACTGTAGAATATCTTGATATTGCTGGAAGTAGGTATGTTCTATTCTTGTCCCATATTCTCAGTAGGGATGCTAAATAATTGTTTTTTTGAATTTTCTTAGAACAGTCTATTGAACATTTCCAAATTATATCACTTATGGTATATTTTCCCAAGATAGGTTGAAATATTTTAGCCCAAATTGGGGGATTTGCTTGATTGAGAAGATGCAGTACATTAGCCAATCTAGCTGTGGTATGATAGTTGCAAAGGTCTGGATATTTAAGACCTCCGTTTGGACGTTTCTGGCACAGTATTTCAAAGGCAATTCTCGGCCTTTTGTTTTCCCAGAGAAATTTGTTTAGCATACTTTGCCATTGGTGTAATTGTTTTCTTGGAATATCAATTGGAATGGTCCTAAACGGGTAGAGTATTTTGGGGAAAGCAAATGACTTTACCAGATGTAACCTATCGTACCATGATAGATGCAGGTTGGTCCAGTCGTTAAAAAGTAGTTTAATTTGTTTCATTATTTCAGTGTGATTCAGTTTAATGAGTGAGTTGATGTTGGATGAAATGTTTACTCCTAAATAGTGAATTTGCTTCAAGGCTATTTGATATTTGTAATTTTTTGAGATTTGTTTACATATCATTTTATCCAAATTAGTTGGGAGAATATGAGATTTTGTGATACTGACTTTCAGGCCTGCAGTGTTTCCAAATTCTGTTAGTAGTTGCTGTAGATGGTATAAGGATGAGTGTGGATCTGTAAAATACAGTAACATGTCGTCAGCGAACATGCTAATTTTAAAAGAGAAGGCCCCAATATCGATATCTCTTATAAGTTGGTGGTTCCTAATTGCAATAGCTAATGGTTCTATAGCTAGTGCAAACAGGGCTGGGGATAGAGGACATCCCTGTCTAGTTCCTCTCTTTATAGGGATAGAGTCTGAGAATAAACTGTTTATCTGGATAGTAGCAGAGGAGTGGGAGTAAATAGCTTTGACTGCTGTGAGAAAATTATTCCTGAAGCCCAGTTGTTGGAGGATTGACTGCAGATATATTGGTTCCAGCGAATCGAAAGCTTTTTCGATGTCTAAGGAAAGAAAGGCTGCTTTTATTTTGTTTGTCTTGAAATGAGATATTAAGTTTAAGGTCTTAAATATGTTTTCAGTTATATCCTGACCAGGAATGAAACCTGATTGATCTGTGTGCACATATTCAGGAATGAAAGTGTTTATTCGTTTTGTTAAGATTGTTGTGAAAATTTTGTAGTCATGATTCAACAAGGAGATAGGTCTGTATGAGGTCGGATTTGTGGCATCCTTTCCTTGTTTTGGGATTACTATAATTGTGGCTCTAGTCTATGTCTGGGGGATTTGTTCTGCCACTTTTTAAACCACTTTTATCACTTTTTCACAACTTTAAAACAGTGCTTCAGGCAAAGTGTAGAATGCTGTTTTACTAAGACCTCTACGTGGCATTGTCTGACCTTGTCTGACCTTTGTCTCATGCTGTTGGATGAAAAGGACGGATCTTGCTCTGTTGTCTTGTTTGTTCCAGCATAGTTGTTGAACACTAGCATAGAAGTAACCTAAACCAGAAATAGGTTTGTCAGTGCTGATGTCAAGCATAGAATCAGTTTCTTGCATTTTACAGATAACATGTGGCTGAAGCTTCACTCATTTAGATGATGGAGCTCTTATTTGCTTCAAACAAGCAGTTTTCTAAATGCATGTTTATTAATTAAGAACCATTTCATGAAACAGTAAATTTATCATTCTAAGTTATATGGAAAACTGTACAATTCAGTGTGTTCCATTTGTATCTTTACATTTTAAGCCGGAAAAGGCCATTATTATTATTTGAGAAAGCAGCTAAACATGGTAGTTGGTCCTGTTTAGATGGATAGCAGGATGTGGTTAACTGAGAGTCTTAAATGATTATAGTGATATTGTTCAGAAATATTATAAAGTCTGTGCCGTGCCTTGCATTAGTCTTAAATGTCTACTGTAACCTGTGTACTCCTTCATGCTTTTTGTGTTGCCCTCTGCTGTAAGAAGGTTCTGGTTGGGCGCATAGGTGGATAAATTCTTCCAAATCAGGGTATAGGCTAAAAAGTTGTATACCTACATCAGAACTTGCTCAGAATCACCATGGAGTCCTTTAGTCAACATTTTATCATGCAAATGTGGTTGCGTGAACCATCACCTTCAAGCTCCCATATTTGTTTGTCACCTTGGATGTTGTATACTGGAATCAGCAAGATTCCAGTATCAGCAAGATTCCAGATTTGTAACAGCAAGACCCCTTCTATGCTGGGTGGATGCAAGGCTCAAATCATATAACCGCTTCATTATCGCTGGCCAGGCTGCTTCTCAGCATAGCTCAAAATCAGTGACTTCAGAAGAATAGTGATGAATAATTGCCCAGATTTTATTGGTGACTAATTGCAATTTATTGGTGACTACCATCTCTTGCTTGCATTAGTGCTTCATGACTTACTCTTTAAAATGCCAAAATTCTTAACCAGGCAAGAAAGGCATTTAATTCTTTGGTACAGAACTGCGGAGGGGTGGGTGGGAGCGGCGAGTAGGTTGGTGAAATTATTGATGGCGTGGAAATATTATCAAGTTTTAGAATTACTTCTCCTCATCAGTCTTTACATGTGGTGAAGCTGGGACTAGTCTCACACTCATACTATCTCTGCTAGCACTATTTATAACATGTATTCAGATCAATAAATGATCCTCCAAAGGGCCCATGCAGGTGTACTACCAGCTCTAGTTATGTGGACCCATGTATGGACTAAAGGCCCATAATTCAGTAACCTTGCTAAAGCTAATCAGATCTGGTTGGGAAATTCCTGGGTGTGTGTGTGCAGAACTTGGGGACAATGGTATTTGGGGAGGGGAGGGATATCAGCTGGGTATAATGCTATAGAGTCCACCTTTCAAGGCAACCATTTTCTCCAGGGGAACTGATCTCTTTGGCCTGGAGATCAATTGTAATTCTGGGAGACCTCCAGCCATCACCGGAGGGTTGGCAGCCCTGATCACCACCTGGAAGACTGTCTGGGAACCTGTGTACAATTCTTTGACTTCCATGCTGGAAGGCAGATGTATATAAATGAAATAAAATGTATAGAACTTTAGATGGTACTGTTTGAACAGATCTGGTTTCTTGAGTCCTGAAACAGCCATGCTTTGCAAAAATTGTATTTAAAATAGCTTCAATTAGTGGAATTGTAGAGAAGGATCATGGCCCAAACATTTGCACACCATCTGCTTGTCTTCCAGTAGCTTAATACTGAGAACCACTATAACAGTTCATAAAAGCTTTACTCATAATCAGTTGTGAATGTTACTTGTTCCTATGGGGAAACAAATATGCCATATCAAGTATCAGAATACAGTACAGCTTCGGTACTAATTCAAAACCAATGACACTGTTGGAAAGCTTTCATTTTAATTCTGAACTATTAAGATAAATTTGGTAATTTACCCATTTATCTGGAAGTAGGGCCATTGATTTCAAAAGTGCTTAGAACTGCTTTGCAATGTCATTTTATTTGGTAGTCACTTTATAGTCTTGTGAGCTAATCTTTTGACTGCTCTAATATCTGTTGAGAACATGAGTTAAGGTTTTCTAGAATACAGCAGGCAGCAACCTTAACTAGAAGACCTTTTCCCATGGCAAAAAAAGCGCCATATAAGCACCCATACACAATGGTGAATCGCATCAAAAAGATTGAGTGACTTGGTCACATGTAGGATTGCCAGCTTCCAGGTAGTGGCTGGAGATCTCCTGGAATTACAACTGGTGTCCAGGCCACAGACATCAGTTCACCTGGAGAAAATGGCTACTTTGGGGGTGGACTCTATGGAATTATGCCATGCCAAGGTCCTTTCCCTCCCCAAACCCCATGTTCTCCAGGGTTCTCCAGGTTTCACCCCCTAGATCTCCAGGAATTTCCCAACTTGGAGCTGGCAACCCTAGTCACATGTAAATATATTGGGGGAGTTGGGATGGTAAATCTGTACAGCAGTTTTCATGGGCATGTTGGGAGGCTTTGTTAAATTACTTTTAAAGGAAACCCAAACCACAGGCTAGTCTTTGAAATACTTAGGTGCAGTAGCAGCTCTGTGAATGTAGCTATGTACAAGCATTGCACTTCCCTTGCCGAATATATATGGTAGGCACCATCCGTGTTGACAGTGTTCAGACTCACAGCAGTAGTCATTGTTTGGCTGTGTGTGCATGCCCGTGTATGCATTGCAGGGTCACCACATATCCATCTCTGATTGTTGGCTGTTTTATTAATTGCACACCACCCTTTTGTGTAGATTGCCCATACTAGATTGTATATTGCTTTCATTTTTCCTGGTGTCGCATGAGGTGTCACTTCTATGAGACTTGGATCCTGCACTCTCTCTTCTGTTTGTGTCCCATTTTTTAAAAAAGTCTGCATGTGTATGTGTACACGCTTGCATTTTATAGCCTTGGTTCCCAAGAGAATAATCTCAGCCCTTGTTGTAGTCGGCCTCCTTTTGTGAGTGTGTTAAATCTGAAGCCAGGTTCACCAGCAGCTCTGGGCAAATCATTGAGCTGTTATTAACCTGCTTCCATGGTAACTGCTGCTCACAAGCCTGAGGACAAAAAATGTTTTTATTCTGCTGAACTGCACAAAAGGTTCTAGTGATGCTTTAGACAAAATGGCCATTGAAAGGCTGCTGCATTGATATGTATCTGTACTATACAGTTTGTATTTAAACTATTTTACTCTAGTATGTTGGAGTTTTTCTAAAGTTACATTTTAATATTTTTCTGCATATTTTGGGAAGCTTTTTACTTACTCTACTTGAGAATTCCCTTTCCAGCAAAGGGTTTTCTCTTTTCTTCTGATAGTATAAGCTGCAGCATATAAAAATAGATAGGTTCATCTCTCATTGATTCTGCAAATGTGTCCATTAACTGTTTTCTTAGTTGCCTGCTGATTGTAATTTAATTGCTTTCATGCTAATGTGGTAAATATCTGTGAAGGGTTGGTGTTGGCATTTAGAATTAGGTCTGTCTGTCTGTCTGTTGCTTACTATTTTATTTATACACATATATAAAAAACCAAAATTAAATGTATCATATAAAAACAAAACAGACTATATACATATCAAGGACAGAAGTAATGATATATACAGCCATTAATCTATCCAGACATGCATTATTGGCTTTGCACATCAGTGTAGTTCAAATACATTCTATACACCAAGATGACTTTCCGCAAATCCATATCTTGATATTAGGAACAGATGTTACACGGCTTTTGTATTTTCAATGTGAATTATATGATGCTATGTACAAGAATCCCTTATGAAAAGTTAATTTGTATACATAAACTCAAGAATGTATGTTTCTGTATGGATGTGCCTAAGAACTATGTGGAAAAATCGTGTACAATTTGTTTAATTTTGTGCTTCTTTTAGAAGAGGAGCAAATAATACTTGTGCCAGAATTACATTCATTTGTTTAACTAGTAAAATTAGTGCAAGAGTTTGGGATATTGCAAAGCCTGGTGTCTGCCCCATTGTGTTAGTGCAGTCTCTCAGAATAACTTAGTAACTTTAATAACAATCATTTAACCAAATGGTTTCTTAGACAGTCAGGTATCAAGATTAGGCTGATGAGAACTTTGGGATCTGGACATGGAGGGAGCACAACTATCTGTGCACCATGATGTCACTTCCAGGGGGGAAAACTGGAAGTGACATCATGTCACTCTAGGAATTACCAGAAACTTTATGGTAAAACCATAGCATGTCTGACCATTCCTAGAGCTATGTGACCACTTTGGGGTTTCCCCAGAAGTGACATTACACCTCATGTGATACCAGTGTTTTTTTTTAAAAAAAATCCCATGCCACCACTCCAAGCAGCAGCAGACAGTGAGGGTTGCTGGTGGAAGGCATCCTACCATAGCAGGAGGTAAGGTTTCCAGTCTTTCTGGTGACTGGCAAACAGAGGGACTGGTACTCACTTGGACTTCTCATAATGTTTTGGGCTGATTCATGCATGCACACTCCTATGCTCTGTGCAGTAATGTCACTTCTGGAAGTGACATCATCATGCATGAGGCCAGGAGCTCACATCCCTGTTTGCTCAGGCTGCCTGCTGGTGGTGGGCGATCACCAAATGGCCTGTTTTCTCCTGCTGATCACCAGCAAATGGTGGGCAGAGGTGCAAACCACTAGGTATTTGCTCACCACTGGCAGGCACCTGGCAACCCTAGCAGGAGGCCAATCAGGTTACAGTAGAGATAATCAAAATGGCCAAGTTAACTCTTCTTATGAACAAAAGAACTACTTTGAGTTGGTGTCGGAAATAAAAAGAGTGACTGAAAAGTTCTCTGCCTAAGTCCAAATGCAATTCTTTGTCACTTAAGCACAGACCTTTTTAGCCACCACATTTTGTTGTTATAGTATGATACTGCTCCTACTGTTTATTATCAAGCCAGCTGAAATGTTCAGGACATGAGGCACAATCTATGTATCCATGGAAGATATGATTGTTTGAAAGTTCATTATCAAAATCTCCTTGCATGTGCATAGAGAAGGCCTTTTCTCTGATGTGGTATGTGTGGATACTTGCAAGTAGTCTCACACACATTCTGAGGAGTAAGAGGGTCTAGTGGTATAATATGTATTGTTGAAGGCTTTCACGGTCGGAGAATGATGGTTGTTGTGGATTTTCTGGGCTGTATAGCCGTGATCTTGGCATTGTAGTTCCTGACGTTTCGCCAGCAGCTGTGACTGGCATCTTCAGAGGTGTAGCACCAAAAGACAGAGATCTCTCAGTGTCACAGTCTGTGACACTGAGAGACACTGAGAGATCTCTGTCTTTTGGTGCTACACCTCTGAAGATGCCAGTCACAGCTGCTGGCGAAACGTCAGGAACTACAATGCCAAGATCACGGCTATACAGCCCAGAAAATCCACAACCACCATAGTGGTATAATAGTTCAAACGTTTGTCTAACATCAAGGAAATCCGTGCTCAACTCCTCAGTTATCTAGAAATCGCACTTGGTAACACTGGCTGTTAACTGCCATACCTACTTTGCAGAGTTTTCGTAAGTATAAAACAAGGGTAGAGAAATCTCTCTGAATTCCTTGAAGGGAAGAGTTGGAAAAGTGTGGAAGGTAGATACGTACTGTGCCCTGTCCTAATTAATACTTGAATCAGTTCTTACAAGTGGCATGGGTTATGGCTCTACTCTAATTATAACCACTATTCCCAAGCAGTGCCGGTTTTGTCCATGCACTGAAACCATTATATTATTGGAGTGGATCCAGCCACTCTGCTTAACAAAGTTTGAAGGCTTCCTCCAGACTAGCAGATCTTCCTCCAAAGATACACTTAAGGATCCCATTCCCCTGGTGGGGACAGGGGACCCCCTGCTCCCAGCCTCCACCCCCCCCACCTCTCATCTGGCCAGTGGAGAGAAAGATGTGAGAGTGTGTTGCACGTGCACGCACATTCACACGCGTGCACACCCACACCCACACCCACCCTAGAGCAAGCTCCCACGTGCTCTGGATCACTTTCGTGTTGTGCCAGGAATGATAACTGAGAACGATGACGGAGCACAGGGGAGCTCCTGCTCTCTGTTACCTGCTGCACATGTTCCAGTGAGCGGGGGGGAGGGGGCAGAATGGCATCTTGCGAGATGGCAACGTCATTTACAGTTGCCTATCTGGAAGTGGCATCACTGCATTGTGGAATGCCATTTTGATGAGTCCTTCCCCCCACCCTCGCGCCGCCATTCTCCTAGTAGCAGCAAGTTGAACAACAAATATTGAGCCTCCTCCTGTAACATTTTTCTTCTGTTGTCACCATATGGGAGCTTAACTCCAAATTGCCCTTTTGTGTTGTTGTTAGCTGTATCTTAGGACTGAAGGCGTTTTCTTTATTTAAATAGATGTTTTCATGGGAGTTGACTGTAAAAGATTGTCACTGATTTTAAATTACCAGTCTTTTAAATGTTAATTAAAGTGCCATGGTACAGGTAGTGGTGGCTCTTTCTAAGTCTAGCAGGACAATAAGTTCAAAAGCTGTGCCCAACCAGCAAGATAGATTTTCCAGTTTTATAAACGTCTAAATGATCTCCAAAAGCAACTATTTCAAGGGTTTTTTGGAGGTAATGTATACAGTGCTTTCCCCATTATCTCACAAATTCTGATTCCCCATATTGCAAATGGGACGGCTGAGGCAGAAGCAGAGTAATTTGCTCAAGGTCATCAAGTGAGTGGAAGACTGATGTGAAACCCAAATTCGGCATATACTTCCTGATTCACATACACATTCTGATACTGCAAAGATATAAAAGCCAGTGGTGCATTCAGTAGGTCTAGAAGAAGTAGGTTTATTGTTGCTATCTGTCTTTAAATATTAGTGTTAAATTTGCTTCTCACAGGAGGAGACAGACTTCTGTTACATTATACATAAACTTCCTCAATTTGTAACCTTTTGATCTTGTATAGATTACAGACTTTGGATTGTTTTTGGTCCTCAAGATGACATAAACAGGAAGTGTTTGTTTTATATATAGCAAAATGATAACCTTATGAGCTTGCCTCTTTACCAGTGTTACCACATGAATCTTATCCTCATAACTTGCTGTTGTACTTAAATAATGTTGCCTTTGTTTGTTTTTTCTTTTCTGCTTAGGTTGCTTTGAGTGTTGCATTAAGTGCCTGGGAGGAGTTCCATATGCTTCACTTGTGGCTACCATTCTTTGCTTCTCTGGGGTAGCATTGTTCTGCGGCTGCGGTCATGTGGCTCTTGCTGGGACCATCACTATTCTCGAACAGCGCTTTTCCACAAATGCCACTGATCATGCTTTGTTGTCTGAAGTGTGAGTATGAAGCTGCTTCCCTTCCTTCGTGGATCAAGTGGTACCCAGATGGTTGATAAAACTCAACTGTCAGAGATGAGAACACACATGCACACAAGTTGGGCGTACCAAAAGTTAGGAGTTACTAGTGAAATGGTTGGTAAATTTGGAGAGTTCATCTCAGGCAAGTCATTAGAGGAATCTCTAGGGAAGTTCTTAAAAATATGGCTTGATGGAAATTTGTCAAGCTGAGAAGGAACAGAGTTCGCACACGTCTCCCAGAAGTCTGTTGCTAGAGATTCAGCATATACTTCCACTTCAAAAGGCTTGTCTAATTTGACAAAACCAAACAAAACCAAGAGTAGAAATAAATCTCCAGGAGAGCAGTGTTATTGCAGCTCCATAGCAACCGAAGGCCAAAAAGTAGCTGTTGCCAGGAGATAGGAGGCTCCTAAAATATATATTTAAGTACACAGGAAAGCAATATTGCCAAGTCTAAAAATAACAATTTAAAAATCTCTATTAACCACTTGCAAGTGAGGCTGTCCCAAAAAAATGAGAAATTTCACATGGACCAAATACTAGCTGTGGTTTAGAAGCTAAACTATGGCAGATATATAATGGACCGTGCATCCCATTTCTGCCCAGCAGTGAGAGAACCTATACTTCAAGAAGGATATCCTATACCTTGGAGATAATGTTTCCTCCTACTTAAGACAGTTTCTTCAGTGATTAGCCTAAAGCCAGCCTATTGTAAAAATGTGCATATAGACATTTGCCTGCCATTTTCTGACATTCTTCTAAATATTTGGAAATGGTCAGTGCTTCCTCCTTTCCATCTCTATAGCCTAATCAGAGCTAATTATTTTTTTCCTCATGCAACATCTTCTGAATGTTCTATTGCCCTTATAATTGTCTCCTGTAGTCCTTCTGAGAGCTAGTTCCACTATGTCATCATTCTTCTTGAAATGTGGTTTTTAACATTGAATCCCAAGGAATACAGTTTACATATTGTGTAATGTTTAAAATGAATACACAATATATTGGGTGAAGTGTGCGCAGAGTGTTGATATTTCTTAGGACAATGGACTTTGCAAGGAAAGAAATGGACTGTTGTGAGGATAAAATTGGAGATGTGGCACACCCATATACATTTCCTTGGGCTCTTTGGAGGATCACTAGAATGAATTCATATGTGCTGGGGTAAAACTTATTTTTGCAGTCAAAATATATCATGCTACACTGAATTATGTAAAAATACAAATATTCTTTTATATACTTAGTGTATTTGTTAAAATAGTTATTTTTCACTTGCGGCTCAAGGAGACTTACAATACCAAGTTAAAAGCCATATATAATAGAATAACACCCCCCTTTATCCTCCCACTCCCCGCCCAAGAACTTGCAGCTCTACTCTGTTAAAAGCCCTGGCAAAGACAACCGCGTTACGGCTCTGGATGGCACCTTCCTCACTGCCTCAGGGAGCCACTCATAAGATGGGAGTCACTATCAAGAAGGACCAGACTTTGGGGGATGCCAGAGGAGCAGCCTTAAGTATGGGTGTGGGGAATGAACAACCAGAAAATGGCAACTGGAGGATGGCAATATACAACCACATGTTGTTTGGAGAGGTCCTAACAGGTGTTTGATCCTCTGTAAAAGAAAAATGCATCTACACCTGGGCAGAAAGGCAGGGATGGTATAACAACAACAGCCATAACAACAACTTATTTTCCTTTCACAAATTAATCGTTATCTGTGTAGTTCCTTAACTGAGTCAGAAGATGCATATTATTGAGTAAGCTTGCAGTATCCTTTACTACTACTTTGAAGAGTTTATTAAGTTTGTAATCACATTGCTAGCTGCATGTTCTTAAAATATCTCATTCCACAAATAATTGCATAAAGTAAAAAAAAGATGACTTCCCCTGCTGAGAAAGAGAAAAAGTAGCCTCTTGTTGATAGAAGGTGAGAAGTCTCTTGCTGTTCATTTTCATCCATGTAGCAGATTTGACTGTCTAGGATCATAATCCCCCATTGTTTTTCTTAGTGCTGAAGCAAAGACGGAATAAATGTTTCCTCCTAGCAGAAGGTTGCTTTGGTTCCTGCTGGAGAAAGTTTGCAGTTGATAATACTGTTGAACTTCAAAATTATCCAGTGTTTCTGTAGATTCTGTGAGCATGCATGTGGGCACCAGAACTGTCAAAAATAGCATGTTCAGATTTAAAATAGAGGCTGTTTATGTATCTGCACTGTAAAAGCAAGGACTGGATGTATAACCTGAGAAGCTGGCTTATATCAAGTCAGACTGTTGATTTATCTAACTCAGCAGTGTGCTTTTGGTACTAGCAACAGTTCTCCAGGGTCTTGGGTAGAAGAAAGTTATTTCTGAACATACCTTGGACTTTCTACATATATGTGATCCATCACTTAGCCATGGCCCCTCCCAATATTCTCTCAATTTCCCTTGCAAAGGCAGTATAGAGATTGTATTAATTTGCACTATATTACAGATCTGGTCTTGTATTTCTCTCCCCACTTCAGAAGTGTACGTATCACTTCAGTATCAAAACTAGCTATATGTCTGTTGGTGGCATCTACTGCTTGCATCGGCACAAGTCCCAGACATATGATTCTGTACTGACATTGATAATGAAAGATGGAAGACCAAATGGAGCTTCATTGAGTCTGCATCAGATCTGATCAGTCCCTTGGATGGGAAACCACAAGGGGTTTCGTATAAGGCTATAATAAATGCCGGAATTTGGCAGCCAAGGAATTTCCTGGTTAGTTCAGTCAGGAGATTCAGCTTCTACTTCTGTATTCCACTGTTTTTGTGGCCTGATCAGATTGCAGTGCTAGAGAAGCCACAACATACAAAATTCCCCAGCCATGCAACTCTTAAAGCAACAACAGTGTGGTCTTTTCTGTAAACCTAGCAACATTGCACCCCTTACCTCCCTGGCCCAGCTCTTAGCCTGTCCTCTTAATTCCTTCCAATAATGTGGCTGTTCTTACTTAGAACACATATCAGTGTTTGCCTTAATCTTATTTTTATAGCCCCTAGCCTTAGCTCATGGTTTTTTTAGGTCCCTGTTTTCCAGCCCATTGTATACTTCATTCTACTTTCTTTAGCCAGCGTCTCTTGACTAGAGTTCTTAGAACTCCTGTTTCCTTTCCATGGCATATGACTCTCTATGACCTTAAGCACTGAAGTATCAACAGATCATCATTGTGCCTCTCTCTGACATGTGCTCACATAATTGTTCTGCGGACAATTCAGTATGGTCACCGCAGCTCAGCGAGTATCAGAAGCACAAACACAGAACAAAATAGATTTCTAAAAATCTCAAATTATACGGCCAGCCCTTTGAGCATAATGGTCCTTTGCTGAAATGATTTATTAGTGTATTGTTCTGTGGTTATTATAAACATGTCTGCCTCTTTACCTTTCCATTTGATTATGAAAGTTACTCTACAGTGTTGATATGGCAAATTTAGATTACCTGTTTTGTTTTCCTTCTCAGAATAAAGTTAATGCAGTATGTGATCTATGGCATTGCATCATTTTTTTTCTTGTATGGAATCATTCTATTGGCGGAGGGATTTTATACAACAAGTGCAGTAAAGGAGCTGCATGGCGAATTCAAGACAACAATCTGTGGCCGTTGCATCAGTGGAATGGTGAGTACAATAATGCCATCTAAATTGCCCCATTCTTTCGAATAAAAAATTATCCTCTGAGATTTCTAAGCATTTGGCAGATGACGACAAACAGAGGGGAACAGCACAATAATTTTTCTGCCATGAAATAGCACTTGCATAGTCATGAATATGGTCCTTTTCTAACAACTGAGCTCATTAAAATACAGCCTCACTGTAATGAGTGAGTTCTTCATTCTATGCCTGGGATGAGAGCTTTATGTAATTCACATTATGATCAGTTATTTCTTCCTAACCCAACCATGCAAAATGGCTGTGAAAGAAAGACAGCCGCCATGTAATAACTCTTGCCAATTTTCCAGCAGTGGGAGTAAAGCTGGCAGATAACCCTATCAAGCAGCTCCCCTGAGAAGGCTATCACTTAGACCATGTCAATTTCTCTGGCAAATGCTTCTGTTTCCTGGACCTAAATCCTCCATTTTTTTCCTGCACGGCCCTACTTTCTGTGAAAGACTTCTACCTATGACGCTGGAGAGCTACTACCAGTCTTAACTGACAGTGTGTAAGGCAGCTCCATGTGTTCATGTGTGTTCAGCTTTCAATTCTTCATGCTCTCCTAAACATCACAATCTTGTCTATAAGTATAGCATCTGACACTGCCCAGTTCTTTTCCCTCTCCTTACCTCACAGATCCGTTCTTTGCTCATTCCTCCTTAAACCCAGAGTGCTATCCTTGCTTCCTTGAGTGGTTTTTCTCGACTTCTGACAGAAGGAAACAATAGTCACTTTAATGACTATTTGAAATAAGTGAATATTTCCTTCCTTCTAGCTGCTTATTGGTTAATTATCACAAAAATGTGACTCCTCTGAATATCCAAGAAAATTGTTGATCTTCTCTGACTTGCTCACTCAGTACTCACTTTTAACACTCAGCCTGAGAAACGGGAAGGATGCAATGTCAGCTGCAAGCTCAAATGGTACATGAATGGGATTCATCATTAAGCCTGTGACAAGTGAAGGCTCCAGCCATTTGCCTGATGGTTAGGCTTGCAATTATTGAAATTTCTTGAGAGGAGATGCAGAAATTGAATGACTTGTCAAATTCTTGTAAATGTAGTGCAGTTGAAACCTTTAAAAATGCCACTTTAAAAGCTAATGTGCATAGATAAAACATTTTTAAAAGCATATCTATCGTTCCTACCCACATTTTTCTAAGCACAAACTACCAAAAATTGAGGATTGGAGTTAGGCATTCAGAAGTAACTTTTCCCTACCAATTTACATTTTAAGCTGATTGTGGAAATAAAATAATACAACTGATGTTGCTGACAGACAAGTGTTGGTGAAAAAAGCATTTTAATATGGTTGAATCACATCTTGATGTTGATAAAAGATGCTTCATTCTGATACCACCAAATCTATAGCAGTCTTCCAACCCAGAGCAAGCAACCTTGTTCTAATGTGTGGCAGATAATGTGAGCTATTTGGATAAAGTAAAAATACAACATGTTAAATATATATCTTTGTTACCTCCCCAATTTGTCTTGAAGTCAAATAGGAAAGAAGGACCAGATAATAACACAGGCAATCCATCCTCATTCATTACACCAAGATAACAAACTTTGGGGAGGGCTGGATTGAAGGAAAGACCCTCCTCCAAACATTTTCCTGCAGAAACATTACCCTGCAAAGGGACTATTCATAGTTCCTAGTGCTTAATAACTCCATTATCTGTTTTTGCAAAGTACATTTAATGCAGCACAACTGTGTGGAGGCAGGTGGTGGGTATGCATGCTCATCAAGGGGCATGAGTGCGTTTTGCGACTGTTACTGAACACTCTTAAGTATGTGACAAGCAGGCAGGTGGTGTTTACATGGAAGCAGAAGCATGCCAGAGAACATGAGTAAGGTTGGAGAGGGGCTTGAAGTTTCTGCCATAAGCACCTTGTGTGCCTTAGACATGTGGAAAGGTGTTTGAGTTTGTACATGTGTGTTGCAATGACATTGGCAGCAAGAGTTTAACTTTCTGGGATTTTGATAAAGAAAGGGTTAACACAAGAGACTTGCCTAGCTTCTAAGAAGGATGGGGGCATGGCTTAGTTGCCAGTGGTGAGTGAATTCATGATACAGTGAAGCTTTTTCAAGAGCTGGGCACCATGAGGCAAGCTGGGATACCAGGTGGATCTCTGAAGGGGGAAAGAGCGAGGGGACTGAAGCTAGGATTATGAGCTGTCTGTGGACTGAATCCTCTTTTCATAAACTAACCACAATTAAAACAGTCCATGATTTCAGATCACATTGGAACCAACCATTGTCTTCTTTTCCCACACTGAAAATACTGGTGACTTATTTAGGTTAGAGGTGATGGTGAAACCTAGAAAATCTCACCAGCACTTTTCAAACTACCTTGTTCCACATACAGGTTAAGCAGTGATGTTTTTAAGTACTAGGGAATATTTGGGAACAAGCTATCACTGTACAAAAGAGATGGACTCCACTGGAACTGCAGTGAAAACAGATGATTCAAAATTGTGAGCAAAAAGCTACAGAGTTGCTTTTAAAATGATATTTGGAGGAAAGCCAACAAGAAACTAAGAGAATTCAGTTTGAGATAACTCATCCCCAAGGAATGAGTGCTGTAAATGAATTTAAGGCATGTAAGGGGATAAAGCAGAATTTGGCAACAAGTATACAAAATAAATGATGATCCTTTGAAGAGGCCAATGAGTCATGAGAAAAATTGCACACAAAAAGGATATTTGGAGAAGAATGTATATCAATATTCTGTACACTGTCTCTGTTATATCAATTTTTGTCCTTCCTCTGAAAAGCTTAGGTCAGCATGCATGGTTCTTCACACTCACCATACTGCATCATAACAATCCTGTGATGACTGTTGTCGCACACGCTCGGGGAGAGGGTGTCATCTCGTAGGCCACTGGTTTGTGGTGTGCCACAGGGAGCGATACTCTCTCCATTATTATTTAATATCTATATGCGCCCCCTCGCCCAGCTGGTGCGGAGTTTCGGGCTTGGGTGTCACCAATACGCGGATGACACCCAGCTTTATCTGTTGTTGGACGGGCAGCCTGGATCGGCCCCTGATGCCCTGGAGCGTGCTTTTGAGGCTGTGGCTGGTTGGTTGAGACAAAGTCGGCTGAAATTGAATCCCACGAAGACGGAGGTCCTGTATGTGGGTCGTGGGGAGATGGCTTTGGGACCTCGGCTTCCTACACTTGATGGGGCAGCACTTACACTGGCCCCGAGGGTTAGGAGCCTGGGGGTGATTCTGGATTCCTCCTTGAAGATGGAGGACCAGATCACTGCAGTTGCCAGGTCTTCCTTTTATTATCTTCGGCAGGCCAGGCAGCTTATCCCTTATTTGTCTCCCCGTGACATGACTACAGTGGTCCAAGCAATGGTCACCTCTAGGTTGGATTACTGTAACGCGCTCTACGCTGGGCTTCCCATGGGCCTGATCCGGCAGTTACAGCTGGTACAGAATGCAGCAGCGCGGGTCATTGCTGGAGCACCGGTGTGGGAGCATATTACACCGGTGCTACGCCAGCTGCATTGGCTGCCAGTGGAGTACCGAATCAGGTTCAAGGTTTTGGTGTTAACCTACAAAGCCCTACGCAGACTGGGACCGACGTATCTGAGGGACCGTCTCTCACCATATGAGCCCCGGAGGACTCTCCGCTCTGGCGGAAAACATCTTTTAAGTGTCCCTGGCCCTAGGGAGGCCCGCCTGGCGTCGACCAGGGCCAGGGCCTTTTCAGTCCTGGCCCCGACCTGGTGGAATGCTCTGTCTTGCGAGACAAGGGCCCGGCAAGATTTGCTTGCATTTCGCCGGGCCTGTAAGACAGAGCTATTCCGCCAGGCATATGGCTAACGCCGGGCAGTGCCCGCCCCCCCCGTGAAGGGGGGGTTAAACCATCACCCCTATGCAAACACAGAAGCATATATGAACCACTATGCAGCATGAATTGTTATATTTAATGTTTTTAAATGTTTTTAAATGTATTATTTAATGTTTTTAAATGTTTTTAAACATGTTTGTATTTGTTATCCGCCCTGAGCCTGCGAAAGCGGGGAGGGCGGAATATAAATATAATAAATTAAATTAAATTAAAATCACAGCTTCACAAATATATCAATGGGATCTCAACTGGCAATGATTAACCAGAGATAGAAATTTGGGGTTACAATGGATAGCTCAATGGAAATGTCTAATCTGTGTGCAGCAGCAGAAAGAGGTGCAGATTTCCTTCTAAGGCTTATTATGAAAATGAGTATAAAATAAATTATCATAAAGCCTCTCTATATAAAATGTATAGGAGAACTCTATTTGGAAAAGTGTCCGGGTTGCTGGAATATGAAACTAATATTATAATGTGTCTGGAATAACTTCTCTATGAAAAAAGTTAAAAGCAGCTGAGACTGTCTGTGACAGAGGGAAAGTGATAGGATTTTGTGACTAATTAACTGGGACAAAGGTCTGATTGCTGTTTTGATACCTTAGAAGAGTCAAATACATTAGGCCAAAGTGGCTGTAATATTTTACTTATTTTTGATACCCCTTGTAATGATTTGCTCTTTGTTTTGCCCTTCAACCTTTTGTTAAACCTTTGGCTTTGGACCTTAAATTCAGCTCCTTCTTACATCACCTTTAACTTATACCTCAGGAGGGCCCTGGTCACAGCCAACACACTTTTTAATTCCACCCACACAGAGTTTCAGGTGTTCTCTAATTTTGCCCAAGGTTTTACCTCAAGAACATCTTCCTTTTTGTGTGTATGACCCGATTTCAAATATAATTATATCTTCTTAAAGGTATATTCACAGACTCAGTCATACGGATTAATTTTCCACATCGGTCTTCACGAACAGAATTAACTCTTCACATATACACAGACATAGATTCACTCAGGCCTTTCCATACAGCTTGCCTGAACTAGAGAGATCAATCTCTCACTCAGATATATGCAGACTCTCTCAGGTGCTCTCAGTTTCCCTGACTTAGAGACAATGTCTTAGAACACCACACAGATTCACTGAACTTGGCAAAATAAATACTTTCAGAAACACGCATACAGTACAGGACCCCACACAGGGTCAACTAGAATAAAACCCCTTTCAGGCTTCCGCACAAGTTGCCTGCTTTGCCCAGAATGAACACTTTCTCTCAGCATACTCTGACTAAAACTGCAGTTCTCTCTGCCCCCTGGGATACAGCTACTGTTCAATCAGATTACACTCTACACGTTCTCACCCATTCAGCTGCCCCTCCTCCTTTCTTCAGAAGTTTGCATTTTTAACTAACAGCAACAACTTTAAAACCCCACATCAGTAAGCAGAAGTGAAACACACACACTTGATTAGTAGTAAAATATTACTGTAGACTTCTCCAAAATTTAAGGAAAATTTGTTAAGTGAAAATTCAAGATGGCCACTATCAAACAGTAATTTTAATACACTCTTCCTTACAGATAAAGGGTATTTCGAATCAAGGGATGTATTCTATAATTGTAAAGTGTCCACTGAAATTTTCTAAAATAGTTTTTAACTTTCATAATTTGTTTTATATGTCTTGGATCCATTGGTGTCTTTGGGCCTTCAGTGAGAAGGATAAGGTGAGACAGACACACTTTGTGGGTAGAAATCATACTTCATGTGTTCACTGAAATGTATGTAAGTTTGCATTTCTGTCACTCATTGATATCAGTAGCAATGGGGAAAAAATTACTATCAATCATCCAAGCCCTCAGAATCATTACCTCTTCCTGAGTCTGCATCATCACTGGATGTTGTAATCAGCTGGTTCCTTTTGTGGGAATCTACCCCTAGCCCAACAAGCTTATAACAGCATCAAGTTTATGGTTGTTCAGGAGGATGTACATCTAGCTAGTTTGCTTAGGATCAAAAGGAAGTCCAAGGGTTTACTTTGACTTCATTGGTCACCACTTAAAAGCTGAGGGGGTCTTGCTGATGTTATCTTAATCTGCCCCAACTCTTAAATATTAGTAGAAGAGGTAATTAACACACCTGGCTCATAAAGTCTATACATAATGTGTTTTCATTACATGTTCAAAGGCATTTTTCCCATGTAGAAAAGAGCATAAAACCACATACATCTGTGAAGAAATGAAATTTCCTCAGCAGTTTCTTTGAACATAATGTCTCACAATACCACTTCAACCTGAGGTATACACGCAACCTTGTGTGAAACATATACTGCCATTATCATCACATTCTTACATTTTTCTTTCATACTCATTTGAGAGCAAATGAAGGAATTATTGAATCTGCTTCTGGGGCAGGGGAAGTATTCAACCTCAGTAGCAACCTCACAAGAAGACAGAAATTATTTTTTATTAGGGAATTGCTGTGCCATAGCTCTGAATTCAACTATGTGGAAGAACAGGAGATATTAGTGTTGCTGAGCTTGTGAACATCTTGTCGAAGTCTTTTGATCTGAGGAGTTTTCTTTCAGCCTTCATGAATAGGTTTCTGTTCCTGAATATGTCCCACCAGAGTACTGTGGATGAGAGAAATGCTGGGGAAACCTTAGGAGGTTGCACAAAAGCACCACTATGCTGTAGGGAAGCAGGAAGAAATTGCCATTCCCAGCAGCATCAAACAAATGTAGAAAAGATCATTTGGGATCCAGTTCCACTCTGCATGCTGTGTTTGGAAAGAGAGAGTGATACATAGCATGACTACAGCCAACAGAGAAGGAACTGTCAGAGAGGAGAAAAGGGGAGTGATTCCCAGTCAGCAACTACTGATCACAGTGCAGCTGAGAAAGGGGGAGAAAAGGAAGACCTTTCTTAGCTTTTTTGTGGCTGGCTTCCCAGCCAGCTTCCTACTGTTATATTGTGAGGAGAAGCTAAAAAGCCCTCTTCTTGTGTTGGTATAAAATGGCAGCTGTTGGTGGGGAGTTAAGAAAAATCATAGCAAAGCAAGTTTGAGAATCAAAGGGAGAAAGCAGGGGAACCCACAGAAAGTGGACAGTTGGAGGTTGATGCCATGGGGCTTCTCCAGGGGAAACAACATCCACTTGGATAGCCAAAGTGGAGCAAAACAGCATATGAAAGCAGCCTGCTCTCAGAGAAAGACGTTCACCTGTAGCCAGAGCAATTTTCTATACCTGTCATTGTCATTTGCTTGTAACCATGGTAGCATCATACTAAGGGATGTGCCTTGATTGCTTCCAGTGTTTGGGTTCTCAGGGCATGGATGTCTGCAACAATATTTATTAAGGCAAGAATGGTGGATAAATCTGATCCTTTAAACTCCTCTGTAATATATAAAGAAACAGTGGAAAAGGAAAGAATCTAAGAAGGGCAGATTAAGCTGAAAATCCTGCAGGGCTCAGGGTTTTTTCCCCGTTTGTACTACTACTCTTAATTACCAAGCACTGAAATGAATGACATGATTTTGTTTTTAGTGCAGACACGTTACATGTACCACTGTTCATGGAAAGTTCTGGCAGCGGGGTGGGGGTGTGGAGAATGCCCTTCTCTCTGCGACGTAAGTGGGCTAGAATGAAACTCTGGAAAGTGCCAGTGTTCTGGTTTTGGGAAGGCCTAACTGTTCGTGAGGACTGAAGAAGTGATCACTGTCTACTTCTGTTGAGTGTTGGTGTTCTGTGGAGTGTTTCCAGTTCTGCTTAAGTTGCTGGAAACCCCATTCTGTTGTCTTGTACCATTTCACAGTATTCTTTGTGACGAATTTGGAATGCTTTTCTGGTAAAAGCATATTTCTGGCATCCTTTTGCAGAAAAACATGATGTCCTTTCATTATTGCTTTTACTTTCGAATGCAAATATTATGAATATTTTGATAAAGGATTTTATCCAATAATTTATGAAAAGTTAAAAATTAAACACAAACTTTGTGTCTGTAATTCTTTCTGGCAACTTGAGAGTGACAAAAGGAGGCTATTACCTGCTGTGTAACATTGCTTGCTTTCCTAACTGTCAGACATCATTTTCCACCCCACTGTTCCAGGTGAAAATTTTAATGAGAACTTTTTCTTCTGTAAATCTGCAAGTTGACAGGGAGAATCCCTGTGGTAAGGTGTACAGTTTCTGAGAATTTAAACTTCATTTAAACTTGGAAAACAGAAGCTACAATCCAAAATGTATTTACCACTGAAAATATTTGAAAGAACCATGAATGAATGCAATAACCAATGAAAGAAAAATGAATGATTTTTTAAAGTAGATAAAAATAATTGCGCATCCTTGTTGTCCTTCCAGTTAGTTTGGGAACTAGAAATGTCCATACAGATTTATTGTGTCTTTGACCCATTGGGTAGGTGAGCGAGCTGCATGACTAGGACATTTGCCTTCTTTTCCTGTCAAGGTCGTATTTTTTTCCAAGACTTCTGAAAAGCACAAGTTTTTTTTTTTTGAAAAAGAAGCCACACTAGTAGTATTCAAGATGATAGTGTACCTTGTGAAACAAAGGTTTTAAGACAGCAGTTTAATCCCCCCTCCCCCAAATACTGGCATACTGTCTAGTTGCTAAAGAATATGGACTGCTAGCTCTCTCTCTCTCTCAGAGGTATTATCTTCTTTGTAGAACTGGGTCTTCTGATTAAGTTTGTACTTGATTTTTAATAGAGTACAAGATACTTGCAGATCATACTCACATTCAAAGCTGTTTTTGCTTGCAAGCAGGCACTATACTGTCCCATGCTGTTTCTGCATCTTCAAAGTGAAAGTAGCAAGATGTTTATGTATAGGCCCTCTTCATAACTTCTGTGTCAAGCATATTGCTTGCCAATCAAATAATTTTTTAAAAAGCCCTCTGGTGGGGGAGAGGGGGGAAATGGCTGCTGCAAGGACATGGGTAAGGAAAATGGCTGCTGTGTTGGAATTCAGAAAGACTGGGAAAATCTATAATTTTCTATCCACTTGGCAGCCCCCCAGGCTTTGCTGTGATCTTTCCCAAAGTTACAGCAAACCAAGTTTGGGGAAGATTGGAGAAAAGCCAGGGAAACCCTGGGAGTTGCATGAATGCACCATGATGCTTTGGGGAAGCAGGAGAAAAAAACACTTCCCAACAGTATCTGACCCAGAGCAAATAACCTATGTGGAAAGGCGGGTGTTATGTGGGCAGTTTCCTAAAAAAATCAGAAGCGAAGCTGAAACTACCTTGAAATAGATTTGCTAACCCAACCCCATCAGTCATCAACAAACCATCCATCTTGCTTGTTGCACCGAATCTAGGATACTGAGTTGCATCTCTCACAAAACCAAGAATAATATTGTGTGGGTCCACTGGTAGAAATTGCGTACTTCATAATATAAGTTTTTACTTTTTTTAAATGTTCCTTCTCTATTTGGTTAAAGTATAGATGACACCAGTACAGATAATATGCCCTTATTTGTAACTAGCTACCTTTTATTGGCTCTCAGACTGGAAGCAAGAAGCCCTCATAAGAAATCCTTCGAGACAGATTATTGCTGTTCAGTAAGCCAGGCTGCTTTTTAAAAAGCTTTAGTAAAGATAAAAATAGGGTTTCTATGCCTGTGTAGTCTCTAGAGTAGCTGGTATGTATGGAAGGAAAAGACAAGACTAGTAAGAAAATGTAGGAACTGTGCTGCCTTCTTGGGTTTGTTCATAGTAACCACTCACACGTTACACATCCTATGCCACTTATCTCTGTGAAGGAGTCGCTGCAAAACAGGAGGCCACGTGTGAAACGTGTCTGTCTGTCCTCTTCACAGTTTGTCTTCCTCACCTACGTGCTGGGGGTAGCTTGGCTTGGAGTCTTCGGCTTCTCTGCGGTACCGGTCTTTATGTTCTATAACATATGGTCAACCTGTGAAGTCATCAGATCACTCCCGGCAAATATGACAGCTTCAGCAGACCAGATCTGTGTGGATATCAGGCAATACGGTACTTATTTTAATCCTGATTAAATGCTTTTATCCTCTTTCCTTGTCCTATCTTCAGCAGGGTAGGAGGAACAGGAAAGCAAGCAAGTGTGGAGTCTCTGAACATGTCATCACTTTTTCAATTAATGCAGATTGCACTGACCTCTTTCCAGATGCATGCAGTTGATCTGCATTTGGCAAGTCATTTATCTAAAGTGATTTTACGGCTGTTATCCGCATTACAATATCAGGCTTAATAATAAAACAATCAGCAAAATAAACTGCTTAAGCAAGCCTGACCCCATCTCCAAATAGCTAGAAAATGTATCAAGCTAGTCTCTTCGATTAGAGTCTTCAATGTATTCTTATTTACTGTTTCCATAATAATCTGAATTATACACACAGCTGTTCAAACCAGGTTCCTTCTTCATTCTCATTTCAGTGTGGATGCAATAAAACAGCCAGCAAATGTGTAGTTATGTGTAGCATGGCTGTATGTAGAGCTAGATTTTTGTTCTAAAAGCTATCCAAAATTCTCTGTGTTCCCCACCCCCTGCCAAATTATCAAGAACTGTAATGGTTCTTTAGCATCAAACCCTGTGGGGGTGGGGATAAGTGCTTGAACACATTAATCTGCTTTATACTGAATCAGACCATTGGTCCATCAAAGTCAGCATTGTTAGACAATACTGTGCTGGGATCAATGAACTAGCAGTGGTTATCCAGAGTCTCAGGTGGATGCCTTTCACATCACCTACTACTTGATCCTTTTAACTGGAGATGTTGGGGATTGAAACTGGAACCTACATGCAAAGAAGACACCGAGCCACTGAGCAATGGCCGCACCCCCAGTTGAAGGTACAACTAGGCATTACGGTATCTACAGATCCAACCCATGGACAAATCTCCTATTATACAGCTGAACTCAGGCCATTTAAAAATGCTGTAAGGGTCTGAAACTAATCAGGCCCTCAGAGTGGTGAGACCAGGTGCTCTTCTCCCTCCCCCTATCTTTTCAAGTGCCAAAACAGCCTGATTTGGAACCTGAAAATAGAGGGGAGGGGAACAAGAACGCCTTGTGGCAGCATCCACAGGTACAATCTGTGGACCTCGCAATGACTAGTTGTGCTCTTAGAGTAGGAATGGCAAAGAAAAAAAATGAGAGCTACCATGACAGTAAGGCAAAGGGGCAGTAAGTAGATTAGGAAGGAAATAGAACATAGTAGGCATGGAATCCCTTGACCTCTATATATCCTTTCAGACTCGATTTGCTTTTTGGGCTTCTCTTGAGATCATGAGAGCTGGGCATTCTTTGTTCTGTAAATGGGAGAGATTTTTCAAGATTCTGCAAGACCAAAACATGTCTTTTCTTTGGAGATCATGCTTAAATTTTGTGGATGACTACAAACTGTAAAACAGGGTTGCGCTTACTTGTAACTGTTGTTCATCGAGTGGTCTTCTGTGCAGGCTGTGGGACTGCACAGAATCTGCAAAGATGAACCTCCAGTTAGGTAGCTTGTTGCTGCTGTAAATGTCTTTTTTAGCCACAGAAATAAGCTGTGTTTTTCCTGAGAGAGATTTGTAAATGTTTTCTATTCTAAGGAAGGCAATTATGAAGATGTCTGTGTCATCCATGTGTGATCAGGTGGAGTGATGGTAATGATTTGCAATGAACCAAAGCAGTGAGGGGAGAAGAGGCAAAGTCTGTATAAGGTTATTACAAAGAAACATAGAGCTCGAAGGAACACCAAGGGTCATCTAGCCCAGCCCCTTGCACAATACAGGAAATTCACAACTACCTCCCCCCCCCACACACACACATACACAGTGACCCCTGTTCTATGCCCAGATTCTGGCTGCAACTGCAACCTCAAGTTCCAGATTCAAGGCAACTCTTGAAGAGTTGCAGACACCTCAGCAATCCCTTTACTGAAAGTGTAAGCAATAAGCACAGTGTATGACAGTGTCCGTAGTGACTAAAACAACCATTTGTCTGCCATATGGGAATCCTGGATCTGAGAACATCTCTTGGCAAGGGGAATGGATCCTGGATGTAGAAAAAGAACACAGTCAGAGTGATTTTGTACTTGCTTCTGCCAGCTCCAGATTGAACTGGTCAATGTGTGGGTGCGCAATGAAGGAACACAACTTGCATGTAGGTGGGGATGGGAAATGGATTTCAGGAAGGGAGAATGATCTCATCTCCCTGCTCTAATGATATGTTTTCTTTTGGTATTTTAACTTCAGGGATTATCCCTTGGAATGCTGTACCTGGCCGCGCATGTGGGTCAGCCTTAGCAGAAATGTGCAACACACCTGAGGTAAAGGAGGCTTGAACATCTAGTGCTTTCTTGGGACATAATTGTGTTTGCCAGCCTGTCACTGCATTTTTTTTAAAAAAAAAGTCAGGATTGTTAATCATTCAGACCAGGTTGCAGAATTGAAAGCTGTACCAAAATTGGATAGAACAGCTTAATATAGCAAACACTGGGAGGTGGTCTTTAGTTTTGTAGCACTACAGTGAATGCCACTTCTGAAGATATTCTAAAAACCAACAGTTAATAAAGATGCCACTTTTATTTTGAATAAGAGACAGCAATGAGGTATTACTTTCAAAATATGTCCTCCCCTCTCCATAGAAAAGTATTGGCTTATGATATTGATTGGATAGCTTTGAACTATAAAGCCAGATCCTGTCTGTGTGTAGTGGTAGTAGAACTACAGTAGTCTGTGCTTGGGCATTATCCATGGCCAGGCATGTTGGATAATTTTGCCTTATTGTGCTGCCATCTTGGTGTACTTCATCTATTACGTCATTGGCATATATACAGCTGCAAGTATGGGATAGGCAGAGGACCAATGAATGGTGATGCTGCTCCTGTATACATGATTTTTTCAAACAAACCCACTTTTGGACCAATTCATGCAATTGTATTTCTCTATGTATCTTGCTCCTTCATCAGTATGGAGGAAGATTAGTATGAAATATTTTTACACAAGGGAACCATCAGTTCATGATTGTAGCCACAGTCATGGAGATAACAGCTCCCCATGTGCAGTGTCCGGTTCACATGGACCTTCTCCTTTCAAGTGTCATTTGGTTAAGCAACCATATAAAGGACTTTGGCAGCAAGAAATCACCCTGTGACACACTTACCGATGTTACTGATCTCGCCATAATCACATTATGAGTTTGCAATGCCAGATTATGTTTGCAGAGAAGTGACTGTCCCTTCAGAAATATGTATTTGTCAGTGCCTGGATATTCTGGAATCAGACTTTCCTCCATGGTAAGCAGCCTCCTAACAGCTGGTTTAAGATGCTCTGGTGTGCAACAAAACTTATGACAGGATTCTCTCCCCCGCCCTCCTTTACTGTGTTATAGTTTTATTTGTCTTACCACCTGTTCATCGTGGCCTGTGCTGGAGCTGGTGCGACTGTCATAGCCCTGGTGAGTACATATCTTACTGCTTCTCCTAAAATAACAATGTATTCCCCTTTCAGAGACAGCCATTCAGACATTATTGATCACTTTAAACTGATGCTTGTTGGCACCTGGCTGTAGTTTTCTCAGAAGTAGTAAGGCAAGTGCTTGTGTTTCCCAGAAAAGTTTTACACTCACGCAAGCTTTGTAAATAGTTTTTTGCTATATTGTTTAACCCTCACCCTTTTGCATGGCCAACTTTTATGATATTTTCTGACTAGAAATGTTTTAGTGTTAGTCTGTAGAATTTAAGACATTTCAGAATTTTTCTACCTTTGGAAATCTTTTTTTTTAATACCCATCTTTCCTTCCTTTAAGTCTGGGGAGTATGAAAGCTTTCTTTTGGTGGTTGCCTAGAAGTAGATAAATTTACTGAGCAACTTAAACCATTGGAATTAGAGACATGAAGAGACGGTTAGAGCTGGGAAATTATTTCAATAGCCAGTTTTTTGTCATCCAAATTTAGGAGAAGTAATGAATTACTGCTGTACTTCCCTCTGCAACAGCCAGGCCCACCTAGACTGCTGATGGAGGGGTTTCCATAGCTTTCATTTGAAATCATTGCCTGCCACTGTACTTTTTGATTCTAACACAAAGCACTGCCTCAGGGGCCTGAAGAACTTGTCTCTGACATGCTGTATTTTGTTCTCTTCCACCAGCTGATCTACATGATGGCTACCACATATAACTATGCTGTTTTGAAGTTTAAGAGTCGGGAAGATTGCTGCACTAAATTCTAAATTGCCTAAGCCCAGTAAAGAGCTGCATTCAGTAGCCTGAAATACCACTGACACCCTAGACTAAGAGTCTAGCTTTTGACGTTTGTTACAGTCAATTGTAAATAGCTTCATTAAGAGTCTTTTAAGCATCTTAGATTAATACAAATTATTTCTTGTATATGAATAAGAATGTGGGTGTGATCTGGCTGCTTTCTATACCATGAGAGGGTGCAGTTGTTTTCTGTGGCGTTGTAAATCATCCTTTTAAAGGAAGGAGGGCTTTCGTTTTAACAAGCTATTTTTCTAACTATCATCTCTGAAGCAATTACTGGATCAATTTAAAGGCCTGTAATAAGTTATTTTATGTCTGCTGTTCACTAATCTGAAAAATAATAAAGCATCTGTTCTACAATTAGATGACATGCAAAAGGACAAGCTTGATTGTTGATAATGGCCAGTGACTGCCTTGAAGTTGAAGACTGCCTTTATAAAGCACTACCCTGTAAAAAGTGTTACCCATTTGCCTCTTATGTCCAGCATATAAAATAAAAACCGCCTCCATTTCAAAGCCAGTTTACCAGAAAACCCCCATAAATGGGGCTTTCGCCAGTTAAATGCGTTGAGACACAACTTGGCTCACTGAAAAACAGTCTCTTCATGAGTTGAAATACCAGATCATGTTTTTTCTGCAGAAGACAAAGCCCATCCAGTTCTCTAGCTGCAGCATGTAAACACATCCCCAGTCCTTTTGCGAAACAGCAGATATCGGCTGCATTGTGACACTATTGTATGCCAGTGAAGCATTTCTCAGTGACTGTCCCACTGTATAATAATTGGCCCCCATGACAAACATTTTAACATGAGAGGTTGATGGGCAAGTGTATTTTCTTGGTCAGTATAGTGGGGAAGGAACTTTGAAAAACTTCTACATATTTTCTTGAACCCACATTGTGTATTGGGGGAAAATGAGCTAGGAGAGATTTACCAAGTTGCTCTGGTAGACTTCGGCATGTAACCTTGGCTACGTATGCTCAAAGCTTTCCTGTTTCTGTTCTTCTGCATTAACTGCTTTTGTTCCTATTTCATACTAACTTTTGCCAGCTGTTCCTTGATAGAATGAAGCATGCAGCATCCTGGAGATCTCTACGAGCCCTCTCTCTGCCTACTTACCTTTTAATAATGTAGAGTAACTTTGGTATTAATCTGACTCGCTGCCTGCTTTGCCTCTTGACATGCTCACTAGCCATCATGCTCACCCTTCTCTTCCAGATCCACTTCCTCATGATACTCTCCTCTAACTGGGCCTACTTAAAGGATGCAAGCAAAATGCAGACTTACCAGGATATCAAAGCAAAAGAAGAGCAGGAGCTTCAGGATATCCAGTCACGGTCCAAAGAGCAGCTCAATTCTTACACATAAATCTTTGCCAGAGTCCTTTCCAGAAGAATTTGGTAGCTCTGACAAATCAACACACAGCTGTTCTGCAGTACAGATGTATGTCCAAGCAAATACCGAAGTGTTAAAAACTTCATATTAATGCTCCTGGGCCATGTTGATAGGGAAACCTTGCAGTGGATATCCTTCATTCCTTTAGCATTGTGTTTGGAGTTGGGGGGAGGGATAGGGAAGAATGAGAAACATCCTCATTCTAGAACACTTAAAAACATAACCAAGTCAGATCTCTTTATGGACGCTCTTGGTAACTAGGAAATTTTTTTTGATACGACAAAAATATCTTTCCAAATGGGTTACTGCTGTAAGTATTCAGCCCTGCAAGGACTAGAAGATTTTAAAAGGCTGTACATAATTACACAGGTATAACTAAGATTCTAGTACTTAACTAGATAAAGGTATTCCTTTTATTCTGAATGCTGATGGTTGTGTTTATTTTCAGAAAGTTGTAAATCAGCTTATTCAGTCTTTCAAAATTAAAACTGGGTTTTGCGATCTGAATTTCAGAAATGTGTTCTGAGCGACTCTCCTTATTCAATGATGCTATAATGAGCCACTGTTCTACTGCACTTACCTGAGTAAGCTGGGTGCTAAATGCCCCATTTTGTTTTTTTAAAAAAAGTGTTTGATGGAATGTAGACAGACCCCATGGATCAGGACAATGATCCCCTTCTCTGAAAATAAATGTCAGCTTTGCCTTAATGTTTATTTTCTATAAATGTCTTAAGCATTTATATAGCAGCGGGAGATCATTATCCTGTCTGTGTTTTATCTAAGTGGAAAGTGTTACCTTGTTAAACTGACACTGATTGAACAGTTTAAAGTGAGACTATGAGAATTTGTAGAATTTTGTTTTTAAAAAACCATAGCCATAATGAGCACTGCTCAACCACCCATCTGAATTTTGGTGCTCAACACATTTATAGACAGTGCTTATTTGTTTTCTCTTACAATAAGAAAACATGGTGTTCAGTAAAGTATCAGGTGCCATTTTAAACCTGTTTCCCGCAGAAATCTGCCTTCTAATGTTTTTGGAAACATTCAGTGCTAGCTTGAGTACTAGTGATGGTATATTTGGTGTGCTATTTTTAAAAAACTATGTAAGTGTTGGAGAAGTACATCAGTGAGTTTTAAATCAGTAAAAAGTCAATTCCATACATCCATGTTAATGTGTGGTTTGATTTGTTTTGAATGTTTGCTGAATATTAAAATGCTCCTGTAGGCCATGCAGAAGTGTATAAAAATAAAAGGAAGCACACATTTCTTTAGAAAGGTTAAATAAAATAAATGTGGAAAAGAACTTCAGGTATTACCTTGCTTTTTGTTACATGCTTAATTGACTTTTTTTTAAGGAGGCAAAAATCCTTTGTAGAGCAGATAAAAATAGTGTAGTGTTTGTTTTTACCTGTTGCATGAAAGATTCCAATTTCTACAGCAATGCAGGGTGACGTTCTTTCTAGTTCAGTGTTTGCATAAAGGTAACAGACAGTGTCTTAAAGCCTAATTCTTTTCTAATTCTATGTAGCTATTACTGGAAGTTTTTTGAAGTTTTGTTTAAGTAGTCTAATATTTTTTATGTAAAGAGCATTAAATTTTGCTATGTATAAATTTTTGTAACCTAACCGTGAATCAATATTTTCTATCAGTGCCAAGGGCTTCCTGTAGTTATATCCAAGTGTTACAATAAATATTTGTAGATAATAGAACCAACCATTTTGTGTATGCTTATTTTAAGAATCTTTTCAGACAACAGTTGTGATAGTATAGACAATCACCATGCTGTTGATTAGATGGTACACAGAATTTGAGGCTTTGCACTACTGAAAAACAGGCAACTACAACAGAGAAGTGGCTCTCTTCCTGCTTCTGTATTTGGATTGTATACCCATATAAATTTACCTACCCCATATTGGACTTCTTTATAGTGGCTTCTGGTGTAAGAGATCTAGTCTAGATTATTCCAGTCCAGGGAGATTTCTGTTTTCACCTACGTAACATATTTGTTAGATGTTACCCACGTGCATTTGGCATGTTGAATTGGTAGCTTGCCAATTTGGGAATATGTCTCAAGATTTCGATGATTTCAATTTTTTTAAGCTGGTGGCATTTGGAACATTTTGCATTATTGTGACAGACAGGACTGGTTCCAGCTCCACCTCTCCTGAGAAACAGCCAATGGGAGTGGGCAGAATGTTTGGCCAATGAGTTAGTGTCTGTTGGAGGAAAAGGAAGCTTTTGGGATCTGCTGAGGGAGAAGTGTTTTGACTCTGCTGCCTGATTCCAAACTTGTTCTATCAAAACAGTCTGTTTAACTCCAGTTTGTTTATTAGTTTAAAATCCATTCACTCCTATGTTCTATCTTGGAAATAAAGTTTATTTTTATTTTTGCTTAACCTTGGCTAGCTTGAAATCATTAACTTAGGGGAAGTAAGACACATTCAAGCTTCAAACGCTCTGGTCATGACGAATAGGCCAGATACAGACCAATGGGCTGTAGCTGGGTGGGGGAAATAGATACAGGAACTGGCTGCCTGTTCTGATGGAGCCTCTGGAAGAGAGAGGCGACCCTGAGGATCAGGGCTTTCTGCCTGCTAAACTGGAGGTTAGACAGGTGGCGCATGGCGACTGCCCTTTACTCCCTGGGAAGTCCCCAAACCTGTGAAGGGAGGTTTAGGGTGAGTGGCAGCATGTGAAAGGTTTTGTGGAAGGGGTCCCACCATAATTAGGCTCCCAGGAAAGAGGCTTTTGGTCACAAAGTTCTGATTCCAAACTGTCTGAAAGAATGTGACTGGTGGCTGTTTGTATATAGATCTCTTTCAAGATAATGGCTTCTACAACTTCCTTTATGTATGAGAACGAGGAGAAAACATGCTGATAGAAGACTTAAACTGTTTGTCATATAAGAGCTTTTATTTTACATTGCCCATTCAAAGAATAAAAGTTGAAATCCTTATTGTCTCACCGGTCTCCTTTGGGAGCCTAAATAGTAATGCAACCATCCATAAGCAGTTATTTCTGCTACAATCCTGTAGTACAAATGCAGCAGTATGTGAAGAACTTTCTGTGCTCCTGCTTGCGCTGCTCCCTGCCAGTCTGCAACATCCTGGAAGTAGCGGGAGAGGTGGGAACGGACAAAAATGGTTTCCCCTCTTCTTTTGTAGACTGCAGGGGGGCCCCTTTTCAGTTAGGATCTACAACTTTTTTAAAAAATGGGAGGGGGGGGAGTGGCGATAAGGGAGGCTGCCACTTGCATTTCTTCATAATGGACCAAAACAGGCTTTCTGAATAATTGTAATTTACAAATGAGCCTCAAAGAAGAGAACCTGATTTTTTAAATATACTCTCAAAACCTGCCTTTGATTGGCTCTTAAACCAACCAGACAGAAATTAGCCTCTTTCCCCACTCTGTTTGTGCAAGATGGCCTTGTTGTAAGGCACAGAGCCTGTTTGTACTGGAGGCATATGTTTTAAGATGGTGTTCATCTGTTAGCAACTGTTCTCAGAAGTTTGTGGTCAGTATAACTCTCAATTACTACTGCAAAATTCAGTAAAATGTGGCCAATATGTCAATCTAAACTGAATCCCATTTTGTCACTTGAGGAAGCCTTAAACCTGGCCCATGATCAAGTGACTTTTGTTGCTCTGATTCTAGTCAAAGAAACCAGTACTAGGAGCTTATATTCTTTCACTTCTGTTTTATACTTAAGCATCACCTACTCTGTCACCCTTAAGTATAGAAGACACATTCAGGATATAGAGCACAAAAAAGTATCTCTTGATATATCATCTGTGTACGAGATGAAACAAACCCTCGTGTTTTGATATCTTCTCATGCAGACTCTGTGTTCCCTCTCTGTTCTAAAAGGCTTGTACTACTGCTTTTTCTTTGGTATGGAAAAATGCCTTGTTAACTGAAAGGACAAAGTTGTTTACGTCAGCCATACCCAGATTTTTAAAACTGTTCTTCCTTATAAAACAGCACTAAGAAAAATCTCACAACCCTACTAAGGGGTTGCATTGTGAGTCTGCAGTAGGCAAGATTACATGAGTATGTAGAAGCCAGGGCTTACGCCTACCACTAGTGAATGCTGATTTAAATATTCTACGCTTTAACAGTAAGCCGTATGTACCATGATTTTTTTTTAAAAAGTACGTACTTGTTTTGATATTTGATTTTAGTGTGCTCACTTCTATAGACAAATATCTCAATTATTTTTAAGTACAGTTAATATTTTAACTTCTTGAATAAAGACTGCAAAAGAAGAACTCAAACAATGCTGAGAAACAAGTTAAATGTCTTAAAAAATCACAAATATGGTAGGTGAGCCATTATTAAATCTGTACCAGAAGGCAGCTATTTCTACATTAACTGAACATTGATTTCCATGGTTTGTCTTACTAAATACATTCAGCTGTCAAACCAATGTGATTTGTGATGAGTCTGCAAGGGGGCAGGGAGACTTCAAAAAAGGCAGTTCTCATGCTAATTTGAAACATTCTGAACAGGTGAAATTTATTGTTGGCACTCCAGCTCCCATGATTTTTATTCAAGTAAAAAATGTGTTTTGAAGTGTTTCAAGTCTCCAAACAGCTCTCCCACAATAGATTGTAACCATGAAGTCATCTGAAAATATATTCTGATGCTGTATTTCTTCATTAATTACACTGCAGATGAAAGTTTTCCAAAATTGCACATATTCAGCTTCTTGCTGCATGGTGTTTTTCTTATATCATCTTTCTGGCCAGGTAGCTGATGTTTACCAGAAATCTTCATCAGGTTCTCCCTGAAGGCTCTCTGCAGCACTAAAGCTAGAACACACAACAGTGGATGGTGATACAATTAATCTTCCCCTATTTCTGAGAACCCTTCCTTCTAGTCATCACCCATCGGGCAGACCTAGGACACGGAGCTGCTACTAACTGTGTAATGGGCATGTATTGAGCTAGTCAACACTCCTTAATTTTAACTTAAACATTTATTCAACTTTAATGCATTTCTTTTAGATGATCAAATGAGAAAAAATATGATATTCATTATACAATACTCCTCTAGATTCACAGTGGTCAGTAAAAGTTTCCCCATTTTAAAGCATCAAATTCTGTTCTGTTCCTTTAACAAAGTAAGGTATAAAGCAGAAATACCAAAAAGTATATACCTGTTCTCCCTTTCACTACCTGGGAGTCTCTCCGATGTTACTTCAGCATCTTCTTTCTTGAAATTCTAGCAGATAAGAGAAATTTATTACGGGGTGCTTTAGCATCCTTTTACACTGTTGGTATTGTATAGGAATTTACAGGAAAGATAACTTTTAAAGCTTAATGCTGTGAAACATTGTTACCCAGTGACCAGGTAGACAGGCATCAGTGAGAAACAGTTCTGGGAAGGAGGAAACAGCAAAATGGTACTTGGTTGCAACCAAGCCAATGGCCATTCTGTCCATCTCTCCATTGGTGGAAGATGGCTTTTCTTGTACATTATTGCAGACAGGTTCCATTTTTAAAAGTGGTGCTTGTTCAGCTTTAACAAACTTTCAGTGCCACCTTAAGCAGCATTACACCATAAATTTATAGACTTATACCATTCTATTTTGGTTGGCTCTTCTTATATTAGGAAATTAGTTCATCATATCCAAATGTATCAAGTTATTAGCCTAATGACCAGCAGGACAATAAAATTGCGACCTTTTCCAGATAATACCAGTTTTGTGCAGATAATTTTGATCTGTATATTTTCATGCACTTTTTGTTGGGTGGCAAATGCTAAAACCAGAATATATATTTAAGTTGAGGATAAGTATCTGTTACTATGTTTCAACTTAGTGAATAAGAAGGTACCTAGAAAGCAGTCTAGTATAAAATTATGATGTTAAAAGATCAAGCAAAGAACCCCGCACAGTACTACTCTGAAACTGGTCAGAATTACAAGGGTTTAGCTACTCCACGCCTGCATATGATCAAAGATGCAAGTTTCACCCCCCAGCCATAAGCTAGAGCATAATTTGTGCTTGGGTGGAATGGCGAGGAGAGAAAGATGACTTTGGGCATTTTGGGCCCAGGACTGACTGTCCTATTTGCCAGGAAGCATGCAAGTGGCTTCCCGCAGCCTTTCCCCGATGAACCAGCTGTATTGCTGGGAGAGTGAAATGAATGAATCTGAGAACTGTAGGTTTTCAGTCTGATTTGTGACCCATGTTGAAATGGATAGGGTGGGAGGATGCATTCAATCTTCCTGCCAGCACAGAACCTGGATCCGCATTGTGTGGAACACAGAGCAGAATCAAACCTGGATATCAACATAAACTTGAACAGAACTTTAAATGCCTAGTTACAACATCCACACATTCCACTAACTGAATGTTTGTATGTGTGTGTGTATATATATATATATATATATATATATATATATATATATATATATATATATATATATATATATATAATATAGCAAAAACGTAAACATTAGATACTTGTATTGCTACAGAAAACCTGCAACAGATGACTTTACCAACTGAACTCAAATCTAACAAGTGGCAGTTACTGAAAGCCTGCCCCTTGGATATGTACAACTATAAGCATTTAGGGAAGATTCAGGCAAAGCCTAAAAAGTGCAACAGGTTCAGCTTTGCTCTCATAAGTACGTGCAGCTTGCTGGTGTTAATGTCCAGTGTTAAGTTAACACTGAAAGATCTGCAAGTGTTGCATCAACAACAAGCTCAATGCTGAGAAATGAAGTATTGCTAGATATCAAGAGAAATCATTACACAAACCAGCGTGTTGTACTAATAGTAAACTGGATATGTATGGAAACAGACATCAAGTAAGAGAGAAGAAACGCTGAGACAGAAGATTTATTCTTAAGGAAAGCTAAAAATACGTAACTTTTTAAACATAAAAGTGGACCCCATTTTGTCTAACTGCTTGTTATATGTGCTACTTTGCATGCTTGTTTAGTGTGAAAAACAGAAAGAACAGCTGTTAGGGTAAGTCTAAGATCTTATTTAAATGTAATGCTGGAGAGTAAAAAAATCCTCACATGGACTTCTGCACTCAGTTTAAATGTAAATGCTATGATATTGAAAAGCAGTAACAAAAAAATCACATTTTAAATGAGGCTTGACTAAAATTATGGGACTGCTCCTCCTGTTCCCCAGCAGTACACTAATTCCAAATATCATTTGGCTTTCACTTACACATTTTCTAACTATCTGCTGTGATAGAAAATACCACCTTATTTGCAAGCTCTTGCTCTTGATTCTGTTGAACCATTTTCATGTATTTTTCTAATGGATTAGGAATAGCATCGCCACTATGGTCTTCAGCTTTCAACAGACTCTCTTCTAATTTTGCTGCTTTTTCATCATGTGTTTTCTCTTTAGTTGTCACTGACTCTTCAATGTACTTAAGAAAACAATAGAAAAATAATATTTGAGGATATGATCAACTAAACATGACCTGTTAGTAGCAAAATGCTTCTGTCTACATTAACCACCCTATGCTGCCTCAACAATTTTAAACATATATCACTTAAAAACATATTTATAGTTAGGGCTTTTTTTCTGGGGAAAGAGGTGGGGGAACTCTCACCTGGGGCAACTCCCAGGAGGAGGTGGTGCTCCTTTCATTGTATACATGCATGCACAGTGCGCGTGTGCGCACACCCAGGACTGCATGATGACATCACTTCCGGGAAGTGATGTCATCATGCAGGTGTGGCTGCCCCGGGAGCACTCCTGTGCTCCAGGGTGTGTGTGTCCGATTTGGCCCAGAATGGGCCACTCTGCCAGGTGGGGGAACACTCCCCCACCTGGCAGTGGCTGGATCTAAGGCCCAAATAGGCCATTTTAAAAATACCCATGTGACACCAGTCATGTGGGTATTTTATAGAGCTGCTGGAACACTGTTCCGGGGCATTCCAGCTCAAAAAAAGCCGTTTATAGTCCATCTTCCTATCCAATAGATTCTCAGAGTAGTTTACAAAAATTTAAAACCTGTATCATAAAAAACCTATAGCGTAAAAAATAAACACCCTAATGGTAAAACCGATTAACCATATAAAATTGCCGGACAGCATATTAAATAGCATTTTAAAACTCAAGATGATTTCATGAAGGAATAGGTTCAGCAACTTCTGGCCAAGCACCTTCTAAAACAAGAACTTCTAGGAAACAAAACACCAGCCTGGAAGGAACAAAAGAACTTTCTGTGGGAGGATGTTCCACAGAGCCACTACTGAAAAGTTTCACTCTCTCATAGTTACCCTCTGGGGACATGGGAAAGGATTTTCAGCTGTATGGGAGAACATACTGTGGCCCCAACCTATTTAGCTGATGATCAGCTCTTTGAATTGGCTTCAAAAACTGACTGGCAATCTGACAGTATTATAAAATAGGTCTAACATGTTCCTGGCAGACAGTTTGTACTAGTAGTTGGCTAAAGTTTTTGAACATTCTTCAAAGGCAGCCCCACATACAGCACAGGCAGCAGAAGGACATAAGTAACTGAACAAAAAAATGCTACTTCTGCCAAACCAGCAGAAGCGGACTGAGGAGGGAGGACCTGGTCATAGCCATCATTTGATCATCCAGGAACACCAGCATCCAAAAACATCCCTAGATTGCTGACCTAGGAATTCAAGTGAGTGCAATCTAGTACACATCTAGTAATAAAGCACTCATCTGAAGGTGAATCACGTTTCCAGACAAAATACCTCCACATAGTCCAGATTAAGTTTTATCTTCTTCATACCAATCCAATCCATTCCTAATTTCAGGCACCAAATCAGAACTTGGACTGCCTCCCTAGGACTCAATGTAAAAGACAGGGCTCTGTATCATCTGCATTTTGATGGCAACTGAGTCCTCACCCTTCAGCTGATTTCACTCAACTTCTTGTATAAATAGCACAGAGAACAATGCTTTAGAAGGATTCTATGGCCAATTATACTGAATGCTACTGAGATAGACCAGGGAGTGATCACTAGCATCTCCTAGCATCACTCATTCACCAGGAAACCGAGGCAATTTTGGTTCCAACACTTCAACAGAAACCAGAATGGAATGAATCTGAATAATGAGCATCATCCAGAAATTCCTGCAGCTATGTAGCTACTCACTTATGAGTTAAATCCCCAAAGAGAGTAATAGGTGGTTTGCTTAAGTAGGAACTGAAGGATAGTTTAATTTGGTTTTTAAATTATTGTATTTCAGGCAAAGAAGAAAATTCAGTTCTTGAAAACTGTTCTCATGGGTTTCATCCCACAAGACATGCCTCACGAACACCTCATACGGTTCCCAGCACATCCCATGTAGTCTTTTTTGCTGCAGCAAAAAATAGAAGTCCCTCATCAGAGGAGTCACTATCTGAATAGATGTCAAAGAACACTTTCTCTTCCATTTGAAGCAGCAGGCGGAAGCTTTTCCTGTAGCAATGATCCACTCATTCACAAGCATTCCAAGTCCCCCATTTCACACAGCAGCCTTTTCTGTTCTCAAATTATTTCTCTACTCTTACAGGATACGTAAAGACAGCTTGACCATCAGTCTCCCAGAAAAGGACATTTGGACAATGCTGTAACGTAGCTTCAAGATGATTAGAAAAGTAATTACAAATAAACAATCCTGATCCAACACCAATAGTTTTCTATAACACTCCAAATATTTTGGAAGGTAACAGTAAGGGGAAAAAATCCATCCAATCTGTTTTCCTAAAACAGACTCCTGGAGTTCCATGCAAGTTAATCTAGTGATTGATTTGACCACTGTAGGTGGCAGCTAACATCCACAATTCAATTTTAATCTTAAAATGGTCACATTTATTTTTAAAGGGTGATTTTGGAGCACTAACAGATACGTACATAGTTTCTCACATACTACAAACTGTAAAAATCAATTTGGAAAGCATTGTGTATGGTGGCAGGAGTTGTATGGTGGTAAGTTGTACTAACCGTGCTGTTCAGGAGCAGTAAAATATAAGTGTATCCACTGCATCAGTGCTAGCTATGCTTCTAGGCACTTGTTTCAGCATTTATAGGCTATTACTTGAAGAAAATATGCAAAATAAGTTTGCAGAACTACAAGATACCTGTGCATACACATAAAAAACAAATTCATCCACATTACTTCTTCAAGGTTGCTGAATGATAATTGCCTATGAACAGCCACAGTCTAATAAGCAGGGCTTTTTTGCAGCAGGAACGCAGTGGAACGGTGTTCCGGAACCTCTTGAAAATGGTCACATGGCTGGTGGCCCCGCTCCCTGATCTCCAGACAGAGGGGAGTTTAGATTGCCTTCCGCGCCGCTCAGCAATCTAAACTCCCCTCTGTCTGGAGATCAGGGGGCAGGGCCACCAGTCATGTGACCATTTTCTCCAAGGGCAAGCGACTGAGTTCCACCACCTCTTTTCCCAGAAAAAAAGCCCTGCTAATAAGAATGCTGCAACTTCATTTTCAGCGAAAGAAAAATAGTTTACAATATAGTTTAGTAACAAGGGACTAAAATGTATTACCATTTCTTCATTCAGTTTTTTCAGTTCTTCTTGTTCTCTTTCCAAAGCTGCTTCTCTCTCTCTCAGCCTTCTTTCTTCCCTTTTCCTCCTTTCTTCTTCCCATTTTTGTTCATCTTCCTCCTCTTGCTGATCTTCAAGTTGCCTTTCAGTCTTGACAACTGTTATCTCTGCTCCACCTGATAAGATTCAAAGAGGTAATCATCAAATGTTAGGCTGGCGCGCGCACACACACACACACACACACACTCACTCTCACTCTCTCTAATCTGTCCACAAGGACGGTATATAAGCTCAAATAAATCATGCAGAAGGACCCAGGTTCATGGATCTCAGGGCCGACCTACACCTACAAGTACATAATAACAACAACCTTGTGCTTATATACTGTCCTTCTGGACGATTAGTGCTACACTCAGAGCAGTGAACAAAGTCAGTGTTATTACTATCCCCACAATGCAACTGGATCTGAGAAGAGTGCCTTACCCAAGGCCACCTGCAGAGCTCATGGCAATAGTGGGAGTCAAACCAAAAAAGTGGTGATTCGCAGCCCAACCACTTAACCACTATGCTACAGCAGCTCATAAAACATACTCCTGCTAATACACAGGTTAGCCCAAGCTAAAGAAGTAGAGCACCCCTTGTCTTCCACCGTGCCAACTACTCTGCCACTCAAGTCTTTCATATAACTGTACTACCTCCATTTTTGCCCTGAAAGAAGCGCGAGCGCCCGACTTACCAGGCGCTCGGTTTGCTGCCGGGAGGCGCGGGGGACGGGGTGGGCGCAGCGGCCGGCGTGCTGGCTGTCCCGATCGAAGCCGGGCAGCCAGCAGCCAATAGGATTTGAATCCTGGCCGGCCAATCCGCGGCGGCCGGGAGGCGGGCCGGGGCGGGGCCAGCCACCGGACCTCAGGGAGGCAGTCTTCCCTCTGGTCCGCTGGCTGGGTATTTATCCAGGCCCGGCCCCTGCTCACTCGGCTCGGGCGGCGGAACGGAGAGGACGGGCGGAGACGACGACGACGACGACGACGCGCAGCAGAGCACGAAGGCAGGCGGCGGCGGAGAGGTCTAGCTGAGCCTCTCCCTTTTTTTTTTTTTTTCGTCGCGTGCCTCGTGGCCTCACGGACCGCGGCTCCCTGCCCCTCCTGTTAGCACAGGGCAGGTGGGAGCGCCGTTGTTGGGGCCCGGGGCAGAGCTGAGCCCAGGCCCCACCACGGTGAAGAATCCCGGCGAGGAACGCTGCACAGCACGTTCAAGCCTCCACTCACCAGCCTCGAGTTGCTCCTTGCCCCTTGTTTGCACAGGGCAAGTGGGAGCGGTGGGCCACCTTCCCCCAGCAGGAGGACAGCTGCAGCAGGGCATGGCACCATCCAAGAGGGCAGGCGGGCCAGGAGGGAAGGCCCGGAGGGGTGGAGGATCGGCGCTAGCCCCCCCCAGGGCCGCCAAAAAGGGGGCCGCTGGTGGCAGGGGCAAGAAGGGCACAGAGAGTGGCAAGCCCAAACAGAATATCGGGGGCCGGGAGAAAGGGTCCCGTACAGGGGAGCCCCGCCGGCGGGCTGCTGCAAAGGGCTCCCCTCCCTCCCCGCAGCCCCCCACACCACTGTGCCCACGGGGAGCAGGGGGCGGGCGAAGGAAGCCAGCCCCAGGTTCCCCCCCAGGGGAAAAGCCACTGCACAAGGAGGGAGGACTGATAAGGATAACACAGCCACCTCCCTCCAGAGTATCAGTCGGACCCTGGAGCTGCTCACAGCCAGGGTGGAGAGCCTGGGGAACTCCGGGCCTGGGGGAGCCGCGCCTCCCCCAGGGCCTGTCGAGGTCCTCTCTAGCAGGCGCAGCAAGAAAAGGAGAAGTGGCTCTGCCAGAAGGCACATGGCATCTTCATCATCTATTTTGCTTATATGGTCATAGGCCTTGTATAATTTAATACAGTTAAAATCAAGTACAAATATGCAATTACTAAATAACAATCGCTTGAAAGTACAGGATCTATAAGATAAAAATATATGATAAACAGGATATTATATAAAATAGATAAAAATTGGCCATATAATTAAAATTCAGCATTTAGATATAAGAAAAATAAAACTTGACTATACCTAAATGTAGATGACTGTACTGAGTCTCACTTAAAACTTATTTGAAACTGATTTCGCGTTTCAGTGAAATCATTATTGCCAGAAATTTCACTACTGAGATTTTCGGAATAGTATCTGCCAATAAATAAGAAATCGTCCCCAACTCCAGTGAAAGACAGTATTTTGATAAAATGAGAAATATCCAGTGGAACCTAATGGCGGTCCATTGGGGGCAAAACAATAAATGGGCTACGGTCTCTATCATACCAGATGCACATGGACAGAGTCTATCTGAATAAGAAACTTGGGTAAATTGCCCCATGAGTTACGCTGATGGAGAAGCATTTAGTCTTGCAAGAGTGAATGCAAACCTGTAAGGGGGGATCGTAAGATGGCTTAATTATGAAAGGGGGTTTAGTGGAGAAATTCGTAGAGTGAGAGGTGAACAGACACATCTAGCTCGAGCAGCTGTGCTGTCCCTATTCATATTAAAAACCTTCAACTTAATTAATCTCCAAGCCTCTTGTTGAGTAACTCTGGTAAGTATTAGGAGAGGGAGATCAAGCAGATCTAACCTCATCTATCAACCTTAGCCAAGTGTTTCTACAGTTTTCCTCCTTCAATAAATGAATACTGTGGGCTCCTTCAAATGTATACTATACAATGGATAGGTGAACCATGAATATTACTCCCATTCTATGGTAACTCCATTGGCTTCCTCTCAGTTACCAAGCCCATCTACAAAGCTCTTGACAGTCTTGGGCCATTGTATCAACAAGACTGCCTCTCTCCCTGTATTCCACCCTGGCAACTTCGCTCATCTGAACAGAGCCTTCTGGAGGTGCCACCTTTGACGTGGGCAAAATCAACTGCTGCCCATACACAAGCACTCTCTGTGGTGGCCCCCACTTTATGAAATGATCTACCTGAGGAGGCTAGGAAAGCTCCTGTTCTCCTGGCCTTCCATAAACAATGCTAAACTGAATTGTTCAAGAGGGCTTTTTGCTCAGATGGGAGGGCTGTACTGTAAGGAAGAGGTGTCAAGAGATCCATCAGTAGAGGGATAGGGAACCCATCAGTAATGGAAGAAGGAGGGACCACAGACTTCACTAATTTTGCTTTAAATAGCGCGGGACCATAGACTTCATCACCATTGCTATAGACAGTGAGGGACCACAGACTTCACTACTACTGCTGTAAGTATGATCCTACTGGGTAGTTTCTATGTTGTTTAATAGATCATCATGGAATTTGCTTATGCTCTGTTTCAACATTGTTAAGTCTTTAAATCTTTCTTTTCATTTTTTCCTTTTCTTTAAATCTTTCAAATTGCATGTATGTGCCCCTTACAGGTATATCAAAATGTCTTGATACTGATTGTATTGACTCATACTATGTAATCTGCCTTGAGTCTCAGTGAGAAAGGTGGACTATAAATGACATAAATAAAAATAAAAAAATTAAAAGCTACACACATTTATTATTGACTACTTTGTAAGATAGGTTACTACTTGACACTTGCATAATATACCCTAAACAACTGACATGCATTAATATATCTTAACCACATTCCTGCCATCCAGTCACAATCTTTCCCCATCTGCTGAATTCACATCATACTGACAGCACCACAAACTCAGTTTCAAGGTCTACAAGTGTTCCATTTGCTCTGCCCTGTGCCAATCAAAAACCCAAAGCTGGTGCACATGTGTTCAGAATTGCTGCAGCTTATTTCATGAAATGTATCACCGAGTTTCACGGATGTTTTGGATAATTTTTAAAAATTTTGGATAATTTTTTTAAATGAAAAATTTAAACTAGGCTTTACATTCCACTTTGAAGAGGCGACATAAAAATCTGCCTTAACTGTAAAAGATGGCACTAGTGATGCAAAGAAGTCTAAAATTAAAAAACACTTTCCGTCCCCCTTTATAAACAGTAGCTGGTTTAAAGAGCAACGTATAATAGCTCTTAGGCAAGATGTTCTGAAAGCTTCAACTTCTATGTCTTTTGATAAAACATGCTAGCTAAAAAGGATATTCACACTTGTCTGAGATGAAAACTCACTTGTATCCTGCTGCGAAGTAACTGTTGGAGGCACAGAAACTGGGCCTTGGCTTCCACTAACAATATGCCCGGATGGATGTGACACATTGCTTTCAAGTTGTTCTGGAATGTCCTCTTGATCTAGAGGAAAAATATGAACAATGCCCTCGTTATTCTGCAATTATCAAAGCAGGGCAAAAAAAATAGACACACAGTGTGGGAATGACCGGAGTACAGAATACGTAAGTGAAAGCCATTAATTAAGTTTCTCTTCTTGGCCAATTCAACCATTACCCTGAGAATGGGGGAAAAACCCCTTCGAATAGAATGAACTGCTGCTTTAATCAGAATCATGAGGCATTTTGGCTTGGAAATTAGTTCTAACAAAGCATTTGTTAACCAAAGAGTGGGTACAGCTTCAACTGAATGTAAGCTTGCATGATTTACTATCCACAGATATGCCACAAAAGTTAATTCAGAATGTAAAGGGCTGTATGATGGATGATTTTTTCCATTTTTTCGATACAACATAAAACTAACCTAACCTATAATTTATCTGATCCTGAAGTCTACTTTTGAAGCTGTTTTACAGAGTCTGTTTTTGTTCTGTCTCAGATATTGCAGCACCCCAGCTGCCCCCCTCCCTTCACTGCATTTAAGGCTCACAGGATTAGTTAGAGCAGAGGTCTTCAGCCTTTTCAGACCTTGTACGCATTGAGCATTGGAGCTGCAAGCATATGACATCAGAGTTATGAGAAGAAAAAGGGGGGCACAGTTATGACCTTACCAGTGTCAAGGCCAGGACCACAGGCAGCAGGCCGAAAGAGCTAGGGACTGGAAGAAACACAAGCCAAACACCAGAAAGTGAACTGTAGTCGTGGAGGAATCCCTCCCTACCACCGTGTGGCCTCACTTGCTATTCTTCTCAGTGTGCATAAAGAGAGAGCCAGGAAGCATGGCACCCTTGTTCTCTACACAGCAGGCCTTTCCAAAAGGCAGCAAAGAATAAGGTCTCACAATCCAGCAAGAGGGGTTCTGTGGGTTCAAGATCACTTAAGGATCTATAAAATAGCAGCAACCTTCTCTTTCTCTCCCATCTCTCTCTTTTGGTTCATAACCATTATTCTAGTGTGGAGGGCATGCAAGCATCTCCTACAATTTTGTCTTAGTGCATACAGGCACACATGCATTTCTTCTACTTCATTTTCTTTCCTGACGAGCTTGCATTTTCTGATTCCCAAACTCAGCGTTCTCCTTTTATTTGCCTCATTTGCCTTATACTATTTACTCCTATACATTATTTTATAATAAAAAGCCATGTTTTATTTATTCTTTCATGCTTTGGTTGTGACGAACATCAGTTGCGCTAAATGGCAAGCAAAAAGGACCTGACTTTTTCAAATCACTCATTTCCTCTGACCTTTTACTTAGCCTGTGGCTCTTACAAAGCCCTCTAACAGTTTCGCTACGTGAAGCAGAAGACACACAGACTATTATGCTTTTCTGTACACACAGTTCACTTTCCCGTTAGGTAACATGAAATATTACTGCTCCAATACCATTTCTTAAATGCATGGAACATTTCATTTGTTTAATTCTTCGACAGAATGCATGGTTAGTATGGCAGAATATATGACAGACAGCTCAGCCAAGCTACTCTTTTTTTATTGAGAATGACATCTATCCATAGGTATAGGTTCCTAAGCCCAAGGGTAGCCTGTAGCATCCCTGATGTCTGTCACTCTTCTGCCGTACTTAAGCACACGCAGAAGGCCAAGGGACAGCTTTGTCTCTCTTAAGAATTAGCTCAGGTGTCTTCTTAGCATGGGATACAACATTACATATAACATTGCCTTTCATGCCACAGTGCCTGAAAGGTTTCTTTTCTCAAGGCTGCAGACAAAAGAGATGGGCATATTACACAGACACCAAATATGTTACTGTTTTGCTTTCAACTTGCTCTAGATATTAGCAAAATCCAAAATAATAGAACTCATGCTTCTGCATTTCCTGGATTCTAATAAAATCTGATTGTCCTCAGCATTAAAGGTTCTCTACTGTCTAACAGACACAGTAAATACATACATTCACTGGCAGAGTCATGACTTTCGAGGTCTTCGTACGTGAGTTTTTCAGGCTTTATACAGTCATCCTGATTTTCCTCCTCCTGTTGATGAAGACTAAAAAGAAAGGCGAAAGAAGAAAGGAATTTTAGGAAACAGCAATAGTACCAGCCATCAGGCTATACATCATTTTACAATGGCAACACAAATTGTAAGACTCTTGGGGAAAGCATCTAAGAGGCAGTAACAGGGTTTCTGAGAAACAGGGAGACAATTCAAGGAACCTGGTTACCCTGAGAGATGTGACATAGCACTGCTGGTGTGCCATTTTAAATGTAATAGATCTCTTATAAAGGGAAGGGAAACATAACCTTGAATTAGTCCCTATCTCTCAATCTAATTTATCTTATGGGGCTGCTAGTGAGGGGCAGGAGGACCAAATATACTGCCCTAAGCCCTTGGAATGGGGATGGCATATAAATATAAAGAATGGAACAGAAAAATAGTATGGCACATAGAAAAATAACCAATTAATAGTGTATTCATGCTAACAGAAAATTATGTCATATACACTGATGTGGGTAGCAAGAGATCTGGGGGCTTCTGGGGGATCTTGCAGCCTCGGACAGGAAGGAAAAAAGGTAGGGAAAGTCCATTATATGCACAGAAAGCTTGGTTTGCAGTTAGGAATGGGGCCACATACACACAAAAAAGGCTGGGTTTGGTGAAGTATCAGAGGGACAGAAGAGAAATGAACTAAAAACTGTGGCAAGCTGTGTCAATTCAAAATTAATTCTAGAAATTCTCCAAGTTAAACAGGAAGGCAGGAATATGAGGCAACAATGGGAGAAAATTCATTGATTCTGTAGTTGTACTATGGGATTGGTTCACAACAAACAACCTTACAAGCAGACCAACAAGCTACCAACAAGCTAAAGCTATTACAATTGGCTGGTGAAAGCTTAAATCCATGCTGTGCCTCTGACAAAAAGCAACATAGGGAAGACGCCTTTTGCTACAAGCCAAAGAAAATAGAGTTCTGTCTATTATGTTATCTTGGGGAAAATATTATGCAAAAAAAAGGTTTAAAAATATTCCTCTGGCTGCAGTTTTATATTCTGTGTGATAACTAATAAACCGGATCCTTGAACATCTTGGGGGGGGGGGTCCTAGCTAGGATTATTTAATCACTCAATATATTTGTCTTTTGGGCAAATTATATAATTGGCCAAATTATATTTGGGTGGTGAATGGTTTAAGGATAGGAAGCTAATGGGGTTAGAAGTTGGTAATTCCAATGAGATCTTTTAATTAAAGATGTCCTTGATAGCAACAGTTCTTACTCCCCCTCAACAGATGGCTGACTACTGGCCACATGAGAGGGTTATATTGCTACCAGTACCAACTCATTAATCCTTGGAAACCAGGGTGTAATGCAGGTGTGGACAGGATCCTTAGCAATGGCTCCTTTCTTACAATCCAGGCTTTTTAAGTTACTCAGCAGTTCAAGAAGCGGCATTGCTGCAGTAACATAAGGTAATGAACTAATTGACGAACTGTCCAAATGCATGATTCCATAATGTTTCAATAATAACAACATTCGATTTATATACCACCCTTCGGGACAACTTAACACCCACTCAGAGCGGTTTACTAAGTATGTTATAATTATCCCCACAACAAAACACCTTGTGAGGTGGGTGGGGCTGAGAGTGCTCCTAGAAGCTGTGACTGACCCAAGGTCACCCAGCTGGCTTCAAGCGGAGGAATGGGGAATCAAACCCGGTTCTCCAGATTAGAGTCCCACACTCTTAAGCACTACACCAAACTGGTTCTTGCAGTTTGGTGTAGTGCTTAAGAACACCTGTAAACAAACTATGCTCTTAGAAGAGTGTTGGTACAGCGATAGGGACTGTAAACCATACTACTGCGTACTGCTGGTTGCTGTAAGTATGCTCCTATTGGATTTTTCTGTGCAGTTTAATATGTCATACCAATCCGCTTATGTTTTGATTCAGCATAGCTTTTTTTAGTTCTGCACTGGATTTCTACTTGTTTTTAAATTTCTGCTATCCTTATCCAATTGTACTGATTATTGAATGTCCCAGCCGATGTTTGTATTGACTTATATTTTGTAAGCTGCCTTGAGTCTTAGTGAGAAAGGTGGACTGTAAACAATATAAAATAAATAATAAACAATAACCTTTGATTAAAAGTACCCAAAGAGTTGTCCATGATAGGCATGAGATCACTTCTTCACTATTACACATAAAACAATATTTACCTCATCCTTTGTTCACTGGGCACTGGAGAAGAAGCTGCTGAGATATTAGAAGCTAAGTCAGGAGGTGAAAGATTGCCTGTTCTCAGAATAGGAGAGAGAGGTTGGTCAGCACTTTGATGGGATGCACCAAGGTAGGACCCAGCTGCATCTGCAAAACAGAAAGCAACCACAATACTTCTGTAGCACCTGAATGTACTTGAAATGTCAAAATACTTACAACAACCACACTATATGACTGATATTCATGAATTCTCACTGCAATGGGAAATTCCTGCACTTTCAAGTATTAATCAATACTCTGAAAGACTTAATGGGGTTATTTTCATTTTTAAAAAAGAATGTTATCAAAAGCTGAGTAAGTAAAATTTTAGAAACTGATGGTTACTTTATAATTTGCCGGTCTTAAATGGTGGTAATCCATGCAAATAAAGGTCTTCTGCATATACAACTGAAAATATGACTGAATCAAGATTCCTTGTACAATATCCTGAAACTTAAAGTAGCTAAGTAAAGGCATGTTGTGGGACCAGAAGAAAGGACTGTTTGTTCTACAAAGCTCCCCATTCTAAACAATGGAATATATCACCTTCTCATGTTGTTGGACACACAGTACTACTAAAAACATGCAAAAAAATCTTTCAGGTGGGAGTGGGGTGTGCTGGTTTAGAGATTAGAAGGAAACATTTCAATGCAGCAGAAAGTACAAGTAAATTTCCCCCCAAAGTATTACCTCTATTATCTTAAGTTTATCTCCATGCATACACAGTTGATTTAGAGAGGAATCCACAAACATTTAAGACTACTGTTGAAGGGCCTTTAAAAGGTTAGGATGGAAGTAGTATTATTTGCTTTCACGTGGGAAGCAAAGTGGAAATGGTCCAAGGGAAAGGATGCTAATCCATTATGTACCAAACTCTAAATCAGTTATTAACTATGGTTATCTACATAACCAGCTCTCATAAAGTTTAAATTATCACGTGCCATTCTGTAATGCACAAGTAAAAATTGTTTACCTTCAGAAAACAGTTTGTTACTGATGTTTCTCTTTGTTTTGGAAACTGGAGTAGAAGAAAGACGCCTTGAAGAAACAGCTCTCTTTTGTGGGGGGGTCAGATTATTTTTCAACTGATACCCATTTCCTGGTGTTCTGTTATATTTCTTACATTTTGGATAACTAAGGACAAGGTCCTGGGAAGGCAAGTCATCTTGAGCAAACCGAAGTCTTTGATAAGAAATGTTAAAGTTATTTGATAAAGGTGAAGAGGGCTGGGTCTTTGGTGGGCCGACACAGCTCTGAATGACTCTGTGCTGGTAATTCTTATAGGCTTCTTCTAAATATTCAGCTTCTCTCTCCAATTCTTTTATCCTTGTCTTGGTATTAGCTATAAATTCTAAATCAGAATCTGGTGAAGTAGTGGGTTTCAGAGTATGACACGGACTGAGAATTGTAGCATTTTCCATTCCAATATCACCAGTTACAGGTAGAGCATTTAAGAAAGCACCTTCTGTATAAATATTGCGAGGCACAGTCCTGTCACCAGTGAGGTCAATGACAGAATGACTGACCAAGGATGGTTTAGGATTCCGATACACTTCATTCTCTAGTGCTAGAAGTAATAGAAAAGTCATGGCAAAATCAGATTAACATTGTATTTTGGAAGTTTAATTTATTCTTCATCTGAACTTGTACTTTCTACGAAGAATTCCTAATTATGGCTTTTAGAAATAGAATACATAAACCTAGTTCAATTGAAAACAAAAAGTATCCCAATTAACAATTCAGTGAGATTACACTCTCTAAGGAGCAATGCACTTACGTCAAGACCAGCATCCGCTCTCACTCCATCATCCAGTCCCCCAAGCCACACTTCATTCTGCTCTGGGGAGCCCTCAACCCTCAAGAGTAAAGTTTGGAAGAAAGCACAGGGCAGTCCTCCAGAAGTGAAATGGGGCGGGGGGAATGCATGAGCAGAAGCTCTTCCAGTCACGCAGGCATCACTCAGCCAATACGTTTTGTCTTTCATTTTGAAAAGTAAATAGGGTTTTTTTTCCTGGTATTATAGAAACACAGAAGAATAAGATATTCAAGAACAAACACAAAACCAAAAGACAAACTTAACTTGCAAGTAATTTAACTTATTTTAACACATGACTTTTGAAAAAGAGAAATCTCTGCATCCATACTGAGATTAAGAGGACACAATTTTATGATGTCATAGTCCAGAAGATTCTTCTAAGTTTTGCGTACTTAAAGTATTTTTCTCTCTTCCTCGTAAATATACAACCATAATCAAGACAGAGTATCAATTATGCATGTATAGTTCAAATTTCTCATAATTCCCATTCAGTTCTCTATGTTCACATGATACTATTTGCACATTGGTGCTAAGGCTTCTAAGTGATTTCAACCAGATACTGGTGTGGCTACAAGATCTTCAGTGAATACAATAGTTCCCTTCCACCTGAAAGAATCTTTGTACTCATTTCAACATAGGGACATAATCCCTTGTACACTATACTGAAATGAGCAGTGATACACACGAGGTATGCGTGAGTCTCTGAATTTTGTTTTAATTAACACACAATACATACCACATTAAACTGAGTGTAACAAGTACAAAAGTTTTTCCAATATATTTGGGGAAATACTGAAACAAATTATATATTATACACTTCTCTTGATACTGTCAGACTTACATTAATCTTTCTAGCAAAGGATCTAACCAACCACATTTTATTTCACCAAATGCATAATTTGAGGTTATTGCATAATTTGTGCAAGAATGGGATACAGCAAAATAAAAAAGGGGCATCTCCACTGCAATTTTAAGAACAATTCTCTAGGAGTAAGCCCCACTGAACAGACCTAAGTAGGATTTCGCTAAGTTTCTCAAAGGTGTAAAAAAGAGGAGGGGGAAGAATATCAATATAATTTTGCCTTATGGTTCTTGTGGGTTCATATTAAGTTCTACACCAAAGAAATTCAAATTTATATTGAACTTTCAGAAACTGAAATACCAACAATTTCTCTGTAAGCAGCAGAATGACAAAAAGATTTAAAGGTTGGAAAGACATGAAAATGTGTTAGGAAAACATCTATCCTTAGGCTTTCTCCTGACTACCTGCCCAGACTCTTGATTTCTCAGCATTCAGCTACTGCATACACGACGCATGAATTTTCTCCATAACCATTAATAATGCTTTAACTGAGGTTTCCACAATGCCAAATAGAAGGTTCCATGTTTTCATAAGAAAGCCAAACCAAACATGCACACTTGTTGTTCTACTAAATGCCTTCTGGATTTCAGCAGAAGATGACATTAGTGGCAGACCAGAAAGGATGGACTCCAACCCACTGCACTGTATCTGCTATATGAATATCAACGATAAATGCTTCATAATGTTTGTGCACAGACTGGTACCAACAGTCTACAGACTGGCACCAGCAATTTCATGTAAATGGTGTAAATAAAGCTGGCTGTCTTTCATACAGCCAGCTTTAGATCAATATTCTTAGGTGTACATAATTCTGCAACTAATCAAGATAATAAATTCAGTTTGGAAAAAAGATCTTTGAACCTGTCTGTGTTTGCTTAAGTTGTGACTTCAGGTCTTCCACTTGTGCATTTAACTTCCTGATTGTATTTTCACATTCTGACATCTGGGCCTTTAGTTGTACACAATTATCAACCTAAAAAAAGATTTAAAAGAAAAAAAATATTTTACAAATAAGTTCAGGAAAAAATACCTAATCTACAACAGTTCGATTTTGTCAACATAGTAATAAAATATGTTTGGTCAAATAACAGTGACCTTGATTCAGAAGTGCATACATGTAGCAGCTGCCCAGTTGCATGCTGTGCCCTATATGTAGCTGCTCAATCACTGGCATGTATTTGAGTTTATCCATAAGTCTGCATGGCAATTGTGCCAATAACCTTTTAGGAAAATCAGAGGAGTTTGATCCCTTGGGGAAGAACAAAGAGATGGACTACTTCCTTTAGCAGACAGCACTGTTACTGCCAGCACCAGGGTGATCCTGTGCAGGGTTCCCATTTCAGGAGATATGAGTACAGAGGCTGCACATTGCTTTCACTGCTCAGAGTGCAAGGTCAGTTTATTTTTTAGTAGTTTTCAACCTTAATTCAGACAGAGGAAAAACATAGATGATGGGATTTATACATAAATCTATTTTGTTATTTCCCAGATGGAAAAAATACTGTTAACAAAAGGTTCTTTAACAAAGGGTACAGCTTAAAGATAAGGGTAAATATATGAAAAATGGCAGAATTTACCTCATTTTGTAATTGCTTTTCCAAGAGCTGCTTATGAGTTTCAGACTCTTCATGTTCAAGCTTTCGAGCTTGCTCTACTCTTTTCAGCTCTGCTTGAAGGACAATATATTCAGACGATGGTTGAGTCAGCTCTATAAATGTACATAATGTGGTAGGAATTTTTACTTATGATTTTACGATCCTACTATGTTAGTTAAGTCAGGCAAATTTTATCTAACAAAGAGGCATTCTGTAACAAAATAACTTTATTGTAGCATAAGCTTTCGAGAATCACAGTTCTCTTCATCAGATGCAGTAAAGTTGGTTAAGTCTTAAAGGTGCTACTGGACTCTTTTTGATTTTGCTACTACAGACTAACACGGATAACTCCTCTGGATCTGTAACAAAATACTCACCTACACCCAGTAGCGCAAGATACCATTAGAATTCAAATGGTATATATGGCTTTTAAAAGTCTTCCTAGAAGAGTAAAAGAGATAAACCCTCTTTTCTGATTCTTCATGACCTAACTATATGTTACATTGGAAGTTATATGACTTTTTTAAAAAGTCACTTACTTTGGGTCTGGACTGTGGTTTCAAGAGGGCTCTTAAGCCAGTCTCCCTCGTGCCATTTTTCCCATCAAAAACCACAAAGGGGAGAAGGCTGAAAGGCAGTCCTAAACCAATCCAGACCCTGCACACCTGGTAAGTTTTAAAAAATGCTGGGATCTCGACACAGAGATCTAAATGTATTGTGCAGTTAGGTCAATGATTAAGAATAATAACTGAGTAAGAATAAAACCCCTCAAATTCTTTTATATAAGCCTGGAACAATACAGACAGTAAACTTTTATGTAAGGCTGGGACAGTACGAATGAGCAACCTTTGTGGGATATTAAGGACTGACCAGTTCCATTAGTAGATCCCTTTAATAAAAGGGTACCCCCACTCTCCAACTCTTCTTTTGCTAAATGGCAGGATTTGTTTCTCAATCTGAGGATGTTTCTCTTCACTGAGTTAGGTATGAAGGTACACTTAAGCCTTGAAGTAATCATCATTTTGAGGCAGTGAGAGAAGACTGCTCCAAGCCTATGGTGACACTAGCTCAAATCATTACACAAGTGAAGCCTTCCTCCAGTAGAGACTGCTTTGCAGCACAGACAAACCTATCTGTTTACTATAATGAAGTCTGCTCTCTCACATTTCCACCTTTGGCATATAGAAGAAAATATTAAAAATTAACAAAAACTTAAAAACAACTACCAAAAAAGGAATAACCCTGCACTGTTTTCTTCTTTTTAAAGAGCTACATGAGCACTCTTGAGGTAAAGCAATGAGTTACATCTTTGCTGAACTTAAAAAGAAAAAATCTCAAAGTTGTCACTAGTTCTAGCCAACAGCTGCCAATGACAATCACACAGAAACAAACACATGTCATTGTTAGCAGTGTTTCATCAACGGGAAATTTTGAATGTTTTCAGTTACTCCCAGAAGCACGAATCTAATATACTAAGGGGAAAGTCAAAAGCAACAAGAGGAGTCCCTCTGTGTTTCTAAATGTGTATTATATGTGCAAGTCCTTGCTGGCAAATCCCTAGAAAAATATTAGGAAAGATTCATACTGTCTCTGAGTTGAATGTTGTCACTGCGTGCCTCCTCCAATTGTTGCTGAAGTATCTTAATCTGCACCTGAAGTTCCATTTTTTCCTCTTTTAGCAAAGGATAATCTGAAACTTCTTTCAGTTTTTCAGTCAACAACTGATTCTGCTTACTTAACAGCAAACCTTGAGCCTTGACTGACTCTAGTTCCCGCTAGGAATAAAAAAAAATCAGAAAAGTTATTAGACTATTCATGAGATAATACATTTATTCTCAAAAAATGAATGTTTCTCTGCATGTCCATGTACAAAAACATGTATACTATACTTTCACTTACCTGAAGCTCTTTTGCACATGAAATAGCTTGTTTGAATTCTTCCTTTTTTGAATCAACAGAAATTGCCTCCTCATGTAAAAACATAGCTTTTTCTAAATGATCAGAAATCAATAAAACTTTATATTAAGATACACTCTGAGAAAATGTATGGAAGTCAAACTTTTTTTCCCCTAATCAGTCACCTTTATTTTTTGTCTCTTCTTCAGAAATCTTCTTGGTTCTAGCTATGTACTCCTCCTTCAGTTCCAGCTGATACCTAGAAACAAAATAATTGCTTATTTAACTAACTGTGTAAGAGACCCATGGCACAGTGTGGTAAGCTGCAGTACTGCAGCCCAAGCTCTGCTCACGAGTCACCACCTCAGTTCGATCCTGGCAGAAGCCAGCTCAAGTTCAGGTAGTCGGCTCAAGGTTGACTCAGCCTTCCACCCTTCCAAGGCTGGTAAAGTGTAGATGACTGGGGAAGGCAATAGCAAACCACCCCATAATAAAAAGTCTGCCATGAAAGCGTTGCTGTGACGTCCCCCCATGGGTCAGTAATGACTCGGTGCTTGCACTGGGGACTACCTTTACCTGTTGTATGATCAAAGTAAACAAATCTGCAGGCTACCAAAACCTCATTACAGGTTCTTTTTTAAAAATGCTGAAGTCAGGACAGCATCTTAAATGTGAAAATTTATAATTTAGTAAAAGCTGCAACTCAACATGACAAAAGACCATCATCTACTTCAAGTTATTGCTACAAGAAAAGCTACAATGGTTCATGCTGAAAGACAAACTGATTCCTAAATTTGGAGACAAACCAACATATCTGGTATGGGAAGGAGCAAATCAGCCTGTTTATGTCTCCTGACCAAGGGCCACCACACATGTAACAAAGATCATGGGCCTCTGTCTGTACGTGAAACGTAAGTTGCTTGTCTGTGAAGTTTTGATCTGGATCAGATCAGGTCATGCAGGAAGGGAGGAGGGGGTTTAACGAACCTTTCTAGTCCTGCTTGGTTTTGCTAATTGCAACTAGTCTTGCTATAAAGGAGGGAAAGACAAGTTTTAAAGAGATTTTTTCCTTGAAAGCCACTATCAGTATAGGGAACCTTGTTTCCTCTAGAGAACTGAGTGGGACTTGAAGGGTTAAATATCTCTTCTGTCCCCACATTCCTCAAACCCCAGTTATGGTTGCATGACCAATTTACTTCTACAGACTGAGGGAGACCAGTGATCTTCTCCACGTCTTTCTCTTTTAGCCATCAATCTGCATTTAAAACTTTTGCTATCTACTGAGGAGGTTCATTAAGAAATGCCACTCACACCCTAACAGGATTCCAGGTAAAGATGTTCGAACAGCCACCAGATGCCTGCTTGTAGTAAGCAGGAAGCCAACCCCTCAATGAACTAAGTGCCTGCTAGTACTCTTCGATGCTACATGAGAGGACAACAGGGTTGCATTTGTTTGGTAGCCTCCATTTCCCAGTCACTGCTACATAGGAGGAGGAGGAATTGCAAGTGGCCTGCTAAGCAGCAATGCTGAGAACATGCAAGGGGGCTGCCATTGCCAGGCAAGCACCTCTCTCAAGCCCACTATTCTTTAGCTGCCAGAGGGCAACCACAGCAAGGAGAGGTGATGCAAGGCTCAGCCCACACCCAGGCACAATAGTCCAGCATGGCATACTCATCTGCTAAACCTGCTCCTGGCAAAGTTCACAGCATCCCCAGTTCTAAGTAACAAGGCACAGCAACGGGCTAGGTTCTTGCATTAGTCTGGTCTTCCCTGCAACAGCAGCAAATGTAGCAGGTACTTCTCTAGTATTTAAAAATGCTCAATAAAAATGCTCAATAAAATTTCAGTCCTTGGTGTAGTATATTTGTTATTTGCCTTTACAATCTGCTTTCCTAATTGTGAGGTACACACATCCTCTGAAAGAAACTAGCAGATATATTACTTCAGGAGTTCACTCTTAAGCTTCTGATCATAAGTTTCCTCAATAGTCTTCACAGCTAGCTCTCGACAACGCAGGGCATCTTCGACAGTTTTATTTTTTGATTCCTGAAGTTTCTGAGCACTGGAATAACAAAAGACAATACACAGAAAGCCACTGTAATAGGATAAAACTGGGTGACAGAAATATGCAAAACATGACGGGGAATTCTCTCTCATTACAGTGGTCCCCCTTGTTCTTTAAAGCAGCTCAGATGGGGTTCCAAGTAGCCTTGGAATCACAAACCTCTTGCTACATGACATGGCTTGTCCACATGTTCTCTCTCTTCTTCCACATGTTCTCTCTCTTCTCAGGAATGGCCAGTAAGCCTCAAAACAGCACTCTGAGTGGGGAGCAGCAAATCCAGAAAGCCAGCTTTAAAAATGGCTAGTTGTGTTCTAATGGATTGTTTTACTGTTTTAACTGCAAGCTGCCCCGAGCAGGTTTCTGGAGAGGTGGCATATAGATTTTCCAATAATACATATATGTCACAGCTGCCCAAAGCGCCTTATCACCACTAACCAAACTTTCTTGTCTGCAAATGCCAGTAAATTTTACACTTCTTAATACCTGAATTGTCAATTCAAATAAAATGGTTGAGGACACTAACATGAGGAATTCAGCAGCAACTCATTACAAATCAGCACCCTACCAAAGGTATCACACTTCCTACTGTTTTATTTGGTGTATGGTAAAGGTGCTGCCAATCACATCTGGAGCTTCAAAGGGATTGACAATTTTGACACCCCAGTCAAGAAATTTTGAGAGCCCCTTGCTCAATATCTCGATTATCTGTATTCCAAATTTTCAGTTAAAAGATGGTCCATATTCTTCTGTTTCAATGGTTTAGCAGCTCCCTCTGCTGGGTGATCAGAGAGTTTCTCTCACTTGCTATGTTACTCTCTGGCAACTTTTGAAGACCATACAGAATTAAAATTTGGAATTACTGAAGGACAATTTGCTTTATAAACATCACATTCTGGTACATATACAGCAATAATAAGAGCAAAATAATTAAAACAGGGTTAACATACCTGTAACTTATGTTCATCGAGTTCTTCTGTGCTGACACACATGGGGACTGCGCAGGCGCAGGCCAGCCGCCGGAGAATTTTCTAGAGCTTCCATGGCTCCGAAGGGGCCGTTTGTCGCGCGCCTCAGCGACCGTTTTCCCGCCCAAACGGTCACGTGATCCTCCAGCGACCAACGGCCCCTTCCCTCAGTTCTCCCTTGCCGCCGCTTGACCAACACACTTCAGCCGTAACACCTTAAAAACACCAATATCCGTTACAGCCATCACAGTATTGTGCATTGGAGTTCACAGCGGGGTAGGAGGGAGGGTTGTGTGTCAGCACAGAAGAACTCGATGAACATAAGTTACAGGTATGTTAACCCTGTTTTCATCTTCGTTCTTCTGTGCCTCCACACATGGGAGTGTACCAAGCTTCACACAATAAGGAAGGCGGGGGTGAAGTCCAACACAATTTTATTGAACAAACAAGAACAACAATAAATAGATATGCATATATACATCTATGTAAAAAACTGTGTAAGGACACATAAATATTCAATATTTACATATATACACACCCCCAGGTACATATATACACACTTTCACTCAAGGGTACCCAACAGGTACGCCAAGAAAGTCATACCAAAAAATTCCCTCAGGAAAAAAGGGAGTGTAAGACAGCCTTGGCCACAGATACATCCTGCTCCGCATTGACATCAACGGCGTAATGCCTGACAAAGGTGTCTGCAGAGGACCATGTGGCTGCTTTACAAATGTTAACCAGGGGCACCCCCCTGAGGAGTGCCGAAGAGGATGCTTGGGACCGCGTGGAGTGGGCTCTGACATGTAGCGGGCAAGCCACCCCTGCTAGGGAATAGGCCTTGCTAATGGCCGTCACAATCCACCTAGACAGGGTCTGTGAGGAAGCCCTGTTACCCTTGTCCTTGGCCCCAAAACATACAAACAGGTGAGGACTGGAGCGGAATCCCTTCGTCCTATCCAGGTAATAGGCTAGGGCCCTCTTCAAGTCTAGGGTATGGAGGGCCTTTTCCCCCTTAGAGGAGGGTTGAGGAAAGAAAGCAGGCAGTGAGATATCCTGCGAGAGGTGGAAGGCGGACACCACCTTGGGCAGGAACCCAAGGCAGGGACGCAGGACCACCTTGTTGGGATGAAACACAAGAAAGGGAGGGTCAGACCGCAGTGCAGACAGCTCACTGACCCTTCTGGCCGATGTGACGGCCACCAAGAATGCCACCTTGTAGGATAGCATATCCAAGGGGCATGTAGCCATCGGTTCAAATGGAGGCAACATGAGACGTGAGAGCACCAAGGACAGCGACCACTGAGGCACTGGCGCTGACACAGGTGGGTAAAGATTGTACATGCCCTTAAGGAACTGGCGGGATTGTGGGTGAGAAAACACCGTAGCACCCTCAACTCGGGTGTGAGCAGCTGATATCGCTGCCAGGTGGACCTTGAGGGAGGAAGCCTTCAAGCCCAGGCCACGCAAGTGGCACAAATACTCGAACACCACCCCCAAGGGACTGTTGTCAGGCACCACTCCTCTGGCAAGTGCCCAGAGCTCAAACCTGCGCCACTTGGCCGCATAAGCGCGCCTAGTGGATGGCCGACGAGCATTCAGGAGGACCCTCTGTACCTCGTCAGTAAAGCCTATCGGGGAGGAACGATCCGCCAAGCCGTTAGATGCAGCTTCCTTGGATCGTGGTGGACCAGGCTCCCGTTTAGGAGAAGGTCTTGCCGAGGGGGCAGACTCACATACGTCCGTTGGGACATCCGCAGGAGCTTCGGGAACCAAACCTGCCGTGGCCAGAAGGGGGCCACTAGAATGCAGTCCGTCCCGTCCTCCTCTATCTTGCACAAGACCCTGGGAATCAAGGGGAACGGAGGAAACATGTAGTGCAAGCCCTGCGTCCACGTAAACTGGAAGGCATCCCCAATAGAGAGGGGGTCGCTCCCTGCCCTGGAACAGAACGTGTGGGCCTTGGTGGTCGCCGCAGTGGCGAACACATCTATCACTGGATGACCCCACATCTGGAAGATCGGCCCAACGCACTCTACGTTCAGTTCCCACTCGTGTTCCAGTAAAGGGACCCTGCTGAGGGCATCTGCCCGGGCATTGTCCGACCCAGCCACGTGTATAGCACGGAGCGACACGCCGTTCTTGATAGCCCACTGCCAAGTGAGTGTGGCTTCCCGGCACAGGGCCATGGACACTGTGCCCCCCTGCTGATTCACGTAGTACATGGCAGTCGTGTTGTCCGTCTGCACCAAGACCTGACGATTTCTCAGCAGTGCTGTAAGAGACACAAGTGCGAAACGAATGGCCCTTAGTTCAAGCACATTGATATGGAGGGTCTTTTCCCTGTCAGACCAGACATCTTGCACCGACACATCACCACAGTAAGCCCCCCATCCCAACAGAGAGGCATCAGTGGTAACCGTGATGTCATGGTGTTGATACCCGAAAGGGGTCCCTCTAAACAAGTTGTCATCAGACAGCCACCAGTCCAAGGAGGAGAGGATGACCCTCGGGATAGAGAATTTGAGGGACGGAGGGTGCAGTAGAGCATCATACCTCCGCACAAACCAGTTCTGTAGAGGGCGCATACGCAGCCTAGCGAAAGGCACCACAGAGGTGGCCGCTGCCATATGCCCTAGTAAGCACTGGATAGTGCGCACAGACTGGAACCGGTTCCTTTTAAACATGGACACTAGACCCCTTAGGGACCGAGCCCTCTCCAAGGGGAGCAGGGCCTTACCCTCCACAGAGTCTAACAGTGCACCAATGTAGGACACCTTGCAGTTGGGCACCAGTTTGGATTTCTCCAAGTTCACCAGGAGCCCCAGGCGTTGGCAAGTGCTAAGTACCAAGCCAATGTCCTGCACCAGCCTAGACTCTGATTCAGCCACGATGAGCCAGTCATCGAGGTACGGAAAGATGGTACAGCCTTCTTCCCGTAGGAAGGAAACCACAGGGGCCACACATTTAGTGAACACTCGTGGGGCAGTGGACAGGCCAAAGGGGAGCACCTTATACCGGAAAACCCGTTGCCGGTAAACAAAGCTCAGGTACTTCCTGTGCTCCTTCCGTATGCCCACGTGAAAGTATGCGTCTTTTAAGTCAAGAACCGCAAACCAATCCCCCTGTTTTAGCAAGGCGATCACAGCCGCCAACGTTACCATTTTGAATTTGGTCACCTTGAGGAAGGCATTAAGGCCCCTCAGATCTAAGATGGGACGTAAGCCCCCATCCTTCTTAGGGACCAGGAAGAACCTAGAGAAGAATCCCTTTACAGAGTCCTCATAGGGCAATTCTTCCACAGCACCCTTGGCCAAGAGCGACACGATCTCCGCATCCAGCTCGGCCATAGTGTTATTGACAGCTGTCAGGGGTGAACTGCATCTAGGCAGCTCAACGAACTCCAGCCCGTATCCCAGTTCAACAATAGTTAAGACCCATGAGTCAGATGTTATTGACTCCCACTCAGAGAGGAGTGGACTAAGTCTGTCCGAAAAGTTCGGGGATACGGCTGGCGTGACCCGTCAGTACTGCCTCCCGGTGCCCTGCTGATCCTTCTGCTGGGCCGGTTGTTGTGCCGGACGAGGCTTGAAGGGCCGACGCCTCCTCTGCTGTTGTGCGGGAGGGTAGGGCCGCTGTTGGTAGGCAGGATACTGCTGGTAGCCCGGCCGCTGTTGATGGTATCTGCCCTGGTAATGGTAAGGGCCAGATCGGGGAGCGTACCGTGACCTGGAGGAGGGCTTGTCCGTTGGAGCCAGACCCAAAGACCGCGCCGTCTGCCGGTCCTCCTTCTTTTTCTTCAGGGTCTCGTCGGTCGCTTTGGAAAAGAGCGAGTCCCCCTCAAATGGCATGCTCTCCACTCTGGAACGCACCTCTTGGGACAGGGCCGTAGACCGCAACCAGGAGTGGCGCCTGAGGACCACCGCCGAAGCCATCCCTCTAGCAGCAGTGTCAGCAGCGTGGCTTCCAGCGTTCATCTGCTGCTTAGACAGCCTCACAGCCTCTGTCTGCAGCAGGGACACCACAGCCTTCTGCTCAGGAGGGAGGTCTCGTGTATAGGATGCCAACTTCTCCCAGAGGTACAGCTGGTACCCTGCCATGATGGTCTGATAGTTGGCAATCCTCAGACCCAGGGAAGAAACAATGTACTGGCGCCTGCCCATGGCATCCAGTTTCTTGCCCTCCTTATCGGCAGGTACCGAGGAGTGACCCGATCGCCTGGGGTTGAACTCCTCTGTGACCAAGGAGGAAGGTGGAGGGTGTTTCACCAGCGCCGGCCAGGTACCCTGCTTGATCTTGTAGAGCTGCTCAATCCTCTTGGATGTTGGAGGTTGATCGCAGGGCACCTGCCATACCTTCTCCACGATTTCCTCAAGACCCTCGAGCATGGGGAAGCCAACGTATGCCGGGTTGTCTCCGTAAATGCGTTTGAGGAGCTTGTCCTTGGTCTGGGGAACTGCCGAGGAGATGTCCATCTCGAGAGCCTTGGCCATCCTTGCCATCTGGTCGGCGTAGATGCGGAGGTCCTCGAATGGCGAGTCCGCAGATGGTACCAGCTCCTCAGCTGGCGATGGTTCGGACCAGGACTCCGACTGGTAGCCGCCAAAGCTCTCCACATCCTCCTCATCGGAACCGAGCTGGGATTCCGGAACCTGGTGCGGAGGGGGAGCCCACGTCGACCTCGATGTCGAAGGCCTCGGTTCCGACACGGAGAAACCCGCAGGTGCCCCTTCCCACTGGCAATGGTATGGCGAAGGGAGGTAGGAGGCCTGTCGATGTCGGGACGCAGTGGACCGGGCCGATCGGACACTGTCCCCAGACCGACGTCGCTCACGACCGGCAGCTGGTGAAGATGGACGGGCAGGGGAAGGACGGCTCCGACGAGGAGACGGGCTCGGTTCCAGCCTCGGCGACCGAAGAGCAGGCGATGTTCGGATCCGACGGCGCGGGCTCGGCTCCGGTCCCGAAGAGAATTCTGCGGGCACCGTTTCGAAGGCCATCGGATCCGGCACCGGCACGGAGATGTCTTCTGGCTCCGGGGAATCCAGATGAGGGGAAGGCGTGTGAGGAAGCACGATGACCTCTTCCTGGGGAGCGGGATGCGGCGACCGGTGATGTTTGGTCTTCTTCTTCTTCTTCGCCGGTTCCGAAGAAGACCTCGGAACCGACGCGCTCCTCGCCTTCGAAGGGGACCTCGGCCTCGGTCTCTTAGGTTTTACCGGAATCGACCCGGTCGTCGGTTCCGATCGGGGACTCGGTAGACGGATCCTCGGTTCCGATGTCGGTCTCGGATCCGACCTGGTGGAAGATGCGCTACGGGGCGGCCGCACCGGTCCCTGCGCTGGAGAGGCCGCTCTCGACGCCGAGGCACTCGGGGGACGCGGTTTCGACCCCGACCTCGCGGAGGCCACTGAGCCAGCTCTGGAATGCCGTTCGGCAGAGGGGCTAGGGCCGGCCTTGGAGGAGGGCAACGGGGCGCCTCCGGACATGACCTTCTGCCACAGGGAGGAGTTAAGACGGGCCTTGCGCTCCTGTCGGGCCTTGCTGGTGAAGCCCTGGCAAATCTTACAGGCCGTTACATTATGGGTCTCCCCCAAACAGAACAGGCACAGTTCATGGCCATCGGTCTTGGCCATTTTAGTGTGGCATTGGAGGCAATGCTTGAAGAGAGCCTTTGAGGCCATCTTCAGGGGCACGCGAAAGGAAGGTCAAAAACAGTCCGAGTCAAATTACCGAGTCCACAACAAAGTCCAAACGAGATCCGAAGAATAGTCGAGGTCACGAAGTCCGAAGTCAAAAGCCAAGCAATCAGTCAGAATAAAGCACGAAGCACAAAAGCACAGAGCAACGAAGCTCACGTTCTCTCCAAGCGGCGGCAAGAAGAGAACTGAGGGAAGGGGCCGTTGGTCGCTGGAGGATCACGTGACCGTTTGGGCGGGAAAACGGTCGCTGAGGCGCGCGACAAACGGCCCCTTCGGAGCCATGGAAGCTCTAGAAAATTCTCCGGCGGCTGGCCTGCGCCTGCGCAGTCCCCATGTGTGGAGGCACAGAAGAACGAAGATGAACATACAGTGCCATCAAAATCTAGACGGTCAAGAAATTACAACACAACCTCTCTCAATGAGAAGATGATAGGGAATGAACTGTTGCAAGAAATGCTTCAGCTGATGTAACATTTAGTAAAATCAAAGCAATTTCACATAAACTTAAGCACTGTCAAAAATGAGACTTTCCCAAACCAAGCACTTCCATGTTTAGCAACTCACAGATCAAAAGCTTCCATTCTCTGCTTCAGTTCTGCCTCTCGACTTCTTATCGTTTCAATATCTTTCAGTAGACTTTGTCTTTGTAAATAAATCTCTCTGGCATCAATCTATTATAAAAACATTTTTATTATATGTCACCCAAAAAGCAGCAGCAGAAAAATCCGTATGATCTTGAGAAGCTCTGTTTAGTCATAAAGGGCTAGCATATAAGTTTGTTGCTGTAACTATACACTGGTACAGAATCCATACATCAAGCAGTTTGCTGATAGCTCTAACTACCATTAGAGTATCAAACAGAATGGACTCCAGAAAACAGGGTTATTGGGCACAGCTGTGGGCATACAGAAATTTTTATTAAAAAACTGGCTAAAAAAATGTAGGGAATGAAAATATGTTCCCGCTTCATCTAATGCAGCATCCTGCATACTTACCTACTGCAAGTGAGTAACAGTGACAACATTTTCCCTAAACTAACAGTGCAGTCCTAAGCAGAGTTGCTCCAGTCTAAGCTCACTGAAACTGATGGGTTTAGACTGGAGTAACTCTCCTTAGGACTGTACTGTAAGTTGATGTTTAGGAGCAAACTAGTAAACACACATAGTTAAAACAATGTAATTGGGTGTACAAGCAGTGTAGAGGTAGGTAAAGCAGAGATCATGAGAACACAACCACATTTTTTTTTTACAAAGACCTTGAACTTACTCTGTCTTTGCTGAGTATCCACCTTAGAAGTAACATTCACTGCATGGTGAATTGTGACTTTGATGCCTGTCCTTCCCTATGCAAACCCATTCATGGGCTGAGATGTGTATGAACTAGGTTATACTGGCACCCATGTTAAGTCATTACCAATATGTTTATTTATTTTATTGGATTTATATCCCACCTTTCCCGCAAGCGGGCTCAGGGCAGGTCACAAGATCATAAAAACCACAATTTAAAACACAATAAATAACAGTTAAAATCATAAGAACAAAATCAGCACGTCTTTAAAAAATGGAGCAGAACAAAGCAAAACAGGCAAAGGCCCAGCAGGATAGTTTGGCAGCTCCTCAACCACTCTCATAGGCCTGGCACAACATCTCCATTTTACAGGCCCAGCGGAACTATAATAAGCCCCGCAGGGTCTGGGTCTCAACTTGGAGAGCATTCCACCAGGCTGGAGGCCTCACCCCTGGTCGAGGCCAAGCAAACATCCTTGGGGCCAGGGACCACCAGCAGATGTTGATCTGCAGAGCATAATGCCCTCTGGGAAACCTACAGGGAGAGACGATCCTGAAGATAGGTAGATCCCAGTCCATTAAGGGCCTTAAAGGTTAACACCGACATCTTGAATTTCCAGTATGGCTGTTAGTGGTGGACCAACCAACCATCTCTGAACTGAAAGACAGTAGAACCCACTAGCATTCCACTTAGTAACAACATCTGAACATTACCTCTTGCTGCTTCTGAAGCCTTTCAATGGCATTTCTTTCACGTATGGTTAGAGCTTCTGCCTTGGCTTGGTGAGTTTTTTCAAACTCTCTGCGAAGTTCAGAGATTTCTTTCTGGGATCGTGTTCTTTCATCCATTTTCATTTTAGATATTTCAACCTCTTTAAAGTGATGTAACTGTTACATTTAAAATAAAATTATAAATTTCAACTTTGTTAAGCAAAAAAGGTTAGCTTGCACCTTAACGGTGGTTTCAAACTTAAAAGACTCCAAACTAAAGATCTGACTAATTCAAAATATGAAATTCAGACCTTCTCCCTCTTTGGCTTCACTACTCTTAGCCACCAGAGATGGCAGTCAGATCAGCACCACACATACATTTCTTACCCTGAGCAATACCCACATGAATTTTCTCCCAACATCATCTCTATTCTCACTTCCCTCCCATTGCCCTTCTCTGATTTCTTCCTTGGAGTCAGTATCTACGGCTCACACTTTTTACTTTACTGCTTATTCTGTTCTTCTACCTTCAGCGATTAAGCAATCCTAAGAAAAGTTACACCGTTCTAAGCCCTCTAATTTCAATGGGTTTACATGGGACAACTCTGCTTAGGAAGGCACTGCTCTCTTCCCAGCCTGTCCAGCATCCTTCTCCCTAATCACTAACCAATGGGAAAACTTAACAAGTTGTTACCAAGTGTTAAAAACCTAAATCTACCTGGGAAGATATTAGTGTGCTGGCAAATGAAACAGAGAGAAGCACTGTACTGTATTTGGCCAAATGCACTGGGAGTAACTCTTGGTCACATGGCAACAAGCCTCACAATCCAAACAAAATTGTCTGCTATGTTACTGTTCCCCTAATGTAGGCTGCCCTGCCCATATAAAGTTTCTGTCTATCCTCTTTGCTTTCTCGCTGCTCTCTTCCTCAGCTTCTCATCTTTACTCATATATTTATCTCCAGGTTCCCTTTTTCTGCAGCCACACTGCCTCTAGGCAACCTGCACTCCCAAGGAAGTGCTTTGACTCAGCTTCACAACCTATCAGAGTGCACAAACAAAACAAGACTTGCTGTACTTTTTCTTCCATGGATTTAGTACAGTTTATGCAATACAAGGAAAAATGTACTGGTCAATTATTTGACCACTAAATCAGTACTATATTTTTGTCTTTTCTCTTCCCCTTCACTTTAGGTGAGTTGTCCTCATTTTAAAAAACAATTAAGGCACCATATGAACATTCATTTAAATGTACATTCTCCCTCCCTTTCTTTTTAACAATTCAAAATCTTTGGAGTGGGTGAAATGAAAAGGGGCATTTGCAAACTAGTAAGTTAATATTCTTGCAATTCATAGCGAAAATAATACCTAAGTTAAATAAATGTTCACCCCCTGCTTTTATTATTATTCTTTTGTATACTTTGGGGGACAAAGTAAATTTTATAGAAACAAACAAACACATGTAAAATCTTACGGTCATATAAGATTTCTGTAATGAAATTACCCATCTTTCCCCTTCCACTTCTCTGACCTTTTGAGACATTTCCACTTGGAGCTGGTCTTCTATTTCTTTTCGGTATTCAGCAAGCTTTACTTCTAAAGACTCAAATATGTGGCGTTGAGGATACTTGTCAAACTGCTCATCAATCAGTTGAAGTTTCTCAGCTATGGAAAAATGTAACAACATCCCATTGAATGTGATTAAATTTAAACGTTTTCCTCATGCTATTTCTGACTGGTGGTACTCTTCTTTTTTACAAGGGTTACTGATCTATCTTACTTTTACTGAAAGGGCTTCCAAGAAATTATTAAAAGTAGTAGCAAAATAGTAGAAAGGCCACAAAAAAGCTGGTATGTGGTGCATACAGAAAGACAGAAAAGCTTATGTCTGGCAACTGAATCCTTGGCTCCAGTTTAGCTTCCTGCCTAGCTTGCATCTGAGCATGCTAGTCTATGGCCCGGTCTACACAAAGGAGCTTAGTATGTTCCTGCCTGGCATTGTGTCCCCCTCCTCCTTCTCTCAGAGCTCTAGAGGTTCTAAATCCCATGAGCTGCTGCTAACAAACTAACAGTGAAATCCTAAACAGAGTTATTCTAGTCTAAGACCACTGATTTTCATGGGCTTAGACTGGAGTAACTCTGCTTAAGATTTCACTGTAAGAGAAGTTATAAGCACCATTATCTGTGATCATATGGACAATATCACTCTAGTCTTGTTCCACCTACATTGGCTCCCGATTAGCTTCTGGGCCTAACTCAACAGGCTGGTTTTGACCTTTAAAGCCATATACAGCTTGGGACCAACATCCCTTAAGGTCTGCCTACTCCCACATGATCCATGGTAGTCATCTTCAGGGGACTGTCTTTGGGTACCCTTGCTGTCTGAGGATAGATCAGGGGCAACCTAAGAAAGAGCCTTCTCAGTTGTGACACCAAAATTACAGAATTACTTCCCTTAGGAAATCTGTCTGTCCCCCTCTATCATCTTCTGCTAGCAGGCGACAATGGACCTATTTTTATCAGTGTTCTTTCACTTAGCCTCCTTCCTGTATGTTTTTTTACCTGTTATGTGTTTTTACTTAATTGTTGCTTTTAATTGTTTTTATACTTTGTATTTTAAAAGCTTGTTTTGATAGTTTTGATTGTTCACTGCCTTGGGACTCTAAGCTGCATGGAAAGATGGCATTAAAATGTTTTAAATAATAATACATTTTGAAAGAACTACAGACACACAAAAAGCTAGTCAGTTGCCATTCTTTCTGACTGCTTGGAATCAGACCTTTATGCCAAGATACTAAAAGCCGCATTCCTAGGAGCATACTGCAAATGTTCTAACTGCCACAAACTTAAAAGATCACATGAAATCATTATAGTGTCCTTGATAGGAATTCCTGAAGTAGCATGCTATCAACTCGTCTGCATACTGCATACTGAAATGCCTATAAATGTGAAAACAGAAATCTCCCAATGATGACTACATCATCTAAGTTAGATCTAAGTCCTATCCTACAATCTAACAGCTGTCATCCTGTCCTTCATTCTGTATACAGTCCCTTTGTATTGGTGCTGGATTGTTTATTCATCCTGTGAGCGCTCTTGATGTTCCCCTACTGAACTATACTGTCTGCCCTATTCAACATTGAAGAAGGATTGTTACATCTTGGCACAAGAGAGAGTTCTTGAGATAAAGCCAGAAGAAGGAGGGCTGTTGCAGGCCGTGTATGGGGATGGTTTCATGTATGCCGCATGTTGTTATTTTGTGTTTCTCTTGTATGTAACAGAACAGAGAGTGCGTGTTCCATTTGTCCCAGATCCTTGAGGTTGTCTACATATACCTAGTCTGCACAAGCTCTTTGCACTGCAGTATATTTATAAACGGTCACACACACACCCATTTTTCCAAGGAAATGCCAGCAGAATTTTTCAATTTTACTATTTTGTCTCACAAGCATTAGCTGACAAATATATTGAAGCCAAACAAAAAGGTACAGTAACTACACTTACCGAGAGATTCTTCATAAGATGGTATGGAACCTGTCTGAGTTCCTGTGTTACATGCCTCCTTACAGAGATTATGCTCTACCAGTTCCATTAGAACCTGTACAAGAAAACCTTAGAGAGGCCCTATTATCACATATTTCTTCTGCAACAAATCAGTTTTTCAAACCTCAACAGGAGCAATAAATACTATTTTGCAACAAGAAAAAACTGCTAATTACCAAAGCTCAACAAATCTAAACAAAAAGTATTTCAGAATCTCTGTACATGAGATGCCTGGGTGCGTGTTCATCAAATGCCAGGAGACGCAATGTTAGCTGGGAAGCGTAGTTTTAAAAGACAGAGCCAGTGGAAATTGCTCTGGAGGGGACAGATTTTCTCATAGCCCTCTGCCACCTCTGGAGTGCTTGACTGTTTCCCCTTCCAGAGCCTTTGCCCTGCCACTCTCACTGCTTAAAACTTTGAATTAACTGAGCCTTGGCAGGGCAAAGGCTCCAGAAGGGGAGACAGCCTGGCATGCCAGAGGTGGCTGAGGACTGTGAAAGAATCTGTCCCCGCTGGAGCGATCTCCGCTGGCTCCGCTGACACATGAAGAACATGTCAGAAGTTGTGTGGAGAGACTCATACTGCATGCAAATAAGTTATGAAAAACTATGCTTTTTTGCACCATTCCATCACTTTCAAGGCATTTCTCCAGACAGCAATTGGCCTCTAGCACTAAGGCATGCCACAGTGAAAACAACCATGAAGTCAATTGCCAAATTTCATTTCATTTCATTTATTGGAGGCTCAGAGCGGATAACATACAGATTAAAGTAATACAACATATAATAACAATTAAAAATGTATAACATTATATACAATATAAACAATTAAAAACAGGTAGCAGCAACAACATAGTTGTGATCCCACAACCCTCCTTTGGCAGTGCTTATAAGTACAGTCCTGCACATAATCATCATGGGTCCAGGGCGACAAATAGCAACAGCAGCAAAGGCAGAGCCCAGGAGGGCGAGAGTGTTCCCCCTCCCCAGTGGGAGGTCAAAGAGGCCTAGTCGCCTCAACCATCAAAAGTCTAAGGAACATCTCCATCTTGCAGGCCCCTGCAGAATGATGATAAATCCCACTGGGCCTGAGTTTTTGGGGCCAGGGCTGAAAAGACCCGGGCTATGGTTGAGGCAAGACGGACCTCCTTGGGGCTAGGGACCACCAGTTAAGTGTTTTCCTGGTGAGCGAAGTGCTCTCCGGGGGATACAGGGTTAAGAGGTGGTCCCGCAAATATGTTGGTCCCAATCCGCTAAGGCCTTTAAAAGTCAACAGCAAAACCTTGAACCTGATCCAGAACTCCACTGGGAGCCAGCACAGCTGGCACAACACAGGTATCACATGTGACTGGAACGGAGTCCCAGTCAAAAGATGTGCTGCTGCGTTCTGGACCAGTTGCAACTTTTGAACCAGGCCCCAGGTCAGCCCAGTGTAGAGCGAGTTACAGTAATCCAACCTGGAGGTGACTGTTGCATGGATCACTGTCACTAGTTCGCGGGAAGAGAGGTAGGGGGCAAGCTGCCTGACCTGGTGAAGATAGTAAAATACTGATCTGGCAAGCGCCATGATCTGAGCCTCCATTGATAAGGAGGCATCTAAGACAACACCCAGGTTCCTTACCGATGAAGCAGGTGCAAGAGGCGCCCCATCAAAAGATGGGAGCCAGAACTCTGCACTTGACAGCCCACAACCCAGATACAGGACATCCATCTTTATTGGATTCAATTTCAGCCTGCTCTGCTTTAACTATCCAGTCACGGCCTTCAAAGATGCATCTATAGTTTCTTTGGATTGATGCCTGCAAAGTCGGGGGGGGGGCAGGGTTGTTTGCTAACTGTTTAAGTACAGTAAAACCATACCTTTTGCATTGTCCTTTTGAGAGGCTGAAATCTGTAGAAAGAAAGCAAAGAGAATATTTTTAGCCAACTTTATTCAGCTTTTAAAATAGATCAGATTTTCAAAAACAAGATTATTTTACCAGTGTTTTGTAAAGGCCAGTCTGAGGATTGATTCTCATCAGCTGCAGCAGATCTTGAATAGTAAGAAGCTTTGTAAGAAAACAAAAAGAAAGGCATTGTTTATCTCTTATCCACAGCTATATACTTTATAATTAAAAAGCAAAATTTGAAAAGTTAGAGCAACACAACCAACTGTATCACTGGACAAGGACAGTGCTTCTCCATCTAAATCTTTTCTACTGATGACAGGAATCTAAACCTACAACTACTAATCCCTATTCTCATATACTGGTCCACATCTTAATTCTAAAAAACTTGATCCCCATATCCTTACAAGCCTCCATACATGGCAAACACTTGGATGGATGTTCAACATCTGACAAGGCTAATGCTCAAGTCAAAATTCTTGCTGGTGCTCCCCTAACTACAAGCAGAAATGCATTTTAAAGGGAACTGACCGGGTGCAACAATCTATTTCAACTGCTGCGGTGGCTAATTCTCCGCTGCATGGTAATTTGGTATGCTCGTCATATCCTCAATAGGCAATGCACAACCGAGCCTACACAGAGAACTGTATCTGACCTGCACTTGCCTGTGATGTCATATTCCTGTATAGACACCGTCCTGGCAAAAGTGGGTCTCCTATCTCCGGCTACTACCAAGTCAACAAGCTACTCAAGTCAACACATTTTTTTTCCACTATCACTATTATTATACAGACAATATAGCTTTGTTTAAGCACAAAGCATACTTTCATATATCCTTCAGAAGAGGCCCATGCTTACTTTATCCTTTTCTAGCCCACTTTCTGGATAGAAGACAGATAGTGAATATTCATATCCACATCTGTGCAGGTGATCTGCCACCAGACTGTTGGAAGCACCAATTAACAATGAACTGCAGTCAGTAGAAACAGTTTGTAGCTGAATTTTTCCACTTAAAACTGGATTCATTAGCTCATGTATGAGCTGGTTTCGGAGCTGAGTCTGCAAAAGAGGGAAAGGGGTAGACTTTGACAAGGTGTATTTAACATTAAAATTGTGCTGTAAGTGGCCCAATAATGCATGTAAAGGAAGACTGGACTTTTATGAAACTTGACAGCCTGTTTACAATAAAGATCTATAATATTTCCAAATGTATCTAGAAACACTGTACAGTTGAGCAATCTTGGAACAATACATGCAAGAATGTTTAGGACTCTTGAGTAGACTGAGGCCCTGATCGAGAGAAACCTCAGGCAGAAATTTACAAATATACAGAAGATTTTGTTTACTTATCACAAACAGCACCTAGCAAATTCCAACTTTCCTTTCTGAATCCCACCAAGCTTAAAAAGCGAAGTGCAGTATAGAATGTTTAATTTGCAAGCAAGGAGGACACAGACAGAAAATGAAGAAATATTTTAAATAATAAAATGAAGATCATTCAGGATTTGCATTGAATATTTGTCAAGAGTCAAATTTTAAAATTTGGTTACATTCATTTTTAGATGGGTAAAGAAAAATAATCTGAATTCAGAATATACAAATGTTATCCAAAATTTATTTTCTTTTCAATTTGATTTCTATTAGGCAAAATTAAAAGGACTATATTTTCCAAATCAAAAAAGTTTATTCCAGATTACAACTAATAACTAATGAATTCTATATATTCATTGGTTTACCTCACATAAATGTACCTGATAAGAAAGGTGCACACCGTTTGCTCTGAGCCACTGAGAGAAGGCCTTCTTTCAAAGTTGGAGATTTCGGCCTAAACCATGGACTGACCATTACCTGTTGAAGTCAAGGGTGAACATAGCCCTCATAGCCCACAAAATGGGCAGTCCAACTAAAATGGTCCGCCTATGAAGGCTCACAGACCCTTCTGGATTCCAAAACATGTTGGGGGATTTTAGAACTCCAAACTCAAGCTCTATTGAGGCTGTGGTGAAAGCATGGAATCTGAAGCTCCTTGAAACAAGATTGCTCCTTGCTGACCCCTCTCTCCCTTGCAGCAGAAACCAGCCCTGTGATTCACCACAGAGCTGGGTGACCTAAAGAGATATCTGGAAAGATGTTAGCGGAAAACTTGCGCTGAATCTAATAGAAATGCTGGACCCTTGACCATCCTGGCTACTAAAATCTTGTAAAGACCACTTAAAAGAGCCCCTGATGTCTATCATAAATTAGTCACTAACTCAAGGCCCCTTCCCTCAGCCTTTCAAAGAGGCAGTCATCAGCCCACTAATTAAAAAACCATTCTGAGTCAAAAATGATGTAGTCAATTATCGCCCAGTCTCTAATCCACCCTCTCTGAGCAAAGTAGTTGAGAGAGCAGTAGCTGACCAACTCCAGGCCTTCTTGGATAACTTTGGTGCTTTAGACCCTTTTCAGTCTGGTTTTAAGACAGACCATGGGATAGCTATGGCTCTGGTGGCTCTAGATGATTACCTCAGCCTGAATGTCAACCAAGGCCATGCTTCATGGTTGCTCCTCCTGGATCTATCTGCAGCCTTCAACACAGTAAACCATGCCATCCTGCTAAGGCATCTGGAGGCAGAAGTAGGTATCAGGGGATGTGCCTTGGACTGGTTCAAATCATTCTTCATGGGACATACTCAGAGGGTTGCTAATGGAAACCAGTCACCCTTAGTGTGGGAATTATCATGTGGGGTTCCACAAGGCACAAACGTATCCAGCATGTTATTCAACCTCTATGTGAAGCCTTTAGAATTCATTCATAGCTATGGAATTGGGTATCAATATGCAGGTGACACCCAACTGTATCTTGCTATCAAAATCCCCTGGCGATGCAATAGAGGTACTGAGTAGCTGCTTGTCAGCTGTTGTCAAATGGCTGAAAGCAAACAAATTGCAATTATACCCAGACAAGATATAAGTGATGCTGGTTGGAAAAGCAGAGATCTTGAAGGGCATTTTGCTTCAGATGGGGTTCAGTTGACCCAGGCTGACTCATTTAAGAGCCTAGGAGTTATACTGAATCTAGCAATGCTGCTAGAGAAGCAAGTAAAAACAGTTGTAAACAAAGCCTTCTCATAACTCAGAGTAGCCTGTAAGATGGTCCCCTATCCTGACATGGCTGATCTGGCCACCTGGATTCATGGCACAGTAACATCGAGACTAGACTACTGTAATATACTCTACATTGGCCCCTCTAAGTTGACTGGGAGACCCATCTGATGCAGAACACTGCAGCTCATTTACTCTCAGGAACTAAATGGAGTATACACATCACCCCCATTTTGCAGTTACTCCATTGGCTTCCCATCAATTACTGGGCTCAATTCAAAGTCATGACTATGAATTTTAAAGTCCTTCATGACCTTGGTCCCTCACATTTGTGAGACCACCTCTTCCCCTATATTCCAACACAGCGGCTTTGCTCATCTGGACAGGGACTTCTGCAGATATTGTGCAATAGCCATCTGTACAAGTGTTTTCACTGTGGTAGCCCCTACCTCATGGAATGGCCTGACTGAGGAGGTCATGAAAGCTCCCACTCGCTTGGCTTTCTGCAAACTATCCAAGACAGGGATCCAGAGGAGTCAGCTGTGTTAGTCTGTAGTAGCAAAATAGTAAAGACTCCAGTAGCACTTTTAAGTCTAACCAACTTTACTGTAGCATAAGCTTTCGAGAACCACAGTTCTCTTAGTCAGATGCAGCAAGACAAATGCATTGGTAGGGACAGGGACTATTCGCTACTCTGTTGGATACTATCTCCTGATGTAGTCATGTGCCTGCTAGGGAATTTCCTCATTGCAAAACATGCCATATAAATTAGTTATGCTTTGTTTCATAGATTTTACATCTATGCTTGGCTTTATGCTTATTTTCCAAATCTTCTGCTACCATACCCTATTGTATCTCTTTCCCTGACTGTCCTGTTGTTCATTCTGTACATTGCTCAGTTAATATCCTAACTTTTAAGATTACACTGTATTTTCATTTGCACTGTGTAAGTTCCCTTGGATTTCAGTGAGAAAGTCAGACTATGGAGGAGGAGCAGTAGCAACAGTAGCATTAGAATGTGTGTGCTCTTGCTATGGCTATTTGCATTTTTCAAATTTCTAACATGAGAGCTGAAGGTATTCTGCTGAAGGCAGTTTTCATTAAAAAGTTTAAAGTATTAACAATTTCTTACAAATAAAAAATAAGTTCCAATTCATTTTACAGATGACCAGCTTCACCAGTTTCAGTCTAATTTAAATCAAATACCTTCAGTGTGTCCAGAACACCTCGGTTCTTAAATGTCTGATACAGTCTTTTCCGAAGTTCATCTTGTGACAGAGACTTAAATTCAGGTGAAGACATTGAGATCTACAAACACACCAAAAATCTACAGTGATATATTTGAACAGAAAGGTTATGCTAGATTTAATATTTTATTCTCACATTGCAGATTGAAAGGTTAATTTTTAGAATTTAATTAAAAATCTTAAGTGATTTTTAGCAAGCAGGAGGATACTGAACATGCATAAGATGGCAAAAAGTTTTAGCAGAATGTGGATTATTCACCAACAGATAACCTACTAAAATAAAGGAGAAGAAATTTTAGCTTTAACATTAAAACAATATTACTGGATTTACAGAAGCATATTATTCTACAGAAGTAAGAAAATATACACAGAATTGGGAGAGGGACACAAGTTACTTTCCTATGTTCTCCTCAGAAACTTGCAAATCCTGAAGCCCCAAAACTGCAAAAGCATTAGAGAGCTAGAGATTTGTCATTGTTAATGTTTCTGTAACTAAGCTCTTGCAGTTACAATGAAGTTTGAAGATGTCAGTACTATGCAGCATATCTTAAGGAATGGGACTCTTAAAAGAGATTTGGCAAGTATAAAAGATTAGTGAATAGGGAGGGACGAAATAAAAAATGTATCATAATTAAAGCCATTTTATTGTATCAATGACTTAATGCGTTTCCGATGCTTCAAAAAACGAGGTCCTCTTGAAGTGATGAATGACCTAGGGTGTCATTTAAACTTAAAGCATAAAATCTAGAGACGCTGAAAGAGCTCCGCATGAATTAGCACACCAACACAGATCTGGTTCTCCATTTATAGAGGAAGAATTAACACCTGCGGCCAACACCACAGAACAGCATCTCAGCAGACGTCTAGAACAGTAAACGAAAACGTGCCAGTAATCATACATAAGGTTGAGCCCATCTCCCTAAATCCCCCTTCCCTCGGGGTTTGGGAGAACCCTCAAAAAAGGGGCCAATGCTCAGTACCGGTGATTTCCGTCACACACACACACACACACCCTGTGGTTTAGAAGATGATAAAATATCTGCCGTGGCAAACACAAGCTTACGATTTCCGAGGCTGGGTTGAGATTACCTGTATCTAGAAGGCAGCCCGAGCGAAGCGCTTGCTCTCAGCTACAGGAGAAGTCGCTGCAACTCTCCGCCTCCCCCCCCCCCCCCGATTCCGAGAGCATCCGGAGTGTTTCGGGACAGCCCTGAAGGCGGATTCTCGGGCCCTCCCACTTTGCGGACTCTAATTCGGGCAACCAGTGGGGCAGGCACCGAGACGCAGCCAGAAGACACCACACGAACCCACAACAGAGAAACCTCTCTACATTGTCCAACGCTCAACCGCCGCGCCTGAAACCCCGCCCACCACAGCGCCAACGATTGTTGGCCCGTTCCTATTGTTACCGCCCATCAAACGCGCGGTTTGCATCGTAATTCTCGCGAGAACCCTGGGTTTCCTGCCTCTTTCACCAGTCTCGGTTTTTAACCCGTGTGGGTTTGTTTGGGTTTTCAGCCGGGCGTAGTGACGACATTAAGCTGCGCCGGAAAGACTGCATAGTGTGGCCTTCCTTGGTTGGGACAGAGGTAAGCGCTTCTTCTCAGTCCAGTTAGAGCCCCTTCGAGGGGGGTAGAACTTTATTCCTTCCTAATAGCAGAAGTGCAACCGGGCACAAGGAAGGGCTATCCGCTGGGGGCTCTCCTTGTTCTCCCCTGCCGTAGTGTAATCCCTGTCAAATAGCAGAGGCTATCGAAAGGGCAAGCTTATTTGAAATAACAGAACATCCTTAAACCGCCTGCATGTGGTGGTACTGGAGAACTGAAGGTCATGGCAGAGACGTAGCCGAATATGAGCAGAGATTAGGGGTGGGGGGATTATGCTGTGGAGGACTACAGGGCCCTAATCTTTTTTTAAGGCACCGGTGTGTAGTTATCCATGAAGTGGAAGTGAAAAAACAAGACACTTTAAAATGTTTCTAGCTTTGAAACCAGGTGACTTTCAATAGGATTTTTTTTAAAAAATGTGTTAGTTTGAAATAGACAAAAAGATAGTTTATTGATGATAATAACCAAGTAATGTCTTTTATTTGGACAGGCCAGCATACTACAAGACAATGAGCACAAGCTTTCATTTTCCCTCCAAACACTCCAAATTCGATATTAAGTTCATCTTGGCAGGTCCTATAAATTATTGTTTCAAATAGCTGTCACAACATCGTCATATGTAGCTCTAACACTACTTATCTCTCTGGAATAATGATGGTCAATAATAATTTATGCAGATAATACTTAATAGGCTTAAAGAACAAAAAGATATATCTAGGATCTATATGAGGGGAATAGAGATGTAAAAATTTTGGAAAATCTTGTAGTCATGAGGGAAAGAACACCAGGAAAAGTAGGGGAAATCAAAATATGTGCAATAATGTTTCATCAAACCTAAGCTGCTTTCACCACTTTAACAATGTATCATTTATAATTTAACATATAACACTGAGCTACCTGATATATTCATAAAGTATAAATGCCTTAGAACAACAAGCTCCTGCATTAGATGCTACTTTAGCACATGTCTCTTGCCATCAGAAAAGTATGAAAAATGCAAGTTGAGAGTGTTTTGTATTAAAAATACCAAAGTATTATTTGGGCTGAAACATTCACTGAAACTGCGGACAAAGCTTCAACAATAAACATATCATTGACAATACTAACTTCACCTTCTGCAAGACAATGAAATGTATGTTTTCCAGTCTGTGTCCTAGCACTTTGAGAAAAGAGCTGAAAAGGATGGCTAGAGAGGGGCAGATCAAGATGACAACAGATTCTTGTTTTTTTGCTATTTCCACCAATCTACATCATAGTCACCCCAGGAGGCAATCCCTGAGTATCAAAGACTGCCTGCTCATTTCATGAGTGAGGTTTCTCTGTTGTGGGTTCGTGTCACAGTTGCATGGTTGTGTGGTGTTTTCTGGCTGCATTTCGGTGCCTGCCCCACTAGTTACCCAAAGCAAAGTCTGCAAAGAGGGAGGAACGGATAATCCACCTTTAGAGCTGTGCGGGGCTGTCCCGAAACACTCCAGATGCTCTTGGAATCGTGAGGGGAAGGCGGAGAGTTTGTACTAATCTTGGATTTGAGTGTTGCATGTGTCTTCTGTATATACAGGAATTCTCTAATGCTCTAGATTGTCTTACATTAAAAAATCTTCATACTACATATTTTTGCAGTAAATCTTATCTTAAAAGGCATTTTACTTGTCCCAAAAAGAGAAAATGTTTGGTAGGATTTTTTAAAGCATTCCTCAGTATTTCCAGTTTTTATATTGGGAAAGTTCTCAGGTGGGGGTTGTGTGTTTTTTCCCCAGGCCTTCACATATCTAGGTGGAAAACTTCCTAATTCTGAAGAAATCATCAATTGGAGTGGTAAAAAAAAAGAAAAATATTCAGTCTGAGAAAACAAGAGACCTGTCGGATATACTTTAAAACCTAGGATGGAGATGGCCTTTTCAAATTGTGTGATTTCTAATCTGTTATTTTCAGAAGGGCAATATTTTGAATATCATGTCTGGAAGCTACTACTTTGTAATTGTGGGCCATCATGATAATCCAGTGTTTGAAATGGAATTTCTGCCAACTGGTAAAGTAGAGTCTAAGGTGAGAAATTGTGTAAGATGTTTTGCGAAAGTATAGTAAAAACAGCCTCCCACAGTAAACTGACGCTAGCAACAACTATAAATTCAGGGATTGTTACATTGTCCTTTTCAAGGAGTAGCAAGAGAATCTGATTGCAAAGTATTCCTAAAATATTGTGCTGTATCTCAGAATTTCCAGTATATTCCTCCCATCTGAATCAGACCTAATGTCGGCACTGTGAGGAAGGTTTTTTCTTTCAATGCATGTATTTTGGTATCTTGAGAAACTGGTTCAACTAGAATATCTACTAATACTCTGTTCTGGTTCAGCTTGTAGTAGTTCACTGGTTAATCATTCACGGAGGGTTTTTTACATTATTACTGAGCAGTTAACAATATATCAAAATTGTTTTATGCTTTACTTCAGTATTCTCTGTATTTGAAGGTGATTCCTGCTGTCTTGTGCTCCACAGGATGACCATCGCCATCTCAATCAGTTCATAGCTCATGCTGCTCTTGATCTAGTAGATGAAAATATGTGGCTATCTAATAATATGTACCTGAAGACTGTGGACAAATTTAATGAATGGTTTGTTTCTGCTTTTGTCACTGCAGGACATATCCTTTTTATGTTTTACTGGAGTTTAATAATTAAGTTGCTTCAGAGATTATTTTGGTCATAGTTAATTCCTCTGGTTTTTTGAAGAGAAGAATAGGGGGTGGTATTTGGCAAACTAAAATGTGTTGATTTGGAGGAGAGGGCTGGATGGTGGGTGGGTAACTGCCATAAGTAGAGAAGCATCATGCCCCTTTCAGACAAAAAAGATGAAAAGTTGTTTTTGTTTTGCCCAGGCATGTCTTTAACTGCAGTCACTTCTTTAGGAATCCAGTAAATCCAGGGGTGCCCACCTTGCATAGTTAAGTGTGCCCTGCTGGCTCTTGACTGGAGTTATGCACTCAGTGATGGTACCTGGCTCTATTATGGCCTGTAACTGTGGGGGAGGGGGAATTGCCTGTCACTTGTTCTCAGAATGACAACCCTCCATGTTTCCGGCATCCCAGGATTTTTGTGTTTCAGGTGAAACTTTTGAGATGGAGAAAGCTGAGAATAAGTGTTCTGATCCCTCTCACCACGTGAGAGAAAAGTTGTTGCTGCATCCCAGGAATCAATGAGAAGTGGAGAAGGGAGATAGCTTGTGGAAGGTAGCTGCAGGGCCCTATGTTGTACATCCATAAACCATAGTATGCAACTTCAAATTTGTTACTAGTTATCTTAATATTTTCATTTCAGGCCAGGCTGTTGTCTTAAATACAATAGTCTGAAAATAAACATCCTAACTCAATTTAGGATGGATGCGTAAGAACACGAGTAATTCATATCAGATAGAGGAAAGGTTGGGTGGGAATAGAGAAATCATATACAGACCTCCCGTTTCCCCCTAAGATCTTCCGTATAGGACAGAGCCCTACAGGAATCCGCCAGGCTCTCTGTATTCCTATAGAGCTGTTGGTGCTATAGGTAAAAGCTTTGATAACTCGCACCCATGGGGAATTAAGGTTACTGGTTAATACAATATGCTGGTTGACTGTGCTTTTGTTGGGTACCTGCCCATGTCAATTTTAGTGGCTTGCTCCCTTAGGCACCTAATTTAAGCATGTCTACTCAGGAGTAAATCCCATGTTACTCAATAGGGCTTAATCCCCATTAGGTTTGCAGCCTAAAACAGAATCCTGCACATCAAATGGCTTTAGAATAACTCTGCATAGAATAGCACCATTTACGTTACTTCGGATTTATGATGGATTTGAAACCACAAGAGTAATTTCACGTATAAATGGTGGTTTATTTTTCTATTCAGTTTATGAAGACTGACTTTAATTCTTGTCCTGGGTTCTGGATTACGTGGTCCTTCCTTCTGTGGTGATGGTGGTGGCGAGTGCCCTCAAGTCATAGCTGATTTATGGCAACCCCTGGCAGGGTTTTCATGGCAAGATACTACCAGAGGTGGTTTGCCATTGCCTGCCTCTGCAACCCTGGTCTTCGTTGGAGGTCTCCCATCCAATTACTAACTAAGGCCGGCCCTGCTTAGCTTCTGAGATCTGACAAGATCAGGCTCACCTGGGCCTTCCTTCTTTAAAATAACTTTTATTTTATGCTTCTGGAAGCAATATTGGCTGGAAGTCAGTGGCAAAGTAATAGAATATCAGGTTTTGCATTTACATATTGTCATAATTACATTTAAAGATTAAATATTTTAAAATATAAATTTGCAAAGCCATATCCTGACTTCTATATGTTCACCCATATACTACCAAGTAATCTTATTTCATAACTTGCCATCTTCCCATAACTTATATTGTGACTCATTTTGCACTGATTCGGTTTTATTTAAAATCTGTAGTGCATTGTTCCTGAAATATAACTTGTAGTAGTACTGTATGTAGTAATATACAATATTTACCTATTTTAATTAAAAATGAAATAAAATTGTAATTAAATTAAACCAGCAAAAGTTAAGCGTATTCTTAAACTGACTATAAAGGCAGTAACATAGCACAAGTATTTTCAAAAAGCGAAATAGACAGTTTAGAAGGATATTTTTTGAAGAGAAGGTATTCAGTCTGTATATGGGGGAAATTTCATTAATTTTACAGTTGGCTAAGAGAATTATTCTGAGTGCATTTTAACTAACTACTCAGAGTTTGGCATAATGTGGTCAAGTCACCACTGCTACATAAACCTCCTAGACTGCTTACTCACAATTTTTTCCCCTTTTCCCACCTTAGGAAGAGGGATATTAGGTGACATTTACTTTTAACCGGCTGGTGACCATGGTAGGTTTGGCTTTCCTGTGGCACAAAATATTGTTCTACTTCAATAGCCTTATCAGTTCTTATTGAGTATATTTTCTTAATTTGTTCTACATATGAGATTTATAATGCTTCATGATATCAGGCAAGAAGATGGAATCAAAAATTTCTTTAGTGATGTTTATGACTTGTACATAAAGGTGAGATTCTTTGAATTTCTTGAGCATTTTACATTACGTTCCTTAAAGTGCAGAAAAGCAATACATTACCCAACAGATCATTTCTAAAACTTGTTTTTTATCAGAGAATTGCCCATATGCTACCCATCCTCACCACAAGGGTCCACAAATATTCTTGTCAGTGGCAACCAGGATTCTGTTTCTGACAACTGATGGGGAAGTCTTGAGCTTACTCCATTATGGGGTGGTTGGAAAGAGTCGCTATGCATGTACATTCCACCTATTACTACTATTTTGTGAAATCCTGTAGCAGGTACTAATGGGCTGCTTCTGCCTTGCATCTGTACAGCAGAAAGCAAGAGTGCCTGACATGCCTATTTAAAAACAAGGCTACTAAGCTTGGAATATGTGGTCCTCTGCCCATTCCTATTTCAAAAAATTAGACAAAGGTACACACTAATAATGCTGCAACTGAAATGTTGGTCCTTTACAGATGTTTTCTTCCTTTATACCCTACCTTTCTCCCTAATGGAGACTCAAAACAGCTAACATCATTCTTCTCCATTTTTATTCTCACAACTATGTGAGGTGATTTGGCCTGATGGCGTGTGACTGGCCCAAGATCACCCAGTGAGCTTCCATAGTAGCATGGGAATTTGAAACTGGGTCCTCCAGATCCCAGGCCAACACCTATTTTAGACACTGTCTAAAAATCTTTCTGAAAACTTTATACTTCCAAGTGTCATACCACTGCATTGGTTCTATAAAAAGTGGCAGTTCATCATAGGATTTTTATGGTGCAATTCTACGTAAAGTTGTTCCAGTCAAAGTCCATTGAAATCAATATACTGATGACTTTTTCTCTCCTCAGTTTGCAATGAATCCATTTTATGAACCCAATTCACCCATTCGATCAACTGCATTTGACAGAAAAGTTCAATTTCTTGGGAAGAAGCATCTCTTAACTTAAGTTGAACTGTAACTAATTTAAATAACTTGACTTTTTCTTGAACCTGTGGAGACCAACCTGCTACTCTCAGTAAGTTTAAAAATGCTGTTAATTTGGAAAAACAAGAACACAGCTCCAGGAGTTCAAACATTACTAATTGTAATTGGATCAGTTCAAATATATAATCTTGTACTTATGTCAAAACATTAATACAAATATAGCTAGCTTCTTTACCACTTTGTTACCTAAAGCCAGAATGTAGGGATTTTTGCTGTCATTATTAAGTGTTATCATGAAAGAATCTATACCTAATTCTATCCCTCAAGGCTTGTCAATATTAAGACTAATCAGTGCTCAGAACCCGGGGCGGGGGGACATGGAGCAGGAGAGAAGTAGGGAGAGAAATTCACCTATTTTTTTTAAAACAGTTGATTAAAATAGTTGATTCCAAAGAAATTCTTGTTATCACCACACTGGTCAGCAAGCCAGAGTCATAATTTTAAGGGGCAAATGGCTGTTAACAGAGAGCATGAAGTATTCTTAAGACTTGTATATGAAAATATCTTAACTTTTATGTAGTCATGTGCTGCAACTCAGGTGGCTCTTCAAACTCTAGAGATGCTTAATTTATTTTTGAGTCAATTTTTTCACTGCATCTAGTCTGAAATATTACAGTAAGCACATTACAATATTTGCAGACTCCATAGTTTTTAATATGGTTATAGCTAAGGGTACCATCTTAAATAAACTTATCTTACAGCTGTGAAGTATCAAAAACAGCCTTAGGTTTGGCTCCACTAGAGGATTTCCATGGACAGAAGGATCTCTCCGTGTTGCAGCCCAAAATGCCCCCTGTAAGGCAGGAGTCAGTTACACTATGTAGGCAAAAATCCTGCCATCTGTGAAAATGCTCCAGTAGAGCCAAGTCTGTAACTAAAGACTAAAGGCCAAAATAGTGTGCATGATTTGGCTAAAGCATTAAAGAACTTGTTTATACTGTATAAAAACTTTTAAAGTATGTTCTTGAGTTCAACTGTACATTCTCTTTAAGTTGTGGTATTGTATAAGTGTGCATTTGTTGTAGAGGTTGCAGTGACATTCCCAAGTAAGTGTTGTAGCATTACTTTCTGTGCACTGAAGTTTCTCAGTTTAGCGTCAGTAAAAAGGTGTGGTTTATTTAAATAAAATCAATTGGCATAAGGTGACTGCTTTAAGTAATGGTGTATAGCAAAGTTTGTTGTATTATAGCCGCTGACCAGCCAAGAAAGAAAACGGGGCAAAATTATGTACCTTGTAAATTTATTTTTCTTCTTGAAGAGATTACTTTCTCACTTAATGAGGGGGATGGGCCAGACCAAAAAATGTATGTAGCACAAAATGGAATGTGTTGTTCCATTAAGAGGAAATGCCAGTGTCCACATTTGACTGGAATATTCTCCATGAGAGTAGGAACAGAAATATAAGGAACCAAGAGCAAGGACTACCCATTTGATTTCCATTTGGAAAATGCATGCATATACATCTGATCAGCTTATGGAATGGGATGAGTGCTGTAACCAGCACCAAAAACAGGTCTTGATAATGGTGAGAATCAGGTGGTACGCAGTTAAGTTTCCTGCTTCAAGGACACTACTCTGCACTACTGATGCTGTACCTATGACTAAAGAGAAAGATCCTTTTCTTAACCATAAGAAACATTCATGAGGGTGGAATATTGCTATGGACTATCAAGGAAGGTCAACATAGTTTTTGGCTTGCTGAAGCAGTTTTCCATGAGTTATCACTGGGGGTTATGGAACAATTGTTTCTCATTACCAGGTTGTTCTGGCTGGGGTGATGCAGTCTTGGAACTGATGTGTTTGGTTTTTTCCATTTCATGAGTTTTGGCCTCTTGCGCATGTGTTGTCCGTGCATTCTCTTTATTTCAAGGGGGAGAGACTCTGGGGCAGCTGTTTTTGCACTCAGTGACACCAAAATAACACATAAAACACATTCCTCTCTCTAAATGCATCAACCCACCGAGTTTGAGAGTACAGAACAACAGGGTTGTGTGTTTATGGACCCTGAGGAATGGGGACGGCATGTGTTAAGGCGAGCGTTGGGCAGCTGCACATACATATACTGTTCATTTTGCATTGTTCAAAAATCTGTTGATCCAATGAGTTTCTCCTCAAGCACATGAAAACTCACACAATGGACCTCAAAGAAGGCAAACGTTGGTGGTGGCCAGGCACACGCAAGGGGGGGGGGAAGCGATGTCAATACGGCACGCAAGCAAGAAAGTTCTCCATTGCCAACAGGTCCAGCAAAGCACCGAAAAATAAAACCCCATTCCTGCTTTAGGGACAAAGACAATAAATTTTACCTTTGAGTCCTATTATGCCACGTTTCTATGGCTTTGTAGCTTCATTTGCCACAACGAAGGGCCATTTGGGCAAATCCTCCCTAATCTGCTGCAGGATGGGATTCACTGTTTAAACCTGCTGGCTGCTGGCATGTCCTTGAACTGTGCATGGAAGTGCACAGAAAGGGAGGACCACAGTTTTTCCTTCATAGGAAAGGAATTAGGAGGCAGAATGGCCCTCTTTTTGTCTGATATTTTACTAATAGAAGTGGGAGACTGGACCGGTATCTGGCTGCCAGTCTCCATTTCCAACTAAAACCGTTAACACAGAGTTGATTGAAGACTACAGAATGGCGGGAATTCAATGAGTCTCCTTGCTCTACCAAAAACTAAAAAAATCTGACTAGATCAGTCCTTCCACATGGAATACTGATCTGGAAAGACTTGGGGTGCACGTGTGTGTGACTGTGCAATGCACGCCTGCTACCCCTTGTTCATTTAATGCTAGGTTAACAGTTTTGATCAGAAAAGCCCAAACAGCCTAAAGGCTTTCTGGGTCAAATGAAATTCCTCCTGGTCCTTCTCAACCTGCTTTCTTTGGAGGACTTCTTTAGTCATAGTGAGTGGCCCTGGGGCACCATGGCACCTAAGCAAAAGACAGCAGCAGCAGGAGGCCACTGAATGGGCATCCACCCACATGCCTGGGACCTCCTGGCTTTCCTTAAAAATTGCTTTTTCTTTCCGATTTTAACCCTAATCCGCATAACACGAGCCTTTGCAGCAGCCAGAAACTGAGAAGCTGAAGGAGATCCCTCCTTCCCCAGTCCCATGTGTGGGCACATGCCCATGTGGATGTTGCCTAGATGGCCTTGTGCTTGTACTTATATATTGCTCTTCCGGACACATTAGTGTCACACTCAGGGTGGTTAACAAATCGGTGTTATCATTTATCTCCACACCGGACACCCTGTGAGGTAGGTGGGGCTAAGAGAGTTGTGACTGACCTAAGGTTACCCAGCTGGTTTCAAGCGGAAGAGTGGGGAATCAAACCTGGTTCTCCAGGTTAGAGTCCTGCCGCTCTTAACCACTACACCAAACTGGCTTGCATTGTGCATAAAAATACACAGAAAGGGATGTTTCCCTGTCCAGTGCAAAGCAAACCTTTGATCCCTACGAGCCACTCAGTGCAAATGCTGTAATCCCATTCCCCAGGAAGCACTGGGGAAAATATGTATTCTTGCATGCTACATACATCCCCTTCCTGCCAACAGAAGGGCTCAGTCTCTTCTCTTTGGAGCCAACTGGTTGAATGATGAGTAGAGACTTGCCATTAAGGAAAACAAGATGCTGCCAAACAGCACCCAATTGCCTTGCCTCTGCATATAAAGTGCCAAAACAAAACGCACAAACTTTTCAGCGGGGGTGGAGATATAGCCTCATTTCCTGAATTTGGTTCAGCATTACAGCTGTTTTAACAAGCCAAACGACCGAGTTCTGTGTGTAATTTGGTTTTTTTTTCCATTCTGCACATCCCTAGTTATCACCTTGATATTCTACATATCTTACATGTTTATAAAATAACACTTGAACCTCTCTATCTCAGGAATCTTGTAAAATAATCCTTTCCAAAAGAAGGCTTGTTAGAAAAATGGGTATTTATGCAAGATGAGACTTTCTATACACATTATTTCCTAAGAAATCCTTTTGAGGAACATATACTCATTGGGAATGGGATTAGTATCAAACCTGGTATATTAACCTTTGCTTGAGTATCATAGGACACTTGGGGTGTGTGGTAATTCTGCCATCTGATTACTTATTAACACCATCAGTTAAACCTGATGGTTTACTGATGGACATGAAAATAAATTTTTACAACCAGCCAAATCACCCCCCACACCTTTTTACCACCTCTAATAATTAAGAAAATGAAAGTCAATTTTTTCCTATTATCTAATGAATCTGCATTTCAGTAGAAAAAATTGAGCTCCTTGTTGACAAAAGTTGAAACTAATTGGAAAAGAGATCCTAATTGGAAAAAAGAATTCTTACCAGGAGAGAATTACAATAGTACAGAATGAATAACCCTACCATTAGATCAACTGCTACAAACAGTAAAATACCAATGACATTTTCCTGACTATATGCAAACTAAATTTTATACACTGAATTTATTAACATGGTTTTCTTTCACAATTCTGAGTCAGAGAACTCAACTAGTCCTTGGGCTTGTTTGCGCTGAGCTTAGTTGCTTTTGGTTTCTTTTTTGACACTACTGGAATCTTGAATTCATCTACTGATAATGTTTAACGAAGTTCAATAAAGAGTAATTTGAGATCTCCAATTACACAAGCCTTCTCTTATGAAATTCCATGCCCTCCAGCTTTTTAGGAATCATCAGTTATCACAAAAGCAGTTGAAGATCACCACTGGTTCTTCCTAAAATGTCAGAACACTTCAACTGCGCTTCTAAAGGCCAGCAGCTTAACTTTCTACACAGACAGCTAAGATACTTCTCAACAACTATCCATGTTTATGAACATGTGAAAGGGGGAGGGAATACACACTCACACAGGATCTATATATGCAGGTTTATTTCCTAACTTAAAATCTACAAGCACTTGAGTGACACCAGACAAATAGCAGAAGTCCTTAAGAAATTCTTTAGATTTTTTTTTTAAAAAATGACATTAAAGATGAGAAGTGAAACAAGACCATATATTTAATACCCAGTATTATTGCTTTATGAAAAGGTTTTAGTGAAGCTAAGATGGGCTGATGATTTCATAAAAATATATATATACATATAAAAATTTATTTCTGCATCTCAATTTCAGAACAAGACCTCCAAGTAGTGCTTCCAGAACTTTCAAGTTTTAGTATAATTTATTAATTTTGCAAATTATACATTTAAATTAAATGAGCTCTGAGTTGGTACGTTCTCAGATGTTGCACACTGCTAACTCAGCAAACAGGTCACTTATTGAACAGAAGCTCTCCTCTACCAATAAAGCAGTAGAATGTTACAATATATTAGAGTGGCACCCACTGTATCATATTTGATCTATTATTATCCCATTAAGTTAGAACTATATGCCCAAGAAATAAATTTAAGTAATCAACAGCATGACGAACTAGTCTTGGGTTTCCGATGAAGATTTACTGTATCTGTTTGAATCAAATGATCTGACCTATCATCGGTGGCAAGAACTCTTCGAACAGCTTCTTCAAAAGCTGCTGCAACATTGGTGGCATCTTTTGCACTGGTTTCAAAATATGGATGGTTGCCGTTGTTTCTGCACCAGACTTGGGCTTCTTCCATAGATACTTGCCTCTCATTTATATCGACTTTGTTTCCCAGTATCACAAAAGGAAACGTTTCAGGCTCTTTGACGTCTGCATAGTAAATAAATTCCTTCTTCCAGTTACCTAGATTTTGGAAGCTTTGTGAGTCATCAACACTGAAAGTAAGAAGACAACAGTCAGAGCCTCTGTAGAAAGGAGTCCGCAAGCTCCTGAAACGCTCCTGACCTGCAGTGTCCCATATCTGCATTGTAACAAAATGTCCATCTACTTCCAGGTCTTTATTTAAGAACTCTACACCTATTGTGTGGAACAGCTGGATATCAAACTTGTTTGTGACGTATCTGTTCATAATTGAACTCTTCCCAACTCCTCCATCTCCTAGGAGGATTACTTTAAAGAGCGATGATTTTGATGCCATTGTTTCAAGAACAGATCCTTTTGCTATCCAGTTCTGTAAAATAAAAACAGATCTAGTTCACAGACAACATCTTAGTTACACAATATTTGACTTAACTTTCCAATGTTATCTCTTTGTAGTGACAGAGTGCAACCTGAATAACTTAACCTATTGCACACAACACTCATTGCTTCCTACAAATTAAAAGATCTGTTTGCTACAATAGCAGTGCAAGTCTAACAACACTTTTCTGGGAGTAAGTACCAATAAACAGAATTAGGATTCTATGTAGACATGCTTAGAATTGCTCTGTACGTTTCCTACATGTACTGCTCTCATTAACAAATGCTGTTTAATGAAGTACTACCACACATCTGATTGAACAGTATCACTCTGATCTGAACAGGGCATGCCAAGGAAGGACAGACCATTACTCTGTGCGACATTTATCCTTTTACGGTACTGCCCAAGTGTGCCCCAAGGAATATAGTACTGGGACATTAACTAAACCTAAGGAATTTTACCATTCCCCTATCAAACTCTGCTGTACAGGTAACCAAACTGTGCAGAGCCTTCTTTATTATCACTGTATGTACCTGTAAAATAGCTGGTCCCCATGTTAATTACAAAAATAGCAAAATGAGGAAAAGGACTTGTATGAGGGCCTGAGCTCCTAGGAGGAAAGGCAGAACAGAAACACCCACAGGCTCTACATATTCTAAGAACTCACTCAGTATACATAAAAATATGAGATGAAATAATCAAAAGAAAAATCCAAAGCCAGACTAAATTTCTAGTTCTACCAAATGCTGAGTGCCAGTTAAGAGGTTGGGGGTGGGATAGTCTATTCAAGCTTCAGGACTCACTCTATCCTGGAGAGGTAGATCTTGGAGGTAAGGATTTCCAAATTCTCCATGGAATGCCTGCAGCCCTCCTGGGACTTTTAAACTACACTGACAGTAACAGAGAGTAAACCTACAGGTTTTGACTGCATTAATGTAAAAATTTCTCCGTTTAAAAAAAAAAAAGAGAATTTTGAATTAATGAAATAAAATCACCAGATTTCCAGTCTTAAGTAACTAAGAATTCTGTTGTTATAGGTTACTTTAGTGAATTCTGAATGTATGATTATTACTCTTATTGGTACACAGAAAGTGTGTTCCAGTCACAGAAAGGCTGTTTTACCCCTTGCACTGAAGCATAGCACAAGAGACGCTAAATCCAAAGGCTGTGGAAAGAAAATCATGAAATAAGCTGTAGAATTTACTTATACCTCAGAAATATTTGTGCATGTTTGTGGTGCAACAATTACAGCAATATTCTTTCCACATATGATTCTTTGAATCAAACCTCAAGTCTATGATTGCTTCCTATGTCAAATGTCCATACACATTTAAGAGGGAATAAATATTCTGTAAAAATGTCCAGTATTTACATAGGTCAGTAAGACAATTATGTTTTTGTATACCAATAATGCATTTTTCAGTTCTAAAAGTATGAAGAACACCACCATTGCTATTAACATATGAAACATTTTATCAAAGTAGTTATCTTGACTGTTCAGTATAAATCATAACACTTGGAAATACTTTTTTGCTATTGGACATGCATTCTGAAAGCAACTAAACATAGTGAGCTATCACATAATGATACCAAATGCTAAAAAATTACGTTTCTGCAACAGAAGATCCTAACAACCTGGTCTATTTTACCATGCAAATAGAACAAAGCACCCATAATCACATGTTTATTTTAGCCTCGCCATGCAATCTCTTTGCCACTCTTTTGATGAAGTGAAACCTCTGAGTGCTACTTTTAGAAGAATAGCTAGATTAGTTTCAAGACCTACATATGCTTCACTTAACAAAAGTGGGGTGGGTGACACACCCCAAAGGTACAAAGAAGCAGCACCGTGTCTATATATTTTGAAAAACTGTATGTTTGAACTTCTGGGAACTTTATTTTTGGACTTTTAGGTATATAAATATTTTAAATAAATAGGTTAATCCAAACTATTTTGTAATGACTAAACAACAGCAACATAACTGGCCACTTCACACTTCAGTAATATCAGTAACTGTGTGTGTAAAATGACAAAGTGAATGAATCCAGGACATCCATAACTACTTAGATCTTTAAAATACCACCACCTCATTTAACTGCAACATCAAAAGCATTAACATACACACACAGAACTTTTTAAAGAAAAATCCTTTAATATGGGTAACATTTTTTCAAATTATTTCATATATTAAATAGAAGTCTATATTATTTGATTCCAATGCAATCCTGTACGGTTACTTGGATGTATTATAGATATGAATACTTCTCAGGATCATGGGCGGTGGTGGGGATGGGGAACAATGTGTTATTGTCTCTCCATCCCCTCACACTTTGATAAAAGTCATACATTTTGAGGAACACTGAAGAAGAAAAAACCCTATGAAATATCACCTCTACTGTGGAGCATTTAACATTTAGGTTTACTCATTCAAAATCCTAAGAATCATGTAGTATAAAGATTTTATTTAAGACAACTACAACATTAGATAATGACAAGTAGAAGACCCACAAAGGGCTTCTCGGTTCCCCCATTCCTCTCCCACTTGCTTTCCTTCTTTGCTTCCCATTGCCACTGCCCTTTCCTTCTCTCCCACCTACATACCTATTGCTTCCCCCCTTTGCATCCCTCCTTCACCCACCCACCTTTTATACAGCTACGCTCCCCATCTTCAGTTTTCCCTTGTTTGTTCATCCCGCTTCCAGCTTTACCTTCCCTCCCTGCTTTTACATTTTTGTTGTATGCTCCTCCGCCCTTCCCTTGGAATCCTTAACAACGTTGGGTATTGATTACCTAGCAACCCCCAAAATGACCGCCAAGAACTCACAATGTAGTCTCATGAGATCTCAGTAGCACACTTTTCCTAAAGTAGACATTGCTTCTATAACTTTTGGGTTTTCTAAACCCAAATGTATTTTTTAACGTTTCATATTTTCCTGCACATCTGCTTGGAGGAGCTTCCTTCATGCTTCCTGCACAATGTCCCTTATCTGTCCCTGGCCTGTTTTTTTTTTTTAAAAATCTACATTCTATGGCCTGGTTTAGAATTAGATATACTGATCATTCCCACGTGCAATGCACTCATACAGAACAATCAAGTCCATTGTGCATTTCTGCACTTAATGGGAGCTGTCATCTTCATGGTAGGAGCATGAAGGCCATCTTTGCTAGCAAATTCTGCTTGCCTTCCTTTCATGACTTCTCACCTAATTTAACCGAGATGATAGAAGCCACTGCACCCCATGTTCTCTCAACCTCTCTGTCTTTTCTTTCAAAAGGCTACAGCAGTTAGTCAGGTACAAAGAAACAAGTAACTGATGTATTGTCGAAGGCTTTCACGGCCGGAGAACGATGGTTGTTGGGGGTTTTCCGGGCTGTATTGCCGTGGTCTTGGCATTGTAGTTCCTGACGTTTCGCCAGCAGCTGTGGCTGGCATCTTCAGAGGTGTAGCACCAAAAGACAGAGATCTCTCAGTGTCACAGTGTGGAAAAGATGTAGGTCATTTGTATCTACTCAGGAGGGGTGGGGTTGAGCTGAGTCATTCTGTAAGAGTTTCCCAGGGTGTGGAATGCTAATGGAGGGAGGCTTCACTGAGTCATTCTGTAAGAGTTTCCCAGGGTGTGGAATGCTAATGGCGGGAGGCTTCACTGTATCCTGAGGAGGTTCTTTTGCATATGGATTGGTGCTTGATGTGCTAATCTTCTCTGCAGGGCTATTGTCGGGTGTGGAGTGTTTTGTTGGCCTGGTGTTTTTCAGAACTGGAAACCATGCTCTGTTCATTCTTAAGGTTTCTTCTTTCCTGTTGAAGTTTTGCTTATGCTTGTGAATTTCAATGGCTTCCCTGTGCAGTCTGACAAAGTAGTTGGAAGTGTTGTCCAGTATTTTGGTGTCCTGGAATAAGATACTGTGCCCTGTTTGAGTTAGGCTATGTTCAGCCACTGCTGATTTTTCAGGCTGTCCAAGTCTGCAGTGTCTTTCATGTTCTTTTATTCTTGTCCAGATGCTACGCTTTGTGGTCCCGATGTAAACTTGTCCACAGCTGCAGGGTATACAGTATACTCCTGCAGAGGTGAGGGGGTCTCTGCTGTCTTTTGCTGATCGTAGCATCTGTTGTATTTTTCGGGTGGGTCTGAATACTGCTTGAAGGTTATGCTTTTTCATAAGCTTTCCCATCTGATCAGTAATTCCTTTGATATATGGCAAAAACACTTTTCCTGTAGGTAACTGTTTTTCCTTGGTTGTTTGATTCATCCTGGGTTTGATTGCTCTTCCTGGGTTTGATTGCTCTTCGGATTTCATTTCTGGAGTAGCCTCACACTGATCGGTACTTACACAAAAACTCCAATCACCACCCCCGACAGAAAAGAGGCATAATGAAAACATTAGTGGATCGTGCAAGACGGATATGTGAGCCGCGCTTTCTCAATGAGGAAATTAATCATCTAAACCACGCACTTCAGGCAAATGGCTACTCCAGAAATGAAATCCGAAGAGCAATCAAACCCAGGATGAATCAAACAACCAAGGAAAAACAGTTACCTACAGGAAAAGTGTTTTTGCCATATATCAAAGGAATTACTGATCAGATGGGAAAGCTTATGGAAAAGCATAACCTTCAAGCAGTATTCAGACCCACCCGAAAAATACAACAGATGCTACGATCAGCAAAAGACAGCAGAGACCCCCTCACCTCTGCAGGAGTATACCGTATACCCTGCAGCTGTGGACAAGTTTACATCGGGACCACAAAGTGTAGCATCCGGACAAGAATAAAAGAACATGAAAGACACTGCAGACTTGGACAGCCTGAAAAATCAGCAGTGGCTGAACATAGCCTAACTCAAACAGGGCACAGTATCTTATTCCAGGACACCAAAATACTGGACAACACTTCCAACTACTTTGTCAGACTGCACAGGGAAGCCATTGAAATTCACAAGCATAAGCAAAACTTCAACAGGAAAGAAGAAACCTTAAGAATGAACAGAGCATGGGCTCCAGTTCTGAAAAACACCAGGCCAACAAAACACTCCACACCCGACAATAGCCCTGCAGAGAAGATTAGCACATCAAGCACCAATCCATATGCAAAAGAACCTCCTCAGGATACAGTGAAGCCTCCCGCCATTAGCATTCCACACCCTGGGAAACTCTTACAGAATGACTCAGTGAAGCCTCCCACCATTAGCATTCCACACCCTGGGAAACTCTCACAGAATGACTCAGCTCAACCCCACCCCTCCTGAGTAGATACAAATGACCTACATCTTTTCCACACTGTGACACTGAGAGATCTCTGTCTTTTGGTGCTACACCTCTGAAGATGCCAGCCACAGCTGCTGGCGAAACGTCAGGAACTACAATGCCAAGACCACGGCAATACAGCCCGGAAAACCCCCAACAACCAAACAAGTAACTCCTTGCCTTGCCTTGCCGAAAATACAATCAGAATGAGTGGAGCGGGAAAGAAACAAATGTTTTGGGTAACTAAGAAGAGAAAGCCTCAGATGACAAAAACAAAAATGTGTGCAACTGGGTAGAAAAGCATACAGCAGTTTACATCTCTAGTCCTGAATCCAGAGAGGAAAACCATGTGAATCTGTTGTGGCAAAAGCAAGCAGGAGCCTTGAGCACTTAAAAGATCTTGAGGCACCAGATTCTTCTTTATCTGTAGTACCAGGTATAGCAGAAGTTTTATTTAATCAAAACTAAGACATTTATACTATTAAACATCATTATGCCAAAGGAGAATGTATGTTCTTCAAGTAAATATTCAGATATTTCAACTACTTACAATTTCCCACCCCCCATGGCTTCAAAATTAACAAGTTGAGTCCAGCCACAGAGCGCAACTTTCTCATCTCCCCCATCCTATGGAAGCCCAAATGCCTCCCCCAAATCCAGGAACAGAATTTGGAAAAGAACATTTTGTGCTTCCATAGTGCAGGGGGGAGGTGATGAGAAAGTTCGACTTCTCAGGTGGAAGATCTTGCATCTGTGAAATACTTCATCAAATCACACACACTTCTATTTGGGAGTATGTTCCAGTTATATTATTATTATTAACACCAGTAGGTTATGATTGCCTTTTATTTATGTCATTTATCTCATTTATAGTCCGTGTTTTTCACTGAGACTCAAGGCGGATTACATAAGAGTGAGATTAGCACAGTCAATATCAAGGACATTTCAATAAACAATGCTATAGGATAAATAAATGCAAGTTTACAAAGACATAACATTAGCAAAAATCCAATACAACGTTGAAGAAATGCTGAAACAAAGCATAAGCAATTCTAGAACTGACATTAAACAACACAGAACTACCCAGTAGGGTCATAACAGGTAGTACATTAGAGCACATACTTAAAGTGAGATAGTCCACACAGCAACATAGGGGTGAAGCATCTCTTTGAAACCCCCTCCCTAAAATAGTAAAAAGCCCTTTTGAATAATTCAGTTTTGCATCGTTTGCAGAAAGCCAGGAGAATGGGGCTCTCCTGACTTCCTCAGGCAGGCTGTTCCATAGGATGGCCGGGGGTGGGGGTGGGGGTGGGGCACAGAGAATGCACGTGTACAGACAGCTGTTGATTTCGCCTATGTGCAGGGTAGCACTTGCAGGAGACCCTGTTCAGATGAGTGAAGCTGCCGTGAAGGAACATAGTAAGAAAGGTGGTCCAGTAAGTATGCTGGACCAAAACGTGAAGAGCCTCCAGCTGATGCAAGATGTGGCTTTTTCTCCATGTGAACTAAGTTCTACTCCAAGTATTATGTATTAAAAGTATACATAGCAGAGTAGTTATTTGGTTATGTAAAAATCACTAATATTAGCATTCCTGGACATAATTTCCCAAGAATATATAGGTTGTAGAAAATGAGCTGAATTAAGAAATCATTAAGGTTTAAAAGAAAACAGTTTTCAAAAATTTGGAAGGCATCTAGAAATTATTTAAGATAAACACTTGGCCTGAGAAAGAATTTAGTGATCTCTCTGTGTTCCATGATTTCTGCAGTAGCTATTCATGACAATAAAGCCATTGGAATCTACCAATAAAGCATGCACATACAGTTCAAGTCTATGCAATGTTTGACCCAGCATTTCCTCAAGGGGGAAAAGCACACCAGGTCCATTTTCTTCATTCATTCTTTCACAACACATGAAAGTATTTTAACATTTTTCACTGGTTGTGTGAACTATTTATTTCCTAGTAGTACAGTGGAAAGCACTCTGCAGCAGTGAAAGATCATTCTTTGTTGGAGGAAGGGCAATAACTCTCATAAATATGTGTGTTGGAGGAAGGGCAATAACTCTCATAAATATGTGTGGGAAACACTAGAATTGAGAAACAAAACCAGGATATTTTCAAAGCAATGTTACTAGCTGCACATGCAGTGATTGCATACGGTTGGAAGGAGAAGTTAAAATGGACCTTAGAAAGATGGAATGATTGAATATATTCAATCGGATATGTCTGAATGTTTAAAAAAAGATAAGGCATGGGATGGAAAAATGGAGGAGATAAAAGAGAAATGGTCTCTATATTTTCAATGAGTATATAATGGAGAAGCCAATACAGCTATATTTGGAAAATTGGAAAAAATGTGCTAGTGGCTAAAAATTTAATTTTTAGTTATAGGATGGCCACATTGCGGGGGGGAGGGTTACAAAAGGGGTAAAAGATGTATCATAGGAGAACTGGGACTGTATTGAAATGTAATGATAATGTGATGCATTAATAAAAATATATTTATGTGTTTTCATTTAAGAACGCTTACAACAAATGTGACTACTCCTGATCATTTCAATGGCCTTTTGTCCATAGCCATGTATTTTAAAGGCACCAATTAGTAAGTTTTTCAAGTTTTCAGAAGTGACTTACGAAGCGCTGAACAAGTATGCTTAAAATTTTTAAAACAAGCAATAAGAGTGCTTTGAAATTAATAAGAGTAAGTAATAATAGGAGCCGGATCTTTTAAATGATATTGTTTTTGATTTGTATAATATTTCTAACTGATGTGTCCAGTTTAATGGCACATGAAGTAAGGGAAATGCTTACTTGCATAACAGCTGTGTGGCTACAGTCTGTCACAGAGTCAAGCCATTTAAACTATGCTGAATTCAATGAGACAGAAGTAGCCCATGTTTAGGATGGTAGTTAGCCAGCTGACTACTACGATTCCATTCCACTAGTAAGCCTGCATTCAACACAAGTATTGGACTGGCAGAACATGCCCTTTGCAGAGGTAAAAGGCTCCACGGTTTGCAGATGGAATTAAAGGACGTGTCCGTGTGTTACTACCAGGCATGTTGTTTGAATTCAGACAATGGCAGTTTTCACACAGCCACGCACCCGGAAGATTGAGCGAAACTCAAGACATAAAAGCGTCTTCCTAGTGCGATTTCCTGGCACGATCCCATTTAATGGCGCTTTTTCTGACATTATCAGGACGTTAAAGGAGATCGTGCCAGGAGATTTTGCTAGGAAGATGCTTCATGCTGTGAGTTTGCGAGATCTCCCAGGGCACATGTGAAAACAGCCAATATATCTTACGTAAATGAGTGTTAGAAGTAAGTAGCAAACATCTGCGATGAGCATACAAAATTTAATTAGCTTGGTATAGTTTTGAATTAAATCCCTTGTTTACAAAAATGCACAAGACAGAATTTAGTTAATTAAAACACAAGAAAAATCAAAACTATGTACCATAACATTGACTCCAGTGTGTCTAAATGAAGTCACAAATATCATGGGAGCAAGGTGATTCCTGAACACTCTTGACGCATTGTTTTAAAAGAAACACAGATGCGGCCTCTTGTATATGAAAACTTCTCAATTCTTGCTGAACAGTTACACAGAAGGGGAAAGGCTCTTCTGGCTGGAGCTACCACCAAGGCAACTGTGCATCACATCCTTTACATAGATCAAGATGGGTAGCCGTGTTAGTCTGTCTGTAGCCATAGAAAAGGGCTAGAGTCCAGTAGCACCTATAAGACTAACAAAATTTGTAGTAGGGTATCACAGCTCACTTCTTCAGATACAGCTGGACTGTGAATCCATCTATCCTTATATCTTGGAGAGTGGAGTGATTTCAGATGCCAAATGACAACACCTGATGAATGACAATTGCAGGTGTGTTTGGATAGGGTGGGGCCAGTTTGTCCAATGTAGAGGATGGAAGGGCTCTGCTGACCTGTGATGGTATAAATCACAGTTCCTTTAACAAAGAATTAGTGGACATAAATCTGACATCAGAAACCACAAGATTCAAAAAACAGTGGAGGGACATTTTAACCTTGCAGCATATTCAGTTGCAGACCTGAAGTAGCAGTTATACTGCAGAGGAATTTCAAAAGATTAGAAAGAGACTGCTGAATAGCAACTGATAACAAAATTCAAGACAATATATCCACCTGGATTGAATCAAGACCTGGGATTCCTGTCTTATTACCAATGCTGATTTTTCCACACCCACTACCCCTCTGCATACCCCACCCTATCCAAACACACCTGCAATTGTCATTCACCAGCTGTCATTCAGCATCTGAAATCACTCCTCTCTCCAAGATATAAGGACAGATAGATTCACATTCTAGCTGAATATGGTGAGCTGCGACTCACGAAAGCTCATACCCTACCACAAATTTTGTTAGTCTTATAGGTGCTACTTAACTCTTGCTCTTTTCTATCCATTGCACAGAAAGTTTATTTCTCATACTTTCCTTAAGGAAAAGGTACTCCCTAAGATATGCTGGCCATATCTTCATATTTTAGAACAAATACTTTGAATTTGCTCTGGAGGCTAACAGCTTGCCAGCACAATTTCAGGAAAATAAATTATACATGTTCTTGCCTTCAGAGGATTGGGTAATGCATTCCGTACTGGCTGCCAATTTCAGACACTCTTCAAAGATAGTCTCGTATGAAATGAGATTACAAGAGAATGAATTATGATTGCAAAGTATATATTGCAGGAAAGGCGTAACCTTAGACAGAGCTGCCAGATAACCTCAGCAGGCACTATCTGCAATTTCAGAAGCAAAGTTGGATCCATGAGTATTCCTAGGATGCAAGCCTAGCTTCTCAGGGCAGAAAAACAAAAAATTGTATCAATAACAATTTACACCTAACACATCCTCTAGATTGTGCCTTTCTGGTGGAGCCTGCAAACTCAGGCTGATGTGCCAAGTAGCAAGGGCTAAAAGCTCACACTAGTTTAGATGTAGCATAGTATACTGACTAATCTACACTCCATCACAATCTCCATCAGAATTAAATCTAGAAAGCAAAGGCACAAAAGTTTCTATTTTCTGGAGTTACACGGTCACCAATTCAAGAAAATGAACTGCAGAAACAGTCAGCTGATATTTGTCCTCAAGAATTATAGAAGTTTACAGGGGAATTGGATGCAAGTCTTTAAAAATTAGACCCCATTCACCCCTTAAAGTCTGGCCTAAGCATACTTTTTTGGGAGGGGGAAACTAATTTAAGTATGAAATATAATTTTATTCAGCCTGACTTCTGAAGTCAGAAAAGAACAAAGTTGTTTAGGCATTTTGTGGATTTGTTTGTAATATACATTTAAAATATACATATTTTCAATTATGATTGTCTAGCTTGACATAAGGATAAAAGATTAAATTTAGACTATAGGTCATAACAAAATGTAAGTTTATTACATAAAGAGCATACTGTCAAAGAATATATACAGTCATTATTTAAAGAGGTATGAGGAAAGGGCTGATCATAATTGATGGGGGGGGGATTTCTATGAGAACTGGAGGGACTTCTGAATCCTCCATCACAGTCCCAGCTGTAGTTCTGTTCAACATCACACACAGTAAGTGAAATGTGTTAACAGGAGCAAGTGGACCTATGCCTGCTGCTGTGATCTCCCCCCTACTCCATTACAAACTAGGCAGAATTTCTTCCCTAAAAATGACAGGTTCTAGTGACAATCACAATCTGCTCTCTTTTGTTATCAAATCTACCCTGTATCATATACCTAGCTGAAAAACTATTTTCCAATGTATTAATGCCAGCCTATATATACATTAATATTTTAAGTTAAAAGTACTATATAGTCTAGTTGTGCGACATGGGCTAATACAAGGTAGTTTTACTTGAAGGTTTGTTGGATTTTCGCACTCTTCTAGCCAGAGAGATTTACAGGTGAGAGGAAAGTTTTTCACCCCTCCACTTAATCTGTTGAAGTATTTCAGAAGTTGTCAACATTAGGAAATACTTTCTAACTGTAGGCCTAGTTAAGCAACAGAGCAAACAACGGAACAAAATAGTTAAGTATCCTTCCCTGCCTCCTTCCTTATCCTCTAAGAACAGGGAATCCATCAAGGAAACTGGAAATATTTGATTGCAGATTCACAAAACAGGGCAGACAATTTTTGTCCCCAATTTTTCTTTAGCAGAAACCAGTTTAGTTCTTTGCATACCAGAAAGTTTCTTTTTTGGCCGCACACAGTGCTCTTGAAGAAATGCTTCAAACACCTTATATTTATTGAAGAAACAACCTACATTGTGACAGGAATAATATAAAAAAGCTGATTCCAAAGAGTAAATACAACACTGCCTAGTTGTTTTCCTTCACTGACTGGCTCTAGTACCTTATTTCACTTGGCATATATTAAGAGACAAGCAAAGACACTTTTCTGGTTTGGTGTCCAAGCAGAAGGAAATGTCATTTGTTCAGACACACTTATCTTTACTACACACAGGTTTAGGAGCTTGACATTCAATCTCAAGTGGGAAGGTAAGGGATTTTCCACATGAAAGGTAAAAGAGACAGAGGTCCCATACATAAGGAAGTGAACAGTTCTCTGACAAACCACTGGTTTTAATCAGGGCTGAGAAACTGCCTTGGAGACAAGCAGCATAGCAGAAAGAAGCTATTTCTTAACGGAACCGCCATCTGTCCGGGAGTCACGGGGTCCTTAATCACGCCACTGCTAGTCATAAAAGAAAAGCAAGCAGAGATTAGCAGCTCGAATGTCGGAGGAAACTTCAAAGAAGCCTCTCGAGTTGGCGAGGAGCAAAGAAAACTGAACTACAATCCAAAGAGTTCGGGGGTTGTTTCTTTTGCCGCTAAACCTCTCTAAGACCAGCGTCTTCATAATTATTTACTTCATTTATCTCCCGCGTTTCTCCCTGAACTTGGAAGGAGGTCCCGTGGGTCTCAACGAGAAGTACAGCCAAATGAGCAGGCACAGGACTGCAGCCTGGACTGCCGAGTGAGGAGGTCTCGCTCGGTTACCCTGCAAACACCATCCAGTCTCTGGCGACGAGGCCAACCGGCGAGACGAGCCAGACTCTCCCCCACCCCACACACCAAGTATCATTTTTAAAAAATTAACGCGAACCGAGGCAAGGGCAGGTCGGTACCTGAGCCCGGCATCCGCCCACTCGCCCCGCGCCTCAAACGCTTGCAACTCCCAGGCAACAGCACGGCTGGAACTGAAGGCGCGCCGGTTCAGTCTCCAGAACAGCAGGGCCAGACCTGCGCCCGCCCACCGACCCGAGACGGCGACGCGATGAGGCGCTCGGCCCGCGCTCACCTTCCCAAGCAGGCGGTGGGAAAGGGGGAGGGGGGAGACTGGACGCGGCCGCCGTTGCCTGCGAAGAGGGGAGGAGACTCCGGAGGGAAAACAACATGGCGGAGCCTGCGCTAAAGGGAGGGGGAGGTGCACATCTGTCACGTGACATCAGGAGAGCGTGCTGCGCCTGCCGCTTTCCTCCCGCCCGCTTTCGACGAGCAGGAGAGAGCGGGCCGTTGCTAAGTTACGAGGAAATGTCACGTGAGGCCCCACCTCCCTTCCCCCTCTCAGAGTGTTTGGAGGTCGCGTGATTGCCGCGCCCTAGTCTCCTGACGCCGAGTCAACTGGGCGTGTCAGCGGTGCGGTCGCCGCTGTCTGTTCCGGGCAGGTGGCCCGTGCGGAGGTCTGGCCCAGCCTCGAGGGGTGTTTATTTTGTGCTAGTGAAAGCCGTGAAGCGTTGTAGGTGCAAGAGGGCTTTTTACAAGCAGGGGGCTCCCTCCCTTTACTACTCGCGGCTTCGACAAGCGATGCTTTGGGTACCGCTGCAATTGCACGCAGGGAGCAGCGGCTGCCTTTTAGCTGTTATCATAGAGTTGGTAAAATGAGAGACATCCTGCATCTCTCAGTAATGAAGGCTCAAACAAAATACGGGCAAGCATGGCGTCCTGCAAGAGGGGGAAAACGAGTACGCTTTACTGGGGCCTGGGATCCAAGAATGAGATCCTCTGTTAGGGTCATTGTAGAAACATTCTTTTTCTTTCATCACTCATGAGATTGAAGGGAGGAGAGGTTGTTAAAAATTTGTGCTGGGTTTAAATTGTGCTTGAGATCTGATCGTTTCTGAATGCCTTACATTTTAAATTTTTAATCCGCCGTTTAGCTTTCTCAGTTCTTTCCATATTGCCCTTCCAAGTCTTTGGGTAGATTGAGAGCCAGTAACTGGCTCAACATTACCCAAAGAACTTTATGACTGAGTGGTCCTACCAGAATATGGGAGAGTGAATTAGAAAGAGGTGACATACAACCCAGTGCTAAGAACACTTTCCTGGGTGTAAGCCCCTAGTATATCCTCCTATATTGTTTCCAGTGTTTGCAGCAACAATATGATGCAGTTGCTTTCCCAGTCAATCAGGGATCCTGTGCTGAATCTGCTACCACAATGTCACTAAATGTTTGCCATCTTACCGAACCGCAGAGATGTATTTTTCCCATCCTAACTATTTTTGCATCATTCCTCTCTAATAGTCAAAAATGAGTTTTTTTAAAACGCGCACACACATTTTCATGATATTGTCAGTCCTGTTGTGGCTTAAAATGAGAATAAGTCACTAATATATTTGAAAAAAAAATCACTCCCAAGCTTTTGAAAATATTTTGATGGTAAACAAAATGTTCACAGTAGAAAGTTTGTGACAGTAGATTTCTGTATGTCAAGTAGTTCTTTAGCCATCTTGTGTATCAATCAACATTTTTATTGCACGATTAGAATTTTAAATATTTCCACTTTTAAAAATATTTTATGTCTATAATTTGGTGGTAAAACAACAACAATGTTCACAGTAGAAAAAGTTTGTGACAGAAGATTTCTATATACCAAGTAGTTGTTTAACCATCTTGTGTATCAATCAACAACATTTTCACTGCATTTTGTTTTCATTTTGATAACTTTGTATATTTATATAAGCATTAAAAGATACATATTCACAAACAAATCCATCTGCTGTGGTACCACTGCTCTCCACACCCATTACAAATCACATAAGTCATCATTTGTTCATCTGCACTTGTATTTCGCACCCAACTCGGAAGGAAAAGTGCTCCCCTTGCAATCGCAGTAACAGTGCAATCAAATGTGTCACATTGTCTACATTTTATTTTGCTTGTAGATGTACCATTAATATTTTGGGGGAGCTGATGTTCCCGAATAGACGATTCAGTATAGGAAGCCCTGAGCTGCTTCAGTTCATCATGTGCCATTTCCATCACAGTCATATTAGCAAATGTCTTAGGATTCAGAGTCCCTGAAAACAGGTTATGTTTTAAGTAAGAATTTTTAGGATTTTTTAAGTTGGAAACCTTGCTTCGGATGCAGTTTTTGTATTTTTTATCATTTTTAGCATAAACTTCAAAAATATGCTCTTCAATTTCTTTAGCTATATTATAATGATGTTCAGTATCTTCATTACTTCTTGAAGAATCAATCAAAGCTTCATAAAGAAGTTTTGTGCATTTATATCTCATAGTTGCCACATGATCTTGATGAGGGCTTTTTTCATTAACAGGAGTAGAGTGTTGGATCACATGATCTTTTTGCACAGTAATTTCTCTGTCTTTTGAGTAGCTTTCTGATGGCAGGCAACTGTTGGTGCCTAATATTTCATTTTGATTTAGTTTTTCAGAAGAATTTGCATTTTGCCCAACCACATGAAAATAATCAGAACTCTCTTTTCCGTTATCAGATAACACTGGCTTTTGTTCTGTCTGATGATGGTTCTTGTAAAATGTTTTCCACTTTGAAAGTAAATGCTTTGCTTTATTTTTCAGTACCAAAGACGGGCAATTCTTGAGGATTCTGTACACAGCATTGGCAATACCAGTCTCCTGTAGGTTGTCTACAGTTATATCAAGAGCTTCAAGGTATGCAAGATGACTAGTAATATTTTGGTATTTTTTTTCAGATAGCAGTTTCTCTATACAATTAGCTCTAGTTGCAATAACTGTCTTGTTAGACATTTCAAATCCTGAAATGAAAGTAATGTAATATTCAACAGTCATCATAATTTTGTATTGAGATAAAAAAGTATACCACATGAGTTAAGATTTTAAAAACCATCAGTTAATGGAATTACACTGCCATCCTCAGCAGAGTTACGCCTCTGTAAATCAATTGAAGCCATTGGTTTTAAGAAGGGTGTGACTCTGCTTAAGATTGCACTGTTAATAGTAATATTTGATTTATATACAGCCCTTCAGGACAACTTAATGCCACGCTCAGAGCAGTTTACAAAGTGTGTTATTATCCTCACGACAATCACCTTGTGAGTTGGGTGGGGTTGAGAGAGCTCTGAGAGAGCTGCGACTGACCCAAGGTCACCCAGCTGGCTTCAAGCGAAGGAGTGGGGAATCAAACCTGACTCTCCAGATTAGATTAGAGTCCTGCTGCTCTTAACCAGTATACCTAAAGTATTCCATGAAAAATTCACATTGTAACTGCTTTGTTATACAAGAATATTTATTACAATACTCTAATATTCTGCTAATGCTTAATGCCACAGACTCACAAATATTTTGAACACCATGGGCTTACTTTTAAGGAAAATGTGTAATTTGCTGTTAAACGACAAGACGGGGGCTTGCAAAATTTACAGGGGAGGGAAATCCCACCTGCCACAGTGCCTCATCTCTCTGAGCAGCAGTTCCATCCTAGTTTTTAACTCTGATACTCAACTTACATCCTAATAGACCTCACCATTAGATCAGTAAACATTTAATGAACTACATATGTGCATTTTAAACTGATTCTTAACCCCCCCCCCTCTTTCCCTCTTTTTTCTGTACCCCTATTTGTTTGAAAAATAAAAATATTTTTAAAAAATTAAAAAAGATTTTCAGAGTATGTTCTTTAGAGAGTCAGAGCTCCCTTCTTCTAGACTCAGATCCTCCTGTTCTACTGCAGACCAACAGGGCTGCCTGGCTAAAGTAAAGACCAGGGAACGAGTTCGAAAAATGTGTGGAGTATCGTTATTCATAGCTTATTATCTGTGTAACTTAATATCCATAACTATCACACAGTAAGTTTTCCCAACTACAGCCTCCACTGAGGGGGGCAGAAGAGAACTGGGAGAAGAAAACAGGATTTTTGCACAGGACAGCAACACGATATCTGTTACCATTTCCGCCTTCTATCCCCCTCCATGCAAGGGAAATCTAAAATATACCGCGGTTGAATTTAAAGCAATGCGTAAGGCTACAGAAACGGGGGGGGGGAGGGGGAGGTAATCTTACTCCCAACAGCTGGGGTGGAGCAACATGGGACTGAGAGCAAGGGGAAAGAAGCCTCGTTTAAGTCGGCCGATATCGTCTCTTTCCTCACCTCATCCAAGCAAGGCCTTGAGCACCCTTCGCTCTCATCCCCGTCCCTCTAGGAGAAAAGGCGCCGGAGCAGTTCTTGCTCCCGCCCATTCAGTGATGAGCACTGTTGTCAAATGGCGCGAGAGAACCAATAGAGGCTCGCCTCCGCAGTCTCCTCCTCACCCGTCCCTCGGCAATTTGTTCTCAGCGCAGCGCTTTGTCGTTTATTGCAGTTGGAACCAGGGCTCCATAGAGAAAAGCAAAAGTAACCGTCTTGTGTTGGAACACAATCACCTCCCCTCTTCTCGGAGGTTTTGCTCAAGAAAAGGCAAAAGTCGTACATTCATCTGTCTTTCAGGAGCTACAAGACTTTAGACTGCGTCAAGCTAACCGGGCTTTAATTTGCTAGTCCCATTTTTCTCTCAGAATAATTGGAATTTCCCTAAGGTCTTGCTACCTGGATTGTATTTTTTTTTAAAAAGTAACCCTATTAACTCCCTATTTGCTCACTTTCATAATTTCCATAAGTATTTCCGAATACGTTTATTTAAATACTGGGGGAGAGGGAGCAGATATTATGTCCAGCATTGGACTTCGGCTTGGCCCTTGCCTATCAATTTCTCTGTAAACATTCATTTAATGATCGTTGTAGCAATGCATATGAAATTAAGGCCACGGTCACTGTTAGTGGATGCACCATCCACTTATACAGGAGGAGCGCGATTTTGCAGGAAGGTCTTTGGGTCCAGATAGACTATTCAGGGACTGGAATGACAGGCCCCAGAGAGCAATGACAGACCCTGGGAGTATCAGAAGGGCTCTGGGACTGGAAGGACAGGCCCCTGAGTGGAATGACAGCCCCTGGGTGTAGCAGAAGGGCTCTGGGACTGGAATGACAGGCCCAGGCGTGCAATGATGGACCCTGGGAATAGCAGAAGCATTCTGGGACTCGAGTGACAGGCCCGAGTGGAATGACAGCTCCTGGGAGTAGCTGAAGTGTTCTGGGACTGAGAGCCAAGCCACAAGTGATGCCTTACACAGGTTGGACACTTGTCAGCTTACCTCAAGTTTTGATGGGAAATGTAGGCATCATGGTTTTACAGCTTGGCTCTCCATTACAGCTGCAAGACCAGGATGCCTACATTTCCCATCAAAACTTGAGGGAAGCTGACAAGTGTCCAACCCGTGTAAGGCGTCACTTGTAGCTTGGCTCTCAAATAACAGGCTCCTGAGTGGAATGACACCCCCTGGGAGTAACAAAAGCATTCTGGGGCTGCAATGACAGCTCCCTGGGAGCAACTGAAGCAATCGGCGTAAATGCTTAGCATCGCCAGCTTAAAGTGTGTGGTGTGGAATGGGACATGGTGCTCGTGGGCACTACAGCACCAGGCAACATTTTTTCTGGTGGCCACCAAGTGTTTTATGAACGAGGGGGGGTCCAGGTGGGGCTTTTGCCCAGCAAGACTACTGATGGGGTGCAGAATTTTAAAATCATTCCTTTGGCAGAAGTTGTCACAACATTACAAGAATCCACTGTGTGACTGAAGGTGCACTGTGGCCTTTCTTTCCTGGCTGGATCCCCTGCTGCAGCAGTCAATTTGTGTCTGTACCCACAGTGGTGTCAGAATTACAAAGGAGCCCACAGACTCAAAATGTTGAGGACCCCTGAACTATTTATTTGTTTATGTTATTGGATTTATAGTCCACTCTCCCTACAAGCGGGCTCACGGATAACAGTAAACCAAGTACATAAAGGGATAAAATGGTAATAGCACAAAACAAGGTAAAACCATCAAAACAGTTTAACTGTTTGTTAACTAGAGTATGAGATGGGTGTTCTGGGTTACTGGTCAACAGAGTAAAGGTGAGCAAGGAATTCAGGCAGGGTGTGACTCGTAATGAGAACATGGAGGGCTGGGCAGTTTCCACACGACTTACCGGCCTCCAGAGCGTTGCACAAAACACACAGAAGATAGCGTCTTCTTGCACAAAATCACGCCAGGAAGACGCTATCATCCAGGAGTTTTGTATGACATCACATCTTCCTGGCGCAATTTCACACGAGAAGACACTATCTTCCGCGAGTTTTGCGCAGTGCTACGGAGGCCAGTAAGTCATGTGGAAACGGCCCTGGAAAGCTGTAGAATTGGACAGGGGAACAGGGAGGGGGGCAAGGGCAGAATTTATGCTTGAAAATAGAAGAGGTGGCTGATATCAACCTCATGAAAGTGTAAGCAAACTGAGGAGCTGACAGGAAGGATAAATATAAAGATGGGACTGATTTGGTGGTAGCTACACATCTTCCAGAAATATAAATTAAAAGGTAAAGTAGTAAATTCAATTCTGTCACTTGTGACTCCAGTTAAATACTGCTATCTCTACTCCCAGGGGCTTTCATTCCAGTCCCTGAATAGTCTATCTGGGCCCAGAGAACTTCCTGCAAAATCCATTGCACATTTTCTTTGCAACTTTTTTTTTTGCTGTAATGTATTTCAATGGAGCCCATGGAAGTAAATTGGCATTCTTGGCTCCCATTATCTCTAATGGGCCTTCAAGCATTTCCCATTATTTCCAGTGGGCATTCCTGTCATTCCTTTTAGTACATCCCCAGGGACAGGCAAAATACTGCAACACCTTTACCTTAGTTAAGAATTTTATTCCTTTAAATACCTTTAGAATTTGTGACATTCCTCTTTGCTTTTAAGAAATGAAAGTTGAGGAACATTTCTCGTTAGAAAAGAAGTGGACGCTAGTGTCCTCCCCAAATGGTAGTGCAATCCATGCCGTTTTCTCTTTAAACATTTTATTTCTATTAAATGTATAGAATTTAAGACCCTAGGGAGTAAAAGTTCACAGAATATGGGAAGTTAGTTAACTTATATTACTGCAAGAGTCCTGACCCCCTTAGTTGGTCTAGTCTAGTAGAGCTTGATTGAGAGATTTGCTAGTTTCATTGCAGATATGTGATGGGCCCAACCAGACAGAAATTGTATATTGGAATTTTCCTTTCAGGAGATAACATAAAGGAAAGGTTTGGCAAGCTGTTGTTTAAAACTCTTTCCCCTGAGTCAGTCTGCAGCAGGGGAGAGAAGGACAAGCTTGATTGATTGTATTGCTAATTTCTTTGCAGGCCCAAGCTCCAGAAATAAAGCACCAAGAGCAGCAGGAAGAGCTGTTGAAGAGCATGTAGGGGGAAAAAACAGCCCTGCACTGCTTTAAGTTAGCATTTTGCACCTGAGGTTCTCTTTATGACACTGGACACCATCTGTTGGGGCTTGTCTTTGTTCGAAGTGCCCTTTCTGAAGGATACTGAAGATCCTGTCTCTTCAAATGTTGCTGTGTTCATTTTTTTTTTCTTTTGGGGGGAGAGAGGCGGAATATGCTTTTTAATTTTAATATTTTCAGACTTTTAAAAAAGTTAAATTACAAAGCAGTAGTACAGTCTAAAACAGCTAAAAATACACAGTTCAGAGAGAGAAAAATCATCAAAAGAATGTGAAATCCCACTGGAAGAAAAACTTCTGAGCAACAGAAGCCCCAGTGAGAAAATTTCCCAATCTCTGTGCATTGAAATAATCAATGAGAGATGATGAAACCACAAGCGACTGACAGAAGTGAAGGCCAATATTTAAGTCTATGGAGGCTAGAGGGGGGAAATGGAGAAAGATGCGGGGGGGGGGAGATCCCCAGCTGTTAGTAGCGCGTAATCCAGTGCACAAAGCAAAAAGTAGGCTAAGATTCCAGGAGGACCTGCCAGCTTGTCCTCATGGCTGGAAGGACAGCATTATAAGAAGCAACAGAAAAGGAAATCAAGACTTGTGGCAAAAGGATATTTAAAAAAAATTACAATGCCAGTCCTTAAACTGTTTTGGCTATGGCATCTCTGCTGTCATTACTTGTCAAAGGGCGGTGGGGGGGATAACTCATCACCATGGGAACGCAACACATGAAATACAGGGTGGGGGGATCCCTTACAGTTCTAAAGACTGCTAAACTTCAACTGTTTCCAAGCTGTTTAAAGCTCATTGGAAAATATCACAGATAGTGTGATATTTGGAAGGGTATGGAATTCAGGTGGATCATTAACCCAGTCAAAATTCTTAGCAGCAATTAAGAATACAATGTTAACATTCCTACAAATAGGAGGCAAACAGATTCTCAGATACAACCTTAGATCTAAGCAAGATTTTGCCAGGATTTTTTTTTAAACTAAACATAATATGGAGATGAAGATGTCATAATGTATAAATGCTGAATGAGACAGAGAAGACTGCAAAAACAGGAATGCCCAGTCTTTGGAAACTCGTGTGGATGCAGCAGTCAAAAGAGTCGAACTGGCCATTTTCAGACAAGCTCCTTCCAGCAGAAGTGACATGTAGAGGCTGGCCATGGCATGGAGGGGTGTCAGTCCTCAGTGCTGTGTATCACCAAGTGAAACCTTTTTGAACAGGAGTTCATTCAAGAGAGTTCGGAAAAAATGCAAAAGCATGTTAGCAATGAAACAGCCTTCTGCTGTCATTGAATTTGTGGCTAAGCAATGTTTACTGATAGCCAAAACAGTAATTGACATTTATGAACAACTTGCCTTGGTGTCTAGCAGAGCTGAATGTCTGTGAACCTCATTAGAAGCTTTCACAGGAAAATATTTGGAGGGACGTGTTTTTACAACTAATTGTTTGGCCTCTAATGTCAAGGTGACACACTTTGAAGAAGTTACCAGATTAGCTAACTTGCAAACTGCACCCTTAAATAATTGTAAAACTGTTGCTCAGGCTGGTTGTGCTCTTCAGGGTTGCAAATGGATATTGCAGCTAAACCAGGTTACACTTTACATTGGATGGAATGCTGAATGCTGGAACTCACGTAGAAATATCAGTTCCTTGAGTAAACTACTTCAAATAGATCCACGGTTAGTAGATTCAACTACCATCGATATTGGCTGCCAACGATGTTGGCAGTTAAGAGGGTGCATTTGACTTTTAAACAATTTATTCTCCCCTTAATGTTGCTAAAAATGAAAAACTTTCTATGATCCCACCATATCACTCCTATTCAGGTGTTTCGTGAGATTCAGCCATTTATTGTCAAAAGGAATGTTAAATAGCCCCCTCGGATAGGTAATAAAAGTGAATGGCCTATCAAGAAGCCAATCTCTAACCCTATAAAGGAGTCAATGTTCCCACAACCATCCAAACCCCTTAATGGATGCTGAATGCATTTCTTATTCCCCTCTTTGGACTTTGGCTAGCAATGACTTAGATGGAGTTGTTTGTAGGTTGGAGGAATTTGAGAATGTGTTGACCTGCTTATGTACGTCAGCTAAATGAATTATTTCCCACCCTTTGTTAGCAACAAATAATCCTCAGAAGGGAAACGAAGAAGAAAGGCCACTGATCTATGAGCTAATGGAGCCTCCAGCTATTTCCACCAAGGATTGTGAACCTAAGTTATATGACAATCTTTTAAACTGCAAAACTGAATCGACTTGCCTACTCAAGGTGGATATTATAAATCTTGCAGCAGCAGTCATCGTTGCTATGTTCATAGCACTCTTGATTCCATTATACCTGTAGCTGTAAAGTTGTTGGGTTTATGATAAATGTTTGTTAACTTGAAAACTAATATTTAAGTGTTTTCTTAAACAATTTTTTTTTGTAATTGCTTGCTAAGTCATAAAGGTACAATCATTTATTGACTTGAATCCCTCCTCCCAAACTCTCCAATTTAGAAAATTTAAGAGAAGGATTTCTGTAGCCTTGGTTCTGCTGGATTACAACAGCATTATCTGAACTGAATTGATACACTCAGCTTTGCCCTTCCAATTTCCCCCTTGTCTATTCACTCCTATGGGGGAGGGAGAGCTTTTTAAACTACTAAATTGCCAGTCAAAGTTCATAAGAGGTGTAGTTCTTATTTATTTAAGAAGGGTGTTTAGCCTGTGTAAACAAGTCATACAAATGGTTCTGCTAATGATTTATAAACACTATAATGCACAGAGAGAGACATGTTTGGCAACCATCTTCCTCTGGTCCTATCATTTTCCAATACTTGTTAAAAGACTACTTGGCCTGCTGAATGTTTAGGGTTGAATGTGTGTGTGTGTGTGTGTGTGTGTACATTTCAAGTTGTATATTCAGTTTACAATTAAAGAAGGCATGGTAGTTGGATTTTTGAACAATTACATGGAGTACCTCTCATTAGGACCTACTAGAAGTCCACAAAGTAAATTATTGTATCTTTTTAGTGCTTTTGATTCTTATCTATGGACCTGCAGAGCTACTTGTGATCTTTGTGATTTTGTACACAGTCAATGATCAGTGGATCTTCTAAATCAATGCTACCAAATTTCTATATTGTTACTGTGGTAGTGGTTCAATGTGCTAACTTATGGCGACCTCTGCTGGAATTTTCAAGGCAAGAGACTAACAGAGGTGGTTTGACATTGCCTGCCTCGGCATCGCAACCCTCTGGCCTTCCTTGGAGGTCTCTCATAAAACTACTAACCAAAGTGGCCCCTGCTTCTGACATCTGACAAGATCAGGCTTGCCTGGGTTATCCAAGTTAGGATATTGTTACTTTCGTCTGTGATAAAAGAAAATAATTTACTTTTAAACATAGACTATGTAACTGAATCTCTGCTGCCCTCTGCTGATATGTTCCAAAATCAGTTCAGTTTGAGCTTCCATTGAACTAAGTGGATCTTCAGGCTGCTTTACATGTTCATTTGATATGGTGAAGCCTCTTACTTTATAATAATAATATATTTGCATCTGCCACCACATTATATCAACACAAGATACCATATCATAACAAAAGAATTTTCATTAATTACCATTCAAAATGACTACAGATGCACAGTATTCAAGAGTATGAATATTCAGATGCGTAGGTGAGAAAGTCTCTCACCCCATTCTTCATCTTAAAATTTTAATTCAAATACAACATTGTCATGATGAGCTCTTGAATTTCAAGTGATTCACTATCTCGCCTGCTGTCTATGTGCCATAGAGTGTGTTTAGGAGCTGGATTGTAAGCAAAGTTCATCTGTCAATGATTCAGGAATTGCCATACTGGTAGAGAATCAGCACTGTGGGTTATTCATAGATTTACAAGTCCCACTCAGAATAAACCAGCCAAATTCACTGCCAGCCTTACCTGATTAATTCCCATATGTTTGGAGCCATTTCTGACTCTCTTAGTTTGCCAAAATATGAGCACAGAAGTGTTAAGTTGGTTCCTGTCCCCACCACTTTCCTCAACAAACTCACTGCCTTGCGGAAGTCACACTTTCAGCTTGTGATGAGAACATCTATTTGCTTTTTCAAGATAGCCACTTTGACCTTTTCCCCATTTAAGTTCCTAGCAAAAATGCTACATTGAGAATACTGGATATTGCTTCACTTAAGAAGAACACTAATAATATTTATATAGCACATGTCAGGTGCTCAAATTGCTTTGCCTAACTTATCTAAATTATTACAACAACCTAGTAAAGTAAATGTTGGCAAATCTGGGGAGGGATGCTGATGGTGGCTCTCCTCAGGGTGCCGACAGTGCGTTCTGTGCAGAGCTACTGCTTTCTAAGTCCATAGGTTTCAGTGGGCTCAGACGAATGAGACATTCTGCATGGAGTTGCACGGCTAGCGAATTGGTGCTTGAAGTGGTATTTGAGCCCTGGACTGAGTTCTGTCTCTCACATGCTTAACGTTACTGCTCCAGCGCTTGAAAAATAAAGGTGAACTGAAACCCCATTTTCAACCATCATGAGAAACTTCTGTCAGCAGAAGTGGAGAATATGCACTTCTCCCTATTGCTGCAGACCAGTTACTTTGCCGCTCGTGCTATTCCAGGATCAGCATTTTATGGAGATCTGCAGGCAGCATTGTATGGGAGAGGGATGAAATTCTGTTAGTGGAATTCTGCTAGTTGTACTGTAGATCTAAACCTTTATTTTTAAAGAACTGGTGGAGCAATGACGGGTTGAATCCTAGGTATCATTAGAGGATATCCAGTTAATGAGCAAGACTTCCTTGCTTGCCCTTTCCTACTGCAGCACACTGATCTCCCATCCTGCCCCTGGAAGTTAGGGTTGCCAGCTCCAGGTTGGGAACTTCCTGGAGATTTGGAGGGTGGGATCCAGAGAGGGTGGGGTTTGGGGAAGGGAGGGGCCTAAGCTGGGTATAATGCCATGGAGTCCACCCTTCAAAGCAGCCATTTTCTCCAGGGGAACCGATCTCTGTCAGCTGGAGATCAGTTGCAATTTCAGGAGATCTCCAGGCACTACCTGGAGGCTGGCAACGCTACTGGAGATTGGGGACCTCAGGAACAGCAGGGGGTCTGCAGTGGAAAGGGGAGAATCATCAAAATCACTCTTGCTTACAGTATTTAAAGTGCTTTATACTGATGGGAACAAGGACAGCCAGTGTGGTATAGTGGCTAAGGTAATGGGCTAGGATCTGTGTGACCCAGGTTTGATTCCCCACTTTACTATGGGTGGCCTCGGGCCAGTCAGCCTAACATACCTTGCAGGGTTTGTTCTGAGGAAAAAATGGAGAGGAGAATGACGGAAGCCACAAATTGGATGTTTCAGGCAAATTCATACTCTCTCGTAAAGGGAACTTGGCAATGAGAGGAGCTTTAGGTGTAGCACTAGGACAGTATACACAGCTTCTTGATATGAGGGCATCACTGGGGATGTCAATCATGTCAAACAATAAGAGCAGAAAAGAGTTGGAGAACGGGCATTGAATAATATATTTCTGACCTTGGACTTGAATTCAATAGTTAATTTATATTAATATGATGCAAATCTACTGTGGCTGTAATCAGTATAATTTGGATATAAATTAATAATAAATCAACAGTGATATTATTGCTATTTACATAATTTATTTAGAAACTTGCTATGTCACCTCCCCAGAGACCTGAGGAAGTATCACTGTATCTGACCAATTAGTTTGATGCTCATGCAATATCTGTTGTAAATATAAATGAAAGTGCTATTTACATCACTGACATTGAGAGAAATATATTTAATAACTAACAGTTTTGTAATACAGGCAGAGCAACCATAAGCAGAGTTACATCATTTGAAGTCCTTTGAAGTAAATGGGCTTAGAAGGGTGTATCTCTGCTTATGATTGCACTGGGAATCTCTTAATATTAATTCTTAGGAATTACCTGCCAAAGTTGAAAATAGATGGCAGGTTGGTGGCTTGCATGTGTAAGCTATATGGGCAGCTGCTGTTGGGGGAAAAGATCTGATCAGCTTCTATTTATTTATTTAACAAAAGTTATATCCCACCTTCCTGCTCTCACAAGGCTACCAAGGTGGATAACAAATTTTAACATACATAAAAATTACATTATAATTACATACGAAATTACGTTCTTATATGGTACACTTTTCTCATGAGACTAGACCACATCAAAAGGCATATGAGAGATCAATTTTCTGAATGTACCCCTATGTTAAAATCTATGTGTATTGGAAAGCCTAGAAATATTTTCATTGGAGTTAAGCTTTTCATGTGATAGTGTTTTTCACTTCCCTCTTGTGCATCCTGGAGAAAACGGGACCATTTGCACAGTTATCCATTTGACACCTCTAAGGAAAAAAATCAGATGTGGTGTAGATCTTGCATGCATATTCTTTAAAATGATTGCTAGTGGAAGGGACTAAAAATGTATCTAAATTCAGAAAGTTGATTTTACATTTTTTTTCCTTAAAGTTTGTTACACTAGAATGTCTAGACTAAGAGTGATTCTGCACACGTTGGATAATGCACTTCCAATCCTCTTTATAGATCATTTAGAACAGATTTTTTTGTGTGCGGAACAAAAAATCAACCTCAAATGATTGATAAAGTGCATTGAAAGTGCATTATCCAATGTGTGTGGAATCAGCCTAAATCTCTTTCCTGTGTTATAGTAATGCAAAACTGCAATTTCAATAAATTATATATATTCAATAGAAAAAGTTGGTTGTTCAGCTATCAGCAATTCATATTCCATTTTATAATTCATAAATACATCCTTAAGCCCTCCACCCCCCACAATAGAAAGCAGTGAAGCCAAAGGCTTAATTTGAGTTGGGGCTCCCCAGACCACAGCCTACCTTCTACAGTATACCAATCTGTCTTGATTACATACTCCAAACTGCTAAGAATCCCTTTTATTCTGTGGATGTGCCCTTTTGCATTAGATACTAAGACCCGTGTTCCCGCTAATGTGAGTACATGAGCAATTGCTCACAGATTCTGACTTCTCCACTCGCAGATTCTCAGCTGTAGCTCACAGGTATTAACTCTCAGATGGCCCTGCCCTTCCACTCACCTGGCGCCAGCAGGTGGGCCCAATAGGGATGGAGCCATGTCCCGCTTCTTCCTTCCTGGATGTGGCTGGCTTAGCCCTCAGGGCGGAGCCAGAGGGCGACTCCAGTCACTGCCTACTCTCTAGCTGGGGGACAGAGCAGAGCCAAGCGATGGGGACCAGCCTGATGGGATCCCCTCAGCCTCAGAGAGCAGAGGAGAGGAGGTGGCATCTCAGCCGCTGCCATGGTGAAGGTGTCGTTTAACTTGGCCTTGGTGCAATAGGAGGCTGGTAAGAAGAAGGATGAGGAGGGGAAGGAGGGCAGAGAGCTGGGCCAGGTGCTCATCATGCCCACTGACGGCCACATGAGGAGGAGAAGACCATTGTGGTGCTGAAGGAGGCTGGTTGGACTTTACCGTTGATGAGGCCTCCTTTTCGAGGGCTCTTCCAAAGCGGCTTTTACAGCAGACTTGGCCAAGAACTGGATCTGGCCACCCTGTCTCGGCAAGCCGAGCATCTCCATCTAAAATGCAATCAATGGACGTAGACCAGAGTAACTCTGCATAGGATCGCACTGTTGGGGGTTTATTTTAGCAGGGCCACTTTGAGGCTGGTTCCAGCTTGGCTCTCCCGTTTTCTTTTTTAAGCCGCCGCCTTCTTTGCAGGACCACAGTTTCACAGCCCTTCTTTGCCCCTCACCCCAAATCTGGATCTGAAGCTAAAGAGCACCTCCAAGGGCAGCTGTGCCTGACTTGCCTTCTCTCCTGCAGCAGAAGCTGAGGGAAGGCCTCCTTGTTCACAGAGGAGTCTGTAGGTGCAACATTAAACAGGAAGCCTCAAAGATTCTGCAAGATTTGAGTCCAGTGGCACCTTAGAGTCCAACAGGATTTTCAGGATATGAGCATAGCTTTTCAGGAGAGTCAAAACTGTCTTCTTCCGATACGAATAAAAAGCTTCTCAAAAGCTTATACCTTGAAAATCTTGTTGGTCTCTAAAGTGCTACTGGACTCCGATCCAGCTGTTCTACTGCAGACCAAGATGGCTACCAAACAGAAACTTTTTTGTATTGTCGAAGGCTTTCACGGCCGGAGAACGATGGTTGTTGTGGGTTTTCCGGGCTGTATTGCCGTGGTCTTGGCATTGTAGTTCCTGACGTTTCGCCAGCAGCTGTGGCTGGCATCTTCAGAGGTGTAGCACCAAAAGACAGAGATCAGAGAGATCTCTGACAGAGACACTGAGAGATCTCTGTCTTTTGGTGCTACACCTCTGAAGATGCCAGCCACAGCTGCTGGCGAAACGTCAGGAACTACAATGCCAAGACCACGGCAATACAGCCCGGAAAACCCACAACAACCAGAAACTTTTTTGGTGCCACAAAGTCTCCTCTTTCACTTTGTCCAAAACCAGTGGTTACTGACCAGTTCCAGAAGTTTAAGTTTTGATCCTGTTCACGTTAACTGGCTTGCAGCCTGCTGATGGGCCCAGTTTTAGAGTATCCTAATGATGATAGATCGAAGCATTCTGGAAATGTTTCTTCCTGTCATCCTGACTTCTTAAAAATTTTGTTTTCTGTTTGTGAGCTACCTCAAGCAGCTCTCTGTACAGGTGGTACATAAATATTCTAAAGAAAAATCAAAGCTTGCAATTCTTATTTGCATGTCCTATCCCTCTGAGCTGCAACACTGTGCAGATCTTATTTGCCCAAGAAAACTGGCAAATGGACTTCAGGCTATTGAAGTTGCATGCACAAAATTACTAAGGCGCCAGGTTTGCCATTCCTCAGCTTCTGTCTAAAATGAAAGGGGTAGATGAGCCACATTTTCTTTGTGACATGAAAAAGAGTAGAAGTCTACGAGAGAGATACTGCATTTGGACAGCTTTTATGTATTTTGTAATTGTCTAAAGCACAATTGTTCCAAATGTTGTATGGTGTCAGATTTCCGGGTGCTTGTATAGAGTAATGGCTAATTGCCTGAGCTGAGAAATCCACAGTCAGAATCACACCTGAACCACAAGAAAGCTAGTCAGCATAAATTTCCAGTGGTGCCTTAAAGACTAATTTTTATTTCGGTATACTGAAGATGAGACAGTCAAAGTGCAAATGGTGAAGTGGGCTATAAATTTTAACAAAGAAATAACAATGGAGGCGTGGGAATACTTGTGGAAACATACATTGAAAATCACGACATGTACCAATATTAAAGAGAATATTTACAAAATGATTTACCGTTGGTATCTGACGCCAAAGAAGATTGCGCTAGGGAACTCGAATATGTCTAATAAATGCTGGAAATGTAAAAAACATGAGGGATCAATGTATCATATGTGGTGGACTTGCGAGGTAGCTAGGCAGTACTGGGGGGAAATAATAAGAGTAATGAGTGAGATTTTACAATTTCAAGTTAACAAGAACCCAGAACTCCTGCTACTGAACTTGGGAATGGAAGACATCCCAGCACAACATAGGACATTGATATTCTATATGACGGCAGCAGCCAGACTTTTGTATGCGCAGAAGTGGAAAGTACAAGAAGTGCCAACTACTGAGGACTGGATTTACAAATTGCTGTACATGGTGGAGATGGACAAAATGACAAGAAAACTGAGAGACCTTGATCCAGGGCAGTTTAACACGGACTGGGGAAAGCTGAAACAATATTTGGTGAAAAAATGGGAGGTGGGAGGAGAACTGTGGCAGTTTGAAAATTATTGAGGTACACAGAAGGAGAGAAGTGACTATACCGAGGGGGTGGAGAGTTAATGGAAAAATTCTAAGCAACTTTATATGATTTTTAAGTATTATATTAAGTAACAATAGCGTTGATACTATGAGAATTAATGGGATAGAAATTAACTAATCTATATTTTTTGGAAAGATAACCGTATAACATAGAGTGAATATATACATACATACGTAAATTCAAAGATAGGTCTAATTGTTAGACTTATGGTATATGTATAGATAAAGAACAACATATAGAACAGAAGCCTAAGCAAATGACAATAAGTGTGTATAATATGTATGTGTATAGAAGTATTGGAATTGATGTATAAAGGGGGGCAAATTGTTTGTCCCATATTGAAGAGAATAGAAGGAGTAAGATAAAACACAGGTTATCAAAATGAATATTATTAGTAGTTTTAATGAAGAATATAGATTAAGAGGATTTTATTTATATGACAATTTATATGACAATTTATATGTGAAAGGAAGTGGAAATAGTGCTTAGAAGAATCTGAAAGTATATTATAATAAACAAATAAAATAAATATGAAGGAGTAGAGGGAAAGTGGATAGGGGGTTGGAAAACTGTTGGAAGTCAATAAAAAGGGGGGGGAAGGGAGGGGGTTAGAATTAGAAAAAAAAATTAAAGAATGTGATTATAATTGTTATTATATGTTTCTAATCCAATAAAAATTCTTTTAAAAAAAAGAGACTAATTTTTATTTCAGTATGAGCTTTTGTGAGTCACTGCTCACTTCTTCAGATGTGGAAATCAAACTTAGAATGCATCTTATGGGGCAGGTTGGGCGGGGTGGGGATTAAGATCAAGGATGAATTCTGTCATGAGTCAAGTGCAGATTCATTATGTGGATAAAGAAAATATGAGAATGATTCTCAGGTTGATTTCCATACATATCTGAAGAAGTCAGCAAAAAGCTCATCTTGCAATAAGGTGCCACTGGGTGTCTGCTTTATTTTGCAGCAATGAACTAACACAGCTACCTTTTTGCAATCAGCATAAATATATCCATTTTTATACAGAAGTATACTCTGATTTTTGTGGCCCTTTCACCTAATGGGACTAGATGGTCTTGAACAACTGGTTTTTATTGTTAATTTGTTTTGATTGTAATCAAAATGTATTACATGGTTTTTGGTTTTGGATTCTACGGAGGCTAGAAATCAATGAGTTTAGACTGGAGTAACTTGGTACAGGATTATACTGTAGATCTCTCCACCTACCTGCTGCAATCTTGTTGGAATAGAGGATAACATGGGCCCAGGATGGGATGCAGATCCTACCTAGCACATGTTCTCAGATATATTTATATTTGTATATCAAATAGTTGGGAAGGAGAAGTATTAATAACTTTACCTGCAGAGTAATTTAGTTTGATATTTAGAATCCATGTTTGAATGACTTCTTGAATTGTTGCTTCTAAGTGAGAAACAATACAAATTAGTTTGTAGTTTATGTTTGTATGTTTGTAGACTGATTTTTTTTTTTAAGGAGGAGCACTCAAAACTTTAATGAAAGTTGTTTCGGCTCACAATCTTTAGCTCACAACACTGCACAGCTTAGAGGGAACATTAAAGACACAGTATAGGAGGAATATTGCAGCACCTGAGGTGAAAGACAGAAGCAGCCATTCCTAGGTTGGCTGATTCCACACAACTGCATTTCTGCCTTTTTGCTAAAGTCTTATATGCCTGGGGAACTGTGAATTTAACACCAGTCTCCATTGTAAGTTAGAGCCTGTGAACCAAGTTCACTGAGAATCACTTGTGAAAGTGGTTCTGGCCTACTGAACAGGGGTAAGTAAGCTTGACAGATGTCATTGACCTTCTTGTGCACTAGCAGACAGCTGACAATATGCATATGGGAAAACTGCAAGTTAGCAGTACTTAAAATTAAATATAGAAAGAGGAACTAAGTCTGTGAGAGAATGGTGTGGAAAGATACCCCCCAAAAGTTGTCCTACTTTGTTTCATGATACTAAAAGTTCCCTTTTTATTATGTTTATCAAGGTGCTTTTTTCATGATATTTTGGCAAATGCTTAGATACGTATTTTGGACTTTTGTATATCTGACATAATGTATGTGCAAACAAGGTTTCACTCACTTAGGTAAATAACAAGTACTTGCTGTGTCCAGTGGAGTTCTGGTATAGGCTGCCTGATAGAACTGTGAGGCTTTGCTTCAAATTGACCAGAAAAAGGTCTAAGCCTTGCTTCCAGAAGAGGACAGATAATCCAGTATCTTGAAGGCTGTTTGCTGTTCATGGCTGTGATCAGGGCTGTATTCCTTGATTTCCTGCTGCTTTGTCACCCTGAGTTTAACCCTGAATGTGACCCTGAATTAGGCATGAGATACAGTTATTGTCCAACTGACAGGGTAACAGCAATCTCAGTATTACCAAATTCAACAGATATAAGTGGAAAGTTGGTCAGGAAATCCATTCGTTTTTCACTATGGACAGTATTTGGACACAAACCCACTCCTGAACCTGTTGTTTAAAAAGAGGTGGTATCAGGGCTTTTTTTCTGGGGAAAGAGGTGGGGGAACTATCCCTGGGGGCAACTCCCAGGAGGAGGTGGTAGGACTCTCAAAACGTGCACGCTCCCAAGACTGCACGATGACATCACTTCCAGGAAGTGACATCATCACACAGTCCATGGCTGCCCCGGGAGCGCTCCTGTGCTCCATGGGGGGGGGCGGTCCTATTCAGCCTGAATAAGGCAAAATTTGGCCTGGAATGGGACACTCCACTGCGGGGGAGCACTCCCTCGCCCAGCAGTGATCAGATCCTCAGGCCCAAATTGGGCCAAAATGGGCCCAAAACAGTCTGGATCAGCCTGGAACAGGCTGCTGCCACACCGGAGAGCATTCCTCCACCCGGCAGCGGCCTGAACCTGGCCATTTACAGGCCAATCCAGGCTGTTTTGGGCCCAAATTGGCCTGGAACAACCTGGAATGGGCTGCTGCCACACAGGAGAGTATTCCCATGTCGGGCAGCAGCCCAAACCTAGCAGTTTTGGGCCCGATCCTGGCCATTTTGGTCTGAAGTAGGCCCAATATGGCCAAAAGGGGCCCAAAATGGCCAGGATCAGGTTGCTGCCGAGCAGCGGACTGTTCCCCCGCCCAGCAGAGACCCAATCCTGGCCATTTCGAGCCCAATCCTGGCCACTTTTGGCCTGATCCTGGCCATTTTGGTCCTGAATTGGGCTGAAAACAGCTGAAAGGGACCCAAAATGGCCAGGATTGGGCCGCTGCTGGGTGGAGGAGTGTTCCCTTGCCAGGCAGAGGCCCAATCCTGGCAGTTTCAGCCCTGATTCTGGCAGTTTTGGGCCTGAGATGGACCCCAGAAGGCCAAAATGGTGCCAAAATGACCAGGATCAGGCTGGTGCTGGGTGGTGGAGGTTTTCTCCACCTGGCACCAGCCCAATCCTGGCTGTTTTTGGCCCTAAATAGCCCCAAAATGGCAAAAACTACACCTAAACAGCCAGGCTCAGGGCCAAAATGGCCTGGATCCGGCGGGTGCTGGGCAGGGGAACCTTCTCCCACCTAGCACTGGCCCAATCCGGGCCGTTTCTGCCCCATCCTGGCAATTTTGTAACCTAAATGGCCCAAAACAGGCCTGAAACGGCCCAGATCGGGGCTGAAACTCCCCCATCCGGCACCAGCCTGATCTGGGCCCAAATGGGCTCAAAATGGCCAAAAGAGGCAATTTTTTAAAATACCCACGTGACAACAGTCATGTGGGTATTTTAAAAAGGTGCTGGAATGCTGTTCCAGGGCATTTCGGCTCAAAAAAAGCCCTCGATACCAGTAAATTTTTCCTAATGGAAGCAGAGAATCTTGGAGGAGCCAGTTACTAGTATGCATTATTGTTATGACTGTTCTGAATTGCCTTCAGCAGGCAACCAGTAAAAAATTAAAATAAAGAAATAAATACTTCTGACCTTACTTTCAAATAAAATTTATTGATATACTGCTTGGGATCCAAAGAGCTAATTTAGGTACAGTCAAGGGTATGCCTGGACCCCAATGGCATATCTCAAGATGCTTACAAAATTTCCCTCCGTTCAGATGAGGATCATTATGCAACAGGTGAAGGTTCTTTGGGGGAAACACAAGTTCAAATCTCTCTTGGGTATATAGAACTGTTTACACTGTTCTCTGGATTCAGACATTTTATGAGGAATATAATGAGATTAATTTTGTCATATAATTACCACATTTCTCACAAAGGTTTGGTTTTGTAAAACAGATGGAGCACTGAAGCTAAAAAAAATAATAACAATGCCCTTATCAAGACTTCTTCAGCCGAAACTTGTAGTACAACAGAATTCCTTCCCACCTAAAAATTCTTGGCCTTGAATTCAGTGACATAACTTGAAACAAATTAATTTGCCTCTTAATCTGCCTCTTAAATCCAGCTCTTCTTCCACAGTTGGTGAGCACATAGGTCAAAAGTGATATTAAGTTTTATATCAAGTTTCTGAACTGATGGCCATGCACTGCATAGGAAGGTTGCGTAACTCACTTGTTCAAACAAACCAACTTTAAAAAAAGGTTTTCAGATGGTCTACTGCACAGTCTCCAGCACAGATCTTAATAATCACAACAGTTAATAATAGTAACAGTTAACCATGTGTTCAATTATAGTTTTTAAGGTTTGTTATTAATTATATAAAACTCTTAATAAAAAAATAGTAACAGTTAATCAGTCATCTCCCTCCAGGTTGCAGAACAGCAACTAGAAACAATATAGAACCAATCCAAACCTTCAGATGTGCAACAGCACCATCCACTGGTAGATGGTGCTTATATAACCATTATAGTTGCTTTACAATCACATTTTAACCTTTCCATGCTTTTCAGTGCAGATGTGATTTTGATTAGATTCCCTCAAGCCCAGTGCTCATCAGCTGTAAAAAGTGAAATGGTGATGAACAAGGGATTGTAGATTATACATCAGAATTCTCTACCATTGGGTTTATGTCACAGCTTCAGTGTTCCCTAATTAGATTCCAGTTCTTTCTGTACCAATAACTCCTTGTGTGGTTTAGGCAAGATATTCTCTTTCGATCTTTACCCTCAAGTGTCAGTATTACTGAAATAAATTCTATCAGAGTTCTGAAGGTAAAAGGTGGGAGGTGATAGCTCCCTCTTCCTTTAAGTGGGATCACACTGTGTCTTGAGCCCCAGTACCCTTCTCTCTTTCTCCATCTGTTTTACAAAACCAGTTCTAGACTAAATTATTTCTGTACAGTTACAGCCTGGAGTCAAAACAAAACAAAACTTGTCTAGTTTGTATAATTCACTGCCATCCTAAATGTAGGTATACCCTTCAACGTCCATTGAAGGGAATGGGCTTAAAAGGTTGCAACTCTGTTTAGAAATGCACTGTAAGTAATACAATATTTTACTGATCTGTAATACTCAAGAGAATTATCCTGACCATACCACGTCAGACTGGACCACTGCCACCAAATGTTACGTTAACCTGCTTGAAAATGAAATGTCATTAGCTCGTAATGACATTCTCCTTCAGTAAAAGTTACTCTTATTTCACTTGTGTAATTTCTTTGCTACATAGCTTAAATATACTCCGTCCTGAGAAATATTTTCCTTGAAGAAGCCCAAATAACAGAAAATGATATTTCTAGGACATAGAGATGGATCAAACATATGGGATTGCAGACCTACTCATTGGTATAACAATCTTTTGGATTGAAGGGATAATGTACAATACAATTAGAAAACAAAAGCTGGTGTAGGAATTATTGGGGCACATTTTCCCCCTAATTGATTATGAAGCCTTCTATATCAAAATATCCTTGGCCTCTGTACTTTTCATTGTCCATATTTAATCCCTCCCTGGAAGAGGAAATAGAGAGAGGATACAATTTATTGGCAGAATTATCTGTTTCCCAAATCCAGCAGACACTAGCCAGATAAAAACATCTGTTTGTCTCACAGTCAAAAGAAAAATAAATTGCCAGAAGGAAAATACAATATTTTGTTGCCATCAGCTCAGACTCTCTTGTGAGCTGAAAGCCGTCCTTGATTGCAACATGGTGGCAACAGTGAAATTATTAACAGAATTTCTATATACCAGTTTTAGATTTGCTTTCATCAAAAATTTATCAGTGAGCTCAAAGTTTATGCAAATCAAGTTGAAAGTACAAATGACACCATCTACCAGAGCAGCATTGCTCTTCCAATTGGTATTTTTTCATATTACTGAACTTCAGGTTCCTACAGCAATATGTCCAAAGCTACAAAATGATGTTCCTCTTTATACCTACAGTGGAGATTGAACTGGGTAGGGAGAATTTTTTAAAATCCAATGCAGGAGGGGTGATGTCATCCATAATCCAACTGGTTATCAAATCCTTCTTACAAGAAAGCCCTACTTCATTCTAACAAATAGGCTTTGCAACAGGGTAGAACCATCTTAGTCTACAGATAGGGGGATCATATTTTTGCATACCTACACACACACAAAAACCCTCCCTACAAATTTAAAAAAAACCTATATTCACCAAAAGTTATAGCCTAGCCCTTCACAGGTTGGTGTAATTTTAAAAAATAAATTATGAATCTAAGGGAAGCTAGATGCAGTATGGTTAAGCCCGGCAGCAGAATTGAGAAAAAATTAATTAGAGATTATGTTGCTGGGAGGGGAGCTCATGATCCCACTGCCTCTGGTTAATAAATTGGGACTGTTGCATCTGCACTTAGACCATTGAAACTTATCGGAAAAACAAGATATAAGGTCTAATAGTGCATTTCTAAACAGAGTTACACCCTTCTAAATCCATTGACCTCAGTGGAGTTAGAAGGGCATAACTCTTTCTATGATTACACTGTAAGTGTATCTAGGCATAACCGGGGAAAAAGCAAGAAACACATGCACATACACACAAACTGATTTTTATTATATCAGAAATGTATAGATCCAAAATGTTTTTTGTTATAAAACATAGGAAATCTTTTGACCTTATTTGTAAAATATGAACCTAATTCTAATTAAAAGATGACAGACATGCACATACACCGGTTACCCAAATACACAGAAAGGGGTTTTTTTGTTAAGGCGTAGAAGTCCAAGCTCGTAATTAATACCTTCCCATGCTATTGTAACACTGGGAAATGGCTTGGGAGGCGGGAGAGGAGCCCTTCCTTCCCCCACTGAGAAATGGCTTGGGGGGGGGGGGCTTCCTTCTCATCCGGAAGCATTCTGAGGCCACTTGGGCTCTCTTATTTTTTTAACAGCCATTTACTTTTTTTTAAAAAAAATATTTTTTATTTTTCAATATCTAACATACAAAACTACTACATACATACATACCCTACATAACAGTAACTACAAAAGACTACAATAGCACAAGGGATGGGAAGGAAAGGAGAAAAAAAAGAAAGGGAAGGGGGGGAAGGGGAAGGTAATCTACAAACACTAAACACTACGTTTCATGTTTTCCCTTCATACTGCCATTATTCAAAAGTTAAAGCTTTATATTATATTGATGGAGTGGTTGACCTTACTAAATGCAAATTACAATTTAAATTCAAATTAAATTTTTCTTCCCCTCCTGGGTCCCGGACGCAATTCTCTCTGAGCAGCTGCAGCCGCAGTGCTCATTTCCTCCCCCTCCCCCTCAGACTTCTCCTTTTCGTCTTGCTTGGTGCACTGAAATTCCGGATTTTTATCCTCAAAATCCCTTAGTTGATCTTCTGATAATAACTTGAAAGCTTGATCTTTGTGACTGAACCAGATTCCTTCCGGAAATAACCATTTGTACTTTATTCCACGTTCTCTCAGAAGAGCTGCGAACTTTTTATACTTAAAACGTCTTTTCCGAACTAGAAATGGGACGTCTTTCAATATCTTAACTTTATTACCCAAAAAGTCCAAATCCGCATTGTATGAATTATATAGGATATTGTCCCGGATCCTCTTAGATGAAAAATCAATGATGATCTCGCGAGGCAACTGACGCTTCATTGCATATTTTGAAGTAGCCCGACGGACTTCCAAAATGGCGCTTTTTACTTCTTCTTTAGTTGCCCTCGCGGGTGTCGCCAATAGCTCCGAGAACAGACCCCGTAAATCCTCATTTTCCTCCTCTTTCACATTCTGGAGATGCAAAATTGTCTGTGTTCGTTCCACTTGTAGCCCGATCAGCTGATTCTCCACCAGTTTGAGCTCTTTATTCGTAGCCTTCATGAGTGACGCACTTTCCCGAGCAGACTTCTCTGCCCCCCCCGCTGCTTCCTTAATGGTTTTCACTTCGCTCTCAATTAAGCCCACCCTTTGATCTGTTTCATTCAGTTTGTCAACAAAGGGTTTTATAGCTTCACCAACCGCCCTCCGCACTACCTCCTCCAACGACTCTCCCTTTAGGGCAGCCGAAACTGACTTGCCCAGGGCAGGACTTTGTTTTTTTGTTGCCATTTTAGGGGGGGGGAACCGCCAGCCGGATTCTGAAACTCAGCAAAGGGGGAGAACAAGCCTTCTTAGCTTCAGATCCCACCACTCCTTCACGTACGCTTGTAGTATCAGAAGGGATTCGCTTACTTGCAGGCTCTCGCCTAATTCTGCTCTTTGCCGTTTTCCATGGCCCGGCAGCACTCGAGGCGCCGCGCACGTCCGCCGGCCTCCATAGGGACAAACGGGCAATTAACCCCCCGCATTGATTCCGGGGGGCTCTTCCCGCAGCGTCCCGGACCCAGCCTCCCTCACTGGGAGTTTTGGGGGCTAATCTTCGCAGATCAGCCGCCCGGACAGGGTGCTCGGGCGCTTCCTCTCGAGCCCGCGAAGAGGAGCGTCCGACATGGCTGATAAAACGAAACCGAATCAACAGCCATTTACTTTTTAACTGCTGTATGGCTGTGGAAACCTGAGGTGGGTCTGGGTCTCTTTAAAAATCTCCACATATAGCTTGGCCCTAAGGCACAATAAGAGGATGGAACTGGTGCTATTTTTCTCAGATACATATTTTTTATTTTTTTAAGTTATTTATTGTCTGTCTTTCTCACTGAGACTCAAGATGGATTACTGAATCGAACCGGTTGGGGGCCCCAATCAGCCTGCTGTGAAGCACGCACATGATCCCAGGCCTGTACAATGATGTCACTTCCCATTGTGCCACAAAGTGCATACATGAGGAGCAACAAAAATGTTGCTCAAACAAAAGTTGCTCAACAAAAAAGTTTCCCCTTCATACCAGGAGGGGAAGAAGACCTGACAACCATATGGATTACCCAGTGTAAGTCAATACAATCAACAGCTGGGATGTTCAATAAACAATGCAATAGAGAATCATTGCAGAAATCTGAAAAGAAGCATAAACTCGAATACAGGAATACAGAGATGAAACAATGCTGAACAAAAACTAAATAATTTGACATGACATTAAACAACATGGATATTACCTAGTAGCATATCTACATCAACAGACAGTTGCCACTTAGTACAGTCTACAGGGCCTGTCACTTTACGAAAACATCTCTATGAATCACTTCCTTGCAGCACAGCCCTATCGCCCAAGTAAAATCCTTCCTGAAAATTCAGTTTTGCATAATCGGTAGAAAGTCAAAAGAGTAGGAGCTTTCCTGATCTCTTCAGGCAAGCTATTCCATAAGGTGGGGGCCAACACAGAGAATGCACAAATACAGGGAGCTGTTGAATTTGTCCATTTGCTGAGTAGTATATGTAGAAGGCCCTGTTCAGATGAGTGAAGCTGCTGGGGTGTAGAGCATAGGGGGAGAGGCAGTCCTGCAGATATGAAAGGCCAAAGCCACAAAGAGCTTTGTAGGTGATAACCAGTAACTGATGGGTAGCCAATGAAGTGACAGCAGAATGGGAGTCATATTTATGCTCTGCCTAACTCCTAATAATAATCGAGCTGCGGCATTCTGCACCAACTGGCGTCTCCAAGTTGACTTGAGGGGAGTCCTATGTACTCATTATGGTAGTCTAGTCTAGTCTTGATGTTACCATAGCATAAATCCAGGTGGCTAGATAGGCCATGTCAAGGTAGGGGGCCATCTTCTCAGCTAGACTGAGTTGGCAGAATGCCTCTTGTGCAGCTGCTTTTACTTACTTCTCTAACAGCAGTGCTGGATCCAGTATAACCCTTAGGCTCTTAACTGAGCCTGCAAGGGTAAACTAAACCCCGTCAAAAGTGAAAAGCAACATGAAGTCATGCTTGCTTTAGCACTTTTAATTTGATTTCAAATGGTTTTACCTTGCTTTGGAACTGCAGCATTATTTTTCTGCCATGAACCTGTAAAACTCCAGTGATCTTCATCCAAAGTTCGGTGAGCACTCTGAGTGCCGGCAAAACTCCCACAAAACATGAAACATTCGCTTCAGTGCACTGATTGGATGAGGATTATGAGCACAATAGGAATGCATGCACGGAATAGGAAAGCCCTTGCTCATCCACAGATCTCTTGTGTGTGGAACTGCTGGGCTAGGGCAATTTTCTGTGACCCCATTATGAGCAGCTACAGAAAGAGGAAACGGTCTGTGGGAATCCACAATTCCATTTGTTATGGGAGGCCATTAATGTTCTATGTACCCCTAGCAACCTGAATCCAAGCTATTCTTTTATTTTGGATGGGGTGGTGGTGGTCCCAAGATTTTGTGACACCACTTCTACCAACAAAATCTAAATATTTGGGAAGCAATATGTTCTCCAGACCAGTATAGCACAGCTTTATTTATTTAGAAATATGTATTCTCCCTTCCCCATTTACTCATGGTAGCATTTTCTATATGGGTAGCTGAACTTACAAGGAACAAGAGAAGGAAAGAAAAGAACTTCCTCTTTGACATATTTACATTATATAATTACAAACAGCTGAAAAATGAAACTCATGCAGAATAATGGTCCAAGACTGTTCATATTATTGATTTATTAAGGTCACCTCAATATTTAAATGACATTAATACTTTCTGTGGATGGTTAATGGGCAAACACTCATCAGGCAGATGGCTAGAACTTGCTGATAAGTCTGTGAGTATTGAAGGGCCTGGGCACATGGCAGGTACCAATGTATCAAACACTTAGTGTCAAACTAAGTGTTGTGGTGGCAAATGTCAGAGACAACAACCTATTTTTAGACAATACTTCACACTCTGCAGGGGAACGCTGAGGAATATAAAAACAGGAATATTCCTTAAAATAATTTTATACAAACTAATGCACATTTGTTGCAGAATAGCTCAACAAATATTTTTCACATTATATAGACTCTACTCATACAGCAGAGTTATACATAAAACAAAGTTTAGTACAGTTTATATACAAATTAGTTATCTAAAGACAGACATTTTAGGTATGTCAGCTTATTGCCTGCATTCAAGTTTCACAATGTGATTTTCAGATTTTCATTATATCTAGGTCACAATGTTATAAAAACTTGTTTTAGTACAGTAAATAATATAATAGCCATTCGTGTTACAAACTCAAATATCCAATGTTAAGTGATCTTCAGGGCACAGGCCAGAAACCAGTATAACAGTGTCCACTCCAATTTCTCCTGTTTTACCTTTCCCACGTTCTGCCTCAAAAGTGATCTGATACAAGGGGGAAAAAACACATTGATAAAGCTGTGTCTACCCTAGATAGTTACTGGATGTTCAGAATACTCATTTGTCATGCCATTTGCAAAAAGGCTAGAGTATTATCACAATTTTAAAATATGTGCATTTAAAGCCATTGAATGTCATGGCATGCAATCTCCTTATATAAAAATAGAATACGTTCAACTCTAATATAAGGACTAAGTTAGTTTTCATAGCGGCATCTTCTATTGTCATTATTTCATATATATTTCATGATACTGTTGTTTAGGGTGAAATGGGTTTATTTTTATTTACACTAAAGCCCTTTTACACTGAACAATATTAGGGGAAATGATTGTGCCACTTTGACAGCTTTAAAAACAACTTTCCCATTAATCTTCCCCTCACCATGTTATACAGTTGGCCCCTCCTTTTTTGTTATTTATCTCTGCAAAACCTGCGCCTTCTGTTGCATGAGTATGGGCCTCTAAAGATATATATCCTTCGTGTCCCCTCACCCTGTTATGGTTAGGGGTGTACACCATAAAAAAAATTCTGGGCAATCTGGATCCAGATTTCAGGGATCCCTCCCCCCATGCAGGATTCCTGAAATCTGGAAAAGATTCTCTGATCTGGTTAAGACAGATCAGAGAATCCCAGATGTATTCGGCCATTATTCCCTATGGGGAAAACTATCTGAGGGCTGGGGGAGTCAATTTTCAAGCAACCTCCACTAAATTTGCAAGGAACCTACTTCTAACAATCCTATAAATACCCCTCAAGTTTCAGGAAGCTTGGACTCCAAAGTTCAGTTTTATGGGCCCCTGAAGAAGATGCCCACAGCCACTCTCCATTATTCCCTATGGGGAAAACTATCTGGGAATATCTGGGCAAAGTCCACCAAATCTGCAGGAAACCTACTCCCAACTGTCCTCTAAAGATCACCCAAGTTTCAGGAATATTTGGACCCCAGAATCCAATTCTATGGGTCCCTGAAGAAGGTGCCCCCAGCAATTCTCATTGTTTTCTATGGGGGAAACATTTCCAAGCAGACTCTCAAGCAGAGACACACAGGGGCAAGACTGCCAGTGACCAAAGGCACACTTCCAATTGCAACCTCAACCCAGGGAAAGCCAAACAGAACCAAACTAAAGTCCCCCAAACCCAAGTGCCCCTTGTACAAGCTGCCCAGGCACTCTCCATTGTTTCCTATAGGGAAACATTTCCAAGCAGGCTCTCAGGCAGAAACACACAGGGGCAAGACTGCCAGTGGCCAAAGGCACACTCGCAAATGCAAGAGGAATCCCAACAGAACCAAACTGAAGCAAGGAAATGGATGGAATTCATCCCAGAACCAAAGTGAATCAAGGGAACCAACATCAAACCAGAAAATCATGCCAAAACAGAGAATGCCACCCAAACCAAACCGAAGCAAAGGACACTGTTGCAACTTGGCCCAACTGAACCAGTGTCACTCACAGAAGTCAGGCAGACAAAGAGAGCCCCTGCACAGATTGGCCACTCACCCCCCTTCCTCTACCTTTTTGAAAAAAAGGAGAAGCCCAGAAAGGAGTCAGCCAGAGTCTGAAGCCATGTTTCTTAGCTTTACCTGGATATACCCGAATTTATCTGGAGGCCTGGATCTGGTTTCCTGGATCCAGTTCTGGATTCTCTGATTTGATTCGGGAAAGCCAGAATTAGCCAGATCGACAAAATTCTGGCCTTTTCCCCAAATCCTAGATCTTGATTGCACACCTCTAGTTATGGTCTCTGAACTTAATATCCTGGTTAGCAAATATATTCCAATCTAAATAAATTATGCTGAATTTTCAGGAAGAGAGGGCCCTGCAAGCTTTGTTTTATGCGATGTATTTATAATGTATCTTTCTTCACTGAAACTCAAAGTGGCATATGAGGCTACAGTACTAAGAACATTTCGTAGGAGTAAGGCCCTTTGAATAAAATGGGATTTACTTCAAAGAAGGCCTTCTTAGGATTTTTGCCATAGTTCTCAAATGGGACTCCCATCCCAGATCTACTTTTTTCCAACAAGGCTGCCCCATCATGTGCTTCAGTATCATGTCCCAAACTTTATTATATCTCAGCAGGATTCAAAGTATCTGATTCAGTAGTCAGCAATATGCAGCACACAATTATACGTTACCCTCTTAGCATTTAACTTACATCCATCGATGATTCAACCCCCACAGATACTTCCATCTGTCCAGTCTTCCACTGTTCATCATCTGTCATGCTCTGTTCCCAGGAAGGAGTATGGCTATCATTGCCTGCTATTACTCGTAGTTTCCCCACTTTGTCTCCTGCAAGCCGGTAACTAAAAATGAGACAATAGATGCCCTTTGGCTTAAGGTCTGTAAGAAGAAGTTTCAAACGACCCACGTCCTTCTTGTGTCCCATGAAGGCTGGAACTGCCATGTAATATCCATCACCTGGAGATAAATATGGGGGTTTAGAAAGAAATAATGATACTTTTTAGTGGGTAAAGTGTGCTGCAACACAATATTAATCCCCAAAACATTTCTGTGAACTGAAGCTTTTAAGGGAAACAGAGACAGAAAAGAATAAAAGGCCTGAGGTCATACACTAGGGTGGAAATATTTTTCCTTGTTATTACATGCTTAATTAAATGGAATCATTTCAAATATGACCTGTACTATGCTTACAGTCTTTCTTACATCACATTGGGATCTCATATTTTTGCAATACTTCCACAAGTAAAAAAGAAAAACCTTCAACAGAACAAACCAGGCCATTGGAGAAAAATATAGGTCCCTTATAGGTCTGTACACATGTCAACTTAATTCTTCTTCTTCTTCTTCTTCTTTTTTAAAAAACACAATTCCATTAATCATACTGAACGTCTCATATAATGTGTCCTCCTGCTCATCAGGGTCTTTCTCACACAGCCTTAAACTTCCAAGAGAAAGAACAATGTAGGAACTGATGCTCAAAATACAAAGCCAATTTAGTATTTTAAAAGTATAATATGTAGCCCTCCTTCTCTTTCTGACCTTAGTGTGTCATCTTTCACCTTATTTATATTTTGTGAAAACAGTGGGCTTATATCCTATAAGGTCACCCCAGGTGAAGCCTCTGACCCAATGCCATAGTTCTACAGTTGCAGAAAATCATAATGTTAAAATAAAATATGCAAGAAATATACAGGCCAGAATAAAAAGGCCCATGTGTCTAGGCATGAATACACAGTGGGACTTTTCCACCATCTTGTTTCTTACACACTGAAAAAAAGCTGTTCCTTGAACATTTTTCTGGAGTAAGATTCCATGTAAGGAAAATCAGCAACTCCTTTCCCCTTTCCACATGCAGTTTTTTCAGATAACGTGCAAGATTCTTTGGTTTCCAGCCACAGCTAAATACCATTATCATGATCTGCAGGATTCCAGTCAAAGTCATCACTTGCATCTTGCTGCCAGGCACAAGTCCCTTGACTGAAGCTGCAGTCGACTGAGAAATGAGTTGCGGTTCAGAAAAAGGAGACAGAAAATACTATGTTACATGCAAAGTATGGGTAGCTTTCTTTTTTTTTTTTTACTAGAGCTGTGCCTTTAGAATTCCCAATATGGATATAATCCAAGAAATAAATCCAAAATGCAGCAAACGTTTCAAGAGCTGAAGAAAGCACAATCCAGAACCATGGGTATGCACCAGGCTCTCACAATTATGATATATTGCGCTAAGACAGTGCACAGGGCTGTTTCCCTTAGACTAACATGTAATGGTGCACTTGAGAAATACGAACTTATGCAGGCATGTAAAAGGAGAAAGGAAGGATAAACATGTTCTGTGGAAAGATAAAAGATTTGATAAACAGACTCAGAGATTTTAGTAGTTACCAAGCTTAAAATTTTGTTCCAAAACTTACTATATACCCCAAGTGAATAAGAATTGCCAAGAAAACACATAATATCAGATGAAAACTACTGCTGTAATTTAAAAATTGCTCACCTTCCAGCTCTGTTTTTTCAACTTGAATTTTCCTTTGTATGGGGAGAGGACCAAAAGCAGCAGCTTCTTTGGCTAATTTGTAGATAAAAACTTGATTCGTTAAATAAAGACCCGCCCATGAAATCATAGTTCTGCATATCAAATCACTAAGATTTCACAATACTGTCTAAAAATTCACATGACACAAATTGCAATCCTAATAATTTCCGGAGAGTAAGCTCCACTGAATAAAACAGAACTTGTTCCAGCTGAGCTTGCTCCCCCATTCATACTTGGGTATTTATTTATTTTATTCCCCATCTTTCTCCTCAGTGAGGATCCAAAGCAGCTTATATTCCTTCCTCTTCTCCATTTTATCCTCACGACAATCCTTTGGGCAAGTTAGGCTGAATGTGCATGACTGCCCAAAATCACCCAGCAGAGCAGGTATTCAAACCTGGCTCTCCAGCACTCTAACCACTACTCCACACTGGCTCTCAATTGTAACAGCAATTACAACAAAGGTTTGCATGGCAATATTTTTCAAAAACTACTTGTTCAAAACAAAGAAATGGCTAAATTATCTTCTAATCAACAGTCTATAGTATGAAAGCCACTTATAAGCATGCACTGAAATAAAACCAGTCAAGACAATAGGAACATTCTAAATATAACCAGTCTTTGATTATAAAACGATTCTACATTCAATTAATATTTGAAATCAGTGGTCCGGCAGAAACTGCTGGAGGAGTTTCAACTATGATCTTCATTAATGACTTAAACGTGTTATCTTCCATATATATTGCTGAAGATTCACTTGAATATTTTTATCCATAGGAACTGAAAATTTAAAATACTGAAACATCCATGCTAAAGCAAATGGTATCTTCAGAACAAAATCTAATGCTTCATTGTTATAATGGGCTTGATCTCGGTTTGATTCGGTTTGGTTGGTTCAGTTGGTTTGATTCGGACAGAAAATGCCCCCCCCCAGGCTCCCTGAAAGCCGGGAGAAGGTTTTCTCATTGAAAACAATGGCCGAATCAAGCCAAAAAGCCGAATCTATTACCGAAACGTGAATACCGAAATGGTTTCCTGATTCAGTTAAAACCGAATCAGATTTACCGAAACAGGCAGGCCTTGCACACCCCTACAAGCCACTCAGCGCCAATGCCATAATCCCATTGCCCAGGAAGCACTGAAAAAAAATGCACTCGTGCTCCACACGCATCCCCTTCCCACCGATGGAGTCAATGCTAAGGGCTCTCCTCTATAGAGCTAATTGTTTGTATGTGCCATTAAGGAAAACAATATGCTACCAGACACACCCCTACCCTCCTGCCTGCCTGGCCTTTGCACGGTAATTACCAAAAGAAACACACAAACTTTTTGGTGTGTGTGTGGGGGGGTAGTCATTACAACCTCATTTCCCCCATTTGGTCCAGTGTTCTGGACGCTGCTTTAAGGAGCCAAGCCACCAACTTCTGTGTATAATTTTGGCTCGTTTTTTGTTATGCACACCCCTACTTGCTTGATGCAATCCAAACAATCATCAGCTCACAGTCTAATCATAAGTGTCAAACTGCTGAACAGGTTTGCTGAGAAATTTATGGCATCCACAGTCACAAGTTAGCACAGTGTAATGCACTTGACATGGATCAGTCCCTGAAGACTGAAAGAGATTGGTGTAGAGTTCTGCTGTCTATTTCTTGACCACAGAGGGCTTCAAAGTGCATATAATTCCCATTTTTGCCTTGGCTGCAAAGCTGTAAGTACTGTGGATAAAGGGCAGTATGATTGAATTCTCCTTTGATTGCATTATTTGAAATCTTAAGGCTATCTGACGCAGCCATCTATAGCTACCATCTCTATCTGCTATTATGCTGAGAGAAGAACATCTTTAAAACCAACCCCTGGTGTTTCATTGTATTCATTATTATTTAATTAAGCATTATACTTATTGCCCGCTGTTCATCCAAAGAGCTCAAAGTAACTGATGTATGGTCACCCATCCACGCATTTAGTTAGTTTCAGCACCAAACCTAAATCAAATGCCTTCAGATCACTCTCTGGGTTATTATCTTTATATATGTGGATATGACAAAGAGATGCAATTTTGGTGTGAGTATGCAAAACTAATCTCATCCCTAATTCAACCATAATTTAAATTTATACAAAGCATTAAAAAATTTATTGAGGTAATTTGGTACAGAATAATGTGGGTTAACACTCTGCAAAGCTGAAAACAGGCAGTTCTCTTCCAAGATCATATGCAAAACTTTTGACAGATGTTGCTTATAAAACAAATTCCATAATACCCTTCATTCCTCTGAAAAGACACATTATACAGACACAGAACAGGCCCTCAAGTTATTAAATATGTTAAGCAGAACACGATTCAGGAAATACTATATATGCTATACTCTACTGCCAAAAGCTTGTCTTCTCTAGTAACGCTGCAAGATTCAAGTCACTTAAGCCTGTAGCTTGAATCACTTACATTGCAATCCTGAGCAGTTATTCAAGTTTAAGTCCATTGGTTTCATTAAGTTTAGAGTGGAACAGCTCTTGTACAGATTGTGGTGTTAGATAATAAAAAGACATGAATCTGATTATTGATTCAGGGGCAAAAGAGTGTGTGTATAAGGCTTGAATTTTGGTGGTGTGTGTTTGTGTGTGTGTGTGTGTGTGTGTGAAAGAGAGCGAGAGATAAATGAACTAAATAATTTACTAAATTACAGAATGCTTTCAGATAAAAGAAAAACTGCCTTGAAAATACTTTACCTTAAAGGAAAATTATTTTGTATTCAAATCCTTCATTGACAAGTACTTTTCAGGGCTATATTTTAAAAAAACCATGGCTTTACCAATGTCTTATGAAAAATGTCATTAATGAAAATCTGCTTTAACTCAGTGATTCTTAACACAGGCCAGCAGGTGATCCACACATTTAGAAGTTTTGTGGGCACACGGGGGAGACTGCAGATTTTAGACAGCCCCCTTTCCCCACTTGCGATGGCTTCTGAAAGACTCATAATGTGATGAGAAAAAAAATCTTGGTCTAAAATTACCAGACATTCACTGAATGCTCAACCCACTAATACCCAGTAAGAGTATCATCGTGTTTCCAACACCTAATTGCCAGCTTTCTAGAATGAAACTGAATTTAGTCCAACTAGAACTGCTTCTACTACACCTGCAAGCTACCTACAATTACACATTTCAAACTCTGATAAAATCTTGCCTAGAATTCTTTTTAAAAGACAAAAACATATTTTTCTCTAGTTCTTAGCATATCTGTTCCTTTTCCAAGAGGATGTCTGACATTGCTCATTATATATTTAGCAAATTTAGCAAGAATCTAACTATTCACATGGATTTCACATGCCCAGTGAGGGCATACTGACATTTTAAAAATGAAAGTCAGTGTATTATCTGAATTTTACTTGAGCAAGAATGCTACAGTTGTTTTACACTTAGCAGGTCAAATTACAAAAACTGTAATTTGCTCTACCCTGCATCCTACAACTCTGTGTACAGAAGGCGTAGCTCTCCCCCATTCCTTTCCATTGCTATAGTTCTTTCTGAACCCTAGAGAGATCAGTCTTGTGGGTGCAGAACCCACGTGGAAGAATGGCCATGCTGGTTGGGAGGGCTGGAATGAGGAGGAACATGGAGCTGAAGTTGTACCTCCTCCCTGTTGCTCTAGTCCCTTCTTGTTCCATGGCTATTCCTTGGCATGGATCCTGCAAACTAGGGATTGGACTTTCTAGGAACAGGAGAAAGCTGCAACAATGGAAGGGAATGTGGGAGATTTCCATGTACCTTCCACATGCAGATGGTAGGGTACTGCCCATTGTTTTCAGATTTTGACAAAGCCTGCAACCCTAAGAATGCTTCCATGGGAGTAAGTCTCAGTGAATAAAATTACTTCTTTGTGGACTTTCTTTGGATTGTTTCCAAAATGTGTGACAAGAAAGATTCCCCTGAATTCTTCATTGCTTATTTCTTACTGAGATTTAAAGAGCCTATGTGCACAACTGAAGTGTAGTTCATAGAAACTATGGAAACAAGGAACAGAATCTCATGAGTAGCAACCTGCCAACAATCCTTTAGACTTACTCTCTTTGAAAAGCAGTCCTACCCCATCCTGCTATGGCAAATGGGTTTGAAGCTCCAGAAGCTTCTGCAACAATTTGTGATATTATATGGGATCCATTGGATTGTATCCTACCACTCTACTTAATTTCCTGAAGAAGAGTTAGTTAAATTAGAGGAAGGTTTCTTAAGCTAGAGGCACATAAGACTAAAGTGCATCCTAACTCTTGGGATTTGGAGTGCAATCTTAAACAGATGCCCTACTAAGGCCACTGGAGTCAATGGGATTAGGAAGAGTGTAACTCTACTTAGGACTGCATTGTTAGTAGCAATATTCAGTGCAGTAGTACATGTGAGACATATGTGGGAGTGAAGTCAGAAGAGATGGTCAGAAACAGATCAATTGCGTCGATGAGCCTAGTAATTATTAATAATCTCTGGGGATGATTTGTTTCTATTGGAATAATTCCCACCGTTCTCATTTCTGTGGGTTCTTGGCATCCGCAAAAGAGAAGGCATTTTGGCGAGACATCTGAGGGGCAATGAGATTAAGATGACAAACACAGTACAGCATAAATATTCAGGGTACCATCTGGAAAAGCTTTTGTCGTATTACTTTGCAATACTCTCTGGCCTCTGAACAGGTAAATAAATATAGACATTTCAATAGATTATGATGCAGGACTCATAAAGAAACATTTTAGTGAACAATAACCAGACCACCAAGTCATCACAGAACAAAAAGCTCTAATCTATACCATTAAATGCACCCACACCAGCTACTACTGCATACAAGCCAGTATTCAGTACATATTTTCCTTAAAGAAACACCATTTTCCTAAAACGTAGAGAGTGGAACTAGGCATTACAAAAGACACATGGCAGCCAACAAAACTGGCAGCTTTGCACCACTTTCACCCTTTCCTATGTGACATTTAGTAGTAAAAATGCAATACTTGATATCCTCGTGGTTTAAATGTCCCCATTTCCAAAAACAGCAGCTAATGAAATTAAGGCCGTTTCCATACATCCTTATAGGCACGGCCCACCCACAGAACTCTGGTGGCTTTTCCGCAGGCTTCCTCATGTCTACATTTGCAAAATGTATGCATACAGTTTTATTACTGCCTTTTCCATGTGTTTACTGGGAACGCCGTTTCTCTAGTGTTTTCTTCTGCTGCAGGTTGATGGAGCAGCTCTTTCCCCATTCTTTGGCATATGAATGCTTATAGGGCTCTGAAGAATCAACCCATCTACACCCAACTCCTCTCCCAAATCTCTTTCCCTTTCAGTTCAGCCACAGAAGCCTCCTTGCAAAATAAGCTGAATGTAATCTCGCATGTGCCAAGTAAAAAAACATTTGAAAGGGAGGCAGGCGACTTCAGGCTACGATGATGAAAGTGCCCAACCTCCCCTCCAAAACCACTTTTGTAAGGGGCTGTTTGGAGGCTGTCCTACGACCTCACCGCTCAAGGTAAGTGCTTGTGGGGAGTTTCTGTGGAGGATGAGTTGTTGGAGTGACTCAGCAAAACATGCACCTAAGGTGGAAAAAGGGCGGGAACAACTGGCTGTATGGAAACAGCCAAAGTGAAGAAGTTCAAAGCACTATGTTATCACATTGTATATTTTATGAACTAGACATTAGGGATGAGAAACAGACACAGGGTTACTATTTTGGGCAGCAGCCACCATACATCTCTTGTAACATCTAGTTCTGTTCACAGTTGGGATAACTTTACTTGATGGCAAATTATTACTTTGTCACTGTAGTAGATAGTTTATCTTCAAATGTTCTACAAACTGAAGCATAGGAAAAGGAAAAGGTTAGAAACAATGTCATAAATACTACTGGCCAAGTCCCCTCCCCGGTGTGGATACTTAATCCTGTTGTTTGAGGGCACTTGGTTACAAATCAGATGCTTTTGCAATCGCCCACTGTTGCAGAAAAATGTGAAAACCAAGAAAAATGGAGGGGAGGGGATTAAGCCCTGTGAAAAACGAGATTACACTGTCTCTGCATGTGCAAACAATTACCTCCTCTTCCAGATGCTGTGGTCATGAAGGAAGGCGCTGATGTATTAAGCCTGGGAGGAGGCTACTTCTACTGAGATGCAAAGAAGACTGGGAGGCCCTCTCAGTGGCAAAATTCCCCTTTGCCACTATAGGAAGGGGCCAAATGCCGCAGATGCTGTATGCAAGCTGCCTGGAAGGTGCAGGAGACTTCTGCCATTGTCATCCCAACAGCAAAGCTGCACTCTACCAGGCTGGGGGGGGGGATGCTGTTGCCGGGGGCGGGACCTAGCTGGGGCAGGGAGCCTAGCATGGGAGGTGGTGGAACTTGTGATGGAGAACACGGAGTGGCAGGGAAGGGGGAAGATGCCACTGCCACTACCAATGTGCAGTCTCCAGGGCAGTTAAACTGCAGGCAGGTGGGGAGAGCTAGGCTGGGGGGCAAGCCAGAGCTGCCATGAAGCCATAAGTTAGTGGGAGAAATGGAGCCACCATTGCCAAAGCAATAAAGCATCAGGAGGCAGCCAAAGACCCAACAAGATGGGGAGGGGGCTGGAAACATAAGGCTACAAAATCAAAGCAGGAGGCAGCTGAGGGGGGAAAGGAAGCAGCCATAGTCACTGTGACAGTAATGCTGAAGCTGGTGGGGGCGTTAGCCCAGTGTGGCTCCCTGCACACACGCACGCACGCGATTCTCACACCTGACTAGTAAGTCAGTTGTCCAAGCTAGCCAGGCTGTGGAGTTTTCTGGACTTAATTCCCCTGAATTGGTCACAGTTCTGGGAGAGTGTCCTGAACCCTTGTTAGAGAGTCCACATGTGTCTAAAGTTATACATAAAAGGGAGTCCATGTGGTAACATTGTCTTACTAAGCCATAAGCATAGGAAATTCTCTGGGAACAGATATGAACATCTTTCTTTCAAGGACATTATCATTGCTCACATCTAGAAGCCCACCACATAGTTTGTATTACCCATGATGCTACAGAAGTACATGTCACTCCCCCACCCGTCCTTGCCCATGACGGTTGTGAAATCCATGTTTAAATTGATTAAATGAGCATTGCATGCACATACTCTTTGGGGACCACAGAAAAGGGGATTAGACTTGCATTCAGTGAGCAAAGGACCTGATACTCAGATATCGAGAGGCAATGGAATACCACTGCTAAATTGGGGTATTAAGACTGGGCACAAATGGGGATAGGGTGCCACCACAAAAAGCTGTCCATGTGGTGCTGGACCAATCAGAATATTAAACTCTTACAATGGAGGCTGCTATATTTGAATAGATTCTGAAGAATCTTCTACCCAGTGGGGGTGGGGGGAGCCAAGATTGGGTCTTTGTTGTTGGAGAAAAAGGCTTTGTTGAAGAAGCAAATGGATGCCAGCAAAAGTCATCATCAGACACCATGGCACCCACAGGCACCACATTGGTGATTTTGAGCTAAGATTTTGATCAAAGGTTCTCACGTTCTACAGACTTACAGAAGTAGGACCTCCAGTGGCATCAAAAGAAGTCCAGCTGAATATCTACACTTTGAAGGATTGCTATTTTTGTTTTAAAGTTCACTGTGAGAGCAAGTGTGATGTGATGATAGAAACTATCAAACCAGGAGCAAGGAGACTTGGCTAAAATCAACTTTCTGCTTATGAAACTTACTCCGTGACCTAACCTATCTTATAGGTTGTTATAAGGACTGAGTACAACTACATGCTCTATTCTGAGTTCTACCGAGGAAGGATCGAATAAAAACCCAAAACATAAAATACAAGTTTAAATAATCTTTCTGCACATATATGGGAAATCTTAGCTGTGAACGAGGAAGCAATTGATTCAAATCTTACCTCTCCCATGAATTCACTATGTGGTTACTGGTAAACCATTATGTCTTCGTTTCAGCTGCTCATTTGCAGCATAATAATAATTACCTACTTTATAGAATTGTGGGAAAGATTGCTAAGATAATGTATGTGAAGCAGCTGAAAACTCAAAAAGTACTGCTATAAATGCTGTATTTTTAATATTACTAATTTTGATTTCTTATTGTTCAATGCAGGTAAATTCAAAGATCAGTACTAACAAACCTATTCAGAGTTAATGCTCAAAATCCAACATAAACTTACACACTTGAAAGAAATATTAATTTGAAACTTACAAAAAACATCTCCTCGAAGTTTCTTCTCAGGGTTACTCTGGTTTTCAAAGTCTTCTCTTTCTCCTTCCCCTTCTCCTTCTACTCTCTTACCTCTTCCAGCATCTTCAGAGCCTTTCCCCCGTTCACTATAGGTACTTTCTATGTAGATGCCATCGTCATAGTCTAAAGGCCTTATGTGAGCCTTAGAAGCTGGAGTCACAGGAGCTTCTGGAATCACATTTTTTATGTCTTCCTGTTTTTTCACACTGTTCTTCTGCATAAGAAGTTTCTTGAATTTCTCTTTGGCAAGTTCAGAAATCCTAGGAATCTCTTTCACAGAATTTTCATGAATAACTAGAACAACCAATGAAATGTAAAATATGCCTGATTTAGTTGATGCTTTATATCTATTGAATTTATAAACAATATTTTGATGTTATGACATGCCCATTACTAATAAATTGTTGAAGAGATGCCAATGAATGCCTACTAAATGTAAGGGTGTCTCCACAAAAATACACGTATAGTACAAAACTTGAATCATAAAGGATGTTGTTTTCCTATACAATTCAGTTATCAGTCAGGCAAAAGTAGCATCAGACTACAGTGGACAGGATAGTTACTTGCATTTGTTTACTAAGGAGAGGAGAAGAAAGTGCTGGGAATAATCCTCCACTAGTGCCTCCAGCACTGGCCCTCGAAAGATGTCCCATAATCACAAGTGGTGGTAGACATGATTCAATACATTCCTTCATTAAGTAGTATAAGATGTGAATCAGCTCCGAGTCTCTCTGTCTTTGAAATATCTGGATAAAATTAATACTGGCCTCATTCTGGCACAGTTCCTAGTTCTAGTGGTGAAGTTTCTCATACCCTGGGGTATCCAAGGAAGCTGAAAAGCAATTATTAACTTTAACATAAATGTGCTTAATACAAAGGATGAAACAAAGCTGAAATGAAGTTATTCCAGGTGCTGATGGACACATCTGTCCTCACCCCAACAATTAATAGCTGTAGCCCATCTGTTCCTAGAAAAACCTGACATCATAATTTTTTAACTCGGGGGAATGCAACTGAAAACAGAACAGGGGCATTCAGTATAACATACAGTGATAATCTGGGTAAATCAGTAACACAGGGCATATCTTTGAAAAAAAATCTTTTTAACATGTTGCAGTGATTAATGTCTCCTGAACTTTTGCTGCTTCCACATGAGGATTTTTCACTCATGGACAGCAGGAGGCTCCCACAGTCAAGGGCACAAATTGTCCTGGGCACTAACTGCCTGGCTTCCATGTTTTCCTTTTTCACTCCAGAGAAAATATAAGACTATTTTTTTTTCAGAAGTAAAAGGGAAACTGCAGGATGGCTGCAGGATTCTTCCATCTGGAAACTCCCCCATATCTATCATGGGAGGGGGGCAGACATATACTCTGCCTTCTGATTGACAGAGCAGACCTCTGCATTCTCCCCACTCCCTTTAAAGCCCTGAAAAGGGCTTTTGTGTTTCTTTACCAAAATGTTACAGCACAGCAGGAAGAAAGAAAGGAAAAAGCACTTTAAAGGGCTTTAAAGGGGAGGGTGTGGTTGAGGGAAGGGCTCTGTGAAGTGCAAGTGTAACAAGGAGGAGCAGCAAGTGGGGGAGGCAACGCAGCAAGCATCACTGTAACTGGGCGCTTTGGGTGCTGTTCCTGCTTGCCAGCATGCCACTTGCTGTAGTTGACATAGCAAGGGTGTGTTTTTTGTGCGCTCATCTGGAAGCAGCCTGATAGAAACTAAGCTTATTTTTCTAGAGAACTCTTCTAGAACTCTATTAGAATGGTGCACATTCTAATTGCACAGTTTCTTGCGGATTGAGCTGCAGGTCTTTAAGCAAGCAAAAGAAAATTGCAGGTTCAGTCTTCCCTATGGATAATGCTTTTGGTCAAATTTTACTCAGATGTATTCATGTCAAAGCTTTGTTAATTGCCTGCTCAGTGTAATGTTAAAAAGGATGCACTGCACAATTTAGCTAGCGTGGTTCGCTGAATCTTTATTCCGAGTATGGCAAGGAAAAATTAACAGGAAACCCCCAATTCCCAACAAAGTTCCTCTCAGCCATTGGTAAGACAAACCCCCACTGTTTCAATAAAAAGTCTGTGGAGATTTTCAAGCCAAGGATGACTGCCGAGCACACTCAAACATCTGCTTGCAGTTCCCGCTTCGAAGTCTTCCTACAGGAATGAGATTTTCTTATAAACTCCACATAACTGATCTGGTTTCAGAAAGCAAACAAGGCATTGCTGTGGTGCCCCATGGGGGTGGTTTTCAGTGCAAGCCTGCACATGCCACATTCCTTAGCCAGACATAGACACGTTTGAGGTGTCACAGTCCACATGCTGAGACCAAACCAGGTCCAGAGTTCCCCCCACCTCCTCAGCCCAAAATATTTTCATTCTTGGGTCCTAGCAAGATAAATCAGTTCAAAATGGGAAAAATGTTCATTCCTCAGGCTATCATGTATGCAGTGTCTAGACCAAATTGATGGAAAGGTATGCAAGAAGGTGGCAATATAGCAAAGATCCACATAGTGTAATTTTAATCCCCCCTCGGGTGTTAATTACATGAATGTGTCATTAGATGTGTGCTAGTGCACTGTTCAGTGAAACTGAAAGGTTTCTCTACAGTTTTGAAATCATCCTGTGAAAACACTTCTTCCACAGAAAGTGATTGATTCATGGAGTTATTAATGCTTTCAAGGACAATGTTTTATCAAGATGATAATTACCAAGGGACAGGAGTTTTCATACATTAATGATAGCTGCCAACCAGACATGGGAGAGCACTCAGGGCTTGTGATCACAGCTGATTTTCTGAGCAAACCAGCAGGACCAAGCAGCCTCCAGTCCACAAGTATAGCTGGCGTTTACTGGGGATGAAGTGATCCAAGTGCATTTGTGTTGTAGTGCTGAACAATACAGCAGTGTTATTGATTGACCCTTGAGCTGATTTTTTGATGTGATGATGACTTGATAAACACTTGACAACATGGTTTGGTTTTACCTGAGCAAGCCTGAGGTTTGCATATCACTATGTCCTGGCGAGAATTATACTGTGGGGTCCCACAGGGATCGATCTTGTCCCTGATGCTTTTTAATATATATATATATAGGAGGTTTGGGATTGGATGCCACCAGTATGCTGATGGACACCCAATTCTATCTTTTACTTGATAAGCAACCAGAAGCAGGCATCTCTTCTTTTACCCAATGTCTGGATGCGAGAGTGGAATGGCTACGGGGTAGTTGGCCAAAATTAAATCCTTTGAAAATTGAGGTCCTATGACTGGGAAGGACTTCAGCTGTGGGGAATTTGTTACTCCCATTTCTCAATGGAGCCCAGCTTTCTGCTGCGGACTCTGTGAAGAGTTTAGGGGTTTGGCTTGATTCGAAGCTTTCCATGGACAACAGGTGACCATGGTGGCTAGAACAGCATTTTTCCATCTTTGCCAAGCCCGATAACTTTCCCCATATTTATCTCAATCTGACCTTGCCACATTGATCCATACAACGGTCACTTCTTGTTTAGACTACTGCAAGTCACTATGTAGGGCTACCCTTGAAGACACTGAAGACTTCAGGTGGTGCAGAATGCGGCTGCTAGGTTGCTAACCAATTTTGAAGCATCTGCACTGGTTACCAATTAGCCTCCAATTATGTTATTCACAGGGTTTTACAGGCTAGGGTTGGGACTAGAGCATTTTAAATTATTTATGAGGTAGTTTTATTGTGATTTTATTGAATATTATATTTTTGTATTGTTTTTAACCATTGTAATTGCTGTGAACCACTTTGAGATCTTAACTGAAGAGAAGTGGTATAAAAATTGAATGAATGAATGAATGAATGAATGAATGAATGAATGAATGAATGAATGAATGAAATGTCCCATGTCTCCTTTTGCTTGTTGTGATTCCTTATCTTAAACAGAAAACCATGATTCTACATCACATTCTGACGCCTTCCAAACCACAATATAAAGCCACCATTAGATCACAATTTGTAATTCATATAAAGAGATTAAGGGTGGTACCCCACAGTCAAAATTTGGGCCATTTTTGCCAATTTCTCCTGTCACAGCCTAGCCCTCACCCAGGGCTGTTCCTGTGGTTCCCTCTCTCCCAAGTGCAGCATTTAAGGGGGCATTCTAGGCTAGAGCAGGAGGAGGGAAGCAAGGAATTCATGTTCCACAGTTGGAAATTCCATTCTGCAGAAATATGTGGGATCTAACCCCGAATGTATATTATAGTTTGCTGGTTTGGATGTAACCAAAAACTATGGTTTACTGCATAACAGGAGAAAACACAAAGGAAAGAAAACACAACGGATCACATCTTGATTATGTAATACCAAGCCACAGTTTGACTTTGCAACTGAACTGGCCCACCGATTATTGAAGCCATGAAATAGAGAAAAGAAAATAATACCATGGACTAGGGTTGCCAGGCCCCCTTGATCTCCCAGCGGGAGACTGGGGCCTGGCTCTTACCTTGGAGGAGCTCGTTTGCGCGCGCACACACTCCTGCAAGCGTGATGATGTCACTTCTGGGAGTGATGTCATCACACAGCTCCCGTTTGGGCGCTGATCGGGCCCGTTGTGGGCCCCTGCGGAGCGCAGGAATGCTCCCATGCCCCCACAGGGGCCCACAACGGGCCCAATCCGCACCAAAACAGGCCCAATCCGTGCCCGTTTTGGCATGGATTGGGCCCGTTTTGGCACGGATTGGGCCCGTTGTGGGCCCCTGCGGAGCGCAGGAATGCTCCTGCGCTCCACAGGGGCCTCGATCCAGGCCAAAACAGGCCTGATCCTGGGGCTGCTGTGCGCGGGGGTGCGCAGCACTGCAGGGGGGCACGCATGGAAGGTGCATGCTCCCCCGCTGGCCAGGTAAGTGGGACCGGGGGTCTGGCAGCCCTACCATGGACAGCAATAATTATATAGTCAACTGCAAAGCAAAATCATGCCAATACTCACTAAAGTAAATTAAAAAGTTAAATATTTCATTTGTAGAGGAACAGATTTTTTTTTCAAATCACCTTTGAGGAATTTTTTTGTTATAAATAAGAAGTTTCTCATGTACACAGCTTTTGTAGGGCATCAAGATCTGAAAATATTTGTTGGATATGGTCCAAATGTCTGTCTTTTTTGGTTAAACTATCATCAGGGTTACATTACAGGGTCAACCTTGCTCAGCTTCTGTAATCTGATGGGCTTGGGCTACCTGGACCATCCGGGTCAGGGCAAAATTTACATAAGGAACAGAAAACAAACTCATACAGGCCAGCAGCAGACTATTCTTTAAAATTCATTTCTATGTCTGCCAACCTCCCAGAATTACAGCTGATCTCCAGATAACATAGATCAGCACCTCTGGAGAAAATGGCTGCTTTGGATTCTAAGGCATTATACCTGGCTGAAGTCCCTCACCATCCAAACCCCACCTTCCCTGGCTCTTACCACCGTATCTCCAGGAATTTCCCAACTTGGAGTTGGCAATCCTATTCATTTCACTAGGGAGTCAAAACAAACCTTTATCAAAAGCTTTTGAGAAGGTCCGTAAGTGAAAATACTCACATTCTATTAAACCCACATTCTCTAGATATCTGTTGGACTGTAAATTGGCCCTTTAGGAATTCAGCATGAAACTAAGCAAGAAAGGAAGGATATTTCCATAATGACAGATCAAAGCTTGCTTCCTGTTTTATTGAAGAATGGGCACCTATGTTACTGTATAAAGTTTTTGGTGATGTTCATGTGTCCTGTTTACTATGAAACTAAAGGCTTTCCCCCCCACTCCTCTGTTAGTCTATTACTGGATATACATTTCTAGACTGACTCTTAATGAAGCTGATCCTTAAAATAAACAGCAGAATTAATAACGTCCTGCTTCCCAATCATACTGTCTGGGTCATAGAACAGGACAGAGTACAGTGCCAAAGACAAAGACACAGAACAGTCCCTCCCCATCCTTCAAGGAGAGTGGGCCCAACCAATGGGACTTTTCTTGCAATGCACTGCTTACTTACCAGAGCACTCAGATCCATTTCCTCTGTAGCCCAATTTACATTTGCATTTGAAGGAGCCCTGAGTATTGAGACACTCTGCATGGAGGTCACACTTCTGTGTATTTGCTGTACATTCATTTATATCTATAGAGACATTTGTTATAAAAATAAATAAAAAAGGAGAGATATTAAAGTCATAGATTCATAAATGTCACCTGCATGCTAGGAAAAAGTTGCACCTGTGTATTCTTGCCTGTCATACATTTGTTAAAGGATCAGGAACCTTGTTGAAAAGTCAGGTCCCAATAAGTCCCTGCCAATCCTGAGATAGCTGATTATTCATTTGATATTCAGTTTGATGTAACCGGCCTACATTTTACATTCTAAGCTGTATATCAAAAGTACTTTTAATACTGTGGTGTGCTACAATGAGGTCATACTACTCCACTGGAATTTCCACATAATCCTGAATCCCCTTAGGTACAGAAGAAGGTCTGCGGAAGAGAAAAAAAACCTCTTACGGCTTCTCCTCCACTGACTGTGAAAGCAGGAAGAGGGCCCTCTCTTCATACTACTCATTAGGACTCCAGTTAATATTTATTTGGGAAGGTTTATAATCTGCCTTTCAATATAAAACATATCGAAGGGGAAAAGAAGTAAAAATAAAATACTATCAAAGGCAAGAGTAAATAAAAAACCTTCAAAAAGAACAGTAAGCCCAACAACAGCTAATAAAAAATTAAGTACATTATAGCAGAATCTTTCAATGTCTCCTGCCTCAGGATAGCTGAGGATCTAGATGCCTCTCCCACCCTCCTGCAAGATTACAGCCCCCTCATCGGCCTCCTCAACCTGCAAGAAGGACAAATAAGGGAAAGTGGAGCTGAGCACAGATGTAATAATTCCCTTTTCTACCTCTACTTATTAATATTAGACAACAGATACTTTGCAAACTCTCAAAGTCTTTTAAACAAGCTACATGCACAATGGCCTCAACACTTCAAAACTCTGTAAAAAGACAAACTGAAGTTTTGGTGGCAGGTGTAAAATAAGCAGACGCAAAATCCAGTTCTTACCTACACAATTATATCGGCCATTCACATACTTCATTTCATACCCAATCTGGCACTTGCAGTAGTAGCTTCCAAATGTGTTGATGCACCTACGGTTGAAAGAGCACATAGCTTTGCCAGTAGAGCACTCATCAATATCTAGGGCATGAAAATGAAATCTGGTAAGGCCAAGAAAAAAAGTATCAGGAGAGATGCAATTAGAATGCAACAGACATCACTTTGAATAAAATGGGATAATGCGATTTGCTGGAATCACATCAGTTATTCTAGTAGCGGTATCCAAAATCTATAAATTGAATGTTGTCTTGATCCTGCTTATCTTTGTGCTAGATCAATGAAGAGAAGAATAAAACAATAGTGCAGTAAGAAATTTTATTCTACTCAATTTTATTTCCCTTGAGCCATCTCTTAAGTATTCCTAATGCCTTGTTACAGTGAGAACACTCTATGGGCCAAGCTACAAGTGACGAATGACACTTGAACGGCAAGTGAACAGACTCACATATATTCCTCCCTGTTCACTTGCATTCCACTTGCCCTCCACTCGATCACTACCAGGGCAAGTGGAGCACAAGTGAACAGAGAGGAATACATGTGAGTCTGTTCACTTGCCGTTCAAGTGTCATTCGTCACTTGTAGCTTAGCCCTATGACAGTGTTTTCCAACCTGTGAGTTGGGACCCAAAAGTGGTTTGCGAAGTCAGTGAAAGTGGGTCTCAGGCCAGCTGTCCATAATGGCTGCTCCTGTCCTTTGCACTGCATTCTTTTTCTCCTCTCCCTCCTTGCCAACTTCTCACATTCTCACCTCCTCCTCCCTTTGTGACAATAAGGAGGTAGAAAAGCTGTCTAGTAACTTATAACTTTACAGTAGTAAATGGAAGGAGGAGGAAAAGGCTTGAGAGCAGACAGGAGCTGTTCAGCACTCTGTGGGAAAATCAGAGGAGAAAAAGCAGTGTGTGCATACGTGGACTCTGTCTTGGTGCTGCTCCTTCAGCAGCATAGCCTTTTGCCCAGCCCCCTGTATTACTCTGAGGGCCAAGCTAGAAGTGACGAATTACACTTGAACAGCAAGTGTATTTCTCCCTGTTCACTTGCCCTCCACTCAATCCACTTGCTGTTCAAGTGTCATTCGTCACTTGTAGCTTGGCCCTCTCTCCTCTTCCTGCTCTGGGAGATGTCCCAAACTAAACCCCTCATCACCAGCCCCTCTACCACCACCTGTTCATCTCTACCTCTCCGCCCCACAAGCTACTTTAAACTCTGGCTCTGGCCTGGCTGGCAGAGGAGGAGAAGAAGACAACAGAGAAGCCCCTGCTCTCAGGTACTTGACCTCAGGAGGAGCCTTAGGAACTCTTTACTTAGAAGAAGACTCTTTATTATAACTCATTGTGGTGCAATGGTTAGCGTGTCAGACCACTACTCACTTTGCCATGAAAGCTTGACAGGTGACCTTGGGCTGGTCACATGCTCTCTGCCTGACCTACTTCATAAGGCTGTTGTGAGGGGAAAATGGAGAAGAGAATGATGTAAGCCACTTTGAGTCCCTAGTAAGGATAAAGGTGTGGTGTAAATGATGTAAACAGCTAAAGAAATACACTAGACCCCTTCTCCCCATGCGTGGAAGCAAAGACCTTTTTCTTCACTGCACATGCATGTTGATTGGTAACAAATCAAGTAAAACAAGTCCTGATGGTTACTAGAGTGAGGTTCTTAGAATCTTGAGGGACTTACAAGGATTAATGGAGAAGGAGGTGGGTGGGTCAAAAGCTGGAATGTAATCTCCTTATGCAAAGACTGCATACTTCAGAATATGGGGTGTGCAGTGCCAGTAATATTCGGGTTTCCCGCTTCAATGGTGATAGTCTTGCAATGGGGGAATGAATGTTTTTGGTTTCTGCTTTTTTTAAAAAAAATGCTTAACGAGGAAAAAAGTGCATGTTAGCACTGGAGAGAAGGAGTGCACAGCTGTCAAAGAGCTGAAAAAACTCAACCTCTTCTGCTCTAGAAGACACAGGCTGTCCTGTGGTATGTTAATTATCAGTCCTATTGGAGGTGTAGCTAAGATACAATGAGATTGTCTCTTGCTATTTCATGCTTGTAAGGCACATTTGTGAGACAATGAGAGACAAACTAAGTTGGTCCCACCAGTACAAAGCTTCCCGCAATGATCTGCAAATGACAGAAGTTGTTCTAAAAAAGTTCTAAAGAAAGCTGGCTCAAGCATAATGAACTGTGTCTTGGGAAGTTCTTGTTTCCCATCTCACCTCAGCCAGATGGTCTTAAGCAAATCACCATCTTCCCACCTTGGCTCCACTTCTGCAATATGGGAAGAATGGGAACCTACTTGGGATTCCTGAGATAATTACTCAAAAATGCCTTATAAATAGCACCATCTATCCATCTGTTCAATGTAATGCTTGGGGTAGTTAAATCTTTGGAACTTTGCACGAGTAGGCACTGTAAACCAAGGGACATTAGTACTGCTAGGCAGTTAAACCCACAACAGTGTTGCTGAACCCTTATAAACTGTACAGTGCAAGAACTATGAACACTCATGGGGAGGGGAAATCCCCATCCCCCCTGCTCCTGTTTCCTCCTGTCATGATCTGCCTAATTGCCCATTCCTCCCTTGTCCTTCTTATGTCTACCCAATCTATTACTAATTGTCTTCCTTCTCAACCTGCCCAAGCACCTGTTTTCCTTTTTCTTGCCCACCTCACCTGTTCACCAGTCCTCCCTCCCTTTGGCCATTCCCTACCCCCCCCCCCCCATTTTCACACAATTTGTTTGCACAGTGTCTGCACTTGTGCAAACATTACAAGTTATGGGGAGTGGGATTTTAACCTGATCAGTTCTCCTGCCACAGTGGGAAAACAATAAAGAAGAGGAAACCCACCACTACCTATTAATTAGTCACAAGATCAAAGCTATAATCATTCCCCTTAGACAAATTGTCTAGTGTTGTACAATTTGCCTAAGATGTTTTATGGACTTATCTGATGATTGAATCACCTAGGGTGACTATACAAAGGCTATTTATTACAGATAAATTTTGTACTGATTGTAATTTATATTTGTATATTCTGTATTTACTGTTCTAACTACCACAGTAATTTCCAAATCTTCTGTCTAGAATTATAGTCACTCTTTAGTCCATTGTGTCTATGAAGCACCAGTCAATTCAGGCTGTTATGAGCAGTTTATGATGAGTACAATAAGGGCATAAAAACATCCAGAAGTACCTGTGCATGTTTTTCCATTTGGTGCCAACTGCAGTCCACTGGATGGACACAAACATCGTACATCATCTTTCACCTCTTCACAACCATACTGGCAATTCACCACAGCACATGTCCTAGAATCTTTAAAAGCATATTATTTATCAAAAGCCAGACTGGCAACAAGGAACAATGAATCAGAGGACAGCATTAATAAAAGAAATTATCTTAATAGCTGTTCCTCAGAATATGAACATTAGTGCATAGCAGAATGCTATATATGCAGCTGGAAATTTTCTTGCTGTTTTGCTTGCTGTTGTTCTCTCTGACGAAGAGACAGGCCTGTTCAATTTTAAAAGTGACTTGTTTCTTTGGCAAAAGGAATTGCTGGGGCAAAAATAGCTAATAAAGTTGCTGTTTCGTGCACATCTTCCATGCATCACCCTTTTTGACAGTGGCTATAAAATATTTTTACTTAGATGCTATCAGCCTTGCACCTTCTTTGCCTGCACAATTTTTTTTCATTCTAAAACTCTGAACCCACACCTGATAACTCATCAGAAAGAACCATTTCTATCTGTTTATATCTTGCTTTTCAAACTATGCAGTTCCATTATCAGATGACAGAAAGATCATACTCTTATAAGTGTATACTAAATTATGCCATTCCCCCCCCCCCCTCAATGTATATCTTTGAACATCTTCAACAATCTTTCTTTGGTTAGAAACTTCTCCATTACTCCGTCTAAAATCAATACTGTTCCACTGGGAAACAACAGTTTTCAAAAGATTTGTAAATGTCAAATGAATCTCTGCAAAGGAAACCATTAAAAATAGTTAATGACTTCAAGTCATTAGGGTTTTTTCTAACCCCCAAAGCTAGTGGGCTGAATTTGTAGGGAAGTGCTAATGTTTCATTGTTTGGTTTTTGATTTATCAGTAAAGAGTATCTAATTACTGTTTCCCAATGTATGCAAAAACAATTGAGACTCATTGGTCAAGATCTAAAACTAAAGGCTCTCAATTAACCTGGCAAATATTTTTTTCAGGGAATGGCCATGGCTGTGCAAAACAGCTCATTCTCTGTAAGCAAAAAATCCCAGGTTCATTCCAGACATTTCCAGATAAAGGATCTTGGGACTGAAAAAAATCTTTTGGTACTTGAGACCCTGAAGAACAGCTTCAAATGTTTATATTTCTATTTAAAAATATCAACAGTGGTAATATTCTTTAATGATAGACTTTAGTGGGCTGAAAAATTCATCTGGTATAAATAAATCAGCTGCTTTCCTCGGGTGTAGAATAGGTTACCTTGAGATTAGCTAGAACAGTGAAAAACAGTGAAATCTGGAATAACTCTGTTTAAGATTGCACTGTTAATCTTGTCTTGTGTCCTATTTACTGGCTCTTGAATACTATTTGTCACTTACTTGTGCAGGTGCCATCAGGCCTGAGCGTATACCCATTGAGACAATAGCACTTGTAACTGCCGTGAGTGTTCATACATCTGTGTTTGCAGGGGGGTGGTTTCAATCCACATTCATTTATATCTGCAGAAATCATTAAAATAAAATGAGTTTAGGAATCTGGGCACAATGGGAATACATCACTGGATTTTATTTCATGCCTTCAGTTTCTTATAGGAAAAGTAAATATCGGCAGGATATATCTGCGCTTGACTCTTCAAAGAAGGGAATTAAGCAGACTATCTGGTGATGTACGTGCAGGCACTAGGAACACAAATGTGAAGTTCCTGGAACACCTGACAGAATCCAGGAAAATGTCTTCTATCTGTAGACAGATTGGAACAGCTGTTTTCTTTCTTCCCTTCCTTATGCACCTTATGCAATGTTGGTTATCATAGACTTGTCATCACAGTTAAGAGGTTCTCAGACTTGGCCATGGTAAGTCTCTATAGCTCAACATTTTTACTGTATAATTCCTTGTGAATATATACAAGTTTGCTGGGCTATAAATCACATTTTTCTGCAACCTAGGATGGCCAACCCATAGAACAATAGAACTGAATGATCAATATGGGTTCATAATATGTTTTGAGTTTGCTAAAAGACAATTTCAAAACCAGAAGATAACTCACATTCATTCCTAGAATTTTCAATTAGGATACAAGGCAATTCCCACAGTAGTCTATGGGAGGGATCCTACAGTCATTCTTTTGGTGGAAATGGATTTTTTCTTGCCTTCCCCTTCCCCTCAGCAGCCTTCTGTGATCCTAGAAAATGCACTGATGGGAATCTAGGAGTCAAAGCAAACAAATCATTGTGATTTGGTGAGGAGGGAATGTAGTGAAAAGACCTGAGCAAGATTACCCATCTTCCACCAGTGGAATGTTTCTAGGATCCAGTTCAGAATTACAGAGGTTGCTAAGGCTGATGAATACACATTACAAATCAACTGGAAGAAGTGTGTGTTAACAGCAGGAAAATGGCAGCACCTCCTTCTGCAATTTGGGAATCACTATTTGAGCCGTAAATGCCTTCGTCATATGGTGGATATTTATTTAATCAAACTTTTATGGCAAGTTTTGTCTAACAGACATCCAAGGAGGCTTGCATCAATGATAAATACAGGATTACAATGATTAAAATGCTAATTAAAACAATATTATTCATAACGTTTATTTATTTGCTTTATTTACACCCTGCCTTTCTTCCCAATGGGGACCTAAAGTGGCTCATATCCCTCGTCTCTTCTCCACTTTATCCTCATAACAAATCTGTGAGGTAGATTAGGCTGAAAGGGTGCGACTGGCCCAAGGTCACCCAACAAGCTTCCATGGCAATGTGGGGATTCAAACCTGGATCTTCAAGATCCTAATCCAAAACTCTAACCATGTTGACTATCTAGCAGGTTTTTATCCTGCCCATCTTCCAAGGAGCTCAGGATGATGAGCATTGTTCTCTTCAATTGAATTTGTCAGGTTCCGCCAGGGGCGCCGCCCTGTGAGGTGCCGGCCTGCTTGACCTCAGCCTTAAAGGACCTTCAGGGAATAGGTGGGATCCTGCTCTTTGGAAGGAAGGGGGGTATACCTCACCCTCACACCCTCTCAGTCCCCTCGCAGGTCCCTTCAACCTGACCTTGTCCCAGCTGCCTTCCATGACAGCTGTCCTCCTACAGCTGTCGGTCTTACTGCTCCTCTTCCTCCTCTTCATCTCCTTCCCTCCACCTCCTCTCTGCTGTGCTCTCATTCCTTCTTTCTCTCTCCTCCACTCCATCACACTCCTACACAACCCACCCTGCCCTCTGGGTAGACTCCCCTTTCATCCTTTCAGCCTTTCCCTGCTCCACCTGTCAACCATGCCCTCCTCCTGCCCTCTAACCATGGCTCTGGCTGGCCCAGGCAGCTGCACCTGTGTTTGCTTGGCTGGAAGCACTGGGCCAGTCCACCTGTGTCTTGTTGGCTGGCTGCCAAGCCTCTCCTGGTGAGCTGACTGCTGGAGGCAAGCTTCTCCTGCAGAGTGCCTCAGGCAGCTCCACCTGGAGTTGTTTTGTTTCTGGCATCCCCTGGACCAGGCTATTGTCTTCTAGCTGGGCTGCAGGCTGTGGATGCTTCTCCCCTCTGGCTGGTAAGGTTTCTGCTTGGTTAGCTGCTGGCTGCTTCTCCCTGCTGCCTTTGCCCTCTCCCTCTGTCCTGCCCCCTCTGGGTTGCCCCCACTCTCCTTGCCTGGCCTCCTAGACTCCCACTGGAGGGTGGGACTAGCTGGCCTCTATCTGCCCCTTCTAACCCTCTGGCGCTTGGGTGCTTTTTTCCCTCCCTCCTGTGTAGGTAGGCTCTTGTCCTGGGCATCTGCTGGGGTGGCTAGGCGGCTGTCCCCCAGCTGCCTCCCGTCCCCTTCTCCTGGCAAGTCCAGGGGCTGCGCCTCAGACCCCAGACAGGATACAACAATTCTGTGAGGTAGGTTAGGCAAAGAAGAGCAACGGAGCTGAAGGACACCCAATGAGCTTTAAGACAGAGTGGAAATCTGAAACCAAGTCTCCCTGGTCCTTTCTGCTAGCCACTCTACCACAATAGCTTTCTAAAAGTTTAAATACTGGAAATGAGGTTTTGTTGACTAGACTGATAGCACTAAAACCTAATGGGATATCTCTACTATATTCCCACATGGGAGATTTCTTATAGTTTTTGTTTTGAGAACCAGTTTGGTTTAGTGGTTAAGAGCAGCAGGACTCTAAGCTGAAGAACCAAGTTTGATTCCGCACTCCTCAGCTTGAAGCCAGCTGGGTGACCTTGGGTCAGTCACAGCTTTTAGGAGCTCTCTCGGCCCCACCCACCTCACAGGGTGATTGTCATGAGGATAATAATAATACACTTTGTAAACCATTCTGAGTATGGCATTAAGTTGTCCTGAAGGGCAGTATATAAGTTGAACATTATTATTGTTTAATTATTTCCCAGGTCTCTTTCCCCATATTAATAATGTCAGCACAGGCTGTTTAGGAGGAGAGAGAACATACATTATGCTGTTCGCCCGTATTTTGGAAGGAGTTGGGAAATGGGGTGGGGGGAGTTGCATTTTGGAACAGCGAAGGAGGAACACACAACCTCCAAAGAATAACACGTTTTAAAAATGAAATAAAATATTCATAAAATAGCAGGCGCAGCTGCTAAGGGTTAGCCTCACTGCTGTTCAGCACTTGAGAAAGCACTCCTGTTTCTGAACTGTATATTGGGAGACAGAAGCAAACAGTTTTCTGAGAAACACTGTAATAAATGGGGGAAATACTGCAGAAATGCTGGGGGATCGTCACTCACGTACCAAATTCCACAAAAGCAATCACTGTAGCACAGGATGTGTTATAGTAGGATAGCTGCATTTCCCACAAACCCAACATTGGGTTTGAATGCTCAAGAAAGGCAAAATCTTTGCAGCTGAAGCATACTTCTCAAGGACTCTCAGCAACACACATGAAACAAAAGCACATTCAGGGCACTGAGCAGATGTCATAGAGAGACCCTTAAGAGGGCTTTGCACTGTGTAGCTTGCATTGCTTTACAATGCAAAGGGCTCTTGGGCTTCGAAATAATTGGTTACTATTGGTTTTTCTTATGTAGAGAGGTGCTTGAAGAGAAAATCCAGGAATAAAAATGGTTTCCTTCCCTTCTTCCTCATAAATTAAATTTGAACCACAAACAGGAGGTTTGAAAACCATTAAACAATTAGATGTTCCCATCTACAGAAAAAGTGCTGAACTTTGCATATGAAATCAATAGTATTTCTGCCTTTTCTTCTTTGGAAAAAATCTTAATATGTTGCTAATTTAAGATCTGACATCAAACATAGACAGTTTTTTTAAAAGATTATTTGTCTATTTATTTTCCCTCACAGAGAAAAAAATAACATCAACCCAGACTGCAATGAGAGAGTTTCCAACAAACACTCAGCCCTCATGGTCTCTCAGATTCTCAAAAAGGCCTGCCCCATGGATGTACCTTTCTACTGAAAACATTCAGGGTAAATTCTTAATGTGATACCCATCAATGTGTTTTTTAACATCCAACTGCTTTCCTGACTTCTTCTCGTTGGATAGGATTGCCAATTCTGGAGTGGTGAATTTTTGGAGATTTGGGGACATAGCCTGGGAAGGTGGGTTTTGGGGAAGGCAGGGAGCTGTCAGAGGGATGTGATGCCATAGAAAGCTGCCATTTTCTCTAGGGAAACTGATACTATAGCCTGGAGGTACGTTATACATACAAAACTCCAGCTGTGCACAACTATCAAACTACCCAGTTACTAGATAGGATTTATTCTCTGGAGTGTGATAAGTCTATTCTTAATTAGTGGATGGCAGTTAAGTAGATTGAATTAGAGAAAAAACAGTAATTAGACAAAAGCATTGATTTTAAATTTTACAAGGTAAGTTGTACACACCTTGACTACAGGTTTTCCCTACAAATCCAGGAAAACATTTACATTTGTTTGGCATCACACATTCTCCATACTTGCACCCATGTTCACAGGTGGCTGTAGAAAGCAAGAGAGAAACAGAATGTTACATTGGGACAGCAGCAAAAGATATTCTTTAGTTATTTTATTAAAATGTATTCATAAAAAAGACATTATTTTTTTACTAGTGAAGTGAGAAAAGATACTTTGCTTTGTCTGAAAAGTACCATGTTTATTCAAAAGGGAAATGATGTAGAATGTAAGATAATCCCCCTAAAAAAAGATTATACGCAAACTTTTAAAAACTGTATATGCTTGTAATTTGTATGCAGATTTAAGATTCCCCACACCTTGTTTTTCATGACAGTATTTGTGGGGGAAATGTTGGCTTTCCCTTTACATTAAGGAGAATATCACATTGACTTAAGGCTGCCATTTTAGTAATGTGGAATACAAACACCAGCAGAGACTTTGCTGCCATCAGTTATAAGAACGTTAACAGTAGCTGAGGAAAAGAAATAAAATACTTTTAATTAACACGGCAGGAAAGTGGGGAAAAGTTCTTTCTGATGGTGATTTCCCAGGTATGCAATGTTTTTCTTAAAGAAGTTTACCTGGCGGTTTCTATACTAAGTTTTAGGTGCTGAATCAAGTTTTAGTTGCTTGAGTTTATTATTACTATGCTGTTTATCTAATTTATCTGCCTTTTAAAATTGTTGTTTTACTTGACCTAATTTTGAACTGTTTTGTTTTATTATGTTTTATGGTCTAAATCTTGTTGGAGGATGCACTGGAATTTCCCCCCTCCAACAAGAGCAAGAGTCCGGTAGCACTTATATGACTAACAAAATTTGTGGTAGGGTATGAGCTTTCGTGAGCCGCAGCACTGAAGAATTGAGCTGTGGCTCATGAAAGCTCATACCCTACCACAAATTTTGTTAGTCTTATAGGTGTTAATGGACTCTTGATTTTTTCTACAAGTACAGTCAAGTTAAGGAAAAAATGGTCAGACATCTAAAGCTCCTTTCTTTTGCCCCATTTGGGCTTAAACAGGGTTTGAGGATAAGCCTGATAAACACTAAAGTTGCCCTCATTGAAGCTGCTGCAGAGAGGCTAATAAATCAAAGCACCAAACTTATCTCCTCTTCATAGACAGGTTAAATAATGTGGGAGATCTCACTGTGAAAATATATCTGTAATCTTAAAAATTACTTAAAAGTTTTGCAAAATGTCTTCAGAAGCAGGGTAAAAACAGTTTAAAAATGCATACTTCATGAACACATTTGCCTTGCTAAAATATCTGTCTCGTATGTCCTTTTAAAAGGGCTTGTTATATCTGAAGTAATGCAAATAAATAAAACCTTTGTCCAGAAACAACCACATTTAGTATTATTTGTTCCCTGTAAGATGCTGATCCAAAATTGATCTGTTATCCTTATTCTCTCTCTTTATCCTCCCTCAGATGTCTACTTCTTTCCTTTCTGTGTCCTATAAAATGTAATAAATATTCCTCTGAAAACATTTATTTCAACATAAGGTTGCAGATTTGATTTCCTTTGTAATCATTACCAGATCTGTTCCAGGCTACTATGCATTTACATTCCTCTGGACTGACTTAGACCTCATGCAGTTCCCCTGAGAATTATGGTGAGAATGAAGGAAGAATAAAAGAATAAATGTTCAGGCATTTGGACCTGAACATTTTCCAAATCAGAACCTAATATGCCACCCAAGCACCACAATGGTTGGTTGCCATAAATCATACTTTCTAACATACAATACCTTAGAATAATAATAGTCAGTTCGTAATTATTAGATTTTATTCCTACAGGGTATGACCACCAGAGAAGTTAATAAGCATCAGGATGTTTCAAATATATTTCTATATTTCATGCCAATATTAACTTTACTCTGATGTTCCTGTAGTGTTCTAATCAAGTATTAGCAAGAAACAAATGGGGAGCCTGCAAGGACTTGCAGAGGACATCCCATTTCCCTTTCCCTCACTATTTCCTCTTTCCATTCCCTGAAAGTTCCTATATGTGTATGTTATGTGCTATCAAGTCAGTTCTGACTTATGACAACCCTATGAAATAATGATCTCCAAAACAGACTGTCATTAACAGCCTTGCCCAGTCTTGTAAACTGAAGACTGTGGATTCGTTTATTGAGATAATCCATCTCACATTGGGTCTTCCTCTTTTCCTACTACCTTAAACTTTTCCTAGCATTGTTTTTTTTTTCCAATGCATCTTGTATTCTCACATTGTGACTGAAGTATGACAGCCTCAGTTTCGTCATTTTAGCTTCTAGGGAGAATTCAGGCTTGATTAGATCTAGAAGCAATTATTTGTCTTTTTGGCCATCCATGGTATCTGCAAATCTCTCCTCCAGCACCACATTTTGAATTAATAATTTTTCTTCCTGTCCTTTTTCATTGTCCAGCGTTCACATCCATACATAGTAACAGATAATATCACAATACGAATTCTCTTGACATTGGTCCCCAGTGACATTTAGTTATCCTTAAAGATCTTTTCTAGTTTCTTTATGGCTGCTCTTCCAAGTTTCAATCTCCTTCTGATTTCTTGGTTGCATTCTCCCTGTGGGTTGATGATTGAGCCATGGAACAGAAAATTTTAACAATTTCACTTTCTTCATTGTCAACCTTAAAATCGTAGAATTTCTCAGTAGTCACTACTTTTGTCTTCTTGATGTTCACCTGTTAACTTTCATCAGTAGTTTTTTTAAGTCTTCATTGTTTTCTGCCAGTAATGTGGTGTCATCTGCATGTCTCAAACTGCGAATGTTCCTTCCACTAATTTTCACTCTACCATCATCTATATCTAATCCACCTTTCCTTATGATATGTTCTCCATATAGGTTGAAGAGATACAGAGATAATATACATCCTTGTCTGACACCTTTGCCAATAGAAAACCATTCTGTTTCCTCCATATTCTGTCCTAACAGTTGCCTCTTGTCCAGAGTACAGGTTGCGAATCAAAACAATTAGATGTTCTGGCACGCTCATTTCTTTTAAAACAGTCTGTAGCTTTTCATAACCCACACAGCTGAAGGCTTTGCGGTAATCTCTAAAACACAAGTGAATTCTCTTGTACCTTCTAACAACTTCCATAAATGTGTGATATGACCTTTAGTGCCTCTTTCTTTTTTGAATTCAGCTTGAACACTTGGCATTTCTTGTTCCATATATGGTAAGAATCTTTGTTTTAAAAATTTGAGCATCACTTTGCTTGAGTGGAAAATTGCTGCAATAGTGTGGTAGTTGCTAGTTGCAATTCAGGTTTGAGATTCAGAGAAAAAGCCAAATGTTTACTTTCCTGGATCAAATGAGAGAATCCCAGATCCTATTCAGGATGCCAAATTTTTGACCCTGAATAAATTCAGGTAAACTTTGGAATCACTGCTGGGCTGTTTCCTTTGTTATTTCTCTGTAAAGATACACCAGTTCCTGCCTTTTTTGCTTGGGAAGGCAGGTCATTTTTCAACTAAACTTCACCCAATTTGCAGGGAACCTACTCCTGATTGTCCTTTAAAGACCCGCCCCCCCAAGTTTCATGAAGATGCTCCCAGCTGCTCTCCATTATTCCCTTTGGGAAAACTATCTGGGGGCTATCCAGCAGCAGCATGGGGCAAGGGATGGAAATTACATTTGACTACATGCTCATGGCATGTCCCCCCCAAAATCCTATAGTATTACCATAGAGTTTCCAGCGAATCATCTGACATCTCAATTAGAGTTTGGCCAGATGTGCTGTCAGCACATAGCCCAACTTCAGTGCCATCACTCACTGTTTGTCCCTGTGGCCAAAGAGGAGAGCGCAGGTGGGAAGGCCCTTCCCCAGAGACTGCTTACCCTAAGTGGCACTTGGCATGCCTAATAAAAAGAGACAGCTTTGAAAAATGTGCCGTATGAATATGGGCTAAATGTTCTGGTTGAATGACATGCCTGCCAAGTTATTCTTTGTCTGCCTGTGCCCCTCCCTTTGTGCTTGCTACAACAAGGAAACAGAAATTTAAAAGCACGATGGAGAAATAAAAACTGAAAACAAAATGCAATCACAGACAGTATGGCATTATGAGCATAATAGTGACATCTGTTTCAGTTGAAGGTAATTGCATTTGGATTAATAACTCTATGGAGCTTAAGGGACAGTTTGGTTTTGGTTTAGATCTTCTCTTAATTTTTTTAAAGTCTGAATGCAGTTCCCTAGTAAATATTTTGATTACAGATTCTGTACTCCCTTTCATAACATAAGAGCTTCCCTGTTGTAAAATTTAGTTTATTTTAGTGCAGAATTGCAGGGGGCCTTGGCCGTTGTTCAGAACTTTCCAAGCTTAACACAACTGAATCCTGTTGTTTCCTGTAATGTTCTTCTGAAACATATTCAACATCAACATCTGGTGGATTTAAACCAATTTTGCTTCGGATCATTTAATGATATTCCATTCAGCAAGGAATCCTGATCAAAAGTGGCTTCATATGACCAGAACTGTGTAATAAAGTGAAAACAATGCAGCAAAGAATGCCTGCGTCTTAACGTAGATGTCCAGCATACATCATGGCAGGCTCAAACCAGAATCTGCCGAAGAAGAATTTAAACAGCTTTTAAAACTGGATACTGCTTGAAGATGGTTCATACACCTTTGGGGAAAAAAGGAAAAGCAAAAGAAATAGCCACTTGTTTCTTTAAGCAACGTTTGCATGCTATCATTCTTACCCCAGCAAAGACTGGAGCTAAAGTAGGGTTACACAAACAACACACAAAATTATTAATATGAAACTTCTCCGTTCAACAGATGGGGATGCTTTCAACTGCCACTGTTATCTGAAGTGCACATTAATAAAGGTCTAAGGAGAAAAGACTATTTTGACTGCTATCCCCCACTGGATAGCAGTCTGGTGATCATATCAATTATTATGTGAATTCTAGTTCATCACACCAGATACCAAAAGCTAAATTCATCAGGACAACAGATGCAATGTCTAAGAAGCAAGAGGACCCCTAAAGTCAAGACTTTACGAGCTCACTCAGCCTTGCCAGAATCCAGCTGGGGAAAGATTTTAGCTTCTCCCTAGTGTTTACACTATCCTTATTAAAAGATTAGAAGCTATTAAATAATCATAGGGCCTTCGTTAAACCAGTTTCCCAGAGGTTTGAAAATCGAGCAGCAATGCAGGAAATCCTCTTAAGCATTGTGTTGAGATGGTTAGAAAGCTAGAAACTACCAGTTCTCTAAAAATGTGCATACGTGAGGACAACATATGCCATTAAATCAAAAACAACTGTCTATAAATATTTCTGCATGGCTTGCTTCAAGGTTGCATTCTCTCTGTGACTTCTTAATTTATATGCTTGCAGGTTTGGATAAATGTTAAGTGGGAAAGAGATACAATAAAACCACATTGATCTTAAGCTGTAGTTGCCAACTCTTGGACAAAAAATCCTACCAAAGAGTAAAGCTCAAAGACATCTCTACTCATCAACTACTTAACATGTTTGCAACAAGTCTCCTGGTACTGAATAATAGTACCCACCCATGTTATCAGGCCCTCCAGTATAACTCAATCCAGATCTCCATCATGCCACAATTCAAAAGCAGAAAAGTAGTTTTCTACATGCAGAGCTGATAACTCAAGAAGGGCAAGCTACAGAACACAAGTCAAGTCACATATATGCATTATATAATCAAGAAATTGGGCATGACGTAGAAACACACAGAGATTTACACTTGCATGCTATCTTGAAAGGAATTAAGAATGGAAACAGATTCCTGATAGAAACAGTTATATCATTTTTTAGTGTATGTACTTGTGTTGGATACCAGGGAAAGGATAGGGTTCTTTCCAGTTTACTCTCCATCTAGTATATAATCTGGCTAATTGGTATTGCAAACTCTTAGACTGATAGTTTTAGGGGGCTTCAGTATCCACTCTGAGCAAAGTTGATGACTTTTTGACTGCCTTGGCAACTATGGGTCTATCCCAGGATATACTGGAGCCAACATCTGAAATGGTTGATAGACTGGATTTATATATGTACTTATTTATTTATTGCATTCAGCAGATTTCTGGTGATCTGATTAAGGGTTTTAAATGTGTTTCCCATCATTGAAGAATTTTACCTAAAAAGGAGACATTTGTTATGTCCTCTTTCTCTCCAAGAACCAACGAGTTTAGAGAATGCTCAGGCTCAACTGCTGAAGCCTTGTTCAACGCAGAATATAACTAAAGGGAATTAGAAAGGATTGCTCCCTGATGTCTTTTTCCTCCCACCAGGATACCCCTGTATTATGGTTTACAAGGCAATCAATGGACTGAAAAAGAAGGGAGATGGCTGTAACACTGTTGATGAAAGATTTGTGTGGAATCAGACAGAGTCCACCACCAATTGAAATGAAACCAATTAAAGGCTTCTGAGGTGGCAGATATGGCAACAGCCTTTTTCTCCACTACCCCTGCATTAGCTGAATCTCATACAGCTCAGTTGTTTAAGGTGTTTCATGATCTTTTGACACAAATGTTTAGACCACTTGAGGAGTCAAGTTCATCAATTAGCTGTGGTGATTTTGGCAAATTCTTTTCTGATAGAGCCTCTTTTTTCTACCTGATCAGGAAGCCAGTTCAAGGGGAGATCCTATGTTTAGGGTGTCAGAAACATTCTTTGTCAAAGTTCTATAGATAGCTTCACTTTGATTTCCCTGACTAATGTGCTGAAGGCCACTTCCTAAAAACTGTATCCTGTCCCCTCTTGGTTAAATAAATCTTGCCAATAAAAGTGAGAAGGGGAGTACCGCTAGCCAAAATGGTTAACATTTGGTTGAGGGAGTTGTGCAACTATTCTCTCAACCAAAGAAGTGAACCATCTTGGCTAGAGGTAGTGATCAGAACTCTTCCTTTAAAAAAAATTCCTTGGTGAAAAAGGATATGGCCAATGTTTGTATTTGTGTAAACTTGTTTGTATTTGTAGTTGGTTAATTTGCCCTATTGGTTTGGTTAAGCAGGTTCCCCCCCCCCCTGAGACTGATGGGCTTCTGATTTTAATTAAGTTCTGCATGGAGAGGTGGTAAGGTTGCCAACTTCCAGTTGGGAACTGAAAATCTCTCTGGATTACAACTGGTCTCCCAGACTACGGAGATCACTTTGCCTGGAGGAAATGGCTGTTTTGGGGGGTGGAGTCTATTGCACTACACTCTGCCGAAGCCCCCCATCTCCAAACCCTGCCCTCTTCAGGCTCCACCCCTAAATTGCCAGGAATTTCCCAACCTGGAGGTGGCATCCTTAAAGGTGCTTTTTATTTGGCTGTTATTTGACTGACTGGATATGATTCATAGGTTTCAATACACTGGTTTATTTTTCTCTGATTTTATGCTATGATTATTTTATTTTCATTTAAGATTATTTTATTTTAATGTACTGATAGGAGTTTTAAAATTATCTTAATGTAAACCACATTAAGATAATGTTTTAATGTTTTCATAATGTTTTTACTGTTTTAAACTGTTGTTAAACCGCCCTGAGCCCGTCTGACGGGGAGGGCGGTCTAGAAATGTGATTAAATAAATAAATAAATAAATAAATTACACAATACTTTTTTTAAAAAAAATCATAACAAAGGCTGCTTACACACAGTCACACGAACACACAATGTTAAGAATGTGTTCCTGTTATAGCATACATCATGGCATAAGTGACAGTACATGGTCTCTTAAATACTTAATGTTATCCAGTGCTATAGAAAAAATGATATAAAAATGATGAGAACATTCCTTTCTGGCATTAAAATCTATTCAGTTAATCCTTTTTGGCTGCAGTCAACCCATTTTTTAAAGTTCTGCCTAAATCCTGTTTCTTTATATAAAGTACCACTGCATGAATTTAATTTCCATATGTCTTTCTTAGTAGAACCTCCGGCAAGCCCATTATACAGTGAATTTTTTCAATTCAAAAGTAAGCATGTACGTACTGTTACCTTCGCAGTGCCCTTGGCTGTTCCTTTTCCAGCCGTAACAGCAGTCAAGCTTAGAACCGTAGCGACAGACCCCAGGCTGATTCACAGGTAAGAGTTGCCTGCGACCTCTTGAGCTGGACATAAAATAGAAAATTAATTATAGCAGAGGAAATAACAGAACCCCTATTGGTACAACACTCTGGACAGATATCTGTTCACTGACTAGGAGGGCCACATTAACTTCATAGAAGAGAATTGTAATAGACCCGTTCTTGAAGCTATTTACAGTGCAATTTACAGTCCATTGACTGCTTAGCATTGCACGGTTAAGCACAAGATGTATGTTCATAGCTTTGTTGATGACTGATGCTAAGTGGCATCTTTCCCACCCTTCCTTCCTCTACTGAGACTTATAGCCTGCCCAGGTTGTTTTGGGTTTTAGAAGAAGGAATCATGGAATGGCTTGTAAATTTAGACTCGAGTCTCTTCTCCCTTGAATAGTTAGACCACAGACATCTTGAAAGGTCAGCATGGGCTTTTAACTATGAATGTAATATGAACCTTCAGAAAGATAAAATGAGAATGCAAATTCAAAGCTTCAGCAGCTTCTGTTATAATATGAGCTATCAAGTAATAGCCAGTGTTATAGTAGAATCACTGGCCAGGGCCCAGAAAAGTACCTTGGGTACACTCAAGGGATTAGGAGCACCTCCCAGGAATGTTGACTTCTTTCTTTAAACAGCTCCAGTCAAAAAGCTTCAAGGTAAAGTGGGAATTTGAGCCCACATCTCCCAGTTCCTGGTCTGACACTTTTACCACTATGCTAGCGTGGCATTTATTTGGGAGGGGGAATGCCACTGTATGAGAAGCACAAGCTCAAAATCCCATTGCATGCCAATTTAGCTGTGTGACTGTTTGGAATCCAGCTACTAAATATAAGAAATCTGCATAATACTACTGCTTCTATCAAAAGCATGGAAACCAGTATTGTATTTAGTGGCACTTATTTCAAAATAAACTTCTTTATGACTGGGTTGTCATAATGGCAAAAAGATACTCTGTAAACAAGAGAGGGGAGGTTTGGTAATGAGTATAAAGTGTTGATTAACAAAAAGGAAAATGTGGATACACACTGAAATTTATAACTATTAAGCCACAATAATGCTTGCTGTCAGAAACATCCCTTTATTTATCCATACACAAATCAAAACAGCTTAACGTTTTCTGCAATGAATGCTACTTTCTTTCTTCTCTGTTACTGTTAATTCAACTCAGTGGTCTCAAACAGCCGCTAAGAGTTTATGTTTAGGTAGTTAATGAGAAGCTATCCACATAATGATAGGCTTATGCAGTTGTTTTGTAATGTTTCCGTATTTCTGTAACAGCAGCCAAAAATCTAGTGACCCTATATGTAACTCAACCATACTCTCCATACTCAAAGCGAACATGTAATTGCAACCTTAATAGTATTGAATCCATTGACCACATGCTTTTAAGCTGTCAAAATTTTTTAAAACTTAGATAGGAGCTGATTTCCCCCCTAATTATTAAGTAAGGATTCAGTTTCTCCAACTGCCGAGACTTCCAGGCTACTGAGCAATGAATGTTACTAAATTGATAGACAGATGTGTGCATGTATGTTATGTGCTGTTGCCAGCTCTGTGTTGGACAGCCCAGGCCAGCAGACTGGGCATGAGTGGCTTCCCTCCAGTAATCATTGGCAAGGTCCCAATCACCCCTCTGATGAGGATCACCAGACAATCCCATGCTATCTGACTTGTCTTCCCTGCACTACAACCTGAAACTTGCAGGACTTCTGGCTCAATTTCCTAGTGGATCTCTTCCCTGCCTCTAAACTGCTGGAACTGCTGCTAGAGGGTGATTGGCCTCTCCTGGCACCTCTTGTCCAATGTGCCCCCCTCCCCCGGCAGTCTTACCTACAATGTGCAGTCAGCCTTCCTCAAGCTGCCCGTCCACCCTGACTATTTTTGTCTCCTGGGCTTCAAATTCAAGGGGGCCTGGGATTTTGACAAAACCATGCCCATGGGTTGCTCCATAGCTTGCGCAGCTTTTGAGGCCTTCATCACCTTCTTGGAGTGGGCAGCTAAGGGCTGCATAGGATGTCCTCACGTCACACACTACTTGAATGACTTTCTGACAGTGAGCCCGGCAGGTGGCATGGCCTGTGCTGATTATTTAGCTTCTTTCCAGGCTCTGGCTGGAACTGGGTGTTCCACTTTCTCCGGAAAAGATGGATGGCCTGGCCACCTGCCTCACCTATCTAGTTTAGAGCTTGACTCAGTGGGGAGCTGTTCTTGCCTCCCTACTGGCAAGCTTCTGGTCCTCAGGGAGCTCCTACCACACACCCTGTCCCACCCCAAGGCCACACTCAGGGAAGTTCAGTCTTTAACTGGGCACCTCAACTTCACCTGCCAGGTTGTGTGTCCAGTGCGGGCCTTCTATGCCTGCCTTGCCAATCCACTGCCAGGGCTTCTACCCCCACCACCGCATTTGGGTTTCCAAGGGCACCAGGGCCAATCTCCATGTCTGGCTCACATTACTGAATAGCTACATTGGGCTTTCGCTCTGGCAGGGGGCCTGGGAGCCAGGGGCCAAGCTGCATGTGCTTTCTGATGCATTTAGAAGCAAGGGCTTTGGCACCTATTTCCAGAGATGGTGATGTGCTCAGAGATGGCCAGAGGCGTGGGCCCGGTCGGGCCTGTGTTGGGGCCTAACCTTCCTTGAGCTCCTCCCCATCCTGGTTTTGGTTGATCTGGAAAGGGCAGCTCAGGGATTAACAGGTCTCCTCTGGAGCAACAACCAGTCTGTGTTCTGAACAGGCAGTTCTCACACTCTGAGTGGGTCATGCGCCTAGTGCACAGGCTAGTGCTGGCTTGCTTATCTGCTAACATATTGTTTTCAGCTCATTACGTATCAGGGACTGATAACAGAATCATGGATGTATTGTCTTGCTTCCAGACAGAGAGGTTCTTCACCCTTGTCCTGGAAGCCAACTGGGATCCAGATTTCTTTTCAGAAGACCTATGAGAGCCTGGCAGTGTAAGATATTGCACAGAGTATTCGCTTCAGTCACTCCTTCCACCCTGCATGCCTATCAACGGGCTCTGCCAAACTTCCTAACCTTTGCTGGTTCAATCATGGGCAGGGTCTCCCTGCTCACATCTGAATGCATGGTCCTGGCATATCTGGCCTCCCTCAGAGAGAGGGGTTTGGCCCCAAGACCATGCATGTGCACCTTGCTGCCGCTACTTTCTTCAGCAAGGCTGGGGGTTTCCCTGATCCCTGTGGTTCCTCCACTGCATGTCGGGTCATCAAGGGCTGGCAGAGATGCTGCCTTTCCCCAGCGGATGACTGAAGACCCATTGTATGGCCTATCCTTAAATGCATCATCAGTCACCTCCCAGTGTTTTGCCATTCCCCGTTCAAGACCGACTGTTCAAGGTTGCATTTGCCTTTTTCAGGGCTTTCTGGGTCAGGCACTTGGTGGCAGGTTCTTGGCACAAGCCTCTGGGTGCACCTTGGGATGTGGGGATATGGCTGTCCGGGGTCAGCAGGTCTACATCTGCCTGTGCCAGTCCAAGACCAACAAGATGGGGCAGGGCACACATTTCATCTTGGGGCCCACCAAGGCATCATCCTATCCCATGCAGGCACTGTTGGCCTATCTCCAGGCTCACCCCTACTGGTCCATGTCAATCATTCTCCCCTCTCCTGCTTCCGGTTTGTCAGCATCCTTATGTTCTCCTTAGCAGCAGTGGGCTTGCCCGCCAGTGAGTTCAGAGCCCACTCTTTTACGATTGGGGTGGCCACAGTTGCCTTGGACCTGGTCCTTCCCACTTTATGAATCCAGGCAGTGGGCAGATGGAAGTTGGGCATATACAAGACCTATATCCCGATCTCACTCTCACTCCCTCTTGTTTGTACTTCCCACAGGGCAGTGGAGGATGGTGTGGGTCTGCCAGCACAGCATTGTTCATTGGGCCGGTCATTATGCAGCAGAGTCAGGATGGGGTTGACATCTGGGACAGCAGGGGGCTGTTGCAGTGAGCTGGATCAGCATGTGAGAGATGCGATGGAATGCTTTCCTCCCCACAGTGCTCCAACATGCACTGGACTCAGGACCGCCAGATGCTTTAGTCATCCAGCTGGGGAAGAATGAATTGGGTTCACAGCCTGGCTTGGACCTGCTGCATGCTGTTATCAAAGACCTGGGGTTGGTGCAGTGACATTTCCCAGGGACACAGCTACTTTAGTAGCTCAAGAGACACTCATAGCAGGGCACTGCTTCGCCCAGGAATGTGGTCTTGGCCAGGTGGCAGGTGGTCAAGGTAGGTGTGCATTTCGTGAAAGTGTTAGGGGGTTGTGTTATCTTCCACCTGACCATTTCCTTCTGGCTCGAGGACTTGTATCAACCTGAGGGGGTGCACATGTCCAACTGGGGGAAAAGGACATTTGGTTATAGGACATTTGGTTACAGGACATTTGGAACAGCCTCAGGATTGATTGCAGCTTTAGGATCTCTAGCAGGAGCCATTTTGGGACTCTTGCGATGGTTTAGCATTGAGCATGGATCCATTTTGGTTAATCACAGCCTGCGTGCTCTGTTTCCCCAGAGCAGGAGATCCTTTTTATGGAATCCTGTGGGTGATGCAGAGCAGTAACCAGCCCAGTTCGCAGTTGCTCACTCCTTGGTGACAGGGGAACCATGCAAAGTATACGCCAAGGTGCATTCCCACTTACTGTCATCCCATGGTGAGTCTGAGGGTGTAAGAGGTTTATCAGCTGACAGGTGGGTCAGCCAATTGGGGATCTGTGCCCCATGCGGCGTCAAGGATCTGGTAAACTATAAGCAATAAAATTGTGGCTTTTTTATCTCCAGTCATGGTCTCTGTGCTTTCTGTTCTCCACTCTAGCCCTCTCCCCTCAAGCTGGTAAAGCAAGTGAAATCTGGTGATTGGCTTTCTCTCTCAAATTAAAAACAAAACCATACAGGCATCAAATAGCTCTAGGTTTGCTTGAATACATTTTCAGGACTAAAAAGCAACCCAGAAGAACTTCAAAAGGAAACAAGGACCCGTAAGTGACATTTTTGTATTGTAAAAAAAGCAACAGACTGGTCAAAAGAAAGAAGATGACCGTTTGGATGCAATCAACCTATTGGAGAGGCAGAGATTAGCAGAGTAGCATAGACACAGTTCACTTCCTCCTCCTTCATCTAGATGTAGATCAGAGACACTGCTGATTTCTACTCAAGTAAAGTTCAGCAGCAGATCTGTAGTTTGCCAACAGAATCAACCTGGATCAGACCCATACCAGTCAGTGGTGAAATCCAATTGTTTTTACATCAGATGAGAACAAATAGCCATATGACCTACTCTCCTGAGCCTCTAACAGTGAAATCCTATGCAGTTACTCCAGTCTAAGGCCATTAACTTCAATGGGCTTAGATTGGAATAACTATGTTTAGGATTTCTCTGTTAGGGTAGTTTGATATGCAGCAATTAAGATGTTATAACAATATAACTTATCTCTTGGGTGGGTTTTTTTGTAAGAAAAAGGCTTAAGGTCTATTATCACCACTATTCGTTTTATTTTTTTTAATTATTACAAAGAGATTATCTTACTATTATAATAAGCAATACAATAAAAAATGTTGAGCAATGACTTCGACTGGCTGTAAAGTGAAAAGCAGTATTCGGACTCCACCACTGTCACATGGAAACAAGAAATTACAATTAACCATTGATCTGTGAGTGACGTTATAAAACAAAAAAAGAAATAACTAGGATGAAGGACAAAAAGAAAATTGTATTCTTTTGAGAATACAAAAGAATTCAGAAACTTTGCTGAAGAGAATTTACTTCTGAGTAGTTTTATAATAGGATCTTGCCAATGGAGACAGGTTTTTTTATGGGGAATATATACTATATAAAATACTGCATGGAACCATCATTTCAGTTTGGCTTCTAGCTGAATGTGGAAAACAGATTCTTCAGCAGTGAGGGGGGATGCGTAAAATTATTTTGGCCTAATTAAGATGGATTATTTTAAAATTTTATTGCTAGCTTAATTGGTTATGTGCTTGGTTATTGGGTTTGTTTGTTGATGCTTCTATGGTAAGAGGCTTTAAGACCACATTCGGTGGGACAGTGGACTATATATACCTTTTTGTTTTGTTTTTAATGATTGCATGTCAAGATTTTGTTATAAGTACATACTGAAGCTGGTTGAAATCCTGGTGGGCTTATCACTATGCTAAGTATCTCAGGAAGTTTTAGTGACCTAATAGGTCAGGCCATAACCCAACAAAAGCCTCCTGTATCAGCATGGCACGAGGAGATTATAATGCCACCCAAACAAAGAGAGCTTTGATGTATACCAAGTACACCCTACAATGTTGAGGAGGGCCTAGAGTATGAAGAGGGCACTCCCCACTTCTTCTCCCACCCCTTCCCACTGGGTATTTTGGGTCCTCACCACCGAAGCAGATCCCCCAGAGGCTTGGGACACTGGTTGGACTCTGTGCTGTGAGAGGATGCTCCCAGCTCCCCACCCCTCCTTTTCTCCTGTTTGCTCTCCAACCCAGCCTAGCAAGGAGATCATAGCTTATGCACAAAAGAAATGGCCAGATGCACAGGTGAGGCTCTTGAACACAGTCTGAGTTCTTAAAAGAGAAAGATCTTTGGTTGTTGTGGGTTTTCCGGGCTGTATTGCCGTGGTCTTGGCATTGTAGTTCCTGACGTCAGGAACTACAATGCCAAGACCACGGCAATACAGCCCGGAAAACCCACAACAACCATCGTTCTCCGGCCGTGAAAGCCTTCAACAATAGAAAGATCTTTATTCACTACAGCATAGCTTTATACTCTCAAGGACATATACATAGGGAAAAGTTATATAACAGCACAAAGGACTGTTGCAGAATTAAAGAAAATATAAACACTTGAGGCTACTCTCAGTTTTGGAGACTCAGATGTTACTTTGGCACCCCCTCCCTGAGATGGGGACAAGCCCACTGGAGCTTATGAAACAGAGGTAGAAGCCTCTCTGTTCCTTCCTTTATTCCTACTAGGGTTGCCTTCCTCCTCGTGGGGCCTGGAGATCTCCTGGAATTACAACTGATCTCCAGATGATAGAGATCAATTCCCCTGGAAAAAATGGCTGTTTGGAGGGTGGACTCTAGGGCATTGCCACAGAGGTCTCTCCCCTCCCCAAACCCCACCCTCCACTCCTAGTATCTCCAGGATTTTCCCAGCTCAGAGGTGGCAACCCTGGGGTCTCGCATGAGTAGGATTCTCAGGTGCCTGTTGGTGGTGGGCAAACTCCCGGGGGTTTGCCCCCTAGCCTGCCAACCCATCAGTGGTCAGTGAGAGGTGGCAAGATCCCGGAGGTTGCCCACCACTGGCAGATACCTCAGGAGCTCGTGCTGCATGCACACTCCCAACAAGCACGGCAATGTCACTTCTGGAAGTGACACTGTTGCGCCGGCCATGGGAGCATTCCTACGCTTCATTTTGGGCAGATTTGGGCCCCAAATGGGCCGAATCGACCCTGTAGGAGTGTTCCCGTGGCTGGCATGATGATGTAATTTCCAGAAGTGATGTCATCACACAGGCGCCGGAGCACACACATGACCTCACCACCAGCACGAAGTAAGTGCCATGTCCCCCCTCCTCCCAGCAGGAGGGTATAGGGACCTGGCAACCCTACATATGAGCCCATCTAACAGGGTGTCCAGATCTTTTAACCTTCATGGATGGGTTCCCCTTCTCCCAATCCTGAGTTTGGGAATGATAGTCCTCATGGATCACTGGGCACTCTTTTCTTCAATTAACTCAGAGCGCATTTCTCCTTCTTTCATTGCCCCACTCATGTCACCCAAACAGCCATCCATCTTGTCCTTCCCTGGCAGGTGGGCAAGGTGATATCTCCCATCACCCTTCCAAGCAGGCCCATGTTGTTGGCCTCCAGTCTTGAGCCCATGCCTGGGCTGGCATCTGCCATGTCCCTTTTCTAGTGCTGGAGCCTGTCATGGGGCCCAGTCGCATTTGTTAATCAGGAACAGCAGGGAAGAGAAAATGTTTATTAATTGTGAAATGTAGAATGAAAATCCCCAAACAATATTACATATTTTCCCATTCAACTAATGGGAAAACTCTATTATTTATTGTACTTTATCTTATATGGATTTCCTTCTGCATTTCCTGTGTTTCTGATTAGTTTTCCCTAATGCATTAGCTCTAATTTTTCCCTAACCTGCATTAGCTCCAATTTTCCTAAGCTGATTATAATTTTACTGTTTCCTGTCTATATTTTAAGCTTTCTTATATCCCTTTGTATTGTTCATCCTCTGGTGGAATACATTTTTTGTAAATATATTTAGTATCTATTGAAAGCTCCCACAAGCAGGGGGGGGGGGAAATAGTATGAAACCAGGAAGGGGGGTTGGCAGTGTCCCAACACTCTGCTATCAGTTCCCATGGTTCTGGAAGTGATGTCACCACATCATCAGGGGACACCAGAAATGCTGTGGTATTTAGACAAAACCAGAGCATGCCCAGTGACCCCTGGCAACATGTTGGTGTCACTTCTGGGCACTCAGGGAGTGACATCAGCACATTACTGGTGACATAGTAACATCATCGCAAACCCCAATCCCATAAATCCTCTCACTAGTTGCCAAGGGGAGCCTTGTAACCTTAACCCAAGGTCACCCAGTGAGCTTCCATGGTAGAACAGGAATTCAAACCTAAATCTCACAGATCCTAGTCCCAAACTCTAAACACGATACCACACTAGCTTCCATGGGGTGGCTACTGTTAAACAGTAGCTATCAACCTGGCTAAGGTGATTCATGCAATATGAGTGGTAGAAAGTCACCTGGTAGATGCTGGGCTTTATAAATGGCCTGGCATCCTAAGCAGAGTTACAATCTTTCAAGCCCATTGACCTCAATGGACTTAGAAGAGTATAACTCTGGTTAAGATGGGAATCGTGGGATTCGTGATAAATCAAAATCATATTTTATTACTCAAAGGGTTTGAAATCATGGCTCATACTCATAACCTTCTCAGGCTAGATTACAGCATACCTACTCTTTGCTGCAATGAATCTAATACATTTTTATAGCTGCAGCCAGGCAAAGAGGCATTCTGCACTGGAATACGTAGGTGCTAACAGCAGTAGCATAGACAGCACTTTGCACTGCATGAAGCCATGTCTTCTACAGTACTATGATCCCATGAAGCAGTACAATACCTCTAAGAATATCAGCTGCAATTTTGATTCTGATGGACCTGCAGCCATTTTCGCACATCTCCATCAGTAAGACTGGACTACAGAGCACCTTGAAAGATTGAGCCATATGTGCTATTGTATAGCAAACACATTTAGCAGTGCAATCTAAGAATATATTCCTGGGAGTAAGATCCAGTAGGTTTGTGAGTAGATCTACTTAGGATCGCTCTTGAAATCTTCTTTCATGAAGGAGCAGGTCGACAGGTGTGCAGCAAGCCAAAAAGTACAAGGAAATATAAAATGAAATTTTACAATATGCTGCTCAGAAGGATGTGCAGATCTTGATTTGAAGATACCTCTTCCCCCATTATTTTAATATTTATTTTATTTGCAGTATATATGTATGGATTGTCAATCATAATCATTCTTAGTGCTGCTCATATCTCATGAACAACTAAGGATGAAACTAAGAATTCCCCCCTGGCCACTACCAAAGGTGACAGGAATCTGTATGTGACCAAGATCCGTGTGTTACTGCTGGAATTATTAGCAGTTATTACTTCAGTGGTTATTAACTTAGTGGCAGATAAAAACAACTTTTTTTGAACAAAGATGGAACAAATAGGACAATAATAATACAATAAATCAAAACAAGAGATCAATTTCAATCTATTAAAATCAATGGAAATTTCATCACTGACTTCTGTGGGATGCAGATTGTTCTAGTAGGGCAGTCTTAAACAGAGTTATATACTTCTGCATCAAACAAGTCAATGCCCTGCATATTTCTAATATGACTGTACAAGATTTATGCTTCAGCATGCCCTCTTCAAAATATAACATCTGAAGCATTCACAACCTTAAACCGGAATCCCTTGGTGATAGTGGTGAACAGTCAAACTAATAGCTAAACAATTATGCACGACCATATATTTCAGAAAGCGTAGAATTTACATCAGGTTTCTGACTATTATTTTTTTTATTATAGCACTGTCAAGAAAAATCACATCACACAAAAATATTCATACCTTCATAACACGTAACTCCAGCTTGGTAAATTATTTGAATTCTGAGTCTCCAAGTGCAACTCTCTTATATTTATGGATTTGTTTTTATTAAAAATATCTTCACAAGCTATCAATAGTCAAAGCAGCTTACTACCATCGTGAAATTAATCCATATTAAAAACCAGTATGAAACAATCATAAAACTACCATATATCTAATGACACCTAAAAGAGCAGCACGAAAGAAGTGACTTGAAGATCAGTCACAGACTGGATTACACTGCACGTAAGCTCATTCTCCTCAACGGATTTAGAAGGGTGGTATAACTTTGCTCAAGACAGCACTGTCAGATACTGAGCTGTAAACCAAGGAAGAGCTGGTTAAAATATCATGTCAGCCAACTACGATGGCACTAGCTTCTGTCTTTCAACTTCCAACTGCCCAACAGTAATTTAGGATACTAATTGCTGAGCTACCAAGGATCATTGACAGGGGATGCATGTCAAGTGCTTTGAACATTCTAAAGAGCACTGCACATGCTAAACATTTTATGTGGTAGTCTGCAGGTCCTAAGCAGCTGTCAAGTGTGAAATCCACACTCTGCAGAGGTTCAGAAGCGCTGTCTTCATCATGATGTCTTCCAAGATCACAGGCGCTCAACTTTTCCCAGGACTGAGCTCACAAATGATTGATTCAAATTCACAATGGGTTGGTTCCAAGGTTGCCATTCTGCCACCATAAGGATAGTTATGCTGTTAGAACATTTCCACTGGCAGAGGAGGAGGTGGGAATTTTTGCCTACTTGCCCCTCTCACTGCAGACTTCACCCACACTATTCTGGATGACTTCTTGACCTCCAGGAGCAGATGTTGGGGTGGTGGTCAGCATGGTGCAGCAGGGAGGTGGGAAGTTCTGCTCAGCAAGCTTCACTCAGACTGAATAAAAACGGCAATGCGAATGCCTCTCTCCATTCATTTCTCCACATCCTGCTGCAATTTTATCAGAAACTGCTGTAACTCTTTTAAGAAGTATATTATACAAACACGACTTCCAACAATGCTTCCCTGAATCTTCAAAAATTTTCAATTGGTCAAATCATTGCTAAACCTGACGTTGGCTCCACAGTAAACTCTCAATGTAACCACAGCTTTGATCAAAGTCAAATAGCGGTTTGTTTTGAGCAGAAGAGCTACTTGGCATCGTGCTTGCTTGGGAACTCCTTTTCCTGACCAGCAAACTCCATCTCTTAGTCTCAGTGTGCATTAGTCAGTGATGATGGACATGCACTCTGCATAAGCTCAGAAGCACCCACATCTTTAAAACTTCACGTTAACTTTCAGAATAGGTACTGTGATAAATCCTGGCTCACATTAAGCCCTGATCTAAACTCCGGACAAATTCTCACACTTGTCCAACTCAGGAGAACCATAGAATCGAGAGAGGGCATGTCTGCGTAAAAAAACCACACCAGGCCACACTTTCCTGCCATCATTCAGCATCAAACATTCAGCTGCTGTGCTGAAAGTGGGATATGAACACAAGAAGTTGCCTTCTACTGAAATATCTGGGTCTTTTAAGTGCTGTTGGATCCGGATCTTGCTCTTCGACTGCAGACCAACACGGCTATCCACCTAATACTGACCTTGACAGACCAATGGTCTGCCTCAGTAGAAGAAGAAGAGAATGAAATCTGCAGTGATATTTCAAAGATACGAACTTTCAAGACGGAGCTTTGACTCTCCAAAGCTCACCTCGGAAAACTAGTTGGTCTTTAAGGTGCCAAAGGTCAGTACGGTCTACTCTGACTGGCAGTGGCTCTCCAGGGTCCCGGGCAGAGATCTTTCGCTTCATATACTGCCTGATGTTTCCAATTAGAAATACCAAGGGTTGGACCTGGGACCTTTTACATGCAAAGGGGGTGCTCTACCACTGAAGGGAATCCCCGCGGGCTTTCAACTTGTGATGGCAGCCAGCAGGCAGCCCCTCAGCGCCATCCCAGGCATTCTCCAGAACGGCCATCAAAGAACCAATGGACGGGAGTAGACCGCTGTGGAACCCCCGACGCCCCGGTCCCGCGTTTTGAGACTCACCTGTCCGCGTCAGCAGATCCACCTGCGAGAAAGAGCAGCCAGGCCAGCGCGAGGGAAGCGCGCCGCGCGATCCGCACCATGCTTGGAGGTGGGCGCTGGGCAGAGCGAAGAGACCGGCTGGCCCCGGGAACGGGAAGGCGCGCGGTGTAAGCAGGCGCTTCTGCCTTCCTTGCTGCGGCTACTTGGCGAGGGTTTCCTCCTCTGCTGAAGGCAGGATCCTCCGCCGCCAGACCGCGCAGCCACGCAGGGCTCGGCGCTTCTGCCGCGCCGCGGTCTACATGCTCCGACGGGGGGAGGGCCCGGGATTCGCGCTGGAGACCCCGCCCCAGCAACCCCCTCCCCAAGCGTTTCCAATGCGGATTAAAAAACAACTTCAGCACTAGAAAGAGAAATAGTAACGATAGGCGCAGAGCATTGGGAATCGAAGGGAGAGGCCCTTCTGGGGCCCCAGGCGAGTATTTGTTTGTTTAGTGATGAATTAATTAATACCAAGAAAATAGAAACATGAAGCAGAAGAATCAGCCCCCGCAAAGGCTGTCAGCAGCCAGCAGGAGAAGGAAAAGTAGAGATGCCCAAATCACTTGAATGTAATTTTCATGGCCGGGGGAGGGGGGTCTAAACGGTTTCTTCAGATCTCCCTGGCTGCGCCTGCATCGGGACTTAGAGCCGTTTCATTTCACTTCGGTTCAGTTTGTCGTTCTCTGCCCCGTCGCCATGCAGAACGGCGTCTCTTTGTTGCCCCCTGCCAGGCAAAGGAGGCCGGTGGGGGGAGGTTAAATCGAGGTGGCCGGGCTTCGAAAGAGCCCTCCCCCCGCGGTCACAATCCAATTCCCTCTCTTGCTTTGAACCGAAGAAAAAACGGGCACATCCTAATGGGACGGGGTAAAAGCTCGAACGAGCTGGAACGGACCGGTAGAGGCATTAAACAAATAGTGGTACCGGAAAGAACAATGGGATGTATTAAAGACATTGGAGAACAATATTCGATAAATGAAAATATGGAAATATCAGGCTTTCGTTAACCCTTTCCCTGCCAAAATGCTCCTGGAACACCACGGGATGGTAAGTAAATGCTTGTAGCACAAAAACCAGCGGGAAGCATTAAAGACACAGGAGTTCAAGGGACATACTAAAACCAAGGACACCAATTGCCCATAGACAATACATGCTTATCCTTAGAGAATGCATGATTGCCCATAGGGAATAATGGACAGAGTGCTTGCCCATGGATTGCATGCGCATCATCTAAAATTTTATATTTACAAAAATGGAGAACAGACTGCCCTGTTTTTCTTCTGTTCTCATACTTACAGAAACCTTGTACTCTGGATAGCACTGAGGAATATGGTGACAGAATTATATAATTGCAGGCTTGAGAAGGATCTTAAAGGGAAAGGGGCTGCTCTAGCAGTGGGAAGGCTAAGGCTGGGGCCAAGGTGGCAGTCAATGATTTCATCAAGAATATGAAATTCTGAACATGTTGTCATGAACGCAATTATCAAGTGGCCTTAACTTGATGGAATGTCTGTGATTATATGCTAAGTGAGATCCTGACTGAACCCTGTGTGTGTGTGTGAATGAGAGAGAGAGAGAGAGAGAGAGAGAATGAATGAATGAATGAATGAATGAATGAATGAATAAGCCTTAGATTGAGGATGAACATCAAGGGATCTCTTGCCTCAAAACCGCTATAACCTAGAATCCATACCTGGTGGTGTCTTTCTTCCTTCTTCCCACAGCAGAAGAAATTAGAAAGGCAACTACAGGGAATGGGTTGCTTTGGAAAAAAATCAGCTTTAAAGTGAATTAAGATCCCCTCATCAAGCAAATTATGGCCACAGCAATACTCTTTCATAGCAGTTTCCCATGGAAGGGTTTTTCAGCATTGTCAGCAATGGCATTCCAGGAACAACAGGATACTTAATGTTTCCAAAGCTGGCAAGATCTCCCCTGATAGATTCCCTGCTCCGTTTTCCCATGTAAACAGGCTCCAGTGTTATCATGGCATGCACCTGTGTTTCCGAATCCAATTTTTTCATTGAGTACAGTGTAATTAGGCACAAATACTGATGTAATCACCATCCAGAATTTCATTTGTTCCCTCAGTAAATAATACACACTATCTCCACTCCAAGACTCACCAATGTAGATTGTTTATACAATTTTCAGTTTCCTTCTTGTGATTAATGAAAGCAAAAGAATTAACCTCTCTAGAGGGTTATCTTAGCAAACACACTTGATGTCTTCAGCATTTAAGTAATTAAGTTATAAAATGTCTAGTGTTTATATCCTGGGCACAGTGTACTCTGCAAATAAGCGCATTGTACACCCATTTGCTATCTACAATTACTGTAGATTTCACAAGGTTGGAGAAATGAAAGCAGTCATTACCCAGTTTTGCTTTATATTTGGAAAGCACATAAAACCATTTTTAAAACATTGCAATGAAGTTGTGTTGGTGCATCAGGTGTCAGGTGTATTGTGTTCAAATGTAAATGACTATTACACAAAAGAGGGTTTTTTTTGTGAGAAAGACAAACTTTTTTATTTTCACGTTAGTCTCACAGAGGTGCGCTGAAAATGGCAGACAACTTGTGAAGATGCCCGTTCGCGGGGAGGGAGAGCTATAAATGTAATGAACCAGTCAATCAAGATGGCACATTCAGTTTTGCATGTACATACCTGGGCTGAAGGTGTATCAAATAGTAGAAAGACGATGATATCCGAAGAAGTGAGCAGTGACTCACAAAAGCTCATATCCTACCACAAATTTTGTTAGTCTTAGAGGTGCTGCTGGACTCTTGCTCTTTTCTACTGCTACAGACAGACTAACATGGCTACCCATCTTGATCTAGAAAGATGGTCATGATGATGATGAACCATAGTAGTAATCAAAATAATAATGGTAATCATTAGGAGTAACTGTTTTAAAGGTCTTTTCTACTCAAAAGGCAAGAAATAATGAACTATTAGGATTTTAATGAATTAGACATTGAAATGTGGTGGTGAAGAATGCCCTCAAGTCATAGCTGACTTATGGCAACCCCTAGTGGGGTTTTCATGGCAAGAGACTAACAGAGGTACCTTGCCAATGCCTACCTCTGTAGACCTGGTCTTCGTTGGAGGTCTCCCATCCAATTACTGACCAAGGCCAACTCTGCTTAGCTTCTGAGACCTGATGGGATCAGGCCCACCTGGGGTATCCAGGTCAGGGCAAACTTTGAAATACACCTGTATAAGTGTTCAGGGGTAACAATATGAAAACAAATCAGTTCTGTTCCCATACTGGTACTCTATTATACCATATTTGACAAATAATATAATGTAAAATATTAGTATATGCCACAAAAACAGGAAGGAAGGAGAAGTCTAGTTTTAATTTCTAGAGGGGATGGTAAAATTTCCTCTTTTAATTGTTAGATTGTTGGTGTTTCTGCTTCCCTGGGTGGTTTTTGACAATTTCAACAATTGTATCCTTCTGAATTGCCTGGAAGGTGGGTCTCGCTGGTGCTATGCTAGACTAATTTCATTTTTTTATGGAAAGTAAAGTTTCCAAAGGCAGCGCTGGATGATTTCCATTCAGCCCCTGGACTATTGGCCTGCAGTGTTTCATCTTGTCTTCTTTACTGAGTCATCCAGGGATTTGGGGTGAATTGTCATTGGGATGCAGGTGGCATTTATCCCCATCTTTCCTTGCCATCAAGATCCAGGGAAGCTGTGCGTGAGCTTAACTGATGTCCAGAAGCTGTAAGGGACTGGAATGAAATCTAGATGAAAAAAAGAAGTGTTAGAAGCTGGGATAAAGCTGATCTGAGAATAGCTTGCACTGCATGGGACGGTAGTCCCTCTGAATAAGCAAGCTTGCAATTTAAGCATGTGCCTGGATACCCTATTGACTGAATGCTCAGGTTACAAAGGTATGCATTTGTCCAACTTAAGTTGGTTGGCTAGCCAGCTCCAGCCTTTTCTAGAAAAAGTTGACCTGGGGCCAAAGTTGCACATGCCTTGGTACCATCCATTTGGAGTATCATATGGGAAGGTTGTCTTTAAAGACAGTTTGGAAGGTTCAGCTGGTTCAGAACATCAGTAGGGATATCAGGTCCTAGCATCCTGCTCCTTTGCTTGCCTGTAAAATGGAGTGCATGGTGACACTGTGCTGGCCCTCTAATATAATTTCCAGTTAAAAAAGGATGTGGTGATGCTCTAGAATTTACAAAAGCACTATGGTTTTATCATAGAGGTTTTGTGAATCCTAGAATGTCTAAATATCTCACTTCCATTTTTTTAACTGTAAGTGACTTCAGTTCGTCAGTTTGATGGCAGCGTGCTAGGCCCTGCACCCAATGGCTCATGGGGGTTGCTGGCTGCAGCCTGGCAACTCTAGCAGCCAGGGTACTTACAGGGACCAGCCTCAGTGAGCACACAACTCCCATTTTGTGCCAGTTCTATTGGCTGCCCATATACCATTGGACTCAATACAAATTGCTAGCATTAACCTTTAAAAGTCTGGCTCCAAGTACCTGGAGAACTTCCTCCATCACACATACCAGATTATGTTTTGTGGTTGATAGACAGTCTTTTTATAGGACCCTCCTGTCAGAGCAATCTGATCAGTGGGAAGGCACATGAGAGATTTCTCCACAAGTGTCCCAGTCTCACTCCACTCCCACCCTACACTGAAGGTGGTTTCTTCTTTAAAGGCCTTGTAGAGTCAAAAGAAAAAAAAATATTCTGGAACGCTTTTTTCTTTAAATTTGTACTCTTTGTGTGTTGTTTTGAATGGTTGCTCTCTATCTCTTAATTTTTTTGTATGGATTTTAATATTGTAAGCCTCCCTAACTATTTACTTTTATGTAGAAAGGAAGGTGTAAATACTGTTATAAAGAAAATAAGACATGCAGGACCAGTAGCCCACGCCACACTGTCTTGGAGTCTACGCTGTGCTTAACTAAGGAATAAACAAAAACTACATTCAGAGATTTATACAGATTACATAAATCAAGCAGATTCAGATATAATTCTTATTTTGCATAATTTATTCTGCTGCACTTAGCCATATGGAGCAACAAGGATCTACCTGAGGCATGGCATTTCCACTCATACTCTGAAAATCAGCTTCCTTTTGACTTCTGAGTTTGCTCACAGCCAAGCACCATCTTTATATTTCTTCATATCTGTAAAGACTCAACACTTCTGACTCTGAAAATGGAAGCTGAGATTCTCCGGATTCTGACTCTCTCTAATATTTTTTTGTTTGGCCATTCCTTGTGTAGAATTGCGGACGTCAGTTTTAAGCAACAGCAGCACTGTCGTTTGGGAAATGATCTTTAGCCATTGGTTGAGTGGCCTCACCAGTGGTCACCCATTTGCACTCAATAAGTAATCAGATGACACTTTGCCCCTCACTCTGAAAAAGAAATTTATTATATATATATATAGACAAACTATATACCTTCAGGATCCATGTGCTGGTCATTTCAACAAATCCATTGCACAATTAGTCATTAATTGTGAAGTATCAGTTAAAATTTAGTACTCTGCCATATCTTTGTGTATGTCAGTTGTATAGTTTAATTAAAAACCCAGCAAGGTGTAGTGGTTAGTGTTAAACTAGGATCTGGGGGACCCCAGTTTTGAATCCCTGCTCTGCCATGGAAGCTCATGGGGTGACCTTGGGCCAGTCATACACTCACACCACAGCCTACCTCACAGGAGAGGAAAGCAATGGAAGCAGCTTTGCATTCCCATTTGAGAGAAAGGCAGGGCATAAATGAAGTAAATAAATAAATAATAAATAAACAGAAAAGGCCTGCTACTTTCTTATGCCGAATGCCAATGCAGGACTCACTTCATGATAATCTACTTGACCTATCAATCATTACATTGTAACTTTAGCATAACTTGAACAGTGTGCATTGAATTTTCATTGCCAAATAGCAGTGTGCAGTGGATTCCCAGAGTTCTGCGGGTTGCTAAAGTGAAGCTGTGTTTTTAAGTAAGGTGTTCAGCAAACACATTGAACTCCCCCCCACACACACACACACCCAGCAACTTTCGCTGTCTGGGAAGAGAGCACAAACTTCCAAGTACTGCTGGCCAAGGGTTTGTAGACTCATCCCCAGTTAAGAAGAGCTGCCAGCAACTTTTGATCCCAACAGTCAGAAGCTCTGGCTGATAAAGATGCATGCGGTACGTGCCTGTCTTTCATACTGGCAGAACAAAACTGTATTTTGGCAAAGTCCCACCCCTGCGGTCCTTACTAGTTCTACTGACACAATCCTACAACAGGAATTCTCACTGAAGAGTGTCTCTCCAGAGAAAGCTGTGGAATGGATGCAGTCAATACAGCTGCTGTTCATGTTTGAGCTGAATTGAATGAAAATATTTGAGGTTAATTTTGACCTAACTGGTGACAGAGTTCAGAAAGCACCTCCTGTTTCTGGCTTTTCTACTTACTAAACCTACAAAGTTTGAACTCCAACAGATTTACCTTTGGGACTGGATGGAGTTTACGTTCTTCTCTACAATGCTCTTCTAGTCTGTTGTTGACAGATGTGGTCAAATGGCTGAAAGCTAACATACTGAAACTGAATCCAGGCAAGAAGGAAGTGATGCGGGTTGGGAAGACTCAACTTGGGGTCCCTGGAGACACACAGCAGCTGTGGGGAATGGTTGTTAAAAAATAAAGGAGAGCCCAAACGGCCTCAGGATGCCACCACAGGGGGGGGGAAGAGCTTCTTCCTTCCCCTGCATAGGTTGTTTCCTCATGTTATAATAGCACGGGGGGGGGGGGCGTATTTCCCTGTTTTTAATGCTCTGCATGCACAGACTATTCCACTTGGAGTAGCAAACAGAGAGGACCCTCCCCCCCTTCGCTATTTTGGAAATGGCTTGAGGGGGAGGTGGGAGCCCTTCCTCCCCCTGTGGTGGCACTCTGAGGGTGTTCAGGGAGATGCATTAGTAAAAGGATAGAGACCGTAGACTATACTACTCTATATTGTCTGTTGCTGTAAACTGCTGGGTCTCTATTAAGATTTCTGTTTGTTTTTAAATTCCTGCAAATTTGCTTTTCCATACATTATTGCATTATTTAATGTTCCAGCCTACTGATTGTATTGATTTGCTTATGTAATCCACCTTGAGTCTCACAAAAAAAGGTGAACTATAAATAAATAAATAACGTCTGCAAATCAAACAAGGGAAGGAGAATGCTTGGGCTACAAGATTTTGTAAATTAAATTATCAGTTTGAAAACGTGTAATAACTTTGGTGTATATAGAACCCAAACATGAACATTCAACATATAATATCCTCCCCTCACTTGAAATCTTATTAACCACTAGCATAATGTTTTTATGTATTTCTATTTGATCCACATCTGGAATTTCCGTTTCCAATACCCTTTTGAATGAACGAGACAAGATTTGCCTGTGGCTCTTGCTACAGATTTCTGAAAGTATATTTTTCCTGAAAGTATATTTTTTTGTTCTGGACTTGGGTTTACTTAGTTGCAGTTGTACTTGCCAAAAACATACTGAACTTTTACACAGCACACTGTTTTTTAACTGATAAACTACATAAATCTGAAACACGGAAAATCTGTTTATTGTGGATCTTTTGCATAGATATTTTCTGGTACAAAAAAATATTTAACACTTTGGGGGAAGTGATTCCTGCTAGCTTTGAACATCATAATATGTACTTTATATTAACTGATAGAAAGCCAGTGTGGTGTAGTGGTTGACTGATTATTTGGTAAAGTTCATTTCCACAGTCATGAAGCTCTCTGAGGATGGTTGTGAGCATAAAATGGAGAAGGAAGAAAGGTGGGATAAAAATATATTAGCAGCAGGATTTTTTTTCTTGGAAAAGGTGGTGGAACTCTCAAGAGGGAAATGAGGAAGAAACACACGGGATTCTTTGAAATCATATTATTTTCAAGCATTATTGCCGAGTATTTTCAAGAGGTGCCGGAACTCCGTTCCCCTGCGTTCCCCCTGAAAAAAAGCCCTGATTAGCAGCCTGAACCACTCTCTCTTCCACTGGATGGATCCTGTGGCCCCATGCAGGCCAGGCCTTCTTATGAAGGATCTGGCTTTCTGCACGATTTGATCTTCCTTAAGAAGGTGATTGGGCTGAAGCATAAAGCAAAAGAGTAAAGCCAGAGAGGCAAGCTGATGTGAGGCAAATTACAAGCAGATATTGAGAGAGAAATGAGTAGCAACTTGAGACTGGCAGAGCTGAAAACCCGGAGAAAGGATTGCATTCAGAAGTGGAGCAGAGGCAGAAGGAAGAAAAGAATCTGGGAACTTCATATAGCTGGTGCACCTCAGACAATGCTTACTGACAGGAAAGGGGAGGTTTTGTAGGGACAGAAAAGGGCACTTATTAATCACAGCAATGATGGGATGGAACAAGGAAGGTGGTAGTAAAGCTACCTGAGCTAGAGTTGCCAAATCTGGGTTGGAAAATTCCTGGAGATTTGGAGGTGGAGCCTGGGGAAGACAAGGTTTGGGGAGGGAAAGGAACTCAGCAGGGTACAATGCCATTTTCTCCAGGAGAACAGATCTATGTCATATGGAGATTGGTTATAATTCTGGGAGATCTCCAGGCCTCACCTGGAGGTTGGCTACCATATCCTGAGCCCAGATCAGGTGACCTATCATCTTCTACAGTGATACAGTGACTCAAGGAGAAGGATGTCTCCTAGAAACTCCATACTTTGACTCCACCCATGGATGATGACAGACTGACAGTCTCTAAGAGTCTCTCTACATCTGACACATGAAGAACATGTGTTGGGAGTTGCAATGGTAGCTGGGAAGGGTAGTTTTAAAAGGCAAGGCAAAGGCTTTGCTATACGCTGGAGCTGTATAAAGGGACTGTGAAATGTTAGAAGGGAAAGTTGGAAGGCAGCTCCAATCAATTTCAATTCTCTCTCTCTTTGAGTAACTCCAATAGTACTGCAGATAGCTAGGTCAACACAAATGGTTAATATTTTGTCCCTTTCTTAGATAAGAATCATTTGCTTCCCAAACTCAACATTACTGTATACTGTATGTACATATAGTGTCATTACAGAATACCCTTCTTCCACCTCCAGAGACCTTGCAGTTATTCCTGAATAGTCATATGTCTGCACTTGGCAGTGTTTAAGTACCCATTTTCCCCTCTACCCCTTCCTTTCTTTGCCCGAGTCCTCCTCCTAGGTGGCTATTCAGAATATTCCTTTTACATTTCTTTCTGTGTGAAACCCAGGAAACAATTACTGAATTCATTAAGCAGTGTTCATGTCTAAATGTTTTACCCAGCACCCCATGCAGAGGTAAGAGACCTCCCTGCACTTTCCTGGGAGAGCTTCATTATTTTTTCCTCATTCTAAACTCGGTGTCTAGTAGCTTGACTGGCTACTTACCACAGTGTTAGGTAACAAGCCCGCTAGTTCTGCAGACTTATTTATCCCTCCAGCCAGCCCTTAGTACTATCAGAATCTGCTTTCCAGTTGCGTCCCTGGCCTGTCCGTATTTGTGGAATTAGCATTCAGGCTCAGATAAAATGTGAGCTGTTCCTACTACTAAAACATGATAAAATGTGATTACTGTCCTACTAAAATGGATTTGAAATTGGTACCAAGAAACCTAACCCTTGAGCCATAACAATTTAACAGGCTTAAAACTTATGAAAATGTGTAATCTGTGGTGCATGAGTCCAGAAAGAGATTCTTAATAGGCATTAAAAATGGAGCATCAGTTGAATGAATGCAAGTAAGCTCTGGCATCCCACATTAGAGCCCTGTGGGAATGTTATGGGGCATACATGGCTGAACACTTGCAGAAAAGGGCGGTTATTTAAGGGCTAATCTCTGGGCAATTGAACTCGTAATTTTAATGTCTAGGCATATTTGTTTCTTCCTCAGTGTATCTCCATTAGCCCAGAATGTGGTATAGTAGGTAGACTTAATATATTCACTTTCAGGGTTTATTTTGTTATGTTATTTCTTAGCAATGTGGAGCTGCTTCTACACACAGCTGATTCTCCATGCAGCTCGCATTGCTGTAGAGAATACAGAGCTGTTTGCAGCGGCAACAGAGCACCCACACAGACATTTTCTTTCCTTGCCTGTCTTCCATTGCTCCCATTCCCCGCCTCCCCTTACCCCTTCTGTCATAGTGTTATAGCAATTTCTTCCAATAAAATTGAAAATAAAATAAAAATGCATCACTAACTATCCTTTCATTGCTGTCCCTAGGACTCCTATATCCTGATTGCGTAACTCGTGTTTAGGTACTGTAACATCTGTATTTCTAAGCCAAGCCGTATACATTTTCCTTAGATGCTTGCGTTTCTAGGTCTTTGCTTCCAACAGTGTTTCCTTTGCTGTCTTTTCTTCAACTCTCTCCCTTAACTGTCTTTGTCTTAACCCTTGAATATTTAAACTTTCTACCAGGCGTCCCTTGAATTTTTAAACTTTCTACCATCAGCTGTGTGGTTTATCAACCCAGCCTCTTCCAAGCAAGCCAGGCACTAACTAATTCCCTTTTTACACCAAACCTCCCTTTTCTACTTTCTTAACTGATTTTGTTTGTTTGTTTTACTTTACAGTCTGGTATTTAAACTAAAACCATAATTTTGTCACACATGTACACTTCTTATGCAAATCAATTCTTTGCTCATGATCACTCAAAGCAGGGCTCATTTCAAGGGAGAATGCACAGGAACGCAGTTCCAGCAGTTCTCCAAAGAGGTCACATGTCAGGTGGCCCCGCCCACCTGACTCTCAGCCATTTTGGGCCCGTTTTGGCCTGGATTGGGCCCAAAACAGCCCGGATCGGGCCTCTGACGGGTGGTGGATCACTCTCCCACTCAGCAGTGGCCCAATCCTGACCATTTTGTGCCCATTTTCAGCCATTTTCAGCCCCCCTTTGCCATTTTGGGCCCAATTTTGGCCCTGAATGGCCAGGATTGGGTCCAAAACAGCCAGGATAGGTGATGTCGGGGTGTGTGGCATACGCAAATCAGTTATACTAATGACACACTTCCGGTGATGGCAAGGGGCATGGCATATGCTAATGAGTTATGCTAATGAGTTCCTCCAGCTCTTTTTCTACGAAGTGACCCCTGACTCAAAGAAAAGCAATGAGCAGGCCAGCATGTTCTGGTTTACTCTCCTGTGTGTGGTGATTTCACTGCACTTAGTGTTGAGTATAAAGGGCTGAAGTTATACTTTTGTTGAAATTGGAAGTGTGGCTTAAATATTTCTTCTAGTTTCATCATTTCCACATATATCTTAATTACACAGGCTAGCTATTAGACATGCGCAAAACACAAACTGGAGAACAACACCAGCAATGAAAAATATATATATAATACAAAAGTGCAAAAGTGCAATAGTGTGTAGACAGTTTACAAAGTTCATAAATACAATACAATAATGCGATAAGGAGGTCTGTCGCCAAGGATAATTACATAAATTCAAACATATACAGTGATAGGCTTAACTGGAGGTGGAGAGTACAAACAGAGGAAAAACAGTCCATGTGTCTGTAGATGGAATCAGAAAGACATAACTAGCCGACGGGCTTCAGCTTTCATTCCCGTTTCGGATCTTCTTCTTCCAGGGCTAGTATTTATGGGCTGTTATGTCTGCATGCCTGCAGTCTGCCTGTCCTGCCTCACATTCCCATGTGAAGACAAGAGGGAAGCAACAGAAAGCAAGCTCTAGCTATTAGACATGGGCATGAATCAAAATACGATTCAAATTTTGTGACGAATCGGGCCAATTAGTGTTTCATGAAATGTGTTTCACGGGGCCATGGTTTTCACGAAATTCATAACTTTGGGGGCCGATTTGTTTGATTTGTGAATGATTTGTAATGCCAGACAGGTTGGCGCTGATCCATTGATTCACTAGGCAACATAGGCCTGGAATGTCTGCAGGCCGTTTGTTGCCATTGGAAACCCCAATCTTAGCCCACATAACCTTGATAGGCAGCTCTTCCTGCAAACTGGAGAGCTTCCATTCTGCTCTATACAGCAAGGAGCAGGGGGTTAATCCCCTAGGCAACTGAGGAGATGGGCCTTCTGTAGCCATGGGAACACCAATCTCATCCCTCCAAACCCTGTTAGGCAGATCTGTCTGCCAACCAGAGACCTCCTGTTCTGCTTTATGTAAGCATTTCTTATATAAGGCACAGCTCTCTGCCTCGTGCTTTTCAGTTCCAGTAGACAGAGGGAGAGGGAGGACCTATTGCTGTGATTTGGAGCGAGAGAGTGGAATTGGGAGCTTTTGGCTCGATTTGCTGTTGTTTTAAAAGAGACTGAAAAGCCTCTTTCTTATTTTCAGTTCTTGGCCTTGCTGGGAAGGTTGTTGAGTGAGGGTGCCTTCTTTCCTCCACCCCACCCAACCCCAGTCTCAGGGCATTTCCTGGCTCTGGGGCCTAACTTGACTGAGGCCTACCTGTTCCCCTTTCATTTTCTTTGCTTATATTCTTATTTAAGGCATTTGTTCTTGCTGGCTTGTTGGGTGATGGTGAGTGGAGGAGAGCCTGCTGAAGTCTCCCTGTGAGTTTGGCATTTCTGGGTATGAACAGGGCCACTGAAGTGCCCTGGGTTCTGATGAATCATGAAACTAACGGATCATTTCACAAAACGGGACAATTTTGTGAAAATTCATGATTAGTAATTTGTGGAATGCGATGAAATATGAAATACTCATTTCATTTTTTCCCATTTCATGCCCATCTCTACTAGTTATATTTTCCATTTTTTGGAAATTTTCTCTGCTTTTCAAGACCTACTTGTAAAGCAATTCCGTGCTTCATCCTCCTTTCCTCCTCCCCAGCATAAAATGCAAACATCTCACATTAGTTATTACTGAACAGTTTATATTACGTTTTCATCTTTAGTATCTATACTATAAATAATAGCATTAACTCACAACTAGGCTGTATTTTTTTGGCCATTTAGTATATTATGCAGCGGTAAGGTTGCCAACAGGCCTGGATAAAAGTCCTGTCCCTGCCATAGAGGATGAACGTGTGGAAATAGTTAGCTGAACCTTTTCATATAGCATGAAGGAAAATAATATCCCATTAAGCCTCTGTTAAAGGAAGGGTTTTTTTTCTCCAGGCAGTTGGCAGCCATATGTAGAGGCCAATCCAAATTTGCCTTTGAACATCCCAGAGCATCTTTTCACAGCTTACACTGCTCCATGTCCTCATGAAACATCTGTGACCCACTTTTGAGTTCCAACCTACATTTGAAGAACCACTGCATTTGGGCATTTATTTACCTGCAGATTGAAGCTGGTATCTAGCCTATTTGAAATTGCTCAAAGATCATGTTTCAGCAAAAAGAAACATCCTATGAGAACAGCCTTGGCCCCATGAAACTAGTATATATGGATGCAGCCCTGAAATGTTTTCAACTGGAATTCAATTTATGACACACATGGACCACTTTAATTTATCCTCTACCTCTTGCTCTGTAAAATACAGCTTTTATGTGGAGCAGATCTCTTCCCCAGAAGAAATGCGTTGGGTTTTTATAGATTTCATCATAGTCTAGGAATGGCAATTTTTTTTTTGTTAAAAAATTAATTCCAATGCCAGTTTGCATTTAGTCTTGGTTCTTTGATTGAGCTCTACTTCCCAGATGTACTGGTAATTGATAAAACAGCACCATGGTAAAAAAAAAGAATAACAGGAAATCAGGAAATGTAAAGTGAATAAACCCAGGCCATTTCCTATCCAGGTTTACTTTCCTCTATTTGTGTCTGCATAGTGTGCTGAAAATTGCTCTTTCCCTTGAGGAATGTTTGCATATTGTTTCTCTGGGATGTGGCCGTTTTCCTAGTTTGGTCAATTCTTTCCGTTTGTACGTTTGAAAGCTATTTAAATAGCTAGTAAGCCTACCCTAACGCTTTTTTTGCCAGTAAATGCACACAAACTTTCAGTTGATATATAATGGGGATGGATTATTGTTATAGCTTCTAAAGGAGGTATTTGGTTCATACAAGAAATACTGGGAAATATAATCACATAACTTACTGCTGCTAGCTAAGTAGTTCTGCATACATTTTGGCATGGTTTGTGGTACTCTTTCTGATTTTCTTGTGCAGCATCACCCATCTTTTTAAAGAGGTACAAGTGGCTGCTGGATGAAAAAAATGGCTCAAACCATTCTAGAGAAATCCACTGTTAGGAAGTAGGAGCTGGATGTAGGGATGCCATTCCCACCCCTGCCCCCACTTCCCTGGCTAGTGGGTGTGTGTGTACTTCCCCGGGGTGCTCCCCTTGGGCAGTGCGGTGCACCCCTGGACAGTGCGGTGCACCTCCATTTCAGGCCACAGCAGGCCCATTTTGGGCTGCATTGTACCCATGGTGGGGTGATTCAGCCACTTGTGGTGATTACAGTGCAAGTCAAAGGGTGCCCAGGGCGCCTTTTGACCTGCGTGATGATGTCACTCCCGGAAGTGACTTCATCATCATCACACCCGCCAGGAGCGCACACAAGGAGGAAACACCATGCAAGAGCCAGGCAGGAACCTGCGTCCCAGTCTCCTGCCAGGGGAGCGAAGGGACCTGGGAACCCTAGCTGGATGGTATCTGGAAATTCTGTGCTCAGTTGTATTTTGTAAGGAATTTCTTTAAGCAAGAGGACTGCATTCAAGAGAACACACAGAGAGACTTGCCCTGGACTCAGATTGCATTGATTTAAGAGGAGAAAGGGAATCCTTACGTTAGTGATTTTCTCCCCTTCAGATTTCTTGTTCTGCTTAAATGAATGGACCACCTTCATTGTGCTCATACTTCAAGGATATCAGGGCACTTCTTTATTTTATCCTTACAACATCCCTGTGAGGCCAGGCAGAGAGATTGTGACTGGCCCTATGCCATCCAATGAGCTTCATGGCAGTGTGGGGATTTGAACCTGGGTCTCTCAGATCCTAGTCCAATACCCTAAACGCTGTGACACACTGGCTGTCTTTTAATGCCATTCACTTGTATAATACAAATAGCCTGAAATGGGGAAACAGTTGTGATCTCTGCTCTTGACCTTCCTCATTTTTTTCACACAGATGGTTTCCTGCAGTTGGGGTGCTGAACTGTTCTGGTTTCTTGCTAAGCTTCCTCACAATGTAATTTTCTATTTCCTTGGTTTATTTGTCATTCCTCTGTGTCTTCTCAAATTGTATCAAAAGTGGTTTGTGAAAGCACAGAGAAATGAGGAGGAAATCACAGAAATGGGGAAAAAAAGATCACAAGGAAGCTTGGAGAAAACTCACCACAGGTCAGCAACCAAAAACACAGGAAAGTCTACGTATGAAAAGGCCTCTCAGACTCTGTAAATATCCATTTCAGTATCATATTTATTTGGGCTGAATCTATTTTGCCCTTCAGAACTTTTTCATCAGCATGATTTTTTGCTCTACTACATCAGTGAAAGCACTAGAGAATTTTAATTTTGATGTTTAAATACACTGGACCATTTTGTTAGCTTTTTATATGCATATCCTGAAAAGATCTTGGGCATATGAGGTAGAAACTTCAGTGTTTTTTTAATACCGATTTTTTAAAAAATACAGATTTCAATGGCATGTCTTTAAAAAGTAAATAATTATATACCAAGAAATATTGTATCTTTAGTGAGAAGTCCTGGTTGGAATTCAGCTTCTATATGTTTTATGTGAACCATTACATGACTGACTGCCTCGTAACTGATGCAGAACAGACTAAATGCTGTGCTTGTCAGAAATATATGATCAAGGATGACACCTTAACTCTTTGCAGATAAAATTTCAAATAATTTTTCTTGGCAGATTATCTTTCAAAACTGCTGAATATATCCTCCAAAAAGACTTGTTAGGAGAATTTTGGACTACTGATGGTTCCTTCTCAAAGACATCCTATAACTTCTTTTTAAGGAGTTTACTTCTGAACATTAAAAGCATCTTTTTAAAATGGAGGTGGAATTATGTGTAAAGCATAAACAATTTATTTCAATTGTAGTAACCCAGGGCTGGTAGGACCCAGGAGGAGAAGGGAAAAATAAATTAAAATGGGGACTGGGAGGATTGAATGTCATCCCTCCATGCCTTTTGGAAAAGAATTTTTATTGCAAGTAACAGTAATAACTCTCATCTTGCCATTTAAATGAAAACGAGTTCTGTCACCCCATCCATCAGCATACCGGGGATATCTTGAATATTAGCAGAGAGCTGTTCTAAAGTTTAAATGCCACAGTTAAGGGTTGCCTTGACAATCACTGCAGAGAAAGAGTGCTCAGAGCAGTTATTCTAAGAGTTCATTCCAAGGCCATGGACAAATGTAGCACTATTCAGCTGAGCAAAAGCTTCCTCGTATAAACTAATCAGGGCTGCTCAGCTGTAATAATAGCACAGCAATGCATACCAGCTTGTATTCTTACTAGTACAGAGGCAGTGAAACAAAAAAATATCCCATTGTTCAATCTGAAATGCAGATAGGGAAACAACAAGGAACAGTAAAGATAGTTTATATGTTAGACAACTTCTTCCTACTTACTTAAACTATTACATTCTAATAACCACAGGAGAAAAGGGCAATGGAATGTACCATATTGCATCATATCAGTATGAAGTAGACTTACCTGTACAAATGAAAGCCTACTGGCTTCCTCTAAAAAATCTATTTAAATTAACATATGGAAACAAAAAATAAAGTTTCCATTTACTGGGTGACCCTGGCCAGTCACACATCTTTAGCCTAACCCACCTAACATTTGTTATGAGGATGAAATGGAGAAGAGGAGAATGCTGTAAGCCACTTTGGTTCCCATTGAGAAGAAATGAAGTAAATAAATTACAGCATGATGCAGCCCAACCATAAGGAGCTTATCCATGCCAACAGATAATTGACACAGAAAAACCACAGCCTTTGCTAGGAACCCATTATGCCATTCTAGTCTTAGACAAAATCAGCCTGACAGGGCTGATTTATATATTATGGTGTTTACAATATAGCCTGTGTAACAGTCAGTTATGAGTTGCAGGTCCTCCTCAATTCCCACACAGGTGGTGCCTTATTTGGAAGTAGTCCATAACTTACTTGGAGAAAAGGTTTCAATCTTACCCCTGTGCCATTTTCCTGACCTTAAATGTTTTCTCACAATGTGTTTTCTGAGGGGAGGGCTTATTGGACTCATTGGGGAAAACTACATATATCCCAGGGAACATGTGGGTTTCCCCAATGAGCTAAACAGAATGTAAGTAAAATAATCCCTTGTTATCAGCTGGTATGTATCCAATGGGGAGGCATAGCATGAAACCTCCCAGAAATTGTCCTCCATTATCCGCTGTGCTTCACTGGCTGGTGATAGGTGTGTGGCATCTCTTCTGGTGCAAAATTGGAAGCAACATCATCATAGCATGTTGACGGTGGCACCAGCATTCTCCTTCCTGCTCCCTCTTAATTCCTTCCTAGTTTCCACTGAGGTGTGCAGGCAGCTCCTTTGGGCTTTGGAGAAATGTGTACCCAGCACACCATAATCCATACTCAAAATGTGTTTTCTGACAATTCTCCTAATGGCTTTATATTGTAACTAAAGATTCTTGAAATCCGAGAAACTTTTTGAGACTTTGTACTTTTTACTTTATAGTCTATAGTTAATCCTCTACTCAGGTTCAGAGTCCTTTTGAAAAGTAAGGAACTGCTCTTCAGAGGTTGTTAGTGATCGTGACATTGTGATTATCCACAGCTGTCTTTGCAGAATTATCTTTATTGCTTTTTAGAACTGCCTGAAGTATGAACTAAACTATTCATCTAAATACAAAATGACTCCTTTACATGTTATATAAATCTTGTATGTTCTGTTTAAAATGTTCTCCTAATCTGTTGCTTGTCTCTGGACTAACCATTTCTGATAACAGGACAAAGGTGGATTATTTGCAGACAAAATAGATGCAGTGTGTGATGGCGACCATTCTGGCATCAGTGATATGCTTACGCTGTTATATTTGCAAGATATGCTATGCATTGCTTGTTCATGTAAACCTTCATTTGTATGTATGGTACTATATAAATGATTTCCTGCATTTGATCTTGAAGGGCATCATATATACTTTAATACATGATACAGTCTGGTAAATGCATTATATGCATATCATTCCACACTCTGGCTCTTATGGAGAGCCAATCATGCACTAATGCACCATATCAGTTTCCTACTGCAAATGTTCTACTATCCCCAGTTGTCTCTGGTGACATGTAAAAACTGCCTGATCTAGATGGGAAGCCACTATATAAGGTTACCACACCATGTGTTAATAAATATCTGGTGGATTGATTTAAAAGACTGATTATCGTAATGATGTCTTCAGATTCATGTACTGAGGGGAGATAAGACTTCAAAGCCTGAAAGTAAATACTGGGAGAAATCCTTTGAGCAAGAATGAAAACAGTATATCCATCCCACTAGTTGATCTGTTTGGCCTTTGTAAACGAATGAAAGTTGTTGTAGAAGCTGCTTTGACATCTCTGTGTGTATGAGTTTTATGTGCTGTCAAGTCGCCTCCGACCTACAGTGACCCTATGAATGAAAGACCTCCAAAACATCTTATCATTAACAGATTTGCTCAGATCCTGCAAACTGGAGGACGTGGCTTCTTTTATTGAGTCAAGCCATCTCATTTTAGATCTTTCCCTTTTCCTCCCGCCTAGCATTGACTTTTCCAGAGAATCCTGCCTTCTCACAATGTGACCAAAGTACGATAGCCTTAGTTTAGTTATTTTCTAGGGAGAATTCAGGCTTGATTTGATCTAGTACCCACTTCTTTGTCTTTTTGGCTGTCCATGGCATCTGCAAAATTCTCTTCCAGCACCACATTTCAAATGAATCAATTTTCTTCCTGTCAGCTTTCTTCACCACTTTGACATAGAAACTATAATTATTGATGCAAGTGGACAAAGAACAATATCAAGTTTCCACTACCATTCCCACTTACTTCAGACCAGTCTTATTTCTAAGGACCTCCCTGGGTCTTATTCCTGCTGGATCCAATAAACATTTCTAAACTCATGAAATTGTAGGGGTACCTCATTTGATTGGGATGCCACAAATTTATTCACAAATGTGTTTGACAGCCAAACTCCCTGTTTGCCTGTGACAATCAGATGGAAGCTGATTACCCAGTGTGCTCGGTTTGTATTGAATAATTCAAATGCCTGCCAAACAGGTTTACACTGAGTTATTGCAAAACTGTGCATGTTTTAAAATGCTGCTGATTCAAATGGATAAATAAACAGCATTTATTTTTGATTGCTTTATGTGATTTGTGGCTGATTTAACGGCTTAAAGAATGTCTTGCTATCTGTAGTAGTGAAGCAGCAAGGAAGGGAAGAAATAGAACTCAACCAGGCATCTGAGAATATACATGCACAAAAAGCAGGGGTCATTTCGTAGAAAAAGAGCTGGAGGAACTCATTAGCACGACTCATTAGCAAATGCCACACCCTTTGACAGCACCAGAAGTGTGTCATTAGTCTAACTGATTTGCATATGCCACACCCCCTGACATCATCTATCCTGGCTGTTTTGGACCCAATCCAGGCCATTCAGGGCTGAAATTGGGCCCAAAATGGCCAGGATTGGGCCGCTGCTAAGCAGGAGAGTGATCCAGCACCCGTCAGAGGCCCTATCCGGGCCATTTCGGCCACAATCCAGGCTGAAACAGGCCCCAAATGGCCGCAAGTCAGGTGGGTGGGGCCACCTGTCATGTGACCTCTTTGGGGAACTGCCAGAACTGTGTTCCCCCTCGAAATGAGCCCTGACAAAAAGTCAATTGTGCTGTACTGTGCAGTTCCCTGGACTCAACTCCTTAAAAACAAGAGGAAGTACGTGATGAGATTATCACACCATTATTAAGTTAATCCTCTGAACTCACTGAAAAAGCTAGACTTGATTATCTCCTATCCGATAAGAATGCCAAGATTACCTATCCAGTAGCCAGATATTGTTTGCTGATATTCAGGTCTCGGAAATTACTAGATCTTAATTTCTAGATCTTAATTTCAATTGTTTTATCTGTTCTATTGTATGCCTTGAATTTCCCTTTTTAGTGTAACTGTGTTATGTGACTGGTCAAATGACTATAAATAAAGAACGATGATGAAAAAGGAGTTGTAGTTTGGCCCTCACACTTCTGGGAAGCTGCAGGAAGTTTCTAAGGAGACGTAGGAATGGGCTGCTGAATATTTCAGGTGGAAAATGCAAAGCATACATTAAGCTTTCAAAAATAGCTTGCAGACACGTTTAATAGCTGTCAGTTAGCTATAAGGGACTTTCATGCCTTTTAGCATTATCCATAGTAATTTTTTAATTTAATGCCTGCAGAAAATGTCAGCCACAGCCACATCATTCCTGCTCCAGGTCTCTGGCTGTGCTGTCTGCAGGTGTACAGGTTGGATGTTGCCAGTACTGTTACTGTTACTGTTAACCTTACAGTACTGTTACAGTACTGTTAACCTTTAGTCTAAAAATAAATTATCTGATCATTGCATATAGATTGTCCACAGGGCTCATTTCGAGGGGGAACATGCAGGAACGCAGTTCCAGTAATTCCCCAAATAAGTCACATGTCAGGTGGCCCTGCACACCTGACTCTCGGCCATTTTGGGCCCATTTCAGCCTGGATTGGGGCCGAAACAGCCCGGATTGGGCCTCTGATGGGTGGTGGATCATTCACCAACTCAGCAGTGGCCCGATCCTGACCGTTTTGTGCCCCTTTTCTGCCATTTTCAGCCCCTTTTTGCCATTTTGGGCCCAATTGTGGCCCTGAATGGCCAGGATTGGGTCCAAAACAGCCAGGATAGGTGATGTCAGGGGACATGGCATATGCAAATCAGTTATGCTAATGACACACTTCTGACAATGTCAAGGGGCATGACATATGCTAATGAGTTATGTTAATGAGTTCCTCTAGCTCGTTTTCTATGAAATAACCCGATTGTCCATATGTTAGGCACATTACATGCAAAGTGTCCTTTACATATATAGGATCAGAGGAATTATTTTGTGATTGAGTAGTCTGCTGTATACCTGGGCTCCAATTTAGCACATCATTCTGATTAGGAAGGAAAAACAAGACAGGGAGAGGGAGAGAAAATCTCAAAAGGAAATAATTTTTATTCCCCCCCCCCCAATATACCGGGCTAGAAAGGAAAGCAAAACATCTTACAAGGTTGCTGCAATACAGTATCACAGTCCTAGCAATCCTAACCTTGGTTGTTGCCGGGTTGGGGTGAATAGGGGATCCAATGGGAAACAGAAGGTGAAAAGAATACATACGTTATATTGCTGAAGGCTTTCACAGCCGGAGAACGATGGTCGTTGTGGATTTTCTGGGCTGTATTGCTGTAGTCTTGCCATTGTAGTTCCTGAAGTTTCGCCAGCAGCTGTGACTGGCATCTTCAGAGGTGTAGTACCGAAAGACAAAGATCTCTCAGTGTCAAACTGTGGAGAAGATGTTAGCAGGTAGTTTATATCTACTCAGGATTGTGTCATCCTGTAAGAGTTTCCCAGGGTGTGGAATGCTAATGGAATGCTAATGCTTCACTGTATCCTGAGGAGGTTCTTTTGCATATGGATTGGTGCTTGATATGCTAATCTTATCTGCAGGGCTATTGTAAGATGTAGAGTATTTTGTTAGCCTAGTGTTTTTCAGGACTGCAAACCATGCTCTATTCATTCTTAAAGTCTCTTCTTTCCTGTTGAACCCAGAGATCTCTATCTTTCGGTGCTACACCTCTGAAGATGCCAGTCACAGCTGCTGGTGAAACGTCAGGAACTACAATGCCAAGACCACTGCGATACAGCCTGGAAAATCCACAACAATCAATACATACGTTGCCATATCCTGAAGGGAAGAAGCTGAGGGGCTGTGATCTGGAGTAAAAGTGAAGGAAAGCTGGTTCAGAACAAAGGAAAAATCCAAACCAAAACCAGCTAAGAGGCTGGGAATCCAAAGTGAAGCGTTCAGTGATTCAGCAAAAGGGCAAAGGAAAGCCAGCCAGCCATGAGGTTGGGGAAGCAGGCTTAGATGGAAAACCAGCTATGAAGCTGGAGATCCAGGTAAGGAATGAAGGTTCAATGATTCGGCATATAGGAGAGACTAATTGCAAAGCTGGGGAATAAGATGCTGGTGTAAAGCCAGCTACAAATTTGGAGGGACTTGAGATGCCTTTTGTTTAGCAGCTGAGGTGTTTAAAGTCCATGTGGAATTCTGTTATTGGCTCAGTTCTGTGCAGAGTTTTGGATCAAGAGTGTGGTGTCTGGCTTCCCATTGGGGTATTTAAATTTTGAGCGCTGTTCTTAAAAGGAGGATGTTTGAGCATTAAACTAAGGAGGGGGATGTATGGAAGACCAAATATGGGCATGATGGTGATGTGAAAGGAGGACAAGTAGGTGGGACAATTGAGTTACCTGAGTGGAAGGCTAGCTCAAGTCTTGCCTTATCTAGCATAATCATTATGCTTCTTAGAGCATTCCAGCAGCTGGGCTACCTCTGTTTGAGAGTGTCCAAAGACATTCTTGTAAGATCCAGGAGCCCCTGATTTGATATCAAGCTGGATCATTTATCCAGATCTCTGGCTATGAAGTCAGGGTCTATTGCAGGTGCACCATATAGGGGCTGGGGCAGCGTTACATGCAAATTTGTCTCCCAGTTAAGTAATGCCTGTATTGTCAATACAAGGACTACCACATTCCCCTTGGTCTCAGCCTTTTAAGGGATCTCTGTGTCCTGACTGGTGTTGACTGTCTGTTATTTTTTGTATTTTCAATGGAATGTATCTCATTTTTTGTATTTTCAATGGAATGCTTCCATTTTTTTAATTCAGAGTGCAATTTGATACCATGTGGCCACACCCTGTGCCAGTTAAACATCCCACATGCCTTAACGCCTTAACATGGTGTTAAGGGCTGCGCATCCTATGGGATGCGCAGCCCTTAACGCCATGTTTGGAAACTTGTTTCCGCATCCTCTTTTGTTGTTATCATCCACTCTGCTGAAGAATTCTGGAGGACTCAAAAGCTTGCACACTATTTTGTGTCATTTTGGTTGGTCTTAACAAAAGGTATTACATGGTTATTGTATTGCCTGCTATGGACGTCCAGAAGACAGAAAAATGACTCCTTGCCTTTTATGTCCTAAATAAATAGTGGCCGCTTAAGTGTGTGTAATTTTTGTTTACTCATTTGCTGTGTACTTGCAAAGGAGGATCCGCTGCTCTCATTCTCTATCTCTTTTTATCTCTATCACACCCACAAACATGAGGTACAGCACTCCGCCTGCTCTCTTTACTTCCCTGCCTTCTATAAATGAGCGTGGCCCTTTCTCAAGTTAACAATAGGAAAATCAAGGTAATTTTTAAGCTTAAAGAAGCATCCTGTCTCTCTGTCATCAGTGCAGGGAGGAGTAACATAAACCAATCAATTTTCTGGTCATTAGCGCTCATTACTTGGGTTGCAAGTGGTGCTTATCACACAAAGAGGAAATCTGCTGCAATAGAATTTGAGTAATTACGGACTGCAGTGGGTAATTTATGACTACTCTCTTTGTCCTCTTTTGTAAACGCTATCGGAGGGTTCATCACTGGTCAGCTTGCAATATGCATTCAGGCATTCCAGAACCAAAGGTCTTACGGCTCAAAGACCAGCCAGTTTGCTTTATGACCAGACATTATAGTCCCCTCCCCATGAAGCAATTTGATTTCTTGCCAGCTTTCTGACAGTGGATTCAGTGTGAGGCTCTGCTGCCATTTCTAGATATTGGTTAATTAGATTCCCTCAGGGCCCCAAATGAAAAGCCTCTTATCTTTCATGAGTTTAATTTCTACTGTATCCATTCGTTTCTGTGAAAGAATATTCTTTGTCTGGTTCCCTGCTCCTATTTGCTCTAGTCCTTGAAATTCTTCTATATCACTCTTCCAAATCTCACCAAGTCTTATTACCTTCCAAAGTTAAATATGTTTTTTATTATTATTTATAGTCCACCTTTCTCACTGAGCCTCAAGGTAGATTTGTTGTCCTTTGCATATTTCTCTTTCACAAGCCTTCAGTAAAGATGCTGTCGTTCTGTGTTCATTCTTGATAGGGACCACCATAATGTCACTAATTCCATTGCTTACATGAACAAGAAAATGAAATATTCTCACTCTTTGGCCTAGCAATAAATGCCATCACAATATGCTTACCTTACATTTCTCCCTAGGGAAACCGCCATTTCAGATCAGGAATTAATTTCTGAAATTTCAGATCAGGAATTTGTTGGGGAGAGCGGCTTAACATCATTCAAATCAAGACCCTAATTTAAATCTCTTATTGCATAATATAGGTACAGTTGCCAGCCCCTGACAATGAAGGGGTGGAGACTTTGAAAACTGGCATTATGAGATACCATGATGTTACTTCAGGTTTCAGACCCAGAAGTGATGTCATGATGCCAGTGACACTCTAGGATTTCTCCTAATTTCTATGGTTTCATGTGATTTTTGGACATTCCTACAGCATCATACAATATTGTAATATCACTTCTGGGTCCAAAACAGGCCGTGATGTCATGGTTCCAATCCAATCCCAGCTCCTTCATTTTGTTCCTGCTACTTCCTCAACTGGCAGTGGGAGCATGGAAGCTGAGAGCTGGAGGTTGCCTCCCATAGTGGACGTGTTTGCCACTCTAATCGAATGCTTTCTGTATGAAGCACATAGAACTGAGACTGTATAAATTACATTGATGCAGGACCTCTGCCTCTAGGCCCTTGATAAAGATCCAGTGAAACATGTGGTTTAAATTACCACTCCACTGTTGGGCAAGGACCAGGGGATCAGCAACAGCATTCCCCAGAGAAGAGAATCTACTGTGTTTTGATTCATCTTTTCTTTTGCGGAGACCTCAGTAGAATACTTATCTGGATTCGCTTTTTTGCTCTCCAGAAATACACTTGGGATAATACTTGCAAAGAAAAAAATAATATTGTTATTGGTTGATGGGATGTTCACACTTTCTACAGAATGGCTACTGAATTCTTTATCATGTTATAAATATTTATAGAATGTCTTGTTTATTGTCTATTTATTGTATCTTATTAATATGAGTGATAAGTCTTCAGTTTAAATATGGACTGTCACTTTATGAGATAAACTATTAGATACAGTAGTTTCATTGTCTCTACCCAGATTGTGGTTATTCCACTTAGTTGTTGATAGTGGACAACCTGGCTGCTCTAATGGTACATGTAAGCAGGGCTTTTTTTCAGCTGGAATGCGGTGGAACAGAATTCTGGAACCTCTTGAAAATGGACACATGGCTGGTGGCCCGCCCCCTGATCTCCAGACAGAGGGGAGTTTAGATTGCCCTCCATGCTGCCAAGTGGTGCGGAGGGCAATCTAAATTCCCCTCTGTCTGGAGATCAGGGGGCGGGGCCACCAGCCATGTGTCCATTTTCGCCCAGGGTGATTTAAACTTTTAAAAACTCCCCCCTTGTTCCAGCTGACCCAAAGTGACATCATTGGTCTTGGGAGCACGCACGCACTTTGCATGTGGACATGTGGTACCAGGGGCACCACCTCCCACCAAGAGTTGCCCCCTGTGCTGGCAACCCACTGAGTTCCACCACCTCTTTTCCCAGTAAAAAAGCCCTGCATGTAAGGATGTAAGTAATGTGATTTTGAATTGAGCCAATAGCAGATCCATGGGGGGACATGAAAAAGAGCATGCAGGGCAAGACTGTAATTGCTTTCCCCTGCATACCACAGTTACAAGCAGAGAGTCAGTGTGGGTTGCAACAAACACAAGGACTTTGTAATGTGTAGCAAGAACTTTAGAGAAAACAAAATGCCGGGAGCTTTGTTCATGCCCATTTGAGACATATAGATTCATAACCTATGCAGCTCAATGCCACATCAAAAGTTAATGGTTGTGGTTACTTAATGGTTGTGGTTAGAGATGGGCACAATCCGCATTATGATCGAAAAAAAACCACGATAATGGTGATCGCGCGATCGTGACCCAGCGGATCGTGATCGTCCACGGCCAATGATCCAGCGATCGTGAGAGGCCTGGATCGTTGCGTTCGGGCTCGGATCGGGGATCCAGACACTCAAGCGCCAGCAATCTATTCCCCTGGCAACAGAGCCAGGGGAAAGCCTGAGCTCTGTTTGCCCTCCTTCTGTCACCCTGGAAACCCTAATGGAAGCCCAGCTTTCCTTGATCAGCAGGGCTTCCTTCCAACCATGGAGCAGCAAAGCAGTCACAAGTTGGGAGAAGACACCCAGGGGAGGGAGGGGGAAGTGGGTGTTCTGTAGCCATGGGCACTCCAATCTCATCCCTGCAAACCCTGATAGGCAGCTCTGATGGCCAAACAGACCTCCTGTGTTGCTGAATGGGACCTGAGGGGCGGCGGCTCGTCGCCGCCTCCCTGTGCCCGCCAGGCCCAGCAGCCGCCGCCACCACCCACCTTCCCACATAACTGGGAATACCAGCTTGCCCCGCTTTGGCATCCACGATCCACGATCCACAGCTCAGGAATGAGAGATGATCGGTGTGGATCGTTAATGCGGGATCGTTGTCGGCGCCGATCCATGATCAGCTGGATCGTTAATTTTTTTTTTGGATCGTGCTCATCTCTAGTTGTGGTTACTTAAAGTACATCAGGTGATATAGGTTTTTCTGCAGTTGCAAGAGGAGTCATTTTGAGGCTTATAAATATTATGGTAGGGGGGTCATGGTTCATGTGGAGAAAATGGTCACTTAGAATGGGCTAATAGCAAGAGGGACAATTGGAAAAGAGCTTCCTCTTTCCTCTTGCTCCAACTGAAAATCAAGTAAGATCCAATCCATTACCTCATGATTAAGTGAAAGTAGAGGGTAAAAACTGTTAGTAAAATTTCAGAGCCACACCTGGAAACCTGAATTCATCAGATTTGTGCTGATGAGTTCTGATTTCTCCTCCTCTTCCTTTTCAGAGATGCTTAAGTAGCTGGAAATCATTGCCCTGAGAACTCTGCTTCCTGCATCAGAAACAATTTTGGGGCATTGATGGCAATGTAGATTTTTGCATCCCTTGAGAGCATATTTTCAAAATTTATCCAAAATGTAACTTTCAAAATTTGAATTCCACTAGGTTTAGCAGTTTAGAACATTTTAGAAAGAAAAATTTCCCATTTGAAAGCTACACATCAACTTTATGCTTTGTTGTAATCCCATTGGCATGTAGCCAACTATCCATGGACTTTGCAAAGCAGAACTTTCCTGCTCCCATCCTCGCCTGCTGTCCTCTGGCTCTCAACATTTTGTTCCTGGCAATCAGTGAATCCTCGGGAACAACACAGGGTCCAAAGTTGGGGTCTACAGAGGAAGTTGGAGGGACCGGTAGCCACCAACACTCCCTTTCCTCAAATGAAAATGCCATTCCAGAACTGCATAGTTGGATACATGCCATTCTTATTTGATCTTTTGGAGACATATAAGAAGGCCAGGCTTGCAGCCATTATGCAGAATGTAGACCAATGAACATTCAGTTGACAGAACTTACAGGCTGTGCTTTAAAAAAAAAAAGACAGACAGCCTACCTAAAGGATGGAGGGAGGAGCAACTGTATTGCTAATTACTGTGGCTGTCAAATGCATTGCAAACTGTGCAGGAAGCTGGCCCCACTCCAGAGGAAAAGAAAATGCAAAGATCTTCCATTGTCAAGGAATGTTTGACTTTTTGCATACTTTGGACTGTTTTTGACAATCAAATAGCAATCATGGCGACATTAAAACAGTTACAAGGAATAAATGTTCTTCTAATTTATTGAAGTGACTGCTGTTATCTTGAATATTCATATGGTGTGTACTGTTTGTATACAATCAGAAAAGTCTAGGTTTGAATTTTGTATACAATCTTAGTCTTACTGTATACAGCTGTGCACATGCAATGAAAACATTGCACTTCATTTTTATGCAATATCATTTTACTTTTAAGATGTTTATCTGATTGTAAAGAGGGTGTGTGCTTTTGCAGAACACAGACAATGCTCACTGTATGTTTGCAGCTCAATTTTAGGCTGAGAGTCTGTTCAGGATTTCAGCCTTAGGCTAGCATGGAACCTTCTGGAGCCATGTTCTAGAATATATAATTATATATAATTCTAGAACATTGTTCTAGCCCATACACACATGGGTAAACTCACAGACCTGCTGGGAGAAGCTTCTTGAGCTCCAAAGAAAGTGTGAGGTGTTCCCTGACCCCAGCAGGCACCTTGATTTTCATACCCTCTTTCTGGCATGAGGGTGGAGGGGGAGTGCCTTCCCTCAGTCCTCTCTATGCTGCTGTGGAAAAACTCAGCATATGGGTAGGAGAGAAATCACAGTGAGGCGGGAGGGCAGGATGGATGACTGCACAGGTGACAGCTTGATGAACATCAGTTACAGGTAAGTGCAACTATGTTTTCATCTTCATGGTCACAGTGCAATACCACATGGATGAATGGCGTAAGCTAATTTACCCACAATGTATGGTGGGTGTGAAGCTCTCAATGAAACAGAAACTGTAAGGCTGCTTTTCCCACTGCTGTCTCTTCTGCAGAATCAAGGTCCAAAGAGGATGCCCATGTAGCAGCCTGACAAATCAAATCAATGGAGAGACTAGCACAGAAAGCCACCGATACAGACTTGAACCTAGTAGAACATGCGTGGACCTGGAAAGGACAGTCAGTTAAAGACAATTCATAGCAAATGGGAGATGCAAGCCAATGAGGACTGTGATGAGACTGTAAGCCTTTTCTTTGAACTTGAAAAAGCAATAAACAAATTTAATTCTTTCCTAAACCCTTCCCTTCTATATCTGCGGATATCAAGGGAATGGAGGGAATGATCACTATAATCTTGTGGGGTAGGGCAAAAAGTGGGAAATGTGATCTCTTGGGCCGAGGCTGCTTGATGGAGGCTGTGGCTGAACGGGCGCTGGCTCTCAGTCCGGGCAACTGAGCCACTGTCAATGGCCTGCTAGCCCCGCTATCCGTCTCCCACCGTCCCTGGTGGGCGTGGCTCACACTCTCCGTCGCTGCCACCACTCAGATTTGTACACCGCCTGACTGAGGGGCAATGAGACCCCTCCGGCTGAATTTCCGTACTGGGAAGTGAATTACCCAATCTTCGCTTGGGCCCTGGAGAATTGGCAATCCACCAAGGTCTAGCCTTATCAGTTTCTCCCAGGCTCCCTCCCTTCTTGTAGCGTGCCAAGTGGGGGAGGTTACGTAGTCAGAGCACCACAAGTTTCTTTATATTCAAAAAGTATAATTTAATAACTATATACAGAGCACTAGCACACAAAGCAGGTAAAGGCACAACACATAGAGGTAGACTCCCCTTTTCAGAACCCCTAGGGCAGAAAATGAAACCGAAGAGAACCGCCGTCTGCTTTCCCTACCACACTGTTCCCTACTCTACCTTAAGGGGTGGTGGTCTCAGGGAAGGTTCCCCCTTTATTTCCTTTCTGCTGCCTCCCAGGCCCTCCACATTTAGGGCCTAGGCACCCGGGTTTCACCCAGCAGCAGGAGCCTCTCCTTCAACCAAGAAGGTAACTAACTGTAGGAAAATATAGCAGAGTTTGTGCAAAGATTGCGCATTGGAAGTAATGAGAATAGATTCACACACACACTCCAGTGTAGCTCTGTAAAATTACTTTACTAAAGGATAAAAATTAGGGTTACATTTGGAGAAAATAATAAATTGCTAAGCTGACTACATCTTGCTAGATAAGTGACTTAGAGTAGAGGTGAAGTGGTTGAAGGAGAAGCAGAAGAAGAAGCGAACAAAGAGCAATAAAACTTCAGTATATAGCATCAATTAATTGCCCCCAATAAACTAACTGCCCAATAGAAAATCCTAATCTTACTTCATTATGCTTAGTGACTCCCCTTTCTATGGCGGGAATCTTACTCGAAGCTCTAATGGTTACATTCAAAGTATGTTTACTAATTAAGTAGGTAACACAAACAGTTTAGCTCTTTCATGACTAAAATGAAAACACTTGCTAAATTCCCACACTAACTTCCCCTCAGGATGGGCTGGGTATTTCTCTTCAGGCTGCTCCACCCCTTCTTTTTCCCGCACTTTCTTGGCCTGGGGCAGCCGGGAGTTGTAGTCCAGGAAGAAGGGCATCCCACACCAAGACTCCTACAGGCCCCTCCCTGGCCCCACAGCCCATCAAACCTCATGGGGAACATTCCCTTTTTCTTAAGACAGATCAACTGCAACCAGCACTCATCTCACCCTTGGTAACCATTTCATTACAGAGGTCTTTGCCCAGTCAAATCCCATCGTTAACAGAGCCTTTAAGGAGAGGCCTAGGGTGGTTATCTTATAAAGGACTGCCTTTAACCAGGGAGGTTGAAAACAACGAACTCTAGATGGGGCTTCCTTTGAAAGGTATTTGGAACCTTCAGTTGTACAGACTGCTGCAGCCAGGATGTTGACTGGAATGATTTGTACCACTCCAGTCCTGGCTCATCTGCACTGGCTTCAATTTGTTCCCAGGCACAATTCACAGTTTTGGTGCTGTCTAGAGATGGGCATGAACTGAGCTATGAAGCAAAGTTCGTCACGAACCAGGCTGTTTTTTGGTTCATGAACTGGTGGTTCATCGGAGCTCATTTCTGACAATCCATGATGAACAACTATGATTTTTAGAGCGGTTCGTTTGGTTCATTCTTTGGTTCATCACTGCAGACAGCCTGGTGCCAATCAATCTGTTACCTAGGCAATGGGGGGATGGGCTTTCTGTAGACCTTCTGCAGCCCCAGAAGTGATGTATGCACAAACCAAACGAACCAGTTCACGAGCCGGGCAAGTTCATGGCGGTTCATAGTTCATGAAATGCGACGAACCACAAACCACAATGAACCACCACTTTCCCAGTTCGTGCCCATCTCTAGTGCTGACATTTAAAGTGTAAAGTGCTTTGGGTGCCCACGCTTTCTGCAATTAGGTGGATGGTAACCCAGAAGAGGGTCTTCTCAGCAGGTGCACTAAAACTCTGGAACTCTCTCCTGGGAAGTTCACCTGTCCTCCTCTGTTGCCATCTTCCACCAGACTTTTTTTGTTTTGCTTGGCATTCCCTCACTGATCCCTCCCCCCTTCCCAATGTTTTAACTCTTGTTTTTATCTTTTGTATTTATTTTCTGGCTTTAAATTGTTCTAGTGATATATTTGTGTGATGGTTCTAATAGTTTTTAAAATGATTTTAATTGGTATGTTTTAGTTTGTTAGCTGCCTTGGTAACCCTATCAGGATAGAAAGGCAAGGTAAAAATCTTGTTAATATGTTATATTGCTCAGAATATGTTATATTGCTCAGAATAATATTACTATTCTTGTACCAACATAAAGGGACCATTAAACAGTGTCTTCTCCAATGTGAAAAGAAGTTAACTGTGTTTCAAGGTTTATCTTAATCTGATTTTTTAAAATATGTTTTTAAAACATATTCTCTAGTGAAACAAGAGTGACACCCAATGGCAGGTCATAGTTATGTTTTTATTGTAACTGCAATACATCGTATCCTCATCTGCAGCGTTAATTTCAAGCTGGTAGTATTAGTATTGGTTACTTAATGAACAACCTCATGCCAGAACACATTTCCTGACAGTAACTTCCTCTGTTATTTACGTTAGAGGGAGCAGCAAGTTCTGCCTGGAAGATCCCTGCTTGAGAAGCTCCTGAGCAAAAAAGAATGAAAAGGGAAGGCAACTTGTCTCTGCCTTTGCAGATTTTGGTATTTTCCATATGGGGACAGGCTTGCATAGTTTCCCCATTGTGCTGTGGCTGCCAGTACAGTGCAGCAGCATCAGGACTTCCACATGGCTTCCTTGTTCCCCAGTCAGTGGCTATTTCCACTGCTCACAGCCACCTGGACTTTTTCTTTTTTTTTATTATAAATTTTTATTTTTAATTACTAACCGCAAAGACTACAAAAAGGGAAAAAGGGAACAGGGGGAAAGGGAAGAAACAACATATAAAAAAAACACACTACATCTACAAGTATTGCATTCCCTTCATAATACAATTATTTAAAGTTAAACTTTCTAATATGCTATTAGATTGGTAGATCTTATAAAATACGAACTACAGTTAGGATCAGGTCTTCTCCCCCCCCCCCCCCCGCGTCTCGGTCACAGCTCTCTCTGAACAGCTACAGTAGCTGCGCTCACTCCCTCTTCCCCATTCCCCCCTTCAGATCCTAAATCTTCTCCTTGCTGAAACTCTTGAGGATTAAACACAAAGTCCCTCAGCTGTGCTTCCGATGTTATCTTGTAGGTTTGGTCTTTATAACTGAACCAGATGCCTTCCGGAAATAACCATTAGTATTTTATTTCACGCTTCCTCAGAAGAGCTGCAAACCTTTTATATTTGAATCTTCTTTTCTGAGCTAAAAATGGAACGTCCTTCAATATCTTAAACTTGTTACCCAGAAAGTCCAAGTCCACATTGTACGAATTATATAAGATGGTGTCCCGAGTCTTCTTAGATGAAAAATCAATAATAATCTCGCAAGGCAGCTGACGCTTCATTGCATATTTTGAAGATGTCCGGTGGACTTCCAGAATATCACTTTTTAACTCTTCTTTAGTTGCCTTTGCGGATGACGCCAAAAGTTCCAACAATCCTTTAAGTTTTCACTTTCCTCCTCCTTCACATTCTGAAGACGCAGTACCATCTGAGCACGATCCACTTGTAACCCTATCAATTGATTCTCCAAAAGCTTTATTTCTTTGTTTGTTGCTTTCATGAGTACTGCGTTTTCCCGAGCAGACTGCTCTGCCCCAGACGCTACGTCTTTAATGGTTTTCACTTCGTTCTCAACTGAGCCAACCCTTTGACTGATTTCATTTAGCTTATCAACAAAGGGCTTCATAGCTTCAATGACCGACCGTTTAACCACCTCTTCAAGAGACTCTCCTTTCCCTTGCAAAGCAGCCGAAACAGATGTGCCCACAGCAGGGCTCTGCTTTTTCGTCGCCATCTTAGGGGGGGGGAGTCCACCAACTAAGTCCCAGAACTCAATGAAGGGGAAGATATCCGAACCTTCTTAGCTTCAACTGCCACCTATCCTTCGCATACGCTTAGAATAACAGAAGGGATTCGCTTACTTTCAGGTTTTCACCTTAAATCTGCTTGTTGCCATTCTCCATGGCCCGGCAGCACGCGATGTGCTGCGCAAGTCTGCCGGCCTCCGTAGGAGCAAATGGGCAATTTACCCCCTGCATCGACTTCAGGGGGCTCTTCCTGCAGTGCTCCGGACCCTGACCCCCTCACTGGGAGTCCTGGGGGTTAACCCTCACAGGCCAACCACCCGGTCAGGCTGCTCGGGCGCTTCCTCCCGGACCTGCGGAGAGGAGCGTCCGACATGGCCGGGAAAACGAAACCGAATCAGCCACCTGGACTTTTTCAATATAAAAAAAAACAAATCAGCAATTGAATATTGTTATGTCATTATAACATTGTAGCTGGGTGGCTGCTGAATTCCCAGCTTTCATTCTTTTTAAAGCAAGTCTCTTACTCCTTTCATTGAAGAGATATGCCTTACTCCTTATATTGCCACAATGAAAGGGGCTGTGAGCGCCTTTCATTATTTTTAAAAAATAAAATTAAAACTGGGAATTCAGAGAATTTGATACTCAAATTATATAACAATAGAATAACAGTTTAAAACAAAACAAAATAGCCCCTGGTATTGGGGGGAGAAAATGACCACTTCAGAAACATGGGCAGGGAAAATGACTGTCACTTGGGTGGGACCAAGAAAATCTGAACTTTCCCAACCAAACAGCAGCCACCCAGGGTTTGCTGCAATCTTTCCCAAAACTTTACAGCAAAGCAGACTTGGGAAATATGGGCAGAAAGTCTGGGAAACCCAAGAGGTGGGAGTGTGCACGAATTCAGTGCACTGCTGTAGGGAAGCAGGAAAAAAACCTGCTTCTCTACAGCATTGAAACCAGGGCAAATAACCTTTGTGGAAACACCTTGTGATGAACCAATGGGAAGTAGCTGGGGGTGGGGGTGGGCTCTCAAATGCTTCTTATTGGCAGCTTAACCATTGGTTCCACTCCAAACAAGCCCGATGTACATCTAGAGCAAGATATTGAAACTATTTATTATAATTCAATGGATATTGGAAAAACATGCTTGTGTCTTTTATGGCTTCATTGGCTAAAACAATTTAATATTAACTGGAGCAGAAAACAGAATATTTCAATCAGTACCGCACAAAAGCTGATTGTGAATTTGCCAACAACAAATACAATAGTGATTGCAGAAAAAAAAGTTGCACTAACTGATCACACAATGATACAATAAAGGCTGATACAAATTATGCTGATAAGATCTGTGATGGCTGGTGGCTGTATAACATATGGCTTGTTGGTCAACATACTTTGTAGTTCCCATGACACTCATGACTAGACATGGGCATGAACCAAAAAAATTTAACAAACCAGCGGTTCGCAGTTCGGTGCCAACGATGATCCCGAGATCGCGAATCGCAACGAACATTTTCCATTGCCGAACTGGTTTGCAGTTCACAGTTCATAGGGCGCAGAATGGCCCCCATGGCACTTAGAGAGTCCATATTCCCGGGGAGTGTTTTGCAAGCTCTCCTACAGCCATCACCCAAATTTGGACAAGATTGCAAAATCTAAGGCCCCCAGGAAACTCTCACAAAAATCCAAGCTGAATTATACTCTCAGTCTCTCTTCCCAAAGGCTAGCAAGCGGCAAGCAAGAGCTCTGTCCCACTCCACTGCTCGCTGAAAGTGAAACCCAGCCTGGGAGCCCACGGCTATTTATAAGCACAGGTCCCATTGAGCAATGCAGGAGGTCTGTGTTTGGCTGTCAGAGCTGCCTATCAGGGTTTGCAGGGATGAGATTGGAGTGGCCTTGGCTACAAACACCCCCTTCCCTCTCCCTCCCCTGGGTGTCTTCTCCAAACTTGTAACCGCTTTGCAGCTCTGTGGTTGGAAGGAAGACCTGCCGATCAAGGTAAGCTGGGCTTCCATTTGGGTTTCCAGGGCGACAGAAGGAGCGCAGACAGAGTTCAGGCATTCCCCCGGCTCTGTTGCCAGGGGAATTGATTGCTGGCGCCTGAGTGTCTGGCTTCCCGAACCGCAGCCGAACACACCGAACCAGGCCTCTCCCAAATGCTGGTTCGTTGGCCGTGGACAATCACAAACCACCGGTTTGCGATCGCCAATTTCGTGGGTTTTTGAAGTTTGTAATGCGGTTCGTGCCCATCTCTACTCATGACCGGCCATTTTCTTCTCCTCATGCCACAAGATTAGTTGTTGGACTTCTCCCTCTTTCTATTGCAGACCCACATTGGCTGTAGAACTGAAGAGTGTATGCAACGATCTCACAATGTCTGCCATTTTAAAAACATTGCCGTGAGCCTGTGGAGAGGAGGGTTGGAGGAAAGTGAATGGAATAGCCAGATGAGAAAAGACATAGGCTTTTGCTTTCTCCTTCCTTTAGTTTTACCTAGCCCCTCCCCCTTCACCATTGCCTGTGCAAGTCTGAGTAGCATAGACAAGATAAAGATAGCTTTCCCTGTCAGGTCTTCTCTCTTCATCCATTTTTGTTTGCTTAAATTTCTTGCCCAACCAGCTCTTTTGGAAAGAGCTACTTGGCCCCTTCCTTCTTCCTCTACCCTATGCAGGAAACCACAGAGGTCACTACTACCTATAAATGAAAAAGATACACCTCTGCAAAGATTGGAAACATATTCTCACAGCTTGTTTCTATGCATGTTTTCTAAGTTCAATAGGATTCTCCCTAGTTAATCCTGCAGATACATTGTAGCTACCTTTCAGTCTGATTCTATGCATATTTACTTGGCAGCAAGTTCCGTTGATTTTAACAGGATTACTCAAAAATAAATATGAATAGGATGCCGTTCTTACAGTTCAAGTCTATCTGTGCTTATTCAGAGGTAAATCTCACTGCTCAGTGGCACTTACGTATGTGTATGGCATTGCAGTCTTGGGAATATAAATTTCCCTTCATACACTATGGCCTTGTACTGAATCAAATCATTGTTCCATCACAGTCAGTATTGTCTGTTCTCCGCCCTATTGTCTATTCTCCCAGGTCTCCAGTCAAGGTCTTTTTCAACCCCTGCCAGGGGTTGAACATGGGACCTTCTGCATGCCAAGTAGATGTTTTACCATTGAGCCATTCCCCGTCCCCTCCCAAGGTAAAGGCTCTGAAAAGCCAGAGGAGAACTAGGTGGCCAAAAATAGTGGAAGAAGAGAAACTAAAGTTCAAACTATTAAATCAGCATGGTCAGGCCAGTTACTTCATGGAATTATGGAGGCAAGATCACAACAGTTTCCCCCTTTTCAGCCAAAAGGCCAGAATCAAATCAAGTTTTGATCTTTCTTATTTGGATTCATGTCACTGCATTTCTGTTGTCAGCATTTGTACTGAATTTTAAAAGTGCTGTTACCTTTCTCCATTCTATGATTGCCCAGTCCACACTGAGAAATTCCTTGAAATGTGGGGTGGATCCTGGGAAGCGTGGAGTAGTGGAGGGGAGGAGTTCAGCAGGGAGCAATTTTTCATTAATATGCAATTGCACACCCTGAATAAATAGTATACATGACCTTGCCTGGAAGAAAACTATCATTGGCTCTTATTGGAATAGCACTGGTAATGGAAGATTCCTGGATTTCTGGAATTTTCCTATTCTGTATGTAAGCTCTATGTAACAAATTTGCAGTTGACCTCTTGCAGAGCTTTTCTTAATTAAAAATAATATTTCTTTAGTAAATACCATTATTTTTGCCTTGGGTTAATAAATCATCTTTTGCAAGCTTATCATGTTTAATTATTATCATGGCTTTAGAAGGACATTTTCAGGTGGATAGCCATGTTGGTCTGTAGTAGACAAGCTAGGTTTGAGCCCAGCAGCACCTTACAGACACAGGCTGCAGGGCTTTTTTTCTGGGAAAAGAGGTGGTGGAACTCAGTGGGTTGCCCTCGGCAAAAATGGTCACATGGCTGGTGGCCCCGCCCCCTGATCTCCAGACAGAAGGGAGTTTAGATTGACCTCCGTGCTGCTCAGGTGCTGCTCAGGTTCCGGAACTCCGTTCCCCTGCGTTCCCCCTGAAAAAAAGCCCTGACTGGCTGTATGTATCCCTGTTGATCCACATTTTTAAAAGAGTTTTTAAAATACCTTTTTATTGGGATCACCCCAAAATATGACAAGAAAAGCATGCAACATATACAAAGGAGGGGGAAGAGCAAAAATGATATTTCAGGGATGACTGAACAACCTCAGGGGGCAGTTTGAGGAGTGCAAAGACATCCAACCTAATGAAGAATTCTGAGGGAAATCTTGTACAGTATATGGTGACATTTTGGATGGTTCTAATAAAAATGTATTACACAGCTTTTGATTTTGATGGGCCTACTTGTTGTACATAGTGCTTCAAATTTAGGGATCCTTGCAGTTTTCCTGTAACAGCAATGTGAAGCAAATTGGTTTTCATGGCTTTTTTGAAGCAGGATTGAATCTCCAGCAAATAACTGACCTTTACTTTATTGGGTACATCTCTGATGTTTTTCATAGCAAAGATCTTTAGATTAACCATTGCAGAGTTCAACACTCTTAAACTGTGGTTGTCTGGATTTTTGCAAGCGATGACCTTCATGTTATTGTAGCAGATAACGTGCGGTATGGGATTCTGTATCGTTCCAATATCCCAGTACAGCAGAAGTGGCACATGTGCCAGTGCTAGATGGAATTAAACAAAATTATAGTCCCTGGTAGCTTTGCAGGTTGGAGGTAGCCTTATCAGATTTACTATAGGACAGTGCCTTGGGTATCTATGTAGAAGGGAGAATTTTGCTCAGTGCTGCTTCTTCCAGTAAGTATTAGTAGCAGCACCTGCCAAAATTCTTTCTTCTTTCCAACAATGAAAAGTACAAGAAAGTGTACTGAATCTGAAAATGTAAAGGAATATTCTGATGGTCATCACATAGACTTAAACATTATCTTTTGTGCTGCAAACACCATGTCTTCTATTTAACACAGATTGAAATAAGTACGTAGGCTGTTGAAGCCTCACAAGATACCTTTAATATAGGGTTGGAAAGGAAAATGTCAAATGAGCTCCTGACTGCATAGGAAGTGGGGAGGGGGCAGACATGTATGTATGTTTGTTTGAGAGGCCCTCATCAACAGCAGGCAAGACGGACTGATTTGTACAGAAACATTTTTCTTTCATCTAATGTTGAAATAATTGCAAAGAGGAAAAGCTGACAAAGCAGACCAGAAGGTGCAAATAAAAATTAATTGGGTTTTTAGAGAAAAAGATCCTTTATTTATCACAAATTTATCACTTAAAATGGAAGTGATTCTTTGGCAATTTATATTCTCATGCCTTTGTTAGCACACTCAGGTGGCGGCTATATATATATATGCAAGTTTTATCCTGCATGATCGCTGTTTTCATTATTTATTTTATTTACTTCATTTATACACCACCTTTCTTCCTCATGGGGAGAGAAGCTTACATTCTCCTCTCCTCCATTTTATCCTCACAACAAGCCTGTGAAGCAGGTCAGGCTGAGAGTGTGTAGTTGTCTCAAGGTCATCTAGCGAGCTTCCATGGAAGACTGGGGATTCAAACCTGGGTGTCCCAGATCCTAGGCCAACACTTGAACTAGTACTTTACACTGGCTCCTTCCTCCTGGTTCTTGCCATGTGGAAACTCAAACCTCAATGGTGCATCTCTAGATCCCACACTGGCTAGTTATTGTAAGTGGAGTGATGTTCCACATCAGGCATGATTGTGCTATTTATTGTGTTTGCTTGAAAACTCCTCGCTTTGCCTTGCTGGTTGAGCGTAGCAGGCGACAGAGCCCCCACAAATCATAATGCACGCTGTAATTGGCCCAGGAGAGGGCACCATTTACTTTGCTGTACATACTAGAAAAGATTTGGTTGCGAAAGCCAGAAGAGGAATTTGTTTCTTTGTTTCTCAGCCACGAAGACAAAATATTCCTTTCTGATGGATATCACCACCATTTAAAATGCGATCAAAGTGTGCACATGTGTTACAAACAAGAAGAACCTCTCGGTCTCGGTCTCCCAGGCCAAGGAATAGAGCCCCTCTGTAGAAGTTGGTCATAAATAAGCGTGCTGTTGCAATTCAAAGAAGGCAAAACTATTGCTGGTGGTATCAGAGGAGATGTTATGTCCGGCAAACAATGGAAGAAGGAGAGGGTGGGGCTGGGATGGCAAACAATCAGGAAAAACAAGACGTTTTCCTCTTCCGGTCTCATTTATAAGCCCAGGCAGAGGGCTGCCTCTGGATATAACCCAGGATACCTTGGTAACTTTCCAGTTGAGCAGCAAGAAAAAAGAATTGCCATATATCGACTGTGCCTCAGTATATTTGGTAAAGTGGTAATCTGTAACCATCCCATCTGAATTTATTTTATATGTCCTTATTATGAAGTTGCTCTGAGTTGCAGTTATAATTGCCTTATTTTTTATTTTTACTTTGTTGACTTGAAAGTAGACCCAAGGCAGCTTACATCATTTGCCTCTCCTCCATTTTATCCTCAAACCAACTCTGTGAGGTAGGTTAGGTTGAGAGTGTGTGACTGGTCCTGGGTTACCTATCAAGCATCAATGGCAATTTTTCCCCACAATAAAGGTATTCCATAAAACAGAACAAACATTCTTTTTTTTTTTGTATCAGCATTGATGAGAACAGAAACAATTTCCCATTTGCTTTCTTTGGATGTGGAAAGTCTCAGAAAAATGTAAATAATAATAATAACAACATTAGATTTATATACTGCCCTTCAGGATAACACTCAGAGTGGTTTACCAAGTATATTATTATTATCCTCACAACAATTATCCTGCGAGGTAGGTGGGGCTGAGAAAGCTCTGAGAGAGCTGTAACTAACCCAAAGTCACCCAGCTGGCTTCAAGTGGAGGAGTGGGGAATCAAACCCGGTTCTCCAGATTAGAATCCTGCCGCTCTTAACCACTACACCAAATGAAAAAGTATTAAGCAGTTGCAAAAGTCTATTAATAATTGTGCATACAAGAACAGAGCCACTGCCTCTCCAAGAGTGGCAGTGGTTCGTACAAAACTGAAGAAATGGTTACTAAGTTTGCACTTAAGCTTCAGTTTTCTTTGTACTAGCAAACTGGATTATCGATCATTATTTCTCTTCTTTCTTTTTGTACAAAACTATGTTTAGAAACAATAAGTTTATATTTATATATATGTATATAGTTAACTATTTACTTGCAGTTATTTTTCAACTTTGTATATTGAGTTTGAAATATTAATTTAAAAAAAAGAGTGGCAGTGGTAACAGCAGTATGATATAGTGGTCACAGCATTGGAATTTGGCCTGAAAGGCCTGGGTTCAAATTCCCACATCTATGAAGTTTCCTGCATGACCTTGGGCCAGTTGCTTTCACTCTCAGCCTAACCTACCTCATAGGTTTATTGTGAAGATGCAACGGGGCAGAACCCATGAGCTACTCTAAAGAAACCTAATATAAAAATGTGGAAGAGAGATATCACTGTCCATCCCAATAAAAGCAGCTTTTCTGGGAGATGAAAAAAAATCTAAACACTGCAGATAACAAAGGAGAAGGACTGGACTGGAGATCTTTTACTGGAAACCTGGTAGCATGAGTAGATGTTATAAATGTGCTATGTTCAAAGGAATTCTGCACCCATGGAATTCCCTTCTGATTGTGTTATTCATAGAAGCATACTGCAGCATTACACTCAGCTTTCTCAGATCTGCAGCTAGCCAGTTCCCACCAAAAGGAAAGGGTGGTTGTTTAGCCAAATAAGGAAGTAAGTTCCTCCTGCCTACGCAGTCACCATCTCTCCTGTATCTGTAAGCCAAAAAACAGAGGAGGACAAAAGGTTTCGCAAATTTGTCCTTTTGGAAAGGAGCAAGAGGGTTTTAGAGTGACTCAGATTGATGAATCAAGACAATTTAAATGTTACTGCTTTAACTATGCCTGTAGTCCTTTAGAATAGATTCTTGAAATTCAGAGAAGAAATTATTTCCAGCCATGTAGGCATTCAGAATGGTAAATATTTCATTTGTTAAAACAAGTTGAATTCACTGAGCTTAAATAGGCAACTTTTTCTTTTTCTCTTCTAATACAGAACCAGTGCAATCCTTACCAGAGTTAAACCCATTAAAGTAAATGGACTTGGATAGGGGCAACTCTGCTTAGGACTGTACTGGACTATAAGACACCAAACCCAATATACTCCCAGAACCATGGAGTTATCTACTAATTGAACTGATTAAAGCCTGTAGCTATAATATACGTGTGCATTAGAGATGGGCGCGAACCGAAATACGAACCAAAGTTTGGCATGAACCAGGCTGGTTCATGGTTCACAAACCAGCAGTTTGTCAGAGCCCATTTCTGATGAACCGCCACAAACTTTAGGCCAGTTCGTTTGGTTCATTTTCTGGTTCATCACTGCAGACAGCCTGGCGCTGATCAATCAGTTTCCTAGGCAACAGGGATTGGATTTTCTGCAGACCTTCTGCTGACCCTGAAATGACCTTCTGCTGACTTGGAAGTGATGTTTTCATGACCCAAACGAACCAGTTCGTGAACTGGGGCAGGTTTGTGAAAGTTCATGGTTCGTAAAACACGATGAACCACGAACCTCATGGTTCGTTTTTTTCCTGGTTCATGCCCATCTCTAGTGTGCATACATAAGCAATTGTTTTAAAAACAATTTTAACTGCACCATAATGCAGGGATAGGAGAAAGGAATGTATCAATGATGTCATGAACACTGTTCAACACATGTTGTTCAGTGGCTAGGGACTTGGGTTTAAATCCTCACTCTGCCAGTAAACTCCCTGGGTCTTTCTCAGCTTAACCCACCTCAGAGGTTGCTTGTGATAAAATGAAGATGACTCATGTATATTACTATGACCTCCTTTGAAGAACAGTGATATTAGAAAATCATCAAGAATACATACTCAAGATGCCTCTTGAAGCAGTTCCTGGAATCTCTCAAAAGCCATCTTGTGAGTGGCAAAAAATTAAATAAACATAAATGTGAAGAAGACAAGAGACCTTCAGCTTTTCTTTTTAAAAAAATGATTGAAAACCCTCTCTGTTTTCAGTGCACCTGCACACAGCCTTCCTGCTTATGTTTTATATAAAGTGCATACATAATTCTAGAGGAATAGCCATGTTAGTCTATTGTTGCAGAATAAAAGAGAAGTCCAGTGCAGGGTTGCTGGATTGCTCAATGTGGCCGGCAACATCCCATGCCCATGCTCTGGTTCCTGCCCTGCCACTCATGCCAAGTTCCAGGAGAATACTCTGACTTGTCAGAGTTTGGCCAGCATTTTAATTTCTTGGGCAACCAAAATGGTGGCCAAACACTCTTGGGAAGTGATATCATAAGAGTTCATGAAGACCTATCAGGCATTTGCAGATTGTCATGCTATTTTAAGGGGCAACAAAGAGATGAGGAGGGTTATCAAGTTCCTGGGTGGGATGGGGATGGCAGAAACAGTGACCACTTGCCATTACCTCAGGCAGCAAAATATGTTGAGCCATCACGGCAGTCAGAAGGTTACTGGCCCCACCTTTGCAGACACCAAGTCCTGGGTCCTGAGCAGCACGAGTGGGATGGTGCTAGAAGAAGGCAGCGCTTTCTCCCCTTGCAATACAGCCTTCTTTTCTTTCTCCCCCAACTGTGCTTCTGTGGGTCAGTAGATCTGAAGGAACATTGAGGGGAGCAATTTGGAGTCTGCAGCAGAAGGGGGAAATGAACAAACATCCTCCCCCCCCTCCTCTGTCAAGGGTTTCCTCAGAGAAACTGCTGCTGCAGAGCTGGCAGAATAACCCCTTAGGACTCAAGCCTAAGAGATGCGTTTAGAGTGTGAGACAGTGCCCCTCCCCTAGTGCATATGTGATTCATGTTCCTGGCCTTTGCAGGCTGAGCAGCTTCCCAATGGTACTCTATATCATCACTATTGTTTTTTTAATTTTCATTTTGAATGACTGCCGCTTTCCCATTTCCTCCTCTTTAGAACTGTATTCATGTCCCAGGTGCTCCCTAGAATGCATTTCTCATTCTTTGCATATAACCTTTCTGTAATCTGTACACTCCCAGTCTTCGGCCAATGGAAACAAAGGCCCCATACTGAAAAACTTTCCCTTAGGCCAGATTTTGTTATTAGTTCATTACTGATGTGTGGTGCTCTTCAGCTATGCACATTAGTTCTTTTCAGACGTTTTATTTTCTGTTCATGCATAACAGAGAGTGTACTATGCATAATTCTTCCAATATGTGTGGGATTTGAGTTCAGTGGCACCTTAGAAACGAACAAGATTTACAGATAGGCTTCCTAGTTGCTGACTGATGATGGGTGATCTCTCAGGGGTTTGCTTCATTGCCCGCCAATCATGTCAAGACCCCAGGAGATCGCTCGCCACCAGTAGGCAACCTGGGAAAGTGTACACTGGGTGTGCTGCTGGTGGGGTGCAATGGCATCATTTCCTGAAATGATGTTGTTATGCCAGCTGCAGGTATGCTCTCGTGCTTCACTGGGGCCAATTTTGGCCCCAAACGGGCCAGAATGAGCCCCGTACAAAGCGTGGGAGTATGCCTGTGGCCAGCATGATGATGTCACCTCCCAGAAGTAATGTCATCATGCAAGTGCTGGGAGTGCCCATGTGCATTGTGCTCACGTGAAAACAAGCTCCAACAAGACACAAGGTAAGTGCAAGGTCCCCCCTCCCACTGGGAGGGTATAGGGACCTGGCAACCCTATTTACAGAGTTTAAGCTTGCAAGAATCAAAGCTCCCTTCTTCAGATACAGGGATATCTGAAGAGAGTAGTTTTGACTCTCCAAAGGTTGTACCCTGAAAATCTTTTCTGCTCTCTAAGGCACCACTGGACTCAAATCTTGCTGTTGTACTGCAGACCAACACATCTACCTACCTGAAACTATCCAATATATGTGGTCACCATTTTGAGTGAGTGGGGAAATGCATGTATTTTCCATGTGTGAACAGCTTCTGTAAGAATGAATGGAACCACGTATTTTCTAAGAAATGTTTGTGCATATCCTAAGCTCATAACTATTCAATCTTCCCCCCTCTCTAGCTTTCAGGCTACAAGCGACCAAGTGGCTGGGGTGTCTGTATCCATGTGGGGGTGCTTGAATCGACTTGTAGAGAGCCCTAGCTATCCTTCTATTAATACTTCCAGTGGGCCAGTTGGACAGTCATGCATCCTACAAACACCTTCAGAGGTGTGACTAACTGAAAGCAGGGGTTCCATGTATGTGCACATATGGAGCAACTACACTGCCTCCTACAGCCTTAGCTTCTCCTTCTGCTTCAGCTACAGGTTTGGTATCTATGCATGGATGAAGAACAAGGGGCCTGAGTGGGAGCTGAACCACAGTCAGAGACCTTTACAACAGAAGATACCTTTATTATTAATAAACATCCTCTAGAAGCTAAAAGCACAAACGCATGAGACTCTGTATAAGAACGTTATACAGAGTACTAGGAAATAAAAGGCAAAAAGAATACTTGCCAAGTTCCACTAATTACTGGGTATCTTGTCATTTCTTTCTCTGAGAAATGGTTGCAGGACACCTGGGGCTTTAAAACAAAGATGGACATAGGCTTCACATCTGGTTTTCCTCCACCCCACTGCTTAGCTATCTTAACACTAAGCTAGCGAAGCATTTAACTCTTTCTTTTCCAGCTGGGAGGGATTCTGTGTGACCAGTCTTGCATTGGGGAGGGGACTGCCTGCACTCCATGTTCCCATCATTGGCCAGTCTAGCCATATCATGCAGTACTGGCTGTTAGAGTTTCTTGCTGGGTTATTAAAAGTAATCCATCTTCTCCTTTCCTGACAAGACAGCCAAATGGCTCTTCACCCCCCCCCCCACCCGCCCCAGTTTGTCACCACTCAGCTGGTTTTCTTCATTTGTGCATAGCATGGAGATTTTATGGCAGACGTCACTGAAGAGAGTGTATTTTCCAGGGGCAGTTAGTCCTCTGATCCATAACAACACATACCAAAGCTGTATAAATGCAGAAAATATGCATGTTTCTCCACTCACACAAAATGGTGGCCATGCTTAATGACCAGGAAAGGACTAAAGTGGTCACAACCTTATGAAAGCTTATGCTACAATAAATTCTTTAGTTTTCAAGGTGCCACAAGACTTTCCACTGGGACTTATGTACGGATCTCCAATGAACTAATGCAGGAAAATGATTGATGATGGTTATTTACATCACCCTGGATAAAGGCTAGACAACAGGACAATCATTTTTAATGCGTTTTGGTCAAGCAGTAGATTTTTGTTTTCAGTATTTGTAAAACGTGATGTGCAGAGACCAGAATGGTGATCTAGAAATTACATTAATAGAAGACTACTTTAGGAGTAGCTCTTTGTTGTAACACTGGCTGCTAGATAAAGTCAAAGCCACAAGCTAGAAATGTATGGGCAATAGTAGGAAATAACTTGGATCAATGCAGCTGCTGCTCACAGGAGAAATCTGTGTAACCTTTCCCTCGCCCTTCCCCCCAGCTTGCAATGGCACCATCCTCTGTCTTTGTCCCTATCTCCCAAGCATATCTGATGAATCTCCGTTTGAAGCAGGCAGTTTATGGCTCATAAATACTGGGGTGTGTCAGATTTTAACAGCTCCCCCAGGAAGGGCAGCATTGTTTCTATAGTGGATATACATGCGCCTCTTAAGATCTCATCTCCTCAGCATCAAAAATGGATTTTAATGGTCATGAGCAGATGGCGTTCATGAAGGAGAACAAATAGATTGGATTATAATTCATATCCAATAGGGCAGACAAAATAATCTGACAAAATATATGGTGCTTTTTTTTTTAACTATTCCACGTTGACTGTTCTGAGACAGTGAAAAATGTCCCTGTGAATCTGCCGAAGACTTATTGAATTAATTGGTAGGAATGCAGATATTACTGGGACACTCCAAAATGTTGGAAATTACTTGCAAAGCCAGATTGCAAAATTCCAGTAAAATAGATTTTTCTCTTTAGCTCTGAAGAACAAAAAGAATGGAGACATGTAATGATCCATACTCTTTTCTCTTATATTATACTGTTTTTTTGACAAAAGCCACACCATTCTGGGCATCTGACTCACAGGCACCTGGTAGGAAATGTAGAGGGTTAAGGCCATTTCTCACAGGTTTCTGTTCATATGCGATTATTCAGAAGCACACAGATATCTCCAGCCACCTCAATACTTGTAAATGCTAGCAATAGTTACAAACAATGACATGGTCCTGTGTACCAGGTATGCATGCCAAACGTACAGGATCCTCATAGTTTTAAAAATGCAAAAGTAACTGATCCTGTACTTAGAACAGTATTGGAGCACTTGCACTTTATTGTTAATAAGATACAGTATATAAAACATTCTGGTGCAACATTTATAAAAACGGTTTGATCAGCACATGGCACTAAGAAGTTTGTTCCTTGTTTTTGCAGAGACCAAGTATTGAATTTTATTAGTTCATTCAGAAGACTGTGTTATTGTACATGAATTATTACTGTATGATACCTTATTAAATTGTAGTAATGGTTGTATGGATTAGCTTTAGTTTTGTTACTGAAGATTGAGCTTAGTAAGACTTCATGAGTCCTGTTTTGCTTTGTTACCTGTTACCGCGATACTCTCTTTTTTGGTTGCATAGCATTGCTACAGCAGCTACCTTCTAAGCGGGCTTCTGCAATGGTGCTTTACCAAAGTCTGACCTGTAGCAAGTATGATAATACTTACCTTACTTACTTTTGCTGAATCTCAGTGACATCAATGGGCTTAAACTCTGCTTAGTATTGCACTGTCAGTCTCTGATAAAGCACAGGAGTAGAATGGGCTAGTTTTTTTTCCTGGTGAGTTAGAGACCTGTGGTGGCCTAGCCAATGGGAGCCCCAGAAGAGACTTACTGAAGTATATTCAGCTGCTCGGAAGAGCTGGGAGTGGTAGGTGGGTGCAGGAGAAGACCTATAATCTGACTGTCTTTGCAGGGGAGGATACAAGTTAGAATTGGCAGCTGGTCTTGGAATCCATTTGCCTGTTGCAATGTACCTGCCAAGCAGGGGAAGGGGCGGAGAAGTACCAGGTCAGGTGGGTGGGCCCTGGCCTGGCCCACACAACTTAGATGAGGGGTGGTGAGGGTGGAGGAGCAATACACAAATTGGTCAGGCAGGGGAGGGGAAGAAAGCGGAGTGGATTAATGGAATAAAGATGGGGGTGGGAGCTTTAAAAGGGAGGTGGACTTTAAGAGGATATTAGTGGATGAAAGCAGCAGTGTGATGGAAGGATGAAGAAAGGAGGGGAAAGAGCACAGGATGAGTAGAAAGGTGAAGGAGAGAGAAAGTGAGGCTGGGGATGGTAGTGCAAGACTAAGAAAAAGGAGGAAGGGGCGAGAAGCACTCCTACCCATGAACACACAGGAGATGCCAGGCCTGAGGGTGGCTGTTGGGGCACAAAAGAAGATGAGGGAAGCAGGGGCAAGTAAAGAGAAGCATGCCAGCAGCTTTGTTTGCCATCTCCAACTTGGGAAATTCCTGGACATTCGGGGGTGGTGCCTGGGAAGGGCAGAGTCTGAGGAGGAGAAGGAACTCAGCAGGGATGAGGACTGCCACTTCTCCTAGACTGTTTAGTATATCACACCGCCCATCCTCTAAAGCTGCCATTCCCCCCACCCCCCAAAGGAACTGATTGCTGTAATCTGGTGGTCAGTCATAATTTGGGGAGAACTCCTGTCCCCACCTGGAGGTTGGAAACTCTCTCAGGAGCCATATATGCTGCTTGTATGTAAAAGAATAAACAGAAGACCAGGCTTACAAACATTTGAGCTGCCAGTTTGATTATGGGCCATAGTTTTGCTGTCAACAGAGATGTTGACACACATAGCACAAAACCTGCTTTGCAATTTAATGTTGAGTATATCCATGGCAAACCTTCACACCTGGCTGTAAATCATGCTCCTCTCCTCAGGGTGAAATAGCTGGACCTTCTGAAGTGATGCCCCATCCAAGTCTCATTGACTTCATGGCACTTTAAGATAGTTTGAATATGCACTGTCTTGCAATACTGGAAATCCAGCCTTTCTCCATTAGCACTTTGTGAAACTGTCTACACTTGCAAGCCCCTCCCCTCCTTGCTTTCTGACAGTGATTCTCTTCAAACGCTTTAGCAGTTTGCACTGACATTTTCTTTTTCTTTTTAACTACATTAACTAACAATACAAAGGAAAGAAAGGGGAACAAGGGAAGGAAAGAAAAAAAAAACCAACAACATATAACAACTACACTACACAGAATGCTTTCCCTTCATACTGCCATTATTAAAAAAAATTAAAGCTTTGTATAGTATTGATGGAGTGGTTGACCTTACAAGATGCAAATTACAATTCAAATTCAAATTAAATTTTCCTCCCCCTCCTGGGTCCCGGACGCAGTTCTCTCTGAGCAACTGCAGCCGCAGTGCTCGTTTCCTCCCCCCCCCTCAGTCTTCTCCTTTTCTTCTTGCTTGGTGCGCTGAAATTCCGGGTTTTTGTCCTCAAAATCCCTTAGTTGGTCTTCTGATAATATCTTGTAAGCTTGATCTTTGTAACTGAACCAGATTCCTTCCGGAAATAGCCATTTGTACTTTATTCCACGTTCCCTCAGAAGAGCTGCGAGCTTTTTATACTTAAAACGTCTTTTCCGAACTAAAAATGGGACATCTTTCAGTATCTTAACTTTGTTACCCAAAAAGTCCAGATCCGTGTTATAGGAATTATACAGGATAGTGTCTCGGATCCTTTTAGATGAAAAATCGATGATGATCTCGCGAGGCAGCTGACGCTTCGTTGCATATTTTGAAGAAGCCCGGCAGACTTCCAAAATGGCGCTTTTAACCTCTTCTTTAGTTGCCTTCACGGGTGTCGCCAATAGTTCCGAGACCAGACCCCATAAATCCTCATTTTCCTCCTCTTTCACGTTCTGGAGGCGCAAAATTGTCTGTGTTCGTTCCACTTGTAGCCCGATCAGCTGGTTCTCCACCAGCTTTAACTCTTTATTCGTAGCCTTCACGAGTGACGCACTTTCCCGAGCAGACTTCTCTGCTCCCCCTGCTGCTTCCTTAATGGTTTTCACTTCGCTCTCAATTAAGCCCACCCTTTGATCTGTTTCGTTCAGCTTGTCAACAAAGGGTTTTATGGCTTCGATAACCGCCCTCCGCACCAATTCCTCGAGTGACTCTCCCTTCCCCTGCAGGGCAGCCGAGATTGACTTGCCCAGAGCGGGACTTTGTTTTTTCGCTGCCATTTTAGGGGGGGGGGACCGCCAGCCAGATTCTGGAACTCAGCGAAGGGGAAGAACGAGCCTTCTTAGCTTCAGATCCCACCACTCCTTCGCGTGCGCTTGTAATAACAGAAGGGATTCGCTTACTTACAGGCTTCCGCCTAGTTCTGCTCTTTGCCATTTTCCATGGCCCGGCAGCACTCGAGGCGCCGCGCACGTCTGCTGGCCTCCATAGGGACAAACGGGCAATTTACCCCCCGCATTGATTTTCGGGGGGCTCTTCCCGCAGCGTCCCGGACCCTGCCTCCCTCACTGGGAGTCTTGGGGGCTAATCTTCGCAGATCAGCCGCCCGGTCAGGGTGCTCGGGCGCTTCCTCCCGGACCTGCGGAGAGGAGCGTCCGACATGGCCGAGAAAACGAAACCGAATCTGCACTGACATTTTCTGACAGAATGGTTGACATTTGTTTCCTCTTCGCCTCTTAGAAGGGGAGGTGAAACTGACAGAGCCTTCGGGAGCCTTCGGGAGGCAAAAAAGAAATTAACAAACCCTCTGAGCAGCCTTCTCCCTGGCTCACGAGAAATTGACAAAGCCTTGCGATCTCTTTTAAAACTCAGCTTCCCGACTAACATTGTGACTCCCTTCATGTGCTTCTTCTCGTGTAATTCATCTCTTGTAGCTTGGCTCTCACTTTGATATTTACATATAAAAGTCCAATAAAATTTATAGGCAGAGAAGTTCTAAACAATGCATTGAAAATTAGGCACTGGAATAACCAAAATACATATTTTGCTTAGGCTATTGCTGTTATTAGACTGGTTTTGTTTTAAGAATATGCTTGAATGGTCATGGGTTGTGCTAATATACAGAAATACTTCTGTTATTTTATTTTGTTGACAACAGGAAACCTGATATTTGCCAGACCCAATCAATACACAGCTCACTGTGTTATCTTCTCTCTGTGTATTACATTTTAGATTACATATTTTAAGCTTGTAGTATGGCCCTCATTGGCCATATTAAAACACAGTACAACATATTCAGCCATTAAGTATTAGTGACAGATGTCAGAGACACACGACATCAGTTACTTTCTATCTGTTCAATGTGAATGTGGGTATGGAATTTCAGAAGCAGTGCCTCATAGCCATTCTTAAGTAGCTCAAGTGCTGGACTCGGAGGGAAGGCACACTCAGGAGCTGGCCTTTGGAATGGAAATGGTTACTTACAGCAGTGATTGGCTATATTTACAAAACAAAAAGGGTAGTCCATTAATTTGGGAATGGGCGGGCTTAAAACACCAAATGTATGTAGAGATAACTGCATGTCACCACAGATCACCTTAACAGTGATGTGTTGGGCTCATTTCAGCGAGTGAAGGGAAACTATGTTGGGGTGTGGCCAGTTTATTATAGTGTTATCCCAAACAATGGAACAGTGTATGGAACAGTGTATCCTGAATGCGAGGGGCAAATGAGTACCAGCGTTAATTAAGCTGCCAGAATCATTTACTCAGTCAGCAAGATCTCAAGATAAAGACAAATATGGAAAATTGTGAAAAGCTAGTGTTGTTTAGTTTTTGATAATTTTAAGTGTAAGCGGAGGGAGAATGTGGAGGAAAATGATAGCAATGTCACAAAATAGGTCTTGAAGTTCTTATAAAGATAATTTTGGCATCTTTCTTTAGACTCTTTATACTGAGCATAAACACTGAGTAATGCTTTAATAACAAAGATAACTCAGGGCCTAAGTACATAGCACATTTTTCCCTGGATATGGCCCCTGCAGAAATGATCTGGGAGTTCCATGCTGAAATGCTCTATTTAAACTTCCCCATTGGGGCAAATAAGCTCCTTCGGGCTATCTTAGGTCAGGAAAAAGCTCCTCTCCCTGCATACTGCAATCCTTGTTAGACCCCCTTTTTCCTTGTAAGCAATTTTTAAATAAATGTTTGGAGCTCCATCCAAAGAAATCCTAAGGATTGTGTTGTTAGGCCTCCAAGACTGCTTAAAACACAGTATTCCCCCCCCACCCCACACACAGGGATCTCTTCAGACTATGATGTTTATATAAGCCTCTTAACCTTCTTATAAGAATAACTCTATAGTATCTGAAGTGCACTTCATTGGTTCAAGCCACCACATGAAATTTTGGGGCTTTATAGCATGCAAGAAAATGTGATTGACGCTATTTCTCTCTTTGCTGACAGCAGATCACTTTATGGTAATCTTTGTGGGCTTTGCACAGAATCTGACTCCGAAGAGTCTGAAGAGTGACTACATTCCAACAGCAGCAGCTTCAGCACACCAGTCCCATGTGAAGACATCAACTTTCAGACGTGTGACATGTCTTTATTCCTCTTTGCCAGAACTGTATTTTCAATTTGTACATAGTTGTTTAGAACTACACTATTGTTGTAGCCATGAGGTATGACTTTTAACATTACCATCACTACTAAAGGAGACAAGACCCAATCTTAATGCTCATAAAATAAACATTGATTTACCTGCTTGGCTTTTGTTCTTGCACTTGTACCCTTGGCCTGTGCTGTATTTCCCTGAGCATTTGTACCCTACTAAAAAGTGTTTATTCTTGTCAAAACAAATGCTGTAAAAAATGTATACAATGCCTGAAGGCAGTGATGCAGTTTGCTTGCTTGATGACTTTTATAGATCTGAATCAGGAGAAAAGACTTCTTTTAAAGCTCTCTCACACACACTATTAGCAGTCGAACCTACCTTCATGTTAACAGGGAAGCTTATGAATATGGCTATATCATAAGCTCCTCTCCTCATGTGTTTTAAAAACACAGAAATGGTGCCTGGCAAGGCAGGAAATGGCTGCCAACTCCTAGCTGGGAGTTAGAAAATTACTGGCATGTGAGTCATCAAGCGAGACTAGCTTTCAGCCCCACACAACCCAAGATGTACATAGATCCTTAGACAATAAGGTCTTCCAGGAGTTCCTGAATTAATCACCTCCACATCCTGCCTATCTTCCCTTATCTGCTCTCCCATTCTGGGCTATGCAGGGATCTAATAAGCCTCACTTGTCCCAGCCACTGCAGGTCATCAAGCACCTTTTTACTTTCAGTCACACCCAGGAAGGCTTAATCAAACCTTTCCCAGTTTTATTGTCTTTCCGCTGGAGACAGCCATTATTGTTTTGGGGCAGAAGACACAATCCTGCCCTAGAGTACATTCCACAGTATACTCACCTCCACAGTTTTGTGTGTATTGTTTGAATCTGACACCCACCCTCAGACATGTGTCTGAGCCTCTCATTTCCTGCCATGAAGCACTGGTAACTCAAAGCTACTCTCTCATGACCACCCCTTGTCTTCTGGACTGGTAATTATCACCCAGCCCTGCTATTCTCTCCACTTTTCCTTTTTCTTCTAGTTAGCTCTGTGTGAGCTGTGTGTTTTGTGTGCAATTGGTCTTTATTATTTTATAAATAATTGTTTTTTGTTTGAACATCTGCTTGTTTATTAAAGAGTTCTCTAGAGGAACGATTCCAAATACACAGGTGAAAGATCTTGCTTGTTACCCCCTCTTGCTGCCCTTCCTTGTACACTAATTCCCTCAAACTTGCAAGAAGATCCCCATTCAGGTAACAACACACCCTTAGTCAGGACAGGAATACACATAAGTCTTTGCTGAAAAAATTCTCTCAAATCAACGTTAACTGGACCCACGTACACAGCAGATGATGTAGCTGAGGTATCTGGTGCACAGTCTGGTCCTCTATTTGGGTTGGTCTCTGAATCTTGGAGTTGTGAAAACCATCTTTTGTTAACTTGCTCTTCTCCATCCTAGGTGGTTAAATATGCCAGGAGAGGATGTGAGAGCCGCTGATTACGACTGGCAGTAGACTAAGCCAGGGTGTGTTTCCAGGGGCTTTGAAAGAGACAATTATTTTCCCTTTACTGAAGAACTTTTAAAAAATAAGAACTATGTAGAATGTTATATACTGCGGTGGTAGAAACTTCAGGATGACACACATCTGCCCTTGACCTCTTTCAGTCTGGCTGCAGGCCTGTGCATAATGCAAGGCACATTGACAGCTCCTGTCACTCTGATAGACGATCTCCACTAAATATGGATAAGAGATATACTTCTTTGTTGCTGCTTCTAAATTTGTCTGTGGCCTTCAACACAATCAATCATTTAACACTAATATTCCTCATGTGCGCTATTTCACATGTATCTTTAGATATGTGTGGATTCTCTAACTTGGGGTTAGGACAGTCACCCAGAACCAAATGGAGGGGTAGGGATCTCATTCCCTGGTGGGGGTGGGGGATCCCTTGCTTCCACCCTTCACTCCCAGCCACTATTTACCTGGCCAGTGGAGGGAAAGGTGTGGGAATGGGCCTCCCAGGCACACTCCCAGAGTGGTGTGATGAAATCATTTCACAGGAGTGGGGGCACATGCATGAAGAGCATGCTGGGAGCAGTGAAAAGGTAAGCACCGGGTCTCCCTTCCCACTGGGAGAGTAAGGGGACTTGACAACCCTGGGAGGGTTAAGCTCAGTCAGAGGAAAACTTCTTCCCACTTCTGCAGCCTGGCTAGTTTGACACATTCACACCAGTTAGGGGAAGTAGACCATGTGGCTTAGGGCTCTTTATCCAGATAGTGAGCAAGCACTATCAAAATGCTTCTATTAGGCTACCAGTGACCAAGAAACAATCAAATCCTCCCCCCGCCCCAAACAAGAATTAGAATGTATTTAGGGGAATATAGGGATATATTTAGGGGAATATAGGAATACATGATTTGTACGGGTACTTAGGCATAAGAACAGTGAAATTATTGTGTTCAGAAGGGTACGCATACAAAGAGTTACAGGAGAGGAGAGGAAAAGAGGAAGAGTCCAGTAGCACCTATAAGACTAACAAAAATTGTGGCAGGGTATGAGCTTTCGTGAGCCACAGCTCACGAAAAGAGAGAGGGAGAGGAGATGCAAGAAAGCCAAGCTGCTGGCTAAGTGAGAATTCTGTGCTGGGGAACAGCAACAACAAGGAGAGACATGGAGGCTTAAAGAAGAAAGGAGAGTTTGTAAGAGAGAAAAAATTAACAGAGGAGATTACCTGTCCTCAGTCTGCTGAGCTGGGTGGAGTACATTGCTCGTTTAAATGATCCAGAGATTTAGAGGACTTTAGGCAGAGCGTCCATAGGTCCCAGGTAATATAAGAAGATGAGGCACTCTCCTTTGTGGCAAGGAAATGTCTTGGAGTCCCAAAGAAAGAAAAGTAGCTTTGGTTGCCTCTGCACAAGCAGAAAGGAAGAAACCACTACCAAGCTTTGGTTGGTAGAATGCAACACTTATAGGAGATAGCACAAAAGAATATCAATAAAATAATTATAAAGTACAGGAGTTGGGGATGAGTCCAGGATGAGCCTCTATGAATTTCCTGGCTCTGACTGAGTTAAGGGTAGGGGGCTTTTCAGAATGGCGGCAGAACAGGATCACCTCCAGGCAGGGTAGACAAAAGGGCTGGCAGGATGGAGGCTTCACTCATGCCTGAGGCAGGCTGATAGGAGACATTTAGGCAAAGTCTGTAAAAGTCACCAGGTACATCTGGGGTTTGATAGGAATTAGATTTTGTATTCAGGAGGACTTGCATTTGCTGATGAAATTATATTGATAGACTGAGGTGGGTGCCCAGCCTTATGGGTTTGGGACTTGGAGGAACTTTTCCAGGAGTTTTGGTCCTGCCTCAAAGGGAAGTGCTGGGGGAGTGCTGTTCCATCCCTCGGCCTCTGGCTGCATCTTACTCCTGATGCTTTTTAACATCAGAGCTTCTGGGAGAGGTCATCTGGAGATCTGGTCTGAGTTGCCACCAACATGCAGACGACACCCAGCTCTACCTTGCATTTTCAGCAGATCCCAGAGAGGCTGTGAAAATGATGAACAGGAGCCTGGAGGCAGTTTTGGAATGGATGAGGGATAACAAGCTGAAACTTAATCCTGACAAAGCAGAGGTGCTTGTGTTTCTGGTAGGCGAAGGCCTGACCCAGGAATTGGGATATCTCCTATTCTGGTTGGGGTTGCAGTCTCCCTGAAGAAGTGGGTTCATATTGGGGGTACTGCTGGGCACAGACCTTCTGTTGACTATTTGGGTGCCAACCCAAGAAAGGGTCTTCTCAATTCTAGCACCAAAATGGTGGAACCCTTTCCCAGGGAGATTGGTCTGTCTTCTGCCAGCAGGTGAAGTCTTGTGTTTTGTTTGGCATTCCCTCACTAACTAACTGTTATTAGCCCTGCTCCCTGAGAAATATATTTTAAATGCTTCAGGGTTTTTTTTCAACCTTTTAATGTTTGTTGCCTGACAGCATCCCCAAGGCAGCATAAACATTTTTTAAATAAAATAAATATCATTCGCTCAACATGGGATTTTTGCATTCTGTTATTACTTTTATATCTTTCTGTCCCTAACCTCAGAACTTACTCAGTCCACTTTACAAATATGATGACACAACATCATGCCCAAAACAATCTATTAGTACACTAAGGAACAGGGATGCCTGTCCTCTGGAGAAAAAATTAAAAATGGCTGTTGGGAATATGGCATGACATCACCAGTCCTATCCAGGAACAGCCAATTTTTTTTTGTCTTTTTACCCAACAGTTTCCGAAGATTCCTAGAAAAGCATGACATCACTTAACAGGTTTTTCCAGAAGTTATATCACAACATTGCCAAAGGCTGTCCCCCTATGTCTCTGTCCCCCCTGGTTTCCAACTGGTTGCCAGGATGGGCCTGGTAACCCTATTAAGGTGTCACACAACTGAAACATTTGTTCTCTTAAAAGTGTAACACATTTAAGAGTACTGGTCAATCTGGCTTGAAAGATGTATCCCTCTCACAGTGTTGCAGAGGCTGCTGGGGCACAGCTGTAACTTCTTTTTTATTTGCAAATGGTGAAACGGTTGTGTCCTAGCATCCACTGTGCTATTTAAGGGCTTTGGGTAACCTCTCCTGGGTAGTGCAGAGGGAGCAGTTGGGGTGGCAAAATTTTCCAGGCCAATATGTGCCACAGTGCCTTTTCTCTTTTTTTCACCTTTGGAAGAAAAATGTCAAATGACAAATCAAATAATGTTACAGTGCCATGGTTACAGAAACACTGCTAATTAGTGCGTTGTAGGTTTTTTAGCTGTCAGGACACAGCACTTTGCAAGGTACAATAAGACACATTGCCTATTCAGAATGCAATTTAGGAAGAACTTTAGACAGTTTTGATTGAAAGAATATTACATCCAGTAGTACAAGGCAAGCTGGAAAAACCTTCTGCTCTGCTGGGTAATCGCATATGCAAAGCACGGGATGTGATGGTTATTGTTTGTCAACTAAATGTGAATTCTAGGATACATGTTGGAATATAAAAGTGCTTGCTATAAATCCTTATAATACAGAATCACAGATTGTGGTTTACAGCTCTATGGTGCACTGTCAGTTTTTAAAATGTTGTTACAATGACAAAGTATTTCTTCACAAAAAGGATTCTAGGTGTGCATGTGTGTGCGTGTGTGTGTATACAGTGCTTTTTTTCTAAAAAATGTTTAGGGGTACTCTCAGTTTGACTCAAGAAAATTGCCATTTTATAGTTCAAATAGGAAAACATAAATGCAGTTAATGGACAAAATTACCAAGAACATGCATTACCTCATATTACACAGCTCACAATAACTTCCAGATTGGCATGAGGTTGTGTTCACCGTGAAAAGAAATGACGACAGAAGACTGTTGGTGATGAGAATTATGGGTATCGATATTGCCAATCAAGCCCCTCTATAGTGACACGTGCGCACAACTAAAGAGTTTTGGTATAGACAAACTCTTTGCACTCTTTGCGCAAAACATACACAAATACATAAATTGGTTGCCGCCATCGAGGGTAGCAACAAGACTGACCAATCACCGTGCTAGATTCCAACTACCAGAGCCCCAAGTGGCTTAGAGAAGACTTGTTTGTATTTGTCTGCACCCTAATGATCACCGATTATGCCTGCGATCTTGGTGACGTTTTCGATGCTCAAATACATTCCATTTTTTGTAAGACGAACAGCGCTCCTAGTGAGTTTAAATATAACGAAACATCTTTGTTGCCAACATACGCTACATAAAACTTAACAAATCACTTAAATATCCATAATATGTTTGGAGTTGGTTTAGCGGGAATTCCAATATTTTAAATTTTTTACTTTCTCCTGTTAGATTCACAAAATGTTTAAAGTACACATACTACTGCATCCCCCCAGAAAAAAAGCACTGTATATATATGTGTGTGTGTGTTTTTCTGGGTCTTATTCACCTGATAAGTTTGTGTAGGTTGCTGTTTCTTTCAGTGGCTGCTGTCCCCCCTTCCCACCTCACCAGAACACATTTTTTAAGAAATACAAGGATTTTTGTTCTTGGCTCAAGCAGACAAGACACTGTGTAGTGGCAGTTTTAACACATGAATCTGAAAACAGTAATCTGTGAAAGACTTTTTTTTTTAGAATAAACAAAAATATTCAGAGACAGAGACATACAGAGAGATGCAAAGAGATTCACATACACAAAGTTTCTTAGCTGTGGACCCACAAAAACGCTATCAGCCTAGAAAGTTGGTGAGTTGTAAGTGCATACACTTTTTCAGCACACATGAAAATACCTTTACAGACTAAATAATTTTGATGGAAGGGCAGTGATAAATCACATGATTTTTCTTGAGCTCAGATCACAACTGCAAGTTCACTTGTTTATCTAACCACACTGCCTGTTTGATTAGAAGCTCTGCATCTCTTGTTTAGGATAGGACATGAAATTTGTAATCACTGGTGTCATATGTAACAAGCGTTTTATAGGACAAAGAACATGTTACCAAGAAAAAGAAATCCCCAGTTACCCCACCCCCCTCAAAATCATAAACACGGGGATTTGGATTGGGACTGTTGCACAAGGGGAGGGGAGAAGTTGAGCCTTCCCCAGTGGAATTTGCCCCAATCTGAAACATTCTCAGTAAGTCACTGGGGATAGCAACATCATTCCTGAGTGGGGCAAATAAGGCCTTCTGGTAAGGAGTAAAATGGTAAGGAGTAAAATAAAATCAGAGGGAGCTGGAGAAACTAGACTTCTGAAGCCTCAAAGAAGTTAGCGAATTCTGGAAGGTGGGATCTGTAGATGTGGGGGAGAATTTCCAAATCATTCCACCTGCAATTCTTTGTAGACCTCACCTTGTAATAACAAATGTATAGAAACCAATTACATTTGAGTACTGGATGCTGAGTCCAAAGTACATGTGCCGATTGCACATATACTCTGCGATGTGTGTACACACTAAGGCCATTTTCATACTTCCTTATTGTAGCGTCATGCTAGCACCAGCCTTTCGTTTTATGCGGGTTTTTTCAACACTTCTTCGTGATTGTCTCATGTATGTGCCACAAAATCTGAATCGATGTTCCGCTGTAACTTCCTCCACTTTTTCCTACTTGTAATGTTTTTTTCCCACCTTTTGCCCTGTGTATGAGAACACAAGAACTGTGGTTTTCCCCTGTATCATGAAAAAAGAGTGTTCTGGCCACAGATGGTGTGAGTCTGTCTCTCACGTTCAACTGTCTCCAGTAGGCACAGATGACAGCTGTTGATTGCCACCCTCTTCTCCACACTGCTCATTCATTTTTCGAACTTGTTAACTGAGATTAAAGAGGTTTAACAATAAGACTGAAATTTTTGAGAAATTATCTACTCTTTTCTGCCCACTCAAACTATCTTGATTTGGTCCTGGACAAATGGCAACTGTTGTGTGGCTGTACTGGTCCTAGACCTTTGGACACATTCTGTGGTTGTCAGTAGATGTTTTGCAAGGTTGGGAGGAGAGTGCTTTTAATCCTAATTACAGCCACCCACAGTTTCAGCTCTCTCAAAATTGCAAACCACCTTTTACTGTGGGAAAGTTAAAATGTGATATGACTTCGCATCACCCGTCGCTCCATGCTGGCAATGGTGGCGCAGACATCGTCCAGGGTGGTGGCTGATTTTCTCTGTCCAGGGTCTCCACTGCTGGTGGAAGGGGTGGCTTCCTGGACACCAATATCCCCAGGAGTGGCACTTTCATCAGCTGTGGACCCAGAAATATTATTGTTAAAACTGGCTTGTAAAGACAACTTTATTTTGCCACACATCAAAAAGAATGGGGTATTTATTCCTTGAGGACACCACACAAGAACAGCAGGTATCAAAAGTGGAGTCTCCCCAACCCATGGCGTAAAACCTTGGGTCTCAGAGTGGGGTCAATTGTCAGCTCAATTGTTATAGTGGTTTGTGAACCACTGTTTGTGACTTGGTGACACGGTTATTCAATAGGCAGCTTTCCTCCTGTTTATCGCCCTTCATGACAGCAGTGATGCACTTTTCTGTTTGTGATGTTTAATAAAAACAGTTTACATTTGAAAAACCAGCATGGTCCTGTGCTTGTGGGGCAATGAATGGAGTGTGGTTTGGAAAACACATCAGAGCAGTGTGGGTGAGGGGCTTAGATGGTTTTGATCGGAAAATTGATCATTTGGTGTTCATGACATGGATTTTTTTTCACTATACACTGTGATGGAAAAAGCAGGGGATGTCACTTTCAAGGTGAGATCCATACCAGCCCCAGCCAGGGATGCCCCTGGCTCCTCCAGCTCCTTTCATGAGGGATCGTCACCCTCCTCCTACAGCTGCTCTTCCTCAGCTGCTGGCCGCTGCTCTTCTTTCCTTCCCTCCACTGCCCTCTCTCTTCCATGCAGGACAGCTGTCAAGAAAAAGTATTATTTTACTTCTAACTGATATAGGACAATTAACTTATCACTCTTTAAGGAGTGCAGCAAAGTATTGTGGCTTTCCACTTTGTGGCTTTCAATGCCCTCGAGGCATGTCCTGCCATGCCTCGAGGGCATTGAAAAATGAGGCCTTGACCCGTCTAAACTTTGAGCAGCATTGCTCCAAGGTCCTGGGGAATCCATGCTGGGTCAACTTCAGGACCACCTCTCCCCATATGTTCCCTGGAGGTCGCTTCGATCACCTAATAAGCAGTTGCTGATGGTCCTTGGCCCCAGGGAGGTCCATCTGGCCTCTACCAGAGCCAGGACCTTTTCAGTCCTGGCTCCAACCTGGTGGAACTCTCTGTCTGAGGAGACTAGGGCTCAGCGGGATTTGTTATCTTTCCGCTGGGCCTGCAAGATGGAGATGTTCCGTTGGGCATTTGGTGGGGGCTAGGCTGTCCTCTTGCCGGCCATACCACTGAAGACCATCCACCACCCATGCAGGAGCTCATAAAGTGTGACACATACTTATATCCACTATCTGAGAAATGGAGTCCCATTGCAACTGGATGAGCGAGCCACTCAACATAACATAACTTTTCCTAGAGAGCAGTCATCCTCGTCAGATGCAATGATGCCTCTGAAAAGGAGAACTGATGCTCCAGAATTATTGTTCTGTAATGATTTCTTATAATCCTTTTAGATGCTACCAGTTTCTTAATAAAGTTTTTTGGAACTGCATACTAAGGTACGGGACAAACTATTTAGGAGTCTAAAGTAAAGATTGCCATCACCCATCTTTGCTTACTCCTGCAAAGATTTAAGACCTTCTTGGTCAATCAGAGCTTGCACGCTTCCCAAGATTTATGATCTTACCAATTCCTCAGTAACCAGCACTTGGACTTTTGCTTTGTAGTGGGATGCTCACCTGCGAAGCATCCACAATGAGGCCAACACGTGCAGTAGTTTAGCACGCATGTCATGGAAAGTGTTTTCTGCCAGACACCTGTCCGTTAGCATCAGCGTTTGGCAGCTGTTCCTCCCTATCATAAAACCCCACCTCATCCCATGGTGGGTGGATACCAGTGTTGCGATGAAGCATTCTAAAACCAATGTACCTCATTCAAGAAAATGGGGGAGAAATAACATAACAAAACCAACATTTTACTGAACAACATCACACTATTTAGACTGAGAACATATTTACAGTTTAGAATTTGTCAACTATCAACCGGAAATATAAGGTGAGGAGAAGAACCCACCAAGATGGACAACAAATAAGTAGTCATCATCTGGCATTTGCATACATAAATCTGGCGAAAGTGTCTCTAACAATCTTCCCTATCTCCAGGTGAGATCTGTCCTGTTCTAAGACAGCCTCCTCCTCATGCGGCACTAAGACAGGGGTGGGATCTCTCCGGTCACAAAGGTAATCGTATCCCTGCTTTTCACAAATATTGTGCAATATGACACAGACTGTCACCACAGCCACCACGTTCTCCTCCCTGCAGTTTAAACAGGTGGCAAGACACTGCCATTTTGATTTCAGGCATCCAAAACTGCTCTCAACTACATTTCTAGAGCAACACAGTGCACGGTCGAAATGCTTATGAGCATCTGTCTCAGCATAAGTTCCGTAAGGCTTCATCAGCCACCTGCAAATAGGATATGCGCCATCCAAGATGATGAGCAGAGGTACTGTCACATCTTCCAAATGCAGGCTCAGATTCCCAGGAATAAATGTTCCCACGTCCATTGATGCGCAAATCGCAGAATTCCTAAAGACAAAGGCATCGTGGTTTTTCCCACTCCATCCTATTTCAGTGTCAATGAAACACCCTTGATAGTCAACAGTTCCTCATCTCCTCCTCCTATACAGGAGTATAGATGAGAATTTCTTTCTATTACCATACTGCACAGGGCTGCCTCCGGGAGCACATATTGGGATATGGGTCCCATCTATGGCCCCCACACAGTCGGGGAACCTGAGCGCCACAAATCCATCCATCACCTACGTGAAAAAAAAGGAGCACTGTCAGTTAAAGCCAATAACTCAGAAGCGTGCCTTATGTCCATTCTTATGTCTATACATAATACTATACTTATGTCTAAACACTGGTATATCGCTATACCAAAAGCTTTAAAATAATTTTTTTTAAAAACTCACCGAACCAACCCCACCAATCTTGGAGAGCAGCTCAGACTTAAGTGCGTAGCACATCTCCAAAACAGCGGTACCAACGGTGGAAAGTCCAATCCCAAATTGATTTTTGGCCTGCCTGTAGCAGCTGCCGATGGCCAGGCACCAGATTGCCACAGTGACCATTTTCTCAACAGTGACCAGATCCTGGAATGAAGTTTTCTGATGTTCCAGATGCAGTCTCAGAATACGGACGATGTCTTCAAAAGTTTCACAGGTCATCCTGAAGCACTCTATCCATTCTTCGTCATCCCAGGTGCCAAGGAAAATTCTATCCCACCAATCCTGGCTTTTCAGGGTGACCCAGCACTTCCTTGGAACATGTTCTTCTTCCAGAGTGAACCACTTATCTCGCAGACATTGGCACCTTTGGATCACAAGCATTTGTCGTTGCTTCTGCCTGCGAGACAGTGCATCTCTGAGGCAGACATAGTGTTTGTGCCTCCGCATGATGCGTCTTAGGTATGCCAAATGCAGACGCATGGTCATCTGAATTATGCTCAACACTAATCTTGCCACCACAAGGAAAAGAGCTGCATGTGGTGCCATGGCCAAGCCTCCACAGACACTAGGATCCTCCACAACAACACGATTTCGCAAAGCGGCAAAACACCACCGAACAGTTCAAATTTGCCCACCTCAAGAAAAAAACGAATGGAATGTATAGGAAATTGGCGGGCAAGCCAGCAACCAATCCTGTGAGTGCAGGGTAGAGTCTAGATCGGGTTTGCAGATAAATCAGTATAGTGCTGTTCTCCATCATGGAGACAAAAAAATTGTGGGCATGTACAGGATCGCGTCATTGATGACACTCCAGACCCTTCAAGAGAAAGTTGCGCTTTTTCGAGACGCGTGAGAACACTAGATGGCGGGAGACAGTCACGTTTTTCAGGGTAATATGGACAGAATGTGGAAAATGTGGCATTCGGAAAGGCGGGATCAAAGTGGAAAGCTAAGGTAGTGTGAAAATGGCCTGAATCAATTATGTTAGAAAGAATTCCAGTACACAAACACATACAGGAAAAACAGACATTTTTACTATTGTCACAATAGCATCTTGAGTCTAACAATCTCATGCAAGTTACAAGTTCTCCTCAATTCTTCCATGTGCAGTGCTTGATTTAGATTGTGACTGCAGCATGCACTAAAAAGGGGTTTCAGCTCTTTGCTCTGCGCTATTTTTCTGACCTAAAACAGTCCATGGAGGTACTATTTGGCCTGTTGGGAAAACCCACAAGTGTACACATGGCTTTTCCCAATGAGCAAAATAGTGATCCCCAGGACTGTTGCTGGTTGTGAATATGACACAGAGGGGAAGGCTTAATCTCCTTCTCCATGCATTCCACAGCTGCAGTCCAAACTGGGAATTGCGCATACAGGAACTAAGAAGAGCCTGCAATTCATGTCTGTTTCACCACAAAACATAGGGTAGGAACCTGGGGCCCAACCTGTGTTCTCTGTAATGTGTGAATTAGCACTGAAGTGATTTGCCTTGTATAACGTCCATTGCATACAAAATAGCACACAGGGCAGTGTCTCCTCCTGTTGTGTGTTTTGGTTGCAATCCAAACCTTACTTACTTGGGAATAAACCAGACTGAATTAAATGGGACATAGCTCTGAGTGTATGTGCTTAGGATTACCATGTTTGCCTGTGGATACATGCATATCATATCAGCTAAAAGTAGCACATACATTTCAATTGCTTATTAAATAAAGGCATAGCTTAACATAAGGTGGGTATGGAGCACTGGACCCAAGCACAAAATTGTAGTGTGAGAAGTACATCTCAGATGATCCAATCTTCTGTGCTCTGGGAAGCTATTTTTTTCCTGACTAGGTGTCCTTTTGATCTTAGATAAAGGTGAGCTATTTTATCTTCTCCATGCTTATTTATTTAAACCTGAACTTGGGCATTTGGCATAATAAGAAGAAATGTGAGCTGGGGCTGACAGCAGCTTCCACAAGAGTCAATCTGATGAGCGAAGTAAAAGCAATATCCTTTCTGAGGTGAGTCAATCTTTCTAGAAAATTGCTCAGAATTTTTTTTTAAAGTGATGGGCATCTTGCACTTTCAGCAAAACCAAAACTACCCTAATTTTAACTGCTTGAAAGTCCTGGCAGTGATTGCATTGAACAGCATTTGATGAAAGATAAAAATAATTCAAGCAGGTCTGAAATATTTCTCTGCCAGGGCCATGGCTGTAGAACTACAGCTATTCAGTAGTCAATATTATATTAATATGGTGAATACATATAGCAAGTCTCCTGAAATTACTGGTTATGTCTAGATTCAGCGCTGTTGGCTCTCCCTCCCTGCCCACTTCTTAAAAAAGTAAAGTTTTAACAGTTCACTAATACTGGGCTGTGTTATCATATTGTGTAAAAATGCAGTTCATTTTTTCAGTGGCTTAGCTGCTAATTTGGGGAAGGCAATGGCAAACCACCCTGTAAAAAATCTGCCAAGCAAACATTGTGATGCGACGTCCCCCCATGGGTCAGTAATGACTCAGTGCTTGCACAGGGGACTACCTTTACCTTTACCTAGCTGCTAATTAATAAGAGAGAGCCATCAGAATTTTGTTAAAAACAAAGACAGACATCCTATCATATTTGACCTACAAATAATGTACAGCTCATCTATAAAACATATTTAATTTGCATAACTAGTTTTGTGAGGCTTCTCCCTCACTAGCGCCCTCAGCTAGCACACTGCCATCCTGCTGGTTGCCATCAGTGGGTGTCCTCAGGCCTCAGACCAGGCAGGGGAGGAGTTTGCTCCATTTTGTCCCTTCTCCTGACTGGAGGGTTGACAGGTGGGGTCCAAAATAATATTTGACCCCTTGGGGGGTGGGCGGGACTTACAGGTTTAAAGCAAGCATATACTCCTGCCCTGGCAAGATGAGTCTCTATCAAAGGTGATGTTATTGTGCTGACCTCACTTCTGGGTGCTCAGGTTGGGCTCCAGGTTCCTACCCTATGTTTTGTGGTGTAACAGACATGAATTGCAGGCTCTTCTTAGTTCCTGTATGTGCAAAAAACCATCCTCTCTAGACCTGGTGCTGGAATCTCCCTCTGAAAAATACCCCTCATCTCTGACATATTCTGCCTTGCAGAATAAAATCCAGGGGGCCTCTGAAGACCAGCAGGAATTGCCAATGGAAATGTATTTTTAAAAGAATAATTCAGTTTTAAAAAGTCCATTAAAAGTGCAACAAATTCATCTCTAGTTCTATACATAAATAATATAAACATTATTGAACTCAATTTTCCATGCTAGTCAAAATAACATTCCATTTACATAACTTATCCAGCTTTTTAATAACCAAAAGTACAGGTTATTTTACTCAGCTGTACACATTCTTTTAATTTCTCCAGCTACTCCTCTTTATTTGGAGTCATGTTTCTTTTCCAGTAACCTGCACAAACGAATCCTGAAGAAGTTAATGTATTTAAAACAAATTGTTGAGTGTCTTTAGAAAGGACATTTACAAAATTCAACACAAGATTTTTATTAACAACAACATTCTATTTATATACTGACCTTCAGGACATCTTAACATCCACTCAGAGTGGTTTACACAGTGTGTCATTATTATCCTCACGACAATCACCCTGTGAGGTGGGTGGGGCTGAGAGAGTTCCGAGAAGCTGTAACTGACTCAAGGTCACCCAACTGGCTTCATGTGGAAGAATGGGGAATCAAACCTGGTTCTCCAGATTAGAGTGTTGCCACTAGAGAGGGGCATGAACCACAAAAAAACTGAACTATAAGGTTCGTGGTTTGTGGATTTTCACGAACCAGGAAGCACGAACTGGCACAAACTGGGGCAAGTTCATGAACCAGTTCGTGGTTTGTGGGGTTTAAATGCCCCTTTCTGGCTGCTTAGCAGCAGCAGGAAAAGGAGCATTTGATAGTTTAAAGGGCCCTTTCCTTCCTTGCAAGGGGCAGATCCCTTTAAACTATCAGCTGGCAGGTGGGGGGGGAATCCCCCCCACTGCCTGCCAGTTGATAGTTTAAAGGGACCTGCCACTTACAAACAGCAGGGCCCTTTAAACGGCCCAAACCACACCCCCAGCCCCAGCCCCACACTTACCTTGCCCAGCCGCCCTGCGGGCCCGCGGCGTCCTCCCCCTCCTCCTGTGAGGGGCGGGAAGGCCATTTTTGGCCTCTTTCACCATCATGCGGGCCCGCAGGGTGGTGGAGGAGGCCAAAAACGGCCATCCTGCCCCTCAAATGACCGCCACAGCCATTTTAAAAACCATTTTTAAAATGTTTAAAAGTAGCAGGGTGCTTTAAACGGCTCAAACCCCAGCCCCAGCCCCACACTTACCTTGCCCAGCCACCCTGTGGGCCCTCAGCAGCCTATGATTGAAGTCTGCACATTCCCCCTTCCAAATATTTCCAAAGCCAATAGGTTGGGACGGGTCTCCCCTTATGAAGACCCAATTGTCAGAGAGACAATGCCATTGCCTGGATAGCAATGGTAAAAGAAAGATGCACTCATGCACATTGTGCAAATTCCCTCTTCCTACCAACAAAGTTAATTAATAACATAAAGGCTCTCTCCCCTTGGGATCTGATTGGTGAATGCTATTAAGAAAAACAAGATGTGGGCCCAGTGCCTGGCTGCTGCTACCACCACTGTGAGGTAAGACGTGAACTGAAACAAAACACACACACTTTTTGGTGGGAGGGTGTCCTTACAATTTGGTTTCCCAGATTTGGTTCACCATTCTGGAAGCTGTTTTAACAAAACTAAACAGCAATTTCCGGGCATATTTATGGCTCATTTTTTCCATGTTGCAAACTCCTATTTTTTATTCCTTACGAAATAGTTCTAGAGAACATCTTCCAACATTTTCTGGCTTTACTACATTTCCGCCACGTATGTATAGAGGCAGTGTCAGCAACTCTACAAATCTAACAATCACCTTTAACCCCTTGTTGATTTTGGCTAATTTGTGAGAGGTTGGCTGCCATTGATCAAATATTTTTATCATGTTCTCTTTAGCAGTAATTTATTTAAAATGTCAAGCCTCTTTTTAATGCTGACACCCCAAACTCAGGTTCAATTACAGATTCCAGTCTATAACTTTACTATTTTTATTCTTGATTGCCATCTAAGTGTAACAAAAGATTACTTTTCTTAGAAAATAGATTCTCCAGCTATTACTAATTTTTCCACTGGAAATATACGTAACTACTTCCAATGAATCAGTGAGTATTGTTTTCTCATCAATGTATCCTTTCACAGCAGATTTGTACCCACCTCAGAAGCAATAACAAGTCTATGTATACCCAACTGGATAGTGGGCCCGCAGACTGAGACAGGCCTAGGCGGGAGGACATGCTCTCACTTACTTACTAAACAACTTCTAAGGAGCACCCAACCACAGAACACCTGACATGGCTGCTCTCCTTTACTTATTTTTTATTACTTGCCTTTTGGTTCTCCTCAAGTGTCCATATAGTCTTTTCAATACCACACATGCAAGAGATGTCCCCATCTTGAACTAAGCAGATTACCTGAAAGGTCTGTTGCTCATTACTCACCTCAACAGTCTTCGTGAGAAGGAAATCTCTATTACTGTGCCACACCGGGCTGAAGATCTGAATATTACTTGCAGTTTAGTGCCTGGAAAAACCAAAACCAGATTCCAACAGCTCCTGTGAAATGGAAAAGGGAGACAGACAGGATTCTTAGGGGAAAATGTGATTAACATCAGGGTGATGCGGCTGGATTAGGACACTGATCAGTTGAAGAAAGAGACTTAGTCTCTTTCTTCAACCAGCAGCTACAGGGGCAGTGTTACATTATTACTGTGAAGTTCTTGGAGTACAGGCTTTATTCTTCCTGCCTCCTCTTCTTCCATCTACAATTATTATCAGTCACACTCACAGAGGATAGGTTTAGCTCTGTAGAGACTGCCTTCCCTGATTTTCAGTATAGTATACCTTCACACCAAGCTTTGGGACAGCTTCCAGGGATGCTTGTTGTCATAGCTTCCCGTCTTCCTTTTCCAGTTGGCTCCCTTCTTTCTTGCAGAAACCTACAGATGTACAAGTCATGTTATCAGCATTATTTGTATGAACTCCTTGATTAGGATCCCACAGTTCTCCTTGGGGTGAGGAGAGGATAGATTTCCTATCTCCTGTGTGTTTCCATATATAGGCTTCCTGCATGGAACATTCCCCTGCCACAAGAGAGTCTCTTACAACAGGAGAAGGCCCACACATGGGTGAAAAACACTAGCATTAGTGGAATGGATCTGCCGGATCTAACCCATTGTTTTTTATACTGCTACAATTGTTTCTCTGATGTTGCTGCCCAGACATCAGAGGATCCCAACAAGTTGCACAGGTTTCGGTCTGGATTAATGCTAGCCATCTTAGCTGGACTATAGGATAATTCAGATATTCTCATTAAAAAATATGCTATGTCTGCAAAGGAAAACAAAATATCAGTCACAGTATACATAACAAAACCAAGTCACACCAAGGTACAATCATCCTTTGAAAATATCTAACTTCTGGACTCTGTGGAAAACCCACAGGAAATGGTTCCCTCAGCTGTGTCAAAAGGATCATCATTAGAGCCAAAATGGATGAGGAAGGAAGCAGTTCCTAGCAGCAATCATTACTGGTGTCAAGCTGGAAACTATGCCTTTCCTATCTTCTTGTAAAGGTGAGCCACCTGTTAGAATGAGGAGGGCTTGTTTCCTTCTTGAAGATGGAGAAGTTCAGATATAGGGAGAGATGGTAACACTTTCCTCTATTTTAGATAAGGCCTTGGATCTGCCAGAGAATTTCTGCACAAAAAGGGGGGCAACTTTTACCCATTCTTCCCATCCATGGCAGATCTCCAATTCAGCCCTCATGCTTTTTATATGTAAGGCTGCCAAACTCCATGCAGTGGCTGGCGATCTCCTGGAATTACAACTGATCTGAAGGTAATAAGAGAACAGTTGCCCTGGAGAAAATGGCTGCCTTGGAAGGAAGACTCTATGGCATTATAGCCAGATTAGGTTCCTCCCCTCCCTATACCCCACCATCCCCAGGCTCCACCCCCAAGTCATCCAGACTTTCCATAGTTGGAGCTGGCAAACCTATTTTGTGTGTGTCCATCCGTCTCCCCACAGCCTAAAAATGCCTTCCGTGAGTATTGCACTATTTTTAGACCGTGGGGAAATGGTTTACTGCTGTTCCTGGAGGTCCCATCTCTCCCAGATGCAGTTTGGACTGCAGCAGGAGGGAGAAGGAGGGAAGTCACACCCTGTCCTTCCATTGGATCAAGTAGATCCAAACCAAGGGCGGCAAGTTAGTCTCATGAAAATTTTAGCTGCTCACAATACCTCAGCCTTTGACATGTGCAGACTTGTTTTTGTATGGCTGCTCACACAGTGAGGTAACACTAAAATACTGAGTGAACAACACCCCAGTGACAACCCTCCCCACTTTCTCAGCATTTGATTTGGTTCAGCATGAAAGTCACAGGGAGTCAGATCATTAATTAGCTACTTGAGTTGTATCTAACTGATCTGAGCATTTCTTCCCCCGCCAGTCTCCTGAATATGTTTCTCAGCCATTGATTTTCATTTCCATTAAAAGACATAAAATGTTCCGCAGAGGCTAGGATTTAATCTCCTCCAGTACCTCAGCTGGATCTGAGTTTTTGAAAATGGCTTTGAACATACATACTAGTAATTAACATGCATAAAAGGTTTCATCTAGCCTTAAATAGCACTGCAACCTTCCAGGCATGTTTTGATTTCTGGCAAAGGTCAAATTAAAGGTTATCTTAACTATTTTAAGTTGCATAACCACCAGAAGTCAGCTAGAGTAGAAACAGAGCAGTTTTACATAATAATCAACATAATGGCTGGTAAGGAATATGGATTTTTTTCTAGAAATATTGTAGGCCTAAGAAAGTAGCATTTATAATACATGGAATGAAAAACGGTTTAGAGAAACCAGCATTCACTTTTATAAATAACTGTACTAATTTTTGCACTTATGGCTTTATAAGTAGCCTGGAAACAGCCAACCTGGCCCTATCTTTTGAGGAGAATGACAAAACTTTATCAAGTGATCTTGCTTTTGACAGCTTACTTTTTTCTACTGGACTCTAACCATAGAACCAAGTGGTTAAAAACTTCCACATGGTTTTCCTTTTAGGTAGTATGTCCTTTTGATATAAGTGTTAAATTATAAGTAGCTTTAAATTTAAATAAATGTTAAGATATAAAATTAAGTATAATTTGTGTTAAGATAAAAGACTAACAGTGCAGTCCTATGGACAGTTACTCCAGTCTAAGCCCTCTGAAGTCAATGGGCTTAGACTGGAGTAACTCTCCATAGGATTGCACTGTAACAGTGCAATCATAAGAAGAGTTATTGCAATCTAAGCCCCCTGAAATTTTTGACCCAAGGATTGTTAATTAGAATTTTTCTAGTATTGTTAATGGTTATCTGAGTAGGCTCTAGGCTAAAGATTGAACTCTTAATTACAAAATAAATATTGTTGATTGATTTTTTCAGTGTCTAATTTAAACAATATAATAAGAGATGGTTCCTGTATGACCTTTTCACATGTTCATCTTTCAAAGTTATATATGTTATCAAGTGTCAGCAATGCCCCTCCACTCTCTACATTGGACAAACAGGTCAGTCCCTACGCAAAAGAATAAATTGTCATAAATCTGACATTAAAGATCACAACACTCAAAAATCAATGGGAGAACATTTTAATCTTCCAGGACATTCCATTGCTGACCCCAAAGTGGCTGTCTTCAAAGAAAGAAGCTTCATGGGCAAATTAGAACGTGAGATTGCTGAACTTGGATTCATTTGCAAATTCAGAACAATGGACTGCTGAACAGAGATACAGGATTCTTATTTCTCTACAGATGTTAATTTCCATTCTAGTCAAGCTGCATTGTACCTTTACAACTTTTTTGCTTCACTCCACCTACCTCCTGACTGGGATATAAAGGCTCAAGGATCTCCACTCCTCCTCCTTTCTGAAGAAGGGAGCTTTGATTCTAAAAAGTTTGTACCCTTAAAATCTTTTTGGTCTCTATTGTGCCACTGTACTCAAATCCATCAGGGGGAAGGAGCTCCCATGCTTGACTTCTAGTTGAAGGCTGCCATTGCCATGTGAAGCAGGCAAAGGCCTGGCTGCCTGAACAATTCTAAGGTGAGTCTAAGGTGATAGGAAGATTGTAGAATGATGTAACTTCTACGCTTAAAGAGCCTACTTTAGAACAAGACGAGCAAGGGAATGTACGGAATGAGGGGCAGAGAAGCTGCATGTTTAGCCTTTCTTTTCTACTCTGCTGAATCTGTTGCTGTGCTAAAATGTGGATATTTTACATTAATAAATACTTTACTGTTTAGAATGCTGGTAGTTGTTCTCCATTCTACATAGACCTTCACTCTTTGAATGTGCTCTTTTAAACAGGCATCAGGGAAGGGAGGTAGTCAGTTGTTAAATCACTAATTCCTGGAGAGTGCACCGATTTGGTAAGCTGTCATCGTGGTAACTGGTCACTGGGTAGCAGGAAACACAGGCAGTAGGCAAAACCTTAGAATGGTAATGCAGGAAGGAAAGCTGGGAACACTGGCCCTCTCAGCAGGTAATTCCTAAAGCAGACAGCTGATGGCAGTGGAATTGAAAGAGGGATAGAAAAACCCAACAAGGGTCAGGCAGGCTAGGAGAGCATCATTTCCCTGAGTGGACACTTGGATGGCCGCTGGTCCTCAGACAACCTGAAGAGCCAGGCGGAGCAGTGCCTGTGGGTGAGCAAGACTGTTCTGCCACAAATATGTTTGTTCAAATCATTCTCTTAGAGGGTTCTTATACATGAATACACTTGAGGGATTTCCCAACAGACTCCCTCACCTTGACTATTTCAGGTCAGAAAAATGTTACAGGGCCTCTTTTCCATGTGTGCCACTGTTGCAATCCAAATTCTACACCTCATGTACAGGAATTGAAGAGAACCCACAAGTCACATCAAATGACCCAACCTGTCATTTTCATAATGTGTGAATCTGTGTAAGTTTTTCTATCAGTGCATCTGTGATATTCAATCAAAAACAATGTTTTCACAAGTACATTTTAATAGAACCCAGTATTGCAAGTTAGTACTCAATAATCTGAAATATAGTTACTTTTTCATTGTTAAAAGCTATGAAATCAAAAGGATTTCCTATTCCAGTAGGGAAAAATACTAAGAAACAAAATGGATAAATCAATTTTGTGAACATTATTAACCAATGTTAATAACATTTGTACAGAGGCTTTGTGCATAATCTACTTCTAACAGTCATTTCAAAGCAGAAATAACTTAGAGAGCAGTTTTAGAGAGAAAAATAATAAAAGTAATTATTGATCTAATAAAACCAAGAAGTGCTTCAGTAATGTCATTTACTATTGATCAATGAGTATGGAACAAAGAAAGAAACAATATAAATAATGGGCATATCTCCAAGGCCAGGGGTCAAAGTACATATTCAGTACTACCAACATAACATGAAATGCAATACATGACTTACACAGGGTTAGACATTGTTGAAAGTGTACTGAGGCACCATAGCCTCTGGGGGCCTGCTACTATGCAAGAGCACCATACTTCCCTCTGTGTCTGGGACCCCCGGAAGGATTGCGCATGCCCATCATTCTCCCTCCCTTTGCATAACTCCTGAGCAATACTAGTATTCATGTCCGCTCCTGCTTACACTGCCAGGTCTTCTACGTGCAAACAAAGAACAAGAGTCTGTGAATAAGCATTGTTACCAGGGCTGGTGCCAGAGTTTCTGGTGCCTTCAGGGCTGTTGCTGCATGCATACATGTGAGCCCAGACTGCATAATGATGTCACTGCATGTGACGTCATCACGCAGCATGCCGCTGTAAGCCGGCCCCATCGGTGCAGCAGGCACTGAGACCAGGAGGAGGACTCTTCAGTTGTTGGAGAGGGGCACCTGGCATGCTTTCTTTTGTTTGGAAGAAAGGAAACGGAGCTTGCCAATTTGATTGTTGTGGGTTTTCCGGGCTGTATTGCCGTGGTCTTGGCATTGTAGTTCCTGACGTTTCGCCAGCAGCTGTGGCTGGCATCTTCAGAGGTGTAGCACCAATAGACAGAGATCTCTCAGTGTCACAGTGTGGAAAGGATGTAGGTCATTTGTATCTACTCAGGAGGGGTGGGGTTGAGCTGAGTCATCCTGTAAGAGTTTCCCAGGGTGTGGAATGCTAATGGCGGGAGGCTTCACTGTATCCTGAGGAGGTTCTTTTGCATATGGATTGGTACTTGATATGCTAATCTTCTCTGCAGGGCTACTGTCGGGGATAGAATGTTTTGTTAGTCTGGTGTTTTTCAGAACTGGAAACCATGCTCTGTTCATTCTTAAGGTTTCTTCTTTCCTGTTGAAGTTTTGCTTATGCTTGTGAATTTCAATGGCTTACCTGTGCAGTCTGACAAAGTAGTTGGAAGTGTTGTCCAGTATTTTGGTGTCCTGGAATAAGATACTGTGCCCTGTTTGCGCTAGGCTATGTTCAGCCACTGCTGATTTTTCAGGTTGTCCAAGTCTGCAGTGTCTTTCATGTTCTTTTATTCTTGTCTGGATGCTACACTTTGTGGTCCCGATGTAAACTTGTCCACAGCTGCAGGGTATACGGTATACTCCTGCAGAGGTGAGGGGGTCTCTACTGTCTTTTGCTGATCGTAGCATCTGTTCTGTTTTTCGGGTGGGTCTGAACACTGCTTGAAGGTTATGCTTTTTCATAAGCTTTCCCATCTGATCAGTAATTCCTTTGATATATGGCAAAAACACTTTTCCTGTAGGAGACTGTTTTTCCTTGGTTGTTTGATTCATCCTGGGTTTGATTGCTCTTCGGATTTCATTTCTGGAGTAGCCATTTGCCTGAAGTGCGTGGTTTAGATGATTAATTTCCTCATTGAGAACGTGCGGCTCAGCACGATCCACTAATGTTTTCATTATGCCTCTTTTCTTTCGGGGGTGGTGATTGGAGTTTTTGTGTAAGTACCGATCAGTGTGAGTTGGTTTCCTGTAGACCTTGTGACCTAACTGAAAGTTTGCTTTGCGGATGACCAAGGTATCCAGGAATGGGAGTTTTCCCTCGATTTCTTTCTCCATTGTGAATTGTATGTTCATGTGGATGTTGTTGAGATGATTCAAAAACCCCATCAATTCCTCCTCCCCATGGCTCCAAATGATAAATGTATCATCCACAAACCGGAACCATACACTAGGTTTATGGGGTGCTGATTCTAGAGCTGTTTTTTCAAAATGTTCCATGTAGAAGTTTGCTATAACTGGGCTGAGTGGGCTCCCCATGGCCACCCCATCCATCTGTTCATAGAATTCGTTGTCCCATTGGAAGTAACTGGTTGTCAGACAATGGTGGAATGGCTGTTACATCCTCTGGGAAAATCTGATTAATAAGTGCAATAGTGTCTTTTACTGGAACCTTGGTAAACAGGGATACAACATCAAAACTGACAAGTATGTATTGTGGATTGAGTTTCAGAGAACTGATTTTGTTGATGAAATCTGCTGAATCTTTGATGTAAGACGAGGTTTTCCCGATGTGGTTGATGGGGTTTTTGAATCATCTCAACAACATCTGCCTGAACATACAATTCACAATGGAGAAAAGAGGCATAATGAAAACATTAGTGGATCGTGCAAGACGGATATGTGAGCCGCACGTTCTCAATGAGGAAATTAATCATCTAAACCACGCACTTCAGGCAAATGGCTACTCCAGAAATGAAATCCGAAGAGCAATCAAACCCAGGATGCACTGCTACACTTTTGGTTGCCAACTCCCATCTGGCCCCGCCCCATGTGCTGCAACATTGTGACCAATAGCAAAGCGCCCCCTCCATCCATGTTTGCCCGGGTGAATAGCTTGCAAGCGTTTGTTAAACGAATACGGCTGCAGTGCACTCTGATGCAGTGTGTTTACTTGGAAGTAAGCCCCTCTTGTTCCTAAAGGTGCTTACTTCGAGGTAAGCATGCATCTAGACTTGCCACCATAGGGATGGGGGGGGCATTGAAACAAGAAGCAGAAGCACACACCCCCGCCCAGTGCGCGCTTTCTATTGCGTTGATTGCTGTTACAGGTGGAAATTGGCTGCTGCCAGCTGGGACGGTGCATGGGTGGCCTCCCAGCACCCCCTCCAGTGCCTCAGCACTTGAGGCAGTTGCTGGACCCGCCTCCATGGAAGCACCGGCCCTGATTGTTTCAAAAATAGCTATATACAAGTGTGGAACCACAAGAATTTGTGGGGAACATCTCATTTCCCCCTCCCCCACCATGTTCTCTTTCCCTTCACTGCCCCCCTTTTCTGCTTTCTTCTCTCCGTCCCACCCACCTCTGTCTGCCCCCATCTTAAACTCCTCCTCTCCAGCAGCCTCCCCCTATGGCTCAGTTGTGTAGTGCCAGCTGAGCTCTTTCTGAAAGCGTGGGTATGCAGCTACGTAGAGTGCAGGGGAGGGAAGTAGAGGCAGGAGGAATGTGGCAGTGATGCACAATGGCCTGTGCCACCACCCAGACTGCGGGAGGAAGGCAGGTGAGCAGCCTGAGCGGCAGGGAAGGGAGCCAGCCGAGCAGCTAGTAGAGGCAGCAGCCAAATGGATTGCTGTGAGGGAATCTCTCCCCCTCCTCTCTCTCTCAGAGCATAGTTCTGTCTTTGAAAACTACAGTTCCCATGGGTTTTAACCCATGCCCAGTGTCTCATTTAGCTTGACTCTTTGTCTGAGGGGCCATGGTGCTGATTGCAGCTCTGCTCTTACCAGCCTGCATGTGCAGAGAGACTTTAAAGAGCACCCTTTTGTCAGAAGTAAGATTGACAAGGCAAGAAGCTGAGCTCTTTTGGCATAGGGGCAAAAGGGCCCTCTCTCTCAGAGCTGAACCACAAGAGACGCATTACATGTGGTGGGTCGGTGCCAGTTTACCTGGGAAGTATAGGAGACTCCTTCCCCTCTCTATCACTTTTCCTCAACTCCTTTCCAGTTTGTGAGGCAAGAGGCAGGAGAAAGGCAGGGAAATGCTTCGGGGCTCCTCCCTCTTCCCATACAAACACGCACCTTCAGAGAGGACTGCAGGTGGTGAGCAGCGGCAGAGAGGGAAAGGAGTTGCCTACACTTCCCAGGTAAACTTGCACTGACCCGGCACATATAACGCATCTCTTGTGATTCAGCTCTCAGTTCCTACCCTCAGAAAATCCTCAAGGTTGGGCTAGCTCTGGCTTCTCTTTTGCAAGCATTAGTTATACAGTTTTTATTCCAGCAAGCAGTTAGAGGAGAATAATGTAAGCGTATTTGGGTCCCCACTGGAAATAAAAAGGGTATAAATGAAGTAAATAAATAAAATTTAAAAATTCCAATTTTTATAACACAAATGACCAACAGTTTTAGTGTGATGTGTGAATAATTAAATAGGAGCTGCAGTAAAATCTCAGACTCCAATAATTCTAAATTGGGTGGTATTTAAGTTCTTAATCAACCTTTCCATCTTTTTTCTCAATGGTCATTGAAACAAACTTGACCCTGACACAGTTGTATTTTTTTCTTTTTGTGCTGTCAATGGCAGCCTATCAGATCACTAAACTAAGGGCTTTTGGAGAGGTCAACAAAATGTCTGAAGTACCCTGTGGCATTTCCACAAAAAAGCTTAAGTAAAGGGCCTGACCGCACCCATTGCCCTGCATCAACACCATTCTTTTTTCACATAGCACTTCTAAACCTAAAATATTCACTAAGGATGGCTGCCATTTTGTTCTTTGTGAATCTGAGACAGATGGACAGTCACTCAGAGAACAATAGGAAATGACCAGAGGCCAGGGAACTGACATTGTTAAATGACCTTTGAAATAAGAGTTCCCCAACTCTCACAGTGTTTCGTTTATCCTTAATGTGGATCTTTGATGAAACCCTTCAACAGCCAGCAGCTTAATCATTCTTAATCCCAGTGTCCAGAGGTCATCCCACAGCTGTACCCCCTCAACACTTTACGATTTAGGCTAAATGGTATCTTTTAAATCCTTCCGTTGTTTTTGGGTTCTATTTCCCATTCAAGGTCAGAACTGGTTTCACAAAATGAATAAGGATAAGAAATTGTATTGAACATCTGCTAATCAAGAAAATAACCCCTTCACCTGGCCCTCTTTGGCAAGGGGCTCTTTGTATACCAAACAACTATTCTAATTATCTATTAATTTTTTCAGAATTGTGAAAAATCAGTGAATAAACTGTTAATTGTGCTTGACTGACATCTTATACATCTATTTAATAGGATTTGCTACCAGTGGTATCAGTGTATTAATATCTGTCATAACTGTGAATTTTTTTTCTATGTACTCTCAGAGACTAACATGTGATACGGTAGGAAATGTGAAAATCTTTTCTGTTTGTCAATAACAAACAGAATAACAATACTTAATTTTAGGAGGAATAGTATAAAGTTTATAGGCTGGGAAAAACCCTGAGAGGAACTTGTAATCAAATGTGCTGATGGCAACTCAGGTCCAAGCTCAGTCAGATGAAATGAATGCTATGTTCTCAGAGATTTGGGACCAAAATGAAAAATGATGGAGCTCTAGAAGAGGCTTAGAAAGGAAAACAGAGGCTGTAAAAAATTGGAATAATCAGAGAGTTTATTGAGGAGCATGAAGATTATAGGCCACCGGTCAGGAGGAGTCAAACAACACTTCAGCACAAAATAATACACTGTCCATTAATGCCAGTACTCAATTCAGGTAGATAATTCCAGTTTCTGGCAAGGGCAGTTGGGCTAGGTGCTAACCAAAATGTATGGGAGTGATGCCCAGTAAAGAGGGCCATATTGGTTCCGGCAACTGAAGAAATTAAAGTGAACATAAGGGGTGGCAGCAAATATATAATGCAACCTTCTGCATTATATTATCTTATAGAAAATAAGGAATGGAGGGAGGGAACCCTGTGGAGGGTCTCAGCAGGCCTCTGACAGATAAAAGGAAGGAGCCAACAAACTCAATAATTTTGTAGATTTTTTTTACATTTTTCTTAAAGCATTCAAATGTATAATGCTGACCTTGGTTGCGCATGTGGCACTCTTCAGCCTAATACAGGCATGTGGAAGATATAGTAGCTCTTATATCACATGTTCCAGGAGGCCAGTCAAAGAAGAAAGCATCAAGGAGTTATCCAGATGCAGGTCTGTTAAAACATTTGCCCCCAAACATTAAGAGTTACAGCATTTGTAGCCCTGATATATATTTAAAGAGGTTTCTGTTTTTTAAAAAAATTATAAACTTTATTTAAAAGAGAAAAAAGAGACATTTGATAGTGCATAAAGGATCTTGAATAGAATACAGAATAGATTTAAACTACAACAAAAATATAAGCAAATATAACACAACACAACTAAATTTCATAATATTACTCCTCTCCCTCTCCTCAATTACTTATACCCATTTACTCAACATTCTATAAGCAATCATATACATCATATTCTATATTCAACATTTTAAAAACCTTAGTTTTATAATTGATCTAGATCCATGTTAACTATTCTTAATATTTCTTAATTTCCAGATACATATTCAAAGAAACCTCTCCATTTTTCCTAGAATTCCTGTGTTGGTCTGTTATGTATATTAGAAGTTAATTTAGCCATAGAAGCATATCCATGCAAGTTATCCATTCAATCACATCTGGACAAAGTTCTGTCTTTCATTTTGCTGCATATGCAACTCTTGCAGCTGTTGCCATATACTTAAAAAGTTCACCATGTGCTTTGGTAATACTACTCAGTATGATCTTTAATAACACAATTGTAACCCAGATCACCACCAATTGTAACCCTCAGCATACCCTAAGGTGGGGTATCTGCCAGGGCCCCGGGCTTTGGGTGAGCCCCTCTGCCACTAACCCTCCATTTCCTTCTGTCCATCTGCTCTTTCTGCTCTGCCAGTTCACTAGTGCTCCCCTACCTGCACTCCCAGCTAAACATGCTACATCATTGGAAGAGAATATACAAGTGTTTCACGGCAGTGGTGCTCCTGGCAGCCACGTCAGCAGCACCTCCAGAACTGTCAAGCAAAGGTCATGCAGATGGTGTAGGCAGCTGTAAGTGTGAGTGATGGGAAACCTCACAAGCAGGAGAAGGGTTCACAGGAAGGTGTGGGGGGGTAGAAAATGAGGTACAACTGGGGAGGCTGGTGGTAGGCTGAGAGGAGGACCCCGGGCACAGGGCTTCCCAAAATTTGGAACTGGCCCTCCATATAATCTCAGAAAGCCAGAGCACTCAAAGCAGGGCCCTGGAAGAGGACAGTTTTGGTCAGGTAGGTTTATATGGGAGTAGGTGGTCCATCAGGTATATAGCTATATATGTGATGCTGCCACTGTATGTCTTTCAATTGTTCATTCTGTTTCCAATGGTCCTTACCAGTGTAACACACTGGGACAAATATGCATTCTAGTTCTACTTCTCAACTAGAACATGTTAAATAATCAACAGGCCAATGATATATTCTTCACCAGTCATAAAAATGCAAAAGGATAATCTGAGCTAGGCAAATTACTGTCACTCTAGAAATAAACTTCTCAGCCTAAATTTCTGTCTAATGGGTCATTCTCTTCCAGTTCAGTTTTCTAAAGATCTCTCTAGAAATACATTTCTGCCCAGGCATGCACTGGTGCCTCTTATAGCCAGACATCAGCTGAAAGGAACTGCTTATTTTAGAAAAAGAGAAAGAGCACAACAAACTCAGAACAGCATCGCAAGGGAAGGGAACACTCTTCTCTTCCCCCAAGCCATTTTCCTGCACAAAAACAGCACATGGCAAGGGGGGGGGGAGTTATTTTGTTGAATTTGCTGCTCCACGTGGAGAATCTGTGCACAGATTCTCCAAATGGAGCTGCAAAATCAGTGAAATATCTCCCTTTGCTCATAGTTTTCAGGCAAGAAAATGGCATTGGGGAGGACAGGAGTCTTTCATTCCCCTGCAGCACCGTTCTCTTCAGCAGTTCTCTTCAGCTGACATCTGTCTGTAGGGAGCAAGTTAACCAGTGCATGACTGCGCAGAAACATAACAATGCTATCCTAAACTGAGTTCCACCTTTCTAAATCTATTGAAGTCAATGGACTTAGAATGGTGTAACTTTTTAAGATAGTTTTATGAAACTGCCCATAAAAGAAAAAAAAAGCTAGTATTTTGATTAAATATATTACAGATTTTCTGCTTGTGTGTGAAAACCCAAATCGGTCTTTAAGTCATTGGTTGTATACGGTTGTAGCATTTACTTATTGGCATGCTAATTTATTCCAGTGGACAAAAATGAGAACCCACAGTAAACACTCAGGCTGTTACCAGAATTATAAAGCAAATGTTTATTTATATTAATGAAAGAAAGAAATTATGTTTGAGCAATAAAGTAAAACATGTTTGGTTGTAAGACACCATTGTAATTTCTTACATTATAAAATTTCATCTTGTGTGGAAACTAGTGACTAATTTTGCTAAAATTAAAGATATCCCAGAACTGTAGCTGTAAACAGCATTTTGTTAAGAACAGGATAATTAGTGCATGTAATACTGTTGAGCTGATTTGTTACATTTTCCCTCCCCTTTTTAAAAAAGGAGCTTGCATTGCTTGTGAGAGGAAGAAGGACCACAGGGGCCATTTCACTGTTGTTGAACCAGGACCTGTATCTGGCTTCATTTACTTACAAGAAATCTGTCCCATTTTTTTCCACAAAGAAGTTAAGAGCAGCGTACAAGCAGCAAATAAAATTATTAAAATAAGCATGGTACAATACAACCACAAAACCCAAACAGTGAATCAACAGGGCAGCAAAACAAATGAAGATAAAAGGCCAGAGCTCAACTTCCAAAAGGCCAGCTAAAATAAAATGCATATTTTGTACTCTGAGGAATGCAAACAGAGAAGAAAGCCAAATGAATTGATTGCGCAAGGTCATTTCAAAACTCGGAGGCAGCTACTGAAAAAGACTTGCTTCTGAATAAATTAGAGGAGAGTCCTGCTTGAATTACATGAAATTTCAGGGAATTTTATATGGCAGGAGGTACTCCATAATATGATATATAGGATCAAGATCATGTAGGGCTATATAGGTAAAACCACAAATTTTAATTCAGCTCAGAATCATACTGATAGCCAGGATTGTTATTTTAATGTAGGCATGTTGTGAATTTGCTGACCAATGCCTGATCTTTGTGCAGTTTCCAAAACCTCGTCATTGTAGGGTTGCCAGCCTCCAGGTGGGGGATGGAATTCTTCTGGAATCATAAGTAATCTATAGACTACAGAGAACAGTTCACTTGGCAAAAATAGCTGCTTTGGAGGGTGGAATCTGTGGCGTTACCCCACTAAGGACCCCACCAACCCCTGGCTCCACCCTAGGAATTTCCTAACATAGAGTTGACAGCCCTGCTTCATTGCAGGGATCCAATCTAGATTTTGTGTTGATTCAGCCATTGTTGCACATGTTCCAGTGCTGATTGAGGGCATTGAAAATAGTTTCCTAGGCCTAGGCGCTTGTGTGATCTCGAAGCAAGCTTAGGAGTGTACAACTTTATCTTCTCTTGCAGTATTTAGGGATTCCTGGTAAGCTGTCTTATATTTTTGCTTTGCAATATGATTTCTTATATTACAGATTCAAAAACCCTTGAATGGTTCATTGTTCAATAAAATTCATTTATGAACTTAAACAAAAACTTAGAATCCATGGGATGCAAGAAGCCAAAGGGCATTTCTAAATCCATTTTGGTGAGGTTTAATCTGCTATTGGTAATTTAGAGGAGAGGAGCTAGTTTATAAGATGTCTACAGTTCATTAGAACTTGGTTGTATTGATAAACAAAGGGATAGGAGAAAAAAAATATAGGTACTGTAGAAAATGGCCCTTCACCCCATAATTTTCTCTAGAAGTTCACTGAACTTGGCCTGCCTTGGAGTAAGAAAGCAACATCCATCTCTCCTGGCTAATAGGACACTAGGAGGAACAAACTAGCAGGCTGTAAGCTGACTCCCACCTAGGGACAATCAAGCCATGGTGCTCTGCCAGGTTATGATCAAATGAGACCCTAACCAGATGGAGGGGGACCATAGGTTGGCTTAAGTTCCCTTCCTCCGTTAAACAGGAAAAGACAAACGGTCTTTCCCACTAAGGGGGGAGCACAGATTATAAATGCCCTGTACATGAAAGGGAGCTTGCTCCTTGGGCTTTCTTGCATCTCTGAACTCATGCCCATTGTGATGGAGGTCTCCCTTGAACTCCATTTTGACTACACATTGGGATGATACCCAGAACTTGAACACAAGATAATGCATCTTCTTGTACTTCTAAGAAGTGCATGTTACTTTAATTATATTGGATAGAGATAAATCTAGTCAGGGAAAGACCAATTTCAGTTTTCAATTTTATTTTCCATCTGTTGCTCAGTCCTGCTGCCTGTAAGTAATCTAGACAATGTATGTAATTCTTTTATAAAACCTTTATAACTTGAACCCTAGAAGTCTGATTCCTGTACCCGGCCGATACCATGTCCCATTTTCAACCACATTTTAGTTTCCAGAGTTTTCATTTGCTACTCATTAGAGAACTGAAACTGATGGCTTTATTGACCCCTGGTTTCTTCCTCTCCAGAGTACTAGAACTGGTTAAAATAAACAACTTTCTTTAGTCTGTGGAGGTCAGGGCCTTATGTGTTACTACAATGTCTAAAAGTCTTGGTTCCCTAAATTCAGTGGATAAAACATCCATGGAGATAGTACAGTTCAGTTCAGAGTTTATTATGTATAGCCATAGGCTGTCACACAATTGCTAAAACCACATTATATAAGATAAAAATTAGGTAAAATACAACTATATACAATACAGATTTATCAAAACATGGGGGAAATTCTATTAGCGATTAAAACCATCAATCAATAAGTTAACTGCAAGTTCAGGTAACACCCTCTTCTTTTTTTTTGCTGCATTAGACCTTATCTTCATAGAAGCAAATGCAAAAAGTGAAACTCTATGAAATGTACATGTGAACATCAGAAAGCAAAAATGAGATTTTCTCCACGTCTGTGTATAAGCTTAGACCAGATAAAAATCCTGCCTGAAACTTTGATCTGGGGTCCGAATATAAAGGGCAAAAAAGGATAAAATGAGGTAAGTCCTCTAGTTTATGAGATCCACAGATACAGACCCTTTGAGATATAGGGGTTTGAGAAAAACATCCAGACAATATTGCCGAGGGCATGGATTGAAATTGCAATAGGGTAAAAGATGCTCTGTGATTATAATTAGAGATGTTAACAAGATAAGGAGAGCAGATGTGGTCAAATTTAATAAATTTGAACCATGGTGCTGCTTTTGAATTTATAATTTGGGAGCAATTGATCACTGCATCAGAGTTAAAAATCCAATCCCTAAATTGGGGGTAAGTGGCCAGAGACCCTAAAAGATCATCAGGAATAGAGTACCTTAAGAATATCTCATTATGGTAAACAGAGAGCTGTGAGTTAATGGTCATCAAAAAATTGAAGGATTGATGACTAAGTGAAGCATGTCTAGGATTTTTATTCTTTACCCAATGTTTTACAATGTCCAGATGTGCTCAGGTTCTAAGGGAGGGGATACCTGATTCCACTGTCATCAAAGCAGCTGGAGACCCCCTGAGGAGGGCTACGATACATCTTAGGAAATGGTTCTGGATTTCTTCTATACTAGATCGGTTTCGCTCTCTTGATCTCCAAACTTCGTAAAGGAGATGAAGAATGACTTTGCTCTGAAATAATTTCAAAACTGGATCAATAAGATGATTAATAAGGGTTACCAAGGATGTTCCAGGAGGACAGTTTTGCCCTTTTCCTAAAGACCATTTACTTTTGCCTTCTCAAAGTAGATATTAAGAGCTTCCCATGGAGGTAGTACAATTATACCAGATATTCAGTACATGAAAGCAAGTTAATCCTGAATAAGCAATATTATTATAAAATCAATTAGATGTTTATAAAACTAATTACAACCTTTTTTCTGTGACATTTGTCTGGACATGTTTTAGTTTGTAATGTATTATGTATACATACATAACTAGTTTCAAAATCAAACCTATAAAATTGCACACTACTTCAGCAAGGAGAATCAAAATGTACTAGAAACCATCCAGATCCACGTAATGTGATACGTCGCCCATTTCCACTACACGTTGCAGACTTTCCTTTTCCCATTTTAGTGTAAATGGGGCTGCACACTCAAAGCCTCTGTTTATGAGCTCCATGCAGTTTATGTACATTACAGCATCTGAAATGTGGATTGTTTCCATATTGAACTCACTTGTTGTTGGTTTCTTTGGTGTGTGTCGGGGGGGTGTGGGGCGGTGGACTTTCATTTTTGCAGGGATTTAACTCCACCATCTCAGGATAAAATGCCACTGATTAAATGCTTATGGTTGTAATTAGCAACCCTAGCAGCAATAAAGAGACCCTTTGATGAATGGGTGCATCTCTCTTTTCAACCTTTTTAAAAATTACAGGCCCAAAGCACCATGCAACTAGGTCTGTATTTCTGCCCCATGGGCTCTTTAGACCTGGATTCTGCATCTTGCCTTGCCATGCTGAATTACAGATTTCTTTTGAAATGGAAATTTGAAGTAAACAGTGTGTAATGCAAGGAAAGTTGCAATGTGGGGGTAGGGGAGCAAAAAACAAACAAAGCCACTGGGCATGGCACTTTTGACCGTACCAGACATGATTGAAAAGTCAGGATAGCTTCTAGTTAAACCTTGACTGCTGCAGTACTCCACTGAGTAATTTTCAGCTTTGATGTGTTTCTTTTTCTAAAAATCTCAGGGGTGGAGTCTTGTTGTCGACATTACAGTGACCTGATATTTCCTTGGCAAGCACTAATTGTACAGTGTTTTCTGCCTCTCCCTTCCTTGCCTACACGAAAACAGAGAGGGCAGAAGAAGAGAAAAATAATTGTTAAGCTTGATTCTTCTCACACTGCTAGGACGGGAGGCAATTTTGCTGATGTCTGTGTCAAATTTAGACATCTCCTGCTACATGTTCCGAGAAACCCTGAGCTCATTAGAATTAGGGGCTTGTCAAACTCTTGTGGTCTTATTTTTGCACAAATATTCTTGGGCCTTAAGCTGCCTCACCACCTGCATCACTGACTGGGCCCTAGGGGGCAGCACCATCAGCACCCAACAGAAGGGCTTCATGTCCTGCGAGGGCTGCTACGAGCACAACTTCTTTGTCCAGTCTATGCTCGATACAGCTTGTCGCTCGAGGTGGCAGTGTGCGCTGGCCTGGCTGGACCTCACCAAAACCTTCGGGTCTGTACCACACAGACACATCTTTGCCATGCTGACCGAGCTGGGCATGCCAGAGGACTTCCTGGGCCTCCTCCAAGAACTATACGACAGCTGCACCACCACTGTTTGTGGGCATGTTTCCTTTTGTCTTATTACTGGCTGAATGTATTGGTCCCCCAAATGTAGCTGTTCTGGAATTCATGTGATGCTCCTGTTAAGTAAGGATATACTCCCTTTCTTTAAAATCATCACTGGTTTACTTTCTTTTTTTAATTAAACAAAATTTTATTAATAAAATGCATACAATAAATTACAAGATAGCACAGATTAACAAGAAACAATTGGTAACTAAAACACAACCAATAACCAAATAACAATACTATATACAATGTAAAGTAACAGTGATAAGGCTTAAATTCTAAGAAAAAATTATCGTTTTCCAGATATTCATAGAATAGAGACCATTTCTCCTGAAAATTAGTGCTTTTGGGAAAGTGCTCGGCTTGATAAATTTTGTCACTCAATTTTTCCGCAATGAAATGAACCCAGATCTTGTTATGCCAGACGATAATGTTGTTTCTTTTGAGTTTCTGCAGCATAATGATTAAAATGATTTTTAAGTGTGTGTACGTTTCCCCAAATAATCCAAATGCATGAAGTTTTTTCTTTATTCTGTAACATGTTTAGCTAATTCTGAAAGAGTGAATCAAAAGTCCTGTATGTGATTTCCTCACACAACCTGCATTAGAGAGCATTTAATTCAGCTTGGAACCAAGAGGGAAAGCTGAAAAAAGTTTGCTTATTCCCCCCCTCCCTAAAGTACAAGCTAGTGGGTTAGAGTTTAGTATCTTCTGAGCAGGTTGGTACTTTAGAAACACTGGAATTTCTGCATTATTTTACTTATCTATTAACTATTTTACTATTTTTGTACAATGTACTGGATATTGTTTGGCGTATTTTTAAAAAATATTTTCTTTACTGCCATTAAATTTTCCATTTTCTACTGCCATTTTACATTCACAGTTGTTGTCTAATATCAAAGGCTCCTGTCTCATAGAATCAAAGAATTGGAAGGGGCCTTACCGACCATTGAGTCAAACCCCCTGCCCAAGGCAAGAACAGCCTAAAGCATCCATGACTAGAGATGGGCACGAACAGCAATACGAACAAAAAAAAGCCACGAACAGCACAATCTGCTGTTTGAGAACAAGCTGTTCATGAGGCCCCATTCTAAACGAACAGGTGGTCGTTGCAAGCCTCGTTCATTGCTGTTTGTTAGGCCAGACAGTCTGGCACCTGCAATCAATTCCCTTGGCAACTTAGGCAAGGATTGTCTGAACTCTGTCTGAACTCCTGATGTTGCCCTGGAAACCCCAATCTAAGCCCAATTTAGCTTGATAGGCTGGTCTTCCTTTCAAGCGTGGAGCTCCAAATTTGTTGCAAGGGAGCAAAGAGCAGGGGGGAGGGGGACTCCCAGCTCTGGCTTAGTTTGCAGACAGTAGAGTGGGAGAGCGTTGCTGTTAGCATTTTGATAGAGAAAGTGCAATGGAGCTTAAATTTTCTTTGTGTGTGGTGGGATAGGGATCTACCCTTTCAAGTTCCAGGGCTGCTGCCAGGCTCTGGGCCAAGCTATTGTTTATTATTGGTACCTTTCCTGGTGCCTGCTCAGGTCAGGTTTCTGGGAGTGGTGCAGTAGAGATCGTGACTTGGATGATGGCTGGAGGAGAGCCTGCTGCCCCCCACGAACAGCCAACCACAAACATGTTCATGAACAGGGCCATGTTCGTGGTTGTTCATGAGTCCCTGTTTGTGGATGGCAATGAACAATGAACATCATGTTCATGCAAGCAGCTGATTACACTGTTGAAATACTCTTAATATGAAGAATTTTTCCTAATATCAAGCTGTTATGTTCTCTCCTGTCGTTTAAACCAATTGTTTCAAGTCCTATCATCTGTTGCCAACAGGAACACCTCCCTTCCTTTCCCTAGGCGATAGTCTTTTAAATACTTAAAGATAGCAGTCATGTCTCCCCTCCACCTCCTCTTCTTCAAATTGAACAATCCCAAGCCCCACAGTCTTTCCTTGCAGAGCTTGGTCTTCAGGCCCCTGATCATCCTGGTTGCTTTCCTCTGTACCTGTTCGAATTTGTCCACATCCTTTTTGAAGTAAGGCTTCCAGAACTGCACACAATGCTCCAGGTGGGGCCTGACCAACATGGTATATAGTGGCACAATGACATCCTGTGCTTTAGATATTATGCCTTTGTTAATACACCCCAAGATTGCATTTGCTTTTTTGCTGCTGCATCACACTGACTGCTGTGCTTATATACTGCTCTTCTAGACAGATTAGTGCCTCACTCAGAGCAGTGAACAAGTTAGTGTTATTATTATCCCCACAATCCAGCTAGGGAGATGAGGCTGAGAGGAGTGACTTGCCCAGGGCCACCTGCTGAGCTCATGGCAGTAGTAGGCTTCAAACCAGTACAGTGCTGATTCGCAGCCAAACTACTTAACCACTGTGCTACAGCAGCTCTCCAGTCTATCCATACCCCAAGATCTTGTTCACACACACTGCTACCCAGAAGTGTATCCCCCATTCAGTATGCATGCTTTGCATTTTTGTTACCCAGGTGGAGAACCTGACACTTATCCTTGTTAAATTGCATCTTATTCAAATATGCCTATTTTTCCAGTGTGTTCAGATCTTGTTAAATTCTCTATCTTCAAGGGTGTTTGCTACTTCTACCACTTTGGTGTCATCTGCAAATTTAATGAGTAAATCTCTTAATGAGTAAATTAATGAATAATCCCTTCATAGCCTCATCCAGATCATTTATAAAATGATGATGATATTGAAAAGCACTGGGCCCAGAACCAAGCCCTGTGGCGCTCCACTGGACACCTCCCTCCAATCAGACATGTTGCCACTGACAACTACATTTTGGGTGCAGTTATCCAGCTAGTTCCCTATCCATCTAACCATCCTAGAATCCAGTCCACAGTCTTCGAGTTTACCTATCAGAACATCATGAGAAACCTTGTCAAAAGCTTTACTGAAATCCAGATAAACTACATTGACAGCATTCCTGTAATCCAGTAAGCCTGTCAATAAATCATAGAAGGAGATGAGGTCGGTCTGGCAAGACCTGTTGGGGACAAATCATGCTGACTTCCCCATATCACCATGTTGTCTATCAGATCTTGCAGATTGACAACTTTAATATCTGTTCCAGTTTCTTCCCTGGGACAGAGGTCTGGCAGACTGGCCTGTAGTTCCCTGGATCATCCTTTTCCCTGTTCTTGAACATTGAGATGACATTTGCCTTCCTACAGCCTTCCAGCACTTTACCTGCCTCCAATAGGTCTGGAAGATGATCAATAAAAGGTCTGCTAGCTCTTTTGAAAGTTCTTTAAGCACTCTCAGGTGCACCTCATCTGGCCCAGGTGATTGGTACAAATTCAGTGCAACGAGGTTCTTCTCAACAATATAATATAATATAATATAATATAATATAATATAATATAATATAATATAATATAATATAATATAATATAATATAATATAATATAATATAATATAATAACATTCGATTTCTATACCACCTTCAGGACAAATTAAGGCCCACTCAGAGCGGTTTACAAAGTGTGTTATTATGATCCTCATGATAATCACCCTGTGAGATGGATGGGAGTGAGAGAGCTCCAAGAAGCTGTGACTGACCCAAGGTAACCCAGCTGGCTTCAAGCTTCTGTGCCATGTCAACCAGCAGCCCCAATATCTCCCTGTGATATTGGCCTGTATCCAGCCACACTGTTAAGAACTTTTCTTAAGTTTTCTTAAGAGGGACTAGCAATTTTTACTGAGTCCCAACTCTGGCTGCAGCTCTCTTATCTACTCCCGATTTTGTTCCTTGAAGTGAGTGGACCAGGATCAACACAGTGGGAGTGGGGACTACAGTGGAGGGAGAAATTAGTAAAAATCACTGCACAATCTTAAGAAATCTTTAAAATATTGATTTGTAAAGGTCTGTGAACAAATCATGAGGAAAGCGATACTTTTTAAAACAAAATAATTACATTTAAAAGAGGCAAGGATTTGGGGTGGGGTGGTCACTGGGATTCTTTAACAAATAAATATATATAACAGGTGCTACTGCAGAAGCACCATGGCACAAAGTGGTAAGTGGCTGTACTGCAGCCCAAGCTCTGCTCACGACCTGAGTTCGATCCTGGCGGAAGCTGGGTTCAGGTAGCCAGCTCAAGGTTGACTCAGCTTTCCATCCTTCCGAGGTTGGTAAAATGAGTACCCAGTTTTCTGGGGGTAAAGTGTAGATGACTGGGGAAGGCAATGGCAAACCACCCTGTAAAAAGTCTGCCAAGAAAACTTCGCGATGTGACATCCCCCCATGGGTCAGTAATGACTTGGTGCTTGCACAGGTTGACTACCTTTTTACTGTACCTGAATCTTGCTCTTCTACTGCAGACCAAGACAGCTACCCACCTAAAACAATAATTACCATAATAATAACTTTACCATAATAATAAAGTTTTAATGGCTTGTTTAAAAGGCTTTGTTTTGTTTTTTATCCGCTGTTTTAAAGTGCAATCTTAAACAGGGTGGGGGGGAGCATTCTGGGGGCCAACTAGCCATGCATGTCCCATTTACCTTGTGATAAGCTAGAGTTACTCCAGTGCAGTGCCCCACGACACCCCTTCCACCCGCTAATGGGCTATAGGCACAAACCCATGTACTGGTATAGAACTGAGCAGGCTGGGGTGTGTGCCCAGAGTTAGTCAGCTCCCTGAGCTGCTCTAGTCTGGGAACACTTACCAACACAGAACACTCCCCAATAATGGTGGAGGTTTATGCCATTAAAGAAGACAGGGCACCTCATAGGCACTCTTGCAGAGGTAAAAGTCAATGCGCCTACCACCTGCATGGCCCCAAGGAATGCAGGATGCTAACTACAGCCACAACCAATTCCTTCCCACCTCTGTGGCAGCCAAACCCCTCCCCAGCACCCAGTCATGCCCCCCCTTCATAAACTCTTGTCATGGAACCCTGAAACTCATTAGGTAAGATGTGCAGCATGGGACTCTGTCTTAGAGCTCCCTGCCATGAGGACTTAGTGCATGTGGCACTTCAATGGTGGGAAAAGCACAGAGTGGGCACTTAGCAATACTGGAAGAGGACTTAGCACTAACAGCTGAGGGGAAAAGCAAAGTCCCTATTGCGTGGCTAACTTTCTCCTTGCTGATCCCTAAGAGATACCCTATCTCCAGAGGCTCTGCTGGAAGGGCAAGGATGCACTAACAGGTACGCAAGAGCTGGAAATCTGGCTGCCCCGGCCTGGCTGTCCATGTGCTTCTCCTCTTTCCCTCTCACACGAGGCTGGGAGCCACCCTCACAATGCCAACTTCCACAAACAATGGTGTATTTGTGGGGGTGGCCTGAGCCTGACCCTCAAGTCAAAGTGTACCTGGGAGATCCTCCTCAGATGATGGGGGGGGGCAGAGATGCTTGGAGCCCCTGTTAGCGCACTCCCTTGACATAATCCCCCCCCCCAAGAGGACAGGGCACAACCATGGGTTAAAGCAGCTGGAAGTTGCCCTACTGTACTCCCATGATAAGGTAGCCAAGCACATCTGGGACTCTTTCCTTTGCAGGATCAGACCCCAATGCAGCAGCAGCAAACCAATCTTTCACTCTCACAAAGCACTTTCCCACTGGATGGGTAAGTGTAACTTGGACAGCCATAGCGTCTGCCTCAGTAGAGTCTCCTGGCTGCCCCTGGGCATGGGCCTATGGTCCCTCCCAGAGTTCTGCAGACATGGCCATGGCTGGCACCAAGGCTGTGCTCTTTGCCATCACTACTTGCGTCTGTTTCCCTTCATGCTGGTGGCAATTCAATCGGGAGATCAGGGTGCACAACCATTACAGTCCTTTTCACTCCACTCAGACTGCAGTTCCAGGCCTGCTCCTGAAGCATCCTGCCTCAGGCTGCTGTTTGACCTGGGAGTCTGCTTCACTCACAAGAATGCAGTGCTAAGGATGGCTCAGCCTGTCTCCCCATTGGCCCCTGGGCGCAGCCCTGAGAAGCACAGGTGCTGTGCCTGACAGAGGAATTTGGCAACTCGAATCATTGGACCACTCCATGATCTAAAGTTTAATACAGTCTGGCTTGCTCCACAACTGTCTCCCTGTGTGTCTGTGAAGGAATGGGAATAGCTCTACACTCTCCTTGCCCACCTCTTGCCCCCCATCTGTGAACCTCCCTTAGGGCTGCCTCTTCACACAGCCAAGAGGGTGGGCTCTGATTCAGGGATACCCATGCTGGGGTGGCTGGGTTTTGTTTTTCAGGTGCCACTGGACTTCTGTTTTGTTCTGCTGCAAAACAGAGCAGGAGTCCAGTGGCACCTAGAAGGCTGAGCCCATATCTAGGTCCCAGCCCCCTCCCTGCCACACATTCTGCTGGCTGCTGCAGGCAGCTTGCAGGGTGAATGGGCTAGTGGGTTGTTCAAGACTGTGTGGCTGCTCTGAGAAGGGAGAGGGTCTCTGAATCCCACAGTATCCCACAGCACGGCTGGCATCTGATAAGCCACACCGATTGTTAATGCATGGGGGTGGGGGCAAGATGAATGCAAGAGCTCTGCCGCCATGAGTACAGCAGAGGGGGCGTTGTGGGGCACCATCGTGGCAAAAATGATGGATCTCTGAGGCGACCTGTTGACTAGGCTGACTGGTTTCTCCTTTGACCATTTGTGGTGGGTCAAAAAGTCAACCCCAAGGATTTTGCCCACCTCTCCCTTCTTCCCATGTGGGTATTGAACCAGGAGCCCCAGCTATACTATTCCAATGCCTTTCCATCGAGACATGCCAATCTGTGTGATATTCTCTGACTGGCCTCATGTTGCTAATGGTGACATCTGGGCTGCAGTAGGGTGTCCAATGCCTGGTGGCATGTCTCTTAGGAACCTCCTCTCCTGGCTGTGGGGTTAGTCCTGCTGAGTGTCAGGGGCTGTGAGTTTGAGCTATTTCCCTCTTTTTGTTTTTACTCTTCTGGGGACAGGGTTGTGTGGCCCAAAGCAGGGGTGTTTGTATGTGAGTGCTTTTGCTGCCAGTCTGGCCCTCACCAGAGAAAGGGTGGGTGTCCTGTCTGAAGTCTGCTGCTGGGATGGGTGTCCCCTCTGGGCTGGGGAGCGGGCCTCTCAGGCCATGTGTCTCTGTTTGGGTGCTGCTGTAGTAGGGTCTTATCTCCTCTCTGGAAGAGTAACATTGAGGGACAGTGGCTGCACTGGCAGCTTGTGATAGGCTGGGACATCTTCAGCTGCTGCTGTGTGATTGGTGGATGCTGCTGGCATCTCTATGAACTCTAACATGCTTGCTCTGCTGTCTGTGCCTGGCAGAGAGTCATCAGGTGTTTTCCACTGTGGCATGTACATAGGGAACAAACGAGTCGCACCATAAGCACCTTCCACCCCAGGGCCCTTAGGATTGCGCTGCCCATGGTTTTGTTTTAGAGGTAAGCCACCATAAGCAGGTCCCTGGAGAAGCAGCATATATGTTTTCTAAACATATATGCTGGCACAGCATGGCGGAGCGTGGTAAGCTGCAGTACTGCAGCCCAAGCTCTGCTCATGACCTGAGTGCGATCCTGGCTGAAGCCAGGTTCAAGTAGCTGGCTCAAGGTTGACTCAGCCTTCCATCCCTCCGAGGTTGGTAAAATGAGTACCCAGTTTCCTGGGGGTAAAGTGTAGATGACGGGGGAAGGCAATGGCAAACCACCTCATAAAAAGTATGCCAAGAAAACGTCGTGATTAGACATGGGCACAAATGGGGGGGGGGTTACCCGAACACCCTATTCGACATTCAGTGCCATCCACGAACAACAAACAACGAACATGGATGAACATGAACTGTTCCCGGACATGTTCCTTGTTCATTGTTCGTGTGGGCCAGAACCACCCCCCAACCCTCCCATTTAGCTCCCCTCCCCTCAAACAAACTTTCCTGGCCCTTTAAAGATCCCTTTAAACTATCAGCTGGCAGGCAGCAGGGGGGGAATTCCCCCTGCTGACTGCCAGCTGATAGTTTAAAGGGCCCTGAGAGCAGTTGCACAGCCAGGCTGCCTGCCCAGTGCAAGAGAGGTGGGGAGATTCCCCGTCTCTCTTGCACCCGGGAGAATCTTCCCAGTGTCCAATACGCACCACATTTGCAGGGGATATAGTCATCACTGTCCTCTGAAGACTCCCCCCCCCCAGTTTCAGAGAGATTGCACCCTGGGAAAGGCATGATCCATGGCTCTCCCCCTTTAGTCCTCACTGTCCTTTGAAGTTTCAGAGAGATTGCACCCCGAGAAAGGCATGATCCACGGCTCTCCCCCTTTAGTCCTCACTGTCCTCTAAAGACCCCCCTCCCAGTTTCAGAGAGATCTACCCTGGGAAAGGCTTTTAACGACCACCTGTTCATTTAGGATGGGGCCTCCCGAACATCTTGCTCATGAACAGCAGATTGGGCTGTTCAGTTTTTTTTTCTGTTCGTGATGCAGTTCGTGCTCATGTCTAGTCATGATGCGACATCCCCCCATGGGTCAGTAATGATTTGGTGCTTGCACAGGGGACTACCTTTACCTTTTACCACCTTAAGCAGGTCCCTGGAGAAGCAGCATATATGTTTTCTAAATAATAATAATGATTACAATAATAATAATAATCATGAAATATTGTAGTATTTTGATAGCAGAAATACATTCTATGTTATGAACTAATTTTAATAAAATATATCAGTGGTAAAAAATCGTTAATGGTTAATGGCTAAGCCATCGAGTATACTTCTTGACTCTCTGAATAGAGAGGATGGAGTTTTTAATCCACCAAAGGTGTTTAAACAATTAGGAAAGTTAACAGCAATTGAAAATCGCATTTTCTTACACAACATGGGCCATTGATACTGGTATTCATTAATGTCATTAAGCAAGTCGGCTTAGTGGAAATGCTGGTGTATTTTGCACTTAGAATATTTTTGCTTCCCTATTTTTGTTTCCATAGTCAACAGAATATTATTCAAGCCATTGTCACAAACATCCAATGTTGTGCAATACAAACAAATGAGTTAAAAATTATAATTATTTAGTATTCATTAGTTACTCTTGTTATTTTCTCATTTTTGAAAAATTCCATTGTTGTAAAACATGCAGTGTTATGGGCAGAAGCAGAGCAGCTGGCTGAAAGCACTTCATAATGAGCTCATCAGCATCATTTTTGTATGCAAGTTTACCTTGGACCTATGCCATGAAGCACAACAAAGTTATTGCTTAGCCTCTTTTCTTGATTTCCAAAAATTATCAAGGCAAATGATGAGTGCATTTGGATCTGATTTTAAGCAGCTAAATAAGCTTTTCTACAGTTTACAAAGGTTGAGGCAATTAATGCCTTTGTTTGTGTGTCATTAGTCAAATATTACCCAATCAAAAGGAAATGGCTCGATAAAGTCCAAGGAGACAAAGTACTCTGATACGAGCAGTTTTACAGCTATGGCTATTAGTTATACCTGGTTGGGACTGTATAGTTGCCAGTGAAACTAAATAAAAGAATTAGGAAAGAAGATGGGAACAAGTCGCACAGAGATACAGATTTAGGGAATGATAGCCAAAAAATGACAACAAGGACAACAAGTACAAGGACAACAAAGGTGCTAATGTTATGTTCCCTGACTGGCAAAGCACATTTTGGAGGTGAGGTACTATTATGCAGACATCTAAGCAGGACAGCAGCAGAGATGTAGATACAGTTAATTTTTTAAAGTTTTATGCTTCCCAAATTACTTTCAATTTTTAATAACATCTCTTGAAAAAGAGATATGAAATTTTCACCTTTCCTAATGGAAGACAGTGCTGCCTATGTGGTGAATGTTATTTTCTTCTTAATTACAGTTTTCATGACCAGAATCATAAACTGTGAACTCTGTTTATTTACTGAATAAAATTAGATATTTAAACCCCACCTTATCTTCGAGGTAACAAAGGAACAAGTTGCAAAAGCCTAAAATGCAATAAAAAAAATCAACCAACAAGATAAATACAATGCATGAGATAAAAACAGCACAGCCACACACCCAAGACAATTTGCCTTTCACTAAATGCTGTGAAATAAAACCATTCCTGAATGGAGAAAGTGAAGGTGCCCTCCACACACATTTTGGCAAGCCCTTCCAAAGGAATTATCTTGCCACAGAAAAAGCCAAACTGAGTGTTGCCATATGAAGAGTCCTGAGAGGGGGTACCACAATTAGGCGGCTATATGAAAAGTAAAGCTGATGTGTGGGTGTATACTGGGAGATGTGATTCCCTGGGAACTGTAGAATGTGAAGGGCTTTTTGAACTGAGCCTGGAAGCAAATAGACAATCAATGCAGATGACAGAGTACTACGGTTCCCAATCCCAACCTCCAAGGAGTGGCTGGAGATCTTTTTGAATTACAACTGGTCTTCAGGCCAGAGAGATCAGTTCCTCTGGAGAAAATGGCTAGTTTGGAGGGTGGATGTAAAGCATTAAACCTAGCTGAGGTCTCTCCCCTCCCCAAACCTGCCATGCTCAGACTCCACCCTCAAAATCTCCAGGAACTTCCCAACCTGGAATTAGAAACCCTACACAGGACCGGTGCTTCCATTGAGGCAAGCCCAGCAATTGCCTCCAGCGCTGAGGGGCCAGAGGGGGCAGTGGACTCATGGGCGGGGGCATGCTCTATGGAGCTGGTGGCAGCAGCGTGCAGGCGGCTGACCGGGAGGGATGGGAAGCTGCCCGTGTACTGCCCCAGGTGCCTGCCAGGTCTGGCCCACAACTACTGCAGCCTCCCAGCTCTCCCATGCTGCTGCTGCAGCCAACAAGCGCCCCCCGCCAGGAGCAGCAGCTGCGGGGCAGGTGTGGCAGGCATCCAGGGCGGCGCGCTGAGCAACGGAGTGGGAGGGCTGAGAGGACGCACGTGTGCCTCCCCAGCCACCCGCTGTGCCTGTTTGGGCTGGCAGCCTCTCAGCCCTCCTGCCCAGCCACCCACTGCTCTGCAGTCCAGGTGCGTGCGAGCACTCTGCACCCGCGCAAGGAGGCAGGAGCAGTCCTGAAGCTGCCCACTCCCCCGGTTTCAGGCACCAGAAACTCTGGCACCGGCCCTGACCCTACAGAGCACTTAAGCTAGAGTTACCAGCCTCCCAGTGGGGGAGGGGGATCCCCCACTCCCAGCATTTGCTCCCCACAATCTCTCCCCTGGCTAGCAGGAGGGGAGCACACGAATGAGTTTAGCAACCCTGCAGTGCTCTCCCACACACTCCTGAGCACTTGTGTTTCACACTATGATTGATGTAATTTGCTGCATAATGCAAAAGCAACTGGTCACTTGCAGGGCTGATATAGTAAAAACTGGCCCAAAACACTAGACTGGAGGCCAATTTTTACTAAATGAACCTGATGCTCGACTCATCGCTTCTTTGTCATAAATGACGTCATTCCTGGCACAATGTGGAAGTGCTCCAGAGAGCTCGCTGCACGAATGCACAAGGTTAGTCCTCCTGTCAGGCCCCCACATGACCCCCATCCTCCACTTTCACAGTGGGGGAGCTATCAACCCTAACTTGAGTGATATGTCTCAAGCTGGTCAGTTGGAAGACAGGAGTCTTGCTGCTTTACCAACTGAAGCTTCTGAGGTATCTTTAAACACAGCTATACGTATGTTACAGTGGTAAAAAATTGAGTAAAGTTTATCATGTTTTTTCTATGTGAACAGAAATAAATGTCTCTGAAAATGGGACTTCATATTATATCTTATAGGAGCCCCGTGGCGCAGAGTGGTAAGCTGCAGTCCTGCAGCCCACGCTCTGCTCACAACCTGAGTTCAATCATGGTGGAAGCTGGGTTCAGGTAGCCAGCTCAAGGTTGGCTCAGCTTTCCATCCTTCTGAGGTTGGTAAATGTGTACCCCGTTTCCTGGGGGCAAAGTGTAGATGACTGGGGAAAGCAATGGCAAACCACCTGGTAACAAAAGTCTGCCAAGAAAACATCATGATGCGACGTCCCCCTATAGGTCAGTAAGGATTCGGTGCTTGCATAGGAAACTACCTTTTACCTTTATTATATCTTATGCATTCATCCAGATAATACATTCAATGTGGAAGAATTCTGGCAATGTAAACAGTGAACATAATGTATTGTCGAAGGCTTTCACGGCTGGAGAACGATGGTTGTTGTGGGTTTTCTGGGCTGTATTGCCATGGTCTTGGCATTGTAGTTCCTGATGTTTTGCCAGCAGCTGTGGCTGGCATCTTCAGAGGTGTAGCACCAAAAGACAGAGATCTCTCAGTGTCACAGTGTGGAAAAGATGTTGGCAGGTATTTATATCTACTCAGGAGGGGTGGGGTTGAGCTGAGTCATCCTGTAAGAGTTTCCCAGGATGTGGAATGCTAATGGCGGGAGGCTTCACTGTATCCTGAGGAGGTTCTTTTGCATATGGATTGGTGCTTGATGTGCTAATCTTCTCTGCAGGGCTACTGTCGGGGATAGAATGTTTTGTTAGCCTGGTGTTTTTCAGAACTGGAAACCATGCTCTGTTCATTCTTAAGGTTTCTTCTTTCCTGTTGAAGTTTTCAACAGGAAATCAGCAGTGGCTGAACATAGCCTAACTCAAACAGGGCACAGTATCTTATTCCAGGACACCAAAATACTGGACAACACTTGCAACTACTTTGTCAGACTGCACAGGGAAGCCATTGAAATTCACAAGCATAAGCAAAACTTCAACAGGAAAGAAGAAACCTTAAGAATGAACCTGCCAACATCTTTTCCACACTGTGACACTGAGACATCTCTGTCTTTTGGTGCTACACCTCTGAAGATGCCAGCCACAGCTGCTGGCGAAATGTCAGGAACTACAATGCCAAGACCACGGCAATACAGCCCAGAAAAACCACAACAACCAGTGAACATAATCTTTTCTAATTACTAATTAGAGCTTTGGAGGCCATGTCTGGATGGGTGAAGCAAAGTAGACTGAAGTTGAATCCTGTTCTTAGGTCGTAGGCCATGGGGTTTGGGAATCTGGTTCCCAATCTTTGATAGGGCACCACTTGTGCCCCTTCCAGCAGTCAGGAACCATGGAGTGATGCTGGATACCTCCTTATCAATGGAGGCCAAGGTCGCAGCAGTTGCCTGGTCTGCTTTCTTCCATCTTCAGCAGGTCAGGCAGCTTGCCCCCTACCTCTTGACCTATGACCTAACAACAGTGATCCATGCAATGGTCACCTCCAAGTTGGACTACTGTAACTCACTCTATGCAGGACTTCTCTTGCGATCCGGAGATTACAGTGGGTCCAGAATGCTGCTGCATGTGTCCTAACTGACACCCCATATAAGGTACATATTACTCCCATCTTGCAGCAGTTTCACTGGCTTCCCATGCAGTTCTGGATCAGATTCAAGATTTTGGTTTTGACCTATAAAGCCCTTAGTAGACTGGAACTGGCATACTTGCAGCACCGCCTCTCACCATACATACCCCGAAGAATGCTTAGATCAGCTGATAAGCACCTACTGATGGTCCCTGGTCCAAGGGAGGCTTGACTCACCTTGACTCAGGTCCAGGGCCTTTTGGATTGTGGCTCCATCTTGATGGAACTCTCTGTCTGTAGATACTCTGGCCCGCCAAGATCTTTTATCCTTTCAGAGGGCCTGTAAGACAGAGATGGTCCACCAGGCATATGGTTGAGGTAGATCTCATATCCATCTGGTGAGCCTCCCTACTGGTCTCCTGTTGGGAGGGCTGTATCTTGCCCCCCGCATATGACTAGAAGGGCTATTTCCTCCTTCCCTCCCCACCCCAGTGCATTATTGGTAGGGGTGGATGAGATGGACCGCTATCGTGGAAGCCGTATTTGAATGTATTTGCTGTATTTTATTATCATTATTATGATGTGATTTTATTGTGATTTTAAATGTGTTGTACCTTGTTCTAACCTGCCTTGAGCCTGCTCACAGGGAGGGCAGGCTAGAAGACAGACAGACAAACACACAAACTGCAATTTTTAAAAAAGTATTTAATAAAAATATGCTGTTCTTGATTATTTTTGAACTGTTTTTGTTGGATCTTGGGGTTTCACCTTCTGTTTTGTGGATTCACAGCTATGAGACACCTTCTCCTCTTTTTAAATTTGTCCTTCCCATTTTTAAAAAATTCTGGTTCCAGGAAGAATTGCAATAAGTTTAAAGTTGCGGCTTGATTTCTGGTAGCATATACAGATGACATAAGTTTGTGTATAATTGTAAGGATGAGAAGTTCCATTTTTGATCCACTTTTGATAGACCTTTTCCACTTCCTGATGAGTGATGGCCCTTCCCCTTTTAATCTAAGAGTACTGACATGGTAGCCAAACAAGAGAGGAGGAATCAGACAAACTCAGTGACTAATCAGCAGACATGATGAATGTCCTCTAGGAACTTCATTCAAGGCTTTTGCCATTAATTTTGCTCATAGAACTCTTTGGATAACATTGTTTACATTTTACAGAGCACATCAGTTATTTATATGTTCCTTCAGAAATTCTGAGCTCCAGCACATTCAACCTGCACTCTCATTATAAATACCCTTTTGCAGTTGGATAAAAAGTTGAAAGATCCAAGGGGAACTAGGAATAATGTAAAATGTGGCATTACCATCATTTAAGTGGTGTGAAAATGCTTGTTCCCTACAACAGTAGCTACTCAAGAAAGGATATCTAAATAACTGAGTAAAAATGAAATAGTGACTGTGTAAAACCCCTACAACTCTGTATGCATAGGCCTTAGAATCTGAATATTTCTGACAATTTTCCTACAAACAAAATATTTATGATGTATACCTATATCATTAATATTACCTCCTTGTATGACACTGGAGAAAAAAGATAGCAGTCCAAACGTTAGGGATTTTTTTGTTCCGAAGTCTTACTTCCAATGGAACAAATTGCTATAATTGCCTCCCACAGTTGTGCTATTGTTCTATTTTCAGGGTTTTTTCCCTTGCAAGCCCTGATAAAAGCCCTGGAAGACTTCAATCATAGGCTACAATTCTAAAGACACTTTCCTGGGAGTAAGCACTATTGAATGACACTGGACTTACATCTGAGTCGACCTGCTTAGTACTGCTCCCCCCATCCAGAATCTGACAAAATGTTATTTAGAAACCAGTTCTCCTCATCAAGTTTAATTCAAGCCCACGCTGCGAGCCATTTGCTTACTCTGCCCTTTCCAAAACAGTCCTGCTTGCCCAGAGCAAAAGAAAAACTTCTGGAAAAACACAGGCAGGGGTAGGATTCAGACAATCATGAGGCTAGATTGCCTGCCCTTGGGGAATGGAGATTGATGGCAATTAATGCAAGAACACCCTAGAACACTGAGTGTCGAAAGGAAAGATTTGTCCCCCATTGTGGGAACAACACTGCAAAATACAAGGAAACATGACCGCAGCAGAAGGATGCGAAGGTAATAGTTTATTGGCGTTATTATTACTTAGAAAAAGAAAAAAAAGTAAACACGAAGCAGGATTGTTTTTAAGGCTGCTGCTGCCCCATTACCATTTTACCAGCCAGGTACCCACCATAGTCTGTATTTTTAAACAGCAATTTTAAAGAAGCATTGGATGACACTTGCTTTCTTTGAGGTCTGTTGTGTGTGCATGTTGTGTGACTGAGGAAAAACTTGGTGGATCAAGAGTTTAGAGGGAGAGGAGGATGAATAGTTGATGTGGTTTTTGGTTAAGAGCAAAAATAACTTTCCTCACCCCCCACCCCAGAAAGAACAGTATGCATGTGAACTGCTGACACTTGCCTGCCCCAAGCATTCTTCGGGGTCTGTAAACACTGGACCCTCTTGTTATGTGTGCTCAAAAATGGTGGGTCAATAGTTTAGAGGAAGGACTGTGCTTGGTGCAATTTTTGTGCCTTTAACTGTAAAAACAGCTACTCCAAAGAGCCTCGAAAGTCTCATTGCAGAGAATGGGGCTAAAAAGATGATAGAAAAAACTAAATAAATTAGATCTAAACTAGCAATGCTCTGCCCAGAAAAAAACAGGCTTTTGGGCTTTGTAGGCATCATGTTGCCACAACAGAGATTCTAGGTGCTTTATTGTATTTAAGGTGTTCCTCTGCTTTTTCGACTCCTGAGGAAGAGAAATTGAAACAAGTTCTTTGCTGGCTCCTTGTAGAGTCGTTGGGGTCTTTGTACCCCTTGTTTGGTCGTGGACACCTGCAGAGAAAACACACAAGTCAAGCAACATTAAGATCTAAAGGCTTTGTCTTCAAACAAGATCTTCAAAGATTTCTACTGCACTTACCTTGCACCTTAAAACGTTGCTATGTTGCACTGACTATTGCTGCCTGTGTCTCCCTTGTGTTTGGGGGCTTCATCTCATGTTTGGTTCAGTTTTGAACCTCTATTCATCATTGATATAATAAATTTTGTTATATTTGGTATATTGTTGTTACATTGTTTGCCCTTGTATTATATTGGTAGGTTCAGAAAAAAAACAATAGCAGTACACAGTTTGTTCAGAAACCCCAGATTAGAAATTGAAACTGAAATTTTCTCAGTGCACACTAGAGATGGGCACGAACAGCAATACGAACAAAAAAAAGCCACGAACAGCCCAATCTGCTGTTCGTGAACAAGCTGTTTGTGAGGCCCCATTCTAAATGAACAGGTGGTCGTTGCAAGCCTCGTTTGTTGCTGTTCATCAAGCCAAACAGTCTGGCACCTGCAATCAATTCCCTTGGCAACATAGGCAGGGATTGTCTGAACTCTGTCTGAACTCCTGCTGTTGCCCTGGAAACCCCACTCTAAGCCCAATTCAGCTTAATAGGCAGGTCTTCCTTCCAAGTGTGGAGCTCCAAATTTGTTACAAGAGAGCAAAGACCATGGGGAGGGGGAGCTCCCAGCTCTGGCTAGTCTTTGCAGAGAGTGGAGAGGGAGAGACAGCTGCTGTTGGCATTTTGATAGAGAGACAGAGAGAGTGTATTGGAGCTTGAATTTTCTTTGTGTGCGGTGGGATATGGATCTACCCCTTCAGGTTCCAGGGCTGCAGCCAGGCTCTGGGGCCAAGCTATTATTTATTATTGGTACTTTTCCTAGTGCCTGCTTAGGTCAGGTTTCTGGGAGTGGCACAGTAGAGATCTTGACCAAACTTGGATGATGGCTGGAGGAGAGCCTGCTGGCCCCTATGAACAGCCAACCATGAACATGTTTGTGAACAGGGCCATGTTCGTGGTTGTTCGTGAGTCCCTGTTTGTGGATGGCAATGAACAACGAACATCATGTTCTTTTTTTCCCTGTTCATGCCCATCTCTAGTGCACACCCCATAGGACTATCCCATTCTACGTGCCCTTCTCCCCATTACCTCTTCTCTTTTCTCTGGATTTAGTTTCAGCTTTTTTCCTCTGCACTCACTTAGCTATCTTTGATGAGACTACTGGACCAATGCAAATGTGTCATCACTTATTGAAGATGGATGTCATCAATATACTGATGGCACCATAATGCCAGACCTAATAGAGATGATAAAGATCACTGTGTGTGTTGTATTTTTAAACAGCAATTTTAAAGAAGGAAAACAACCTGACTGCCAAGATCAATTCCCATCTTTTCTGAGGCCCCAGGCAAGAATCCCACCACTTTCTTAGAGAATGAACAGCACTCAAGCACTGAGAATAGCAAAGCATATGGATTAAGGGACCATGTACTCATTCAAGCAATAGATTCCTGTAATTTCCATGATCCCTAAAGCATGTTTACTTCTGCAGGACTTTTCAAAGTTACTCAGGCCCCAGGAAGTTACTTAGGCTTACTGGGTGCTAATTCTGGCATGGTGATGTACAAGAACCATCAGACTAACTTTCATTTCAAAACAAAACAAAATATGGACTTGATGTAATGAAGAATAACCATTTAAAACCAATATTGTATCGTGTGGTGATTTTACCTAGAATCTTTGCCCTAGCTATTGCTGCTACTAATTGGCTGACGATGACCAGGGCTTTTTTTCTGGGAAAAGAGGTGGTGGAACTCTGTGGGTTGCCAGCACAGGGGGCAACTCTTGGCGGGAGGTGGTGCCCCTGGTACCACATGCGGGTGCACAAAGTGCACGCATGCTCCCAGGGCCAATGATGTCACTTTGGGTCAGCTGGAACAAGGGAGTTTTTAAAAGTTTAAATCACCCTCTGCGAAAATGGTCACATAGCTGGTGGCCCTGACCCCTGATCTCCAAACAAAGGGGAGTTTAGATTGCCCTCCATGCCGATCCAGCCATGTGACCATTTTCAAGAGGTTCCAGAACTCAGTTCCACCACATTCCAGCTGAAAAAAAGCCCTGACAATGACGTTACTATTTTGATATACTTTGATTGTTTTATCCATAGAATTTATTGTCTTTGTTTATGCTATTGTGAGCCACCTCAAAATATTTTGAAAAGATAGGATAGAAGCCTCTTAAATAAATAGCTAAACTGTGGAAAGCTGGGCAGAACTCTCCCCCACCCAGCCTTTATTTCTATCCAGACTGAATGTTTGCATAGAGCTAATGTTACTGAAGAATGGTATGGCTTTACATCTCATATCCTCTCTCAAGCTTTGGTTTATCCATTGCCTTTTCTAAACAAAATAAATTTTCTTGGTAACCTTTTTTACTTAACAAAGCACTAGACATGTTAAGGCCAATTAAGACAAAAAGGATGCATTGCAGAATGGATTAGAGAAAACATGGACATGTTGCTAGAGGCCCTATATGGTTAATTTTTGGATGCTGGAGTAATAGTTTTGTAGTCCCCAGGCATTTAATTGCTAGTAATACTTGTGAGATCTTTGTAGCAGATCAAAGGAAAAATTACAGGCTCATATTACCTGTATCACGGGACAGTCACAATGACATTGCTGTTGTTGAAGGATGTAAATTGTACATTTGGTGAGAGAATTAATAAGTTATTATCATGATCATATTTCATTATCATTCATCACAAGCAGAATTCCTTGCCTCGTCTTTATTTCAACAAATGATGGTTTCATTAATAAAAGGTAAGGTCAGACATCATATCATAGCATGTTTTGAAGAAACTCTAGTCCAGAATCCTAACCACATTTTTTTCAGCTTGCCTCCCCCCACCTCCCTTGTGTCCCAGCATCCCAAACTGTGACTTTTGGGGCTGGGCCTGTCGTCACATGAAACAGCAGTACTAACAGTTGTACTTCCACACACCAGTAGCAACTGTGCCGTATGGTATTTTTGAATATGTATGGTCTCAATTATGTAGATCTGAAGAGCTAGACTATTTAATCCCTACAAAACTAAAAATGTGGAAGCTAACTGTGCACTAAAATTAAAATGTAGTAGAAATGTGGGTGCCAGATTATTGTCCTTCATGTCCAATTTACAGTTACCTGTGTCCATCAGTTACAGAAGCAAGCATCAGTAAAAGTTCTGAAAGAAATCATCAGGTGTGTTGACTGGCTGGCCTTGAGATTTCAGTTTGCTACTTAGAGAATGAGTCGCAGAACCTGAGACCTGAACAACAAAGCATGCGATGTGTCATTATTATTCATCTAGTACTTCAACTCGACTGCTCAAAAAGCTGTGGACTTCTTTCCACTATGTTGATCCTGTAGTATATTGTTGCCTTTTCTATTCCCTTCTACCTCTTCCTCATATTTCATCCCCTTTACAATAATGTCCTAAAATGTGACTAAAACACATATTGCCGACTGTATTTCTTTCCCTAAGTTTCCTATCCTGTACTGTTGCTGGTGCATAGGGGGCTGTACTTGTGGCAAAGATAGGATATAGCTATTGTTTACGTAGAATGCCTGTATCCCTGTCTATGATGATATGTGTTGCACACAGAACATTCTGACAATGGACTTCTTTTGATATCCACTCCTTCTCTGTCCATTCTTCCACAGCCTAATCAGTGTACTTATGAATAAAGTGGCTGGTCCCTGTACCATTCACAAAGCAGCAAACAGGCCCAGCTACAAACAAGGTTGAGGGACTTCCCAGGCATGTGGAAAAATATGACTTTGTCAATTAACTAGAGGGAAAAGACATCCCATTTCTACATAGCCTGATGATGATTGAGTATTGCCAGAAAAGGAATCTAAATGGGGAAAGAGAAATTTAGCCTGCTCAGATCCCTGAAAGTTTATAGAATTCTGAATGGAAACATTGGGAAACATTCCACTTCTACAGTTTCTCAAGGGTACCCAGCTCTTATCACATATTATTTAGAATAATTATTGTTGTATTTGAATAGAAATAGCTGGTTAAAATTACTATACTCCCTCACTCATTGCAAGAAATACCACTGCCCAGCCGCATCATTTTTCTCAGCATGTAACGTATGTTTGGGTCAAAACATATGAGGGTTTGGGGGTGGGGAGCCAGGTCTGGCACACCCATTGAGGCCAGGCCGGCAGCCGCCTCAAGTGCTAAGGTGCCAGAGGGGGCACCAGGGGCGGGGCACTCTCCACGGAGCTCAATTGCCCTGTGCTGCTGCACCTGGCCAGGAGCTCTGTGCTGCTGCTGTTGCCGCCCAGCCCTCCCGCTCAGTTGCTCTGTGCTGCTGCCACCACTGCCGCCACCAGCACACAGCTGTGGGCCAGGTGCAGCAGGTGGCCAGGGCGGCGTGGGGCAACTGAATGGGAGGGCTGGGAGGCCACCCATGCACCACCCTGTCCCTGCATGATGACATCACATGCAGTGATGTCATCATGCAGTCTGGGTGTGCACACGCACAAAGCATGCACACACCAACACCCCTGAAACTGCCTCAGGCACCAGAAAAGCTGGTGCTGGCCCTGTGGGGAGCCCACATGTGTTTAAATAGATTTGTTAATGCAATGTCACAGCATATTTATACAGAGTATAAATGATTTAACATGGGAAATCCCAGCTCCCTCAGAAGTTTCAACTACCGTTTTTTCCAGCCCAGTAAACCCCCTTTCCTCACCCCCTGAAGCAAGCAAGGGAGCCTGGAGGGTTCTTTTTCAGACCTTTAGAAGGGAGTACCTGAGGTAGTTTTCAGTTGATAGTTCACAGGCTTCTTTCATTTATTTCCAGAGTATAAGCTTTTGAGGGTCATAACTCCCTTTGTCATCTAAAAAAGGAGCTTTGACTTTTGAAAGCATGTATCCTGGAAATCTTGTTGATCTTTACAATGCTACAGGAATCAAATCTTGCTCTTATTTACTGCCTTACAGCGAGCAGTTGGTTATTAGGTTGCCCTTGAAGATTGCCATTTCTTGGCAAATCTCACATACCTTTAACAGCTCCATATCAAGCAGACATTCAGTAAAGCCTTTATTGGCACAGAGATTAAGTGATGGTACACTTAGAATATCACCTATGATGCATCATTTCAAGCTTCAGTACACTCAGTACAGTTTAGTTTTGAAGGGTCCCTTAAGATAGCAATCGTATGCAGAGATACACCTTTCTAGATTCATTGATGATAATTAACTCTGTTTAGGATTGAATTGTAAGTTTCTAGAAGGAGTGAAGTGAAGACAGAATCGGGAGGGGGTGAAAGAGAGCAAGGAAGAACAGATGTGAATTGCAGAAACCCTATCCTGTCACATGGCGTTCTTTGATGTGATTTTATGTCTCTCTTAGTGTTGGGGTCCTGGCTGAACTTGAAGTCCCTTAACAGAGGTTCCATATGCAGGATCAAGCAGGTGAAGCATTCCATAGCATTGGTGCAGATAACATTATCACCTGTTAACTGTTTGGGAGCCAATTCAAAATACGCCAATCCTACACAGAGCTCTTCACTGAATCCTATGCACGTCCACTTGTATGTCAGTTCTCTTATTTTCAGTGGAGCTTAGCCCCAAGTGGGTGTGCATAGGGCTGCAGCCCTGGTCACATATCTCACCACTGACAGACTATTGAGAATATGCAAGGCACTATTTCCTGCTACTTTCTGCCTGTTTTAACTAAAAGTGCTATTTAAAATTACTTTCTTGACATCAGCTTCAGTGCAACAAATATGAAACGCTTCTTTTAAATATTTTTTCTTGATAGAAAGGTTTAGTGGTTTCTCCTGAGAAACCCGAAATGTACCAAAAAGCATCATTACTGTGTATGTAGATGTGTCTGCTTTCTCATTTCCTCTTTTACTGCTTCCTCTGCTGGTATCTCGTCTCTAAGAAAAGCAACAATATGTTTACCAGAAGCCTCAAAACCATCTATGCAGACAGTGTTAGTAGGTATGCAACATTCATTCAAAAACAATTTTTTTTCTGTTAATAACCAATAATCTTCTTATGCATGAAGAAAATGGGCAGAAACGATGATGTCATTTTATAAAAAGGAACTCATCATACTTTGAGACCTACTTTTTCTTAGACATATTTCAAATATTTGTAAAAGAAATAGAATTGATGGGATAACTGTGAGCAGAATGACTATTTGAATAAGATAACCAGAAGCAATAATGAACAGAGATCTTGCACCTTGTTTCAGGAAGGGTAGATTTTCTCACCACAAGCAGGGGTTTTGCAAGGACTTAAAGTTTGGCGGGAAATCTCATTTTCCCCTCCCCCACTCTTTCCCTTTTGTGAAAAATCCCATAGTTCCTCCCATTTCCCTGCTTTCTTCTCCCCTTTCTACCCACCAGCCAAACTACCACTACCCCCCCATCTTTCCTCCTTCCCTATCCCTGGAAGCGTCTATCTGAGAAAACTTTGGCTCATTTGCATGGTCCTGCAGAATGGGGAGGAACCTTCAAGGACTTGAGGAGGGTACCTTATTTCCCCCTGTATCCCCCCTTCACATATTGTTTCATCTTTCCCTCCTCCTGACTAGAGATGGGTACGATCCCCCCCAAAATACCAATTAAGCCGTTAGTGGATCCGGGCCGCTGCCGAACCCAGGCCACCGATTCTAACCGATCAAGTCCCATTTCTGATCCGGAATCGGGAAGGCCAAAGTGGGAGGGCACCCCACTGTTTCCAGTGATATAGGAATGGTGGTTGGTGGCAGCGGCCGCCAGGCCCGGCGGACAGGGAGAGGCGGCGATGAGCCGCCTCCCTTCAGGGAGGGAGGGGACATTCACACACACACACACACACACACTTAGAGTAGGGGGGGAGTTTTTAACCCGGCAACGAGCCGCCTCCCCTCAGGGAGGGGACATTCCCAGGGCCAGATCTACGGTTGCCAGCGCCCAGGGCAACCGTAGTCTAAGCTTTCAGTATTGATGTAACATAAAAATGTAGATCTGCAGCTTTGCAAAAAGACCCCTTTGCTTCCTTTCCATCTATCTCATTTTACTGCAAGGAATTCTCAGAAATTAAATTAGCAAGATTGATCCATAAAAAGTGTTACAATACATCATTATGTCTTTTCCTGGTATTCATCTGAGATTTTTTTTTAAAAAAAAATGCTATGCCCCAATAACAATCTCTGTGCTTAAAATGTCCTTGAATCTTCGTATGAGTTGATCTAAAATTATATTAGAAGTTAATTAAAATGTTCTTGGAAAATAAACTGTGGGACCGCTAGCCAGCCATTTTATGTGTCGCTCTGTTTTTATAGAGATAAATGGTTGAGATCAGCCTAACAAATAAGAAAGAAAAATGCACATTGACTGTATGCCCCTTGATTTCCCTGTTGGTCATTCTCTTCAATCAGGCAGCAGTCTGTCTTGTAGGAGTCACTTTTGCTAAGGTGGGAAACCTGTGTTTGGTCTGGACCATCCCAGAGCTCAGAACTGAATGTTCCTTCATGCAAAAAAACACCCTCCACATTAAAAAGTAGTATGATAGAAACAAAGGGCATGTAAGGCCCACAATCCAATGAATAATGTTCTAATCTTTCAATTGTGACCTTGAAACTCAGCTCCAAAAAAGTGTAGCAGCACAAAACTGTTTGTTCATTTGGAAAGAAATAAATTGCTGGCTAGCATCACTTGCAGTAAATAACACATATCCTTAAATGCAAAAAAAAAAAAAGTTTTAGTTTTTTCTTTTAATTTCAAGTCTTATGGAAGATATCTGTGTGGAAGGGTATGGAAAACATTTGTCTCAGAATTCGAGAGTTACTGCCAGTCTTGTGCTGACAACAAAGAAATGAAGTGGAGGGGTTTGGAAAAGCATATACAGTACTTTGCATTCCTCAGAGGAAGGATAGGATAAAAATCAAATAAATACATAAAAAGATAGACCAGTGGTGAATATATTGCAGACTGGGAGAAGCTGAAACAATATCTAGGAAAAAAATGGGATGTGAAAGGAGAACTGTGGCAGTTTGAGAATTATTAATATGTGACTTTATAAAGGGGAGAGAGAAGTAACTTTACCATTAATGGGGAAATTTAGTTATTAATTAATCTAAGCTAATATTAGTAATAAAAAATTGTATTAAAAATAGATAGTTGAAACAGTGAGATGTAGATTGATATATTAGAAAATTGGAGATATAGAAGTTTGAATATGCTTAGTGATACAATATATATAAGATTTAGAAAAATTATAGTTAAGAGTAATTTAAATAATAAGATGGGTTAGGGGTTGGAAAGCTGTTGGAAGTCAATAAGGAGGGTGGGGGAAAGAGTGGGGGCTGATATAATTTAGATAAGACGGGGAATTTGTGTATTTAATAATACTCTATGTACTCACCAATAAAATTTTTTTTTAAAAAAAAAAGACCAGTGGTATAACTCAATTTAAGTTTTATGTATTTCTGTAGGTGGCTTCGGTCTGTGCTGCTGTATTGCCCCTCCCAGATGGAATGAAGAGGCAGACACAAGTGTTGAGTACTAAGGGCCATTTATTTATTTGACAACAGCATTAAACATAATACAGCAAGGGCCTAACTAGCAGTACAGGTCAGGCCCTGGAGTCACCCCTGGACCTCTGCCCTGACCTGTCTGGGCGAGCTCCTCTGCTCCAGGCATAAGCCATCCAAGGCATGGCTGGGACCCGGCCAGCCAGGCGTATGGAACCTCCACCAAGCCTAATAACCCCCCTGCCATAAAACATGAGGGGCTGTACTTGTACAGGAGGTCCCACATGGCAGTCTGCCCTGTCAGCTGGCAGCCGTCAAACAATACCAGTGATCCTGACAGCCCCCAATTCCCCCTCAAATAAGGATGTGCCAAGGGTGCTCACTGGCCCGCTGATTTCTCCTAAACCTATCCTGTCAGGGAGAACCTATTTACAGGTCCGCTAAGATCCAGTTACCACAACCCATACAAGAAGTTCAAGATAGGTGGAAAAAACCCTGCATCAGCCAATTAGAGAGGGAGAAAAAAAATCCTACCTGGCCCTGGGAACCAGCGATAAACCTGCACTACTGTAGGGTGGGTGGGTGGGTGGGCCAAGATAAGGCAACTGCTGGAGAGTGCAGGGCAGAGCCGCCTTAAATGGCTTTGGCTCCGCCCCTCCCCAAATTCCCTTATGCCCAGGAGAGCACAGGTTGCCCTTTCCCTCCATCGGGGTGGCAAAGGACAGTCTCCAGCTGAGACCAGCGGGCTGCTAGCCAGGAGGGCCGTTTTGCCCTCCCAGACTAAATGAAGAAGCAGGCGCAAGTGTTGGGTACTAAGGGATATTTATTTATTTGACAACAGTATAACATTAAACATAATATGGCAAGGGCCTAACTAGCAGTACAGGTCAGGCCCTGGGGTCACCCCTGGACCTCTTCCTTGATCTATCTGGGCGAGCTCCTCTGCCCCAGGTGCGAGCCATCCATGGTATGGCAGGCACCCAGCCAGCCAGGCATATGGAACCTCCACCAAGCCTAATAACCTCCCTGCCGTCAAACATGAGGGGTCGTACTTGTACAGGAGGCCCCACGCACCAGTCTGCCCTCTCAGCTGGCAGCCGTCAAACAATACCAGCGATCCTGACAGACCCTGATTCCCCCTCAAATGGGAATGTGCCAAGGGTGCTCACCTGTCCGCTGATTTCTCCCAAACCCTATCTTGCCAACACCAATGCCAAACCTCTGCTTAGGCCCTTGTGCCCCACAGGTGGTCTACCACCAACTTAAGTCCTTGCTGCAGATCATTAAGGAAAATGCTGTTGCTCTTCACCGATAGGTGAACCCCATCCCCTTGGTAGAGGTCAGCAAATTCGGCCCATATTTGCAGATGGAGCAAATAAATCCCTAAGCCACCCTCCATTGCTCTGAATAAGGCTCTGTTGGCCTTCTGCCTTCCCCTCTCGATCGCTTTCCAGTCCCAAGCTTCCTGCCACACGCAATGCGGGAGCATTGTAGAGTACAGACCACACAATCATTACTCCAGGCCAGCGTTAGCTAACCAATCATAAATCTGCCTGTGCAAGAACAGACAGAGCTCTGCCTTGCATCAGGCCAAGGTAATCCCACCAAGGTGGATGACTAGCACGTTGGGCAGAGGACAAGTCCAATCCCTAGAACAACAGTGGCAGCAGGCCCGGCCACCTAAGGCCACACTATCCCTGGCATTCACAGTGGCCCATTCACTTAAACCCAGGTGGGACCCAATTGATGTTCTTCTGGCCTGAAGTGCTGCCCACAACAACATGCTGTGCCCGCAGATGAGGATCTTCAGCCTCTCGTGGCGAAGCACAGCTCCTGCAAGAGAAGATAGATGCATGTTTACAATCCTGGCAGGGGGCGGATGTACGTTCAATAAGTGGAGGACTGCCATCTGCCCACCCTCTGAATGGCTGGCATGGGATAACCCATAGCTGCAGCCATCGAGGCCACCCCAATCCTAAATGAGTAGGTTCAGAATTTTACCCCTGACAGCCCCAATTTGGCCAGCACACATTCAGTCACTGCCCAAAATTGATATTTTGTGAGAGGTTTTCCGTCCCTCCTAGGCCGCTACACACTGCCTCAATGTAGCTATTGGGAAAATCTTTGTGTTTCTGCAAGTCTCCAGTACAATAGCCGATCCCTTCCTTGTCTGATCGTTTTTTGAACTTTGCACAGTTATGGTGAGGTGACTTTGTTCCCTGAAAACTCAACATCTTGGGCCAACAGAGCCGTCCCAGACTCATCCTTAAGAGACAGAGCCACTGGGAGCACAGGACGGAGCCACCTTAAATGGCCTTGGCTCCATCCCTCCCCAGATCCCTGTATGCCTGGGAGAACATGTGCTGCCCTCCCCCTCTGTCAGGGCAGCAAAGGATGGCCCCCAGCTGAGAGCAGTGGGCTGCTAGCCGGGGGGGGGGGCGCATTACATTGGAACTTTACTTATGCTCTCACATCAGCTTCAAGATCTACAAGGTTTGGAATGTTTGCCATTTTTTACCTGTGATGATTTTTTGGTCCTGCGTTTTGTTTAGTTAAGGTTGAATTATATTTGTATATTGACAATGCTGAGCTTTTCATTTTAGCAAAATGTTTCAGGGAAGCAACTTGTATAGGACTGTTAAGAGATATTGCTCCAATTTAAAGCTGTTAAATGTTTAATCAGCTGACACTATGACTTCACTATAAACATTACCAGTGGTCTGTTTGATTATTAAGCCTCTAGAATGAGCAATCGTCTGCGATAGAAGAAGCAAACAGGGAAATTCTACCATAAAACAGTTTTAAAGCTGAAGTGGCACCAACAGAGTTCTCCCCTCTCCCGCCTCAATCTTCTACCTTTTTTGGGGGGTGGGGACAAGTATTGTGGGTTTGTTTATTTTATTTTGGCTTCAACTTGTAATGTAAGCTCACATTAAATATTTTAATTAATAAATAATTAATTAAATGGGGAACAGAACTGAAATAATCTGACATAACAAGAGGTCATCTGATTGGACTTCCAGGGACCTGGGAGCTGCTGATGTGGTGTGTGTTCTTCATTCTGTGCTCTACTTCAAAGGAAAATATAGCCACATTGGAGAAGCTTGTGGAATGGCTTTTTCAACAACAGTGCCATTTTTCTTGAGAACTGGAGAACTGCTAACATGGAAAAGAGCATGGGGTTTTTCTGTGTGGCCCAGATCTCTCAACTTAGAACACCATGAGTGAAACCCATAGGCCCATAGCTTCTACCCTCCAAAAGTAATTCCAGAAGAGCGGCTGACCCATGGGTCAGTAATGACTTGGTGCTTGCACAAGGGACTGCCTTTACCGTTACCTACCCGCACTGTGTAATCTGCCTTGATATCTCAGTGAGAAAGGCGGACTTCAAACAGTGTTGAAGATCACATTCAATAGCTGTTGATAAAAGAAATGAGGCAGTATGTTATTATATTTCAGTGTGATATAGTGGTTAGTGTGTCAGGTTAGGATCTGAGAGACCTAGGTTCGAATCTCAACTCTGCCATGGAAGTTTGCTGGGTGACCTTGGCTCGGTCATATACTCTCAGCCTAACCTACCTCACAGGCCTGATGTGAGGATAAAATGAAGTAGAGGAGAACAATATAAGCCACTCTGGGTTCCCACTGGAAACAAAGATATAAATGAAGTAAGTAAGTAAATAAATAATACTTTATTTATGGTGCTCTCACTGTTTATAGTTCTTGGCAGACTTTTTACGGGGTGGTTTGCCATTGCCTTACCCAGTCATCTATGCTTTACCCCCAGGAACCTGGGTGCTCATTTTACTGACTTCAGAAGGATGGAAGGCCGAGTCAACCTTGAGCTGGCTTGTTGAACCCAGCTTCCGCCAGGATTGAACAGTTATGAGCAAAGCTAGGGCTGCAGTACTGCAGCTTACCACTCTGTGCCACAGGACTCTTCATATAGTGCAGGAAACAATACAATATAATAATCAACAGCTAGGACATTCACTGAGCAAAATACAATATTTATTTATTATTTATTATTTCGATTTATAAGCCGCCCATCCTCAGGGGCTCTGGGTGGTGATAATCAACAATAGTTAGGACATCATCATCATCATTGTCATCTATTGCAATGAGCTGTACTCCTCCCCGCATCTAAACATAGAGGTGACCTCATGCTAGTTAGCATTATATTAATAGCTCTCATTTTAAGGGATGAAGTTTGGTCCATTATCTAGGCTAGTTATAATGGGATTTAGATATAACTGTATACATGGTAGGTTTTATTGTGCACATGCACACACACATTATGTACAAATATACAAATTTTACTCAGAGTTTACTTTTCAGAAGGTGAGCTGAAAGAAATTTCAGCTGCTCATTAAACTCTCTGGAACATCATTGGAACAGTGCTCAGATTCTGTGTACGTGACTCTCTGGATCTTGATCTTCGTATTTGATTGAGTAGCAGCATTATCACAGCAGATGCTGCCACTTATGAAGATATACAGCCTTGATTTTTCAAAGAGATCTGTAATGTTTGGGTTGCATGGCTTCTATTCATTTTAATGGGAGTCAGTCAGCTATGAGTTTTCATGGATCCTGGCTTCTCAGTTTCAGGAAAACTGTGTTAGCAGATTTATTGTCAGAATAGAGAGAGCTGCAGCGAGCTATACAGATTTTCTCAGCTGAGGGAAGTAAAAAATGTACATGGAATGTAAAAGTATGCATTGGTTATCATTATTCCCCTCTGAGCAAAGGGTAAAAACTTAAATGGGAGAATGCTAATTATTCATATAATGAATACCTCTATAAACCGATTCAGTCATTCTATAATACTGTATTTGCCTGGGATGTTGTTATAGTGTACAATGCAGTATCAGAATCCAGGCTCGATATTTGACTAGGGACCCAGCTACACAGTGGCTGTCGTCACATGGCCACTTATTCCATCAGTTTTACACCAAATAGCGTGGTCGTTGCTATTGGCATCAGAACGGATTCACTTATCACATCACGTATGCTTGCGCTTCCAGTTGTTCAGGCAGAAGCGCTTTCTGAACCGAAACAGACATGGAGTTACTAGAGTTCAACTCGTGTTTCCTTACCTCAAGGTTTGTCAGGAAGTGTAGGCGTCCTTGCAGCTTAAAGTTTAACATTTACAGAGCGGCAGGGAGGGAAGTGCAGGCGTGAGGCGCCTTTCCTGAAGCCGCGTGGCCCAGAGCTGCATAGCCCGGCGTCGCTCTGTGGAGCTTTGGGTAGTTTAAAGGGCCGTGCAGCTTGCAAGCGGCAGGTCCCTTTAAACAATCAGCTGGCAGGCGGCAAGAGGGGAATCCCCCATGCAGCCTGCCAGCTGATAGTTTAAAGGGACCTGATGCTTGCAAGCAACAGGAAAAGTTTATATGGCCATTTCCCCTCGAAATGGCCATTTAAGCTGCCCCTTTACGACCCAAATGAAGCAGTAGACCAGTTTGTGAAAGTTCGTTTGCGAACCACGAACCAGCCTGGTTCGTGTGTTTTTGGGGGTCGTAATTTGATTCGTGCCCATCTCTATTCCTGACAGAGCAGTCCTTCAGTGGAACAGGCTTCCTCAGGACATGGTGGGCTTTACTTCTTTGGAGGTTTTTAAGCAGAGGCTAGATGGCCATCTGACAGCAATGCTGATTCTGTGAACCTAGGCAGATCATGAGAGGGAGGGCAGGAAGGGTTACATCAGTGCTTAGTTCTTGTGGTTCTTTCATACATGCCCAGGGTAATGCTGATTGCCACTTCAGGCTCAAGAAGCAATTTTCTCCAGGCCAGTTTAGCCCAGGGATCCTGGAAGTTTTTTTTGACATCTTCTGGGCATGAAGTAGGGGTCACTGGGGATGTAGTGGGGAGAGGTAGTTGTGAATTTCCTGTATTGTGCAGGAGGTTGAACTAGATGACCCTGGAAGTCCCTTCCAACTCTATGATTCTATGGCAGTATAGCAATTGTGTGCTACATTTACTGTTCATTTGTACACTCCAGTTGAGTTTGGGGACGGAGACTTTTGAGGGGGGTCTGTCTCACAAAACAAGAATTCAGAGCAATCTATTGAAATTGATCAGCAGGAGCCTTGGAAATGTTATGAGGAAAATTCTATACAAGTAACTGATAAATACAAATGTAGGTTGTCTCCTATGACAACAACTTGCCCCCCCCCAATCTCTTTCCCCCTCTGTCACTTACTCAGATAGTGTTTGGCTGAGAAAGCTGAGTTGCCCATGGATTCCAGGAATCACACACCACCACGTTTGTGATATATATAAAACTTGTCTGAGCAGCTTCCAGATAATCTGTAAGAATCCAGTGCAGCCTCACACCTTCTTAACAAAAGGAGTTTAACAAACATACATTCTCAAAATACAACACAATTGAAATAGGATACATCAGCTTCCAAAGGTACAGTTTCTAAGAAATAAAGTAAAACAAACAAACTATTAAACCTTGACTGGATAAATTGTTACCTTGCACACTTGAGGGCACTCTCCACCACCACCACTATTCTTAGCACTACCCCTCCTTCCCCCAAGATGGGCTTGAACTGACAGGTGGCTTGCCAGAGAATGTTTTTTCCTGCTTCCTGTGTGACCCCCATGCTTTCCAATGTCTCTGTCCTCTTCTGCAGCTCCAGGTGCCTTTTCCAAACATGGATGCTATCTTAACTCTTTCCCTCCCAGTTGTGTGGTTTTTTGAGGGGCCAATACCAGCTTTGTGGGTTGTCTCTCTATAGCCCACTAAAGTTCTGTTGCCCAGTCCTACAAGGTTTTGTACCACTGATTTTTAGGGCTTTGCAGCTGGGGATACTAAAATCATCCATTTTCTCCTTCTGACACTGAGGCCCCTATGTTCCTGTTCTTCCTGACATTTGTCACAGTAAAAAGATATGTTTCCTTCCTGAGGGCAACTTAATGAGTTTATGGCTGCTTTCATATCTCTGTGTGTTTTCTTTGAGGCCTGTCAATCAACTTTTTCTATTTTCCGAATTTCTAGATTTGGGTTGCGGATCTTGAAAATTCCTAATATTATTCTGTTGCTCTTCTTTAGATTGCCAGATCACTGCCTAGTCAAGATTTTTTTGTAATAAAAACATGTAGCAAGAGGTTTCAGTGCCAAGGCAGTGTGGCTGGCTCAGAAGATACAGCATGACTAATGGCATTCCACTAATGAAGCCAAGCTCAGAAGAAGATAAAAGCTTGTCCAGCATGAGTAATTCCAGCAACTGTGCTGAACACTCAGCTACTGTCATGGTTGCTCTGGGCTGCCTATGCCAGTACAAAAACTGCATCAGTGAAATATGAAACATGACTAAGCAATGTAAGTAAGTCTACACACTGCTTGCATTCATTTTTAAGCTAACAGCGAACTGTTCCAAAATAATTGTAATTTTTCCTTCTTTTCAAAGACCACCATCCACACCCCCATAGCAATTAAAAAAGCATGTTAAAAATGACTGCTAAAGAGGGACTTTATAGTTTAATATTTAGTAGGTCACTGTGAAAGTAATTAAGATAATAATCTATTACTATGTAAGCATCAGAAGTTAGTGTGTGTGTGTTTTGAAGTGTTTCATCACTTATATAAATTTTATACTGTTGCTTGCTGCCCTGGGGTCCACAAGGAGAGTCGCTTGCTATGCCAGTCATTTCTCAATAGGGGATATCCGGTCACTATTTTGCAGTGGTCCCAACACAGAGCAGACAATTTTGTGAGAGAGGATCCATTTAAAGCAAAAGATCCCGTGGTGGAATCATGCATTAGATGGGGTTTGGACTTGACCCCTTTGTCCAACAACATTAAGAAAATAATCAACAGACATTGGCACATCATACAGGATCTTCCTGGATGTGAGAGACCCCTTCTATAGGATTTAGGAAGACAAGGAGTTTGAAGGATCTGTTAGTGCACTCTGATCAGCAGGTCACCATTGAGCACCCTCTCTCTATTACCGGACACTTCCCCTGTGGCAGATGCCATGTTTGTAACTTGTCTCTGTCAGGTAGAACAGTGAGGGATAATGAAGGTAATAATACCATTCATTTAAGATCATTTTCAACCTGCCAGATGGAGGCAGTGGTACATCTGATAATGTGCCCTTGCAATAAACTGTATGTGGGGAATACCATTCATCCAGTGAGGATCTGAATTTTGGAACACATTTCTAGGATTAGGAACAGGGTAGCAGATGCCCCTCTAGTAAACCACTTTGTAAATCTGAATCACAAAGAAAATGAGTTCAAATGTATGGTCCTACAAGTGGCTCCTAAGGGTTCCCCTTATAGAGTCTCTCAAACATTATTACAATGGGAAGCCAGGTGGATCAACCATTTGCATAGTATCTGTCCCTCTGGACTTAATCATGACTTGAATCTGTCTTGTTTTCTGTAAAGTAATTGCTTGGATGTAACTGTATTACTTTTTGCACCACTGTTTACCAGGGAGTTGGACTGTGGTTTACAATTGTATATGTACCTTTAATGCATTGTAAGGGTTTTTCCCAATGGGAACAGCCCCTTTAAGATTATCTTCTAAATGTCGGCTTTTTGTGCTAATTGCCTGCGCATGGCTAAAAAAAGAGGGGTGTGTTGGACTGTCGCTAAGAATTGTGTAAGCGTCAGTGTTGGTGAGTTACTTTGTACAAAGACTGTAACACAACAGGAGAATGATGACTTGTTTTTAATTGAAATATTGCACTTTATTACAGCCTGCGGAGATGTATGGTGAGGAGGTCTGTTGACCCCTGATGCAGTCTGGAAACAAGCGTTGTTGATGACCGGTTCGTTGTTGGGTCTTCAGTCCTTCAAAGTGTTCTATCTCCTTGTTCCACCTGTTGAGAGAAAGCAAGAAGCTAAATCTACCTAAAATTTAATTCTATAACTTATATTGAACAGGAACGAGGGTTCCTCATGGTTTCTCCAGCTCTTTTGTCATGTCCTTCGCAAACTCTTAAGCCCCAGCGCCGAAACAAGGACATTTTCCATATTTGGCCAACTATCGAGTTATGCTGTTGTCCTTTGAATTTTGTATGAACTTGCTTGAATTGTATGAATTATTTATATAATTGTTGATGTGAATATATGCACTGCGTCACTTTAAATCACTAAATTTAATATTTTCATAGCATTCTTTTGGTAAGATTCTTGATTGTTATATTGGTTTGTTCCCTTAGATATGGGTTTCCACTCGGGTAGCTTTGCCCTGGAGTCCTGGCAGTTGAGAGGAAAAATATAGGTGTTTCAAATAAATGTGTTTTTTCTACATCTAATAATAAAATGCGTAGGTAATGCCAATCATGAAAGTAGCAGCGGGAAAAACCACAGGGGTTCCATATAACCACAACATTTGATTTATATACCACTCTTCAGGGCAACTTAATGCCCACTCAGAGAGGTTTACGAAGTGTGTTATTATTAGCCTAATGACAATCATCCTGTGAGATGGGTGGGGAGGAGAAAGCACTGAGAAGCTGTGACTGACCCAAGGTCACTCAGCTGGTTTCAAGTGGAGGAGTGGGGAATCAAACCTAGTTCTCTAGATTAGAGAGAACTGCCACTCTTAACCACTATACCAAACTGACTCTCACCAGGTAGATGTTTCCATAATTTCCCAAGTATTTTGTCAACATGGCAATATGAATTAACCAAAACAAATGGGAGGCAATATTCAACTGGGCCATTTCCTCACACCCTTAAAGGGACAGCCTGCTCACTGAACACTGGCGGCTTTCCCCCAGGAATCCAGACATCTCCATTTGCAAAATGGTTGTAGGCCAATTTGGCTTCCATTTTTTCAGTGCCTTTTCTGGGAATGCACTTTCCATGGTCACAAAAAATGGTGCTGAGAAAATGGAAGCCAAATGGCCTACAAACATTTTGTTGTCAGTATTCCATGAGTGGGCTGCCCTTTTAAGGATGTGTGGAAATGACCCTCGTCTTATGATGACCGAGCATGTTCCAGAAAGCACTGAATGTAGAGAGTAGCTAAGGGTCACTTAAAAGGGAAGAAGAAGCACAAGAGGAAAATGGGGAAGTTGGCCAGGTCAAACCACCGACGGCTTATAGAATTCTTGAGGAAATCTTTAGGTTTTGTACATGGATGGGAAGACTTTCCAGACTGATCCCCACCCCACCTCTATGATTTCTTGAATGCTTTCAGCTTGTTCCTTCTTACGGCAAAAATCATGGGCACTAGTTCACTATCAGAAGGACAGGGAAATAGGGCTATCCACAGACAAGGCAGGGGTTTCTACATAGTGTATCTGTCCCCCCACCCCGCCCTAGCTATACAGAAAAAATATTGCTCCGTAAAAGAAAAAAGAAAATTAGCTAAGCGTCCCACTGTCTAGATGGTTTGTTTTAGCAATCTACATGGAATCTGGGGGCACCATTTGGAGGGGGAGGAAAGCAGAGGGGAATGAAGAAATGGCTTTCTTAAGGCCCTGGAAACAGACAGTATCCTGGAAAGAGAGCCACACAGAGTGATAGCCATGCAGTTGGCAGGCTACAGTGAAGAGAGTGAAAAGGGAAAGAAAATGCTACGTTCGGTGGCAATTTTGCACCCGCTGAGACCCTGTCACTTCTGGTTTTCAACTGGAAGTGACATCATCAACTGGAAGTGACACAAATGCTAGGAAGCCAGATCAGGCCCTCACACTTGCAGAGCAACCACCGACCCCTTGCTTTGGAGATAAGGGGGCCTGGCAACCCTATTTCACAACAATCTTCCTCTCCTCTCAGCAAACCACCAATCAACATGGCTGTTGCTCAATGTGGGCCCCACAATCCTTGGAATCAACTAATTGGCCCAGGATCAGAAGGGACTGCTGGAGTGGAAGGAAAGCAGACAAGATCTCCAATCCTTTCACAAGTGGATCTCTGTTTCCAACCTCTAATCATCCCTGTGCATTTTTCTTATGCCAGTGTCAGCCCCTTAAAAGAAAGGATAGCCTCTGATCAAACATTACCAAGTGCACAGGTGGGAATGTGGGTCTCCATCCTGTGTAAAATCATACATAAGTTGCAGGTTTTTCTCAGTTTCTGTGCATGTGATACAAATGCATAGTAGGACCACACTATATGTGAAGAAGGGCCTTCCTTCCCTCATGTTTCCAAATCTGAAATGGTTGCAGAAGGCTGCTACTCTGTTCAGCCCCCCCTCTCCAGCTGTATTGTGGGGATAATAACAACACTGAATTTGTTCACCACTCTGAGTGGGGCACTAATTTGTCCAGAATGGTGATATATAAGCACACTGTTGTGGTGGTTGTCACTTCATTGATCTCCCTCTCATCACAGACTCTCAGTTCATCCCTCTTGCTGTTTCTGAGGGTCCTTTATCTACCGGGAAGTCAATGGAAACAGTGAGGGGGGGTGGGGATGTTTATGTTACAAGCATCATATATCTAATTTCCTTAATTAAAAAATTACACAATGGAGAGAGCCAAAGGCAGGACAAACATTTCTGAAATCTTAGAACTATTATTATTATTATTTATTATATTTATATCCCACCCTCCCCACAAACTAAAATGAAAGTTGAGGGATTAAAAAAAACTTTACAAGTAAAGAAGTAACAAGTTTTTAAAAATCCAAATGTTGGCTATATGTCATGAAGCTATGTTGTAAAATCTCAGTTGACACTTTGGGGTAGCTAGGAAACTCCATATGATATTTGCTGATGGTCTAAGGGCCCTTTTCCAAACATAGGCAAATGTTGGAAGAAGGCACTGCAAGGAGAAGGAAGGGACCCTGGAAGGGAAAGTGGCAGTAGAGGAAAACAAAGCAGAAATCACAGATGGGAAGGAGGGGGGAAGAAACAGAGACCAGAGGTGGGGTAGTAGAAGTGGAGTGAAGGGGGGGGGGAGGAAGGGGGAACAAAAGACAGCATGAGAAGGGAGGCCAGTAGGGGCAGGGAAAGGGTTTCTTCTTCTCCATGAATCCTTGTTGGGTCTCCCAGTTCTTTATTTCTGATGAAAATCACTGCTTCATATGTAGCTACCTACATATATTGCTTTATTTCATCTGGTATTCCTAGCTGTACATCACAATTTCTTTCTAAATCCATTAATTGCTACATATGCCTTGTTGCTGAAGATGACTTGAGCATCCTTTTAAAGTAAACTGGTTGAAATTAGATTTTTCAAGTAGGAAATCTGCAAGGACTTGTGGGTCATCTTATTTTCCTCTGTACACCCCCCCCCCCCGGTTACTGGAACTGCTTTTAATTGGATGGGGAAATTAGCTTAGCAGTCCAGAACTAAATTTAGCGCGGATCTAGCCAGCTATACCAAGGTCCCTTCTTCAGAAACTCACGTGATAAAGAGGCAGACTACAGATATTCAATCAATAACGTGTATTTACTAATGGTGTGGCGTATGCCTAAACTTACACAAACACACAAGGTTACACACAAGAGCTAAGAAACACAGAGTAGGAAAATTCGAAACGGTTGCATGAGAAGGAACCCCACGATGACAAGGGATATACTTACAATCCTGGGGCGGAGCAGAGATCTAGCAGCGAGGTGGTCTAGTGCCAGCACTAGGACCACGGGTAGAAGGGCAGCAAGGAAGTTAGGATAGGAATGGTGCGCGCCCTCTGGTTTGAGGGGCTAGCTTATATACTTTCAAAGTATTTGGGGGGGCGGGCGCCCCGTTCAGTGGTTCTCACGACTTAAAGGATTTGGGGCTATCAGAATAGCCTTGATTGGACACTGTTTGAAGTCTGATTGATATTATGACACCTTTTGGGAGAGGGGACAGGGGAAGGAAGGGATCCGGGCAGTTTGGACATTAACAGCGCTCATCCTGGTGCCATCAAGTCCGGAGTGCAGAGGTTGCTTTGATGTGCGCTTGTTGATTCTCTGGCTGACCAGGGCTCAATCTCCATTCCGGATAGGTGTCAAGATATGCAGTGGAGAACGGAATTCTCTCGCTGTGTACGTGGTCAGCTCGCTTCTTTGAAATGGCTTCCCAAAGCAGGAAGTTCCCCTCAGTTTCCTGGCTGCCTGAGAACAAGGCTGTCGTCTGGGCACGGCTAGGGCTTACTAGCAAGCAGCCCGGTAGTGAGGGCGAGCTTGGTAACCAGCCCACGGGAGGCTCCTGGCAGGAGCTGGCCAGGGGGCGCCTGGTCAGGTTCACTGAAGATCTCCCTGGCTGGCACCTGGCTGCTAGCAGCGTGGCTGAGGCCCAGGGTAAGGCAAGCTCTCATGGCAGGCAAGAGAGCAACGTTTAAGACACAGTCCGTGGTTGGTAGCAGGGCAGAACCACAAGGGAAAGTCCCAATATCAGCTTGAGCAGGGCTGTGCCACACAAGGGTCCTGAAAGCAATTGTCCAGGAAACTGACACAGTCTGTTGCAGCATGAGATATGAAACTGACACGTGTATTAGAGGCATACCTGCAAGGCAATCTTTTAGTGCAGAGCTCAGACACAGTTCGTGGCTGGCCTCAAGGCAGGAGGGGGGGGCTGCTCGGTAACACCCCTTCCTATTTCCCTTCCCTGGCACCCTCCATAGCATCTCACATTTTCCTGCTTCCTTCCCTCCTTCCCACTCACCAGCCAACTTACCTTTACCCCGCCCCTCCTTGTCTTTGTCTTTCCCTCCTGCCACTGGGAAAAGTCTGACCAAGTTGCACTGTTACTAGAGATGGGCACAATCCAAAAGAAATTAACGATCAAGCTGATCGTGGATCAGCGCCAGCAATGATCCCAATTTAATGACCCGCACAGAGCATCTCCCATTCCCGATCCATGGATCGTGGATTGTGGAGGCAAAAGCAGAGGGGCGCTCCACTGTTCCCAGCGATACAGGAACGGTGGGTGATGCCGGCGGCATCTGTGTTTGTGTTTGGCCGCCTGTGTGTGGCTGTCAGAGCTGCCTATCAGGGTTTGCAGGGATGAGATTGGAGTGCCCATGGCTACAGAACACCCCCTTCCCCCTCCCTCCCCTGGCTGTCTTCTCCCAACTGGTGACTGCTTTGCTGCTCCGTGGTTGGAAGGAAGCCCTGCTGATCAAGGAAAGCTGGGCTTTCATTCAGGTTTCCAAGGCAACAGAAGGAAGGCAAACAGAGCTCAGGCATTCCCCTGGCTCCGTTGCCAGGGGAATAGATTGCTGGCGCCTGAGTGTCTGGATCCACGATCCGAGCCCGATCACCCCGATCCAGGCCCCTCCCGATCGCTGGATTGTTGGCCATGGACGATAACGATACACCGGGTCACGATCGTGCAATCGCCATTATCGTGGGTTTTTTTCAATCGTAATGCGGATCGTGCCCATCTCTAACTGTGACTACCAGCACAGGTTTGGACTCAGTTTTATGGTGGCCTCCAGTGCCGGACCAGTCCCAGTTGTGTGGTGGTGGCCAGTGCCAGGCCAGGCCCAGTGGCATACTGGCATAATGGCAGCTACTTGGCTGGGCCCTATAATAGAATGGTGAGACCTCCATCCTTCTCTCCTTCCCACTCCCCAGCCAATCTACCATTATCTCCCCCCCCCCATCTTCAGTTTTTCTTCCTTCCCTACCTGACAGCCTTTCTCCAGTAAAAGGCGGTTTTCACATGTCCTTAATGTCCCGCTTTTTTGCACTATAATGACATTAGTTGTGATCCCATTATCATGATGCACTATTTGCATGCCTGCTCAAATGCCTTGACTTGTGCATCTGCATCACACTTTCAGAACTTCACATGCTGCAGAAAAAGTGCTATTATGGGAGGTGGATGAGCCTGCATCACAGTTGATGAAAGCACATTCACGTCCATTTCTAGGAGGGGGGGGTTTCACCCATGTTCAGATTTGCGCTATATTGATGTTTCAATATGTAAGCTTGGAACAAGCCCTGCCCCAAGATGCAGAAAGAGCGAGAGCATGAGAGAGTGCTTTGCTGGTTGAAAGGCTGTGGCAAGCCCTTGGCTGGAAGCACACCCCTGTTTGCTGCCTCCTTAGTGCAGTGGATCTAGGCAGGTGCAGTAGCAAGCGGCACTTTTCTCCCTCTCTTCCTCCTCCTTCTCCCCCTCCCATCCCTCCCTCTTTTGCATAGAGAATAGCTCTTTCTCTTTCTCACTCTCTTTGCAGCACCTCTTTCTTTTGAGCTGCTCCAAAGGTCCAGCCAAGATGCAAAGTCACAGATTGAGGTTTATGATGCCCTGCAACATGCTATGGCAAAGCTCCACCTTTGGTGGTTGTTGGCAGAGAAGGGGAGGAAGGGAAGGGATGGGGGAGAGAAAGAGAGAGGAGATCATCCACTCAGCATACCACTTCTGACATATTCCTGCTCAAAACTGTTTAATAATAATAATAATGATAAAAAACCCTCACTGCTTGCATTATCCACCATAGGAAAGGGCCGTTATTTACAAACTGTACTTTAAAAGTTAACTCAAAAAACAATGTTCTGGGCTATTACCCATGAGCAGGAAATGCAAGACATCGCAATAGTGCAATAAGAACATGTTTTTTTTAAAGGGGGGTGGGACTTTTGACTGGACTTCACAGAGGCTTGCAGGATTCCTGGTCATAGGCGGGAAAACCTGTTCTGAGGAAGCGGAAATCAAGAAAGGAGTGGTTGAGTGGAGAAGTGTTTCTAAGTATTCTCATGCACGCAAAAAATAGCATTAAAAATGTGTTTCAAAGCAGAAAAAGTGGGAAATTTGCATTCTCTGAGAAAGCATGACCATGACGGGAGGGTGACGGGATTTGCATGGCTCAATAACGAGGATGTGTGTACTAATGTGAGTATAGTGGTACAATAGTGATACTGTGGCACTAAAAAAGGACGTGTGAAAACGGTCAATGTCTGACCATGCAGTGTGGCAGCCAACAGGAGCCAGGCCCTGATGCACAGTGACTAGACTGGATCAGGCTGGGCTCAGTTGTGCAGTGACCACTGCTGGGCCCAGCTGAGTTGTGAGGGTAGTCAGTTTTTGGTAGTCAATACTCAGCCTATCTCTGGCAAGCCTCCTCCATCAGGCAACTTGACAGTGTAGGGTGGGTGGGACTGTTTTCAGGGTTGTTTTGGCCTCTCTGGCCACTCCTGCTCCCCTCCCCAGCTTCACTTTAGAGAAACCCATCACTTAGCAATATTGTTACAGTTGCCTAGCAACCCCACAATAACCACTGAGACCTCCAAGTACATTCTTTTTTTAAAGCTATAGGTTTTGTTTCTGTTATTTGGAGGAGCTTAAATCATGGTCTGTACATCAATCCATTTTGTGGCTGTGTCGATCATATCCTTTGTAGCACAGTTCAGGAAAATACTAACATTTCCTTGATATTTAGGTTTCTTGTTCAGCCCCCTGGGTCCTATGCACTGGGAAGGTATCCTGTGCATACTCCATTTAAAGTAATGGGAGATGTACATGAACATGGAAGTATGAGACCTGTTCATTTCAATGGAGCTTCTATATTAGCAGTTCTCAGCAGATTGTGTTCTCTGTAGCCTACATTACATTTGCAAAAACAAAAATCCAACAAATGAAAGCAATATAATTCCCAGATCATACTTCCTAAAACAAGGGCAATTATCCTAGTCCAGAGCCCCATCTGTACCTCTGTACTCACATGGAGCTCTAGAATGTGCAAGTTTCACTGCTCTCTGCAAAGGAGAGGAAAGCATATATCTCTTTGCACCTGCAGACGTTCCCTTCCATTTAAGTGACAGGCCCATGGTGAACCCCTTCATCCACAAGGGATTTGGGGACAAGAAATTCTTTTCAAAGAATTCTAAGGAGGTTTCAGAAAGAGGTATCCAGGGCCTGTTATGCTTCAGAGGGGCGGGGTGGGGCAGAGATGCATATTTTAAAATAAGTGGTATCTGAAAGCCTTAATGTTCAGAAACCTTTCCAGCTTTCAATATCCTTGGGAGATACCCTTGGGATGAGCACAGGCATAGATAATGCAATTTATTGATAAAGCTCGAAGCCTGAATACAACAGTAAACAACAAGCAAGCTTTTTTATGTGCTGTTAGTATTCTCTTTCCTTGTATGTAAGTTATTTTTTTAAAAAGAGAGGTCAGGTACCATTAAAGATGCTGGAGGACTGAGCATTGGTTATGCTCTGCAGGATCAGCAAATCTTGTACTAAGCAATTAATGTAATTATATGAGGTACATGGATGAGGTTATCATTCCCCGCCCCCCACCTCTTTCTAGTCTACAGTCTATTTAACTAGACTTATAGGGCCTTCAGCATTGTTTCTCATTTGTATGGATAGCTCATTTCTTGCTTACAGGCAAGTGTGTTTAGGAATGCAGCCAAATGGGTTAGTAGGTGATCCTTGCAGCAATATTAATGAAGTTCCTTTATACCACAAGAATACAAATCAGCAGGCTCAGATCTGTTAAAGAGACAGAAGACATGAAGAAGATTTGATCACCCTCTTTTTATTAGGTTATTCATGCATGTGAAATAAGGTAAGAACAAAATAGGAGTCTTGTGGCATCTTAAAGATTATCAGATTTATTTTATTGCTAGCAACAAAGCCCATTGTGGGGGAAAAATACAAGGGGCTCTAGAAAGGGGAAGGAGGCGTGGGCATTGCCTCCTCCTCTGCACCTGATCCCAGCCGCGTGAAGGCGGGGGTGGGCATTGCTACCTGCTCTGTTCCTGATCCTGACTGGGGGGTAGGCATTGCCACTTGCTCTGCTCCTGATCCCAGCTGGGTGAAGGCGGGGGGCTGGCATTGCTACTTGCTTCGCTCCTGATCCCAGCTGGGTGGAGGGGGTGGGCATTGCCACTTGCTCCACTCCTGATCTGAGTCGTGTGAAGGTGGGGGCAGGCATTGCCACCTGCTCTGCTCCTTATCCCAACCAGGTGAGGTGGGGAGTGGGCATTGCCTCCTGCTCCACTCCTGATCCCGGCCAGGTGAATGTGGGGGGTGGGCATTGCCACCACCTCTGCTCCTGATCCCGGACGGATGAAGACGGGGGGCTAGCATTGCCACTTGCTCTGCTCCTGACCCCAGCTGGGTGAAGGCAGCAGGCAGGCATTGCCACCTGCTTCACTCCTGATCCTGGCTGGGTAAAGGAGGGGGTGGGCATTGCCAATTGCTCCACTCCTGATCTGAGCTGTGTGAAGGTGGGGGCAGGCATTGTCACCTTCTCCTGATCCCAACCAGGTGAAGGTGGGGAGTGGGCATTGCCTCCTGATCCACTTCTGATCGCTGCCGGGTGAATGTGGGGGGTGGGCATTGCCACCTGCTCTGCTTCTGATCCCAGCTGGGTGAAGGCAGGGGCAGGCATTGCCACCTACTCCACTCTTGATCCTGGCTGGGTGAAGACGGGGGCGGGCATTGCCTCCTGCTGCCTGATCCTGGCTGGGTAAAGGGGGGCAGGCATTGCCTCCTGCTCCACTCCTGATCCCTGCCAGGCGAAGGGATCAGGCAGTGGGCATTTTATACTTCTAAAATCAGATCTTCAGAACATTTGTTGATGAAACATTCAATCACCAGATTTTTAATGGTGGGATCCCAAGGACAGATTCCTGCAACTAAGCTCCACTGAATAAGGTTGGTTGTTGTAGTTTTTTTGGGCTGTATGGCCATAGTCTTGGTATTGTAGTTCCTGATGTTTCGCCAGCAGCTATGACTGGCATCTTCAGAGGTGTAGCACCAAAAGAGATCTCTCAATGTGAATGTGTGGAGAAGATGTTAGCAGGTAATTTATATCTACTCAGGAAGGTGGGTTTGAGCTGAGTCATCCTGTAAGAGTTTCCCAGGGTGTGGAATACTAATGGGGGGAAGCTTCACTGTATCCTGAAGAGGTTCTTTTGCATATGGATTGGTGGTTGATGTGCTAATCTTCTCTGCAGGGCTATTGTAAGATGTAGAGTATTTTGTTAGTCTGTTGTTTTTCAGGACTGGAAACCATGCCCTATTCATTCTTAAACTCTCTTCTTTCCTGATGAAGTTGTGCTTATGCTTATGAATTTCAATGGCTTCCCTGTGCAATCTGTCAAAGTAGTTGGAAGTGTTGTTTTTAGTGTCCTGGAATAAGATAGTCTGTCCTGTTTGATTTAGGCTATGTTCAGCCACTGCTGATATTTCAGGTCGGCCAAGTCTGCAGTGTCTTTCATGTTCTTTTATTCTTGTCTGGATGCTACGCTGTGTGGTCCCGATGTAAACTTGTCCACAGCTACAGGGTATGCAGTATACTCCTGCAGAGGTGAGGGGGTCTCTACTGTCTTTTGCTGATCGTAACTACAATGCCAAGACCATGGCCATACAGCCCGGAAAATCTACAACAACCAACATTCTCTGGCCGCGAAAGCCTTCGACATATGTCCACTGAATAAACCTGAGTAGGATTCTTGAGCAGACTTGATCAGAATTGCTCTCAAGGTCATCCAATATGCAACAGTTGTGTTTGTGGAACAAATGCATGAATCCAAACTTACCCCTTTAATTCACATTCTGTTTCACAGCCTGAGAAAAGTGATTGCAGTCTTCCCCCACCCCCAACTTTCCATTTCAACTTTCTGAGAATTTTCCATAAACCAGGATCAACAACTGACAGTTGTTACAATTTCAGAGATAAACAGTTTTAGTCTCATTCCTTCTTCCTTAATTCCAAGAGGCTATTTGGAATGAAGTATCTCATCTGGTTATATTGCATAACTTTCTATAAAATAATCCTGCTGCTGTTCAAGATGGAGTTCAGCTTAATCCCTTTAGACCTTCTCAGGGGACTTGACCTTTCAGTCCAATTTTATAAACAGACATGTAAAAAAGCATGAAGTGTGGGAACTCTCTCTATACAAAGATGCAGAAAACTGAAGACAGAATGGAATGAAGCATTGATGCAAATGTTACCTTTTCCTATACAGTATATGAAAAGTTACAGTGGAATCCTATGCACAGTCAATGGCCTTAAAAGGGTGTAACTCTTCTTATAATTGCACTATCAGTATGATGAATTCACTGGATGTTCTTATTCTATGTTTAAAAAGGCACCTGATGTTGGTCGGATACACACGGGTAGTTTACTCTGACTTGGATACTATCGGGATGTGGTTTTATCTCCTGCTCCCACACTGCATCACTTCCATTGATCTCCTGGTTTTTCCCTGACTTTCCAGCAGTCTTTCCTAAACTTGCTTTGCTGCAATATTTGGGGAAAGACTGAGTATCATTGTAGCATTATAATGTTATAACAATCTGCCTATCAGGTTTTCTGAATTCTCAGCTTTCATTTTTTTTAAAGTCTCTACCCCCTTTTGTTGCAGATATATGCCTTTCCCCCTAAATCTCCATAATGAGAGAGGATAGAAATTTACATGTTAAGGAAAAGATGAGGAAACCTGCCAAGTGGAAGCCCCATTGCCACTCTGCTACATTGGCAGCCACATCAGCGATGGGGAAACCACACAAGCCCATTGTTAATCCTTCTTCAAAAGGTGAAGTCTTTTTGGGCAGATCTTTCACTAGTTAATTGGAATTATCAGGTGTTTAAATGGCTTTTAAAATGTACTCTGAATTAAAGTTGTGGCTACACGCTTAGTGCTGTATTTAGTATGAGATATTTTGTTGTATTTTGTATGATTCAAAACTTGAATATTCTTCTGAATTGGTTTACATGCATAACTTTTTTTGAAATCAACTCCCTTAATTATTCAGTGTTCGTGTTTATATTTGTTTATTTCTGTCTTTAAAAATTCTTAATAATTCTTTTTAGGGATGTTGAAAGGTTTGGGTATGGGAAAAAAGAACAGCTCTTGGTTTGCTGCAATTAAAAAGATACTTTCTAGAAGGACCCTGGACATGGATGTGCCATATTAGCATGTGACCTGCTCAGATAAATGGCTGATAATCCAAGCATCTGGCGTAGCAGTAGATTAGGGGCACAATGAGGAAAAGCCTTTATCATTTCTGCCCTACATACCATAGAATCCTAATATAATCATCCTAGAGATGATTGTCATACTGTTGTTCTATCATGCCTGCCCTTGCTGAAGGGGAATGTTATGGCTGGAGTGGCCATGTTTCTTTCCCTGGCAAAAAGGAACTTGGCTTAAAGAGGGGCCTGCAACCCCCATCTGCAGAGATCCCTGACCCATGTTCGCTTCAGAGTGCCTGCAAGGAGAGCCACGTTCCCTTTATTCCCTCCCTTAGTGCATCCACATATGGGCTGCAGCTGCCTGACATCAGCCCATATGTGGATGCACCAAGGGAGGGACATCGGCCCAGCTGCCTGACATCAGCCCATCAGTTCATGGCTACATCAGCTAGTGTCAGTTGGCTGTATCCTTGCGTGCCACTCATGGGGGTGTCAATAGCATGCTGCTCCTTGATTGGTGGATATTGTCAGGGTTCTCACAGACTCTGATATGCTCACTGTATGATCGGCACCTAGGTTGATTGTATCAGCATCAGGGCCTTAAGATGGAGCTGCCCATCTGTGTTTGGCATTGTTCTTTGCAAAAGAAGTGATCCAATGAATTTTGATTAAGAAAACTATTTCCAACTTAAGTACTAAATTAGAAATCATTATTCACAGATTTTTAGTTGCAAGTTTTTGCTGAATGATAAATTTCACATTTTACTTATAATGGAAAAGTAAAATAAGCATCCCTTTATTTTTAGCATCTCTATAATACAGGAAAAAATGAAGTGATTTTGTTTCACAGCCTAGGTCACAATAAATTTGTCTGACATAAAAGAACCTCTTATTCTGAACCCCTTGTTTTAGTCTATATCAAGTGAGATTGGTTTTTTGGATCCATCTCGCACTAGCTTTTCTCTCTTTGTAGAAAAGAAACTTCTTTCAGGACAACCTAAGCTAAAAGAGGCTAACAAGTTATTAGCAGTTTGTCAAAATCAGGCTGTTGAAATGTCTGCAATGGGGCTTCTCTGCTGGTTATACCCTTTCTCTCACTTGAGTCACACATGTAGTCAGGGGGCATGGCTGCCTTCCTGAAAAATGCAACCACACACTAGCTACTGTCTGGTTGCTCAAAATGGTTCTCCACATGACTCAAGCAATTTTCAGGGCACTATTGCAAAATTGCTTCTTTTACCATTTTTATTCACATGGTAGAAATCATCCAAATCATATAAAGAATGGAGTAGTTCATATTAACATCATGCAACCTGGAGGGCTGCTGATAGGGATGCATTTACAAATGGATGCCTGTGACATCATCAGCACCTGTGGTACAATCAATTGCATCATTAGTTTTCATCAGTGCAGGTTGCTGCAGACTTCAGCACAAATTAAGCATGCCAGCACCAGTGCTGGGCGATTGCCTTTGTTGCTGTGATTTCTCAGAGATGATTCCCCTTGATCCCCCATGATGTCGTTTTAGTGGTCATTGAATCATTCATTTTTTTGGGTCCAAATTACTCCATCGTTTCAGGAAAATGGCTACATCTTTAATGAATGTAAGAAGAACTGACTTCATCTTCCATGGCCGCACAAATGGCCAATTTGCAGAAGATATACACTTATGGGATGTCCTCCCCCAGCTAATCTCAGTTTCTATAAACCTACTCATGTGCTTCATTTGCCTGTCATGGTCTGAGAAAAATCCCTTCTGACTGATGAACTCAGAAGGTAAATCAGGCAAATAATGACTAAGTAGGTTCTATTGAAAATAACAGAACAGGCTCTGCAAAGGCCAGCAATTATGTGCCAAAAAAAGAATACCTTAATTAATGGGATTTAAAAGTGAAATGGACAACTTTAAACCAAGAACCCACAAATGCTATTAAAAATCTGTAAAAGCATAAATAGCATGTAACAAGTACATTGGAGTATCAGCCATGGCTATGAAAGGAGCCATATAGAAAGTGTAATGAAAGACCACAAGAAATGGATTATTGTCTGTAAGGTGCTGAAATAGAAACCAGTGTCTGTCAAGAGGGTACACATGTAAGAAGTCAAAACACTATTTGGAAACAGGGTCAGAAATGGAAGCAAAGATACTATTCTACTTTCACATACCTGTCACAAAAAGTTCATGTATGGAATGAAGACAGCTGAGCAATAGGTGTGAATAAGATTCTCTACACAGAAAGCACACAGGCAGAGTACTAAAAACGAGTGCAGAGAAATGTCTTTTAAATGAATAGGTCAATTCAGTGGTCTCAGGATTAGAGATGGGCACGAACTGGAAAAAAAACTGAACCATATGGTTCGTGGTTCGTCAAATTTCACGAACCATGAACCATGAACTTTCATGAACCTGCCCCTGATTTGCGAACCGGTTCGTTTGGTTCATGAAAACGTCACATCCAGGTCAGAAAATCATCACTTCCAGGCCAGCGGAAGTTCACTTCCTGATCAGCAGAAGGTCTGCAGGAAGAAATGGGATCTGATGAACCGTGGTTCGCGAACCATGAACCGGCCTGGTTCGTGCTTAATTTTTTGGTTCATATTTTGGTTCGTGCCCATCTCTACTCAGGATACTAGACTGATTTAATTTATTCATCTTATTTTCTTCAGAAGTATCTACCCTTACTTTTTTTTAAAAAAATCCAAGCAAGCTTCCAAATAATCAAAGGTTTCTTAAGTTAACCACCCTATCTTTAATCTCCTGCAGGGAAATGGTTTCCTACTCCTCTTAGTAAGATATTGTGTTCCTGGCTGACAATTCCAATGTCTGTTCACTTCTAGGGTGACCTACAAATCTGTTTTCATTATTATCATCACAGCTAAGACAAGTTTATATGATCTAAGTCTGCAACATTGCTCTCCTGGAAAGTCAATAGTTCTTAAAAATCATTTGCTTGCTAAACTATCAATCTCAGACATACTGATATTGATTGTAACCCTGTTAAAGCTGTCTGGACATTTTTTTAGGTGGAAAGACATTCCGGCCACCCCCCACAAATACTATACAAAAATAGAATTTCATGTTTCTTCCAAAGAAAAATGGCAACTGCAATAAATAAAAAATTTAAAACTCCTTGGAAGTCAAAGAATGAAGTGGTGGGTATTCATTAGTGGCAAATCAGAAACCTGACAGTTACACAGCACATGTAGGATTTCGGAACAGCAATATGTGGGCACCGCTGCATTATTCAAAAAGTGTTTTCACCAGGTTCAACACTCAGCAGCTCTAAAAAGTTAAAACGGTAAATGCTTCTAAACTCTTAAATCTTGATTGAGTGATTGAATGATTACATAGAAATCTGATATGACCTAGCTCAGATGCTTAATACGCTAAAACTTCAATCATTAGAAATGTTTAGGTTAGGACCCCATCAAACCCCAGAGGATAAGTGAGATAATAGATAACAGATATCATTATTATCTGACAGTGTAGATCAGCTTATTCAGCTCTTGGCTATTAACTACCTTTAGCTGATCAGAGGATATAACCTCAGGCTCTGGAAAGATGTGTGGTCATGACAAAGCCACAAAGCATGGAAAATTACATTTTAAGAACATGAATTCGGCATGCTTATAGATCTAACGGTTATAGAAAGGAATCTTCATTCTTATCTCTACTAAAAGTAGAGACAAGAGTGAAGATTCTAGTGACCAAAAGTTGAGATTCCTTTGGTCATGGAAAGTGCCGTGAAGTCATAGCTGATTTATGACAACCCCTGCTGGAGTTTTCAAGACAAAAGACTAACAGAGATGGTTTGGCATTGCCTGCCTCAGGTTAGCGAACCTGGAGATTGGATGGGATTTCTTTACAATACATTTATAAGATCCTCCCTCATCTATAAATCCAATGTATATATAGCAATAGATGTGGTCTTTCTACATCTACAATTACAAACACTTCCCACACATATTCATATTCCAAAGTTAGAATTTTAAGTTATTTTCTCTCATGTAGATAGGTATAAGATCAATGAGGATGCTTTGCAGCTGTGTGCTTTCAAATTATTAGAGCATTAAAATAATGTGCATTTAAGACTTTACCTTGCTTTTTGGTGATTACAATCTAGCTTCTGTTGTTAATGTTACTTGACAAGGAATGATAGACTAGAGAAGTCACAAGAGGTTTGGGAGGTTGATTCTTGTACAACATAAAGTCAAGACTGTGGGTTGTAGTCTAGTAAGAACGGTTTGGTATAATTTGTACAGACAAAATAGTTTTATAACGATGGTGTGAAATTCAGACCTTTTAGAGGCTGATTTATTTGTGCATTACTTTCACTCTATGAATCCATTGCCTGTCAAGTGTCACTAAAACTACCACAAACTTGGATTTCTACATGTTTCAAGATTGGGGGGGGGGAATAAATCATTGTGCCATCAATTATTCTGCTTCCAGGGGTAGATTCAAGCATCATCCTTGCTCGATCTTACCCATTTCCTCTCCTTACTAAAGCCTCCACCTGATGTGGCTTTTGTCCACACATTTCCCATTATCTCCACTATAACCTTTTTTGATAGTTAGTGGGGACCTTGCCTTCTTTTCTTATCTGTGGAAAAGCTGGTTGAAGTGAACCCCCCAGTCTGGAGATCAGAATAATGCTCTCTTAAAGACATTATCAGTACAATCCTAAGAAGAGTTACTCCAGTCTAAGATCATTGATTTAAATGGTCTTAGATTAGAGTAACTCTGTTTAGGATTACACTGTAACTTGTAAACATTTTAAGCAGTATTCTTTATATCTACAAGTGTTTATCAAGAAAAAAAGCAAGAACCAAAGACTTCTGGCAAGCACAGCTGTTCAGGTGATCTGCTGCCTGCTGAAGGATTTTTTAAAAAAATCCTGGTATTTATGATTGACCCAACTGCAGATAAAATAATCCTTCTTTGGATAGGAGAGACCTATAAGGAATTTGCAATTTTAACAGCAGCACCGTTTGACAAAAAACAGCTGCTGCTATATAGTTTGTTTCAAACACCTGGCCACATTCTAGGGCTCTATAAAATAGCTAATCTGATAATGAGCAGGGAAAAAGACAGTAAAGGAGGGAAGGTTTTATGGACACAATCTGGCATACAACACTGAAAATTGAAATGTGCAGAGTATTATCTCATATGTTAGTTTCTAGCTCCTACAGCTAGCTTATCTAGAGAAGAGGGTGATTTTTAATCTCATAGAGGGAGCTGTATGCAACAAATATCATGAAAGATAAGAGAACTGGGAAGCAAGAAAGAGGCACAAATGGGTGGGGGGGACACTTGGCTTAGAGAGAAAAATGGTAAAAGGTCACATAGAAGTGCAGAAAGTTGAATTTCACATATTGATCCATATCTTTGGATGCAAATCACTGGCTCTAAAAATAGTATTTTGATGTGAGGTTTTGTGTCTGATATCATGGGTCTACGGGTGTGCATATAAAAATAAAGTGGTTTGGGGGGTTAAATAAAAATTAAGTAAAAATATTATGGACAAATGACAATCGCTGATTCCAGATATTAGAATGTGAATATTGAACATAAACATGTAATTGTCAGTTTTGCAGATGGTGCAGTCTGACATGCATTTCCATCATGTTGCAAACTACTATAACAACTTTAATTCACTCTAACGGAGTTGCTGTAATGTCTAGCCTGTACTCATATGCAAATATTTTGGGGGCAAGGAGGGAAATGTGCCACTTTATCTAATATAAAAGCAAAATGTACAGGTGTGAGTCAAGTCTTCTGGAGAAACACTTCCTGGTTTCCACACAATTCCCATGATCCCACCATAACTTTTTTTTTGTTTTTGGTAGTCAAAGGGGACCCTTCCTCCCTTTCTCACCGATGGAAAAGCTGGTTGGTGCAAACCTCCAGTCTGGAGAACAGAATGATACTTCTCTTTCAGCTGTTAATTTGCAAATATTTAAAGCAGAATTTGTCATATCTATAGCATACAAGACCTTTGATATATTCTCACTTTTTGCTTTGATTGGTTCCACTGCACCTCTGTGATAAAGGATACATAAATGTAGATAGGATGTCTAACCCACTGGCATCTTTTTCAAAGTTTACCAGGTTTTTTGCATGTTAAGGCACCCACACATGTATGCTCATATGTAGAAAGTCATATGTATCCCAGTTACTCTGTCAAGGTGAACACTTTTGTGGCAGTAGAACTGGATACTGTGTGCATAGATTATTTACACATATGCCAAGGTATATGCAATATTCTGCATGTGATGTGCTTTCCTCACCATGTGTTTTTATTCTGAGGATCAGTATGAAGTGGACTTTAGAACAGCTGATACTCCTTCCATCTTATTTTCTGAAGTGTATTGATATTCCAAGACTTCTCTAGATCAACAGTGCAATTCTTTCCTGAGAGTAAGCCCCACTCAATAGACTTGAGTATGATTTAAAGTGGCCTAGCTTGGATAGCCCAGGTAAACTTGATCTTGTTAGATCTCAGAAGCTAAGCAAGGTCAGTCTTGGTTAGTAATGGGATGGGAGACCTCCAACAAAGACCAGGGTTACTATGCACTTGCAGAGGCAGGCAATGGCAAGCCACCTCTGTTAGTCTCTTGCCTTGAAAACCTCAGCAGGGGGCTAAGACTTGTCAACAGCTAAGACTTGTCAGCACTTTCCACCAACCGGATTCACAATAGAGCTGCTTAGAATTGTTCTGTTTATGGTTTATACTCTGGAATAAAGCCATTTGTCTTCAAGTATGAAGCATTACAGTTTTTTGCAGTTCTCTGTGATGACCTGCCATCTGTGCATATATTTAAATTGTTGTAACCAATCACTTTGGAAAAATAGACTGTATCCTATCCTACTACTATGTGCAGCTAAAGGCGGTGTGCTTGATCAGCACACAGAACGTCCCACAAAAACAAGAACCTCTTGCCTTGATGGGACGTACTTTGCACTGATGGAATATGCAGCCTTTATGTGAATGCAGTGATAGAACACACAGTCCTAGTGAGACAGACGGGCTATAAATAATGTAAATAATGTAAATAAATCCTTATCTTCCCTTTATTCTCCTCCCATAAGTAACTGGTGCAGTACATACCCTATTGATGTGAGATCTTATAATATGTAATAAGATACCATCGCCTATACATCAGTTTTTATAGTTCCAATAAGTCCAAGCAACAAGGCCAGACATTTAATTTCATTTCTGAATGTAGTTGGAAAGCTATTATTAAGAAGGTGTAAATGGAGAAAATGGGCAAGTCAAGTGATCTTACCGATGGCACTTAAAAAGGTATTTTTTCGGCACAGTTATGTTAAAATATGTTTATTAGCTGAGGATCGATTCAGTGATCTTCATAGTTACCATCTTGAGGGCCAAATCCTTTTTTAAAAATCAAAACATGTTTGCTTCAAACAACAACAAATCAGATGAATCCTTAGAAATATGCAATCATTTTCTCAAAGTTCCCACCCTCCACCCTATGGGCTGTTGTTACTTAAGGAAAGATATTCTATATGCATTCACTATCTCTCTTCTATTTTCTTTATTTTATACTTCATTAATATACATCATTTTTGTAATTTCACTGTTCCTGATCATGTAAAGTTAAACACAGATGATCAGATTAATAAATTCTCCAACAATAGGAATAGCATAGGTTAATGGCAAGCATTTTAATGACACACCCACACCTCTCGTCACAGTGTAACAATGCATAAAATAGATTTTCTTCCTCATGGCTCCTATGCAGTTTGAATTCTCAAAAATGTGCATTAATCTTCTTCAAGTAGGAATACCAGTGGGTTTCTCCCTGCATAATGAGACTGTTTCACAGTTGCTGGCAAAGATGAGGCCAATAAGATAATACTTCCCACAAGCTTTACATTCCAACAAAGTTTTAGAAGACAATTCCCAAGAATAGTTTTTTAAAAGGCTAATTCTGAAACAGAGGCATGATAGACGCAGGTATGTGGTAGTTTTCTTTGTTCCCTGGAAGCCTCTTACATCTGTCAAGATTGTGGAATATTGTGGTGAAACCAGTGTAGGTCTGGGCAATTTCTTTATCCTATAGTCGAATAAGATGCTTTAAAATTATATAGTTTTATACTTCCATTATAATCCATCCCACCATTCTGCAAAATTGCAATGAAATTAACACAAATTTTTTTAGACTCCTACTGTTCCAGTCCATCCAGACAAAGACCTCAGTCTTGGATTACAGGCAGGAAATAAACTGGATATTCCAGTTTCAGGAGTACTAAAGAATAATTACAGCCATTTTATCTATATATGAAACCATATTGGGAGTTTCCTCTGCCCAAGACTCTCTATTTTCTATTCTCCTCAAGGTTTATTGATATTACTTACTGATTTTTATACACACATTCTCAGAAGCAGACAAACTCCTGCAGATATGACGGAGGCTCTCCAGTCTTTCACATGCTCAGCATCTCATATAATCTGAGCTGTCAGATGCTTCTAGCTGCTTCTAGGGTTGCAAGAGGGAAAGAGGCAAGGACAGGGCGAATGATGTCACCCCATCAGTGTGGCATCACTTCCAAACCTGGAAGTGATGTCATCACATCAGTGTGACACTCTAAGATCTCCTCAAAACCCTATGGTCAAACTAGAGTTTGTGCTGGAAGTGACATTGTACCACTGAAGTGATGACTCCCCACCACTCACTACTCACTACTGCTATATCAAGAAATGCTAGGGACAGCAGGTAGAGAGCAAGTGGTGGTTCCTTGCTTGTGACTTGCCCTGGAACCTGAAGGGGTAGATCCCTATCCCACCACACACAAAGAAAATTCAAGCTCCAATGTACTCACCCTCTCTCTAACAGAAGCTGTCTCTCCCTGAAAGCCAGAGCTGGGAGCCCCCCTCCCCCCTGGTCTTTTCCTCTTGTAACAAATTTGGAGCTCCAGTCCACGTGTTGCCAAGGACCCCCTCCTCCTCCTGTTATGAGGCCTGCCATGAATTGTGTCAGTTTCCTGCGTTGCTGTTTAAAGATCTATCAAAGACTCTGTTTTAGGGCAGCAGTGCCTGTGCCTATTTCTGTTCTCCTTGCTGCAATGGACTGTGCCATCCATGTCTGTTTCCTGCCTCCTTGGGCACCTATCACACCTGGGCCCAGAGCCATGCTGCCAGCAGCACAGTGCCAACCGGGGGGAGTCTCCACGAACCTGGCCAGGCACCCCCTGGTCAGTTCCTGCGGAGAGCCCCTTGCAGGCCGGTCACTGAGTCTGCCCTCACCACTGGGCCAAGGGAGAAACCATGTTTCCCAGGCAAAGAAGTGTCGCGGTCTGATTATGCTACACAAGCCTCAGTGGCAGGTTCAAGAGAAGACACGACACACCAAGCTTCAGTACAAATGGTGTATTATACAATTTACAGGTGGATACATTTACATACTTTATTACGTTGGCTGACAAAGTGCTTCGCCAGCAACCCGCAGAGCTGGAGCTCTTTACAGTAAAAGACTCTGCATCCTTATATATTATTTAGTAGCCTATACCAACACAGTGCTGACTCACTGTGCCAGCCCAGGTGTCCTTGACATTTATAGAGAAGTACATCACCTGGCTGGTATCATATGATAGCTACCTGTCATCACTTTATAACTACTGATGACTCTGATCAGTCACTGCTAGCTGCCTTATCTCAGTGTTTACTTCATTATCTTGACACTCCTAGGCAGCTTACAGTGACTCCCAGTTTATTTCTTAATTGTACATATTGCTCAGTATACAAACACTTAGTAAACATATCAGCAATATTACATTCAGTTGAACATCTCTGCAACTTTACAAATCCTTTGCCCACACTGTCCTTTACATTCTGATATTGGATCAGAATGTGCTTGCTTCTTGACTTGGCTCCAAAGTCCTCAGCTAAGTGTTGAGCTGCTGTGTTGTCACATAAGATGGAAATGGGACCTTTATATTCAATCTTCATGTCCTGCAAAAGCTGAAAATCCCACTCCAAATGTGTGACACATTCGCTTAATGCTGCATATTCCACTTCACAAGTGCTTGTAGCAACTAGAGATTGCTTGACTGACTTGTGCATTATCAGGGCATTGCCTAGGAAAATTACCAGACCTGTCGTTGACTTTCCATCCGGACGGTCTGCCCAGCTTGCATCACAATACGCCTGCACTTGTACTTCTCCATCCACTCTGAGTACAAGTTTGTAACTTATCGTTCCTTTAAGATAACTTAAGATACGCTTGGCCGCTGTCCAATCCCTTCTGTAAGGACAGGCTGCTCTCTGACATAACAAGTGTACTGCATAGCTTATGTCAGGCCTTGACCAACAGGATAAATATAACAAAGAACCCATCAGGGACTGATACCTCCGTACATCTTCCCATAGCTCATCGTTTGGCTCTTTTATGTATCCTGTAACCATGGGTGTAGCCACACTCTTGGCTTCTGACAACCCATACTCTTGCAGCAGTTTTGCAATTTTATTTTGTTGGCATAATTCTTAATACCCTTCAGGGGTTTGTGTGATCTCTACCCCTAGGTAATTCCTTACAGGCCCTAGGTGTTTGATCCTAAACCACCTCTCAGCCATCTGTATGAAGCATTGTAATTGTGTGTCATCACCATACATATGTTTACCTTAAGACCAGACTCTTGTTTATGTGTTCAAATCCTGGAACCTGTTGCATATATATTTCCTTTTCCAAAGGAGCATGTAAATATGCTATTGTGAAGTCATGATGGTCTACTTTTTTACTTTGAATCCCTGCCTTACACAAGGCAACCTTTAGGGATTCAGACCTTACAGTTGGTGAAAACACTTGGTCATAATCGCTGCCATAGACTTGAGAAAACCCTTTTGCTACAAGTCTAGCCTTTCTATACACCTCACCCGTTGGCAGAGTTTTCAGCTTGAATAGCCATCTGCACCCAACATCGTTGGTGTTTACCGGCACTCTCAACAGCTCGAAGACTTCGTTATGCATTAATGACTCATACTCTGTTTGCATGGCTTGCAGCCATAATTGCTTCTCTTCCCTCTCAAGAGTAAGCACTTCTTGGTAATTACTTGGTTCTCTGGCATACACATAATTGACCGTTGGCTCAAAGCCATATCTTACTGGCGGAATTCCCTTTGTACTCCTGTTGGATACACGTATCTGCTACCCAGAACTCTGTGCATCCTCTGAGGCTTGCCTCCATGGCATGCTCGAGCCCCTCCTATTCCAACTTTGATCGATGATCAAACCCATTATGAAGTACAACAAATTTTGGACTCTAAACTTAAAAGAAATCAACTGTTTTATCTTATCAGGTGGAAAGACTTTGACTCTGGGTTTGATGAGTGGGTGCACTCTGTACATGTTCATGCTCCTCGGTTAATTAAGACATTTCATAATAGTTATCCGCATAAACCGGGGGGAGGAGCATCTTAGAGGGGGCAGAATGTCAGGGTTAGGATGTTCTTCCTGAGTATGTAAAACAGTGTTTCACTCACCTGTAACTATTGTTCGTCTAGTTCATTCTGTGCAGACACACATTGGGACTGCGCTTGCGCAGGCCTGCCTCGGAGAGAGATTTATAGCTTTAAAACTCCGAGAAGTGGGCGTCCCCGCCCATGGCGCATGCGCCGCTTTTGGCGCTCAAACACGCATATTAGGGCGGGGCGCCCATCTTATCCCTCAGTTCTCCTATGCCGCCAGAAGTAGCCACAGCATACCTCCTCACAGCGGGGTAGGAGGGAGGGAATGTGTGTCTGCACAGAATGAACTAGACGAACAACAGTTACAGGTGAGTGAAACACTGTTTTCGTCGTCGTTCTTCTGTGCAGCCCCACATTGGGAGTATAACAAGCTACTCTCCAATGGGGGCGGGTGTGAGGAGCTCCATCTCCCCCGGGTACCAAACAGCGGTACAAAGCACTACACGTCCGGAACCTTCTCACCTTGCATCAGGTCCTCTCCTTATACAAATAAAGAGTGAAGTACTGCACTTCCCACAGCAGCGTCCAACCTGGAGCCCGCATCCACAGCATAGTGTCGGACAAACGTGTCTGACGATGACCAGGTCGCCGCTTGACAGATATCTTGCAGTGGCGTTCCCCGCAGGAAAGCAGCCGAGGAAGACTGTGAGCGAGTCGAATGAGCTTTGACCGTGCCAGGACATGGCGTGTTGGCTGTAGCGTAGCACCTTCTGATTGTCGCTACAATCCACCGAGACACGGACTGATTAGATGCTGGTGAACCCTTACGAGGGCCAGCATAGCAAACAAAAAGGGATTTGGACCTTCGAAATGACCGTGTTCTATCCAAATAATACAATAAAGCCCTCTTAATATCTAAACTGTGTAAAGCTTTCTCTGCCTCTGAGGTAGGATTGGGGAAGAATACCGGTAGTGAGAGCTTCTGATTCAAATGGAAAGCAGACACCACCTTAGGCGTGAACCCCAGGCTTGGGTGAAGCACCACTTTCAGGGGAAAAAATTGTAAAAAGGGGGAATCCACCCGTAGGGACGCTAATTCACCTACCCTCTTTAACGATGTAATCGCAACCAGGAAGGCTACTTTCCAGGATACAAGGGCCATCGGACAACATGCTAGAGGCTCAAAAGGGGAAAGCATCAACTGAGCCAGTACGAGACAGACTCCATTGAGGTGTCGGAGCTCTCCTCAGGGGGAAAGTACGAAACACCCTCTTAAGGAATTGCTTCGACGCATGATGTGAAAAAAGGGTCCTGTCATCCACTCTCTCGTGGAATGCTGATATTGCAGCCAAATGAACCTTAACTGACGTAGCTGCTAAGCCTCTATGTAGAAGGGAAAGTAAGTAATCAAATACCCTAGGCAAGGGGCAGGAGAAAGGTGAAAACCCCTGCTGTATCGCCCATTCTGCAAAAACATCCCACTTGTAAGCATACGACTTCCTGGTGGAAGGCTTTCTAGCGTTTAGCAAAATCTCTGTAACCGCAGCAGAGAACCCCCCAGCTACGGGGATAGTAGCCAAGCTGCTAGACTGAGCAAGTTGACATCGTGGTGCCGAAGCTGTCCCCGGTGGAGTAGATCCAGGTCGTTTGGGAAGGGATGGCACCTGCCCTTTGCTAGCTGCCATAGGAGGGGGAACCACTCCCTGCGAGGCCAAAAAGGCGCTACAAGAATGCAACGGGTCTTGTAGTGTCTGACCCTGCAAAGAACCTGGGGCAACATGGGTATCGGTGGGAACGCATAAAACAGTGCGTCGACCCAGGGGATTTGGAACGCATCCCCTAGTGAACGGTTATCCCACCCCGCCCTGGAACAGAACAGTTCCGCCTTGGCATTCTGGGAAGTTGCAAAGAGGTCCACCTCTGGGTGTCCCCAAAGCTCAAAAATCGGGCGAAGAAACATGTCGTTGATTGCCCATTCGTGATGCGGTCTGAAGAACCTGCTCAACTCGTCCGCCCTGGAATTCGAGAGGCCGGCTATGTGGATGGCCTGTGGGTGGGTATTGTTGCGAATAGCCCAGAGCCACAGGCGCCTCGCTTCTCTGCAGAGTGTAAGGGAAGACGTTCCGCCTTGTTTGTTGAGGTAATAGAGAGCGGTGGTATTGTCTGTCTGCACCTGCACTACCTTGTCCCGTACCAGGTCTGCAAAGGAAGCAAGTGAATAACGTATGGCTCTCAATTCCAGGACATTAATATGCATGTGTGATTCAGACGGGGACCAGATATCCTGTACTGAACAGGACCCCAAATGTCCCCCCCATCCTTGGAGGGAGGCATCGGTGGTCAAAGTGGCCTCGGGTGTGGAAGTTCCGAAGAGAACCCCGAGAAGTAAATTGGAAGGGTCTCCCCACCATTGTAAGGATCTAACGATTGAACGTGGGATAGATAGATTTCGTAGTTGAGAATCCGTGACCGGGTTAAAGGTCCGGATGAACCAATTTTGCAACGGCCTCATAAAGAGGCGTGCAAAGGGAACAACCCCTGTCGAAGAAGCCATAAGGCCCAGCAACCTTTGAATGAGTTTTGCCGACTGGAACCGTTTGGACTCCACTCGCCTCACTAAGGATTGGATTACCCGTAGCCTTTCCACGGGGAGGAAAGCTCTTGCTACAACTGCATCCAGGGAAGCCCCTATAAACTGAATGGATTGCGAGGGTTCTAGGGTAGACTTTTTCCAGTTAACTAAAAGGCCCAATTTGGAAATAGTAGTGATGGTGAGGTGTACATGTTGCAAAAGGGCTTCCCTAGAACGGTCCACCAGGAGCCAATCATCTAGGTATGGGTAGATCGTGCAACCCTGAGATCTCAGGAAGGCCACCACCACTGCCATGCATTTAGTGAACACTCTGGGGGCTGATGATAACCCAAAAGGTAACACCGCATATTGGAACACCTCGTCCCCATAACAGAACCGCAGGTATTTTCTATGGGTATGGTGGATCGATATGTGAAAGTAAGCGTCCTTGAGATCCAGGACCGCGAACCAGGAATTTTTCTCTAGATAATGAATGACACTAGAGAGTGTTAACATGCGAAACTTTTCAACTTTAATAAACAAATTCAGTTGTCGTAGGTCAAGGATCGGTCTGACTCCACCGTCCTTCTTCTCCACCAAGAAGTATCGAGAATAGAACCCAAGCCGAGAGTCACTGGTAGGGACCCTCTGTATTGCACCCTTCTGTAGGAGTTCTGCGATAGCAAGTTGCAGTTCTTGCGAGGGCAACGGTGAACTCCCAGAAACAGACAACTGAGGCATATGCTCGAAATGTAAACGGTAGCCATATTGAACGATGGCCAGAACCCAGGATTCAGAGGTAATTTTTTCCCATTCATGAAGAAAGGGAGACAACCTGTCCAAAAACAGGGACGGTTGTTCCGAGGCTAGGTCGGTCAGTCAAAACCCAGGCTTTTGCGGCTGGGAAAATTTTGGTGACTGCGGTTGATTCTGCTTGGTTCTGGGGCGGGTAGAACGCCAAGAAGAACCCCTTTGATAAGAAGGATATGACTTATACTGTTGGTAATGATGGTAAGGTTGGTAATTGTACCTTGGGTTGCGTTGGTATTGTTGCCGGCCCTTATATCTGTATTGCTGCTGGTAGTGGGGCTGCTGCTGAGTAGAGATGACCCCCAACGAATGGGCCGTCTTCCGATTGGCTTTCATTTGGTTCAGGGACTCGTCAGTTTTTTCAGAGAATAACGAGGAGCCCTCGAATGGAAAGTCCTCGATTTTACTTCTCTTGTCGGGGGTCAGTGCCGTTGATCTCAACCAGGAATGACGGCGAAGCACCACTGCGGAGGCCATAGCACGGGCCAAGCAATCAGCCTCGTGCTTAGCTGCAGTCATTTGCTGCTTGGCCAGTCTCGAGGCTTCCCCCTGAAGGATCCGGAATACAGCCTTCTTGTCTTCCGGGAGGCCTGCAATGTACGAGGAGAGTCTGCTCCAAAGAAACAGGTTATATGACCCCATAATGGCTTGATAATTTGAGATGCGGAAGTTTAGGGCTGCTGAAGAGTATATCTTTCGTCCCAGCTGATCAAGCTTGCGCCCTTCCTTATCGTTGGGTGAAGAGTATGAACCGTACTTGTTCTTGGATTGGGTTTCCTCCGTTACAAGAGAGGAAGGTTTGGGATGGGTAAAAAGGAAGGCACAGTCAGATTGCTTCAGCTTGTAGTAACCTTCCACCCTGCGAGAAGTCACCGGAATCGAGGCCGGTTTCTCCCACACTCCATGCGCAATGTCCAGCAGATCCTCGACCGCTGGGAAGGCGACTGTTGAGGAATCCGAGTGTAGTGCTTGAAGCACCTTGCTTTTAGGTTTGGACGAAGAGCTGGAGACGTCTAATTCGAGGGCTCTAGCCATCCTCAACATTTGCTCAGTGAACAGCCTGTAATCCTCCGAAGGCGAGGATGAAGGGGGCTCGCCCACGGTTTCCTCCGGGGGTGGATCCGAAGCGATGTCGGATATCTTTCCATAATGCGACACCGATCCAATGTCCTCCTCCGAGCCCGAGCTGGGTTCCATAATCACGGAAAGCTGGTTCCTGGATGCGTTCGGTTCTGCAGACCAGTGGCTCTGATGTGAGACGGATCCAGGAGGAGGTTGGAAAGCCAGCGTGGATTGGAGCCAGGCTAAGAAATCCTGCCAGTTTGGCGGTTGCCCCTGGCACGTAGGTTGGTATGTCCAGAAGGGTCCAGGAGCCGGAGGTGCTGGGGGGGCCGATGTCTGGGCCGGCCAAGCATAAGGGTACTGCACAGGCTGAAATTGCTGCATTTGTGGTGGGGCCAGCATGCCTGTGGCCAATGATGTCTGGGCCGTAGGTCTGCGATCTCCGTAACTTGGACTCGGATCCGTAGCGGAAAAAGCCGGTTCCGGTTCCCCTAAACACACCTCCCCTTCAGTGTCCTGATGGAAAACAGGAGTAGGGGGAGGGGAAGGTGTCGAAGGCTGTTGTAATACCTCCTCCTCGATTATAAGAGAAGGGGTAGAGGCCGTAGACCGGTGTCTCTTCTTCTGAGGGGATGAATGGGAAGACTTCTTAAGGTGCTTAGTCTTCGTCTTAGCCTTCTTCGGTATCGGTTCCGCAGAGGTACGGCTCTCAGCGGTCGGTTCCGGGGAGTGGCGGTAGGCCCCGCTTTATCCTTCGGATTCGACTCGGAACCAACAGGGTCTGGAACGGCAGGTGCCGGTTCCGACTGCGTTGCGGTTCGCTCGGTCGAAGCGCCTCCCTGGCCCATCTTATCAGGTAAGGCTATCACTCTGGGCAGCGGGTTCGAACCAACCCCGGGCATTTGTACAGATGGTTTGTTGGATCCCGAAAGGACCATCTCCCACAGGGCCGCCTTGAGCCTGGCCGCTCTATCACTACGTGCCTTTGGGGTGAACCGTTGGCAATGGCGGCAAGTTGAAACAACATGGGACTCACCCAGACAGAGGAGACACAGGGAATGCTCATCCGTTTGGGACATCTTAGTGTCGCACTGAGAGCACTTTTTAAACAATGCCTTGTGCGACATCTGGAAAAAACAGGTTGAAGAACTATATACAACTAACTATCTACGACTACAACAACTAACTATATACAACTAACGTTCTGAGGAAAAACTAGTGCGCAATCAAGGAGCGATAAGCTAGCGATCTCTCCCACCGGCGGCGAAAAGAGAACTGAGGGATAAGATGGGCGCCCCGCCCTAATATGCGTGTTTGAGCGCCAAAAGCGGCGCATGCGCCATGGGCGGGGACGCCCACTTCTCGGAGTTTTAAAGCTATAAATCTCTCTCCGAGGCAGGCCTGCGCAAGCGCAGTCCCAATGTGGGGCTGCACAGAAGAACGACGACGAACCAAAGAGACTCCATATTAATTCTTTTAGTATTCCAAGTGCTTTATTCACAGGTGCCAAGATGTCCCAAGCAACTGTCTCACAGAAGAGGATTGTTTTGGCTATCGCTTTTCCAGCCTTGGGAAACTTTCGCTTTCTCAGCTTCAAAGAGATTGTTTTGAGAACTATGGGGGGAGGCTGGGTCTGCTGGGATCTGATACTTTGTACCTTATGCTTTGCCTGTCATTCGTAACAATACACGTGTACCAACCCAGATATTGCATCTGGGCCAGTGGACTATAATGATTGCTTTTTCAGTAAATCTCTTTTGGAAACAACGGACTCTTGTCTGATTGCAGAAGGTAGTCTGGATTACAATTATTATTTAGCCACAGATCTGACATTGAGAACCACAGGGAAGGGCGCCTGTCCCAGGGTACGTTGTGGGGTATTTAAGCCAGCCTCCCTGGCCATGAGGTGCGTGTGCCATTCCTATCCTGAACCTCCGTTGCCTCTCTCTACGGGTCTAGTGCAGGCATTAGATACCACCACACTTCACTGCTACATCTTTCTTCCACGCCGTGACCAGGTGAGTATACCCAGTTCCATCGTTCTCAAGTGGGCTCTCCTGCAAATGCAACCGGCTCTGTTTTTCCTACTCTTTATTTCTTAGTCTCTTATGTGTATCTTGTTGGTGTGTGTGCTATCTTAGGCATACGCAACACTATTAGTAAAAACACGTTTATCGTTATTAGTCTCACCTCTTTATTGCACGAGTGTTCTGATAGAAGGACTCTGGTATAGCTGGTCAAGATCCCGCACTAATTTAAATCCAGACTGCAAGAGCAGTTCTGGTAACACACGCTTGGAAGGAAGACATGCCTATCAAGCTAAATTGAGCTTAGGTTGGAGTTTCCAAGGCAACAGCAGGAGTCCAGACAGAGTTCAGACAATCCCTGCCTGAGTTGTCAAGGGAATTGATTGCAGGTGCCAGACTGTCTGGCTTGACGAACAGCAAAGAACTGCAATGAACGAGGCTTGCAACGACCACCTGTTCATTTAGAATGGGGCCTCACAAACAGCTTGTTCTCGAACAGCAGATTGGGCTGTTTGTGGCTTTTCTTTGTTCGTATTGCTGTTCGTGCCCATATCTACTTGTAAGTTGTTTTGGGCCACCAATCACATCTAAATCAGGCCTCAAATCCCGTCCATGGAGTGTATCCTCTTTCTTATCCTTTCCAGCTTCAAAAGATTCAATTATATTTTTAAAATTACAGCCATGATGGGATCTGTTTTTGCAAGAATTTTATTAATGTTTTTTTTTTTATGGGGACACACTCTTGCTCCATCCTTTCTGGCTCATGCCTGAATGAACAAAATCAGAAAGCAGTGAATCTCTGCTCTGTCATCTGGGACATGATGCTGCTTTTTTTAGGGGACAGGTGTCTTAAATTCAAGGTCATCTGCTTTTGCCTATAATCTTCTACTTTGGGGGCAGGGCGGGGAATCATATTCAGATTCATTGTCATTTTGCTTTTTATTATGCAGCCATAACCTGACCAGAAAAAAATGCTGCAGAGCCAACTTTTTTTGCTAGTTAGGACTCCACGTTTTTTTAAAAAAATGGAAAAACCTGTGTTTTCCTCACAATCAAAAGAACCCTCTCACCAAGAATATGTATATTTTAGTGTCTATCAGTGCTAACCTAAGAACTCTCTATTGAGAGTAAACCCCATTGAATAGACTTGAGTAGAGCTCTGGGTAGACCTACTTAGAATTGCTCTCCATGAATTGTTAATATCTGAAATCAATGTTGACTTAAAAAATTATGGCAGGCTTTGACCTACTTATAATAACTACCTTCCTTAAATTACCCCTTTCACCTGCTAAGCATGTTTGTGTTCAGTGTTATAGTACCTAAGTACCATTACAATGTAGGACACCAATAGAAACTGTTATAATAAAGAAAAGAAGAGAAAAAGAAAGGGGACTGCAGAAATAGCAGTTGCACTCCATGTATAACTTCTGAGATGAAAAACATTGGTTTAAAATGGAACACATAAACATGTTTCAGAAATTGGCTGCCATACTGGGATATGAATTTAATTTGGGGGTCTTAAAAATGTTTCCTAAGCAATTCCTTTCGTGACTGCATGCTTTGTCTTTGAGCATTGATTGACTAATTCATCTCAGCTATGGAAGCTGTGCATATGGTGCTAGGAAAAGAACAGAAGCTTGAAATCAAAGTGCTTGTTTGAATGACGAATGTAAAACACCTGCAAATAATATATGAATCTTACTGGTGTGTACAATTACTTACTTTCCCTATGCCAAGAAGTCAAAGAAACATATCTTTATAAAACTCACTATCACCCAGACAATTTTAAAGTATACCACACAGCAGTTTTGTGACTCAGTTCCTCATCAGAAGCAATCGCTATACAAATCAATTCCAAGACTTTCACTTTGCTGAAAACTATTTGCAAAGTCAAAACCATAGCAACATATGACCATACAAGTATGTGCATTTCTGTACAAGCACTTATAGTGACTGTGTGAGTTACCAATCCACTGGTTATTTACCTATTTATTTGCATTTATTTATTCACATGCATAATGTAAGCCTTGGCGCACCCCCACCTCATAGGTTCAACCGAGCCACAAGAAGACTTCTTAAAATGAATCTTAAAATTCGTAAATAAATGGCCCTCCATACCTGGTTTTGTTACTTTTGCCCATCTAGAGTTGCCATCTCCAGCTTGGAAAATTCCTGTAGCTTTGGATACAGTGCCTGGGGAAGGGGACCTTCAAGGAGACAAGGGAGCTTAATGGGGAACAGAAGAGCTCTGCCTAGAGGCTGGTAACCTTAATCTGAGTCCTTTCAACCCAGGCAAATCCCTTCCCATTAATTCTATACCCTTTTACTCCAATCTCTAATCATCCCATAGTTTTCCAATCCACTTTTCATTTTATCAAATCCCAGTGAAACCAAATTCATTCCCTGTGCCATATCTTTTAGAACATGGCATCGCTGATGCCAAAAGGCCCTCCAGTGACTAGTACCCTTATGTGGACCTCTTCAGTAGCTGTCTGCAACTATTGATGATGATATCTTTGGGTAGTATCAGTCCTAGGTGGAAAACAGCAAGCTGGGAGCGATTCTGTTGTACCTCTTCTTTCAAACTGGCTTTAATAATTAATGATAAATAAAAAGGGCTGAAAACTCCAGAGGGATAAACTTTCCAAGGCTACATAAAGCAGCCTAAAAAGATAGGCCTTGCACACACACACACACATACCCACGCACAAATATAACATGCTAGAATTCTGGGAGCCAGTCCATATGTTTTTCATTGCAGAAGATCCAAAGTGCTAGGCACTGGCATTTCCGCAAGTTGCCCAATTAAATTAAGACACGGATGGCTTCAATAGATGACAGGCAAGGAATTCCAGTTATGTCACCCCCCTCTGTTAAAAATGGCCTGACTCTCCACATTACTGTGATGAAATGTTAGATGGTTACATGAGCTGAGACCTATTGATATCTCTAGGACTAAGTGCTCACAAGTGCCCTTAAACGGTACTGGTCTTTCTGAGTAGGTCTGTTTTTAATTCCCTTCCATATGCATTTCAGTAAAATTACAAAAACCTGAGGAATTCGAAAAGGGTTGTAATTAAGACCATCTGTGTAAGTACACTGAATGCTTTCTCTCTGCTAGGGCAGGAATGAAGAGTGAGAAGCTTTTTTGAATAAAGAAGGAAAAACCCCACTTTCTGACTCACAGCTTTTGAATTAGACCCGCAATAACTGAGGGTCCCCTGTTTCTGGAGCTACATACTGATTTTAGTAACAGACACACCAATTTATTATGAAGTTTTTATTATCCTCCGTGGGATAAAATAGAGTTAGAATGGAACTTCAATAGAACAGCAGCAAAACAAGAGTCATAATAAGTACCTTCTTTTAGAGTTGCCAACTTTGGCCAGGGAAATTTGGAAGTGGTACCTTAGGAGAAAGGAATTTGGGGGGTGATTTCACCCAGAATCTATGTAGGAATCATAGTAAACTGATATTTTCTTCAGAGGAACTGATCTCTGTAGTGTGTAAACCAGCTGTAATTCTGGGAGAAATCCAGAGACTCCACTGACCCTCCATGGATTTTGCCTTTGGGACTCATAAACCTTGTAACTGGTGGGGTAGCCCAAGGTCAGAAAAGGACAATCAATTGTAACTGGTTACTAGATTTGTCTGTTCAAGAGACAGTTTCAAAAGAGTGATTTATAATTTCCTGAATATGTGTAAGCTATATAACTGGTTGAATGAAATATCTTTTGCTTTTAAAATAACCATTTATGTATATTGAATATTTAGATAGCCTCCACCTATTTCCCAATAACAAAGATTAATAAAAAAACTTTTAAAACATTTATACTTTTTATCACATAACTATATGTATGCATACGTGTGAGAAAGTCCCACTGCTGGAAAGCAGGCACAAACTGAGACACACACGCACACACACACACACACCGCCTCCAAGCAACTGAATTATCTGAGTTCTTCAAATCACAACAAAGGGTATTTTCAGAACAGGGACATTAATCATTATGATAAAGCTAAGAGGGCTTGGAAGTGCCATTTAAACAAGAATTAAGGCCTGATGTGTTAAGGCAAAGAAGATTTCCTTTGCTTTTGGACATTGGATGACTGGCCTGTTCAAAATAAGCTTTCTAAAAAGTTTTAAAATACCCCCAATAGTAATTTCTTTCAGTATTAGATATACAAATGATTCTCCTTTCTGATCAGCTACAGTTAGTCTGAGAACTTCAGCAGATGGTAAACCAGGGTCAAATCCACATTACTCATCCTAAATCACATATTCCCCGCATTCCCCACACAATCCCGAGTGCCGGTCACATTACCTCATTAAACAGACGCATTTCATTCGCATTTCTCCCGAATATGTGGTCACAGGTTTTCAACGGGAGTTTCATGGTGTCCGTGAACGGGCCAATGCACAATTTACACGTTTTTTTAAAAAACCACCCCCCTTCCTGTCTCCACGGCCGTTCCGAGAGTTCCTATTGGCTGATTCAACTTGCAAGTGCTCCGTAGTCTGCAAAAGACTGTTTTTGACTTCATAGCATTGGATTTATTGATTATGCTGTTTCTGAATCAAATCTGGTAGTTTGAAAAATCATTTTGGGGTGAATCCATCCTCAGAACGGACTCACGAAACTTCCTTTTTAACTGTTTTTTTTATTTTATATTACTGTAATATCAAAATTACAAAATATTGAAATAATGACACTCCAAGGAAGTGAAACTTCTGTAAAATTCAGGCACTGAACTGTCCTGCATAGGAAATGCCCACGAAAGCTTCCCACATGCTTCCAAATTTCCAAAAAAGAAACGGGAGAGAGCCATCAGTGCTGTCAGTGGGGGAAAGAGAGGCATCATTATCTTCAATGATGTTTCTTTATAAGGCAAGATCGAAATAACGGAAAAGTGCGCTCAAAATTTTTTTTAAAAATGGGCGGGGAAAAAAGGTCCCGCCCAAAAAAGCGGTTTTCGAGTGGCCGTGTGACCGGAGGGACGCGCGAGAAAGACGGATTGGAAGCAGGAATGTGAACGAAGAGGACAAAATCGCGGATTGGAGGCAAACGGAAGATATCCGATAAACATGCGGGTAATGGGTGAATGTGGATTCGACCCAGAAATGTGAACCTCTTTTACATATGGAGGGGTGACAGTCTGAATTCAGATCCTCAGATGTGAATCTGAGTGAATCTCAGATGTGAATCTCAGTGTTCAGCAAAGCACTTGTAAGCATTCTGGTAACAGTGATTTAGGCCTATAATAATCTGCTTTCTCATCCTCTAGGGCCCATATTGAAAGCAAGGTGGTTGCTATTAAAATATCTTTCCCACTGCAGGAACATCTGAATGTATTTTCCACATGGAAGTCCCAGATCACATGAACCCTGTCCTCGTGGTCCAGTGGGAGCTATGTGGGAAGTAGTGCATGGAACCCATGCTATGAGGAATGGATTTTAATTCTGTAGAGAACCAGGGAAGACATACACACCAATAGTGGTAACTGGCAGAAGAGCTATGAAAAACAAAATATTACTAGCATGGAGTAAATGCCACACCGAAAATCAAGCTAGAATTTAGCTGTTATTTTTTCAGTAGTTTTTGTTCATCTGACAGACAAAACCACAGAACCTCTTTCATTAAAACCCTGAACAAAGTTTCATGTATTCATCCAAGAGCATTCATTGTAATGAAATGAGTTAACTGGGTATTTTTAAAAATGTGGCTCCCCCCCCCCTAGAGTTACCGTATTCTTTTCATTCCTTGTTTGGATGTTTTGGTACAACAAAGGCCTTTCTTTTTTTAGCATGAGTGACATCACACATTAAAAAGCTTAAGAATTGTCACAAGAGTTTCAGGCAGTTGTCCAGCTTTCCAAATAAGGCATACTTTACATATTTCAGCTCCCGCCCTCTCCTGGATTATTCTCTAGTCATCAGTATTTTTTTCCTGAGGCATTTGTCTATTTCCAGACATGTAATAAGGTCTCAAGATTTAAACCAGCTGTAATCTCATTCGATACTGATAGAATTACATTCTTTTAAAACAGTCCTGTCTTTGAATGCTGCACCACTCTCAATTGTTAATACAAGAAGATAGTTAAAAGATTTTAAGGGGTAGCTAAACTATCGTTAAATGATCTCACACATGCGCCCAACAAATGCCATAAGCTTTTAAACTTTACAAGACTCCTTTCAAATGTCAAAGTTAATAGTAAGGTAAAATAGAATGGGATAATTGAAGCAGTTGCTAATTCTAATTTAATATTTAAAGTATTGAAGTTTGGCCCAATGCTGTTTCCCCTGAACATAGCATAACACAGCGTTTCCCAGTCTGTGGGTTGGGACCAAAAAGTGGGTTGTGAAGCCTCTGAAAGTGGGTTGAAAGCCAGCCATCCCTAATGGCAGCTCCTGCCCTTTGCACCTTTCTCTCGCTCCTCTTTTTTCTTGCCAGCTTCTCACATTCTCATCTCACTCTTTATGACAATAAAGGGGGGGGGGACTTTCGTGCAACTAGTAGAGTAGGTGGGAGCTGCTCAGCTCATGGCAAAGTGAGAGGAGGAGAGTAAGAAGTGTGTGCGAGTATAGGCTCTGTCTTGGTACTGCTCCTTTAGCATCCCCACCTCTTGTCCAGTCCCCTGCAGTGCCCCACTGCCCTCTACCCACTGAGGAGATGTATTTCACCAAGCCACTTGCCACTCACCTCTTTGCCAATATCTGCCATCTTCCGGCATCTCCTCAACTCAACAGCCCCACCCCTCACCCCTCACCATCTTCTCAATCTCTTGGGTGAGCCCTGGATGGGTCACCATACAAAGTAAATTTGGATGTGGGTCACCGCATACTGAAAAAGTTGGGAACCACTGGTGTAACATCTCATCCATACCTCAGGTGATTAAGATTCGCTCAAAGTTTATAGATTGTTGAATGATTCTTCTCTCAAGGTAACCGAGATGGTGGTTAAATTACTCCATGCTGCTTTGAAATGGCATCAAAGGTTATCACAGAATTAAGTTATGATTGATTTTTCCTTTTATTGTGTCTATATTTTAATAACTTGAATTGCTGATATATGCAAATAAAGGCTGACTTGACTTGACTTGATTAAGACTCCAACTTAGGACATTTATCTAGGTAGTATATTTCCTGACTTTTCTTCCTGGTAGGGACCAAAAGTGGCCTACAAAAACACCTAATTTAAATAAACAATTGCATGTGCTATGTGCCGTCAAGTCACCTCCAACCTATGGCGACCCTATGAATGAAAGAGCTCCAAAACATCCTAACATTAACAGACTTGCTCAGATCTTGCAAACTGGAGGGTGTGGCTTCTTTTATTGAGTAGTGGAGTTGCCAACTCTAGGTTGGTAAATTCCTGGAGATTTGAATGTGAAGCCTGGAGGTCTGGAGAAGGGAGGGACCCCTGCAGGAGGTAATGCTATAGAGTCCACTCTTCAAAGTAGCCATTTTCTCCAGAGGAACTGATCTCTGTAGTCTAGAAATCAATTGGAATTCTAGGAGACCTCCAGGCCCTGCATGGAGGCTGGCAAGTTGGCAACCCTGAATTAAACTTTGCTGTCTCTTCATATATCTCAGAGTCATTCCCAAAGGTCCTCTGCAGAATGAGGCACAAGTCTAACATATTCAGTTCTTTAAGTGAGAATCACATAATTTATTTGTGATGAACACCACATATCTAATGAGCTTTTCTCCCTCAGAATAGGAAGTATATGTTTGTATGCACCATGCTTTCATTCATAACACTTGTCTTGCAAACTCTCCACATGAATGCCTTCTCTGTAGGACGGAAGGAAAAATTTCTTCACACTTGGATAAAGGGGACTCATAGAGCCTCAAACTCCAGAGAAGAGAAATGTCAACATCTGTTTATTATAGCCTAGCTAGTAGACAATTATCATTCCTTCCTCCCCTTGTTTCTGGTAAGCTGTGGTCAGACAATGACATGGCATTGCAGTCTTTGTGGGCTACAAGGGTTCCCACCACAGACTTACTTCTGATATGCTAATAAAGAAGGCTTTGGGTTTTGTGCTGCTGAAAGGCTCCTTGCATGTATTCACTGAAGTGACAATCCAGAGTTCGACATGGCAGCTCTCCGCCTGCTGTGTGAGAAGTACAGTTCCTAAGAAGAGTTCCCCAGACTTTTGAAAGAAAAGCAGAGGAATTCCACCATCTGCCTTTATGGGTCACCATGAAGAAAACTATTGAACAAATTACTCCCTGACACAGTGGGCTTCGGGATCTTCTTTGACAAGCGATAACTCAGAACAGCTCTTTAGGGCTATCAAGTTTCCAATGAAGCTTATGAGTTGAGTATAAGAATATTCAAATGAAATAGCAATGTGATGGGAAAGAGGTTTTTTTTTAAAAAAAACAAAAGTTTATTTGCATGGAAAGTGTTTTATCAAAAACCTCTGGAAATACTATATCCAAACTGAGACAAACATCACTCAACTTCATTTATGTTCATTTATGCTGAGGAACAAAAATCACAGACTAGTTTACTGTTTTCTTTTTTCCCCTTCTTGAAATTCTTTCTATTTTCCGTTGGAATCATCTGATATGATCAGACTGTGGAATATTAATTGCATAACCACCCGGTATGTACATATACTCTGATTTGATATTGCACTACTGAGTTCTGACTAGACATGGGCACGAACAGAAGGGGAAAAAAGGCCACGGTGTTCATTGTTCATTGCCATCCACAAACAGGAACTCACAAACAACCACGAACATGGCCCTGTTCACGAACATGTTTGTGGTTGGCTGTTCATGGGGGCCAGCAGACTCGCCTCCAGCCATCAAAATCCCTACTGCACCACTCCCAGAAACCCTACCTGAGCAGGCAGCAGGAAAGGTACCAATAATAAATAATAGCTTGGCCCAGAGCCTGGCAGCAGCCCTGGAACTTGAAGGGGTAGATCCCTATCCCACCACACACAAAGAAAATTCAAGCTCCAATGCACTCACCCTGTCTAACAGCAGCTGTCTCTCCCTGAAAGCCAGAGCTGGGAGCCCTCTTCCCCCTGGTCTTTTCCTCTTGTAACAAATTTGGAGCTCCAGTCCACACTTGGAAGGAAGGCCTGCCTATCAAGCTAAATTGGGCTTAGAGTGGGGTTTCCAGGGCAACAGCAGGAGTTCAGACAGAGATCAGACAATCCTTGCCTGAGTCGCCATGGGAATTGATTGCAGGTGCCAGACTGTCTGGCTTGACCAACAGCAATGAATAGCAACGAATAAGGCCTGCAACGACCACCTGTTTGTTTAGAATGGGGCTTCACAAACAGCTTGTTCGTGAACAGCCGAACAGGCTTGTAATGATTTCAAGAAATGGGTGCATGTGTCTTTAAATGTTTGGTGAGATAGGTGAAGAGTGGGGGTAAAAGAGAGAGATGAGTGAGTGATATGATTGGTTGATGACAGAGAGTGGGCGGAGTGAAGACAGTTTTCAGTTACTGAGGGAGAGAAAAAGATTCAGTTAGGGCAAGAGAGGCAAGCTGTGTGCAGCCTGTGTGTGTTCATGTATTTGTGAGGGAAAGGCAACCTGAGTGGAAGCCTGAACTGAGTGCAGGCAAACTGTGTGTGCGCCTGAGAGAGAAAGAATTGAGAGTGAAAAGAAAACAGGCTAGCTGTGTGCTGTCTGAGGAGTTCTCTGTGAGAGAAATACAGAGCCTAGAGAAAGAGGCTAACTGTGTGTGAAGCCTTACAAGAGATCTGTGTGAATGAGTTTGGATGAAGCAACTAGAAGAACTAAGAACTACTTTTATGTAACCAATACGCTTCTTAAAAAAATAAACTTTTATTTTGTTTTGTTATATCCCAGAGTCGCAGTCATTGTTATCTCCCATTCCCATCCTCAGGGCCACATAGAACCACGAAGGAGCCTGACGCTCAAACACGTTACAAAAGGGAAAATTTAAATAAATCATTTTGGAATAATATATTCCTGGTGGCAGCAAACTACCCAGAGGGTGTAAGGGGGAGATTTAAAGCAAAATCCACCCTAAAGAAAGTGAAGATCATAACAAGTGGAGGCATAGCGGTGGGATCCAAACATCCTGAGGAGAAGGAAATATTTTAAGGGGGATATAATAGCCTGGGAGGAAGGAACATTCTGAGAGAAAGGCATTCTGAAAGGACAGATAGCCAAGGAGACAGAGTGTTCAGTTAAATCCTATGAGAAATATAGAACTGTTATAAAGGAAAGACACAGAAGAACTAGTAGGATTTATAAGAGAGAACATAATCTGGTGAAGTTTAGTACAATTGTAGAAGGAAATAAAAGTAAAAGAGAAATGGCAGAGTTTATGGGGACGAAAAAGGAGGCTCTCATTCAGAAGTGCATAGAGTTAAATTTACCTCATGAGGGGAAAAGTGTAGAAGAACTGAGAGTTATACTGTTACAAAGCAGTGTGGAGCCAAGTAGAACTGCAGAGGAGAGAAACCCTGAGGGAATGTATAATCCTAGTCCAGAATATTTAGAGTTTCTAAGAGAAAAAAACCAGCTTGAAAGGGAAAAGCTGAAAGTTGAAGCAGAATTTAGAACTCGAGAAATAGAACAAAAACAAAGGGAAAGGGAAGCTGAAATAGAACAAAAACAATTTGAGAGGGAAAAGTGGAAAGCTGAAATGGAACTTAGAGTTCAAGAGATGGAAAGACACACCAGTTTGGAAGCGGAAAGATTACAATTAGAAAGAGAGAGACTTAAGAATGGGGACAAAATGGAGGGAAACTCTGAACCCAGAGCTGATTTACCTCGAGTTACCCCAAAAAATTTTATGGTGTATGTGTCAGGAGAAGATCCACAAATTTTCCTGTCCACTTTTGAACGATCTGCTCAGAACTGGGAAATACCAGAGACACAATATATGAAGTATTTACCCAGCTTAATTATAGGGGAATTGGCTGAGATCTACAACACATTTCCCTCAGATAAGCCTGTTGTTTATGCTGAATACAAAGAGGCAGTATATGACAGCTTTAGGCTAGGTGCTGATTACTTCAGAAAGAAGTTTAGAAGCCTAGTGCCTCAGAAAGAGAAGTCATTTAAGTCTTTTAGTGCCAAACTGACAGACTATTTTGATAAATGGATTTCGTCTGCCAAAGCTAACTCTAAAGAGGGAATAAGGGATCTAATGATTTTGGATCAGTTTTTATTTCAACTTCCTTCAGAGATCAGACTTCTGGTTAAAGACAAACTTCCAGAGAATGTCAACCAAGCATCAGAGTGGGCAGATAGATTAACACTTAATAGAGGAGGTTGGGATCGCCGTGAAAGGAAAGATTACTCTTATAAACCAGAGTTTAAATCCAGTAAAGGACAAAAGGGAGAAAGGAAAGGAACATATGAGAGAGCTGAGATTATAAAAAGTCAGGATAAAAATATAGAAAGAAACCGAGATGGATACTGGAATGATAAAAGATGTTATGTATGTGGTCTGAAAGGACATTTAGCTTACAAATGTCTAAAGAACCAACCCAAGCAAACAACGCTTGAGCATGTAAGGAGGGTCACTAGAACTGACTCAGATGATCAGAGTGATGAAGATGATAGAAACTCCCAAAGCTCAGCAAACACAAATGAAACACCCAGTAAGAACACTGCCTTACCCATAAACACTGAAGAAACAGTCTACTTGTGTGGGGTAAAGACAGATAAGGTTGCTCAGGGTACTGAACTGAGAGAGGTGGTACAAATAGATGGGAGAGATACTTTAGCCATTCTAGACACAGGCGCCTCAGTAACACTGGTCAGGGAGGATTTTGTTAATAAGAAAAACCTGATTCCAGATAAGCAAATATCCTTACAAGGTGTGTGGGGAAATTCTAAAAGAGTGCCACTAGCACGGCTAAAAATTAACTGGAGAGGAAAAGGAGAATATTTTCCTGTAGCAGTTATTAAAGAACAGAAAATACCAGTAGTATTGGGAAGAGATGTAATGGGAGCAAAAGCAAGAATTCAAATATGCACTGACTCCAATGATTTGCTACAAGCTGAAGCCAGGGGAGCAGAAGACAAGCCCCTATGTATCTTAGCAACAGACACAATTGATACATTGCAGGAGGGAAAGAGAGAGAGACAAACTCCTGTTAGTAGTAATGCTGAAATGTCCCAAGAAAAAGCAGGAGACATAAATAAAAACTCTGAGGAGTTTAACAAAGAAATTATGACAGATTGTGAGTTAAAAGACATAAGAGAGAAAGCCAGGCAGAATGAAATGAACACAGAAAGAGACATTTTTGCTTGGGAAAATGAGTTGTTACAAAAAAGGGTTACTAACCTAAAGCTAATTTGTGAAAAAATAGATAGGTCACAGCAAGAAAACTCTTATCTGGATATAGGAAACAGAATGCCAAAAAAGACTCTAACTAGCCAGAGAAACCTCAGATTTCAACTAGAGCCCTTAGAGAAACAGAATACACAAATTGATGAAGAGAATTTAGAACTCAGAACAGTTGAATCTGTGAAGAGTATGAACCTCATGGTGGCTCAGTTACAATTTGAAAACAAGGAACTGGAAAGTGAGAACCTACAGCTTCAGAAAAATCTAAGGCTTAGGAAAACATCTTTTAAGAAGGCTGAACATTTAGAAGTCAGTTACCAAGGTTTGGATACAGAAAACCAAAGGCTGCAAAAAGCCCTAGAAAACACCAACAAAAAGATTCAGCATTTAGAAATGTTGATTTATTTTGCCGTAGTTACCCTTTTAATTGTCTTTCCACTAATGCACAGGAGCTATCAGTCAGTTAGAAATAGATTTTATGTAAGAAGAGAGAAACAACTTGATAGTACAGTTGCTGAACTGGTTGAAGACAAATGTAAAGTACTAGAAAAGTTCAGCATGTGCAAAAAACAGAATAAAGAGTTAGAAAACTCCTTGAAGGATGCTAGCCTTTTAAATGAGTCACCCAGTGCATCAAACATGAAGAGAGTATGTAAAGAACTGAGTTCAAACCCTGTTCGCAAGAAAGAAATAGACTGTTTAGGAAAGAACAGAATATTGATAGAGAAACAACCAGAAGAAGCAAACAACGACCTAGTAGAGAAGGCCAAAGCCGAGATGACCTCAGCCCAGCAGTGGAACATCCCAGAGAGCGAGATGACCTCAGCCCAGCAGTGGAGCATCCCAGAGAGCGAGATGACCTCAGCCCAGCAGTGGAGCATCCCAGAGAGGAAGATGACACCCCAGCAGAGGAGGAATGCAAGATAAAGAAACCCAGTACTTTAAAACAAAAACCACAGAAGAGTGAGAAATGGACTTAACAGGAACTGCAGAGACAATAAACTATTCCCTAAGCCAGAGGAAGCTGCACACCACTCTTCTGGAAAAGAGATGCGTTCCGCTTAAGGAGAAGGGGGGGGGGGTTGTAATGATTTCAAGAAATGGGTGCATGAGTCTTTAAATGTTTGGTGAGATAGGTGAAGAGTGGGGGTGAAAGAGAGAGATGAGTGAGTGATATGATTGGTTGATGACAGAGAGTGGGCGGAGTGAAGGCAGTTTTCAGTTACTGAGGGAGAGAAAAAGATTCAGTTAGGGCAAGAGAGGCGAGCTGTGTGCAGCCTGAGTGTGTTCATGTATTTGTGAGGGAAAGGCAACCTGAGTGGAAGCCTGAACTGAGTGTGTCTGTGAGACTATATATTCATTCTATTTGAAGTAGGCAAACTGTGTGTGCGCCTGAGAGAGAAAGAATTGAGAGTGAAAAGAAAACAGGCTAGCTGTGTGCTGTCTGAGGAGTTCTCTGTGAGAGAAATACAGAGCCTAGAGAAAGAGGCTAACTGTGTGTGAAGCTTTACAAGAGATCTGTGTGAATGAGTTTGGATGAAGCAATTAGAAGAACTAAGAACTACTTTTATGTAACCAATACGCTTCTTAAAAAAATAAACTTTTATTTTGTTTTGTTATATCCCAGAGTAGCAGTCATTGTTATCTCCCATTCCTATCCTCAGGGCCACATAGAACCATGAAGGAGCCTGACGCTTTGGGAACGTTACCAAAGGGAAAATTTAAATAAAATATCTTGGAATAAAATATTCCTGGTAGCAGCAGACTACCCAGAAGGTTAAGGGATAGATTAAAAGAAAAATCTACCCTAAAGAAAGTGAAGATCATAACAAGGCTGTTCGTGGGCTTTTTTGCGTTTGTAATGCTGTTTGTGCCCATCTCTAGTCCTGACCCAGCTCCAAATCATAACATGTCTTCTTCATAGAGCACTCTTAGGAGAACCTGAGATCGTGTAGTACTGAAGAAAAGTATTCAAATTACTACACTCCATATTATTTCAATATAACTTTCAATATCAATAAAAACAATATTAACAAAGGGAAAGGAGCAAGACATTCTGTCAGTGAATCATCTTGGCTTTAGCTAATTTGATTGTTAATTTAAAAAATACTGAAGGCCTGATGAGGTAATAACTAAATATACAGTGCTATCCTAAACAGAGTTACTCCAGTCAAAGCCCATGGGTTTAGACTGGAGTATCTCTGTTTAGGATTTCACTGATAGTGTATTGGATTTTTTAAAAGAGGTATAAATACAAGATACCTGAGAAATAAAAATAAATTGTGGATTAAAGTAAAAGATGGTTCTAACGATAGAATGGCAGAAATAACAACTGTTTTGTTGCCTATATAGTATTTCCATTCTGTAGCAACTCAGTAAATTTAGTTCAATAGTTATCAGTTATAATTCATTTTTACGATGCCTCAGATATTTACAACTGCCCCATAAAAATAACAAATCGAGCAGGTGTGTGGCCTGATTGTAAAATATTAAACACTCTCCTTGGAAAGAATTGGCTTGTTTACAGGCATTGTAATGCTGATGATTATTTAATTTTTGGAGAACAGTGACCCAAAAGAGCACACGAGCTACAAGTGTTCTATGAACTCAGCAGGATATAATCCCTAAGGAATTCAAGAGCTGAATAAGGAAAGCCGTTAAACAGCACAATAACTTCAAGTGTCCCTCAGCAGAATTTAGTGAAACAATGCTAGGAGGCAGAAATTCCTAGAGTATAACTGAGCATGCTGTAACAAAGTACACCATTGTGAACAGGAATACTGTTAATGATTGTCATTAACTATTGTTCTTTGCAATAATTTATTAACCTCTTCTTTCCCAGAATCAGCTTTTAATTCTCCATCAACAAAGCACAGAGCCAGATGGGACAGAGAAGGAATTTCAAGGCCAAGACAGCCATAAGGGACAGCTATTTCAAGGTCTTGTCTAGACTAGAACATGAATGTGCTTAAAGCTGTCTCTGTGGGCCAAGCTACACATGACGAATGACACTTGAACAGCAAGTGTATTTCTCCCTGTTCACTTGCCCTCCACTCAATCCACTTGCCGTTCAAGTGTCATTCGTCATGTGTAGCTTGGCCCTCAGTTAAGGCAACTCAACTTGCAGCTAAATCTGCTGCATTAAGATCAGTCATTTATCAATCACATTTAATTTCCTGGCTTTTGTTGGCCTCAGTCAGTGATGTTGCTATCGAAATGTAAGGATTTGTTTTTGTGTTGCGAAGTCTGTGGTCCTCCCAGTTCTCAGGGCAATCCATACTTGCAGTCACATACAATAAATCATTAAATTTGTGGAAGATTTAATGACACATAATGGACCATCCCAATCTACACAAACAGCAGCTATTCTCTGACGATCTTAAAAACTTGGAGCTTGCTACAAATGGTGGGAGGTAAAAGGTTGTAGAGCACATTAAAGAATCATCTTACAATCAATTTGGCTGCGCATGAACTATTCTGTTAGCAAGGTTTTCTTGAAGCTAATCATTTTCTCAGCATAAACCACAGAAAGTCTGTGGGTTCTTGTAAGCCTGACTCAGGTATGGGATGATTTATTTGAAGTCTTCAGAGCAGACTAATGTGGTTGGCTTCTCTTGCAGTCCTGGAAATGGAAGACTAAAGGCTTGTGAGAGAAGAACATGGATCTGTTTCTACTGTCTCCCCCATTTAAATCTTGAGTGCCTTTTTCATTCCCAGCTTCCCGAGACTGCCAGCTAAATTGACAAAAAAAGAATAAAAGCGGTGAAAAATAAAGCACTCCATCCAGCATGCCCTGTGAGGTAGCCACAATTCCTGTTACACTTAAGGAACTGGAGAAGACCCTCCTGTGTAATTCAGGCTGCCTTTGTCCCTTCATTGCCCCTTCTATCCACCATCTTCTCTCCCAGAAATCTATTCCAGATCCCAATTTTCACCAATGCCCTGATACATTATAGCAAAATATATGGTAGGTTCTGGGTAGCGTTGCTACCCTGCAAGTGGGGACTGTAGATCTTCTGAAATTACATCTGATTTCCAGACTAAAGGAATCAGTTCCCCAGGAGACAATAGCTAGACTCTGTGGAATTATACCCCTATGAGGTCCTCGCCTTCTCCAAATTCACCCTCCCCAGGCTCTACCCCCAAATCTCCAGAAGTTTGCCAATCCAGATTTGGCAGCCCAGGTTCTCTCTGGGTCCCTTCTGATACCATCTAATGACTTCAGCTATGATATAAGTAGTAGGCTGGTTTCTCCTAAGCACTTTGGGACATCATGTTAATGAGGAATGGTTGAAGAAAAGTTAGGCGGCCCTTGCCTGAGGATTTAGCTCTACTGTTCTATTCTTCATGGTCTTCATCAATTTTGGGCCTTAAGTTTCCAGAAGTCCCACTTTCTAAATGTGCCTAAATAGTGCCTCAACTCATCCTAATCTTGTCTTGTTAATTGGCCACTCTATTTGTTAGCCATGCAAGAGTCCTCTTTCCCTGTGGGCTTAGCACAGACCACAATAAAGCCTACTCAAGATGGCTTGAAAAGGGTTCCCAAGGTCCATTCAACTTCCCTTCTGTGTCTAGGATCAGTTGGGGGGGGGGGGGGTACTCCTATTATATATGAGATATTTAATAAATGATATACAAGAAGTATATTTGGGGGAAGCTACTTTAGCAACCTTTTCTGATATAATCAATCACATCTTGACCTCAGTGCTGTACTTCTAAATGACCATTTCACACCTGTGAATCCCATTCCTATAAATCTGAGATGGCATACTACAAAAAGGGAGCTAGATTATGTCTATGGACATGGCAAATGGTACTTTCACTAGAAACTGGACAAATGTGGTTTTTCAACCAAATGTTACTGTCCCTAGTCACTGTGAAATTACTTTAAAATTCAGTGCAATAACATACTGTAGGACAAAGGCCTGTCATCCTTCTTATTCAGGCCTTTTCAGTAATATTATGCAATCCTGTTTTGTCCTGTGATGCTGTAAAATTCTGGGAGGAGGACATACAATAAAATTTACTGCTGACTAAATAGGGGAAGGCACTGAATAATGGATGATAATGCTTCTTGTACTTAAGACAGTAGCTGACAGAGAAAAGAGGGCTTTTTAGAAATTAGTACCTATTTTTTGGATGGGTCATCTCTAAATGTCCCCTTCTCAGGAAGCTAAATCCTACTTTGCCCCAAAGTAGATACAACACCTGTCCATGACAATTAGATGGAACCAAAAAAGGGATGCAAAGAAATGTTAGCATCATGTATTCCGAATAGTCCATTCTAAATTATTCATACATTGTGTAACAATTTTTCAGTTAAACTAGATCCAGAAGTCTTCCTGCAAGAGACTGTATCTCTGTTCCTTTCCAAGCCTATTGCATTTGCCAAGAGATGCCTGGAGTGTGGTTTGCCAAAGTGTCTTGGACATCCGTACTGTGTACTGACTGTTGCTGTAACTTATTGCATTGTTTATGGGCTGTTCCACTCATAGTTCACATTGACATACATTGTGTAATCTGCCTTGAGTCTCATTGGAAAAGGTGGACTATAAATAACGTAAATAATATAAATAAAATAAAAGCCTGCAGCATCAGTAATGCTTGATGAACCCCATCCCGTCTCCTACCCCAGAGTGGGCCCTCATTTCAAACAGGAGATTTGGAGAAAACTACTAGTCTAGTCTCAATGCAACACATAAAATATATGAGAGAAATATTTTGTAGGGATGTGCAAAATGAAACAAACAACTAGAAATACACTCAGAGCTTGTTGTTTCAGTTCATTAAAGCAGCTTCTGGCTCAATGAACCCAGTCTGGGAAATGAAACTGTAATGACCTCCACCCACCCAATGAAAACTTTCTGTGTTCCATTTAAGATCTTGCCATGCGGTGGCAGCACAGATGGTGTAGGCAGGCAGAGGCGGGTACTGGGCCAGCACTGATAGCGGCAGCACCTTGTTTTCCTTAATGCAAGTGTAGCCGTGAGTATGTGCAGGAGAGACGGACATGATTGATGGCCACCTGCATCCCACCCATGCTCTCCTTCAGGCCAACCTCCCTGCTCTGCCAAGGGAAAGGGAGTGGGGGACAGCTGCCCCACTTACCCAGCTGGGGCAGATGCAGTAGCAGCAGGGTGCTGAGCTTTGGGTTAATGTAGCAAGGCTGGGGACGTGTGCTTTTCTCCAGTGGAAGAGAGAGTCCTTACCAAGGCTGGAGATGAGCAGGTGGCAGTGAGGCCAGCAGGAACTGCCACCATGGGTAGCTTGAGAGAGCTGGTGGGTGGGGACACAGTGAGACTTAGAGGTTCGGGGCAGGGTCACAAGCCTAGCCTGGCCATAACAGAGCAGGGGGGAGAATGTGGAAGGGGAGAGGAGGGAGGAGGGAGCCTGAGCAAGAGAGAGAGGAGAAAAAGAAGATGGAGGAAGAGTGAGAGAAAGAGAGGAGAGTTGTTCGCATGTCAAGATTGCCAATAGAACTACCTTCCCTGCAGTCCAGCCTGTTTTGACTCTCTGGGACAAAGGGAGGGACCTCTGACAAAACTGACAGGGGTTGTCTTCAAACCAATCAGTTTTAGCCTTTTTGCGAGTTCTTTGATTGCTTCTCTAATACACAACACTACGTGTTACCAAGCCTTTCAAAAGGGGTGAGTAATAGCACCATAACGCCCCGTGCTCATGCTTGCCACAAACAGCCCCCTGTTCATTACATGTTGAATAGACATCGTACTCATCCCTTTGAACAAGAGTGTACATAAAGCTGAAGAAGTGCACTTTGAAACAATCATCTACATAAGCTCTGTAATTGTAGTATCTCCCCTGAGAACCGTGTTTTTTAAAAAAAATATTCTGGAAATCTGCCTGCTAAGAAATTACAACTAGAAATGAAGCCAAACAAGCCCCCAAAACACAAGATTTTAAATGTATCAAATGCATCATTCTATTTAAAAAGTCAGTTCCCACATTCTGTAATATTTTAGAGTGATCAACAATCAGAATCTGGGCTGGTGATGTGTAGCTAAGAACAGGCTTGATAATCAATGACTAGATTCATCTACAAGCCACAGCAGCTTTAGCCACACTCTAAAAGGACACCTGAGAACATCCATTAATGTTTTCCCCTACATAACTGAATTACTGTTTTCATCCCTGCTGGGAAAAGTAAAACACTGACTTATGGAAGGAGAGACAGGAGGGCAGTGCCAGAAAGTATATGAAGGGAAGAAGGAAGTGAGAAATGCAGGAGAAGACTCTCCAGAGAAATAGGACTGGGAAATTGGAATATAGATGGGTGGGATGAAGGGATAGAGTAGAAAAGCATGGAGCAAATCAGAGAGTAATCGAAGGTGATGGATGCAGTCTTCACTCTCACTGAGGTAGTACACTCGTGCCTGGAATGTATCACTTCAGACTGCAGGTAGGACTCGCGTGACATAACATTGCTCCATGCAAACACACACAAATTTTGTGCACTGAAAGAGAAGCTCGCTGACTCACCAGCGAGCTGTATTGGCACTGAGAGCAGGATGCAGTGGAGGCGTGGTTACGGAAGAAAAGGAGCGTCCACCTCTGCTCTGGTGCAGCCACATGGTCAGAGCCATTCCTTCTGGATCCCTGGCAGGAGCAGCACATTTCCCACCCACCCTCCACTCTCTGGGATGAAAAGAGGGCTGTCACAACTTTATGGGTTTGGCGGGTTTTAGACATTGGGCCAGATCCCAATAGGGTGAGTGGGGCATTTGGGCAGCTTACCCCGACGGATCAGGAGGCAACGGCTGTCCAGCATGGCTGGCAGCAGAAGAACACTTGCTGTGGTATGCCAGCATGGGGCTGGTGTGATACGCATCAGACAGCGAGTAGGCCTTCCAATGCCAACAGGGATCCATGCCCATATGCCTGGCCAATGCTCCATCTAGCTGTAATCAATAAGGTTGCGGCCATTCCAACCTAAGAATGGTGTCTCTGTGTGTTATTTGCCAGAACACAGACTGACATAGCACATAGGTGACAAATTAACTTACCTGGAAAAAAAATTCTTTCTAACATCTACCTATCAGTGTGCAAAAAAGTGGATGTATAGTGTGGAGATTCAATTATGTGTTAGAGTGCAGACAAGGCAGTTGCTAAGGAGATCTGAGATAATATCTGAATGGAATTCTACCTGGAAACCCCAACTCCAAATAGGTGAGAGACTGGGGATGGCAACTATTGGGCACACAGCTTGACTCTCACTCACAGTGCCCTAGTCCTCCTGGGTCAGATTTGTTGGAAAATGTAACACAGCTAATGGTGGAATGAACATTTTGCATGCAAAAGTGGCTTTATGATAGTGATATAAGAAGTAGGAAGGAGTGAGCCACATATTCTGTGACTTTTCATGCATCTGTCCCTGATTCCACAAGTCACAAAGAACAAAACTGAACTTGAATGTTGTATTATTGGCAGTTCTTCACCTGGAAATTCTGACAGTCTGACAAAAGCCACCACACTTCCAATGAATCTGTTTATGAAGTATGCTAAACTGGACAAGCAGTATTCACACCCTCCATTTCTGTTTTCTTATTTTGCAGCAGACTACCTGCACAGTGACAAAACACATAGGAGCATACATGAAAGGTGTCTGTCCAGTATTATAGATCCAGAGGAGTTAGCCTTGTTAGTCTGTAGTTGCAAAATAGTAAGGAGTCCAGTAGCACCTTTAAGACTAACCAACTTTATTGTAGCATAAGCTTTCAAGAACTACAGCTCTCTTCGTCAGATGCATGCATGCATCTGATGAAGAGAGCTGTAGTTCTCGAAAGCTTATGCTACAATAAAGTTGGTTAGTCTTAAAGGTGCTACTGTCCAGTATCAGACTTTCTCCCAGCTCTCGTGCTGCCCTTGGGCTTACCCTGTTGGCAACAGGCAAACACACCATGTTTTGGGTTGCTGACCACTTCAATGGCCACCCCACGTCCTGAGTGGCCCTTTTAAGGGGCCGTTGCCGGCAGCTGCAGCCAGGCTAGAGTGGCCAGGCCATTAGGCAAAGGAGGGACAGGAGAAAAAATGCAGGGTGGACTGTCAGGAGTGCACAATTAACCACAGCCAATACAGGAGGGGGGGGGGGAATGGCAGGCCAGGGAGGAGGCTCCGGATCCTTTCTAGGCTCTGTAGGAGGGCCTTGGGAACAAGGTGGAGCCAACCCCCTTCCCTTTCTGCATCTGAGCCTGAAGCCCTTTGCCAGTCCTGGGGGCTGGCTAAACCACAAGAAACCCACACCAGGGAAAGGTTAAGTGAATAATATTTCTTAAATGCACTTAATGCAAATATTTCTCAATTACTATACTTGATACAAAAATAATGATCAACTCTCATACAATATTTTCAAAAGACTTATCATAATACACCCTTCAAGGTGATATTCAATGCCCCAGTGTCCAGAGGGGTGCACTTTGTAAGCCCCCCAGAGTCTTTAACGATGATTTGTGTTGCAGACAGAAATCCGTCTGGTGTAGCAGACAGAAATCCGTCTGTCTCCAGTGCAATTAGATTGATATCTTTTGTAGTTGTAGTTTCTTCTTTTACAGGTTGGTGGAGCAGTGAAGCTGGAAGGGGCCCCGAAGGGGCATTAAGTGCATTTAAGAAATATTATTCACTTAATCTTTCCCTGGTGTGGGTTTCTTGTGGTTTGGCATTTACTTGTGGGGAATGCCTCTTTACTTTTGGAAGTCCTGGGGGCTTGTCTGGCACCACAGAGGCAGGGACAGAATACAACAACCCTTTGGATGGCCACTGTGTCTCCCCTCCTTTACGAGCCAGTTGATGTGAGAAACAAAGGAGAGGTTTATGCATCTTAAAAGGTCAGATTAAAAATCATCACCACAACCTAACAAATTTCTGTGTGTGTAGCTGAATGAAAGGTGGAAGGGCTAGTTCTTCCTAGCTTGGCAACAGCAATCATGTTAAACCCTTCTATCGCAGCTAGGAATTTCATTAATGCTATAGGTCTAACTGTGTCATCCCAAGCGAGTTTATATTCTTCTAAATCCATTGATTTAAACTCCACATTATTTCTTTTAAAATCTTATTTATTTATTTACTTAATTTATACCCCACTTATGTTCCCAATGGGGACCCAATATTCCTAACAACATCTCCATTTTATCCTCACAAGTCTGTGAGGTAGGTTAGGCTGTGAGTATGTGACTGGTCCAGTAAGCTTCCATGACAGAGTGGGGATTTGAACCTGGTTCTCCCAGATCCTAGCCCAACACTCTAAGTGCTATACCACACCGATTCATCAAAAATTAATGGGTCAATCATAATTTGCACTAGAATTTTTATATCTTAAATTGCAATAAGTTGATTTCTTTCACATTGTCAGGCTAAGATGAGCACATTGGACCCTTCTTCTCTTCCTGGGCAATTTATTTTGTCACTTTTCCCCAGCCTGGATTTTAAAAAACTAGATCCTGCTGTCATAGCCAACCACACATCAGACCTTGATGGGTCTAAATTCTGCCTTTGTTTAGTTACAGGAAATGAATGTGCACTCAAAAAGAGATTGTTGTTCTAATGACCCATAACCAGAAGATAATACCAACCAGTCCTTGACATGAGCTTCATTTTAAAATTGTTTGAGCAGGAAAGCTAGCGGTTAAGAGATAATTGACTTCTATCTGTACTGTGGCTTTAAAATTTCATGTTTCAGAGGAACACTAGACAACACAATGGTGCAAGGTCATTCTTACATCTGCAGTTGAAATGACTGAAGCAAAAAATGGACAGCAGTAAAAATAATACAATGTTTTTATAAGGTCACTTATGTTCGCTGGCACTGAATGCTCAAATGAATAATCTCTTTAGCTAGAGAAATGATACCTACATTTCGAGAAGATTCTTGAAATTCCTTTCACCAGGAGCTGTCTCAAGAACAAACACCCGATTCATAACAGGCTTTATAAGAACACAAAATTAAAAGATCCAGAGGAGTTAGCATTGTTAGTCTGTAGTCGCAAAATAGTAAAGAGTACAGTAGCACCTTTAAGACTAACCAACTTATTTGTAGCATAATTTATTTATTTATTTATATCATATTTGTATTCCGCCCTCCCTGCAAGCAGGCTCAGGGTGGATAACAACAACATTAAGAACATTTAAAACATTCCATATTAAAACATTTAAAACATCATACAAAAATATCATACAAAAATAGCAGCACTCTTTTTCCTGATACAATAAATAACAAATAATGCAACAGTACAACTGAATATAGCAGCAGCTTAAAAACAGTGATGGGCAGCTCTCATAGGGAGGGGGGTAGATGTTGTATCCTCCAGCCAGAGGAGGCCCAGCCTCAGCCATAAGCCTGGCGGAACAACTCTGTCTTACAGGCCCGGCAGAAAGATAGTAGATCCTGCCGGGCCCTGGTCTCGGTAGACAGAGCATTCCACCAGGTAGGAGCCAGGACTGAGAAAGCTCTGGCTCTAGTCGAGGCCAGGCAGGCCTCCTTGGAGCCAGGGACTGATAACAATTGCTTTCCTCCTGATCGGAGGGTCCTCTGGGGAATATACGGGGAGAGACGGTCCCTCAGGTACGCTGGCCCCAGTCCGCACAGGGCCTTATAGGTCAATACCAAGACCTTGAACCTGATCTGATACTCCACTGGCAACCAATGCAGCTCGCGCAATATTGGTGTAATATGCGCCCTATTTGGTGCTTTCATAATGATGCTTGCCACTGCATTCTGCACCAATAAAGACAAACGTCCCCGTATGGGAAAGTAAACAAATTAAACCACTATTTATATCAGGTGTGAAAACACCAACGAGATCAAAGTGTTGTAATACATAAACACAAATTACACCTGTATTTGGCATGCAATGGAACTGTAAGGATGGCTACACTGTCCTCCAATTACAGATTAACCAGTCCATAAACACAAAACACCATAATTAGTCCTGGTGTGACTTCTTTTGTGGTGGAAAATATTTGAATGGTGATCCCCACAGAAGCAGGATGAAAATAAATGATGATAATCCAACAGGATTCCGGTGCCGGATTCTGCACCAGCTGTATCTTCGGGTCAGGTTCAAGGGTAGGCCCGCGCAGAGCGAGTTACCGTAATCTAGCCTAGAGATGGCTGTTGCCTAGATCACTGTAGTTAAGTCACAGGTAGACAGGTAAGGGACTGCCGCAGGTGGAAAAATAAGACCTGACAACTGCTGTGACCTGTGCCTCCATTTTCAGGGAGGCATCTAGGATCACCCCCAGGCTCTTAACCCTTGGAACTGGCACAAGCTGTGCCCCATCGAGGGCCGGGAGCTGGAGTCCCAAATCCAGTCCTCCGTGGCTCAAGTACAGGACCTCCATCTTTGTTGGGTTCAGTTTCAGTTGACTCTGTTTCAACCAATCTGTCATGGCTGCAAACACATGTTCCAGGACATCTGGGGCTGAGCCGGGCCAGCCGTCCATCATCAGATACAGCTGGGTGTCATCTGCATAAGCTTTAGTGAACCACAGTTCTCTTCATCAGATGCATCTGACGCATCTGACAAAGAGAACTGTGGTTCTTGAAAGCTTATGCTACAATAAAGTTGGTTAGACTTAAAGACTCTTTACTATTTTACAAAATTAAAAGCATTACATGTTTTTCTAGAATTGTTTTCAAAGTATAATCACTAACATGTATCCCATTTAAGTCATTTAGATCACATTTTATCATTAACACAAGAGTTACTTTTTATACTTTTTATAAAGAGTTACTTTAAATAGAGAGAACTCCTCTCTATTTAAAATAAAGAGATTAACAATACATTCCAATTCCTTCTCTTCTTCAAACATTATTTTTAGGCTACTGCAATTTTATATTTCTCTTCTTCCACAGAGTGCAGAGTAACCTTCTTTGAATTTCCTCCCTCCCATTTTATCCTCACACCAAACCTGAGAAATAGGTTAGGTTGAGAGACAGTCGTGGGCTGACTTCATTTGCCCATGGAGCTTTGTGGCTAAGTGGACACCTTGAATAGGTATCTAAATGTTGAGGCAAGCATAGAATTGTCCAGCTGAGTTCTCTGCTATACCATTGTGGCTGGATGTTGCATTTTCTGTTACCCATTTATGTATTTACTTCATTTATACCCCACCTTTCTCCCCAATGGGGACCCACAGTGTCTTGTATTATTTGCCTCTCCTGCAATTTATCTTCACAACAACCCTGTGAGGTAGGGTAGGCTGGGAGTGTATGACTGGTCCAATGATGTCATTTCCTTAAGTAACATCATCAATCCCAGCAGCAGGCAAGCTCCTGCACTTCACATGGGCCCAAATTGGCCCCTGTGAAGTGTGGGAGCATGCCCACCACTGGGTGTGTTGACGTCATTTCTGGAAGTGATGTCATTGTGCCCTTCTGTGAGCATGTATGCACTTTGCATGCATGAAAGAAGATCTGATAGGTAAGTTCCAGGTCCCCCCTCCCAACTGGTACTTACTTCTCAGACCTTTTTGCACGCATGCAAAGCACACACGTGCTCACAGAAGGGCACAATGACATCACTTCCAGAAGTGATGTCATCACACCCAGTGGTGGGCATGCTCCCACCCTTCACAGAGGCCAATTTGGGCCCATGTGAAGTGCAGGAGCATGCCTGCTGCAGGGACTGATGATGTCACTTAAAGATATGACATCATTGCACCTGGAGGGAGTACATCTGCTGTGTGCTGGCACAAGAGGTTTTTTCCCCTCCGGGCTCATTCCCTGGGCCTTCTCCCTTTTCCAGCCAGGTGAGTGGCAACAGGGGGCAAAGGCTGGGAGCACGGGATCCCCTGCCCCTACTGAAGGACCTGGCAGCTCTAGATGGGACACAAGCAGTTCAAGCATATCACCAAGCCACATTCACAACTCACTTGGAAGAGGAAGCCCCCAGAGAGAACTTGTGGTCAAGGTTTCAGATCAGGAATGATGTCCCTAGGAGGAGAATTTTTTGCAAGGCAAAGGAAACAGAAATATTAGAACAAGTACCAAGAAAAATAGAGCTGTACATTTACAACAGGCATCTCTACAGTAGCTCGCTGAGAAAAAGCACTGATGAATGAAATAGGAGTAGGGAATTTTGTCCCCAGCAGGTAAATGGTAGGAATAAGGCAAAGCTTATTTTTTGGCCAGCAAGAATCATATCAGTAGTTAATCAGAGGGAACAAGGATGCCTAGAACCCATATCCCACATATCAGCACACATTCCTTCAACTACACACAGCCAACTGAGAGCCAAACTACAAGTGACGCCTTACACAGGTTGGACACTAGTCGGCTTCCCTCAAGTTTTGATGGGAAATGTAGGCGTCCTGGTTTTACAGCTTGGCTCTCCATTACAGCTGCAAGACCAGGATGCCTACGTTTCCCAACAAAACTTGAGGGAAGCCGACTAGTGTCCAACCTGTATAAGACGTCACTTGTAGTTTGGCTCTAAGAATACAGAAAAGGGCATGTTGAGGCACTGGAATCCTCCATTGGCCCTGGTGACAAAAATAGCTATGTATATCTGGGTTGGAAAGTCTGTTGTGAAAGGCATTTAGCAGTGCAGTGTCACGGTGACATCACAGCCACACCAGTGACATATTTTCAAGATATGTTGGTATAGGGGGCTCAGTTGACATCCTAAGGCAGTGTTTCAGTCTCAGTTGGTCTGTATTTGGTCTCATTTGGTCTGTATTTTATTTGCTGCTTTACTTTTGTGGGGCTTAGGCTTTGAAAGCAGAACAAGCAAGCTTTCGTCTAGATAACCTAGCCTGCTCTCATATATTCTTTGATTTCAGAAAAAAGATAGAAGTCCCTTACAAGAAATTGAACTGAATCTATTATTTTTGCAGTAAATGTCTTCTTCTTATCTATCAGTTATGTTTTATTGCAGTGTTTCATCAAGCAACTCAGGTAGTATATTTGGTGTACATATGTCTCTACTATTTTAACTTCACAACAACCCTGTGAAGCAGACTAGACTGACACAGCACTCATTGACAATTAGAATTCAAGGTCCAGGTCTGCTATGGTATCTACTACATGAGACTGGCCTCTTTCGGTGGAAAGATTTGTTAAGAACTGGCTTAAAGGGGCCTTTTTTCATTTGTTATATAAATCCTCCTGATCAGAGCTGGTGATGGAACCTTGAGGGACAGGGCTGGAGCACACATTACAGTCACCATGGCAATGTTTTAAAAACAGCCTCCCTGTAGCAACAAATCTCTGCCTAGCACATAATGCTAAAACACTTACATAATAAAACTTAGACATCATGTTGGGAGTTCCTTCTAGCAACACAAAGCAGGAGCACTGGAGCTTCTTCAAGCCAATATTGCCAAGCTCCAAGCAGTAATAGCTTCTATATCATTACAGGGGGAGTCAGGGTCAGATATGACATGTTGGCCAATTTCAGCTGCAGGTCTAGGATAATGGGAATGTGAGCCACATTTTTCACATGACTTGTACTATTTTAGAACAAGCCACATCGCTATAATTTTAGGCTGCTAAATGTTTTGTGCTCTTTTATGCTATGCCTCAGCTTTTAATTGCAGTGGATTTTAAAACTTTTCCTGTTTGATAATGTTATTGTGTTTTATTTTGTAAGCTGCCTCAAGCAGGTTCTCTGGAGAAGCAGTACATGCAATTTACTATCAAAGAAATTAAATTGCAGTTACACTACTTTCCTTTCTCCCTAAAACCATACATTTGGATATGGTATGATAATCTTTATGTAAAAGAGTTAGAAAAGGAATTCAATTGCCTCCACAGGCCAACTTGTGAATTTTGTCTTATTTTTGTATGGGTTGATTTGATTGTATGGAATGGCCCCGAAGGTAAGTTTGAGAAAGATTCAATCACATTTCATAGTAGAGACAGACAAGTAGGAAGGAGAGGAGAATGGGAACAATAAAGATTCATTCCAAGATCTCATTAATCTTTCTGCATTCAGCACTCAAAATGTTTATGAAATATCTCATTCTCACCTAATAAAACTCTGCTCTTGAACATAATGTTCTAAAACATTGTTTCTCTTTTACATAAAAAGCATTTATAAATTCTGATCTGTGTACATGAACATGAAAGTAAAAAATCTCTTTATACAGCTGGTATTAGGGGAAAGAAAATATCAGTCTGTACACTCTTTCAGAGACATCAACTCTTGTGGGTCGGGTGTTTATTCTGCCCAAAATTCAGCTTCTCATCTGACATTGCAAGGACTATATATTTTGATGGTGGTGATAGTAAAGTAAATGTTGATGCAAGTTCCTGAAGATGGCAACTTTAGATGCCCACAGACAACCCCATCCTATATACTACATTCCCCCCACCACAAGCAATTAGAGGTGTGTTGTGAGATCCATAGTGGGGACTCAGTTCCCAAGAGCATGGGGCCCATTTCAGACTGGGGCCATGATACATGGGAAGAGGGGGCATTGTGCTTTCCCCCCAATCTGAAACAGTCTCAGGAGACCACTATTTGCCTTACAGGGGAAACCTGGGTGAACCCCATCAGCACACCCCCAACAGGGCAAGTAGCACTCCCAGGTAGGGATAGCGTTTTTATGGCACAAATGAATTTTTCCAGCCATTCCGTGGCTGGTTCGGAGTTTCACAGACCCTGCACCGGTTTCTGCCCATCGGCTGAACCCAGCACAGGGTCTGTGAAACTGACAGTCCCTGCGCAGGAGAAAGAGGCTGTCAGTTTCACAGACCCTGTGCTGGGTTCAGCCAATGGGCTGAAACTGGTGCGGAGTCTGTGAAACTGAAAGCCTCTTTCCCTGCTGCCCAGGCTGTCAGTTTCACAGACCCCACACTGGAACCGGTGCATGGTCTGTAAAACTGACAGCCCGGGCAGCAGGAGAAAGAGGCCGTCAGTTTCACAGACCCCGCGCTGTGTTCAGCCCATCGGCTGAAACCATCACGTGGTCTGTGAAACTGATAGCCCAGTTCTTCTGCTGCCCAGGCAGCCGAAGAAAGAGGCTACCTGTTTCAAATGTCCCGCACTGGCTTCAGCAGCCGCTGCAGGCCGGTTGAAATGCCATGGACCATGAACTGGGAAAAGGTCAGAAGTTCATGGTTCAAGGTTCTGTGGAATGCTACAAACCACAAATCACGTGGTTCAGGGTTTTTTTGGTTCATGCCCATGTCTAGAAATAAGTTTCCAGCATGGAATTCAGGATACATGGTTGATTGTGTGGATCCAAAGAGAACCTGAGGAAAACATAATATGTAGTTAGACCCTGACTTGGTCTCCACATGCAGGATAATGTAGCAGTAATTAGATGGCAAAGCCCTGAGGCCGTATGATGGGAGAACCTGTCACTTCAAACTACTGGTGGTATATTCTAGAAAAGTTAATGCATGCAAAAAATTAGTGTAGCAGGGAGAAAGGTTCCTGTCCCTCTCTTTGCTGGCTGTACTTATTTTCTATTTGCAGGAAGTTTTTAACATAGAGGAGCATTCCAAAATGTGATCTCTTGTGATCCTCTTGCATATTCTTCTCTGCTTTGGGTCCCCATTGGAGAGAAAGGTGCATTATAAATGGAGTAAATAGTTATAATAATAGAAACTAGATCTAAGTTTAGGGCCCTATATGCATGACTAGGGTTGTCAGGTCCCCTGACTCCCCCATCAGGAGATCTGGGGCACACACATGCGCTCCCAGCTTGCATGATGACATCACTTCCAGGATCTGCTGGAAGGGCACGATTCGGCCTGAATTGGGCCACTATGGGCATGGGAGCACACCACGCTGCCTAGGGGTTGGCCCCCCAACCCAACAGATGTGACACAAAATATTAGGAAACAAATATTCCCACATGCCATGGGGCTGGTATCAGTTCATGAGGATGATATTTGAAGAGGGAGGAGGAGGGGCTCCTGCACCATATTCCCAAGCTGAAATGGCCATGGGGATGGGGTCTGTTTGCCCTGCTGTGAGGCCCACATTGTCTGGCTTTGTCTAGCTCTTCTCCTCGTCCTTGTTGTTTGGGAAATGGGATGCAACAGGCCATCATAGTGTTTTTTAAAAAATGCCAGCTGTTTCTTTTTAAACAACTTTTTAGTAATATTTTTGAAAATGTCAGCAATGGATTTCCTGAACTGCTGTAGTTGTATCATTGCTGTAAGCCAATTTGTTGTTTCACAGTGGTATTCATTTATCTGTATTTTTATGTGGGTCTTTAATGGTTACAATGCTCAAGTTGTCCTGAGCCCTGCAAAAAAGAAGCTTTACAAAATGTATAAATAAGTTTAAAATTGCATTTTTATTTTGGATGCACTAAATGTGTCTTTATATCCAAGTCACAAAAAAATCGTGTTAAAAGATTGTTTACATCCAGGAAAGAAAAACCTAAATGAAAGCAAGACATGAGTAAGATCAGTCAGAGATACGGAGTATCAATAGTGATGGGAGAACTGGAGATCAAATAGTGTGCCAGTGTAAGGAAAGTAAATTCTGATTTACAGCCACCAGGATGAAAGAAATTGGCCAGGAAAAAGATTAGCAGCTCAGATTGGGAAAGGAGGAGGCTAAAGCTCTTTTCTGTCCATAACCTATGAGTTCAGTCTTGCAAAGAATGTCATCTCTTCTAATACAACACTGATTTTTTTTTGCAGTCATGTTGGGGTTTTTTAAAAATATAAATCCAAATGAAATGTATGCATATTGTGGCCATTCAGTGAAATTTCAAACCTAAGGCATCTGCAGGAAACCAGGAAATGTATTTGTAGGGGAGCCTGGCTCAGTGCCTGATGGTTTAGAAAACCATTTTGCCTTCAAAAAATGCAGTGCGCAGAAAAGCAATTTACAGGCAATTATAAAACTAGGGAGGACAAAGATCTGTTCTCTCGGGAAATGGTTGTTGAACTCAGGCACACTGAGGAGAGTGTGTGACTATCATATCTAAATCAAAGAAGTCTTATATATGTTAGAAGTGGAGGAGACACTCCAGTGTTTTCAAGTGTAATGCTGAACTGGGGTCATGTTGACCCCACAGTCATCAATGGAAAAACTCCTTGTGCTTATATAACACTCTCCATCCTCCATTTAGATATGACACAGTAGGTTTTCCATATGTAAGATTTGTTCTGTAGATATATTTTTGTATTAAGAAGGGAATAAAGAGGAGAAAACAAGGATAAGTTTACTGCAAACTAAGAAACTCTTGGCTTTGCTCATTATTGGTCCCATGAATTCCAGTACAAAGATATATGGCTAGTCTGAAGATCAAGGCAAAGACAATTCCAATGTTCATAAAAAAATGTCTCTCCTAAATTCTGTTTCATAATCCTTGAACTATAAGAAGTCCCAGAGATAAATATTTACAGAATCAGTTCTGATACTGGATTGTAGCACCTTTAAGACTAACCAAATTTATTGTAGCATAAGCTACAATAAAGTTGGTTATTTTCAGGGCTTTTTTTCAACAGGAACACAGTGGAACAGTTCCGGCACCTCTTGAAAATGGTCACATGGCTGGTGGCCCTGCCCCCTGCTCTCCAGACAGAGGGGAGTTTAGATTGCCCTCCGTGCCGCTGTGGTACAGAGGGCAATCTAAACTCCCCTCTGTCTAGAGGCCAGGGGGCGGGACCACCAGCCACATTACCATTTTCGCCAAGGGCGATTTAAACTTTGAAAAACTCCCCCCTTGTTCCAGCTGACCCAAAGTGACATCATTGTGCACTCCTGGGAGCATGCGCGCACTTTGCACACATGCATGTGGTACCAGGGGTACTACCTCCCACCAAGAGTTGCCCCCCTCTGCTGGCAACCCACCACCTCTTTTCCCAGAAAAAAAGCCCTGGTTAGTCTTAAAGGTGTTATTGGACACTTTACTGTTTTGCAACTACAGACTAACATGGCTAACTCCTCTGGATTTGTGAGAACAGAATGCCAGATACTTGGGTGTGGGGGGGATATTACCTATTAATTAAATATTACCTATTAATTATTTTTTTTACAGATTGAAAGGGGGCACACATTCACATCCTCTAAAAACAACCTACTGAAGTAACAGCACCACATGACTACTTCTTGCAAAATTTCCCCTTCTCGTCATAGGCAACACAGCTCTTCTTATGCACATGGCAGGCAAAGCTGTGGTTTTGGTCTCCACCCCAGCAAATAAGTGCACCCTGTTTTCCTAGCTGAATGGGCTGCCCATTAAAGTCAGCATTCACTGTTAAAATACATTTCAAAGAGGGAACTTTTTCAGTTCTTGCAAGCTGTGCAGTTCTTGCAAACAACCCCTTCCACCCACCCAACACACACAAACACACACACACACACAGAGTAAGTTCTACTATAGCTTTTCTCTTATCACAATAGTTTGTTATGTATAGTAATCTATTTTTGATGGAAATTTTTCTTTTAATCATGAGAACTCCTGCCTGACGTCTGAGTTAGATATGTTTTGATCAATGGTTTACATTTTACTGTTTGTGAGAATGAAGCCTTTGCTGAGTTTCCTTCAGAAATCCTTGAGGGAACACAGTTCACCTCAAGGCATCAGCCTCCATATCCTGTTGTTGATGTTTGCTGATGGAGCAGCAAAAGTGGCCCTGTTCTGAAACACACATTTCTCTGTTAGGCAGCATTTGGGAGTGGTTTTTTACTCTGCACCAAGCTCTTCTCCACCTCTCTGGTGTGGTGGTAGTTTGAGTGTCACACTAGGACCAGATAGACCAGGGCACCCAAAATATCACCCAGCCATGAAACTCATGCTTAACCAATTTTTCTGGGTTGTTGAGAGGATAAAACATAAAAGGAGAGAGGTATGGTGCCTGAGCTCCTTGGTGGAAGGGTGAGGTAGAAATATATTTGTTAGGTCATGTCTGGTTTTAGCGGCATGTTTGTATTTACAGTGTTAGTAAAAAGTAACCACTAAAATCCTTTTCAACGATAGGAGAGTATATGACCCAAAAATTGATAATATGTTCCCTTTTGTGCATGTCTGAACACACACACACACACACACACACATAAAAGCCTATATATCCCATTGGATCAGCAGTTGACCTATCTATTCTGACTGGCAATAACCATCTGGCAGAGCTCATTCTCAGTCCGGTCACCCAGGATTTATTTAACTGGAGATTCCAGAGATTGAAACGTACACATGCAAAGCATGTGCTCCTCGTGAGCTATAAACTCTCTTTTGGGTGCACCACAGAAAGATAAAGGCTGTCATTGGTTAGATATCTAAGATTTTTAGTGTATTGAAGCCCAGAGCTAGGCACACATCCATAGATGAATGGGATAAATGGCTTTATGAACTGCTGCAGTTAGCTAAGGTATGATGGCAGAAATGCTTACATGTATCTGTTTCTTCAAAATCTATATTTTACCACTAGTTCTACCTCCTTCCTGATCTCAAGACATTCATGGGAACTTCAGTATCATAGTATCTTGAGAAAATGTTCTTTCACCAAAAACTGGCCATCAGAATGAATTATCTCAACACAAAATCTTCATTATCCTATATGACTAGCTGGTGGGTTTTATTTACTGTGCTCCAGCACAGTAAATAACTGAATTTGCAACATTTTCTCACTGCATAGATCGTGTCTTGGGACTGGCTGCTGTTGCTGGAGGTTTATGCATGGTATTCTTGTTTCTAAAAAATTAATCTATGTAGCTATGGGGAGCTCTGAGTCTGCCTTTATGTGATAAAGATGACTTAGGAGTAGAGATGGGCACGAACAGAAAAAAAACCCCAAACATTATGTTCATTGGTTGTGGTGGGTTTTCCGGGCTGTATTGCCGTGGTCTTGGCATTGTAGTTCCTGACGTTTCGCCAGCAGCTGTGGCTGGCATCTTCAGAGGTGTAGCACCAAAAGACAGAGATCTCTCAGTGTCCACACTGAGACACTGAGAGATCTCTGTCTTTTGGTGCTACACCTCTGAAGATGCCAGCCACAGCTGCTGGCGAAACGTCAGGAACTACAATGCCAAGACCACGGCAATACAGCCCGGAAAACCCACAACAACCATCGTTCTCCGGCCGTGAAAGCCTTCGACAATACATTATGTTCATTGTTCGTTGCCATCCACGAACAGGGACTCACGAGCAACCACGAACATGGCCCTGTTCATGAATATGTTTGTGGTTGGCTGTTCATGGGGGCCAGCAAGTTCTCCTCCAGCCATCATCTAAGTCAAGATCCCTACTGCACCACTACCAGAAACCTGATCTGAGCAGGCACCAGGAAAGGTACCAATAATAAATAATAGCTTGGCCCCAGAGCCTGGCAGCAGCCCTGGAACCTGAAGGGGTAGATCCCTACTGCACCACTCCCAGAAACCTTACCTGAGCAGGCAGCAGTAAAGGTACCAATAATAAATAATAGCTTGGCCCAGAGCCTGGCAGCAGCCCTGGAACTTGAAGGGGTAGATTCCTATCCCACCACACACAAAGAAAATTCAAGCTCCAATGCACTATCTCTATCAAAATGCCAACAGCAACTGTCTCTCCACTGTCTGCAAAGTCAGAGCTGGAGCCCCTCTCCCCCTTGCTCTTTGCTCCCTTGTTGTAACAAATTTGGAGCTCCACACTTGAAAGGAAGACCTGCCAAGCTAAGTTTGGGGTTTCCAGGGCAACAGCAGGAGTTCAGACAGAGTTCAGACGATCCCTGCCTGTTGCCAAGGGAATTGATTGCAGGTGCCAGATTGTCTGGCTTGACAAACAGCAATGAATGAGGCTTGCAACGACCACCTGTTCATTTAGAATGGGGCCTCATGAACCCATTAGAATGGGGCCTCATGTTCACGAACAGCAGATTGGGCTGTTTGTGGCTTTTTTTTTTGTTCGTATTGCTGTTCATGCCCATCTCTGCTTAGGAGAGGTACAAGAAAATCTTGTTTTATGCTTATTTTGTCTGAAATTGGAAAAGTGGAGTTGTGATCTGGTGATGAAGGTGATTCATATAGTTACTCAGCCGCATAAATGCACCAGCTGGAAGCATTAAAAATGGCAAGTTAAATCGCCTAACAATGAGAAGGCTTTGGCAAGCATATTTGTGGAATTAGGTCTCTGCCCTTTCATGTTTTTAAGTGTGTAGGCATATTCGTGGGGATCTTTAAAGTAACAACAACACCCTTCAGGACAACTTAACGCCCACACAGAGTGGTTTCCAAAGTATGTTATTACTAGCAACAGAGCCTGTTTTTTTTTTAAAAAAAACCCAGGCCCTAGAAAACCCAGGAATGCTGGGCTTGCTGTGGCTCCCTTCGGAGGGGCAGGCGGGCTCGCCTGATCATCCCACAGCTCCCTCTGGAGGGGCGGGTGAGCTTGCCTTGCCATCCTTCCGCAGAGGCCAATGCCATCCCGCCGCAGCAGCCAGTGCCATTCCGCCACATGGCCAATGCAGCCTCCAGAGGGTGCCACTGCAACAAGACAATCAGGCGAGCCAGGCCAGGACCTTTTCAGTCCTGGCCCCAACCTGGTGGAACTCTCTGTCAGAGGACACCTGGGCCCACCAAGATCTTTTCAGCAGGTCTGTAAGACAAAGATGTTCCACCAGGCATACAGTTGATGCCAGGTTTTTTATTGCTTTAGGAGATTCCTTACCAGTCTCTCACCAGGGGGGCTATGAAAACATCTGCCCCCGTACAAGCACAGTCACAGAATATTATTAACTGCTGACTTCCCCTATCCCCTCTTTTGTTTATGTTATGATCGGGAAATTGGAGGGGGCTGCCATCTGAGATGTTGTCTGTACATGTAACATGGTTGTTGGATTTTAATTGTATCTAAACGTTTTAATGTGTATTGAGTATTTTATTGTACCCTACCCTGAGCCTGTTTGCTGGGACGGCAGGCTAAAAATCAAACAATAAAATAAAATATTTTTTTCAAGGGTCTCAAGCGGCTGACAAACAAGAAGAAACAGAGGAACCCTCTGACTGACCAGCCTTTACTGCATTCACAGAAGTGATGGACCTACTAATAGTACAATCCCAAGGAAACTTTCCCAGGATAGGATTACCAATCTCCAGGCAGGGCCTGGGCTTTCCTAGAATTATAAATGATATCCCCACTATAGACTTCAGTTCCCCTGGAGCACATAGCATCTCCAAAGGGTAGATGCTACAGCATCATATCCTTGCTTAGCTCCCTCCCTTCCCTAAACTCCTCATTGTGAAACTTTTTTTCCTCAAAAAAATTAGCAACAACCAAAAATACATTTGCTAAGTTTTTAACTGAATGTTGTTTTTAACTAAATGCTTGTAAGAGCCCTCCTGAGACTTATTCCTATTTGATAGGAGTATTTAAATATAAAATGTTGAATGCCTCTAAAACTATTAGACGCTATAGCAGATGTTTTATGCCAACATATCACATGTTAATTAAACACTCTGCCAACCTACATTTTTTCTGAGGTGTTGGAATATGTTTCTTATCAGATGCAGTTCTAATCAAATGTGCTGCGAGATCTGTCATGATTCTAAAACTGAGGTTGAGAACTGGCAGCTCCCAGGCTGAATATGGCCTCCTGAAAAGTGCCGTCTGGCTCCTCAGTTGCCAAGCCTCTCTCGGTTTCTTAAAACCAGAAGGGAAGAAAAGACAGATGGAACTGGCTTCCTTCTGTGTTTTTCTGTTGCGTTTCCCTTGGACTTTTCTAAGCTGTTTACAAGTTCAGAACAAGAACATTACACAAGAATTCAGACACTGAGATATAGCCTTTATTATTATTTTTGCTATATCATTGTTTTATCATTGTTCAGCTAAGTTTCAAATTGCTAGTTTTATATATAGGAGCTGTAGTTTATTTCATTGTGAAAGTATTTAGAAGTCTGCCCTATTAAGGAGCCTATAATCTGCTGCTGGTCATACTAGACCCCTCTGTGCTGAAAGAGAAAACAGCAGTGAAGAGATTTACTTATTTATTTATTTGTAGTCCACCTTTCTCACTTATACTCAAGGGAGATTACAGTGTAAATCAATACTAGTATCAACAGGATGGGACTTCCAGTAAGCAATGCAATAGGATTAGGATTGCAGAAATTTGAGACTGAGACAAAGTAGAAACAAACATCATTTAACATGACATGTTAAATGATGCAGAAATTACATAGTAGGATAATACATAAAACATGAGATAGTAAATATAATACACAGTAGTATATTCCACAGTCACTATCCCTTTATTAAAGTATCTTCTGTTGTAGTATAGCCCTGTTTTCTGTAGGCAGTGAAAATCTCTGCACATATGAGGGGTAAGGCTGTCAATCTCCAGGAGGATGCAGGAGATCTCCCAGAACAACAACTGATTTCCAGTCGGTCCGTGGTCCGTCGCATTTCATGGACCAAGGACCACAAACTTTTTACAGATTTGCCCAGGTTCGTGGACCAGTCGATCCATCGTCCGTCAGCACTGGTTTCCATGCTGCTTGCAAGCAGGGGCACGGAAACAGGGACTTAAACCTCCTTGCTCCAGCTGACAAACCCACAACTCTCAGCCTCGCTGCCCATTTTCAAGCCATGGTTTAGTTATAGGGGAAAACGCTCCCCCCATTACTTGTGAGTGGTGCAGGGAGTGCTTTAAACTTTAACCCCCCCTTGCTCCAGCTGACTAGCAGAGCCTGCCAGTCAGCTGGAGCAGGGGGGTTAAAATGCTCCCCCTGCTGCTTGTGAGCAACACGCAGAGCACTTTAAACTTTAAACCCCCTTAGCTGGCAGGCAATGAAGTCCTGGATCAATGGACCAACCCAAAAGTCGGTCCATTGGAAAATGGGTGTCCCACAACCCGCCAGTACACAAACGCCAAACCAGGCCAGTCCATGTCAAATTTAGATCTGTTTTCCAGTCCGTGCCCACTTCTAGTGCTGAGTATTACATATACTATTTTTGGTTTTAAAATATCAAATAAAACGTCCATCCATCAGTGTGCAACCTGTTGATTGCCTTTATAAGAAAGAGTTTGGTGGTGATTGTAGAGGCAGTTGATATCTAATACTTTATTTGGGTTACATAGTACTATGATACTATGGACTTGAAAAAACTTTTCTAAATGCAAGGCTATTCTCCTGTGATGGGTGTTAACCCGCTAAACCTGTAAAAAATTAGAAAACTGAATCAGCAGCTATCAGTCTACATAGATAAGAATGAGATGCTTTAGTTATTTATTTCCTTATATACTGTCTCTTCAGAGACCTGCTCAAAGGATCTCACTATGAAGATATATCTTCATGTATTTTACAGGCTCACCTAGCCTTGCTCTTGCATTTTATGCAGCTAATTTAATCTTTGAGAAGATGGGAATATGATGAGTCACCCTCCCAACATGTCAACGACGTGGCCTCCACTAGGCACCATACTTCACAGTGAACGGAAACATCTGTTTATAGAGAAGATCATAATATAAGTAACTCACTGAGGTTGCAATCTTTTGCACACTCAATGATAAGGAAGTACTAATGAGGTTGGTAGGGTTTACTTTCCAATTAACATACTTAGCATTGGAGTGAATGTGGATTGGTGGTTCAGTGGAACTCTATGGTGAAAATACTTCTATATAATCCATGACTGATCTCTATTTTTCCATGTATTGCAACCATGGGGTGCTGCCAACTGGTTCAGTTCAATAGCAGGAGAAAATGTCCTCCTCCCATTGATGTTTGTAGACAAAATACAGGTACCCCCTTCAGAGAATTGGAGGTAAACAGAAATTGCATATAGAACACTGCATCTGAGAATTAAATATAAATTTAGCAACAACACTGGAGTAGAGAGTCATCCCAACTGCACTTTTTTTGACACAGTGTATAGGCAAGTGGCTCAACAACTTTGTCCATTCAGGATGTTTTCACCTGCACATTAGTATATTTCGAAAATACAGCTAATTACTGCTTAGAGTTTCTGTTCTGTAAACAGAAAAGCACCTGGGGCACAAAATACTATCCATGAATTTGATGGAGAGAGAAAAATAACTGGCCCCACCACTTCCCACTGTGTTTATTCTGCCACAACAAATCATAGGATTCTGACTATTCTGTGACTGAACTGGAGAGATGTCAACTTGCTTTGTGTAAATGAGCAATGATGTTGTTTTTTCTACAGTATAGTCTGAACAAGACTGACACTGTTTTAAACCCACTGACTTCAAATAACTTAGAAAGAGGATTTTTGTTTTAAAAATGGAAGCCAGTAATATCAACTAAGCTGAGGATGTGACTCTTTTAAATTCATATTCTCTGTGTTGTAATTCATGTCTTGTGCAGACTCTCTCCCATCTAAGTAATTTTATCTAACATCAATCAGTCAGGCAGCAGTGCCCGTTTGTCATTAAGAGATTTCTTCCAAATGTTCACATAAACGTTAATTTTTAGATTTTGTCTCAGCAAAATAAAAGAAATTGTAGGGAATATCTCTTAACACCAGGAATTTCAATGAAAATTTAGCAGGCTCTGTGTGAATGTTCACAGTTGATATAATGTTACAGAGAGATTCCTGCCCATACCATCTTAGAAAGTATCTCATCCCAATTAATTTAGTTTCTGAATGAACCCCAGGTTTGAAGGTGGATAATATGACAGATCTGCAAATGTAATCAAGAAGCAAATTTAATTAGACTATACCAGCGAGGCTCAAAGTGCTATTTTAATGCAGAATACCATTTCAAGAAGACTAAGCAAAGAACAACTATGAAACAAGATGTACTGGAATTTCTGTACAGGAAAGAAGCTTTGTTACAACACAGACTGGTGGACATGAAATTTCCTTGGGATTTCCATTACTCAAGATACCCAAACACTAGATCTAAGACTATGGTAGGGAGATATGAAGGGGAAACACCAACAAAAAGTGTACTTGTAGCTGAGTGACTGAGCACCCCTCTTCCAGCAATGACCCCAAAGCCTTAATGGGAGCCTGGGGGAGTTGGTGAAGTGCTGGATTGGCCAGCCAAGGGAGAGGGGCTGGTGGCCCATCACCCACTGGACTATGTGGTTGGTCACATGGCGTCTGCCTCCAACCACTTTGGCAGAGGTGAGCCATCAGTTGGCAGTGGGAGCTCTTCTGTTTCAGCCTAGCAGCCCCTTGGTGCTCCTTGTGGTGTGTGGCTGCAGGGCTGATGGAGGACCTTTACAGGCCAGGAAAAGGAATCCTGGAAGGAGATTGACTAGGAGGTGGAGAGTCCTAGAAGCTTAAAAGGCTGTCAGATGGGGTGGACAGAAGAAACAGGAGAAGGCTGAAACAGGGGCCGATTCCAGACGGGCACAAATAGAGCGAGTGCTTTCGCTTTTTCAGCGACCTCACTCGTAAAAACCCGCAATTTCCCATCCCGGCTTACCTGCGGTCCATGGCGCTCAGTTGCGCTCTATAAGCGGATGGTGTGAACGCGGTATTGCGGGTTTGCACACTTCTGGACGCTTCGTCGCCGCGGAGAGGCCCTCCCCTTTCCCTCCTTCCTTTGCCGGCCAGCTGGCAACAATATTCTGTTAATTTTTTTTAAAAAACCAGGCGCCATTTGCGCAGTCACACGTTTGCACACATCGAACTGCGCAAATGTGCACAAATGCACAAATGCACAAAAGTGCACAAAAGTCAATGCTCCATATTCGCATACTTGCACATTTGCGCATTTGCGCAAAACACGTAAAAAAAATTTTTTAAAAAAACCCGAAATGCGAACCAATGAAGGCCCCCGACGTCAACTGTGACAGGGAGGAAACAACCAATCCCGGGTACCTCAGTTGGCCGTGCGAACATCCGGAAGCGGGACTGCACGGCATGCTGCGAGACAAAGCGGATGGAGACGAAAGTGAACGCGTGGCCGGTAAGCGATTATTTCCGCAGAAAAACCACAATTTCTGGCCATCTGGAATCAGCCGGGAAGAAGCAGACAAGAAGAAAACAGAAAAAGAATCAAAAAGAAGAGGAGGAGAGGGAAGGGAAGGAGGAGGAGGAGGACTTGGGATCACCAGGGCCAGAGGCAGAACCATTGTAGTCATCACCACTTCACCCAGGTGATGTTAACTGTGAGCTGATTCCACTTTATTCACAATTATAAATAGTTGTGCTACTCCAGCTTTTGGATTGTTTCTACAGGATTTAGGTGTTTTAATGTATATTTAAAGTATATCTTCGTGACTGTAATCCTAATCAAATGTATTTGCAAGTAAGACCATTGTCTAGTCTGGAAGGCTGCCATCCTAAGTATGTTCACTTAGAAGTCAGTTTGTTTCAATGAGCTCTGATGCAGAAATACTGGGCTATTCTGTGTATAACTGTGTCTTCACTTCATCGAATGAATTACTTAAAATACTTAAGATACATGAGATTAAGCACTAATGGGTACAGAAAGGGGAAGCTATAAACAAATCTTTCAGGATAAAACTAAGGATGCCGCAAACTTTGCAGTGAACACATGCAATAGGTGAACATGTAAAGTTCAACAGCCATGCTCATCCATCATCCAATCTGTTCACCTGTCAACTTCAAATGGCCTTTGCAGCTATGAAATAGTGGTGGTGGTGTAGTTTTGTTTCTTTATTGTGAAGAAATCTCATTTCCTTGACTTGGCTTTTGCACCTGTGCAGTAGGTGAGATGATTCTATGCAAGATTGTGGTTGGCTGGATCAGATAATTAAATGACAGGAGGGGGAAATGGCACCTCCCCAGTACTGTGAGAAAATGTGCATGTGTGAAATAAAATCCACAACATGAACTTACATAACAAACTGTAAGAGTTTTAAATACATATGCATATGCATATGAGTTTTAAATATATATATGTACAAGTATTTATGTTTATTTATACAATTTGGCTGCTTAGCTGTGTGCAGTGAAAACATATCTGTGGGGGAAGAGGGCAGGAAAAATAGGACTCCGATGGGCCTGAGAATACACGTGTGTGAAACAGCCTACTGCACTGTCTTGTTTGAATATGCAAAAAGGAACTGGGTGCAAACAGTTTGTTAACAGCTAAACTATTTGATGAACTGGCTCCTCGTTTATGACTAGTGAACAAAAGGTGAGCTGAAACAGCAGGTATCAGAGTATCCCTAGGTAAAATTGGAAATAAAAGAAATCAAGCCTTGAATAGCTGTGGGAGATACTTACATTGCTAAGGTTACTGAGAAAATGTTACCAAGGTTACAAAAGCCAAATGAGTACATGCAGCAGCATCAGTGCTTTGAAGTTCAGATTTCATCCAGTAATTATCCCACATGAGGTTACTCAAGTAGCCAGTATTCTTTTTTTAAAAAAATTAATTTATATACCCTGCCTTCACCCAGCTGGTATCAGGCACAGAGCAGGGGGCAATACCCGCCCCCCCTTCACACAATTGGGATCAGGAGAGGAGGAAGTGGCAATGCCCGTCCCTCCCCCGCCATCATCTAGCTGGGATCAGGCACAGGACGGGGTGGTGCCTGCCCCCTACCATCACCCAGCTGGGATGAGGAGCGGAGCAGGTGGCAATGCCTGCCCCCGCCTTCACCCAACTGGGATCAGTGGCAAAGCAGGTGGCAATGCCCGTTTTCCACCATCACCTGGCCAGGATCAGGTGCAGAGCAGGAGGCAATGCCCTCTCCCCCTTCACCCAGCCAGGATCAGGAGGGGGCAGGCAGCAAGGCCCACCCCCCTTAACCCAGCCAGGATCAGATGCGGCTCAGGCAGCAATGCCCGCCCCCCTTCACTCAGCTGGGATCAGACGCGCAGCTGGTGGCAATGCCTGCCCCCCTTCACACGGCCGGGATCAGGGGCAGAGCAGGCAGCAATACCTGCTCCTGTTCACCCAGCTGGAATCAGGCACAGAGCAGGAGGCAATGCCCACCCCCCCTTCACCCAGCTGGGATGAGTAGCAGAGCAGGTAGCAATGCCCACCCCCTTCACTTGGCTGGGATCAGGAGCAAAGCAGGTGGCAATATCTGCCCCCACCTTCACTTGGCCGGGATCAGTCATGGAGGAAGAGGCAATGCTCGCCTGCCCGCCCTCCCCTTTCTAGAGCCTGTTGTATTTTTTCCCACAACGGGCTTTGATACTAGTCCACTATAAATAAAGATGATTCGTCTCTCAGACTCCATGATCTACAGACAGTGATTCTGTAGTAGGGCCCACTTCACCCAGATTGCTCCAGGGGTAGTTTAACATCCAATTCAGCTCATGTTTAGGCATGTTCCCAGTTAGAGTTAACATTGGCTGGCACTGACGGAAATAAAAGCATTACAATATATACTAAAAGACGTTAATAGTTTTCAATTGAGCAAAAGAGAGATGGATCTCTCTCTCTCTCTCTCTCTCTCTCTCTCTCTCTCATTCTCACCCCCCCTAATCCTATTCACAAGAAATGATACAATCTCCAGTTCTGAGTGGAATGTTATGTGAGAACATCTCTCTCTCTCTCTCTCTCTCTCTCTCTCTCTCTCTCTCTCTCTCTCTCTCCTCTCTCTCCTCTCTCTCTCTCTCTCTCTCTCTCTCTGGTTTTCCTCCCACACTTTTCTCAGTAACAGGAAGGAGCCCATCAGGCACCAAGTCACTCAGAGCAGCAAAGGAACCATCTGTGTGAGAACTACGGGTGCAGAACAAACCATTCCCAAGTAGATTTGCTTTTTAGGAAGTCCCATTCCATTGTATTAATGGAACATTATCAAGGAGCAAAGATGATACCTTGGATGTTCACCAGGTTCAATGGGTGGAGTACCAATTCATGCCAGCTGGAATATCAGGGAAACCGTTTTAAATACTGGACAGGACAGAGTGGGGAAGTCATGGCAGGAGAATATAATGGTGGTGGAAAGTGTTGTCAAGTCATAGTCGACTTACAGTGACCCCTGCTGAGTTTTTGTAGTTATATTCTTATGTGGGGCCTCCTGCCTTGGATACTACTAATAAACTAAAAGCAAAGCTTGAGAAAAATGCTAGTAGTTGTGTAAGCTGTCCAGATTTCAAGGGGCTACAAATTGATTTCAGAGGGATTCTCAACAAATGAAACAAACAAACAAACAAACAAATAATGTGGCAGGGTGATAAGGTGGAAGGAACCACAAGAAGCATCCTCTCTCCTGGGCTGTGGCACTGGGTATAGCCCGGTTGGCTGCATCCATAGGATGTTCCCCTGCCGTACAGCCTGGCTGGCACAAATTGCATCCAGACATAGCAACCATACCCTGAACTGGATGGCCCCAGGCAAGCCCAGTCAGATCTTGAAACCTAAGCAGCGCATGTCTTGGCTAGTAATTTGATAGGAGACCTCCAAGGAAGATGAGGGTCATATGCAGAGGCAGGCAATAACAAACCACCTCTTTGTCTCTTGCCTTGAAAACCCCAGCAAGGATCACCATCAGTTGTCTACAACTTGATAGCACTCTCCACCACCACCATAGCAGCAACAGTTTTAAATGAGTATATGAAACTGATAAGTGTTCCTTTCCAGTTTGTGTAAATGCCCCTTACTTTCTAGGGAGAACTAAAGGGAGATAACTATAATCCATCATCCAGGAACTTTTCTACCATTTGAGAGTTTATTTATAAAACATTTCCCTATCAATGCCCAGATGCCTTTAGTCTGTATCAGTGAGATTAACAGTCTGTGAAACAATTAATAACCAGTTCCAATCACAGAAACCTTCCATTTTAAAAATAAGCACTTGTTGCCCAAACAAGAAGAACCTCAAAACAGCAAGGAAAAGATTAACAGCTATAGCATACTGGTAGCTGCTGAAAATTTATTCAGAAAGTGTAGAAAATGCATGTAACATAAGTAGTTTAAGCTCTTCTCTTATGACTTTAAAAATCTTTAAATTGTATGGTATGGGTAATTTTTCATTTCTCTCTGTCTATTGAATACTCCCTTCCTTACCATTCTCTAAAAGCACCTAGGGCTGAGTTTACAAAAAGTTTAAACTTTATATTTCAAAACCAAAAACATCTGAACTCTCTTTGTAGTGCACAGATTTAATAGGTTTATATTTTCTTGAGTAACTTCTGTATACTGCATTTTATTTATATTCTAAAATATATTTTCTCTTTCTCTGTGCAGTATCAGAAAAAATATGCTAGAAGGATAACAGTCTTATGATTTTTCTACTTAGTTTTACATCACCTAATGAAAGGGATAATCTGTGACCACATGCTGTTCGTCATTTTGGACAATCTTTTATTTTAATGCTTTCTTTAAAGCTTTCTTTAAAGCTTTCATGTTTCTGAACATATCCTTGAATAGTAAATAAAATTACTGTGTGAAATGAATCTGCAATGGAAAAAATAAACTTACCAAAACAACTTACTGCTGGGGGATGGGGGGTGGTAGAAAGCCCTTAAGAACTGAAACTATTATTTTCCTTTCCATCAAATCAGATAACATGTAATAATTCCATGACAATGTGCCAAATGGAGTTAGTGTGTTATTTTTGATTGACTAATGTTCCGGATGACCTTTCAACAGTCTCTTTTTCTGCTGCAGATTACAGCCTTAATATATATATATATATATATATATATATATATATATATATAATATATATATATATATATATATATATATATATATATATATATTTTAAAGTGTGTTTTCAGGAAAACAGCTCACTTAACTGAGATGTACAGTATTTCATTTTAAATTATACACCAAACTGGCAAAGACTTATATCAACAACATCAAGTGACTAAACATAGGTGGTCCAATCTATTTATTTTATTTGTTTGCATTATTTATAGTCTGCCATTCTCACTGAGATTCAAGGCGGATTACATAGTATAAGGCAATATGCTCAACAGCAGGGGCAGTCAATACACAAAGTAATAAGGTATGCAAATGTTCAAAAATTTGAAAGCAAACAGAAATCCAATACAGAGCTGAAACAATGCTGGAACTCAGCATAAGCAATTATACCTGACATATTAAATAACACAGAAGCAACTCAGTATGAACATACAGCAACAGAGAGTACGCAGTAGTATAGTCTACAGCCCTTATGACTGTATCAAGTCATCTCTTTGAACCATTCCTTATAGTACAGCACTCCTACCTGTGCAAAAAAGTTCTCCATAATAATTCAGTTTTGCATATTTTGCAGAAAGCTAGGAGGGTAGGAGCCATCCTAATCTCATGAGGAAAGTCATTCCATAAAGAGGGAACCCCAACAGAGAAAGTGCATGTTTCAGCAGTTAGTTGATTATGCCCGTTTGCAGGGCGGTACCTGCAGAAGGCCCTGTTCAGATGAGTAACATGGCGGAGTATAAGGAGAGAGGCAGTCCTGAAGTTATGAGGGGCCAAGGCCATGAAGGACTTTGTATGTGATAATCAATACCTTGAATTGAGTTTGGTAACTCAAGCTCTCAGCATTCTTGAGTATGTGCAGGAAGTACCCAGCACTTTTTTTGGTCAGCGCCCTTTTGGCCAGTTGCTAGATCCCCCAACTACCTTTGTACCATATATTTATTCCTACCTGAAAAGAGAATCGTGTGTCACTGGCTGTTGCTGTTGCATTTCACCAGCCCAGTCATCAACCTAGTGATGTATGTTCATCGTGTAATCTCATCCAAGAAAGGCAGACTACAAACAAACAAACAAACAAACAAACAAACAAACAAACAAACAAACAAACAAACAAACAAACAAACAAACAGGACTGAATCAGGATCAGATTCTGACATACTTGTACTATGTTAGATTCAAATGGGTATAATATAAAAAAGAGTAGGGAAGCTTCATGTTTCTTTCTATTTCCATTGCTGGGAACAGTATAAAACCCACACACCAATCAATATGTATGACACTCCCATACAGACATTCTCTGCATGCATGTGCAGTGGGGAACTGTGAGTGCCCATAGTTTCCCAGAATGTATATGCTCTGTGCATGTAAGGAAATCTATATATACTGCCATCTCATGATGAATTCAATAGATTTCATGCTAATAAGAAGTGCTTTCCATTCAGAAAACGTATAATGTGTAAAGAGGCCCCAAGGAATGCCATTAAAATAGGATTTAAATCTCTGCCATGGAAGCTTGCTGGGTGAGCTCAGTCTCACCTACCTTACATGGTTGTTGTGAGGATAAAAAAAGGAGAAGGGGAGAACGCTGAGTCCTCATTAGGTACTCAAGTAAAATAAATCAATATATTTAATTATTTTTCTTTAAGGATTTAAAGCCATTGATTCTGCTAGAACTTAATGCAATGGAACTATGCATGTCAAATCTATATATTTTGCACATCTCTGTAACAATATGTTTTTTTAAAAAAGAAAGGCCATCAGGAAAACATTGTCACTTATTGAATATATATGTTGGATACCTGCATTGTCTAAATTATTTAAGGGCCAACACCTCATTTAGTCAAATCTCAGTGCAAACCCAAGAATACTTTCCTGGGAGTAATCCCTATTAAATAGACCTGAGTATGATTCTGAGTACATAGCTTACAATTGCTCTGGATATATTGCAGAGCTTTTAGATTGCATGGAGTTGGCTCCCTCCAACCCCTATGAAAGTTGATATTGGTTTTGTAAAAGTATCAACACCTACAAATCACACTGCAGGCTGAATTTTGAGGCTGGTCTTTTGGATTTGGCATGAACGTGGCCTCTGAATGAACAAGCTGTTGCTGATCTGCTTATAACAACACAAAAGGTGTTACCAGAACTGCTCTATTTAGATGGGGAAATTAGCTTAGCAGTCTGGAACTAAAATTAGCGCGGATCTAACCAACGTTTACGGAGGTCCCGATTCCAGACACTCTAGTGATAAAGAGGCAGACTACAAATAGATTCAATAAACACATGTCTTTACTAATAGTGTGGCGTAAGCCTGAACTTGCACATACATACAAGAGAGCATACAAGAACTAGGAAATGCAGAGTAAGAAATACCGAGACGGTCGCATGAGCAGGTACCCATGATGATAAGGGAAATACTCACCATCCTGAAGCGGAGCAGAGACACAACAGCGAGGTGGTCCAATGCCAGCAATGGATCCACAGAGGGACAGCAAGAGGGTCTGGATAGGAATGGCACGCGCACCATGTGGTCTGAGGGACCAGCTTAAATACCCCAAAACGCACCCTGGGGCTGGTGCTGTACTTAGTGGTTCTCACGGGTTAAAACAAAGGCTTTAATGGGTTACTGAATGTCTTAGATGGGCCACTTTAGTAATCTGATTGTGTTATAGTGACACCTCAGGAAGAGGGGACAAAGGAGGGAGGGGGAGATCCGAGTGGGCTGAATGGATGTTCCAGTGGACAGGGCTTGTCCTGATGCCATCAGCTCTGGAATGTGGAGATTTCTTTGAGATGCATTCTTTAAGTGCTTGGGATGGTCGGCAATTAGCTTCTTCTCCGGGGCGGCTCCTAAGATATGCAGAGCGGGGCGAGGTTCTCTCGTTGCGGACGTGGTGTGTCCGCTTCTCCGAAATGGCTTCCCAAGGCAGGGTTTTCCTCTAGGTCTTCTGGCTGCCTAAGAACATGGTCGCCGGCTGGGCATGGCAGGGGCTGGTTAGCAGGCTGCCCGGTAGCGAGGGCAAGCTCAGGGACTGGCCCGCGGGAGGCTCCAGGCGGGAACTGACCAGGGAGCACCTGGCCAGGCTCGCTGGAGGTTTCCCCGGCAGGTGCCCAGCTGCTAACAGCGGCTTGGGCCCAGATGAGGCAGGCTTCCATGGAGGCAGGGGGAACAGCACGTAAAACACAGTCCATAGCAGGGAACAGGCGCAGTCCGTGGCGGATGGCAATGCAGGCACGGGGCACATGTGTAACAAAGTCCAAACACACACTGGGAGGTCCAGATATAGGTCTGGGCAGGGTTGCCCAGGAAGAAAGTCCTTTGTGCAGTTATCCAGGCATGGTGTCAGGAAACTAACACAGTCTATTGCAGCAGCAAGGTAATTAACAAGCAGGCAGGAAACTGACACGCGTATTAGAGCACACACGTGCAGGGCAATCTTGGTGCAGCAGTAAAACAGCAATGCAGGAAACTTTAACACAGTCCATGGCAGGCCTTAAAGCAGGAGAGGGGGCCTACTTGGCAACAAAGGTGTGAAGAAAGCATAAAGACCCTTTCTTCCCAAAATAAGCCTTACCAGCAAAGCTGTAGTGGAGAGTACTGGCGCAAAGGAAATGAATTTAAGCAGCTGCTGTTACCTTCCTATCCCTTTGTTGGCTGTGTGAAGCACTAAATTCAGTCAGCCAAAAGCCTGCAATAAGTTAAGACCAGCTACAAGTAGCGAGCAGTTCTCAAGTTCACTGGAACACTTCTTCAAGCTGGGTGTTGAGCAAAAGAAAGGCACTGAGGGGGTAGAGATGCTGCTTTGGAAAGTCTTCCAGATGTGACACTTCTAAGATGGAGCACAGGAGCTGTTATGCACACAAGACAGATGAAAAGCACTACCTATCCCAGTTTGTGGGCATGGTACTGCAATCTTGCAAGCCTCAAGCTGTGCTGATTTCACACCTAGGTGCTGAAGATATAAAGGCAGGCCAAAGGGCCAAGCTGCCCCCTTCCTCTCTTACATCCTTGTTTGACATTTCAAAGGGGTTACAGAGGTTTGCCCTTTGTAGTGCTTTCTGGTGCCATGGATCCAACAGCCTGCTTTTTAGATTAAGGTTGTGATCCTAAACCCACCTATCTGCATAAAGGCCCCGTAGCCTGGCCAGTTTCTATATATTCCTGTTTTCCAACAATGCAGCTGTAATGTGAAAAAGCTGTGGGGTGAGAGTTGTGTCTTAGGAGTACACATCGTAAGCTTTCTTCATGATCCCCAATGTGTACTGAAGCAAAGGGAACACATGCACAAGCAACTTTTCAATATTTCTCCCAATATAAAGGTTAATTTCTTTGTCAGCAAAAGTGACAAAGGAAGCTGCTCCAGCCCCTTTGTGTTGTTAAAATCAGGGTGCTAATCCATTGACAGTCTGCAAGGTGCATTTTCTTCCACTAGTAGGTGAGGAAAGATGTGGCGGCATTGCTGATGGAAGAATCCAGGCGTAAGTGGTGTCTTGTAAAAAACAGGGTTGGTGGTCTGAAAAACAGATTGGAGTTTCACGGTTAAGACCCTGAACTGTTGATTTTTTAAAAAAAATACTGGCCACCAACAAGATGCCTTTCCCCCTGTTATCAACGCCTCACTGTTTCATGAACCCTACCCATTCATTTTCTTTCGCTTATCATACTTAAAAAAAACACCTCCTTTAGCTCTTTAGAGGCTATGCCCTCACCTCACCTTCTGTAGTAAAAAGAGCGACTTCCTTTTTAAAAATAAAAATAAATAAGAAAGCTAGCTCCCTCCCTCCCTCACTCTCTCTCTCTCTCACACACACACGCACACACACAGAGCAAAGTCATACACCATGTGTTACTTGAAGCTAGATATTTTGACAGGGGTATTAGAGTCACTAATACTATAAGGCTTGATTCCCACAGAGGATTCCTGAGGGTGGAACTGGTAGTGTGATTTTCACCAATGCCCCCCTTCTGCTGCACACCGTCTGACTTTTTCCCAAGTCATTCCCGGGGGGCAATTCAATGTGCATTTTGTGAGGTGAGTCATGCTCCATGGACAAAAATCCCCTCTGTCCACAGAAATCTTCCATGAGATACAATTCATAGTGCTGAAAATTCATTATACTTATTCCTTATTCTGGCTTACATTGTTCTCCTCTCCTCTGTTTTATCTTCACAACAACCCTGTGAGACAGGTTAGGCTGAGAGACTGTGACTGGCCCAAGGTCACTCAGCAAGTTTCCATGGCAGAGCGGGGATTCAAAGCTGGCAGTCCGAAATTCTAGTCCAACCTTCTAATCACTCCACTCCACTCCACTACTGTGACTATATATATATATTAAAAACACTAGGATGATTCAGATTGTCCAGTTCCTCCTAATATATTTTCCTAGGTTTGAATTCAGCTCAGTTAATGGCAGTTGAACACATCAGTACAAACACTGGGTTAATTGAACTTTGACTATGGCATTAGGATTACAGGATTCTTACACTACTGACACTTTATCACCCCAACACAGACATAGGTTGTGAATATTTATCATTGCAGGTCATTCCACATACAGAAAAAAATATACTTTAGAATTATAAGGAAGTCGAATTTTTCAAAGACAAGCCAAGAGTCTGGAAGAGTGCAGCTTACTCACAAAGTGTGTTTGCATACAACGGTAGCATTGCCCAATGAAGACATACGGTGCAGGCTGAATTCCTACAACTCTGCAAAGTCACACAACTGAAATATAAAGTATTTAAACAAAGGACAGCAACAGAATGGCAATCTGTGTATTTCAATTTGAATACTGCTCTTACAACTCTTGTTTATTTCTCCAAATTGTGCAGGAAGGAAGGAACTTATGAACATAAGAGAGTTTGTTCCCATGTTCTTGCTTTCATAAAGCCTCAGGTTCTCGGATGCAGGAACTGATGCCTCCGGATATGGAGTATATAGAGCTTTCATACCATTACTTCTCTGTGCTTGACACCATTGTTTTTAACTGTTGTTATTGGTCTAGTCAAACCTTTCTTTCTTTTCCCAGAAACTGAAAACAAATGCAGCTTCTTTCCCTTTTTTTGCTGTGCTGACCTTTTCACTAGGAAGGCTAACTTAAAATTTTAATAAGTCTAGAGAGCTTACTCAAAGCTGCTGTTTCTTAATTACATGTCCACAGGAAACTTAATTATTGCTTCATTTTTTAAAAACAGAGACTGAAATGAACTTTACATTTGAGAACTGCTTCTCAGTCTTCCTCAGATATTAACTAATCAGAACATGAAAAGAAACTGTCCTGTTTGTTAAAATAGTAATTATAACTCACCAATCTCAACAGTATATAGCATTGCAAAATCTTCACGTTGCCATTATTTTAATGCCTGCTGGATGGCTTAGAGTTCAGATGATTGGAGGTGGGGAAGATTGAAGAAAGAATGACATAACAGATTTGTAACTGACATGGACATCTACCAATCAGCAGAGTTAAACATCAATTTTCCTCCAAAGAGTATTTCACTAATTGGTCTCTTTTTCCAAAGTGTTATTTACACCAATTTCACCTACGGCTCACTGACTTGGGGCGAGTTTTGATTTGTGGTTCCTGTTTCCTTGCAGTTCTTTTCTTTCTGATGCTATGCTTACAAGGAATGCTGCAACTTTTGCATCAAATGTGTTTACCAGTCAAACTTGTGTGTGTGTGTGCCAGCAAGTCACCTCTGACCTATGGCAACCCTATGAATGAAAGGCCTCCAAAAGTCCTATCATTAACAGACTTGCTCAGATCCTGCAAACTGGAGGACATGGCTTCTTTTCTTGAGTCAAGCCATCTTGTTTTAGGTCTTCCTCTTTTCCTACTGCCTTCAACTCTTCCTAGCATTATTGACTTTTCCAGAGAATCTTGTCTTCTCATAATGTGACCAAAGTACAACAGCCTCAGTTTTGTCATTTTAGCTTCTAGGAGAATTCAGGCTTGATTTGATCTAGTACCCACTGGTGTTTTTGGCTGTCCATGGTATCTGCAGCACCACATTTCAAATGAATCAATTTTCTTCCTGTCAGCTTTCTTCACTGTCCAACTATCACATCCATACATAGTAAAGGGGAATACCATAGTTTGGATCATCTTTATCTTGGTCCCCAGAGAGACATCTTTATCTTTAAGGATCTTATCTAGCTCCCTCACAGCTGCTCTTCCAAGCCTCCATCTTCTGATTTCTTCATTGCAGTCTCCCTTTTGGTTGATGATTGAGCTAAGGAATAGAAAATCTTGAACAATTTCAGTTTCCTCATTGTCAACTTTAAAATTGTATAATTCCTCAGCAGTCATTACTATTGTCTTCTTGATGTTCAGTTGTACTCCTGCTTTGGTGCTTTCTCCTTTAACCTTCATCAGTAGTCATTTCAAGTCTTCACTATTTTCTGCCAGTAACATGGTGTCATCCAGGACCTTTTTTTCTGGGAAAAGAGTTGGTGGACCTCAGTTGGTTGCCCTCAGAGAAAATGGTCACATGGCTGGTGGCCCCGCCCCCTGATCTCCAGACAGAGGGGAGTTTAGATTGCCCTCCTTGCTGCTCAGCAGCGCAGAGGGCAATCTAAACTCCCCTCTGTCTGGAGACCAGGGGGCGGGGCCACTGGCCATGTGACCATTTTCAAGAGGTTCCAGAACTCCGTTCCCCCTGAAAAAAAGCCCTGGTGTCATCTGAATATCTCAAACTGTTAATACTCCTTCCACCAATTTTCACTCCACAAGCTTAAAGTTTAGCATTTACAGAGCAGCAGGAAGGGGAAGGGAAATACAGGCGCCTGTATTTCCCTTCCTGCTGCTCTGTAAATGCTAAACTTTAAGCTTCCAGGACGCCTACAGATCCCGGCAAACCTTGAGGTAAGAGAACACGTGCTGAATCTAGGTATTTCTTCTCGTGTGTTTTGGCTCTCAGATAGACTCTGCATAGAGGTTGAACTGATAGGGAGATAATATGCATCCTTGTCTGACAACCTTGCTAACTGGAAACCATTCTGTTTCCCCATATTCTATCCTGACAGTAGCCTCTTGTCCAGAGTACAGGTTGCATATCAAAACAATCAGATGTTGTGGCACCCCCATTTCTTTTAAGACTCTCCATTGCTTTTCATGATCCACACAGTCAAAAGCATTGCAGATTTTCTTCTGCAATTCCCTGGTATGTTCCATTAGCCATTGTAAATTTGCTATGTGATCTCTGGTGCCTCTTCCTTTTCTGAATCCAGCTTGAACACCTGGAATTTCTTGTTCCATATATGGCAAGAGTCTTTGCTGTAGAATTTTGAGCATCACTTTGCTTGCATGGGAAATTAACGCGATAGTCCAATAGAACTGGAATGTAGGCTGAGTGTTTCCAGTCTGTGGACTATTGTTTTGTTTTCCATATTTGTTGACAGATTCTTGTTAAGATTCTGATGGACTCCATTTCTGTAGCTTGAAGTAGCTCTGTTGGTATTCCATATACTCCAGATGCTTTGTTTCTCCCAATTGGAGACCAAGCAAATCAGCAGCCATAACAATGCTAAGGACCATTTAGGTTAATACCAAAAGGTATTTTTAAAACATTTATTCATGACTGATTTACATAATTTTTATTCATTTAATTGGGTATGGTTCCATTCAAAATAGCAAGTCACCCTTTCCCCTGTATTTTCCCCCTTCCATGCCACTGCAGAATTTCTTTAAAATTTGCCCATTTGGGACCCAAATTGACCCAGTGTGAAGAGTGAGAGCACTCCCACGTCCTGCACAATGATTTTACTCCTGGATGTGATGTCATCACACCATTCCGGGTGCTCATGTACACTTTGATTGCACACAGAAAGATAAAGGAGGTAAGTGCCGGGCTCTTCCTGTTCCTGCTGGGAGGATAAGGGGACCTGTAAACCCTATACAGGAAATGGTGGGGGGCAGTGCTCACTGGGAGAATGATCTTTATGTGCATTTAAAGTTCACGCATATTCCTGGGCCTGTCGCAATAACGTCACTTCCAGAAATGACATCAACACCCCACTGCATCTATTGATGATGGGGGGGGGGAGAAAGAGGTGTATGTCCCTCAGGGCGTGAGGGGGGAGTCCCTTTGTGGGCAGTGAAGCCAGCCTTCCTTCCTTCCCAGGCCCTGCCTCACAGGCTGAGACAGGATAAAGCTGCTTGGAGCCTGACTGCCTTACAGGGTGGGAAGGAGCTGAGGAGAGGCTTCCCTTCCTTTCACCTGATGGTCTGCAGGGGGCCAGGCTCAGCTCACCCCTTCTCCTCCCTTTGTCAGGGTACCTACAGCCACCACCAGGGCAGAGGTCAACTCCCATCCTGCTCCCTCCCAAGTGACATGTTGGTCTGGCTGCCATCATGGATGCTGATGGCACACTGCAAAGCTTCTTTCCTGGCTGGCAATGGCATGACCACAATCAAGTGCTACAAGAGTCGCCTTCCCTGACTAGCAGGAGGAGGAGCCGAGGTGACCTCGGCCAGCTGCTCCTTCCACCACAAAAATATTGGACATTTATATGTCCCATATTTTGATTCCATTTCCCTCAGAGCTGAACTAGATGAGATGAATTACACAAGGCTATGCAAGTGTCTAGAATCATGTCTGTTCCTACCTGCCCATGTCCATTTTACCCCAGGTGTACACGTGTCCTGTAGGCCCTAGTGTGTGCATGTGTCAGGTAACTGGTCTACTTGTGGTTGCAAGTGTACATGGTCATAATCAGCAAGTCGTCACTGCAGAGCATCAATTTTGGGCAGCTTCTGCTTTCCTCTCCGCTCTTTTTGTCCTTAGATCCAGCTTACAGCCAAACTGTTTTGCTTTTAATCTGGCATGTTTTAAATTCTCCCATTTTCTAGTTGATGCTACTGCCTTCCTACTCCTACTTCCTGCACCCTCCTTCCTGCTTAACTTCCTTCCTAAGGAGGAGGTGGGAAGAAAGATCATGGCAACACAATTAAACATCTGAGCAAAAGTTCAGAAGCATGCCTGATACTTGAACCTGAATAGGACGGCGGGGGTGGGGGTACTCATTCTCCAATTCGGCTCAGCAATACAGAGCAAATTGGGTAATACTTGGCCATTGTTTCCAATGGGAATGCAATTTGAGGCTTTCCAGGGGTCTGGGGGGCATTTTAGGACTGAACTTTACCAAACTTGCTGGGGACCTACTCCAAACTGTTCTATAAAGACCTCCCATGTTTCATGAAGAATGGACTTTGAGTGGCCATTTTATGGGCCCCCAAAGAAGGTGCCCCCAGCCACCTCCAATCTCCATTATTCTACTCCCGTGGGGAAAACTATGGAAGCTGTCCAGAGGCTGGGGTGGCATTTGTCAAGCAAAATCCACAGAATTTGCTTGAGACCCACTCCTAAGTGTCCTCTAAAGACCTCCCAAATTTCAGGGAGACTGGACCCTGGGGAAACCATCATCTATGTGTTTCTGCAGTTGCTGTCATTTTTCCCCCACAACAGGAACAAAGGGAGTGGCTGGGGGCACCTTCTTTGGGGGGGGGGGTCATAAAATGGCTCCCCAAGGTCCAATCTCCTTGAAACTTGGGAGGTCTTTAGAGGACAGTTAGCAGTAGGTCACCTGAAAAATCTGTAGATTTATTTTGCAAAATGCCACCCCCATCCCCCTGGATAGCCCCCATAGGAAATAATTGAGATTGGAGGTGGCTGGGGACAGGCAGGAAAGAGTTGATTCTGGCTTACAGCAAGAAACACTGTCACGGCTCCTGAAGTAGGGATTCACCATCCCCCTTTGCATAGCTGCCCCCCTTCCTAGTGGGCTGAGCTGCAAGCTCTCAGCAGAGGTATGGAACCTCCATTTTTTAGCCCTCCCAGGAAACCCGTCTTGGGTTTTTTTCTGTGATACGTCCAATTGAGTAAACAAGTCTCCCTCTCAGAAAAGCTACAGAGGAACGTTTGAACATGTGCAAAAAGAAGGTGCATCATGGAATACCATCCCTCATCTCAGAGGAATGGAGAAGAACTCTAAGCCCGTCCAAACGCAAGGATCGAGTACAGTGTGACCACAGTGTGCGAGTGGACAAGAAAGCAACAGGGAAAGACATGTAAGTGTGTTCATGTGCTGTACATATGTAATTCATTTCATCTAGTTTAGCTCTCAGACAGTCCAAGAAAATACCAGACTCTCTAAGTGAAAATCAGACACCTGACAACCCTAGCAGGGAAGGGAAAGAGGACATGGCAGGAAAGTGGAAAATGAGATGCCTCCCTCGAGTCCTTGAGATCTCCCACTTGTCTCCTCCTGTTCATCGCAGCATGTGATGCACCGGCATCATTACGGCAAAAATAATACGGCTTTGCATTTTGCATCAAATAATTGAGTAAGGCTTTGCATTTTGTAATGCGAGAATATTATAAGTTAGAATTCTAAAAAGGTATTATTGAGTTAGAAACCTCAATGTGCTGTCGTTTATTTGAGAACATCAGCACAGATGTTTGAATTAAATGACTTTGAAGGTTCTTTTTTAAGCTTTATAATCCTGTGTTAAGCATTTTCACCATCCACCTTCCCTCCACAAAAAGGAAAAACAACAAATACTATTCCAATGGAAACACTTTAATTTTGATAAGCCAAATATAACTATTACAGCAGTACTATAATATCTCAGATATTATTCTGCTAATACTTTTGTTTTAATAGTAAAATATTTATTTGATATTGTAGTAATGTTATTATTATCTCTGCCAGTGGAATTAATTTTTTTCTCAAAAGCAGAATAGGTTCATCAGCAGAGAAATTACTAAAAGAAAAAGAACTCCCCCTACCACCAACAACAACGACTGAGCATGCCCATTGTCTATTAGGAATATTGAGCAATTGAGAATGAGATGAAAAAGTAAAAGTGAAGAGGAGACATTGCTTGAGCAATTAAATGTTTATGACGTTCTGAAGAAGGAAATTAGGATCTGAATATGTGTGATGATACATTCATCCCCCTGACCCTAGTTTTACACCATCACCATTAGTCCAAGAATCTTTTAACCAATTTTGAAAGTAAAAGCATCCAGGCAATAAGATTAATTAGGAGTTCTTCCCATTCTAAGTGGTGGCAAGATTTCTTGAAGTATAGCCACTAATCGCTAGAATTGAGCCAGGAAATGAAAAGTCTGCTCCAATATCTATTTTTGTTAAAGCACACACATGCTTCCATATTTATCTGCTAAGCATTGGTTTCTGCCTGTTTTTTAATTTGATCTCACACAATTCCTCTCCTCAACACAGCCCCTATCCTGTGTGGCTTTTGACTTTTCAGTGGTCAAGAGGAGCCCCTCTTCACTCTTTCACCAATAGGAAAGCAAGTATGATCCCAGCCCTAAATCTTGAATCGATCAAGCCAATACATAGATCCCCCTGTGCTTGTATTGAGAATGAGATCTCAGTTAGGAGACTTCCACAGACCTAAATACAGGCTTAGTAGAAGGAGCTACACCTATCTGGCAAGCCCTTGCCACCAGGTCCCCTGGTTCATTTAAAGCAGCACCATGGGAATAATGATGCAAGCAGAAAAAACAGCTTAGCATCTCCCTGTTTGTACTGGTTTTGCCACCGCTTAGAAGAATTGCCTGGCCAGCCACTCTAGCATCCCCACAACAAGCCCAATATTTTCTCAATACAGTCTGGCTGCAAAACACAAATATGCAGAGCAAATGCCCCAAGAGCTTGTTTTACCTCAGCAAACTTCCTTGGGAAAGATTACTTGATCTGGAAAGCTCAGTTTCCTTCTGCTTTTCAAGCTAAAATGTCTCCACTTTTAATGAGTATGTCTGATTTGGTCATTGATCATAGGGAAAAACAGCTACAGGAGAAAAACAAATTCTTGTATGTATGTTCAGGGCAATTCCAAGTTTCACATGAGCAAGCACTGAGAGCTATGCTACCCCATAAATATTGCTTATGCAGAGTATCACATGATATATTAACATGAAACATATGCCACCAAGTAAAATGGCTCTGTATATTTTTGGGAAAGACTGGAAAAATAAGAAGCACCAGGACTGTAAAATAACTCTGACTAAATACATTACAGTGGATACATCACAGAATGATATTTTCCACTAAAGTATCATTAATGTTCCGACACATGTAATGTGTCAAGTTCTTTCAGGTTCATGATGTGATCCTTCTTTCACTCTTCCTTCAGAGCTGCTTGTGGGAGTTTCTAAGTGACCAGAACATAATAGCGTATCAGTATGCTCGTGAGCGTTGCTATCGGGATTTATTTTGCTTCTACATAATGTTTTCACCATGGAAAGAGACAAACAGGAAATCAAGCATAAAACATTTCCCTTTATAGCAAAAGTAAAAAATGGGGGGGGGGGTTTGCAGGATGTGCATTACTAAGAAAAGATGTGCTAGATGATGAGGCATTATGTAGAAGCTTCGCATGTTCACCTCTCTGCATGGTGCAGAGAGTCAAAACAGACTCTGGAAGTAAACAAGAATATGCCTATCATTACCTCGGAGTCTGAAATAATTCATTTATAAAACATATTTAGGCCCAGTGAGGAACCACAGCCCTTTGATCACTCTAGACTTCCTGTGTTGCTGGAAAAGTATGTGAAAGGGAAATTGCTAAGGAGTTTCATATAAACAAATCTTTAGATACAGAGTCTGAAACAGGGAAATTAAGTTGTCTCCAAAAAGGATCTTCTGAATGCATATTTAATGACTAAATTCTTGCCACTCCCTCAGCTTTGAGCTCTCCTAGCATCAGCTTGCCAGATGTAAGCAGGTGCAAAACACCACCGGGTGACTTCTTACAAATGCACAGAAGCACGAATTATGTCATCTCCATTTTAGGCAGCTCTGCTAGCATTTCATTCATTTCTGGTTCCTATGTGAATAGCTACATATCCTTCACACTGATGTGTGTGTGTTTTTAAGGAGGGGGCAAGTTGAAACTGCCATATGCTTTGCTATGGAAACCAGAGAAGAAGTTTACAGTGAAAATATGCATCTGGAAAAGTGGAAGGGAAAATATATGCCAAAGATTACATCATTAAAGGACATTGATGTGGGGGTGTCAGCTGGGAAGCAGGACATGATACGCATCTTTGACGTGAATGTGGTAAACCTGAAATGCCACTAAACCTAATTTCCTATACAGATTTTCACAACAAAGAAGGCAGCAAAGCACAGTTACTTTGTAAGTTGTTATCAGTTTCTGCAGAACTGGGAAACAGCTGCCATCTTACAAAAGCTCCACCTATTGAATATGAGCCTGTCATTCAACTGTTTAAAGGCACAGAACCTCTGATGGGGAAAAAGATGGCAACTCATCTTTTTGGGCCTATGAACCTTCTCCTCTGTCACAAATCTTCTCTCAGGCCTAATATTCTTGCCGTGTTCCCATGCCGTGTTCCCATGCCCATGCAATGGAAATGAGGCACTGAAGCAAATTTAGTGCACATACTCCTTGCAGCTTGGAGAAACAGCTTGGAGCCAGAGAGATAGTATTGATCTATACTCTCATATTCTGGTCTTCCTTGTCTCTTTATAAATGTACTGGAGACAGAACACATACAAAGCTGCCTGTTCACCAGAACAAAACAGTACCTCTGGTGAACTGCAATAGAACTGACTGGGCTATAGCAGTCAGATAAATGGGTATTACTTCTTTTTAAAAAACTGATAACTAACAGGTACAGATAGAGTTATTTGTTCACAGAGAGCTGAAGGCATTTTAAAAGAGGATAATCATGTAATCTGTTTGACCAGAGATAACAAAAAACATGTCTAAGCAGGTGACATTGAATCTGTTTTAGACTACTCTCAGAACAATTCCTCAGTGATCTATAATCCAATTCAGCTTCTAGAATTAATATGACTGGTAGGTTTACCATGTGCCTGCTTATGGTGGCCAGTTTTCCTATGATTTGCTCCATTGACAACCACCACTACAAGAAGTTGTGGGAGGGAAAGGGGGGGCTCCAGCTTAGGCACCAGTGACAAGGGGTAGTTCTAAGAATCATTGGAAACTATAGAGTTTTACCATAGAGTTTCCAATGATTTCTAAAGCTACCCATTGACAATTCTGGGTTGTACCTGTGGCATAGTGACATTGGTGACATCACTAACATCACATGCCCCCCATGCCTCAACCCTCTCCCTGATTGCCAGATTCAGCCTTACAACTGCAATGACCACAATGACTGGTATCCTAAAGTTTAATAAGAAAGGCAGGGGAGACTCTAGATTGAAGTTTGCTTATGTGGAAGACTTTTCATTTGCATATCTGATGCTCATTCTTCACCCATAATTCAGTCCACAACATGCCACTGAAAAATAATGTGCCAAGTCAGGTTTGGCTGCTTCAGTCATTTGGGAGGGCTGCAGCAATAATTCTCTCTGCTGCAAAGCAAAGACAAGAAACTGCTGCTTTAATTATTAAACTGAGGTACCTTACTGGCATGTTTAATTACCATCTCTTGCTCTCAAGGGTGTCCTGAACATCAGCAAATTAGAAAAAACCTTTTCTTTTCATGCTGGATTTGCAAACACATGCCTTAGTGTGATGTTTCCTTTAAATGCAGCCTCATAGAAACAGTTTCACAAGAATTGCATCTTGGGGTGAGGGATTCTCATTCAAATTCTCAGATCTGAATTTGTTAGGTAAAGTTAATGTAGACCTAAAACTACTGACCTACCCAAAATGACAATGCACTAGCCATGTGTGGTCGCACATTCTGGACTCAACCTACTGATCTTCCTGGCAGATCATAATACATGGCAATGGGTGACATTCAGCTTAGCATCATTCACATATGCATATCTTTCCACTGAGTAGCTCAGAGCTGAACATAGGAGCTCACCTCCATGAAAAAATACTGTATGGTGATGATTTCAGGTAATAGAAAAAAGGCAACTAAGGGAGACATGATACAGGTTTATAAAATTATGCCTTGGGTGGAGAAAGTAGAGAGAGAGAGTTTTCTGCCTCTCCCATAATACTAGAACTTAGAGGCATCCAAATGAAGTTGTTGGGAAATAGGTTCAAAATGGAAAAAAGGAAAAACTGCTTTATTCAATGAATAATTAAATTGCGGAATGCACTGCCAGTGGACGTAGTGATGGCCTCAAACATGGGTGGCTTTCAGGGGGACTTAGATAGATCCATGGAGGAGAGGTCCTTCAAAGGCTGCTGGCCATGGTGAGTGAAGGAACCGCCGTATACAGAGGCAGCAAACCACTGAATACCAATGCTAGGCAACATGAGGGGAAGTGGTTAAATGGTTTGGCTACAAATCAGCACTCTACTGGTTTGAATCCCACTACTGCCATGAGCTCAGTAGGTGGCCTTGGGTAAGCCACTCCTCTCAGCCCCAGCTCCCCAGCTGTATTGTGGGGATAATAATAACACTAACTTGTTCACCACTTTGGTTGAGGCACTAATCTGTCTAGAAAAGAGGTATATAAGTGCAGTGAGCTCTGCTCACAATCTGAGTTCGATCCTGGCGGAAGCCTGGTTCAGATAGCTGGCTCAAGGTTGACTCAGCCTTCCATCCTTCCGAGGCCGGTAAAATGAGCACCCAGTTTCCTGGGGGTAAAGTGTAGATGACAGGGGAAGACAATGGCAAACCACCACGAAACAAAAAGTCTGCCAAAAAAATGTCATGATGTGACATCCCCCCATGGGTCAGTAATGACTCGGTGCTTGCACAGGGGACTGCCTTTACCTTTATCATCATCATCATCATCATCATCATCATCATCATCATCATCATCATCATCCAAAATACAATCAACAATAAGCAGAGGTCACGTGTTATTATTGATTGACCTTGCTAAGCTGATATAAGTTTCCGCCGGAGACCTAAGTATCAACCAAATATCGGCATAATATGTACACTGTTCCAAGTAGCGCCGTCTTTTGCAGTTCTGTAGGTGTTATGTCAGAAAGCTGCAGTTTTCCATATGAATTGCAAAGTTTTTCAAGATGGTTCCAAGTGTCCCGATGACAATGGGGACTACTGCTGCATTCTTCTTCCATAGTCGGGTGGTTTCTATTGCCAGATCTCTATATTTAATCATTTTTTCTTGTTCTTTTTCTTCAACTCTAGCATCCCCAGGAATTGCAATGTCGATTATCCAGACGTTTCGATTTTCCATGACTGTTATGTCTGGTGTATTATGTTCAAGGTGCTGATCAGTTTGAATTCTGAAATCCCACAAGATCTTGACTTGTTCATTTTCTAGCACCTTTTCCACCTGATGTTCCCATGAATTCTTTGATACTGGCAAGTTATACTTTTTACACAATGACCAATGAATCAGCTTTGCAACCCTGTCATGTTATTGGTGGTTGTTGTTGTTGTTGTTGTCGTCGTTGTCGTCGTTGTCGTCGTCATCCTTATCATCATCCAGGGCAAAACAGGATGCTTGACTAGATGGATCACTGTTCTGATCGGGTAGAGTTCTTCTTAAGTTCTGATTATAGGCAACATTGTTTCCTGGAGTTTGATATGTGGTCCATCTTTCAAGCATTCAAGTCATCAGTTAATCTTATAGTTATCAAATGATAAATACATCATCTGTGAACTTACCTTTATTTGGGTGATTTAGGGGAATGGAGGACTCTTTCAGTACTTCAAATCCCACAATGCAGGCTTCATTCCAGTGCTTCAGCTTCTGCTGTTTCCAGCCAGACTGCAGAACAACTCAAACAGTATGTGTAATTGATTTCCAAACAGAGTACAAAAGTATTTCACTACAACACATACTACATTTTCAGTTCAGGTTTTATTGAAATATATGGAATGACCTTGTACTGAATCATACCATTGGTCCATCTAGCTCGGTTATTGTCTACTCTGACAGGCAGTGGCTCTCCTAGGATCTCAGGCAGAGAAAGGGCTTTCCCAGCACCAGTAATCTGAGATGTTAGGGACTGATCCTGGATTTTTTTTCATGAAAGTCATGTTCTCTCCCAGTGACCTACAGCCACACCCCCGATAGCATTCTAGCATCCAGTGTGAAGAGTGTTTCTTTATTTGATAACTCAATTAATTACGTTTGAAAACTCCTGTACTAAAGAATGGAACTGTTTCAGAATATGTGGGGGAGAAGAAGAAGAAAAAGTATTTATGTAGTGTTTTAGAGTGTTAAAGTGTCACTTTTGTAAGGTAAATCAGATTTGTAACTTCTCATATTGCACATGAAAAGCGGCAGCTGATAGACAGTAACTTGCCCAAGACTACCTGGTGTATTCACCACCTCAGTATAAAGATGAACAGCAACCATTTAAAAATCTTAATCAGGCCCACAGCACTGCTGCTGTTGCCCCCCACCCAGTGCTTTTTCAAGTGCCAAAACAGCTACCTCCCCAAGCTTTTTCAGCACTTGAAAAGGCATGGGGGTGGGGTAACAAGAGAACCTCATCCTGTGGCACTGTAGGCCTTATCAAAACTGGGTTCTCATGGTATTTTAAATGGCCAATGTTACTCTTTAAAATGGCAGCATCATTCTTTAGTCAGACTGAGGGATGTTTTCACGTCTAATTTGGCCCTGAGGCAGGATTTCAACCAGGGATTATCCTACTCACATACTACACTAGTACCACAACTTTGAATATTCTACCATGTAATACACTCCTTGCACATTGAAACTAATGTATCCCCTGTGCCCTTTCTCTGACCTGCAAGCTTTCCAGCAGGCAGGAAATTTTGGACTAGCATTTAGATATGATATTTGCATATTGAATGTAAGGAGTGTTGCTTATCACCATTTTATATCACAGGCACTCTTTATTTTGACATTTCCGATTTTCACAGAATACACTGGAAAGGTCTTCTTTAAATCCTTCTTATCTTAAGCAGGTCTACTCAGAATCCTGTTAGTGAGGCTTATTCCACATTCAGTGGGATTTATTCCACAGACACCGTGGACACCATTGATCAACTACAACCAGTGACTGGATCACAGATGACTACGCCAGTTTCTCAAGATAACAGTGAGTGACAGATGGTACAAAGAGGAGCAGATGCAGATACGCTGTTAGTAATTCCCACTCAGGAATAAAATAATAGGAAGGATAAAGCTGATCAGTAAAGTCTGGATCTGGAACTCTGGTGAGAAATGATCTTTCTACAAAGCTGCTGCATTTTACACTTCCACTACATGCTTCTTCTGCTATGATCGTTCTACCCAGAGCCTTACAAAACAGAAGTATTTTTCGTTCTCTTCCTTCCATTGTTGCCCTGTATAATTATATAATCACATTACACGTAATCTTGTTTATTGGATATCCTCTCCACCGAACAGATTGCTTAATAGCTTCTCTCAAGGATTTGTCTCCTTGGATACCTTCTATAAACAAATCATGGGATTGTGCAGTAGCTGCTTCGGAGTCTCAGAGCTGTTGGTTCCACAGGGTACTTCTTGCTCTGTGACCTGTATTTTGTGAAGAAGGTAAGGAAGCTTTCAGCAATGGAATTGTATTTTTAGAACTAGTTTACTAATGGTTCTGGTAGGCTTAGAGTATCAGAAATGCTGCTAAGGGAACAAAGGGAAGAGACACATATGTGTGGCCCTTACTCATGCAACTCCAAACTTTGGCATAGGATCTGAAGTCTGTATATACATAGATGCAATCTTGGTGGTGGTGTTTTTGGTAAAAGTATGAGGAAGAGTAGAGGTGCGGACAGCTGAACTTAGATAAACAGCAAGAAAAGTGAAAAGGGGAGGTAGATTAGTATTGTGGAAATACAATAAAAGTTGACAAATTGGAGGATGCAATAGTTAGGACAATAGGGAGCTCTGGAGGGGATGTGCTTTTTTTGGTTATTTTGTTTTAAAGGTGCTAGTCTCATATATAAGGTTGTACGGATTTCCACCAGTTCCCTCCTCAGGATTTGGGTGAGCCCCTCCAAAAGGTGCTGGTACTCAGCACCAGTGAGTACCACAATAAAAAAGCCCTGTATGTAATGAAATACAACATTGCCATACTTCAGATGGAGTCCTTTCCACACCAGTGTGGTGGCTAGAGCGATGGACTAGGATCTGGCATCCCAGGATTGGTTCCCTACTCTACCATGGAAAGCTGCTGCGTGGCCTTGTGCCAGTCACACACAGGGTTGTTGTGATGGCAGAAATGGAGGAAAAGAGAATGATATAAGCTGCTTTGGGTCCCCACTGGGGAGAAAGGCAGGGGATAAATGAAGTAAGGTTAAATTGAGAACTAGTGTGCATAGTGGTTCAAGTGCTGGGCTAGAACTGGGGGAGACCCAGGTTCAAGTCCCATTCAACTACATTGTTCACTGGGTGAGCTTTGTCCAGTCATCCTCATGCAGTCTAACTACCTGGTCTGTTATGAGGATAGAGAACGTATGGGAAGAGACATGGATGCTGCCCTGAGCTGTTTGGAGAAAGGATGTGATTAAAATGTGATTGACGGATAGCATGAAAGGATAACATGTAGACCTGCTCTAAGTGTGATTGGAATCAGACTTTGGAAATCTGAATTCAGTGACACAATTGCAGATTGCCAACCTCTGGGTGAGGCCTGGAGTTCTCCCAGAATTACCACTGTTCTCCAGACTACGGAGATCAGTTTGTAGAAGAATTGGCAGCATTGGAGGGTGGACTGCATGGCATCCCATTCCCGCCATGCTCCTTCCCCTCCCCAAACTCTGCCCTGCCCAGGGTCCACCCCCCCCCAAATCTCTAGTTACTTCCCAAGCCAGAGTTGGCAACCCCATTGCAGAGACGTGAAAAGTGTCAAGATTGCATTTCCTCCATTATAATCATTGTTGTCATCATCACCATTACCATCCCCACCATCACTTCTGTATTAGCAGGGGGAAAGGAATGAAATTATTATATTTTCACAGGACATTTGAAACTTCGTATGCATCCCCCCCCCTTTTGTTGTTAAACCTGCTCCTCTCCTTTCTGCTGTCAGATCCTCTTTGCTCTCTCACCTGCTGCTTCCTGCTCCCCTTGAGTTTACGTTTGTATTCAAGCTCAATTGGCAACTCCCGTTGTCACTTGAGAAACTTAGCAAGGAAAATGCTGTGTGTGAAAGCCAAGCCAGGCTTCTCCTCCTGCAGCCTTTACAGTTATTCCTCACACACTCCATTGTTATTGCCTGACGTCTGCAAATATCAGACAGTACGTTCCTAACATCCTGACCTTGAAAAGCACTTCCTACTTTGCCTGCAGTGCTTCTTTTCTAGAATATAAGATGTGAGGAGGACTAAAGGCTGTCTGGAAACAAGGTGACTCCCGTGAGTTAATGTATCGTGAGAGAAACCAGCTCAGGGGTATGTAAGTTTACTTCATATGTTCAAAGATAGTGCCCTGGTTCAGTCTGAAGCCAGACATTGAGACTTAGCCCTGGTGTGACAGGGCACAATTTAACAAGAACCAAAATGTAATGGAGAGTCCAGTTGAGACCCCATTCTTAGATCAACAAACCAGCATCTGCTCTTAAGTAATCTAGACAAAGATAAAAACATTATTTCTAAGCCTTGTACTCTAATAAGCTGTATTTTGTTTAATTATTTGTTATTAGCATTGACATTTTGTGTTTTGTAAATTTTTGTGTGTTATACAGTTTCAACAAAGTTTTTTTAAAAAAGAAATTCTAAACGTTACTAAAAGAAAGGCAAACCTCATCGCCAAACCTTTGTATAGTTAATGGAAAGGGAAAAACAACTGAGTAGATGGTATGATCTTATTGTCCTGCTCTGCCTGCTTCACTAGGGCTAGCATTGGCAAACCATAATCACAATGCTAGACTCAACTGTTAGCCAGCACAACAGTATCTGTTATCAACATACCAGCACAAACACTCCCAAGCACTCTCCTGCCACACTTCTAGTTGCTGTGTGGCAACACATAAATGATACCTCTTCATTAGCCATGCATCTGTGCACAGTACAGACAAATGACCACATGGCATCACCTGTCCAGGCAGCCCAAACAGCCCCAAGATCAGAGCACAGCACAGACAAAAGACAGTAAATCATCCACTGACACCCATCACCATAAACTGTAGGAGTCTTCTTAATCTTAGTTACAGCACTTAGTCAGTTTCACAGCTTGGTGGGCTAGAGGCATGCATGGA